>NC_137893.1:118196815-120863282 GCF_963455335.1 Martes martes | reverse complement strand
TTTATTAATTTATTTGACAGAGAGATCACAGGTAGGCAGAGAGGCAGACAGAGAGAGAGAGGTGGAAGCAGGCTCCCTGCTGAGCAGAGAGTCTGATGTGGGGCTCAATCCCGGGACCCCTGAGATCATGACCTGAGCCAAAGGCACAGGCTTAACCCACTGAGCCACCCAGGCACAAGCAGGCAGAGAAGCAGGCAGAGAGAGAGGAGGAAGCAGGCTCCCCACTGAGCAGACAGCCAGATGTGGGGCTCAATCCCAGGACCCTGGGATCATGACCTGAGCCAAAGGCAGGGGCTCTAACCCACTGAGGCACCCAGGCGCCCCTAAAGTGAATCTCTTAAACAACATATAGTAGTTCATCTTTCCTTAACCATTCTGTCAACCTCATGCTTTGATTGGAGTATGTTTATGCTCATTTCTTTCATGAATTTAGGTAAGTTTTCAGCCATTATTTCTTCAAATAAACCTCTCTTACTTTTTTCTTTCTTTTCTGTCTGGGACTCCCAAAATGCATATGTTGGTTCCTTCTAGGGTGTCATAGTGCTCCCTTAGGGCCTCTTCCCTTTTCTTCAGGTTTTTTTTTTTTTTTTTTAAATTCTCTCCTCAGACTTGATAATTTCAATTATCAGCAGTGTTACCTATCTATACTGCCCATGTGTTTGGAATATGAGTGCAGGAGTTACTCTTCATATTCCTGGTTCCTTGTTCAGGCAACCAAGACCAATATGTACATACTAAAGTCACAAAAGAACTCATGCAGGTGCATGCACACATGCATACACAAATCATAAAAAACTCCCCATGCCAAATGCCCACAAACTTTCCTCTTTACAGCCCCAAAGCCAACTTTAAGGAATTCTGCCTACAACAGTCCATCCTTCCTCCCTCCCTCCCTTCCTTCCTCTAAGTATGCCTCTGGGCCAGTGTTTGTGTTAGGCCTGGTAATCATTTAATGAAACAGACAAAACACATATTGTCTTAATGCTTCCCATCTGACAGGAAAGACAGACAATAAATAAAATGTAATAATAGTAGTACATTAGACATTGCTGTTACCTATTGCTAAATAACAAAAAAATCTCCAAATGGTACAATCACGTTTTATTCTCTCTCATTGTGTGAGTCAGCTAAGCCCAACAGCAGCTTTTCTGCTCTGTGTGACATGGGCTGGGGCTAGAGTCATCTTTGAGATCTGAATGGTCTAGAATATTCCAGAATATGTTGCCTCTCAGTGGGGTTGCCCTGAGGTTGTCAAATGCTGCTTGCTCCCATTATGGCCTGTTGGTGCCATCTGGTGTTAACCCAGGTCTTGAAGGCTAACAAGCTCAGGGAGGAAAGAGAAACCAATAAAAGCCCATCTGGTGCCAAATATTGCTTTGTGAGCTTTGTGTGACTTCTCCTTCAGCTGTCCAAATTCAGCCTTGCCTTTCTCTGAAGGAGCGTAACACCCTCACTGTTTTCTCTCTCACACCCCTTTCCTCAGCCTTTGCTGGTCCCCCCCGCACCCCACCATGATCCCTCAGCATCATCACCTGGGCCTGCTTCCACCAACTACCAGACAGGAACAAGAAAGTGCCCCATGACCAAGGACAACACCCTGGAGCATAAACTCAATGCTTTCCCTCCTCTCAAGCCCTGACCCATCCACCTACAGAGCACAGGCCATGCCTGAAAGACAGGTATCTGTTACCTCTTCCTCCAGGCCAGGCAGTGGTCACAAACATAGCATCTTCTCTCCCTTGCTGTCTGATCCCCACCTGCATAAGCACCTGTGTACCACTAGGCTGTTGTCTGCTTGTTGGCCACGCTCAGCCACAGGCACAGACCCCACCTGCAGCTCACTTCATCCCTCCCCTGGCCCTGAGCCAGCAGCTCCTAACCAGAAGTGACATCAGAAAGCTCAGGAGACCAACAGGCCCAGTGTAGAAAAAGTGGGTTCCAGTGGAGTCTGTACTTGACTTGACTCAGAGCACTACATGCTCTCAGAGACCTGGCCTTGCCCTCCACCGTCACCCCTGGCCCAGGCTCCCAAGCTGCATTTGGCCTTCCCTGCTCCTTCTTGGCCCACTTGCACCTGGAATCACAGCTCCTCCCCAAATGCTGCTTGGCTGAGGCTGCCAGGGCCTTCCTGCCCCTTTTCTATTAGGGACTCCCCCAGGCAATTCAGGCAGTGCTTGTTGCAACCTTCTTGTAAATGAGGTGTAGGGAATTGAGACCCCAGCCTAAGGCTGTCTGTCCACCCTCTGCATCCTGAAGCTGCCCTTGCCACCACCTCTCCACCACCTCGGAAACACCCCTGAAAGAGCCCTGCTTAGCCTGAGAATAGAGACAGGGAAGGACAAGTTCAGAGCAGGGAGTCCCAGCCCCACTGCCCAACCCTCACTCAGAGCAAGGAGAGGCCATGCTCACCACTCAAGGGCCCTGGTGTCCCTGGCTGTGAGCAGGGCTAAGGGTGGGGATGCAGACATGGCTCCCAGCCCCTCTTAGCAATCTGACTTCCAGCTCCTGTTACAGAAGTTGTTGTCCCCTACAGTCTATGCAGAGGGAGACATGAGGGGCCCCACATCCCATGAGAGCCCCTCCCATCCCACCCACTCCCCAGATTTCTCACTTGGGCTCCCATAACTGCTATTGATTTCTTGTTCTTGGAGAAAGAACACACACAATAATGGTGATAAAAGCCACAGCAGCAGCAGCAGCAGCCACCAGGCAACTGTCTGTCCATACCTGTGCAGTAGGGCCTTTCCAGGAAAAGGGCCATATATCAACTGGGGCTCCCCAGGACCACAGGTCTGCTCTCTTCTCTTCACCCTGGCTCCTGACCCGACCAGAGTCAGAGCCCCCTCCATGATCACCTGAGGCCCACCGGAGTGCACAGGGTGTGCAGTGTGGTTCCCTGTGGCTTCCATGCAGCAAGTGAAATTCTGCTCCTCTCCCTGAGGGACCCTTATGGTCTCCCATGTCCAGTAGGTCCCATTCCAACTAGGCAGGACTCCCCTAACCTGCTAGGCATCCTGGCTCAGGGGTTCCTGATCCTGAAGTCAGGTCAGGGAGATATTCCTGGGAGAGAAATGGAAAGCCCAGCATATTAGGCTGACCAAGCCCTCCAAGGGCTGGCTGCAGAACACGTTCTCTGGGGCACTGAGGAGAAAGCACAGAGCCGTGAGGCACATGGCTGAGCCCTGCTCCCCTCTAAGGGAAACAGAAGAGGGCTGCTTCTCCCACCTTTTCACCTCTTGCTGAAGCCTTCATTGACCCCAGACCTTCTCCAAGTTTGTTCTGCACCCTGGGGTCCAGTTCCTTTGGACTGGCGGGAGGATGACCCTGGGATCCAGGCCTCACTTTCTTGGATCCACATGTTGGTGCTGAGGAGGGGGCATGATGGGTGGGTTCTTGGGCTGAGGGGAATATAATAGAACTCTTTGTGACATGGAGTCTAGGCTTCCTCTCCTGCCTGACACCCACCTTCCTGGTTCAGTTTTCTGTAGCAGAGTCCACTGTCTCCCTGGACTATTAACACTGACAGGATTCAGATTTTTTTTTTTTAAGATTTTATCTATCTATCTATCTATCTATCTATCATCTATTTAATTTATTTATAGAGTGCATGAGCGGGGAGGGTCATTGGGAGGGGGACAGAGAGAATCCCAAGCAGACTCTGTGCTGAGATCATGACCTGAGTTAAAAATCAAGAATTCGACATCAACCAGCTGGGCCACCCAGGTGCTTCTGAGAGAATTCACTTCTGGCCCCACATGATTGGTGTCTCTATCCTTTATCCAGAGTCTTTAAGAGTTTAGGCCGATCACAATACAATGCGCCAACAGAACATATGTGCATTCCATAGGACAGGAAGGGTTTCCTTGGACAGGGTTTTTGTGGGAGGAGATTCAATGGGTCTAGGGGAGAGGAAGGCCTCTGCCCCAGGGCCGAACCTTTTTTGCCCAAGAAGCCCATCCAGGACTCCAGATATTTCTGATGCTTCCACAAAGCTCTCCCTGCACATGGCTGAGGAATCCTGGCTTTGAGAGCCACCTACATCCCAGGTTTCTTCATTTCCATAATCAAGGTCAGTGTGGAAGAGCAGGGAACTGTCCATCCATGGGTATTCAAGTCATAGGAGAGGAAGGGCTCCCCATCACAGTGGAAATGCCTGAAGACCCTGGTGCAGTTGTCTTCTTGGATCTCCCAGTCCCAGATCTCCTGGAGGAAATGCAAGCCAGGCACCATCCAGCAGTGAATTTCCCAAACTGTGTCCCTCTGCCCTCCCTGCCCCAGTAACAAACTCCAGCCAGAGAAGCCCCTGTCTGCTCTCCTCCGCGTCTTCCCTGTGTTGGCTCAGTAATGGTCCCTGTAGGCTGAAGTCCATAGACCCTCAGTCCTCACCCCCACCCTCAGCCAAATCCAGGGAAAGAGACAGGTCTCTGCTCTCTGCCCTGAACTTCCCTGGGAAAGGTTTCCCATCCTTCTTGCTCTGACCCCACTCTCACCTCTTCTTGGTGCCTGCAGGGCCAGGAGGTCTTCCACACTCATTCTGAGTTCCTTCCCAGTGTCTCTCAAGCCCTTGGTCTCTGTTGCCCATGTCTCAGGTCCCCGGATTGCTTCGGACCCTAATCTCTGTGACTCTGCCACATCTTTCTTGTTGTCATGGTGCAGGAAGGCCTGACCATCCAAGTGTCTTTCAGCAAAAATTCTCCGATGCACAGATTCATCCTGGGACACCCCTGTGAAGTTATAATAAAGACCATGGGATCCTGGGCAGGGAGCAGAACATGGATGAAACTGCCTTCTGGAAGTAACTGCATGTCTTATGTTTCTCAGAAAAGCTCAGCTGTCCTGAGCTGCTTGAAGTATTGAGCATGCAGAAAATGCATCTGTACAAGGCACAGGAAGGAGGTTTTCTAACGCAGGAAGAGAGGAACGGGGGCAGGAAGGAGAGGGGAGAAGAAATAGCAGAGGGGGCTGGAAATGGGTAGACATGCAGGACAGGAGCCAGGAGAGGGAGGCACAGGCCTCTGTGGGTAGGTGAAGGGGAAAGGCTGGGCTGCAGGGACCAAGGAGGGACAAGCAAGCCATAGTGAAGGAGTGGTCTTCTTGTCAGCAGGGAGGGAGGGGCAGTGGGGAGCCCAAGGTTGATTAATCCATGGCCAGAGCTGCCATGGAGCCCAGGGGGCTTATGGTGGAGTGGAGAGCCAGGGGCTGCTGCCAGTGGTGAAGGCTCATCAGGGAAGAGATAGGGTGAAGGGAGGGAGGGACTCTGAGGCCGAAGGCCTGTTGGAGGGGGTGGATTGTGGGCACAAGGGAGCTTAATGTGGGCCAGTGCCCCTGGAGGAGGGCAAGGGTTAGGTCCAAGTGGAATAGTGGCAGGGTGAGTCCCCAGGTGGGGATGGGCTGGACCTGCCAGGGTCCCCTTGGGAGAGGCAGTAGGCAGGGGTTTCAGGGAGGCAGAGCAGGGAGCCCAAAGGGTAGTTTATATGAGAAAGGAGGGGAATGAAAGATAAAATAGAATCAAAACACCGTGGTGAACTCCTTGGAGAAGGACCTGCATGGTGGGGGTGATACTGGGAAGGGGGGCAGGTCAGACCCCCAGGGAGGTTTAGGGGGGACACCCAGCACAGGACAGGCAGACTGGAAAGAAGGTTGGCTGTAGAGAAAGGCTGGAGCTGACCACATGGCGGAACCAGCCAGTTTGGGGACTAGGTGTCAGGAGTGAGGCCCACTGGGGTCAAGGAACCAAAGGAGGGATGAGGGCCAAGGATCTGGGCAATTGGACCTGGAGCAATTTTCTGGTCTTTGGGGGAGAGGGGATGGCAAGTACCTAGGAATAAACATAACCAAAGAGGTAAAAAGTCTATACACTGAAAACTAGAAAACACTGATGAAAGAAACTGAAGATTGCACAAACAAATGGGAAGACAATCCATGCTCGTGGATTGGAAGAACAATATTGTTAAGATGTCTATACTACCCCAAATCTACATATTTGATGTAATACCTATCAAAATACCAACAGCATTTCTCACAGAACTAGAACAAATAATCCTAAAATTTGTATGGAATCACAAAAGAGCCTGAATAGCCAAAGCAGCCTTGAAAAAGGAAAGCAAATCTGGAGGTATCACATTCCAGACTTCAAGTTATATTATAAAGTTGTACTAAGGGGTGCCTTCATGGCTTAGTCGTTAAGCTTCTGTCTTTAGCTCAGGTCATGATCCCAGGATCCTGGGATCAAGTCCCGCATCAGGCTTCCTGCTCCTCGGGAAGCTTGCTTCTCCTTCTCCCTCTCCCACTTCTCCTGCTTGTGCTCCCTCTCTTGCTGTGTCTCTCTCTGTCAAATAAATAAATAAAATCTTAAAAAAAAACAAAACAAAAAACCTCACAAAGCTGCAGTAATCAACAGCGTGTTACTGGCACAAAAATACATGTATTTTTTACATGAGACAGAGTAGAAAATCCAGAAGTAAACTCACAGTTATATGATCAATTTGTCTTTGAGAAAGCAGGAAAGAATATGCAATGGAAAAAAGACTGTCTATCCAAAATGATGTTGAGAAAACTGGACAGCAACATGCAAAAGAATGAAACTGGACCATCTCCTTAAACCATGCACAAAAGTGAATTCAAAATAGATTAAAGAGTTAAATGTGAGAAAACCATATAAATCCTAGAATAGAGCTCAGGCAGTAATTTCTCAGACATCAAGCACAACATTTTTCTAGGTATGACTCCTGAGGCAAGGAAAACAAAAACAAAAATAAACTATTTGGATCAAAATAAAAAGCTTCAGTACAGTAAAGGAGGAGCCGACAGAAAGGGAGAAAATATTTGCAGATAACATATCTGATAAAGGGTTAGTATCTAAAACGACAAAGAACTTACACAATTAAACAAAGAAAAAACAAATATTCCAATTAAAAAATGAACTGAAGACATGAACAGACTTGTTTCCAAAAAGACATCTAAGTGGCCAACAGACACAGGAAAAGATGCTCAACATCACTCATCATCAGGGAAATACAAATCAAAACCACAATGAGATATCACCTTTCACCCGGTCCTTTTCATCCCAGGGGAAGAAAATATCATGTTAGAGGCCGGGGACAGGGTGAGGCCATGAGATCATAGAGGAAATTCCTAGTCCTGGTTGAAAATGAAGTTTCTAGAATTGTGCCTGAAGACCCAGGACAGGATCAGGAAACATGAAGAATGAGGTGTGGGGTCACTGGGTCACCTGACTTGCTGGAGGTCTGTTCTCAGCAGGATCCTTCCTCTCTGTCCTGTGCCCACTGGGCATCAGGTCCCCATCACCAGGATTAACAAGATGAAAATGTGTCCTTCATTGTCACAAATGTTTGTTACACACTGAGTGTTAGTGATCAGTTCCACAATGCCCAAGTACATGTGCAAGGATGGTACTTTCCAGTTACAAGGCAGGACAGTCTGCTACCTAGGAAACCCCCAAAGGGACAAGAAACCTCAGATCCTCCCACTCCATTCCTTACCTGAGCACTTCTTCCTCCAGATCACAGCTCCAATCACCACAGCGACCACAAGGAGAGCCAGACCAGCAATGATCCATGTGATGAGGGCGATGGGAAGAAGAGGCTCTAGAAAGGGAAGGGAGGGTGAGGGGTCCAGACCTCTGGTTTGAATCCTGACCCTGTTGAAATTCTCCAGAAGGCCTTCTGCTTTCCCTGAGAAGAGGCTCGACCACAAAACCCTCCTTACCCCATCTCAAGGTAATGGGCTCAGACAGTCCCTCATGCTGCACATGGCATGTGTATCTCTGCTCCTCTCCAGAAGGCACCACCACGGCAGCCCACTTCTGGAAGGTTCCATCTCCTGCAGGCCTGGTCTCCACAAGCTCTGTGTCCTGGGTCAGGTCCTCCCCATCCTGCTGCCAGGTCAGGGTGATCTCCACAGGGTAGAAGCCCAGGGCCCAGCACCTCAGGGTGACATCACGGTCAGAGATGGGGTGGTGGGTCACGTGTGTGTTGGGGGGTTCTGAAGAAAAAGAATTAGAAATTCCACCCTTTGGTTTACCATTAAGGGCCACCGAAAGGGCATTCATGTGACCATCCTGAGGTGGACAGGGCCATTGGTTTGAAGAAGCACAAAACCCAGAAACCAATGTAGTCTAAAGGATCTCCTAATCCTGGAAAGTTCTAGAATCAGGGAGAGAGTCCAGGGTAGGAGGCTGTAGGTCTAAGTGAGAGAGCACATTAATGTGTGCTGACTGGGTGGGAAGGCGAATGAGTCAGAAAACCTGGAGTCAGACCTCCAAAGATGTTCTCAGATGGAGAACAAGGCCTTGAGAGGGAAAGTCACGGTTGCCAAGGTCAAAGGGAACCGCTGATGGGTTATTTCAGGAATGGTCTCCACCTGCCTCCTGGGAGAGACTGGATTCCTCAATTGCCCCTTGGAGAAAAGCGGCCCTCTGGGTGAGTCACTCTTTATAGGAACCTGAACGCCCAGGCGGAGGGCTCGGTCTCCCCACCCGTGGATCTCCCATGGGAGATCCCACCGATCTCCCCACGCGTGGAAGGGCGGTGTTCTGCCACTGAGTCCATATTCCCTTCCTGGTGGGAAGCCAGCCCCAGGGGAGGGGAGATCAGGGAGGCCCTGTTGGCCCTGGTACTTGAGCGCAGCAGCGTTTCCTTCCCGTTCTCCAGGTGCCTCCGGAGCCACTCCACGCACGTGACCTCCAGGTAGTTCCTGTAGCGGTCTGCCTCACTGGCCGCCTCCCACTTGCTGCGGGTGATCTGCACCGCCGTGTCCGCCGCGGTCCAGGAACGCAGGTCCTCGTTCAGGGCGATGTAATCTGCGCCGTCGTACGCCCACTGCTGGTACCCGCGGAGGAGACGCCCGTCGGCCCCCACGTCGCAGGCAGAAGTCCACTGGAAGGTGTGAGACCCTGGCCCCGCCCCCCAGCCCGGCAGCAGCGGTCAGCCCCCAAAACCCTCCCCGCCCCTAACGGCGAGCGACTAAGTCCAAACACAAAGTAAACCCCATTAGAGGTTCCCGCGCGCTCTTTCCGGATCTGGGCACAAGTGGGTCCCGCAGCCTCACGGTGGCGCTCATACACTCAGGGGCGCCACCGGTCCGTCGGTGCGGTGGGGATGGGGGTCGTGACCTGGATCTAGGCCCTATCGCTCACCGGCCTCGCTCTGGTTGTAGTAGCCCCGCAGGCTGTTCAGGCTCACTTGGAAAGCCTGCGCGTTGTGCTTGACCCTCCGCGTCTCCTGGTCCCAGTACTCCGGCCCCTCCTACTCCACCCACGGCGCCCGCGGCTCCATCCTCAGACTGGCAGAGTCGCTGTCGAACCGCGCGAACTGCGTGTCGTCCACGTAGCCGACTTCCCAGTACCGGGGCTCCCCGCGGCCAGGCCGGGACACGGCGGTGGAGAAATACCTCAGGTAGTGGGAGCCTGAGGGCCCGGAGGGGCTGAGACCCCGCTCGACCCTCCTCCCGGCGCGGGGCCCGGGGCCCAGGAGTGGGGGCGGGGGGAGTGCTGGGGGAGGGGAAGCACCGAGTGGAGGAGAGCAGGGCGGAGGCGGGGAGGGACCGGGGAGCACAGGCCGGGGCGGGGATGGGGGCGGCGGGGAGGCGCCTTGCCCTGGGGTCCCGCGTTCCCGCCCGGCGGTCCCCTCGCTCCCGCCCCGCAGAGGCCCTTTCCTCCCGCCCCCGCACTCACCCGCCCAGGTCTCTGCCACTGCCAGGGCCCCCGACAGCAACAATGCGAGGGTTCGGGGGCCCATGCCCCAGACCCTTAGGGTCTGAGGAGGAGAACTGAGTCCCAATGGTGTAAAGACTTCAGAAGCTGGATCCGCGGTGCCGCTGATTGGCTTCTCCAGAAACCCGATGCCCAATGGGAGTGTGCACTGGGGTCGCGTCACGAGTATCCAGGTAGGAGGACATGACGCAGGTTGTGACAGGGAGAAGTGAAACCCAAGGAGATGGGGACTCCCTGGCACTCTGCTTCCTCGCCCCAGACACCGCCCTGGGATCTGAGACCCTGAGAGGCAGGTCCAGGTCGATCCGGCCCCTCACGTACTGCACTGCAAGCTCCTCCTGACTTTGTCTCCCTGAGTTGTGGCGCAGGAGCTGTATGAATAAGTGATTCTAAAACATTTTGTTCACAGGGTATCTATATGGTCTTACAAATTACTGAGGATCCCAAGAATATTTTTGTGTATGTGGATGTTGTGTTTGCGTGTGATATTTACCATAGTAGGAGTAAAACAGGGTTAAACATTTATTATTAATAAATTTATTAATTCGTTTAGAATTATATTAAAAGCAGCTGACATGAAAACAGAAATACTGTTTTTATGAAAAATAACTAGTTCCCCAAATAAATAGGATAGCGAGAAGAGTGGATTTTCTTACATTTTCCATTTTTGCAAGTCTCTATCTTTCTTGTCTGTCTCCTTAGAATACCATTGGATGTTCAGATTTGCTTCTGCATTTATGGAGTTGTTTTGGTTGAAGTATATGAACAAATATACAACCTTGCACAAATATTGAGAATATTATGTTTTATAACCTTTTCAGAGAATCATTGCTATTCATCTTTGATACTATATTCAAACTACAGGAGGTATTCATTCTCTAAGGTTACTTGTGAAGTGGAACCTGAAACAGTATCATTGACTATGTCCTTGTCTGTTACATTAAAATCCACAGGTCCAACTTGCACACCAGATGGATCTTGTACTAATGCATGATTAAGAAAAAATTTTTTTTAAATTTAAAATTTAAATTTTATTATTTTTTAAGATTTTATTTATTTATTTGACAGAGAGAGACAGCGAGAGGGGGAACACAAGCAAGGGGATTGGGAGAGGGAGAAGCAGGTTTCTCATAGAGCAGGGAGCCTGATGCGGGGCTGGATTCTAAGACTGATGTGGGGCATGATCCCAGAACCCCAGGATCATGATCTGAGCCTAAGGCAGATGCCTCAGATGCCTAATGACTGAGCCACCCAGGAGCTCCTGTTTTTTGTTTGTTTGTTTGTTTGTTTGTTTTAAGAAATATGGGGGCACCTGGGTGGCTCAGTGGGTTAAAGCCTCTGCCTTCGGCTCAGGTCATGATCTGAGGGTCCTGTGATGGAGCCCCGCATCAGGCTCTCTGCTCAGCGGGGAGCCTGCTCCACCCCCCTGCCCCCTGCCTGCCTCCCTGCCCACTTGTGATCTCTGTCTGACAAATAAACAAATAAAATATTAAAAAAAAGAAATATGTTGTTTCACTAAGTTATATATATGTTCCAGTGTTGATGAGAGTGAATTGAATTATCAAAAATTCATATTTGTTTCAATATTACCACGAATCCCAAGGAGAAAGTTTGTGGGTACTGAGAAGCTATCAAGCTTATTAGTGGATCATAAGTTTCCCAAAATTCTGATTTTCTGTTGGGAGCTTACATTTTATCAAGGCAGAAAGTACTGTCAGCTGTCATATGTGAGCTGATTTTCGTGAAGTTACAGGTTTGTGTTCATTTTCAAGAAACTGCCTGTGAAATATCCTAGTCTAAATAATCCAAGTTTCTCTGTCATTCATTCCTTCAAGCAAAAATGGCATTCCATAAAAAAAAGAGGCCAGCTATGTTCACACCAATTATTTCCCTTGGGGCTTAGGGATGTAGCAGAAGTGATATACATCCCACGTTACAAATAAGATGTTACATATGGGGATTTGAGAATAGTTTAGTAAAAATAATAATTTTTATTTTATTTATTTATTTTTTTAAAAGATTTTATTTATTTATTTGACAGACAGAGAGAGATCCCAAGTAGACAGAGAGGCAGGCAGAGAGAGAGAGGGGAAAGCAAACTCCCTGCTGAGCAGAGAGCCCGATTGCGAGGCTTGATCCCAGGACCCTGGGATCGTGACCTGAACCGAAGGCAGAGGCTTAACGCACTGAGCCACCCAGGCGCCCCCAAAATAATAATTTTTAATGCTCCAGCCAGGGTATTTTTGTTCTTGTGTGTTTTTCATGGTCCATGATGCCAGCTGAGATTGACAGTACATTGAAGCCAAATTGGAGGGATGAGAGCAGATTATTCTGCCATTTTTCTAGGTCTTTGATTTGTATATCAAATCTGGGGATGCTTGGGGTGCCTGGGTGGCTCAGTTGTTAAGCGTCTGCCTTTGGCTCGGGTCATGATTCCAGGGTTCTGGGATTGAACCCTGCATCAGGCTCCTTGTTCAGTGGGGAGCCTGCTTCTCCCTCTCCCACTCCTCCTGTTTATACTCCCTCTCTCGCTGTCTCTCTCTCTATATCAAATAAATAAAATCTTAAAAAAATAACATATAGTTTGTCTGATATAAGAATTGTTTCTCCAGTTTTGTTTTGATGTCCATTAGCATGGTAAGTGGTTCTCTACCACCTCGCTTTGAATCTGGAGGTGTCTTTGAGTCCTCTGGTAAGCATCATACGATAGGTCTTTTATGCTGAGTGAAATAAGTCAAGCAGAGAAAATCAATTATCATATGGTTTCACTTACTTGTGGAACATAGGGAATAACATGGAAGACATTAGGAGAAGGAAAGTAAAAGTGGACTGGCGCAAATTGGAGGGGGAGACAAACCATGGGAGACTGTGGACTCTGAGGAACAAACTGAGGGTTTTAGAGAGGAGGGGTGTGGGTGGAGGGTGAGCCTGGGTGGTGGATATTATGGAGGGCACGTACTGCATGGAGTGCTGGGTGTGATACATGAACAATGAGTCTTGGAACGCTGCATCAGAAACTAATAATATATTTTATGGTGACTAACATAACACACACACAAAAAATCCATTCTGATACCCTATGTCTTTTGATTGGAGCAGTTAGTCCTTTTCCATTCACAGTAATTATTGAGAGATATGAAGCTAGTGCCATTGTGTTACCTGGAAATTTGGTTTTTCTGTATATTGTCTGTATTCCTTTCTGGTCCTTGTTACTTTGGGCTCTCTCCACTCAAAGGATCCCCTTTAATATTTCTTGCAGGGCTGGTTTATTGCTCACAAATTCCTTTAGTTTTTTGTTGTTGTTATCTGTTTTTTTCCTGGACAGTCTTGATCTCTCCTGTTCTGGATGACAGCCTTGCTAGATAAAGTATTCTTGGCTGCATACTTGTCCCATTTAGCACATTGTATATACCCTGCCTATCCTTTCTGGCTTGCCAGTTCTCTGGCAAGCTTTTTTATCTCAGCCTTGTGACTGACTTTCAAGTCTTCAAATTTTACATACTCCTGAAGCGTGGACTTGCACTGTTCCTCCTGGGGGAGGGAGAGGGGTCTTGCCTCGTTTCTTCCTTTTGCTGAGCTTCTGAGAGCAGTCGAGGAACAATATAGCAGTTCACAGTTTATGGCAACACTGAGCAGAAAGCTGGCACCTAAGCTTGCTGTTTTCAACCAGCTTCCCTGTTCCGATGCCCGGGAACTCTGCCGCACTCAGGCACCCTGTTCTTCTTGTGACCCCAGGGATCCTGAGACCACATCATGCCACCTAGGATTCTGCCCTGACTTGCCACATGAGCACCTTTAAGCCAGGGACGTCTTTCATTGTAGCAGACTTCTGGAAGTTCTGCTTCTGTGTTCTGCTGCTTATAATACTTTGCAGTAGGCTCCTTAAGGAAGCTTTCTCCCCTCTGCCATGTCCTTTGATATATGGTCCTGATTCATGTCTCTGCACCTCCTACCCTGCAAAAGGTGGTTGCTTTTCTATTTGATGAATTGCAGCAATTCTTTTCTCAGATCTCTGATTGATTTCATAGGTGTTCAAAATGAGTTGGTAATGATCCATCTGAATTCCAGGGACCAAACTTAGGGTCCCCTACTCCTTTACCATCTTAACTTCTCTCTGGAATAATGAAACTGTTTTCTTACTGTCATTATTAGACTGTTTATTGAAAGTGTATGGAGGGGTGCCTGGGTGGCTCAGTTTGTTGGGTATCTGCCTTTGCCTCAGGTCATGATCCTGGGGTCCTGGGATTGAGTCCCATGTCTGGCTTCCTGCTCAGTGGGGAGTCTGCTTCTCTATCTCCCTCTCCTCCTCTCCCCAACTTGTGCTCTCTCTCAAATAAATAAATAAATAGGTAAAATCTTTTTAAAAAAAGTTTATGGAAATGTAACTGATTTTTGTGTGTTGACCTCATATCCTGCCCCCTTGCTGAAATTATTAGTTCTGGTAGCTTTTTAGTTGATTCTCTAGGACTTCCTATGTACAAGATCATGTCATCTGCAAACAGAAATAATTTTACTTTTTTTCTTCCCAGTCAGGATGCACTTTATCTTATTTTTTTTTGTTCTAGAATGTCCAGCACAAAGTTTAATAGAAGTGGTGAGATTGGACATCCTTTTGGTGTTCCTGATCTTAGCAAGAAACAGCCAGTATTTTTCCATTAAGAAATTGTTAGCTTAAGGGTTTTCATAAATTATTTTATTTTTTATTTTTTTAAAGATTTTATTTATTTCATACAGAGAGAAATCCCAAGTAGGCAGAGAGGCAGGCAGAGAGAGAGGAGGAAGCAGACTCCCCGCTGAGCACAGAGCTCGATGTGGGGCTCGATCACAGGACCCTGAGATCATGACCTGAGCCGAAGGCAGAGGCTTAACCCACTGAGCCACCCAGGCGCCTCCATAAATTCTTTTAATCAGTTTAAAGAAATTTCCTTCTGCTAATAATTTGTTGAATTTTCATTACAAGAGTGTGTCCAATTTTTGTCAAATGCTTCTTGTCCATCTGTTGAGACAACTGTGTGGCTTTTGTTTTTTTTTTATTATTATTAATATGGTGTATTACATAGATTGATACAGATATTAAACCAGTCTTGCATTCCTGAATTGAATTTCACTTAGTCATGGTATACAACTCTTTTTATATATTGCTGGTTTTGATTTGGTACATTTTGTTGAATTGTGTGTGTGTCTATATTCATAAGAGACATTGGTCTGTTGTTTTCATTTTTTAAAGAAGAGAGAACAGTTGAGTTCAGTATGCTGGTCTAGTCTAGCACATCAAGACTGCTGCCTTTGGACTCTCTCTTTTTTTTTTTAAGATTTTATTTATTTGACACAGAGAGAGAGGTACAGTGAGAGAGGGAACACAAGCAGGGGGACTGGGAGAGGGAGAAGCAGGCTTCCAGGGGAGCAGGGAGCCCGACCCCAGGGCACCCCTGTCTGTAGTTTTCTTGTCTTGCAATATCTTTGTATCTGCATAATACTAGCCTCACAGAATGAGTTGGGTTCCCTCCTTTCCTTTTTGGAAGGGTTTGTAAAGAATTGTTATTAATTCTTTCAGCACTTGGTATCATTCACAAGTGAAGCCATTTGAAACTGGGCTTTTTTGTCGAATAGTTTTTGACAGTTAACTGTATCTTCTACCTCATTTTAGGGGTATTAGATGGTCTACTTCTCCTTGAGTCAGCTAAACTATTATTGTCATACTGTCTATTTCTCTCTCGATTTGCCAGTTTTGCTTACATGGATTTGGGTGTTGAGTTATTATGTGAATATATGTTTAAAATTGTTTAATCTCTCTGATGATTTGACCATTTTATCATTATAAAATGATCCTGTTTATCTTCCTCACATTTTTAAAGTTCC
This sequence comes from Martes martes, assembly GCF_963455335.1. NCBI lineage: Eukaryota > Metazoa > Chordata > Mammalia > Carnivora > Mustelidae > Martes > Martes martes. The sequence continues at coordinate 120,847,690 of NC_137893.1, read as the reverse complement.
CTTTGGCTTTTTTTGGCACAGCACACAGAGTTCTCTCTCCAGCTTTCTTATGGTTGTTTGCCTGAGATAACTCTTCCATCCCTTTAATTTTAATCTATTTGTAACTGGGATCAAGTATGTCTACTATAGACAGAACACTTGGTTCTCATTTTGCGTTCAGTCTAACAATCTGTACTTTGACTGCTTTAAGCCACTTAGATGTAATGTTAATGTACTGTATTGTAATGTACTGTTGGATTTATGATGGCATTTTACTTTTTGCTTTTTGTTTTTCATGCCTCCACTCATTCCTCTTTCACTGATAACTCCTTATTCAGTGAATAAACTATAATATTTTCATTATTACTTATTAGTCACTATTTTGTAGCTATTTTAGTAAGAGACATTTTTGCTTTTGCCATTTTTTCTACATTTCTAATTTTGTGATTTTTTTCTTTTTAAAGATTTCTTTAAAGACTTTTAAAAAATTTATTGAAAAGAGATAGAGACAATGAGAGACAGAGCATCAGTGGAGGGGGAGGGGCAGAGGGAGAAGGATCTCCTAAAACACTGTGATAATAGCTGTTTGTAGACCAGAGATGAAGTAGGACAGTGTCTACACTGGAAGGGATTTTTCAGGCTTTTATGAAGGCCATATAAAACCTAATAAAATTATGGATACTCTCCCCAGAAAGAAGTGCATGTATAAAGAAACATAAAATGTCAGTGGATATATGTAGATCATCTGAAGTGATACAGATCTGGGTTTTAATCCCAGGGAGAGACAAAGGATGAAGAAGACATGTTGAGCAATCACTTCATGACCCAACAGTGCTACTACACTTATCTGTGAGTAGGGACTGGAGTGGGCAAACCTGGGCCATAACAACCATCAAGGGAATAAATTGAAAGATGCCATTTATGAGTCACTTCTCATCCAAGCCGACTTGAGTGCCTACAGTGTCCAGATCAAGTTCTAGTCTCAGATCATGGCTCTAAATGTGTTCCTTTCTCTTCTATGGCCTTCGCCCCCCTGGTGACCTCATCTCTGCTGTAGGCTCTAAACATCATTTATATGCTGTCACCTCCCAAATCTATTTCTCCAACTTAGGTATGTCTCCAACCCTGCACTCTGTATCCAACTGTCAACTTAGCTTGCATTTCGTTTTTTAATTTTTATTTATTTATTTATTTGACAAACAGAGATCACAAGTAGGCAGAGAGGCAGGCAGAGAGGGAGGGGGAAGCAGGCTCCCCGCTAAGCAGAGAGCCCAATGCGGGGCTTGATCCCAGGACCCTGGGATCATGACCTGAGCTGAAGGCAGAGGCTTTAACCCACTGAGCCACCCAGGCACCCCTTAGCTTGCATTTCTAATAGACATATTAGATTCACCATTTCTGAAGTGGATGAATGTGATGCTGCTTCCCTAAATGTGCTTCTTTCAGAGTCTTCCCCATATCCAAGGAAGGCACTCCACATTTCTACCTGCAGTCTGAAATCCTGGATCCCCTCTTTGATTCCTCCTCACCACCCAGAATGAAGCCATTAGGAAATGCTGCAAAGTCCATCTGTAAATATCTCCAGCACACAATCAATTCCCAGTATCTTCTCTCCTGGACACTGTACTGATTTTCTACAGTTTCCCTACTGGTAGCTCACACTGCACCTCTCAATTCTGCACAGCAGAAAAACAGGTGCTGCTAAAGAAAGTCAATCCTATTGATCTGTTCATTCTTGTAACTCCACACCTCACTCAGAGAAAACTCAAAACCTTCTAATATCCTCAGACCTCCATGATGAGACTGACCTCTGACCTCATCTCACCTGTTTTCTGCTCCAGCCACAGTGGCCTCCTCACTCTTCCTTGAACACAGACACACTCCTGCCCTAGTGTGTGTGCCTGGAGGCTCCCTGCCTGCAAAGAACTCCCCCCAGACCTCCTCTTACACAATTCTTTCATGCCCTTCAAATCTCTCAGAGGTCAACCTCTTAGTGAGGCTCCCCTGATCCCTGGGGTAAAGGAGCCATCGTCCCCGTCCCAGCAAAGGTGCTCTCTGGGTCACCTTCCATGACACTGGCTTGCATGGTACATGTTCACCTGTGTGTGGACTTTTTTTACAGTAAGTACTGTCCACACATTTTCTCTTCTTTGTGATTTCTGAGTAATTTTTGCAACTTCATTCATTGTTAGAATACTGTTTTCTACATGTAACATAAACATGTGTTAAGTGACTCTTCATGCTATCAGTGAGGCTTCCAGCAGCAGTAGGCTATTAGTTCTTATGTTTGGGGGGAGACAAAAGCCATACTTGGATTTCTGACTGCACAAGGGGGTCACTATCCCAATTCCCACCTTGTTCCAGGGTCAAGTGGAGTCTCCCCCTTACCACTAGAAATACTCTCCACAAGACCAGCACATTTTCCCTTTTCTTAGTCTCACTGAGGTGTCCCAGATGTAAACACAGCGTGTCCTGTATGTGGCACATGACAGTTATTGGTTGAATGAATGAGCAGCTAGAGGACTCCCTCTTCTAGATGAGTCTCAGGCACAGCTGTTCTGTGGCAGCTCCTGCCCCACGTGCACCCACCTCCCCATCTGTGCTGTCACTCTCCCCTCACAGCGCTGCCCTCCCCTCCCTCTCTCTGCTCAGCTCCTCCCCGCACATCATCTCTCCTGCACAGCACAACACACAGAGTTCTCTCTCCAGAAACACTATACTCAGAGGCTTTATGGATCTTTTTCTCCAACCACATAGAAATCTACCTAGTCTCTGCTTTATAAATCCATGACCTTGGATCCAAGCCATCACTAGGATCACTAGAACTAAGGGCCAAGCAGCAGGGAAGGCAGAAACTAACTGAAGTTTAATAAGAATGAGAACCTCTCAGATTCCTCCTCTCCCTACCTCCAGAACCTAAAGAATATTCCAGAAAACAGGTCCAGAGTGAGGGGAAGAGATGGATGAATCTGAAAGTTCATATCTTCATACCACAGAGACTCCTGGGCTCAGGGGATGACCTAGGCCTGTGGGAACAATAGCCTAAAGGCCATCTGCTGCTGTAACTGACAGGGTCACCCCTGGGAGAATGGACAAGAACTCATACACAAGAGCAAGAACAGGCCTGATGCTCTAGAGAAACAATTTAAAAAACAAAAAACAAAAAACAAAATGGGGGCTGTGGTGTGACCCAGGCCTGAGGTGAGACTGACCCAGTCCACAGGAATTTTTGCTGCACAAGTTCCTGGTGACAGGTGACATCTAAGTCCCTGTGATCACAGGTCCTGGTAGATAAGCTTCCACACAAAGGGCAAGGACACGGAGCAGAGAGATGACCCAGCTGAGGGGTGAGCACTTAACGTCCATGATGCACTGAGCACAGACTGGGAATAGACCCTGTCGCCACTTGGCTCCTCACAGCCTACTCCTGTCCCACCTGCAACAGACTCAGCACAGCAAACACACGGATTCTGGAAGGTTCTCAGTGTTTCCATTTATTTGCTGTCTCAAGTTTAGAAATCCCCTCTTTTATTACCTCATCAACCCCACATGGCAAGAATTAGGAAACACAACTCATATCTGGATTCTCATTTTCAAAAGGGAAGGAAGTCATTAGCATTCAGCCCAACATGAAATAAAGACAGGGATAGAGATGGTCCAGCCCTGCCTCTGCTGGAACAGGAAAGCACATCAAAGAAGAGAATGCAGATCAGTATGGGAGGGGACGGGTGGGCAGGGTGGGCCAGTCTCCCCACCTCCTCATATTTTGCTCACAGGAACACAGACACATCTGACATCTCTGCACAAAGAGAAGTCAGGGGTTGCTGATGTCACCAAGTGGGAGTGTGAACACATCTTGCATTGCTCATCCCCCACAAGGCAGCTGGCCTCACACTCTGAAAAAAAATCATGTACAAATTTAGGTCAATCACATAAGTGATCAACAGCTCTCCACATGCTCAAAGTGTCCCTAGTGCCCGGACTCCTATGCACTGCTGGGTCTCCAAGGTCTCACCTTTAGGAGCCATGAGAGACACATCAGAGCCCTGGGCATTGTCATCACCTAGGGGAGAACAAGCAGGACATGGTCAGAGCCCACAGGAGAGGAGACTAAAGGAGGAGCTATGGGTGGTGAGTTTCCCATTGGGTCCTGTCTATACTATACTAGGGTCTCAGAGATCACCCCTCCATACTTACATCATGCTTGAGACTAGCCTGGTCCTTTTCCTCCTGTAGGAAGAAAATATCATGTTAGAAGCTATGACAGGACTGGGCCATGAGATCCTAATGGAAGCTCTTAGTCCTGATTCAAAACGAACTTTGAGAATTGTGACTGAAGACCCAGAACAGGATCAGGAAACATGAAGAATGAGCTGTGGGGTCACTGGGCCACCTGACTTGCAGGAGGTCTGTCCTCAGCAGGATCCTTCCTCTCTGTCCTGTGCCCACTGGGCATCAGGTCCCCATCACCAGAATTAACAAGATGAAAATGTGTCCTTCATTTTCACAAGTGTTTGCTAAAGAGTGAGTGTTAGTGATCAGTTCCACAATGCCCAAGTACATGTGCGAGGATGGTACTTCCCAGTTACAAGGCAGGACAGTCTGCTGCCTAGGAAACCCCCAGTGGGACAAGAAACCTCAGATCCCCCCTCCATTCCCTACCTGAGAGCTTCTTCCTCCAGATCACAGCTCCAAACGTCACAGTGACCAGGAGGAGAGCCAGACCAGCAATGATCCATGTGATGGGGATGGTGGGAAGAGGTGGCTCTGGAAAGGGAAGGGACAGTGAGGGCCCCAGACCTCTGGTTTGAGTCCTGACCCTGCTGAAATTCTCCAGAAGGCCTTCTGCTTTCCCTGAGAAGAGGCTCTACCCCAAACCCTCCTTACCCCATCTCAAGATGATGGGTTCGGGCAGCCCCTCATGCTGCACATGGCATGTGTATCTCTGCTCTGCTCCAGAAGGCACCACCACAGCCACCCACTTCTGGAAGGTTCCATCTCCTGCAGGCCTGGTTTCCACAAGCTTTGTGTCCTGGGTCAGGTCCTCCCCCTCACGTTGCCAGGTCAGGGTAATCTCTGCAGGGTAGAAGCCTAGAGCCTAGCACCTCAAGGTGACATAATGGTCAGAGATGGGACAGCAGGTCACATGTGTGTTGGGGGGTTCTGAGGAAGAAAAATCAGAAAATCCACACTTTGCTTTACCTTTATGGCCTATTGAAATGGCATTTATGTGACCATCCCGAGGTGGACCCAACAATTTCTCTGGATGGAAGATGTGTAAAGCTTCAAAGCCCAGTCACCAACCTAGCCTTTTATTTATTTATTTATTTGTTTTATTTTTAGTTTTATTTATTTTTTTAAATTAACATATAATGTATCATTTGCCCCAGGGGAACAGGTCTGTGAATCACCAGGCTTACACATTTCACAGCACTCACCATAGCACATACCCTCCCCATTGTCCATAACCCAGCCACCCTATCCCTACCCCCCTACCCCCCACCAACCCTCAGTTTGTTTCGTGAGATTGAGAGTCTCTCATGGTTTGTCTCTCTCCTTATCCCATCTTGTTTCATTTTTCCCTTCCTACCCCCCACAACCCCCAGCCCTGCCTCTCAAATTCTTCATATCAGAGAGATCATATGATAATTGTCTTTCTCTGATTGACTCATTTCGCTCAGCCTAATACCCTCTAGAACCATGTCCTTGCAAATGGCAAGATTTCTTTTTTGATGGCTGCATAGTATTCCATTGTAGATATATACCGCATCTTCTTTATCCATCCATTTGTTGATGGACATCTAGGTTCTTTCCATAGTTTGGCTATTGTGGACATTGCTGCTATAAACATTTGGGTGCATGTGTGCCCCTTCGGATCACTACATTTGTATCTTTAGGGTAAATACCCAGTAGTGGGATTGCTGGGTCATAGGGTAGCTCTATTTTCAACTTTTTTTTTAAAGAATTTATTTATTCATTTGACAGACAGAGATCACAAGCAGGCAGAGAGGCAGGCAGAGAGAGAGGAAGGGAAGCAGGCTCCCCGCCGAGCAGAGAGCCCGACCCAGGGCTGGATCCCAGGACCCTGAGACCATGACCTGAATGGAAGGCAGAGGCTTCAACCCACTAAGCCACCCAGGCGCCCCTATTTTCAACTTTTTGAGGACTCTCCATACTGTTTTCAAGTGTGGCTTGACCAACCTAGCCTTGGTGATCTCCTAATTCAGAGGTCCTGGAAGCAGGGACAGAGCCCAGGGTAGGAGGAATCTGTAGGTCTAAGTGAGAGAGCACACTAATGATCCTGACTGCAATGGAGAGTGAATGAGTCAGAAAACCTCGAGTCAGAACTCAAAGATGTTCTCACTGGAGAAAAAGGCCTTGAGAGGGAAAGTCAGGGTTTCCAAGGTGGCTGTCAGGGTCAAAGGGAATGGCTGATGGGTTATTGCAGGGATGGTCTCCACCGGCCTCCTGGGAGAGACTGGATTCCTCAATTGTCCTTTTTTTTTTTTTTTAAAGATTTTATTTATTTATTCGACAGACAGAGATCACAAGTAGTCAGAGAGGCAGGCAGAGAGAGAAGGGGAAGCAGGCTCCCTGCTGAGCAGAGAGCCCGATGTGGGGCTCGATCCCAGGACCCTGGGATCATGACCTGAGCCGAAGGCAGAGGCTTTAACCCACTGAGCCACCCAGGCGCCCCTCCTCAATTGTCCTTTAGAGAAAATTGGCCTTTGGGTGAGTCACTCTTTAGTAGGAACCTGAACACCCAGGCGGAGGGTTCGGTCTCCCCACCCGTGGATCTCCCACGGGAGATCCCACCGATCTCCCCACCCGTTGGAGAGCGGTGTTCTGCCACTGAGCCCATTTTCCCTTCCTGGTGGGAAGCCAGCCCCAGGGGAGGGGAGATCAGGGAGGCCCTGTTGGCCCTGGTACTTGCGCGGAGCAGCGTCTCCTTCCCGTTCTCCAGGTACCTGCGGAGCCACTCCACGCACCTGCCCTCCAGGTAGTTCCTTTCATGATCTGCCTCACCGGCCGCCTCCCACTTGTGGTGGGTGACCTGTGCCGCCCTGTCCGCCGCGGTCCAGGAGAGCAGGTCCTCGTTCAGGGCGATGTAATTCGCGCCGTCGTAGGAGTCCTGACTGTACCCATGGAGGAGCTGCCCGTGGCGCCCCATGTCACAGCAGTACATGGGCTGGATGGTGTGAGACCCTGGCCCCGCCCGGCAGGCAGGGGGTTAAGTCCACACAGAAAGTAAAACCGCCTAAAATTTCCCGCGGGTTCTTCGGGCTTAAGGATGGGGGAACAGGGGTGGGGGTGCGGGAAGGGTCCCTCATACTCAGGGTGACGCTCAGACCCGGACACTCGGGCTACTCTGTGGGGATCAGGGTTGTGACCTGGACCCGGGCCCTGTCGCTCACCGGCCTCGCTCTGGTTGTAGTAGCCCCGCAGGGTATTCAGGTTCACTCGGAAAGTCTGTGCGGCATCTTTGAGGTTCCCCGTCTTCTGGTCCCAATACTCCGGCCCCTCCTGCTCCATCCACGGCGCCTGCGGCTCCATCCTCAGACTGGCAGAGTCGCTGTCGAACCGCAGGAACTGCGCGTCGTCCACCTACCGACGATGAAGCGGGGCTCCCCGCGGCCGGGCCGGGCACGCGGGTGTAGAAATACCTCAGGGAGTGGGAGCCTGCGGGCGCGGAGGGGCTGAGACCCCACCCGACCCTCCTCCCGGCGCGGGGCCTGGGGCCCAGATGAAGGCGGCGGGGAGGGCAGGGGAAGGGGGCACCGCCACTCCAGACAGGGCCCTGGGGCCTGAGAAGCTGACCCAGGGACCTCGGACTTTGCCGCGACCCCTCACCTACTGCACAAAGCGCTTTGTCACACCGTCCCCCAGAGCAGTGGCCCAGGACCTGAGTCAGTGATTCTCAAACATTCTGTTCACACGGTATCTGCACAGTCTCACAGATGACTGAGGATCCCAAGGATCATTTTGTGTCTGTGGGTTATCTCTATCAGTATTTACCGTAGTAGGAATAAAACAGGCTTAAAAAATCATTAATTCATTTAGCATCATATTAATAATCCATGGCATGAAAACAGAAATATTGTTTTTATGAAAAATAACTATGCAAATAAACAGCATAGTGAGAAGGGCGATGTTGCCTTTCACATTTCTTGTCTGTCTCCTTAGAGGACCCGTGGATGTTCAGATTTGCTTCTGCATGTAATTTGTGGTTTTGGTTGAAGTCTATGAAAAAATTTACAACCTTTCATATTAATGGGAGAAGAGTATGCTTCATGACCTCTTCAGATAATTATGTATATGCATCTTAGATACTATATTAAAACGACACAAGGTGTACTTTCTCTAAGGTTACTGGCAAACTGGCATCTGAAACAGTATCATAGACTCTGTCCTTCTCTGTTGCATTAAAATCCACAGGCTCATCTCGCACACTGAATGGATCTTGTTCTAATGCTTTATTTTTAAAAAGAAATGTGTTGGTTCACTAAGTTGTATAGGTTTTCCAGTGTTGATTAGACTGGAAGTGAATTATCAAAAAGTCATATTTGTTTTAATATTACCACAGATCACAACAGAAAAGTTTGTCAGTACTGAGAAGCTGTAAAATTTATTGGTGGATCACAAGTTTTCCAAAATTCTGAATTTTTCTTGAGAGTTTACCTTTTATCAAGGCAACAGGTACTGTCAGCTGTCATATATGAGTTGATTTTCATGAAAGGATGGGTTCGTGTTTATTTTCCAGAAACTGTCGGCCAAATAACCTAGTGTAAATAATCCAAGATTCTGTGTCATTCATTCTTTCAGGTAAAAATGGCATTCTGCAAAAAGAAGAAAAAGGAGACCAGTTAAGCTCATACAAATTATTTTCCTTGGGGCTTATGCATGTAGCGGAAGTGCTATATATCCCATATATGACAGGTTTAAAAATGGGGATTTGAGAATAATTAATGAAGATAATAATTTTTAATGCTTTAACCAGGATATTTTAATGTGATACTAGTTTTGTTTGGTTGTGTTTTTGTTTTCGAGGCATTTTATTTGCATGTAGGTATTACGTCCCTAGAAAAGGGATCTCAGGATTTTCCCTTCTGAGTGTTTTCATCTTGCTTCTTCATGGTTCATGAAGCCAGCTGAGGTTGTCAGGACAATGAAACCAAACTGGTAGGATGGGAGCAGGTTATTCTGCCATTTTTCTAGATCTTTGAGTTGTACACTAAATCTGGGGTTGATCACTCCACACAGGTTTAACCTGCCTGTGAGATTCACAACAATGTTCTCAGCTTGGTGATCAGCAGTGATTTCAAATTCCTGCTTCGTTATCACAGTTAGAAATGGGATGTTGAGTTTGGAGTATGGCCTAATAAGACCCACCTTTGCCTCTCTTCTAGGCACTGTTAATGATCTTGAGAGCATCTGCAAAGATATTCACGTGACTCTTAAGGTGGATCAGAAAGATGGTCAAAAGAGTGTTTTTTTTTGTGAATGTAAGTAGTGGTGAAGAATATCAACTATTACTATTCGTACCCATCTCCATTCTTTTTTTTTTTTTTAATTTATTTGTCAGAGAGAGAGAGAGAGAGAGTGAGAGAGCGAGCACAGGCAGAGTGGCAGCCAGAGAGTGGCAGGCAGAGGCAGAGGGAGAAGCAGGCTCCCCGCCGAGCAAGGAGCCCGATGCGGGACACGATCCCAGGACGCTGGGATCATGACCTGAGCCAAAGGCAGCTGCTTAACCAACTGACCCACCCAGGCGTCCCACCCAACTCCATTCTTGCTAAGTTTTACCTCAGTGCTAATGTCAACATGGTGAAAAGGCAAACAGTATCTAAGTGATGTTGTGAAAATAGTTTAACCTCATGGATTCTGTGAAAGGGCCTCAGTGATGTCAGTTGCTCCCCAGACCACACTTTGAGAACAGCTGCTCTGAATAACCCTGGGAGAGTCTCCTGCTGGGCCTGCCCTGGCCTCCTCCTCACTCAAAAGAATCCCTTTCCCTGAGCTGCACTTCCTGCCTCTGAAAACTCAGCTCTGACTAGCCCGAGTTCATCTAGAGGAGACCTCACCTCCTGGAAATGTGATGGCAGAGAGGGTCCCCAGTCTGGGAAGGGAGGTGGAGGGACAGGGATTTCCCTTTTGTAACTGGGAACAGTTTGCCCCTGAAGGCACCAGACCCAGGCATAACCGACTTTGATTTTGTGACCCATCAGCTTCATGTGTATTCACATCCCAGACAGAAATCTGATGTCGTCAGTAAGAGAAATCATGTTTGTCTTTTCACTTTACATTGTCTCATGCATCTGACTCAAGACCCACAAAGCATGAAGCACAGCACCTTCCAATGCAACAGTCTGTGCGGAAGGAATTGCTCTGTATCTGCGCTGTCCAGTATGGTGGCCACGAGATGCATGTGGCTCTTGAGATGCAGGTGGCACTGGAAATGTGCTGAGCAGTTGCATTTTTAATTGTTTTAAATGAATGGAATTTAAGTAGCTGTAAGTGGATTACTACTATCCAGACAGTACATATCTAGAACGCTCTTAGTTGTCAGGATCCTCCTCAAAGAAGAGACTATGTGACTCATAGTTATATGTGTATTAAATTTACCTTTAAATGGAAGTTGTAGATTTGTCTATGTGGATCTGAAACATATGCTTAAAATACAGCATGAAAGTGTAATTACCATGCACTGAGACAGCTTAAGTGTACAGACATGAACCAAAACATGATGTATCACATCTAGGTCTTAAGTGTCCAAGATGCCAATCCCTGGAGCTCACTGTTGTCTCTATTACTTTGGATGTCTTGGTGTTGGTTGAGTTCACCTGGTAAACATAAGGAGGCTCATTAAGTCTTCACTGAGTCCAGGTGAGAGGGTATATTGGCTATAACATGTACCTTGTAGGGTCTGTACGTACTGTAAACATCATAAAGCAGAAGATGGACATCTTAGATTCCACCACCTTATCATTATTTACCTCTTGCTCCTCCCCATACTTTTGCCCAAATTCAAATATTCTCTGTTTCCCTTCACCCTTGAAACCCTCTGATCTTCATTTTTCCAAAGGTGAAAGTATACATGAAATGTTTACAACTGTGGGATGAAGAGTTCTCTAAGCATGGCCCAATGATGAAAACCCATAAAGAAAAACACAAAAATTTGTCATTTCAACCACACACTCACAAGATACAAATACTATTACGATCAAATTAAAAGACATAAAAATAATTTTCACAGATAGAAAGGTAACATGCTTCAGTGTTCTTCAGCCCAAGACCACCAGGAGCACCTGCGGGCACTCAAGTTGGATCTATCACCTGTTGCAGTGAGAGCGAACGCACCCCTCTGGGGGCCACGGGGCATCTTAATATGAAGTTATTGGAACCTATGGGACATGGGCTTTGGATGGGAGTTTTGGAAAGGATCGGTGGAAGTCGGGAGCCCACTCCCGACTTCATGTTGTCAGGACGTGTGGGCGATCCTATGGTTGAGCATCTCAGTGAGTCCGCTCTCCAGCAGGCCAGACCAGAGCGAGGAGAGAGCACTCATGGTGGAGAAGCAGCGATTGCTCACGTTGGCTGACACAGGGAGATGCATGTTATTCTGTGGGTTGTACAGTGCCTTGTTTTGTCTGTAATGACACAGAGTGATGTCGTGGTTTCAGAGAGTCCTTGTTTGATGCTGATGTTCTGTGAGGTAACTGACTCATATCCCACAGGAGAAGAATATGGCCAAGTGGTGGACATTCACCAGCTTCTGACCACACTGATTCCAGCTGTCAGTTTTGGACCAGTTCCCGATGTTGGGGGGGCCGCTGTTTCCTCCCTGTTAAATTTTGTATATTTTTTCTTTTTTTAAAATTTAATTTTTTCAGTGTTCCAAGATTCATTGTTTATGCACCATACCCAGTGCTCCATGCAATACGTGCCCTCCATAATACCCACCACCAAACTCACCCAACCTCCCATCTCCCTCCCCTCCAAAACCCTCAGTTTTAAACTTTGTATTTTAAAGTAACTGCACCCCATTCAAAATATAATCATAGAATTGGTGTTTCCATTTTCTTTGGGAAATACCCAAGAATGGAATTGTTGGATTATATGGGGACTCACTATATTGTACACCTTAGGGGGGGTAACATTGTGTGTCAAATGCACTCAAATAATAAAAAAAAAAAGAAAAAAAGAATTAAAAATATTAGAAAACATTTTGGAGAGGAGGAAATGAAATGTCAAACAAATTTGTACAAATAAGTTTGTAAACAAATTTACAAAAACAAATTGTATTTGTAGTAAGTAAACATAAGCAGATATGAGAATATAGAATAAGTAATGGGAATAAAACTTAGGATCTATAAACTTTGCAAACAGGAACATAAGGGATGAGAGTGCCCATCAGAAGTTTGGGAAAACACTGTCATAAAGGTTGATGGGAGTGAACACTGGGATACAATTTTGAAAGGGGGCTTTGAATTGTCTCTACAAATGAAATGTGCTTATACTGTGACACAGATATTTTCTCTGAGGATTTTCCTGAGGAAATAATCAAATATATTCTCAAAACTATATTTTCAAAGATGTTTCTTGACTTATGGTTTATAGAGAAAAGAATGAAAATTATGTAAGCGCTATAAACAGTATGATGATGGTAAGTGCAAATAGTAGAACAGTAACATGTCTCTGGGATAATCACCAAGTGATTTAAAGAGAGGGCCACAGTTCTTCACGAAAGCAAACCCAGGAGGCACCCCATAGAGGATCTCTTTGTGCAAACAGGGTATGGGAGAAGGTTTGTTCTCAGAGCACTTGTTGTCTTATGTATCATTGTTCCCTGTCCATCAGAAGGTGGGTATGACTGGGCACTCCATGCAAGTGAGCTGTTGCAATGTTCCAGAATGTTCTGTGATGGGAGGCTGCTGAGCTCAGAGCCTAGGAGGACATTAAGGATCAATGTGACTCAGCTGCTCAAATCACACTAAAGTCCATCATCCAGTGGACATATTGAGTCCTCCAGGAACTCAGGATCAGCTGGCCTCTGGAGCTATAGCACAGAGCAAGGGTGACACCCTGATGACAGGGCACTGGCAGGGTCATGTGGGAGATGAGCATGGAGCAGAAATGACAGAGGGAAAAGTAAGTCACTCCTGAGATGAGTGCTGTGTGGAAAAAGTCATAATATCACAAACGCAGAAATCAGGAGACCTAGCAGGGCCCCCTACCACTGGGATCAGTCACAGTCACATCTACAGGATGCAACAGGCATATGGAAGTGAAACAAAAACACAACTCCACACAGTGCTGTACAATTATAGAACAGGAAAGAGCTGTGGGGAAATAACAATATGACCATAGAAATGAATAATTGAAGGGATACATTGGATGATTTTAGTTGTCCTTCCCCAAAGTTGTATAATAGGGAGAAAGGAGGGTGATGGCAGCAGGAGAGAAGACCTTTTCATTTCTTTTCTTTTTTAGATTTAATTTATTTATTTGAGAGAAAGAGAGCACAAGCAGGGGGAGCGGCAGAGGGAGCGGGAGAAACAGGCTCCCCACTGAGCAGGGAGTCCTACACAGGGCTCAATCCCAGGACCCTGAGATCATGACCTGAACCAAAGACTGCCTAACTAACTGAGCCACTCAGGTGCCCCAGAAAGAGGGTGGAAGGGCAGACACCCTGAAAACTCCAAGAGGCAACAACACAGGCCTGGGGGCTAGAAAATATGATGCAAGGCCTTCAAATCCTGAGGACAACTCTGTCCAGTACAGAGTCTCTGTCACATCACCATGTGACTCAGGACGAGGGTGGCCTAAAGTCTCCTCAGATATGAGAGTTTCTGTTCTACTTTCCGCCCCCTCTTCCACAGGGCACTAGTAAGTGAAGTGGGACAAATGATGGAGAAAACTAAACAAGGGGAGCACATGGGATCCTGGCCACAGGGATCCAGCAGGAGAGAGGCCAAGGGCCCCAGGAGGAGCTGCAGGGGGTCCAGGTGTCAGCCCTGCCCCAGGGGTTCAGACATCCCATCACCATGGGGCAGGACTGAGGGCTGCGGGCCAGGCGGCTGCACAGACATGAAGATGGGAGAGGAGTGGATGGGCTCGAGTATGTTCATGAAGGTTTACCCTTCATGGAGTAAGGGGGTGGGGGAAGGATTTAAAAGAGCACAACAGAAACTAAGGAAATGAGGGGATAAGATATTTATATACTCTAGTGAAAATAAAAAGTAAATTCAGGGAAGCAATCATAATCATAGTCTACTAAATGCTCGGTTGCTATTAGCATTTCATGGTCACAATCATGCAAAGACTGCACATTGAGCTTATCGAAATTATCAAATAATTATATGGGGCAGGTGGGAGAGTGTGAAAGAGGAGCCAATTCACTCAAGATGATGCATAAACCTGAAGACCAGAGAAGGAGTCTGAGAAGCAGGCTACTTAGAGGCACAGAAACAATAATCAGAGAATCAGCCAGAAGAACTAAAGCAGGTGGTCTCTGAGATTCAGGAAGTGGGGGATGGAAGCTTGGGGACATCTGTCTTTTTTTTCTTTTAAAAATTTTAATTTTAAGTAATCTCTACATGCAACAAGGGATTGGAATTTATAAACCCGAGATTGAGAGTCACGTGCTGCACTGACTGAGTCAGCCATGTGCCCCTGAGGATATCCGTCTTAATATCAAGTACTGCAGATATATTTGACTTTTTAGGACGCTGTCCCTCTATCCATTTGCTACAAAGACAACATGGGGGATAAGATGATGGGTCAGGATGAGTTCTGCACGGAGGCCACAGAGATGGGGCAGGAGCTGGAGGAATCATGGTATCAACTGTTGGGTTTTAATGGGATGATTTTGTTTTGATTTATTTAGTTTTGTTTCATGTTATTGAATGAGAGTCATCCCTGCATGTTTGTAGGAGGAACAGCAGAGCCAGGAGGGAGGGGGAAGAGCATGATGCAGGTGAGTGAGGGGCCATGTGTGCCCTCGTGGAAGGGCAGCCCGAGGCAGAAGGGGTCCCTCCCCCGTCATTGCTTAGAAGTTGAGGACACAGGTGCAGAGGTGGGGGGACAATGGTGAGGGTGTGCAGTTCTCCCAAGTCCTTCTTTTCTGAGTGAGGAGCAAATGAGCTCATCACCTCAGAGAGGGGAACTGGGAGGGTGTGAAGGAGGATAAGCGGGGAGGAGGAAGTGAGAGGCAGCCCTCTTAGGAGGGTGACAGGAAGCTGACTGGGGAAATGGCATCTGGAGAGGGTGGGGCTGGGGCTCCCGAGCTCTGTGCTCATCACCTTAGAGAGACTTCCAGCAGCAGGAGGATAGATAACAGACTAGAAGCAAGTGCAACAAAACACCTCAGGGGTGAGAATTACATCTTTGTACTTTTATAACTTTTACCATTTATAATTTTTTTCAGTGAATAGACATGACATCATATATATTGTAGGTCATACATAAACATCAGAATCAGAATGTTAAGGCTTTATTTACACTTTAAAAGGGAAGGAGAAAGTAGGAAAGTCAGCAGCTCAGGGCACAGAGCTGGAAAGGCTGGGCCTGCCTGTCTGTGCTCTGGACAGGGGATGCAGAGCCTTTGCTCCATGTCTCAGGACCCTACTCTCTGGGGGGCCAAGCAGAGTCTTTCCCTTCTTTTTAGGGTGTGCTCCTAGTTTCATTTATTACTATCTTGTCAATTTTAATGGTTTTAAGACATGGGTTTTCTCTGTTACATGGCATTTGAAGGTATTTTAGTGTGAGAATTCCTCCATACAATCTACACCACCTGCTTCAGAAATTGAAATATAAAGGCAGAATAGTTTGGTGAAAAGATGATTGGTCATAAAGTGGAAGATCAGAACCTGAGTCTTCATTCATGGTCTGAGGTTGATCTGTCAGGTGTAGGGATATTAAAGTAATTTATTTTTGAAAACCTTATTCATGCACATATAAAATAATTCAATAGATACTAAAAAATGTACAAAAATAGTCACATGGTAACCCCTCATCCCCTAGTCACCCAAGTTCTCTACCCAAAATCTGTCATAGTCAGCCATTTGCCATGTCTTGGAAAATACACCTGTGCCCTAATGTCTACTGTTATATCAGGAAAAAAGCTCTGGCCACAGACTGGCAGAAAATATTTGCAAATCACATAACTGATAAAAGACAAAAAATTCTTTTAGAATATTCATAAAATCCTTAAATAGGAACAATGAGAAAACAACTCATTAAAAAATGAGCAAAACTCTGAGCAGACACCTCACCAAAAAGATGTACTCATGGGTAATAAGCACATGAAAAGATGTTCAGCAGCAGGTGTCATGAGAGAAATGCAAGTGACAACAACAGTGATCTGCCATCATACACCTGTTAGATGGTGGGACTCCAAACACTGGTAGTGTTTGGAGCTCAACTCAGCCCAGTGCGCCCCCTGGCGGTGCAGTACCGGAGCGTAGCAGCGCTCCCGTGTGGCCACAGGCTGAGGGCAGGGGACCTGAGGGGGTCTTTGGGCTTCTCCCTAGGGACCTCCCCATAGTCTCCTTGGGCTCCCAGCAGGGGCACAGGGCTGTGCACACAGGAGAAGCTCCCATCTAGTGTCAGGTGTCCAGTCTGAATTGTTTCTCCAAGTACACGCTGACACGGGTGCTTTCTCCCCATTGAATGACCATGGACTCTGGCCTCAGGGAGGAACCAGTCTTCAGGCCATAACAGCTGGTTCCCAGGTCCCCAGTGGACACCACACACATACTGAGTGCCCTCAGTCTCCTGCTGGGAACTTGACCTTGGAGTCCCTGTCAGTTGTTCCTGCTGTTGCTTCAGGGCTAACAGGTCTTCCTCCAGGGAACCAAGTCTGGAGTCTCAGTTGCTAAGGTCAGGTGGAAGGGAGGGAGAAGGAGGGAGATCAGCTCCCCTGAGTGATGGTCTGGGACCTTGGGATGCTCCTGGAGGAGTGAGCAGAGGGAGGAAGTAGTGACATTAGAGGGTGGGGGCCAACAAGAGGGAAGGTGGTAGAACCAGGGATGAGAGGGTCAGGGGAAGGGGTCATCTTAGGGGACCTTTGTCAGGGGAGGATGGGTTCTGTCTGGAAGAGGCACAGGGGCTTCTGGCTGGGGCTCTGGGGCATCAAGGAACTGAGAAGAGGGCAGAGTGAGGCCCTTGTGCCCTGAAGGGCCAACCCTGGTTTCTGATTCTGGAATTTCCAGATTCCCACTCCCTGGGCTACGGTTTCACCGTTGCCTGCCATCCACCCTTGTTTCACAGTCTCTGCTACCTGCAAATATTCTCTGCTTGTGAGGACACTGGAAGCCCTGCTCCAGGAAGAGCAGCCCCAGGGCCTCAGACCGGGAGGGGTCCAGCAGCTGGAGCCATGGAGATGCGATCCTGGAGCTTGGGAGCAGCACATAGGATGGAGGCTGGACACAGCCGTGGCACAAGGAGATCAGCCAGGACTCAGGGCCCAGGCTCCTGCCTCACATTTTCCCCAGGACCCAGAGGTGTCCCCTCCTCTCTCCCTAGGCCTGCAGGACCCAGGCGTCTGAACACCATGCCCAAGATGGCCAAGGCGGGAGGCTCTTGTGCAGGGTCAGACCCCACCTTTTGGAACCTGGAGGGTGGCCCTCTTCCCCCCAGCCTGGAGGACCCAGGACCCTGGTGTGTTGCCTCTTCTACCCCTTGGTGCCCCTGAGAACCAGGGACCTGCTGTCTGGATCCTTCAGGCCTGGCTTCCTGGCCCTGCAAACTGGGAAATGACAAACTCTTCTCTTGTTGCATCTGCAGATCCCACATTCTCATTTCTGTACATGGTCATTCAGGTGAAGAGAATTCTGATGTCCATGATAGCTTCTCTAAGCCACAATGATATGTGCTTTTGAAGTGTGTTACTAATTTCCAAATATTTGGTATTTTCCGGAGATCTTCATGTTATGGGTTTTTATTTGCAGTCACAGAACATAGTCTATAACCTTATTGTTTTTACATTTGTGAGACTTATTTTAGGGTCAGTCTGTGGTCTGTTTTGGCTCACGGTATGGTTGAGGTCCTTTAATCCTTATTTGTTCTATTAATGCGAGAGGAGTGTTGATCTCTAAGTGTAATAGTTAATTTGTCTATTTCTTTACAGTTCTGCCCCTTCATGTGTCATCTATGCTACGACTCTATAATTAGGTTCTTCTCATTCATTAATTTTGTCTTACTGTGATGCTGATCTGTTGTCCTCACAGAAAGTCCTCTTTGTGTCTAGTGATGCTCCTGATGTGAGAGCCTATTTTGTTTCATAAAAATGCAACAATCCTGATTTCTTATGCTTTTTATTCCCATGGGATATTATTTAACTCTTTAACCTATTTTTGGTTTTATATTTCAAGTTTTTCTACTCTGCATAGCATATGGTCTATCTTGATATTTATGCAGTCTGGCAATCTTCACCTTTTGTTTGGAATCTTAGTTGGTTTATATTTTTTTATGATTCCTGATATGGTGGGATTTGGTGTCATTTTGCTATTTGTTTTTGAATTGTTCTTTCTCTTTTCCATTCTTTTGCCTTCTTTCATATCTTCTAGGTTTCAAGCAAATTTTTTTTTCCTGATTTGATTCTTCTACTGGCTTTTTAGCTGTATTTATTTCCATTATTTTTTACTGATGTTGTAGGAATTGAAACTTGCATCTCCGGGGGCACCTGGGTGGCTCAGTTGGTTAAGTGTCAAAATCTTGATTTTTGGCTCAGGTCATGGTCTCTGAGTTCCGAGATCGAGCCCTTCTTTGGGCTCCATGCTGAGCAAGGAGCCTGCCTAAGATTCTCTGTCTCCCTCTGCATTTCCCCTCAAATCATGTGCACATACTCTCTCTCTCTCTCTCTCAGAAGAAGAAGAAGAAGAAAAGAAGAAGAAAAAGAAACCTGCATCTTTAACTTTTCACAGTCTACTTAAGGAAACACTGAACTCCTTCCAGTAAAGAGAGGAAACGTGTAGCAACAGAGTTCCATTTAGCCCCCCTGTGCTGCTATGGGCACGCATGTCACCAACACACAGTGTAAGTCAGAGAATATCATGAACTACTTAGTGTTTTGAAGTCATATGTCTTTTAAAGAAATTAAGAAGAAAATGTACAAAAACAGCAGGGTACCATTTCTGCTGTTCATTATTCTGTACACGAGACCATCCAGTGTCACTTCCCTTTGTCCGCAGGACTTCCTTTAAAATTAGTTCAGGAGAGCTCACAATGAATTCTCCTAGTTTATATTTATCTACATTATATTTACTTAAAATTTTTCTGCTCATTTATATTTACCTAGTTTATATTTATCTTTATTTTGCCATTTTCCTCCCTACTTTTGTCTTATTTCTATGGTTTTCATATGAGAAAAGTTTCCGAACCCTAACTGTACAGTTCGATGAACGTCAATCATTGTTAAAACTCATGGAACTAATCCGACAAGGAGTATGCAGAACAGGTCCCTGGTCCTGCTGACCCTTTGCATTGGGTACTCTCCCCTGTCCCCAGCCCTGGGCCACCCCTGGTCTCCTTCCCGTCTGTACTTGTGACATTGCTCATTCTGTTAGATTGATCACGAAGGGGATCTCTTCATTTCCAACAATGCATCCTATTCTCAAATCTCTTTTCCTCCTGTTGTTAATAGAGCCGCTCAACCTCCTCACATGACAGTTTGCCTGGCACCGCTGTTCCGTCAGGTCACGGTCCACCTGTGTCTCCATAATGAAAGCGCACGTGGTGTACAGAGCCCCTGGTCTGCGTATTTCTTAGTCTCTCTGCGCAGGCGCTGACTCATCTTTCTGGACACGGAGCTGTGTTTGCAGTGACCCTCGTCTCAGCTGCTTCTCCCCAGGAGAACTGTAGGGCTCTCGAGGCCTCTTTTCCTTTCCTACTGTCTCTGCCCCTTTCCTAGAAAATGTCCAGCAGTCCTGCTGATCTGTGTCTCCTAAACTCTGACCTCGAAGTCCTCCCGACTGCACACCTGCCCCCGCTCCAGAGCACCTGCCTCGTGCACAGTGCGTGTGCTGCCAGCACCCCGGATCCGGGCTCCGGCGTCTATGAGAGTTTCTGTTGCGGAGTAACCAAGTGTAACACGATTCAGCAGCTCCAAGTGACATTGTCATGCCAATAAATTCCCGAGGCTCCGACGTGTGAGGACAGGGGAGCTGGGCGGCTCCAGCCGAGGCTGCTCATTAGGTTGCCGTCAGGATGGGACTAGACTCCCAGTGACGCGGAGATGTGACACGGGCTGGAGGGTCTGCGCTCCCGCACCCACGTGTGGCTGTGGCAGGAGCGTCAGTCCCTGGCTGGCTCTCACGGGGGAAGCCTCAGCTCCTCCCTGTGTGGGGCTGTCCACAGTGAGGGTCTTTCTCACATGGCCCCTGGCTTCTCCCAAACCCATGATCTGAGATAGGGAGAGAGGAGAGGAGAGCAGAGCACCACCGTCCCTTTGCGACCTAATCTCTGATGTCACACAGCCTCACGGCCCCCTTACTCTGTCCCTGAGAAGGGAGTCACTGAGCCCAGTCCACACACAAAAGGAGGAGAATTGGTTCTACCGCTTCATGGGAGGAGAGTCAGTGAATCCGTGAACCTTTTCAAACCACCACGCCCTGTGCGGAAGGTGTCGTGAACTCTCGTGGAAGATTGTCTCCTTGATTCTCCTCGCGGTGACGCGGCTGAGCCCTGCCGTGTGCGCTCTTGCTGCTCTTCTGGGGTGAGTGACTCGGATCTGTGTGCGCAAGGGTTTTGCACCAAATTGGAGGAATTTTGACACAAGATTTCTTCAAATTTTATCTGCTCTTTTTTTTTCTCCTTCTCATTTTTAGACTCTGTCTATTTGCTCTTTTTATTCTCTTGCGGATTTCTGAGGTTTTAGTTGTTTCCAATCTTTTTTTTTTTTTCTGTGATTTTTGGATTGGGTAATTTCTATGGATTTATATTTGACCTCATTGATTCTTTATTCTGCTTTCCTAGCCCTTCAGTGGAGTTTGCGCATTGAACTTTTATTACACTTAATTTCTTTTCAGTTCTAGAATATCTATTTGGTTTTCTTTGTACATTCCACTTCTTCATTCAGATTTCCTTTCTGTTCACCATTTAATGACAAGATTTTCTCACATTCATTCAGTCCATATTTATTCAGTCCTTTGAGCATATTTCCTGAAGCTGCGTAGGAACCTTTGGTGCTGATTCCGCATCTGGGCGCACTGGGAATATGTTTCTGTTGTCTCTCATTAGAGTCACACATTTCTGTTTCTTTATATGTCTGACAATATGACTTTATTTTTTAATTTTTTAAAAGATTTTATTTATTTACTTGACAGACAGAGATCACAAGGAGGCAGAGAGGCAGGCAGAGAGGGTGAGAGGAAGAAGCAGGCTCCCTGCTAAGCAGAGAGCCCGATGTGGGGCTCTATCCCAGGACCCTGGGATCATGACCTGAGCCGAAGGCAGAGATTTTAACCCACTGAGCCACCCAGGTGCCCCGACAATATGTACTTTAAAAGTGGACTTGAGTTTTGTATTTTAACAAATCTGGAATCTTTTTTTTTTTTTTAATTTTGCTTGTTTCCTATAAGTGTGTACCCCACTATGACCTGACCCACTGCAGAGCTGACAGCTGTTGTCTGTGCCCGTCTCAGCTGCTTGAATGAGCTGCCCTGCATCTGGGCGACTTACTGGTCAATCCAGGTTTTGCATGGTTTGTATTCAGACTTTGGCGCTCATCTTCTCTGTTCTTGCCTTGTTCCTGGGATTTCCCCTAAACTTCCAAATGCCCTGTCTGCGACAATTCTGACCTTTGATATGTTCATCCAGTATGATTTTTTTTTTTCTTTTTGAGTAAACTCTACACCGATCATGAGGAATGAACTGATGACCCCAGAACAAGAGTAGCATGTTCTACCAATGGAGCAAGGTGCCTCTCGGCCAGGACAATTGTGTCTTTAAAGCTAGACCTCACTCTAGTTATTTCTGTTTTTTTTCAGCAGTGTCTCCTGATTGTCCCCCAGCCCTGCAGAGTGGTAGTGATCATGCGGGGATTTTGACTCAGCTTGTGTTCAGATTTCACATCTCAACCCTTTGCTGCTGCCTCACTTTCAAATTTAAGCCTTTAAATGTCTAGCTTCTTGGCACTGTGACTGCTGTCCTTCAGCCATGGGGGCTGCAGTTATGCTGGGTGAGGGGCGAACACGCACAGGGAGGAAGGCTACAAACTTGCAGTTCATGCCCATCCTAGTGGTAGTTATTCAAGATTTAAGTTCTCTCATGTTTCTGCCTGCCTTCATTTATTTTTCAGTGACTTCAAATATTTATTTATTTACTTACTTACTTAATTTTTAAGTAGGCATCATGCCCAGTGAGGAGCCCAATGTGGGCCTTGAACTCATAACCCTGAGATCAAGAAAAGGACTGAGGTCAAGAGTCCGGCATTTAACTGACTGAGCCACCCAGGCATCCCTCAAATATTTATTTTTTAATGTTTTTCTCCAGAGTTCGGGGCGCCTGGGTGGCTCAGTGGGGGCGCCTGGGTGGCTCAGTGGGTTAAAGCCTCTGCCTTCGGCTCGGGTCATGATCCAAGGGTCCTGGGATCGAGCCCCGCATCGGGCTCTCTGCTCCGTGGAGAGCCTGCTTTCTCCTCTCTCTCTGCCTGCCTCTCTGCCTCCTTGTGATCTCTGTCTGTCAAATAAATAAATAAAATCTTAAAAAAAAGAACGTATATGATTTCTTAAAAAAATGTTTTTCTCCAGTTTTCATAATTGTCTTCTGGGGAAGAACTGAGTCAAGCCCTTCCTCCTGCCATTACCAGAAGTCTCACCTGAGAGAGGATTTGGGGCAAAGAGGTCACAGCCCGTGTTGTGATCTTGTGGACCAGTGAGGGTTCAGGCACTTGGGATTCTGTATTCAGTTTTCTCCAACTGAAATACATGGTGGCCTGGGATCTGGGCTCATAGCTGGATGCACTCGCCCCAGCTCCCATCTGACTGCTTCTTACTGTGGAAACAACATGTACCGCACGTGAGAATTTTCTTTCATTATCTGCACCAAGTCCCCAGAGAAGCAGCTACATTTGAAGGGAGGCCTATGGAGTGTTGAGTTAAATCTGAAACAAGCTCTGCCTTGTCCTCCATCCTCCTCAGAACCAGGAACTGACCGTGACTGTCCCCAATGTGACAGCTGCTACAGCCTTCCTCAGTGAGACGCCTTATTACTCCGTGTGCTCTGGGCATTGGAACTGAAGGCTTCTCTCTGAGTCTGACAGCTCGAGCCCTTGGAGATGCACGTGCATCTGAGTGACCAGACTCTCCTGAGTACCACTTGTTGTCCTGCCAGAGAACAGCTTGGGATTTCTCATCTCATCGGGGTCTTCTCACATTCTCAGAGGGATGAAGATGCAGAATGTTCTACGTGGGAAGTGGAAATGGCGCATCTTCTTGAGGGCACAGCTCGTATCTGGAGGCCTTAGCAAACTGCACAGACCGTGGGTGGACGGAGGGGGTGCTCGTCGGCTGCTCTCCCCAAACCACTGGCCACGGAGGGACTGGGCCACCGATGTGCCAGCTGATAACGAGGCGTGGTTCACTGCTGGAGCAGCTCCATGTTCCCGCGGGGGAAATGCAAGGAAGCCCCACAGCCCTGCACCGTGGGTGGGAACCTGCTCACAGCCCATAGCAGGGGACACTCTGTGCAGCTATGGTGACACCGATACACAGTGGGCACACAGAGTGACAGGGACTGAAGCACAGAGGTTCCTGGGCTTTCATGAATGGAACTGCCTGACTGTCAGGCCATTTGCTTGGATACTGCATTCTGAAGGGCACGGCACCTGGTGAAACCCCTTATAGAGAAGGTTGGGAAAATGAGACTAACATTTCATCATTATTTTCCATGCTCATGCCCCAGAGAATGGACTTCAGGAACAGCAAAAACACTCACAGGATCAGAAGCTGCATTTTTTTAAAAAAAGATTTTATTTATTTATTTGACAGACAGAGATCACAAGTAGGCAGAGAGGCAGGCAGAGAGAGAGGGGGGAAGCAGGCTCCCTGCTGAGCAGAGAGCCCAATGTGGGGCTCGATCCCAGGACCCTGGGATCATGACCTGAGCTGAAGGCAGAGGCTTTAACCCACTGAACTACCCAGGTGCCCCCGGGAGCTGCATTTTAAGAAAGATTTTCACTTAATTTGTTTATATGCTAGAACTTCAAAAGCACACTTCAGGAATATGTTCCTTTGGCTCTGATCTCCAAGCACCTGGAGCAACACTCCAAAAGCACAGAAGGACCTGGTCTCAGAAGCAGCCCAGCACATTCTCGTCACTCTCACGTGGCCACATGGAGAGTCACTCTAGCTGTCCTTCCCTGTCTCTGCTGTGGCTGCCCGTGCTTTCTGTTTCCCATGGTCAGCTGGGCTCTGGAAGCATGTGATTCTCCTTCTGACATAAGGTCCAAAGGTCAATAGTAGCCTAAAGCTACATCCCAAGGCCAACCTCACTCCCCTCCCTCCTCTCCTCCTGTAGGCCTTTTATCACACAGCCACACAAGAAGAAGGATGAGTGCAGTGCAGTTAGAGTAGTTGAGAGAGGCAATGCAAATATTTTATTGCCCTATTTATTGTTTTATTTGTTCTATTTTATTACTATTTATTGCATGGATTTATTACTGTACCTAATCTATAAATTAAACTTGATCATAGGTGTGTATGTAGAGAAAACCTCAGAGTACATTTAGTGTCCTGTCCTCTCCACCATTCCAAGCAGCCCCTGGGAGTCTTGGAACCTATTTCCTGCAGAAGAAAGGGACCACTGTAGTTCAGAAGCTATGATTTCCCCCAAACCTCTACATTCTCTCCGTTCAGTTCTTCTTTTATTGATTCTCCTTCTAATTTGCCTTTGGCCATGTTATTAGACTTAGAAATGTCCTTGGATCTGATTGTCCCAGGTGTTTCTTTGTTAGTCTGTCAGGTTGGAGCCCCTGATCTTGTGGTTGGAAAATCTTGGAGAAGGTGTTATGTGCAGACAGATTCTCAGTGATATGACAGACTTGCAATTCTCTAATCTCTCAGAAAGTTTTCAGAAAACCAGTGAATCAAAATCCATAGAAGTAAAGAAGATGCTTTTTGGTACAAGAGCTATGAGTCCCTCTCACTGGACCCTGATTCTCAGAAATCCTTAGGACCTCAGGGAAGCTCCTCTGTCCCAGGACTGTGGACAGTGCAAGTGCCAAGAAACTTCCGCGAAGCAGGAAGAGGAGGAGGCAAAGAGCCACCCAGTCTCTCTACACAGAGTGGGAAGGAAAAAGCACCTCCTCATTCATGATACCAGGTGCAAACTCACTCTCCTTAGTGCCACAGTGGGTTTCACTCTGGGCTGTTCTGGAAGCTTCTTCCTGATGCTCTGATGGTTCCCAGATTTCCCAGGTGTTGCTCCAAGTCAACTGACATGGGCCTGGAAGAAGAAATGAAGGAGTGATCACCGTGGAGCCAGAGTTCAGTGAGAAGAGGGAGATGGTTCAGAAAATGTTGCCTTGAGCTGCCCCGCCAGGAGCTGAACTCCTTCAGGCCCCTCCTTCCTCCGAGGCTCATGGAGTTGCCTGATGTGTGTGGTGTCTGTGAGGTCACTGTGAACAGTTGTCGAGTGTACGGCTGCAAAGAGCACCTTTCAAGTGAAGGAACACTGGGGTTGAATCCTGTTTCTGCCTCTGAATTGTGCAGCCTTGAAGGGATTCTAGAATTTCTCTAGGCTCAGTTTATCATGAGTAAAAGAGGATCATAAGTGATGTGAGTAGAAAAGTTGCTCCATATGTTTCTTATAATTTCCCCATTGATATACTGATCGTAAATGACCTATCTGTGAGTTTGATCCCCAGTACAGAACATGCTGTTTTCCTTCCCCTAAAGGGCAATGACCCAGCATCTCACACTTAATTATAAACTCCGCACTCTCATCAGGTAGAAGGGAGAACAAGCGTCTACATCAAATTCCCTTCTGAGCTCTGACCTGCTTCGGACTCTGGGGAGCAAATCCATGATTTCAGGAAGTCCCTTTTCAAGGGCTAAGGACCCAGCTGTTGGGGATGCATCCATTTCCACCTGAGGGAAGGACAGGACAGTGGTTCCATAACCCCCAGACCTTTCTCAGAGTGAGAGGATGTACCAGCCTGAGAGCCCAGCAGTGTTGTCGTCTGTGAGGGGCTTTAGATAAAAGGCCTCTCTCCTTGTACTGACAAGTAGAGAAACCAGAACAAAGTAGCCAGAAGGTCCAGTGACCCTTTTAGCCCCAGTAGCATGGAAGTTGAAGGGCGTAGCTTAGTGCGAAAGCCACATGGCTCCTTCACACAGAAACCCAGACTCAGTCACCCCCCACCCCATGGTGACAGCGCAGGCCCAGGACAGCCCTTCCTGGACAGGCTGCTGCTCCTCTTCCAGTGGGGAGGCCCCGAGGCCAGAGCCTGTGTGGGAGCCTCACTGCTTCCCTGCTTTCCCTCAGCTGTCTGCTAAGACAAAGAGCTCAAGTTACATTTTGTTATTTTCAGCCAAAAAATATCTGGTGAATATATGAAGGTTACACTTTTTCTAGAAACAACATAGTGTTTTTATTTGTGCAAATAGTATATATGACACAAAGAAAAGCCAGGATTCAGGTGACTGATTCAAAATTCTGTTCTGGAAATTCCTCTTGAGAAGCAGAGAGGAACTCTGTTGTTCTTTGCAGACTGAGAGGGACAAACCTTGAAAGGGCTAAGAATAGTCTGTACAGGTGATTGGTCTGAAAAAATGATCCCGTACAGAGAAAAGAAGAAATAAGAGATGGGGAGCTTCTAGCTGCACTCCAGACCCTGGTTCCAGTCACACTGAGGACAGCAACATCCTTGCTAGTTTTTTTGTTTTGTTTTGTTTTTTAAAGATTTTATTTATTTATTTGACAGACAGAGATCACAAGTAGGCAGAGAGGCAGGCAGAGAGAGAGGGGGAAGCAGGCTCCCTGCTGAGCAGAGAGCCCGATGTGGGGCTCAATCCCAGGACCCTGGGATCATGACCTGAGCCCAAGGCAGAGGCTTTAACCCACTGAGCCACCCAGGCGCCCCTTATCCTTGCTAGTTTTATTTGTTCACTAAGACACCAAACCTCCATTCTGAGATTTCTGTCACTTTCAGCCAAAACATACTTATTGAACATATAAAAATTTTGCTTCTCTAGAAATAGCACAGGTTTTCATTTGTCCAAACAGTACAGCAAACCTCAAATAAAAGCCCTATTTATCTAGAGCTTTTTTCTTTACAATTTCGTGTCCAGTGAGGCTTCCTTCACACTCAGAAATCTCAAGATGTGGAGGGTGTGTGAAATCTTAGAGCAACACTGAAGGTTTCTTATTTGACAGGAAGACAGACACATTGTAATGCCTTCTGGTACTTGAGAATTCTAGAAATGAAGTACTATGCATTCAAAAGTGATTTTTAACAGTAGAACCCAGGAAAGGGAAGCTTTTTGTTCCATTGTTATGTGTAGAATACAGCAGGTTACTTTTCTGTAATGGTTCTGTCCACCCAAAATGAACAAATCTTACTGAATTTCTTAAACAAAAGTAGAGCATTTCCGTGGAGCCCATGTGTAGGCAGCTACCCAGGACATACAATTCTAACAAAGAAGAGTGCCGAGGAGGGAAGGAACATTTGGGGCAGGGTTATAGATAAGGAGTTACAAACCTTATACATAAGGAGTTACAAACCTTCAGGATGGAAGACATTCCAGAAAGTTATAAACTTCAACTATGCTTTCACTATATGCAAGTTGTGGACTTCAGAGGTATGGGAACAAAACTTACAGAGATTTTACTCTTATCTGTAGTCTGATATGTTTCTTTTAGGTTATTTGCTAATGCATCAGAGGCACAATGTGGGCTCAGGCAGAAATAGAGCCCCTGCTTTGAAGTTTGGTTAAGTCCTTCTGACCTTGGTAAACATTAAAGGATAACTTCCCTCGGAGCCCCCGAGCTGGGCCCATGACTATTAAAAGTTGAAAATTTCCTTTATGAGTTCTAAAGTCAATAATAGTGCAAGCCACCAAAGATCTATCCAAATTTAGACAAGGCAGCATAGGGATCCCGTTTCCTAAGACCCGGCGTTTTCCTCCCTCTGCAGCACCCAGTGGCATTTTGCTCTATGAGATACTGCAGACCGCACACAGGAATGCAGGTCCTCCCGACAATAGCAAAAGGCTGTTTCCTTGTGCTGCTCACAGAAAGCACTGAAACATGCCCCAGAGCGATCCTGAGGTGGAAACTAGCAGACAATGTGAAGCTGGGTTTCCAGAGAACTGCTTCTCCCCAGGGAACAAGTGTTTCTTTGCAGACTCCCCTCACACATCCACCAGCTGTCCCTGCAGAAGCCTGGGCTCAAGGTCCACTTATAGGTTCCAGCCTATGAACAAGCAGGTCTTGCATTCCTCATGGGGATAAGGAGCCCAGGATCCCATCTGGTTTATAACTGCTCTCAGAGCATGCCCAGAGCACCTTACCCTTGTTCAAAGAAAACCTCATGACAGTGGCTATTTTGCCCCTTCTAAAGTTGTCTGTGTCCAGTGCTGGACTCTCCTCCTGGGCTCCCGTGTTAGGAGACTGGACACCACACTGGCCAGAGTCCCATTGGGCCTGATGTCCTGTTGTGAAATGGCTTCATTCAGGATGGACAGCCCATGGGTACCTCAGTGTCTCTGGGAGTGACACTGTTGGGTCCATGGTCAAAGGAGCGAGACTGATACAAAGCGAAGGTCAAGCAAAGCTTTATTTTGCACCAAGCATCGAGAATCAAACTGACTGGCCAGGGCCATCTCTTGCAAAGAGGCGACCTCTCCCTGCCTTACTGATTAACTTTTAAAGGTCAAGGGCCATGTGGTTGGGCCTGGCCACGCACAGGTGGCCAATGAGATTGTAACACACAGAGAAAGCTGCGCAGTCATGCTAGGTCACACACGGGTGGCCAATTGAATTACAATTTACCCTAGTAGATATTTGAATCAGCCTATCACCTTGGTCAGAATTGGCACCCAAAAGGTGCCCAAAGGGCAGGGCCTATACTCCTTGGTAGCTAGGGAGACAGTATGCACCCTCACCGACTGGATGCCTCCACCTGGCCTGACCGACCCTCGTATTTGGGCTTTGTTACCTGGGACTGGTTTCCAGGACTTATTTTTAAGTAAGTCCCTTGGGGGGAGGGGGCAGGGACAGTTTAAGTTTTACTGCATAAACAACAAAATCACTGTTTAACTGGATGGCATCACTCTGGCTAAATAGGCCCTTACAACACAGTCCTTGGTGATGCAGGCCTGGAGATGCTGTGGCCACAGAATATGCTCCCAGGGTCCTTCCTGTGCTCCAGGCAGACACTGCAGGTCACCTCTTCTAGACGGTTCCATCTAGCTGGCCCAGGCACCATCACTGCTGCCCAAGGGTGCTCAGTAATTCTTCTCACCTCACGTGGACCTGTGATGGGAGGACAATGTGGTGAGGAGTGTGAAAAGGACTAGAGACAGCAGAGGGGTTATTCAGAAGGGAGAGGGTGGACATAGGTCACAAGTCCAGGTCCCCAGCTGTGGCCTCCTGACATGTCCCCGCATATACCCTCCTCCTGCCCCATCTCTTCTCCACATTGCCTCCTCCTCATGGACTCCCCACTCACTCTCTGTTTCCCATGCCAGGCCAAGAGGGCTTCTCCGACTGGCCTCTGGCCTCCACTCCCCTCTCTCCCACCTGGTTTCCCTCCAGCTACGAGAGCAGCCAGTGGTCTGGCCACAGCCACATGCCAGGCACGATTCTGAGCACATCACAGTTGATCCTTACAGCATCAGCCACAGGACAGGGAGGAGGCTGAGGTGTCCATGGGTAATAGATGTGTTCGGGCCCTGCAGCTCAGCAGGCAGTGGGGAACATTCTGGAATTCAAGTGGTCCAGGTCCAGAGCTGCCCACTTAGCTCCATGCTGCCACTGCTGACCACTTCCCTGTGCTCGGTCCATCCTGAGAACAGGCCCTGCTGTCCAGTAGCCCAGACTTCTCTCCAGCTGCTGGCCTCGATCCACCATCCCTCCTCTGTCAGCTCCTGTCCATCCTGGGGGCTCAGGTCACATGTCCCCTGCTCAGGGAAGAGGTCCTGAGCTGCTCCCAGGATGGGGTCCTTGTTCTAGGTTCCAGCTGCCTGTCTCCTCAGGCTGCATATTGAATATACAAACACACCAAGCCTGTTTCACCTGCTTGCAGCTGCATCCCCCTGCCTGGGGGATATCAGGCCCCAGATACAGATCATCAGGTCCATAAATTAATCAGCCTCATCAGAAAGGACTCCGGGAGAACCTCACATTTCAGGTGATGGTGTGCTGGAGGAATCACATCAGCCTTCCTACTGAAAACAGCCATTTTGTGTTTGTTTTTATGCTGATGGGATACACCTTGCTCATGACAAGCGTTCAGATATTTTATTTATTTATTTGACAGAGATCACAAGTAGGCAGAGAAGCAGGCAGAGAGAGAGGAGGAAGCAGGCTCCCTGCTGAGCAGAAGGCCCGATGTGGGGCTCGATCCCAGGACCCTGGGACCATGATCTGAGCCGAAGGCAGAGGCTTTAACCCACTGAGCCACCCATGTGCTCCGAGTTCAGATATTTGAAGGGTGCTGTGTGAAGACTTGTACTCACTCTGTGTGACCCCAGGGGTCAGAAATGGATCATTACCCTAGAAAGTTCAGGGAGAGAATGGGGCATCATCATAAGGTTTTTAAAAAAAATTTTTTTATTTAAAAATCAACTTAATTAACATATACTGTATTATTAGTTTCAGGGGTAGAATTTCATGATTCATCAGTTGTGTGTAATACCCAGTGTTCATTCCATCACGTGCCTTCCTGAATGCCCATCACCTGGTTACCCCATCCCCCACCACCTCCCCTCCAGCAACCCTCAGTTTGTTTCCTAGAGTGAAGAGTCTGTAATGTTTGTTTGTTTTTGTTTTTTTTTTCTCCTTTTTGAAATTGGTTTTTATTCTCTCCCCATTTCTAGGCAAATGACCATAGCAATACAGATTTTTTTTTTTTTTTTTTTTTTTTTTTTGCTACTCAACATTTTCTAGCCTGTAACTGCTGGAATACACATAGCCCCATGTCCTACCCAGGAATTCACTGCCCCAAGCACATTTCTATCTGTTAGACTTGTAGCTACCCATCTCCTCTCTCCCCTCAATGCCAGTCACTTTCAGATACTGGTAAATGCAAAAAGGATTTTTAACTGGCAAAGCATGGCCCGTCGAAAGTCAGCCCAAGGGCAGTTTCCAGTTTCATCTGGGTTTAATTCAACTGTCGAATAAGCTGAATTGATGCGTTCACCTCGATAGCCAGGTAAGCCCACCTCCTTCAGGAAGCCCACTCTATTCTTGGTAGTGTGACGGGCCACTGAGAGATGGAAAGGACATAAGAATGCAGAGGTCTCCTGGAAATTCTTCCCTGGAAAGGCAATTTCATGAATGAGGTCTTCAGGCAAATAACACCATACTTCCCCAGGTGCTCCTCAATCACTGTATTATCTGTCAAAGGGATGGTTTTATTCTTGACCTTGGCTTGCCCACGTTTCAAGATGAGTTCCCGGACAGACTTCAGATTTGGAAACCCCCAGGCCATATAAGGTTCCACTACACACAGCGTTTTTATGGTCTGGGGGTTACTCTGAGAAAGACACCACTGAAAATCTTCTTCAGGCGAAGTCTTGCAATGGTCCTCTGCACCAGTGAACTCACCCCATTAATCCTTTGGATGCGTACAACAAAGGCCAAGGAATGTTTATCTGGCACTTCCAGGCCACGAGGTTTCACTTCTAGTCGTCTGAGGCGCACCCTGTCACGTTGCTGCGCCAGGAGTCATGTAAGAACCATTCCAGTTGCTTAAACTTGAGCTGTTTTCCTTTCCTCTGCTCCTTCTTGTCCAAAAGTGCCTGCTTTGCTTGAGTGGCTTTAAGGGCCTGATAAGCCTTCCTCTTTTTCAGGAGATTTTCTGGAACCAATGGGATCTCTTTTCTTTGCTCTTCCTCTGCCATGTTTCCGAAGCTGCTTTTTTTTCCTTTTTGTTTGCAAATTAGACTTAACATAGCAGTCAATTTCCTTCGCAGGTGGTGAGTCCTCCATCACTGAGAGGATTCCACTCTGTGGGGTTGAGGCTGCACGGGGAATTGTGGTGTCATGAGGGACTCACCATGTATCCTCTGACTCCTCTTCCTCCTTGGAGTTGCCACAGGAGATGGGGCCGTGGGGTGGGGGTCACAGGCTTGGGCTCCACGAGCTCTGTCATCGGGCACTTCTGGTTGCATTCCTCACATGGGATAGTTATGTTGTGAAAAGAAAAGCGGTTTAACTCATCACAAGCATTTATCTCATCATAGAGTTAAACGTGATTTAAACCCTGTCACGCAAATTTTAAGATTGTTTGTTCCAGCGCTTTGAAAAATGCTGATGGTAAGAAACAATAAATGTTGGAGAAGCTGTGGAGAAAGGGGAAACCTCTTACCCTTTTGGGGGGGGTGCAGCCACTTTGGAAAACAGTGTGGAAGTTCCTCAAAAAATTAAAAACACAGCTACCCTATGACCCAGCAATTGCACTACTGGCTGTAATTACCCCAAAGATACAGATGTAGTGGAAAGAAGGGCCACATGCACCCCAGTGTTCATAGTAGCAATGTCCACAACAGCCAAACTGTGGAAAGAGCCACGACGCCTCTCAACAGACAAATGGATAAAGAAAATGTGGTCCATATATATATATACAATGGAATATTACTTAGTCATCAGAAAGGATGAATACCCAGCTTTTGCATCAACATGGATGGGACTAGAGGAGATTATGCGGAGTGAAATAAGTCAAGCAGAGAAAGTCAATTATCATATGGTTTCATTTACTTGTGGAACATAAGGAATAACATGGAAGACATTAGGAGAAAGAAGGGAAAACTGAAGGAGGGGGAATCAAAAGGGGAGAGGAACCATGAGAGACTATGGACTCCAGAAATCAAACTGAAGGTTGTTGGGGGGACAATAGGTGGATGGGTTACCGGTGATGGGTATTAAGGTATTAAGGAGG
This sequence comes from Martes martes, assembly GCF_963455335.1. Lineage (NCBI taxonomy): Eukaryota > Metazoa > Chordata > Mammalia > Carnivora > Mustelidae > Martes > Martes martes. The sequence goes on along the minus strand of NC_137893.1, from coordinate 120,814,608 downwards.
GCACGTATTGCATGGAGCCCTGGGTGTTATACGCAAACAATGAATCATGGAACACTGCATCAAAACCTAGTAATGTATTGTATGGGACTAACATAACATAATGAAAAAAATGAAAAAAATAAAGAAACTCCACACATGTGAATTCTTATTTGTTTCTTATTTTGTTTTTATGTCTTTTTGCCTTATAAGATTCCAAGTCAATTCTTTCTTTCTATCATTTCCCATTTCTGATTGCTACACTGTGTAGCAACAGAGGAAATAACTTTTGAAATGGAAAAAGATACCAAACCCTCCCGTGCAATCTGTCTACCTACCAGGATAGTAGCACTTTCTCTGCTGCATTCTGGTGTGAGCGGGGCTGGAAGGCTGGCTCTGGCTCTAATTGGGACCATAGAGGGAACAGTGCACAGGGATACCTGGGTGGCTCAGTTGGTTAAGTGTCTGCCTTTGGCTCAGGTCATGATCCTGAAGTCCTGGGATGGAGCCCCACATTGGGCTCGATCGGTGGGGAGTCTGCTTCTCCATCTCCTGCTCCCCCCGCTTGTGCTCTCTCTCTCTTCCTGTCAAATAAGTAAAATCTTAAAAACAATTAAAAAAAAACCCAAAATTTAAAAAAAAGTGCCCAAAGTTCCCCCTGCCCCTGAGCGCCCCCCCTGCCCCAGCTCCATGTGCTAGAACATTAAAGTGTTGGTGCTCTGGAGGGCTGCAGGGGAACCCAAAGTGCAGGTGTGCTGGGGTGAGAGATGATGAATGCACATGTTTCTTCTCCTTTCTCAAACCCACTGAGCAGTAGCAATTGTTGCCTCCCCTCTGCTTTGCTCCTGCCTCTCAGCTGCTATGTGGTGGTATGTGCTGGGTTCCAGGCCATTCCTGTCTGCACTTCTCCCTGCAAACATGGATACCAGGAGAGTTCATCTTGAACAGGCACACAGTGAGGATGGAAGGGACCAGTAAGGAGGACAAGCCTGGGTTTTGCCTGTGACCCTCCCCCTGCTGCAGCAGGAGCCCTTAGCCTGGGAGAGATGGGAGAAGCCCTAACAGGGAAAACACACAAGCCTCTTCTCCCCTCACCTTAAAGTCTCCTCCGGGAACTGAAGTAGACGCTGCTCCCTCTCCCCTCCCTTCCCAGAGGGTTGGACAGAGCTTCAGCGCAGTGACACGTGTGGCTGTGTTCATGCTGAACCCTGGGAGCAGCTCAGCAAAGACACACTGTACTCCTGCCCACCCCTCATCCTCCTCACCTCTTCCCAGCGCAGGGGGAGGAGCCAATGCCAGGGGCCAGGGGGTTCCTGCAAGGACTGTGGGAGCTGGGCTGGGGGAGTGGAGGGTGCCCCTGTCCGCCCCTCTTCGGGAGACGCTCTGCCTTCACTTTCCTTTCCCAGGGTAGAGCCCATCCAGACCCTTCCACCTGAAGATGAATGTTTCTTTCCCCCACAGACACTCAGGAATTATTTCCTTCCTAACTAGTGCTGGCCAGTCCTGGTCATCTCCCGAGTCAGCCCCTGAGCAGGCGGTCACTCAGGAACCCCCCACCGGCCCTTCCCTGCACTGGGAGCTGCTGGGGACTGAGGTGTTCATGACCTCTGCCCACAGGGGTGCAGCCCTGCAGCAGAGCGAGCGGTGGCCACAGAGGCCCACGAACAAGGCAGTTCATTCACTAATGAACAGGCCGAGAAGCCCAGCTCTGCTGCGCTCCGGCTCCGGTGATCACGTGGAAATGCCCTGGTGCCTGAGTCCGCAGGTTCCCACGAGCGGGGAAGGGCGGGAGAAGCCCCAGCAGGGCTGCGATTGTGTTCCTGCACCTGCGTGTTCGCTCTGGTTCTAGACGGCTCCGCTGACACACCGTCCGCCCTGCACACTCTGAAGCTTTCTGAATGCTTGACTCTGAACTGTCCTGGGTGTCCCCCTGGTCCTCTCCATGTACCTGTCATGTCAGACATCCCGTCAGCCAATGATTCCCGCAGGCGAGCTGCATGTCAGACAAGGGTGTTATTTAAAAACATGACCATCAGTACAATAATAGCATGTATAGGAAAAGATTTGAGTTATAGCCTTTGCAGGTTCTAACTAAACTGTGTTATAAAACTGCTTCTGAATGATAGAAGTTGTAGTGTATTTTATTTCTTAAAGCATTATAAAAGTGTCTCAGTTGTTGAGATTCCAAACTATTTTGGAGTGATCCTTTTTTTTTTTTCTTTTTAAGATTTTATTTATTTATTTGGCAGACAGAGATCACAAGTAGGCAGAGAGACAGGCTCCCGGCTGAGCAGAGAGCCTGATTCGGGGGCCGATCCCAGGACCCTGAGATCATGACCTGAGCCAAAGGCAGAAGCTTAACCCACAGCCACCCAGGTGTCCTGGAGTGATCCATTTTTACCGAGTTGTCATTAGTAAAGTGATAGGCTCCTGTGGGCCCTGGTTTCACAAGGGAGCCCCATAAAAAGTGTTCAGTGGGTTCCCGATTAAATTGTCTTTTCTGTAACAACATATAGAATGTCAACTATGTTGTTCATGGTCCTAGATCTTCCCTCATTGTAACAACTGCATTTAGATTTTCCCCTGTAATATTGTCAGAAATTCTTACATATTTATTTAGTTTTTTAAAAAGATTTTATTTACTTATTTGACAGAGAAAGAGATCACAAGTAGGCAGAGAGGCAGCCAGAGGTGGGGAAGGGAGCAGACTCGCTGCTGAGCAGAGAGCCCGATGTGGGGTTGGATCCCAGGACCCTGAGATCATGACCTGAGCCAAAGGCAGAGGCTTAACCCACTGAGCCACCCAGGCTTCCCAACAATCTTCACTTTGAATTATTTTCCACTTACATGTAATCTTAATATTGAAACTGTTGGATTTATAGCACCATTTTACCTTTTGTTTTTATGCCTCCACTCATTTCTCTCTCTCTCTTTCTCTCTTTTTAAAGGATTTTATTTATTTATCAGAGAGAGAGAGAGAGAGAGCGCACAGAAGCAGAGGGAGAAGAAGGACTCATGCTGAGGAGGGAGCTCAATACAGAATTTGATCCCAGGACCAAGGGGTCATGACCTGAGCAGAAGGCAGGTGCTTAAGCAGCTGAGCCACCCAGGCTCCCCTCCACTCATTCCTCTTTTACTGATAACTTATTATTCAGTGAATAAACTGTAACATTTTCATTATTTAATTATTAATCATTCTATTTTGTAGTTATTTTCTTAAGAGGTGCTTTTGCCATTTTTCTACATTTTCAATTTTGTGATTTTTTTTATGTTATATCTGTAATATATACTCAAATAACATGTTTATATATTTATAGCATATCCTAGTCATGTTATATTGTGTGTCTTATGATTCCAATATTGAAGTTTCATGACCTTTTTACTACTGATTCTTACTGAAGTTACCCAATCACAGTCATTTTCTCCACTGAATTTTACATTTCTTGCTACGAGTAGCTTTTTTTTTTTTTCTGTGTAATTACCTGCGTAATTTTTTTTGACACATTTAGGCTAAATAGAGATTTCCTTAGAGAAATTTGTTTCTTCCTTACAATTTTTGGGTCATCACCCATCCAGGACAATTATAAACTAAACTAAATGACATTAAGTTATTTTGACCCAATAACCAATGGGAAAGCAAATTTGGACTACAAATCACAGATGGCTTAGTCCGTGTCTGCAAATTTTTGAAATAGTTGTTCACTTTTTGCCAACTCAAAGGCAAATTTCCTTAGAATGTTCTTGCACTTGAAGATAGAACAGATTTTATTTGTGTCACCCTGTTCTGAGGATGTGAATCTTAGGTTCCCAGATTTTCAGGGAGGGGATATTTCTCCTGCTGCTCACATGAAGAAGCTCTGGGCATTATCTCCTCTCTGTGAAGTTCACGAGCCTGAGAAACTGAGCCAAGATTTTCTAGATTTGAAAAATGCCCTAAGGATCATAACTGTTCTCTCTGGCTTATGGCCCATTTATAAATTTTGGCCTTGATTGTTCTACTGCACTTTTTGGATGATTTGTGTTTTTTTCTATCATTTTTAGTTGTTTTAGGAGAAGAGGCAGCCTTAAACCTTAGTCTACTGAGTTACTGGAAATGGAATTCTCAGTAAGTATTTTTCATTTCTGTTATTTACTAGGCACCAGCGTAGGTGCTAGACAGTAAGTCACCTAAACCAATGCTGATCTGTGTCTTCTGTGATCAAGGCCTGGTCTGGGAACTGTTCCTCAGCCCACAAAAAGATACATACAGAAACTGGAAGTGAGTGTGAGCCAGAAAGCTCTACCTTCTCCTGAGACTGGTCATTGCCCAGCAAAACTGAGCATGAATATCACGTCATTGGATCTGCTGAAACACTGTGATCATTAGCTGTTCACGAACCAGAGATGAAATAGGCAGTGTCTACACTGGAATGGGTTTTCAGATTTTTGTTGAGGCCACATAAAACCTGATGAAATTATGGATACTCTCTCCAGAAATATGTACATATAGAAAGAAACATAAAATATCAGTGTGTATATGAGGATCATCTGACGTGACACAGATCTGGGTTTTTAATCCCAGGAAGAGACAAAGGCCGGGAGAAGACGTGTTGAGCTATCACTTCATGACCCAACAATGCTACTCCACTTATCTGTGAGTAGGGACTGGAGTGGACAAACCTGGGCCATAACAACCATCAAGGGAATAAATTGAAAGATGCCATTTATGAGTCACTCCTCATCCAAGCCGACTTGAGTGCCTGCAATGTCCAGATCAAATTCTAGTTTCAGATCATGGCTCCAAATATGGAAATTTGTCATTCTTTTTCATTCCTGAACCCAAATGTCCATTCCCAGAGCAAGCACCTCTCTTCCACGTACAGGAATGCCACATGTCAACAGTCTTGTTGGGGGCAGAGATGCCTTCATCCACAGAGAGGAGAACCCACTTTGCCAGTCATGCAGGTGGACATGATGTGACGCTTCAACAGTCACATGACCACCTGCCAGACTCTGACTCTGGACACGTGACAGGCACACTGGGACAGCATCCATGCATCGGGCACAGGGGGGCTGAGCAGTGTCACAGTTGTGTCATGCAGCTGTCAGGGGCAGCAGCGATGGCAGTCCCAGCTGCTGGGTCCAGTGGCCTCCCTCAGGGGAGTCAGTGGCACCGATACCCAGTAGCAGGCGCTGGCTGTCTGTGGGCCTCCATCCAGGGTCCAGTATGGATTCTGCTCCCGGCTGTGTAGCCTCAAGCCTGTATTGTGGCTTTTCTGGAAATAAAACTAGGTCCCATATATTCTCTCTCTTCTCCAAGTCTCTCTGCGTATGCATGTCATGAAGAATCATGAATCCATGTAGGGAAGAACTCCAGAGAGAAAGATTTCAGAATTTTTTTTCCAGCTTTATTGACATATAATTGACATTCACCACTGTGTAAGTTTAGGGGTACAACCTGTTGATTTGACACATTTCGACTGCAAAGGATTTCATCATAGCATTAGCTAACACCTCCATCATACCACATAGTTATCATTTCCTTTTGTGCGATGTGAACATTTAAGATCTACACTTTGAGTAACGCAGAGATTTTATGTTGACCTGATAGCAATTTCCTCAGTTTGCCACCTGGCTCTGCCCCATGGGAGAGAAAATATTTATCTCTCAGCATGTCTTGTATTTTTCTTCCTACAAAAACCATTTAAATGTGTATATAAGACCCTTCCCACAATGAAGGCTCTCATCAAGGACTTCAGTGCTTCCTTATCTGCAGAGCTCCAGGATTGCTTGTGGCTCTGCTACCAAATAACTCAGGCCTCTCCCCAGACCCATCAGCTTAGAATGTTCTGCGAGGGCCCAGGAATCACTTACTTAAGCAGCCCTACAGGAGAGGCTGATGCGCGGCCATGTGGGGATCCTGCTTCCTGTGCTCGCTACTCAGTGTGGGATCTGAAGACCAGCAGCAGCAGCACAGACCTTGTTATCAACCCAGCATCCATGCTCAACCCCAGACTGTCTAGATCTTCATAGTCCAGGAAATTCCCATGCACACCGAAGGCTGGGCCTCCCTGGTCTCTGTGCCTTCTAGACGCAGAACCAGACGTGCAGTGCACTCTGGGTGTGTGTTCTGATCAGCCTGCTTAGCCCCGAGGAGTCCAGGATTTGGTCCTGTTCCTTTCTCTTCTATGGCTCTCGACCCTTGGTGACCTCATTTCTGCTGAAGGCTCTAAACATCATTTATATGGTGTTTAGATTTAGATAGGTCTCAAATTTGTTTCTCAAAACTAGATATTTCTCCTACCCTGTACTCTGTATCCCACTGCCAATGACATTACGTTTACCTAAAAAAAATACCATTAAGTCAACATATAGTACATTATTAGTTTTTGATACAGTGTTCAGTGATTCATTAGTTGCATACAATACCCAGTGCTCATCATATCACATGCCCTCTGCAATGCCCATCACCCAGTTACTCCATCCTCTCACCCAGCTCCCTTCCACAACCCTCAGTTTGATTCCCGGAATCAAGTGTCTCTCATGGTTTGTCTCCCCCTCTTGATTTCTTCCCATTCAGTTTTCTCTCCCTTCCCCTATGATCCTCTGTGTTATTCCCTATATTCTACGTATGAATAAAACTATATGATAATTGTCTTTCTCTGATTCACTTATTTCGCTTAGCGTAACATCCTCCAGTTCTGTCCGTGTTGATGCAAATGGTAGGTATTCAGCCTTTCTGATGGCTGAGTAATATTCCATTGTATATATGAAGCACACCTTCTTTATCCATTCATCTATGGGAGGACATCTTGGCACCTTCCACAGTTAGGCTATTGTGGACATTGCTACTATGAACATTGGGGTGCATGTGCCCCTTCTTTTCACTACATCTGTATTTTTGGAGTAAATACCCAGTAGTGCAGTTGCTGGGTTGTAGGGTAGCTCCATTTTTAATGTGTTGAGGGAACTCCATACTGTTTTTCAGAGTGGCTATACCAGCTTCCATTCCCACCAGCAGTGGAGGAGGGTTCCCCTTTCTCTACATTCTCCAACATTTGTTGTTCCTGTCTTGTTAATTTTAGCTATTCTAACTGGACTAAGGTGTATCTCATTGTGGTTTGGAATTGTATTTACCTGATGACAAGTGATGTGGAGCATTTTTTCATGTGCCTGTTGGCCATTTGTATGTCTTCTTTGGAGAAGTGTCTGTTCACGTCTTCTGCCCATTGCTTGACTGGATTATTTGGTTTTTGGGTGTTGAGTATGAGAAGTTCTTAATAGATCTTGGATACCAGTCTTTCTTCCTTTCTTTCTTTCCTTTTTTTTTTTTTTTTCAAGATTCTATTTATTTATTTGACAGAGAGAGATCACAAGCAGGCAAAGAGGCAGGCAGAGAGAGAGGGGGAAGCAGGCTCCCTGCCCAGCAGAGAGCCCAATGAGGGCCTCAATCCCAAGACCCTGAGATCATGACCTGAGCCGAAGGCAGATGCCCAACCCACTGAGCCACCCAGGCATCCCCTTTTTTCTTTAATTAACATATATTATATGTTATTTATTATAATATAATTAACATATATTATATATTATTTGTTTCAGGGGTACAGGTCTGTGATTCATCAGTCTTACACAATTCACAGCACTCTCCATAACACATACCCTCCCCAATGCCCATCATGCAGCCACCCCCATCTCTCCCACCCCCCTCCACTCCAGCAACCCTCAGTTTGTTTCCTGAGATCAAGAGTTTCTTATGGTTTGTCTCCCTCTCTGGTTATATCTTTTTCATTTTTCCCTCCCTTCCCCTACAATCCCCTGTCTTGTTTCTCAAATTCCACATATCAGTGAGATCTTATGATAATTGTCTTTATCTGATTGACTTACTTTGTTCAGGATAAGCATAATACCCTCTAGTTCCATTCACGTCATTGCAAATGGCAAGATTTCATTTTTTAATGGCTGCATAGTATTCCTTTGTATATATATACCATATCTTCTTTATCCATTCACTTGTTGATGGACATCCATGCTCTTTCCATAGTTTGGTTATTGTGGACATTACTGCTATAAACATTCAAGTGCACATGCCCCTTTGGATCACTATATTTGTATCTTTAAGGTAAATACCCAGTCATGCATTTGCTGGGTGGTAGGGTAGCTCTATTTTCAAGTGTTTAAGGAACCTCCATACTGTTTTCCAGAGTGGCTGCACCAATTTGCATTCCCACCAAGAGTATAGGAGGGTTCCCCTTTCTCTGTATCCTTGCCAACACCTGTTGTTTCCTGACTTATTAATTTTAGCCATTCTGACAGTTGTGAGGTGGTTATCTCATTGTGGTTTTCATTTGTATTTCCCTGATGACAAGGGATGTGGAGCACTTTTTCATTTGTCTGTTGGTCATTTGAATGTCTTCTTTGCAGAAATGTCTGTTCATGTCTTCTGTCCATTTCTTGATTGGGTTATTTGTTCTTTGGGTGTCGAGTTTGATAAGTTCTTTACAGATTTTGGATTCTAGCCCTTTATCTGACGTGTCATTTGCAAATATCTTCTCCCATTCCATAGGTTGCCTTTGAGTTTTGTTGACTGTTTCCTTTGCTCTGCAGAAGATTTTTATCTTGATAAAATCTTTTTTTTTTTTTTTTTGTTTCCTTTGCATCCAGACATATGTCTTGCAAGAAGTTGCTGTGGCAGAGGTCAAAGAGGTTACTGCCAGTGTTCTCTAGGATTTTGGTGGATTCCTGTCTCACACTGAGGTCTTTCATCCATTTTGATTTTATCTTTGAATATGGTGTAAGAGAATGGTCCAGTCTCATTCTTCTACATGTTTCCCAGCACCATTTATTGAAGAGACTGTATTTTTTCATTGATTATTCTTTCCTGTTTTGTCAAAGATTAGTTGACCATAACAGTTGAGGGTCCCTATATGGGCTTTCTCTTCTGTTCCATTGATCTATGTGTCTGTCTTTGTGCCAGTACCATGCTGTCTTGATCACAGCTTTGTAATATAGTTTGAAGTCAGGCATTGTGATGCCCCAATTTTGGTTTTCTTTTTCAAAAATCCACTGGCACTTTAGGGTCTTTTCTCATTCCATACAAATTTTAGGATTGTTTTTCCATCTCTGTGAAAAATGCTGATAGCATTTTGATAGGAATTGCATTGAAAGTGTAGATTGCTCTGGGCAGCATAGACATATTCACAACATTTATTCTTCCAATTCTTGAGCATGAAATGTTTTCCCATCTCTTTGTGTCCATTTCTTCTATAAGTGTTCTGTAGTTTCTAGAGAACAGATCCTTTACCTCTTTGGTTAGGTTTATTCCTAGGTATCTTATGGTTTTGGGTGCAAGTGTAAATGTGATAGATTCCTTAATTTCTCTTTCTTCAGACACATTGTTAATATATAGATATGCAACTGATTTCTGTGCATTGATTTTGTATCCTGCCACCTTAATGAATTTCTGTATGAGTTCTAGTAATTTGCAGGTGGAGTCTTTTGGGTTTTTCACATAAAGTATCATGTCATCAGTGAAGAGAGAGAGTTTGACTTACTATTTGCCAATTTGAATGCCTTTTATTTTATTTATTTATTTTTTTTGTTCTCTGATTGCTGAGGCTAGGACTTCTAGTACTATGTTAAACAATAGTGGCAAGAGTGGGCATCTCTGTTGTCTTCCTGACCTTAAGGGAAAAGCTCTTAGTTTTTCCCCATTGAGAATGATATTTGATGTGGGCTTTTCAAGGATGGCTTTTATGATACTGTTGTGTGTTCCTTCTATCCTTATGCTTTGAGGAGTTTTATACTTGATCTTAGCCAAAAGGCTGAGAAGCGATGCTTTGAGGAGTTTTAATCAAGAAAGGATGCTGCATTTTGTCAAATACTTTTTCTGCATCAATTGGGAAGATCATATGGTTCTTGTCTTTCTTTGTTAAAATGCTCTATCAAGGTGATTGTTTTATGAATGCTGAACCATCCTCACATCCCAGGAATAAATCCCACCTTTTGTGGTGGATAATCCTTTTAATGTACTGTTGAATTGGCTAGGATCTTGGTGAATATTTTGAACTGGCTAGAATCTCGGTGAATATTTTGGCATCTATGTTCATCAGGGATATTGGTCTGTAATTCTCCTTTATATTGTAATCTTTCGTTTTGGGATCAAGGTAATGTTGGCCTCATAGAATGAGTTTGGAAGGTTTCCTTCCATCTCTATTTTCGGAACAGCTTCAGTATAATGGGTATGATCTCTTTTTTAAATGTTTAGTAGAATTCCCCTGGGAAGCCATCTAGCCCTGGACACTGATTTTTTTGGGAGGTTTTTCATTACTGCTTCAATTTTTTTGCTGGTTATGGGTCTGTTCAGATTTTCTACCTCTTCCTGCTTCAGTCTTGGTAGTTTATAAGTTTCCAGAAATGCATCTATTTCTTCCGGATTGCCTAGTTTTTTTGGCATGTAGTTGCTCCTAATATGTTCTTAAAATTATCTGTATTTCCTTGGTGTTGGTTGTGATGTCTCCCCTTTCATTCATGATTTTATTAATTTGGGACCTTTCTCTTTTCTTTTGGATAAGTCTGGTCAAAGGTTTATTAATCTTATTTATTTTTTTTTAAATATTTAATTTATTTATTTATTTGACAGAGAGAGATATCACAAGTAGGCAGAGAGGCAGGCAGAGAGAGAGGGGGAAGTAGGCTTCCCGCTCAGCAGAGAGCCCGACGCGGGGCTCGATCCCAGGACCCTGAGACCATGACCCAAGCTGAAGGCAGAGGCTTAACCCACTGAGCCACCCAGGTGCCCCGGTTTATCAATCTTATTAATTCAAAGGATCAGCTTCTAGTTTTGTTTATCTGCTCTACTGTTCTCCTGGTTTCTGTTTCATTGATTTCAGCTCTAATCTTTATTATTTCTTTTCTCCTGCTCAATTTAGGTTTTATTTGCTGTTCTTTTAGGTGTAAAGTTAGCTTGTGCATTCAGGATTTTTCTACTTTATTTGAGAGAGGCTTGGATGGCTATGTATTTTCCCCTTAGGATGGCCTTTGCTGTATCCCATAGGTTTTGGACTGATGTGTTTGTTCTCATTATTTTCCTTCAATTGTTTAAGCTCTTCTTTAATTTTGGTTGAACCATTCATTTCTTAGCAGCATGCTCTTTAACCTCCATGTGTCTGAGTTTTTTCCAAATTTCCTCTTGTGGTTGAGTTCCAATTTTAAACATTGTGGTCTGAAAATATGCAGGGAATAATCCAAATCTTTTGGTATCAGTGATACTTGATTTGTGACCTAGTATGTGATCAATTCTGGAGAAAGTTCCATGTGCATTCAAGAATAATGAGTATTCTGTTATTTTAGGATGGAACATATATATCTGTGAAGTCTATCTGATCCAGTGTGTCATTCACAGCCCTTGTTTCTTTGTTGATATCCTGCTTAGATGATCTATCCATTGCTATGAGTGGGATGCTGAAGTCCCCTATTATTAATGTATTATTATCAATATGTTTTCTTACTTTGGTTATTAATTGGTTTATATAGTTGGCTGCTCTCCTGTTGGGGCATAGATATCTACAATTTTTAGATCTTTTAGTTGGATAGACCCTTTGGGTATGATATAGTGTCCCTCTATGTCTTTTACTACCAGTATTTGGTTTAAAATCTAATTTGTCTGATGTGAGGATTGCTATCCCAGCTTTCTTTTGAACTCCAGTAGTTTGGTAAATTGTTCTCCATCCTCCCACTTTCAGTCTGGAGGTGTCCTTAGGTTTAAAATGAGTTTCTTTTAGACAGGATGGTTATTACTGATTTATTAAATCTGATACCCTGTGTCTTTTGGTTAGAATATTCAGACCATTTACATTCAGGGTAGTATTTTTTTTTTTTTACATTTTATTTTTAAAAATATTTTTATTTATTTATATGAGAGAGAGAGGAACACAAGCAGGGGGAGTGGGAAAGGGAGATGCAGGCTTCCTGCTGAGCCTGGGATCATGACCCGAGCTAAAGGCTGATGTTTAACAACTGAGCCCCCCAGGTGCCCACATTCAGGGTATATATTGAAAGATGCAAATTCAGTGCCACTGTATTGCCTATAAAGTCCCTGTTTCTGGTACTTTCTGGTCTATGTTGCTCTGGGGGTCTCTCTTTGCTTATAGTCCCCCTTAGTATTTTTTGTAGGGCTGGCTTGGTGGTCACATATTCTTTCTAACTATCTTGGAAGTTCTTTAGCTCTCCTTCCATTCTGAATGACAGCCTTGCTGGATAAAATATTCTTGGTTGTATGTTCTTCTCATTTAGTACCCTGAATATATCTTGCCAGGCTTTTCTGGCTTGCCAGTTTTCTGTGAATAGGTCTGATGTTATTCTGATGTTCTTCCCTCTGTACATAAGGAAACTGCTCTCCCTAGATGTTCTCAGGATATCTTCTTTTTCTCTAAGATTTGCAAGTATACGTTGGGGTGCTGATCTATTTTTATTAATTTTGGGAGTGGTCCTCTCCACCTCCTGGACATAAATTCTTGTTTCCTTCCCAAGATTAGGGAATTTCTCAACTATGATTTGTTCGAATATACATTCTAGCCCTCTGTTTCTCTTTACCCCCTCAGGCATCCCAATAAGTCTGATATTGTTTCATTTCAAAGCATTATTAAATTACTAAAACCTTTTTTCATGCCTATTGTCTTTCCCTCTTTTCCTCAACTTCCTTCCTTTCCATTGCTTGTCCTCTACATCACTTATTGTCTCTTCTGCCTCATTTACCTTAACTGTTAGAGCATCCAATTTAGACTGCATCTCATTGATAGATTTTTAAGTTTGGCCTGACTAGATCACATTTCTGCCCTTAGAGATTCTATACTGTCAATCGTGCTTTCTTCAAGCTTAGCTACTAACTTTATAATTGCTATTCTCAATTCCACCCTTGACATCTTACTTATATCCATATTGATTAGCTCTGTGGCAGAGACCATTGCCTCTGTTTTTTTCTTTTGTTGTGAATTCCTCCTTCTAGTCATTTTTCCCAGAGAAGGATGGGTGAGCAAATGAGCACAGTCCAAAATATCAACTACGACCCAAGCCAAATATACCCTAGACAAATCTGAAGTCAGATGCCACAACAGTAAAAGCAAGCAAAATGAAAATGAAACAAACAATATAAGAAGGTGGGGAGAAAGACTACAATCTTGCAGGGCGGACAAAGCATGGTGATTCACTTGTTCCTGGCTGAATTTTGGTCTCTGTGTTAGAGGACAATATGTCCCAAAATTGCAAAGAAAACAAAACATATAATAATATAATAATATACACACATATATGTATTTGAATATGTATTTGAATAGAGTGAAAAAAGGACTAGAATGAAGTATATATCTATAAGTAGATATAAAGAAATAAAAGTTAAAAAGCGACTTAAAGGGGTGCCTGTGTGGCTCAGTGGGTTAAAGCTCTGCCTTCGGCTTGGGTCATGATCTCAGGGTCCTGAGCTCGAGCCCCGCATTGGGCTCTCTGCTCAGCGGTGAGCCTGCTTTCTCCTCTCTCCCTCTCTGCTTGCCTCTCTGCCTACTTGTGATCTCTGTCTGTCAAATAAATAAATAAAATCTTAAAAAAAAAAAGCGACCTAAAAAGTTAAGTTGGTAAAATAAGAATCTAGTTGAAAGAGGGAAAAGGTTTAAAAAAAAGAAAAGAAATGGAAAATTTTAGACTGAAAGATAAACCAGTCATGATGAAACAGCTGGAGCTCAATATACTATTTTCTTCTGGCTCTGGAAGTTTACAGTCTTGTGGGATCCATACAGATCCTATTCTTCCAATCTGTCTTCTGCGGAAGGGGCCTGCTGTGCTGCTTCTCAGGTGTCTTTGCCTGGAAACAGAGGTGCTCCACACTTTTTCAGGGGGGTGGGATCAATGTAAGCTGGTTCTCTGTGTGACTTTTGTTCCCTGGAGACTTTCTGCCCCTCTTCAGAGGGTCAGAGCAAAAATGGCCCTGCCCAGAGCCAAATGATCATGATCCCCTGTCCTCAATAAACCCCCCAGGACAAACAGTCTCCACTTCTGTGTGAGCCAAACTCCACAGCATCCTGTAATAGGCACCCACTGCAATCCTCCCGGGGGGAGTCCCAGGGACCTGCCAGTGCCACTGCCCTTTGTGTCTTTGGGACTACTAGCAGTAGTGGGGTCTCGAACACAAGCTGCTCTGCTGCTCCCAGGTCATGACTGGGTGATCCCCTACTATCCTTTCCAGGGCCACCACTGCCCTGAGAGCTGTTGCCCAGTTGTGGGTGCAGCCATTTTCCCCCCTCCCTGGGGATAGTAAGTGGCTCACATGTTCCAGTCCTTTACAGTGTGCTCAGGCAAAGGGCCGGTCTCCCTACTGGCCTGGCTCACATTTTATGGTGACCGGAGCTAAGAGTCCCTCCTGGGCTTGCAGATCATAACCAGTTTCCCTGCTCCACTGCTTGGGCACTCAACCTGTTCAGGCATTCTTTCTGTGACTCCTGGGAACCTGAGACCACAGTGAACCACCTAGAATTCTGCCCTTTTCATCTCCTGAGCCCCTTTCAGAAAGGGATATCTCTCACTGGAGCAGATTTCTAAGGGTTCTGATTTTGCATTCTGGTGCTATATCACCTTCCAGTGGCCAGCTTATGGAGGCTCCCTTCCCCCTCTGCTTATCTTCCAATATTTCCCTGCAGGTTCATGACTGCGCACTTCCTGCCTTGCAAAAAACAGTCACTTTTCTGCTTGTCGAGTTCCAGGTATATTTTTTAATGTCTCAGGCTGAATTTGTGGGTGTTCAGAATGGTTTGATAGATATTCAGCTAACTTCAAGGGATCAGATGAAATGAGTTCCCCTACTCTTCCTCCATCTTGTCTCCTCCCTTCCACCACCTTCATTTACATTTCTAATAGACATCTAAGGTTTCACATTCTTAATGTGGATGTCTGTGATGCTGCCTCCCCAAATGGGGAGTCTTCCCCATTTCCACAGAAGGCACCCCACTTTTTAAATCGCAGTCTAAAACACTGGATGTCCTCCTTGATTCCTCCTTCTCACCACCTAGAATGAATCCATTAGGAAATGCTGCGAAGTCCATCTGTGAATATCTCCAGCGCCAGTCACTTCCTATTTTCTTCCCTCCTCACACCCCGACGTACAGTCCACATCCCCCTCCTTGGACATTGCACTGGTTTCCTACAGTTTCCCTACTGGTCCCTCGCCGTGTGCCTCTTGATTCTGCACAGCAGCAAACAGATGCTGCTGAAGAAACATCAGTCATGTTGATCTGTTCATTCTTCAAATTCCACATCTCAGAGAAAACTCAAAACCATTCTAACATTTATTTATTTATTTATTTAGATTTTATTTATTTATTTGACAGAGAGAGAGAGAGAGAGAGAGCAAGAGAGGGAATACAAGCAAGGGGAGTAGGAGAGGGAGAAGCATGCTCCCCGCTGAGCAGGGAGCCCGATGTGGGGCTCAATCCCAGGACCCTGGGATTATGACCTGAGCCAAAGGCAGATGCTTAAAGACTGAGCCACCCAGGTGCCCCAAAACCATTCTAATCTTGAGGCTTGGACCTCTGACCTCATCTCATTTGCTCTCTGCTGCAGCCATGGTGGCCTCCTCACCCTTCCTTGACCAGGACTCCCTTCTGCCCTAATGTGTGTGCACTGGGGTTTCCTGCCTGGAAAGAACTCCCCTCGCCCCAGACCTCCTCTTGCAAAATTCCTTCATGTCCTTCAAATCTCTCAGAGGTCACCTTCTCAGTGAGGTTCCCCTGATCCCTAGAGTAAAGGAGCCATCGTCCCCATCCCAGCACAGGTGCTCTCTGGGTTTCCTTCTTCACAGCTCCTGCCAACTTCCAATTTAAACACTTCCCTTATTACTGTGCTTACACAACACACAGTTCACCTCTGAATGACACTGGTTTGCACGGTGCCTGTGCACCTGTATGCAGACTTTTTTACGGTAAGTACTGTCCGTGTACTTCTTCTTCCGTACGATTTCTACTATTTTCTCTACCTTTATTCATTGTAAGAACACAGTATATACTACATGTAACATATGAACGTGTTAAGCAACACTTCATGGTATCAGTGAGGCTTCCTGTCTCCAGTAGGCTATTAGTTCTTATGTTTTGAGGGAGTCAAAAGCTATATTTGGATTCTTGGCTTCATGAGAGGGTCACTGTCCCGATCCCCACATTGTCCGAGGGTCAAGTGGAATCTGCCCCTTACACTGTCTTCTCCACAAGACCAGCCCATTTTCCCTCTTTTTGGTCTCACTGAGGTGACCTAGATGTAAACATAGCATGTCCTGTATGTGGCACATGACAGTTATCAGTTGAATGAATGAGTAGATAGAGGACTCCTTCTAGATGTGCCTGAGGCACAGCTGTTCAGTGGCAGCTCCAGTCCCATGAGCTCACCTTACCATCAATGCTGCCTCTCTCTTCTCACAGGGCTGCCTTCCCGTCCCTCTCTCTGCTCAGCCCCTCCCCCCACACCATCTCTCCTGCACAGCACAGCACACAGGATTCTCTCTCCAGAAACACTGTACTCGGGCTTTATGGGTCCTTTTCTCCAACCTCATAGAAAGCTACATTAGACTCTGCTTTATAAATCCATGACCTTGGGTTGAAGCCAGCACTAGGAACGTGAGAACTAAGGGCAAGGAGAGAGGGCAGGGCAGCAGGGAAGGTAGAAACTAACTGATGTTTAATGAGGATGAGAACCTCTCAGAATTCCCCTTCTCTCTACTTCCAGAATCCTAAGAATAATCTAGAAAACAGGTCTAGAGTGAGGGGAAGAGATGGATGAATCTGAAAGTTCATCTCTCCGTACCACAGAGACTCCTGTGTGTGGGGGTCAAACTAGGCCTGTGGGAACATAGCCTAAAGGCCACCTGCTGCTGTAACTGACAGGATCACCCTGGGGAGAATGGGACAAGAACTGGTAAACAAGAGCAGGAACAGGCCTGATGCTCTACAAAAACAATGAAAAAAAAAAAAAAAAACCAACCTCAAAATGGAGATAATGACCTGATCCACGCCTTAGGCAAGGCTGACCCAGTCACAGGAAGCTCTGGCTGCACAAGGGCCTGTGGCAGGTGATGTCCAAGTACCTGTGATCACAGGTCCTGGTAGATAAGCTTCCACACAAGGGGCAAGGATACAGAGGAGAGAGATGACCCAGCTGAGGGGTGAGCATATCACACCTGTGATGCCCTGAGCACAGACTGGGCACAGACCCTGTCCCCACTCGACTCCTCACAGCCTACTCCTACCCCTACCTGCAACAGACTCAGCACAGCAAAAACACAGATTCTGGGAGGTTCTCAGTGTTTCCATTTATTTGCTGTCTCAACTTTAGAAATCTCCTCTTTTATTACCTCATCAACCCCACATGCCAAGAATTAGGAAACACAAACTTTTATCTGGATTCTCATTTTCAATATAGAAGTAAAGTAAGTCATTAGCATTCAGCCCAACATGAAATAAAGACAGGGATGTAAAGCATATCAGAGAAGAGAATGCAAATCATTACAGGGGGTGGGCATTGTGGGCAGGGTGGGCAAATCTCCCCACATCCTCACATTAAGCCATAGGAACACAGACACATTCTGACACACCCTTTGCAGAAAAAGTCAGGGGTTGCTGATGTCACCAAGTGGGAGTATGAACAAATCTTGCATCCTTCAGTCTCCACAGGGCAGCTGGTCTCACACTGTGAAAAAAAAAATCATGTACAAATTTAGGTCATTCACATAAGTGCTGACCTTCTCAATAGCTCTCCAGATGCTCAAAGTGTCCCCAGTACCCAACCCCTCCCCACTTCAGGGTTCCAGGGTCTCACCTTTAGGAGCCATGAGAGACACATCAGAGCAGCCCTGGACACTGTCATCACCTAGGGGAGAACAAACAGGATGTGGTCAGAGCCCACAGAAGAGAGGAGCTATGGGATGGGTGAGCTCCCCATGGGGTCCTGTCTACACTTTCTCAGGGTCTCAGAGATCACCCTCTCCATACTTACATGCAGTGTTAAAGTAGCCTGGTCCTTTTCCTCCTGTGGAAAGAAAATATCATGTCAGAGGCCTAGGACAAGGTGGGACCATGAGATCCTAGAGGAATTCCTAGTCCTAATTCAAAATGAAGTTCACAGAATTTTTTTTTTTTTTAAGTTCACAGAATTCTGACTGACGATCTGGGAAACACGAAGAAAGAGGAGTGGGACACCTGACTTGTCCTCAGCAGGGAGGTCTGTTCTCAGCAGGGACATTCCCCTCTGTCCTGTGACTGCTAGAAATCAGGTCCCCATCACCAGAATTACCAAGATGAAAATGTGTCCTTCATTGTCACAAGTGTTTGCTACACACTGAGTGTTAGTGATCAGCTCCAGAGTGGGCAAGTCCACATGTGAGGATGGTACTTCCCAGTAACAAGGCAGGACAGTCGCCTACCTAGGAAACCCCCAGAGGGTCAAGAAACTCACATCCCCCCACTCCATTCCTACCTGAGTGCTTCTTCCTCCAGATCACAGCTCCAATCACTGCAGTGACCACCAGGAGAACCGGACCAGCAATGATCCACATGATGGGGATGGTGGGAGGAGGTGGCTCTGGAAATGGAGGGAAGGTGAGGGGTCTAGAGCTCTGGTAAGTGTCCTGGCCCTGCTTAAGTTCTCCAGAAGGCTTTCTGCTTTCCCTGAGAAGAGGCTCTACCCAAAACCCTCCTTACCCCATCTCAAGGCGATAGGCTTGGGCAGCCCCTCATGCTGCACATGGCATGTGTATCTTGGCTCCTCTCCAGAAGGCACCACCACAGCCGCCCACTTCTATAAGGTTCCATCTCCTGCAGGCCTGGTCTCCACAAGCTCTGTGTCCTGGGTCTGGTCCACCCCATCCCTCTGCCAGGTCAGGGTTATCTCCGCAGGGTAGAAGCCCAGAGCCCAACACCTCAGGGTGACAATATGGTCAGAGATGGGGTGGTGTGTCACGTGTGTGTTGCGGGGTTCTGAGGAGGAATAATCAGAAAACCCACACTTGAGTTTACCTTTATGGGCCAATGAAAGGGCATTCATGTAACCATCCTGAGGTGGACCCAGCAATTTCACCAGGTGGAAGAAGTTCAAATCCCAATCACCAACCTAACCTTTGGGATCTCCTAATCCAGGGGTCCTGGAATCAGGGACAGAGTCTAGGGTAGGAGGCTGTAGGTCTAAGGGGAAAGCACACTAATGATTCTGACTGCAAGGAGACTGAATGAGTCAGAAACCTCGAATCAGAACTCAAAGATGTTCTCATCAGAGAAAAAGCCCTTGAAAGCTAAAGTCCTGGTTCCCAAGGTGGCTGCCAGGGTCAAAGGGAACCGCTGAGATGGTGGAGACCTTGCCTCCTGGGAGAGACTGGATTCCTCAGTTGCCCTTTAGAGAAAAGCGGCCCTCTGGGTGAGTCACTCTCTAGTCACTCTCTAGTAGGAACCTGAACACCCAGGCGGGTCTCCCTCCCCACCCGTGGGAGGGCGGTGTTCTGACACTGAGTCCATTTTCCCTTCCTGGTGGGAAGCCAGGCCCAGGGGAGGGGAGATCAGGGAGGCCCCACGGCCCCTCGTACCTGCGCGCAGCAGCGTCTCCTTCCCCATCTCCAAGTACCTGCGGAGCCACTCCACGCACGTGACCTCCAGGTAGTCCCTCTTACACTTTGCCTCACCGGCCGCCTCCCACTTGCGGCGGGTGATCTGCGCCACCGCGTCCACCGCGGTCCAGGAGCGCAGGTCCTTGTTCAGGGCGAGGTAATCCGCGCCGTCGTAGGAGTACTGACTGTACCCGCGGAGGAGGCGTCCGTGGGGCCCCACGTCACAGCCGTACATGCTCTGGTAAGTGTGAGACCCTGGTCCGACCCGGACAGGCAGGGGGTTAAGTCCAAATAGAAAGTAAAACCGCCTGAAAGTTCCCGCGGGTTCTTTGGGTTTAGGATGGGGGACGGAGGTAGGGGTGCGGGAGGGGTCCCTCAGACTCGGGTGACGCTGAGACCCGGATATCGGAGAATGGGGGTCGGGACCTGGACCCGGCCCTGTCGCTCACCGGCCTCGCTCTGGTTGTAGTGGCCCCGCAGGTTGTTCAGATTCGCTCGGTAAGTCTGTGCGGTGTCCTTGCAGTTCCGCGTCTCCTGGTCCCAGTACTCCGGCCCCTCCTGCTCCACCCACGGCGCCCGCGGCTCCATCCTCTGACTGGCAGAGTCGCTGTCGAACCGCACGAACTGCGTGTCGTCCACGTAGCCGACGGCGATGAAGCGGGGCTCCCCGCGGCCGGGCCGGGACACGCCGATGGAGTAATACCTCAGGGAGTGGGAGCCTGCGGGCGCGGAGGGGCTGAGACCCCGCCCGACCCTCCTCCCGGCGCGGGGCCCGGGACCCAGGTGGAGGCGGCGGGGAGGGCAGGAGGAGGGGGCGCCGAGAGGGGGAGAGCAGGGCGGAGGCGGGGAGGGACGGGGGAGCACAGGCCCAGGCGGGGCCGGGGACTGCTGGGGGTCTGGGGCGGGTGCGGCAGAGAGGCGCCTTCCCCGGGGGGTCCCGTGTTCCCGCCCGGGGGTCCCCTCGCTCCCGCCCCGCAGAGCCCTTTCCTCCCGCCCCGCACTCACCCGCCCAGGTGTCGGTCACGGCCAGGGCCCCCGACAGCAGTAGGAGGAGAATTCGGGACCCCATGGTCCAGACCCTCAGGCTCTGAGGAGTAACTGCGTCTCCCCGGGTCTGGTGAGGACTTCAGAACCCGGAACCCGGGTTCCGATGATTGGCTTCGCCGGAAACCCGGCACCCAATGGGAGCGTGAACTGGGACCGCATCACGAGTATCCAGGTAGGAGGAGGTGACCAGGTTGTGAGAAGGAGAAGTGAAACTGGGGTAGAAGGGGACTCCCCAGCACTGAGCTTCCTGGCCCCAGATAGGGCCTTGGGGCCTGAGACCCTGAGAGACAGGTACAGGGACCTGGGCCTTTACCTCGACGCCTCACCTACTGCACGGGGTGCTCTCTGTCACCTTGTCTCCTTGTGTCGTGGCCCAGGAGCTGTGTGAGTTACTGATTCTGAAACATTTTGTTAGAAGGATATCTATACAGTCTCACAGATTACGGAGGACCCCAACGATAATTTTGTGAATGTAGTTTATAGCTATCAATATTGATCATAGTAGGAACTATTTAAAAAATTTACTGGGGCGCATGTGTGGCTCAATCAGGTAAGCCAGCAACTCTTGATTTAAGGTGGTGAGATCAAGCCGCACCTCCGTTTCAGTGCTGACCTTGGAGCCTGCTTAAGATTCTCTCTCCTTCTCCCTCTGCCCCTCTCTGCTCACTCTATCTCCCTAAAAAAGTGAAAAAAAAATCATTTAGCATCATATTAATAACCCATGACATGAAAACAGCAATGCTGTTTTTATGAAAAATAATTAGTTCCCCAAATCAACAGGGTAGTGAGAAGAGTTGATTTTGTTACACTTTGCATTTTTGCCAGTCTTTCTCATCTGCCTCATAGACACCACTAGATGTTCAGATTTGCTTCTGCATTTATTGGATTGTTTTGGGTGAAGTATATGAAAAACATTTACAGCCTTGCACAAATATGGGAGAATCGTAGGTTTCATAACCTTTTCAGATATTCAATTTTGGTATTATATTCAAATACACAAGTTGTACTTTCTCTAAGGTTATTGGTGAAGTGGCCCCTAAGAAGTATCATTGACTATTTCCTTTTCTGTTACATTAAAATCCACAGACCCATCTTGTGCACTGAAGGGCTCTTGTACTAATGCATGATTTATGAATTTATTTATTAAAAGATATTATTTATTTATTTGACAGAGATCATAAGTAGGCAGAGAAGCAGGCAGAGAGAGGAGGAAGCAGTCTCCCTGCTGAGCAGACAGCCCGATGCAGGACTCAATCCCAGGACCCTGAGATTATGACCCAAGCTGAAGGCAGAGGCTTTAACCCATTGAGCCACCCGGCTGCTCAATGCATGATTTTTTTTTAAAGTAATGTGTTGTTTCACTAAATTATAAGGGTGTTCCAGTGTTGATGAGACTGAAAAGAATTGTCAAAATGTCACATTTCTTTTAATATTACCACAAATCCCAATAGAAAAGTTTGTTAGTAGTGAGAGCCTATCAAGTTTGTTGGTGGATCACAGGTTTTCCAAAATTGAGAGCTTACATTTGATCAAGGCAGCAGGTACTCTCAGCTGTCTTATGTGAATTGATTCATGAGGATACATTCCTGTTCATTTTCCAGAAACTGCCTGTCAAATTGCCAAGTTTGAATAATCCAAGTTTCTATGTCATCCATTCCTTCAGGTTAAAATGGCATTGTGTAAAGAAAGAAAAAAGGGAAAGAAAAAATAGGCCAGTTAACCAGTTAAGTTCATACAAGTTTCATATAAATTATTTACCTTAGAGCTTAGAGATGTGGCAGAAGTGCTGCTGTCCACCTCACATATCATGTAGGACATGTTTAAAAATGGATTTGAGAATAATTTAGTAAAGATAATAATTTTTGATAATTCAAGCAGAACGTTTAATGTGATGTTAGCTTGTTTTTGTTTTCCATTGAGTCATTTTATTTGTAGGTATGTATTACATCTCTAGAAAAAGAATCCCAGGATTTTCCCTGCGTATATTTTTGTCTTGCTTGTCATGGTCCATGATGCCAGCTGAGGTTTTCAGGACAATGAAACCAAACGGGAGGGAAGGGAACAGATTCTTCTGCCATTTTGGTAGATCTTTGAGTTGTACATCAAATCTGGGGCTGACTGCTCCACACGTGTTTAACCTGTCCCCGAGGTTCACAGCAATGTTTCCAGCTCGGTGATCATCAGTGTTTTCAAATTCCCAATGTAACCCTGGCTTCATCAACACAGTTAGAAACAGGGCGATGACTTTGAAGCATGGACTAATATGACCTGCCTTTGCTTCTCTCGGCACTGTGAATGATCTTGAAAGCATCTGCCAAGATATTCATGTGACCATTATGGCAACAAGGAAATATGACACAAAGAGTGGTTTTGTTTTTTTTTTTATGGAAGTAAGGTGTGGTGAAGAATAGCCAGTATCACCTTCATTCTTGCTAAGTTTTACCTCAGTGTGAATGTCAATATGGTGAAAATGTCTAAGTAATGTTATGAAAATAGTTTTAATCTCATGGATTCCATGAAAGGACCTCAGTGTTCCCCAGACCACACTTTGAGAACGGCTACTTTGAATAACTCTGGGAGAGTCTCCCACTGGTCCTGCCCTGGCCTTCTCCTCACTCAGCAGAATCCCTCTCCCTGAGCTGCACTTCCTGCCTCTGAAAACTCAGCTCTGACTCCAGGCCCTGAGTGCATCTAGAAGAGACCTCACCTCCTGGAAATGGGATGGCAGAGAGGGTCCCCAGTCTGGGAAGGGAGGTGGAGGGACAGGGATTTCCCTTTTGTAACTGGGAACAGTTTGCCCCTGAAGGCACCAGACCCAGGCATAACCGACTTTGATTTTGTGACCCACCAGCTTCATGTGTATTCACATCCCAGACAGAAATCTGATGTCATCTGTAAGAGAAATCATGTTGGTCTTTTCACTTTACATGTGTCTCATGCATCTGACTTGAGACTCACAAAGCATGAAGCACAGCACCTTCCAATACAACAGTCTGTGCGGAAGGAATTGTTCTGTATCCGCGCTGTCCAGTATGGTGGCCACGAGATGCAGGTGGTTCCCAAGATACAGGTGGCACTTGAAATGGGGCTGGTGTGCTGAACGGTTGCATTTTTAATTGTTTTAAATTAGTAACCATAGGCGACTCATAGCTACTATTCAGACAGTATATATCCAGAACCTTCTTAGTTGTCAGGATCCTCCTCAAAAAAGATACTATGTGAATCATAGGTGTATGTATATTAAATTTACTTAAATGGAAGTTATGAATTTGTCTATGTGAGTCTAAGACATATACTTAAAATACAGCATGAAATTTTAATCACCATGCATTGTAACAGCTGAAGTGTACAGATATTAACCAAAACATAAAGTGTCACATCAAGGTCATAAGTGTTGAAAAAGGCCCATTACAAGAGCTAACTGATGTCTCTATTACTTTGGCTGTCTTCTTGGTGTTGTTTGCATTCAGCTGGTAAACATAAGCAGGCACATAAGTCTTCACTGAGCCCAAGTGAGAGGATTAATTGAACACAGATATGTCAGATACCTCTTAAGCTCTGTACGTGTGTAAAAATCATAAAGCAGAAGATGGACATCTTAGATTCCACCACCTTAGAAACTTTATGTGTTCTCCTCCCCAAACTTTTTCCCAAATTCAGACAATTCTTTGCATTTCCCTTCTCCTCGGAAACCCTCTGCTCTTCATTTCCACTGAGGGGAAAATATACATGAAATGTTTACAAGTGTGCAATGAAGAATTCTCTAAGCATGGCCTAATGATGAAAACCCATAAAGAAGAACATGACATTTCAGCATATGATCCACACACTCACAAAGATACAAACACATGTCTGTAATCAAAGTAAAAAACAGAAAAACAATTTTCACAGAAAAAGGGTAACATGCTTCAATGTTCTTCAGCTCAAGACCACCGGGAGCACCTGTGGTCATTCAAGTTGAATCTATTACCTGTTGCAGTGAGAGAGAACGCACCTCTTTGGGGGCCACGGGGCATCTTAATATGAAGGTGTTGGAACCTATGGGACATGGGCTTTGGATGGGAGTTTTGGAGAGGATCCATGGAAGTGGGGCTCACTCCCGACTATGTGTTGTCACGACATGTGGGCAATCCCATGGTTGAGCATCTCAGTGAGTCTGCTCTCCAGCAGGCCAGACCAGAGCGAGGAGAGAGCAGTCATGGTGGAGAAGCAGCGATTGCTCACATTGGCTGACACAGGGAGATGTGTGTTATTCTGTGGGTTGTGCAGTGCCTTGTTTTGTCTGTAATGACACAGGGTGATGTCCTGGTTTCAGAGCGTCCTTCTCTGATGCTGATGTTCCATGAGGTGACTGACTTATGTCCCACAGGAGAAGAATATGGCCAAGGGGTAGACATTAAACATCTTCTGACCACACTGAGTCCGACTGTCAGTGTCAGACCAGCTCCCGATGTGGGGGCTGCTGGCTCTTCTCTGTTAAATTCCATATTTTAAAATAGCTACAACCCATTCAAATCATAATTATAGAATTGGTGTTTTCTTTCTTTTTTTTAAAGATTTTATTTATTTATTTGACAGACAGAGATCACAAGTAGGCAGAGAGGCAGAGAGAGAGAGAGAGAGAGAGGAGGAAGCAGGCTCTCTGCTGAGCAGAGAGCCCGTTGTGGGGCTCAATCCAAGGACCCTGGGATCATGACCTGAGCCGAAGGCAGAGGCTTTAACCCACTGAGCCACCCAGGCGCCCCAAGAATTGGTATTTTCAATAACTTTGGGCAAATACCAAAATGGAATTGTTGGATTATATGGCAGATCACTATGTTGTACACCTGAAAGGCATGGAACATTGTGGGTCAACAGTACTCAAATAATAAAAGAGAAAATGAAAGAAAAAGGAATTAAATGTATTACAAAACAATTTGGAAAGGAAGAAATGAAATATCAAACAAGCATATTGGTAATAAGTAAACATAAACAAAAATGAGAATGTGGACTAAGAAATGGGAATAAAACTTAGAATCGATGAACTTGGCAAAGATGAAATTAAGTGATAACAGTATCCCACAGAAGGGTTGGGAAAACACACCATCCTAAAGGTTGATGGAAGGGTCACCTAGATGGCTCAGTCAGTTAGTAATCTGACTTGTGATTCTGGCTCAGGGTGTGATCATTTTGGTCATGAGATCCAGCCCTTTGTACGGCTCTGCACTCAGCAGGGAGTCTGCTTGAGATTCTCTGCCTCTGCCCCTCCAACCACTCAAATAAATAAATACATCTTAAAAAACATAAATAAATGTTAATGGAAGTGAACATAGTATACAATTTTTATGGCCTCCGGCCGCGCTCCGAGCCCACCCAGCCTGCGACCGGCACAAGGTAACCCTGGGCTTAGAGCTCACTCCTCGGCTTTGTCGCTATAGCCGGCTTCCCCGCTCCAATACCTGCGAGCTCTGCGGCACTCAGACACCCCCAGTCCTTCTGTGACCCCGCGGGTCCTGGGGTTATGCTGACCCCGCCTGGGTTTCCCCCCAGTTTAGCCTCTGGGGCGATGTCTCCCAGTGGAGCCGACTTTTAAAAGTCCCGATTTTGTGCTCCGTCGCTCCGCCGCTTGCCGGGTGCCGGCCCCTCCCCCCGGGGTCTATCTTCCCGTCGCTTTGGATTCACTTCTCCGCAGGTCCTACCTTTCAGAAAGTGATCGATTTTCTGTTTCTGGGATTGTTGCTCTTCTTCTCTTTGATTTCCCGTTGGATTTGTAGGTGTTCACAATGGTTAGATAAGCTATCTAGCTGATCTCCTGCTACCCGATGTCGTCTCAGCCTGCTACTTCTCCGCCATCTTGACTCCTCCCCCCAGTATACAATTTTTAAAGGGTGTTTTGAAAAATGTCTCCGTAATTTAAATGTGCTTATATTGCGACACATACATTTTCTTTTAGGAGATTATCCCAAGGAGTTACTCACAATGTTTTTGAAAGCATATTCTCAAGAATGTTTCTTGAACTGTGGTTTATAAAAACAAAGAATGAAAGTTATGTATTATACTCAATATGATGATTGTATATACAAATAGTGAAACACTTAATCTCAGGGATTATCATCATGTGTTTTACACAGAGGGTCAAAATTCATCATGAAAGCAAACCCAGGAGGCACCCTATAGGTGATTCCTTTGTACAGGCAGGGAAAGAAAGACTCAGAAAGGAGGAGGGGGTGGAGCCAGGGTTCAGCCCAGAAGGTTTGTTCTCAGAGGCCTTGTTGGCTTGTCTTTCATTGTTACCTGTCCTTCAGGAAGGGGTTTGGTGTGCACTCCATGCAAGCGAGCTGTTGCAATGTTCCAGAATGTTCAGTGACAGGAGGCTCCTGGGCTCAGAGCCTAGGAGGACGTAAAGGAGCAATGTGACTCAGCTGCTCAAATCACACTAAAGTCTGTCATCCAGTGGACATCTCAAGGCATCCAGGAGCTTAGGATCAGCTGGCCTCTGGAACTACAGTGCAGAGCAAGAGTGACAACCTGGTCACAGGACACTGGCAGAGTCATGTGGGAGAGAGACATGGAGCAAAAATGACAGAAGGCAATGTAAGTCACTCCTGAGATGAGTGCTGTGTGAAGAAAGGTCATGATATCACAAACACAGAAACCAGGAGACCTTAGCAGGTCCCCTACCATTAGCATCAGTTACATCTACAGGATGCAACAGGCATATGGATATGAAACAAAAACACAGCTACACACAGTGCTGTACGATCATAGAACAGGAAAGAGCTCTGGGAAACTAACAATATGACCATAGAAATGAATAATTGAGTGGATACACTGGATGATTACAGTTGTCCTTCCTCAAAGTTGTGCAGTCGGGAGGGTGACGGCAGCAGGAGAGAAGACCTGTTTGTTTCTCAATCAAGTGACTCCCACAAGTTAATAATAATTGTTGTAGAAAGAATGGAGATAAGAAATGGTGAAAAAGAATTTCAGGAATATTTCTTCAATTTCACAGGGAAAAGACCTACCCAAATTCTTACCTAGAGCAGATGAGAGGAGACCCACACCAGGACACATTGCAGTGAAATATGAGAAAGAGGGTGGAAGGGCAGACACCCTGAAAACTCCAAGAGGCGACAACACGGGACAGGGGGTTGGAAGACATGAGGCAAGGCCCCAAATCCCGAGGACAACTCTGTTCAGCACAGCGTCTCTGTCATGTCTCTGTGTGACTCAGGGCAAGGGCAGCCTCAAGTCTCCTCAGATGTGAGAATTTCTGTTCTACTTTCTGCGCCCCCTCCCACAGGACACCAGTAAGTGAAGTGGGACAAATGATGGAGAAAATCAAACATGGGGAGGACATGGGATCTTGGCCACAGGGAGCCAGCAGGAGAGAGGCCAAGGGCCCCCAGGAGGAGCGGCAGGGGGTCCAGGTGTCAGCCTTGCCCCAGGGGTGCTGGCATCCTGTCCCCCCAGGGCAGGACTGAGGGGTGTAGTCCAGGTGGCTGCACAGACATGAAAATGGGAGAAGATTGGATGGGCTCGAATATGTTCATGAAGATTTACACAAGGCGACTGGGGGAAGGACTTAAAGGAACACAATAGAAACTGAGCAAATGATGGTATAAGATAGTTATTTACTCCGGGGAAAATAAAAAGTTGATTCAGGAAAGGGATTTTAATCATAGTCTACAAAAGGCTCAGTTGTGACTAGCATTTCATTGTCATAATCATGCAAACACTGCACATTGAGCTCATCAAAATGATCAAATAATTATATGGGGAAGATGGGAGAGTGAGAAAGTGAAGCCAGTTCAGTCAAGATGACACATAAACTGAAGACCAGAGGAGTCTGAGAAGCAGGCTACTTAGAGGCACAGAAGCAATAATCAGAGAATCAGCCAGAACTAATGCAGGTGGTCTCTGAGATTCAGGAAATGGGGGGATGGAAGCTTGGGGACATATGTCTTAACATCAAGGATTGCAAAAGGATTTGACTTTTTAAAACTCTGTGCCTCTATTTGCTACAAAGACAGCGTTGTGGGTGTGATGATGAGTCAAGAAGGTTTCTGCATGGAGGCCATAGAGATGGGGCAGGAGTTGGAGGAATCATGGTATCAAGTGTTGGGTTTTTATGGGATGATTTTGTTTTGATTTATTTAGCTTTTTTTCATGTTGTCAAATGCAATTCATCCCCGCATGTTTGTAGGAGGAAAGGCTGAGCCAGGAGGGAGGGGGAAGTGCATGATGCAGGTGAGTGATGGGCCATGTGTGCCCTTGTGGAGTGGCAGCCTGAGCCAGAAGGGGTCCATTCCTCCCCTCCTTCACTGCTTAAAAGGTGAGGACACAGGTACAGAGGTGTGGTGGGTGGTGGAGGGAGTGTGCAGTTCTCACCTGAGTCCTTCTTTTCTGAGTGAGGAACAAATGAGCTCATCACCTCAGAGAGGGGAGCAGGGAGGGAGTGCAGGAGGAAGTGAGAGGCGGCCCTCTCAGGAGGGTGACAGGGAGCTGAGTGGAGAAATGACATCTGGAGATAGCAAGGTGGGAGCCCCTGAGCTCTGTGCTCATCACCTTAGAGAGAGAAAGAGAAGCTTCTAGCGCAGGAGGATAGATAAGAGAAGCAAAGGCAACAAAACAGCTCAGGTGTGAGAATCACATCCTGTTTACTTTGTTTTTTATCACTTTTCCCATTTTATAATTTTTCTTAAGTGAATATAGGTGACATCATATATATTGTACATCATACATACACATAAAAACCAAAATGTAAAGGCTTTATATACACTTTAAAAGTGAAGGAGATGGTAGGAAAGTCAGCAGCTCAGGGGTCAGAGCTGGACAGGCTGGGCCTGCCTGTCTGCGCTCTGGGCAGGGGACTCACAGAGCCTTTGCTCCATGTCTCGGGACCCTGCTCTGGGTGGGGGAGGGGCAAGCAGGGTCTTTCCCTTCTTTCTGGGGTGTGCTCATTAATTCATTTATTACTGTCTTGTGAGCTTTAATGCTTTCTAAATGATGGTTTTTCCAAGTAATATGACATTTCAAGCTATTTCAGTGGGAGAAGTTATCCATACTATCCAGCCCACCTGCTTCAGAAATGGAAATTTGAAAGCAAAATAGTTCAGTGAAAAGATGATCAGTCCTAAAGGAGAAGATCAGAACCTGATCATTCATGGTCTGAGGATGATCTGTCAGGTATTTGTTTTTTAAAGTAGTTTATTTTTTGAAAACATTCAAGCACATACAAGAGAACTCAATAGATTCTCAAAGATATACAAAAATAAGGAAGTTACATAGTAACCCCTCATCCCACAGTTCATTAAGTTCTCTACACAAACTCAGAAACATGGCCCCAGGGGTGGTGGGTCAAAGCCTCAATTTAGGATGCCTGAGGTAGTGCTCAGAGCGACAGGACTGCCTGTATGATGCTGGGTCAAAGCCCCCATCCGGACTCAGGGAGAGGGGTGTAGAACCGCAGTTGCATGGCCCTGGTATTGTTTGCTCAAACCTCCAAATGTGGAACAAGGGGCGGAGCACAGTGCAGCTGCATCTCCAGCCCTTGTAGATGGTGAGGTTCTGTGGGGTCCTAATCCTGGAGAGTGGAGCACAGCAGGGACCTGGTCCGCTGGGGGCAGGTCTCAGCACAGTGAGAGCTCCAGCGCTGGGAAGGAGATGAAGCGGCAGGACTCCGGGGGCTCCTGCTCCCCCAGCTCCATCAGGGGGTTCAGCATTAGTGGAGACTGTCTGTAGGGGTCCTTGGTGGCAAAGCATGCAGATTCCACAGGTGAGCAGGATGGCTGGAGTCCTCCTGTTCTCTTTTCCCTGCAGGTGAAATCATCCCACTGAGGGCATCTTCCTTGTTCTGAGCTGCTCCAGACTGAAGGATGGATGAACCAGGTAAAATGCTTCCTGTGCTTTTCTGTGCAGCCATCCTTGGTTTTTGTGTCTAGAGGGTTCTGCTCTTTCCTCAGGGTAGTCCAGAGCTTTCCCAGAGCCATTGTCATCAACTTGTGTTGTTTATTTATTGTTTTATTATATTGTTTTTATTGATGTTTTTACAGAAGCAAGGGTTGTACCTGATTAATTGATTGAGAGATTGATATTTGATATTGATATTGATATTTTTATCTTTTGGGTTTTTGGGTTTGTTTTTCTAGAGAGACCAGCATTGGGAGGCTCCTAGTCAACCATCACCCGACTTCAGCTGGGACATTAGTAAGTCTGTTGCCTTAAAATCCTTGTCTAGCAGGTTTTCCATCTGTTTGTTCTCACAGACATTTCTACTGATTGATTTTTTTCTCTTTCAGTGGTCATACTTTCCTGATTCTTTGTAGGCTGATTCTTTGTAGGCTGGTGAATTTTTGAAAACTGGATATTTGAACCTTAGGTGGTAACTCTGGAAATCAGACTCTTCCCTTTCCCAGAGTTTGCAGAACTTTGTTGGTTGCTATTTTTTGCTCTTGTTTTTTGGTAATTCTGTTGTGTAGAGTGTCTCTGGCCCAGGAATCCACCTAAGGTGTCAACTTAAGAACCTGTCAGATCATTTATGAGCCTGCCCTGGGCACGGGTAACCTTATAAATGTCCCTGTATCTGCAGTTGCTTTTCCATGTTCCACTGCTTATATGCTTGCCTCCCAAAATGGAAAAAAAGGGGAAATGAAGGGAGGGAGAAGCCCCCTGGTGCTTTAAATACTCTTGAAGTTGCTTTGACCAGGGCAGAAGAGGCTTATCCAATTGGCAGTGGGCTTGCAAATATGTTTGCCTGCATCTTTGCTGCATCCTCTTCACCAAAAGCTGCAAGCGGCAATCAGAACACTCATTCCTGATGTTTAGAAGACAGAGTCCTAATTGCTCATCTTAGATTCCACATGCTGTTTTCAAACTGCTGTAGGGACTCCCAGTGGCTGTCTGCAACAGGCTGGGGCTGGGAGATGGTAGCCTCATCTCTGGGGCCAGGCTGAAAATGACTGAAATGAATGGCAGCTTCCACCTGCAAGCTGCAAGCTTTCAATAGACTCCAGGTTTCCACGAAAGTCACATCAGACAGATCCAGTGCACCTGCTATCCAAGAGGAGACGATCACAGATGCTTCCTGCTCCTACATCTGCCCTGACAGCTCTTCTTAGTCAGCATGACTTAGAGCTCCTTGTGGATTCAGCACACTATCTCATTATGAGTTTTTTACTACAGCTTTACTGAGATCTTATTCACTTACCATTCACTGATTTAAGGGTACAGTTCAGTTGTTTTCAGTATATTCACAGAATTGTGCAACTATCACTACAACCAATTTCAGAACATTTTCATCAGCCCTAGAAGAAATCTTGTGCTCATTAGCAGTCATTCCCCACTTCTCCCATCGCCTCTCCCCAGCCCTAGGCAACCACTCATCTACTTCCTGTCTCTGTAGATTTGCCTTCTATGGACATTTGTTAAAATTGGAATCGTACAACACACGGTTCTTTGTGACGAGCTCTTTCCCATAGCATGTTGGTCAGGTGCATTCACGCTGTCATTTGGATGTTAATTTGCATTTGGATGAAATTGCATTTCGCTCAGTGAAGGAGAGAAAGCACATTTCCATGTGAGTGTTTATTATTTAGATTTCTTTTTTGTCCTTTTCTCATTTATCTCCCTTACCAGTGCTCACCATGCTCTGTTCCCTGGGAGACCATCGTCCATCAACCACAAATGGACTGGACTCCTGTATCTCCAAATGCTCCTGTGTCTTCTGGCTGTCACTTGAGTTTGGCAAATGGGAAGTTTTGGGCATTTATTCTATAGGTAGTCTGTCTGATGCTTACTGACCTGAGCAATGTTTATGTATCCTGTGGACTGGTCTTTGGTTGTTAACATGTGCCGTAAAGAATTTCTCCTAATATGTGGTTTGTCTTTTCACTTTCTTTTCTTTTCTTTTTTTTTTAAAGATTTTATTTATTTATTTGACAGGCAGAGATCACAAGTAGGCAGAGAAGCAGTCAGAGAGAGAGAGAGGAGGAAGCAGGTTCCCTGCTGAGCAGAAAGCCCAATGTAGGGCTCGATCCCAGGACCGTGAGATCATGACCTGAGCCAAAGGCAGAGGCTTAACCCACTGAGCCATCCAGGTGCCCCGTCTTTTCACTTTCTCAATTATGTCTTTTGATGAACAGCAGTTGTTAGTTTTAAGCTAATAACATACAGGAATTTTTTCTCTATTGCAAATGTCCTCCATGTTCTGCTTAACAAATTCTTTTTTTTTTTCAAGTTTTATTTATTCAAGTTATCTCTACACCCAACATTGGTCTCAAACTCATGACCCTGAGACCAAGAGTCACTTAGCATATATACTACCCTGTAGGTCTATCCATGTTGTCACAAATGGGAAGATCTCATCCTTATTTGTGGATGCATAATATTTTATTGTGTGTATATTTGTGTGTGTGTATATTTGCCACATCCTCCTTGTCCATGTGTCTCCAGATATGCACAGGTTTTATCAGTGTCACTTTTGAAAAAAAAGTCACACTGAACATCATCTGAGTTGAGGGCATCCCCTGCTGTCTGGGAGTTGAGGAAGACCCTGTGGAGGGGCCTGGCTGAGGAGGAGAGAGGACTGCTGGGTGTTCTCTCCTTGGTCCTGAGGCCCCACATAGGGAGGAGGGTAAGGGAGTCCCCACCACAGCTGTGTTCTCAGATGGGTTCTGATGGAGAAGCCTGAGTGGGGTCTGCACTGAATGTCAGGTAGAGATGTCTGAGCAGAGGCCTACACATCAGCGGGACAATGAACCACCTCCAGACAGCCCTGGACTCCACAGGGGTCAGGCTCAGGGCTGTGGCAGGGGTTTCAGGAGAGGAAAGCTCAGGAATCCTGGTGCTCTTCGGAGGATTCTGTATTCCTTTGCAGCTACTCTCTCCAGCTCCTTGACGGTAGTATGAGGGAAAACCACAAAGTAGAAACTCTTCTTTGGACTGCTTCTTTCTAAATTTTTCAATATGCAGTTAGACAAAAATTTTCTTATTTGGAAACAGCATCTCAATGTCTACATCTTACTCCATGGTGTGGATATGACTACTGGGGTTATAGGATTAAGATCCCAGCTGCCCTAGTCCTCCTGCCCCCTGGGAAAGGCATAAGAGGGGTCTCTGTGCTTAGGTTTCACCTGATGCCCCAGAAGTCTCTCTCCCAATGCAAGTGTCAGGCAGAGCTGACAGCTGGTGTGAGTGTACTCCCACCCCACAAAACTCAGGAGTGAACCCATGGAATGCAAGTTGGTGCAGTCTCTTTGGAAAACAGTGTGGAGATTCCTTACGAAATTAAAAATAGAGCTACCTTATGACCCTGCATTTGTACTACTAGGTATTTACCCCAAATATACAGACGTAGTGAACAGAAGGGCCATCTGTAACCCCAATGTTCACAGTGGCAATGGCTGCAGTCACCAAACTGTGGAAAGAGCCAAGATGCCGTTCAACATATGAATGGGTAAAGAAGATGTGGTCCATATATACAATGGAGTATTATGCCTCCATCAGAAAGGATGAATACCCAACTTTCATATCAATGTGGACGGGACTAGAGAAGATTATGCTGAGTGAAATAAGTCAAGCAGAGAGAATCAATTATATGGTTTCACTTACTTGTGGAGCATATGGAATAACACAGAGCACACTGGGTGAAGGAGAGAAGTGAGTTGGGGGAAATCAGAAGGGAAGATGAACCATGACAGACTGTATATTCTGACAAACAAACTGAGGGTTTTGGAGAGGGATGTGGGGGGTTGGGAGGGCCTGGTGGTGAGTGTTAAGGAGGGCATGTATTGCATGGAGCACTGGGTGTGGTGCATAAACAATGAATTCTGGAACACTGAAAAGAAATTAAAAAATAAATGAAAAAGTAATGTGTCGTTAAACTAAGTTATGTATGTATACCAGTGTTGATGAGATTGAAATTGAATTATCAAAAAGTCATATTTGTGGGGCTCCATCTGCAATATATCTGAGTACCTGTCTGGGTATGCTATTTTTTAAATGATGAAAATATGTAGATGCATGTTTGGGGTTATTTGTGTACAGATGATATTTGAAATCCTGGGATGAGATGAAACTAGAGTGATTAAGAAGGCAGTAAAAACAGAGCAAGCAGGGGCGCCTGGGTGGCTCAGTGGATTAGGCCTCTGCCTTTGGCTCAGATTGTGATCTCAGGGTCCTGGGATTGAGCCCCAAATTGGGCTCTCTGCTCGGCGGGGAGCCTGCTTCCCCCTCTCTCTCTGCCTGAGTCTCTGCCTACTTGTGATCTCTCTCTGTCAAATAAATAAATAAAATCTTAAAAAAAAAAAAAAGAAAGATCATGAGGCTGTTAACAAAGATCTGAGGGCTGTTAACAAGCAGTGAGTGGCTAGACGAGAAAGCCTCTGCAACATCTCATGGAAGTAGCCATGACCTGCAGAGGAAGGGCACACAGAGTTGAATGGCAGCTGAAGATATAGTTGGGAGAGTGAAAGAATTCCAGAGAGGTTTGAATACTCAGCTATGGATGACCTGTGATGTGACAGTCAGTGCCCTCATGGGGAAAACCCAAGAGCCTACAAACTAGATCAAGTTTCTCCCAGTGCATGTCCTTCAGGATCCTCTAGACACACAGAGGAGACACACAGAGGAGGCCCGCCCTTCTCTAGTAATGGTTAACACTTCCTGCGCTGGAAGATGGTGCAGAAGTCTCACCCCTAGATGCATGTGGTATCCACTCAGGAGTTTTGCAAGAACTACCCAGCATGCATGTGTAGGAGCATGAGCAGCAGCTCTGGGATTGGATTCTGAGGGTGCTTGATCAAGGGACCGGAATGTTGGGCTGGAGAGGGAAAAATGCATTTACTGGGGGCACTTTTCAGGATGTGGGTTTATCCAGGAGCCCAGGACATGGGGCAATCTCACCATTGGGTTAGCTCTACATAGACTGGGAAAGTGGTGTCCAACTCTCCACAAGGTAGACATGACTTAGTTGCCCTAGTAAAGAGACAGTAAAACATGGGATAAAGAAGCTGAAGGAAGTGGACATACAGAACGCAGGTATTGTGTGAGGCCAGAAGACCCCCAAAGGATTATGTTCCACAGGAGGATCCAAGACTCACCTTTCCTGAAAGTCATCAACAAGGTGCTGGCAAGAGGGAACCGAGCATCACTAAGAAATTTGAGAGTATTTTCCTCTACAGGGCAGAGATCATGGCAGGGACAGATGTCCTAGATTTGGCTCATTAATATCAATGGGAAAAACATTAATATCAATGAAGAGACAGACACCACATGGTGGGAGCACCATGACAGGCAGTTTGGATGAAGGACTTCCAATAAGTACCTCTTCCCCTAGTTATTCAATCAAACACTGATGTAGGTGCTGCTGGGCAGGGACCTTGCAGATACAAGTCTTCAAATCAGCTGACTTTAAGCCAGAGAGATTCCCCTGCCTTAGA
Organism: Martes martes; assembly: GCF_963455335.1. Classification (NCBI taxonomy): domain Eukaryota; kingdom Metazoa; phylum Chordata; class Mammalia; order Carnivora; family Mustelidae; genus Martes; species Martes martes. Next base: position 120,778,563 of record NC_137893.1, on the reverse strand, counting down.
CTCTTCTGATCAGGGAGTCTTTATTTATTTATTTGCCTTTAATTTTTTTTATTATGTTCATTTAGCCAGCATATGGTACATCATAAGTTTTTGTTGTAGTGTTCAATGATTTGTTAGTTGCATATAACACCCAGTGCTCATTCCAACATGTGCCCTCCTTAATACCCATCACCTGGTCACTCCATCCCCTCACCCTCCTCCCTTCTGAAACCCTCAGTTTGTTTCCTGGAGTCCAGAATCTCTCATGGTTTGTCCCTCTCTGTGATCTCTTCACATTCAGTTTTCTCTCCCTTCCCCTCTGGTCCTCCACACTATTCCTTATGTTACACATATGAGGGAAACCATATGATAATTGTCTTTCTCCACTTGGTTTATTTCACTTAGAATAATCCTCTCCAGTTCCATCCATGTCGAAGCAAATGGTGGGTATTCATCCTTTCTGATGACTAATACTCCTTTCTATTTATGTATCACATCTTCTTTATCCATTCCTCTGTTGAAGGGCATCTTTGTTGCTTCCACAGTTTGGCTATTGTGGACATTGCTGCTATGAACATTAGGGTGCATGTGCCCCTTCTTTTCACTACATCTGTATCGTTGGGCTAAATACCTAGTAGTGCAATCACTGGATCGTAGGGTAGCTCTATTTTTTAACATCTTGAGGAACATCCATACTGTTTTCCAGAGTGGCTCTATCAGGTTGCATTCCCACCAACAGTGTAAGAGGGTGCCCTTTCTCCACAACCCTGCCAATACTTTTTCCTGTCTTGTTAATTTTGTCCATTCTAGCTGGTGTAAGGTGGTATCTCATTGTGATTTTGATCTGTATTTCCCTGTTAGTTAGAGATGTTGAACATTTTTTCATGTGTCTGTTAGCCATTTGAATGTCTTCTTTGGAGAAGTGTCTGTTCATGCTTTCTGCCCATTTCTTGACTGGATTATTTGTTTTTTTGGGTGTTGAGTTTGAGAAGTTCTTTATAGATCTTGGATATCAGCCCTTTATCTGAAATGTCATTTGCAAATATCTTCTATTCCATGGATTGCCTCTTAGTTTTGTTGTCTGTTTTCTTTACTGTGCAAAAGCCATTTATGTTGATGAAGTCCCAAAAGTTCATTTTTGCTTTTATTTCCCCTGCCTTTAGAGATGTGTCTTAAAAGAAGTTGCTGTGGCCAATGTCGAAGAGATTACTGCCTATGTTCTCCTCTAGGATTTTGATGGACTCCTGTCTTACATCTAGGTCTTCCATCCAGTTTATTTTTGTGTTTGGTGTAAGAGAATGGTTTAGTTTCATTCTTCTGAATGCAGCTGTCCAATCTCCCCAGCACCATTTGTTGAAGAGACTGTCTTTTTTCCATTGGATATTCTTTCCTGATTTGTCGAAGATTATTAGTTGGTCATAGAGTTGAGAGGATCAATTTCTGGGCTCTCTATTCTATTCCATTGATCTATATGTCTGCTTTTGTGCCAGAACAATGCTGTCTTGATGATCATAGTTTTGTAATATAGCTTGAACTCAATTATTGTGATGCCCCAAGCTTTGGTTTTCTTTTTCAACATGCCCCTGGTGATTTGCAGTCTTTTCTGGTTCCATAGAAATTTTAGGATTATTTGTTCCAACTCTATGAAGAATGTCGATTGGCATTAAAATTTTTTTTTTCTTTTAGATTTTATTTATTTATTTGACAGACAGAGATCACAAGTAGGCAGAGAGGCAGGTAGAAAGAGGGAGGGAAGCAGGCTCCCCACTGAGCAGAGAGCCCGATGCAGGGCTTGATCCCAGGATCATGGGATCATGACCTGAGCCGAAGGCAGAGGCCTTAACCCACTGAGCCACCCAGGTGCCCCTGTCGATGGCATTTTGATAAGGATTGCTTTAAGTGTAGATTGCTCTGGGCAGCATAGACATATTCACAATGTTTATTCTTCCAATTCATGAGCATGGAATGTTTTTCCATTTCTTCGTGTCTTCCTCAATTGCTCATAAGTGTTCTGTAGTTTCTAGAGTATAGATCCTGTACCTCTTTGATTAAGTTTATTCCTAGATATTTAAGGTTTTTGGTGCTATTGTAAATGGAATCCGTTTCTTAATTTCTCTTTCTTCAGTCACATTGTTAGTGTACAGAAATACAACTTATTTCTGTGCATTGATTTTGTATCCTGCCACATTGCTGAATTGCTGTATGAGTTCTAGTAATTTGGGGGTGGGGTCTTTTGGGTTTTCCACATAAAGTGTCATGTCATCTGTGAAGAGAGAGTTTGACTTCTTTGCCAATTTGAATACCTTTTATATCTACTTGTCGTCTGATTGCTGAGGCTAGGACTTCTAGTACTATGCTGAACAATATTGGTGAGAGTGGGCAGCCCTGACATGTTCCTGACCTCAGTTTTTCCCTATTAAGAATGATATTCACTGTGGATGTTTCATAGATGGCTTTTATGATATTAGATATGGTCCCTCTATTCCTGTACTTTCAAGAGTTTTAATCAGAAAGGATGCTATATATTGCCAAATGCTTTCTCTGCATTGATTGAGAGGATCATATGGTTCTTGTCTTTCTTTATTAATGTGTTCTATCAGGTGGATAGATTTCTGAATGTTGAACCACACTTGCAGCTCAGGAATAAATTCCACCTGGTCAATCCTTCTAAAGTACTGTTGGATCCTATTGGCTAGGATCTTGTTGAGTAAAATACTCAACATCCAGCTTCATCAGGCTTCATCCAGCTTCATCAGGGATATTGGCCTGTAATTCTCCTTTTTGATGGCATCTTTGCTTTGGGGATCAAGGTAATGCTGGCCTCATGGAATGAGTTTGGAAGTTTTTTTTTTTTTTTTAAATTTTCTTATTTCTACTTTTTGAAACAACTTCAGGAGGATAGATATTATTTCTTCTTTCAGTGTTAGGTAGAATTCCCCTGGGAAGCCATCTGGCCCTGGACTCTTGTTTATTAGGACTTTTTTGATAACTGTTTCAATTTCCTTGCTGGTTATGGGTCTGTTCAGATTGTCTGTTTCTTCCGGTTTCAGTCCTGGTAGTTTATAAATTTCCAGGAATGTGTCCATTTCTTTTAGGTTGCTTAATTTGTTGGCATATAGTTGCTGGTAATAATTACTAATAATTGTTTCTATTAAAAAATAATTGTTTCTATTTCTGTGGTGTTAGTCATGATCTCTCCCCTCTCATTCATGATTTTATTAATTTGGGTCCTTTCCCTTTTCTTTTCAGTAAGTCTGGCCAGTGGTTTGTTGATCTTATTAATTCTTTCAAAGAACCAGCTTCTAGTTTCTACTGTTTTCTGGTTTCTATTTCATCGATTCCTGTCTAAATTTATTATTTCTCTTCTCCTGTTTGGTTTAGCCTTTATTTGCTGTTCTTTCCCCAGATTCTTTAGGTGTTCACTTGGTGTTTTTCTAATTTTTTGAGAGAGGCTTTGATGGCTATGAATTTCTCTCTTAGGACAGCCTTTGCAATATCTCATAGGTTTTGGACTGATATGTTTTCACTCTCATTAGTTTCCCTGAATTGTCTAAGTTCTTCTTTAATTTTCTGTTTGACCTAATCGTTCTTTAGCATGATGCTCCTTAACTTCCAAGTGTTTGAGTTCCTTCCAAATTTCTTCTTGTGGTTGAGTTCCAGTTTCACAGCACTGTGGTCTGAAAATATGTAGGGGATAATATCAATCTTTTGGTATCCATTGAGACCTGATTTGTGACCCAGAATGTGGTCTATTCTGAAGAAATTCCATGTGTATTCGAAAAGAATGAATACTCTTTTGTTTTAGGATGGAACGTTTATATGGAATGTGTATATCTACAAAGGCCATCTGGTCCAATACATCATTCAAAGCTCTCGTTTCTTTGTTGACCTTCTGCTTAGATGATCTGTCCATTGCTGTGAGTGGAGTGTTGAGGTCTCCTACTATGAATGTGTTACTATCTATATGTCTTTATTTTATTTATTAATTGGATTATATAATTGGCTGCTCCCATATTGGGTGCATGTATGTTTACAATTGTTAGCTGTTCTTGCTGGATAGACTCTTTAAGTATGATATAATGTCCCTCTACACCTCTTATTACAGTCTTTGGTTTAAACTCTAATTTTTCTGATATGACAGTTGCTACCCCAGTTTTGAGGTCCATTGGCATGGTACATTTTTCTCCAACCCCTTACCTTCAATCTGGATGTGTCTTTGGGTTCAAAATGAGTCTCTTGTAGACAGCATATGGATGGGTCCTGTTTTTTTATCCAACCTGACACTCGGTGTCCCTTGATGTAAGCATTTAGCCCACTCACATTAAGAGTAACTATTGAAAGATATGAATTTAGTGCCATTGTATTGCCTATATGTTTCTGTAGGTTTTCTTTGTCTTTCTGATCTTTGTGACTCTTGGGGTTTCTCTTGGTTTACAAAATCCCCTTTAATATTTCTTGTAGGGCTGGCTTGGTGTTCACTATTCTTTCAGTTTCTGTATGTTCTGAAAGTTCTTTATCTCTCTGTCTGTTCTGAATGACAGTCTTGCTGGGCTGCATGTTCTTTTCATTTAATACCCTGAATATGTCCTATCAGACCTTTCTGGTTTGCCAGGTCTCTGTGGACAGGTCTGATTTTTTTTTTTAATATTTATTTTTTATTTTTTTTATAAACATATAATGTATTATTAGTCCCAGGGGTATAGGTCTGTGAATCGCCAGTTTTACACACTTCACAGCACTCACCGTAGTACATACCCTCCCCAATGTCCATAACCCCACCACCCTCTCCCTATGCCCCGCCCCCCAGCAACCCTCCGTTTGTTTTGTGAGATTAAGAGTCTCTTATGGTTTGTCTCCCTCCCGATCCCATCTTGTTTCATTTATTTTTTTCCAACCCACCAAACCCCCCACCTTGCATGTCCACTTCCTCATGTCAGGGAGATCATATGATAGTTGTCTTTCTCCAATTGACTTATTTCCCTAAGCACAATACCCCCAGTTCCATCCACGTTGTCACAAATGGCAGGATTTCATTTCTTTTGATGGCTGCATAGTATTCCATTATATATATATTTATATACATATATATGTGTATATATGTATATATACACATATATATGTATATGTATATAAATATATATAGTATATATACTTATATATACACATATACTTATATATGTATATACATATACATATATACATATATACACATATATATTTATATACATATATGTGTATATTTATATACATATACATTTATATATGTATATAAATATACACATATATGTATATAAATATATATTTTTATGTATATGTATATGTATATACATATATATGTATATAAATATATATACACACACACACACACACACACACACACACACCACATCTTCTTTATCCATTCATCTGTCGATGGACATCTAGGTTCTTTCCATAGTTTGGTTATTGTGGATATTGCTGCTATAAACATTTGGGTGCACGTGCCCCTTCAGACCACTGCATTTGTATCTTTAGGGTAAAGACCCAGTAGTGCAATTACTGTGTCATAGGGTAGCTCTATTTTCAACTTTTTGAGGAACCTCTATGCTGTTTTCCAGAGTGGTTTCACCAGCTTGATTCCCCCCAATAGTGTAGGAGGGTTCCCCTTTCTCCGCATACTTGCCAGCATGACAGGTCTGATCTTATTCTGATGTTCCTCTCTCTGTACATAAGGAGTGCTCTAAGGGTAGCTTTCTTGGCTCTAAGATTTGCAAGCTTCACTATTACATGTTGGGGTGTTGATCAATTTTTATTGATTTTGGGAGGGGTCTTCTCTGCTTCTTGGACTCAAATGCTTGTTTCTTTCCCCAGATTAGGGAAGTTCTCAGCTACAATTTGCTCAAATATACCTTCTAGTCCTCTCTCTCCCTCCACCTCCTCAGGGTTCTCGATAATTCTGACTTGGAGTGTTTCATGGCGTCATTGACCTAAGTCTTATCTCATGTGCCACTAGCTGCCTATCCCTTTCTTCTTCACTTTCCTTCCTTTTTATCAGCTCATGAATTTGTTCTTCTGTTTCATTTGTTCTTCTGTTTCATTCAGTTTAGACTCATTTCATTCATAACATTTTATAGTTCAGCCTGATTAGATCTCATTTCTGCCCTTAGAGATTCTATATTGTCACTAATGCTTTTCAAGCCTAAGTATTGACTTCATGATTCCTATCCTGAAGTCTGTTTCTGATATCTTCCTTATATCTATATTTATTAGTTCTGTGGCAGAGGACCTTGTCTCTGGTTCCTTTCTTTATTGGGAGTTCCTCCTCCTAGTCATTCTGTTGACGGATGGTTGAAGAAATGGACAGAGCCCCAAATACCAATCACGACCCAAGGCAAATGCATCCTGGCAAATCCAGGGTGGTCAGGTGTCACCACTGAAAATCATATATATATATATATATATATTATGTGTATATATATATATATATATAATATATATATAATATATATACATATTTTAATAAAAAACATAGGTGTGTAGAAATACAAGTTAAAAAGCATCTATGAAAAGATGAGATGAGTTGGTGTAATAGATATCTTGTTGAAATGAGAAGTTATAAGGAAAAATACAGCAGGGGAAAATGGCTTGCGAAAGTGGGGGAGGGGAGAAAGAAAGAAAAGAAAAGGAAAATTATATCTGAAAGGTAAACAAATCTTGAGGCCACACCTGGAGCTCAATGTATAATTTTCCCCTTTTTTGGGATTTTACAGTCTTACAGGATCCATAGGATTGCCATCCACCTGTTCTTCCAGCTTTTCTTCAGGGGGAGGGGCCTGCCCATGCAGTTTCTCAGGTAACCCAGCCTGGGCGGTGTTGCTCCACCCCTGTCTGGGGATGGGCTTAGTGGAAACCAGTCTTCTGGGCCTCTTTTGTTCCCTGGATGCTTTCTGCACTTCTTCAGGGGATCAGAGCAAAACTGGCTGTAGCCAAGCCTCTGGCACAGAGCAGAAAAATTGCAGTCTACCCTCTAATAAACTCTTAAGGGCAAACAGTCTCCACTTCTGCTTGTGCCAGTGAAAACCGTAGCCTCCCACAGTGCATGCCCACAGCTACTCTCTCAGAAGTGTTTTCAGGGCCCGGTTGTATCTCTGCCTTTTGTGCTTTCAAACCACAAGCAATTGTGGGCTGGTGCTCACAAAGTGTTGAGGGGGTTTGGTTCAGAATCTGGTCCGGTTCCATCCTAAAGCCTCTTCCCAGCCACTACTGCTCTGCAAGTTTTTGCCCTTTCGTGGGCACTGTTTCCAGAATTTTTCATGATATTTAAGGTAAGAGAGGCTATCGACCTGCCTGTTTAGGGTTCTAGTTTCGTGGGTTTCTGGGGATCCTAGTTGCAAGTCCCTTCTTGCTCTCGTTGGCCACTTCTTGGCTCCAGTGCTCAGGCCCTCCACCATTTCAGGAATCCCCTTTTGCTCTGTGGACCCTGTATCCTGAGACCACAAAGCTCTACCTAGAATTCTGTCTTAGCATTTCCAAAGCCTCCCTCAGGGAGGGGTGTCTCTTACTAGAGCAGATTTCCAAGGACTCTGATTTTGCCCTCAGGTGTTACATCACTTTCCAGGCACCCGCTTATGGTGGCTCCCTCCCCCTTCTGTTTATCTTCCTATATCACCCCACAGATTAATGATTTTGCCCTTCCTACCTTGCCAAATGCAGATGCTTTTTGCTTATAGAAATCCAGATATATATTCTTACATCTCAGGTTGATTTCATGGGTGTTCAAATTGGTTTGATAAATATCCAGCTGAATTTGGGGGGCCAGTTTAAATGGAGTCCCCTGTTCCTTTGCCATCTTGCCTTCCTCTCTCAAGTGAGTTTTTAACAGGACTGGGTTCTTCCTAAGGAAAAAGATTCAAAGTGTGATAGGATTCAATCTGAATTGTTGGCTTTGAAAATGGAGGACAGAATGACAAAAATGCCATTTTTGTGGGCATGGGGCATGGGGACCATTCCAGCTGGCAAGGAAATGGGGAACTCAGCCCTGTAACTGTAGAAAATAGAATTCTACCAACAGCTCTGTATGAACTTGAAGGAACAGCTCAGCTCAAGATGAGAGCACAGCTTTGTGAAACCCTGAACAGAGAACCCATCTACACTATGTCTGAATTTTTCCTCTTTTTTTTTTAAATAAGTTCCACAGCCAACGTGGGGCTTAAACTCACAACCCTGGGATCAAGAGTCACACACTCTATCAACTAAGACAGCCCGAAGTCCCCTATGCCTGGATTTATGTCTAAAGAACAGTAAGTAAATAAATTGATGTTCTTTTGATCCATTAAGTTGTGGTAATCAGCTGTGCAGTAATAGAAACTGAATACCCAGGCTCACTCTGCAACAAATAAACACATAGCACTTTTTCCCCTGACATGAATTTATGAACTCCTGTGCACACTAGTTGCATGAATCAAAACCTTTTCTGATTTTTCGGTATATTCCCATTTGTGATTTTTAAGTGATGAATTAAGTTCTAATACAGTCATATTTCATTCATTCATTCAACAACAATTAATTTAGTGCCTACTACGGATCAAGAATGGCTTTCTATGTTAAGGATACAGATTTTACCAAAATAGCCCAAAGTCCCTGGGCTCATGTGTCTTACATTCTAGAGGCTTTCCAGGAGAGAGATAGAGCCATTGGAGCATTTTCAGTGAAGACACGACCTGAGCTGACTCACATCTATAGGATCGCTGACCCCTGTGGGGACAAGGGGCCTGGGTGGCAGGTGATGGGGAGGAACCAGGGCCCCAGTTCAGGAGTGAGAGTTCGTGGAGACTAAGGGGAGGGGAGGGCCTGAGGGATGAGAGAGACACAGAAAGGGATGGAGATACAGGATGAGGGAGAGAAGCAGAGGGAACAAATTCTAAAACAGTGGAATTCTCAGATTTAAGTACGTTGTTATGTAGATTTTAATACATATATATTTAAAGGGCTTAGTGAGATATTCTGTGCATTTGGTATTAACTACTCTCTGTGAGGCTGCCTGAAAAACCAGTTGCCTCCTTATGATAATCCGATAATACGTAGAGCCCCAATAACCACGCCCATGCCTTAGGTCTGCACTCACACACAGGCAATGCATGGACACGGGGGAAGGGCATTTCTACTGCACTGAACACTTGCTACTTCCAAGAGATTCAAGCTTGTACAGTTTTCCAGCTGAAATACACAGTAACAATTGTGCTTCCCTGCACTGAGCGTATGTCCAGGACTCTCACAGACAATCTCAGGGCTAGGGAATGAAGATAATTTCAGAACACAGCAGTCACTGATAATTGTTTGGGGAAACTGAAGAGCTTTGTTAGTCTGACAGCTGTGCTCTATGGTCACATTTCGGTAGGAAGGGGGAAAAATCACTTTCATAGATGAGATTGCTGATGTTCAGGGGTTATCAAGACTGTGCTACCACTACTGTGGATCCACAAAAAGGAAACCGGGCTCAGTGGGAATCTACAGCTGGTGCACCAGACCCAGCTTCTCCAGGTGTAAAAAGAAAGCCCTGTCCCTCCATCTCTGTTCCCAGGGCAGCTCAGTCTCTGGTAGCAGAGGCGCCCTGGGGTGAGTTTTCTTCTAGAAAAGTCCAGGGGGAGAGAGGTAAGGGGTGAGAGGTAAGAGTACAGTTCAGTGAATATTCCGGAAAGGGCAGCGGAGAGTAGAGAAAAGGGGCTGAGTCCAGCCTGAGGGTCTCTGCCAGGTTTCCTCAGAGCCCCTGCGCCAGGACTCAGGAAGACAGGGTTGCAAAGTTATCACTTGATCACCTTGCAAGAGGAGAAGGGTCGGGGCAAAGTCTCACATCCCCCAGTGGGACTGGTCAGCAGAGTCCTAGGAGCGAGAGCAGGGGTGGTGTAGGGAAGCTCCAGTTCTGGGGAGTCCCATTCTCCTCTAGTTTCCCTTCTCCCTCTCACAGCCTGTGTCAGGTCCTCCTGCCTGGATACTCATGATGCAGCCCCATTTCGCACTCCCACTGGGTGTCTTGTTTCTGACGAAGCCAATCAGCAGCACTGGGGTTCTGGGTTCTAAAGCCTTTAGCAGACCCACAGGGACTCAGCTACATTTCAGACGCTGAGGGTCTGGGTCCAGGGGCCCTGCTGCCCATGGGGGGGCCCTGGCCCTGACCTAGACCTGGGCGGGTGAGTGCGGGGCGGGAGGAAAGGACCTCTCTGCGGGGGCGGGAGCGAGGGGACCCCGGGGAAAGCGCCTCTCCGCCGCCCCCCAAACCAGACCCCCAGCCGCCAGCCCCGCCCCGGCCTATGCTCCCGGTTCCCTCCCCGGCTGCCCCCTGTTCTTCCCCACTCGGTGCCCCTCCCCCTGCCCTCCCGCAGCCTCCACTTGGGCCCTGGGCCCCACGCCCGCGGGAGGAGGGTCGGGCGGGGTCTCAGCCCCTCTGCGCCGGCAGGCTCCCACTCCCTGAGGTATTTCTCCACCGGCCGGCTGCGTGTCCTGGCCCGGCTGCGTGTCCTGGCCCGGCTGCAGGGATCCCTACTCCGAAGCCGCCATTCCCCTCCCTCCTCCTCCCCCTCCCTCCCTTCCCCTCCCCCTCCCTCCCTTCCCCTCCCTCTCCCTCTTTCTGTCAGCCTCCCTCCCTTCCCCTTCCCCCTCTTGCATTCTCCTTCCTCATCTGCTCTCCTGTTCCAGCAGAGGGTGCATGGGCCCTCTCCATCCCTGTGGGGGCTTCTTGTCCTAAGGAGCTGCTGCTCTTACTGTCATTGAAATTAAAGCTTTTGATGTGAATTTGTTTTCTTCAGCTTTTGCCAGGAGGGGTTGATGGGTTCCAAAAAAAAAAGGGGGGGGGGAATTCCTAAAGTGTGAGAGAGGAAATCACAGAAGCACTGAGAACCTTCCCAGATCTTCCTGTTTGCTGAGCATTCTCTGAGGGTGGGGACAGGAGAGGATGTGAAGAGCCAGCATGGAGGGGACTGTGCCCAGCCTGTGCTCAGTGTATCCTCGGCTTTGACATGGTCACATCTCTGCTGGGTCGTCATCGCAGCTCCCTTGTCCTTGTGCCTTCAGGGGAACCTTGTTGCACTAGGGCCTGGGGTCACAGGGACTCGGATCTCTCCTGTCTCCAGGACCTTGTGCAGCAAGAGCTTCCTGTGACCAGGACAGCCTAGGCTCAGAGCTGGGTCAGGACTCAGCCCCCAAGTTTGGCATGTCTTTTCTTCTTCTTCTTTTTTTCTGTTTTCTTTGGAAACTTGGGCCAGTTCTTTTTTTGCTGTATGAGTCTCATGTTCCTCTGGTGTCCCCAATCTGGGACAGCCCCAGGGGTCCTTTGGCTTGGATTGTCCCCACAAGGCCCAGTGAACCCCTGCACACAGAGGTCTCTGTGGAATTGAAAGATGAGTTTTCAGACCCATCCATCCCTTCTCCTTCTAGGATTGTTCTGGATCATTCTTTCCATCTTTTCCCCATCTCTTCTAGAAAGCAGATTATGAGTTAGAGATAGGATCTGATAGTTTCTCATCCTTATTAAGTTTTGCCCATTTTCTATCTTCTCTGCTCACCTCTCCCCCCCCACCCCTCACCCCGTATTGGTCTAGCGACACTTGTTCTGGTTCTACTCCTAATTCATTAAGCAGTGCCTAATTTGAATCCACATTTGTCTGGAATATGTGACCCATAAGACTAGGAGTGATGGTGTGGGAAGGAGGGCATGGGAATGTGGAGGACACCACCACGGGTGAGAAAAGTGGCAGCTGCCACAAACAGCTGTGGCCTGAGGCTCATCTAGAAGAGAGAAGTGCTCTTTGTGGATCATTTCTCCAAGTGATAATTGAGCGTCAGACACAGGAACACTATTGTAGAATCTAGGACACCTTAGTGAAGTGAAAACAAAAAAATGGGCCTGCCTGATGGGGCATATGTGCTTGTAGTGAGGGGCAGACCGTCTGTGTGGGAGCAAGGAAGATGGCTACTTTACTGGGGTGGTAAGTGTGAGCCTCACTGAGAAGGTGACCTCTGAGACAGTTGAAGGACATGAAGGAATTGTGCAAGAGGATGTTTGGGGGCAGTTCTTTCCAGTCAGGGAACCCCAGTGCACACGCACTAAGGCAGGAGTGTGTCCTGTGTTCAAGGAAGGATAAGGAGGTCACTGCGGCTGGAGCAGAGAGCAGGTGACATGAGGTCATGAGGTTAGACGTCAGTCTCATTGTGGAGGTCTGAGGACCTCAGAAGTGTTTTGAGTTTTCTCTGAGTGAGGTGTGGAGTTACAAGATGGTTTTGAACAGATGATCCACCTGTAGGATTTGTCTTAGAAGCACCTGTTTGCTGCTGTGCAGAATCGAGAGATGCAGGGAGAGCGACCAGTAGAGAAAGTGTAGGAAACTAGTGCAGTGACAGGGGCCTGGGTGGCTCAGTTTGTTAAGTACTTCCTTTGGCTCAGGTCGTGATCTCAAGATCGTGGGATCTAGCCCTGCATCTGGCTCCCTGCTCAGAGGGGAGCCTGCTTCTCCTCCCTCTGCCCCTCCCCCACCCCTGCTCAGGCTCTCTTGCTCTGCTCTCTCTTTTCTAAAATAAATAAATAAAATCTAAAAAAAAAAAAAAAAAAAAGAGCGAGAGAGAAAGTGGTGTCCGAGGAGGAGTATGTGTGGTGTGGGGTATGAGGAGGGACGATAATAGGAAGTGGTTGGGTGCTAGAGATTTAAAGATGGACTTTGCTGCATTTCCTAATGGATCCATTCTGGGTGGTGAGGAGGAGGAATCAGGGAGGGCATCCGGTATTTCAGACCGCAAGTAGAAATGTGGAGTGCCTTCCTTGGATATGGGGAAGATTCAGGAACCAGGACATTTGGGGAAGCAACAAGCATCCAATTTAGGAATATTAAATCTGAGATGTCTACTAGAAATGCAAGTGAGGGGGCTCATGGGTGGCTCAGTACATAGAGCATCTGAGACTTGGTTTCAGCTCTGGTCATGATCTCATGGTCCTGAGATCTACAGGCTACCCACTGAATGTGGAGTGTGCTGGAGATTTTGTCTTTCCCTCTCTCTCGGTCTTTTTGCTGCTTCTGGTCTCTAAGTAAATAAATACAAAAAACTTTTTTTTAAAAAAAGGAAAGAGAGATGCCTGGGTGGCTCAGTCAGCTAAACGTCTACCTTCAGCTCAGGTCATGGTCCCAGGGTCCTTGGATCTAGTCCCACATTGGGCTCCTTGCTCAGTGGTGAGCCTGCTTCTCCCTCTGCCTGCCTCACCCCCTGCTTGTGTGTGTTCTCTCTCTCTCTCTGACAAATAAATAACATATTTATAAAAAATTAATTAATTAATTAAAAAAGGAAAGAAATTTAAACAACATTGCCAGTTGGATACCGAGTGCAGGGCAGGAGAAATATCTGGGTTGGAGAAATAGATTTGGGAGGTGACAGCATATACATGATGATTACAGCCTTCAGCAGAGATGAGGTCACCAGCGGGGCGAGGGCCATAGAAGAGAAAGGAACAGCACCAAACCCTGGACTCCTCAGGGCTGAGCAGGCTGATCAGAGCGCACACCCAGAGCGCACTGCACAGTCTGGTTCTGCATCTAGAAGGCACAGAGACCAGGGAGGCCCAGCCTTCAGTGTGCACAGGAATTTCCTGGACTATGAAGATCTAGACAGTCTGGAGTAGAGTGTGAGATTCTGGGTTAATAGCAAGGTTTGTGCAATGGCTGCTGGTCTTCAGATCCCACACTGAGTAGCAAGCACGTGGGAACTACCTGAATGAACGGCCTCTCTTGTAGGGCTTATTACATAAGTGATTCCTCGGCACACATGCCCAACATTCTAAGGTGGTGGGTCTGGGGAGAGGCCTGAGGATTTGGTATCAAAGCCACATGCAATCTTGTGACTTCAACAGATAGGGAAGCACTGAAGTCATTGATGAAAGCACTCATTGTGGAGAGGGGTCTTACTTACACATTTATTATTTTTTTTTTGTAGTAAGAAAAGTGCAAGGCATGCTGGGAGATACATATTTTCTCCTCCGTGGGGCACAGCCAGGTGGCAGATGGAGGAAGTTGTTATCAGCTCAACATAAAGAAAATGTCTGATTTCTTTTTTTTTTTTTTAATGTTTGATCTCTTCATTTTTTTTTTTTTAATTTTTTTATTTTAATAAACATATAATGTATTTTTATCCCCAGGGGTACAGGTCTGTGAATCGTCTGGTTTACACATTTCACAGCACTCATCATAGCCCATACCCTCCCCAATGTCCATTTCCCCACCACCCTCTCCCATCCCCCTTCCCCCCCGCAACCCTCAGTCTGTTTCTTGAGATTGAGTCTTTTATGGTTTGTCTTCCTCCCAATCCCATCTTTTCATTTTTTCTTTTCCTACCTCCCCCCAAACCCCCCCACCTTGCATCTCCACTTCCTCATATCAAAGAGATCATATGATAGTTATATTTCTCCGATTGACTTATTTCGCTAAGCATGATACCCTCTAGTTCCATCCACGTCGTCGCAAATGGCAAGATTTCATGTCTTTTGATGGCTGCATAGTATTCCATTGTGTATATATACCACATCTTCTTTATCCATTCATCTGTTGATGGACATCTAGGCGCTTTCCACAGTTTGGCTATTGTGGACATTGCTGCTATAAACATTCGGGTGCATGTGCCCCTTCGGAGCACCACGTTTGTATCTTTAGGATATATACCCAGGAGTGCAATTGCTGGGTCGTAGGGTAGCTCTATTTTCAGTTTTTTGAGGAACCTCCACACTGTTTTCCAGAGTGGTTGCACCAGCCTGCATTCCCACCAACAGTGTAGGAGGGTTCCCCTCTCTCCGCATCCTCGCCAGCATCTGTCATTTCTTGACTTGTTAATTTTAGCCATTCTGACTGGTGTGAGGTGGTATCTCATTGTGGTTTTGATTTGTATTTCCCTGATGCCAAGTGATGTGGAGCATTTTTTCATGTGTCTGTTGGCCATCTGGATGTCTTCCTTGCAGAAATGTCTTTTCATGTCCTCTGCCCATTTCTTGACTGGATTATTTGTTCTTTGGGTATTGAGTTTGATAAGCTCTTTATAGATTTTGGATACGAGCCCTTTATCTGATATGTCGTTTGCAAATATCTTCTCCCATTCTGTCAGTTGTCTTTTGGTTTTGTTAACTGTTTCTTTTGCTGTGCAAAAGCTTTTGATCTTGATGAAATCCCAATAGTTCATTTTTGCCCTTGCTTCTGTTGCCTTTGGCGATGTTCCTAGGAAGAAGTTGCTGCGGTGGAGGTCAAAGAGGTTGCTGCCTGCATTGTCCTCAAGGATTTTGATAGATTCCTTTCGCACATTGAGGTCCTTCATCCACTTTGAGTCTATTTTCGTGTGTGGTGTAAGGAAATAGTCCAATTTCATTTTTCTGCATGTGGCTGTCCAATTTTCCCAGCACCATTTGTTGAAGAGGCTGTCTTTTTTCCATTGGATATTCTTTCCTGCTTTGTCAAAGATTAGTTGACCATAGAGTTGAGGGTCTATTTCTGGGCTCTCTATTCTGTTCCATTGGTCTATATGTCTGTTTTTGTGCCAGTACCATACTGTCTTGATGATGACAGCTTTGTAATAGAGCTTGAAGTCTGGAATTGTGATACCACCGACTTTGGCTTTCTTTTTCAATATTCCTTTGGCTATTCGAGGTCTTTTCTGGTTCCATATAAATTTTAGGATTATTTGTTCTATTTCTTTAAAAAAATGGATGGGATTTTGATAGGGATTGCATTAAATGTGTAGATTGCTTTAGGTAAAATAGACATTTTCACAATATTTGTTCTTCCAATCCATGAGCATGGAATATTTTTCCATTTCTTTGTGTCTTCCTCAATTTCTTTCATGAGTACTTTATAGTTTTCTGAGTATAGATTCTTTGCCTCTTTGGTTAGATTTATTCCTAGGTATCTTATGGTTTTGGGTACGATTGTAAATGGGACCGACTCCTCAATTTCTCTTTCTTCTGTCTTGTTGTTAGTGTAAAGAAATGCGACTGATTTCTGTGCATTGACTTTATATCCTGACACTTTACTGAATTCCTGTATAAGTTCTAGCAGTTTTGGAGTGGAGCCTTTTGGGTTTTCCACATATAGTATCATATCATCTGCAAAGAGTGATAGTTTGACTTCTTCTTTGCCGATTTGGATGCCTTTAATTTCTTTTTGTTGTCTGATTGCTGAGGCTAGGACTTCTAGTACTATGTTGAACAGCAGTGGTGATAACGGACATCCCTGCCGTGTTCCTGACCTTAGCGGAAAAGCTTTCAGTTTTTCTCCATTGAGAATGATATTTGCGGTGGGTTTTTCATAGATGGCTTTGATAATATTGAGGTATGTGCCTTCTATCCCTACACTTTGAAGAGTTTTAATCAGGAAGGGATGCTGCACTTTGTCAAACGCTTTTTCAGCATCTATTGAGAGTATCATATGGTTCTTACTCTTTCTTTTATTAATGTATTGTATCACATTGATGGATTTGCGGATGTTGAACCAACCTTGCAGCCCTGGAATAAATCCCACTTGGTCGTGGTGAATAATCCTTTTAACGTACTGTTGGATCCTATTGGCCAGTATTTTGGTGAGAATTTTCGCATCTGTGTTCATCAAGGATATTGGTCTGTAATTCTCTTTTTTGGTGGGATCCTTGTCTGGTTTTGGGATCAAGGTGATGCTGGCCTCATAGAATGAGTTTGGAAGTTTTCCTTCCATTTCTATTTTTTGGAACAGTTTCAGGAGAATAGGAATTAATTCTTCTTTAAATGTTTGGTAGAATTCCCCTGGGAAGCCGTCTGGTCCTGGACTTTTGTTTGTTTGGAGATTTTTGATGACTGTTTCAATCTCCTTACTGGTTATGGGTCTGTTCAGGTTATCTATTTCTTCCTGGTTCAGTTGTGGTAGTTTATACATCTCTAGAAATGTATCCATTTCTTCCAGGTTGTCAAATTTGTTGCCATAGAGTTGCTCGTAGTATGTTCTTATAATTGTTTGTATTTCTTTGGTGTTGGTTGTGATCTCTCCTCTTTCATTCATGATTTTATTTATTTGCGTCCTTTCTCTTTTCTTTTTGATAAGTCTGGCCAAGGGCTTATCAATCTTATTAATTCTTTCAAAGAACCAGCTCCTAGTTTTGTTGATTTGTTCTATTGTTTTTTTAGTTTCTATTTCATTGATTTCTGCTCTGATCTTTATGATTTCTCTTCTCCTGCTGGGTTTAGGCTTTCTTTGTTGTTCTCTCTCCAGCTCCTTTAGGTGTAGGGTTAGGTTGTGTATTTGAGACCTTTCTTGTTTCTTGAGAAAGGCTTGCACTGCTATATATTTTCCTCTCAGGACTGCCTTTGTTGTGTCCCACAGATTTTGAACTGTTGTGTTTTCATTATCATTTGTTTCCATGAATTTTTTCAATTCTTCTTTAATTTCCTGGTTGACCCATTCATTTTTTAGAAGGATGCTGTTTAGTCTCCATGTATTTGCGTTCTTTCCAAATTTCCTCTTGTGATTGAGTTCGAGCTTCAGAGCATTGTGGTCTGAAAATATGCAGGGAATGATCTCGATCTTTTGGTACCGATTGAGACCTGATTTATGACCCAGGATGTGGTCTATTCTGGAGAATGTTCCATGTGCACTAGAGAAGAATGTATATTCTGTTGCTTTGGGATGGAATGTTCTGAATAGATCTGTGATGTCCATCTGGTCCAGTGTGTCATTTAAGGCCTTTATTTCCTTGTTGATCTTTTGCTTAGATGATCTGTCCATTTCAGTGAGGGGAGTGTTAAAGTCCCCTGCTATTATTGTATTACTGTCGATGTATTTCTTTGATTTTGTTACTAATTGGTTTATATAGTTGGCTGCTCCCATGTTAGGGGCATAGATATTTAAGATTGTTAGATCTTCTTGTTGGACAGACCCTTTGAGTATGATATAGTGTCCTTCCTCATCTCTTATTATAGTCTTTGGCTTAAAATCTAATTGATCTGATATAAGGATTGCCACCCCAGCTTTCTTCTGATGTCCATTAGCATGGTACATTGTTTTCCACCCCCTCACTTTAAATCTGGAGGTGTCTTCGGGTCTAAAATGAGTTTCTTGTAGGCAGCATATTGATGGGTTTTGTTTTTTTATCCATTCTGATACCCTGTGTCTTTTGATTGGGGCATTCAGCCCGTTAACATTCAGGGTAACTATTGAGAGATATGATTTTAGTGCCATTGTATTGCCTGTAAGGTGATTGTTACTGTATATTGTTTCTGTTTCTTTCTGATCTACTACTTTTAGGGTCTCTCTTTGCTTAGAGGACCCCTTTCAATATTTCCTGTAGAGCTGGTTTGGTGTTTGCAAATTCTTTCAGCTTTTGTTTGTCCTGGAAGCTCTTTATCTCTCCTTCTATTTTCAATGATAGCCTAGCCGGATATAGTATTCTTGGCTGCATGTTTTTCTCGTTTAGTGCTCTGAATATATCATGCCAGTTCTTTCTGGCCTGCCAGGTCTCTGTGGATAGGTCCGCTGCCAATCTAACGTTTTTACCCTTGTATGTTACAGACTTCTTTTCCCGGGCTGCTTTCAGGATTTTCTCTTTGTCGCTAAGACTTGTAAATTTTACTATCAGGTGACGAGGTGTGGACCTATTTTTATTGATTTTGAGGGGCGTTCTTAGCATCTCCTGGATTTTGATGTTTGTTCCCTTTGCCATATTAGGGAAATTCTCTCCAATAATTGTCTCCAATATACCTTCTGCTCCCCTCTCTCTTTCTTCATCTTCTGGAATCCCAATTATTCTAATGTTGTGTCGTCTTATGGTGTCACTTATCTCTCGAATCCTCTCCTCATGTTCCAGTAGTTGTTTGTCTCTCTTTTGCTCAGCTTCTTTATTCTCTGTCATTTGGTCTTCTATGTCACTAATTCTTTCTTCTGCCTCATTTATCCTGGCAGTGAGAGCTTCCATTTTTGATTGCACCTCATGAATAGCTTTTTTTATTTCAACTTGGTTAGATTTTAGTTCTTTTATTTCTCCAGAAAGGGCTTTTATCTCTCCGGAGAGGGTTTCTCTAATATCTTCTATGCCTTTTTCGAGCCCGGCTAGAACCTTGAGAATTGTCATTCTGAACTCTAGATCTGTCATGCTACCTATGTCTGTATTGATTAGGTCTCCAGCCTTCGGTACGGCCTCTTGTTCTTTTTTTTGAGGTGAGTTTTTCCGCCTTGTCATTTTGTCCAGGTAGGATTTGCTTTCTCCTGCTGTGGAATTCTGCTGTTCTTGGTGACTGAAGTTGGTTTTGGATTGGTTTCTTGTTGATCTTCTGGGGGAGGGGCCTGTTGTTGTGATTCTCAAGTGTCCTTGCCGCAGGCGGAATTGCACCGCCCTTGCCAGGGGCCGGGCTAAGGAATCCGCTCGGGTTTGCTTTCGGGAGCTTTTGTTCCCTGAGCGCTTTCCGTAGAGTTCCGGAGGACGGGAATGAAGATGGCGGCCTCCCAATCTCTCGGCCCGGAGGAGCCGAGAGCTTGGGGTTCCGCTCCTCAGTGCGCTCTCAGAGCAAAACGCCCAATAGCCCCGCCTCCCTGGCTTGCGGTCGCGCCTCGAGGAAAGCAGTCAATTGTTGGAGCTGGAGAAAAGCGCCGGGTCGCTTTTGTCTCCGTGGCCTCCGGCCGCGCTCCGAGCCCACCCAGCCTGCGACCGGCACAAGGTAACCCTGGGCTTAGAGCTCACTCCTCGGCTTTGTCGCTATAGCCGGCTTCCCCGCTCCAATACCTGCGAGCTCTGCGGCACTCAGACACCCCCAGTCCTTCTGTGACCCCGCGGGTCCTGGGGTTATGCTGACCCCGCCTGGGTTTCCCCCCAGTTTAGCCTCTGGGGCGATGTCTCCCAGTGGAGCCGACTTTTAAAAGTCCCGATTTTGTGCTCCGTCGCTCCGCCGCTTGCCGGGTGCCGGCCCCTCCCCCCGGGGTCTATCTTCCCGTCGCTTTGGATTCACTTCTCCGCAGGTCCTACCTTTCAGAAAGTGATCGATTTTCTGTTTCTGGGATTGTTGCTCTTCTTCTCTTCGATTTCCCGTTGGATTTGTAGGTGTTCACAATGGTTAGATAAGCTATCTAGCTGATCCCCTGCTACCCGATTTCGTCTCAGCCTGCTACTTCTCCGCCATCTTGACTCCTCCCTCCGAAAATGTCTGATTTCTAAAAGAGTACCTTAAATGTTCCCAACACACACACACACACACACACACACACACACACACCCCAGTAACTCTGACAGGATGCAGGTGATAGCTAATGCCATAGTGGTAATCAGTTTGCAGCATATAAATATATGAAATCAAAAGGTTGTGCCCTTAAATTTTATAAAATGTGTGTCAGTTATTTCTCAATAAAACGGGAAAACAATTCTGAATCCATGCTCTCTGAAAGTATTCCTTCATGGATTTCTCACTCCTTGTTCTCAACAACAGAGTCCAAGTTGTTTTAATTGAAACTATATATATTTATATGGAAACATATATGTGTATATGCATAGTTGAGGAGAATTATATGTATTTCATATATAATATAAAATGTAAATTATATATAATAAATATATAATATATAATAAAATATATTTTAGGATTAAAGTAACACAAAATATAAATTATATTTATATATTATGAGTAAATATATTTATAGTGGAATAAATGTATTATGTATACATATATAATTAGAATATTTGGCCTCACTTCATTTCAGGGAAAGCCACAGAACAGGCCCAAGGCTGCGCAGCCAGGAACAGAATCCACCAACGCACCCCAGGTCAAGGCCTAAAGAGGAACCACTGCCCCTGGTGTTGGACACAGGTCCCACTGTTCACCCCACTGTATCCTAAGGCCAGGACTGCTGTTGCTGCTGCTCCTGGCAGCGGGATGACATGACAGCCACTCATACCACCTGTGCCAAATGCATGCAGCACTGTCCCGGCTTCTCTGTCATACATCCTGAATCAGTCTGGCATCTGGTCACCTGACTGGTGGAGCCTCAGGCCCTGTCCCCCTGCAACTATGTGTGACATCCCGACTCTGATCTGGATTCCTGGGGAGTGATCACCAACATCCTCGGACTTGAACTCTTCATTTGGTCTGGTCTCTGCATTCCTAGCCACAGGCCTGTGAGAGGCCACACATTCAGGTGGTTCCCAAAGTCACCCCTGTTGTAGGCAGATCCCAAGATGGCTCCAGTGTTCCCATCCTCTGGTACTCATGCCCTTGTGTAATAATACCCACTTTGGGAACAAAAGCAGGACATAGTGACTTGCTGGTGACACACAGAATAGAGTGAAGTCATGCAGTGAGTATCTGGAATCATCAGGACACAAGATATGAGGGGCCTGGGGTCCACAGTCTCAAGGTGGGCCGTCCAAGCCAGTCTGGATAAGTGCAGATTTCTGATAGAATCCAATGACAAATCACCCTGAATTCTTTTTCCCTCTGAGGGGTTTCTTCTCCAGATCTCAGCCCCCACAACCACTGCCCTCAGACAGTGGAGGAGGAGGAGGAAAGGTCGCCAGCAGGGATTCTCATCCTGGCTGCAGTCAACAGGGGAATTCTGTAAAAAGTACAGAAAGGGAAGAGAAGAAACACAGAACCCCAAATGTAATAGCTGGTGAGTTCATGCATGTCCCCAGGGCAGCCCTGTGGCTGCAAAGATGAGAGGAGAACAGTCTCCAGTCTCCCTGTGCTGCCCTTGGGGCCCAGCTCTCCCTTCCTCCAACACAGTGTCCCAGGGAGCCCCCAGTGCTGCCCCCTGTGTATCTGTCTCTGCTCATCTCCAGAACAGACCACCACAGCCACCCCTTCCAGGAAGCCCTCCCCTCTCCATATGCATTAGTTCAGTTGTGTGCAACAGAAACCCAGCTAACAGCGGTTGTCCATGGGACAGCAGCTTGTGTGTGTCCCATGAGTGAGGTGAGCCGTCCGGGGCTGTAGGGTCGCTCTGTACCATGGGGATGTCCAGACACACTGATGATGATGACCCTAGGAATTTTCCTTACTAGCATGACCAGGGCACCTAGGACCATGTCTATGGTCCGTGAGCAGGGAAGGGAGAGCAGAAAAAGAGGAAGTTTCTCTCCATTTAGGGCAACACCTACTACCTCATTCTGTGTCACCATAATGGCTGGAATGTAGTCACACGGACAAAAGTAGCCTCGTGGAAGTCTGGTGAATCTACACATTTATTTATTTACTTTCCATTAAATTTAAATCCTTGAGGGTTACAGCATCACATGGATTCTGTGGCCAATGGCTTTAGCAGGAATGTGGTTCGGAATTTGGCACGGACCATGCCACTGTTACGCTTCCCCAGATTACTCTGGTTTGGTTTGGTTTGCTACCAGGAGTCACTGTGTTGTCCTTGGCTTTGTACACATAAGCACATTTCTTGCCTAGGTAGAATTCTCGAGCATATACACCTTCAATTTTAAGAAGAGTTGTATGATCCCTCTGATTCCAGAGACCCTGCTTATAGCTAGCAAAAATGGCCCTGGACCACAGCCTTCCAGATATTATTTGGCATTTTAGGAGTCCTGTTTCCAGTAGGCCTCCAGAGGGTCCAAGATGGCGGAAAAAGACTGTAAGAGACTCTTAAATGAGGGTTGCTGGAGGGGAGGTGTGTGGGGGAAGGGATAATTTGGTGATGGGCATTAAGAAGGGTACATGATGTTAGGAGCATAGGGTGTTATATGCAACTGATTAATTGCTAAATTCTACCTCTGGACCTAATAATAAAGTATATGTTAACTAAATTGAATTAAAATAAAAATATTTTTTAAAAAATTAGGATCTTGAGGGAGAAGAACCTGAGAATTTTTTTCCACCAAAAAGAGATCCCCTCCCCAGAAACTCTGAAACTATCTGGATCTCGTGCATGCCTGCTCCTGGAACACTTCTACAGGAGTGGGAGACGTGACCTTAGCTCGAGATCCTGGAATCCAGAGACAGCCACGTGCATTGCCCCAGGTTGTATTGGGGCTCTGGGGTCCAGCAGGTCTCCAGCCTCCTACCTTCTCCTAGCCTGCCCTCCCACCAGCCAAGGGTCCCCCTAGTGCCCCTCACCCCCTGCCCCCAGGCTTGCTGCACAGCTGGATGTCTTCATATCTCCTTCAGAATTAACAGGAGGAGGAATTTCAGTTGAGCCCTTGGGGTGTGACACAGTAAGAAGAACATATTCGGTCTTGCTCCTCAGTTCCTCCACAGCTCTTAACACCTCTGTCACCGCCTGAGTGATGGGAGTCATAGGAGCACCTCTTCTAAGAGTTTGTTCCCAGATCCTGAAAAAGTACTGGAAAGATGCTGGTCCCATCCTTACACACTGTACCAAACCTCACTGCATGCCGTCTCTCTCCTCTGATGCTGTGAGCCCTGAGAAGGCAGGACTCTGTCAGGGCCTGAAACAGAACCATCTGGCAAACTGTGGAATTCAGGCTCCTGTACAGATCAGCTGGGAAAGTCTGAGCAGCCTCCCTCTTCAGCTCTAATCATGCCTCTCACTGGTTTATGCCTCGATCCCACATGCAAGGCCCACCACTGACTGTTTCATATGCTAAACCCTCCAGACCTTAACTAGAAATGATGAACTACACCTATGTCCTGACCTCCCTGTGTCCAATGTCACCCACTCCTTGCCCAGCCTGACAGTTGACTGCTAGGAACCTCATCCCCCCATCAACCCAGATCGTACACATACATCAGGGTCTACACAGAGTTCCAGCTCATTCATGAACCTTCTCCCAACCACTGGGGGTCTGGCCTATGAACCCTGTAAACTGTGTCTCCGCTTCTCGTGTGACATCTAAGGAGCTTTTAGTCTGCCTCACACGCTCAGTCTCGTGCTCTCAGAAGGGTGGGCGCCTCCCCATCTTCGCTGTAGGCTCTGTGAGGACAACCACTAGCTTATACCTTCAGGTTCCTTCCCCACAGGGACCTAAACTCTGTCCGTGACCCACTGAATCTGGTTAGTTAACTACTTAATGACACAGGGACCCCGTCCGCCTGAGCAGACTTTCCCCCCTTCACTTTCACATGACAACTTGTGCACACCTACCTGGCCCAGCCTGACACAGGGGGGTACCTGACAAAAGGGTCTCACGTCCCTGGGGTGAGAGGTGTGCTCGACTCTCTCTGCTTTCTCCCAGGCCCCAAGCTGCTGGCTGTCGTGGCTGCTCTTTGTCCAGACTGAGCCCTGGGTTTTGGTGGTAGGATCGCTGCACATTCCTCAGGTTTCAGAGGTTACTCTTCACCTGGCTCGTGAAGATCTTGGTCTCATCGTCTGAAGAACTTGGCTCCTGCATGCACCACTGGACTCCAGATTCTGTCTCTATCTCCTCAGGGTCGTGGTAGAGGAAGGTGGCTGGTCTGTGGAGCCCAAGGCAGGAAATACAGGGCCTCCTGGAGCGGCTCTGACCCTGCTGAGGGGAAATACTGCAAAGAGCGCTGTCCTGAGGGAGGA
The DNA here is from genome assembly GCF_963455335.1 of Martes martes. NCBI lineage: Eukaryota > Metazoa > Chordata > Mammalia > Carnivora > Mustelidae > Martes > Martes martes. The sequence goes on along the minus strand of NC_137893.1, from coordinate 120,754,126 downwards.
AGCAGGGGGTTTGGAGGAAGCTCCAGGATTTACTGAGTGAGGACCTAGTGATCCATGTGTGGGGAATGCATGTGTATGTTTGTGTGTGGTGTGTGTCTGTGTGTGCACACATGTGTTGTATGACAGGAGAGACAGGGTACACAACATAACACAATGGGAGACAACAACACAACAACCCTCCCTGTCCCCCGCCCCCTGTGACAGTCATATTCCAATCCCTCACCCATGGTGTCCCCATAGAATGCAGTGATTGTATATGATTTCCTGCAAAGGAGGCACTATTTGCATTTCTACAATTAAAAAAAAATCCCTGCTACTTTGTTGAAACTCCCTGGTGTCTTGCTCTTGCCAGCCGTGTACAGATGACACGCAGATCACGCCCCAAAGCTGTGTGAGAGCTGAACGTGTGAGCACATGCTATCAGAGCTCAGGATGCAACGGAAATCATTGGCCATCGTCAAAAAAAACCGTTTGCAGAACATTATAAACATTATAAATGAGCTGCATGCAGCAACGTCCTGGGAACAGTAGAACTTCCTATAATAGTACTGACTGGTGATAACAGCGGCAAACATGGAAACGGTGTCATCAGAAGCTCGCCCTGTCCTCTGAGTCATGAAGCCGAGTGTCATACGTGGTGACCGAGGCTGTGACCAGACTGTCCCCTGTCCTCACAGGCTGTCCCTGCTTCTGCTGGCGGACCCCTGTGTCTACTAGAGTGAGACACGTGTGGGGAAAAGTTATCAATCTGACAATAAACCCTTATCCGTGTCATTTCAAGTATGTCACAAGAATGTGTTCTAATCACTTACTTAAAGACTCAGTTTAAGACGTGTAAGAATGAGGGTTTTGTTGATGTGAGGAGTTCACTGCATCAGGTGTCATCACCGGGGCTCAAAGAAGCTGGGAAACCGTTACATGGTGGGGCAGATGGTACCCATGTTGCCGCAAAGTTCCTGGCCTCAGACAAAGTTCTAGAGAAATTTCTGGATGTTCTCACTTGGTCCTGCAGAAGTCTCTGTAGTCAGTGATTTCAGGATGATATAGTAAAGTGTTAAATAAGTCACTTTGAATATTTACACAGTGCACCTTCTATTCACAGGATTCTCTTGTTCACGGGTATTACTCTTCCAGTAACTGATCATTTGAGACAGTTGCCAGAGGGGAGGGGGTGGGGTCTGGGAACATGGGGAAGGGGCAGTGGGAACACAGGCTTCCAGTTCCAGAATGAATAAGTTGATGGGAATAAAAGGTACAGCCTGAGGAAGAGAGTGGATGACACTGTCATAGTGCTGCATTGAGTAGATGGGCGCTACACCTGTGAGGAATAGAGCGTGACATGAGAACTCGTCACATCATTACTTTGTACACCTGAGACTAATGGAATACTATGTGTCAACTATACTTAGAATTTAAATATTTTAAAAAATTATTCTATATATTTTAAAAAATTACAGTTTGGGCTAGGTGTTTTTCACATTTTACATTAAGTGAATATACATAGCAAATTCTAGTCTTGTGTATGAGAATTGATAAATAAAATGTGTAATGATCGCATTTAACTTACACAAAATTAGGTACAAAGACTAAAAATATAAATAAACATCTGAAATGATTAAATAATGTATTTGAATATTCAGAGGGAAAGGATAACACTGGGCAGACCTGGGCCTCCAGCAGGGCTAAGACAGCAAAACTGCTGAACATGGTGTCGAATCTGTTAGAGTCACTTTATAAGAAGTCATGCAAATGGAGAAAGTAAATGTTTGGGAAATAAACTTTTCCAGAGAGTTGGCTTCGATAGCTTTTTTATGAACAGTGATGTAAATACTGTCTTAGAGCAGTATGTTACTAATTACAGAATCTGGATTAATTTGAGAAAATAAGAATTAATGAGCATATAGGGGTGCCTGGGTGGCTCAGTGGCTTAAAGCCTCTGCCTTCAGCTCAGGTCATGATCCCAGGGTCCTGGGATCAAGCCCCGCATCGGGCTCTCTGCTTGGCGGGAAGTCTGCTTCCTCCTCTCTCTCTGCCTGCCTCTCTGCCTACTTGTGATCTCTGTCTGTCAAATAAATAAATAAATCTTTAAAAAAAAAAAAAAAAGAATTAATGAGCATATAAAAGTAATAAGGATATCAAAGAGGAAAAAGCAGAGGATACCATTTTTCAAAAATTAATATGACATAGCAGTTTATTTTATTTTATTCTAATTTTAAGGACTTATTTATTTCAGACGGAGAGCACTCAGAACCCTGTGAGCCCAGGGAGGGGCAGAGGGAGAGAGAGAGAGAATGCTAAAGCAGACTTTTGCTGAGCCACTGCAGTCAGTACACAGGGCTCAATCCCAGGACCCTGAGATCACGATCTGAGCCAAAATCAAGAGCCACACACCCCTTAACCAACGAAGCCACCCAGGTGCTCCTGGCATAGCATTTTAAAGAAAATGTCCATATCAAGAGAAAAAAAAATGACATTATTTAATAAATTCTGTGATTGCAATTACAATTTGAATAAAATACACACATGAAGAAGTTTTAAGTTTTAATTTAATTAACCTTGATTATTTACAAAGCTATATAGATTTAACTAGTTAAATCCATTAAAATTAATTGTGTGGATCAAATATGTAATAATAAATGATTTTGGGGACTGAGTGAACTACAGAGACATTAAATATATAAGAATTTCTGACAATATTACAGGGGAAAATCTAAATGCAGTTGTTACAGTGAGGGAAGACCTAGGACCATGAACAATATAGTTGACATTCTATATGTTGTTACTTAAAAAACAATATAATGGGGAACCCACTGAACAGTTTCTATGGGGCTCCCTTGTGAAACCAGGGCTCACACGGGCCTATCATTTCACTAATGACAGCTTTGTAAAAAAGAATCACTCCAAAATAGTTTGGAATCTCAACAATTGAGACACTTTTATAATGCTTTAAGAAATAAAATCTACTAAAACTTCTATCATCCGGAAGCAATTTTTATAACACACAGTTTAGTTAGAACATAGAAAGGCTATAACTAAACCTTCTCCTATACATGGTATTATTGTACTGATGGTCATGTTTTTAAATAACACCCTTGTCTGACATGGAGTTTGCCTGCGCGAATCTTTGGCTGACAGCATGTCTGACAGGACAGGTACATGGAGAGGACCAGGGGGACACCCAGGACGGTTCAGAGTCAAGCATTCAGAAAGCTTCAGAGTGTGCAGGGCGGACGGTGTGTCAGCGGAGCCGTCTAGAACCAGAGCGAACACGCAGGCGCAGGAACACAATCGCAGCCCTGCTGGGGCTTCTCCTGCCCCTCCCCCCGCGTGGGAACCTGCGGACTCAGGCACCAGGGCATTTCCACGTGATCACCGGAGCCGGAGCGCAGCAGAGCTGGGCTTCTCTGTCTGCTCATTAGTGAATGAACTGCCTTGTTCGTGGGCCTCTGTGGCCACCACTCGCTCTGCTGCAGGGCTGCACCCCTGTGGGCAGAGGTCATGAACACCTCAGTCCCCAGCAACTCCCGGTGGAGGGAAGGGCTGGTAATGGCCCTGAGTGACCGCCTGCTCAGGGGCTGACTCGGGAGGATGACCAGGACTGGTCAGCACTAGTTAGGAAGGGAATCACTTGCTGAGTGTCTGTGGGGAAAGAAGCATTAATCTTTGGGTGGAAGGGTCTGGATGGGCTCTACCCTGGGAAAGGAAAGTGAAGGCAGAGCGTCTCCTGAAGAGAGGCAGACAGGGGCACCCTCCACTCCCCCAGCCCAGCTCCCACAGTCCTTGCAGGAACCCCCTGGCTCCTGGCATTGGCTCCTCCCCCTGCGCTGGGAAGAGGTGAGGAGGATGGGAGCGGAGGACAGAAGTACAGTGTGTCTTGGCTAAGCTGCTCCCAGGGTTCAGCATGAACACAGCCACACGGTCACTGCGCTGAAGCTCTGTTCAACCCTCTGGGAAGGGAGGGGAGAGGGAGCAGTGTCTACTTCAGTTCCTGGAGGAGACTTTAAGATGAAGGGGGAGGAGACTTGTGTGCTTTCCCTGTTAGGGCTTCTCCCATCTCTCCCAGGCTAAGGGCTCCTGCTGCAGCAGGGGGAGGGTCACAGGCAAAACCCAGGCTTGCCCTTCCATCCCCACCCTGTGCCTGTTCAGGATGAATTCTCCTGGTATCCATGTTTGCAGGGAGGAGTGCAGATAGGACCGTCCTGGAACCCAGCACATACCACCATGTAGCAGCAGAGCAGACAGGAGCAGAGCGGAGGGGAGGCAACAATTGCTACTGCTCAGTGGGTTTGAGAAAGGAGAAGAAACATGTGCATTCATCGTCTCTCACGCCAGCACACCTGCACTTCGGGTTCCTCTGCAGCCCTCCAGAGCACCAGCACTTTTAATGTTCTAGCAAATGGAGCTGGGGTGGGGCAGGGGCTCAGGGCAAGGGGGCCATCATGCACTGTTCCTTGGATGGTTCCAGTTAGAGCCAGAGCAACCTTCCAACCCCACTCACACAAGAATGCAGCAGAGAAAATGCTACTATCCTGTCGTCACAGGATTTTTTGTTCCCTGAGTGCCTGTGATTCTTGGTCCTGCTTCTGTGAAAAATGGAGAGGTGGAGGAGAGGGAGAGTGGTGGGCAGCAAAGCAAGTGTATTGAGCGATGATAGTACAAGGCTCCCAGAGAGGGAGGGGACCCGAGAGGGTTGATGTTTTGTTATTTAAATCAAGGTTTTTATAAGCTCTTTGGAGGAACTGTCTTGAGCTGTTTGAATGTGGGCCCCGGTGGATTGGCTGCTAACGTGTGCCAATCAGGGCTGTGATCATGCCCCATCTACTTATCTGATTACTGTTCATGTGCTGCTCGTCTTTGGAGCTGACATCTGGAGACTAACTGCCTCAGCTTGAGATAGTGACCAGTATTTCATGATTAACTGTTTTGTTTCAGGATGTTTTACAAAAGTCACTCCTGCAGAAGCTGCTAGACAGGATGCTACTGTGGTCTTTTCTAAACTGTAAAACAGGATGCTAGTGCAGTTTTGTCTTAGCTGTTCTGCTCCCTGTTTTCTTGTTGGGGACCTGGGCCCTGACTGTCCCCGATTGGACACATATCCAATCAACCTTGAACACCATTAGGTAGAGGGATTGCAGGGGAGGGTTCGGTTTTGTCCATTTTAAAATTCTTTCCTGTGTTGCTACACAATATGGGGAAGTCAGAAAAGAGAAAAGGGTGGGGCGCTTGGGTGGCTTAGTCCGTTGAGCATCTGACTCTTGTTTTCTGCTTAGGTCCTAGGATCTAACCCTGCCTCTGGCTCCCTGGAGTTCACCTGAAGTTCTTCCTTGCCGTCTGCCAGTTCCCTGTTTGCATATGCTCTTTCTCTCTCAAAATAAATAAATCTTTATTTTAAAAAAATGCGAAATGGGAGAAGGAAATAATTGATGGAGGTTCTCATAAGGCAGAGACATGAAAACAAAATAAGAAACAAACAAGAATTCACATGTGTGATGGAGTTTAAACCATGGTTAACTCTGTGATGTCAGCCGGACGTTCCTCTCATAGCGTAACTGTCCCATGTGAGGAATGCGACCTGAAGTGCCCGATGACAGAGCTCGTGGAGCCCAAGCCTGTGACCCCCACCCAGGGCCCCATCTCCTGCAGCAACTCCAGGGAGGAAGTGGGATTGGAGGGCACGCGGTGGGTCCCTCGTGACACCATGAGGTCACCATGACGTTCCCTGTGCAGCATCAACCCCACAGAGTGGAATCCTCTCAGTGATGGAGGACTCACCACCTGCGAAGGAAGGTCACTCCTGTATTAAGTCTAATTTGAAAACAAAAAGGAAAAACAAAAAGCAACAAACTTTAGAGATTCTTAACTCTCAGAAACAGACTGAGGGTTGCTGGAGGGGAGGTGGGGGGGATGGGGTAACGGGGTGATGGGCATTCAGGAAGGCACGTGATGGAATGAGCACTGGGTGTTACACACAACTGATAAATGACTAAATTCTACCCCTAAAACTAATAATACACTATATGTTAATTAAATTGAATTTTAAATAAAAAATTAAAAAAAAAACCCTTATGATGATGCCCCATTTTCTCCCTGAAGTTTCTAGGGAAATAACCCATTTCTGACCCCTGGAGTCAAACAGAGTAGGTCCAAGTCTTCACATGGTACCCTTCAAATATCTGAACTCTTGTCATGAGCAAGGTGTATCCCATCAGCATAAAAACAAACACAAAATGGCTGTTTTCAGTAGGAAGGCTGATGTGATTCCTCCAGCACACCATCACCTGAAATGTGAGGTTCTCCCGGAGTCCTTTCTGATGAGGCTGATTAATTTACAGACCTGATGATCTGTATCTGGGGCCTGATATCCCCCAGGCAGGGGGATGCAGCCGTGAGCAGGTGAAACAGGCTTGGTGTGTTTGTATATTCAATATGCAGCCTGAGGAGACAGGCAGCTGGAACCTAGAACAAGGACCCCATCCTGGGAGCAGCTCAGGACCTCTTCCCTGAGCAGGGGACATGTGACCTGAGCCCCCAGGATGGACAGGAGCTGACAGAGGAGGGATGGTGGATCGAGGCCAGCAGCTGGAGAGAAGTCTGGGCTACTGGACAGCAGGGCCTGTTCTCAGGATGGACCGAGCACAGGGAAGTGGCTGGTTTTGGCAGCATGGGCAAGCCTGTACCTCGACCACCTGGATTCCAGAACGTTCCCCACCACCTCCTGAGCTGCTGGACCTGAACACGTTCCCTACCCATGGACGCCTCAGCCTCATCCCCTGTCCCGTGGCTGATGCCGTAAGGATCAGCTGTGACGTGCTCAGAACCGTGCCTGGCACATGACTGTGGCTGAACCACTGCCTGCTCTCATGGCTGGAGGGAAACCAGGTGGGAGGACGGGGAGTAGAGGGCAGAGGCCATCCGGGGGAGCCCTTTTGGCCTGGCATGGGAAACAGAGAGTGAGGGTGAGAGTGCTTGTGGAGTAAGGCCTCTGGGGCGCCATGTGGAGAAGAGATGGGGCAGGAGGAGAGTACATGTGGGGACAGGTCTGGAGACCACAGCTGGGGCCCTGCACTAGAGGCCTATGTCCACCTACTCCTTCCTGAATGACCCCTCTGCTCTCTCTAGTCCTTTTCATACTCTTCACCACATCATCCTCCCATCACAGGTCAATGTGAGGTGAGAATTACTGAAGCATGAAAGAATTACCTTGGGCGGCAGTCAGGGTGACTGGGCCAGGTAGATGGAACCTTCTAGAAGAGGTCACCTGCGGTGTCTGCTTGGAGCACAGGAAGGACCCTGGGAGCATCTTGTTGGCCACAGCATCTCCAAGCCTGAATCACCGAGGGCTGTGTCACTCCCAGAGCCACCAAGGGACTCATGCATGGGCTGTCCATCCTGAACGAAGCCATTTTATGAGGGGATACCAGGCCTGACTGGACTCTGCACAGTGTGGTGTCCAGCCTCCTAACACGGGAGCCCAGGAAGAAGAGTCCAGCACTGGACGTTTTGTCACTGAACCCACATCCGTCTGCTCCAAGCCCAGCAGACCCGATCCCTGAGATGTCAGGATGCAGCAGGAAAGGGTTTATTTGAGGAGGAGCCAAAGAGCAGATGGGAGGGCGAGCTTCATATTGGCCTCCTGGAAGGGGCGAGAACAAGTTTTTTGTTTTTTTTTGTTTTTTGTTTTTTTTTTAATAATCATTGGGGTTGAGATTATATGCATATTGATGGAAAGGGTGGGAAAACTTATGACTGCTCATGAAGAAAGTTGTGTTGGGGAGAGTTGCTTGGAAAAGGAAAGAAGCCTCAGTTCGTTTTGCTGCCACAGTAGAAGCACAGGATAGTGAAAGCAGAGTAAAGCAGAGCAAGGTTTTATTAGAGTCACTCCAGGGGAGGGAGAGTGTCAACAGGCACTAAGGCCTCAGTAACTCCAAAGTGTGGGCCTATATCAATGTTTTCTCTTGGGTGGGTCCTGGGGTCCCAGCATTGGAGTGACAGGCCTGGGTAGTATAATAATCAGTCAACTAGGGGCGCCTGAGTGGCTCAGTGGGTTAAGTCTCTGCCTTCAGCTCAGGTCGTGATCCCAGGGTCCTGGGATCAAGCCCCACATCAGGCTCTCTGCTCAGCATGTAGCCTGCTGCCCCCCACCCCCTCCCGCACCTCTCTTACTACTTGTGATCTCTCTCTCTCTGTCAAAAAAAAAAAAAAAATCAGTCAGCTATGCATGTCCTCTCCAATGATGCTTTGGAATGCCTACAGGGGAAGGAAACCTCAGAATTATTTTTATTTTAGAGACACGACTCAGATCAGGACAAGCCCCTGCTTTCTGCAGGCACGAGAACCTTGACTCTTCCTCTGTGGGGGACATTGTGATCACAACCTGACTGCCAGATAGCTGAAAGGGGGTGTTCCTCAGTGGGGGTTCTCCATCAAGACCTCAGACATCTAAGGTCCATCCTTCTGTCGCTCCTACCCAGCGAGCTTCCAGTCGAACACGTGGCGCATGGGCACCGAACAGAAATGCGTGTAATGTACCTCCCGTGTTCACATCTTGAGCCCAGGCTTCTGCAGGGACAGCTGATGGATGTGCGAGTGGGGTCTGCAAAGAAACACTAGCTCCCTGGGGAGAAGCAGTTCTCTGGAAACCCAGCTTCACATTGTCTGCTAGTTGCCACCTCAGGATTGCTCTGGGGCATGGTTTCAGTGCGCTTCTGTGAGCAGCATAAGGAAAGGGCCTTTCGCTATTGTTAGGAGGACCCGCATTCCTGCGTGTGGTCTGCAGTATCTCATAGAGCAAAATGCCACCCAGCACTACAGAGGGAGGAAGACACCGGGTCTTAGGAGGTGGGAACCCTATGCTGTCTTGTCTAAATTTGGATAGATCTTTGGTGGCTTGCACTATTATTGACTTTAGAACTACTGATAAAGAAAATTTGGAACTTTTAATAATCATGGGCCTTCCTCCTAGGCTCGCAATGAAGCTATATATTCTAATATTTGCCAAGGTCAGAAGGACTTAACAGAACTTCAAAGCAGGGGCTCTATTTCTGCCTGAGCACACATTGTGCATCTGATTTGTTAGCAAATAACTTAAAAGAAAAATTCTTAACTAGAGAGAACAAACTGATGGTCACCAGAGGGAAGGTAGGTCAGTGGATGAGTTAAATAGGTTATGGGGATTGAGGAGGGCACTTGTGATGAGCACTGAGGGTTGAAAGGAAATGTTGAATCACTATATGCACAATTGAAATTAATATTATGCTGTACGTTAACTAACTGGAATTCAAATAAAAACTTGGGGGAGGGACGCCTGGGTGGCTCAGTTGGTTAAGCGGCTGCCTTCGGCTCAGGTCATGATCCCAGCATCCTGGGATCGAGTCCCACATCGGGCTCCTTGCTCGGTGGGGAGCCTGCTTCTCCGTCTGCCTCTGCCTACCACTCTCTGCCTGTGCTCGCTCGTTCTCTCTCTCTAACAAATAAATAAATTAAAAAAAAATTTTTTTTTAAAAACTTGGGGGAAAAATGGGTAAAAATCTCCCTAAGTTCTGCTCCTATACCTAGACTGTTGCAATCTTGCACATACTAAAAGAATAGTTCAAGTTTGTAACATTCTGGAATGTTTTTAATTGCTATGGTTTGTAATTCTTTCTGTAAAAACATGTATAACCCTGCCCCGAATGTTCCTCCCCTCATACTCTCATTTTTGTGAGGATTGTGTGTCCCCAGCAGCTGTCCTTACTTGGGCTCCAGTGAAACTCTATTCCTTCCTTTTAGAAATTCTGAAGGATGGGGCACCTGGGAAGCTTAGTCATTTAAGCATCTGCCTTTAGCTCAGGTCATAATCTCAGGGTCTTGAAATCGAGGCCGGTGTTGGTCTCCCTGCTCAGTGTGGAGTCTGCTTTTCCCTCTCTTTCTGCCCCTCCCCCCTTTTCATAAGCTCTCTCTCTCAAATTAATACATTAAAAAACAAGAAATTCTAAAATGTTTATTTATTTTGCATGAGCACAAGCATTATAAAATAGTAAGCTGCTATATTCTAAACATAAAAATACGGCAAGAATCTTGTTTTTCAATCCTATTAGGAGGTTTCCTCTACATACACACCTGAGAAAAAGCTTAATTTATAAATTAGACACAGTAACAAATTTGTAACACTTGCTACTAATAAAACAGAGGAAATATAACAATATACAGTAATAAAAGTTATGCATTGCCCCTCTGTCTCTCTGAATCTCAACTACTTTGACTGTACTGCTCATCCTCCTTCTTGTGAGGATGGGAGATGATAAAAGGCCTACCTGAAGAGCTGAGGGAGGGGAGACAGCTCAGCACTGGGATCTAGCATTAGGCACTATTGACCTTTGACCTCATGTCAGCAGGAGGATCCCATGCTTCCCGGGCACAGGTGACCAGGGGCAACAGAAAGCACAGACAGCCACAGCAGGGACAGGGAAGGACAGCTAGACTGACTCTTCCATGTGGCCACGTGAGAGTGGTGAGAATACACCGGCAGCTTCTGGGACCAGGTCCTTCTGCGCACGATCACATGTGCTCCTAAAGATGACACATTCAAGGCAGATTCTAGCACACAGACCTTGTGACAAGGAAACAGATACTCAGGCAAAACAATTCCGGTGTTCCTATCACACTGCCTGGCAGCTGTTTGGCCAGAACCCAACATGGCCCAGGGGACCTTTGCTGCTGGAGGCTACTTACCCCAGCCTGTCCTGCTGCCACCCCAGCACTTCCTCCCGCCCAGCACCTGGGTCCCCGGGGTCCCCGGATGCGGAGCAGCCACTGGCACCACCAGGCCTGGGAGAAGAGACGTCTGGTGGGGGAGGAGGGTGATGCTGTCCCTCCCTGAAGGCCCCGTATCCACTGGCAATGTTGTGTGACAGACGTGAGACAGACGAGCTGCAGAACAAGGGCCAAGAGCCACCCCCACAGGACTTTTCAGAATGGACCGGGCAGCGGCATGGTGTCCATACCCCAGCGAGCCGGGGTTGGAATTCCTGCTGATGGGATTCTGTGCTGTGCTCAGGGCTGAGGGATAATTTGAGACAGCAGTGGGAATGGACATGAGGCTGAGGCAGAGATGGGGAGAGCAAGGTCCCCACAGAATGGCGGTAAAGTAATGCAGCCCACACCAAGCGAACCAGAAGGAAGAGGAGTCAAGGCGGCCACGTTGCTGACCCTGTGCTGTGAGGCTCAGCAGTGTCCCCACACAGGGACTGAACCTGATGTACACCCCAGTGGCTCAGCTGCCCCCACTCTGGGGTAGGCTGTGCCATAGGCCATGTTATTGCGGCCACACGACTAGATGTTGCAAGTGGGGACCCCCTCTGAAAGGTGGGTGCCCTGCACCCCTGACACCTTCCTGCTGTGCTCAGATCCGAGAGAGTCACACTAAATAAGGCAGGTGATGCTGCAGAAAGTCAAGACAGCCAGAAAATGCCAGAATCAAGAGCCAGTAAAGACCTGAAAACTCATTCTAATTGTCCATATGAGGGCAACAATTTTAAAGGCCATTCAGATGATTAAGTGGCGGAATGTGGGTGCAAACCCAGGCCTCCTGACTCCTCGTCCAAGGCACTTTCCATCGTGCCAGGAGAAAGGACCAAGGCTGAAGGTCCCAGGGGAAGAGCTATAGAGTCATGAAATGTTCAAAGATAGAAACCTCTGGAAAAGCCCACCTGCCTCATGGAGGGAATACAGAAACCAGGAGATACCAGGTCACCTCCAAGGGTCACATTACACCTGCTCTTCTACCTGAGACGGCGAAGCAATGGACACAAATGCAGTAACCTTTTTGAGACTCAGCTTCTCTCCCATGAAGGAGAAGTGGCACATTCTCTCTTTGCCTCCACCGTTTGGAGCCTGAAATGGGTTCTTTCTGAATTGTCAGATGCTGGTAAATTCAAACTATTTTATAATACTCATTAATACGAATGATTTCCCCACCTTGTGGAGGAGAACAAAGAGGAGCTCATTGCTGTGGTGCTCTGCTCCAAGTAGAAAGAGGGGTAGGATCTGGGGCTCTGACCTGATCTGGTGCAGCTCTGACCTTTAGTCTCTTTCTCTAGCAGTAGATGGCGTTCTGGACCAGGACCGCTGCTCACCCCAAGCTCCTGGTCCCTGAGGCTGGACACATGGGACTCTGAGATGCTCTCTGCTGGGACCATCTGCTCATCCCCAGAGATTCAACTCCAGCCCCTGTGTGCAAGGTCAGGAGGGCCTCTCCTCTGGGACCCACCACTGGATGGTGGCTCAGCCATACTAGGGACACTGCCTTCTGAAGGTGGCTTGAGGGTCGGTGAGGAGACAGGCGAGGATTTCTCTGCCAGAAGGAGGGCATCTGGGCTATGAGTGTCACCAGGTGACAGTCCTGGGCACTCATCATCCCAGCCACCAAACTTTCCCAGACGAAAATCCCCAGATGGAAGGAGTGAATTTGAGTAGCAAGGAGGAGGAGGTGGGCTCTTTAAAAGTTAAAGAGGCCATCATTTACTTGTCAGGATTCTTTCACAGGGAACATAGTCTCATTCTTTAGGTTCAGTGGTGCAAGGATCAGCTGAGCCTGCACCCCTGAACTGGACAGGCTTCCCCAGCGCCTCTCCTGACATCTGCTCAGAAATGTGCTCGTCCCCAGAACCGTATTGGGCCTATACTGGGCGTTCATGAAGAAACTCTTGTGGCTGACTCCCTGCCATCCAATCAGGGGATCGTCAAGGACAGCAGGACATCTGTGGTCTTGCATATCTAGTGGTTTTGCCCCTGGTTCCTGGTAGAAGACTCAGCACGTGTGTTCTAGGTGCTGTTTGTCATCATTTCATTTTCAGCCCACAGTCCCACCCAGATTTCGCACCCCCTCCAGCAGTTCTGACACTGCAGAGACACAAGAACCCAGGTGCTTGATGACAGTATGGATTCCTGGTCCACCCACAGAGAACCCGCTGCAGGACCTCTGGGGCAGAGCTCGAGAATTTGGGTTCTGAGTGGTGCTCCAGGTGCTTGGAGATCACATTCTGGGGAACATCGTCCTGGGACAGCTGCTGAAGTTCTAGCAGGTTTGCCCACACTGTGAGGATCCTGTGAGTCTGCTTCTGTTCCTGAAGTCCATTCTCCAGGACATAAAGATGAAATGTTAGTCTCATTTTCCCAACCTTCTCTATAAGGGGTTTCACCAGGTGCCGTGCCCTTCAGAATGCAGTATCCAAGCCAAATGGCCTAACAGGGGAACAGTTCCCTTCATGAAAGCCCAGGAATCTCTGTGCTTCAGTCCCTTTTGCTCTGTGTGTCCTCTGGGTATCGGTGTCACCATAGCTGCACAGAGTGTCCCCTGCTATGGGCTGTGAGCAGGTTCCCACCCACAGTGCAGGGCTGTGGGGCTTCCTTGCATTTCCCCCGCGGGAACATGGAGCTGCTCCAGCAGTGAACCATGCCTCATTATCAGCTGGCACATCGGTGGCCCAGTCCCTCCGTGGCCAGTGGTTTGGGGAGAGCAGCCGACGAGCACCACCCCCCCCACCCACCCACGGTCTGTGCAGTTTGCTAAGGCCTCCGGACACGAGCTGTGCCCTCAAGAAGATGCGCCATTTCCACTTCCCACGGGGGACATTCTGTACCTTCATCCCTCTGAGAATGTGAGAAGACCCCGATGAGATGAGACATCCCAAGCTGTTCTCTGGAGGGACGACAAGTGGTACTCAGGAGGGTCTGGTCACTCAGATGCACCTACATCTCCAAGGGCTCGAGCTGTCAGACTCAGAGAGAAGCCTTCAGTTCCAATGCCCAGAGCACACGGAGTAATAAGGCGTCTCACTGAGGAAGGCTGTAGCAGCTGTCACATTGGGGACAGTCACAGTCAGTTCCTGGTTCTGAGGAGGATGGAGGACAAGGCAGACAGATTTAACTCAACACTCCATAGGCCTCCCTTGAAATGTTGCTGCTACTCTGAGGACTTGGTGCAGATAATGTAAGAAAATTCTCACGTAGGGTATGTATTGTTTCCACAGTAAAGAAGCAATCAGATGGGAGGCGGGGTGGGTGCGTCCTTCTTTGTCCTTGCGGGTTCTGTCAGGTCAGCTGTGAGCCCAGATCCCAGGCCACCATGTATTTCAGTTGGAGAAACCTGAATACAGAATCCCAAGTGCCTGAACCCTCACTGGTCCACAAGATCACATCACGGGCTGTGACCTCTTCACCCCAAATCCTCTCTCAGGTGAGACTTCTGGTAATGGCAGGAGGAAGGGCTTGACTCAGTCCTTCCCCAGAAGACAATTATGAAAACCGGGGAAAAACATTAAAAAATAAATATCTGAGGGGCGCCTGGGTGGCTCAGTGGGTTAAAGCCTCTGCCTTCAGCTCAGATCATGATCCCAGGGTCCTGGGATCAAGCCCCGCATCCGGCTCTCTGCTCAGCGGGGAACCTGCTTCCCTCTCTCTATGCTTGCCTCTCTGCCTATCTCTGTCTGTGAAATAAATAAATAAAATCTTTAAAAATAAATAAATAAATAGATAAATATTTGAGGGATGCCTGGGTGGCTCAATCAGCTAAATGTCAGACTCCTGACCTCAGTCCTTTTCTTGATCTCAGGGTCATGAGTTCAAGGCCCACATTGGGTTCCTCGAGGGGCATGATGCCTACTTAAAAAACTAAGTAAGTAAATAAATAAATAAATATTTGAAGTCACTGAAAAGTAAATGAAGGCAGGTAGAAACATGAGGGAACTTTAATCTTGAATAACTACCACTAGGATGGGCATGAACTGCAAGTTTGTAGCCTTCCTCCCTGTGCATGTTCCCCCCTCCCCCAGCATAACTGCAGCCCCCGTGGCTGAGGGGGGCAGAAGACAGCAGTCACAGTGCCAAGGAGCTAGATTCTTAAAGGCTTAAATTTGAAAGTGAGGCAGCAGCAGAGGGTTGAGATGTGAAATCTGAACACAAGCTGAGTCAAAATCCCCGCATGATCACTACACTCCGCAGGGCTGGGGGACAATCAGGAGACACTGCTGAAAAAATAAAAGAACCAGAGTGAGGTCTAGCTTTAAAGACACAATCGTCCTGGCCGAGAGGCACCTCGCTCCGTTGGCAGAACATGCTACTCTTGTTCTGGGGTCATCAGTTCGAGCCTCATGATCATGTAGAGCTTACTCAAAAAAATAAAATCATACTGGATGAACATATTAAAGGTCAGACTTGGTGGCTGGCAGGGCATTTGGAAGTTTAGGGGAAATCCCAGGAACAAGGCTACTGAAATCTGAGTACAAACTGCACATCTTGGATTGACCACTAAGTCACCCAAATGGAGGGCAGCTCGCTCAAGCAGCTGAGACAGGCAGAGACAACAGCTGTCAGCTCTGCAGGGGGTCAGGTCATAGTGGGGTCCATGCAAGTGCCACACTTCTAGGGAACAAGCAAACGTCAAAAAAATAAAGTAGATTCCCGATTTGCTAAAACATAAAACTCATGTCCACTTTGAAAATACATATTAGCAGACATGCAAAGAAAGACATTTGAGAAACATCTTGAGAAAGTCAACAGAAATGTATTCCCTGTGTGCCCATATGTTGGATCAGAAATGAAGGCTCCCATGCATTTCAGGAAATATGTTCAAAGGACTGAATAAGTATATATTGAAAGAGTATAAGAAAATCTTGTTTTTAAATGGTGAAGAGAAAGGAAATCTGGATGAAGAAATGGAATGTACAAAGAAGACCAAATAGGAATTCTAGAACTGAAAAGGAAAAAAAAAATGCAATAAAAGTTTGGTGGGTAAACTCCACTGAAGACCTGGGAAGGGAGAATGAAGAATGAAGGAGGCTGAACATAAATCCATAGAAATTACCCAGTCCAAAAATCACAGAAAAAAAGATTGGAGAGAAACAAATAAAACAGAACTGCAAAAAAACCCCCCAAAACCCCCAACAAATTACAAGTAAGGATAGAGAACAAGTAAGGATTAGAGGACTTTACCTATACCGTGACTTAAAATAGACCAAGGATTGACCATAAAACACATCTCAATAAAACACATCTCAATAAATGTAAAGGCAGTGAGATCATAGACTATACACTGCGACCGCAATTAGAAATGCGTAACATGAAGATCTCTGGAAAATCCCCAGATATCTGGAGATTAGTAACACACGTCAAACCTGTGGGTCCTCATGGCTTAGAGAAGCAATCACAGGGGATGTCAGGATTCTCCTCACCTGAATGACCACGTACAGAAATGAGAATGTGGGATCTGCAGATGCAACAAGAGCAGAGTTTGTCATTTCCCAGTTTGCAGGGCCAGGAAGCCAGGCCTGAGGGAGGCAGACAGCAGGGCCCTGTGTCTAG
This sequence comes from Martes martes, assembly GCF_963455335.1. Lineage (NCBI taxonomy): Eukaryota > Metazoa > Chordata > Mammalia > Carnivora > Mustelidae > Martes > Martes martes. The sequence goes on along the minus strand of NC_137893.1, from coordinate 120,737,788 downwards.
GGGGCAGCAAGGGGTAGAAGAGGCAGCACGCCAGGGTCCTGGGTGCTCCAGGTGGGAGATGGGGACCGCTCTCAAATTTCCAAAAGGTGGGATCTGACCCTGCACAGGATCTTCCCTCCTTGGCCATCTTGGGCATGGTGTTCAGATGCATGGGTTCTGCAGGCCTGGGGAGAGGGGAGAGGACACATCTGGGTCCTGGGGGAAACGTGAGGAAGGAACCTGGGCTCTGAGTCCTGGCTGATCTCCTTGTACCATGGCCATATCCAGCCTCCATCTCATGTGCTGCCCCTGAGCTCCAGGATTGCATCTCCAGTGCTGGGCCCTCCCTGTCCAAAGCCCTGTGGCTGCTCTTCCTGGAGCAGGGCTTCCACTGTCTTCACAAGTGGAGAATGTTTCCAGGTGGCAGAGGCTGTGAAACAGGGGTGGACGGCAGGTGACTATGAAACCGTAGCCCAGGGAGTGGGAATCTGGAAACTCCAGAATCAGAAACCAGGGCTGGCCCTTCAGGGTGCACGGGCCTTGCTCTCCCCTCCTCTCAGGCCCCTGATGCCCCAGAGCCCCAGCCAGAAACCCCTGTGCCTCTTCCAGACAGAACCCCTCCTGCCCCCACAAGAGTCCCCTAAGATGACCTCTCCCTGACCCTCTCGTCCCTGGTTCTTCCTCCTACACTCTTGGTCTCCACCCCCTAATGTCACTATCTCCTCCCTCTGCTCACTCCTCTAGGAGCATCTCCAGGATCCAGAACATCACCCAGGGGAGCTGTTCCCCCTCTTTCTCCCCTCCTTCTACCTGATTTTAGGAACTGAGATTCGAGAATTTGTTCCCTGGAGGAGGACCTGTTAGCCCTGAAGCAGCAGCAGGAACAAGTGACAGGGACTCCAGGGTCAAGGTCCCAGGAGGAGACTGAGCACACCCAGTATGTGTGTGGGGTCCACTGCGGACCTGGGAACCAGCTATTGCAGCCTGAAGATTGGTTCCTCTTTGAGACCAGAGTCCATGGTTGTTTAATGGGGAGAAAGGACCTGTGCCAGTGTGTATTTGGGGAGACAATTCAGACTGGAGACCTGACAATGGATGGGGATTTCCCTTAGAGCACAGCCTTGTGCCCTGCTGGGAACCGAAGGAGACCCTGGGGAGGTCCCCAGGGAGAAGCCCAAAGGGCCCTCAGGTCTCCTGCCCTCAGCCCTGTGGCCACACGGGGGGCTGCTGCGCTTGGGCCCTGCACCGCCAGGGGGCGCAGTGGGCTGAGTTGAGGCAGGACCAGATGGAGGACCTGCAGGCTGGGCATCATGCCGGGAGGAGGAGGGCTTCTGTGCAGCCCTGGGGACAAGGGCAGGGGTGAGGTAGGGATCCGAGGAGAGGAGCGCTCTGGAGTATGAGTTTCCATCTGTCCTCCCCGCAACCTCTCTTTCTAGCCCCTGGATGGCAAGTCCAGGAAAACCGGAGAGTAGATCCATGTTCCTCCTTCATCTATTCCCTCTCTGAGGGCTATTTTACAAGAGACACTCATTTATCTTAGAATAGTTGGAGATTTACAGAGAAGTGACAAAGTTAGTGTAGAGTCCTGTGGACTCCACTTTCAGGTGTCCTGTCTTTAACACCAATCTCACTGTCATGCATTTGTCACAGCTAATTACGTGATATTCATGCATTACTACTGATCCCCAGGATTTGCTTTCACGGTTTTGTTTTCTCTCCCAAGATCCCATCCAAGTTGTCTCATTGAGTCCCATCATGGCTCCTTCGGGATCCTCTGGCTGTGACCATGTCTCAGACTGTCCTTGTTTTTCATGACCCTGACATGTTTGAGGAGATGGTTCCGGTACTTTGTAGACTATCTCTCATTGTGAATCAGGCTGACTGAGGCTGTGGGGTTTGGGAAGACCACACCTGGGTGGGCCGTTCTCCACACAACATAGCAAGAACATACCGTGATCACTCGCTCATCATGGATGAAGTTGACTTTTACCCACTGGCTAAGCTCGTCTAACCCAGATGCTCCCTGTGAAGTTCCTTCTTTGGCTTTGTCCCCTTCCATAATGTAGTCTTCGGAAGGAAGTCAGGATGTGCAGGCCACAGGTAAGGGCTGTTCCGCTGGGACAATTTGCATGCAGGTTGTTGTGCAAACTTGAGTTCGCAAACGACTTGGTAAGTACCTTACAGGGAGATTAGCAGCTTGTGTGTTTAGTCTCTGTCTGACTTTATAAGAACCTGCTGACCGTCTCCCACAGCAGCTGTGCTATTTTGTCTTCTCATTATTGGCTGAGGCTTTCTGTGGCTCCCCGTCCTGGTCAGCAGGTGACACTATCAGTGTTTGGATTCCCACCATCTAACAGGTGTGTGATGGCAGATCATTGTTGTCATTTGCATTTCCCTGATGAGACCTGCTGCTGGACATCTTTTGGGTGCTTATTACCCAAGAGTATATCTTCTTGAGCAGTCCAGATTTTTCCTTATTTTTTAATGAGTTATTTTCTTATAGTTACTTTTTAAGGATTTTATGACTATTCTAAAACAAGTCCTTTATCAGATATGTGATATGATATGATATGATATTTTCTACCAGTCTGTGGCCTGAACTTGTTTCCTGATATAACAGTAGACATAATGCACAGATGTATTTTTCTGATAAGAGACATGACAGATGGTTGACTGTGATGGATTTTGGGTAGAGAACTTGAGTGACAAAAGGATAAGGGGTTACCATGTGACTTCCTTATTTTTGAATATTTCTATCTATTGAATTCTCTTGTATGTGAATGAATAATTTTTCAAACAATAAACTACCTTAAAATCCCTAACAGTTGACAGATCATCCTCAGACCGTGAATGAAGTCCCAGGTTTGCTCTTCTACTTTAGGACACATTATCTTTCACTGTACTATTCTATCTTTGAATTTCTATCTCTGAAGCAGCTGGGCTAAATTGTATGGACATATTCTCCAAGTAAAACAGTTTGAAATGCCATGTAACATAGAAATAACATTGCACTGAAACCTTGAAAGTTGATGCCCTAGAAGAAGGAAAAGACCCCAGTTAGCCCCTCACAGAGCAGGGTCCTGAGACATGGAGCAAAGCCTCTGTGTGTTCCCTGCCCAGAGCTCAGACAGGTGGGCCCAGTGCTTCCAGCTATGTGCTCTGAGCTGCTGACTTTCCCAGCATCTCCTTCCCTTTTAAAGTGAACATAAAGCATTTACATTCTGATTCTGGTGACTTAAAATGTAATGTATGATGTAAAACATATGATGTCATGTCTACTTATTGTAAAACATTATTAAAATGGAAAAGTGATATATGACAAAGTAAAAAGGGCGTAATTCTCACACCCGAGCTGTTTTATCGCCTTTTCTTCTAGTCTCTTATCCTCCTGCTGCTGGAGGTCTCTCTCTCTCTCTAAGGTGAAGAGCACAGAGCTCAGGGGCCCCCAGCCCTGCTCTCTCCAGATGCCATTTCCCCAGTCAGCTCTCTGTCACTCTCCTGAGAGAGCTGCCTCTCACTTCCTACTCCCTCCTCAGGCTCCTCCACTCCATCCCTGCTCCCCTCTCTGAGGTGATGAGCTCATTTGTTCCGCAATCAGAAAAGAAGAACTCAGATGAGAACTGCACACTCCCGCCATCTCCTTCCCTCACTTCTGCACCTGTGTCCACAGCTTCTAAGCAGTGACAGGGGAGGGACCTCTCCTGTCCCAGACTGCTCCTCCACGTGGGCACACATAGTCCCTCACTCATCTCCATCATGCATTACCCCCTCTCTCCTGACTCAGCCATTCCTCCTACAAACATTTTGGGATGACTCCCTTTCAGCCACATGAAGCAAAACTAAATAAACCAAAACAAAATCATCCCACAAAAACTCAACACTTGCTCCCATGATTCCTCCAACTCCTGCCCTATCTCTATGGCCTCCGTGCAGAACTCATCCTGACCCATCATCTCACCCTCCGTGTTGTCTTTGCAGCAAATGGACAACGACAGAGTTCTAAAAGTCAAATCCTTCAACCGTCCTTGATGTCAAGACAGATGTCCCGAAGCTTCCATGCCCCCATTTCCTGAATCTGAGACCACCTGCTTTAGTTCTTCTGGCTGATTCTCTGATTATTGCTTCCGTGCCTCTCAGCAGCCTGCTTCTCAGACGCCTTCACTGGTCTTCAGGCTTATGCGTCATCTTTCCTGAATTGGCTCCTCTTTCACACTCTCCCATCTGCCCCATATAATTATTTGATAATTTTTTTAAGATTTTACTTATTTATTTGACAGACAGAGATCACAAGTAGGCAGAGAAGCAGGCAGAGAGAGAGGAGGAAGCAGGTTCCCTGCTGAGCAGAAGGCTCGATGCGGGGCTCCATCCCAGGACCCTGGGACCATGACCTGAGCCGAAGGCAGAGGCTTTAACCCACTGAGCCACCCAGGCGCCCCGAATTATTTGATAAATTTGATAAGCTCATTGTGCAGTGTTTGCATTTTTATGACCATGAAATGCTAGTCACAACTGAGACTTTTATAGACTATGATTATGCTTCCTTTCCTGAATCAACTTTTTATTTTCCCCAGAGTAAATAAATATCTTACCCCTTCATTTCTTAGTTTCTGTTGTGCTCCTTTTAAATCCTTCCCCCACTTCCTCTCTGTAAATCTTCATGAACGCATTCAAGCCCACCCGCTCTTCTCCCATCTTCATGTCTATGAGCCACCTGGCCTGAAGCCCTCAGTCTTGCCCCCATGGGGACAGGATGCTTGCACTCCTGGGGCAGGACTGACACCCCGACCTCCTCCCCTGAAATTCCTCCTGGGGGTCCTTGGCCACTCTCCTGCTGGCTCCCTGTGGCCAGGATCCCATGTGCTCTCCTTGTTTGGTTTTCTCTATCATTTGCCCAGTTTGCCTACTGGTGTCTTGTGGAAGGGAACATGGAAAGTAGAACAGCAACTCTCACATCTGAAGTGACTTTAAGCTGCCCTCACCCTGAGTCACACGGTGACATGACAGAGACTCTGTGCTGGACAGAGTTGCCCTCAGGATTTGGGGGCTTTGTCTCATGTCTTCCAGCCCCCAGGCCTGTGTTGTTGCCTCTTGGAGTCTTCACGGTGTCTGCCCTCCCACCCTCTTTCTGACATTTCACTGTGACGTGTCCTGGTGTGGGTCTCCTCTCCTCTGCTCTAGGTAAGAATTTGGGTGGGTCTTTCAGCATGTGTGTTTAGCCCTGTAAACTCAGAGAAAAATTTTTGAAATTGTTTTTACTTCCTACCTGACATTCTTTTTAAAACAACTATAATTAACTTGTTGGAATCACTTGATTGAGAAGCAAACAGGTCTTCTCTCCTGCTGCCATCACTCTCCCGATTGCACGACTTTGAGGAAGGACAACTAATCATCCAGTGTAGCCACTCAATTATTCATTTCTATGGTCATATTGTTAGTTTCCCAGAGCTCTTTCTTGTCCTATGATTGTACAGCACTGTGTGGAGTTGTGTTTTTGTTTCACTTCCATATGCCTGTTGCATCCTGTAGATGTGACTGATCCCAGTGGTAGGGCCCTGCTAGGTCTCCTGGTGTCTGCTTTTGTGATATCATGACCTTTCTCCACACAGCACTCATCTCAGGAGTGACCTGTGTTCCCTCTGTCATTTCTTTCTTTCTTTTCTTTTTTTTTTTTTAAGATTTTATTTATTTATTTGTCAGAGAGAGTGAGCACAGGCAGACAGAGAGGCAGGCAGAGGCAGAAGAAGAAGCAGGCTCCCGGCCAAGCAAGGAGGCCATGTGGGACTCAATCCCAGGACCCTGGGATCACGACCTGAGCCGAAGACAGCCGCTCAACCAACTGAGCCACCCAGGCGTCCCTCCCTCTGTCATTTCTGCTCCATGTCCATCTCCCACACGACCTTGCCAGTGTCCTGTCACCAGGGTGTTGCCCTTGCTCTGTGTTTCAGCTCCAGAGGCCAACTGATCCCGAGTCCCTGGAGGCCTCGAGATGTCCACTGGATGACAGAGTTTAGTGTGATTTGAGCAGCTGAGTCATATTGCTCGTTAATGTGCTCCTAGGCTCTGAGCCCAGCAGCCTTCCTCACAGAACATTCTGGAACATTGCAACAGCTCACTTGCATGGAGTACACATCATACCCACCTCCTGATGGACAGAAAACAATGAACAACAAGTCATCAAGGCCTCTGAGAATAAACCTTTTGGGGTGAACCCTGGCCCTACTACCTCCTTCTCCTCTCCGAGTCTTCCTTTCCCTGTCTGCACAAAGGGATCCCTTATGAGATGCCTCATGGGTTTGCTTTCATGATGAATTTTGACCCTCTGTATAAATCACATGCTGATAATCCCTGAGACTGTTAAGTGTTCCATTATTTATACCTACCATCATCATATTGATTATAGCACTTACATAACTTCTGTTCTTTGTTTTTATAAACCACAAGTCAAGATACACACTTGAGAACATGTGTGATTATCTCCTCAGGATAAACTCCTTAAAGAAAATGTTTGTGTCACAATGTAAGCACATTTCATTTGTGGAGACATTTTTCAAAAGCACCCTTTAGAAATTATATACCAGGAGTGCTTGGGTGGCTCAGTCAGTTAAATGTCTGCCTTCAGCTCAGGTTATGATCTCAGGGTCCTGGGATTGAGCCCCACATCAGGCTCCTTGCTCAGTGGGAGCCTGCTTCTCCCCTCCCTCTGCACCTAACCCCACTCCTGCTCTCTCTTTCTCTCAAATAAATAAAGTCTTTAAAAAACAATTGTATCCCAGTGTTTACTCCCATCAACCTTTATGATGGTGAATTTTCCCCAAACCTCTGATGGACACTCTCATGCTTTACTTTCATCTTTGCCAAGTTCATAGATTCTAAGTTTTATTCCCATTACTTATCCTGCAATCTTACGTTTGTTTATGTTTCCTTATTACCAATACAATTTGATTGACATTTAATTTCCTCCTTTCCAAGTTGTTTTTTTAACATTTCAAAATTCTTTTTCTTTTTTTATTATTTGAGTGCATTTGATACACAACGTTATCCTCCTTTAAGGTGTTCAACATAGTGATTCTCCATATAATCCACCAATTCCACTCTTGGGTATTTGTCCAAAGAAAATGGAAACACCAATTCTATAATTATGTATTGAATCAGTTGTAGCTATTTTAAAATATGAAATTTAACAAAGAATAAACAGCTGCCCCCAACATCAGGCACTGGTCTGACACTGACAGCTGGACTCAGTGTGGTCAGAAGCTGGTGAATGTCCACCATTTGGCCATATTCTTCTCCTGTGGGACATGAGCCTCACAGAACACCAGCATCAGACAAGGACACTCTGAAACCATGACATCACTTTGTGTCAATACAGACAAAAATAAGGCACTGCATAACCCACAAAGTAACCCACATCTCCCTGTGTCAGCCAATGTAAGCAATTGCTGCTTCTTCACCATAACTGCTCTCTCCTCAATATGGTCTGGCCTGCTGGAGAGCGAAGTCACTATGCTCAACTCACTATCCTATGCTCAACCATAGGATCACCTACACGTCCTGACAACACGCAGTCGGGAGTGGGCTCCACTTCCACGGAACCTCTCCAAAACTCCCATCCAAAGCCCATGTCCCATAGATTCCAACACCTTCATATTAAGATGTCCTGTGGCCCCCAAAGGGGTGCGTTCTCTCTCACTGCAACAGGTGATAGATCCAACTTGGATGACCACAGGTGCTCCTGGTGGTCTTGGGCTGAAGAGCATTGAACCATGTTACCCTTTTGTGTGTCACAATTGTTTTTCTGTTTTTTACTTTGATCATGGACATGTGTTTGTATATTTGTGAGTGTGTGGATCACATGCTGAAATTTCATGTTCTTCTTTATGGGTTTTCATCATTAGGCCATGCTTAGAGAATTCTTCATCCCACCCTTGTAAACATTTCATGTATATTTTCCCCTCAGTGGAAATGAAGAGCAGAGGGTTTCAGAGGAGAAGGGAAACACAGAGGATTGTCTGAATTTGGGCAAAAATATAGGGAGGAGAATGCATAAAGTTTCTAAGGTGGTGGAATCTAAGATGTCCATCTTCTGCTTTATGATTTTTACAAGTACATACAGAGCCTACGAGGTATCAGATATATGTGTGTTCAATAAATCCTCTCATTTGGGCTCAATGAAGACTTATATGCCTGCTTATGTTTACCAGCTGAATGCAAACAACACCAAGAAGACAGCCAAAGTAACAGAGACATCAATTAGCTCCAGTAATGGGTATTTTTCAACACTATGACCTAGACATCGTATATCATGTTTTGGCTAATGTCCATACACTTTAGCTGTTATAATGCAAATTAATTAAACTTTCATGTGCATTTTAAGCATATGTCTCAGACCAACATAGACAAATTCATAACTTCCATTTAAAGGTAAATTTAATACACATACACCTATGAGTCACACAGTCTCTTCTTTGAGGAGGATCCTGACAACTAAGAGTGTTCTAGATATGTACTGTCTGAATAGTAGTTATGAGCCATCTGTGGCTACTTAAATTCCTACTAATTTAAAACAATTAAAAATGCAACTGCTCAGCACACCAGCCACATTTCAAGTGCCACCTGCATCTCAGGAACCACCTGCATCTCGTGGCCACCATACTGGACAGCGCGGATACAGAACAATTCCTTCTGCACAGACTGTTGTATTGGAAGGTGCTGTACTTCACGCTTTGTGGGTCTCAAGTCAGATGCGTGAGACACATGTAAACTGAGAAGACCAACATGATTTCTCTTACAGACGACATCAGATTTCTGTCTGGGGGGAATACACGTGAAGCTGATGCATCACAAAATCAAAGTTGCTTATATGAGTCTGATACCTTCAGGGGCAAACTGTTTCCAGTTACAAAAGGGAAATCCCTGTCCCTCCACCTCCCTTCCCAGACTGGGGACCCTTTCTGCCATCACATTTCCAGGAGGTGAGGTCTCTTCTAGATGCACCCAGGGGCTCAAGTCAGAGATGGGTTTTCAGAGGCAGGAAGTGCAGCTCAGGGAGAGGGATTCTGCTGAGTGAGGAGGAGGCCAGGGCAGGACCAGTGGGAGACTCTCCCAGGGTTATTCAGAGCAACCACTCTCAAAGTGTGTTCTGGGGTGTAACCGATGTCACTGAGGCTCTTTGCAGAATCCACGAGGTTAAACTATTTTCATAACATCACTTAGACATTATTTGTGTTTTCACCATATTGACATTCACACTGAGGTAAAACTTAGCAAGAATGGAGGTGCTGGGTGCGAACAGCAATAGCTGTTATTCTTCACCACTTACTTACATAAAAGACCAGAAGCACTCTTTCTGCCTTCTTTCTGATCCACCATAACAGTCACATGAATACCTTGGCAGATGCTCAATGCGGGAAAGAGAGGCAAAAGGCAGGTCTTATTAGGCCATGCTCCAAAGTCATGTCCCATTTCTAACTGTGATGATGAAGCACGGTTACACTGAAGAATTCGAAATCACTGCTTATTACCTAACTGGGAACATTGCTGTGGACCTCATGGGCAGCTTAAACATGTGTGGAGTGGTCAGCCCCAGATTTGGTGTACAATTCAAAGATCTACCAAAATTGGCAGAAAATTCTGATCCCAATCCTCCAGTTTGGTTTCATTGTCCTGACAACGTCAGGTGGCACCATAGACCGTGAAGGAGCAAGATGAAAACACACACAAGGGAAAATCCTGGGATTCTTTTTCTAGGGATGTAATACCTACGTGCCAATAAAATGCCTCCAAACCATAAAACAGAACAAAAGAAAACGAGTCACACTTTAAAATGTCCTTGTTAAGGTATTCAAGATTATTATATCTATTAATTATTCTCAAATCCACATATTAAACGTGTCTTATATGATGACGTGGGATGTATAGCAATTCCACTACATGTATAAGCTCCAAGGAAAATAATTTGTGTGAAATTACCTGGCCTTTTTTTTTTTTTTTTAACAGAATGCCATTTTTACCTGAAGGAATGAATGACACAGAAACTTGGATTATTTACACTAGGATAGTTGGCCAACAGTTTCTGGAAAATGAACAGGAACCTACCCTTTCACGAAAATCAACTCACATATAACAGCAGATAGTACTTGTTGCATCAATCAAATATAAGCTTTCAAGAGAAAATCAGAATTTTGGAAAACTCGTGATCCACCAACAAACTTGATAGCTTCTCACTTCTGATAAACTTTCCTGTTGGGATCTGCAGTAATGGTAAAACAAATACGACTTTTTGATAACTCCATTCTAGTCTAATCAACACAGGAAGCCCTAGATAACTTAGTAAAACAACAAAAAAAAACCTTTAAAAACAGTCATGCTCCAAAGAAAAAAATGAATAAATAAACAATCATGCATTAGTACAAGATCTATTCAGTGTGCAAGATGGGCTCCTGGGTTTTAATGTAACAGAGAAGAACAGAGTCAATGATACTGTTTCAGGTTCCACTTTGCAAATAACCTTAGAGAAGGTACAACCCCTGTAGTCTGAATATAGTATCTAAGATGACTATCTGTAATTATCTAGAAAGTTATGAAACATAGTATTCTCCCCTGTTTGTGCAAGTTTTGTAAATTTTTTTCATATACTTCAGCCAAAACAACACAGTAAATGCAGAAACAAATCTGAACATTCAGGGGTCTTCTAAGGAGACAGACAAGACAGAAACTTGCAAAATTTAAGATGCAACAACATCACTCTTCTCACCATGCTGCTTATTTGTGGATATAGTTATTTTTCATAAAAAATAATATTTCTGTTTTCATGCTATGGGTTAATATGATTCTAAGTGAATTAATAAATCTTTAAATCTGTTACCTTACTAGGTAAATACTGAAAGAGATAACCCACAGTCACAAGATTATCCTTGGGATCCTCAGTCATCTGTGAGACTGTATAGATACCCTGTGAACAAAACTTCTGAGAATCACTGACACACACAGGGACAGTGTGACAAAGAGAGCTCTGTGCCATATGTGACGCGTCGCGGCAAAGTCCCAGGACCCTGGGCCTGCCTCTTAGGCTCTCTGGCCCCAGGGCTGTGACTGGAGAAGAGAAGTCTTGTGTTGGGGAGTCCCCATTTTCCCAGGTTTCACTTCTCGCTCTCACACCTGTGTCAGGTCCTCCCGCCTGGATACTCATGACGCAGCCCTAGCTCGCACTCCCCTTGGGTGTCAGGTTTCTGGAGTGACCAATCAGCGGCACTTCAGTTCCGGGTTATAAAGTCTCCGCATCCGCCACCGAGCCCAGCTGCGACTCAGCCGTTTGTCCAGACCACGGAAATGCAGGTCGTGATGCCCCGAACCCTCCTGCTGCTGCTGTGGGGGGCGCTGGCCGTGACCGACACCTGGGCGGGTGAGTGCGGGGCGGGAGGAAAGGGCCTCTGCGGGGCGGGAGAGAGGGGACCGCCGGGCGGGGACGCGGGACCCCCGGGGAAGGCGCCTCTCCTCCGCCCCCGCCCCAGACCCCCAGCCGCCCCGGCCCCAGCCCGGCCCGTGCTCCCCCGTCCCTCCCCGCCTGTGCCCTGCTCTCCCCCACTCGGTGCCCCTCCCCCTGCCCTCCCGGCCGCCTCCACCTGGTCCTCGACCCCGCGCCGGGAGGAGGGTCAGGCGGGGTCTCAGCCCCTCCGCACCCGCAGGCTCCCACTCCCTGAGGTATTTCTACACCTTCGTGTCCCGGCCCCGACGCTTCATCGCCCTCGGCTACGTGGACGACACGCAGTTCGTGCGGTTTGACAGCCGCGCTGGGAGTGGGAGGATGGAGCCGCGGGCGCCGTGGGTGGAGCAGGAGGGGCCGGAGTATTGGGACGAGGAGACCCGAATCGCCAAGCACAATGCATGGTATTACCGAGTGAGCCTGAACAACCTGCGGGACCACTACAACCAGAGCGAGGCGGGTGAGTGACAGGGCCCGGGTCCAGGTCACGACCCCCATCCCCACCGACGGGCCAGGATCTCCCCGAGTGTCCTGATGCGAGCATCACCCCGAGTTTGAGGAAACTCCCGTCCCCAGATCCCCAAACCGGGAGGAACCCGAGGGAACTTTTGGGGGGTTTTACTTTCCATTTGGACTTAACTCCCTGCCTGTCGGGCGGGACCAGGGTCTCACACCATCCAACGCATGTGCGGCTGTGTCTTGGGGCCCGACGGGCACCTCCTCCGCGGGTACAGTCAGTTCGCCTATGATGGTGTGGATTACATCGACCTGAACGAAGACCTGCGATCCTGGACCGCGGCGGACACGGCGGCGCAGATGACCCGCCGCAAGTGGGAGGCCGAAGGTTACACTGAACATGACCGGAACAACCTGGAGGTCACGTGCGTGGAGTGGCTCCGCAGGTACCTGGAGAACGGGAAGGAGACGCTGCTCCGCGCAGGTACCAGGGGCCACGGGGCCTCCCTGATCTCCCCTCCCCTGGGGCTGGCTTCCCACCAGGAAGGGAAAATGGGCTCAGTGGCAGAACACCGCCCTCCCACGGGTGGGGAGAGGGAGGTCCGCCTGGGTGTTCAGGTTCCTACTAGAGAGTGACTCACCCAGAGGACAACTGAGGAATCCAGTCTCTCCCAGGAGACAGGTGGGGACCATCCCTGCAATAACTCATCACTGGTTCCCTTTGACCCTGGCAGCCATCTTGGGAACCATGATTTTCCCTCTCAAGGGCTTTTTTTTTAAGCCCTTTGTAGGTCTGAATCCTGGTTTTCTGACTCAGTCACCTTCCACCTCAGTCAGGACCATTTAGTGTGCTCTCCCCCTAAGACCTGCAACCTCCTATCCTGGGTTTTCCTACCGTAGAACTTTCCAGGATTAGAAGATCCTAAAGGCTGGTTTGGTAACTGGGTTTTATTCTTCCATCTGAACCAATGCCCAGTCCCCCTCAGAATGGTCACATGAATGCCGTTTCAGTGGCCTAAAGGTAAACCCAAGTGTGGATTTTCTGATTCTCTTCCTCAGTACCTCCCGACACACGTGTGACACACCACCCTATCTCTAACCGTGATGTCACCCTGAGGTGCTGGACCCTGGGCTTCTACCCTGCGGAGATCACCCTGACCTGGCAGCGGGATGGGGAAGACCTGACTCAGGACACAGAGCTTGTGGAGACCAGGCCTGCAGGAGATGGAACCTTCCAGAAGTGGGCGGCTGTGGTGGTGCCTTCTGGAGAGGAGCAGACATACACATGCCATGTGCAGCATGAGGGACTGCCCAAACCCATCACCCGGAGATGGGGTAAGGAGGGTTTTGGGTAGAGCCTCTTCTCAGGGAAAGCAGAAAACCTTCTGGAGAACTTCAGCAGGGTCAGGACACTTACCAGAGCTCTGGACCCCTCACCTTCCCTCCATTTCCAGAGCCACCTCCTCCTACCAACCGCATCATGTGGATCAGTGGTGGTCTGATTCTCCTGGTGGTCATTGCAGTGATTGCAGTGATTGGAGCTGTGATCCGGTGGAAGATGTGCTCAGGTAGGGAATGGAGTGAGGGGATCTGGGATTTCTTGTCCCTCGGGGGGGTTTCCTAGGTAGGAGACTGTCCTGCCTTGTTACTGGGAAGTACCATTCTCACACATGGACTTGCCCACTCTGGAGCTGATCACTACACTCAGTGTGTAGCAAACACTTTTGAAAATGATGGACACATTTTCATCTTGTTAATTCTGGTGATGGAGACCTGATGCCCAGCAGTCACAGGACAGAGAGGAAGGTCCCTGCTGAGGACAAGTCAGGTGGCCCAGTGACTCCACATGTCGTTCTTCATGTTTCATGATCATGTCCTGGGTGTTCAACCAGAATTCTGCAAACTTCATTTAGAACCAGGGCCAGAAGCTTCCTCTAGGATCTCATGGCCCGGGCCTGTTCCAGGCCTCTGATATGATTATTTTCTTTCCACAGGAAGAAGAAGACCAGGCTGCTCTCATGCTGCAGGTAAATATGGGGGGGGGTGATGCCTGAGACCCTGGGATTGTGTAGACAGGACCCCATGGGGAGCCTACTCATCCCATAGCTCCTCCTTTAGTCTCCTGACCTGTGGTCTCTGACCACATCCTGTTTGTTCTCTCCTAGGCGATGAAAGTGCCCAGGGCACTAATGTGTCTCTCACGGCTCCTAAAGGTGAGACCCTGGAGACCCTGAAGTGGGTGATAAGACAGGGAGAAATACTGTTCTGATCCTTAGGACATTTTTCAAATCTGGAAAATCTCAGCTTGGTTTCTCAGTTTCACGACCTTAATAGACAGGAAATGATGCCCAGAGCTTATCCATGCAAGGAGCATGAGAAACACTGCCTCTCTGAAAATATGGGAAACTAAGTTCATATCCCCAGAAAAGGGTGAAGCATATTAAAATCTTCTCTATTTTCAAGTACAAGAGTATTCTAAGGAAATTTGCTTTTTTTTTTTTTAAAGATTTTATTTATTTATTTGACAGACGGAGATCACAAGTAGGCAGAGAGGCAGTCAGAGAGAGAGAGGAAGAGAAGCAGGCCTCCTGCTGAGCAGAGAGCCTGATGCGGGGCTCGATCCCAGGACCCTGGGATCATGACCTGAGCCAAAAGCAGAGGCTTTAACCCACTGAGCCACCCAGGCGCCCTGGAAATTTGCTTTTGAGACAGCAGAAAGTGAGCAAACAATTATTGCAAAATAATTGCAATCACAAACTAACCCTTTTGTGATTTGTAGTCAAAATTTTATTTTTTTTTACCATTTTAGGGCAAAATAACTTCAAGTCATTAGTTTAGTTTATAATTGTCCTGGATTGGTGATGATCCAAAAATTGTAAGAAAGAAACAAATTCAGGACAGCTGACTGGCTCAACTGGTAGAGCACGTGACTCTTAAATATGAGGTCCTGAGTTCAAGCCCCATGTTGGACATATAGCTTACTAAAAATAAATAAACAAAAATAAGTAAGTTTTTAAAAAAGAAATTCTTTAAAAGAGAAAGAAGCAGGAGCACCTGGGGGCCTCAGTCATTTAAGTGTCCAACTCTTGGGTTTGGCTCAGGTCATGATCTCATGGGTCCTGAGATGGAGCCCATTGTAGGGCTTTGCTCAGCAGGAAGTTGGCTTGAGATTCTCTCCCATTGTCTCTCTTTCCCTCTCTCTCTTTCTCTCTCAAATAAATAAATAAATCTTAAAAAACGGGAAAGAAACAAATTTCTCTACAGAAATCTATATTTAATCTATGTATCAAAAATTTACACAAATAATTGCAGAAAGAAAAAGATCAATGCCTAGAGTGAAACATAAAATTAAAATGGAAAAAAGACTGTGAGTGAATCACTTTAGAAAGAATAGGTAGTATAAAGAAATTCATATAAAATTCAGTATTGGAATCATAAGACATAAACTATAACAGCATAACTAGGATATCATATAAATATAGAAATATATATTATTGAATATATATTATGGATGTGATATAAAGAAAAAAATCACAAAATTGAAAATGTAGAAAAATGGTGAAAGCAAAGGCATCTCTTAAAAAAAAAACTGCAAAGGGATGACTGGGTGTCTTAGTCAGTTAAGCGTCTGCCTTTGGCTCATTTTATGATCCCAGAGTCTGGGATCCTCTTCCAGTGGGAAGAGGCAGACTATCCACCATAGGCAGAAAATGAGGGGGGAGTTAGGTCAGAAAGTCCGAAATGCTATGAGAATGCAGAAGGTAGGTGATCCAGAGTTGGGGTATGGGGACAGGAAAGATGGCTTTTGTTTTTTAAAATACATATGGGAATGAACAAAGAAACTTAAAATTTTGAAAAAAATTTAAAACTTTTATTCATTTATTTAAAGTATAATTTACATAGACTGTTATATTAATATCAGGTAAACAATATAGTGATTTAGCAATGCTATACATTTCTCAGTGCTCACTATAACAAGTGTCCTCTTAATCCCCTTCATACCGTTCAGCCCTCCCCCCAGCCACCTCCCTTCAACCACCAGTTCTCTGTATTTAAGAGTCTGTTCTTTTGGATGTCTCTTTTTCTTTTGTTCATCTGTTTTGCTTCTTAAATTTCAGATATGAGTGAAATCGTATGGTATTTGTCTTTCTCTGACTTATTTTAATTAGCATAACACTGTCCAGCTCCATTTGTGTTATTGCAAATGGCCAAATTTCATTCTTTTTGATGGCTGAATAATATTCCATCGTGTATGTATACCACATCTTCTTTATGCATTCAACTATGGGTGGACACTTGGATTGCTTTCTTATTACTGTAAATAATGCTGCAGTAAACATAGGGGTGCATGTATCTTTTCAAGTTAGTGTTTTCATTTTCTTTGAGTAAATACCCAATAATAGGATTACTAGGTTGTATGATAGTTTTATTTTTAACTCTTTGAGGAACCACCATACTGTTTTCCATAGCACCTGCACCAATTTATATTCCCACCAACGGTGCATGAGAGTTCCTTTTTCTCCATATCACCTCCACACTTGTTATTTCTTGCACTGTTGGTTTTAGCCATTCTGACAGGTGTAAGTAATAGCTCATTGTGGTTTTGATTTGTATTTCCCTGATGATGAGTGATATTGAGCATCTTTTCATGTGTCTGTTGACTGTCTTTATTTTTTAGAACAATATCTTCTGTCAAAAGATGGCTGTTTTCACTTGGGGGCTCACTGTAGGTGTCCCTGAAAAGGTGAGCTTTGAGAAAAGATTTGATAGACCCAGGAATTATCCATGAGATTGTCTGGGACAAGATTTTCTAGACAGGGGAAATTCCAGTGTGAATGCATGAGGACAGGTGTGTCTGGGTGTTCTGGGAAGAGAAGGGAGGCCAGTATGGCTGGAGTAGAGAGTAACCAAGATGAGATACAGGCATGGCCAGACACTGTAAGTTTAGAGGATGTCAAGCTTTGCTTGAGTGTGCTTTGCTCTGAGTGTGATGGGAATTACAACACAGTTTGAGCAAAAGAGGGACATGGTACAACTTGTCCTTTGAAAGGATCAATTTGTCTGCAGTGTTAGGAACAGAATGGGAGGCAGGGGGCAGCTGAGACACTGGGGAGAGCGGTAGGAAACTGGTGCAATGTTCCAGGCTGGAGATATCTGTTCCTTCCACTGGGGTGCGAGCAGTGGAAAGAGTGGGAGGTGATGGGATTCTGGATACAATCTGTAGATGGGCTTTTCAGCACAATCTTGGGTATGAGAAAGAGGAGTCAAGGAGGACCCCCCAAATCCTGGACTATGCAAGTGGAAAGATGGAGCTGCTGTCAGCAGAGATGAGGAAGACTCTGGAAGGAGCATATTTGAGGAGGGGGTGTCACAAGCATTCCATGAAGATATGATGAGCTGAGATATCTATTAGAAACGTAAGTGAAGGAGTTGGCTTGGCCATCAGAGAAATGTGGATGAGGGTGGAATTTAGGAGAAAGGTCTGAGCTGGAGAAATAAATTTTGGAGTGACACCATGTAAATGATGTTTAGTCTTTAGCATAGATGAAGTCACCAAGGGGGCAAGGGCTGTAGAAGAGAAAGGGACAAGGACCAAACCCTGGACCCCCAGTGCTAAGAGATCTGATCAGACCACACACTCAGAGCAGTCTGCACAGTCCTGGCTCCACGCATAGACCAGGGAGTCCCAAACCTCCCTGTTCAGAGAATTCCCAGACATCCTATTAAGACTCACAAAGTGTGGAGTAGAGTATGAGATTCTGTATTTCCCGCAAGGTGTGGTGGCTGCTGGTCTTCCCATCGCACTTTTAGCAGCAGGAATGTAGATTAGGATTCCCCGTGGTTGCGCTTCAACCTTGCTCGTAGGGCTTGTTAAATAGGTGATTCCTTGACCTCTTGCCAAATACTCAGAGTCTGTGGGTCTGAGGAGTGGCCTGTGTGTTCTGAGAAGCCCCGCGAGCGAGTCTGGTGCTCAGCCGTATCTGGAGCTGCTGAGGTTGGAGAGGAGAGCAGGCAGGGTGGGGCTTTAAATCACATTTAAATGTGGGGTTTTCCCTCCCTTGGAGAGAAAAGGGAGGATGTTTTTGTCAATATGACATGTGATGTTGTGAGATACATGTCATTTTCTTACCTTGAGGTGTATATAGTCAGGTGGGAGGAGTGTAAGTGGTTCACAGTTTGGCGTAAGGAAGATCTCTGAATGCTTACTCCCTGGAACTATTCCCCTAATCATTTTTTTGGAGCAAACAATGGAATCTAACTTTTTTCTATTTTGATATTATGTTGGGGATGGCCACAGAATAGGCTTGAGGCTACAGAGGCAGGGATGGGATATACAGTCCCACCATAGGTTGAAACCACACAGGAACTGCTACAACCAGAGTGAGGCCAATCCAGTGAGGCTAGGCAGACCGCAGGTCACAAGTCTCCCCATTTCTCACCGGCCGTCCGGGTCTCCCTGGCTCTGGTTTGGAGCTTCATCCAGAGGCCTCAGAACCCACCGGGAGTCTCCACCCAGGGATTTCGCTCTGTTGTATAATTGGAAACTGGTTGTGACCAGTCACCACCCACCAGTGTGGAGCAGAGGGGAGTGGGGAGGCTGTGTGGTCGGGGCTGCCTCTGGGGCAAGGCCAGGGACTCACCTTCCAGTTGACCTACAGTTGCGCTGTGGGGCTGAAAGGTCCTCTCCTTGGTGGACACTTGCAGTTGGTCGACAATGGCGCAAATTATCTCACCCTGAAGAAGACCTGCGCTCTTGGACCGCGGTGGACACGGCACCACAGATCACTGGGCAGGTGCAGTAGAGCGTGAGAGGAACTACCTGGAGGGCAGGTGCGTGGAGTGGCTCCGCAGGTGCCTGGAGAACCAGAAGGAGACGCTGCTGTGTGCAGTTAGGAGACACCTGAGCACTTCCCAGATCTCTGCACAGGCTGGGGCTGTGCTCCCATAGGAGGGGAGGAAAATGGAATAGATTCCCGAATACCTGCTGCCTCTCCCAGGGCCCAGGAGACCGGGGATTAATCAAACTTTGGCTCTTCAGATCCTCTACAGGGAGAGTGACTGGTCTAGGGGCCCAGCCCTTCTCTCAGAAACTTTTAAGGGATCCAGTCTGTCAGGGATGGAAGGGGAGACCATCCATGCAATAACCAACTGACAGTACCTTTTGATTATCTGTCAGCAGCTTTGAGAACTATGAGGAACTTTCTCACTCAGTCCTCGAGAGGAAGGAGCATATGTGAGAAGGGGCACCACAGACTTTCAGTTTAAGAGATGTTTAAGCTGAGGGGTGCCCGGGTGACTTAGTCGGTTAAGCATGGAACTCTTGATTTCAACTCAGGTCATGATCTCAGGTTTGTGAGATCGAGCCCCTCATCCAACACCTCAGTGAGCATGGAGTGTGCTTAAGATTCTCTCTCCCTTGTGTCGCCTGGATAGCTGAGACCATTCAGGTCTGCCTGGCTCAGGTCATGATCCTGGGGTCCTGGGATCTAGCCCTACCTCAGGCTCCTTGCTCAGTGGGGAGCCTGCTTGTGCTCTCTCTCCCTCTGTCAAATAAATAAATAAAATCTTTAAAAAGAAAAGATTCTCCCTCTCCCTCTCTGCTCCTCCCCCCAGCTTGCACACACACATGCTCTCTATCTCAAAAAAGAAAAGAAGAGAGAGACATGCTTAATCTGAGATGTCTATTAGAAATGTGGTTGAGGGGTGCCTGGGTGGCTCAGATGGTTAAGCATCTGCCTTCCGCTCAGGTCATGATCCTAGGGTCCTGGGATCGAGTCCCACATCAGACTCCCTGCTTCTCCCTCTGCCCCTGCCTCCCTCTCTCTCTGTCTCTCATGAATAAATAAATAAAAATCTTAAAAAATAAAAAAGAAAGAAACGCAATTGAGGTTGTCAGATGACAGTTGTGTTACCCAAAACTGGGTTCACCTCTTGGTGGGTTCAAAGCAAAAACTCAATGAAGCCAAAGAATAGGAAAAGGAAGGGTTCTACTGACAAGTAAAGGAAAACACTGGGGTATTTCCCAAAACAGTGTCTCCCTGAACAGCAAACTGGGGAAGTTTTCAGCTGAGGGTGCTGATGTCATGACTCCTCTGATGCAGGACACCTGAGCCTCAGTAGGAACTGCTGTCTCTGCTGCTCCTGACACCTGGGTGACACTCGTGCCACTCAGGCCGAAATGTCTCTGCACAGACTTAGAGCCAGAGCTGGGAGCCCGCGGCTGCCACGTCCCATCAGTCCCACCTCCAAGCAAGTGAAGATGTTAAAGATACTTTTGCCAGAGGAGAAATGAAAAATACTGAGTTCTAAAAATATCTATTGAAAATGAGACACTTGTGATTGCATCATGTAGTCAGCCTTTCATTCCTGGGGTAAGGATTATGATTCCTTTATTTTACCCCTCCTGAAGGACAGACAGCTGTACTACATAGTGTTCAGTTTAAACTCTCAGAATGCCCAAGGATATGAGTGGATATTCACTGCCTGGTCTCCAGAACATTCTCGTGATCATCAAAATATGTTGTATGCAGGAACTAGTGCAACTCTGAAAAAGGAGTTTGGAGGGGGCCACATTACAGATGAAGTGTTTGGAACAGTAAAGGAAGATGCATCATTACACAGATATAAAAAACACAACCTTCTGACACAATCTTCTGCCCCATTGACCGCAACTGAGGAAGAATCACGACAGATTAAAATTAATGAGGCACAAACTGACATGGGTGTGGACACGCAGCATCAAACACTACAAGGAGTAACATTACCTATTTCTCGAGAAACTTTTGAAGGTATGGAAACATTAAGTAACAGCTCAACTGTGTGCAATTGGAAATAGATATGAAAGATGAAATTATAATTTTGGCTAACAAAACAAAGACAGAACTGAAAGACTTGCAAGGAGGAGTCCCAAGGATTCAGCAGGCTACCATTTCTTCCTGTGGGAATATTCCCATGAAGGAGACGATTTCAAGTCTGTAGTTTTTATTTATTCAGTGCCGGGATACACATGCAATAAAGAGAACGAAAGCTGTATTCTAGCTGTGAGAGCTCTCTGCTTGAAACTGTTGAAAGACAACTACAAATGGACGTCATTAGAAAAATCGAGATAGGTTGCTTGGGTGGCTCAGTCCAGAGAGCATTTGAGTCTTGATTTCAGCTCAGGTCATGATCTCAGGATCCTGAGATTGAGCCCTGCATCAGGCTCCCCACTCAGCAGGAAGTGTGCTGGAGAATCTGTCTCCCACTCACTCTGCCTTATCCCTGCTTGTGCTCACTCTTTAAATAAATAAATAAATGAAGTCTTAAAAAGAAAAAGGAAAGAAATTCAAACAAGGTGGCAGTTGGATAGTGCAGGGGAGGAGAAATATCTGGGTTGGAGAAATAGATTTGGGAGGTGACAGCATATACATGATGATTAGAACCTTCAGCAGAGATGAGGTCACCAAGGGGGTGAGAACCATAGAAGAGAAAGGAACGGGACCAAACCCTGGACTCCTCGGGGCTAAGCAGGCTGATCAGAGCGCCCAGAGTGCACTGCACAGTCTGGTTCTGCATCTAGAAGGCACATAGACCAGGGAGGCCCAACCTTCAGTGGGCACAGGAATTTCCTGGACTATGAGGATCTATACAGTCAGGGGTAGAGCGTGAGATGCTGGATTGATAACAAGGTTGGTGCTGCTGCTGCTGGTCTTCTGATCCCACACTGAGTAGCAGCCACATGAAGCAGGATCCCCACATGGCCGGGCATCAGCCTCTCCTGTAGGGCTTATCACGTCAGTGATTCCTGGCCCCACAGCCAACATTCTAAGGTGGTGGGTCTGTGGAGAGACCTGAGTATTTGGTAAGAAAGTCACAAGCCATCATGTGGTTCCACAGATAGGGAAGCACCGAAGTCCTTGAGGAGAGCACTCATTGTGGGAAGATGTCTTACAGACACATTTATTGTTTTTTTTTTTTTTGAGGAAGAAAAATGCAAAGTAAGATGGGAGATACATATTTTCTCCTCTATGGGGCACAGCCAGGTGGCAGATGAAGGAAGTCATCATCAGCTGAACATAAAGAAAAAGTCTGCTAAAAAGTAGGCCTTAAAGTTCCCACCACACACACACACACACACACACACACACACACACGGAAACAACATGATACAGGTCTTAGCTAATGTTATAGTGGTAATCAGTTTGCAGTATATAAATATATCAAATCAAAAGGTTGTGCCCTTAAATTTATAAAATGTTATTTCAACTATATCTCAATAAAACTGGAAAACAATTCTGAATCCATGCTCTCCAAAAGTATTCCTTCATGGATTTATCACTCCTTGTTTTCAACAACAGAATCCAAGTTGTTTTAATTGAAGCTATATATATTTATATGGAATATATATGTACATATGTATAGTCAAGGAGAATTATATATATATAAATTTTAATATATAACACAAAATATAAATTACATGTAATTAAATAAATAATATATTTTAAGATTAAAGTAATACAAAATGTTAAATATAAATTATATTTATATATTATGAATATATATATTTATAGGGAAACATATACGTATATAATGTTAGAGAGTATTGGGCCTCATAACAGCTAGATAGTTACCGAGTCATTCTGAACATCTGTGGAATCCAGTGGAAATCAGAGAAAGAATTGCTACAAGTCTACAAATAGAAAAGTTACCACTTTTTGCAAGGTAGGAGGTGCGGAGACCCAAATTTGAGGCGATACATGGGAAGGTAAACCACTGGGGGAGCGAGCCTCCATCAGCTGGCTAATGGAAAGTGATATATTAGCAGATCGCAAAAAGAACTTTCAGAAGTCTGCTCTGATGAGGGACACCCCTGCCTGAAAGGTGATCAGGTAGCGAAGATAGGTGGAATCCCAGCTGGGACAATGTGGCCTCAGGATCTCAGGGGCAGAGAAAGAATGGGGGTGCCTGAGTGGAGCAAAGTTCCCAGGTATTGAACTGGGAAGCCCACTGCACTCAGCAAGCCCAGGAGTTTTGTCATAAACCACCCACTTGGGCACAGTCGGGTGATTGCTGTCTGACCAGGGGCCCAGCAAGCAGCAGGACCAATGAGACCAGCCTCCCCTCCCCAGGGGGAGCGCCAGTGTGCTCTGTAAGGATCTGTAAAGTTTGCAGACACAAAACAGGGTCATATGCCTGATATAGATATAGAAATGTACATATAGGTATAGATAGATATAGAAATGACTGGTCACAGGCTGGGTGAACACAGAGCTCCAACAGAAACCAGGGAGATAAGAATGACCTACCGCTTTTCTGTGAGGACTCACTGAAGAGTAGGGGACACGAAATTTCAGCTCCAGATCTAGACATTGCAGTGCCTCTATTTACACCCTCACATCGGCTCCAGAACTGCTTACACTGAGCCCTGGCCCCCTGGCAAGGGGGGATGCAATTTTGTCTGGGGAAAGACACCTGAGAATCAGTACAACAGACCCCTCCCCCAGAATACCAGCAGGAACTTCTGGTGAATACCGGGTTTATTGATCATACGGAACTGCAAAACTCCAGCTCTTGGGGAAAGAAATATATACCACCTGTGGTTTTTTCCTTATTCTTTAGTCCTTCAGTTTTATATTTTATTTCCCTTTTCAGCTATTTTCTTCTTTTATCAATTGTATTTTTAAGTGTTTTTAAAATTCTCATTTTTACATATATATATATATATATATATTTTCATCTTTGGCTTTCTTTCATTACGTTCAACTTATTTTTGTATATACACATAACTTTTTCTTTCTTTCCTATTTTGGGATCTAGTTTTTTTCTAACAAAGAGATGAATGTACACCCAGGATCAAATTTATTGTTCTGTTCTGTTCAACTTCTTTGATTTTATTCTCACTTTTTTTCCCCTTGTGGTTTCTGTTCTTTTCTGATTTATTTAATGTATATTTTTCTGGTGGTGTTGGTATTTTTGTATTTTCTCTATCTTTCATCTATTCTTTTCTAGAATAATGAGAAGATGGAGGAACTCACTCTAAAAAAGAGAACAAGAGGCAGTATTCACTGCCAGAGATTTAATCAATATGGATATAAGTAAGGTGTCTGAACTAGAATTCAAAACAATAACTATAAAGATAATAGCTGGGCTTGAAAAGTCATAGAAGACACCAGAGAATCTCTACCAGAGAAATAAAAGAACTACAATTGAATCAGGGTGAAATAAAAAAGGCTATCAATGAGACATAATAAAAATGCAGTCTCTAACTGCTAGAATAAATGAGGCAGAAGAGATAGTCAGTGATACAGAAGACAGAGTGATGGAGAATAAGAAAGCTGAGAAAAAGAGAGATAAACAACTAGTGGATCACTAGGGTAGGATTTGAGAAATCAGCAATACCATAAAGTGAAAGAATATTAGAATAATGGGGATCCCAGAGGAAGAGGAAAGAGAAAGGGGCAGAAGATTTATTTGAACAAATTATAACTGAGAATTTGCCTAATCTGGAGAAGGAAACAGGCATTCAAGTCCAGGAGGCACAGAGAACCCCCTGAAAATCAGTAAAAATTGGTCAACACCTTGACATATAATAGTGAAGCTTGTAAATTTCAGAGATAAAGGAAAATCCTGAAAGCAGCTCAGAACATGATATCCTTAAACTAAATAGGTAGAAACACAAGGTTTGGCGGCAGACCTGTCCACTGGCATCCAGAAAGGACTAACATGATATATTACACAGGCAAAATGGGACAGATATGCAGCCAACAATGCCTTATCAAGCCAGGCTGTCATTCAGAATTGGAGAGATAAAGAACTTCCAGGACAAAGAGAAAATTAAGGAATTTGTGATAGCCAAGCCAGCCATGGAAGAAATATTAAAGGGGATCCTTTGAGTGAAGAGATAGCCCAAAAGTAAAAAAGACAAAGAAGGAACAGAGACAATATACAGAAACAGTGAATTTAAAAGTAATACAATGGTATTAAATTCATAAATATCAATAATAACTCTGAATATAAATGGGTTAAATGCCCCAATCAAAAGATACAGGGAATCAGATTGGGTCAACAGTAAGACCCATTGATATGCTACAAGAGACTACATTTTAGAGACTACATTTTAGAGACTACATTCTACAAGAGACTCATTTTAGACCCAAAGACACCACCGATTGAAAGTTGGGGGGGGGGATCATTTATCATACTAATGGATATCATGAGAAAGCTGGGGTAGCAATCTTTCTATTAGACAAATTAGACCTTAAGCCAAAGACTGTAATAAGAGACAAGGAAGGATACTGTACCATAATAGAAGGGTCTATCCAAAAAAACCCTAAAATTGTAAATATTTATACCCCTAATGTAGAAGGAGACAATTATGTAAATCAATTAGTAACCAAAGTAAAGAAACAAACTGAAAATAATACAATGATAGCAGGGGACTTTAACATCCCCCTCACACCAAGGGACAGATCATCTAAGCAGAAAGTCAACAAGACAACAATGACTTTCCTTGACACATTGAACCAGAAGGACTAAACAGATATATTCAGAACATTTCATCCCAAAGCAGCAGAATACACATTCTTTTCAGATGTCACATGATATGTTATCCAGAACAGATACCAAATTAGGTCTTAACCAGTAGCAAAAGATTGATATAATTCCCTGCATATTTTCAGACCACACTGTTTTAAACCTGGAACTCAATCACAAAAGATAATCTTGAAGGAACACAAATACATGGAGGTGAAAGAGCATCCTACTAAAGAATGAATGGGACAACCAGGAAATTTAAAAGAATTTTAAAAATTCATGGAAACAAATGAAAATGGAAACAACAGTTCAAAACATTTGTGATAAAGCAAAGGCAATCCTAAGAGGAAGTATATGTCAATACAAACCTTTCTCAAGAAACAAAAAAGGTGGCTGCACCAACTTGCATTCTCACCAACAGTGTAAGAGGGTTCCCCTTTCTCCACATCCTCTCCAACACTTGTTTACTGTCTTGTTAATTCTGGCCATTCAAACTGGTGAAAAGTGGTATCTCAACATGTGGAGATTCCTTAAGAAATTAAAAATAGAGGCATAATACTCCATAGTGTATATGGACCATATCTTCCTTATCCATTTGTCCATTGAAGGGCATCTTGGTTCTTTCCACAGTTTGGCGACCATGGACATTGCTGCTATAAACATTGGGGTACAGATGGCCCTTCTTTTCACTCCATCTGTATCTTTGGGGTAAATACCCACTAGTGCAATTGCAGTGTCATAGGGAAGCTCTATTTCTAATTTCTTGAGGAATCTCCACACTGTTCTCCAAAGTGGCTGCACCAACTTGCATTCCCACCAACAGTGTAAGAGGGTTCCCCTTTCTCCACATCCTCTCCAACACATGTTGTTTCCTGTCTTGCTAATCTTGGCCATTCTAACTGGTGTAAGGTGATATCTCAATATGGTTTTAACTTGAATCTCCCTGATGGCTAGTGATGGTGAACATTTTTTCATGTGTCTGATAGCCATTTGTATGTCTTCATTGGAGAAGTGTCTGTTCATATCTTCTGCCCATTTTTTAATATGATTATCTGTTTTGTGTGTGTTGAGTTTGAGGAGTTCTTTATAGATCCTGGATATCAACCTTTTGTCTGTATTGTCATTTGCAAATATCTTCTCCCATTCCGTGGGTTGCCTCTTTGTTTTGTTGACTGTTTCCTTTGCTGTGCAGAAGCTTTTGATCTTGATAAAGTCCCAAAGTTCATTTTCGCTTTTGTTTCCTTTGCCTTTGGAGACATATCTTGAAAGAAGTTGCTTTGGCTGATATAGAAGAGGTTACTGCCTATGTTCTCCTCTAGGATTCACCCTATGACCCTGCAATTGCACTACTGTGTATTTACCCTAAAGATACAGATGTAGGGAAAAGAAAGGCCATCTGTATCCCAATATTCATAGTAGCACTGGCCACAACTGCCAAACTGTGGAAAGAGCCAAGATGCCCTTCTACAGATGAATGGATAAAATGATATAGTCCACATATATAATGGAATATTATGCCTCCATCAGAAAGGATGAATACCCAACTTTTGTATCAACATGGATGGGACTAGAGGAGATTATGCTGAATGAAATAGGTCAAGCAGAGAGAGTCAATTATCATATGGTTTCACTGACTTGTGGAGCATAGGGAACAAATTGGAACACATTGGGTGAAGGAGAGGAGAAGTGAGTTGGGGGAAATTGGAGGGGAAGATGAACCATGAGAGACTGTGGACTTGGAGAAACAAACTGAGGGTTTTGGAGGGGAGGGGGATGGGGGCTTAGGTGAGCCTGGTTTTGAGTATTAAGGAGGGCACGTATTGCATGGAGCACTGGGTATGGTGCATAAACAATAAATCTTGGAACACTGAAAAAGTGGAATAAAATTAAAAAACAAAACAAAGCAAAATAAGTAAAGCAACACACACACACACACACACACACACGAAACAAGAAAGGTCTCAAATACACAACCTAATATTAAACCTAAAGAAGCTGAAAAAAGAAGAGCAAATAAAGCCCAATTCCAGTAGGGGAAGAGAAATAATAAAGATTAGAGCAGACAACAATGACATAGAAACCAAAAGAACAGTAGAACAGATCAATGAAACTAGGAGCTGGTTCTTTGAAAGAATTAATAGTAATTAAGAAACCCTTAGCCAGACTTATCAAGAAGAATAGGCAAAGGACCCAAATAAATAAAATCATGAATAAAAGAGGAGAGATCACAACCAACACCAAAGAAATACAAACTATTGTAAGAACATAGTATGAGCAACTATGTGCCAATAAATTGGACAATCTGGAAGATATGGATTCATTCCTAGAAACATGTAAACTACCAAAACTGAAACAAGAAGAAATAGAATACCTGAATAGACCCATAACCAGGAAAGAAATTGAAGCAGTAATCAAAAATCTCCTGACAAACAAGAGATGGCTTCTCAGGGGACTTCTACAAAACAATTAAAGGAGAATTAATACCTATTCTTCTGAAACTGTTCCAGAAAATAGAAATGGGAGAAAAATTTCCAAACTCATTCTATGAGACCAGCATTAACTTGATCCCCAAACCAGATAAAGACCCCACCATAAAGGAGAATTACTGACCAATGTCCCTGATGAACATGGATGCCAAAATTCTCACCAAGCCAATAGGGTCCAGTAGAACATTAAAAGCATTATTCACCAAAACCAAGTGGGATTTATTCCTGGGCTGCAAGGGCAGTTCAACATCTGCAAACCAATCAATGTGATACACCAATTAATAAAAGAAAGGACAGGAGCCATATGATCCTCACAATAGATGCAGAAAAAAGCATGTGACAAAGTACAGCATCCTTTGTTAATTAAAATTCTCTGCAGTATAGGGACAGAGGGAACATACCTCAATATGGTAAAAGCCATCTATGAAAACCCCACAGTGAATGTCATTCTCAATAGGAAAAACTGAGAACTTTTCCCCTAAGGTCAGGAACATGACAGGAATGTCCCCTCTCGCAACTCTAGTAATAGAAGTCCTAACCTTGAAAGTCAAACAACAAAAAGATATAAAAAACATCCAAATCAACAATGACAAAGTCAAATTCTCACTCTTCACAGATGACATGGTATTCTATGTTGAGAACCCAAAGGACTCCACCCCAACACTGCTAGAATTGATACAGGAATTCAGTAAAATGGCCAGATATAAAGTCGATTGACAGAAATCGGTTACATTTCTATACACTAACAATGAGACAGAAGAAAGAGAAATTAAGGAATCAATACCATTTACAATTGCCTCCCAAACCATAAGATACCTAGGAATAAACCTAACCAAAGAGGTAATGTATCTGTACTCTGAAAACTAGAACACTCATTAATGAAATTGAGGAAGACCCAAAGAAATGGAAAAAAAAGTTCCATGCTCAAGGATTGGAAGAACAAATACTGTTAAAATGTCTATGCTACCTAGAGCAAGCTACACATTCAATGCAATTCCTATCAAAATGCCATCCACTTTTTTTTCCACAGAAATGGAAAAATAATCCTAAAATTTGTATGGAACCAGAAAAGACCCCAAATAGCCAAAGGAATGTTAAAAAGAAAACCAAAGCTGGTGACATCACAATTCTGGACTGCAAGCTCTATGTCAAAGCTGTCATCATCAAGGCACTGTGGTACTGGCACAAAAACAGACACATAGATCAATGAAACAGTACAGAGAGCCCAGAAATGGACCCTCAACTCTATGGTCAACTAATCTTCAACAAAGCAGGAAAGAATGTCCAGTGGAGAAAAGACAGTCTCTTCAGCAAATGGTGTTGGGAAAATTGGACAGCCACACGCAGAAGAATGAAACGACCATTTCCTTACACCACACACAAAAATAGACTCAAAATGCGTGGAAGTCCTCAATGTGAGACAAGACT
This sequence comes from Martes martes, assembly GCF_963455335.1. Lineage (NCBI taxonomy): Eukaryota > Metazoa > Chordata > Mammalia > Carnivora > Mustelidae > Martes > Martes martes. The sequence goes on along the minus strand of NC_137893.1, from coordinate 120,708,445 downwards.
CATCCAAATCTTAGAGGAGAACACAGAGAGCAATCCCCTTTGACCTAGGCCAGAGCAACTTCTTGCTAAACACATCTTCAAGGGCAAAGGAAACAAAAGCAAAAATGAATTATTGGGTCTTCATCCCGAGAAAAAACTTTTGCACAGCAAAGAAAACAGTTGACAAAACCAAAAGACAACAGACAGAATGGGAGAAGATATTTGCAAATGTCTTATCAGACAAAGGGCTAGTATCCAAGATCTATGAAGAACTTATATAACTCAACACCTCAAACACAAATAATCCAGTTATGACATGGGCAGAAGACATGGACAGACATTTCTCCAAAGAAGACAAAGAAATGGCCAACAGAGGGCGTATGGGTGGCTCAGTGGGTTAAAGCCTCTGCCTAGGCTTAGGTCATGATCCCAGGGTCCTGGGATGGAACCTTGCATCGGGCTCTCTGCTCAGCAGGGAGCCTGCTTCCACCTCTCTCTCTGCCTGCCTCTCTGCCTACTTGTGATCTCTGTCTGTCAAATAAATAAATAAAATCTTTTAAAAATGTTGAAAAAATAAAAAAAGATGAAATGGCCAACAGACACATGAACAAATATTCAACATCACTCAGCATCAGGGAAATACCAATCAAAACCACAATGAGATACCACCTCATACTGGTTAGAAGGGTTAAAATGAACAACTCAGGAATCAGTAGATGTTGGTGAGGATGCAAAGAAAAGAGAACCCTGTTACACTGTTGATGGAAATGTAAACTGGTGCAGCTACTCTGGAAAATTCCAGAGTATGGAAGTTCCTCAAAAAGTTAAAAAGAGAGCTCCCCTATGGCCCAGCAATTGCACTATAAGGTATTTATCCAAAGTATACAAACATAGTGATTTGAAGGGGCACATATGGTCCAATGTTTATAGCAGCACTCTCCATGGTAGCTAAAATATGGAAAAAGCCAAGTTGTCCACCAGCAGATGAATGAATAAGGAAAAGTGGGATATATAGTATGCTGGAATATTACTCAGTCATCAAAAAGAATGAAATCTTGCCATTTGCAATGACATGGGTGCAACACAAGGGTATCATGCTAAGTGAAATAAGTCAATCAGTGAAAGACATTTACCATATGATTTCACCCATATATGGAAACTAAGAAACAATACAGAGGATCATAGGGGAATGGAGGGAAATATAAAATAAGACAAAATCAGAATGTGAAACAAACCATAAGAGTCTTTTAACTATAGGAAACAAACTGAGTGTTGCTGGAGAGCAGGTGAGTGGGGGGATGAGGTAACTGGGCATTAAGGAAGCACTTGGTTTAATGAGCACTGGGGTTATATGCAACTAATGAATCACTGAATTCCACCTCTGAAACTAATACAGTATATGTTAATTTATTGAACTTAAATAAAATTTTTAAAAATAGATCTTCTCAGTACACTAGCCACATTTCAAGTGCCACCTGTATCTCAAGAACCATATGTAGCTCGTGGCCACTATACTGGACAAAGTGGATATAGAACAATTCTTTCCACGCAGAATGTTATATTGGAAGGTACTGCTCTGCATGCTTTGTGGGTCTTAAGTCAGATGCATTAGACACATGTAAAGTGAAAAGACAAACATGATTTCTCTTACAGATGACATAAGATTTCTGTCTGGGATGTGAATACATATGAATCTGGTGGGTCACAAAATCAAATTTGGTTATGCCTGGATCTGGCGCCTTCAGGGGCAAACTGTCTCCAGTTATAAAAGGGAAATCCCTGTCCCTCCACCTCTATTCCCAGACTGGGAAACCTCTCTGCCATCACATTTCCAGGAGGTGAGGTCTCTTCTAGATGCACTCAGGGCTAAAGTCAGAGCTGGGTTTTCAGAGGCAGGAAGTGCTGCTCAGGGAAGTAGATTCTACTGAGTGAAGAGGAGGCCAGGTCAGGACCAGCTAGGAGACTCTCCCAGGGTTATTCAGAGCAGCCGTTCTCAAAGTGTGGTCTGTGGAACAGCTGAAGTCACTGAGGCCCTTTCACAGAATCTGTGAGGTTAACACTATTTTTATAATGTTACTTAGACATTATTAGCCTTTTCACCACATTGACATTCACACTGAGGTAAAACTTTAGCAAGAATTGAGGTGATGGGTGCACACAGCAATAGTTGTTAATTTTCACCACACTTACTCCCATAGAAAACAAAAGCACTGTTTTTGCCATCTTTCAGTGCCACGGTAGTGGTTGCATGAATGTTCTGCAGATGCTCTCGAGAACATTAACAATGCCTAAGAGAGAGGAAAAAGTCAGGTCTTTTTAGGCTATGCTCCAAAGTCATCACCCTGTTTCTAACTGTGATGAGGAAGCTCAGTTACATTGGTGAATCTGAAGTCACTGATGATCACAGAGCTGGGAATACTGCTGTGAACCTCAGGGGCAGTTTCAAGACCTGTGGAGTGATCAGCCCCAGATTTGATGTACAAATCAAGAATCTACCAAAATGGTAGAAGAATCTGCTCCCGTTCCTCCAGTTTGATTTCATTGTCCTGACAACCTCAGTTGGCATCATGGACCATGAAGAAGCAAGATGAAAACACACATGAGGGAAAATCCAGAGATTCTTTTTCTACAGATGTAATACACCTGTAGTATTATGTGTAAATAAAACGTCTCAAAAACAAAAACAGCAAAACAAAACTAGTATCATATTAAAGTGTCCTGGTTAAGGCGTTAAAAATTATTATCTTATAATTATTCTCAAATCCCAATTTTAAACATATCTTATATGATGACGTGGGATGTACAGCACTTCTGCTACTTCCCAAAGAAAATAATTTGTGTGAAATTAACTGACCTCTTTCTTCTTCTTCTTCTTCTTCTTCTTCTTCTTCTTCTTCTTCTTCTTCTTCTTCTTCTTCTTCTTCTTTTTACAGAATACCATTTAAAAAAAAGATTTTTATTTATTTATTTATTTGACAGAGAAAGAGATAGTGAAAGAGGGAACACAAACAGGAGGAGTGGGATAGGGAGAAGCAGGCTTCCCGCTGAGCAGGGAGCCTGATGCAGGGCTCTAGCCCAGGATCATGACCTGAGCTGAAGGCAGATGCTTAATGACTGAGCCACCCAGGCACACATACAGAATACTATTTTTACCTGAAAGAATGAATGACACAGAAATTTAGAATATTCAGACTGGGAGATTTGACAGACAGTTTCTGGAAAATGAACAGGAACCTATCCTTTCATGAAAATCAACTCACATGAAAGCTGAAAGCACTTGTTGCCTTGATCAAAAGTAAGCTCTCAAGAGAAAAATCAGAATTCTGGAAAACACCAATAAACTTGATAGCTTCTCACTACTGACAAACCTTTTTGTTGGGATCTGTGGTAATATTAAAACAAATATGACTTTTTGATAATTCTATTCCAGTCGAATCAACACTGGAACACTTATATGAATTCCTGAAACACAGTACTTAAAAAAAAAACAAAACGTTGTGCAATAGTACAAGATCCATTCCATGTGCAAGATGGACCAGGGATGTTAATGTAACAGAGAAGAATATAATCAATGATACTGTTTCAATCTCCACTTTGCCAATAACTTTAGAGAAAGTACAACCTGTGTATTTTTAATATAGTATCTAACTAAGATGAATATCTATAATTATCTGAGAAGGTTATGAAACATGCCATTCTCCCCTATTTGTGCAAGGTTGTAAATTCATATCTTTGCAAATGGCAAGATTTCATTTTTTGATGGCTGCATAATATTCCATTATATATACACCACATCTTCTTTACCCATTAATCTGTCGATGAACTTCTGGGCTCTTTCAATAGTTTGACTATTGAGGACATTGCTGCTATAAACATTGGGGTACAGGTTCCCCTTCGGATTACTACATTTGCATTTTTGGGGTAAATACATGGTAGTGCAATTGCTGGGTCATAGGAGAGCTCTATTTTCTACCTTTTGAGGATTCTCCATACCGTTTTACAGAGTGGCTGCACCAGTTTGCATTCCCAGCAACAGCGTAGGAGAGTTCCCCTTTCTACACATCCTTGTCAACATCTGTCATTTCCTGACTTGTTAGTTTTAGACATCCTGACTGGTGTGAGGTGGTACCTTATTAAGGTTTTGATTTGTATTTCTCTGATGCTGAGTAATGTTGAGCCCTTTTTCATGTGTCTATTGGCCATTTGGATGTCTTCTTTGGAGAAATGACTGCTCATGTCTTCTTCCCATTTCATGATTGGATTATTTGTTCCTTGGGTGTTGGGTTTATAAGTTTCTTATAAGTTTTGGATATTAGCCCTTTATCTGATATGTCATTTGCAAATATCTTCTCCCATTCTGTCTGTTGTCTTTTGGTTTTGTTGACTGTTTCCTTTGTTGGGCAAAAGAGTTTTCTCTTGATGAAGTCCCAATAGTTCATTTCTGCCCTTGCTACCCTTGCCTTGGTGATGTTTCTAGGAAGAAGTTGCTGCGGCTGAGGTCGAAGAGTTGCTGCCTGTGCTTGGTGGATTTCTGTCTCACATTGAGGACTTCCATGCATTTTGAGTCTATTTTCGTGTGTGGTATAAGGAAATGGTCCAGTTTTATTCTTCTGCATGTGGCTGTCCAATTTTCCCAACACCATTTGTTGAAGAGACTGTCTTTTCTCCACTGGACAGTCTTTCCTGCTTTGTTGAAGATTAGTTGACCATAGAGTTGAGGGTCCATTTCTGGGCTCTCTGTACTGTTTCATTGATCTATGTGTCTGTTTTTGTGCCAGTACCACAGTGCCTTGATGATGACAGCTTTGACCTAGAGCTTGCAGTCCAGAATTGTGATGTTATCAGCTTTGGTTTTCTTTTTAACATTCCTTTGGCTATTTGGGGTCTTTTCTGGTTCCATACAAATTTTAGGATTATTTGTTCCATTTCTGTGAAAAAAGTGGATGGTATTTTGATAGGAATTGCATTGAATGCGTAGATTGCTCTAGGTAGCATAGACATTTTAACAGTATTTAGTCTTCCAATCCTTGAGCATGGAACTTTTTTTTCCATTTCTTTGGGTCTTCCTCAATTTCATTAATTAGTGTTCTATAGTTTTCAGAGTATACAGCCTTTACCTCTTTGGCTGTGTTTATTCCTAGGTATCTCATGGTTTTCATTGTAATTGTAAATGGGATCGACCCCATAGTTTCTCTTTCTTCTGTCCCGTTATTGGTGTATAGAAATGTAACTCATTTCTGTGCATTGATTTTCTATCCTTTACTGAATTTATATCCTTTACTGAATTATATCTTCACTGATTTACTGAATTCCTGTATGAGTTCTAGAAGTTTTGGGGTAGGGTCTTTTGGGTTTTCCACATAGAGTATCATGTCATCTTCAAAGAGTAAGAGTTTGACTTCTTTGCCATTTTGGATGACTTTTATTTCTTTATGTTGTCTGATTGCTGTGTTGAACAGCAGTGGTGATTTGGACATCCCTGCCATATTCCTGACCTTAGGGGAAAAGCTCTCAATTTTTCCCCATGAAGAATGATATTCACTGTGGGTTTTTCATAGATGTCTTTAATGATATTGTGAATGGATTATGGTATTGAAGTATGTACCCTTTATCCCTACACTGTGAATTGTTTTAACCAACAAAGGATGCTGTATTTTATCACATGGTTTTTCTGCATCTATTGACAGGATCATACGGTTCTTGTCCTTTCTTTTATTAATGTAGTGTATCACACTCATTGATTTTCAGATGTTGAACCCCTCTTGTATCCCAGGAATAAATCCTAATTGGTTGTGGTGATAATCCTTGTACTGTACACTTGGATTCTATTGGCTAGTATTTTGGTAAGAATTCTTGCATCCATGTTCATCAGGGATATTGGTCTATAATTCTCCTTTTGTTGGGGTCTTTGGTTTGGGGATCAAGGTGATATTGGTCTCATAAAATGAGTTTGGAAATTTTTCTTCCATTTCTAATTTTTGGAACAGTTTCAGAAGAATAGGTATTAATTCTTTCAATGTTTGGTAGAATTCTCCTGGGAAGCCACCTTGCCCTGGGCTCTTGTTTATTGGGAGGTTTTTTATTACTGCTTCAATTTCTTTGCTGGTTATGGGTCTGTTTTTTCTTTTTTTTTAATTTTTTCCTAGTTGAGTTTTGGCAGTTTATATGTCTGTAGGAATGCATCCATTTCTTCCAGAGTGTCTAGTTTTTTGGCATGTATTTGATCATAATATGTTCTTATATTTCTTTGTATTTCTTCAGTATTGGTTGTGATCTCTCCTCTTTCATTCATGATTTTATTAATTTGGGTCCTTTCACTTTTTTTTTAATAGGTCTGGCGAGGGGTTTATCAATCTGATTAATTCTGTCAAAGAACCAGCTCCTAGTTTTGTTGATCTATTCTACTGTTTTTGTTTGTTTGTTTGTTTGTTTCTATTTCACTGATTTCTCCTCTGGTCTTTATTATTTCTCTTCTCCTGCTGGGTTTAAGCTTTATTTGCTGTTCTTCCAGCTCCTCCTAGGTGTAGGGTTGGGTTGTGTATTTGAGACCTTTCTTGTTTCTTGAGAAAAGCTTACATTGCTATATACTTTCCTCTTAGGACTGCCTTTGCTGCATCCCAAAGATTTTGAACATTTGTATTTTCATTTTCATTTGTTTCCATGAATTTTTAAAATTCCTCTTTAATTATATGGTTGACTGATTCATTCTTTAGTAGGATGCTCTTTAGCCGGTATGTATTTGAGTTCTTTCCAACTTTCCTCTTGTGATTAGGTTAAAGTATCAAAGCATTGTGGTCTGAAAATATGCAGGGAATGATCCCCATCTCTTGGTAACAGGTGAGATCTCATTTGTAACCCAGGACATGATCTATTCTGGAGAATGTTTCATGTGCACTAGAGAAGAATGTGTATTCTGTTGCTCTGGCTTGGAATGTTCTGAATATATCTTTGAAGTCCATCTGGTCCAGTGCATCATTTAAAGCCCTTAATTTCTTATTGATCTTTTGCTTAGACGATCTGTCCATTTCAGTGAAGAGGGTGTTAAATCCCCTATTATAGTTGCATTATTGTCAATGTGCTTCTTTGATTTTGTTATTAATTGGTTTATATAATTGGTTGCTCCTATGTTAAGGGCATAGATATTTACAACTCTTAGATTTTCTTGTTGGATAGACCCTTTAATATGATATAGTGTCATTCCTCATCTCTTATTACAGGCTTTGGTTTAAATCTAATTTTTCTGACATAAGGATTGCCACCCCAGATTTATTTTGATGTCCATTAACATGGTAAATGGTTTTCCATCCCCTCACTTAAAATCTGAAGGTGTCTTTGGGTCTAAAATGAGTCTCTTGCAGACAACATATCAATGGGTCTTGCTTTTTTTTTTTTTTTTTATCCAATCTGAAACCCTGTGTCTTTTGATTGGGGCATTTACATTCAAGGTAACTATTGAAAGATATTAATTTAGTGCCATTGTATTGCCTGTAAGGTGACTTATTGTATATTGTCTCTGTTCCTTTCTGGTCTATGTTAGTTTTGGGCTCTCTCTTTGCTTGGAGGACCCCTTTCAATATTTCTTGTAGTGCTGGTTTGGTGATCACAAATTCTTTTATTTATTTATTTTTCTTTTCTTTTCTCCTATTTCCTTTTCTTTCTTTCTTTTTTTTTTTTTTGATTTATTTTTTACAATGTTATGTTAGTCACCATATGGTACATCATTATTTTTCCAGGTAGTGTTTCATGATTCATTGTTTGCATATTATACCCAGTGCTTCATGCAATATGTGTACTCATCACCAGCCTAAGTCATCCTCCCACCCTTCTCCCCTCTAAAACCCTCAGTTTGTTTCCTGGAGTCCATAGGCTGTCATGGTTTGTCTCCCCCTCTGATTTCCCCCCTTTGTTTTTCCCTTCCTTCTCTTAATGTCCTCCATGTTATTCCTCATGTGCCACAAGTAAGTGAAGCCATATGAAAATTGACTTTCTCTGCTTGACTTATTTCACTTAGCATAATCTTCTCCAGTCCCATCCATGTTGATGATGCAAAAGTTGTGTATTCATCCTTTCTGATGGCTGAGTAATATTCCATTGTGTATATGGGCCACATCTTCTTCATCCATTCATCTGTTGAAGGGCATCTCTGCTCTTTCCACAGTTTAGCTATTGTGGACATTGCTTCTATGAACACTGGGTGGGGGGAGCATATGGCCCTTCTTTTCACTATATCTGTATCTTTGAGGTAAATACCCAGTAGTACAGTTGCTGGGTCATAGGGTAGCTCTATTTTTTTTTAAAGGAAATTTTTTTTCTTCTTTATTTGACAGAGAGATCACAAGTAGGCAGAGAGGCAGGCAGAGAGAGGGGGGAAGCAGGCTCCCCACTGAGCAGAGAGCCCGATGTGGGGCTTGATCCCAGGACCCTGAGATCATGACCTGAGCCAAAGGCAGAGGTTTTAACCCACTGAGCCACCCAGGTGTAGCTCTATATTTTTATTTAAAAGATTTTATTTATTTATTTGACAGACAGAGATCACAAGTAGGCAGAGAGGCAGGCAGGGAGAGAGGAAGGGAAGCAGGCTTCTTCCTGAGCAGAGAGAGAGCCCAATGCAGGGCTTGATCCCAGGACCCTGGGATCATGACCTGAGCTGAAGGCAGAGGCTTTACAACTTAGCCACCAAGGTGCCCTGGTAGCTCTATTTTTAAGCAAATTCTTTTAGTTTCTGTTTGTCCTGGAAGCTTTTTATCTTTCCTTCTCTTTTCAATGACAGCCTACCTGGATATAGTATTCTTGGCTGCATATTTTTCTCATTTAGTACCCTTAATATATCATGCCAGTCCTTTCTGGCCTGCCAGGTCTCTGTGGATTGGTCTGCTGCCAATAATGTTTCTATAGTTGTAGGTTACAGACCTCTTGTCCTGAGGTGCTCTCAGGGTTTTCTCTTTGTCTCTGAGATTTATAAGTTTTCCTATTAGATGTTGGGGTGTTGACCTATTTTTATTGATTTTGAGTGGGGTTTTCTGTGCCTTCTGGATTTTGATGTCTGTTTCCTTCCCCAAATTAGGGAAGTTCTCTGCTATAATTTGCTCCAATATAACTTCTGCCCACCCCTCTCTTTCTTCTTCTGGGATCCCAGTTATTTCTAATATTGTTTCACTTTATGGTATCGCTTATCTCTCAAATTCTCCCCCTCATGATCCAATAGTTGTTTATCTCTCTTTTTCTCAGTTTCTTTATTTGGTCTTCTATATCACTAATTCTCTCTTTGGCCTTATTCATCCTAGCAGTTAGAGCCTCCATTTTTTATTACATCTCATTAATAGCCTTTTTGATTTTGACTTGGTTAGATTTTATTTCTCCAGAAAGAGATTCTCTAGTGTCTTCTATGCTTTTTTCAAGGCCAGCTGGTATCTTCATAATCATTGTTTTGAACTCTAGTTTTGACGACTTACTAATGTCCATGTTAATTAGGTCCCTGGCAGTCACTACTGCCTCTTGTTTGTTTTTTTTTTTTCTTTTTCTTTTTTTCCTGAGGTGAGTTTTTTCACCTTGTCATTTTGTCCAGAGAAGAATGGATGAATGAGGGAACAAAATGCTAAAAGGATAGCAACAACACCAGAGAAATATACAGTAAACAAATCAGAAGAGACTTGAAACTGGCAGGGGGAGGAGGGGAAAAAAAAAAAAAAAGAATGTGATCAGACTTGTGAATAGAACAGACCCATACACTAGATTTTGTGTATTTTTGTCTGTTAAAAGAAACTGCCTCCCAACATTTTAAAGAAAAACATAAGTAAGTTTAAATACAATGAAGGGATAGAATGTGAATGTAGAAATAAGTATTAAATTTTTTTAAAAGGAATTGGTAAAGGAGTTGGTTGAAAAAAGAAAGAACAATTAAAAAAGAGAGAGAGAGAATGTGACAGGTGGGGGAATAGAACGGAGCCATACACTAGATTTAGAGTATATTTTGGTCTGTTAGAAGAAACTGTATCCCAAAATTGTAAAGAAAGAAAAGCTTTGTTTAGGTTAAATACAATGAAGGGATGTAATATGACTGTAAAAAAGGAAATTAAAAAAGATTTTAAAAAAGGAATTGATAAGAAGTTGGTTGGAAAGGAAAAGAAGAAAAATTGAAAAAATAAAAAAGAAAAAAAATAAAGAAAATTTTAAAAATTAACTTTGAAAGACTAAAGAACCATGGGAAGAAAGCCATGAATTCTATGTGTTGTATTGCCCTACCGCTGGAGTTTTGCAGTTCTCATTGATCAGTAAACTTGGTCTTGGTTGAATATTCTTGCTGATCTGAGGGAGGGACCTATTGCACTCATTCTCAGATGTCTTTATCTGAGGCTGAATTGCACCACCCTTGCCCAGGAGGCAAGGCTAAGTAATTGGTTCCAGTTTGCTCGATGTGGCTTTTGTTCCCAGAAGACATTCTGTGCAGCTTTGGAGGATGGAAATCAAAAGGGCAGCCTCCTAAACTCTGGCCCCAGATGAGCCAAAATCTTGGGGCCCCACTCCTTAGTGGACGCTCAGAGAAAAGCAGTCAATCACTCCTGCCTCCCTGGTCTCTGTCTGCAAACTGTCTGTACAAACTGGGAACAGTTTGTACCTGAATGCACCAAACTGAGGCATAACTGACTTTGATTTTGTGAGCCACAAGCTTCATTTGATTTGTGACCACCAGCTTCACATCCCAGATAGAAATCTGATGGTTGTCTGTAAGAGAAATCATATTGGTCTTTTCATTTTACATGTGTCTAATGCATCTGACTCGAGACCCACAAAGCATGAAGCACAGTACCATCCAAAGCAACACACTGTGTGGAAGGAAGTGTCCTATATCCACTCTGTCCAGTATGGTGGCCACAAGACACATGTGGTTCCTGAGATACAGGTGGCACTTGAAATGGGGCTGGTGTGCTGAGCAGTTGCATTTCTTATTGTTTTAAATGAATAGGGATTTAAGTAGTCATAAGTGGCTTAAAACTACTACTCAGACAGTACATATCTAGTATGTTTTTAGTGTTCGGGATCCTCCTCAAAGAAGATGCTGTGTGACTCATATTAAATTTATCTTCAAATGGAAGACATGTATTGTCTATGTAGATCTGAGAAATATACTTAAAATGAAACATGAAAGTTTAATTATCATGCATTATAACAGCTGAAGTGTACAGACATGAACCAAAACATGATGTATCAAATCTAGGTCATAAGTGACCAAGATGCCCATCCCTGGACTCATTGTTGTCTCTAATACTTTGGATGTCTTGGTGTTGGTTGTGTTCACCTGGTAAACATAAGGAGGCTCATAAGTCTTCACTGAGCCCAGGTTAGAGGGTATATTGACTACAACATGTACCTTGTAGGCTCTGTACGTACTTGTAAACGTCATAAAGAAGAAGATGGACATCTTAGATTCCACCACCTTATCATCCTTTACCTCTTGCTCCTCCCCACACTTTTGCCCAAGTTCAGACAATTCTCTGTGTTTTCCTTCACCCTTGAAACCCTCTGCTCCTCGTTTCTACCAAGGTGAAAATATACATGAAATGTTTACAACTGTGAGATGAAGAAATTCTCTAAGCATGGCCCGGTGATGAAAATTCATAAAGAAGAACATGAAATTTCAGCATGTGATCCACACACTCACAAAGATACAAACACGTGTCCATGATCAAAGTAAAAACAATTTTCACAGACAAAAGGGTAGCATGGTTCAATGTTCTTTAGCCAAAAACAACCAGGAGCACCTGTGAGTTTTCAATTTAGATCTATTACCTGTTGCAGTGAGAGAGAACGCACCCCTTTGGGGGCCATGGGGCATCTTAATACGAAGGTGTTGGAACCTATAGGGATCTGGGATTTGGATGGGAGTTTTGGAGAGGATCCATGGGAGCTGGGGCCTACTCCCAACTGCATGTTGTCGGGATGTGCGGGTGATTCTATGGTTGAGCATCTCAGTGAGGTCCCCTCTCCAGGCAGGCCAGACCAGAATGAGGAGAGAGCAGTCATGGTGAAGAAGCAGTGATTGCTCACATTGGTTGACACAGGGAAGATGCGTGTTATTCTGTGGGTTGTTCAGTGCCTTGTTTTGTCTGTAATGACAGTGTTGTCATGGTTTCAGAGTGTTCTTGTCTGATGTTGATATTCTGTGAGGTGACTAACTCACGTCCCACAGGAGAAGAATATGGCCATGGGGTGGACATTTGCCAGTTTCTGATCACACTGAGTCCAGCTGTCAGTGTCAGACTACCTCCTGATGTTGGGGGAAACTGTTTTTTCCCTCTTAAATTTTGTATTTTAAAATAACTGCACCCCATTCAAAATATAATCATAGAATTGGTGTTCCATATTTTTAGGGCAAATACCCAAGAGTGGAATTGTTGGATTATATGGGGATTATATGGGGATTCACTATGTTGTACACCCTTAAGGGAGGGTGACATTGTGTATCAAATGCACTCAAATAATAAAAACAGAAAAAGAAAGAAAAAAAGAATTTAAAATGTTAGAAAACAATTTGGAAAGGAGGAAATGAAATGTCAAGTTTATATAAACAAATTTGTAAACGAATTTATGAAAACAAGTTGTATTTGTAATAAGTAAACATAAACAAATATATGAGAATGTAGAAAAACTAATGGAAATAAAACCTAGGATCTATGAACTTTGCAAAGATGAAAGTAAGGGATGAGAGTGTCCATCACAGGGTGGGGAAAACACACCATCAGAAAAGTTGATGGGAGTGAACACTGGGAAACATTTTTTTTTTTTTTTGAAACAATTTTTTAAGGGGCTTTGAAAACTCTCTCTACAAATAAAATGTACTTATGTTGTGACATAGACACTTTCTTTGAAGAGTTTATCCTGAGGAGATAATCACATATATTATCAAAAGTATATTTTCAAAAATGTTTCTTGACTCGTGGTTTGTAGAATAAAGAAGGGAAATTATGTAAACTCTGTAAACAGTATGATGCTTGTAAGTATAAACAATAGAACGCTAACATGTCTCAAGGATTATTACCATGAGATTTACACAGAGGGTCACAGTTCATCATGAAGGCAAACCCAGGAGGCATCCCATAGGGGATCCCTTTGTACATAGAGGGAAAGGGAGAAGGTTTGTTCTCAGAGAACTTGTTGTCTTGTCTGTCATTGTTCCCTGACTATCAGGAGGTGGTTGTGACGGTGCACTACAAGCAAGTGAGCTGTTATAATGTTCCAGAATGGAACTATGGAATGTTCCTGTGATGGGAGGCTGCTGAGCTCAGAGCCTAGGAGGACATGGGGCAATGTGACTCAGCTGCTCAAATCACACTAAATTCCATCATCCAGTGGACATCTGAGACATCTGAAGGCATCCAGGGGCTCAGGATCAGCTTGCCTCTTGAGCTACAACAGAGAGCAAGGGTGACACCCTGGTGACAGGACACTAGCACTGTCATGTGGGAGATGGGCATGGGACAGAAATGACTGAGGGAAACGTAAGTCACTCTTGAGATGAGTGCTGTGTGGAGAAAGGTCATGATATCACAGAAGCAGAAACCAGGAGACCTAGCAGGTTCCCTGATAGGTCCCCCAATAATGGGTCTGTGATCAAAGGAGAGAGACTGATACAAAGCAAAGGTCAAGCAAAGCTTTATTTCATGCCAAGCATCGAGAATCAAACTGACCGGTTGGGGCCATCTCTTACAAAGAGGCGACCCCTCCCAGCCTCACAGACTAACTTTTATAGACCAAAGGCCATGTGGTTGAGAGAAAACTGCACAGTCATGCAAGGTCACACATGGGTGTCCAATTGAATTTCAATTTACCCTAGTAGATATTTGAACTAACCTATCACCTTGGTCAGAATTGGCACCCAAAAGGCGGGGCCCACTCTCCTTGGTAACTAGGGAGAGAGTATGCACGCCCCACTGATTGGATGTCTCCACCTGGCCTGACCAGCCCTTGTATCTGGGCTTTGCTACCTGGGACTGGTTTCCTGGACTTGCTTTTAAGTAAGTTCCTCTGGGAGGGGTAGGGTCAATCTAAGTTTACTGCATAAACAACAAAATGGTTCCCTCTGGCTAAGTAGGCCCTTACATACCCCCTTTTCTTTGGAGATTAGTCAAATCATTGACTTTTCAGCCAGTTCTATGTTCTCCTGTTGTAAGGGGTTATATTTAGCATGTAAGACTAACATTTTTATCACTCTAATTTTCTTTTGTACAAATGACATTAGGGTGTTTATAATGCAGGGGTCAAAAAGTAACATTAGTGCACAGTCGGCTGATGAGTTAGCCGTTCACTGCTTTGTATAACCTTTCCCATTTTTCCTAATTCCGTTCGTCTAATTTCCCACCTATACTTTTTTGTCTTATAAGGTGACTCAGAAGCTCTTACACAAACAGGTAACAATAGGAGCAACAATGAACTCATAGTCTTTTGAGTCTTAGCTTTAGTCCACGGTCAGCGGTGTTCATTGGCTGCGGCTTCCATCTCTGTGGGGCGTCTTCGTCCTTGGCTCGTTTGATGTGACCCGCCTCAATCCAGGCCCTGATGCCTCTACTTTTATTGCCATGGGGGTGGTCAGGATGACAGTAAATGGTCCCTTCTAGCGAGGCTCCGGGTTTCCCATTTGGTGGCGACGTATCCAAACCAAGTCCTCGGGTTGGTAAGGATGTGGTTCCACCTCCATCTCCATCTCAGTGTGTACAGTTTGGATCCCTGTGTGGGCTCTTTTTAAGACAGACTGTAATGTCTGCAGTGACTGGAGTACAGACTGATCAGTCATTTCTGCTAGAGCAACCTCTTGTAGCTGAGGGCAGAGCGGGGGGCGGGGGTGTCTCCTGAACATTATTTCAAATGGGGTCACCTTGTTTAAGTAGGGTGTACATCACGCCCTGAGGAGGGTGAAAGGAAGGAGATCCACCCATCCACCACCAGCCTCCAGAATTAGCTTTGTCAAGGTCTCTTTAAGAGTCTGGTTCATTCTCTTTACTTGCCCGGAACTCTGGGGCTGGTAGGCACAATGTAGTTTCCAATTAGTGCCCACAGCCTTGGCCAATGCCTGTGAGACTGAACTTAAAAATGCAGAGCCGTTGTCTGACCCAATCGCGAGAGGCAGCCCAAACCTAGGAATTATTTCCTCTAGTAGCTTTTTGGCTACCACTCCTGCTGTCTCATGTTTGGCAGAAAAAGCCTCTACCCAGCCTGAAAATGTATCTACAAAAACTAACATATACTTGTGCCTGTATTTTCCGGGTTTCATCTCTGTAAAATCTATTTCCCAATAAATTCCTGTTTCCTTACCTCTTTCTTTTTTTCCCTCTTCCCATTCTAGTTCCTCCCGCATTAATTGCCTGGCATTGAGCACATCTATCAGCTGCATCCTGAACCATACGCCCTAATTTAGAAACCTGGAATTGCTTGCCTATAAGCTCTTTGAGTTTGTGTGTCCTCAAATGAGTGCCCTGATGTGTCTGGTCTACTAACTTCTTACCTAGTCTTTGAGGAAGAATTAACTTTCCTGTTTTAGTCTTAGCCCAGTCCCCTTCATAGTCCAATTTAGCCCATTTTTGTAAATACTTTAAATCTTCCTCTGAATAGTCTGGTTTTTCTGGTAGGGCTGGAGCCAGGAGTGTAACCAGCTCTTGTGCTATTTCTCAGGCTGCTTCCTCTGTGGCTTGATCTGCTAATTGGTTTCCTTTTGAAATCAGATCAGTCCCCTTTTGGTGCCCGGGGCAATGCATAACAGCCACCTCTTTTGAGTCCCAAATAGCCTGGAGGAGAGCCAATATTTCTCCTCTGTTTTTAATCCCTTTTCCTTCTGCTTTTAATAGGCCTGTTTCTCTATAAATAGCCCTATGTATATGGAGAGTAGCAAAGGTGTACCTGCTGTCAGTATAGATGTGGGCAGTTTTACCTTTGGCCATCTGCAGTGCCTTGGTGAGTGCAATCAGCTCTGCTTTTTGTGCTGAGGTTCCGTGTGGCAGGGCTGCCATCCAGAGTTTCTGCTCAGGGGAAACTACCACAGCCCCTGTATACCTCTTTCCATCGACCATGTAGCTACTCTCATCTGTGAACAGAGTCATCTCTGCATCCAGGAAGGGAATGTCTCTGAGGTCCGGCCTTATTCCTGTGACTTGGGTTAGGACCTCTCTGCAGTCGTGTGGGTGGCCAGCCAGTTCCTCTGGCAGCAGCGTGGCTGGATTTAGCACCACCAGGGGCCAGAAGGTCACTCTTGGTTCATTGAGGAGGAGGGTCTGATACCCCGTCACTCAGGCATTCATCATCCATTGGTCTGGTGGAGTCCAGAGAAGGCCCTCAATAGCGTGGGTGGTGGTCAAGATGAGATTTTGACCCAAAGTCAATTTACTTGCATCCTTGACCAGGAGGGCCATGGCAGCAATTATGCGGAGGCAAGGGGGGAACCCAGCCACTACTGGATCTAGTTTTTTGTTAAGATAGGCTACTGGCCTTTGCCAAGGCCCCAGGGTCTGAGTCAAAACTCCTTTGGCCGCCTCTGCCTTTTCATCCACATACAAGTGGAAGGGCTTGGTAACATCTGGGATGGCCAATGCTGGGGCACTCAGTAAGGCTGTTTGTAATTCTCAAAATGCTCCTTCTGCCTCAGCTGTCCACTCTATCATAGTGAGCCCCCCTTTTGCCAGTTCGTAGAGATGTCGGGCAATCTCCGCAAACCGCGGTATCCACAGCCTACAGTAGTCCACCGTCCCAAGAAACTCCCTCACTTGTTGGGATGTGGTGGGGTGGGGGTGTCAGGTGATCACCTGTTTCCTGGACTAAGACAGTGAACGCACTCCCTCATGGAGATCAAAGCCTAGATAAGTGGCATGGCTCTGACAGAGCTGTGCTTTCTTTGCTGGCATCCAATACCCTTTTTCCTGCAGAGTCTGTAAGAGAGCTCTCATCCCCCACAAACATGACTCATAGTCCTCAGTGGCTATTAGCAAGTCATCAACATACTGTAATAGAGTGACTCCCAGGTTGGAGGTTCTGTACTCACACAAATCCTTGTGTAGGGCCTTGTCGAAGATGGTGGGTGAATTCTTGAATCCTTGGGGAAGTCTTGTCCAGGTGAGCTTGCCTTGGAATCCTTCTTGTGGGTCAGACCACTCAAAAGCAAAGAGGGGCTGAGACTCCCTTGCTAAAGATATGCAGAAAAATGCGTCTTTGAGATCTAAGATGGTATAGACAGTTCTTTTGGGGCCCAGGAGGGAGAGGAGGGTATCGGGGTTAGGTCCCATTGGGTGGATATCTTCAACCCATTTATTCCCGCAAGTCCTGAATGGGTTGGTACTCCCCAGTCTCAGCCTTTTTGACGGGCAGCAAAGGTGTGTTCCATGGAGACTTGCAAGGAACTAGGATCCCGTCTCCTCAGAGGCGGTTAATGTGTTTTCTGATCCCTTCCTTTGCTTCCCAGGGGAGGGAGTACTGCCAGACACGAACAGCCATGGCCATTGGTTTTAATTGTACCACCACTGGAGGCTGTCCCTTGGCCAAGCCAGGGGGCTTCCCTTCTGCCCAGACTTCGGGAAACTCGACCTGTAGGGTTTGGAGAAGGCTCCCTTCTCTCATCTCCTCTGGTTCTGAGACTGGTTCGTAAAGAAGGTATTCATCTACTGCTGCCACAAACATCTGCACAGTGGGTTGTCTTAAGGTTACAGTCATATCTCCTTCCGAGAACTGAATGCCAGCTCATAGTTTGTGGAGGAGATCTCTTCCCATCAGGTTATATGGGGCATTAGGGAGGACCAAGAATCGATGCTTGACTACTCCTGAGGCCAAATTTAAAGTCCTTTCTGTTGTCCATTTATGTCTTTCTGTGCCATTCACCCCTTGTACCCAGACTTCCTCTCCAGATAGTTTTCCCATAGGTTTAAGTAATGATGAAAATTAGGCTCCCGGGTCCAACAAAAAATCAATTGGTTTCCCCTCCACTTCAATTTTTACCCGAGGTTCGGGGAGGGGCTCCGAACCACAGCACCTTCAGTCTCTGGTGGCCAGCATTGCCGTCTTCCTTTTGGGGCACTCCCTGGCCCAATGTCCTTTTTCCTTACAGTAAGCACACTGATCTGAATCTAAGTCTTCCCGCCTGCCTTCTCTGTGCTTAGGCTTTTCCTTCCATTTACCATCCCCTACCTGCCTTTCCCCTTTCCATTGATCTCTTTCCCCCTGTCTCCTCCCTGCCTCATATAATGCCAAAACCTTAACCATTTTTTTTTTGTCTGTTTTTCATCCTCTTGTGCATCCCTGTTGTTAAACACCTTTTCTGCTATTCCCACTAACTCGGTCAGATTCTTCCCTTCAAATCCTTCAATTTTCTGAAGTTTCCTCCTTACATCTGGGGCTGACTGACTGGCAAAAGCAAGATTCACTGCCCTCTGATTTTCGGGTGCCTCAGGGTCGATCGGGCTATACATTTTATAGGCTTCAATAAGACTTTCTAGGAAAGCTCCTGGAGACTCATTCTTACATTGGGTCACCACACTAATTTTAGATAAACTTATGGGTCTACTTGCAGCTGCACGGAGACCTCCCAGTAGAGCCTGGTGGTAGAAGCATAGGCTCTCCTTACCTTCATCGGAGTTCCTTCAGGCAGTAGTCCTCCATTTGCCGGGGATCGAGGTCCCTGCCAAGTCTTTCACTTATCACCTTATGGGTTTCTTGCATGATGCGATCCCTCTCTTCCTCGTTAAAGAGAGCCATGAGGAGCTGTTGAATATCCATCCAGGTGGGCTGGTGGGTAAGAAAGACAGTCTCCAAGAGACTAATTAAATCCTGAGGGTGGACAAAAAAGGATTTGTGTTGGGCCTTCAAGTTATAGATGTCAGAAGAGGAGAAAGGGATATAGGTTAGGTGGGGCGCCCTCTCCCGTCTGGTAGAGCAACCTCACGGAGAAGCAGCATCGGCGTTGATGGAACCAGTGAGGTAGAGGGAGGCAGAGGGGGATAGAGGAAAGGGGAAGGATCAGGGTGGTCTTTCTGCTTGGTGGTCCCATAGGTGGACCCCAACCGCGTATAAGGTGGACTGGTAAGGGCATCTCAGGACTGAGAGTCAGGTATAGGGGACAGATAAGGAGGGGGAAATTCCACATCCTCCACATCCGATGGGGGTAGGACAGTCTTCTTCCCTGGTTCCCCCTTATCTTTCTGTTCTGGTTTTGGTGATCTAACCTGCCTTAGAGGGAGAGAGATGGTTTCATTAGCAGGGGGAAGGTGAGACTTGAGCCATGACAGTGGCTCTTCTATCAGTTATCGCCAGGCCACAATGTATGGTATTTGGTCTCGAGGGAGATCGAAGACCTTACTCTGGGTAGAGTAGATCTGAGCCAAGGCAAACATTCCTTCTGGTGGCCACCCTGTGGAGAAAATGGGCCATTCTAATTGGCAGAGTGTTTTTAGTTTTTGCAGGTAAACCTTGTCACCCGACTGGGTGGCTTTACCTTGAAAATCCTTGAAATGCTGGAGAACAAGACTTAGGGGTGTCACAGGTCCCTTACTCCCCGCTTGCCCCATTTCTCCAAACACAATAAACAACACAACAGACAACAAAAAGACAAGACAAAGACAACTGCAGGCTCAGCGTTCCTTAGCCACCTATGGGGACTTTCTTGATTTCCTGACCGCCTAGGGGGACTCAAACCCCCTGACGATCTACCAGTGGAGGGATGGGGCGTTCCTGCATCCACTCCAGCCCTGAGGAGCATGGCTGCGTCCAGCTTCTCCCCAGTGGGCTATACCCTGGAGCTCCACAACCAGACAGACAGACAGGATCCCAAGATCTTACCTCCAGAAGCTTTTCCCAGAAATTCTGATGCTGGCTCAGTTGCCGTCGTTTGATTCCAGACAAGCCCCCAGTGATAAGTCCCCCAATAATGGGTCCTTGATCAAAGGAGCGAGACTGATACAAAGCGAAGGTCAAGCAAAGCTTTATTTCACGCCAAGCATCAAGAATCAAACCGACTGGTGGGGGCCATCTCTTACAGAGAGGGCGACCCCTCCCAGCCTCACAGACTAACTTTTGTAGAGTAAAGGCCATGTGGTTGAGCCTGGCCACACACAGGTGGCCAATGAGAGTGCAACACACAGAGAAAACTGCATAGTCATGCTAGGTCACACACAGGTGGCCAATTGAATTACAATTTACCCTAATAGATATTTGAATTAGCCTATCACCTTGGTCAGAATTGGCGCCCAAAAGGCAGGGCCCACTCTTCTTGGTAGCTAGGGAGACAGTATGCATGCCCCACTGATTGGATGTCTCCACCTGGCCTGACCTGCCCTTGTATCTGGGCTTTGCTACCTGGGATTGGTTTCCCGGACTTGCTTTTAAGTAAGTTCCTCTGGGAGGGGTAGGGTCAATCTAAGTTTACTGCATAAACAACAAAATGGTTCCCTCTGGCTAAGTAGGCCCTTGCATCCCCTACCACTAGGATCAGTCACATCTACAGGATACAACAGGCCTATGGATGTGAAGCAAAAACACAACTACACACAGTACTGTACAATCATAGAACAGGAAAGATCTCTGGGGAAATTAACAATATGATGATAGAGATGAGTAATTGAGTGGATACAGTAGATAATTACAGTTGTCCATCCCTGAAGTCGTGCAATCAGGATGGTGATGGCAGCAGGAGAGAGAGTTTGTTTCTTCCACTTGTTTGTTTCACCCACATGGTGGGTGAGATGATGGGCCTGGAAGAGTTCTGCATAGAGGCCATAGAGATGGAGCAGGAGTTGGAGGAATCATGAGATCAAGTATTGGATTTATGGGATGATTTTGTTTTGGTTTATTTAGTTTTGCTTCTAGTTGTTGAATGACAGTCATTCCTGTATGTTTGGAGGAGGAATGGCTGAACCAGGAGAGAAAGGGAAGTGCATGATACAGGTGAGTGAGGGGCCATGTGTGCCCACATGGAGGGGCAGCCTGAGACAAGAGGGTCCCTACCCCATAATTGCTTAGAAGCTGAGGACATGGGTGCAGAGGTGAGGGGAGCAAATGGGGGAAGTGTGCAGTTCTCACCTGAGTCCTTTCCTGAGTGAAGAAAAAAATGAGCTTATCACCTCAGAGAGGGGAGCAAGGAGTGAGTGGAGGAGCATTAGAAAGGAGAAGGAAGTGAGAGGCAGCCCTCTCAGGAGGATGACAGGGAGCTGAGTGGGGAAGTGGCATCTGGAGAGAGCAGGGCTGGGGCCCCTGAGCTCTGTGTTCATCGCCTTAGAGAGAGAGAGACTTCTAGCAGCAGGAGGATAGATAAGAGACTAGAAGCAAATGCAACAAGGCAGCTCAGGGATGAGAATTACATCTTTTTACTTTGTCTTTTATTTTATTTTATTATTTTTAACATCTTTTACTTTGTCTTTTATCACTTTCCTCATTTTATAATTTTCCTGCAATGAATAGACATGACATCATATATATTGTACATTATATACACATATCACAATCAGAATGTAAACGCTGTATTTATGCTTGAAAAGGGCAGGAGATGCTGGGAAAATCAGCAGCTCAGGGCACAGAGCTGGAAGGGCTGGGCCCGCCTGTCTGCGCTCTCGGCAGGGAACACACAGAGCCTCTGCTCCATGTCTCAGGATCCTGTTCCCTGGGGGGCCAAGCAGAGTCTTTCCCTTTTTTTAAGCTGTGCTCATTGTTTCATTTATTACTAACTTGTCAATTTTAATGGTTTTAAGACATGGGTTTTCTATGTTACATGGCATTTAAAGGTATTTTAGTGTGAGAATTCCTCCATACAATCTATGCCACCTGCTTCAGAAATTGAAATATAAAGGCAAAATAGTTCAGTGAAAAGATGATTGGTCATAAAGTAGACGATCAGAACCTGAGTCGTCATTCATGGTCTGAGGATGATCTATCAGGTGTAGGGATATTAAAGCAATTTATTTTTGAAAACTTTATACATACACTTATAAAATAATTCAATAGATACTCAAAAATGTTTAAAAATACTTGAATGGTAATAACCCCTCATCCCCTAGTCACCCAAGTTCTCTACCCAAAATCCATCATAGTTAGTCATTTCTCATGTCTTGAAAATACACGTGTGCCCTAATGCCTACTGTTATATCAGGAAACAAGCTCTGACCACAGACTGGTAGAAAATATTTGCAAATCACATAAGCGATAAAAGACTTCTTTTAGAATATTCATAAAATCCTTAAAAAGGAATAATAAGAAATTTTAAAAAATGAGCAAAACTCTGAGCAGACACCTCACCAGGAAAATATACTCATGGGTAATAAGCACATGAAAAGATGTTCAGCAGCAGGTGTCATTAGGGAGATGCAAGTACAACGTCAGTGATCTGCCATCACACACTTGTTAGATGGTGGGAATCCAAACACTGATAGTGTCACCTGCTGACCAGGACAGGGAGCCACAGAAAGCCTCAGTCACTAATGGCAGGAAGACAAAATAGCACAGCTGCTGTGGGAGATGGTCAGCAGGTTCTTATAAAGTCAGATGCAGACTAAGCACAGAAGCTGCTGGTCCCCCTATAAGGTATTTACCCAAGTCATTTGAGAACTCATGTTTGCACAACAACCTGCATGCAAATTGTCCCAGCGGAACAGCTCTCACCTGTGTGCTGCACATCCTGACTTCCTTCCAAAGACTACTTTATGGAAAGGGACAAAGCCAAAGAAGGAACTTCATAGGGAGCATCTGGGTTAGACGACCATAGCCAGTGGATGAAGGTGAACTTCATCCGTGATGAGCGAGCGATCATGGTATGTTCTGGCTATGTTGTGTGAAGAACGGCCCACCCAGGTTGGTGTTCCCAAACCCCACAGCCTCAGCCAGCCTGATTCACAATGAGAGACAGTCTACAAAGTGCCGGAATCATCTCCTCAAACATGTCAGGGTCATGAAAAACAGGGACAGTCTGAGACATGGTCACAGCCAGAGGATCCCGAAGGAGACATGATGGGACTCAATGAGGCAACTTGGATGGGATCTTGGGAGAGAAAACAAAACCGTGAAAGCAAATCCTGTGTGGAGATCAGTAGTAATGTGTGAATATTGTGTCATTAGCTGTGACAAATGTGTGACGGTGAGATTGGGGTTAATGACAGGACAAGTGAGTGTGAGGTGCACAGGGACTCTGCACTAACTTTGTCACTTCTCTGTAAATCCCCAACTATTCTAAGATGAAAGAGTGTCTTTTGTAAAATAGTCCTCAGAGAGGGAATAGATCCAGGAGGAAAACAAGGATCTACTTTTCATTTTTCCTGAGCTTGTCATCCAGGGACTGGAGAGAGGTTGTGGGGAGGACAGATGGAAACTCAGACAGGGGGCAGGACTTCAGGGCGCTTCTCTCCTCGGATCCCAGCCCTGCCCCCACACCTGGCCCCAGGACTGCTCAAAAGGCCCCTTCCTCACCCCACTATGCCCAACCTGCAGGTCCTCCATTTGGGCCTGACTCAGCTCAGCCCTGTGCTCCCGGGTGGTTCAGGACCTAGGTGCAGCTCCGCCTTGAGGCCACAGGGTTGAGGGCAGGAAACTGGAGCACCCTTTGGGCATCTCCCCAGGGGCCTCCCCAGGGTCTCCTTTGGCTCCCAGCAGGGCACAGGGCTGTACACACAGGAGAAGCCCCCATCCAGTGTCAGGTCCCCAGTCTGAATTGTCTTCCCAAATACACACTGACACAGGTGCTTTCTCCCCATTGAATGACCATGGACTTTGGCCTGAGGGAGGAACCGATTTTCAGGCCATAACAACTGCTTCCCAGGTCTGCAGTGGAACCCACACACATACTGGGTATGCTCAGTCTCCTCCTGGGACCTTGACTCTGGTGTCCCTGTCACTTCTTCCTACTGCTGCTTCAGGGCTAACAGGTCCTCCTCCAGGGAACCGGCTCTGGAGTCTCAGTCACTAAGAGCAGGAGAAGGAGGGGAGGAGGAAGGGATGAAGCTCCCTGGGTGATGGACTGGAACCTGGGGATGCTCCTGGAGGAGTGAGCACAGGGAGGAAGTAGTGACATTAGGGGGTGGGGGTCACCAAGAGTGCAGGAGGAGGAACCAGAGATGAGAAGGTCAGGGGAAGGGGTCATCATAGGGGACTTTTGTGCAGGGAGGATGGGTTCTGTCTGGAAGAGCAAAGGGGCTGGATGGGGCTCTGGGGGCATCAAGGAACTGAGAGGAAGTGGAGCCAGGCCCGTATACCATGAAGGGCCAGCCTGGTTTCTGATTCTGGAGTTTCCAGATTGCCACTGCCTATACAAGTGTGTCTTTAAAGCTAGACCTCCCTCTGGTTCTTTTGTTCTTTCAGCAGTGTCTCCTGATTGTCCCCCAGCCCTGCGGAGTGTAGTGATCATGCGGGGATTTTGACTCAGCTTGTGTTCAGATTTCACATCTCAACCCTCTGCTGCTGCCTCACTTTCAAATTTAAGCCTTTAAGAATCTAGCTCCTTGGCACTGTGACTGCTGTCATCTGCCCCCTTCAGCCATGGGGGCTGCAGTTATGCTGCAGGAGTGGGGAACACGCACAGGGAGGAAGGTTACAAACTTGCACTTCAAGCCCATCCTAGTGGTAGTTATTCAAGATTAAAATTCTCTCATGTTTCTCATTTAATTCATTTACTTTTCAGTGACTTCAAATATTTTTTTATTTATTTACTTAGTTTTTAAGTAGGTATCATGCCCAGCGAGGACCCCAATGTGAACTTTGAACTCACAATTCTAGAACAAGAAATAGACTGAGGCCAAGAGTCCGACATTTAGCTGACTGAGCCGCCCAGGCATCCCTCAAATATTTATTTTTTAATGTTTTTTTCTAGTTTTCATAATTGTTTTCTGGGGAAGAACTGAGTCAAGCCCTTCCTCCTGCCATTACCAGAAGTCTCACCTGAGAGAGGATTTAGGGTAAAGAGGTCACAGCCTGCGATGTGATCTTGTGAGACCAGTGAGGGTTCAGGCACTTGGGATTCTGTATTCATGTTTCTCCAACTGAAATACAGGGAAGCCTGGGATCTGGGCTCACAGTTGACTTGACGGAACCACAATGACAAAGAAGGATGTGCCTGCCCCACCTCCCATCTGACTGCTTCTTTACTGTGGAAACAAGTACCGCATGTGAGAATTTTCTTACATTATCTGCACCAAGTCATCAGAGAAGTTAAATGTCATTGTTATAAGTTTTATTTATTAGTTCTCATACACAAGATTAGAATTTGTTATGTATATTCACTTAATGTAAAATGTGAAAAGAAACCAGCTCAAATTGTAATAGAATAATTTTTAAAAGTATTTTAAAAAAGTATTAAAAAAAGTATTTAAAAAAAGACTAATGTTCCATTAGTCTCAGGTGTACAAAGTAATGATGTGACAAGTTCGCATGTCACACTCTATTCCTCACAGGTGTAGCTCCCATCTGCCCAATGCAGGCCTATGACAGTGTCATCCATTGTCTTCCTCGTGCTGTGCCTTTTATTCTCATCACATATTCATTCTGGAAATGGAAGCCTGTGTCCCTACTGCCACTTCCCCATGTCCCCGGCCCCCACCCCTTCCCTTCTGGCGATGGTCTCAGATGATCATTTACTGGATGAGTAAAACCTGTGAACAAGAGAATCCTGTGAATAGAAAGTGCACTGAAGTAAATATTCAAAGCAATTTATTTGAGTTAACACTTGACCGTATCATCCTGAAATCACTGACTACAGAGACTTCTGTAGGACCAAGTGAGAACATCCAGAAATCTCTCTAGAATTTTGTCTGAGACCGGGAACTTCTGTCCCACCATGTAACAGTTTCCCAGCTTCTCAGAGCCCCAGTGACGACACCTGATGCAGTGAACTCCTCACATCAACAAAACCCTCCTTCTTACACACCTTAAATTGAGTCTCCAAGCAAGTGATTAGAACACATTCTTGTGACATACTTGAAACAACACAGATAAGGATTTATTGCCAGACTGATAACTTTTCCCCACACGAGTCTCATTCTGGTAGACTCAGGGCGGCCACCAGCAGAAGCAGTGACAGAGCCTGTGGGACACGCATGGCTCCTGGTCTGGTCACAGCCTCGGTCACCACATATAACGCTCGGCTTCACAGCTCAGAGGACAGCGCAAGCTTCTGATGACACTGTTTCCATGTTTGTTGCTGTTATCATCCGGCAGTACTATTATAGAAAGTTCTACTGTTCCCAGGATGTTCCTGTGTGCAGCTCATTTATAATGTTCTTCAAATGGTTCATTTTTTAAAAAAAAGATTTTATTTATTTGACAGAGAGAGAACCCAAGCAGGAAGAGCAGCAGGCAGAGACAGAGGGAGAAGCAGACTCCCTGCTGAGCACAGAGCCTGATGCGATGTGATGTGGGGATCCATCCCAGGACCCTGGGATCATGACCTAAGCCAAAAGCAGACGCTTAAGGAACTGGGCCACAAAGGTGTCCCTCAACTGTTCTTTTTGATGATGGCTAATGATTTCCATTGCATCCTGATCGCGGACAGCATGTGCTCACACGTTCAGCTCTCACACAGCTTTGGGGCGTGATCTGCCTGTCATCTGTACACGGCTGGTAAGAGCAAGACACCAGTGAGTTTCGAGAAAGTAGCAGGGATTTTTTTTTTTTAATTGTAAAAATACCAAATAGTGTTTCCTTTGCAGGAAATCATACACAATCTGCATTCTGTGGGAGCACTATGAGTGTGGGATTGGAATATGACTGTCACAGGGGGCGGGGGACAGGGAGGGATGTTGTGTCGTTGTCTCCCATTGTGTTATGTTGTGGGCCTTGTCTCTGCTGTCATACAACACACGTGTGTACACACACACACACACAGACATACACACACACACACACACACACACACACAGATACACACGCATTCCCCACATGTGCATCACTAGGTCCTCAGTCAGTGAAAGCTGGAGCCTCCTCCGAACCCTGCTCCCCCTGCTTCCTCCCTCAGGACAGCGCTCTCTGCAGTATTCCCCCTCGGCAGGGTCAGAGCCGCTCCAGGAGGCCCTGCATGTCCTAACTTGGGCTCCACAGTCCAGCCACCTTCCTCTGCCATGACCCTGAGGAGAGGGAGACAGAGTCTGGAGTCCAGTGGTGCATGCAGGAGCCAAGTTCTTCAGGCGATGAGACCAAGATCTTCACGAGCCAGATGAAGAGTAACCCTGAAACCTGAGAATGTTCAGCGATCCTACCACCAAACCCCGGGGCTCAGTTCGGACAAAAAGCAGAGACGACAGGGGCACCTGGGTGGCTCAGTGGGTTAAGCCTCTGCCTTTGGCTCAGGTCATGATCTCAGGGTCCTGGGATGGAGCCCCACGTCTGGCTCTCTGCTCAGTGGGGAGCCTGCTTCCCCCCCGCCTCTCTCTGCCTGCCTTTCTGCCTACTTGTGATCTCTGTCAAATAAATACAATCTTAAAACAACAAAAAAAAAGCAGACACAACAGCCAGCAGCTCTGGGCCTGGGAGAAAGCAGAGGGAACCATGCACACCCCTCACCCCAGGGGCATGAGACCCTCTTGTCAGGTGCCCCCCTGCCCCCGTATCAGGCTGGGGCAGGCAGGTGCACACAAGCTGTCAAATGAAAGTGAAGGCTGGGGCAGTCTGCTCAGGGGGGCCGGTTATTTGTGTCATTAAACGGTTAACTAACCAGACTCAGTAGGTCATGGATGCAGTTTAGGTTCCTGTAGGGGAGGAACCAGAAGGTATAAGCTAGTGGTTGTCCTCACAGAGCCTACAGTGAAGATGGGGAGGCGCCCACCCTTCTGAGAGCACGTGACTGAGCGTGTGAGGCAGAATGAGAGCTACTGAAGACAGACGCCTCCTTAGATGTCACACGAGAAGCAGATACAGTTTACAGGGATCATAGGCCAGACCCCCAGTGGTTGGGGGAAGTTTCGTGACTGAGCTGGAACTCTGTGTGGACCCTGATGTGTGTGTACGATCTGGGTTGATGGGGGGTGAGGTTCTAAGCAGTCAGCAGTCAGGTTGGGCAAGATGTGGATGACATTGGACACAGGGAGGTCAGGATGTAGGTGTAGTTAATCATTTCTTGTTAAGGTCTTGAGGGTTTAACATATGAAACAGTCAGTGGAGGACCTTGCATGTGGGATCCAGGCATAAACCTGTGAGAGGCACAATTAGGGCTCAGACTTTCCAATACAGCAACGTGAATCCCACAGTTTGCCAGATGGTTCTGTTTCAGGCCCTGACAGAGTCCTGCCTTCTCAGGGCTCACAGCATCCGAGGAGAGAGATGATATGCAGTGAGGTTTGGTACAGTGTGTAAGGATGCAGCCAGGAACTTTCCAGAACTTTTTCAGGATCTGGGAACAAAATCTAGGAAGAGGTGCTCCTAGGACTCCCATCACTCAGGCTGTTACAAAGGTGTTAAGAGCTGTGCAGGAGAAGGAAGACCAAGTACGTCCTTCTTACTGTGTCACACTAGTACAGTCTAGACAGTGAATGTTCCCTACAGAGAAGCTGGTGGAGGTGGGGCGCAGGGACAAATGCTGGGGGGCTCCAGAGACGTGCTCTATCCTGACTGACACTGCCTGATCCTGGGGAGGAGGTGGGCAGGCCCCCCACCCTGCAGGTCACAGTGGCTGGGAGCTCCAGGAGGATAATGGGACCCTGAGGTGGTGACTAGGACAATGACAGTGACTGAGTTTGGACATGGAGCCTCTGCCATCCATGGTAGTCTCATCGTTGACACTACCCCAGCAGATATGGGAGGCCAGTGGACACTTCATGGAGGGACGAGATGGACTCGAGAAGCCACGTTTCCTGTCACTGCAGAGACACTTGGGGTTTGGGACAAGAACATCAGCCGCACTGGTAAGGACGCCCCACAGCCCAGCCCTGCAGCTCTGCCCAGCCCAGCCTGGGGCCACCCTCTCTCCAGAGCTACTCACACACGGGGATGGAGGACATCTATTGTGGGATGGGGGGGTTATGCGCTGAGGACAGTGGCCCATCCTGAGTTCCCTGGGCAGTGCCATGACACGCATTCTTCTTAGGCCCACACTGGGGAACGTTCTCTCGGGAGAGCACGGCAGTAGCTCTGAGGCTCATGGAGGTTTCTCACTCTTCAGGCTCTTGCCCAGCAGAGACAGAGTAGCTTTGAGGACCTATCAATACTGAGCTAGAGATACTGAGTTACAGGCTTCATAAGCTGGTGGAGAGGCTCTGAAAAGGCTCTTCTTGTGAGGGAAAATGTCAGAAGTGGTCCCCACCCCCTTCTCTTGGGCCCAGGCCTGGCTAGTGCTGGTTCCTTCTGCCCCTTGATAAGCAACACACCCTGTGTGGCCCTGGCAGGCAGCCAGACCCTCAGCAGGTATCGCATCTTGGTCTGTGGAGTCGATGTTTTTCCAGAAGGCTTTGCCTTAGCGCTCCCTGTTTGCTTTTCCACAGAGGCTCCCAGAACACACGTGACCAACCCCACCCCTCTGACTGTGGGGTCACCCTGAGGGGCTGTGCACCCTGGGCTCCTACCCTGCAGAGATGACCCTGACCTGGCTGTGAGCTGGGGAGCACCAGACCTGGGACAAAGAGCTTGTGGAAAAGAGGCAGAAGGGGATGGAACCATCCAGAAGTGGGTGGCCATTGTGCTGCCTTCTGGAGATGAAGAGAGATACACGTGCTGTGTGCAGCATGAGGAGCTGCCTGAGCCCATCACCATGAGCCATGAGGGAGGTGAGATGAGCAGTGGAGCCCAATATCAGGGACCCAGGAGCCTTCTAGAGACTCTTAGCAGAGTCAGGGCACAGGGGCACCCCTCACTTTTCCTTTTCTCCTCAGATCCATTTGCCCAGCCCACCATGCTCCTCAAGGGTGCATTTGCTTGTTACATTTCTTTGACACTCTGGTCTTTGGGGTTGTTTTAGCAGGAATTTATTTTATTATTATTATTATTTTATTTATTTATATGAGAGAGAGACAGAGAGAGCAGGAGTAAGGGAGAGGGGCAGAGGGAGAGGAAGAAGCAGTCTCGCCCCAAACCCCTCCCCCATTCAGGGCATGATCTCAGGAGCCTGGGACCATGACCTAAGCCGAAAGCAGATGCTTGACCGACTGAGGCACCGAGACACCCCTTAGCAGGAGTTTAGATTGTTGGAACTATAGTTGCTAGAGTTGTGCTCTAGAACAATAAGAACTCAGGTGGGGAGGTGATCTAGTTTCCTCATTCTGATCTATAACTGTCTCACCCCAAGAGTTCAACTCAAGCTCCTAATCCTGCTAATTCTGAAGGAGATATGGAGGCAACCTGCTGTGCACCAACGCCTGGGGAGGCACAGGGAGACCGCTGGCTGGTGGGAGACTAGGCTAAGAGAAGGTGAGAGGCTGGAGACCAGCTGGACCCCCAGAGCCTCAATGCCACGTGGGGCAATGCATGCAGTTGCCTCTGGAATCCAGGATCTCAATCTAAGGTCACATATCCTGTTCCTATAGGTGGGTTCCAGAAGCAGGCATGCAGGAGATCCAGAGAGTGCCTAGGGAGGGGGGTCTCTTTCTGGCGGAACAAAAATTCTCAGGGCCTCCTCCTTCATAACCCTACATTTTTTTAATGATGAAGTGGGATGAACTCAGACCCCAGTTGAATTGGCAAATATGAAGGGAGTGTGTTATGTGGTTGTATGTCTGTCTGGAGGAGTTCACAGTCCTTTAGAAATGTGTATAGGTATTTGTGTGTGGAGATTTGTACATATGTGTGTGAGTGCATACAATCATGTATGGGTGTTCGTTGTATATGTGTGCCTCTGGGTGCATGTGTGTGTGCGTGCTGGCATGCGCTGCTCTGAGAATTTGTCACCCTTGCGTACAGCCTGGCCAGTTCGTGGTTGCCCCACCCCCACCCCATGGGTTATAAGCACAGAACAGCTCTCTGTCTGCGTCAGGTGAGAAAGTGAGAGGGGCTCAGGGGTGATGAGTGAGGGGGCGAACTGGTACATGTCATGGTAGGAAGAAGAGAACAGGAGCTACATTGGTGGGACTTGCTTCCTCCCCAGGGTTCTGCTTGATAAAAGCATCAGACACTGTGTTAAGGATGTACACGAATTGAATTGTTTAAGGTTTCATAATAATGCTGTGAGAGTGGAAAAGCTACGATCTCCATTTTAGGCAAGGAAACCAAGGTCACTCAGAGGTTAAGTGACTCAATTGGCTGAGCCATGATTCTAACAGAACAGTCAGGAGCTGAGCCCAAGTGCCCACTGTTTTGCTTCATTTTGTGTTTGGCCTCTGACACTGTTTATCCGCTCACTAATGGCCACCACCTTCTGTGGCTCTGACAGCTTCTCCTTCTCTGGCACTGAGTCTTGTCAGGCGTATGCATTTCTCACCGTCCCTGTAGAGGAGTCCATGGGGTTTGAGGGGACAGGAGAGCTGGTTGTACGTTGGCAGATGGAGTGTGTTTGCTGCAGGTGGAGGGGAGGGAGGTCACATCTGGGCTGTAGGGAATCAGTGGAGTCTGCATCTGGGGTGTGAGGTGGGCTGTCCCGCATGTAGAAGTGGGGAGACCAGCCGTGGGTGGGCAGAGTTCACTTACTGCTTTGTTCACAGCCTGAAAGCACAGCCTGAGTGGGCCCAAGAGACACTGGGGTGAGCACTCATGACCTTGCAATTCTGCTGCCCCTGAGTCCTCTTCTTCCAACTGACTTTCTGGCGATGCCTGCTCTCCAAGGTGAGAGGTGAGGGCAAGTCTAGCCTTACCCCTGCTCATGGCACTTGCTCCCACCCTGCCTATAGCTTCCTCCTGGGGTTTGACATGAACTCGACATTCATCTTATGAAGAGAAAGCAGGATGTGTTTCACAATTTCATAGGAGCACATGGTCCCTCAGATTAAAAACAGCCTCATTCACCAGCCTCCCAAGAGGCTACTTTCGTCTGTGTGGCTACATCCCAGCATTATGGTGACACAGAATGAGGTAGTAGGTGTTACCATAAAAGGAAGGAAACTTCCTCTTTTTCTGCTTTCCTTGCCCTGCTCATGGACCACAGACATGGTGTTAGGTGCCCTGGTCATGCTAATAAGGAAACCTTCCAAGGTCATTGTCACCAGTGTGTCTGGACAGCCGCATGGTGCAGAGCGACCCTACAGTCCTGGATGACTCACCTCACATGCAACACACACAAGCTGCTGTCCCGTCGACACCACTGTTAGCTGGGTTTCTGTTGCACACAACTGAACTAATGCATATGGAGAGGGGAGGGCTTCCTGAAGGGGGTGGCTGTGGTGGTCTGATCTGGAGATGAGCCGAGACAGATCCACAGGGGGCAGCACTGGGGGCTCCCTGGGACACTGCCTGTGTTGGAGGAAGGGAGAGCTGGGCCCTAGGGGCAGCACAGGGAGACTGGAGACTGTTCTCTCATCTTTATAGCCACAGGGCTGCCCTGGGGGCGTGCATGGACTCACCAGCTGTTACATTTGTTTCTTCTCTTCCCTTTCTGTACTTTTTACAGAATTCCCCTGTTGACTGCAGCCAGGACGAGAATCCCTGCTGGCGACCTTTCCTCCTCCTCCTCCTGTCTGAGGGCAGTGGCTGTTGGGGCTGAGATCTGGAGAAGAAACCCCTCAGAGGGAAAAAGAATTCAGGGTGATTTGTCAATGGATTCTATCAGAAATCTGCACTTACCCAGGCTGGCTTGGATGGCCCACCTTGGGACTGTGGACCCCAGGCCCCTCATATCTTGTGTCCTGGTGATTCCAGATACTCACTGCATGACTTCACTCTATTCTGTGTGTCACCAGCAAGTCACTATGTCCAGCTTCTGTTCCCAAAGTGGGTATTATTACACAAGGGCATGATACTGGAGGATGGGAACACTGAGGCCATCTTGGGATCTGCTTACAGCAGGGGTGATTTTGGGAACCACCTGAATGCGTGGCCTCTCACAGGCCTGTGGCTAGGAATGCAGAGACCAGACCAAATGAAGAGTTCAAGTCCGAGGATGTTGGTGATCACTCCCCAGGAATCCAGATCAGAGTCGGGATGTCACACATAGTTGCAGGGGGACAAGGCTTGAGGCTCCACCAGTCAGGTGACTACATGTCAGACTCTGACTCAGGATGTGTGTGACAGAGAAGATGGGATGGTGCTGCATGCATTTGGCACAGGTGGTGTGAGTGGCTGTTGTGTCATCCAGCTGCTGGAAGCAGCAGCGACAGCAGTCTGGCCTCAGGGTGCAGTGCTGTGAACAGTGGGACATGTGCCCAGCACCAGGGCAGTGGTACCTCTTTGGGCCTTGAACTGGGGTGTGATGGTGGATTCTGTTCCTGCCTGTGGAGCCTTGGGCCTGTGGCCTGTGGCTTTCCCTGAAATGAAATGAGGCCAAATATTCTCCCTAACTAACTAACTAACTATATATATGTACATAATACATTTATTCTCCCATAAATATATTTATTTATAATATATAAATATAATTTATATTTCATATTTCATATTCCTTTAATCCTAAAATATATTTTATTTTATTATATATAACTTATTTTATTACATGTAATTTACATTTTATTTATGTATTATATTTTATATATACATAATTCTCCTTGACTATGCACCTACACATATATATTTCCATATAAGTTTTATAGTTTCAATTAAAACAACTTATACTCTGTTGTTGAAAACAAGGAGTGAGAAATCCATGAAGGAATACTTTCAGAGAGCATGGATTCAGAATTGTTTTCCAGTTTTATTAAGAAATAACTGACATAACATTTTATAAATTTAAGGGTACAACCTTTTGATTTGATATATTTATATGCTGCAAACTGATTACCACTATAGCATTAGCTAAGACCTGCATCCTGTCACAGTTGCTGGGGTGAGTGTGTGTGTGTGTGTGTGTGTGTGTGTGTGTGTGTGTTGGTAGGACCATTTGAGACCTATTCTTTTAGAAATCAGACATTTTCTTTATGTTGAGCTAATGACCACTCCCTCCATCTGCTGCCTGGCTGTGTCCCACAGAGGAGAAAACATGTATCTCCCAGCATGCCTTGCATTTTTCTTCCTACAAAAACCCAATAAATGTGTAGGTAAGACCCCTCCCCACAATGAGGGCTCTCATCAATGACTTCAGTGTTTCCCTATCTGGTGGAGTCACAGGATTGCTTGTGGCTTTGTTACCAAATACTCAGGCCTCTCCTCAGAACCACCATCTTAGAATGTTGGGCGTGGGCCCAGGAATCACTGACATGATAAGCCCTACCGGAAAGGCTGATGCACGGCCATGTGGGGATCCTGCTTCCTGTGCTCGCTATTCAGTGTGGGATCTGAAGACCAGCCGCAGCAGCACCGACCTTGTTATCAACCCAGCATCTCATTCTCTACCCCAGACTGTCTAGATCTTCATAGTCCAGGAAATTCCTGTGCACACTGAAAGCTGGACCTCCCTGGTCTATGTGTCTTCTAGACGCAGAACCAGACTGTGCAGTGCACTCTGGGTGTGCGCTCTGATCAGCTGCTTAGCCCTGAGGAGTCCAGGGTTTGGTGCTGTTCCTTTCTCTTCTATGGCCCTCGATCCCTGGTGACCTCATCTCTGCTGAAGGCTCTAATCATCATTCACATGGTGTCACCTCCCAAATCTATTTCTCCAACTTTGATATGTCTCTAACCCTGCACTCTGTATCCAACTGGCGACTTTGTTTGCATTTCTTTCCTTTTTAATTTTTTCTAAAGATGTTATTTCTTTGTCAGAGAGAAAGAGTGCACAAACAGGGGAAGAGGCAGTCAGAGGGAGAAGGAGTCTTCCCGCTGACCAAGGAGCCTGATGTGGGACTCAATCCCAGGACCCTGGAATCATGACCTGAGCAAAAAGCAGGGGCTTAACCGACTGAGCCACATAGGTGTCCCCCTTTCCTTTAAAAAAAAAAAAAAAGATGTATTTGTTTGTTTGTTTATTTAAAGAGAGAGCATGAGCAGGGAAAGGACAGAGGGAGAGGGAAAGAATCTCCAGCACACTCTATACTGAGTGAGTAGTCTGCCACAAGGCTTGATCTCAGACCGTGAGTCATGACCTGAGCTGAAACCAAGACTCACATGCTCTGTGTACTGAGCCACCCATGACCCCCTCATTTGCATTTCTAGTAGACATCTCAGATTTAATATTCCTAAGTTGGATGCTTGTGTTGCTGTTTCCCCAAATGTCCTGCTTCCAAAATCTTCCCCATATCCAAGGAAGGCACTGCACATTTCTATTTGCAGTCTGAAATACTGGATGCCCTCCCTGATTCCTCCTCCTCACCACCCAGAATGAATCCGTTAGGAAATGCTACAAAGTCCATCTTTAAATATCTCCAGCACCCAATCACTTCCTATTACCTTCCCTCCTCATACCCACATCCCACACCCCCCTCCTGGGACACTGCACTGGTTGCTTTCCTCCTTCTCCTTCTTCTTCTTTTAAAGATTTTATTTATTTATTTGAAAGAGAGAGCACAGAGCAAGAGAGCATGAGCAGGGGTGGGGGAGGGGCAGAAAGAGAAGGAGAAGCAGGCTCCCTTCTGAGCAGGGAGCCAGATGCAGGGCTAGATCCCAGGCCCTTGAGATCATGACCTCAGCTGAAGGAAATGCTTTGCAAACTGAACCACCCAGGCTCCCGATACTGCACTGGTTCCCTACAGTTTCTGTATTGGTCGCTCTCCCTGAATCTCTCAATTCTGCATAGCAGCAAACAGATGCTTCTAAAGCAAGTCCTCCAGGTGGATCATCTGTTCAAAACCATCTTGTAACTCCACACCTCACTGAGAGAAAACTCAAAACCCTTCTCATATCCTCAGACCTCCATGATGAGACTGACCTCTGACCTCATGTCACCTGCTCTCTGCTCCAGCTGCAGTGACTTCCTCAGCCTTCCTTGAACACAGGACACGCTCCTGACCTAGTGCATGTGCACTGGGTGTTCCCTGCCTGGAAAGAACTTAACCCAGACCTCCTCTTGCACAATTCCTTCATGTCCTTCAAGTCTCTCAGAGGTCACCTTCTCAGTGAGGCTCACACTTACCACCCCAGTAAAGTAGCCATCTTCCTTGTCCCCACACAGACAGTCTGCCCCTCACTACCAGCACATATGCCCCACCAGGCAGGCCCATTTTGTCTGTTTTCACTTCAGTGAGGTGTCCTAGATGCTACAATAGTGTTCCTGTGTCTGATGCTCAATTATCACTTGGAGAAATGATCCGCAAAGAGCACTTCTCTCTTCTAGATGAGCCTCAGGCTATCTAGTGGCAGCTGCCACTTTTCTCACCAGTGGTGGTCTCCTCCACGTCCCCACATACTCCTTCCCACACCATCCTTCCTAGGTTTATGGGTCATGTATTCCAGACAAATGTGGATTCAAATTAGACACTGCTTTATCATTCTATCAATTAAGAATAGAACCAGAACAAGTATCACTAAAGCCAAGAGAAGGAGTTGGGTGTGTGGGGGAGGGAGACAGGTGAGCAGAGAAGAAAGAAACTAAGTAAAATTTAGTAAGGATGAGAAACTATCAGATCCTGTCTCTAACTCCAGAATCTGTTTTCTAGAAGAGATGGGGGGAAAGATGGAAAGAATAATCCAGAACAGTCCTAGAAGGAGAAGCGATAGATGGGTCTGAAAACTCACCTTTCAATTTCACAGAGACTCCTGTGTGCAGGGACTCACTGGGCCTTGTGGGGACAATGAGAAGCCAAAGGACACTTGCAGCTGTCCCAGACTGGGGACACCAGAGGAACATGAGACCAGAACTCGTACAGGAGAAGAAGAACTGGCCTAAGTCTCCAAAGAAAAAGAGAAAAGAGGGAGGAGGAGGAGGAGGAGGAGTAGAAGGAGAAGGAGGAAGAGGAAGAAGAAGAAGAGGGGGGAGGAGGAGGGGAAAGAGAGGGGAAGAGGAGGGGGAGGAGGGGGAGGAGGAGGGAGAGAAAAAAAGACATGCAAAGCTTGGGGCTGAGTCCTGACCCAGTTCATGTCTAGGCTGTCCTGCTCACAGGAAGCTCTTGTTGCATAAGGTCCTGGAGACAGGAGAGATCTGAGTCTCCGTGACCCCAGGGCCTGATGGGACAAGGTTCCACCGAAAGGACTGGGACCAGGGAGCAGTGATGATGACCCAGCAGAGGCGTGACCATGTCAAAGCCCAGGACGCAGTGAGCACAGGCTGGGCACAGTCCCCTCCATGCTGGTTCCTCACAGCCTCTCCTGTCCATAGCCCCAGAGGATAATCCTGGAAGGTTCTCAGTGCTTCTGTTGATTTCCTCTCTCACACTTTAGGAATCCTTTTTTTTTTCAGTAACCCATCAACCCCTCCTGGCAGCCACGGAAGAAAACAAATTCACATACAAAGCTTTAATTTCAATGAGAGGGTAAGAGCTGCAGCTCCATGGGACACGAAGCACAGACAGGAATGGAGAGGGCCCAGGTCCCCCCCCCCCCCCCCCCCCCCCCGCTGGAACAAGAGAGCAGACGCGGGAAGGAGGGCAGATGAAAGCAGGGCAGTGGTGGGGGAGAGAGGGGAAGCGGGGCGACGGAGTGGGGCTCCCTGCGGCCTGGGCCCGGCACTGCGGTGTAGAAATACCTCAGGGAGTGGGAGCATGCGGGCGCGGAGGGGCTGAGACACCGCCCAACTCTCCTCCCTGCAGGGTTCGGGGCCTAGGTGGAGGAGGGCAGGAGGGTTGGAGAGAAAAGGGCGGAGGAGGGGAGGGACCAGGGAGCACAGTCTCGGGGCGGGGCGGGGCCGCTGTGGATCTGAGGCGGGGGCGGCGGAGAGGCACCTTTCCAGGGGGTCCCGCATCCTTGCCCGGGGTCACCTAGCTAAGGCACTGCAGAGCCCTTTCTTCCCGGCCCCGCACTCACCCCCCACCCCAGGTCTATGTCCCGGCCAGGGCCCCCGACCCGCGCCAGGGCCCCTTGACCTACTCCCTCAGGGTCTGAGATGTAGCTGTGTCCCTGTGGGTCTGCTAAAGACTTAAGAACCCAGAACTCCTGTGCCGCTGATTGGCTTCTCCAGAAACACGAACCCAATGGGAGTGCGAAATGGGGTTGTGTCATGAGTATCCAGGCAAAAGGACGGGACACAGGCTGTGAGAGGCAATGAAAGCCAGGGAGAAGCGGACTCCCCAGCACGGGAGCTTCCCTACAGCACCCTTGCTCTTGCTCCTGGGACCGTGATGACCAGTCCCTCCGGGGATCTGAGACTTTGCCCTGACCCCTCTCCTCCTGCATGGTGATCAGGTAAGCACTTTGTTACCCTGTTTTCCTGAGAAAAGCCCAGTGGCTCTGAAGAAACCAGGCAAAAACCCTCAAGCTGGACTCAGCCCTTCTCTCTGCAGTCCTTTCCGGAATATTCACTGAACTATACTTCTACCTCCCATCCCTTACCTCTCTCCCCCTGGACTCTTCTGGAAGAAAACTCACCCCCAGAGCATTTGCTGGCGGAGACTGAGCAACCCTGGGAACACAGATAGAGGGACAGGGCTTTTCTCTTTACACCTGGAGAAGCTATGTCTGGTACACCAGCTGAAGATTCCCACGGAGCCCAGTTTCCTTTTTGTGGATCCACGGTAGTGGTAGCACAGCTACCCCCTAACCAGAAGAAGTATCCCTAAACATCAGCAATCTAGTCTATGAAAGTGAGTTTGTCCCCTTCCCACAGAAATGTGACCATACAGCACAGCAGCCAGACTCACAAAACTCTTCAGTTTCCCCAAACAATAGATCAGTGACTGCTGTGTTCTGAAATTATCTTTATTCCCTAGCCCCGAGATTGTCTGTGCAAGTCCTGGACATACCCTCAGTGCAGGGATACACAATTGTTATTGTGTATTTCAGCTGGAAGCCTGTCCAAGCTTGGGTCACCTGGAAGTGGCAAGTGTTCAGGGCAGTAGAAATGCCTTTCCCTTGTGTCCATGCATTGCCTGTGTGTGAGTGCAGACCCAAGGTATGGGTACTTTTATTGGGGCTCTTGTCATTATCTGATTATCATAAGCAGGCAATTGGTTGTCAGTCCCACAGATTATAGCAATACCAGATGCACAGAATATCTCACCAAGTCCTTTACAAATATATGTATTAAAAATCTATATAAAAACACATTTAAATCTGAGAATTCTGCTGTTTTAAAATTAGTTACCTCTGCTTCTCTCCCTCAGCCTGTGTCTGCAGCCCTTCTCTCTGTCTCTTTCATCCCTCAGACCCTCTCCTCCCTTTAGTCTCCACCATCTCTCACTCCTGAACTGGGACCGGGGCCTCCCCATTGTCTGCCGCCCAGGGCCCTTCTTCCAACAGGGGTCAGCGATCCTGCTGATGTGAGTCAGCTCAGGTGAGGTCTTCACTGAAAATGCTTCAGTGGCTCTGTCTCACTCCTGGGAATCTTCTAGAATATAAGGCACATGAGGCTTCGGGCTATTTCAGTGAAATCTGTATCCACAGGATAGAAAACCATTCCTGATACATAGTAGGCACTAAATTAGTTGTTGTTGAGTGAATGAATGAAATACTACTGTATCAGAACTTAATTCATTCCATAAAAATCACAACAGGGAATATACCAAAAAATCAGAAAAGGTTTTCATTCATGCAACTAGTGTGCACAGTGTTGGGTTGGTGGTTCTGGGAATGCAGGAGGAACAATAGAAATGACTGCCAGGGCCGCCATCTTCCAGTCCCCTCCCCCCTCTTCCTTAACCCTAGACTCTCTGGCCAAAAGGGTGTAATGCCCAGGTCACGTCTCCATAGGTAACCCGATGCCTATGCAGGAAACAGGAGTATCAGGAACCCTCACCCCATACCTTCCGATCACCAAATATGGATGTGAGCCCATGCCCTACCTTGGCCTGATAAAAGACCCCTGCCAACTCCCTCCCAGCCGACTTCCCCCACTCCCCTTTCCGGAGTCGAGGAACCTCGCCCGAGGGTGCCCACCTCCTCCCAGCGTGACTTTCCTGGCTCTCCTTTTCCTGAGCCCTGAGACTTCGCCAGAGAGTGCCTTTAATAAATCTTGCCTTGCGCCTACCTCACCTGGTGTCGTGTTTATCTCACCTATAAAACCTTACACACAGTAGTTCATAAATTTATGTCAGGGGAAGAAGTGCTATGTGTTTATTTGTTGCACAGTGAGCCTGGGTATTCACTTTCTATTACTGCATAGCTAATTACTACAAACTTCATGGCTCAAAAGAACATCACTTTATTTGCTTACTGTTTTTTAGACATAAATCCAAGCATGGTGGGCTTCTGGCTGTCTTAGTTGGTAGAGTGTGTGACTCTTGATCCCAGGGTCATGAGTTTGAGTCCCATGTTCATGTGGATCTTACTTTACCAAAAAAAAAAAAAAAAAAAAAAAAAAGGAAAAAGAAATTCAGGCATGGTGTAGATGGGCTCTTATTCAGAATTTCACAAAGCTGTGTTCTCATCTTGAGGTGGGCTGCTCCTTCAAGTTCATACAGAAATGTTGGCAGAATTCTGTTTCCTACAGTTATGAGGCTGAGGTCCCCATTTCCTTGCCAGCTGGAATGGTCCCCATGCCCACAAGCATTTTTGCCATTCTGACCTCCATTTTCAAAGCCAACAATAGAGAAACCCTTCACATTGAACCCTATCACACTTTGAATCTTTTTCCTTAGGAAGAACCCAGTCCTTTTAAAGACTCACTTGGGGGAGGAAGGCAAGATGGTGGAGGAGTAGGGGACCTCATTTAAACTGGTCCCTGAATTTAGCTGGCTATCTATCAAGCCATTTTGAACATCCATGAAATTAACCTGAGATGTTAGAATATATATCTGGATTTCTATAAGCAGAAAAGCACTTGCTTTTGGCAAGGTAGAAAGGGCGGAGTCATTAATCTGTGGGATGATAATGGAAGATAAACAGAAAGGGTGGGGAGCCACCATAAGCGGGTGCCTGGAAAGTGATATAACACCTGAGGGCAAAATCGGAGTGCTTGGAAATCTGTTCGAGGAAGACACACCCCCACCCCCAGGGAGGTTTTGGAAATGAAAAGGCAGAATTCTAGGTAGAACACTGTGGTCTTAGGATACAGGGGCCACAGAACAAAAGGGGATTTCTGAAATGGTGGAGAGCCTGAGGACTGGGGCCAGGAAGTGGCCAGCAAGAGCCGGAAGGCATTCACAAATAGGATCCCCAGAAACCCACAAACCTAGAACCTAACCGGGTGGGTTGATAGCTGCTCTTTCCTTAAACATTCTGAAAAACTCTGGAAACAGTGCCCATGAAAGGGCAAAAACTTGCAGAACAGTAGTGGCTGGGAAGGGGCTTCAGGGCAGAACCGGAACAGACTCTGCAGCCAACACCGCCCTCCCCCCCAAACCCTGTGCCAGCGCAAGCCCACAGTTGCTTGTGGTTTGAAAGCACAAAGGGCAGAGATACAACCGGGGCCTGAAAACACTTCTGAGAGAGTATTTGTGGGCGTGCACTGTGGGAGGGTACAGTTTTCAGTGGCACAAGCAGAAGTGGAGACAGTTTGCCCTTGAGAGTGTATTAAAGAGGGCAGACTGAATTTTTTCTGCTCTGCACCAGAGGCTTGGCTACAGCCATTTTTGCTCTGATCCCCTGAAGAAGTGCAGAAAACCCCCAGGGAAAAAAAAGAGACCCAGAAAACCCGTTTCCACTGAGCCCATCCCCCCGACAGGGGTTGGGGCAACTCTGCCCGGGCTGGGTTACCCAAGAAATTGCAGGGCAGACCTCTCCCCCAGAAGACAGGCTGGAAGAACAGGTGGATGACTGTAAAATACCCACAAAAGGGGAAAATTATGTATTGAGCTCCACATGTGGCCTCACAACTTGTTTACTTTTCAGATAGAATTTTCCTTTTCTTTTCTTTTCTTTCTTTTTCTCCTCTCTTTCTCATGCTGTTTTCCCCTGCTGTTTTTTTCCTTATAACTTCTCATTTTAACTAGATATCTATTACACCAACTCATCTTTTCATAGATGCTTTTTAACTTGTATTTCTACACACCTGTATTTTTTATAGGTATATGTTTCTAGCCCGTTTTTTACTCTACTCAGTTTCACCTTTTTTTATATACAAGTTTTACTTTCCTAGTTATTTGGGGGTGTCCTCTAACACAGAGACCAAAATACACCCAGGAACAACTGAAATTCCCTGTTTTGTCCACACTGAGAGATAATAGCCCCACTTTCCCCCCCTTTTTCTTTATTTTTTCTATATTTTCTAATATTTACATATTTTTGATAATATATATATTTATACATGTTTAGAATTTTTTTCAATTTCTTAATTTTATTCTTTTGTTTCATTTTGGCTTTGATTTTCAGTGGTGACATCTGACCACACAGATTTTGCTAGGATGCAGCTGCTTTGGGTTGTGGTTGGTATTTTGGGCACTGTCCATTTGTTCAACCATCCATCAACAGAATGACTAGGAGGAACTCTCAATAAAGAAAAGAACCAGAGACAATGTCCTCTGCCACAGAACTAATAGATAAAAGGAAGGTATCAGAGGCAGACTTCAGGATAGCAATCATGAAGTCAATAGCTAGGCTTGAAAAAGGCATTAGTGACAAAAGAGAATCTCTAAGGGCAGAAATGACATCTAATCAGGCTGAACTAAAAAATGCTTTGAATGAAATGCAATCTAAACGGAACATTCTAACATCCAGGGTAAATGAGACAGAATAGTGAATTAGTGAGCTAGAAAACAAGCTGATAGAAAGGAGGAAAGTGAAGAAGAGAGGGACTGGAAACTAGTGGCACATGAGATTAGACTTACAGAGATCAACAATGCCACGAAACACTACAATGTCAGAATTGTTGGGATCCCTGAGGGGGGTGGAGGGAGAGAGAGGACTAGAAGGTATATTTGAGCAAATCATAGCTGGTAACTTCCCTAATTTGGGGAAAGAAACAAGCTTTTGAGTCCAAGAAGCAGAGAGAACCCTTCCCAAAATTAATAAAAATAGATCAACACATATACTAGTGAAGTATGTAGTGGTATATATATACAACATATACTAGTGAAGCTTGCAAATCTTAGAGCCAAGAAAGCTATTCTTAGAGCAGCTAGGGGAAAGAGACTCCTTATGTACAGAGAGAGGAACATCAGAATAAGATCAGACCTGTCCACAGAGACCTGGCAAACCAGAAAGGGCTGTCAGGACATATTCAGAGTATTAAATGAAAAGAACATGCAGCCAAGAATACTTTACCCAGTAAAACTGTCATTCAGAACAGATGGAGAGATAAAGAGCTTTCAGAACAGGCAGAAACAGAAAGAATAGTGACTACCAAGCCATCCCTACACGAAATATTGAAGGGGATTTTGTAAACCAAGAGAAACCCTAAGAGTCGCAAAGTCCAGAAACAAACAAACAAACAGAAAAGCTACAGAAACTGGGACCCTATAGACAATACAATGGCACTAAATTCATATCTTTCAATAGTTACTCTCAATGTGAGGGGACTGAATGCTCACGTCAAGGGACACAGAGTATCTGGTTGGATACAAAAGCAGGACCTATCCATATGCTGTCTATAAGAGACTCATTTTGAACCTAAAGACACATCCAGATTGAAGAAGGGTATGGAGAACCATGTACCATGCCAATGGACCTCAAAAGAAAGCTGGGGTAGCAATTCTAGTATCAGACAAAGTAGAGTTTAAACCAAAGACTGTAGTAAGAGGTGTAGAGGGCCATTGTATCATACCTAAAGGGTCTATCCAACAAGAAGAGATAACAATTATAAATATCTACACCCCCAACATGGGAGCAGCCAATTATATAATCCAGTTAATAAACAAAATAAAGAAACATATAGATAGTAATACATTAGTAGTAGGAGACCTCAAACTCCATTCACAGCAATGGACAGATCATCTAATCAGAAGGTCAACAAAGAAACAGGAGCTTTGGACCAGATGGACTTTGTAGATATACACATAACACTCCATCCTAAAACAACAGAATATTCTTTCTTCTTGAATGCACATGGAACTTTCTTCAGAATAGACCACATACTGGGTCACAAATGAGGTCTCAACGGATAACAAAAGATTGAGGTTATCCCCCACATATTTTCAGACCACAATGCTGTGAAACTGGAACTCAACCACAAGAAGAAATTTGGAAGGAACTCAATCACTTGGAAGTTAAAGAGCATCTTGCTAAAGAATGATTAGGTTAACCAGGAAATTAAGGGAGAATTTAAATAATTCATGGAAACTGGGACACTTGGGTGGCTCATTTGGTTAACGTCTGTCTTTGTCTCAGATCATGACCCCAGGGTCCTGGGATCGAGCCCCACATCGGGCTCCCTGCTTAGCAGGGAGCCTGCTTCTCCCTCTCCCTCTGATACTCCCCCTGCTTGTGCACGTGGTCTCTTTCTCTCTCTGTCACATAAATAAATAAAATATTTTTAAAAATTAAAAAAAAAAAAAAACAATTCATGGAAACTAATGAGAATGAAAACACATTAGTCCAAAACCTATGGGATACTGCAAAGGCAGTCCTAACAGAGAAATACATAGCCATCCAAGTCTTTCTCAAAAAATTAGAAAAATCCCAAATGAACAAGCTAACTTTACACCTAAAAGATCTGGAGAAACTAGAAGTTGATTCTTTGAAAGAATTAATAAGATCAATAAACCGCTGGCCAGAGTTGTTGAAAAGAAAATGGAAAGGACTCAAATTAATAAAATCATGAATGAAAGGGCAGAGGTCATGACTAACACCAAGGAAATAGAAACAAGTATTAGAAATTATTACCAACATCTATATGCCAATAAATTAAGCAATCTAGAAGAAATGGATGCATTCCTGGAAACTTATAAACTACCAAGACTGAAACAGGCAGAAATAGACAATCTGAATAGACCCATAACCAGCAAGGAAGTTGAAGCAATAAACAAG
This sequence comes from Martes martes, assembly GCF_963455335.1. Classification (NCBI taxonomy): domain Eukaryota; kingdom Metazoa; phylum Chordata; class Mammalia; order Carnivora; family Mustelidae; genus Martes; species Martes martes. The sequence continues at coordinate 120,663,601 of NC_137893.1, read as the reverse complement.
AGTCCAGGGGAATTCTACCTAACATTTAAAGAAGAAATAATACCTATTCTACTGAAACTGTTCCAAAAAATAGAAATGAAAGGAAAACTTCCAAACTCATTCTATGAGGCCAGCATTACCTTGACCCCCAAACCAGACAAAGACCCCATCAAAAAGGAGAATTACAGACCAATATCCCTGATGAATACAGATGCCAAGATACTCAATAATACCCTAGCCAATAGGATCCAACAGCACATTAGAAGGATTAGTCACCACGACCAGGAGGGATTTATTCTTGTGTTCAACATTTGGAAATCAACCAACGTGATAGACCACATTAATAAAAGAAAAGACAAGAATCATATGATCCTCTCAATCAACACAGAGAAAGCATTTGACAAAATATAGCATCCCTTCCTGATTAAAACTCTTCAAAGTACAGGATTAGAGGGCCCTACCTAATATCATAAAAGCCATCTATGAACACCCATCGTGAATATCACTTTCAATGGGGAAAAACTGAAAGCTTTCCCCTTAAGGTCAGGAACATGACAGGGATTCCCACTCTCACCATTATTGTTCAAAATAGTACCAGAAGTCCTAGCATTGGCAAGCAGACAACAAAAAGAAATAAAAGGTATTCAAATTGGCAAAAAAGTCAAATTCTCTCTTTGCCGATGACATGATACTTTATGTGGAAAACCCAAAAGACTCCACCCCCAAGTTATTAGAACTCATACAGCAATTCAGCAATGTGGCAGGATACAAAATCAATGCACAGAAATCAGTTGCATTTCTATACACTAACAATGTGACTGAAGAGAGAGAAATTAAGGAATGGATTCCATTTGCAATAGTACCAAAAACCATAAAATACCTTGGAATAAACCTAATCAAAGAGATAAAGGATTTATACTCTAGAAACTACAGAACACTTATAAAGAAATTGAGGAATACACAAAGAGATGGAAAAACATTCCATGCTCATGGATTGCAAGAATAAACATTGTGAATATGTCTATGCTGCCCAGAGCAATCCACGTTTTCAATGCAATCCCTTTCAAAATGCCACTGACATTCTTCACAGAGCTGGAACAAATAATCCTAAAATTTGTATGGAATCAGAAAAGACCACAAATTTCCAGGGGAATGCTGAAAAAGAAAACCAAAGCTGGGAGCATCACAATGCTTGACTTCAAGCTATATCACAAAGCAGTGATCATCAAGACAGCATGGTATTGGCACAAAAGCAGACATACAAATCAATGGAACAGAATAGAGAGCCCAGAAATGGACCCTCAACTCTATGGCCAACTAATAATATTCAACAAATCAGGAAAGACTATCCAATGGAAAAAAGACATTCTCTTCAATAAATGGTCCTGGAGAAATTGGACAGCCACATTCAGAAGAATGAAATATTCTCTTACACCATACACAAAAATAAACTCAAAATGGATGAAAGACCTAAATGTAAGACAGGAATCCATCAAAATCCCAGAGGAGAACACAGGCAGGAACCTCTTTGACATCGGCCACAGCAACTTCTTTTAAGTCATGTCTCTAAAGGCAAGGGAAACAAAAGCAAAAATGAACTTTTGGGACTTCATCAAGATAAAAAGCTTTTGCACAGCAAAGGAAACAGTCAACAAAACAAAGGCAATCCCCAGAATGGGAGAAGATATTTGCAAATGACATTTCAGATAAAGGGCTGATATCCAAGATCTATAAAGAACTTATCAAACTCAATACCCAAAAAGCAAATAATCCAGTCATGAAATGGGCAGAAAACATGAGCAGAGCCTTCTCTAAAGAAGACATTCAAATGACTAACAGACACATGAAAAAATGTTCAACATCTCTAACCAACAGGGAAATACAAATCAAAACCACAATGAGATAAATGAGATACCACCTTACACCAGCTAGAATGGCCAAAACTAACAAGACAGGAAAAACAAATTGTTGGCAAGGTTGTGGAGAAAGGGGACCCATTTATGCTGTTGATGGGACTGCAACCTGGTGCAACCATTCTGAAAAGCAGTATGGAGGTTCCTCAAGACATTAAAAATAGAGCTACCCTATGATTCAGGAATTACACTACTAGGCATTTACCCCCAAAATACAGATGTAGTAAAAAGAAGGGGCACATGCACCCCAATGTTCACAGCAGCAATGTCCACAACACCCAAACTGTGGAAGGAACCAAGATGCCTTTCAACAGAGGAATGGATAAAAAAGATGTGGTACACAAATAGAATGGAGTATTAGTCATCAGAAAGGATGAATACCCACCATTTGCTTCGACATGGATGGAATTGGAGGGGATTAATCTAAGTGAAATAAGTTAAGCAGAGAAAGACAATTATCATATGGTTTCTCTCATATGTAGAACATAAGGAATAGCATGCAGAACCACAGGGGAAGGGAGGGAAAACTGAGTGGGAAGAAATCAGAGAAGGAGACAAACCATGAGAGATTCTGCACTCCAGGAAACAGGGGTTTACAGAAGGGAGGGAGGTGGGAGTCTGGGGTAACTAGATGATGGGTATTAAGGAGGGCACATGTTGGGATGAGCATGGGTTTTTAAAAATTTTTTTTATTTTTTATTTTAAGATTTTTATTTATTCATTTGACAGACAGAGATCACAAGCAGGCAGAGAGGCAGGCAGAGAGAGAGGAAGGGAAACAGGCCCCCTGCTGATCAGAGAGCCCGACACAGGGCTTGATCCCAGGACCCTGAGATCATGACCCAAGCCAAAGGCAAAGGCTTTAACCCACTGAGCCACCCAGGCACCCTGAGCATGGGGTTTTATACACAACTACTGAATCATTGGACACTACAACAAAACTTATGATGTACCACACGCTTGCTAACTGAACATAATTTTAAAGAAATTAAAGGCAAAAATAAATAAATAAATAAATAAATAAATAAATAAATAAATACTTGCCTGATCAGGATACTCTAAGATAGGGGAATCTCTCTGTCTTAAGGTCATCTGATTTGAGACCTCACTTATATCTGAAAGGTCCCTGCCCAGGAGCACCTACATCAGTGTTTGATTGAATACCTGGGGGAAGAGGTCCTTCATCCAATCTACTTTTCATGGAGCTCCCACCTGTCTCTTCAGGGCCCGTTCATCCCCACTGATATTAATGAGCCAACTCTAGGACATCCATCCCTGCCTGATCTCTGCCCTGTAGAGGAAAATACCCTCAAATTTCTTGGTGATGCCATTTCCTCTTGCCAACAATTTGCTGATGACTTTCAGGAAAGGTGAGTCTTCGGGATCCTCTTGTGGAATGTAATCCTCTGGTGGGTCTTCTGGCCACACATAATACCTGCATTCTGCATGTCTACTTCCTTCAGCTTCTTTATCCCATGTTTTACTGTCTCTTTATTAGGGCAACTAAGTCATGTCTACCTTATGGAGAGTTGGACACCACTTTCCCCATCTACATAGAGCCACCCCAACGGTGATATTGCCCCATGTCCTGGGCTCCTGGATAAACCCACATCTTGGAAAGTGCTCCTAGTCAATGCACTTTTCCTTCTCCATCCTGATATTCTGGCCCCTCAATCAAGCACCCTCAGAATCCAATCCCAGAGCTACTGCTCATGCTCCTACACATGCATGCTGGGTAGTTCTTGCAAAGCTACTGAGTAGATACCATTTGCATCTGCACCATCTTCCAGCACAGGAAGTATTAACCATTACTAGAGAATGGTGAGCCTCCTCTCTGTGTCCAGAGGGTACTGAAGGACATCAACTGGGAAAACCTTGATCTAGTTTGTAGGCTCTTGGATTTTCCCCACAGGGGCACTGACTGTCACATCACAGGTTTGCCGTGGCTGAGTGTCCAAACCTCTCTGGAGTTCTTCCACTCTCCCAATTATATCTTCAGCTGCCATTCAGCTCTATGCATACTTCCTCTACAGGACATGGCCTCCATGAGATGCTACAGAGGCTCTCTTGTCTACACTAACTGTTTATTAATAGCCCTCAGATTCCTGTGATTTTTCTTTGAGGCATCAGTACAGATCACCAGTAACCTGCCATCTCCACTGATTCTGCAGCACCCTCCCCCTCCATTACTTTCCACAGGCTTCTGTCATCCCACCTGCCATAGCTTTCCCCCAGACCAGGACAGTTTCTCAGCTCACCACCAGCAACACCTGTGGCAGCTCAGCCTCCCTTTGTGTCTCACCTTCCAGCCCTGATGGTTGCCTCCTGGTCTGCCAGGCAGTGCATGAGCTCCTCCCCAATCCTCATCCTTCTGCTTGCATTCCTGGGACATTCCTAATGCCACCTGTGTTTCAGTGTCCTGTGAGGAGCAGACCCCAGTACAGCATGATAATGCCAGGAATTTGTTAGGAGAAAGCCTTGTGAGAAGACATGGGGAAGGAGCCAGAAAGGCTGGGAGAACAGCAAATCTTGATGTAAGTCTGAATCCGAGGGAAGGAGAGAGAAGGAAATTTGGCTGGAAGCTTCCTAGACCCAGTGCAGAGTCAGGAAAGTTCATCAGGGTATCAGGAAGCCCTGGAGCCTCAGTCAGCCTGCAGAGGAGAAAGAGTTCTGCCTCAGTTTCTCTGCTGTTCTCAAGGACAGGCTGGAGGAATTCTACAGGAAGTGCATTCTAAGAGCAGACATGGCATCAGATTTGAGAGCACATGGCCAGGGCCAGGGATCAGTTACATACCCTCAAGCCAAGGGTCAGGGATATGTCTTCTCATAGCCACCACTATAATCCACTCAAGAACAAACATTGATGAAGAAAAAGAGAACAGAGGAAGAATTGTTGGACGAGTACTTGCAAGGAGACAAGAAGGGATGCCATCTAGGGCAGCACCAGAGGGAGTGGCTCTGGCTGGCAACAGCATGGATGGCACCTGTGCTAAGGGACTTCGAGGCCCATCACATGGGGACAGATGCTAGGACATGAGTAGATGGTAGAAGAAATCTGTACAATTGTCCTCTAATGTGTTCAGTACACAAGCAGATGGCAAACCTGCTAGACAAGGATGTTAAGGGAACAGTCTTACTGATGTTCCAGCTGAAGTCAGATGATGGTTGACTAGAAGCCTCCCAATGCTGTTCTCTCTAGAAAAACAACAAACACACACAAAAAACAAAAGATAAAAATATCAATCTATCTATCAATCAATCAATCAAGTACAGCCCTTGTTTCTGTAAAAACATCAATAAAAACAATAAACAGCACTATTGATGACAATGGCTCTGGGAAAGCTCTGGACTACCCTGAGAAAACAGTAGAATGCTTTAGAGCACAAAACCCAAGGATGGTTACATAGAAAAGTGCAGGAAACACTTCACCCATGTCACCCCATCCTTCAGTCTGGAGCAACTCAGCACAAGGAAGATGCCCTCAGAGGGATGATTTCACCTGCAGGGAAAAGGGAACAGGAGGACTCCTGCCATCTTGCTCACCTGTGGGATCTGCATCCTTTGCCGCCAAGGACCCCCACAGACAGTCTCCATTAATGCTGAACCTCCTGATGGAGCTGTCCAAAGTCCTGCCACTTCATCTCCTTCCCAGCGCTGGAGCTCTCACTGTGGTGAGATCTGCCCCCAGAGGTCCAAGTCCCTGCTGTGCTCCACTCTCCAGGATTAGGATCCCGCAGAACCTCACCACCTACAAGGGCTGGAGATGCAGCTGCACTGTGCTCCACCCCTTATTCCACATTTGGAGGTTTGAGCAAAGGATACTAGGTCCATGCAACTGCGGTTCTATACCCCCTCCCTGAGTCCTGATGGGGGCTTTGATCCACCATCATATAGGCAGTCTTGTCACTCTGTACACCACCTCAGGAATCCTATATTGAGGCTTGGCCCACCATCCCTGGGGCCATGTTGCTGAGTTTGTGTAAAGAACTTAATGGACTGTAGAATGAGGGGTTACTACATAACTTCCTTATTTTTGTATATTTTTGAATATCTATTGAATTATCTTGTATGTGCATGAATAAGGTTTCTAAAAAATTAATTACTTTAAAATAGCAAATACATGACAGATCATTCTCAGACCATGAATGATCAGGTTCTGATCTTCTCCTTTAGGACCAATCATCTTTTCACTGAACTATTTTGCCTTCAAATGTCCATTTCCAAAGCAGGTGGGCTGGATTGTATGGACAAATTCTCCCACTGAAATAGTTTGAAATGTCATGTAACTTGGAAAAACCATCATATAGAAAGCATTAAATCTCACAAGACAGTAATAAATGAGTTAACAAGCACACTGCAGAAAGAAGGGAAAGACCCTACTTGGCCCCTCAGAGAGCAGGGTCCTGAAACATGGAGCAAAGGCTCTGTGAGTCCCCTGCCCAGAGTGCAGACAGGCAGGCCCAGACCTTTCGGCTCTGTGCTCTGAGTTGCTCTTTCTTACCATCTCTTTCCCTTTTAAAGTGTAAATAAACATTTACACTCTGATTCTGATGTGTATGTATGATAAACAATACAGGGTGTCATATATATTCACTGTAGAAAAATTATAAAATGATAAGATGATAAATGAAAAGATAAAAAGGATGGTAGTCTTCACACCTGAGCTATTTGTTGCATTTGCTTCTAGTCTCTTATATGTCCTCCTGATGAGGGAAGTCTATTTCTATAAGGTGAAGAGCACAGAGCTCAGGGGCTCCAGCCCTGCTCTCTCCAGATGTCATTTCCTAGTCATTTCTTCCTCACTCAGAGAAGAAAGACTCAGGTGAGAACTACACACTCTCCCCACCCCTCACCCCACCTCTGCACCTGTGTTCTCACCTTCTAAGCAGTGAGGGAGGAAGGGTCTTCCTGTCTCAGACTCCCCCTCCACGTGGGCACACATGGCCCCTCACTCACCTGCATCATGCACTTCCCCCTCTTTCCTGGTTCAGCCATTCCTCCTACATACATGTGGGGATGACTCCCATTCAGCAACAGGAAACAAAATTAAATAAATCAAAACAAAATCATCCCATAAAAAACCAGCATCTGCTCCCACAAGTCCTCCAACTCCAGCCCCATCTCTGTGGCCTCCGTGCAGAACTCGTCCTGACCCATCATCTCACCTACCACGTTGTCTTTGTAGCAAATGGATAGAGGCACAGAGTTTTACAGTGCTTGATATTAAGACAGATATCCCCAAGCTTCCATGTCCCTATTTCCTGAATCTCAGAGACCACCTGCATTAGTTCTTCCAGCTGATTCTCTGATTATTACTTCTGTGCCTGCTTCTCAGACTCCTTCTCTGGTCTTCATGTTTATGTGTCATCTTGACTGAATTGGCACCTTTTTCACACTCTCTCATCTGCCCCATATAATTATTTGATAATTTTGATGAGCTCAGTGCGCAGTGTTTGCATGATTATGACCATGAAATGCTAGTCACAACTGAGCCTTTCACAGACTATGATTATGATTCCTTTCCTGAATCAACTTTTTATTTTCCCTGGAGTAAATAACCATCTTATACCATCATTTGCTCAGTTTCTATTGTGCTCCTTTAAACCCTTCCCCCACCCCATCCTATTGGGTAAATCTTCATGAGCATATTCGAGCCAATCCAATCTTCTCCCATCATGTCTGTGCAGCCGCCTGGCCTGCAGCCCTCAGTCCTGCCCCATGGGGAGGGGATGACTGCACCCCTGGGGTAGGGCTGACACCCAGACCCACTGCAGCTCCTCCTGGGGCCCTTGGCCTCTCTCCTGCTGGCTCCCTGTTGCTGGGATCCCATGTGCTCCCCTTGTTTAGTTTTCTCCATCTTTTGTCCCATGTTGCCTACTGGTGTCCCGTGGAAGGAAACAAGGAAAGTAGAACAGAAATTCTCACATCTGAGGAGATTTTAGGCTGCCCTCACCCTGAGTCACATGGTGACATGACAGAGACTATGCTGGACAGAGTTGTCCTCAGGATTTGGGGGCCTTGCCTCATGTCTTCCAGCCCACAAGGCTGTGTTGCCTCTTGGAGTCTTCAGCGTGTCTGGCCTTCCATCCTCTTTGTGATATTTCCCTGTGATGTGTCCTGGGGTGGGTCTCCTCTCCTCTGCTCTAGGTAAGAATTTGGGTAGGTCTTTGAAGAAATTGAAGAAATATTCCTGAAATTGTTTTTCATCATTTCCTATCTCCATTCTTTATAGAACAATTATTATTAACTTGTTGGAATCACTTGATTAAGAAACAAACAGGTCTTCTCTCCTGCTGCCGTCACCCTCCTGATTGTACGACTTTGGGGAAGGACAACTGTAATCATCCAGTGTATCCACTCAATTATCCATTTCTTTGGTCATATTATTATTTCCCCATAGCTGTTCTATGATCATACAGCACTGTGTGGAGTTGTGTTTTTGCTTCATATCCATATGCCTGTTGCGTCCTGTAGATGAGACTGATGCTAGTGGTAGGGGCCCTGCTAGGTCTCCTGGATTCTGCTTTCGTGATATCATGACTTTCTCCACACAGCACTCATCTCAGGAGCAACTTACATTGCCTTCTGTCATTTTTACTCCATGCCCATCTCCCACATGACCCTGCCAATGTCCTGTCACCAGGGTGTCACTCTTGCTCTGCGCTGTAGTTCCAGAGGCCAGCTGATCCTGAGCTCCTGGATGCCTTGAGATGTCCACTGGATTACGGACTTTAGTGTGATTTGAGCAGCTGAATCATATTGCTCATTAATGTCCTCCTAGGCTCTGAGTCCAGCATCCTCCCATCACAGAACATTCTGGAACATTGGAACAGCTCGCTTGCATGGAGTGCACATCAACCCCCTTCCTGAAGGACAGGTAACAATGAAAGACAAGTCAACAAGTCTTCTGAAAACAAACATTCTGGGCTGAACTCTGGCTCTACCACCTCCTTCTCTCCAAGTCTTCCCTTGCCTGTCTGTACAAAAGCATCCCCTATGGCGTGACTCATGGGTTTGCTTTCATGATGAACTTTGACACTGTGTAAAACACATGATGATAATCCCCAAGACATGTTAAGTGTTCCACTATTTATACTCACAATTATCATATTGATTATAACACTTACATAACTTTTATTCTTTGTTTTCATAAACCACAATTCAAGAAATGTTCCTGAAAATATGGTTTCAAAAACATGTGTGATTAACTCCTTAGGATAATCTCCTAAAAGAAAATGTATGTGTCACAATATAAGCACATTTAAATTATGGAGATTTTTTCAAAAACACCCTTTAAAAATTGTGTACCAGTGTTCACTCCCATCAACATTTATTTATTTTTTATTAAGATTTATTTATTTATTTGAGAGAGAGTATGAGTGGGTGGAGGGGCAGACAGAGAGAATCTCAAACAGACTCCCTGCTGAGTGCAGAGCCCTATTCAGGGTGGATCTCATGACCCAAATGATCATGACCTAAGTCAGAATCACAAGTGAGTATATTAACTGACTGAGCCATCTAGGCAACCCTCCCACCAACCTTTAGGATGGTGTGTTTTCCTGACCCTTCTGTGTGGCACTCTCATCAGTTACTTTCATCTTTGCCAAGTTCATATATTCTAAGTTCTATTCCCATTTCTTAGTCCACATTCTCATTTTTGTTTGTTTACTTACTACTAATATACTTGTTTGATATTTCATTTCTTCCTTTCCAAATTGTTTTGTAATATATTTAATTCCTTTTTCTTTCATTTTCTCTTTTATTATTTGAGTACAGTTGACCCACAATGTTCCATGCCTTTCAGGTGTACAACATAGTGACCTGCCATATAATCCAACAATTCCATTTTGGTATTTGCCCAAAGTTGTTGAAAATACCAATTCTGTAATTATGATTTGAATGGGTTGTACCTATTTTAAAATACGGAATTGAAGAGAGAAGAGCCAGCAGTCCCCAATATCAGAAGCTGGTCTGACACTGACAGCTGGACTCAGTGGTCAGAAGCTGGCGAATGTCCACCACTTGGCCATATTCTTCTCCTGTGGGACTTGAGCCAGTCACCTCACAGAACATCAGCATCACACAAGGACACTCTGAAACCACGACATCACTTTGTGTCATTACAGACAAAACAAGGCACTGTACAACCCACAGAATAACACGCATCTCCCTGTGTCAGCCAATGTGAGCAATCGCTGCTTCTCCATCATGACTGCTCTCTCCTCGCTCTGGTCTGGCCTGCTGGAGAGCGGACTCACTGAGATGCTCAACCATAGGATTGCCCACACGTCCTGACAACACGCAGTTGGGAGTGGGCCCCACTTCCACGGGTCCTCTCCAATACTCCCTTCCAAAGCCCATGTCCCATAGGTTCCAACACCTTCATATTAAGATGTCCCATGGCCCCCGAAGGAGTGCATTCTCTCTCACTGCAAAAGGTAATAGATCCAACTTGAATGCCTACAGGTGTTCCTGGTGGTCTTGGGCTGAACAACATTGAGCCACGTTACCTTTGGTCTGTGAATATTGTTTTTCTGTTTTTTACTTTGATCTTGGACATGTGTTTGTATCTTTGTGAGTGTGTGGATCACATGCTGAAATTTCACATACTTCTTTATGGGTTTTCATCATTAGGCCATGCTTAGAGAATTCTTTATCCCAGACTTGTAAACATTTCATGTATATTTTCCCCTCAGTGGAAATGAAGAGCAGAGGTTTTTTGTTTTTTTTTTTTTAAAGACTTTATTTATTTGTTTGTTAGAGAGAGGGAGAGAGAGAGAGCAGGAGCACAGGCAGGCAGAGTGGTAGGCAGAGGCAGAGGGAGAAGCAGGCTCCCAGCAAGGAGCCCGATGTGGGACTCGATCCCAGGATGCTGGGATCATGACCTGAGCCAAAGGCATCCACTTAACCAACTGAGCCACCCAGGCGTCCCAAGAGCAGAGGGTTTTGAAGGAGAAGGGAAATGCAGAAAATTGTCTGATTTGCATAAAAGTATGGGGAGGAGAACACATAAACTTCCTAAGATGGTGGAATCTAAGATGTCCATCTTCTGCTTTATGATTTTTACAAGTACGTACAGAGCCTACGAGGTATCTGATATATGTGTGTTCAATAAATCCTCTCACTTGGGCTCAGTGAAGACTTATGTGCCTGCTTACATTTACCAGCTGAATGCAAACACCACCAAGAAGACAGCCAAGGTAATAGAGACATCAGTTAGCTCTTGTAATGGGCTTTTTTCAACACTTATATGACCTTGATGTGATACATTATGTTTTGGTTAATGTCTGTACACTTTAGTTGTTATAATGTAAGTTAATTAAACTTTCATGCTGTATTTTAAGGATATGTCTCAGACCAACATAGACAACTTCATAACTTCCATTTAAAGGCAAACTTAATACACATACATCTATGAGTCACACAGTATCTTCTTTGAGGAGGATCCTGACAACTAAGAGTGTTCTAGATATGTATTGTCTGAATAGTAGCTATGAGCCACTTATGGCTACTTAAATTCCTACTAATTTAAAACAATTAAAAATGCAACTGCTCAGCACACCAGCCCCATTTCAAGTGCCACCTGCATCTCAGGAAACCCCTTCATCTCGTGGCCACCATACTGGACAGCGCGGATACAGAACAATTCCTTCCTCACAGACTGTAGTATTGGACGGTACTGCTCTGCATACTTTGTGGGTCTCAAGTCAGATGCATGTAAAATGAAAAGACCAACATGATTTCTCTTACAGACAACATCAGATTTCTGTCTGGGATGTGAATACATATGAAGCTGATGTGTCACAAAATCAAAGTCGGTTATGCCTGGGTCTGGTGCCTTCAGGGGCAAACTGTCCCCAGTTACAAAAGGGAAATCCCTGTCCCTCCACCTCCCTTCCCAGACTGGGGACCCTCTCTGCCATCACATTTCCAGGAGGTGAGGTCTCTTCTAGATGCACTCAGGGGCTAGAGTCAGAGCTGAGGTTTCAGAGGCAGGAAGTGCAGCTCAGGGAAAGGGATTCTGCTGAGCGAGGAGGAGGCCAGGGCAGGACCAGCGGGAGACTTTCCCAGGGTTTTCAGAGCAGCCTTTCTCGAAGTGTGGTCTGGGGAGCACCTGATGTCATGGAGGCCCTTTCACAGAATCCACAAGGTTAAAACAGTTTTCATGTCACTTAGACATTTTCACCATGTTGACATTCGCACTGAGGTAAAACTTAGCAAGAATGGAGGCGATGGGTCCACAAGGCAATCATTATTCTTCACCACTATTCACTTTCATAAAAAACCAAAAACACTCTTTCAGCCATCTTTCTGATCCACCTTAACAGTCACATGAATATCTTGGCAGATGCCTTCAGGAGCAGTCACTATGCCTAGAAGAGAGGCAAAAGTCAAGTCTTATTTTCCATGCTCCAAAGTCATTGCCCAGTTTCTAACTGTGATGATGAAGCATGGCTTTGTTTTTTGTTTCTTCGTTTTTTGTTTTTTGTTTTTTCCTGGTGCTTCCAACAGTTTGCTCATTTCTGTACCCATTGCGTACAGTGCACTGACCTATGTGGGGCCTCCTAGGATCCCCTGCAAAGCCATGGAAAGCACAAGACACACTGAAGGGAGATCCCCGGGCCCCAAAGAAAGGCCCGAAAGTGCACAGAGCTCTTCCCAGAAAATCTTCATCCTGACTCTGCCTTTCCAGAACAGTTTAGAGGGACACCGTAATTGGGCTGATGGGACCATAAATCTCAACTTCGTTCTCTATGTAACATATTTCACTTTTCCAGGTTAAAAGACAGTTAAGTGATGAGGAACTAGAAACACCAAGGGCTCAAAGTCTCTATTAGGAGTGAAGATGTGGGGCAGCAGGTAGCTGTGAGAACAGATCCACAGCCCGTGAAGGGTGTCGGAGGGAGGTTGCTGAGCCAGAGCTTAAAGCCTGGGGGAGGCACCCGGTGCTCACCAACCCAAAAGATGAAGCATGGTTACATTGGGAATTTGAAATTACTGATGATCACCGAGCTGGAAATATTGTTGAGAACCTCAAGGGCAGGTTAAACATGTGTGGAGTGGTCAGCCCCAGATTTGATGTACAGCTCAAAGATCTACCAAAATGGCAAAAAAATCTGTTCCCTTCCCTCCAGTTTGGTTTTATTGACCTGACAACCTCAGCTGGCATCATGGACCGTGAAGAAGCAAGACGAAAACACACACAAGGGAAAATCCCGAGACTCTTTTTCTAAGGATGTAATACATTCATGCAAATAAATGTATGTATACATACATATACATATGTATATGTATGGATATGGATACGGATCTTGTACTAATGCATGATTTTTTTTAAAGTAATGTGTTGTTTCACTATATTTTAAAAGTGTTTCAGTGTTGATGAGACTGAAAAGAATTATTGAAAAGTCGCATTTGTTTTAATATTACCACAAATCCCAACAGAAAAATTTGTCAGTAGTGAGAACCTGTCAGGTTTGTTGGTGGATCACAGGTTTTCCAAAATTGAGAGCTTACATTTGATCAAGGCAATGATAAATGTTGTTGAATCATCAGTTGAATCATCAAAAATTATTATCTTTACTAAATTATTCTCAAATCCATTTTTAGGGGCGCCTGGGTGGCTCAGAGGGTTAAGCCTCTGCCTTCGGCTCAGGTCATGATCTCAGGGTCCTGGGATCGAGCCCCACATCGGGCTCTCTGCTCAGCAGGGAGCTTGCTTCTCCCCCTCTCTCTGCCTGCCTCTCTGCCTACTTGTGATCTCTCTCTCTCTGTGTCAAATAAATAAATAAAATCTTTAAAAAAATCCATTTTTAAACATGTCTTACATGATATGTGAGATGGACAGCAGCACTTCTGCCACATCCCTAAGCTCCAAGGTAAATAATTTGTGTGAAATTTGTATGAACTTAACTGGTTAAAGTGGTCTCATTTTTTTTTTCTCTACACAATGTCATTTTTACCTGAAGGAATGGATGACAGAAACGTGGATTATTTAGACTGGGCAATTTGACAGGCAGTTTCTGGAAAATGAACAGAAACGTATCCATTCATGAATCAACTCACATACGACAGCTGGGAATACTTGTTGCCTTGATCAAATGTAAGCTCTCAATTTTGGAAAACCTGTGATCCACCAACAAACCTGACAGGTTCTCACTACTGACAAATTTTTCTGTTGGGATTTGTGGTAATATTAAAACAAATGTGACTTTTCAATAATTCTTTTCAGTCTCACCAACACTGAAACACTTTTAAAATGTAGTGAAACAACACATTACCTTAAAAAAAAAATCATGCATTAGTACAAGATCCATTCAGTGCACAAGATGAGCCTGTAGATTTCTTTTCTTTTTTTTTTTTAAAGATTTTATTTATTTATTTGACAGAGATCACAAGTAGGCAGAGGCAGGCAGAGAGAGAGGAAGGGAAGCAGGCTCCCCGCCGTGCAGAGAGCCTGATGCGGGGCTCGATCCCAGGACCCCGAGATCATGACCTGAGCCGAAGGCAGAGGCTTCAACCCACTGAGCCATCCAGGTGCCCCAAGCCTGTAGATTTTAATGTAACAGGAAAGGAAATAGTCAATGATACTGTTTAGGTACCACTTCACCAATAACCTTAGAAAAAGTACAACTTGTGTAGTGTGAATATAGTATCAAAGCTGAATATCTGAAAAGTTTATGAAACCTACTGTTCTCCCGTATCTGCACAAGGCTGTGAATGTTTTTCATATACTTCACCCAAAACAATGCAATAAATGCAGAAGCAAATCTGAACATCTAGTGGTTCAGGTAGTTAAGAAAAAGACTTGGAAAAATGCAAAGTATAACAAAATCCAACTCTTCTCACTATCCTGTTGATTTAGGGGAACTAATTTTTCATAAAAACAGTATTGCTGTTTTCATGCCATGGGTTTTTAATATGATTCTAAATGAAGTATTTTTTTTTTTCACTTTTTTATTGAGACAGAGTGAGCAGAGACGGGCTGAGGGAGGAGAGAGAGAATCTTAAGCAGGCTCCAAGGTCAGCACTGAGACCGCGAGACCGAGGTGCGGCTGGATCTCCCCACCTGAAACCAAGAGTTGCTGGCTTACCTGACTGAACCACACATGCGCCCTGGTAAATTTTTTTAAACAGTCTTTTTCCTACTATGATCAATATTGATAGCTATAACCTACATTCACAAAATTATCGTTGGGGCCTCAGTAATCTGTGAGACTGTATAGATATCCTTCTAACAAAATGTTTCAGAATCACTGACACAGCTCCTGGGCCACGACTCAAGGAGACAAGGTGACAGAGAGCACCCCGTGCAGTAGGTGAGGCGTCGAGGTAAAGGCCGAGGTCCCTGTACCTGCCTCTCAAGGTCTCAGGCCCTAGCGCCCTGTGTGGGGCCTGGAAGCTCAATGCTGGGGAGGCCCCTTCTCCGAGGTTTCACTTCTCGCTCTCACAACCTGTGTCACCTCCTCCTGCCTGGATACTCGTGATGCGGTCCCAGTTCACACTCCCATTGGGTGTCGGGTTTCCGGCGAAGCCAATCAGCGGAACACGGGTTCCGGGTTCTGAAGTCCTCACCAGACCTGCGGAGACCCAGTTGCTCCTCAGACCCTGAGGGTCTGGACCATGGGGTCCCCAATCCTCCTCCTGCTGCTGTCGGGGGCCCTGGCCGTGACCGACACCTGGGCGGGTGAGTGCGGGGCGGGAGGAAAGGGCTCTGCGGGGCGGGAGGGAGGGGACCGCCGGGCGGGGACGCGGTACCGCCGGGGAAGGCGCCTTTCCGCCGCCCCCGCCCCAGACCCTCAGCCGCCCCCGGCCCCGCCCCGGCCTGTGCTCCCCCGTCCCTCCCCGCCTCCGCCCTGCTCTCCCCCTCTCGGTGCCTCCTCCCCTTGCCCTCCCGGTCGCCTCCACCTGGGCCCCGGGTCCCGCGACGGGAAGAGGGTCGGGCGGGGTCTCAGCCCCTCCGCGCCCGCAGGCTCCCACTCCCTGAGGTATTTCTACACCGCCGTGTCCCGGCCCGGCCGCGGGGAGCCCCGCTTCATCGCCGTCGGCTACGTGGACGACACGCAGTTCGTGCGGTTCGACAGCGACTCTGCCAGTCGGAGGATGGAGCCGCGGGCGCCGTGGATGGAGCAGGAGGGGCCGGAGTATTGGGAGCGGCAGACGCGGGACCTCAAGGACGCCGCACAGACTTTCCGAGTGAGCCTGAACATCCTGCGGGGCTACTACAACCAGAGCGAGGCCGGTGAGCGACAGGGCCGGGTCCAGGTCACGACCCCCATCCCCACGTTCCTGCCAGGGCCTGCCCAGGTGTCTGGGTCCGAGCGCCACCCTGAGGCTGCGGGACCCACCAGTACCCCTAACCCAGAACAACCCCGGGAACTTTCAGGCTGTTTTATTTTCTCTTTCGACTTAACCACCTGCCTGTCGGGGCGGGGCCAGGGTCTCACACCATCCAGCGCATGTATGGCTGTGATATGGGACCCGACGGCCGCCTCCTCCGCGGGTACAGTCAGGTGGCCTACGACGGCGCGGATTACCTCGCCCTGAACGAGGACCTGCGCTCCTGGACAGTAGCGGACACCGCAGCGCAGATCTCCCGGCTCAAGTGGGAGGAGGCCGGTGAGACGGAGCATGAAAGGAACTACCTGGAGGTCACGTGTGTGGAGTGGCTCCGCAGGTACCTGGAGAACGGGAAGGAGTCGCTGCTGCGCGCAGGTACAAGGAGCCACAGGGCCGTCCCTGATCTCCCCTCCCCTGGGGCTGGCTTCCCACTAGGACGGGAAAAATGGACTCAGTGGCAGAACACCGCCCTCCCACGGGTGGGGAGTGGGAGATCCGCCTGGGTGTTCAGGTTCCTGCTAGAGAGTGACTCACCCAAAGGGCAGCTTTTCTCTAAAGGACAATGGAGGAATCCAGTCTCTCCCAGGAGGCAGGTGGAGACCATCCCTGCAATAACCCATCAGCCGTTCCCTTTGACCCTGGCAGCCACCCTGGAACCATGGCTTAACCTTTCAAGGCCTTTTTCTCCAATACGAACGTCTTTGGAGGTCTGACTGGGTGTTTTGAGTCATTCACCGCCCCCCCCCAAGCCACAGTCGGGACCATTAGTGCTCACTCCCCATTAAACCTACAGCCTCCTATCCTTGACTCTTTCCCTGATTCTAGAACTTTCCAGGATTAGAAGATCCCAAGGGCTGAACTGGTGACTGGGTTTTGTGCTTCTTCCATCCGAGCCAATACCCAGTCCATCTCAAAATGGTCACATGAATGCCGTTTCAGTGGCCTATAAAGGTAAACCCAAGAGTAGATTTTCTGATTTTCTTCCTCAGAACCCCCCAACACACAAGTGACCCGCCACCCCATCTATGACCGTGATGTCACCCTGAGGTGCTGGGCCCTGGACTTCTACCCTGCGGAGATCACCCTGACCTGGCAGCGAGATGGAGAGGACCTGACCCAGGACACAGAGCTTGTGGAGACCAGGCCTGCAGGAGATGGAACCTTCCAGAAGTGGGCGGCTGTGGTGGTGCCTTCTGGACAGGAGCAGAGATACACATGCCATGTGCAGCATGAGGGACTGCCCAAGCCTGTCACCTTGAGATGGGGTAAGGAGGGTTTTGGGTAGAGCCTCTTTTCAGGGAAATCAGGCCTTCTGGAGAACTTCAGCAGGGCTAGGACACTTAACAGGGCTCTGGACCCCTGACCTTCCCTCCCTTTCCAGAGCCACCTCCGCCCACCATCCCCATCACGTGGATCATTGCTGGTCTGGTTCTCCTGGCGTTCACTGTGGTGGTTGGAGCTGTGATCTGGAGGAAGAAGTGCTCACGTAAGGAATGGAGTGGGAGGGATCTCAGGTTTCTGTCCCACTGGGGGATTTCCTTGGTAGCAGACTGTCCTGCCTTGTTACTGGGAAGTACCATCTTCACAAATGGACTTGCGTGCTCTGGAGCTGATCACAAACACTCACTCTGTAGCAAACACTTGTGAAAATGAAGGACACATTTTCATCTTGTTAATTCTGGTGATCAGGACCTCATGCCCAGCAGTCACAGGACAGAGAGGAAAGTCCCTGCTGAGGACAGAACTCCAGCCAGTTGGGTGACCCAGTGACTCCTCACCTCATTTTTCATGTTTCCTATCGTGTCCTGGGAGTTCAGTTTCAATTCTGGAAACTTTATTTAGAACCAGGACTGGGAGCTTCCTCTGGGATCTCATGGCCCAGCCCTGTCCCAGGCCTCTGATAGGATGTTTTTTTCCCACAGGAGAAAAAGGACCAGGCTACTCTCATGCTGCACGTACGTATGGAGGGATGATCTCTGAGACCCTGAGATAGTGTAGACAGGACCCCATGGGGAGCTCACACACCCCATAGCTCCTCCTTTAGTCTCATCTCCCGTTGGCTCTGACCACGTCCTGTTTGTTCTCCCCTAGGCGATGACAGTGCCCAGGGCTCTGATGTGTCTCTCACGGTTCCTAAAGGTGAGACCCTGAAGACCCTGATGTGGAGAGGGTTGAGGCATTAGGGACACTTTGAGCATGAGGGGAGCTTCTGAGATGTCCCCACTTATGGGACTGTCCTCAATTTGTACATTATTTTTTTTCACAGTGTGAGACCAGCTGCCTTGTGGGGACTAAGAGATGGAAGATTTCTTCACCTCCCCACTTGGTGACATCAGCAACCCCTAACTTCTCTTTGTGCAGATGTCAGAATGTGTCTGTGTTCCTTTGAGCATAATGTGAGGACATGAGATTTGCCCACCCTGCCCACCAGACCCCTCCCTATTCTGATTTTATTTTCTTTTCAGATGTGCTTTCCTGTTCAAGCAGGGCAGGGCTGGACCATAACTGTCCCTGTCTTTATTTCATGTTGGGCTGAGTACAAATGAATTTCTGTATTGAAAATGACAATCCAGACAGGAGTTGTGTTTCCTAATTCTTGCCAGATGGGGTTGATGAGGTAATAAAAGAGGAGATTTGTAAAATTGAGACAGCAAATAAATGGAAGCACTGAGAACCTTCCAGAATCCGTGTGGTTACTGTGCTGAGTCTTGCGGGTGGGGGCAGAAGGCTATGAGGAGACGAGTGGGGATGAGGCCTGTGCTCAATGTGTGCTCAGTGCATCATGGGCGTGACATGCTCACCCCTCAGCTGGGTCATCTCTCTGCTCTGTGTCCTTGACCCTTGTGTGGAAGATTGTCTCACTAGGAGCTGTGATCACAGGGGCTTGGATATCACCTGTCACCAGGACTTTGTGTAGCAAGAGGTTCCTGTGACTGGGTCAGCCTCACCTCAGGCCTGGGTTGGGTCATAGCCTCCATTTGGGGGTGGGCTTTTTTCATTGTTTCTCTAGAGCATCAGGCCGGCTCTTGCTCTTGTGTGCAAGTTCTTGTCCCATTCTCCCTTGGTGACCCTATCGGTTATAGCAGCAGGTGTCCTTTGGGCTGTGTTCCCACAGGCCTAGGCTGTCCCCTACACAGAAGAGTCTCTGCGGTATGGAGAAATGAACTTTCAGATTCATCCATCTCCTCCCTTCACTCTAGACCTGTTTTCTAGATAATTCTTGGGATTCTGGAGATAGAGGAGGAATCTGAAAGTTTCTCAGCCTTAATAAACATCAGTTAGTTTCTCTCTCGAGCTGCTCTACCCTCTCTCCCCTACCTCTAGTTCAATGAGCCTAGTGCTGGCGTGAATCCAAGTTCATGGATCTATAAAGCAGAGTCTAATGTAGACCTCTTTGTGGTTGGAGAAAAGGACCCAAAAGCCCGAGTACAGTGTTTCTGGAGGGAGAACTCTGTGTGCTTTGCTGTGCAGGAGAGATGGTGTGCAGGGAGGGGCTGAGCAGAGAGAGGGAGGGGAGGGCAGCCCTGTGAGGGGAGAGAGCACTGATGGGGAAGTGGATGCATGTGGGATGGCAGCTGCCTCAGAACAGCTGTGCCTGAGACTCATCTAGAAGAAGGAGTCCTCTATCTACTCATTCATTCAACTGATAACTGTCATGTGCCACATACAGGACATGCTATGTTTACCTCTGGGCACCTCAGTGAGACTAAGAAGAGGGAAAATGTGCTGGTCTCATGGAGAGTATGTTCTAATGTGAGGGGCAGACTACACTTGACCCTCTGACAATGTGGGGACTGGGGCAGTGACCCCCTCGTGCAGTCAGAAATCCAAGTATAGATTTTGACTCCCTCAAAACGTAAGAACTAATAGCCTACTGTTGCTGGAAGCCTGACTGATAACATGAAGAGTCACTTAACACACGTTTATGTTACATGTAGAAAACAGTCTTCTAACAATGAATGAAGCTGCAAAAATTAGTCAGAAATCACAAAGAAGAGGAAATGTATGGACAGTACTTACTGCAAAAAGTCCGCACACGGGTGCACATGTATGGTGCAAACCAGTGTCATTACGAAGTGAACTGTGTATTGTGTAAGCACAGTAATAAGGGAAGTGTTTAAGTTGGAAGTTGGCAGTAGCTGTGAGGAAGGAGACCCAGAGAGCACCTGTGCTGGGACGGGGACGATGGCTCCTTTACTCCAGGGATCAGGGGAGCCTCACTGAGAAGATGACCTCATCATGGAGGTCTGAGGATATTAGAAGGCTTTTGAGTTTTCTGAGTGAGGAGTGGAGTTACAAAAATGAACAGATCAATGGGATTGACTTTCTAAGCAGCACCTGTTTGCTGCTGTGAGAATCGAGAGGAGCAGGGCGAGTGACCAGTGAGGACAATGTAGGAAACCAGTGCTGTGTCCCAGGACGGGGATGTGGGCTGTACATCTGGGGCGTGAGGAGGGAAGATATAAGAATTGTTTGGGTGCTGGATATTTACAGATGGACTTTGCAGCATTTCCTAATGGATTCATTCTGGGTGGTGGGGAGGAGGAATCAAGGAGGGCATCCAGTATTTCAGACTGCAAGTTGAAATGTACAGTGCCTTCCTTGGATATGGGGAAGATTCTGGAAGCAGGACACTGGGGGGAAGCAGCATCACAGGCATCCAGTTTAGGCATGTGGAATCTGAGACAACTATTAGAAATCCAGTGAGGTTGGCAGTTGGATACAGAGTGCAGGGAAGGAGAAATATCCGGACTGGAGAAATAGATTTGGGAGGTGACAGCATATACATGATGATTAGAACCTTCAACAGAGATGAGGAAACCAGTGGGGTGAGAACCATAGAAGAGAAAGGAACAGGACCAAACCCTGGACTCCTCAGGGCTAAGCAGGCTGACCAGAGCGCACACCCAGAGCGCACTGCACAGTCTCGTTCTGCGTCTATAAGGCACAGAGACCAGGGAGGTCCAGCCTTCAATGTGCACAGGAATTTCCTGGACTATGAAGATCTAGACAGTCTGAGATTAGAGCATGAGATGCTGGGTTGATAACAAGGTCGGTGCAGCTGCTGCTGGTCTTCAGATCCCACACTGAGTAGCGAGCACAGGAAGCAGGATCCCCGCATGGCCGTGCATCAGCCTCTCCTGTAGGGCTGCTTAAGTAAGTGATTCCTGGGCCCATGCCCAACATTTTAAGCTGGTGGGTCTGGGGAGAGGCCTGAGTGTTTGGTACCAAAGCCACAGGCAATCCTGTGACTCCACCAGTTAGAGAACACTGAAGTCATCGATGAGAACCCTCATTGTGGGAAGGGGTCTTACAGACACATTTAAATGGTTTTTTGGGGGTGTCTGGGTGTCCCACTCTTGGTTTCAGCTCAGGTCATGATTTCAGGGTCATGAGAACTAGCCCATGTGATGAGTCTGCTTGAAATGTCCTCCTTCTTCCTCTAGCCCTCCCTGCCCCTCTCACACATGCTTGCTCTTTCTCTCTCTCTTTCTCTCTGTCTCAAATAAATAAATAAAATCTTCAGGTGGTTTTTTGTAGGAAGAAAAATGCAGGACATACTGGGAGATGCTTTTTTTCTCTCCCATGGGGCACAGCCAAGTGACTGACTGAGGAAGTTATCAGCTCAACATAAAACGTCTGAGTTGCTGAGAGTGTAGATCTTAAATGTCTGCATCACACAAAAGGAAATGGTAACTATGTGATTTGATGCACATGTTAGCTAATGTTATGGTTGTTATCATTGTGCAATACAGAGATATGTCGATCAGCAGGTTGTACCCTAAACTCACACAATGGTGTATGTCAATCATATCTCTATAAAGTTGGTTTAAAAAATGCCTGAATTCCTGCTCTTGGAAAGTCTTTACATGGGTTTCTGACTCCTTGTGATCCATACATACAGTTACAGAGAGACTCCGGGAAGAGAGAGAATATATGGGACCTTGTTTTATTTCTAGGAAAGCCACGATACAGGCTTGAGACTACACAGCCGGGAGCAGAATCCACAATGGACCCTAGACGGAGACCCACAGACAGCCAGTGCCTGCTACTGGGTATCGATGCCACTGTCCACACCACTGACTCCCCTGAGGGAGGACACTAGACCCTGCAGCTGGGACTGCTATCGCTGCTGCCTCTGACAGCTGCGTGACACGACTGTGACACTGCTCAGACCCCCTGTGCCCAATGCATGGACACTGTCCCAGTGTGTCTGTCATGTGTCCTGAGTCCGAATCTGGCAGGCGGTCACATGACTGTTGAAGCTTCATGTCATGTCCACCTGCAGGACTGGCAAAGTGGGTTCCCCTCTCTGTGGATGGAGGTGTCTCTGCCCCCAACAAGATTGTTGACATGTGGCATTCCTGTACGTGGGAAGAGAGGTACAATTTCTGGGAATGGACATTGGGGCTCAGGAATGGAAAAGAATGACAAATTTCCACATCGGAGCAGTGATCTGAGACTAGATCTTGATCTGCACCCTATAGGCGCTCAAGTCTGCTTGGATGAGGAGTGACCCATAAATAAACTCATCTTTCAACTTACTCCCTTGATGGTTGTTATGGCCTAGGTTTGTCCACTCCAGTTCCTACTCACAGATAAGTGGAGTAGCATTGTTGTGTCATGAAGTGATAGCTCAACACGTCTTCTCCCGGCCTTTGTCTCTTCCTGGGATTAAACACCCAGATCTGGGGGCACCTAGGTGGCTCAGTGGGTTAAAAGCCTCTGCCTTCGACTTGGGTCATGATCCCAGGGTCCTGGGATGGAGCCCCGCATTGGGCTCTCTGCTCAGTGGGGAGCTGCTTCCTCCTCTCTCTCTGCCTGCTTCTCTGCCTACCTGTGATCTCTGTCAAATAAATAAATAAAGTCTTTAAAAAAAAAAAAAACCCAGATCTGTGTCACTTCAGATGATCCTCATATACACACTGACATTTAATGTTTCATTCTATATGTACATATTTCTGGGGAGAGTATCCATAATTTCACCAGGTCTCCTGTGGCCTCCACAAAAGTCTGAAAACCCTTTACAGTATAGACACTGTCCTACTTCATGTCTGGTCCATGAACAGCTAATGATCACAGTGTTTCAGCAGATCCAATGACGTGATATTCATGCTCAGTTTTGTTTGGAAATAACCAGTCTCAGACAGGAGAAGGTAAGAGCTTTCTGGCTTATACTCACTTCCAACTTCTGTGTGTACTTTCTGTGGGCTGAGGAACAGTCCCCAGACCAGGGCTGGCTCACAGAAGACACTGATCAGCACTGGTTTAGGTGACTTACACTCTAACACCGACTCAGGTGCCAGATAAAGAGCAGAAACGAAAAGTACTTACTGAGGATTTCATTTCTACCTACACTGCAGACTAAGGTTTAAGGCTGCCCCCTCTCCACGTGAGGTGATGAGCACTGGTGTTATATGCAACTGATGAATTATTGAACTCTACATATGAAACTAATAATGTACTCTGTGTTGGCTAATTGAATTTAAATAAAAATAATGTTTTTAAATAAGGCTGCTGCTTCTCCCAAAAATGAAAATGATAGAAAAAACATAAAATCACCCAAAAGTGCAGAACAATCAAGAGGAAATCATTTAGCCCAAAATTTATAAATGGACCATAAGCCAGAGAGAATAGTTGTTCTGATCCGTAGAGTATTTTACAAATCTAGAAAATCGTAGCTTGGCTTCTCAGGCTCAGGAGCTTCATAGAGAGGAGACAATGCCCAGAGCTGCTTCATGTGAGGAGCAGGAGAAACATCCCCTCCCTGAAAATCTGGGACCTAAGATTCACATCCTCAGAACAGGGTGACACAAGTCAAATCTGTTCTATCTTCAAGTGCAAGAACATTCTAAGGAAATTTGCCTTTAAGTTGGGAAAAAGTAAAGAAACAGCTATTTCAAAAATTTGCAGACACGGACTAAGCCATCTGTGATTTGTGGTCCAAATTTGCTTTACCATCAGCCATTGGGCCAAAATAACTTCATGTCATTAACTTAGTTTATAATTGTCCTGGATAGGTGATGATCCAAAACTTTTAAGAAAGAAATTTCTCCAGAGAAATCTCTATTTAACCTACATGTCAAAAAACTTACACAGAAAATTAGACAGAGAAAAAAAGCAACTCGTAGAAAGAAATGTAAAGTTCAAATGGAAAAAAGACTGTGGTTAAGTAACCTTAGAAAGAGTGAGTAGTAAAAAACTCATGAAACTTCAATATTGGAACCATACGATACAATATAACAGGACCAGGATATGATACAAATATATAAACATATGTTATTTGAATATATATTATGGGTATGATATAAAGAAAAAAGTCAGAGAATTTAAAATGTAGAAAATTTGGCAAAAGTGAAAACACCTCTTAAGAAAACAACTATAAAATAAACTGATTAATGATTAAATAATGAAAATATTAGAGTTTATTCACTGAATAAGAAGATGTCAGTAAAAAAGGAATGAGTGGAGGGGCACCCAGGTGGCTCAGCTTGTTAAGCACCTGCCTTCTGCTCAGGTCATGATCCTAAGGTTTTGGGATCAAGCCCAGCTTCTGGCTCCCTGTTCAGTGGGAAGCCTTGCTTCTCTTTCCCCCTATCTTCTGCTGCTCCCCCGCTCCTGCGCGCGCGCTCTCTCTCTCGTCTCTCCTAAACAAATAAAATCTTTTTAAAAAGAGAGAGAGAACGGGCGCCTGTGTGGCTCAGTGGGTTAAAGCCTCTGCCTTCAGCTCAGGTCATGATCCCAGGGTCCTGGGATCGAGCCCAGCATCGGGCTCTCTGCTCAGCAGGGAGCTTGCTTCCCTTCCTCTCTCTCTCTGCCTGCCTCTCTGTCTACTTGTGATCTCTCTCTGGCAAATAAAGAAACAAAATCTTAAAAAAAAAAAAAAAGAGAGAGAGAGAGAAATGAGTGAGGCATGGAAAACAAAAAGCAAAAAGTAAGACTGCGACATAAATCAACAGTGTCAATATTAACATTGCAAGTGAGTGGCTTAAATAAGTCAATCAACATGCAGATCGTTCACCTGAACACAAAACAAGATCCACCTATGCTGTCTACAGTAGATGCACTTGATCTCAGTTACAAACAGATTAAACTCAAAGGGATGGAAAAAGTTATCTCAGGCAAACAACCATAAGAAAGCTGGAGTGGGGGGCGCCTGGGTGGCTCAGTGGGTTAAAGCCTCTGCCTTCGGCTCAGGTCATGATCCCGGGGTCCTGGAATCGAGCCCCGGATCCGGCTCTCTCTTCGGCAGAGAGCCTGCTTCCCCCTCTCTCTCTGCCTGCTTCTCTGCCTACTTGTGATCTGTCTGTCAAATAAATAAATAAAATCTTAAAAAAAAAAAAAAAAGAAAGAAAGAAAGCTGGAGTGGATACACTCATTAGCCAAAAGGGACTTTATAGTAAGGGGGCACCTGGGTGACTCAGTTGTTAAGAGTCTGCCTTTGGCTCAGGTCATGGTCCATTCAGCCCCCACATTGGGCTCCCTGCTCAGCGGGAAGCCTGCTTCTCCCTCTCCCTTCCCCCTGCTTGTGTTCCCTCTCTCACCATGTCTCTCTTTGTCTAAGAAATAAATAAAATCTTTTTTAAAAAAATAAAAACGCTAGTAAGATAAACAGGATCATTTTGTAATGATAAAATGGTCAAGTCATCAGAAAGATGAAACAACTCTAAATACACTTTCACCTAATAACTCAACACCTAACTGCTTGTAGCAAAACTGACAGAAACTGAGAAACAGACAATATGACAATAATACTAAAACTCAATATATCACTTTCAATAATGGATAGGACAACTATGCAGAGATCAATGAAGACAAAGAAGACTTGAACCATACTATAAAAGAACAGTGTAAGTCTGACATGTATAGAACATTCCAGCCATGAACAGAATATACATTCATTTCAAATGCACATGGAGCTTTCTAGAAGATAAGCCCTATGCTAGGCCATTTAAAAACTCATTAAATTTAAAGGGGTAAAAATAATGCAAATATCACAGTAGCATGACACCAGAAATAAATAACTGGAATGAATTTGGGAAACTCACAATATGCAGAATTAACACACTTCTACATAATCAAAGGGTCAAAGATATCAAAATGGGAATCAGAAAATACTTTGAGATTAATAGACATGAAGACAGAGCATACCAACCCCAAGGGGATCTGACTAAAGCAGTGTTGAGAGGAAATATATAGTTGGAACTGCCTGTATGAAAAAGAAACATCTCCAATCAATTACCTAAACTTCAACATTAGGTTAAAGGAGAAAGAGGAGCAAACTAAACCAAAAGCAGGTAAAAAAGGGACGCCTGGGTGGCTCAGTCAGTTAGGCCACTGCACAGGGTCCTGGGATCAAGTCCTGCATCAGGCTCCTTGCTTGGTGGGGAGCCTGCTTCTCTCTCCGCCTCTGCCTGCCACTCTGCCTGCTTGTGTGCTCTCTCTCTCTCTCTCTGACAAATAAATAAATAAAATCTTAAAAAAAAAAAGGCAGGTAAAAGGAAGGAAAAAATCAAGATGAGAGCAGAAGTTAAAGAAATAGAGAAAAGAGAATAAAATAACAATATAGGAAACTAACTGAATCAATGTGATCCTTTAAAAGATCAACCAAACTGACGAATCTTCAACTAGACTCACTAAAAGCGAGAGAGAGAGAGAGAAATGACCCACATTACTGGGATCAGCAATGAAAGAAGTGATATTAGGACTGACCACACAGAAATAAAGAGAATTAGGAGATTATGATGCACAATTATATGCTAAAATATCAACTTGCTTCTATAAAATAGACAAAAACACAGAAAGACACAAATGACTAAAGCTGACTGAAGAAGAAATAGACCATCTGAATGTACCTATAATGAGGTAGAAGATAGAGTCAATTGTCAAAAACTATTCCACATAAAAGCCAAGTTCCAAATGGCTTCACCTGCAAATTATACCATATGCTGAAAGAATTAATAACAATTCTTTACAAATCCTTCCCCCCCAAAAAAGAGGAGGGAACCCAACTCATTCTATGAGGGTAGGATTATTCAGATACCAAAACAGAGAAAGAAATCACAAGACAAGAAAACTACAAACCAATATCTCTTATGAATGTACACATACACACACACACACACACACACACACACACACACACACACTGAGATCTCAACAAAATGTAGCAAATCAAATCTAGCAACATATAGAGTTAAACAAACATAATGAAATTTATTTCAGGAATGCAAGATTGGTTAAACATCCATATCAATCAAGGTAAAACATATATATATATAAATGGTATATACTATATATTAATATACTAGATATATACTAGATAAAAATGCCACATGCTTATCTCAACAGATGGACAAGAAACAATTGACAAAATCGGACACCTTCTCATGATAAAAACTCAACTACTAATGGAGGGACTTTCCTCAATCCGATGAAAGGCATTTATGAAAACCCTTAAGCTAACATCTTACCTAATGGTAAAACACCAGTTGTTTTCCTCCTAAGATCCACAACATGAAAATAATGTTCACTCACGGCTTCTACTACACATTGTGCTGGAGGGGTGCCTGGGCAGTTCAGTCAGTTAATAGTCAGTCTTTGGCTCAGGTCATATCCCAGGATCATGGTCCCAGGGTCCTGGGATCCAGCCTGCATGTGCTCCCTGCTCCGCGGGGAGAATGCTTCTCTCTCTCCCTCTGCCTGCACTCCCCCTGCTCGTGCTCTCTTGCCCTCAAATAAATAAAGTTAAATTAAATTTAAAAAGGGAAATGCCAAGTGAGGTTGTCAGGTTGGCAGTTGTATTTCCGAAAACTGGGCACAGCTCTTGATGGGTTCAAGGCAAAAGACTCAATGAAGCCAAAGAATAGGGAAAGGAAGGGTTTACTGGCACGTAAAGGAGAACACCGGGGATGTTTCCCAAAGCAGCGTCTCCCTGAACAACACACTGGAAAGTTTCAAGCTGAAGGTACAGATGTCATGACTCCTCTGAAGCAGGACACCGGACCCTCAGTAGGAACTGCTGTCTCTGCTGCTCCTGACACCTGGGTGACACTCATGCCACTCAGGCCGAAATGTTTCTGCACAGACTTGGCACCAGAGCTGGGAGCCTGTGGTTGCCACGTCCCATCAGACCCACCTCCAAGCAAGTGAAGATGTTAAAGATACTTTTGCCAGAGGAGAAATGAAAAGCACAGACTTCTAATAAAATCTATTGAAAATGAGACACTTGTGATTGGATCCTGCAGTCAGCCTTCCATTCCTGGGGTAAGGATTATGATTCCTTTGTTTACCCCTCCTGGAGGACAAACAGCTGTGCTACATAGTATTCAGGTTAGACTCTCAGATGCCCAGGGATGTGACTGGATATTCACTGCCTGGTCTCCAGAACATTCTTGTGATCATCAAAATATGTTGTATGCAGGAACTAGTGCAACTCTCAAAAAGGAGTTTGGAGGGGGCCACATTACAGATGAAGTGTTTGGAACAGTAAAGGAAGATGCATCATTACACGGATATAAAAACCACAATCTTCTGCCACAGTCTTCTCCTGCCCCATTGACCGCAGCTGAGGAAGCATCACGACAGATTAAAATTAATGAGGAAAAAACTGACATGGGTGTGGACACAAAGCATCAAAGCTACAAGGAGTAGCATTTCCTATTTCTTGAGAAGCTTTTCAAGCTTTGGAAACATTAAGTAACAGACAGCTCAACTATGTGCAATTGGAAATAGATATGAAAGATGAAATTATAATTTTGACCAACACAAAAAAGAACTGAAAGACTTGCCAAGGAGGATTCCCAAGGATTCAGCGCGCTACCGTTTCTTCCTGTGGGAAACATTCCCATGAAGGAGACGGTTTGAAGTCCATAGTTTTTATTTATTCAATGCCCAGATACACATGCAGTAAAGAGAACAGATACTGTATTTTAGCTGCGAGAGTCCTCTGCTAGAAACTGTCGAAAGACAACTACAAATGGACATCATTAGAAAGATCGAGATAGGGTGCTTGGGTGGTTCAGTCAGGTAAGTGTCTGCCTTCAGCTCAGGTCATGACCTCAGGGTCCTGGGATCGAACCCCACGTCTTGTTCCCTGCTTGGCAGGGAGCCTGCCTCTCCCTCTCCCTCTGTCCCTCCCCTCTGCTTGTGCAAGCTCTCTCTCTCTCTCTCTCTCAAATAAATAAAATGTTTTAAAAGATTTTATTTATTTATCTGACAGACAGAGATCACAAGTAGGCAGAGAGGCAGACAGAGCGGGGTGGGGGGGGTGGGGGGCGGGGAACGGGTTCCCCGATGAGCAGAGAGCCTGATGCGGGGCTCGATTCCAGGACCCTGGGATCATGACCCCAGCCAAAGGCAGAGGCTTAACCCACTGAGCCACCCAAGCGTCCCTCAAATAAATAAAATATTTTTTAAAAGGAGAGGGGGCGCCTGGGTGGCTCAGTGTGTTAAAGCCTCTGCCTTCGGCTCGGGTCATGATCCCAGAGTCCTGGGATCGAGCCCCGGATCTGGCTCTCTGCTCAGCAGGGAGCCCGCTTCCTCCCTCTCTCTCTGCCTGCCTCTCTGCCTACTTGTGATCTCTGTCTGTCAAATAAATAATGAAATCTAAAAAAAAAAAAAAAAAAAAAAAAGAAAGAAAGAAAGATCAAGAGAGAAAATGGGGATGAGTTGGCAGCGGACTTCCTTTATGAAGAAGGACACCCAAAGCAGCAGACACACAGCAAAGTTTTGCAAAACCGAAAGGTCCTGCAGCAAAACGAGGAATTCAAAAACTTACTAGGGGTCCAGCTGAAAGTGAAGACACTGATGATTAAAATCATTGTATTGAGGATTCCAATCCTAGTTTTTTAAAAGTCCAGATTTACTACAGGAGAACTGTTAGATCACTACCCACAGGTCACCTGACCAAGCTGTTCACTTCTGTGTTCTTAAAGTTAAGGTTACAGAAGACTATATAGGATGTGCTATTAATTTTGTCATACTGTTTTTTAAAAAGTGTGTAAAAGTATTTTTTAACTGTTATCACTTTTAATGGAATTTTTCCAGGCGTTGTCCTCTCCATTAGAGTGTTTTTTCAACATTATCCAAGACCACATGGCTGTATCAGACTCAGGATTATTTTGTCTGTTGCTCATAGGGTACTTCTAATGTTTATGTTGAGGCATAGCAGTGAAAAAATGGAACAATGGGAAAAGCCCCCATGTTTTGGAATTACCAACTCATGGCCAGTGGCCAACAGCCAGGCCACATGGTCAGGCAGAAGGACAATGGAAACATGGTCTATTAAAGGAATAGTCACATGGGGTTGGGTCCTTGCTCATTATGGAAATTTGTGGCATGCATCGAAGGAGGATATGTTGATGCCCATCACAAGAACCACCTTCTGAGATTGGAAGTGGGTTGGAACGGATGAGTGGGTTTCCTGGTGTCCTCTCTTGGGGTAGCCACCTAGGTCAGGGAAATAAGGGGACAGAGGGGACTGTGACAATGCAGGGAAATGCTGAAATTCTACAGTCCACTTGCATCCTCTGTGGCCCAAAATACCAAAAAGAACTGTTCTGGCTGCCAACCAAACACCACAGAGAGCTAGGATGCCGACCCCTCAGTAGGAAAGCCTTGAACATATCTGGCAAGTCAGAGCCATAACGGTAACCCCAAGGGGCGATGAAAGGGCCTTGACAGGAATGTGTATTCTGGATTGGGCTTTGCTCACCCAGTGGTAGATGCCAATGGTTACAGTCCTATTAAACAAACAAACAAACACCACAGAGCATAGCTATGCTTCAAGTAAAAATCTAAAAAAATAAAATGCACAGAGAGGATTGGTCCTGTGAGGACAGCTCAGGGAATTTTACACGTGCACACCTCCACGCACTACCCCCAGAGCAAGATGCAGAACACGCTGAGCTTCCCAGAGATTCCCAGTCAACACGTCACCACAAAATTAAACCACTCTCCGACTTCTGACATTATAAATTAGTCCTGGTCTTCAACTTCACATACAAAGGGTCATACTCCTGTGTGTGGCTTCTTTCACTCGGCGCAGTGTCCGTGAGATTCCCCCACGCTGTAGGGTGTAGCTACGGTCCAGTCTTGCGTTGGGGCAATCATACACAGTACTGCTGAGACATTCTTGTACACAGCTCTTGGAGCACATGTGGAAAAAAAGTACTGAACCAGCAAAGAATGCTTGGTCACATTTCCTCACACGACAAACAATTACGTCCCACAACGGGCATACAGACATGCTGACAGAGTAGCAGCTTCATGGAGAATGGGAACAGGCAACAGAAACATTGTGGAAAAGGGGTGTCGGGGCCGTGGAGGCATGAAGTGCTAGTTTACACTTCGCAAGTGTGCGCTCCCACCCAGCGTGGGAGGTACAGTGGTTCTACAGGACGTGAGGTGGGAGGTACAGTGGGACTACAGAACGGTCCCCACTACACAGTTTTCCCTGGGGGATCTGAGTAGGAGGGATGGGAACAGTTGCCAGTGTGACTCTACACCCCTTCCGAAGGGAAAGGACCTCGGTATGACTGTGGTTCACTTCAACATTCTCTCATCCTACCCGATGCAGAGTCTCAGGACAGGGATGCAAGTGTGAGTGCCAGAAACCGGAAGGATTCCTAAGACACTGTACGTACTTCATTAAACCCTGATGTGGGAATCCCAGAGGACCAGAAGGGGAGGGCTCTGCCTTCACCCCATCTGGCAAAGTTGGGGCTGATGGCGAGCACAGCTACATCCCCTGGTGGTCCCTTACCTGCCAGTTCTGTCCCTGTGTTTCCCTCCCCTCTGTGACCGAGAGTGAACTGGGTAGAGGGAAGCTTGTCAGACTCGTGTTGCTGCCCGCAGTCTAGACCAGCACAGCAGCCACACATAATGTCCCCTCCAAGGGCAGAAAGTGAGGTATAAATGCAGAGAAGTAGAAATAGTAACTGAGGGTAAAGGAGGGGATACATTCGCTATGTCATGAGGGAAATCCATAGTACATTAGCGCCTCGGAAGAAGTGTGAGCAAGAGATGACACTGTCTCTTAACTCCATCATCCCAGACACTGAGAGAGAAAGCCGTGTGCTGTGAGAACATTGCTGCTTCTGGAGCCTGGCAACACTGAATGGACCCAGCAGACCTGAGTGGCCCTGGGAGACGCTGTCCTCCAGCAGGAAGATGGGCTGACCGTTAATGACCGGATGGGACGTGAGTACTGGGCCAGCATCTCCGTAGTTCCGGTCCCACTGCTACAAGGGATCTGTGCTCAAAGACCACAGCATGGCTGCAAGATAAGTAAAATATGTGGTCTTTGTCCCTGGTTCCTGGCACCCAGCTCCCCAGCCCTTGGGATCTCCTGAGTGATAAGACTGTCACCAGTACTCTAATGAGATGACTTGGCCAAGGGTCTTAGACAGTTCAGGTTGGGGCTGGTGACCAGGAGGACCAAGACATGACTAGAGTTGGAGCCATAAGCCTCCCTCCCCACCCTCTGTGGAGAGGCTCTGGAGGCTGACCTCCATCCCCAACAGCCAGTGACTAAATCAAGCATGTCTATGTCATGAAGCTTCCCTGAAGACTGCTCTACAGTGGGGTTCACAGAGCTTCTGAAATGGCGAACACGTCCATGTGCTCTGAGGGGGGCACATTCCGAGTCCACGGGGACAGAGGCTCCTGCACCGGGACCTGCACGCTCCCACACTCCCGAGCCTCTTCATCTGGCTGCTCATGCGTGTCCTTATAATAAACCATAATAGTCAGCATGGAGTTCTCCTGAGACCTAGGAGTCCTCCTAGCAAACTACTGAATGTCCAGGGTACCCCCAACTTTGTAGCCAACTTGAACAACAGTGCCGGGCACGTGGGAACCTGAGAGTTGAGACTTGCCAGTGAGTTGAGGGCAACTTGCAGGATGAGTCCTCCCACCTGTGTGTTCCATGCTCACCCCAGGTCGGCAGGGTCAAGTGTGAAATGAATGAATTGGAGGACTCTCAGATGGTGACAGGGAATCAGAGAGCTGGTCAGTTGGGGGAAGAAACCGTCTCCGCCCCACAAAGAGAAATTGAGAGTTAGAGCAAGCAAGTAACCTGCGCCTCATCTCGTCCGGGAGCAAAGGATAAGCAGAACGGAAGCCTATCAGGTGCGCCACCTGCGACCAGCAGTTCAGGGTCCTGTTGAGAAAGGAGACAGCAGGCCCAGTATGGAGTCACGGATGCCACACACCACCGAGAACATCAAACTTAACCTATCGCGACTTCAGCTCTCCGGTTCCCATGTCCCTGGCACTGTTGTTCAAGTTGGGCAGCGGTCACGTGAACGCTGACAGATGCTAGAGTGTCTATCCCCAGAACATCGCCACACACAGGAAATAGACACATTCACACGACACGTCGGTGCACACAGACCACTCACGTCTTGCAGACCCGGGGCTTCTCGTCCTTGCAAGAACAAAGGAGGGCAAATCTGCCCCGAGCCATCAGGCCACCAGCCCACCTCACCACTGCCTGTGTTTGTGAGCGAGAACTGCGGTGGACGACAGCTGGGTCTGATCACGTAGTGTCAGGGGAACGAGAGGACAGCTGTCATTTGTTATCTACTTGTTCCCTCGGCCAAACCTGAGTGCCTAAAAAGCACCAGGTCGAGATGCAGCCTCAGATCTGTGCTCCGAGAATGACAGTTAGTCGATCTCTCTCCATCCCTCACCACCAGCACCCCAGGGGACTCAGTCTGGGGTCCAGGGCCAGTCTGACAGGCTGGGTGCTCTGTTTCTCTCTCAGGAATATCTTCCTGACCAGTATGCCCAGCGGTTTATGGGAGTCCTGCCTAGTGGGAATGGGACCTACTGGATGTGTGTGGCCATAAGGACCATTAGAGAGAGGATCAGAGGTTCACTTGCTACATGGAAGCCACAGGGAATTGCAGTGCACACCCTGTGCCCTCACATTCTGGGCTTGGTCAGGGCAGGAGGCAGGGTGGGGAGAAGACAGCAGTCCTGTGGTCCTGGGGTAGCCAGGTCAATATAAGACCCTTTTCCAGAAAGGCCCTGGAGCATCAGAATGGAGGAACGACCCTCTGCTTTTCTTATTGCTGCTGGTTTCCTTATTGTCATTCTTGCATGAGTCCTCTCTCTAAGAACAAGAAGTCAGTAACAGCTGTGGGAGCCCAAGTGAGAAACCTGGGCAGTGGGTGGGATGGGAGGGGCTCTCCTGGGATATGGGGGTCCCTTACGTCTCCCTCTGCACAATATGGAGAGAACAATAAGCCTCTGTAACAGGAGCTGAAGTCAGAGTGCTGAGAGAGTGGGAGCCACACGTGCATTTACACCCTTAGCCCTATTCAAAGCCAAGGTCCCTAGGGCCCATGAGTGGTGAGCATGACCTCTTCTTGCTCTGGATGTGGATTGGATAGTGGGGGCTGAGGCTCCCTGCTCTGAGCTGGTCCCTACTTCTCTCTACCCTCAGGCTCAGCAAGGTTGGTCCAGGGGCATTTCCAGGTGGGAGGTGGAGGAGAGGGGGTGACAGTGGCAGTTTCAGGATGCAGAGGGTGGATAGATAGCCTCAGAGATGGGGTCTCAAGAATCTCCTACACCTCATTTACAAGAAGGTTGTAAGAGGCACTGCCTGAATTGCCTGGGGAGTCCCTGCTAGGAAAGGGGCAGGAAGGCTCTGGCAGCCTCAGCCAATCAGCATTTGGGGAGGACCTGTGATTCCAGGTGGGATTGGACCAAGAAGGAGGAAGGAAGTCCTGGTGCACCTGAAAGCTGGGCCAGGGTTGAGAGTGGAGGGCTGTGAGCATGGGGTTTTCCTGACATGAGTCAGGTCATGTACAGACCCCACTGCAGCCTGTCTTTCTAGACTGCCTGCCAGTCATCTGAGCTTTCTGATGTGCCTTCCAGTTAGGACCTGTTGGCTCAGGGGAGGGGAGGGAGGAGGCTGAGCTGTAGGTGGGGTCTGTGCCTGTAGCTGAGCATGGCCAACAAGCAGACACCAGCCCTGGTGCACAGGTGGTTATGTAAGTGGGGATCCAGACACCTACGGAGAGAAAGTGCTGTGCTCGTGACCACTGCCTGGCCTCGAAGAAGAGGTAATAGGACCTGTCTTTCAGGGATGCCCTGTGCTCCTTGGGTGGACGGGTTTGGGCTTGAGAGGAGGGAAGGCTTTGAGACTCTGCTCCAGAGTGCTGTTCTTGGTCCCAGGGCCCTTCCTGTCTTGTGCTTGGTGGAAGCAGGCCCAGGTGACGATGCTGAGGGATCATGTGGGGCAGGGGCAGACCAGCAGAGGCTATGAAAAGAAGTGAAAGAGAGAAAATAACGAGGGTTGTTATTCTCCTTCAGAGAAAGGCAAAGCTGAGTTTGGACAACTGAAGAAGTCCTGAGAACACACAAAGCAATGTTTCCGCCAGATGGGCTTCTATTGGCTTCTCTTTCCTCCCTGAGCTTGTTAGCCTTCAGGACCTGATTAACACCAGATGGCACCAACGGGCCATAATGGCAGCAAGCAACCTTTAACAGCCTCAGTCCACCCCCCATTGAGAGTAAAAATATTCTAGAATATTCTAAACCATTCAGATCCCCAGATGACTGCAGTCCCAGCCCATGTCACACTGAGCAGAAGGAGCTGCTGCTGGGCCTAGCTGACTCACACAATGAGATAAAAATAAAAGGTGGTTGTATTATTTGGAGATTTTTTTTACCTAGCACTAGGTAACAGCAATGTATAATGTACTGCGATTATTACATTTTATTTATTGTCTGTCTTTCCTGTGAGATGGGAAGCACTAGGACAATATGTGCTGTGTCTCTGGCATTAAATGATTACCAGGCCTAACACAGAGATTGGTCCAGAGGCATTCATGGAATATACCTAGAGGAATGAATGAATGAATGAATGAATGAATGAATGCTGTGATCAGAATTCTTTCAAGTTGGGCTTGAAGCTGGTAAGAGGAAAGTTTATAGGCATTTCACATGGGGAGTTCTTTATGAAGTTGTGTGTGTGTGTGTGTGTGTGTGTGTGTGTGTTGTATGTGCATGCACCTGCATGAGTTCCTATGTGAGTTTAGTATGTACACATTGGTCTTGGCTGCCTGAAGAAGGAACCAGGAATATGAAGAGTACCTCCTACACTCATATTCCAAACACATGGGCAGTATAGACAGGTAGCACCTAACCACCAGATGCCTCTGAGATGTTTTGGGCTGGGGAAGGGGCTTTAGTGATGTTGTAGGTCATTGACTCAGCTGCAGGGCTTGAGGCCCTTTGGAGCACGTGGTGAGCCACCCTCAAATCCCTGGATCAGCCATCAGAGTAGAAATGAGATTTGAGGTTGAGTAGCAGAGCTCCTGTCTAGCTGTTAAGGGTAGCAGACAGTGGGACCTGAGGTGGTCAGGACTGAAGATTCTGGCATTCACATCATTTGACATCACTGAGGAAAGAGCCAGTATACCAGCCTCCAGCATCAGAGAAAGCAGTAGGAACGAGTGACAGGAACTCGTCTCCAAAGTTATCTCCATGGAAAGGGCAGTGTGTTTATTGGAGCACACAACATAATGGTGGGGCTGGCTGCGGATCTGGGAATCAACAGCTCTGGCTTGGAGACCTCTCTGTTCCCTAAAGCCAGAGTCCCTGGCCACTCAGTGGGGAGGAAACATCAATATCAGTGTAGATTTTGGGGAAACACTTCACAAGCCAAACCTGACCAGACAAGCATTGCCCCTTTATGTAGGGCCCTGTGCTAGTGTCATGGGTCAGGGACACACTGGAGAGGTAATGAGTGAGCAGGAATAAAGGAGCTCAGGTCTTCTGTCCTCAGCCCTGTGACCACAAAGAGGTATTGCCACTCTGCTCTCAGATTCTCACTGAACAGCCCTGAGGTGGGGCAGGGGGGAGGGGCTGGAAGGAATGGGGATGTAGAAAGTACACACATGTTCAGGAAAAAGTGTAGGCTCAAAAATGACATGAAGAGAGCTGATGTGTATACCTAAGGCTGATTTCTGGCACACAGCCCAGAACAATATGGAAATTAATACAAACAACAAACATGTTGATGGAAAAATCTGATTTTCAGAGTTACCACATCATAAGATTGAGATGACTCATTTTCAAAAACAACAAAACACAAAGTGTACAAAGAAACAGGACAACATGACCCATTCCAAGTTAAAAAAGGAATAATAGCAGAAAGTGTTCCTGTGGAAGATCAGATGGTGGACTTACTAGACAAGGACTTTAAATCAACTGCCTGTATCATGATCTGAGAATTAAAGAAGTCAAGCAAATTAGATATGGGTAAAATAACATGTTTACAAAGAGATACAAAACATAAGAAGAAACTTAAAGGATATTCCAGTGCTGATATGCACAATAACTCAAATGAAAATTTTACTAGAGGTGTTCAAGAGCAGATTTCAGCAAGT
Source organism: Martes martes (assembly GCF_963455335.1). Taxonomy (NCBI): domain Eukaryota; kingdom Metazoa; phylum Chordata; class Mammalia; order Carnivora; family Mustelidae; genus Martes; species Martes martes. Next base: position 120,625,962 of record NC_137893.1, on the reverse strand, counting down.
AGAAGAAAGAATCACTCAACTTGGAGGTAGGATCATTGAAATGATCAAGTCTGAGGAACAAAATGAACACAACTGAAGAAAAGGGAAGAGAGCCTACTGGAGCACGGACATAACATAAAGGGAACCAACACAGGCATTGTGGGAGTTGCAGAAAGAAGAGAAAGAAAAAGGTAAGAGAGATTGTTTGAAGAAATAATGGCTGAAAACTCACCCAAATTCAAGAAAGATATGAACATAAATATACTCCAATCAAAGCATAGAGCTGGGCAGAATAGTGACAGAGAGATGATCCAACTATATGTTAGTTAAAAGAGACTCACTTTATCAAAAAACAAATAGTTTAACAGTGAAAGGATGGGAAAAGGTATTCTGTGCACAAAATACCAAAAGAAAACTGGAGAATTTCTACTAATATCAGTCAAAATAGACAAAATCAAAAAAATCTGGGGGGTGCCTGGGTGGTTCAGTGGGTTAAAGCCTCTGCCTTCAGCTCAGGTCATGATCCCAGCGTCCTGGGATTGAGTCCCACATCGGGCTCTCTGCTCAGCATGGAGCCTGCTTCCTCCTCTCTCTCTGCCTGCCTCTCTGCCTACTTGTGATCTCTGTCTGTCAAATAAATAAATAAAATCTTTAAAAAAATTTGGAAGAGACAAAAAGAACAGTATATGTGAACACAAGTTTCAATAGGACATGAAGATGTTACAATTATAAGTGAGTAGCATTTAATAACAGATCAACAAAATCTATGAAGCTGAGCTTCATAGAATGAAATGTAGAAGTAGAGAGACCCACAATAATAGTTGGAGAATTCAATATCCCTTCTCAAAATTGGATAGAGCAACTAAGCAGAAGAAAATTAAGGAAACAGAGAGCTTGAGCAACATAAAAAACCAACTAGATCTGACTCCCATATACAGAACACTCTACCCACAAATAACAGAATACACTTTCTTCTCCAGGGTACATGGAACCATTCCCAGGATGCACCACATGTCAGACCACAAATTAAGACTCAACGGAATCAAAAAGAGAGATATCACACCAACTATCCAACCACAATGGGATGCAGTTAGAAATCAACAACAAAAGGAAACCTGGAAAATTCACAAACTGGTAGAAATTAAACACTCTTAACAAAGGGGCCGAAGGAAATCACAAGTAGAATACTTACAAAATATTTAAGTCAGTGACCATATCCTCTGTGAGGGTTCTGCTTGTCCCCTTCATACCCTGCCTGCCTTCCTCCCTCCAGAAGAGCTGGCTGTGTGGTGACAGGATAAGGAGGAAGAGAGAGAGGAGGACCAAGAGAAGGAAGACCTGGCCACATCTGGGTGGTGTCTGCAGTGCCAGCAGGGGAGGTAGCAGCCGTGGTGGCAGTGTGGGTTTCACCCTATGGAGGACAGTGTGTTTGTGTGTGTGTGTGGGGGGGCTGTCTCTCTGCACTATTGTCCAGACACCTGGGATGTGGCCCCTCAGGTGCAGAAGATGAATAATCTCTCCTTTAGTGACCCACACTTCCCCTCTTCTTCTGTCCACCTTGCCCTGGAAAACTGGCTTTGAAATTACCCTTTTTGCCACCTGATCCAACTTACATGCCAACGTGTGATGAATTTGAAAACCGCTGGACTTCACACCAGTCAGAAGGAGTAGACTGACAGTACTCTTTCAGAGAAAAAGATGCTATTGAGAGTGTTCCATGACTAGAACCAGTCAAGGCAACAGAATTGCCTGTATTTTGTGTGTTGTTCACCCAATGTCTTGTATGCTTTACTCTTCTCACATGGAAATCCTGTTGATTTTGATCAGATGATCAGCTTTTACATACCACTGAGATCATGGATTAATTGTAGTATATTCTCATATGCTTATTCTGGGTATGGTTCAAGTCCTGGGAAACCAACAGAGAAGAATCTCTATGCAGGTAGAGGAGCTGCTTAGCTTGCTCTTAGGACAAGATGTGACATTCACCCTGAAAATGTGATCATATATGGCCAGAGTAGATGTACAGCTCCGTTTGTAGATCTTGCTGCTCGTTTTGAGAGTGCTGCTTACTCTTCATTCTCCTTTGACCTCGGGAATGCCAGTCACGCTTCCTGATACCAGAAGACCTATTCTTCTGATGCATTCCCTAACATGGACAAAATCTCTAAGAGAACTTCACCAGTGTTAGTAACTCATGAGACTGAATAAAGGACAGGCAAGACTAGGTAGGAAAATGGGTAGGGGGTGTTGTGACTAAGTTCACATAGGGGACTATGTAACCAGGCTCACAGAAAACCCACATGTGGAGAAAACAATATGGCAGAAGGCGAAGGGCCAGAGAAGAAAAGAAGGAGACTAGAGGAGCTGCTGGCTGAGAAAATGGCTGTTGATGGTGGGTGTGGGGACACTGGAGACTGGGAAGGTCGCTGGAACCATGTAAAGAAGTTCCTCGAGCGATCTGGACCCTTCACACACCCTGATTTCGAACTGAGCACTGAATATCTCCAGTTTTTGTTAGATACATGTAAAGTTCTAGTCATTGGAGTTGGTGGCTTAGGATGTGAGCTCCTAAAAATCTGGCATTGTCTGGTTTTAGACCGATTCATGTTATAGACATGGGCACTGCAGATGTTTCCAATCTGTTTTGTTTCTTAAATTCCACATATGAGTGAGATCATATGATAATTGTCTTTCTCTGATTGAATTATTTCACTTATCATAATACTCTTTAGTTACATCCATGGTATATATCTATATATACCACATATTCTTTCCCATTCATCTGCTGGTAGACATCTGGGCTCTTTCCATAGTTTGGCTATTGTGGACATTGCTGCTATAAGCATTGGGGTGCACTTGCCCCTTCGGATCACTGTATTTGTATCTTTAGACTAAATACCTAGTAGTGCAATTGCTGCATTGTAGGGCAGCTCTATTTTCAACTTTTTCAGAATCCTCCATACTGTTTTCCAGAGTGACAGCAGCAGCTTGCATTCCCACCAACAGGGTTTCACATTCTCTGCAACCTTGCCAACAGCACTCATTTCCAGACTTCTTCATTTTAGCCATTCTGACTGGTGGGTTATCTCATTGTGGTTTTGATTTGTATTTCTCTGATGCCAAGTGATGTTGAGTTTTTTTTTTTAATTTAATTTTATTTGTTCAGTGTTCCAAGATTCATTTTTTAGGAATCACCACCCAGTATTCCAAGCAATATGTGCACTTCTTAATACCCATCCTCTCCCTTCCAAAACGCTCAGTTTGTTTCTCAGTGTCCACAGGCTCTCATGGTTCATCTCCCCCTCCGATTTCCCCCAACTCCCTTCTCCTTTCCTTCTCTCAATGTCCTCCGTGTTTTTCCTAATGCTCCACAAGTAAGTGAAACCATATAATTGACTCTCTCTGCTTCACTTATTTCACTCAGCATAATCTCCTCCAGTCCCATCCATGTGGATACAAAAGTTGGGCATTCATCCTTTCTGATAGAGCCATAATACTCCATTGGAGATATATGGACCATATCTTCTTTATCCATTTGTCTGTTGAAGGACATCTTGGTTCTTTCCACAGTTTGATGACTGTGGCCATTTCTGCTATGAACATTGGTGTATGGATGGCACTTCTTTTCACTACATCTGTATCTTTGGGATAAACACCTAGTAGTGCAAATGCAGGGCCATAGGGTAGCTCTATTGTTAATTTCTTAAGGAATCTCCATGCTGTTTTCCAAAGTAGCTGCACCAACTTGCATTCCTACCAACACTGTAAGAGGGTTCCCCTTTCTCCACATCCTCTCCAACACTTCCTTTTTCCTGTCTTGTTGATTTTGGCCATTCTAACTGGTATAATGTGATATCTCACTGTGGTTTTGATTTGAACCTCCCTGATGGATGATGATAATGAACATGTTTTCATGTGTCTGTTAGCCATTTGTATGCCATTTGTATGTCTTCTTTGGAGAAGTGTCTGTACATGTCTTCTGCCCATTTTTTGACATGATTACCTGTTTTTTGAGTGTTGAGTTTGAGGAGTTCTTTACAGATCGTGGATATCAGCCCTTTTTCTGTAGTGTCATTTGCAAATATCTTCTCCCATTCTGTGGGTTGCCTCTTAGTTTTATTGACTGTTTCTTTTGCCTTTGGAGATGTGTCTTGAAAGAACTCCTCAAACTCAACATCCAAAAAACAGATAATTTTGTTAAAAAGTGGGTGGAAGACATGAACAGACACTTGTTGTGTGTGTCTCTCTCTCTGTCACATAAATAAATTAAAAATCATAAAAAGAAAGATATGGTTCATATATGTAATGGAATATTACACTTCCATCAGAAAGGATGAATACCCACCTTTTGTGTCAACATGGATGGGCCTGGAGGAGATTATGCTGAGTGAAATAAGTGAGGCAGAGAAAGTCAGTTATCATATGTTTTCATGTTTTTACTTACTTGCGGAGCATAAGGAATAACATGGAGGACATTAGGAGAAGTAAAGGAAAAGTAATTGGGGGAAAACAGAGGGAGAGATGAACCATGAGAGACCGTGGACTCTGAGAAACAAACTGAGTGTTTTGGAAGGAAGGGGGTTGGGGGGTTGGGTGAGCATGGTGGTGGGTATCAAAGAGGGCATTTACTGCATGGAGCACTGGGTGTGGTGCATAAACAAAGAATCTTGGAACACTGAAAATACAAAATAAAAGAAAATAACTCAAAACATATGTGGTGTGCATATATAATGGACCATTACTCAGCCATCAGAAAGGATGAATACCCATCATTTGCATCAACATGGATGGAACTGGAAGATATTATGCTAAGTGAAATAAATCAACAGAGAAATACAGTTATATCACTCATATATGGAACATAAAGAATAGCATGGAGGACATTAGGAGAAGGAAGGGAAAAATGAAGGGGGGGCAGGAATCGGAGCGGGAGATGAACCATGAGAGACTATGGACTCCAGAAATCAAACTGAGGGTTTTAGAGGGTGGGGTTGGGGGATGTGTTGGCCTGGTAATGGGTATTAAGGAGGGCATGGATTGCATGGAGCCCTGGGTATTATACACAAACAGTGAATCATGGAACACTACATCAAAAACTAATCATGTACTGTATGGTGACTAACATAACATAATAAAACATTTTAAAAATCATTTTAAGAAAAGAGAAAACAATCTCCTTTTGGGAGGGGATCCCCAGCTCTTACCTCAAAATTCCCCTTCAGCATTCCTGCTACCACGTTATTGCCTTCAAGTATTGACCACCATTAATAACCAAAAGCACAGAAAGAAAAAGAAAAAAAAACTGAAAATTTGCCAAGGCTTTATTAAAGGCTAGAATAACAAGAAAGTAAACACAGTATCACATGAGGTGCCTGGTGGATCAGATTGTTGAGTGTCCAACTGCTGATTTTGTCTCAAGTCGTGATCTGATGGGTTCTGAGATGGAGAAACTCCTTGGGCTCTGCACTCAGCAGGGAGTCTGTTTGGAGATTCTCTCCCTCTGCCCCTCCCCCTGCTCGCTCACTCTCTCTCTCTCTCAAATAAATAAATCTTTTCTAAAAACACAGAATATCACATAAAATTAACTAAATAACAGCTCATCAGGACGCTGAGGCACTGTGCCATCCCCATGTACTTCTGGATAGACGATGGAATTACTGTTCCCACGTTTACTTCCTTCAGCTCTCTCTCATACCTGGTTTTTCTTTTTCCTTGGAACTTCTGAGATAGAATCATTTCACCATGAGAGAATTTCCTCACTATTGTGTCTAGGATGGATACAAATCAATGATTTTTATTTAAAATACAATTTGAAGAGTTATTGTAATATGCTCTATAGCAATATTTGCCACTATTGCTATGCTGTGATCATGGAGAAGGCATTATTAAGCCAGCTCAAAAAAATAAGTTGTAATCTCAGAAACAAAATAATAATTAGTCATTCCTTATTTGTCAAGGAATTACCATTGAATCAATCATATACATCACCAACTGGATGTAAGTGAGGGGTAATGTTGGTACAAAGTGTTGCCTGCCCCATTTTCTTTCTCTATTGCCTGACTGACACTCTCAGGCCAGCCTTTTTTCCTTAATGTTTATTAATGCAATTCCAGCACTTAGCCTGGGAACTGTAGGTCCTTTGAATTCCCACTAAGAAAAATTTTCAAATGATAATGAGAAGAAAATATTCTCTCTTCCTCTACAGTTGCAGAAAAGCAGATTTAGTTTTGTGACACAAAACTGAACTTACAAATGTAATTTCTGACAGATACATGTCCTAAAACACCTGGCCTTCAAAGATCATTGCTTTGCCCTATAAAAGTAACCTCTAAAATCCAAAAACTCTAGAACTGCACTTGATTGTCTAAGAATTGCTTTTTAGATGTTAACATTTAAAAAAGCTCTTCCCTGTTTGCCCAGGAATTTCCCAGTTTTAGCACTGAAAGTCCCACATCCCAGGAAAAGTCTCAGTTCCAGGCAAACCCAGATGGTTGGCCAATGTAATCAACATCTCTGTGTTCTAGAAGGTACAAAGGCAAGCCAATGTTCTTTGTAGAGTCAGAAGAATATTATTGGCATGTAATCCTTCCTCAAGCAGGAAGATTTGAAACCTGTGGTTGCAATATTTCTTACTTAAATAAAGAGGCTAAGAACATGCATTTCACTCAATGCAAGCAACTGTAAACAATAAAATTCTGTGATAATTCTAAAAAAGTCAACATGCTCCAAGTCCCCAAATTGGGCATTTATTTTTGTGCTCAAATACTCATAACAAATGCTCATAACAAAGGAAACATGCTGGGCACGTGGGTGGCTCAGTGGGTTAAAGCCTCTCCCTTCAGCTCAGGTCATGATCTCAGGGTTCTGGGATCAAGTCCCACATCAGGCTCTCTGCTCAGCAGGGGGCCTGTTTCCTTCTCTCTCTCTCTGCCTGCCTCTTTGCCAACTTGTGATCTCTCTCTCTGTCAAATAAATAAATAAAATCTTTTAAAAAAAGGAAACATGTTAATAAGTCTACGATGTAATAAAATAGATTTAGGATTAAGTTTAAACTGCTAATTAGTAATAATTTCGGTGTTTATTTAGAATTTAGAGGAACTTTGAGTACAATGGATTAATGGACTCAATAAGTTTCAAAATTAGAAAAATTGTAATTTTTAAAATAGGAGTGCCTGGGTGGCTCCTTTGGTTAAGTATCTAACTCTTGATTTTAGCTCTGGTCATCATCTCAGGGTCATGAGATCAAGCTTCACAATCAGCTCCAAGCCCAGCAGGGAGTCTCCCTGAGATTTTCTCTCTCCCTCTCCTGCTGCCCCTCCCCACTTCGTGTTCTCTGTCTCTCTAAAATAAATAAATAAATCTTTAAAAAATAAAATAAAATGTTAAAAATGCCTCACCTTGAATGAACCAGTAGTACTAGATTAGAATCAGGAACATCAGTATGAACTCAAGTTTAACTTCATATAAATACAAATAGATACAAAAACAAGTATAGACATGTGTGTCTACATGGGTTTGTATGCTGCATGTATTACCTAGCTCAGTCTGCAGAGAGGGCCTAGAAACAATGATACCCCAGTAGCATATCCAGTTCCTGGTCTTGGACCCACAAAGAAACATAAAAGAGCTTTTGGTAACCAGAGCTGGAACAATTTGAGCAACAAAATAAATAACATAGTATGGGATCATAGCTTAGAATATAATATAAATATGAGATTAAACTACATTTTTAGTAAAGGAGTAAAAGAAATGGCTGAAAAAGAGTGTGGACATAAGCAACAAATATTGCCCCCCCCCAAAAAAAAGTCCAGTAAAAGGAAGGCAGTCGGAAGATTCTGGCAGTTGATTAATGAAGATAGAAACATAGATCCCATCACTCATAGAAGGAATACAAAAAAGAAGAGTGACAATTTCCTCCATCAAATCCTGAAGATGCTCAATCCTGAAGATATCAGACGCAGAATAAAGTAGAGTTGAAAGACAGGCCTGACATAAGTTTGTACGTAAAGTACTTATGTCCTCCATTGCCTTCCACACCCTAGATGTAAAATCCTGGAAACCTACATGCCCATTCTCCAGAGTGTCTCTTCTCTAGGAAAACTGATGGGTTTCAGAGGAGAGATGATCTCTGAGACCACAGATAAAATCCTCAGAGATAGTTGAGAGGTTTAGCATCTGTAAAACAAGAATTAGACACTGGTTTTCCCTGCTAATAGGAGTTTCAGAAGTGAAAAAGAAGTGGAGGATGAAAGTTATCAGAGAAATAATATTAGAGAATTTTCCAGAAATTGAAACACAAGTTTACTTATTTATTTTTTTGTTTGTTTGTCAGAGAGAGAGAGCACGCTCATAGGCAGGGGGAGGGGCAGAGGGAGAGGGAGAAGCAGACTCCCTGCTAAGCAAGGGGCCCCATGTGGAACTCCATCCCAGGACCCTGGGATAATGACCTGACCTGAAGGCAGATGCTTAACCAACTGAGCTACCCAGGCATCCCAGAACACAAATTTTTATATTGAAAATCCCCACTGAATGTCCAACATACAGAAAGAAAGACAAAACAAAACAAAAAGATGTAGGGAACATTATTAGAAATTCTGGAACACCAAATTTGAGTAACATAAATGAGAAAATGCCGGTTATCAACCAAAGAATAAGAATAACATCAAGTTTCTCTTGGTAACCCTGTACGCTAGAGGACAGCGGACCAAAACCTTCAAAAATATGAGAGAAAATGATTGTCAGCAATTAATTCTCCACTCTGCAAAATTACCTGGCAAGTATGAGGTAAAATAAAGATATTTTGTAAATGCATGAATTCAAATAAATTCTCCTCAGACCCATCTTTTCTAAGAATTCTACTTGACAATATGCTCCAACAAAATAATAAGCTAACCATGAAAAAGAAAGTTAAGGTAACCTGATTTGGTAGTTTCAGCCTAAAAAAAAAAAAAAATGGTGAAGGAGTGTTCCCAAATGGCAGCTAAATAACAGGTCTGGGGAAGAGTCAGGTCAGCAGTCAAGAGCAAGGGAATACAGGACCTTAAGTCAACTCCACGACCCTCAAGGAATAAAGGGAGGAAGACAAATAGACCACAAAATATGGTAGAACATTTACAGGAACTAACGTCATGTGGATGGAATTTGGGCCAAAAAAAAAAAAAAAAAAGAGCACCTAGCAAAATTTTGGAGTATACAATAATGAGTGTATTCATATAAGTACTGGTTTCTGATCACTTAAATTAGCAATATATCTATAGTGGGAAGAGTGGAGGAGACGAGGTGAGTGTTCCAAAATCGATAAATCCCCACCAGTCAAAACAGGAAGTCGATAAGGATTCTCTCAACTTGATTAATAAGAATACAATACTATAAGCATATCATTGTAAGGACATAACCACTGAAAATAAAGCAAATAAAAGCCTTAAAAATGATTGCTCCCTTAAAGTTCCTATTATGGTTCTTGGTGCTATAGTAAATGAAATTGACTCTCTAATATCCCTTTCTATATTTTCATTGCTAGTTTATATAAAAAAGGAACTGATTTCTGTACTTTGATTTTGTATCCTGACACATTACAGAGTTGCTCATGAGTTCTAGCAGTTTGGGGGTGGAGTATTTTGGGTTTTCTACATAAAGGATCATGTCATCTGCAAAGAGAGAGAGACTTTGACTTCTTCTTCACCAATTTGAGTACCTCTTATTTCTTTTTATTGTCTGATTGCTGTTGCTAGGACTTCTAGTACTATGTTGAACAACATAAGATACTTGGGAATAAACCTAACCAAAGAGATAAAGGATCTGTACTTGAGGAACTACAGAACATTCATGAAAGAAACTGAAGAAGACACAAAAAGATGGAAAAGCATTCCGTGCTGATGGATCAGAAAAATAAACATTGTTAAAATGTCTATACTGCCTGGAACAATTTATACTTTCATGCCATCCCAATAAAAATTCCACCAGCATTCTTAAGAGAGCTGTAACACACAATCCTAAAATTTGTATGGATCCAGAAGAGAGATCGAATTGCTAAGAAAATGTTGAAAAAGAAAAAAACTGGGAGCATCATCTTCCCTGATTTCAAGCTTTACTACAAAGCTGTGATCACAAAGACAGCATGGTACTGGCACAAAAACAGACACATAGAGCAGTTGGAACAGAGTATAGAGCCCACATAGGGACCTGCAACTCTATGGTCAACTAATCTGCAACAAAGCAGGAAAAAATATCCAGTGGAAAAAAAGTCTCTTCAATAAATGGTATTCGGAAAATTGGACAGCTATGTACAGAAGAATGAAACAGAACCATTCTCTTACACCATTCTCTTACACAAAGATAAACTCAAAATGGATAAAAGACCTCAATATGAGGCAGGAATCTACCATAATCCCAGATGAGAACATAGGCAGTAACCTCTTCGACATTGGCCACAGCAACTACTTTCAAGGCATGTCTCCAAAGAAAAAGGAAACAAAAGTGAAAATGAACTTTGGGAACTTCATCAAGATCAAAAGCTTCTGCACAGCAAAGGAAACAGTCAACAAAACAAAGAGGCAACCCACAGAATGGGAGAAGATATTCACAAGTGCCACTACAGACAAAGGGCTGATATCCATGATCTGTAAAGAACTCCTCAAACTCAACACCCAAAAACCAGATAATCATGTCAAAAAATGGGCAGAAGACATGTACAGACACTTCTCCAAAGAAGACATACAAATGGCTAACAGACACATGAAAAAATGTTCATCATCACTATCCATCAGGGAGATTCAAAACAAAACCATGGTGAGATACCATCTTACACCAGTTAGAATGACCAAAATCAACAAGACAGGAAACAAGAAGTGTTGGAGAGGATGTGGAAAAGGGGGAACCCTCTTACACTGTTGGTGGGAATGCAAGTTGGTGCAGCCACTTTGGAAAACAGTGTGGACATTCCTTAAGAAATTAAAAAATAGAGCTTCCCTATGACCCTGAAATTGCACTACTGGGTATTTACCCCAAAGATACAGATGTCGTGACAAGAAGGGCCATCTGGACCCCAATGTTCATAGCAGCAATGGCCACAGTCATCAAACTGTGGAAAGAGCCAAGATGCCCTTCAACAGATGAAGAATAAGGAAGATATGGTCTATATATACTATAGAGTATTATGGCTCTATCAGAAAGGATGAATACCCAACTTTTGTATCAACATGGACAGGACTAGAGGAGATGTTGTTGAGAGAAATAAGTCAATCAGAGAAAATCAGTTATCATATGGTTTCACTTACTTGTGGAGCATAAGGAATAACACAAAGCACATGGGAGATGGAGAGAAGTGAGTTGGGGGAAATCGGAGGGGGAGAGGAACCATGAGGGACTGTGGACTCTGAGAAACAAACTGAGGGTTTTGGAGGGGAGGGACGTTGAGGGTTGGCTGAGCATGGTGGTGGGTATTGAGAAGGGCACGTATTACATGGAGCACAGGGTGTGATGTATAAACAATGAATCTTGGAACCCTGAAAAAATAAAGTTTAAATTTAAAAAAAGACTTATGATCAACGTTTGACTCACATTCCTTCTTGTTTACCTACAAGACCTTACTAATGTATAACTTTCTTCTTCTCCTTTGGTGGCTGTTATCTTATATCTAATAAATACAGGACTGAGGAGTTAGTTATTTGCTGCGACAGTCCTTTCAGCTGTCATCCCCTGCTCCCTCTCTCTTACAACTGACTTGTTTGTGCCTCATTCTTCTCCCGTGCACCATTAGGAAGTGGCACATATGTTTTCACATCATTAATTGGTGTGTTTCCATTTCCATTTGAAGAACTCCATTTAGCATTTTTTTATAAGGCTGGTCTAGTGGAAATCAACTCCCTTAGATTTTGTTGGGAGAATCTTTATCTCTCTTTCATTTCTTAAGGACAGCTTTGCTGGGTAAATATTCTTGGTTTGCAGGTTTTTCTCTGTACACTTCAAATATATCAACCCCACTCTGGTGGCCTCTATGTGTTAACCTCATGTGTTAATCTCTTCAATCTTGCTAAGCCTCATTAAAGTAATCATTTTGAATTCCTTTTCAGGAAACACAGATCTCTATTTCCTTGTGGTAAGTGCCAGAAAATGATTGTGTTCTTTTGGGAGTGCCATACCTGTTTGGTGTTCAGTGTTTCCTGGCTTTGTGTTGATGTCTATGCACTGCAGGGTTAGACACCTCTCCCAGCCTTTTCAGACTGCCCTCTGAAAGGAATGTGAGGAAAGACTTTCATGTGAAGTGGCACAGGAACATTGTCTGGGTGGGTGCAGCATTTCCAGTTCTGGGAAAGGAGCAATGATTTTGTCTCTGTGCACCTCCATCAGCTGAGGTCAAGATATGCAAAGACCCTAGGGGCTCCTTTGTTGCCAAGTTGTCACCTGTCTATGATGGCAGTGGAGGCTGGGGCTGCTGGGAGTTCTCAGTAGCAAAGGCTGCTAGGATCCTCTTGCTTGTGGGGAGAATTTGTAGTCAAGGGGTTTCCTTTTAGCAGGTCTGGCGTGCTGGACCTCACATTGGCAGTGGAGCTGGGGTCTCAGTCTTAGAGGTGCACAGACATAACTGAGCACTTGGGGCCTGGACACAGGAGCAGTTTCTGTGGCAACAGCACCAGTGCCTGAGGTCTGGGCTTGTGCAGATCACTCACAGAACCGGATTCACTGTGGCTTACAGTAGTGACTCCAGCTGTGGCAGGGGCCTGGGGATGACAGGGGACAGCAGTGGCTGGGACCCAGGGGCAAGGCACAGAAGTAACATGCCTCATTGATGGTGGAGCAAAGCCCCCACTTAGGTCCCTTAGGTGGGGTACAGGGCATTAGCAGTCTGGCCCTGTTGATGACGGGTCAAAGCTGTGACTCAAGACCCAGTGGGCAGGACACAGAGCAGCAACAACATGGCCCCAGAATGACGGGTCAAAGCCCCAGTTGAGTACATGAGGTGTGCACAGAGCAACAGGACTGCCTGTATGATGTTGGGTCAAAGCCCCCATCCGGACTCAGGGAGAGGGGTGTAGAACCACAGTTGCATGGCCCTAGTATCCTTTGCTCAAACCTCCAAATGTGGAACAAGGGGTGGAGCACAGAGCAGCTGCATCTCCAGCCCTTGTAGATGGTGAGGTCCTGTGGGATCCTAATCCTGGAGAGTGGAGCACAGCAGGGACCTGGTCCGCTGGGGGCAGGTCTCAGCACAGTGAGAGCTCCAGTGCTGGGAAGGAGATGAAGCGGCAGGACTCCGGGGGCTCCTGCTCCCCCAGCTCCATCAGGGGGTTCAGCATTAGTGGAGACTGTGGGGGTCCTTGGTTGCACAGATGCAGATTGCACAGGTGAGCAGGATGGCTGGAGTCCTCCTGTTCTCTTTCCCTGCAGGTGAAATCCCTCTGAGGGCATCTTCCTTGCTCGGAGCTGCTCCAGACTGAAGGATGGATGAACCAGGTCAAATGCTTCCTGCGCTTTTCTGTGCAGCCATCCTCGGTTTTTGTGCTCCAGATGGTTCTGCTGTTTCCTCAGGATAGTCCAGAGCTTTCCCAGAGCCAGTGTCATCACCTTGGGTTGTTTATTTATTGTTTTTGTGGATGTTTCTACAGAAGCGAGGGTGGTACCCTCTTATTTTAACTATCATCTGTCATCTATCTATCTATCTATCTATCACCTATCATCATCAATCCTTACCTTTTGATTATTTGCATTTCTTGTTTATCAGGAGACACCAGATAGGGAGATCCCAATCACCTGACTTCACTGGAACATCTGTAAGACTGTTGCCTTAATGCCTTTTTCTAGCGGGTTTGCCTTCTCTTCTTTCTCAGATGGTTCTACTCACTGATTTTTTTTTCCTTTCAATAGTTATACTTTCCTGATTCTTTGTAGGCTTGTGAATTTTTCTGAAAACTGGACATTTCAATCTTGGTAATAGTTGGTATTAATACTTGGTAATAATTGATAATCCTGGAAGTTAGGTCCTCCCCTCCCTTGGAGTATGCAGAGCTTTGTTGGTTGCTATTTTTTTGCTCTTGGTTTTTGGTCATTCTGTTGTGCACAGAGTCTCTGTCCCAGGAATCTACCTAAGGTGCCAACTTAAGATCCTCTCAGGTCATTTATGAGCCTGCACCTTTCCCTGGGCAAAGGTAGCTTTCTAAATGTCCCTGTACCTGCAGTTGCTTTTCCATGTTCTACTGCTTATATGCTTGCCTCCCAAAATGGAAAAAAGGTGTAAATGAAGGGGAGTAAAGCCCGAAGGTGTTTTAAATACTCTTGAAGTGCTTCAGCCATAGGAGTAAGGGCTGTCCTGTTGGCGGTGGGCTTGCAAGCGTGCTTGCCTGCATCTTCAGAACACTCATTCCTGATGTTTGGAAGACAGCGTCCTAATTGCTCACCTTCGCTTCCACAAGCTGTGTTCAAACTGCAGTAGGGACTCCCGCTGGCTCTCCGCAACAGCCTGGGGGCAGGGAGATGGCAGCCTCATCTCTGGGCCCAGGCTGAAAATGACTGACATGAACGGCAGTTTACCCTCCAAGCTTTCCCCCTGCAAGCTGCAAGCCTTCAGTAGACTCCAGCTTTCCAGGACAGTCACATCAGACAGATCCCCAGTGCACCTGCTGTCCAGGAGGAGACGGATCACACATGCTTCCTGCCTCTCCATCTGCCCTGACAGCTCTTCTTCTCAGTCAGCATGACTTAGAGCTTCCGGTGGATACAGCACACTCTCTCATTACGGGATTTTTATTACAGCTTTACCAAGATCTTATTCACATATCATTCACTGATTTAAGGGTACAGTTCAGTTGTTTTCAGTGTATTCACAGAGTTGTGCAGCGATCACTATAACAAACTTCAGAACATTTTCATCAGCCCCAAAAGAAACCTTGTGTCACTCCCCCTTTTCTCCCATCACCTCTCCCCAGCCCTAGGCAACCACTCATCTACCTTCTGTCTCTGTAGATTTGCCTTTTAAGGACATTTGCTTAAACTGGAATCGTACAACACACGGTCCTTTGTGATGGGCTCTTACACATGGTATGTTGTCAGGTGCATTCATGCTGTCATTAGGGTCTTAATTTGCATTTCCCTCAGTGAAGGAGAGAAAGCACATTTCCATATGCATGTTTATCTTTTAGATTTCTTCTTTGTCACTTTCCCATTTATCCCTTTCCCAGGGTTCACTGGGCTCTGTCTCATGGGAGACCATCCTCCATGGACCACTTATGGACTGAGCTCTCCAAATGTTCCCCTGCCTTCTGGCTGCCACTCGAGTTGGACAAACGGGAAGCTTTAGGGCATGTACTCTGTAAGTAGTCTGTCTGATGCTCGCTGACCGGAGCAGTAGTTACATAGCCTGTGGACTGGTGTTTGGTTGCTAACATGTGTAGCAAAGAATTTCTCCTTATTTGTGCCTTGTCTTTTCACTTTTGTGAACAGCAGTTTTCAGTTTTAAGCTAATAACATACATGGATTTTTTTCTCTATTGCAAATGTCTTCTATGTTCTGCAAAACAAGTTCTTTCTTAGATCAGAATCATAAAGTTTTTTTTGTAAACTTTTCTGAAATTTTATGGATTTTAATTGGTTTGGTTTTGCATATGTATGGTGTGAAGAAAAGGTTCAAATCTAGGGTTTTCCTTCATGAATAGCCAGTAGTCGATTCACTTTTTATTGAAAACTCCATCCATTCTCCTCTCTCCTAGAGTCCTACTTGTGTCAAAAATCCAGGATCCACATATAGTTGGGATTATTTCTAAACCCCTCATTTTGTACACTGGTCTCCTTTTTCATCTCTTTGACAATTTTCTTCTGATTATCCTAGCTTTATACCTTGTGTTACATTAGATAAAGTAAGACTGTAAAGACACCAGAGTGTCCTTGCAACTTTTTAAGTTTGAGAAGCACATTTCCAAGTTCTACAAAAATATTTTACCTCAGCTGTGAACATGCATGTCAGGTGACTAAATGTGTTTGGTATTCTGTGCGAGTCCCCAAATGACAGTGAAAGTCCCATTAGTATTGATTGTGGGGTTAAACAATAAGAGAGGCTTAGAGGGAATCATGGAAAGGAGTGTACTTACTGAGCCCTCCCACTCTAGTGCATATTCTCTCTCCCCTACACACACGGACCCACATCCCCCTTCTCTCCACACATAGGCAGAGACCTCTCTGACGTCTGGGCAGCATTGCATTGTGGCGGCCCAGCTCCTGGTGGAGAACTCCCCAGCCCTTATCCACTGAGGGATGCCCCAGGAGGAGTGATGAGTCAGAGATGAGGGATGTTTTCTGTCCTTGGGAGGAAATCAGACTGTTGAGAGAAGGGACTGTCAACATTTTTCTAATTTCCTTTCTCATAAGGACTTTCTTGGTATCAGCCATTTAAAGATCTTCAACAAGGTATCCTTGTGGCTACCAACATATTTCACCGAGGCATGGACACTGAGCGGGTGAACATTGTCACCAACTACCACGTGCCTGAGGCTTCCCACACCTACATGCATGGGGTCAGCTCCACACCCACAGAGCACCCCTTGATTTTCTATGTCTTCTCACCTTACACCCACATCCCTCCTTTTGGGTGTCTTCCTACCATGGGCTCTTCCCAGGACTAACCTCTGCCTCCTTCCAGGTGGCCCAAGCAGGCCAGCTTGACCCCAAGGGCATGGCCATCATGTTTGTGCCAGATGAAAATGATGCCAAGATCCTCACTGATGTGCAGGGTCGCTTTGAGGTGAGTAGCAGTGAGCTGACAATGAGATGCACATCTCCTACAGCAAGTCTGGATCTCAGGAAACTGGTTCCTCCAACTCTTCAGTCTCCTTGTTCCTTAGTGTATGTGTCCTGAACCATATAGTGCATGAAGTGGGTGCCCAATGCATGATGGCTGCACGACAACTTTATGCTCCCGACCTTGATTCCATGTTGGGATATTTGTTTATTTCTGTGTGGGGTCCTCTCCTCTCTCATCCAATTATTTCTCTTTATGCACCCCCACTCTACCCTCTGACCCCACACCCCACACAAATACTCCCATGTGTAGGCGTCTGAGTTTCTGCCAACCCCGCATGGCCTCTCCATGACTTACTGTAACTGCCATCTTTTCTCAGCAGGTGCACGGCCACAGGAAAGGACTCACCCATCCCTTCTGGAATGTGACACTCTGTTCAGGAGACAACAGCAGGCATGAAGGTGGAGGGGACACTACTCCCACCTGCACCCCCATGCTACTCCATGACTTCCCTTCTGCATCACCACCCCTCCTGAACCCCCATTCCCTCATTTGTCAGAATTTTTCAAACAACATTATAATGAAATGTACACATATCTATGGTATCTATAAGTATCAGAGTCTCGGCTGAGGGTCTTTTAGGGCAGGATTCATGGAGGATGCCTGTGAGGGCTTGGGACTCATGTACCACGCTGCGGATCCCAGGCGATAGACCAGTCAGGTGCTTTCCTTTTCTTGTAGTGCCTCTGCCTGCTTTGGGATGTTGGACCCACTGGCACCGTGGATGAGTCAGGAAGAGTTCTCTCCTATTCATTGTTGGAAGACTTTGCGAAGGACTGGTGTTGATTCTTCCTCCAATGTTTGGTAGACTTCACCAGTGAAGCCACCTGATCCAGGACGTCTCTGTGATTTCATTACTCATTCGATCTTCTTACTAGTTATGGCTTGTCAGGTTGGATGTTTCTTCATGATTAGTCTTCATCGGTTGTCTGTTTCTATGAATTTGTCCATTTCATCTAGAAGTTCCAATGTTTTCGTGTATTCTTATTATTTCACCATGGCTTTTCCCTGTTCATTAACTGCTGGTTTTTTTTTTAAAGATTTTATTTATTTATTTGACAGAGAGAGATCACAAGTAGGCAGAGAGGCAGGCAAAGAGAGAGAGAGAGGGAAGCAGGCTCCCTGCTGAGCAGAGAGCCCGATGCGGGACTCGATCCCAGGACCCCGAGATCATGACCTGAGCCGAAGGCAGTGGCTTAACCCACTGAGCCACCCAGACGCCCTAACTGCTGGTTTTTAATTGTTAAACTCTTACTTCACAAAATATAGAGTACTTAGAAGTTGTGAAATTAGGAGAAGTTTTTCAAAGAATGTAGGATAACTCAAACATCCATGACCCATACATAAAAATTGGTATGTTTTATAGTTTATTCTTTCTAACTAATTTCTTCAAATATTTTTATTTGAACATAGTAAACACACAAGGTTATGTTAGCTTCAAGTATAAAACACACTGATCACTTCTGTGATCACGCTATGCTCACCACAGTGTAGCTGCCGTCTGTCACCACACATGATGTGACAGTGATTCCCTGTGCTGTGCCTTTCATTCCTATCACCCTTCACTCCAGAACTGGAGCCGTGTGTCCTGCTCCCACTTCCCCATTGTGCCCATCCCCCACTGCCTTGCCTCTGGCAAACATCAGTGGGTTCCCTATAGTTGCAGGCCTGATTCGGCTTTTTGTGTGTTTCTTTATCCATTTGTTTTGTTGTTTACATTCCACGTATGAGTGAAATTGTATGGTATTTGTCTTTCTCAGTCTGGGTTCCTTCATTTAGCACACATACCACCCTGTAGTTCCATCCATTGTCAAAATAACAAGATCTCATCCTCAATTATGGCTGCATAATATTCTATGGTTTGTGTGGGGGTATGTGGGTGTGTGGATGTGCGTGTGTGTACCACATCCTCCCTATGTGACTCTGAGTGGACACAGGGTGCATCAGTGTGGTTTTTGAAAAAGAGGGCACGTTTTGAACTTCATCTGGGATGAGGGCGCCCCCTGGTGTCTGGGGCCCTTCCCAGGTGCCCAGAGCTGAGGGAGACCCCCTCCCTGCACCCCCCCCCAATGCTCATGTACCGCCCCACCCCGCGAATCCTCAGCCCATGATTGGCAAATGTCCACATCCTTTCAGGATGTACTCTTCACCTCGCAGCTCCAACAGAAATCAGGTCCCCCCAAGGACCTGGCTCCCTGCACAGTCCTCTCCCACGGGGTGTCTCCTCTCTCATGGACCTGGCACCCCTGCCCTGGAGGGTGCCAGTTCATCCAGTTGGAGTTCACCAACCTCCCTTCCCTGTTCTTCATTTCTTCATTTTTTAAAGATTTTATTTATTTTTTTGACAGAGAGATACAGAGAGAAAACAAGCAGGCAGAGCAGCAGGCAGAGGGAGAGGGAGAAGCAAGCTCTCCACAGACTAGGGAGACAGATCCATGCGGGACTCGATCCCAGGACCCTGGGATCAGGACCTGAGTTGAAGGCAGCTCCTTAACCGACTGAGTCACCCAGGCACACCATTCCCTGTTCTTCTTTCTGCTAATCTTGTTTCTATGTCACAGAGCACACTGAGCACATTAGGGAACAAATGTACAGATTTCTCCCACCATCTACTCATGTCCTAGCATCTGTCCCCATGTGATATGCCTTCCAGTCCTTTATGACAGGTGACCCATCCGTGCTAGTGCCAGCAAAGCTCCCTCTGCTGCTGCCCTAGACCACATCCCTTCTTGTCTACTTACAGCTACTGATCTGGCAATTCTTCCTCTGTTCTCTTTTTCATCATCAGTGTTTGTTCTCAACTAGATTATGATGGTGGCTGTGAGAAGACACATCCCTGACTGTCAGCTTGAGGGAGTGCAACTGATTCCTGGCCCCGGCTGTGTGCTCTCAAATCTGATGCCATGTGCGCTCTGAGATGACACTTCCTATGGAATTCCTCCAGCCAGTGCTTGAGAACAGCAGGAAACTGAGGCAAGACTCTTCCTCTTCTGCAGGCTGACTGAGGCTCCAGGGCTCCCCCAAACCCTGATGAACTTGCCTGACTCTGCACTGGGTCGAGGATGCTTCCAGCCAACCTTCCTTCTCTGTCTCCTTCCCTCAGATTCAGACTCGCATCAAGGTTTGCTGTTCTCCCAGCCTTTCTGGCTCCTTTCCCATGTCTTCTCACAAGGCTTTTTCCTAACAAATTCCTGGCATTATCATGCTGTACTGGGGTCTGCTCCCCACAAACACTGAAACACAAGTGGCATCAGGAATGGCCCAAGAATTCAGACAGAAAGATGGAGATTGGGGATGAGCTCACTGCCTGGCAGACCAGGCGTCCACCGACCAGGCTGGAAGGTGGGACACAAAGGGCAGCTGAACTACTGCAGGTGTTACTGGAGGTGAACTGAGAAACTGTCCTGGTCTGGGGGAAAGCAACGGCAGGTGGGATGACAGAAGCCAGTGGAAAATAATTTGCGGTGGGGGGGTTGTGGGGGGGGGTGCTACAGAATCAGTGGGGGTCCAGGTTACTGGTCATCTCTACACATGCATCACAGAAAGATCATGGGAATCTGAAGGCTGTTAACAAGCAGTGAGTGGCTATTAACAAGCAGTGAGTGGCTAGACAAGAGAGCCTCTGCAGTATCTTACAGAGGCAGCCATGTCCTGTAGAGGAAGGTGCAGAGAGCTGAATGGCAGCTGAATCATTTTGGGAGAGTGGCAGAACTCCAGAGAGGTTTGGACACTCAGCCATGGCAGACCTAGTGATGTGACAGTCAGTGCCCTCGAGGGGAAAACCTAAGATCCTGCAGACTTGATCAAGTTCCTCCCAGTGGATGCCCTTCAGTACCCTCTGGACACACAGAGGAGGCTCGCCCTTCTCTAGTAATGATTAACACCTCCTGTGCTGGAAATGGTGCAGAAGTCTCACCCCTAGATGCATGTGGTGTCCACTCAGAAGCTTTACAAGAACTACCCAGTATGCATGTGTAGGAGCATGAGCAGCAGCTCTGGGACTGGATTCTGTGGGTGCTTGAACAAGAGACCGGAATGTCAGGCTGGAGAAGGAAAAATGCATTGACTGGGGGCACTTTTCAGGATGTGAGTTTATCTAGAACCCCAGGACATGGGGCAATCTCACTGTTGGGGCTCTCTATGTAGACTGGAAAAAGCGTCCAACTCTCCACAGGTAGACCTGGTAGTTGCCCTAGTAGACAGACAGTAAAGGATGGGATAAAGAAGCTGAAGCAAGTGGACATGCGGAATGCAGGCATTATATGAGGCCAGAACACCCCCCAGAGGATTACGTTCCTCAAGAAGATCCAAAAGACTCACCTTTCCCCAAAGCCAAGGTGCTGGCAAGAAGAGACTGCATCACTAAGAAATTTGAGGGTATTTTCCTCTACAGGGCAGGGATCATGTCAGGGACGGATGTCCTAGAGTTAGCTCATTAATATCAGTGGGGATGAAAGGGTCCTGAAGAGACGAGTGGGAGCTCTGTGACCGGCAGATTGGATGAAGGACATCCAGTAAGTACCTCTGGTTATTCCCCTTCCCCCCAGTTATTCAATCGAAAACTCATGTGGGTGCTGCTGGGCAGGGACCTTGTTGATATAAGTAAGGTCTCAAATCAGCTGACTTGAAGACAGGGAGATTCCCTTAGGTTAGACTGTCCTGATCAGGTGAGTCTTTAAAGGGCTAGGCTCATCCTGAGCAAAAAAAGAGCCTAAATGTGAAAAGGATTCAATGTGAGTGGTTTCTCTATTGTTGGCTTTGAAAATGGAGGGTAAAATGGCAAAGATGCTTGTGGGGATGGGGACCATTCCAGCTGGCAAGGAAATGGGGACCTCAGCCTTATAACTCTAGGAAACAGAATTCTGCCAACAGCTCTGTATGAACTTGAAGGAGCAGCCCACCTCAAGATGAGAACACAGCTTTGTGAAATTCTGAATAAGAGCTCATCTACACCATGCCTGAATTTCTTTTTCTTTTTCTATTTTTTTAAGTAGGGTCCATAGCCATCATGGGTCTCAAACTCATGACCCTGGGACTGACAGTCACACACTCTACCAACTGAGCCAGCCGGGAGCCCCCCATGCCTGGATTTCTGACTAAAAAACAGTAGGCAAAAACCTGGTGTTGTTTTGAGCCATGAAGTTGTGGTAATCAGCTGTGCAGTAATAGAAAATGAATACCCAGGCTCACTGTGCATAGCACTTCTTCCCCTGAAATGAATTTACGAACTACTGTGCACACTAATTGATTGCAACAAAACTTTTCTCAATTTTTTACTATATTCCCCTTTGTGATTTTTATGGAATGAATTAAATTCTAATACAGTCATATTTCATTCACTCATTTACTCATTCAACAATTAATTTAGTGCCTACTATATACCAGGAATATCTTTCTATGCTGTAGATACAGATTTCACCAAAATAGTCCAAAGCACCTGTGCTAGTGTGCTCTACATTCTAGAGACTTCCCAGGAGTGAGATGGAGCCATTGGAGCATTTTCAGTGAAGACATGACATGTGCTGACTCACGTCAGCAGGATCGCTGTCCCCTGTGGGGACAAGGGCCCTGGGTGGCAGGTGATGGGGAGGCACCAGGGCCCCAGTTCAGAAGTGAGAGATGGTGGAGACCAAGGGGAGGGGAGGGCCTGAGGGATGAGAGAGACAGAGAGAAGGGCTGCAGATGCAGGCTGAGGGAAAGAAGCAGAGGTAACAAATTCTACAACAGTGGAATTCTCAGACCTAAATATGTTGGTATATAGATTTTTAATTCATAGATATGTAAAGGGCTTAGCAAGCTATTCTGTGCATCTGGTATTAACTGCACTCTGTGGGGCTGCCTGAAAACCAGTTGCCTCCTTATGATAATCAGATAATACCTAGAGCCCCAATAACCACGCCCATGCCTTAAGTCTGCACTCAAACTCAGGCAATGCATGGACACAGGGGAAGGGCATTTCTACTGCACTGAACACTTGCCACCTCCAGGTGATCCAATTTGGACAGACTTCCAGCTGAAATACACAGTAACAATTGTGCATCCCAGCACTGAGGGTATGTCCAGGACTCGCACAGACAATCTCAGGGCTAGGGAATGGAGATAATTTCAGAACACAGCAGTCCCTGATCTATCGTTTGGGGAAACTGAAGAGCTTTGTGAGCCTGACTGCTGTGCTATATGGTCCCATTTCTGTGGGAAGGGGTCAAAATCACTTTCACAGACTAGACTGCTGATGTTCAGGGGGTATCAAGACTGTGCTACCACAACAGTGGATCCACAAAAAGGAGACTGGGCTCAGTGAGAATCTGCAGCTGGTGCACCAGACCCAGCTTCTCCAGCTGTAAAGACAAAGCCCTGTCCCTCCATCTCTGTTCCCAGGGCTGCTCTCTCTCTGGTAGCAAATGCCCTGGGAGTGAGTTTTCTCTAGAAGAGTCCAGAGAGAGAGACAGAGGTGAGGGCGGACAGGTAAGAAAGTCCAGTTCAGCAGAGATTCCTGAAAGGACTCCGGAGAAAAGGGGCGGAGTCCAGCCTGAGGGTCTCTGCCTGGTTTCCTCAGAGCCCCTGGACTCTTCTGAAAAGACAGGTGACAAAGTGATTACTTGATCACCGTGCAGGAGGAGAGGGGTCAGGGCAAAGTCTCAGATCCCCAGAAGGGACTGGTCTTCAGAGTCTCAGGAGCAAGGGCAGCGGTGGTGTAGGGAAGCCCAGCGCCAGGGAGTCCCCATCTCCCCGGGTTTCATCTCCCCGGGTTTCATTTCCCCCTTTCACAGCCTGTGTCTGCTCCTCCAGCCCGGATACCCATGACGCGCAAATTCTTCCCACCCCCATTGGGTGACAGGTTTCTGGAGAAGCCAGTCAGCGGCACCGGGGTTTTGGGTTCTAAAGTCCTCACCTGGCCACCAGGACGCAGCTACTTCTTGGACCATGCAGTTCTGGGTCTTGGGGTCCCGAAACATAGTCCTGCTGCTGCCTTGTGTCCTGGCAGTGACCCAGACCTGGGCAGGTGAGGGCGGGGGGCGGTAGGAAAAGGCAGCTGCAGGGCGGTAGCGAGGGGCCCTCGCTGCGGGGATGCGGGACCCACGGGGAAGACGCCTCAACGCCGCCCCCGCCCCAGACCCCCAATCGCCCCCGGCCCCGCCCCTCCGGGGCCTTTTCTCCCCCGCCTCATCCCGTCTCCGCCCTGCTCTTCCCCACTCGGTGCCAGCACCCTCCCCCACCCCCACCACCCCCGCTCCCTCCAACTGAGCCCGGGCCCCGCGGGGAGGAGGATTGGGAGGTGTCTCAGCCCCTCCGCGCCCGCAGGCCCCAGCTCCCTGAGCTATTTCTACAGGGCCGCGTCCCGCCAGGCCCGGGGAGCCCCGCTCTGTCCCCCACTGCTCTCCTGCCTCCCACCCCCCACTGCCCTGCATTCTCCTTCCTCATCTGCTCCCCTGTTCCAGCAGAGGGGCCCTCTCCGTCCCTTCTGTGCTTCTCTTCCCAGGGAGCTGCCGCTCTTAATCTCTGGTTGAAATTAAAACTCTGGATGCGGTTTGTTTTCTTCAGTGCTTGCCTGGAGGGGTTGATGGGTTACTTACAAAACAGAGGATTCATGGTGTTCCAGAGAGAAAATAAAAGCACTGAGAGCCTTCCAGGTTCCGCAAGTTTGCTGGGCTTCCCCTGGGGGTGGGGACAGGAGAGGCTGTGACAGCCAGCATGGAGGGACTGTGCCCAGCCTGTGCTAGGTGCATCCTGGGCTTTGACATGGTCACTCCTCTGCTGGGTCATCATCACTGCTCCCTTGTCCCTGTCCCTTCAGTGCAACTTTGTTGCACCAGGCCCTGGGGTCACAGGGACTCGGATCTCTCCTGTCTCCAGGACCTTGTGCAGCAAGAGCTTCCTGTGAGCAGGACAGCCTAGACTCAGAACTGGGTCAGGACTCAGCCCCCAAGTTTTGCGTGTCTTTTCTAATCCTCCTCCACCTCCACCTCATCATCCCCCTCCTTCTCCTAGTCCCCCTCCCATTTTTTTTCTTTTTCTTTGGAGACTTAGGCCAGTTCTTCTCCTGTAAGAGTTCTGATCTCATGTTCCTCTGGTGTCCCTAAGTCTGTGACAGCCCCAGGGCTCCTTTGGCCTCTCATTGTCCCCACAAGGCCCAGTGAGCTCCTGGACACAGGAGTCTCTGTGAAACTGAAAGATGAGTTTTCAGACCCACCCCATCCCTTCTCATTCTAGTACTGTCCTGGATCATTATTTCCATCTTTTCCCCCGTATCTTCTAGAAAGCAGATTCTGGAGTTAGAGACAGGATCTGGTAGTTTCTCATCCTTACTACACTTTGCTTAGTTTCTATCTCTTCTGCTCACCTACCTGCCCCCTGCCCTTGGCTCTGGTGATCCTTTTTCTGGTTCTGCTCCTGATTCATAGAGTGATGAAGCAGTGTCTAATATGAATTCACATTTGTCTGGAATATATGACCCATAAGACTATGCACAGCTTTTCTGAAGGAAGAACTATCATTGTTTCCTGTGCTGTGCAGGAGGGATGGTGTGGGAAGGAAGACTTGGGGACGTGGAGGAGACCACCACGGCTGAGAAAAGTGCCAGCTGCCACACACAGATGTGGCCTGAGGGTCATGTAGAAGAGAGAAGTGCTCTTTGCGGATCATTTCTCCAAGTGATAATTGAGCATCAGACACAGGAACACTATTGTAGTATCTAGAACATCTCACTGAGGTGAAAGGAGACAAAATGGGCCCGCCTGGTGGGGCATATGTGCTAAAGTGAGGGGAAGACCATCTGTGTGGGAACAAGGAAGATGGCTACTTTACAACAGTGTTAAGTGTGAGCCTCACTGAGAAGGTGACCTCTGAGGGAATTGAAGGATATGAAGGAATTGTGTAAGAGGAGGTCTGGGAGGAGTTCTTTCCAGGCAGGGAACCTCCGGTGCACACTCACTAGGGCAGGGGTGTGTCCTGTGTTCAAGAAAGGGTGAGGAGGCCACTGTAGGTGCAGCAGAGAGCAGGTGACATGAGGGCAGATGTCCAGGATTAGAAGGGTTTTGAGTTTTCTCTGAGTGAGATGGAGTTAAAGATGCTTTTGAACAGAAGATCCACCTGGAGGACTTGTTTTAGAAGCATCTGTTTGCTGCTGTGCAGCATTGAGAGGTACAGGGCAAGCAACCAGTGGGGAGACTGTAGGAAACCAGTACAGTGTCTGGGGCCTGGGTGGCTCATTTGTTAAGCATTTGCTTCAGCTCAGGTCATGATCTCAAGGTCCTGGGATCTAGCCCTGCATCTGGCTCCCTGCTCAGAGGGGAGCCTGCTTCTCCTTCTCCCTCTGCCCCTCCCCTACCCCTGCTCATGCTCTCTTGCTCTGCTCTTTCTCTCTCACTCAAATAAATAAATAAAATCTTTGAAAAAAAAATGTGGGAGATGTGGGGTGTGGTATAAGGAGGGAAAGTAATAGGAAGTGGTTGGGTGCTGGAGATATTTAAAGATGGACTTTGCAGCATTTCCTAACAGATTCATTCTGTGGTGAGAAGGAGGAATCAAGGAGGGCATCCAGTATTTCAGACTGCAGATAGAAATGTGCAGTCCCTTCCTTGGATATGGGGAAGATTCTGGAAGCAAGACACTTGGGGAAACAACAACATAAGCATCCAATTTAGGAATATTAAATCTGAGATGTCTACTAGAAATGCAAGTGAAGGGGCTCATGGGTGGCTCAGTACACAGAGCATGTGAGTCTTGGTCCCAGCTCAGGTCATGACCTCACGATTCTGAAATCAAGACTCACGTCAGGCCACCTACCCAAGCTTGGAGTATGCTAGAGAATGTCCATCCCTCTCTCTCTGTCCTTTCCCTGCTCATGATCTCTCTTTAAATAAATAAATATATAAATAAATAAATATAAATAAAATGTATTTTTTAAAAAGGAAAATATATATTCAAAATATATATATATAATTTTAAAATATACATTTAAAATATGCTTTAAAAAAAAAAGAAAGAAAGAAATGCAAACACGATGGCAGTTGGATAGTGCAGGAAGGAGAAATATCCGGGTTGGAGAAATAGATCTGGGAGGTGACAGCATATACATGATGATTAGAGCTTTAAGCAGAGATGAGGTCACCAAGGGGGTGAGAACCATAGAAGAGAAAGGAACAGGACCAAACCCTGGACTCCTCGGGGCTAAGCAGGCTGATCAGAGCACACACCCAGAGCGCACTGCACAGTCTGGTTCTGCGTCTAGAAGGCATAGAGACCAGGGAGGTCCAGCCTTCAGTGTGCACAGGAATTTCCTAGACTATGAAGATCTAGACAGTCTGGGGTAGAGCATGAGATGCTGGGTTGGATAACAAGGTCGGTGCTCCTGCTGCTCGTCTTCAGATCCCACACTGAGTAGCGAGCACAGGAAGCAGGATCCCCACATGGCTGTGCATCAGCCTCTCCTGTAGGGCTTATCACATCAGTGATTCCTGGGCCCACGCCCAACATTCTAACCTGGGGTGGGGGTGCATCTGGGGAGAGGCTTGAATATTTGGTAACAAAGCCACAGGCAATCCTGTGACTCCACCAGATAAAGAAACACTGAAGTCATCGATGAGAGCCCTCATTTTGAGAAGGGGTTTTACAGACACATTTAAATGGTTTTTGCGGGGCATCCGGGTGTCCCACTCTTGGTTTCAGCTCAGGTGATGATCTCAGTGTCATGAGAACTAGCCCATGTTGGGCACTGCACCCAGTACAGAGTCTGCTTGAAATGTCTTCTCCCTGCCTCTCTCCCACATGCTCGCTCTCTCTCTCCCGCTCTCTTTCTTTCTCAAATAAGTAAAATCTTCAGATGTCTTTTTGTAGGAAGGAAAATGCAAGACATGCTGGGAGATGCATTTGGTTCTCTCCTGTGGGGCACAGCCAGGTGACTGACTGAGGAAGTTATCAGCTCAACATAAGACGTCTGAGTTACTGAGAGTGTAGATCTTAAATGTCTGCATCACACAAAAGGAATTATGTGACATGATGCATGTGTTAGCTAATCTTATGTTTGTTATCATTGTGCAATGCAGAAATGTATCGATCAGAAGGTTGTACCCTAAACTCATACAATGGTGTATGTCAATAGTATCTCTATAAAGTTGGTTTAAAAAAAAAAAATGCCTGAATTCTTGCCCTTGGAAAGTCTTTACATGAGTTTCTGACTCTTTGTGATACATACATACAGTTACAGAGAGACTCCGGGAAGAGAGAGAATATATGGGACCTTGTTTTATTTCCAGGAAAGCCTCGATACAGGCTTGAGACTACACAGCTGGGAGTAGAATCCACACTGGACCCTAGACGGAGACCAACAGACAGCCAGTGCCTGCTACTGGGTATCAACGCCACTGACTCCCCTGAGGGAGGCTACTGGACCCTGCAGCTGGGACTGCTATCGCTGCTGCTCCTGATAGTTTCATGACATGACTGTGATCCTGCTCAGACCCTCTGTGCCTAAAGCACGGATGCTGTCCCAGTGTGTCTGTCACATGTCCAGAGTCAGAGTCTGGCAGGTGGTCACGTGACTGTTGAAGCTTCATGTCATGTCCACCTGCTGGACCGTTTGGCAAAGTGAGTTCCCCTCTCTGTGGATGGAGGTGTCTCTGCCCCCAACAAGATTGTTGATGTGTGGCATTCCTGTATGTGGGAAGAGAGGTACAAGTTCTGGGAATAGACATTGGGGGTCAGGAATGGAAAAGAATGACAAATTTCCACATTTGGAGCAGGGATCTGAGACTAGAACTTGATCTGGACACTGCAGGCACTCAAGTCTGCTTGGATGAGGAGTGACTCATAAATGGCATCTTTCAACTTATTCCCTTGATGGTTGTTATGAGCCCAGGTTTGTCCATTCCAGTCCCTACTCACAGATAAGTGGAGTAGCATTGTTGGGCAACGAAGTGACAGCTCAACACGTCTTCTTCCCGGCCTTTGTCCCTTCCTGGGTTTAAGAACCCAGATCTGTGTCACTTCAGATGATCCTCATATACACACTAACATTTTATGCTTCTTCATACTTGTACATATTTCTGGGTATCTATAATATTATTAGATTTTATGTGGCCTCCACAAAGGTCTGAAAAACCACTCCATTTTAGACACTGTCCTACTTCATGTCTGGTCCACGAACAGCTAATGATCACAATGTTTCAGCAGATCCAATGACGTGACATTCATGCTCATTTTTGCTTGGAAATAACCAGTCTCAGACAGGAGAAGGTAGAGCTTTCTGGCTAACACTCACTTCCAAATTCTGTGTGTACTTTCTGTGGGCTGAGTAACAGTTCCCAGACCAGGGCTGGCTCACAGGAGACACAGATCACCATTGGTTTAGGTGATTTACAATCTAGAACCAACTCAAGTGCCTAAAAAAGAGTAGAAATGAAAAATACTTACTGAGGATTCCATTTCTACGTGGTAAACTAAGGTTTAAGGCTGCCCCCTCTCTATGTGAGGTGATGAGCACTGGTGTTATATGCAACTGATTAATTATTGAACTCTACATATGAAACTAATAACGTACTCTGTGTTGGCTAATTGAATTTAAATAATTTTTTTAAAAAATAAGGCTGCCTCTTCTCCCAAAGATGAAAATGGTAGAAAAAACATAAAATCACAGAAAAATGCAGAACAATCAAGAGAAAAATCATTTAGCCCAAAATTTATAAATGGGCCATAAGCCCCAGAGAATAGTTGTTCTGATCCGTAGAGTATGTTTCAAATCCAGAAAATCTTAGCTTGGCCTCTCAGGCTCAGGAGCTTCATAGAGAGGAGACAATGCCCAGAGCTGCTTCATGTGAGGAGCAGGAGAAACATCCCCTCCCTGAAAATCTGGGACCTAAGATTCACATCCTCAGAACAGGGTGACACAAATCAAATCTGTTCTACCTTCAAGTGCAAGAACATTCTAAGGAAATTTGCCTTTAAGTCGGGAAAAAGTGAGCAAACAGCTATTTCAAAAATTTGCAGACACAGACTAAGCCATCTGTGATCTGTAGTACAAATTTGCTTTCCCATTGGCCATTGGGCCAAAATAACTTCATGTCATTAGCTTAGTTTATAATTGTCCTGGATTGGTGATGCCCCCAAAATTTTAAGAAACAAATTTCTCTAGAGAAATCTCTATTTAACCTACGTGTCAAAAAACTTACACAGAAAATTGCACAGAGAGAAAAAGAAACTCGTAGGAAGAAAAGTAAAGGTAAAATGGGAAAAAAAATGTGATTAAGTAACTTACTTTAGAAAAAATGAGTAGTAAAAAGCTCATGAAACTTCAATATTGGAACCATAAGATACAATATAACAGGACCAAGATATAATATAAATATATAAAGATACATTATTTGAATATATAGTCTGGATATGATATAAAGAAAAAAATTACAAAATTTTAAATGTAGAAAACATGGCAAAAGCAAAAGCACCTCTTAAGAAAATAACTACAAAATAAACTGGTTAATGATTAATAATGAAAATATTACAGTTTGTTCACTGAATAAGAATTTATCAGTAAAAGAAGAATGAGTGGAGGGGCGCCTGGGTGGCTCAGGTGGTTAAGCATCTGCCTTTTGCTCAAGTCATGATCCCAGGATCCTGGGATCAAGCCCAGCATCTGGCTCCCTGCTCAGCAGGAAGCCTTGCTGCCCTTTCCCCCATCACTCTGCTGCTCCACTGCTTCTGCATGCCCTCTCTTTCTCATCTCTTTTAAAGAAATAAAATATTTTCAAAAAGAGAGAGAGAAATGAGTGAGGCATGGAAAACAAAAAGCAAAAGGTAAGATGGCGACATAAATCCAACAGTGTCAATATTAACATTGCAAGTGAGTGGCTTAAATAAGTCAATCAAAGTGCAGATTGTTAGCCTGAACACAAAACAAGATCTACCTATGCCGTCTACAGTAGACGCACTTGATCTCAGTTACAAACAGTTTAAACTCAAAGGGATGGAAAAAATTATCTCAGGCAAACAACCATAAGAAAGCTGGAGTGGATACACTCATTAGCCAAAGGGGACTTTATAGTAAGGGGGCATCTGGGTAACTCAGTTGTTAAGAGTCTGCCTTTGGCTCAGGTCATGGTTCATTGAGCCCCCAAATAGAACTCCCAGCTCAGCGGTAAGCCTGCTTCTCCCTCTCCCGCTCCCCCTGCTTGTGTTCCCTCTCTCACTGTGTCTCTCTCTGTCTAATAAATAAATAAAATCTTTAAAAAAAAAATGCTAGTAAGATAGTGCTCGCTCCGGCAGCACATATACTAAAGTTGGAACAATACAGAGAAGATTAGCATGACCCCTATGCAAGGATGAAATGCAAATTCATGAAGCGTTCTATATTTTTATATCATTCTCAATGGAGAAAAACTGAGAGCTTTTCTGCTAAGGTCAGGAACATGGCAGGGATGTCCATTATCACCACCTCTATTCAACATAGTACTAGAAGTCCTAGCCTCAGCAATCAGACAACAATAAGAAATTAAAGGCATCCAAATCAGCAAAGAAGAAGTCGAACTCTCACGCTTTGCAGATGATATGATACTATATGTGGAAAACCCAAAAGACTCCAGTCCAAATCTGCTAGAACTTGTATAGGAATTCAGTAAAGTGTCAGGATATAAAATCAATGCACAGAAATCAGTTGCATTTCTTTACACCAACAAGAAGACAGAAGAAAGAGAAATTAAGGAGTCAATTCCATTTACAACTGCACCCAAAACCATAAGATACCTAGGAATAAACCTAACCAAAGAGGCAAAGAATCTATACTCAGAAAACTATGAAGTACTCATGAAAGAAATTGAGGAAGACACAAAGAAATGGAAAAATGTTCCATGCTCATGGATTGCAAGAACAAATATTGTGAAAAGGTCTATGCTACCCAAAGCAATCTACACATTTAATGCAATCCCTATCAAAATCCCATCCATTTTTTTCCAAAGAAATGGAACAAAAAATCCTAAAATTTATATGGAACCAGAAAAGACCGCGAATAGCCAGAGGAATATTGAAAAAGAAAGCCAAAGTTAGTGGCATCATAATTCCAGACTTCAAGCTCTATTACAAAGCTGTCATCATCAAGTCAGTATGATACTGGCACAAAAACAGACGCATAGATCAATGGAACAGAATAGAGAGCCCAGAAATAGACCCTCAACTCTATGGCCAACTAATCTTCGACAAAGCAGGAAAGAATGTTCAATGGAAAAAAGACAGCCTCTTCAACAAATGGTGTTGGGAAAATTGGACAGCCCCATGCAGAAAAATGAAATTGGACCATTTCCTTACACCACACACAAAAATAGACTCAAAATGGATGAAGGACCTCAATGTGAGAAAGGAATCCATCAAAATCCTTGAGGAGAATCAGGCAGCAACCTCTTCAACCTCAGCTGCAGCAACTTCTTCCTAGGAACATCGCCAAAGGCAAGGGAAGCAAGGGCAAAAATGAACTATTGGGACTTCATCAAGATCAAAAGCTTTTGCACAGCAAAGGAAACAGTTAACAAAACCAAAAGACAACTGACATAATGGGAGAAGATATTTGCAAACGGCATGTCAGATAAAGGGCTAGTATCCAAAATCTATAAAGAACTTCTCAAACTCAACACCCAAAGAACAAATAATCCAATCAAGAAATGGGCAGAGGACATGAACAGACATTTCTGCAAAGAAGACATCCAGATGGCCAACAGACACATGAAAAAGTGCTCCACATCACTCAGTATCAGGGAAACACAAATCAAAACCACAATGAGATACCACCTCACACCGGTTAGAATGGCTAAAATTAACAAGTCAGGAAATGACAGATGCTGGTGAGTATGTGGAGAAAGGGGAACCCTCCTACACTGTTGGTGGGAATGCAAGCTGGTGCAACCACTCTGGAAAACAGCATGGAGGTTCCTCAAAAAGTTGAAAATAGAGCTACCTTATGACCCAGCAATTGCACTACTGGATATTTACTCTAAAGATACAGCTGTAGTGACCCGAAGGGGCATGTGTACCTGAACGTTTATAGCAGCAATGTCCACAATAGCCAAACTATGGAAAGAACCTAGATGTCCATCAACAGATGAATGGATAAAGAAGAAGTGGTGGGACGCCTGGGTGGCTCAGTTGGTTAAGCAGCTGCCTTCGGCTCAGGTCATGATCCCAGCATCCTGGGATCGAGTCCCACATCGGGCTCCTTGCTCGGCGGGGAGCCTGCTTCTCCCTCTGCCTGCCACTCTGTCTGCTTGTGCTCACTCTCGCTCCTCTCTCTCTCTCTCTGACAAATAAATAAATAAATAAATCTTTAAAAAAAAAAAAAAAGAAGAAGAAGTGGTATATATATATATATATATATATATATATATATATATACACAATGGAATACTATGCAGCCATCAAAAGAAATGAAATCTTGCCATTTGCAACGACGTGGTTGGAACTAGAGGGTATTATGCTTAGCGAAATAAGTCAATCAGAGAAAGACAACTATCATATGATATCCCTGATATGAGGAAGTGGAGATGCAACATGGGGGTTTGGGGGGGTAGGAAAAGAATAAATGAAACAAGATGGGATCAGGAGGGAGACAAACCATAAGAGACTCTTAATCTCACAAAACAAACTGAGGGTGACCGGGGGGGAGGGGGGGAGGGAGAGGGTGGTGGGGTTATGGACATTGGGGAGGGTGTGTGATATGGTGAGTGCTGTGAAGTGTGTAACCCTGGCAATTCACAGACCTGTACCCCTGGGGCTAATAATACATTATATGTTTATAAAAAATTTTAAAAATTATTTTAAAAAATGCTAGTAAGATACACAGGATCATTTTGTAATGATAAAATGGTCAAGTCATCAGAAGATGAAACAACTCTAAATATACATTCACCTAGTAACTCAACACCCAACTGCTTGTAGCAAAACTGATAGAAACTGAGAAGCAGACAATATGACAATAATACTTAAATTTCAATATACCACTTTCAACAATGAATAGAACAACTATGCAGAGATCAATAAAGATAAAGAAGACTTGAACCATACTATAAAACAAAAGGGTAAGTCTGACATGACTTGGTCACTTTTAACCCTGATCCTACTCAGCAGCAGCCAGGGGACACCTCATCGGCCTAAAACAGCCCAATAGAAAATCAGAAAGACAGCGGGTGGAACAACACTCAAGATTAACAACCCCTCAGGTCAGCCTGTTTTCACCCTCAACAACTGGCTGAAGAGTCAAAGAATTGACTAATCTCTAAAGAAAAGGGGGGAATGTTAGGGCCAATTCAATGTTAAAACCTGTTTAACTATTAGGACCTGCTTAGCCAGAGCAACTCCATATTGCCTAGGTAGCCATATTGTTGTTTACATCCACGGACTTCATTCCGGGAATAAACGCCCCATAGTTCCTGGTATGGTTCTGGGTATCAATTCCGGGAGTAAATGCCTTAACAATAGGAGCCATGTACCTTGGGTCTGCGGTTATGCCCTATAAAAACAACCTGTGAGATCGAGAGGGGGTTGCTCTCTTCGGAGGTGACATTGGCCGGTCAGTCTGATTTCTAATGCTTGGCATAGAATAAAGCTTTACATAA
The DNA here is from genome assembly GCF_963455335.1 of Martes martes. NCBI lineage: Eukaryota > Metazoa > Chordata > Mammalia > Carnivora > Mustelidae > Martes > Martes martes. Next base: position 120,591,607 of record NC_137893.1, on the reverse strand, counting down.
CTTTCATTTTGTCTCAGTCTTGTTCCTTTGATAACAGACCCCAACATTCTGGGGGCTCGTCCACAATCAAACGACAAGAACTGAGTCAGCATCAAAATTTCTGGGAAAAGCCTCCAGAGGTAAGATCTCAAGATTTTATTCTGCAGGATCTGGTCTGTCTGGTTGCGGAGCTCCAGGGTATAGCCCACCAGGGAGAAGCTGGATGCAGCATTGCTCCCCAGGGCTGGAGTGGATGCAGGGATGCCCCATCCCTCCACTGGCAGATTGCCAGGGGGTTCAAGTCCCCCTAGGTGGTCAGGGGACCTGCCAGGGGGTTTGAGTTCCCCTAGGCAGTCAGGGGACCTGCCAGGGGGTTCACATCCCCCTAGGCAGTCAGGGGGTTCTAGTCCCCCTAGGTGGTCACCAGGGGTTCAAGTCCCCCTAGGCGGTCAGGGGACCGAGAAAATCCCCACTAGCGGCAGGTTGTGTTTTTGAGTTGGGATTATATCTTGCACACCCTTAGACTTGATATCTGGTTGAGGAAGGGCTGCTGGGTCTGATCTGCTGTTGTCTTTGTCTTGTCTTTTTGTTGTCTGTTGTGTTGTTTGTTGTGTTTGAAGAAATGGGGCAAGTGGAGAGTAAGGGACCTATGACATCCCTAAGTCTTGTTCTCCAGCATTTCAAGGATTTTCAAGGTAAAGCCACCCAGTTGGGTGACAAGGTTTACCCAGGAAAACTCTCTAAAACCAGGAATCCTTTCCCTGCCTTCTGGCAGCACTCCCCCTTCTGTTTCTGCACCAACTTGGGTGCAGCCTGCATAGCTGTCCTCTAGACCATCCTCGGTGCTTCCTGCACCACGGCTCCTTCCCTCTTCACTGTTAAGGAGCAAGAAGAGCAGCCCCTGGACCTAACATCCCCACTCCAGATCTTCCCACCCGTGTCTCAGGTAAATATTAAAAGTGGAGCGGGTCCAGGTGAAACGTAAATCAGTATTTGAACTAATTTAAGTTTGTTGGTTTAATTAAGATAGACATGTCTTTAAAGTTACAGCAGTAAATGTAAAACTTCAATCAAAGTTTACTGAAGGTCAAATAAGCTCATGCTATTTGTTAAAATCTGTTAGCAAAGAAATAACTGAACTGATGGTTAATTGTCTATCTCAAAGTTTTAATGGGTAATTGTTAAAGTAACTTTCAAAGTCTTTGGTAACCTGAAACTTTAAAGTTTTAGTTGGATGACAAATGGAATTAAATTATGAACATCTAGGTTTTAACCAAATGGGATAAAATGCTAAAGCATTGAGTACTTGATGTAGGTTTGTGCTTTTGACTTCTTACTGCAAAGAAACTATGAATATTTAAATCTGTTGGTAAACATGTTTTTTGCTTAACTGATTCATAAATTTGCCATCTACAGAATTCTGTTGTAACTGTTCACAATTGGTTAATACTTAACCATCGCTAGAGACTGAAATGTTTCTAAGAATAGGAAATTCTGCTAACTATAACTAAGACTGATGGAAGTAAGGGAAACAACCCCATATGTAAAAAGTTGGAGATACATAAGAAAGATAAGAAATAGGAATACATTTTATTAAAGATAAAAGGTAATTTTGTCCTACATGAGATGGTTGTTTGAAAGGAAATGGCTTGGGACAAAACCCTAATGCAAAAGAAAGTTGTAGAAGGTTTGTGAAGGGAAATCTTCAGAAAAAAAAAAAATTAGGTATGGTCAGGATGGACTACCAAAAGAAAAATGTCATAAGGTTTTTATTAAAAGTTTTAATGTTGTCTAAAAAAACCAAAAGAAAGGCAGTTGACTGATAGTAAGTTAAAAAAAAAAAAAACTGTACACACAAAAAAAGAGGGCCTAAGAGAGTGAATAGTTTTGTCTTAAAGTAAAAATGTCTGGTTGCACCAGAACATAAAAGGAGATAGAAAAAGCTAAACTTGAGGATATGCAGTAAGTTGTAGAAGGCTTGGGGAAAGTGACTTTCATTTTCCTTGGTTTATGGGTTTGAAAAAAACAATGAAATATGTTGAAAATTTGACCATATTAGATCAGTTTTGATGGATTTACTCACAAAAAGAAAAAAAGACTAATAAATCTTTTCCTGTAAAATGTTTCTGTTCATATGAGGCATAGTATTTAAGAAAGGAAGACTAAAGCTCTGTGTCATGGCAAATCTATATTGGTGATCCACTCAAGTAAATGTTGACTATTATGTAAACTAAAAGACACTGGTATAAAAAAAAAAATCTGCTTTCTCTCTGTTCAAAAAGACAAAATTTTCTTAGATTATTGATCTGCTGTTAAAAAGAGAATGTAAATGGTTTTCTCTTTGCCTGCCCAGAGAAACCAGTTTCTATGTTTTATAGGATCTTAAACTTAGATTTTAGCAATTGTCAACAAGATTTAAATTGTAAATGAGATCTCTTTGACTCATAAAGCTTTTCCTTGATATGCTAAGTTACTCAGGAAGTACTGCTAAACCAATGATAAACCTTGGGTTACATTTGGATAAATGCTATAACTATTACAGAGATTCTATATATTTCCTAAAGTTTTAACCTTTTGATAAGGTCATCACTTGATATTGTAATTATTGAAATGTATGTGTCACAGAAGTAACCTGATTTTCCTGCCAGTTAAATTATAAAACCATATCTATTCTGAGCTTTTGTTATTTTTTATTGTTCTAATTCTCTTGTAAAATAAATTCTGCCTTAAAGGAGATTCATATAGAGAACTTTCAGAACAAATACATGTCTTTGATATGTTGAAATCCTGGAACTGAAAATTTCCAGAAGTAAGAGCTGCATTCAAACTAAACCAGAATTAGTAACATGGGACTACATAAACTAAAAGATTGTAATGTTATGTCTCTTAATGTTGTATCTGCTATTTTAAACATTGCTGGTTCTCTAATGTTTGCTCTTCCAGACTAAGGAAACTTTTCCCTTAAGATGTCTGTGACTTACAGAAATGTAAAAATACTCATTTGTAAACAAATCAAAGCATTCAACTTTTCTCTCTATCTGAACCCTCTGAAACTCAAAAGGTCTCAGCAAGTATTCTTTCTTCCATGGCAATCGGTCATTTACATAAGTTCAATAAGAATCTGTTCTCCTTGTAACAGGACACCACTGGAAACACTGGTTATTTTACCAAGGCTTAGACTGGAATGTCATATTTTAGAAAGACTCGGATATGACCAGACAACATAAAGGAACTAAGGTTGACTTTATAAAACCTGGAGCCATAAAGCCCCTTGAAACTGTTGGCCTGATACCTTGCTTACAGAGTTCCCAGCAGCCTCACCAGGTGTGTAAAGAATGTCACTTCCTGGCAGGTACAAGAACCTCGGGATACATTGGGGACCTCAGGAAGAGGAATTCGCCCAAATTGACTGGTATTGCAGGCATGTCTGATGACAAATATATGGCTTGGCTTCTGGCCTGGAGAGACTATTACAAATTCAACCTAGAGATTCCTTATAAAAAGTTCCAGCAAAGCAGATTCTAAAAGATCTATATGAACGCTCAATGTTCTTGCTGAGCTTATGTAAATAATTAGGCCAAGTTTGTTAAAACTGGACTTGTTTTTCAAATGACTTAGTCCTGATTTGGCTATCTCTGGAGATGAGGGTTATTTTAGAGAGAAAAATTATGTTTCAATAACACATCTTTGTGGATGTTAAGTTCTAGATTTTGTTGTCTTTAAATGTTTGTTTATCTAAGCTACACAACTTGAGGTAAACTTCAGAAAAGTTGCACAATAGTTCGTTCAGACAATCTTGCCTAATATTCTGTAGGGATAATAACAGAACTCACTGGACACAAATATATGTTAGTTTTTATGAATACCCTTTCAGGCTGGGTAGAGGCCTTTTCCACCAAATATGAGATGGCAGGAATGATAGCCAAAAGCTACTAGAAAAAATAATTCCTAAGTTTGGGTTGCCCCTCGCAATTGGGTCAAACAATGGCCCTGAATTTGTGAGTTCAGTCTCACAGACATTGGCCAAGGCGCCCCTCGCAATTGGGTCAAACAATGGCCCTGAATTTGTGAGTTCAGTCTCACAGACATTGGCCAAGGCTGTGGGCACTAATTGAAAACTACACTGTTCCTACTGGCCCCAGAACTCCAGACAAGTAAAAAAAAATGAACCAGACTCTTAAAGAGACCTTGACAAAGTTCATTCTGGAGACTGGCAATGGATGGGTGGAACTTCTTCCCTTCGCCCTCCTTAGGGCATGATATACACCCTACTTAAACAAGGTTACCCCATTTAAAATGATGTTCGGGAGACCCCCTCAACTCTGCCCATGGCTACAAGAGGTTGCCCTAACAGAAATGACTGATCAGTCTGTACTCCAGTCACTGCAGGCACTACAGTCTGTCTTAAAAAGAGCCCACACAGGGATCTGAGCTGCCTACACTGAGACAAAGACGGAAATAAAACCGCATCCTTACCAACCCGGAGACTTGGTTTGGATATGTCGCTACCGAATGGAAAACTTGGAGCCTCACTGAAAGGGACCATTCACTGTCATCCTGACCACCCCCACAGCAGTAAAAGTAGAAGGCATCAGGGCCTGGATTCACGCCTGTCACGTCAAACGAGCCGAAAGCAAGGACACCCCCCAGAAATAGGAGCCACTGCCGGTGGACCCCACTAACTGTGGACTAAAACTAAGACTCAAAAGGGTTTCATAACTTGGTCACTTTTAACCCTGATCCTACTCAGCAGCAGCCAGGGGACACCTCATCGGCCTAAAACAGCCCAATAGAAAATCAGAAAGACAGCGGGTGGAACAACACTCAAGATTAACAACCCCTCAGGTCAGCCTGTTTTCACCCTCAACAACTGGCTGAAGAGTCAAAGAATTGACTAATCTCTAAAGAAAAGGGGGGAATGTTAGGGCCAATTCAATGTTAAAACCTGTTTAACTATTGGACCTGCTTAGCCAGAGCAACTCCATATTGCCTAGGTAGCCATATTGTTGTTTACATCCACGGACTTCATTCCGGGAATAAACGCCCCATAGTTCCTGGTATGGTTCTGGGTATCAATTCCGGGAGTAAACGCCTTAACAATAGAAGCCACGTACCTTGGGTCTGCGGTTATGCCCTATAAAAACAACCTGTGAGATCGGGAGGGGGTTGCTCTCTTCGGAGGCAGCCCTGGCCAGTCAGTCTGACTTCTAATCCTTGGCATAGAATAAAGCTCTACATAACTTTCACTTTGTCTCAGTCTCGTTCCCCTGGCCAGTCAGTCTGACTTCTAATGCTTGGCATAGAATAAGGCTTTGCATAATTTTCACTTTGTCTCAGTCTTGTTCCTTTGATAATGGACCCCAACAACATGTATAGAACATCCAGCCATGAACAGAATATACATTCATTTTGAATGCACATGGAGCTTTCTAGAAGATAAGCCCTATGCTAGGCCATTAAAAAACTCAATGAATTGGGGCGCCTGGCTCAGTGGGTTAAAGCCTCTGCCTTCGGCTCGGGTCATGATCCCAGGGTCCTGGGATCGAGCCCCACATCGGGCTTTCTGCTCAGCAGGGAGCCTGCTTCCTCCTCTCTCTCTCTGCCTGCCTCTCTGCCTACTTGTAATCTCTGTCAAATAAATTTTAAAAAAAAAAAACCTCAATGAATTTAAAGGGGTAAAAATAATGCAAATATCACAGCGGCATGACACCAGAAATAAATAACTGGAATGAATTTGGGAAACTCACAATATGCAGAATTAACACACTTCTACATAATCAAAGGGTCAAAAACATCAAAATGGAATCAGAAAATACTTCAAGATTAATAGAAATGAAGACAGAGCATACCAACCCCGAGGGGGTCCGACTAAAGCAGTGCTGAGAGGAAATATATAGTTGGAACTGCCTGTATGGAAAAGAAATATCTCCAATCAATTACCTGAACTTCCACATTAAGTCAAAGGAGAAAGAGGAGCGAACTAAAGCAAAAGCAGGCAAAAGGAAGGAAAAAATAAAGATTAGAGCAGAAGTTAATGAAATAGAGAAACGAGAATAAAATGACAATAGAGGAAACTAACCAAATCAAATGTGATCCTTTGAAAGATCAACCAAACTGACAAATCTTCAACTAGACTCAATAAGAGAGAGAGAGAGAGAGAGAGAGAGAGAAATGACCCACATACTGGGATCAGCAGTGAAAGAGGTGATATTAGGACTGACTACACAGAAATTAAGAGAATTAGGAGATTATGATGCACAATTATATGCTAAAATATCAACTTGTTTCTATAAAATAGACAAAAACACAGAAAGACACAAATGACTAAAGCTGACTGAAGAAGAAATAGACCATCTGAATGTACCTATAATGAGGTAGAACATAGTCAATTGTCAAAAACTATTCCACATAAAAGCCCAGTTCCAAATGGCTTCACTTGCAAATTATACCATATGCTGAAAGAATTAATAACAATTCTTTACAAACCCTTCCAAAAAAAAGAGGAGGGAACTCAACTCATTCTATGAGGCTAGGATTATTCAGATACCAAAACAGACAAAGATATCACAAGACAAGAAAACTACAGACCAATATCTCTTATGAATGTAGACTCACACACACCCACACACAGACACACACACACACACACACACATCTCAATAAAATGTAGCAAATCAAATCTAGCAACATATAAAGTTAATTACAAGCCTAATGAAATTTATTTCAGGAATGCAAGATTGGTTAAACATCCATATAAATCAAGATAAAACATCATATTAATATCCTCAAACAAAAGCCACATGCTTATCTCAACAGATGGGCAAGAAGCATTTGACAAAATTGGACACCTTCTCATGATAAAAACTCAACTATTAATAGAGGGAATTTCCTCAGTCTGATTAAAGGCATTTATGAAAACCCTTAAGCTAACATTTTACCTAATGGTGAAAGACTGTTGGATTTCCTCCTCAGATCAGCAACACGAAATGTTCACTCACCACTTCTATTACACATTGTGCTGGGGGTGCGCCTGGGCGGTTCAGTCAGTTAATAGTCAGCCTTTGGGTCAGGTCATATCCCAGGATCATGGTCCCAGGCTCCTGGGATCGAGCCTGCATGGGCTCCCTGCTCCGAGGGGAGAATACTTCTCCCTCTCCCTCTGCCTGCGCTCCCCCTGCTTACTCTCTCTCGCTCTCAAATAAATAAAGTTAAATTAAATTTTAAAAAGGGAAATGCCAAGTGAGGTTGTCATGTTGGCAGTTGTGTTTCTGAAAACTGGGTTCGCCTCTTGATGGGTTCAAGGCAAAAGACTCAATGAAGCCAAAGAATAGGGAAAGGAAGGCTTCTCCCTCTCCCTCTGTCCCTCCCCTCTGCTTGTGCTCTCTCTCACTCTCAAATAAATAATATCTTTTACTGACACATAAAGGAGAACACTGGGGAAATTTCCGAAAGCAGCATCTCCCTGAACAACACACTGGGGAAGTTTCAAGCTGAAGGTACAGGTGTCATGACTCCTCTGATACAGGACACCTGCTGTCTCTGCTGCTCCTGGCACCTGGATGACACTCATGCCACTCAGGCCTAAATGTCTCTGCACACACGTGGCACCAGAGCCGGGAGCCCGAGGCTGCCATGTCCCATCAGACCCACCTCCAAGCAAGTGAAGATGTTAAAGATACCTTTGCCAGAGGAGAAATGGAAAGTACAGACTTCTAATAATATCTATTGAAAATGAGACACTTGTGATTGGACCATGTAGTCAGCGTTCTGATTTCAAACAGCTGTGCTACACAGTACTCAGGTTAGACTCTCAGATGTCCAGGGATATGAGTGGATATTCACCATCTGGTCTTCAGAACATTCTCGTGATCTTTAAAATATGTTGCATGCAGGAACAAGTGCGACTCTGAAAAGGGAGTTTGGAGGGGGCCACATTACAGATGAAGCGTTTGGAACAGTAAAGGAAGATGCATCATCACACGGATATAAAAACAACAATCTTCTGTCACAATCTTCTCCTGCCCCATTGACCGCAGCTGAGGAAGAATCACGACAGATCAAAATTAATGGGGCAAAAACTGACATGGGTGTGGACACGCATACACAGCATCAAACACTATAAGGAGTAACATTTCCTATTTCTTGAGAAGCTTTTCAAGGTTTGGAAACATTAAGCAACAGACAGCTCAACTATGTACAACTGGAAATAGATATGAAAGATGAAATTATAATTTTGGCCAACACAACAAAGACAGAACTGAAAGACTTGCCAAGGAGGAATCCCAAGGATTCAGCATGCTACCATTTCTTTCTGTACAAACATTCCCATGAAGGAGACATTTGAAGTCTATAGTTTTTAATTTATTCAATGCTGGGATACACATGCAGTATGAGAACAGATGTTATATTCTAGCTGCGAGAGCTCTCTGCTAGAAACTGTAGAAAGACAACTACAAATGGACGTCATTAGAAAGATCGAGAGAGGGTGTTTAGGTGGCTCAGTCAGTTAAGTGTTTGCCTTCAGCTCAGGTCATGATCTCAGGGTCCTAGGATCAAGCCCCATGTCTTGCTCCCTGCTTGGCAGGGAGCCTGCTTTTCCCTCTTTCTCTACCCCTCCCCTCTGCTTGTGCAGGCTCTCTCTCTCTCAAATAAATAGTATCTTTTTAAAAAGAAAAGAAGGAAAGAAAGATCAAGAGAGAAAATGGGGATGAGTTGACAGCGAACTTCCTTTATGAAGAAGGACACCCAAAGCAGCAGACACATAGCAAAGTTTTGCAAAACCGAAAGGTCCTGCAGCAAAATTCAAAACTTACTAGGGGTCCAGCTGAAGGTGAAGCCACTGCTGATTAAAATCATTATATTAAGGATTCCAATACTAGTTTTTTAAAAACAGCTTTTAGTACAGGAGAACTGTTAGGTCACTGCATGCAGGTCAGCTCGGTGAGCTGTTCACTTCTGTGTTTTTAAAGTCAAGGTTACAGAAGACTATATAGGATGTGCTATTAATTTTGTCATAGTGTTTTTTAAGAAGTGCGTAAAAGTATTTTTTAACTGTTATCACTTTTAATGGAATTTTTCCAGGCATTGTCCTCTCCATTAGAGTGTTTTTCCAACATTATCCAAAACCCCATGGCTGTATCAGGCTCAGGATTATTCTGTCTTTTGGTCATTGGGTAGTTCTAATGTCTATGTTGATGATAGCAGCGAAAAAATGGAACAATGGGAAGAGCCCCTGTGTTTTGGACTTACCAACTCATGGGCAGTGGCCAACAGCCAGGCCACATGGTCAGGCAGAAGGACAATGGAAACATGGTCTATTAAAAGAATAGCCACATGGGGCTGGGCCCTTGCTCATTATGGGAATTTGTGGTGCATCGAAGGAGGACATGATGATGCCCATCACAAGAACCACCTTCTGAGTTTGGAAGTGGATTGGAACGGATGAGTGTGTTTCCTGGTGTCCTCTCTTAGGGTAGCCACCTAGGTCAGGGAAATAAGGGGACTGAGGGGACTGTGGCAATGCAGGGAAAGGCTGAAACTCTATAGTTCACTTGTATCTTCTGTGGCCCAAACAGAACTGCTCTGGCTGCCAACCAAACACCACAGAGAGCTAGGAGGCCAACCCCCTGGTAGGAAAGCCTTGAACGTAGCTGACAAGTCAGAGCCATGATGGTAATCCTGAAGGGCGACAAAAGGGCCTTGACAGGAATGCGTATTCTGGATTGTGCTTTGCTCACCCAGTGGTAGATGCAAATGGTCAGAGTGCTATTAAAACAAACAAGCAAAAAACAGAGCATAGACTCGTGTTGCTGCCCACAGTTTGGACAAGCACAGCAGCCACACATAATGTCCCTTCCAGGGACGCCTGGGTGGCTCAGTTGGTTAAGCGGCTGCCTTCGGCTCAGGTCACGATCCCAGCGTCCTGGGATCGAGTCCCACATCGGGCTCCTTGCTCCACGGGGAGCCTGCTTCTCCCTCTCCCTCTGCCTCTGCCCACCACTCTGTCTGCCTGTGCTCGCTCGCTCTCTCTCTCTAACAAATAAATAAATTAAAAAAAAAATAATAATGTCCCTTCCAATGGCAGAAAGTGAGGTATAAATGTGGGGAAGTAGAAATAGTAACTGAGGGTAAAGGAGGGGATATATTCGCTATGTCATGAGAGAAATCCACAGTACATTAGCACCTTGGAAGAAGTGTGAGCAAGAGATGACAGTCTTAGCTCTGCCATCCCAGACCCTGAGAGAGAAAGCCGTGTGCTCTGAGAACATTCCTGCTTCTGGAACCTGGCAACACTGAATGGACCCAGCAGACCTGAGAGGCCGTGGGAGACACTGTCCTCCAGCAGGAAGATGGGCTGACTGTTAATGACCGGATGGGACACAAGTACTGGGCCAGCATCTCCATAGTTCCGGTCCCACTGCTACAAGGGATCTGTGCTCAAAGACCACAGCGTGGCTGCGGGATAAGTAAAATATGTGGTCTTTGTCCCTGGTTCCTGGCACCCAGCTCCCCAGCCCTTGGGATCTCCTGAGTGATAAGACTGTCACTGGTACACTAATGAGATGACTTGGCCGAGGGTCTTAGACAGTTCAGGTTGGGGCTGGTGACCAGGAGGACCAAGCCATGACTAGAGTTGGAGCCATAAGCCTCAGTCCCCAATCTCTGCGGAGAGGCTCTGGAGGCTGACCTCCATCCCCAACAGCCCGTGACTGAATCAAGCGTGCCTATGTCATGAAGCTTCCATGAAGACTGCTCCACAGTGGGGTTCACAGAGCTTCTGAAATGGCAAACACGTCCACGTGCTCCGAGGGGGGCACATTCCGAGTCCACAGGGACAGAGGCTCCTGCACCGGGACCTGCACGCTCCCACACTCCCGAGCCTCCTCATCTGGCTGCTTGTGTGTGTCCTTATAATAAACCATAATAGCCAGCATGGAGTTCTCCTGAGACCTAGGAGTCCTTCTAGCAAACTACTGAATGTCCAGGGTATGCCCAGCTTTGTAGCCAACTTGAACAACAGTGCCGGGCATGTGGGAACCTGAGAGTTGAGACTTGCCCGTGAGCTGAGGGCAACTTGCAGGGTGAGTCCTCCCACCTGAGCTCACCCCAGGTCGACAGGGTCAGGTGTGAAATGAATGAATCAGAGGACACCCAGGTGGTGACAGGGAATCAGAGAGCTGGTCAGTTGGGGGAAGAAACTCTCTCTGCTCCACAAAGAGAAACTGAGAGTTAGAGCAAGCAAGTAACCTGTACCTCATCTCATCCAGGAGCAAAGGAGAAGCAGAATGGAAGCCTGTCTATCATGTCCGTCCGCCTGCGACCTGTTCAGCGTCCTGTTGAGAAAGGAGACAGCAGGCCCAGCATGGAGTCACAGATACCACACACCACCGAGACCATCAAACTTAACCTACCGCGGCTTCAGCTCTCAGGTTCCCATGTCCCTGGCACTGTTGTTCAAGTTGGGCAGTGGTCCCGTGAACGCTGACAGATGCTAGAGTGTCTCGCCCCAGAACATCGCCACACACGGGAAACAGACACATTCACATGACACATCGGTGCACACAGACCACTCACGTCTTGCAGACCCGGGGCTTCTCGTCCTTGCAAGAACAAAGGAGGGCAAATCTGCCCCGAGCCATCAGGCCACCAGCCCACCTCACCACTGCCCATGTTTGTGAGCGAGAACTGAGGTGGACGACAGCTGGGACTGATCACGTAGTGTAAGGGGAACGAGAGGACAGCTGTCATTGATTACCCACTTGTTCCCTCTGCCAAACCTGAGCGCCTACAGAGCACCAGGTCAAGATGCAGCCTCAGATCTGTGCTCCAAGAACGACAGTTAGGCATTCTCTCTCCCCCAACACCCCAGCGGCCTTCCGACATGAGGAGAATTCCACAGTCAGGGCTTCGGAAGAGACCGCCTTCCTCCACAGCAGAGGAAGACCTGTTCCCCCACATCCTTCCAGTGGAACCCGGCCTGAGGCTCCACCAGACAGGGGAGCACACGCTGGACCCGACTCACGACCTGGGGAGAGAGAGAGGCTGCCACTGTGCACGGTGTGTTTGACAGGGGGCATGAGTGGCAGTGTGTACCCCAGGCCCACGAGCAGCCACAGTGGCCCGTGTTCCGACCCAACCGAGTCAGCGGTGCTAGTGGTGACCACTGTGCCCTCGGCAGAGGCCGGGGTTCCCGTGTGAGACGCAGCCGGACCGGCCACTGCAGGTGTGCTCCTGGCTGCACAGCCTAGCCTGTTCCATGACCGTCCCCAGGAACACGTTACGTCCACACAAGATGCACGTGTGTATGCGTGTGTGTGCACTACCTTCTGTCCAAGTTCGAGCAGGGCTGGGTTCCAGGGTTTGCTCCGAGGAACAGCTGCAGAGAGCAAGCGTTCAGAGATGCTCGTCATCCCAGCTGTGAACCGCTCCCTAATCCTCCCCCTGATGACACCCCATGACGAAACAATGCCGTAAATCTCACACATCAAACCTCATGACAGCAAACGTCCTCCCTCTCTTGATGGGGGAAAAAACATAGTAAATGCAATTTTAATGCCCCTCCCACCCTGGCCTGCTCTCCTCTCTGACCTCAGTGGCTCCAGATCCATCTGAGCACCAGGCTTGCTTGTGGAGCTTCTCAGAACACACGGGCCTCTCCCCAGACCCACAGACTCCAAGTATTCGGCACAAGGTCAAGGAATCACCTGTTTAACAAGCCCTACAAGCAAGGCTGAGGCGCAGCCATGGGGAATCCTAATCTACATTCCTGCTGCTAAAAGTGTGATGGGAAGACCAGCAGCCACCACACCTTGTGGAAAATACAGACACTTCAAACACATTTCCCAGATGTAAACCACAGTGTGTCCCGTATCTGGCACACAACCTACGCCAGTCAAGAGCTGGCCAGTATGGAGCACCTCCCTGTTCCAGAGGCAGTACCTTCACTAATGTAGCCTCAGACACCTGCTGCTCTACAGCCCACCCAGCACAGACACCCCTCTCGCTGCCCCCATGCCCTGAACTTCCTCACCACGCTGCACCCCTGCCTCCCTTCCTCCCCGCTCTCACAGCACCTCCCCTGCACACCAAGTACATTCCCATTTTCAACAAACCACCATCCTTGACTCACAGATGCTATTTCCCAACTGAGCAGAATTGCAGGAGACTCTGCTTCCTAACTCCTTGACCTTGGACTGGAGCCAGCACAGGATCGCTAGGGCAGAGGTGGGCAAGCAGAGGATGGAAACCTAACAGGAACTAATTCAAAACAAGAAATTCAGGCAGGCCTCTTGTCTGCTAATCCAGCTAATCCAGAATCTGTTCCTCAAAGAAGACTGGGAAAAAGATGGAAAGAACAACTGAGCCCCAGAAGAAGGGCAAGAGCTAAATGAGTCTCAGAGTAACCCCTCGATACCACAGATGCCTGGGCATGGGGGCCGCCCTGGGCCTGTGGAGACTCCGACGGGCCAACTGCCTCCTGCCGCTGTCAGGCAGGAGACACCCAAAGCTGAAGGAGACCAAACTCCTACTTGAATGTGAAAATAGGCCTAATCCTCTCCAGAAACAAAGAAACAACAAATAAATACCCAAAGATGGGCTGAGGCCCCAACCCAGGCCTGAACCAAGGCTTTCCTGGCCATACAACATTGCTGCCCACAGTTAGTCCCGGACGCAGGACAAGGTCTGGGTGATGTCCAAGTCTCTGCGATCACAGAGACTGTCCTAGAAGGACAGGTCCCACTAGAAGGATGAGGACAAAAGAGCAGAGAAACTCCCCAGCTGAGCGGTGACCGTGTCACACCCACACTGAACTGAGCACCAACACGGTTCTTCACAGCCTTCTCCTGTCCCCACCTAGAGGAGACCCAGCACACCAAACCTGCTGATTCTGGAAGGTTCTCAATGCGTCCATTCATTTCCTCTCTCAGACTTCAGGAATCCTCTCCTTTAACTAACTGATCCACTCCTCATGACAAGAACTGGAAAAAAACAACTGACATCCAGGGTCCTATTTTCAACAAGGAAGTAAGAAGTTGTAGCTCAGTGTCACACTAAGTAAAGACAGGGATGGAGATGGGCCACTCTTCCTTGGCCGGAATAGGAAAGCAGATGAGGAAAGAGAACACGGGTCGATCTTGTTTGGGGGGCAAGGGGTCGGGGCAGGGAGATAGTCACGTGGGAGGGGGACCTGTCTCCCCACCTCCTCACATTATGTTAATAGGAACACGAACACATTCAAATGTCCTTTGCAGAAAGAGAAATCAGGGGTGTTGATGTCACAAGATGGGAAAGTGAACACATCTTGCATTACTTGGTCCCCCACAAGGCAGCTGGCTTACTCTGTGAAAGCGAACAATCATGAACAGATTCAGGTCAGTCATATATGTGTGGACTTTCTCAACAGTCCACCACATGCTCAAAATATCCACTCAAAGAATCCCCACAACCCAGTCATGGCCCCGTTCTCTCTCCCCTCCCCATGTCAGGCCCTCTAGGGTCTTATCTTCGGAAGCAGAGGGAGCCCTGGGGACTGTCACTGCCTGGGGAAGAACAGACAGAATGTGGTCAGAGCCCACAGGATATGAAACTAAAGGATGAGCTGTGGGGTGGGTGAGCTCCCCATGGGGTCCCATCTACACTGTCTCAGGGTCTCAGGGATCACCCCTCCATACTCACTCACAGCCTAAGCATAACTGCTTCCTCTTCCACCTGGGGAAAGGAAACATCCCAGGAGATGCCATGGGAGAGGCCAGACCCAAGATCCTAGATGAAAGGATAGCCTGGACCATAAGGAAGTTTCCAGAACTGTCACTATAGACCTAGGGCAGGATCAGGGACATGAAGAAAAGAGGTGGCAGGGTGAGACCAACCATCCTCCTGCAGTCTGTCCTCAGCAAGGACCTTGCTCTCTGACCTGTGACTGCTGGGAATCAGGTCTGTCACCACATTCATCACAGTGATTAATCTGTCTTTCACTCTCACCTGTGCTTTACTACATGGTGATCTGGCAGTGAGCCCCACAGTGGACGGGCACATGTGTGCAGACAGCAAGTGCCCATAAACAAGGCAGGACAAACTTTTACCTGGGAAAAGAAAACTCAGAGCACCCCCCTTCCCTACCTGGGCTCTCCTTCCTCCACATGACAGTTCCAACCACCACAGCACCAGTGACCACAACAACAACCAGACCAGCCACAATGCCCTTGAAGGTAATGGGGGGCCAAGGAGGGGACTCTGGGAAAAGAGGATAAGGTGAGGGCCTTGACCCGCAGGTCTCAGCTTAGATGCTACTGAAGATCTCCACAACAGTTCCTGATGTCCCTGACAGCAGACTCTTATGACCAGGTTTCCCTTCTTACCACATCTCAAGGTAATGTGCTCAGGCAGCCCCTCATGCTGCACATGGCATGTGCATCTCTGCTCCTCTCCAGAAGGCACCACCACAGCCGCCCACTTCTGGAAGGTTCCATCTCCTGCAGGCCTGGTCTCCACAAGCTCTGTGTCCTGCTGGCTCAGGTCCT
This sequence comes from Martes martes, assembly GCF_963455335.1. Lineage (NCBI taxonomy): Eukaryota > Metazoa > Chordata > Mammalia > Carnivora > Mustelidae > Martes > Martes martes. The sequence continues at coordinate 120,576,107 of NC_137893.1, read as the reverse complement.
CCTCATCACGCTGCCAGGTCAGGGTGATCTCCGCAGGGCCCAGCACCTCAACATGACCTCATGGTCAGACACAAGACGGTAGGCGACACGTGTTTTCAGGGCATCTGAAGAGAAGGGTCAGAAAATTTAGGGAGGAGTTAAGATGGTGGAGATGTAGGAGACCTGAAGTTTATCTGGTCCCTGGAATCAGCTAGATAGTTATCAAACCATTCTGAACACCTAAGAAATCAATGGTAGGTGTGAAGAAAGAAATGCTGCAAGTCTACAAGTAGGAAAGCGACCACTGTTTGGGAGGTAGGAGGTGCGGAGACATGAGTCCAGGGTGAAATATCGGAGGATACGGCAGAGAGGAGACAGCTGCTTCAGGAGGCAGCTGCCAAGTATTATAAACAGCAGAGCACAAAATCGAGACTCTTAGAAATCTGCTCCAGTGCGGGAGGTCCCTGGCTTAAAGATACTCAAGTATCAGAGTAGGGCGGAATCCGGAATCCGAGGTGGGACAGCATGGCTCAGGATCCCCAGGGTCACAGAAAGAACAGGGATGCCGGAGTGGGCAAAGTTCCCAGGCATCAGAGCGGGAAAGCCGGCTGAATCAGTGAGAGCGCCCACTTTATGCTCGGGTTGCCATAAACAGGGAACCACTGCACAGTTGGGGAAACTATTCTCCCAGTAGGGGCCCAGCAAGTGGAGAAGCACCGGGAGACACCCCCCTCCTCCTCTGGGTGGAACTGCCCGGGGTCCCCCTGCAGGAGTCCGTGAGGTTGGAGTTTTGAAACTCGGTCACGTGCCTGACATAAAAAACGGTTGGCCACAGTCTGGGTGAACACAGAGTTTGTAGGGAAATCAGGGAGACCAGAGTGACTGATTGCTTTTCTGTGCAGCTCACTAAAGAGTGGGCAGTGTGAATTTTCAGCTCCAGAGCTAGAGAGCAAGGTGTAGCCATATTCAACCGGCTGAGCAAGCCGAAAGCCTCCGCGCAACACAGCGCCACCTAGTGGAACTCAGAGCTGCTTATACTGAGCCCAGCCTCTGCGCAAGGGAAGTGCAATTCCACCAGGGCAAAGTCCACCTGAGAATCAGCTCAAGAGGCCCCTCCCCCAAAAGACCAGCAAGGACAATTGGCCGGCACCAAGTTGACTGATCATAGGGGCTCCAAAGCTTCCACTCTTGGGGAAAACCGTATATAGCATTCATGGTTTGTTTGTTTGTTTGTTTGTTTTCTTTAGTCTTTCAGTATTATTTTTTCAGCTATTTTTTTAATTCCTTTTTTAAAATTTTTACATATACATTATTCTTTAATTATTTGTTTCCTTCTGTTGAATTTTATTTTGTTTTTGTATAGATATGTTTTTCTTTCTTATTTTGGGATCTAGTTTCTCTTAATAAGCAGACCAAAACACACCAAGATCTAGTTTTTATTTTGTTTTTTATTTCTTATTTTGTTATTTTTTTTCTGGCTTGTTTTGTGTTTTTTTTATGTTATTGTTTTTTTTTCTCTCATTCTTCTATTCTTTTCTGGACAAAATGATGAGATGGAGACATTCACCCCAAAAGAAGGAACAGGAAACAGTACTTACTGCCAGGGATTTAATCAATATGGATATAAGATGTTTGAACTAGAATTTAAAACGACTATAAAGATTCTAGGTGGGCTTGAAAAAAGCATAGAAGACACTACAGAATCTCTTACTGTAGAAATAAAAGAACTAAAATCTAGTCAGGCATTTAAAATGCTATTACCAGGTGCCTGGGTGGCTCAGTCAGTTAAGCATCTGTCTTCAGCTCAGGTCTGATCCCAGGGTCCTCTGATCGAGCCCCACATCAGGCTCTCTGCTCAGTGGGGAGCCTGCTTCTCCCTCTGCCTGCCTGTCCCCCTGCTTGTGCTCTTTCTCTCTCTCTCTCACTCTCTCTCTCAAATAAATAAAATCTTTAAAAATAAAATAAAATAAAAATGCTATTACTGAGATGCAGTCCCAAATGGAAGCAATAAAAATGAAGGTGAACAAGGCAGAAGAGCGAGTCAGTGACACAGAAGATAAAATTTTGAAAAAAAGGAAACTGAAGAGAGAAAAGAAACAATTAGATCACGAAGGGAGACATAGAGGACACAGTGATTCCATAAAGTGAAATAATATCCATATTATAAGAGCCCCAGAAGATGAGGAGTGGAAGAAAAGGGCAGAAGTTTTATTTGAACAAATTATAACTGAGAAATTCCTAATCTGGGGAAGGAAACAGCATTCAGGTCCAATGTCCAGAAGGCACAGAGAACTCCCCTCAAAATCAATAAAAATGGGTCAACACCTTGACATATAATAGGGAAGCTTGCAAATTTCAAAGATAAAGAGAAAATGCTGAAAGCACCTCAGGACTAGAGGTCCTTAACCTACAAGGGTAGAACATAAGGCTGGCAGCGGATGTGTGCACAGAGACCTGGCAGGCCAGAAAGGACTGTATGATATATTCAAGGTGCTAAATGGGAAAAATATGCAACCAAGAATACTTTATCCAGCAATGCTGTCACTCAGAATAGAAGGAAAGAAAAAGATTGTCCAGGAAAAACAAAAACTACATGAATTTGTGAATACTAAGTCACCCATTGCAAGAGATATTAAAGGGGGCTCTTCCCGGGTGGGGAGACGGACGGGTCCCACAGCCCCATCCGTGGGGATCGGGGCTGCAACCTAGACCCGGGCCCACATCGCTCACCAGCCTCGCTCTGGTTGTAGTAGCCCCGCACGGTGTGCAGGCTTACTCAGAAAGTCTGTGGGGGTGTCCTTGGCGCCCCGCGTCTCCTGGTCCCAAAACCCCAGCCCCTCCTGCTTCACCCACGGCACTCGCAGCTCCATCCTCGGATCATCCGCAACGCTGTCGAACCGCACGAACTGCGTGTCGTCCACGTAGCCGATTTCCCAGTACCCGGGCTCCCCACGGCCGGGTCTGGACACGGCGGAGCCGAAATACCTCAGCGAGTGGGAGCCTGCGGGCGTGGAGGGGCTGAGACCCCGCCCGACACTCCTCCCAGCGCCAGGCCGGGGGCCCAGGTGGAGGGGGCCAGGAGGGCAGGGGGAGGGGGCACCGAGTGCGAGAGAGCAGGGCAGAGGCGGGGAGGGACCGACCGGGGAGCACAGGCCCGGGTGGGGCCAGGGGCAGGGACAGCGAGAGGTGCCTTCCCCCGGGATCCCGCGTCCCCGTCCGGAGGTCCCCTAGCTCCCACCGCAGAGGCTCTTTCCTCCCACCCCGCACTCACCCGCCCAGGTCTCGGTCACGGGACCGACAGCAGCAGGAGGAGTATTTGGGGCTTTACGACTCGCATTCCTGGGGTCTGGAGAATCTAAGTCCCAGCGGATCGGTGGCACCGACAAGCCGGGAACCGCGGTGACGCTGACTGGCTTCTCTAGAAACCGGGCGCGCAATGGGAGTGAGAGCTGGGACTACGTCATGAGTATCCAGGCAGGAGGACACGACACAGGTTGTGAGAGGGAGAAGAGAAACCCGGGAATAACGGCCTAGGCTTCCCTGCCCCAGACACTGATCTCAGGCCTGGGACTATCAGAGCCAGGCCTTCCGGGAAGCCCCTGCTTCCTCTCCACCTGCACCCCAGGCCTGGCCCAAGGTCTTTCTGGAAGAGACACCAGGGAGAGACACCAGGCAGGGATCAGCCCCTTTTGTCCCTTTCCGTTTCTGGAATTCCTCAACTTGAGCCTCCTTACCTCTCCTCCGGACTCTTCTAAAGGAAAACCCACTCCCAAGAAACTGGATGCCAGAGAGTGAGCAATGGAGATGAAGGGACAGGGGTTTTCTCTTTAAGTCTGAAGTCACCATGGAAAGCCCGAGCTGGAGATTCCTATAGCTATCAGTTTCCTTTTTATCAATTAACTACAGTGGTAGCACAACCTTGATAACCCCTGAACATCAGAACCTACTCCATAAAGTGATTTTGCCCCTTCCTACAGAAATGTCTAAACAACACTGCAGTAAAGGCTCACAAAACTCCTAAGTTGTACTTTGTCAGACAGTGTAACTGTGATGCCAAACTGTTGTCCGGTTTGGTTTAGTGTTTGAAATGAGAAGAAACTCACCTCACATTTAATGACACAGGCAGGTTGAAAATAAATGGATGTTTTTATATACTAACACAGGTTACATGGAAACCAAAATTTAAAACACAATGCTATCTAAAGTTGTTACAAAGAAAATGAAATACTATGTATACACTTAACAAAACACGTAAAGGATCTGAATGCTGAAAATTACAAAATGCTAACAAAAGAACTCAGAGCCATAATATGCTCATGAATAAGAAGATTCAATTTAGTTAAAAAGTCCGTTTCCTCCAAATTGATCTATAGGTTTAATGCACTTCTTGCCAAAATCGCAGCAAGGTTTTTTTGTAGACATAGACAAGGTTATCTAAAATGTATATGGAAAGCCATGGAACCTAGAATAGCTAACACATTAGAAAAAGAAAGATAAAGTGAAGAGAATCACTCTATTTGATATTAAGGCTTATGATTTGGCTACAATAATTAAGACAGTGTAATGCTGGCAGAGAAATAGACATATAAGTCAATGGAACAGAATAGAGAACCCAGGAATAGGCCCACACACATGCTCAGCTGAGTTTTGACAAAGGCACAAAGGCAATTCAACGCAAAAGGATAGTGTTTCCAATAAATGGTGCTAGAGCAATTGGGCATCCACAGACAAAAACACATAAGCAAATAAAACCCAAGGCTAACTCAATCACTTTATAAAATTAATTTAAAATAAATAATGGAACTTATACATATATAACATTTAAAAGTATAAAATTTTTAGAAAAGGGGTGCCTGGATGGCTCAGTCGGTTAAGCGTCTGCCTTCTGCTCAGGTCAGGATCTCACATCAGGTTTCCTGCTCAGCAGGGAGTCTGCTTCTCTCTCTCTCTCTCTCTCTCTCCCCCTCTGCCCCTCCCCACAGCTCGCTCTCTCTCTCTCTCTCTCTCTCTCTCTCTAAAATAAATAAATAAAATCTTTTTTGGGGCGCCTGGGTGGCTCAGTGGGTTAAAGCCTCTGCCTTCAGCTCAGGTCATGATCCCAGGGTTCTGGGATCGAGCCCCACATTGGGCTCTCTGCTCCACGGGGAGCCTGCTTCCTCCTCTCTCTCTGCCTGCCTCTCTGCCTACTTGTGATCTCTGTCAAATAAGTAAATAAAATATTTAAAAAAACAAAATAAAATCTTTTTAACAATTGTTAGGTGTCTGGGTGGCTCAGTGTGTTAAGCCTCTGCCTTCGGCTCAGGTCATGATCTCAGGATCCTGCGACGGAGCCCTGCATTGGACTCTCTGCTCAGCGGTGAGCCTGCTCCCCACCACCCCCCACCCCCGCCTGCCTCTCTGTCTATTTGTGGTCTCTCTCTCTGTCAAATAAATAAATAAAATCTTTTAAAAATTATTAGAAAAAAAGAAAATCTTTGGGATATATCTTGACTGTGGTTATAGATGTACAAACCTCCATATATGATTAGGTTCCATAGAATTAAACACATACCCAGATAAGCACAAGTAACACTGGCAAAACCTGCCTAAGAGCAGTGGATTGTATCAGTGTTAATATTCTGGTTGTAATACTGACTACGGTTTTGCAAGGTGTTACCACTGAGTAAAAGTTTCTCAGGATCTCTATTATTTCTTATAATTGCGTGTGAGTCTTCAGTTAGCTCAAAGTAAAAAACATTAATTTTTAAAAACACTTGCCCCCTCCCAAAAAAAAAAAAAAACGAAAACAGAAACAACAAAACTCTTGTGCCTCTAATTAAAGCCCAAACTTATTAGTTTCATACTCCTAGCTCCCTACAAACAGACCCCAAATTCCCTTTTAAATCTTACCTTCCACAAGCTGTCTGCACACACCGGCTTAATAACTGGATATTCTTGGGAGTTCCGTATGTCTGCCTCTCCGCTCAGCTCATCCCCCAGCCCAGTCCCCTCATCCATACTCCCCAGTTCTACTCTTCTTCAAGGTTTACCTCTAGATGGTACGTCCAGCTGGAAGGAATCCCTCCGAGTTCCCAGGCACCTTCTCACCTTGTGTTAAAGCTTTGTAGGTGCTTGTTTTCTATTTTCCACAGAGCTCTGAGCTTTTGTCTCACAGAGCTGAGATCCTTTAGTTCTGATTCCCCACAGGTGCTAGTAAGCACCAGCAGGTCCAGCTATTGTATTTTCTTTTCTTCTTTTTTTACTTACTATTGTTTTATTTACATTCAATTAATTAACATATAATATATTATTAGCTTCAGAAAGTAGAGTTCAGTGATTCTTCAGTTGCATATAACACCCATCACGTGCTCATTACATCACGTGCACTCCTTAAAGCCCATCGCCCAGTTACCCCATCCCGCCACCCACCTCCCCTCCAGCAACCCTCAGTTTGTTTCCTAGAGTTAAGAGTTTCTTATGGTTTATCTCCCTCTCTGATTCCATCTTATTTTTTCCCCCTCTCTTCCCTGTGATTCTCTGTTTTGTTTCTTGAAACAATCTGCATTCCATAGCCCTCAGTTTGTCTGTGTGAGTTCCCCTCATATCCTCAATACATGGAAGCAGGAGGAAGCAGTTTGATACTATGAACAAACTTGAAGCAATTCAAAGTTGCCAGGTTCCATGAAGTCAAAATGCCCTTCACCAGTGCTCTAGCATCATCTGTTTGTATGCACTGTTCACATCTAAGTAGTGTGCATATTTTATCTAAACACATATTTTATTTAGACACATTTTGTATTTTATCTAGACACATGTTAAACTCATTAACATAAGGAGGTAATTGGTTTTCAGGCAGCCCCACAGAATATGGTAAATACTAGATGCAGTTAATATCTTGCTAAGACCTGTAGATATAGATTTAATTTTAAAAATCTATATAACAACGTATTTAAATCTGAGAACTACACTTCTTTCAAATTCGTTCCCTCTGCTTCTCCTCCTCAGCCTGCGTCTGCAGCCCTTCTCTCTGTCTCTCTCATCCCTCAGTCCTTCTTCTCCCCTTAGTCTCCACCACCTCTCACTCCTGAACTGGGGCCCTGGTGCACCCCCATTGCCTTATACTCAGGGCCCTTCTCCCCACAGGGGTCAGCGATCCTGCTCATGTGAGTCACAAAGTGTCATTTCCTCACAATGCTCCAGTGGCTGTCTCACTCCTGGGAAGCCTCTAGAATGTAAGGCACTTGGGCATAGGGGTTTTGGGCTGTTTTTGTCAGTTGTATTCCTAAGAAATATACCTGTTCCTGGTACGGAGTAGGGAGTCCTCAAGCACAGCTGGCCATCAGAGCAGCCCCTTGTGTCCCAGAAGTAAGCCTGCCTTAGTGTCCCTCTGGGACCCGTCATTGGCTGGGAATGGCCCATGGGATGCAGGGCCTCTGCACAAATGCTTTGGAGATTTCAGGGCACAGGAGTGAGTGCCCTTGTGGCTGACTTGGGGAATATGACCTAAACATTACACCTACTGTATCTGGGCCACTAGAAATCAAACTCTTCTCTGTTTGGTTGGTCTCCATGTCCATTCACAGCTGCAGTGAAGAAAGGGGAAACCAGAAGACACCCAGATCTTTCAGAATTCCCCACACATTCCTCCTGCTCCCATGGGTGCATGGGTGACTCAGTTGGTTAAATGTCTGCCTTCGGCTCAGGTCACGATCCCAGAGTCCTGGGATCAATGGAGCCCTTCTCCCTCTCCTGCTCCCCTTGCTAATGCTTTCTCTCTCTATCAAATAAATAAATAAAAACTTAAAAAAAAATATTCCCAGGCACCTGGGAGGCTCAGTTGTTTGGGTGACTGCCTTCAGCTCAGGTCATGATCCTGGAATCCCAGGATCAAGTCCCACATCAGGCTCCCTGCTTGGCGGGGAGTCTGCCTCTCCCATTGACCTCTCTCCTCTCATGCTCTCTCCCTCTTATTCTCTCTCTTTCTCAAATAAATAAATAAAATCTTTAAAAAAAAATTCCTCCTGCCCCCATTGTGGGACAACAGCCCCTCCCCATCATGCAGATGAGGGTCAATTACTCCTACCTCAAGAAGAGGGGTCTCCTCAATTATCATATGGTTTCACTTACTTGTGGAACATAAGTAATAACATGGAGGACATTAGAAGAAGGAAGGGAAAAGTGAACTGGGGGAAATTGGAGGGGGTGACGAACCATGAGAAACTGTGGACTCTGAGAAACAAACCGAGGGTTTTGGAGGGGCGGGGGTGGGGGATGGGTGAGACTGGTGGTGGGTATTAAGGAGGGCATGAATTGGACGAGCACTGGGTGTGGTGCATAAACAATGAATCTTGGAACACTGAAAAAATAAAATTAAATTTTAAATAAATAAATGAAAAAGAAGAGGGGACTACCTCTCATCTACTGGTCTGGATGTATGGAGTCCAAAGTATCCTGGAGACAGCCGTACTGTATGGGACCGTGGGACCCTCGTCAGGACCCTCATAAGAACATCCCCCTTTTGGGAGCCAGGACCTCCCACTTTACAGAATCCAGAATAGTGGTGACAGAAGGCGCAAAGCCCCCCAGTGGATGATTCCCCAGTGATGGAAATTTAGGAGCCACGCCCCTTGGCCCTGGACCCACTTACTCTCCCTGTTAGGAACACAGAACCAGATAAATGTCCCTGCTCCTTTGGAGTTACTATAGTCATTGTGGCCTCTGGCTTTCCCAGGTTAACTGTCACCACTTGGCCTCTGTCTTTTCAGGGCCACACCCTCCCTATGGACACTAGTGAGTCAACCTACTGTCGTCCCAGCCTGCAAGAGACACAGCACCCCCAAACTCCTTAGTGCTGCAAGCCCGCGTACAATCAGCTTCCTGATGACTTCTGTGACAGGTGCGCCTTCTGGGTCCTCTTGTGGGATGTAAGGCTGTGCTGGGTCTTCTAGCTTCACAAGATTCCTCCACTCCTTCAGCCTCTTTATCCCCCACTCCACCATCTGGCAGGGCAACCAAATCATGTCTACCTCACTGAGAGTTGGACATCATTCTTTCTGGGCTATGAAGAGCATCCCCAGCTGTAAGTCTGCCCCATGCCCTGGGGTCCTTGATAAACCCATGTCTTGAGAAGTACCTTCAAGCCAATGAATTTTTGTTTATCCAGCCTGACATTCTCGCCTTGGTTCAACACCTCAAAATCCAGTCCAAGAAGTACTCCTTAGGCTCTCACAAGTATCAGCTGCCTAGTTCTTGCAAAGACACACATTGTCTCATACAGGTAACACTTCTGCACCATCTTCCAGCATAGTGAAAAAGCTGGCCATTACTAGAGAAGGGGGAGCCCCCAAGGATGCCTGGAGGGGCCAGGATAACTTTGTTCCAGTTTGCAGAATCTTGGGTACTCCCCACCAGGGCCCTGAATTTCACACAGTAAATTTGCCTTGGCTGGGTGTCTAAATATCTCTAGAGTTCTGGTCCTCACATTCTGTCTTCGGCTCCCACAGCTCTATCTGACCTTCCTCCACAGGAGACAAAGGCCTCTCTGGCAGCTGTCTTTTGAGCCAGCCTGCTCTCACAACTCTGGAGTGTACTTGCACTTTAATAAACTTTCCTACTTGCACTGCTAAAAACAAAAACAACAACAACAACAACAACAAAACACCTCTATAAGCCACTGCAGAGGTGGTCAAACTAGCAGTAAAGCTTTGTTAACAGCCCTCAAATTCCCAATATCTTTCTGAGGCATCAGCACACTCAGCAGTAAGCTGCCACCTCCACTGATTCTGTGGGTAATCCTCCCCCATTATTTTCCACCAGCTTCTATCATCCCACCTGCCATAGCTTTCCCCCAGACCAGGACAGTTTCTCAGCTCCTCCAGTAACACTTGCAGTGGTTCAGCCGCCCTTTGTGTCCCACCTTCCAGCATGGTGAGGGGACTCCTGGTCTGCCAGGCAGTGCGTGAGCTTGTCCCCCACCCCCATCTTTCTGTCTGAATTCTTGGGCCATTCCTGATGCCACTTGTGTTTCAGTGTTTGTGGGGAGCAGACCCCAGTACAGCACGATAATGCCAGGAATTTGTTAGGAAAAAGCCCTGTGAGAAGACATGGCGAAGGAGCCAGAAAGGCTGGGAGAACAGCAGATCTTGATGCAAGTCTGAATCCAAGGGAAGGAGAGAGAAGGAAGGTTGGCTGGAAGCGTCCTCGACCCAGTGCAGAGTCAGGCAAGTTCATCAGGGTTTTGGGGAGTCCTGGAGCCTCAGTCAGCCTGCAGAAGAGGAAGAGTCCTGCCTCAGTTTCTTTGCTGTTCTCAAGCACTGGCTGGAGGAATTCCATAGCAAGTGTCATCTCAGAGCGCACATGGCATCAGATTTGAGAGCACGCAGCTGAGGCTGAGAATCAGTTACACTTCTTCAAGCTGAGGATCAGGGATGTGTCTTCTCACAGCCACCACCAGAATCTAGTTGAGAACAAACACTGATGATGACAAAGAGAACAGGGAAGAATTGCCGGACTAGTACCTGTAAGTAGACAAGAAGGGATGTGGTCTAGGGCAGCAGCAGAGGGAGCAGCTCTTGCTGGCACCAGCACGGATGGGTCACCTGTCATAAAGGCCTGGAAGGCACATCACATGGGGACAGATGCTAGGACATGAGTAGATGGTGGGAGAAATCTGTACATTTGTCCTCTAATGTCTCCAGTGTGCTCGGCAACATAGAAATAAGATAATTAGCAGAAAGAAGAATAGGGAAGGAGGTTGGATGAACTGAGAGCCCACCCACCTCCCAGCCTAGGGGTGCCAGATCCGCAGGAGAGGAGACACCCCATGAGTGAGGACAGCACAGGGAGCTGGGTCCTAGGGGTGACCTGGTTTCTGTTGGAGCTGTGAGGTGAAGGGAACATCCTGAAAGGACTGTGGACATTTGCCGATCATGGGCTGAGCATTCCAGGGGGCACAGTGGAAAGTTCAGGAGTGGGAAGGGGGCATGAGAGGAGGCAGGATAGGGGTGTGCAGAGCCTCATGGAGCAAGACTGTAGGATATCTGGGGGACGCGGGTGACCAACAGAGATGAAGAAAGGGACATAATGACATTAGTCCTGGTGGACTCCAGGCAGATGGTGGTGGTGAGTGTGTGGAGGTGATGGGGAGGAGCAGGGGTTGGGGCTCTCACTTGGGCTCTGTCATTGGGACAAGGAGGTTTGGGGTGACTCGGTCTTAGTTCTACGTATAGACCTTTTCTCAATCCCCAATTATGGGAGACAATCCCTGGGGTAAGAGAGGTGTTAAACAAAGTCTATGGGTTCACTCTTGACCCCTGGGGGGCAGGAGTGCACTCACACAGGATGTCAGCTCTGCCTGTCACCTGCATTGGGAGAGAGACTTCTGGGGCATCAGCTGTGAGCCAGCACAGGGACCCCTCTTATGCCTTCCCAGGGAGCAGGAGGCCTAGGGGAGCTGGGATCTTAGTCCTCTAACCCCAGTGCACACGTCCACACTGTGAAGTAGGATGTAGGCCGTGAGGATCTGTTCCCAAAAAGAGATGATTTTATTTTTCAAAAAACTGAATTTCAAAAAACTGAGAAGTAGGGAATAGAAGAAAATGCTTCTACTTTCCAGTTTTCCTGCTGTTACCATCAAGGGCCTAGAAAGAGGGGCTGCGGGGAGGCAACAGAAACCTCAGCATGGGCCCGCGCACCCCTGAGCTCCCCTCTCCTTCAAATAGAAGACTTTTGGTGGATAATTAAGGGAATTTTATCTTACTTTCACATTTTATATCAGGGAATTACATTACTCCCTTCAATATAACAATATTGTGTGAAAAAAAATGTTCTAAGAGGTGAGAACCGAAATATTTAGGAATAAGGGTCATGAGGTCAGCAAGTAATTTTCAAAAATTTCTGCAAAAATTATAGAAATACAATTTATTACATATATAAGGAAAATATTAAATTGACTAAATCGAGGGTGCTAGGAACTATTCTTTCAAACTTTAGGTATCGTCAAAATTTTTCACAATAATTTGGAGAAACTTTAAAATAATGCATAACATGGGACATGTTCACAGCATAATGTTGAATGAAAATTGGTTTTCATGTGCATATGTGTAAGAATGTGCTGTCGGTATGTTTTATGTGTGTGTATGTTACCAAATCCAAGTTCAGCTGCTCCTAGCCCGGAATTTGAGCTTTATTCAGGAGGCCGGCCACCTGAGGAGAAGGACTCTTGTCCAAAAACCAACTCTGAGGTTTCTGCCTGGCCCAGGGGTTTTCAAAGGGGGTTAGAGTGGTTAATCAGCAAAGGGAGTGCAGTGGCCTGCAACATTTCTTGATCACGTGCAGACTTGATGGTGTCTTGGCTACAAAAGGTCTCAGTGCAAGGAGGTCGTGGGGGGTGGGGGGCTGGTTCTTGTCTCATGATGTACCCGGGGACTCTGTTCTTTCTGCAAGGGAGGTCAATAAAATCATCTGGGTGACCTAAGGAAAGAAAAACATTTTGCTAAAAGAACTGCTAGGCTAATCAGCAAGCCGAGGCAGCTTCCAACACACTTACTGGCCTCTGCGGCCTGGGGAAGTTCTGGTCCTTCACTCCTCAAGCCCAGTGGTCTGCAAATCTCAAAGAAAGTAAATTAGTTCTTAAGAGATCTAGGACCTTAGGTCAGCACATAAGGTGTGTGTTAACCCTTGAGACTGGCTGGAGTTCCGTGTTGTGTGTGTGAAGGTGTGTTGGTATGTGACAGTGTGTGTCTGAGAGTGTCAATCTGAACGTGCATTCACTAGTTCATTCACTCAACAAATGTTTTAAAATCAACAACCGGGCATGTTCAAGACAATGGAAATACATCTGTGAACAATCAAAATCTCTATCCTTGTCTTCATAAAGCTTATATTGTCAAGAAGAGACAGACAATAAACAGTTAAATATACTTTAAAATGTGTGTCAGGGTGCCTGGGCGGCTCAGTCAGTTAAGCATCTGCCTTTGGCTCAGGTCATGAGATCAGGATCCTGGGATCGAGCCCTGTGTCCGGCTCCCCGTTCAGTGGGGAGTCTGCTTGTCCCTCTCTCTCTGCCCCCACTCGTGCTCACTCTCTCTCTCTCTCTCACATAAATTTTTTTTAAATGTGTGTCAGTGACCAAATGCAGGGCAAGGCAGGGGTGAGAGGGAGGTGGGAGGTTCCACAACGGTGGGTGGTGCAGGGAGGGCCTCTCAAAGAGGACGGTGGAAGAGAAGGCCAAGGAAGGAAGTCCTGCCTGGGAGACACGTTTCCTGGCCTGGAACAGCTTTGAAAGCTCTGAGGTGCAGACACACTGGGCATGCTGGAGGAACGAGACAGCGGAGGGCCTGGATCTGGGCGCATCCCATAGACACAGCTGTGTAAATTGGGCATTAACCTGCAGAGGTCGTGCAGATGAGAGGGATTTTTTTTAATGTAAAATATCTTAAAGAGACCATTCAATACATTCCAAAGGGCTTGCAGTAGGAAATTTTCCTTCCTCCCAAGATCCCAGGAACCAGGTTCCCTGCCAGAGATGCACATTACCAACTCCTCGTGTATCCTTCCTGAGAAAAATTTATACAAATGTTATTGTTGACATCAAGGAGGAGTACTGGAGGGGCACCTGGGTGGCTCAGTCAGTTAAGCATCCAGCTCTTGACCTGGGCTTAGATCTTAATCTCAGGATCAGGAGTTCAAGCCCTGTGCTGGGCTCCACATTGGGCATGGAGCCTACTTAAAAAAAGAAGAAGGGGCATCCAGCTGGCCCAGTTGATAGAGCATGTGACTCTTGATCTTGGGTTTGTGAGTTCGAGCCCCATGGTGGGTGTAGAGATTACTTAAAAATAAAAAAAGAAGAAGAAGAAGTACTAGAAAGAAGTACTAGAAAGACACAGGAACAGAAAATGTTTCTTTCTTTCTTTTTTTTTAAGATTTTATGTATTTATTTGACAGAGATCACAAGTAGGCAGAGAGGCAGGCAGAGAGAGAGGAGGAAGCAGGCTCCCTGCTGAGCAGAGAGCCCAACACGGGACTCGATCCCAGGACCCTGGGATCATGACCTGAGCCGAAAGCAGAGGCTTGAACCCACTGAGCCACCCAGGTTCCCGCAGAAAATGTTTCTTTTCAGTTTTCCTGGGTGTATGATCAAGGAGCTGGAGAGAGAGGTCAGAATGGAGAGGCAGAAACCTCATAGATGGCTCACCTGAGCGCTCCTCTCCTTCAATCCTTGCCCTGTTCCTGACCTTGACACCTGTGGAGTCCAGGGCTGCTCGGAAGCTTGTTCACACCCCAATTGATGCCAGCCTTCAAGTCAGCCTCCTCTGAGCGGCTTACAGCCCAGGCCCTCCCAGGCTGCTCAGTCAGAATTCAGGAGCAGCGCAGCGGCGCCCCCGTGTGGTCACAGGGATGAGGTTGGAAAACTCCCGTTTCTCTTGCTCAGCCAGGACCTCCCAGAGTCTCCCTCTGATCCCAGCACCAGAGTGAGGCTTTGAACACAAGACGTTGCCCCTGTCCATGTCAGGCTGGGGTGCAAAATGTTTCCCAAAATCCAAAATAATATAGATATTTTGATTCTGCCCTTAAGATGCAGAAAGATCTCCAGGCAATAACAGCTGGCTCCCAGGTCTGGGGTGGACCCCACAAAGACACTGAGTGCCTTATCTCCAAATATAGGAGCTAGGACTCCTAAGTCCCTATCACTTATCTCTGCTGCTGCCTCTGGGACTGGACTCAGTTCCATAAGTCTCCAGACATGGCATGAAGGATGAGGGGCGGAGGCCCGCAGTGTACTGGGGAAGATGCTTCTGGGGAAGTGAGGCTGGGGTGTAAATAAGGACGCCATAGGGGAACAGGTTCCAAGGAGGGAAGAAGGAGTCAGGGAGAAGAGTGGCATGGGAAGGACTAGCCTAAGGAACACCTGTTTGTGTTAGGAGAGGGTTCTCTGGGTACTGGACTGGGTAGTAGAGTGAAGGGCAGATGCAGTGCCAGGCCTGGAGGGACCAGCCCAGGGTTTCAGAGTCCCACTCCCCGAGTTAGTACCTCATGACCATGGCTGAGCCCAGACCAGAACCAGCCAGTTGTCATGGCCTTCAGCTGTCCCCTCCTCCTCTTTGACAAGCTGAGGAGCCCCTGAGGACCATGTGCTGAACATGCAGTGTGGGCTGGACACCGCTGTAGGCTACAAGGACCCCAGCAATAGAACCCGGGGTACTGACCACCCATTTCGCAGTAATGGTCCCTACACCCTCCATAATTCACTGCCAAGGAGTCTGAGGTCCTGCATCTTTCCTCTCTGGTGCCCCAAGCACCCTCAGACTGGACCCCTCGGGCCCTGCTCTCTGCTACTCCCAACCCCTGAACTTAGAGGCTCATGCACCATCCCCAGTCCCAAATCTCATTTCTACCCTGACCTCTGACCCAATACTCCAGTGATGCTGTAGACTGAATGTGCCCCCCCCCCCAGATTCATATGTTGAAATCCAGTTCCCAGTGTGATGGTTTTAGAAGTTGGGGCCTTAAAAAAAAAAAAAAAAAAAGAAGTTGGGGCCTTTGGGAGGTGATTAGATCACAAGAGTAGAGGCCTCATGAGTGGGATTAGAGTCCTTGTAAAAGAGACCCCAAAGAGTATGTTGTTTAAGCCACCCAACCTGTGGTGTTTTGTGATGAACACCCAAACAGGCTGAGACAACCTCCAAAACCAAACGCCGCTAAGTTCTTTCAGTCTCAGACCCAATTTAAGGCATCTGGCCACAGTATGTATTCATTTATTCATAAATATTTAGTGAATGTCTCTGCCAGGCATGATTCTAGGCCTGATAACCATTTAATCAAAACAGACAAAACACCTGCTCTCCTGATGCTTCCAGTCTGACAGGAAAGATGGACAATAAATAAAAACACAATAATAGTATTATTATGATATCATATAGTGTGAGTTCCTGTTATCTATTGCTGGGTAACAACTCCAAAATAAAACAATATTTTATTCGCTCTCACTGTATGCATCGACTGGGCTCAGCAGGCAGCTCTTCAGCTTCATATGACACAGTCGGGGCCGTAGTCACCTGGAAGCCCAGCTGGCCCAGAATATTCAAGAGTGTTCTCTCATGGGGCGCCTGGGGGGCTCAGTCGGTGAAGCAACTGCCTTCCAGGTCATGATCCTGGAGTCTTGGGATCGAGCCCTGCGTGAGCTCCCTGCTCTGTGGGAAGTCTGCTTCTCCCACTGCCCCTTACCCCCTCATGCTTGCTCTCTCTCTCAAACAAATAAAACCTTAAAAAAAGAAAAAAGGGGTTTCTCTCATGAGGCTTCAGGCAGTACTGTCAAGAGCTGGGGGATTTCTAGGGCTACTGGATGATCTAGGTTCTCTTCTGAGGATCTAGGCTCCACCTGCTTCTCCACATGACTTGGTTGCTCCCAGCTCAGCACCTGGGTTCCAGGAGGGAGAGTTTCAAGCAGCCAAGTCAGAAATCATAGGCATCTGGGCACCTGGTTGGCTCAGTTGGTTAAGAGACAGACTCTTGATTTTGGCTCAGGTCATGATTTCAGGGTTGTGAGATTGAGCCCCACCTCAGGCTCTGCACACAGTGCAGTCTGCTTGAGAGTCTCTCCCTATGCCCCTCCCCACCCTCTCAAATAAATAAGTAAAATCTTGAAAAAAAAATCACAAACCATCTTATGTCAGAACCTCAGAAGCCAAGCAATGTCACCCTCTCGTGTACTAGTCATCAAAACTAGTCACTGATTAAAGAAGGGGGGGGGCGCCTGGGTGGCTCAGTGGATTGGGCATCTGCCTTCAGCTCAGGTCATGGTCTCAGGGTCCTGGGATCAAGCCCCACATGGGGCTCTCTGCACAGTGGGAAGCCTGCTTCCATCTCTCTCTGTCTGTCTCTCTGCCTACTTGTGATCTCTCTCTCTCTGTCAAATAAATAGATAAATAAATAAATCTTTAAGAAGAGGGAAATTGGGCCCCACCTCTAGACAGATGGTGAGGTCACATTGCAAAAGAACATGAGGGGTGGAAAATATTGTTGAGGCCATCTGTGAAAAAGAACTCTTCACAGTATGTTAGATAGTGATTGAAGATGTAGAGGAAAAATAATGCAAAGTTGACAATCAATGCAAGATGATGGGGAGAAGTGGCATCATTAAGTAGGGTATTAATACAAAAATATGTCACATTTCTATACACTAATAATGAAGCAACAGAAAGACAAATAGAGAAAACAATCCCATTTACAGCTGCACCAAAACTAATCAAACACCTAGGAATAAACTTAAGCAAGGAGGTGAAAGACCTGTATTCCAAGAAATATAAAACACTGATGAAAGAAACTGAAGATGACACAAACAAATGGAATGACACTCCTGTTCATGGATTGGAAGAACAAATATTGTTTTAAAGTCCATTCTACCCAAAGCAATCTATAGATTTAATGCAATCTTTATCAAAATACCAATAGTATTTTTCACAGAGCTAGAACAAACAATCTTAAAATGTGTATGGAACCACAAAGGACCCTGAAGAGCCAAAGCATCTTAAAAAAGAAAAATGAAGCTGTAGGTATCACAATTCCAGATTTTAAGTTATATTACAAAGCTGTAGTACCCAAAACAATATAAAAAAAAAACATTATGGTACTGGCACAAAAATAGACACATAGATCAATGGAACAAGATTGAGAGCCCAGAAAGAAACCCACAATTATAGAGTCAATTAATCTTTGACAAAGAGGGTAAGAATATACAATGGGTAAAGACAGCCTCTTCAGCAAATTGTGTTGGGAAAACTGACTAGTTTTTTTCTCTTTTGTTACATGCAAAAATGAAACTGGACCACTTTCTTACATCATACACAAAAATAAACTCAAAATGGATTAAAGACCTCAATGTGAGACATGAAACCATAAAAATCCTAGAAGACAGCATAGGCAATAATTCCTCAGACATTGGCCATAACAATATTTTTCTAGTTATGTGTCCTGAGGCAAGGGATACAAAAGCAAAAATAAACTACTGGAACTTGATCGAAACACAAAGCTGCACAGCAAAGGAAATAATCAACAAAACTAAAAGGCAACCTGCCAAATAAGAGAAGACATTTGCAAATGACATATCTAATAAAGGTTAGCCCAAAATATATAAAGAACTTATTCAACTCAACACCCAATAAACAAGCCAATTAAAAAATGAGCGGAAAACATGAACAGACATTTCTCCAAAGAAGACCTACAAATTGACAACAGACACATGAAAGATACTCAATATCACTCATCCTCAGGAAAATATACATCAAAACCACAATGAGATATCATCTCACACCTATCAGAATGGCTAAAATAAAAAACACAAGAAACAACAAGTATTTGGTGAAAATGTGGAGAAGAAACCCTTGTGCACTGCTGGTAGGAATGCAAGCTGGTGTAGCCACTGTGGAAAACAGTATGGAAGTTCCTCAAAAAAAACTAAAAATGGACCTACCTTATGATCCAGTAATCACACTACTCAGTATTTACCCAAAGGATACAAAAACACTGATTCAAAGGAATATGTGCACCACTCTGTTTATTGCCGCATTATTTACAATAGCCAAATTATGGAAGCAGCCCAAGAGTCTATCAATAGATGAATGGATAAAGATGCACTGTGGAATATACTCATTATATTATACAATGGAATACTCAGCCGTAAAAAAGAATGAAAACTTGCCATTTGCATTAACAGGGATGGAGCTAGAGTGTATATGCTAAGCAAAGGGAAAAACAACCATATGACTTCACTCATATGTGGGATTTAAGAAACAAAACAAATGAGCAAAGGGGAAAAAGAGAGAGAGAAGCCAAGAAACAGACTCTTAACTATTGAGAACAAACTGATAGTTACTGGGTGGGGTGGGGGATGGGTCAAATAGGCGATGGAGATTAAGGAGTACACTTAGCATCATGAGCACTGAGTAATGTATAGAATTGTTGAATCACTATATTGTACCTCAGAAACTAATATAACACTGTATGTTAACCATACTGGAATTAAAAGGGAAAAAAAAGCAAAAGCAAGGAAAATCAATACAGGGTAAGATAGGGTGATCAGCATTGGCCTCAATGAAGTAACATTTGAGCAGACTTTAAGTAGGTGAGAAACTGAGACATGGAGGTATTTGAAACGAGAACAATTCTGAATCAAGCTTTGTACATACCCAGGCTCTGCACTAGGCAGGCACTAAAACTATAGTGGGAATGGAGGCATGCACACTTGTAGACAGACAGACATCTAAACAGAGAGTTCTGTCACTTTCTTACTCTGGCTTGTAGAAATCCTGGAGCTAGGAGAGGAAGAAGGCACTGACGTGTGAAGAAGACTTAGAGAAGAGGGTGGGAAGCCCAATCCTCTGTCTGCTGTCTCTCTCCTACATTCAGGGTCCTCCCAGTCTTGTGAGGACTGACGAGGAGGATCTTGAGGACAATCACACTGAAAAGCCGAGAATTGACTCCTCACCTCCCAACATGCTGACCCAGCTGCAGAAAGGGAAAGAGCTGATTGTGGACTCAGGGGGAGTCAACTTGAGGGGGAACAAGACACACTAGGGCTGGGCAGCTATAGAGATCCTCCATGGAGAGGAGCCGAGATATACCTGCCTATGGAGCACCTGGGTTGGAAGAACCCCTTAAAGTGACCTGGGTGAGGTAGTATTAGGACAGAGATAAGTGTGGGCATGAATCTCATTCAGCCCCAGCCCATGCTGTCTGCCCTGGTACCCCAGGCCCATCACTTCCATCCTAAATGGAGATTCTGGGAATGTCCTCAGCAGCCCTCTGATCACTCATATCTCACTCTCATTCAAAAGTCCTTCTTGCTCCAACCTCCTTCATTTCTGCTGTTTCTTCCATCATAGCCTCAGGCTCTGACGTCTCTCTCTCCTCTTCTGCCCTCCAGGGGTAGGAATGGCTCCTTTCCCACTGAGGACCTCACTCTAGGTGAGAAGCTGGGCTCTTGCTGAGGTTGGAGGAAAGAAAGGCTCAAGGGCCAGGATTCGGGGAGGGAGAATGGGAACAGCCAGAGCAGAAACTGAAGGGGTGGAGGAAGTGATGAAGGAAGATGTTTCCATATAATTTTTCTCTCATACTCCAGGAAAGTTGTCTTTCTCCCAGGCCCAGGGACATGGAAAGAGCAGCGGGAAAGAGAACTATTCCCCTCTCTGCTCTCTTTTTCCTCTGTCCTATTCTGGTCAATTTTGTAAATGAAACTTGTTCATGAAACATGACTTTTTTTTATTTTAGTAAAGTCTCCAAATATTAGGGAATTAAATTGTTAATGCCTAAGCCCTACAGACTGAAAACACAGAAGCTTTAACAAATAAAGACATATATGGAGAACTGGCCATCATACCTTGGGTACTAAAGGCTGCACTGAACAAACTTTAACATGGTGCTGAAATAGGAGGCACTTACTTGCCTGTGTGAGCTTAAGCAGCTCTTGGAACCTCTGTGTCCTCTTTCGAAAAGTGAAATGAGCACCCAGTACCCAGATCTCGGCCTCTAAATGTCATTCTCCAATGAAAGGAACCAGGGTTCCTTAGAAAAAAAGCTAATTCTATGGCCAAGACAGAGAAAAAAAAAAAAAACAGGATGATTCTGGAATATCTTGCAATGCCAGAAAGGAAAGGTACCTCCCCCAAAGAGGAGCATATCAAAGGGACACAGGAGTCAAACTGAAAAAGCTCCCTATGAACAGGGCTGCAACAATATGAACAGCAAAATAATCATAGTATTGGATTATAACCCAAAATATTTTTTAAATATTGAGTTCATACAGAAATTTATAAATGATTGATAAATTTGAAAATAGGGAGAGAAGGAACCAACAAATCTTCCTTACAGAATAATTCCAAGTAATATGAAGAGAATTCCCTTTACAGGAGGTAGAGCTTGCTTGTCCTTCCCTTGAATGTGGGCTGGACTTGGTGACTCACTTCCAAAGAATAGAATATGGAAAAGAAAAAACTACTACTAATTGCAAAGTTACTACTTTATAGTAGAGAAACATGGCAGAAATAACCTTAATTGAGTGTTAAAGTTCATGTTGATATCATGCACACCCCTGATATGATGTGATGAGAAGGGCACTCTACCTCTATGGTATTCTTCCTTAAAATCTATTACCCAATCTAGTCATGAGAAAACATTAGACAAATCCACACCGAGTGACATTCTCCAAATTATGTGTCCAGTAGTCTTCAAAACTCTCAAGGTCATGAAAATAGGTAAAAACTAAGAAACTCAACAGATTATAGGATACTAAGGAGGCAAAATTTAATGCATTAAGGTGCCCTGGATTATTAGATACTCCCAGAATAATGTTGCATTGCAAAACAGAAAGCACCAGGCCCAGATAGGTTCATTTGGTAGAATGGTGCATTCTACCAAATATTTAGGTAAGAAGTGATAGCAATTCTCCACAACCTTTTCCATAAGATAGGTGCAGAAGAACACTTCTAACTCATTTTATGAGGCCAGTATTACCCAACACCAAAACCAAACAAAAATATTACAAGAAAGAAAACTACAGATCCTTGGGACGCGTAGGTGGCTCAGTTGGTTAAGTGACTGCCTTCGGCTCAGGTCATGATCCCAGCGTCCTGGGATGGAGTCCTACATCGGGCTCCTTGTTCGGCAGGGAGCCTACTTCTCCCTCTGCCTCTGCCTACCACTCTGTCTGCCTGTGCTTGCTCTCTCTCTCTCTCTCTCTCTCTAACAAATAAATAAATAAATAAAATCTTTAAAAGAAAAGAAAACTACAGATCCTTATCTATCATGGACATACATAGAAAAATCCTCAACAAAATATTAGCAAATCAAATCGACAATATATAAAAAGAACAATATACTGCAACTAAGTGGGATTTATCCCAGGTACACAAGGCTTGTCCAACAATTTAAAAGCAATTAACATAACCCATTATATCAACATGCTGAAAAGGAAAAACCACATGATCATATCAATAGATGCAGAGAAAGTATCTGACAAAATCTGACACCCATTCATGATTTTAAAAAATAACAAAAACAAAAAACCTCTTAGTCAACGAGGAATAGAGAACTTCAACTTGATAAAGAACATCTACAAAAAAACAAACACACAAAAAAAACACCACCTAAATCTAACATCATACTTTATAGGGAGAAACTAAAAGCTTTCTTACTAAGATCAGGATCAAGGCAAGGATGTTCTCTCTCACCACTTTTCAACATTCTACTAGAAGTCCTAGCTAATGCAATAAAACAGAAAAAAAGGGGAGAAATGGTATACAGATTGGGAAGGGAGAAATAAATCTGGGTTTTTTGACAGATGGCATGATTGTCCATGTAGAAAATCCAAAAAATCAACAACAAACTAAGAACAAATGATTATAGCAAGGTTGTAGGATATGAGGTTAATATATAAGTCAATCACTTTTCTCTATAGAGGAAAAGTGATTTTCCTCAGCTTACAATAGGGTTATGTCTCAGTAAGTCAATCATAATTTGAAAATACTGTTAAGTCAAAAATTCATTTTTTGCCTTCTTTTAAGTCTTTTTTTTAGTGTCCATCTCTCAGTTATCCCATACCTCCACCTTTCTGCCCTCCAGCAACCCTCTGTTTCCTATGATTATGAGTCTCTTACAGTTTGTCTCCTTCTCTGATCTCATCATTTTATTTTTTTCCTCTCTTCCCTTATGATTCTCTGTTTTGTTTGTTAAATTCCACATAAGAGTGAAATCATATGATAATTGTCTTTCTCTGGTTGGCTTATTTCACTCAGCACAATACCCTCTAGTTCCATCCATGTCATTGCAAATGGCAAGATTTTTTTGATGGCTTCTACATCCATTCATCTGTTGATAGACATCTGGGCTCTTTCCATGGTTTGGCTATTGTGAACATTGCTGCCATAAACGTTGGGGTGCAGATGCCCCTCGTGATCACTACATTTGTATCTTTGGGGTAGATATCTAGTAGTACAATTGCTGGATTGTAGGGTATCTCTACTTTTAACTTTTTGAGGAATCTCCATGCTGTTTTCCAGAGTGGCTGCACCAGCTCTCATTCCTACCAGCAGTGTAAGAGGGTTCCCCTTTCTCCACACCCTTGCCAACATCTCTCATTTCCTGACTTGTTAATTTTAGCCATTCTGACCAGCATGAGGTGGTATCTCATTGTCGTTTTGACCAAAAATTCATTTAATACACCTAACCTACCAAACACAATAGCTAAGTCCGGCCTACCTTAAACATACTCAGAACACTTACATTAGCCTACACTTGGGCAAAATTATCTTACACAGAGACAATTTTATAATAAAGTGTTGAGGGGTGCTTGGCTGGCTCAGTCAGAAGAGCAAATGATTCTTGATCTCAGGGTTGTGAGTTTGAACCCCATTGGGTGTAGAGATTACTTACATAAATAAAAACTTTTTAAAAAGTGTTAAATAAAATATGTAACTTCTTGAATACTATATTGAAAGTGAAAAATGGTAGTTGTATGGGTATAGAATGGTTGTAAGTATATTGGCTGTTTACCATCACAATTACATACCTGACTGAGAGCTGCAGCTCACTGTTGCTGCCCAGAATTACAAGAGAGTATTGTACTACATCACTAGCCTGGGAAAAGATCAAAATTCAATATCTGAATTATGCTTTCTACTGAATGTGTTAAAATCAAAAAAATTGCAAGTCAAACCATCATAGGTCAGGGACCTTCTGTATACTAGCAATGAACAAGTAAAAGTTGACAAAACTCTGAGGAAAGAAATCAATCTAACCAAAGAAGCAAAGAATCTGTACTCAGAAAATTATAAACACTCATGAAAGAAATTGGGGAAGACACAAAGAAATGGAAAAACATTCCATGCTCATGGGTTGGAAGAAAAAATATTGTTAAATGTCTATGTTACTTAGAGGAATCCATACCTTCAATTCAATCCCTATCAAAATACCATCCACTTTTTTCACAGAGTAGGAACAAATACTCCCCAAATTGGTATGGAACCAGAAGAGACCTCAAATAGCCAAAGGAATGTTGAAAAGGAAAACCAAAACTGGTGGCACCACAATTTCGGACTTCAAGCTCTATTACAAAGCTGTAATCATCAAGACAGTATGGTACTGGCACAAAAACAGACACATAGATCAATGGAACAGAACTGAGAATCCAGAAACTGACCCTCAACTCTATCATCAACTAATCTTCAATAAAGCAGTAAAGAATATCCAATGGAAAAAAGATAGTCTCTTCCCCAAGTGGTGTTGGGAAAATTGAACAGCCACATGCAGAAGAATGAAGCTGGACTGTTTCCTTACACCATACACAAAAATAGACACAAAATGGATGAAAGACCTAAATTTGAGACAGAACTCCATCAAAATCCTAGATGAGAACACAGGCAGCAACCTCTTTGACTTCAGCCACAGCAACTTCTTGCTAGACACATCTCCAAAGGCAAGGGAAACAAAGGCAAAAATGAACTATTGAGACTTCATCAAGATCAAAAGCTTTTGCACAGCAAAGGAAACAGTCCGTAAAACCAAAAGACAACTGACAAATTGGGAGAAGATATTTGCAAATGTCTCTTTTTTTTTTAAGATTTTATTTGTTTATTTGACAGAGATCACAAGTAGGCAGAGAGGCAAGGGGAAGCAGGCTCCCCGCCAAGCAGAGAGCCCAATGCAGGGCTTGATCCCAGGACCCCAAGATCATGACCTGAGCCGAAGGCAGAGGCTTAACCCGCTGAGCCACCCAGGCGCCCCCTGCAAATGTCTTATAAGATAAAGGACTAGTGGGACGCCTGGGTGGCTCAGTTGGTTAAGCGGCTGCCTTCGGCTCAGGTCATGATCCCAGCGTCCTGGGATTGAGTCCCACATCGGGCTCCTTGCTCAGCAGGGAGCCTGCTTCTCCCTCTGCCTCTGCCTGCCTCTCTGTCTGCCTGTGCTCACATTCTCTGACAAAAAAAAAAAAAAAAAAAGATAAAGGACTAGTATCCAAGGTTTATAAGGAACTCATCAAACTCAACACCCAAAGAACAAAAAATCCAAATAAGAAATGGGCAGAAGACAGGAACAGACATTTCTCCAAAGAAGATAAACAAATGGCCAACGGACACATGAAAAAATGCTCAACATCACTCAGCATCAGGGAAATACAAATCAAAACGACAATGAGATACCATCTCACACTGGTCAGAATGGCTAAAATTAACAAGTCAGGAAATGAGAGATGTTGGCAAGGGTGTGGAGAAAGGGGAACCCTCTTACACTGCTGGTAGGAATGAGAGCTGGTGCAGCCACTCTGGAAAACAGCATGGAGATTCCTCAAAAAGTTAAAAGTAGGGGCACCTGGGTGGCTCAGATGGTTGAGCCTCTGCCTTCGGCTCAGGTCATGATCTCGGGGTCCTGGGATTGAGTTCTACATCAGGCTCTCTGCTCAGCGGGGAGCCTGCTCCCCCTCTCTCTGACTGCCTCTCTGCCTACTAGTGATCTCTGTCAAATAAATAAATAAATAATATTTTTTTAAAAAGTTAAAAGTAGAGCAACCCTACAACCCAGCAATTGTACTACTAGATATCTACCCCAAAGATACAAATGTAGTGATCCGGAGGGGCACCTGCACCCCAACGTTTATGGCAGCAATGTCCACAATAGCCAAACCATGGAAAGAGCCCAGATGTCTATCAACAGATGAATGGATAAAGAAGAAGCCTTCAGGGGCACCTGGATGGCTCAGTGGGTTAAGCCTCTGCCTTCGGCTCGGATCGTGGTCCCGGGGTCATGGGATCGAGCCCCGCATCAGGCTCTCCGCTCGGTGGGGAGCCTGCTTCCCCCCCCCCCGCCTGCCTCTCTGCCTACTTGTGATCTCTCTCTCTCTGTCAAATAAATAAATAAAATCTTAAAAAAAAAGAAGAAGAAGAAGAAGAAGAAGAAGCCTTCAAAACAATGAAACCTTGCCGTTTGCAATGACATGGATGAAACTAGAGGGTATTGTGCTAAGCAAAATAAATCAACCCGAGAAAGATGATTATCACATGATTTCATTCACATGTGGAATTTAAGAAACAAAACAGAGGGTCATAGGGGAAGAGAGGAAAAAACAAAACAAGACGAAATCAGAGAAGGAGACAAACCATAAGAGACTCATAAGCATAGGAAACAAATGGAGGGTTGTTGGAGGGGAGGGGGTGGATGGATGGGGTCACAGGGTAATGGACATTAAGGAGAGCACTTGATATTATGAGCACTGGATATTATGTAAGACCTCTACCTCTGAAACTAATAATACATTTTATGTTGAATTTAAATTAAATTTAAATTAAAAATTGAATTTAAATTGAATTTAAATTAAAAATTAAAAAAGAAAGAAATCAAAGAACTATATAAATGAAAAGATATTCCATATCCATGGATAGGAAGACTTGATATTGTCAAGATGTCAGTTCTTCCCAATTTGATCTTTAAATTCAACTCAATCTCATTAAAAATATCAGCCAGTTATTTTGTAGATATTGACAAGGTGATTCTAAAGTTTATATGGAGAGGCAAAAGACCCAGAATAACCAGTCTACCATAAGAACCCAGAGTTAGAGGATTGATACTACCTGACTTCAAGACTTACTATAAAGCTATAATCAAGTAATCAAGACAGTGTGTGGAGCCTGGGTGGCTCAGTCAGTTAAGTGTCTGCCTTTGGCTCAGGCCATGATCCAAGGGTCCCGGGATTGAGCCCTTGCTCCCTGCTCAGTGGGGAGCCTGCTTTTCTCTCCCTAGCAGCTTGTGTTCACATATGCTCTATGTCACTATCTTTGTGTCTCTCTTAAATTAAGAAAGAAGAAGAAGAAGACAGTGTATATGGTACTGGTGAGAAAACAAGCACATTAATGGAACAGAATAGAGAACCCAGAAATAGACCCACATAAATAGAGTCAGTTGATTTTTTAGATGGAAGCAAAGGCCATATAATGGAGAAAAGGTAATCTTTCAACAAATTGTGCTAGAACAAGTGGACATCCACATGAAAAAAAAAAAAAAAAAAAGGTGAGGGGCACCTGGGTGGCTCAGTGGGTTAAAGCCTCTGCCTTCAGCTCAGGTCATGATCCCAGGGTCCTGGGATCAAGCCCTACATCGGGCTCTCTGCTTGGTGAGGAGCCTGCTTCCTCCTCTCTCTCTCTTTTTCTCTCTGCCTGCCTCTCTGCCTACTTGTGACCTCTGTCAAATAAATAAATAAAATCTTAAAAAAAAAAAAAAAAGAGGTGAAATGAGAAAGCTCTCTTGAAAGGTTACTGTGAAGATCACCTATGACAAGAACAAAAATTGCCCAGCAAGTTCAGTGGACTTCAATATTCCTAAGTACCCATCTCGACAGGAGTGTCATATGAAGGGTCCAGTAATTTATGTCAGTCACCTCAGTCCTGCAAATCCACTGGGTAGGATGCAGTATCAGCACATTGGCCTCAGGAAGCTCTGCAGCCCTTTCACCTTATCGGTGATGTTCCCCATAATCCTCTGCTTGTCCCTGGCTGAAAACAGACTTCACCTGCAGAAGCCAGGCCCAACTCTCATTTGATTAAGTGTCTATTAGACATAAAGCCTTTTCTTAAAAGGGCGGGGGGGGGGGGACCTCTATTAAGACACTGAGAGGAACACCTGGGTGGCTCAGTCATTTAAGTGTGTCTTCTTCCCAGGTCATGATCTCAGGGTCCTGGGATGAGCCCCACATCCAGGAGTCAGCTTCTCCCTTTCCCCTTGCCCTTCCCCCCACCTCATACTCTCTCATTCAAATGAATTAAAAAATCTTAAAAAAAAAAAAAAAAAAGACATGAGATGCCCAAGAGTAACAAAAACATACAGTAACATTAAATTAAGTAATCTGGCTTGTATGTATTTATCCTCATTCCTTCATTTCCAGGATTATGAGATCTAAAACTCATTCAATAGATTTGAACTGATTCAAATAGCAGCCTTTCCTTTATACCAGTTCTCACAGATGAACAAAACCCCAATCCATAGACTCTTATTTTAACTTAGGGTTTAGAACTACCCACTGTAAATTATTAGGTTAGTCCATTTTGGAGTTCATAACCTAAAATAGAAACACAGATGGTGGGGCGCCTGGGTGGCTTAGTGGGTTGAGCTGCTGCCTTCAGCTCGGGTCATGATCCCAGAGTCCTGGGATCGAGTCCCGCATTGGGCTCTCTGCTCAGCGGGGAGCCTGCTTCTCTCCCTCTCCCTCTCTCTCTGCCTGCCTCTCCACCTACTTGTGATCTCTGTCAAATGAATAAATAAAATCTTTAAAAAAAAAAAAAAGAAACACAGATGGTAGAAATGCCTAGTGTTCAGGAAGGATACCTTATTAGTGCATCATTTAGATTGTCTTAAAAGTTTCATTTGCTGTATTTCTTAATAGCTACAAACCTTGCTTTTAATTTATGAATGTGGAGAGTTTAGCTTCAATATTAGTTGCTCGTAGTCTGTTTAACCTTATACTGGATAGTTCCCCATAGCCATAACATTAGTTTGGGCCTCTTGTGTTCCAATAATTAAGACTTTAAGCCATGCATATACTGCAAGTCAAATATGAATCATGCAGACCCTATCACTAAGAAACATGAGGAAGCTGCTCTTCCCCCAAAATCCTGAAGTTCTTGGTTCTTTTTCCATTGAAAAGTGAGAACACGTCAGCTATGGGGAATGTGGGGTGTTTGGCCTCATCTAAAGGTACTTCAGCAACCCCACCTCTAAGTTTGAGAGCCACTGACCTCCAGGAAGATCACCTTCCCTGGTTCCTGGATCCCCATGCTATGGGAGAGGTCATCTTCCCTCCAAATTCAGCATGATGTCACAAAGATAGTGAGCTGGTTAGCAACTGCCTACTCTCCAGTCATTTTGTTTTCTGAGATACTTTTCTCTGAGGGTCTACCTTTTTCCCAGATGATCAAAATTGGGACCATCCACTCCCTTCTGAGCCATTTCTGTCCATAGGGATGTAGCAGTGCCCTCCAGCCACAGGACATTTCAGGATATACTGCAAGAAGGCCAACACCAGTACACAAGGCTCACGTCACACATGCATGGTGTGTGAACAGAGCTTTTGTTCTACTACGGATTTAAAGTGAAGTCACGGCACCTGGGTGGCTCAGTCGGTTGTCTAAACCCCTACAACATGCAATGCAGACAAGAAGGAATGTCATTCTGTGCCAGCAAGAAGGAAAAAATGGAAATAAAGGTGTAATCAAGACTTGAGCCAGGTCAATGGCTATGAGCTTTCAAGTTAGGTGGACCGGGGCATAAATCCTCCGCACTTTTCCACCAACCAGCAGTGGACCTTTACCCTGAAGGTAACCCTCCTGAGCCAGTTTCCTGCACACCAGCAATGTAACTTGTACCTTGCAGAACTGAGATTATTAAAAACAAAGTGCGAAAAAAAGACAGACAGTAAGACTCAGTAGGAAGGGCACCAGTGTTCTAAAGCCAAGTTCTGCAGTTCTGCCTTGGGTGCCTGGGTGCCTCTGTTGGTTAAGCATCAGCCTTCAGCTCAGGTCATGATTTGATTCCAGGATCCTGGGAAGGAGCTCCATGCACTGCTTCCTGCTCAGTGGAGAGAATCCCTCTCCCCACTGCTTGTGCTCTCCCCCAAATAAATAACATCTTTAAAATAAATGAATGAATGAATGAATGAATGAAGCCAAGTTCTGCCTCAACAGGCAGGAAATTTTTCACATCAGGAAAACTGTCTGGGGCCAGGTTGGGAGGGAGGTAAAAGTAGGGGCAGGGCACTGGGCAGGGCCAGTCACTGAAGCGAGGCCAAAGCCTAGAGGGAAGGAGCCAGTTCCTGGTGGCAAGCAGTTCAAACAGCTCCCTGCTACACCGGCCATGGTACTCCCTCTGGCCTGGCTCTCACGTTGCTGCCGTCGCCTCCTCCTGCCTTCCTGGCCTCTGGCCCCCCAGGGCTCCTGGAGGTGCTGCTCTCAGAGCCCCAAGGCAAGCACAGAACAAACCAGCTCCACATGCAGTGGGAAGATAAGGTCATCCCCAAGGGTAAGTGGCAGCAAGTGTGGGGGCAGATGGTAGGGGGGCAGGAGGGGGGAGGATTCCCTTTCATCTTGTGTCAGGGGCCTGCTCCAAGTAGATACCACCCCCACCCCCAGAGCTCTTGGCCTAGTTCCAACTTCCAGATCCCCAGCACCCTCCCCACCCCCACCCCTCTAGACCTCAGGGCTCCCTTTCCCCATAGCCCTCCCTTCTTGTGGAGTCCATGAAGTCCTTGAACAGGAATTTCCCCTAACAGTTAATTATTTCTTAGTGGGGGTAGGGACAGCCAGTCCTCTCCTCTGTATCCTTCCTTGTACAAGTCCATTTATAACCCCTGAGAAGGAAACTGCCCCCACCCCCCATCCAGGCTTATGCCTAAGACAGAAGCTTCCTTGGCTTCACAGCTGATGACCATGTTAATACAATAGGGTTCAAAGGTGAGGCAGACTGCCCCAAGCCTCAGCCCCCTGCCCTGGCTGATGCTTCCTCCCCTCTGCCCCCCCTCACTCAGGGTCCCCGGCCCCGCCCCACAGCTGAGCTGGCTCAGGCCGAGGAATTGCTGGAGCAGCAGCTGGAGCTGTACCAGGCCCTACTGGAAGGGCAAGAAGGGGCCTGGGAAGCCCAGGCCCTGGTGCTCAAGATCCAGAAGCTGAAGGAACAGATGAGGAGACACCGAGAGAGCTTAGGAGACGCCTAAGCTTCCCACCAGTTCCCACTTTACCTTCTAACACTGGAAACACTACATACCACCCACACTGGGCCTTTGGGTCAGAAACATCCCAGAAAAATGGAAGACACCTCCACAAAGGGCAGCAATTGGGAAGTAGCAGGGAGCCATGGCCTCTGCATTCTTAGTCACATTACCATTCCCTCTGACCCCTTGTCATCTGACCTGGGCCCCACAACAGGGCACACAGTCCTTATAGGAATATACACTGAACCATGGTCCAACCTCACCCCAAATCCAATAAAGGGATAGAACACTTACAGACACCACAGACGCATGTGTTTTTTAGTTTTGTTAAAAAAAATTTCAGAGAATTCCGGAAACAGGGGTTTAGGAGTGGTGGTGATGCAAAAGGGGGAAGCCATGGGGTGGGGGTGGGGGTTATCAGGGGTAGGTGGCAGTAGTGTCTCCTTCACCCCATGCCCACTGTCATCTCCTGAACAGGGACAGACTGTCACATTCCAAATAGGTGGGTGAGTCTTCTACCGCGTCTGTTCAACTGCAGAGAAAATGTGGCACAATTAGGACAAGACATGGACAAGGCAGGGACCTGCCCCCATGCATGCAGAGGTCTGTAGTTTGTGGGTGCACAGGATAGGATGGGAGTGAGGAAAGATAGAGGAGACTCTCAAGAGTTGAGGAGCCAGTTCCATGAGACCCATACTCACTGTAAGAGGAAATGTCTATCTCATCAGGCAGCTCACTAATATTGACTTCAAAGCGATCCTGCACATCATTGAGAATCTTGGCATCATTTTCATCTGACACAAACGTGATGGCCAAGCCCTTAGTGCCAAACCGACCTGCTCGGGCCACCTAGAAGGAGACAGAGGGTAGCACTGGGACAACTCCAAAGTAGGAAGATTAGCAAAAGGAGGGGTGAGACTATCAGGTATGAAGACAGCAAACCAGGGAGCAAGATGGGACACTGGGATGCCCACATGGGACTGGAGCTTACCCTATGCAGATAGGTGTCAGAATCCTCAGGCATGTCATAATTGAAGGCAATGTTCACCCGCTCAATATCCATGCCTCGGCCAAATAGGTTGGTAGCCACAAGAATTCGTCGTTGAAAATCTTTAAACTGCTGATACCGAGAAAGCCTTTGTGAGAAAGGAAATTAGAAAAATGTTGAGTCCCTTCTCTCAATGGTCTCTTTTCCTTCCCAAGGACACAAAACATCTTTCCATCTCTGACTCACCTCTCCTCCTGGGGCATCCCTCGGTGGATGGCAATGGCTGGAAAGTTCTGCTCCACTAGGAGCTGGGCCAGGGCAATGCAACGCTGCACAGACTTCACAAAGATCACCACCTGGGTGTGACAGTTAGGGGATGTGGGTCCATGTGGGATACGTGAGAGATTATGTATGAGAAGAGTATTCAGTAACTCCACTCTTCTAAAGAATTCCTCCTAATCCCCATCACATATTCCTCCTCTGTTCTAAATGTAACTTAAGCCTTTCTTACTCGGCTCCGCTTTTTCCTGAGCAGACATGCTGCAGAGAAGGTAAAGAGAGTAGTAACCAAAATTACCAGATAGAACGTAGCTAACAGTAAAAATGAGAAAGTGATAAAAATTAAAACTAAAGTCTGGAAAGATCATGACCAGTATTTCCTACTCATTAGAAACAAATATAAGCAATCTACATTAATTTCAGTAAGTTTTTTTGGTGCTAATAAATCCACACAACAGGTTAAGCGATGGGGCGTTTCTTCTCAATAAATAGCATGAGAAGAAACATTTAAAAACCTAACAAACCCAAAATATTTTGGAATCTTTACAAGCTTATGAAATCCCAAGAATTTTCTAAGAATTTTCTTTATTGAGCTTTTCTTTACAAAACACCTGGCTATGACAGCCATGGAACAGAAAAGCAGCTCTCACCTTGTTTAAGTTCTCATTTAAAAGAATTTCATTTAGTGGCGCCTGGGTGGCTCAGTGGGTTAAAGCCTCTGCTTTCTACTCAGGTCATGATCCCAGGGTCCTGGAATCGAGCCCCACATCAGGCTCTCTGCTCAGCAGGGAGCCTGCTTCCCCTTCTCTCTCTCTCTGCCTGCCTCTCTGCCTACTTGTGATCTCTGTCAAATAAATAAAATCTTTTAAAAAAAAGGGGGGGTGCCTGGGTGGCTCAGTGGGTTAAAGCCTCTGCGTTCAGCTCAGGTCATGATCTCAGGGTCCTGGGATCGAGTCCCGCATCAGGCTTTCTGCTCAGCACGGAGCCTGCTTCTCTCTCTCTGCCTGCCTCTCTGCCTACTTGTGATCTCTGTGTCAAATAAATAAATAAAACCTTTAAAAAAAAAAAAAGGAATTTCATTTAAAGGCAATTTCTCTACTATTCTCGCTCGTATCACATCACATCCTCAATAAATGGGTACTTAACCAGCTTTCTGCTACAGTTGGAGACGTGCTCATCCACCTACTGGACCTTGAACAACTGACCTGATTGAACTCAAGGACATCGAGAAGGTCAAAGAGCTTCCGGTTCTTCTCGTTGTCCTTCAGTTTCACGTAGTACTGCTGCAACCCATGCAGCGTCAGCTTCGTCTCATCATCCACGAAGATCTCCATTGGCTGGGGGGGAGGGGGGAGTAGGGGGTGGGGAACGGGAGGAGGGCAGAGTGGGGGGGTTAAACCTGGGGGGGTGGAGGAACTTGATCTCCAATACACCCCATGGGGGGATGGGGAGAAGAGAAAACTGAAAATCCCACCATACCCCCAAAAATACCCCCATTTTAATGTGGTCTCTTCCACATTAGCTCTAAATTTTCTCCCTATCAGAGATGAGTTTTAAGACTGCCCAACCTCAACCAGGCATGGGAAGGGAACTTTCCAAAAAGGAAAAGGAGCAGTGGGACCACCCATTGGCAAGATGCCATTACCTCAATGGGAGGTGCCAGAGTAAAGAAAATGGGAGATGATCCCCAAAGGGAGAATGTGATCTAAATGCCTGGGTACTGGTGGGACAGAGTGACTTGAGGTCAGAGTTAACTCAGAGATGGTTGTAAAAATACAGAGGAAGACAAGGATTGCTTCATTAGAGCATTCTCTTAACTAAGAGAATGAGGAGGCGTCTGCGTGGCTCAGTGGATTAAGCATCTGCCTTCATTCAACTCAGGTCATGAACTGAGAGTCCTTGGTTCAAGCCCCTCATTACGCTCCCTCCTCAATGGGGAGTGTTTCTCCCTCCCCCTCTGCCCCTCCACCTGCTTATGCTTTCTCAGATAAATCTTAAAAAAAAAAAAAAACAACTAAAAAAAAAAAAAAAAAAAAAAAAAACAACTAAGAAAATCAGATCCACATCAGGAGGATGGGTATCTTCAGATCAGAATGCTACAATGGACGGTCTCAAAAATGCCATGAAAGAGAAGCAAAGGTTACTCAAGATGAGTAACAACTTGCCCTCAGACTACACGGGAATAGTTCAGATGGCACTGGTCTCTGAACTAAGAGTCAAACCAACTAGAGTATTACAGGGATGGTACCATTAAATGGTGTTAAGAAACAATTTCAGAGCAGCAAACACATATTCATCTGCGCGCACACATGCGCACACGTACACACACACACACACACACACACACACACACAACCCTTGAAGGGGAGGAAGGCAACATAAAAAAAATATAAATTGACACAAGAATCAACTCCTGAGTCCAAGTTTCCTAGCACTCTTCACAAACCTGGGGACATAATTAACATGAACACCCAGGGTCCAAGATTTTAGGAAAGGAAGTGTGGCACAGGAGAAAACCAGAAGCCCAATCCCAGAAAGCAGGCTAGGACAGGCAGGCTTTTCAAAAAGTTCCATGGCCTCCTTCAAATCTAATCCTAGCCCCAAGTATAGCTAAAGACAGTTAACACCCCCATGGGAAGGAGCAGTATAGGATGGGGAAAGAATACACTGCACTGTGTATACAACAGGCCCCATCTAGCCCCAAACCCTGACACCCACCTGGTCACATCCAAGTGGAGCTCCTCACTTTACCTTTCCCATATCCCTCTCCTCTGAGCATTAAAAAATTGTTTTAAAAAAGAAAAAAAAAAATCTACCCCCCCTTTTAGGACACCCCTCCCCCCAACACATATGGGGGGAAACAGGGAGCACGGCACGCCTTGGATTCAGGAAAAAAACCGGGAACGGAAAAAGAGGCTGGTTTGGTCCTCAGCTTCCTGGTCAGGTTTCCCCGCGGCCTCCGCTGCCGCCATCCACCGCTGGGTGCCGTCCGCATTTCCCCCGCCGCTCCACGGTGCTTCTCTGCTGCCGGCTCACATCAACCGAGACTCCGGATGGGTGCGAGGAGGTGTGGACAGGAAGGAGTAAGGGATCGGGGACTGAGGTGCCAAAGGCCCCCACCCCTGGAGGTGGGGAGGGAGCGGATTCATTTGTGCTGTTTGCTCTTCTTCTGGACATGCCCTGCAATCTGTCTGTCCCTCTCTTGCTCTCCTGCCACCGGGAGGTTATGAGTTTTGGGAAGCAGAAGGCTCCAACTGTCTGCTCGATGCCACTTTGAGGGTGCGTGGCTGTAAAGGGCTATGTAGGAGACGATGGGTGGGTGGGTAGGGCAGAATATTCTGCCCTCC
The DNA here is from genome assembly GCF_963455335.1 of Martes martes. Taxonomy (NCBI): domain Eukaryota; kingdom Metazoa; phylum Chordata; class Mammalia; order Carnivora; family Mustelidae; genus Martes; species Martes martes. The sequence continues at coordinate 120,540,796 of NC_137893.1, read as the reverse complement.
CCCAAAAAGAAAGAGGTTCAAAAATGCTGTGATGAAAAAAAAAAAAAGGTCGAACACTACCCGCTCTCAAGTTAACCCGACCAAGTCTTCCGGAGTTTCCCTGGCGCCCGCGCAGACCCTAACACTAGCTGTCTCTGCCTCTGTGTCTCTTCAAGGAGTCATCACTCCCAGATGGGCACGTGCCCCCTTCTTGGTACTTGAAGGACAAGGGAGTCTGGAGGAAGAGGGCGCGGAAGGGGAGGAGGCAGTGGGCAGGGAGTGGAGGAAGAGAAGGTAGAAGGGTATTTACGTCTTGCATGAACTTGCGGCAGACAGGACGGATCTCTTTGCTCAAGGTAGCACTGAACATCATGACCTGCTTCTCATGGGGGGTCATGCGAAAAATTTCCTGGACATCCCGACGCATGTCTACAAAAGAAAGGAAAAAAATCATAGAAGAAAAGAAGCATTATGTCATAGATAAAGACGAGAGACAGCCTCCCCAGTGAGGTGAAGACTGCTGGAAAAGGGTAAGCAAGATTCATTTCACAAAAAGACTGGTCTCAGGTGCTCTATTCACTTGAACCACCATAAAATCACATCCACTGCAATAACACAATGAAATCTGAAATAAAGACTTGGGATCAGATTCCAGCTTTGTTTTAACCAAGCAATAGTTTTTTTTAAATGGTTATTTTAACCAGCCAAACGGATAATGAAACCCTGAATCTCGCAATTATGATATGGAGATGAAGCCCACCGCAGAGGCTCACAGGCCCAAAACCCTTGAAAAATGCTTTACAAGGCCCTTCTCCCTTTCTCCCCTTGCCCAACTTTTCACAAATACTGCACACCTAATTACATTGTAGCTGTCAGAGTCCATTCCATGCTTCCTCTGGGTCGTACTTTCTATCCAGCCAGGCAAGTGAGATCCCTCTACCTGAAGCCCACCTTATAGGTCACCATCTGTAACAGCCAGAGATGATCTGGAATGACTTATCCCTGGGGCTATGTCCATCCCCACCGTCTCATGTATCAAATGTGGGTTCTTAAAGGTGATTTGCCTTTCTTGTGGCATATTGGATTACAGAAAATCCCATAAACTCTCCACATTAATCTTAGGTCTAAAGATCTATTCAGCTATAAATTCTGATACATGCTGTGCAGGGGATGCGAGAAAGTAAACAGTTTTCCTCTTTCAGTTTATTATCCCCCCAAATACTCCCAATGAGAAGCTAAAAAGGAAAGAACAGTGGTGTGACTAATGTCTAAGATCAGCAGTCACTCCTCTCAAAGAAAAAGAAACCTCCATCACAGAAGGGAAGGACAAAACACACTTCCCCTTGATCACCAAGGTTGCTTAAAAAGCCTAAGAAAAACCAAGAGGGGAGCCAGAGCCATCAGTCATGGGTGATAGATTAAGAGTCGTCCTGGCACTGAAGTGCTCCTGTAGCAAATAAACATCATCTGGCTCTGAAGGGCAACTCCCAGATCACTAGCCCTACCCAGCGTTGCCACTCACCGAGCTGTTCAAGCATCTTATCACATTCATCCAAGATAAAGTGTTTAATGTGTTTGAGATTGAGGCTCTTATTTCGAGCCAGGGCGAGGATGCGGCCAGGGGTCCCCACAACAATATGCGGGCAGTTCTTCTTCAGCACCTCTTCATCCTTCTTGATAGACAGACCACCAAAAAACACCGCGACCTGTATTAACCCAGGAGAAAACAGTGTCTCACAAGCAAGGAAAGAGTCCACTCTCCCCACAGTTTCCATCCTTTCAATCTAAATGAATTCTTAGAACATCTCAAAGCTACAAGGAATGTTAAACATCACCCAATCTAAAATTCTTATTATGATGCCCAAACACTGAAGCTAAGAAACAAAAGTGACTTGCCCAAAGTTATATGGCTAATGAGAGCAGTCAGGACTAGCATTTTCTTCTAACTTAATCTAATAATCTTCCCTCCCCTGATTCTGTGGCAAGACTTCATTCTAAGAATGAGGATAGCAAGGGCATCTGGCTGGTAAAGCATGTTGACTCTTGATCTCAGGGATGAGTTTGAGCCCCACATTGGGTGTAAATTATAAACAAACTTCAAAAAAAAAAAAAAAGGCTAACAAAAAATCACCAGAGCAAGGTATCACAAAACACTAATGATGGAACATCAAGTTTTTCCTAACTAAACTCAGATTTTTCTTTTTCTTTCTCTCTTTTTTGAAAGTAGACTCCATACCCAGTGTACAGCCCAATGTAGGGTGTGAACTCACAACCCAGGAATCAAAACCTGAACCAAGATCAAGACTCTGAAGCTCAACTGGCCAAACACCCCGGAGCCTCTGAACTCAGATTTTTAAATGCCTTTTTGCATCAACCTTATGAAATTACTGATTCAACATAAACATATTATTCCACATTAAAAACATAAAGGAAGGGCGGCTGGGTGGCTCAGTGGGTTGAAGCCTCCGCCTTCGGCTCGGGTCATGATCCCGGAGTCCTGGGATCAAGCCCCACATAGGGTTGGCTCTCTGCTCAGCAGGGAGCCTGCTTCCCTTCCTCCCTCTCTGCCTGCCTCTCTGCCTAATTGTGATCTCTGCCTGCCAAATAAATAAAATATTTAAAAATAAAAACGTAAGAGGAATATCTGTTGTGGATCTGAGCCTTAATACAGTATCAAATGACACCAGAAACTGCTTTCTAGTTTCAAAGAAAGAAAAATTAATCACAGGATGAGACTGTCACAAAAAACTAAAATCACTAATTACAGGACAACCGAGTTTGCAACAGGATATACACAGCATTATCAACTCAAAACTTCTTGCCAAAAATGTTTAACTTCAATTAGTCAAGCTTTCAAATATGTATTTCAGTTAAAGGAAATTAGAAAGAAAGAACTTAAACAACACCATTAAGGGAGTAACCAGACAATCCAGACGTAGGCTATTCTGTAGAACCAGCCCAACCTCAAACAAGTCACTTTAGCACAATTTTATTTATTTTTTTTTAAAGATTTTATTTATTTTTTTGACAGAGATCACAAGTAGGCAGAGAGGAGGCAGAGAGAGGGGGCGGGGGAAGCAGGCTCCCTGCTGAGCAGAGCGCCTGATGTGGGGCTTGATCCCAATACCCTGGGATCATGACCTAAGCCAAAAGGCAGAGGCTTTAACCCACTGAGCCACCCAGGCGCCCACTTTAGCACAATTTTAAACAAAAGTAAGAAAACATCATGACAATTTGTATTCAGTCTTAACACAAAAAATATTCTCTTTTGGGGCATCCGGCTGGCTAAGTTGAAGAGCATCCAACTCTTGATCTCTGGGTTTTGAGTTTGAGCCCCACCCTGGGTGTACAGATTACTAAAAAAAAAAAAAAAAACTTAAAAAAATTCTTTTAGGGGCGCCTGGGTGGCTCAGTGGGTTAAAGCCTCTGCCTTAAGCTCAGGTCATGATCCCAGAGTCCTGGGATCGAGTCCCAAATCAGGCGCTCTGCTCAGCAGGGAGCCTGCTTCCTCCCCTCTCTCTCTGCAGTGCCTCTCTGCCTACTTGTGATCTGCCTGTCAAATAAATAAATAAAATCTTAAAAAAAAAAATTCTTTTAAGCCACATAAACTAGTAAGCTAGGCCTATAGAGGAGGAAGTGCAATCCTTGCTCACTAATGAGCCCAACAATAAATGTTTCAATAATCATAACAATGGAAACTTCTCTGGTTTTCAACTTTTTAGAATCAACCAGTAACAAGACGACCTGGTGGAAGGACAACGATCGGACAACGTAAAAACCGAAATATGCGTCACACACACATGGCGTTTAAATTATATTTAAGGAATTAAAATTAATTTTCATGTAACAAAAGAATAACGTAAACCAACCACTCTTTCATGAAAAAAATCAAAAACATCTGGAATTTGATAAAAAGAGAAGAGCGACTAATATTGGTGTCACAGAACCATTAGAGAAAAAGGAAAAAAAAGTTAACTAACCATTACCTTCTGTGAAGTGAGATTACAGATAGGAGAACACAAATCTTTTCATTACGAGGCCGCCTACATTACTCCAGCATGTTTAGCCCACACAGATATTATTGCTACTTTGGCTTTTAATGCTACTTTTTGTTTAGTTTAAGACTAGTTTAGCTCAGTCAGTTAAGCACCTGACCTCCACTCAGGTCATGATCCTGGGGTCCTGGGATTGAACCTTATGTGAGGCTCCCTGCTCAGAGGGGAGTCTGCCTCTCCCTCAGCCCACCATTGGCTCATGCATGCTCGCTCTCTCAAATAAACTAAATCTCTTAAAAAAAAAATGACTATTTTTAGGTTAGGACTAGGAACTCAACACATGAAGTAATGATTAACAGGAGAAAATCCCAATAATCCAAACAAAAGCACTCTTCACCACATCCTAGCAGACAGTAGGAAGTTATACACATCAGTGCTTCTCAAACTCCCAATTACTCAGAGATCTTGTTAGAATGCATAATAAAAAAAAAAAAAAGAATGCATATTCATACCCAGTAGGTCTGGGGTGGTACCCACATAATCTGCATTTTCATCCGAACTATGGGCTTGGGAACCACACTATGAAAACCAAGATTACATATGGAAAACCCAACTCTATTCTGTTGTAGCCCCCAAACATCTTTCAATTTTCTGCCATTTTAAAGAATCCTCAAAATTCACACACCACACTAGAGATATTCTGGAGCTTCCAGCCTTCTCTTGGTAAAAACCAAAGCAAACTAGAGCTTCTCCAAGATTAGAACATAGCAAACAGAGGCGCCTGGGTGGCTCAGTGAGTTAAAGCCTCTGCCTTCGGCTCAGGTCATGATCCCGGGGTTCTGGGATGGAGCCCCACATCAGGCTCTCTGCTCGGCAGGGAGCCTGCTTCCTCCTCTCTGTCTCTGCCTGCCTCTCTGCATACTTGTGATCTCTGTCAAATAAATAAATAAAATCTTTAAAAAAAAAAAAAAGAACATAGCAAACATCTCAAAATTACAATGCGTATTCAAAAGTGAACCCTATAATGTAAATCTCTTGCACACCAAAGTCTGCAGAAACCTACCAGCTATTATTACCTGTACATGACTTTCACATAAAGGTAATTTAACAAACTGTGGACATGAAGACTGCTAGTCTACAAGTCTTCAATGCCTTCAAAGCCCCACACCTCACCCTCCCAGGTCTCTTTACCCTGGCTTACCTTGACATTGGGCATGTATTTAGAGAAGCGCTCATACTCCTTGCTGATCTGAAAAGCCAACTCCCGAGTGTGACACATCACCAGCACAGACACCTGGGGCCGGGTGAGTAGATGGAGACAAACAATATATCCCTTTACTACGCCCTCTGGGGAAGCAAACCATCACAAAAGCACATCTGACAGTTCATAAATAACTTCAATTCCGAGATCTAAACCACTAACCCCATCATTACTATGTAATATCCCCTATGGCCATCAAAGGTGACAGAAATCATCTTAGCAACAAACTCTGGAATGCATCACAGGGCTAAGAGAAAACACCCTTCTCAAATATTTCTAACCAAAATGTCCTCCACAGCACTCTCCCCAAGTATACCTGTCCAGTAACTGGCTCCAGCTGCTGCAGTGTGGCCAGCACAAACACCGCTGTCTTCCCCATGCCTGACTTGGCCTGGCACAGGACGTCCATTCCCAGAATGGCCTGAGGGATGCACTCATGCTGGACTACAAATAGGGGAGAAAAAATAAATAAATTAGATTTCAGTATCCAGATAACTCCACCACTTTTTTTTCACCATGCCAAGCCTATTTCTCACCATTCAATTTCTTTTTTTTTCTTTTCAAAGATTTTATTCATTTATTTGACAGACAGATCACAAGCAGGCAGAGAGGCAGGCAGAGAGAGAGAGGAGGAAGCAGGCTCCCTGCTCAGCAGAGAGCCCGATGCGGGGGCCGATCCCAGGACCCCGGGATCATGACCTGAGCCGAAGGCAGAGGCTTTAACCCACTGAGCCACCCAGGTGCCCCTCACCACTCAATTTCTTAAATGGTTATCAATTTCCAGACCCTTTCTACCTCTCTTCTCCCTCAATCAAATTCATCCCAAAAGCAGGCCTTCCTAGTTCCTTCTTGCTTTAGCCTCCAACTCCAGCGCCCCCTCCTCCATCCTGCTAAAAACCCTCTTGCACCTACCAACAGCTCACTTTTAGTGCTCCTGACTCTGTCCCTATCCTCCTTAACCTGTAAAAATCTAGGACAGGAGTGCCTGCCCCAGGCCATTTCTCCTACTCAGCTTGCCACGCCTTAGGCCACAGAACCCAGCAACTCTGAAGGGCTTGGTAGCTGACCCAGAAGCCACCCACTTTAGATCAGCCATCAAGGTTTCCAGAGACCAGAGTTGGCCTGGCCCAACAGAGAGGGACTAAAGGTCCAACCAGCTTCTCTCTGGACATTCAAAATTAGAAACCTAAATGACAAAATTAAAAAAAAAAAAAAAAAAAAAACAAGTAAACAAGAAGAATAAACCAGTCACAAGGACAAACGGAAGTCCCGGAAGTCCCGTTAAGTTGCTTTTCAAGTATCATATATGGAAAAACAATCTATATAAATCTTTCCTACTGCTAAAATAATTTTTGACCCTTTATTTCCTGATCCAGCCTAAAGTATGTATCACCTGAGAGATTGTTTAACACACCTGTTTCTTGTATCCTTAGGGAGCCTAATGAATATACCAGAAAGAAAATTTACCTTCTGATGGATGCTCAAAGCCACAGTCAACAATGGCCCGGAGCAACTCTGGCTTCAGCAGGAAGTCACGAAAGCCAGAGCTGTGGATGGAGACATAGGAGCCCTTGACATCCTTCTTGGCAGGGGCCTCAGCCCCATCTCCCCCAGCTGCTGTCTCCACCTCATCTTCTTCATAGTCCAAAAGCTCATTGTCCACATCGTTCTCTGCCATAACTGGGCCGGCAGGGGGAGAAGGGGAGGGGTCTCTGGATGGGTTCACACAGAGTAAGTGAAAACAAGAAAGGAAAGTGGGGGCTTGAGCAACAGTTTAAAAAAAAAAACCAACCGTAGTTTGTGATAGAAGAGCTAGGGAAAAAACAGATGGAAGACTTATTAGTCACAAACAAAGCCTTCACCACCTCTTTCCCATCCCCACACTCTTCCCACTTTCCCTAACGTACGACACCTTTACCTGGGGAAAAAAACTAAGAGGACCACAAAACATAAAAGCAAGAACAAACATAACACAGTGGCCCCAAGTGATGTGGTTAAGACACAAATTCCCAAAAAAGATAAGGATCAGAGTAGCGTAAACCAGGAAGTAGGAAGGCGAGAACCAGCATATGAATTCCTGATCTGTAACAGTAATGAAGAAAACAGAAAATGAAAAGCAAAATACGAGACAGGAATGGAGAATGGAGAGAACAAGATAATGAGAAATCCTTAAAGATCCTCAAAGGAACTCTGCGTTTTCCCTATAATCTCCCTAACAAAGCAGCCATCAGTCAAGGGTGATAGATAAAGGTCATCATTGCAGAAAGCGCTCACTTCTCAAAATAAAAACATCACGTGGCTGCCATCTACCTCCCACTCCTCAGTAACCTCCTTCTGGTGCATAAGAAATCCCTGTGTGATTGACGGGGATGGGGGGGTGTAAGAGAAATGGCTCAGCCAGAAAAGTATTCATCTCTTCCCCATACAATGAGAAGCAAGAACTATTTGAGAGAGACGCTCGCTCCAGCTTTAACAGAAACCGTAGCAAGAGGTCTCACATCACCCTTGCGTTACTCCTCACGTGAGACTCCCTTCCGATAATCACACAATGACACCGTGCATAAACATGCGGAACATGTTCCAAACAAAAGTTCGTAAGTCCAGATGAGAAAAGTCCAACTGGGCCCAGAAACCGGCTTCTCCTCTTATTCCCCACCTTGGGCCATCAAGAGGACCCAGAGAGAAAAGGTGAAAAGAGCCCCGCCCTCCGCAAATGCCCGGGACCAGAGAACACCTAGCGCCGCCTCCCACCATCGCCAGGGCCTCCGATAAACAAGGAGCGCAGCAAAGGAGCAGTAAGCAAAAGAAACACAATGGCGCTGGGGCCACCATCTTGGATTGGGCCCCCTAGCATCCCTACCTCTTCCCCGCCCCCGACACTCTTAGAGCTCGGAAAAGGAATGCAGGCAGTAGAAATAATGACCCAGCTAGGCCCCAGGGACCAGACCATAGCCTGTGGAACGGGTATCAGGAGTCCACTGGACAGGATGACCGCAAAGAAACGCAGATGGAGGCGGATGATACTGAAGGCCAAAGCTTACCTGAGCAAGGCGAGCGCATATGGCGGCAGCAACAGCGACGAAAGAGGGAATCTGCCTTCACTTCCGGCTCTCGGCTTCCCTCATCCCCGGGCCTCCCGCCTTCTCGGCTGCAAGCGCGCAGGCGCAAGAGAACGGAAGACGATCTTTCCAGAGTCAATCGTTCCGCGCGCGGTGGGGTTGCCTTTAGAAAATGCCTGTGTGGATTGTTCTTTTTTTTAAGCCACTTCTAATTCCTCCGCTACTGCAAGTAACAAAAGACATTAAGGAAACTAGCATCATCTCCCGCTGTTACCTTTTTTCTCTTATCCCCGTCTACTCCACGTCCCTCACCTCTTCCCTTAGGTTCTTGCCGGGCCGGTCTTCTCTCTAGGCACCTCTCCGTGGGCGCCCCGCTCAGTGGAACAGGATGGCGCGGACTGAGAGTTCCCACGGGGTCCTTGGCTCGGTAGTCAAGGTGACCCGGGTGCGTCTGCGCTATAGCTAGTCTGACCCCAGCTGAGGGGTAGGAACAACCTGAAGCGCGCTCATGGGTCCTCACCCTACCTTTTTTCTCAGGGGTGGAGACGGTGAGTGGCATTTGCCCAAAATAAGGGTTACACAACATCCCACAAATATTGTTAACTCGACCAGAATGTCCTTAGCCCCGCTTCCAGCAGCCCCATTGTTCAGCTTGAATTTTTTCCTGAATGAAACCTTTAATATCCCAGTCTTTGATAATGCCTCAGAAGTCAGATGTGATGTCAAAAATGACAGCAAACGTTTGGCTCTTTACCTGTTATCACAGTTAATTGTTTAGCACTAAGGAATAGGTATCCTTATTCCCATTTTATAACAAGCAAACAAATAAAGCAACATGTCCAAAGTAACAAAGCTAGTGAGGTGACAGAACCAGGATACAAATACATTTTATTTCGGGGACGCCTGGGTGGCTCAGTGGGTTAAAGCCTCTGCCTTTGGCTCAGGTCATGATCCCAGAGTCCTGGATCGAGCCCCACGTTCTGGCTCTCTGCTCAGCAGGGAGCCTGCTTCCTCCTCTCTCTCCCTGCCTGCCTCTCTGACTAGTTGGAATCTCTGTTTATCAAATAAATAAATAAAATCTTTAAAAAAAATACATTTTATTTCTATTGTATCCTGCCTCCCTGTTTGAGTCTGGTTAATAATTACACTGTGGATTACCTCATTGGTTCAAATCTTTCATTTGGTGAAGCAGGCAGTGCTTTCTGTGGCTGAGAGATAACAGTGATTCAAGGATGGTGCCCTTCTAGGCAGTTTTTCCGACCCTAAGTATTCCAAGTTTTGGGGCACCTAGGTGGCACAGTCTGTTAAGCGTCTGCCTTTGGCTCAGTTCATGATCCCAGGGTTGTGGGCTCCAGTCCTGCATCAGGCTCCCTGCTCAAGCTTCTCTCTCTCCCTCTGACCCTCCCTGCTATGAATGTTCTCTCTCACTCTGCTCTCTCTCAAATAAATAAATAATCTTTTTTTTTTTTTTAAGGAAAGAAAGAAAAAGAAAGCAAGATAAGGGACAAAGAGTGCTTGTTCCTACACCAGCTTTTTTCTATAGCTGCCATCTATAGTTCTCAGGTTCCCGACAAGTAACCACGTACGTTTCTCACTTTAGAGAAATAACACACTAGCACCTTTTGTTTTTCCAACAAATTTCAAAGAACAGCCCTTTTGGGCATTTGGAGAATATGTAAATAAGGAACAAGAGAGTGACTGAAAATGAGAAATGCTGAAGCAAAAGGAAGCTGTTTCACACACCAGTTGATTTGCCCATAGTTCTTTTATTGACACTTTCTCATTGTTACAAAGGGAAGGATATTGAGGATGCAGAAAGGAAAGCCATGCATACAAGGGAACATAGCACCACTTTAGGTCTCAGGAAGCAGTGAGCATCTGATGGGCCTTTGGGGAAATCGGAAAAGGGGAAACCCAATAAAGACATAACATAACTTAGAGACAAAAAGACAAAGAAATTCAACATCTTCCTGGAATCACAGTAGAGAGGCTAAATGAGATCTTCATTACTTTTCAGGGATCATAAAGCTCTGGGGGAAAAGAGGCAGAAAGATCTTCAGAGAATTATTAGGTTCACAGAATGAACAAGTAGAATTAGAAAGCCATTGACAAATATGAGGAAACAGCTGTGTTTAGGTTTTGGCAGGTGGGCAGGGAGTAGTAAAAATGCCATAAAACAGCCATTTATTGAATCACAGCTACTATATGCCAAAAACCATGCTAGGCTTTTAACAGAGTGATCCCTAATCATTGCAGCAACCCTATAAGGTAGGTAACGTCGTCGTCATCGTCGTCGTCGTCATTATTTCAGTCCTGTAGAGGACACTGGACTACAGGTTGTCCTGTCCCAGCAAGTGGCAGGGACCTCAGTGTGCCAGGCTCTGAAACCAAAGTGTTTCCACATCCTGACTTCTCCACACTACAAATTTTAAGAGGAGTTGGGTGAGGGTGACTTGGGAGTTTACAAGGTCCCAGTGAAGGTTAAAGAACAATAAGGAGATTCAGATCTGAACAGAATAACTTCTAAATTTCACAGAATTATTGGATCTTGCCCCTATAATTTCCAGGGAATGGAGAGAAAGTGGGAAAGAAGCAGCGAAGATGGTGGGAGGTAATTTTGATTGGGGAATTTCTTTGAGAAAGGGAAATGGAAGGGAACATTCAGGCCCTACAGTGGATCCTAGACAGCAATCCGGTAGTTGGGGTGGACCTGGGGCCTGACGTCGCAAACCATGCCAAGAAGTTGGGCCAGGACGCGTTCTCGGTTTCTCTGCTGAGAGCTCTGCATGCCCTGCACCTGGCGTCTTGTAGCCTGTTCCACCTCAGCTGACAGGTTCCCCTGGGAGCCCATGGCCTGGGGGGATTGGGAAAGGGATAGAAGAGAGAAAGGCAAAAGCAGAAACAGAGAAAGAAGGGTCCAGGCAGGTGGAGAGGAAGATCCTGGAGCAAGGCCAGGAAGAAAAGCCCTTGTCAAAACCACCCCCATCCCATGGAAATAGCCAGACACCAAAGAAAGCAACACAATTCTCCTTCCTTTGAGACTTGACATGCAACTTCATCCTAAAACAGACTGTAAAACCCCCACTACCTCACTATATGTGACCATAAAACTCTACCTTCCACCCCAAATGACATTATACTCCACAGAGATGGTGGCAATTCCCCCCAAAAGCTGTACAAGTTTTTCAAATGTCTCAGATTCTCTTCATTATCACATGTCTTTATCAATAACATGGCCCCTGCTAAGGGTCCCCTTCAGCCCTTTACCACCTTATTTTCTTGTAGAATCACCCTGTCCACACCTTATCAGATACACCCACCAACTTGCACACTGGGGTCCCTTCACAACTGTCCCACAACTCACCGTCTGCTGCTTGCTCTGAAATTCCTGTTCTCGCTCTCTACGGTACTGCTCCACCTCCATCTGTGCCTCCTCCTTTGCCTGCTTCAGACGCCGGGCCTTCCCTGGAAGCAGAAGAAAGGACAGAGGGTGGGGGTAGACCCCCTCACAAAACATGATAGTAGTGGTCATTGCTTTCCAGAAAGTTTTTCTGCCAACCAGGTGCTAGATTCTAACACCCACCCATTTCTTTCCTCCTAATTTCTTTCCTCCTAATCAGCCATCCCAGCCCCAGCTTTCTCCCCACCAACCTTGGATTTTCCCAGGGACTGGAAGGTTTATTGCCCACCCCCCCAATTTTCTTTCCAGACTCCTAAGGGAGAGTAGAGGAGACTCACTCTTTCTGGCATCTGCCACCTTCTCAGCCGCCCGCTTCTCGGCTTGCAGAAGCTGCTGGATACCCTGGGACTGACTGGCCATTTCTGTCGTTATGGCTGATGATGTTTTGGATGCTACCAAGGTACCAGATGGCTCCCCCCAACCCCACCCCCAACACACACACACACATACACCGCCTACTTCTCTTCCACCAGCTCCTTGCTGCAGTCCTCCACTACCCCTGGGTCTTAGTGCTCCCCTTTTCTGCTCAGCCTTCCGCACCGGTGTCTCCCCCAAACTGATCCTCCCATTGATGGCTGGCCTCTTCTCCCAGGTCTACACTGGCAGTACCCAAAAGGACCACCTGGGAGCAGCAGAGACAAGGCCCAAAGCTGTCTGGCACCATCGCAGCAGGTGCAGGGTTTTCCCTGTCGGAACGTCCAGGAGTGGGGGCAGGACCAGAGAGGAGTGAGAAGGAGACACAGAGGGGCTGAAAATGGACTGAGAAGGTAAGGAAGTCAACATGTGTCGCGTATTGGGAGAAGAGGATGGTGGGTTTCCCTGAATTCTTCCTACTTCTCTTCCCCTCTTTTTCTCTTCCTCCCGTTTCCATCTCCCTTTATCTTTCCCAAGTCTAAATTTCTGCATCCATTTCATTTGCCTTCTCCTACAGTTGTTTCTTTATGTCTTTACACGTCTTTTTAAATCTAGCCCTATTCTTGGCCTCGTCGTGGTTTTAGTTGTGGTTTTCCATTTTCACTATGATTTTTAATCCTTTTTATCTCCCCTGTTTTCTCTCTCTCTTATCTTCTATCTCTGAACCGTCTCCTCTCTCTTCCCGGTTCGGGGAGGAGAGAATAAATATTTAAATCTGCCTTTTTACTCTCGCATGCTGGTCTCCTTTTCCTCGTTTGTCGTCCAGTCTTCCGGTTTCAGGCGGACCCTTTATCCTAAATTCCCAAGTTCCCCACCCGAGCCCAGACTGAGGAAACACACACACACACACCGCCCCCTCGGAGAGAGAGAGACGACATCCGGTAACGCGTTCATTTCCGCCCTTTACCTGCGTCTCGGCTTGCGCCATTTCCGCCAGCCTAGAGTGTCTCCGCCCTTCCCGCTTCCCTTCCTCGGAGCGTCTTAAATACAGGCCTCGGGCCTACAGCTCTGGGGGTACTTGGGGTGGGGGGCAGGTCTGATGAGTAACCCCTCCCCCCAGGTCCCAGAGGGAGAAGCCTCCACATCTGTCTGCCGGGTACATCATATTCCATTTCTAGATCATTATTTGAAACTATTTGTGACTTTTAAATTCAGATTTCTGTTGATAAATTATCCCCATCATTCTTTATTTGTCTTTTTCAAAGTCTCCTATTAAAAATTATCTGGGCTAATGAGCCTCAAAGCAATTACCCTTTCTCAAATCTTACGTTAAAAAATCTGTGACCCAAGCCCCCTTCAAAAATTTTTTCAAACCTAGCATCTGGCTGAGGGATGAGAGTTAGGAGAGGCCTCATCTCTTGCTAAAGATGTAGGAAGAAGGCGGGCCAAAGGGAGGAACAAGAGGGGATGTCAGGGGCGGCGGGGGAGGGACCAGGCCAGGCTGGGGCCCTGACAGCTGCCTTTTTTTCCTTCTTCCTCAGCCCAAGACTTCCATGGCCTCCACTTCCCACCGCCAACGCCGAGAGCGTCGCTTCCGTCGTTACTTGTCTGCAGGACGGCTGGTCCGGGCCCAGGCCCTCCTCCAGCGACACCCAGGCCTCGATGTAGACGCTGGGCAACCCCCACCACTGCACCGGGCCTGTGCCCGCCATGATGCCCCTGCCCTGTGCCTGCTGCTTCGGCTTGGGGCTGACCCTGCCCACCAGGACCGCCACGGGGACACGGCGCTGCACGCTGCTGCCCGCCAGGGCCCTGATGGTGAGTTTTCCTGGTGGGGAACAAGGTGTGATGTATTGTGTATTGTGTGATGACACAATATGTAATTAGAGCAACTGGCATGTGATTAGCACACAATAGATATTGGCCAGTAGTGTTCCTGTTAAACAGATCCATACTCCGTTCACTGTCCTCTCTGCAACTCAAAAACACTAAGAGCCAAACATTTTTCACCAGACTCGTTTGGTGAGAAAAACTAACCTGAACTAAAGCGAGACTGTGAGTCGTTTTCATCCTACAGATGTCAATGTTCATACATTTCTCCACAGAAACATTCATGTGTTTGGTTATTGGAGGTGCCCAGGCCCTCCCCAGCTACTGAATATACAGTGTATGTACTTTCAGATCAGATCTACCAAATCCCAAAAACATCTGAGTTCTGAAAAACCTTTGACACTGAGGGTTTCAGATGGGGACCTATTGACAATGGACACAGCTCTGTAGAGGTAGCAGCCCTTAGGAAGATAAAACCCTCTGGCAATTTTCGCCTGCTAGAGATTTTCCTTCTAAAGTAAGAACAGTAGAGGAAAATCCCTAGGTTGGAATGAACAACCCAGTTTGATTGCTACTATTACCATCTTCTAGCTCCCCAGCAGAAACCCCTCTTACCCCCAAAACTTTCCCCATATAGGGGGGGAAAAAAACACCTTTTCTTTAATTCCCTTTAATATAGTAAGATAGGCTGGCATATTCAGATTTTTAAAAAACCAAAAACTTAAAACGAGGAGGTTTGCAAAATGTAGGCATCTAATTTGACAGCTGACGTTAAACATGGCAAGAGAGCAGAGAACCCTGTGGCGGATTTCAGACCTCCTCCAAGTTCAGACTCTACCACCTACATGCTGTGTACCAGGGACATGCAGCTTAACTTCCATGAGCCCAATTTTAATCTCTTTTTTTAATTATTATTTTTTATTTTTTAACTTGCCTCTCTAAATGGAAGTTGTGACAAGTAAATGAGGCAAGCACTTGGTACAGGTTTGGCACCCACCAGATGAAAAGTATTGTTATTTTTATTCTTATATTACCCAATTATGGCTTTTTGAGTAATAAAAATCTCTTTCGTAGTAGGATCTTCCTTCATTATATTGACATCTAAGAAGCGTATGAGATCGATACTATTATCCAATTACAGATGAGGAAATTAGGGTCTTGAAGGTTCAGGAACTTCCTGAAATATCCTAACCAACAGGTTGTCTTCCTAAGGGGGGCCTGCCCTCAGTTCCCAACCAAGCCCTGGTATCTTCTCAGGCCTTACTTCTTCTGTTCCCTGACAGCCCTGCCACCAGGTGGCCTTATGGCTCTTCGGTAGAGTGGCCCATTTCATTCCGTTTGGAGCTGCTTTAGAGACCATTAGGTCTTAAAATGCAAATACATTCTTTGAACAGATGAAATGACCCAGGATCCCCTGAGGAAAGGGAGGTTTTCCCCCATTCCCAAATTAGGTGCAAGGGGTGAGGCAGTTCCTGCTGGATTGACTGGGCTATGTGGTCACAACCAATGAGATGCCAACGAATGGCTTTTGGTAACTTCCTTTTGGGACCCGTCACCTCCTGGGGAAGTGGTCTTATGTGTCAAAGACCCTCGTATAAACATACATTAGTCAGACAATAACCATTCTCTACACACAACAAGAACTAGTGAACACTAAGAAACAATAGGTCATTTTCTCACAGTCTTTGCAAAAAGAAGAAAGTCCAAAGGCAGCCTGGTGGTTTTTTTTTTTTTTAATGTCACATTGAGTGCACTTCTACTCTGTGCCAGCACAGTACCAGACCTCTACCATCCGCTACTCACTTTGAGCTGCACAGTAGGAGTAAGCTGTGGCCCTGTTTTGCAGATAGCTGAGCTGTCTGGTTTATGTTCCGTTTGCCTTTCCAGCCTTTCCTACCATAGCACAACCACAAACCTGCAGCTCCAGCTACGTAGCTCTGTCTTCAGTGACCCCAAACGTGTTTTTCACAAGACTGCCTGTCTCTTACCTGTTGCCTTCCCATCCATCTGATTTTTACTTTGCTAAGTTATCCTCCCTTCCCAGCCCAACATAAGCCCTGCCTCCTCCTTGAAGCCCTCTTTGACCCCCGACCCCGCCTTATCTTTTCTTCCTCCATGCCTCAATCATCACTCAATATAAGCTTCCAATATTGGTGTCTTTCAAAAATGTGTTGTGCCAGTTAGTGTGAACATCCCTTTAAGGTAGAAATCACGTCTCAAAATGGAGAGGGAAAGAGCAGTGCTTCTGTCACTAAGGCAAAGTACATGTTTACTTCAGATTTTTTTTCATACATATTTTTCTTAATATAAAAGTACACCACACTAATTAAAGAACACTGGGAAATCAATCTGTACTGCTAAATTGATTATAAAGGTGGCATTTCAAATCACCAGAGGGCAGCGAGCTATTTAATAAACAACCTTGAAGTATTTGGCCCATCTGAGGAACAGTCCTACCTCATACCTGACTCAGAAGTATAGCTGCTTAAAGATCTAAGTGTGACAGGAAGGGCTCATACCAAATTCATGGGAGGAGTTTCCTCTGGGGAGGGGAATAAAATTTAGAAGGCAGCATCAGAGAAATCTTTAGTTTTATCTATGATAGTTTATTTCTTGAAGACAAAATAATGTTGCAAAAATTACAGAACAGTAACATACCTTGTGGGAGGAATAGGAGTGCTTATTGTACTATACTTTTTACATTTTTTTAAAGACTTTATTTATTTATCTGAGAGAGATAGAGCACAAGCAGGGGGAGCAGTTGGCAGAGGGAGAAGCAGGCTCCCCACTGAGCAGGGAGCCCTGTACAGGGCTTGACCCCAGGACCACGATCCAAGCATAAGGCAGATGCTTAACCAACTGAGCCACCCAGGTGCCCCTACGTTTTTTTAGATAAATAAAAAGATAATAGAAAAAACCACAAGAGGATATTTTTATAATCTTAGAGGGGAGAAAGCCTTTCTAAGGATGCAGTAAAGCCAAAGGCTATAAAAGAAAATATTGATATGGATTTAACTACATAAAAACTTTTCAAAGATGGGAGAAATTATTTACAAATACTTGACACAAGGGGGTGATATCTATAATATATAAAGAATTCTCGTGTCTACATATATAATATCTAGGAGAAAAGTAGGCAGAGAATATGAACAGGTCATTCACAAATGAAGTAAAGAGCCAGGGGCGCCTGGCTGGCTCAGTCACCAGAGCTTGTGACTCTTACTCAGGGTCGTGAGTAGAGATTACTTAAAAATAAAATCTTTTTTAAAAAGAAAGAAAGAAAGAAAAAGCCAAGGAACATATAAAGTACAGTAAATTTCATTAATAAGATCGTTTTTTTCATATATCAGATGAGCGAAATTAAAAGGATTGGTTGATGATACTCAATCTTGGTAAAGGACAACACAGGCATTCTTATATTCTCTGTAGGAGTATATGTTGGCACAAATTTGAGAGCAGTTTGGTAAAATCGCTCATGTCCTTTGACTCAGAAATTCCACTTCTGATAATCTACCCCACAGAAATACTGTAAGGAGTCTACAAAGACATATGTAGGAGGCTGAACATTTTTGAAAACAAAGTCTATTGACTGGGCGTGGGGAGATGTTTGTTTCATACGCATAGCGGAACACTACATGGTCATAAAAAAGAATGAGGTAGAGTGTGTACGCTCCTGTGGAAAAGTACGAATGAGATGGTAGGTGAAAAAAGCAAGTTGCCAAACAAAACATATAGCATGATGACATCTCTGAAAAAAAGTCATCCTGTGTATGCATTTGTACCCAGACAGGACCGGAAGGGACCACAGCAAACTGTTAACAGTGATTAAATGTATTCTTCGTTCTTTAAAAAGAAAATTTTCTCATTAGTTATATCCCTTTCACATTGAAACATTAACCAGGGGTGCCTGGGTGGCTTAGTCAAGCATCTGCCCTCGGCTCAGGTCATGATCCCAGGGTCCTGGGAGGGAGCCCCACATCAGGCTCCCTGTTCAGTGGGAAGCCTGCTTCTCCCTGTCCCACTCCCCCTGCTCCTGTTCCCTCTCTCGCTGTCTCTCTCTGCCAAGTAAATAATAAAATCTTTTTTAAATTTTTAAATAAATAAAATAAAATATTAACCAAATAAGATTGGAGGACAGCCATCCATAGTCTTACCACCCAGAGAATAGAGTTTTTACATATTTTTTTCTAGTCTGTCTTTTTTTTCAACCATAGGATTTGGCCTCTTCTTTTACACAGTTGTGGTTGAATCCTATGTATAGTTTTATAGCCAGCTTTTTCCACACACGAACATTTTTAGGGGTTATTGAATATTCTGTACCATATTTTACTTACCATGTTTTATAGTCCTTAAAATCCACGAATTTAAAAACCTGTGCAAGCCTGAACACGCACCTATCCTCGTACCTGCTGTGAACTGTAGTGGGGAGTAAGCAGTTGAAAGACAGGACAAGGTATTTGCTGGGTGGGACAGGTGGAGAGGGCTGGTGACAGGTCACATCAGTGGTAAAGAGAAGGGCCCCTCCTCCTCTCATCCTGTTGGGGTTTAAGCTGGGCAGCACGCAAGTGTACCAAGAGATGATGGGTGGCGGGCGATGGGCCTTGGCCAGCCAAGGTGGGCCCATTGTGCTATCCTACCTTCCTACCTTCCTGGCAGTGACAGGATAACCCTTCCCTTGTCCCATCCTTTTGCCAGGTGGCCAGTACTTGGCAGCACCACAAAGTAAAGATTTAAGGACTGGCCGCCTATTTCCTCCTGCCCTAAGGAGAGAAAGTAGGTCCACAGGAAGGGAGGGTGCCTCACTCACCTTCCTCTGTCCCAGGAGTGAAAGAAGTGCTTGGTGGCCATAGGCAGTAGGCTGGGCCAGGGGTAGAGTGCCAGGCTGGCCATAAAGTGGGCAGCATGGACTTCAGCTGATGCTAGAGTGGATGCAGTGAGGTCAGGGCTCAGGAAAAAGGAAGAGGAGAGTTCAGGAACATCAGTCCTTCTTTTTACCCCCACCCTCCTGTCAGCCAGCGCCTGGGTGGGACCCTCTATCTCAGCCCCTTTCTCCTGCCCTAGATCAGTAGTCAATTTGGAAAGAGCTTGCTTTGCTGCTGAGAACATTTTTGTGGCTTAAACTTGTTGCTGGTGTAGACCCTCTACCTCCCCACCCCTCTCCCAGAATGCACTGTATGAGGTTGGCTGAGAGAAATTCCCCTCCCTGAAAACATTTATTTTACTCAGTTTTATTGAAAAGTGATATGAAATGGTTCCTGTTATTTATTTATATATTTATAATGGCGCAGAGTAAAATGTTCAGTTATTTTACCGGTCTGAATTATAGCTTTGGGTCAGAAACACAGTAAGAGTTGTAAAGTGACAATATTTTCAAACCAAAAATGAAATACATAGTTAGAGGTTTTTGACATTGCCCAGGGTGTCTGGAGGCAGGCTGGAAAATGTCATTTAACACAGTAGAACTCCTAGGACACTAAAATAGTTTGTAGGGACTCGGATCAGAATATTTGCTTCTCACGCATGTGGTAAACTATCAGTAAATATTTGTCAGTGACAGTGATTTCCTAATACCCAGGAGGCTTCTGTGTGGGCAACCATTTCCATTGCTGTAGGACCAAGGGAGTGAGTGACCAGCAGGATTCAAGATGGCAGCCGTGTCAAGGAATGGGAGTCCCAGCTAATTTCTGCTCACTGCTCTCCCACCAACAGCCTACACGGACTTCTTCCTGCCACTGCTGAGTCGCTGCCCTTCTGCTATGGGAATAAAGAATAAGGATGGGGAGACCCCTGGGCAAATTTTGGGCTGGGGACCCCCCTGGGATTCTGCTGAAGAGGAGGAAGAGGACGAGGCCTCTAAGGAGCGGGAATGGAGGCAGAAGCTGCGGGGAGAGCTGGAGGATGAGTGGCAAGAGGTCATTGGGAGATTTGAAGGTGAGGAATCCATTCCCATCCACAGCTGCCCTTCTTCCCCTTGACTGCTTTTCCTGTACCCACCGCATGCATGTTCTGCTGGCCTTCTCTACCCCCTTCCTCTATACTGCCCTCCCCTCTTGCCTGTCACCTCCTCAACAGCATTTCCCGGCCCCCATCCTGCCCTCCCAAACAGATGATGCCTCCCATGAGACCCAGGAGCCCGAGTCCTTCTCTGCCTGGTCAGAGCGCCTGGCCCGGGAGCATGCACAGAAGCACCAGCAGCAGCAGCTCGAGGCAGAGGGAGCCTGCCGACCCCCACGGGCTGAGGGCTCCAGTCACAGCTGGCAACAGCAGGAGGAGGAGCAGCGGCTCTTCCGAGAGCGAGCCCGGGCCAAGGAGGAAGAACTGCGTGAGAGCCGAGCCAAGAGGGCACAGGAGGCTCGTGGGGACCGAGGGCCAGAGCCAGCCAGGGCTGGGCCCAGGGCAGAACACCCAAGAGGAGCAGGGAGGGGTAGCCTCTGGCGCTTTGGCGATGTGCCCTGGCCTTGCCCTGGGGGAGGGGACCCGGAAGCCATGGCTGCAGCCCTGGTGGCCAGGGGCCCCCCCTTGGAGGAGCAGGGGGCCCTGAGAAGGTACTTGAGGGTCCAGCAGGTCCGCTGGCACCCTGACCGCTTCCTGCAGCGATTCCGAAGCCAGATTGAGACCTGGGAGCTGGGCCGCGTGATGGGGGCTGTGACGGCCCTTTCTCAAGCCCTGAACCGCCATGCAGAGGCCCTCAAGTGACCCCAGGGAAAGAGTGAGAAACTGCAGGGAGTGCAGCCTTAGAGGCAGGGCAGTAGTGAGGGGAAGGTCAGGTATGGGGACGACAAGGAAGAGGCTGATGCTATGCAGCAAAGGATATGGGGTGGGAGCAAAACTTGTAACGAGTGGGAGTGGGGAGGATATGGGCCACCACCACTGCTCCTTGACTCCTCCATTTCCTAATAAGACCTGGTTCCACATCTCACTCCTAGTGTCTCTGCCTTTTTCCATTGCTGTGGTTTTCATCATACATGACATCTCCTTTCCCACCCCGCCTGCCAGAACCCGCAGCTCCTACACACCTGCAACACGCACGTACACACCAAGATGGGCTCTCAGCTGGAGCCAAGAAGGCCCTGCTTGCCCAGCCACAAAGGCAGCTCTGAGAAGACCCAGTTTGCCCACCAGTCACCACTCCCTGCGCTGGGCTCCTCCACTGTCAGTGGCTGGAGAAATAGACATGAACAGAGACGAAAAAGGGAACAAAACCAGTTTCCCTCCTCTCCCCAGTTCCCCAGCCAGAACCACATCCTCCTCCTCACTGAACACCCCCTCCCCCCAACACAGGGCTTTCCCTTTGCTGAGTCACTGAATGATCTGAGTTGGGGGCAGCTGGAGCTGGGGGCCATGAGGAGGTTGTGGGAGGATGGGATAGAAGCAGAATGGACAGAGGAAGAGCCCTGTGGGGGAGTGGAATTTCGGTTGCTAAAATTAGGAGCAGGGGAAGGAGGTGGAAAGAGCCAAATTATGTAACCTGGATTGTCTGTTCTTGGGCAACCAGGGATCCACACCCAAGGCCGTCTCCCCTCTAGCTCCTCAATCCTATGTCTCCTCCAGGGCCCCAGTCCTTTCCAGCTTCTGCCCCTCTCCCACACCTAGGCTTTATCTCTGGGCAGTCTAGACTTGGCCTTCCAGATACACCCCTGTTGCTGAAGTTGAGGAAAAGGTCCTGAGGGGCAGTGGGAGGGGGTCTGGCGCCATCTCTTTCTCTGTTCTGTACTCAATCTCCACTCAGGCTCCCCAGAACGGGGAGAGGAAGTTGTAGACAGTACCAAACGCCACTGCCATCCTCCAGGACACAACAGGGAATGCCACGAAAAGAAAAGTTACAGGCATGCGCTGGCGTATGCAGTCTACATGCGTCTACAACAGAGAATCTTAAGAATCAGAAATGAATTTTTTAGGTGTGGAGCCCTGGTGTACTCAACCCAGAGGGCGGTAGAGCATAGGGAGGGAAGCCCGTGGAAGCAGGGGAACACGGGGTGGGCCCAAGACCTTGGGAGAAGACAGCCAGGAGATGGAAGGCCTCCCAGGGACCAGGCATCTGTTCAGGGTCAGGAGGAGGAAGGGCTGGTGAGAAAGATCCTGTGAGAGGAAGCTGCTGTGATTCAGAGAAGAGCCTGCAAGCTGTGAGCAACCCAGGCGTCCGGTTCCTCTCACAGGCTGAAGATTTCGGAAGTGGCATGCAAAGAGCCCAGGTTTGGAGTTGGGGGGAGTTGGGGGAGTTGGGGTTAGGATCCCTAAGCTGGGGGTTGAGAGATAAGCAACAGAAACCTTTGGTGTCCAAATTTGCTCCTCCATCCGGCAAATATTTCTCTGGTTTTGAAGCGCATCGTTTCCACTCTGCAAGAGTTACATAAAACCAAATCAAAATAAGCCCTGATACCTGGCCCCCAAACCACCTTCTTTTCAACGTCCCTCCCTGGTGTCTGGCCCCCAGCCCTTTTGGGGGTTCCCCTGAGATGAGGGCTGTTCACTTTCTCTGACCACAGGGTTTCCGCTTCTGTGTCTCTTGTTTCCTAGGCTGACAAAAATACTGAGCCCTAGAGGCCCTGGCTTCCTCTGACCCCCCGGGGCCAGGCAGCAGGCATCCTGTCCACCGTGGTGGGGGCAGGGAGGGGGGCCCAGGGATCCCCAAGGGATGACTCAGTGCCTACTGTGAAACACTGGGGAGGTGTGAATGTGTGCATCTGCTCTCGAGAGCTGGAACGAGGAATCAATTCTTGGTGAAGGATGACGTGCTGGGGTTCGGTTAGAAAAACAGGATTAGGGAACAAGACCAGTGAGATCAAAAAGGGTCAGTTGGGGGATTGGGCTTGGGGCCAGCTTGAGTTAAGCTAGGAAAAGGATCTGGGAGGGACTCTATTCAGTGTAGTTCAAATGAGCAACAAGTAGCCCAAAGAGAAATCCAGACTGCTGCAAGTTTGCCTTCCAACAGGGGAAGCGAGGTCTATACCTAATTGTCATTCAGGGCATGATGCTGAGTACATGTTGGGGAGTAAGACATAGTGGATACAGAAAAGGGGTGGGGGAGGATGCTGAGCCAGGAGAGGGCATTTAACTGGTGCTGATGAATGGGCAGAATTTCTTTTTTTTTTTTTTTTAAGATTTTATTTATTTATTCGACAAACAGATCACAAGTAGGCAGAGAGGCAGGCAGAGAGAGAGGACGACGCAGGCTCCTCGCTGAGCAGAGAGCCTGATGCGGGGCTCGATCCCAGAACCCTGGGATTATGACTTGAGCTGAAGGCAGAGGCTTTAACCCGCTGAGCCATCCAGGCGCCCCACGGGCAGAATTTCTATGGGTAGAGATGAAGAGACAGACTCCGTAGACAAGTGAAATGGCTTCAACTGAGACCAGGAGTCAGAAAACAGTATATTGAGGAAAAGATGAATGTCCTGAGACAAAGCACAGGTGTGAGTAAGCACGTGTTGAAGAGAGGCCCGCAGGAGGCCAAGGTAAAGGGTCTGGGACCTTTTCCTATATGTCTCAGTGCTAGTGGCACTAGCTGCTAGTGGCAGCTAGCTGTGCAGAAGAGAGGGAGAGAACAGGAGAGTGCTGCAGGGGTTACAGATGAGGAGTAAAGAAAGCAACGATCAATTACTCATTCTATGAACACCTGCCATGTCAAGCCCTTTCCTAACAGGAGTAATCCTGCCAACAACTGTTCAGAAGGTGGGTGGGAGATCTCCATTATAAAGAGGAAACCAGGGGTGCCTGGGTGGCTCAGAGGGTTAAGCCTCTGCTTTCGGCTCGGGTCATGGTCCCAGGGTCCTGGATCGAGCCCCGAATCAGGCTCTCTGCCCAGCAGGGAGTCTGCTTCCCACTCTCGCTGCCTGCCTCTCTGCCTACTTGTGATCTCTCTCTCTGTGTCAAATAAATAAATAAAGTATTTTAATAAATAAATAAAGAGGAAACCAGGACTCATAAACATACTGAACTTGCTTAAGGCCACATGGAGAAAAAGTAGCGGATTAACACTAAGCGCATCTTACTCCAAAACTTGTGTACTTTCACTTAGGTCCGAGTACTTCCAAACAGCATTAAAGGAGGCAACAGATCTTAAAAACTTTGAGAGGATAAGTCATTAGCACAAGACAACCGATGGGACAGTGGGAGGAATCTTAGAAGAGGAACCTTAGATGGCTCTGAATTTTGAGCCTAGGGGATTAGAAAGATGATTCCCTAAGCCTAGAAGGAGACCCCAAGCTGAAGGGAACGATAAGGAATTCTGTTTCAGACACTGAGGCAATATATTTTGATTAAGCACAAAAATATATTTGATAGGAGCAGAGCACTCCGCTAGACAAAAGGTTTAAAGGAAATATAAAGTCACTGCCCTCATAGAACTTGCAGTCTAATGAGATAAACAATCTACAACTACAGGTAACAACTACAGGTCATAAGGGAGGTGCACCTTCTTAGAGTAATCAAGTGTTCAAGGAAGGCCTGCTGAGTTTGACGTGCTGCCGTAACAGGCGGAGATTTCCAGCAAGCAGGTCAGGAGCTCAAGAGAAAAGTGTGAGCTGGAGGGGTAGATTCGGGCATCATTCCCTTCCTAGTGGAGATTGAGCCTCGGAGTGCGCAGGATCCTCGAGAGAAGATGACCAGAAGAGCCCCGAAGACGGTCTAAGCAAGAGGAATCAATAAAGGAGGGAGGTGGGGAAGCGGTCAGAGAAGTAGGGCAAGGGAGGGGTGTGCCAAGCAGAGACAGAGCCACATCTAATGTTTCAAAGAGGTTGAGTAGGGGAAGGTTGAAAGATCCTTTGGGTTCAGGAACTAGACAATTACAAATTTTGAGAAAACAGTTTCCACTTACCAGAGAGGCAGAAATCACTTTACATAGGTTGAGGAATGAGTGGGAGGTGAGGAAAGGGAGGTGGTGGGTACAAAGTCATAGAATGGTGAATATGGAAGATAACTAAGAATCATCTCTAGGGCAACCCACGAATTTTACAGATGAGGAAAATGTTACCAGTTCCCAAAAAAGTGGGTAGTTAAGGGGGCTAGTCTCGAGACATCACACAGAAAAGGAAGGTGAGAGATGAAATGGCAGAGAGAAAAACAGAGTCCAGGGAAAGATTTTTTTCAAGAAATAAAATTGAACATGTTTGTGAAATGAAAGCAGGGCGCACGAAGAGAGAAAGATCCTGAAAATGGGAGGGGTGGGGTGGAAAATATAGTAAAGACACGGGAAGTGGAATACAGAGCAAAAGGATCAGGCTTGGACAGGATAAAGAGTTCTTCTCAGAGTCAAAAGAAAAGAAAGATGGGGCATCTGGGTGGCTCAGTCGGTTAAGCGTCTGCCTTTGGATCAGGTCATGACCCTGGGGGCCTGGGATCTAGCCCTGGGCCAGGCTCCCTACTCAGTCCCAAGTCTGCCTCTCCCTCTGCCCCTCCCCCAACTCATGCTCTCTCTCTCAAATAAATGAAAAAATATATTTTAAAATTAATTTAAATTTAAATTTAATTTTAAAAAAAAGTTGGGGGGAGCCTGGGTGGCTCAGTCAGTTAAGCATCTGCCTTCGGCTTGGGTCATGATCTTAGGGTCCTGGGATGGAGTCCCATTTTGGGCTCTCTGCTCAGGGGAGAGTCTGCTTCTTCCTCTTCCTGCTGTTGCCCCTGCTTGTGCCTGATCACTCTCTCTTGCTCGCTCTCTCAAATAAATTTTTTAAAAAATTGTTTAAGTAAATAAGGGGCGCCTGGGTGGCTCAGTGCATTAAAGCCTCTGCCTTCGGCTCAGGTCATGATCCCAGAGTCCTGGGATCGAGTCCCGTGTTGGGCTCTCTGCTCAGCAGGGAGCCTACCTCCCCCTCTTTCTGCCTGCCTCTCTGCCTACTTGTGATCTCTGTCTGTCAAATAAATAAATAAAATCTTTAAAAAAATAAAAAATAAATAAAATACAAGTTGTATTCAAGTTTCTTTTTTAAAAAAGATGACATGTAAATAAAGTGAAGAAAAAAGAAGGAAGTGAAGAGATCAGCTTGGGTGGCCTTAAGCTCAATGAAATAGATGACAGCTTCACCAACTGAGAGTTAAGAGGTAAAATTGAGGTGTAAGAGGCACAGAGATTTAGAATATCACCTGCAGGAGTAGAACAGCAAATCAAGAAAAGAAGATTGAGAAATCCTGAGGGCCCTCTCAGGTTAGATGGCCAGGATGAGCAGAAGACCCCTTCTGGTGACATGACTCTCCTGCAGTGTGTGGCAGCCTAGGAGAAAGCCCCCAAAATAAGACCACTGAGTTTATCCAAAACAAGTTTTTCAAGGTCATCTTGGTAGAACACCAAGTGATCCTAAAGTGCTAGTGGGTGGCTCAGTCAGTTAAGCACCTGACTCTCGATTTTGACTCAGGTCATGATTTCAGGGTCCTGAGGTCAAGCCCCACATTGGGCTCTGCCCTGGGCATGGAGCCTGCTTAAGACTCTCTCTCTCCCTCTGCCCCTCCCCCTGCTCACGCTCTCTCTAAAACAAATAATAATAATAAAAACTAATAAAGTGCTAGTGAAAGTAGCTGAAATGTTTGACCATGCAGTGCAAGTTAAACCAGATGGACAAGGAAAACAAGGAAAGAAGAGGGGTTGGAAGTCTTGGTAAGAATGGAGAAACTAGTATGATGGGAGGGAAGAGTTGGGGGGTTGAAAAGTGAATGGGGGTTGTGAGAGGGAAAAGTTGGAGCTCAAGATCTCAAAGATGTAGCCCTTTCAAGTGATGCTGAGGTCTGAGATACAACCTTGCTCATGGGTGCCTAAACAGGAGCAGGGAAAGAGGCTGTAAAGCTTTGTAACTGAGAAAGTTGAAGCACTGAGAGGACTGTGTGAGATAATTTTGTGTGGTTTTAAAGTCTCTAAAGATGTTGGTGGGGATGCGATATGGAGAAAAACTGAGCTAGAATTAAAGTTGTTAAGAATGTGATAAAGATGTTGGTAGGGAAGACTGCTGAGCAGATAGGAAGAGCGTGGCAAATGCAGAAGGCACGGGCTTCAAGAGAAGAAAAGGAGGTTACCAGTGGTGCTGACTAGTGGTCTCTCCTCTGCCCTCTGCCCCTTGTGATTGGGTAGAAGGAAGAGCAGACTTCACCGAAGAGAAAACGAGAATCATTAGGGCAAATCCAAGTTCTATGCCAGAGGAAGAGTCTTTGAAAAATGAGACAGAGAATTTTAATCTATGAGGAGTTCCACTGCATATTGTGAAATGGATTGGTAGAAGTGTCCTGTGGGGTAAAGAGTCTAATCCAGGGAGGTTAGATCCCAGTGAAAGTTCAGGAGAAGAAAAAGCCTGGAGGGTTTTGCTTCTGGAAACAAGAGTTTGCTGCCTCTGGAATTTAGAATGGAAGGTACATAGTATTTATTATGATGGAAAAAAACATAAATACCTGGAAGGTCATAGGGGGAAGCACAAGACAAAGCATGTCTTCCAGTTCCATGGTTTTAAATGCCATCTTCATGCTGATGACTCCCAGTGTTGTCTCTCTAGCTCTGACCTTGCCTTTGAAAGCCAGACTTCTATCCAACTGCCAAGCGTCTTCTCCACTTGGATGTCTGCCCAATGGATTTAGACTTAACATATTCAAAATTGAACTTTTTGTTCTCCTACTTCATCAGAATCCACATTCTTCCCAGTCTCCCTATCTTCCAACACCCCCTAAAATCCATCCACTCTCTCATAGAGTACTGACAATTCTACCCTGAGATATATCCCACATTTGTCTACTTTTCTCCATCTTTATGGCTGCCACCATCTTCTCTCCTCCTATCGCTGCCATTGTCTCTTAACTGATGTCCCTGCTTTCATTCTTTCCTCCTACAACACAGTCTAGACAAGATCTTTTTTTTTTTTTAAGAGTTCATTTATTTATTTGGGAGAAAGAGCGAGCAAGAGAAAGAAGCATGAGCGGGGGAGCAGCAGACAGAAGAAGTAGTCTCCCCACTGAGCAGGGAGCTGGGTGTGGGACTCGATCCCAGGACCCTGGTATCATGACCTGAGCTGGAGACAGATGCTTAACTGACCGAGCTACCCAGGATCTTTAAAAAACATAAATCCAGTCGCCTCTGCCTCACTCCTCACTGTCCTCTTCCTCCTCCCCACCCACTTCTCCTCCCCTCTGCCTTTATACACACACATACACACATACGTATATACACCCTCCAAAGGCTTCCCATGGTTGAACAAAAGCCAGCTGCTTTATTTCTCTTTGAACAGTCCTGCGTGATCTGGCTCCTGCCTCCTCTCTCTGACCTCATTGCCCACCCCACTCCTGCTCTCTCTCTGTTCCAGCCACATCAGTTCCTTTTCTGTCCCTCAACACCCCCAGCTCATTTCTACCTTCCACCCTTTGCAGTAGCTCTTCCCTTTGCCTGGAATGCTTCTCCCCTAAACCTTCAGCTGGTCACTCTTATTTGTCATTTGGGTCTCAGCTTAAATGCCACTTAGAGAGGACTTCCTGACCACTGTGTCTAAAGCAGTTCTCTGCCACTCCTCACGTCCCCTGTATTGTTTCCTCTTAGCACTACTTACTGACTTCTGTATATTTCTTTACTGCCTTGCCTTACTAGGATGTCTGCTTTGTTTGCCTCTATTTCCTTATTGCCTAGCACAGTGCCCAGCACATAGTAGGCAATTCTTAAGTGGGGGTTAAAAAAAAGCACCTTAAATGAAGAGATGGATGAATAATGGAATAAAACAGGAGAAAGCTCATCTTTAGTTTTGTGGCTTCGATTGGACTTGACTTTTGAGTCAGGTTTAACTATAGGGTCAGGTGTGGAGATGAGTTGATTTCAAAATTAGCTGTAGGAAACAAGATTGGGTTAGTTTAGAGGATAAGTTTATTTTCAGACTTATTTATTGGAATGTATTTAGAACTGAGGTTACCATTGAGTAGTTTGAGTTGCAATTTAGGTTGAGGTTAAATTTGAGTTAGGGTCAAAGTTAGTATTAAATCCCAATATAGGGGCACCTGGGTGGCTCGAGTGCCACATCAGGCTCCCTGCCCAGCAGGAAGCCTACTTTCCCTCTCCCACTCCCCCTGCTTGTGTTCCTGCTCTTGCTTTCTCTCTCTCAGTCAAATAAATAAATACGATCTTTAAAAAAATAAAATAAAATAAATCCCAATATAGGTTTTGAGGCTAAGTTCAAGTTTGAAGCTAATGTCATTTCAACATCATTTAGAAGCCTGAGATTTCACTAGTTTCTCTACATAGCCCACTGTAGAGACTGTATTTCCCTGAGTTTGGGGCACAAGACTCTAGTCATCACCCCTCCCACCCAGGGAAAGCCCCAAACCAACTGCTGGCCTCTCCAAGAAAGAAACCAAATTTCACACAACCTCCGAAACTGAGATTGAAACCAAGATTGGCCCATCTCAAGGAGCATCCTTCAGCATATCACAAACGTCTGTGACACTGAGCCTCAGCCCAGTTCTCGCCCTCCTTCCTCTCTGTCTCTCATGTCTCCCTACCACTCTTTCACACCTTCCCCTTTTCGTCCCTCAATGCCCGGTCTTCCTCTCTGACCTAAGTTTCTCCCTTTCTCAGTTTCTCATCGTTAATGGCAACACTGTTTTATATTTTAATATAACTGAGGTCTCCTAGTCCATCAGCTCCTGTCATTAGAGAAACAGAAAGAGACAACAGGAAGGAAAAGGAATTCCGGAGAAAGAGAGACATGGAGAAAAGGAAAGGAGCAGAGACCAAAAGGGAGACCATCCGTGATGTAAGAGGCAGTAGGTTAAAAGAATAAGAAGAAATCAAACTATAGACCAAAATTTTTTTTAAAGATTTATTTATTCAGAGGCACCTGGGTAGCTCAGTTGGTTAAGCATCTGCCTTCTGCTCAGGTCATGTTCCCAGAGTCCCAGGATCAAGCCCCACATCGGGCTCCCTGCTTGGTGGGGAGTCTGCTTCTCCCTCTTACCCACCTCCCCCCCCCGGCCCACTCGTGATCTCTCTCTCTCTCAAATAAATAAATGAAATCTTAAAAAAAGATTTATTCATTTATTAAAGAGAGAGCGAGTGCACGCAAGAGCTTGGGGAGGGAAGGAACAGAGAGAATGGGAGATAGAGAATCTCAAGGCGACTCCCCACTGAGCATAGAGCCCAACTCGGGACTTGGGACTCAATATCACAACCCTGAGATCATGACCTGAGCCAAAACCAAAGGTTGGATGCTTAATTGACTGAGCCACCCAGGTGCCGCTAGAAGAAGATATTTAAAAGGGGCATCTGTGGCCACTCTTCCTCCATCACATCTGCTCAGCCCCCATATCTGTAGATTTTGCCTAGAAACTCTCTCGTTCTTTCCATCCTCCTGCTGCTGCCTCAGTCTAAGTGTAAGCTCTTATCATCTCCTTGCCAGGTTATTGCATAAGTTTCCTGACTTGTTTCCACCTTCTGCTTTTCCCTCCAGCCCCTCAACTTCTGTACCCCAATCCATTCTTCATGCAGCTTCCAGACTCTTTTTTCTGATGTACCAATCTGCGTGAGTCCCTCTCTCACTTAAAAATTTTGGTGACTCCCCATCTTAATTAGGATGAAATCCAAACTTCTTTTCTTGGTTTCAAACCCTTCAGAATGGCGTGCTCAGATCATGATCCTGGCGTCCTGGAATTGAGGCCCACATTGGGCTTCCTGCTCAGTGGGGAGCCTGCTTCTCCCTCTCCGGCTGCCTGCCACTCTCCCTGCTTGTGCTCTCTCTCTCTCTCTAATAAATAAATAATAAAATTTATTAATTTAAAATTTATCTTTAAAAAACTAATAAATCCTTCAGAATGTGTTCTCAGCTTACCTCCCAAGCCTCATCTCTGCTCCTTCTATTCATACCCAAAGTATAAATAAAGTGAAGGAAAAAGAAGGAAGTGAAGAGATCAGCTCAGGTGGCCTTAAGCTCAATGAAATAGATGACAGCTTCACCAACTGAGAGTAAAGAGGTAAAATTGAGGTGTAAGAGGCACAGAGATTTAGAACATCAACCCTAGGAGTAGAACAGCGAATCAAGAAAGAAAGATTGAGAAATCCTGAGGGCTCTCTCAGGTTAGATGGCCAGGATGAGCAGAAGGCCCCTTCTGGTGACATGACTCTCCTGCAGTGTATAGCAATCTAGGAGAAAGCCCCAAGAATAAGTCCATTGAGTTTAGCCAAAACAAGTTTTTCAAGGTTATCTTGGTAGAATATCAAGTGATCCTAAAATGCTAGTGAAGGGCTACCTGGGTGGCTCAGTCGGTTAAGCACCTGACTCTCGATTTTGACTCAGGTCATGATTTCAGGGTCCTGAGGTCAAGCCCCACATTGGGCTCTGCCCTGGGCATGGAGCCTGCTTAAGACTCTCTCTCTCCCTCCTGCTCCCCCTCTGCTCAGGCTCTCTCTCAACACTTAATGCCTAACCTCCCTCCCCAAGCCAAGTTCAATGGTTTTTCTGTGCACAACCATAAGCCCACCATCACACTCTATTGTAATTATCTGCTAACTTTCCTGTCTTCCTTGTTGGTTTTGGAGGCCCCAGAGTGCATGGGGACTCTCTTTCACATATGTATCTTCAATGTCTTATATAAGGTGCTCAATAAATGTTTGTGAAATAGAGAGAAAGCTAAAGATGTGGAAGGAGAATGAAAAGAGACAATAGTCTTATCGGACTAGGAAGGCACAAAAGGCAAAGGGCCTCAAGAAGGGGGAGGAAAGCAGGAGAAATGGCTCATACACACCCTGAATGTTATTTATGTGCCACGGGACCCCAAGACTACTCAGAAACATTGTGCCAGAGGAGGACAACCATATCCCCATGTCACAGGGGCAGGGAGGGGGGGGGCCTTTAGCCATTCAAAACTCTCAAAATGAAAGCATACCAACATCAATAAAAATAACCATGATATTTGAGATAGCCAATTTTCTTAATCTTCTGAAACATGGACAAAACCATCTTTAGAAAACTTGCTTTTTTTTTTTTTACTTACAAATTAAGTGAAAACTGGCTCATTTTTAAGAATGTTCATATCAACATCTTTCATAGTGGCCAAAAAGTAGAGACAAACCAAACGTCTATCAACAGAAGAATGGGCAAGTAAGCTAGAGTATATTCACACGATAGACTATTACATCCTAATGAGAAAAAAAAAAAAACATACTGATAAATGCAGCCACATGGATAAATCCAAACATCGCATTGAGTGAAAGAAGTCAAACCCAAACAGTACATTCTGTGTGACTTCATCTCTGACATTCAGAAGCAGGAACAATTAATCTATGGTGATAGAGGTCAGAACGTGGTTGGTTATCTTTGGAGGGTATCAGCTGGGAGAGGGGCATGAGAGAACCTTCTGGGGACCTGCAAATATGTTGAACTGGATGGTGGCTTTATGGCTATAATCAGATGGCAAAGCTCATCAGGCTATAAACTTAAGAGACATGTGCCTTATTGTACCCAAGTTAAAAGGGGGGAATCTTAAACAGTATCCTGGCTCTGCAAACACAGCTTCCAGACAAGTCCTTTGGTCATCCCCCGCCTACCCTAGCTCACCCACCCTCAAGCTCCTCCTGTGTGGAATTCCAAAGCCTTCCCTGTAGAGAACTTTGGACGTTACTACATTCCTCCAGCCCAGAGCGTGTGTTTGGGGTTATATAAATCTGATCTGGGGCCCCTGGGCGGCTCAGCTGGTGAAGCATCTGCCTTCCGCTCAGGTCATGATCCCAGGGTCCCAGGATCGAGTGCTACATCACATCATGCTCCCTGCTCAGCAGGAAGTCTGCTTGGAATTCTCCCTCTCCCTCTCCTGCCTTTCCCCACTCTCTCTCTCTTTCTCTGTCTCAATTAAATAAATAAATAAAATCTTAAAAAATAAAAAAATCTGATCTGTGGCAACATCTCTTAATAGGGGAACCATGACATTTATCTTC
Organism: Martes martes; assembly: GCF_963455335.1. Taxonomy (NCBI): domain Eukaryota; kingdom Metazoa; phylum Chordata; class Mammalia; order Carnivora; family Mustelidae; genus Martes; species Martes martes. The sequence goes on along the minus strand of NC_137893.1, from coordinate 120,507,980 downwards.
CAAACGAGGACTCTGTGAGAGCAAAAGGGAGATCCATGAACATTTTTACCAGGACAACAAGCACAAACTAGAACGTCCCAGGCAAAGGGGTATATAATGCAACTTCTTGATAGAAAACCTGCCAGAGGACCAGGAAAATGCACATACTGGGACGAGTGAGACTTGAACCATTTGGGACAAGGACGAGGGTAGACGAGGAGGAAATGGGCACAGAGAGTAGCCTGTAATCAACCAAGGGTGCAGAGGTGTTATATATAATCGCTCTTCAGGGAACCTGGCCTCCAGCCCACGCCCCAGCTGCTCCCATCCCCCTCCTCCCCGAACTGACTGTCCCTTCTCTGGAACTCCTAAGGCTGACCCTGCTCCCTGGCCCTCCCAGCCCACGATTCCCCTGACCCCGCTCCCTTTCCCAGAACTCAGTCGTCTGAGCCCCCAGCCTGTGGTTCACTCCTAGGCCTCAGCCTTTCCTGCCTTCGACTGAAACGGCAGCATCTTCTCAGCCCTGGGGGCTTCCCCAGGCCCAGCCCGGGGCCTAGAACCCGCCCGCCGCCTGCCACGCTGCCACGCTGCCACTGCCGCTTCCTCTATAAAGGGACCCAGGCGTCCAGGCCCAGGGGCCCCGCATAGCAGGTGAGACTCTCCCCCCCGGTCTCCTGGGGCTGCCTGGGCGGCGCACTCCCCTGGGCACCCCTGCCCCTCCGCGGGCGCCCGGGCACGCCCGTACCTCCTGCCTGGGGCTGGGCCTGGGGCTGGGCCTGGGGCTGGGCCTGGGGCGGGAGGGGGGGTCCGTGTGGTTTGTTCCCCGCTCTCTGACTCTTCATCAGTCAGTCTTTTTTCTGTGTCTGTCACACGTTCTCTGTTTCTGCCACGCTCCCTCTCTGTTCCCTTCTCGTGCCTGTTTCTCTTTCTGTGCCCCCCTGCTCACACCGGGGTTTTCCTGACTGCATCTTGTCCCCTTCTCTCTGCCGTGGCGCTGGCTCTCCCGCTGCTGTCTCCGCCGGCAGGAGGCCCGTCATCCGCCCCGTGCCCCGCCCCGCTCACTGTCTCTCTCCCCGCAGGTTCTCCCCATGACACCACCTGGACGACTCTACCTCCTGCGGGTGTGCAGCGCCCCCCTCCTCCTCCTTCTGGGGCTGCTGCTGGCCCTGCCGCCTGAGGCCCAGGTGAGGCAGCAGGAGAATGGGGGCTGCAGGGGGTGGGCCCGCCAAACTTTGGGCCCTAGAGCCACGCTCCACCCTCTTGTCCCCTAGGGGCTTCCTGGTGTCAGCATCTCACCCTCAGCTGCAGGGACTGCCTACCACAACCCTCAGAAGCACTTCGCTCCAGGCACCCTCAAACCTGCTGCTCATCTTATTGGTAAACATCACCCGGCCCCCTGGACATGTCCCCCCAGCTCTTCTCCTACACCCGCTTCAAGCGACCATGCATTTACTGCACCTCTCCCCAAACTTCCCCCACGCCTCAGAACAGAGGTATCCCACTCCCCTCTGTCCTCCCAGCCATCCCCCAGGAGCTTGCCCCAGCACATACTTCCTCAGGAATTAAGAGTGCTGACTCCCAGGTTCTTGACCTCTCCCATCCCCTCTGGCTCTTCCTAGGAGACCCCAGCACCCAGAATTCACTGCGCTGGAGAGCCAACACAGATCGTGCCTTCCTCCGCCATGGCTTCTCTTTGAGCAACAATTCCCTCCTGGTCCCCACCAGTGGCCTCTACTTTGTCTACTCCCAGGTGGTCTTCTCTGGGGAAGGCTGCTTCCCCAAGGCCACCCCCACTCCTCTTTACCTGGCCCATGAGGTCCAGCTCTTCTCCTCCCAGTACCCTTTCCACGTGCCTCTCCTCAGCGCTCAGAAGTCCGTGTGCCCAGGGCCACAGGGACCTTGGGTGCGCTCCGTGTACCAGGGAGCTGTGTTCCTGCTCACCCAAGGAGATCAACTCTCCACTCACACAGATGGCGTCTCCCACCTACTCCTCAGCCCTAGTAGTGTCTTCTTTGGGGCCTTTGCTCTGTAGAAAAATCCAGAAAGAAAAATAATTGGTTCCAAGACCTTCTCCCCATTTTACCTCCATTCCAACTACTTCAAGGGTCACCGCGCCTCTCTTTTGACCCTTCCAATAGCCTCAGGTCTCCCCTGTTCGTGTTACCTAGAGCTTCCAAAGAAGGAATTCTAGGCACGCCAGGGACCATTCCTCCCTTTGGCAAACCCCAGCGCTTGGCTGAGGATTTCAAGTCTGCCTAGAAATTCCTGCCCAGGGCTCTTCATCTGTCCTGCCAGTCGAAGGAGGACCTAGCCCTGGACATGGAGGGGGCAGACACCGGGAAAAGCTGGGAGGATGACAGGAGGCAGGGGAGGAGGGATTATTTATGAAGGGAAAAAATTAAATTATTTATTTATGGAGGATAGAGGGAAGGGAATAATAGCGGGCCACCAGAAGAGAGAGAGAGAGAAATAAGCTCGAGAGATGACGGGCGAGAGAACATCGGCATAAGGATAACCCAGTGAAAGAGAAGACAAGCGGGCCTGAGACACCAGGGAGCTCTAGAAGGAATCAAAAGACTCTTCAGATAGTCACTGATTGACTAAACACCCCATGAAGAGACATCTGCACCTTCTGTGAAGCCCAATAAACCTCTTTTCTCTGAAATGCTGTGTGACTATGTTTGTCTGGAAGGGGAGAATTTCCCAGGTCTCTAAGAAGTGGAAGGAGAACAGGGGCCTCAGAAGAGACAGGAACTGTGGACTACAAGGTGATGAAGGGGTCTTAGGAGCCCTGGGGAAATGTGGCGGAATCACAGAGGTGAGGCAGCCAGACCATGGCAGGGAAAACAAAGGATAAGCTGGGAAGAGAAAGGAAAAATGGGGGTCCAAGGTCTGGAGGAGTGGAGGTCAGGGGACCGCTGGCAGATATGGCCACTCTGAGGCTCTGAGGAATGGGGATTACAGGAGTCCTCTGGGGGGAAGTGACCACACCAAAAAGTGTTCAGGACTATGGGGGTAGACATGGGGACCCTCTGGAAAAATGGAATGGGAGACCCCCAAGACTGGGGAGATAGGGAGTACAGGAGACGTTTCAGGAGACATGGTCACACAGAGGGGCTCTGAGAGCTAGGGCTATCTCCAGAAATCCGCAGGGCGCTAGAGTTCTTTGGGATACATGGCTACACACAGGGGTTCTGACGGATGGGGGCTTCAGGGCCTCAGATTCCCTCGGAAGCCAAGATTGAAACCAGCACTGCTGAGTCTCTTGTCAGAATGAAAGGAGAAGGCCTGCTCTCATGGGGCTCGTGAATTCCCAGGGTTGCTTTCACTCCCACTGGGGCTGTCCCAGGCATGTCCCTGCCAATTACCAACCCCTCCCCAGCCCTTTCAGAGACCCCATCCACATCCCCCACCTCAAGCTTCCTTCTCTCAAGCTCCTTTTTCCCCCAGGGACCCCAACACATGTCTTAGGACCTAGCATAGCTTTCCCCCCAATTTTTCTCCCCATCGAGGGGTCGACTTTCTGAACCCCTTCCCATGGCTAGCTCTACACCTACCTAAGTTCAGTCTGGAAATCAGAGGAAAACAGGCCAGGACCTGAGCCCCCCAAAAAATGGAGGGAATGGGAACTGAGGGTCCAGTTCCCAGCAGAGGGAAACTGGGGTCCAGCCTCCAGGGTCCTACATACGCCACAGTGACTGGCCCAGCAAGCCTCCCTCGGAATCCAAGTGGGATGGGTAGGAAGTATCCTTGATGCCTGGGTGTCCCCAACTTTCCAAACCCCCGCCCCCGTAATGGAGAAGAAACCGAGACAGAAGGTGTAGGGCCCACTACCGCTTCCTCCAGATGAGCTCATGGGTTTCTCCACCAAGGAAGTTTTCCGCTGGTTGAATGAGAGCCTTTCCCCGCCCTCTTCTCGCCCCACGGGTATATAAATGCAGCTGTTTGCACACCCAGCCAGCAGAAGCTCCCTCAGAGAGGACACCAGGGCACCAGCCAGGAGAGACAGAAGCAACTCCAGAACCCCCTGGAAATAACCTCTCAGACGACACACCCCCAGACAAGCAGCAGAGCGATTCTCTCCCTCTAATACACACTGCCCCAGGGCTCTACCATCACCCAGCTGGACTTGAGCCCCTCTGGAAAGAACGCCATGAGCACTGAAAGCATGATCCGGGACGTGGAGCTGGGCGAGGAGGCACTCCCCAAGAAGTCAGGGGCCCCCAAGGGCTCCCGAAGGTGCTGGTGCCTCAGCCTCTTCTCCTTCCTCCTCGTCGCAGGAGCCACCACACTCTTCTGCCTGCTGCACTTTGGAGTGATCGGCCCCCAGAGGGAAGAGGTGAGTGCCTCACCAGACTCTGCTCATTCTCCCACCCAGGGAGAGAGAGAGACCGGGTGGGGGAAAGAGGTGTGCTGATGGGGACCGGTGAGAGAGAAAATGTGGAGAAAGACGTGGAGGCAGAAAGAGACATGGAGAGAGATGGGGGAAGAGAGAGTGGGAGGGAACCCACAGAAGGTGCTCACTGAATGCTTCTTGAATGAATGAATGAATGAATGAGCCCGCAGACATATGTAAAGAGAGATGTGTGGAGAGATGTGGGGTGTGGGGAGAGAGATGGGAATGGAACAAGTGATATGAATAAAGATGGTAAGACAGAAAGATGTGGACAATATGAGAGAGAGATAAGGAGAGATGTGAGGAAAGAGATAAGGAAAGAGCATGTCCGGCTCGTGGAAGACACTCAGTGAAAGTGTTGGGGAATGGATGAATGGTGAGAGGAAACTAGAGTATGAGCTACAGAAGCAGCCTCGCTGTTTCTCATTTGGGGTAACTTGCTCTGATGCTAAAACTCCTTCTTTTCCCCAGCAGCTCCCAGATGGCCTCCAACTAATCAAACCTCTGGCCCAGACAGTCAGTAAGTATCTCCAAAGCCCCTCTCTGGATTCTGGGCTTGGGAGGGGGTGGGGTTGGTCCTGGGATAGCCACAGTGGGGGAAATTCAGGGTTTTGGTTTGAGGGGAGGAGGCTTGGAGGTCAAAGTAGTGGGATCTTTTCCAGGAGGTTTAAGAGTCTCACCTTTTTCTTTCCTCTTTCCTCTTCAGAATCATCTTCTCGAACTCCAAGTGACAAGCCTGTAGCTCATGTTGTAGGTAAGAGCTCTGAGGATTCAGCTGGGGGACGGTGAAGCAGCTAGGGTGTGGAGGGATAGGATTTGGGGACTGAACCAGGCCGAGGGTAGACAGACCTTGGAGATGGTATGAGAAGGACTCACTGGCCTTGAGGGGGATATTCAGAACCTCATGGCCAGATTCGGGATGTGGGAAGACAGACAGAGGGGACAGGAACCGGATGTGGGGGGTGGGCAGAACTTGTGGGCCAGGATGTGGAGAGTGGAACTGACAGGGTCACACTGACTCATCCCGCCCTCCTTCTCTCCTTCCCTCCAGCAAACCCCGAAGCTGAGGGACAACTCCAATGGCTGAGCCGGCGTGCCAATGCCCTCCTGGCCAATGGTGTGGAGCTAACAGACAACCAGCTAATAGTGCCATCAGACGGGCTATACCTCATCTACTCCCAGGTCCTCTTCAAGGGCCAAGGATGTTCTTCCACCAATGTGCTCCTCACCCACACCATCAGCCGCTTCGCCGTCTCCTACCAGACCAAGGTCAACCTCCTCTCTGCCATCAAGAGCCCTTGCCAAAGGGAGACCCCAGAGGGGACTGAGGCCAAGCCCTGGTACGAGCCCATCTACCTGGGAGGGGTCTTCCAACTGGAGAAGGGGGATCGACTCAGCGCTGAGATCAACCTGCCTGACTATCTCGACTTTGCCGAATCCGGGCAGGTCTACTTTGGAATCATTGCCCTGTGAAGGGGCGGGATGTCCATCCTCGCCCACCTCAAACCTTTTATTATCCACTCCCCCCAACACCCCATCCCCTTCTGGCTTAGAAAGAGAATTAGGGGCTCAGAGCTGGGCCTCAAGCTTAGAACTTTAAACAACAATACTTAGAAACCTAAGATTCAGGGATGCGTGACCCAGACAATGGAGCACTGGACCCCACCAAGAATGCAAACTGGGGCTTCCAGCGCTCACTGGACACCGCAGGTTTGGATCCCTGAACGCAACCTGGAACACTTAGAATGTGGGGGTCAGGGAACTTTTCGTTTTGGCTAGAACACTTCAGAACATTCTTTGAGAAGATCTCACCTAGAACCTGACATGAATGGACCTCAGGCCTCCCTTTCTTCAACTGTCTCCAGATTCTTCCTGAGAAGGAAAGCCCAGCCCCTCCCACAATGGGGCCAGTTCTCTCTATTTATGTTTGCACTTGTGATTATTTATTATTTATTTATTATTTATTTATTTACTGATGAATGTATTTATTGGGAGGCTGGAGTGTCCTGGGAGACCAAATGTAGGGGCTGCCTTGGCTCAGACATGTTTTCTGTGAAAATGGAGCTGAACTCTAGGCTGTTCCCACCCGGCCTCCTGGCCTCTGTGCCTCCTTTTGCTTTCATTTTTCAAAAATATTTATCTGATCGAGTTATCTAAATAATGCTGATTTGGTGACTGACTGTCACTGCATCACTGAACCTCTGCTCCCCAGGGGAGTGATGTCTGTAACCGCCCTACTGGTCAGTGGCGAGAAATAAAATGTGCTTAGAAAAGAAACATGGTCTCATCGAATTAATTCTGCATCTTCCTCTCCTTTGGGGGTGGAAGGCCACTCTCTGTAGTCCTCTCTCTACAAGCCTTAAGATCCCTGAACCTGGGCACCTGGGTGGCTCAGTGGGTTGGGTGTCCGACTCTTGATTTTGGCTCAGGTCTTGATCTCAGGCCGTGGGATGGAGCCCCGCTTCTCAGCAAGGAGTCTGCTTCTCCCCCTCTCTCTCTGCCCCCCCTCTGCTCACTCACATGTGCACGCACGCTTGCAATCTCTCTCTCTCTCTCTCTCTCAAATAGATGAATAGATCTTAAAAAAAAAATATCCTTGAACCCATAAAATAAATACAAATAAAAGTTCAAAAGAAAAAAAAAAGATGTCTGAACACAGTCCCCACTCGGGGGACTACTGGGGCTCAGGAGCCCTGCATTTAACAAAGCCTGGTCAAATAAGCCCCTCCCCCGGGAAACTGGAGCCTGAACCTAATTACCTCTCCCTCAGGGCATGGGAATTTCCGACTCTGGGAATTCCAGTGGGGAAGTCCTGCACCTCAAGTGCTCAGGTGAGATTTCCTGATGTTGCAGCCTGCGAGAGAGAGTATGGGAAGGGCCACATTCTCAGGCACCTAAATCACAGCCAAAGGACTTCCAGACCTTCAGGCATCAGGGCTCCAAATCACCTGATCCCAAGATCCCCCAGCAGCCCTAACTGTACAGCCTGAATCAGTTACTGAGCCTCATCTCCCCAAGGAAGACGGGAACACCTCCTGCATATGGGGCCACGAGAGAATACAAGGCCTAAGCTACATCAGAGCACCCAGCATAGCACTTGGCAGAGTAAGCCCTCAGAGAATTCTGAATTTCTTGTTTGTCCAGCCACCAGCTGTTCTATCTGCTTCCATCTCTGTGAGTGGAATTGAAGAAATGAAAGAAAAATTAAAAACAGGAATAGGATGCGGGTGAAGGACTCACATGTCAGCTCTCCCAGATGTTCTTGGTGAAAAATGAGGGGGGGGGGTCGTGAGGTAGATGGGCTGGAAAGAGAAAAGCACCCCCTCTCCTCAGGAAAGTTATTCTGAACACAGGGTCACACACAAATATGGAGTCAGAAGTGAAGACCCAGGGAGTGGGAGTCCCCACTGGGTTCGGAAGTTGGGCTTTCCTTCCTGACAGGCTGCTGGGAGGGGAAAATTGTGTGGTATGCCGCAGGGGTCGGATGACCCACTGGGGTGACCTAGATAGGGCCTTGGGTCCCTCTCTGCCTCCCTCAGCCCGGAGCTGAAAGTCGGTCATGGGGTGCTTGGGGTGAGGGGGCTGCTGTTACTCACCCTGGGGCCCCCACACTTGCCGACATTTGGAAAGCAGACCTGAGGTGTGAACAAGGGGTGAGGACTTTCCATCTCACCCTGGATAGGGCCAGTGGCCCCAGATTTCCTTTCTTCCTCTTCTCCCCAGCTTCGCCCTGATGTCCCAGGCCCTATCTTTCCGCCTCTTCCCTCACACCCAATGAGCTGTGTATTTTTCCTTGGAGGACAGTGGGCTGTGGGGTAGTGGCTAAAGCGGGCTTCAGGCAGCCAGGCAGGCAGCAGAGAAGAAGTGCTAGGCCTCCAGGGCTTTATTCCTTCTTCCCAGCCTGGTTCCTCCAAGCAGGGCAGCCTTCCCTTGTCAGGATCCCTCTCACTGACAGAAGGGACCCCAAAGAAAGGAATGCAGGTGGAGTCCGGTGAGGGCTCCAAGGATCTGAGAAGAAGGAGGCTTGGAGATGCTTTAGGGCTTAAGGAGATCCCCTTCTTCCATCTTCCCACTGGGCTAATGCTGGGCAAGTTCATTCAGAGACAGGAGGTGGGTGGGAAATCAGCCGATGGCCTTCTCAGAGGGCAGAGGCCACAGGAAGTGATATGAATTGTTTCAAGCAACCAGAAGAAAAGACTAGGTAACCATCCCTTGCAGAACCCACCCTGAATCAAGGCATAAGAGACCTGGGCACCCGTGCTCGGCAGCACTAAAGCTTTACATTCTTTATTTTCTTCAGGTTTGCCATCAGTTTCCGGACAGTCTCGGGCATTTTCCCCACCGCCACGGGGTCCCTGGGGTCTGGGTCCCCAATACCTGGGCTGAGTCACACATCCCTACCAGGCAGTCGTTTCCCCCGCCCTCACCCCACCATCACCGCCCCAAAGAAGGTCTTCCCCCTCCTGTAGTCCACCATATCGGGGTGACTGATGTTGACGTACACCCTCTCGCCCCTCCGGAGCTGCACCAGGCCGCCGAAGCCCACGCTCGTGTACCAGAGGGGCCCGTACTCGCGCGTCCGGGCCGGGTCCAGGACCGGGGTGACGGTCTCTGCGCCCTCGAGCAGCAACTCGGGAGTCCCCGGCCCGTAGGCGCCCCCAGCCCGGAACAGCCGGCTGCGCAGCGTGACCGAGTGGTCCAGCAGGCCCCCGCCGGCAGGGGGCGCCCGGCCCCGGTAGCCGACGTGACAGTAGAGGTAATAGAGGCCGTCCTGCGGCAGCGCCAGCCCCTCGGCGCCCGAGAACTGCGTCCCGCTCCTCAGGAACGCCTCTTCTTTCTTCGCCTCCCAGCCCAGCCCCTGCCCCTTCGTCCAGGCGCCTGCAGAGAAACCGGGGCCTGTCGGCGCTCGGGTGCCGGATCCTGAAGGAAGGATCCCGGCCCGGGACTTCTGGGAGGGTGAGCAGGTGGAAGAGTCGGGGCTGTTAACCCCCAGCAGGATCCGAACCCGGGGGCGAGGCGAGAGCGCGTGCGCCACCGCTGCAGCGATTTGAGGGAGGGGACTGAGGGCACCAGAGTGTGGGGTGCGGAGCGCGGTGGTGGGGTAGTGGGGAGATCTAGGAGGGGTTTTGACAGCTCCAGGGGGGAAGCAAGGAGATGGAATGCGGGAGGAGAGGAAGGTGGGCGCTTTAGGGACCAGAGGTAGTGAAGCAGGTCGGAAAGCGAACCCCGCAATGACAGAGCAAAGGGATTGTGGGCAGCAGCGCTAGCATCCTTGGACTACCTCTGAGATCCTTACCTATGAGGTGGGCGGCGGGGAGCCTGGAGCTGAAATCTGTTTCTGCCTCTTCCTCTGGCAGCTCCTGTGACCCTGGAAGTGGGGAAAGAGTCCACGATTGCGGGCCAGGGCGGCCTTCTATGCATGGTCCCCCCCAAGAGGACAGGGCGCCAGGACGGGATTCCCGGAAGGATGAGTTCACCGAGGGATGCAGCTGGATGGGAGCTAGGCATCCCTGAAGGGCCGGAGTAGGGGAAGGGGAGATGGTCTGCTCTTACCCAAACGCTGCTGGGCCTGGGCCTGTGCCCCCCGGTCAGCCGTCCCTGTTACCTGGGTGGGTGGGGTCACAGTGCCCAGAGTTCAGTGTTAGCTGATGCCATCCCCACCCCTTCCAACACAGACCCAAGCTCCAGGCCTGGGGTCTTTCCTACCAGCCCCATCCCCAACACACATCTCCCTGGGAGGGAGAGCCAGCGAGGCATATGTTCTTGGGCAGAGACGGAGGCCTGAGTATGTCTTGGGAAGAGGAGAGGAGACAGCTAGACAACCAGGAAGGAGCTTGGCGCTATCAGGACACAACGGCATCACGGGAACAATGGAAAGAGGACCAACAAAGAGGCAGACAAGGCATCCCCATCAGGGATAGCCAAGCCAACTGAGCAGGAGGAGACAAGAAAGCCCCAGGCGTAGCTAGAGGTAAGTGGGCATCAGCAACACGCAGCCCCTCCAGGCTTGTAGCGGCTACTCACCAGGCCTCCTCCCTGCTCCTGGGGCACCAAGGCCAGCACAGCCAGGACAGTGATAGGCACAGCCAGCAGCAGGGTCACCAGGGAAGTGGCTCCTGCCACAGCCAGCAGGAGGCAGCTCTTCCCTTGGGGCCTCCTACCCCAGCCCTCTAGCCCCAGTGACCCCATTGAGACTGAGCCAGGGCCAGGGCAGGGGGGCTTTCATACTTCAGGGGTGGGGCCACCCCCTCCCTATAGACCCACACACCTGGCTGGGACTTTCCACACACCCTTGCTCCCCTCACCCAGCTTCCTGTTTACCCAGAGCTAGGGTGGGGCAGCTGGATGCCCAGGTTCTCTGAACTGGGGAAGAAGTCGGGGTGAAGAGACAGGCTTATAGGGTAGAGCTGGAGGGGGCCTTAGAGATCTTATGGTTCATCAGGGAGGGAAACTGAGGCCCGGGGAGGGAAGGTAGCTCACAAAAAGTCAGGCAGCAGAGCTACGCGAGGAGAAAACCACACTCCAGATTTCAAGGGCGGTCTGCATTCTTCTACACCCCAGTGGTGGGTGCTGGAAGGAGGGCTATGTCAACATCCCTGAGGTCAAGGGCTGGAATAGGAGGACAAGAACTGAGGTCTTGAGGAATGAATATCTGGGTCCCTGAGAAGAACTTATCCCAGCACTAGACCAAATCACCTCCTTCCATTCCCTCACTCACCCGTAACCCCCAGAGCTTGGTGAGAAGCCGAGTTAAGCCAGGCCACAGAAATAGCAGCTGAGGGTGTCTGGGTCCCTCAGTGAGTTAAGTGGCTGCCTTCGGCTCATGTCATGATCCCAGAGTCCTGGCATTGAGCCCCGCATCGGGCTCCCTGCTCAGCAGGAAGCCTGCTTCTCCTTCTCCAGCTCCTCTTGCTTGGGTTCCCTCTCTCGCTGTCTCTCTCTGTCAAATAAATAAATAAAACCTTAAAAAAATAAATTTTAAAAAGAGCATTGCTTTAAAGGAAAAAATATATATAGCAGCTGAAAGGGACCTTAGCCTCTCCACTGCCTGTTGACTCACTGAGGAGGGATGGAAATGAGCATTACCTCCCTTCCTCCATAGTGTGTAGATGGGAGAGCGATAGGGCATGGCCCCACCTTCAAAGAGCTTGCTGTCTAGAATGAGCCCCATCTATTTAGCAGGTGCTGACTCCATGTTTTGGAATAAACGAAGGAAGGACAAATGAATGAATGAGGAAGCAAAACAAAGCAGCAACAAATGGTATGGTAGACAGTGCAGTGAGAGAAAAGACCAGGTCCAAGGAAGTTGGAGGTGGTCTCAGATCATGTCCCCTTCTTGATGACATCTCTGCGATTAGGTAATAATAATAATAACAACATATAGCTATTGTACAAATAGCACTTAGCAAGCGCTTGCCTCTAATCTACACACTTTATATATAATAATTCTTTTTTTTAAATATATATAATAATTCTTTTAATCCTGACAAAAACTCTAAGAAGAGACTGAGGCACAGAGAGGTTAAGGAAATTATAGAAGGCTGCACAGTAGTGGCAGAGTCAGGATTTGAACCCAGGCAGTCTGGCTCCAGAGCCTTGATCACAAAACAGCTTAAAAAAAAAAAAACAAAAAAAACCCTTCAGTGCTGACTTCAGATTTGTGCATTTTAATGTATGTAAATCTTGCCGTCCTCAGCCCCCCAAAAAAGAAATGGGGAAACAAAAGCTGTACTCGAGTCACTGATAAGCATGGTAAGAGCTTTAGGGGTAAAATGTATACTGATGTTTGCAACTTTGAAGGGTATCCAAAAAATGAGATAGATTGGTAGGTATGTGATCAAGTAAATATAGAAAACTGTCAATTTTAGAATGTAGGTGGTATGGACATGTTCACTATAAAATTATTTCAATTTTGTTCTGTTTGAACATTTTAATAATAAAATGTGTGAGAAAAAAAAAAACAACATGAATTTGAAGAAGGAGATGCAAATGCATGTGGACCCAGGCACAGATATCCACCTTACCTCCTGCCTCCACATGAGCTCCCCAGTCTTCACCCTCCTTAACGACTGGGTGTGCAATCCCCCAGCACCCATCTCCCTTTCTATCTCAGTGCCACTAAGAGGCCTTCATCAGGTGTCTATCCAGAAGGTCTCAGATCACTGCCCTTTTTTGTGTGTGTGTGCACAACATCAGAATGTTGCCTCCTACAGGAAGTCCACCTAGATTGCCCCCACTTCCTTCCCCAACACCAACTTGTCACCAGCTTTCTGTCCTAGACTATCAGCAGTACTCATGTACTCCTGTACATCTGTCTAGTCTAGCTGCCTCTGATTCTGTTTGTTAATCAGTCAAGTGCCCTGCTTGATTCAGCCCCAGAACACCAGGCAAGTTACCCCAAATCTACCAGAGCTTCCACTCTGATGTGGAAGCCTGGGTGTGTGTCTACACATACACACTGGGATCATGAGCTCTCAGCAGAGGCAGTGGGAGGGGTAATTGGGGAAAAGTTAATGAGGAAAGGTACCTAAAGGAGGTACACACTCACTGACTACTAGCAGAAGCAACAAGATGGCTGGAGCTGAGGGAGTTTAGAGGCTTAGTTACAGTCCTAAGAGTCTGAAAGGAAAGATGTTGTAACCCTAACTAAGCTTCAAAGCCTAACTTCCTCTCTTGACAAAGCTAGGGAGGCATCCAGACTGGGGGAGATGTTAAAGCTGGAGGAGGGGCAAGAATGTTTGAAGTGGCAACACCTCTCCACCCAGGCAGCTCCCGCAGTCTGGAGTCTGTCTACACACAGGCCACGGGCTCTGGATAAGCTGGGAGAGAGCAGGAACCCCGGTGGGAAAATGGGGCAGTCACTCCCCACAGTGAGATGAAGCTAAGATTACAGAAGACAGTATGGCTTTGGAGTTCTCTGAGCCCTGGAGGCATCTGCTGTCCAGCCTCTGTCTCTGCTCCCCAAAGAATTAAATACAAGCCACTTCTGCCTCAACTTCCCTTCATGGCGACTGCAGGTCCTCCTCTCCACCTGTGTTTCTGCTCCCCAACCCACCCCCACACACACCCCAGCATTCCTCTTGAGCCCAGCAGGGTCCCAGTTTCCAGACCCTGGTCAGTACAGCTGGCTCTGGTGGTGTGAAGACGGCGACCCCCCTCTTTGCCTTCAAACAGGAACCAGTGGTTGCAGGGCAGGAAGTGCCTAAGGGGAAGTTATGGGGCCCAGAAACTCCTCCATGCCCCACTTTAGCCCCAGCAGTGTCTGTCCATGGGAAGTGGCTCCCCATACCAGCCACGTAGGGCCCTGCTCCCCAGAGTGGCTCTGGGCTGAGGGAGCGGTCCCAGCTGCCAGGTAGCTCTGGATACCACCTCCCCTGGGTTTCACTGGTCCACACACACACTGGAAACCCCGGGTCCTCCCCCTCTGTCAGCCCCTCACCAGAACCTAGAACTACCCCATGCTGGAGAGGCCCCCATGAACCACCTGGTTAGCCTAGGGGAGAAGAAGGGGGTTGTGCTCTGGAGCTCTGGGGTTCAAGGCCAGCTCTCCCACTTCTAGGCTGGACCTCCTCATAAGAGCCTAGACTCAAGTCTCAGGTTCCTCACCACTAAAACAGGCACCATAATACCCTACATTGTGAGGCTTAGCAACGACAAAAGGAAAGTGCCTTAGGTCAGGGTTGGCACATCAGTGGGGCTCCTCAGCCCTGGAACAATTGTAACAGAGGGCACCGCACTTTGCAGATGAGGAACTGGAGACACGTGACTTGGCCCAGGCCATTTAGCCTTGCAGAGCAGGGCTAGGTTCCTGACCTCCAGGTTAGTCTTCAGTGCTCGACCTAATGGAAGGTAATGGGAGGCACAGGGAGGGTGGGGAGTATACAGGGAACAGAGGATAGAAAGCAGTATCTGTCTATCCTCAAGTCGATGGCCAGGGGACAGCTGGTGCAGGTGGGCAAGGGACCTCATGGGGAGACCCAGAGACAGCAGGGATGGCCATGGGAAGCCCCTGAGGGGTGAGTGAGGCAACCATGGGGATGAGTGAGGGAACCGGTGAGAAGTGGGCACCTCTGGTAGGAGGTGAGGTAACCCGATCTGGAGTGAAGAACCTGAGTATGTTCTTCTACCTCTAAAACTGTTGGAGAGTGGGGATGAGATGCCCACGGTCAACCAGGAGGATGGGGTAACAAAGGAAGAAATGGGGCCCTGATACTCACCGTTTTGCCCTGCAGAGCTATGTCTTTACCTATATGGTGGGAGCTTGGGGCTGGGGGGCTCCTGTTCCTGGCTGTGGTCATTATATCTGCCTGTCTGTGTCGGCTCCATCGGAGAGGTAAGCCCCATCACCCACAACATATCCCCCGGGGTCGCCCCCACCCACACCTGTTCCTACTGCTTTCCCAGAAGTCCCTATCAGTTCCCACCCGCCCTGGGACAGGAAGGTGGGAGAGAGAAAAGAGTGTCCAAAGAGAGAGACTGGGGCTTTGGCCATGGGAACCACAGAGATGTCAGCGAGTGAGGAAACACCCTCTGGGGCGGGGGGGCAAGGGAGGGAAGGGCCTGCTGAGCTTCTTCTTTTCTTCCAGTGAGGAGGCTGGAGAGGAGCTGGGTGAGTCTGGGGGCTGGGAACCAGGTGATGGGGGCAAGAGGAGGCTGAGGGCTGAAGGGGGGGTGAAGGCAAGAGAAGCGAGGGAAAGCGGGGGCATAAGAGAGCCAGAGAGGAGGAGAAAAAAGAGGCAGAAAGAGAGACGTAAGAATGAGAAGAGCAGAAGGAAATAGTGTAGAGAAAGGAAAAGGGACTAAGACAGAAAGGAGAAAGACAGAGGAAGAAACTAGAAAGAGAAAGAAACAGAGAGAACGAGAGAGACCCAGGCAAGAGAAAGAGATGGAGAATAAGAACAACAGAGACCCAGGGAGAAGAGGCGAGGTGAGAAGAGAGCAGGGGCTCAGGCTGGCAGAGACAGAGGTGGGGGCGCTGAGGAGACAGAGAGGTGCAAGGGGGTAGGCAGCAGCACACAGGAAGGACGGGGTGGGGGGGGGCTCTTCTGGCCACCTGCCAGCAGCGCTTCTCCCTGCCCCAGGCCCAGCTCTCGGAGCAAGAGCTCCACTACGCATCTCTGCTCCCCATGCCCGGCAGTGAGAGGCCCGACCCCGGCCACAGGGAAGGCACCAAGGAGGACCCCAGCACCGAATATGCCTGCATCGCCAAGAACTAAGCCACCAGAGCTTCCCCCAGACGCCTCCCTGAACTCAGGCTGACCCTGTGGTCCACCCAGTAAAAACTGTGTCTCGCCACCTTCTGTGTCTCAGGCTTCTCAGTGCAACTCAGCTTCATGCCATTCCACAGGGCCGCCGTCACTTACATGACTTATCTTCCCACCCGTTCTGGGGTTGAGTAGGAATTTTTCAGTGAAAGAAAGGTGTTGAGGGACCAGGCTCCCCTGAAGGCCAGAAAGAGCCCACATGTGGGCCTGGCTGGAATGGGGAGTCGACATGTAGGGGTCAGATCTGACACTCCCCAGTTCTCAGGAGAGTCTGCCTCAGCCTCCTGCACCCCAGAGAGCTGGAGGTGCTAAGCCCTGGGATGGTGATGGGAGGGGGCTCCAGGCATGGTTACTGGGAAGCTCGCTCCTTGGACCTTTCCAGGCCGGGCTTGATAGAAGGGAGAGTTAAGAGTCGGGGGGCCCCAGAGAGGGACATATTGGGGTACCTGGAGAATGGAAAAGGAAACACATGAGACTCCTAAGAAGGTGTTAGTGGCAGGGCCGAGGAGAATTTATTGGGGTCTCTTGAAGAGAATTGGATGCCTGAGGTCTGGAATCACTCATGAGAGGCATCTAAGAAGTGGCAGCGTGTTCTCAGGTGACGGTGCCCTGCAGGAGAAACAACGGGAGTTGCTCGGTGCCGCAACCCTTCTCCTGCTGTTCTTTGTCTCCCCCTCCTCCAGCTCTCTCTTCACCACTGCTCTGGCCCCCTTCCTTACATTTGCCTTGGTAATAGACGGTGCTGCCCATGGCCACACAGACAAAGCTGAAGGCATAGAATCCAACCCGAAGGAGGAGGACGGTGCTGGTCCCTAGCCGAGGCCGTCCTGCATGGGGGTGGTAGAAGAAAGGGGGAAAGGGGGGGCTAAGGAAGAAGCAGGCACAGACCCAGGGATGGACAGAGAGCAGGGGGCCTCAGGGAAAGACTCCCAACTTCCAGGAAGAGTGGGGACTCCCATCTCACCTTTCTCTACCACCAGCAGAGTCCCATTGCCTGTCCCAACACCTAGGCCCAGCACCTCCACCCTGCACACGTAGACTCCAGCGTCACAGTCTTGGGTGTCCCAGATGTGCAGCTCGGCCTGATGGTCACAGAGGAAACGGGAAGGGGGAAGAGGGGCCAGGCGGCCCCTGAACTCCGGGGTCCCATTCCTCACTTCCTTCCCTGGGGCCACCTTGTCCCGGTACCACATGACAGAGCCAATGGCCAATTTCCCTCGGCTGGCATTGAAGGAGCAGGGCAAGAAGGCAGCAGTGCCCTCCTGGGTATGAATCTCTGGGGGCTGGAACACCCAGAGAGCACAGGATCCTGGCAGGCAGAGAGAAGACCCAGAGAAACACCTCCCCGGTTACAATACAGAGAAAGGACAGAGAGCTTGCAGTAGAATATCCCAGCTGTGTCCCCACCCACGGAGGACCCAGAGGGTCAAGCACTTTGCTACCTCATGAAACCCCTTCCTTTCCACCGGCCTCATTTCTTAATATGGCTTATTAAATAGTTTTTCAAATCCTTTCCTGTGCCAACTCTCATCCTCATCCCATCCCATCACTCTCCGGCTACCTTCACTAGTAGTGTCTTGCTGAAACTTAACCTGTCCCATTGAAATTGGAGCTCATTAATGAATGTGACTGCCTAGCTAACTAATAATTAACTACATTATTCCATTACTTTCATACCAATGGCAAACCGTATAAGGTACACCACCCTTGCTACTTTGTTTTTTGTTAAAGAGCATTAACTAATAAAGTCTTCAGGTGAAGACATAGCAATAATTGATTGAAATCAATTTGACTCAACCAAATTGATGAATTAAAGCAATTAGTAAAATCTCCGATGAGAATCTCTAGTTCGTGAAATTTACCTGCCATTCGTCTACTTCAGCTGTTCTCAAGCTTGAGAGCACGTCAGAATCACCTGGAGTGTCGGTTAAAACAGATTCCTGGGCCCGACTTTCCCCCAGTTTTTCACTCAGTGGGTTTACTCTCATGGGGCCTGAGAATTTGCCCAGGTTCCCAGCTGATGCTAAAGCTGTGGATCTGGAGTCCACATTGTATTTAGTCCATGGGTACGGCTGATAGTTAACGTCTCTCAGTTAATTAAAATCGGTTTCACTAAGAAACTTCCCTTAGAGTTAATTAGGTCTCCCAAACTCCTAATTATATCTAGACCCTAGATAATAAGCCTTGTTTAATAGGCTTATTAAACTCATCAAATTAAAATTGATCCCTTCCCAAAAAATTTACCTCTTCCTCCCTTCAAGCCCTTTATACTGGTTCTTCAACTTTATCTTACTAGGATGGTGGCTGAGAAGAAAGGACCTCTGGGACGGAAGCTGGAGTATGACCCACCCAGTGGGCAACATGGAGAAATGGAGGGAATTGTGAACTGGGGGTGTCCCTGTTGCTTCGGCTTCCGGAGGACCCCACCAGCTCCCACTCTCCTTTCCTGGCCACTCCCCTCAGGCCTCCATGTCAGCCTTCCCCATCCTCGCTCCTCCTGGCCCCACACCCCTCAAAAGCCCTCTCACCTGGATGGACCATGATAAAGATGAGCAACAGCATCTGGGTCATGTCAGAGGGTGTTCCCGTTGGCAAAGGGGATCTGAGAAGTAAGGTCTGGGTGGAGAAAGAACAACCCACTGCTTGTGGCCAGGCCTTTGGTCACCAGATGGAGGCGGGCAGCTTCCTATGACACACAGGACTCACACATCCCTTATCAAGAACCTCAACAGGGGCGCCTGGGTGGCTCAGTGAGTTGAGGCCTCTGCCTTCAGCTCGGGTCATGATCCCAGGGTCTTGGGATCAAGCCCTGCATCGCATGCATCGGGCTCTCTGCTCAGCGGGGAGCCTGCTTCCTCCTCTCTCTCTCTGCCTGCCTCTCTGCCTACTTGTGATCTCCGTCAAATAAATAAATAAAATCTTAAAAAAATACTTTAAAAAATTAACAAAAAAAGAACCTCAACAGCCTAGGACCTCGGGCATCACAAACGTGCCTCCTTGAGGAGAGAGGATGCTGTTAATGGCAGTGTCTGGGTTACTAGGAAGTGGGGGGCAACACATCGTCCTGTGGCCTAAGTGTTTGAGAGGGAAGGGAGGGCTCACACTAGGGTGGGAGGGTGAGACCAGGATGTGGTTCCCCTACCTCCTGAGGTTCAAGAAGACCAACCATTTACCCGGAATAACCCTCCAGGAGCCCTCCTGGGCTCAGAAATAACCTACTCCCCCCTCCTCTGGCCTCAGCAGTGCCCCCGCCCACCCCATCTGTTCTCTTCCCTTTAGGCGGACCCACCCCCAGGACTGCTCTAGAAATTCTCTAGTGGAGGGGATTAGGAGAAGCAAGCTGATTGGCGGTGGAGGCAGGCGGTTGCTAGGGACTTTGTTTGGAAGCTTCATTTGCATAGCAATCAACCTGTTTTACTTAGATGTGTTGACTTGGGTGGTTTGACTGAGTGAAAGCAACCTGATGGAGAGGTCTGGACTCATTCATATTCAGATCTCCATTAAAGGAATATACCTCTCCCTGAGGTCTGCTTTACTCATTGTGTTCTGCCAATACTTGCCACCCACTGGTAAACCCACTCATTTATTATTTTATTCGCTGCTTAGCTAGCATTTCTTGAGAAACTACCAAGTGCCCCTTATATGAAAAATATTCTTACAGACACAAAGGAAAGACTTTGAGTTTGTAACGCCAAGGTTGTACAGGGACTGGTTCAAGACTATACCACACATTTTTGTATGTGCCTCACACACACCTACTCGTGACAGCACAGCACATAGAAGAGGAGGATTACAGGCACAATACCTGGGGAGGCATGGACCCAGCCCCCACCACACAATCCTCTCTGGCTATATATATATATATATATATATATATATATATAATCTTAAGATTTTATTTATTTGACAGACAGAGATCACAAGTAGGCAGAGAGGCAGGCAGAGAAGGTTGGGGGAGAGACTGATGCAGCTCGATCCCAGGACCCTGGGATCATGACCTGAGCCGAAGGCAGAGCCTTTAACCCACTGAGCCACCCAGGCGCCCCTGGCTCCTTTTATATTAATGCATCTTTTTTCCCCTGGGTGTCCCTGTTTCTAGCTCTGTTTCACAATACATTATGATCACTGCAGTGATCTAGAGTTTTGTTTTGGAGAAGCAGCAATGTCATGGTTAAGAATGCTAGTGTGGAGTCAGCCTGGGCTCAAATGCCAGCTCCACTACAAACTAGTTACATGATCTTGAACAAATTATTTAACCTCTCCGAACCACCTACACAAGCCAGAGGCCACATAATCTGGGGAGGACTGACTCAGCCATTCTTCATCAGTAGAGGGTCTTCCTCCTCTGGGCCTCTAATCTGAGGGTGTGGAACCGAGGTCCTGTGGCAAGGCAAGGGCTGCCCCCTGGTGGTCATGGGGCACAGGGACGCCCAAGACACCGGTAGATGGTTTTTCTTTTTCTTTCTTTCTTTCTTTTTTTTTTTTTTTTTTTTGGTAGGTGGTTTTTCTTGACTGGGCCTTAATTCCAGCTTTTGCCTAGTCCCTTACCTTACCTTACCTTGCCTCGTCCTATCAACAGGCCATGTCTGCCCCCAGAGAGTCACTGTGAAGGAAATTCTCTCTTCTACTCAACTGTGAGAAGCCCACAATTTGAGGAGAGAGTAGAGATCACCACTGGTGGAGTAGGGGTGGGGGGCTGGGATGGGCGACTGGCCTGAAGATCAAACTCCAGATTTTCACAGTTACACACACAGAGCGCTGCTCCCTGTGCCAGTGCGATGCAGCTTAGAAGTCAAGTCAGCCGAAGATGGAGTCCTTGTTCCACTGGTTCACACATCTGTGAGATGAGAACAGTATCTGTCAGCATCCAGACTTCACTGTACTGGGTGTCCAGGGTATGTTAGCCCCCAGGTCCTCCCCAGGCAGGGGCCAGGATGACCATTGTTACAGCTGCGCCTGAACTCAAGGATACCCTGCCCTCTCCACCTCTTGTCTCTACCGAAGATTTCCAATATCCAAAAATTGGAATTCCAAAGATTGCACTTGGAATTTTTTTTTAAGTCCATCTAGAATAAATCCTAGTGTATGTGTAGCTCCAGGGATCCTTTTCAATAGCTCTGAGACTCTCTAAGGAACTTTAACCCACAAGACGGGAACCACTGCACTAACCAGCTCAAGGATGGCTGTTTTCAAAAGAAAATTTTACCAGGGACTCAAGAGGAAAGGCAACGAATAAAGAAGTTGTGAAGTGAATGTGCACCTGTCTTGGGTCTCACTTATTTATTTATTTATTTATTTTGAAACCAACTATTTTTTTAAAAGATTTTATTTTATTTTTTAAAAGATTTTATTTATTTGTCAGAGAGAGAGAGAGAGCAAAAGCACAGGCAGACAGAGTGGTAGAGGGAGAAGCAGGCTCCCTGCGGAGCGAGGAGCCCGATGTGGGACTTGATCCCAGGACGCTGGGATCATGACCTGAGCCGAAGGCAGCCGCTTAACCAACTGAGCCACCCAGGAGTCCCAAAAGATTTTATTTTTAATTAATCTTTACACCCAGCATGGGGTTGAACTCACCCTGAGATGGAGTCACATGTTCCACCACAGAGCCAGCCAGGTGCCCCTCTGGTCTAACTTCTTCAACGCTGCACCGTGGGCTGCCTCGAGGGTGGTCAGAGCTCAGAGCAGGAAAAGAGGTGAAGACACAGAAGGAACCCTGGAATCTCAGCGCCGTGATCCCATCTTACTGGGGGTTTCCTCCTGTGTTGGTAGTGGTGAGATGTGGGTGACTTCTCCTCTAGCCAAGTCCTTACAAACATTTTCAATGAATTAGCGGCCCCCATGTTCCCCTTTCAGTCTCTAACCACAGCTTCTCCTCTGAGGCTCATCCACTGGACCTCACCACCTTCTGCCTCCTTGCCGTCATAGTCTAACCTCCTTCCCATTCACCAGGAGCAGGCACCTAACTCTCCAGCTTCCTTTCTATTTCAACTGCTGCCATCTCTCTAGGAGACTTCATGTCCACATAAATGGTGTTTTTAAACATTGAGATATAATTATATATAGCAAAATGCAGATCTTTTTAAAAACATTTGAAGTGTACAGATCTTGAGTATACAGTTCGACATTCTCTGGCAAATCTATATACCCCTGTAAATAACATTGGAAGTGAGATACAGATCATTTCCATCACTCTAGAAAAATTCTCCCATGCCTCTTTTTGGTTAATCCCTTTCCCCTTCCAGAACCAACTACTGATTTATACCCTTACAAATGTATACCCCTATATTATACTATTCTTGGACTTCGTGTATAGTATACCCTCTTGTATCCAGCTTCTTTCATTCTGTATAGTGTCTGTAAGATTCATCTATTGTTGTGTGTATCAGTAACTTGATCCTTTTTTTTTTTTTCTGAGTGCTATTTCATAATATGGATGTACCACAGTTTATTTATCCACTCACCCGATGAGGACAAGTGGGTTGTATGAACATTCCTGTACACATCTTGCAAATAATTTTTCTTTACTTTTCTTTTCTTTTTTTTAGAAAGAGAATGTGCACTAGGTAGGGGGGGTGTGGGGAGGGAGAATCTTAAGCAGACTCCGTGCTGAGTGCAGAGCCCAGCTCGGGGCTTGATACCACAACCCCAAGATCATGGCCTGAGCCAAAATCAAGAGTCAGATGCTCAAAAGACTGAGCCACCCAGGTGCCCCAACAAATGGTTTTTCAATATACTAATTTCACAGTTGCTTTACCTGGTCTACTCCAACAATCACCCTGATTCTCCATGGTCTACAGTTTGGATCATGTCACCATGGAAGTTGTTCCACTTTGGAATCTTACCTCCCCTTTCCCAGGAAAATAAAAGCAATTAGGCCGAAGTCCCTCCAGACTCCTGTACCCTATACATGTGCTTTCACGTGATTCAGCTGTTGGTGGACTTTTGGGTTCTTTCTCTCTCACTTTCATTCAACAAATTGTGAGCCTCTACCATGGGGCTTACCTAGGCAGTCCTGTTGTAGCCAGTTTTAACTACTGCTTATTCTCTGTTGAGACTCCAGTCTATATCTCCATCTCAGTCTACACCTTCACCTGAGGCCTCTTTCTTGAGGTCCAAGTCCAGAATATCTAGCTGTCCTCTAGACATCTCCTCCAGAGTGTTTCACAGGCATTTCAAAATCATCAGTGTCCACCCAAACTGCATCGCACTCCTATGGTCCCCATCTCAGTGCATGGAAGCACAGTCCACCCCATCACCTAAGACAAAAACCTGGGGTTCTCCCGCATTTCCCTCATCCAAACAATCTCTAAGTCCTGTCCATTCTGCCTTTAAAATATCTCAAGTATCTTCCTACCTCTTAATCGTCACTGCTGTTTAAAGCCATTGTCATCTCAGGATGAAACCAGTACAATAGCTTCTCTGACGGACAGTGTGGTTTCTCCTCAGTATCCATTCCACAACTCCCTCTCCAAGTCTTGGGGCCCATTCATCCATTCAACAATGGTTTTACTGAGTTCCTCCCACACGCCAGGCATTCTGTCTTCTTCCCTTATATCTTTCTTCATCTCTCCCCTTCTCTCTCATATCTCCCACATCTCTGTCCACAACTCTTTCCTCTTACCATTTTTTTTTTTTAGATTTTATTTATTTGACAGAGAGAGAGATCACAAGTAGGCAGAGAGGCAGGCAGAGAGAGAGGGGGAAAGCAGGCTCCCCGCTGAGCAGAGAACCCGACGCGGGGCTCAATCCCAGGACCCTGAGATCCTGACCTGAGTCAAAGGCAGAGGCTCAACCCACTGAGCCACCCAGGTGCCCCTCCTCTCACCATCTTTATTCACATCATTTGTTTCTTCCCTATGTCTCCACCCACATCCCACATCTCTCCACACATCTTTACCCACTCCCTCCACACCCATCTGCTTGTTCACTCATTCATTCATTCAGCAAATATTTGGTAAGCACCTTCCCTGCCTGCGCTAGGCACCTATCTCTCCATCCCTCTCTTCCCTCATTTCCATCTACAACTCTTTCTGCCTCTCCATCTTTCCTTATATTTTTCCCAACACATCTCTTTCACCCAACCCATCTTGCACGCTCTTTCTCCTCCATTTCTCTCTGGGTGGGACAATGAGTCAAAGCTGGCAAGGCATTCCCCTTTTCCCTCTGGGACCGGATCGCTCCTTTCCGGAGAAGCCTTCCCAGACTCCACCAAGGCTGACTGGGACCACTCTCAGATGCCCTCAGATTCTCTGTGCCAGATTCTTTATAAAAAAAAAATTAATTTAAAATATTAAAGGAAAACTAACTTTTAATTTAAAATTACAAAAGACAAAGAGGAGTGAAACCAGATAGTTAACAAGCTCGATCTACGGAAATATGTAGAATCTTTGAAAAACTAGAAAATATGTGTTCTTTTCACATACAACAAAGACATTTAGAAAAAAAGAATCAAAATCATATAGGATACAATTTGTTGACCAAAAGCCATGATGATTTAAGAGCAGTAACAAAGAATATTTATTATATGCTTGGAAAAAAATTTTTAAGTGTTTTCTAATGTATTTTGAAACTTTTTAAAAAATTTTTAAAAGATTTTATTTATTTATTTATTTGACAGAGAGGGATCACAAGTAAGCAGAGAGGCAGGCAGAGAGAGAGAGAGAGGAGGAAGCAGGCTCCCCACTGAGCAGAGAACCCTATGCGAGGCTCCATCCCAGGACCCCGAGATCACGACCTGAGCCCAAGGCAGAGGCTTTAACTCACTGAGCCACCCAGGAGCCCCTGTATTTTGAAACTTTAGAAACCTATCTCTAAATAACTCAAATGCTAAAGAAAATATAATAATAAAATTTAAAATATTTTGTACTGAACGATACTGAAAATCCTGCCTATCTAAACTGTTGAGGGCTGGGAAACTGCTTCTCCTTCTCCCTCTGCCCCTCCCCCTCAACCCCCACCCCCCCTTCATGCTCTCTTGCTCTCTCTCCCTCTCAAATAAATAAATAAATCTTTTAAAAAGGGGGCACGCCAGGGTGGCTCAGATGGTAAAGCATCTGCCTTCGGCTCAGGTCATGATCTCTAGGTCCTGGGACCAAGCCCCATGTCTGGCTCTCAGCTCAGCAGTGAGTCTGATTCTCCCTCTCCCTCTGCCTCTCCTCCTGCTTATGTTCTCTCTGCCTCTCTCCATCTCTCTCAAATGAATAAATAAAATCTTCAAAAAAATAAAGAAAAAAAGAAGAAAAAGTTTTAAAGTCATTGAGTTGGACGGTTATTTCAAGAAATTAGAAAAAGAGGGCACCTGGGTGGCTCAGTCAGTTGAATGTCTGCCTTTGGCTCAGGCCATGATCCCAGAATTCTGGAATAGAGCCCTACTTTGGGCTCCCAGCTCACCAGAGAGTCTGCTTGTCCTTCTCCCTCTGCCCTTTCCCCCTACTTGTATGGCTCTCTCTCTTATTCTCAAATAAATAAATCTTTTTTTAAAAAGTTTAATAATAAAAAAAAAGAAATTAGAAAAAGAGGGCACCAGGGTGGTTCCGTCGGTTGAGCCTATCTGCCTTGGTTTAGGTCATGATCCCAGAGTCCTGAGATGGAATTCTGCATTAGGTTCCTTGCTCAGCAGGGAGCCTGCTTCTCACTCCGCCTGCTGCTCCTTCCTGCTTGTGCTCTTATCTGTGCGCTCGCGCTCTCTCTCTCTCTCTCTCTCTCTCTCTCTGATAAATAAATAAATAAATAAAATTTAAAAAAAAAGAAATTAAAAAAAGCATAGAATAATTTTTAAAAATTAAGGAGGAAAATAATAAAGATACTTTTAGAAATTAATGAAATAAAAAAACAATAGAGCAGGAAACATTTTTAAATATTTTATATATTTACAGAGACTACTAATATTTAAAATCTCTGACCAAATTGATTATGCAAAAAAGGAAAAGGGGAGAAAAAGTCATACACACACAAAAGATAAATAACTTAAAGGGAATATAATATCAGATACAGTAAATATTTACATTGCAAATTTTGATAAGATGAATAATTTTCTTTTTTTAAGATTTTATTTATTTTTTTGAGAGAGAGAGAGAATGAGTGGGGAGAGGGACAGAGGGAGAAGGAGAAGCAGGCTCCCCGCTGAGCAGGGAGCCCCAAGCAAGGCTCCATCGCAGGACCCCAGGATCATGACTTGAGCCAAAGGTGGCCCCAAGATGAATAATTTTCTAGAAAGATGTATGACCACACTGACTTAAGAAAAAATGAAAAGGCTGATATACCTATAACCATTAAAGAAATTGAATCAGTTGTTTAAAATTTAGCCATCAATGAGGTTCCTGGCTGGCTCAGTGATTTGTGATCTCAGGGTCATGAGTTCAAGCCCCATGTTGGGTGTAGAGATTACTTAAATAAATAAATAAATAAAATTAGGGAAAAAATTTAACCATCAAAAAAATCACCAAGCCCAGATAGTTATGAAACCTTCAAGACAGATCATTCCAGTCATATAACGATTATTCTAGTGATCAGGAAACAGGAGAAGTTTCTCCACTTACTTCATGAGATTAATGTAATCTCGATATATAAGCCAGCCAATGGCGATCTGAGAAAGTAAAATTATGAAACAATTTCACTCATGAACATAAATGCAAGAAAAAAAGAATGTAATAAAAATTTTAACAGGGGTGCCTGGGTGGCTCAGATCAGGATCTTCCTTTCAGCTCAGGTCATCATCTCAGGGTCCTGGAATGGAGCCCCATGTCAGGCTTCCTGCTCACTGGGGAGCCTGCTTCTCCTTCTCCCTCTGCTGCTCCTTCTGCTTGTATTCTCGCTCTGTCAAATAAATAAATGAAATATTTAAATAATAGGGGCACCTGGGTGGCTCAGTGGGTTGAGCCTCTGCCTTCGTCTCAGGTCATGATCTCGGGTCCTGGGATCGAGCCCCGCATCGGGCTCTCTGCTCTGCGGGGAGTCTGCTTTCCCCTCTCTCTGCCTGCTGCTCTGCTTACTTGTGATCTCTCTCTCTCTTTCTCTCTGTATCAAATAAATAAATAAATAAATAAATTAAATTTTAAAAAAATATATTAACAAACCTAAACCAGAATTGAATAAATAATATAAAACAGCTTAATTAACCAAGGGCACCTGGATGGCTCAGTCGGTTGAGCGGCTGCCTTTGGCTCAGGTCATGATTCCAGGATCCTGGGATTGAGTTCCGCATGGGTCTCCCTGCTCATCGGAGAGCCTGCTTCTCCCTCTCCCTCTGCCTGGCACTCTGCCTACTTGTGCTCTCTCTCTATCTCTCTGTCAAATAAATAAATAAAATCTTTAATAAAAAACCAACAACAACAACTTAACCAAGCAGTCTTTATCCTAGGAAAATAATTCACTATTCATGCACTTCCCAATTCTGTCCATACAATTAATTCATTACATTAATAGATTAAGGAGGAAAATCCATGTGACTATCTCAGTCAATACAATAAAAGCATTTCATAACTTTTATTCATGGTAACAACTACTCAAATTTTAAAAATAGAAAAAAAACATTTCGGGTGCTTGGGTGGTTCAGTTAGTTAAGGTTCTGCTTTTGGGGGCGCCTGGGTGGCTCAGTGGGTTAAAGCCTCTGCCTTCGGCTCAGGTCATGATCTCGGGGTCCTGGGATCGAGCCCCGCATCCCGCTCTCTGCTCAGCGGGGAGCCTGCTTCCCTTCCTCTCTCTCTGCCTGCCTCTCTGCCTATCTGTGATCTGTCAAATAAATAAATAAAAAATCTTTAAAAAAAAAAAAAGGTTCTGCTTTTGGCTGCTCAGGTCATGATCCCAAGGTCCTGGGATCAAGCCCCACATTGAGCTCCCTGCTCAGCAGGGAAGCCTGCTTTTCTCTCTCCCTCTCTCTGCCCCTCCCCCTTGCTCATACTCATGCTATTTCTCTCTCAAATAAATACATAAAATATTCTTTAAAAAGAAAGAAAAACATTTCACAACAGTCATTTATGATTATAAAAATTTTGAATGTATATTATGTCTTCATTCTCCCATGAAATTTAGTGTTCATTTTTGAAATAGTTTTGTATTTTTCTTCTGAATCTTTCCTCCTGTTCCCACCCATACCCTCTTGTTATCCACCATCTGTTCACCGAGTACTTGCATTTCTGATATGTGTCCTTCCTTCACTGTTAAAGGACTATACCAAGTTTTGTTGTTTTTCAGTTCATGATGGAATTTTGGGCTGCGATTTCCACCAGCTTTTGGCAATGTATTTCTGGTGTGTTGTCATCTGTCAGTAAATTGTGTTGCTCTTTTTTTTTTTTTTTTAGTTTAAATTCAATTTAGTTAACATATAGTGTATTATTTGTTTCAGGGGTAGAATTTAGTGATTCATCAGTTGCATGTAACACCCAGTGTTCTTACATCACGTGCCCTCCTTAATGCCATCACCCATCCCCCCACCCAACTGCCTTCCAGTGTAGCATCCCTGTTTGTTCCCTATAATTGAGAGTCTCTTATGACTTTTTATCTTTTTTTAAAATTTTCCTTCCCCTCCCCATGTTCATCTGTTTTGTTTCTTAAATTCTACATATGAGTGAATTTATATGGTATTTGTGTTTCTCTCACTGACTTATTTTGCTTAGCATAATACCCTCTAGTTTCATCCATATCATTGCAAACGGCAAAATTTTGTGTTGCTCTTTTTTACTTTTCTTCTCATAGTTAACCAAACAGAACCTCTGTTCATTTCTTTTTCTTTTTTTAAGTAAACTCTATGCGCAACATGGCGCTCAAACTCAAGACACTGAGCTCGAGTTGCATGCTCTATGAGCCAGCCAGGTATCTTTTTTCAAATGTTCATTTTTTTTTAAGATTTTATTTATTTATTTGAGGGGTGCCTGGGTGGCTCAGTGAGTTAAGCCTCTGCCTTCTGCTCAGATCATGATCTCAGGGTCCTGGGATGAAGCCCTGCGTCAGGCTCTCTGCTCAGCAGGGAGCCTGCTTCCCCCTCTCTCTTTGCCTGCCTCTCTGCCTGCTTGTGATCTTTCTCTCTCTCAAATAAATAAATAAAACCTTTAAAAAAATTTATTTATTTACTTGAGAGAGAGAGTGAGCGAGAG
Source organism: Martes martes (assembly GCF_963455335.1). Classification (NCBI taxonomy): domain Eukaryota; kingdom Metazoa; phylum Chordata; class Mammalia; order Carnivora; family Mustelidae; genus Martes; species Martes martes. The sequence goes on along the minus strand of NC_137893.1, from coordinate 120,479,250 downwards.
AGAGAACATGAGTAGGGGGAGCAATAGAGGCATAGGGAGAAGCAGGATCCCCACGAGCAGGGAGCTCAATGTGGGGCTGGATCCCAGGACCTCGGGATCATGACCTGAGCCAAAGGCACACACTCAACCAACTGAACCATCCAGGAGTCCCTTGCTGGCACTTTCTGAGATGTGCCCCCTCTGGGTCTCTTTGGACTTTTCAAAACATTTTCTCTCCACCTTTACCAGTACTTTTTTTTTTTCTTTGACAGAGAGAGAGAGAGAGCCAGCACAAGCAGGGGGAATGGCAGGCAGAGGGAAAAGGAGAAGCAGGCTCCCGCAGAGGAGGGGGAGCCCAATGTGGGACTCGATCCCAGGACCCCGGGATCATGACCTGAGCCAAAGGCAGACACTTAAGCAACTGAGCCACCCAGGCACCCCCAACTTTACCACTACTTGAAAGCATTTGGTCAGTCTTGCGCTCAGCCTCTCCTTGGGCTGAGGCGTTTCCTCTCAGGAGGGAATATTTGCTTTTTTCAGAGGTGACACTTGGACCCTCCCTCTCTCCCTGATTTTCCCTGAGGCACTGCTGGGGACTGCCTGTTTGATATGGAATCTGGGCACACAAACACAGGACTTGGAGTCTAGGTATGCTGTGAAAATGTAGCACTCATGCCCTTGTGTGCGTGTGTGTGTGTGTGTGTGTGTGCAATCTCCTTATGGCTGAGTATGGTTTCCAGGAGACAAGAGGTGAAATTTGGGAATAAATTGCTGCTACGCTCCCCTCAAAGTCCTACAAGGAGATGTTTTATTTTTTCTTAAAGATTGTATTTATTTATTTTCAGGAAAGAGGGAGAGTGAGCCAGTGCACAAGCAGGGGGAGCTTAAGCAGGATCCCCTCCGAGCAAGGAGCCCAATGCAAGCCAAAGGCAGACGCTTAACTGACTGAGCCAAACAGGTGCCCAAGGAGATGTTTTCTTTTTTATTTTTTTTAATTTTTAAAAGATTTTATTCATTTGTTTGACCGGGGGAGAGAGAGAGACAGCAAGAGAGGGAACACAAGCAGGGGGAGAGAGACAGGGAGAAGCTTCCCGCTGAGCAGGGAGTCTGATGTTGATGTGGGGCTACATCCCAGGGCTCCTGAGTGGCTGAGTGGTTAAGCGTTTGCCTTCATCTCAAGTCATGATCCTGGAGTCCCAGGATTGAGACCTTCTCAATGGGAGTCTGCTTCTCCCTCTGCCCCCACCCCTGCTCATCCACTCTCTCGCTGTCTCTCAAATAAATAAATTTTTTAACATTTTTTTTAAAAATTAGGCTAATTTGAGGAGCTAGTTTATTTACAAAGGTGAATGGAGTATAGGGGAATCCCAAGGGATATTGCCACCCCAGGTCCAAAGGGATGAGGGGAGAAAGAGATTACAGCAGCAATTCTTCCTCAGGCTGTATCACAGATGTATTTGGCATTCTAAATAAACATAAAGTAAAAAATATACATAACAAGGTAAATCAATTACATTGAATTCCACTTACCAAAATAGTAATAAAAAGTTGTATTTTTTATATAACGTTATATAAAAGATAAGACATTTAAAATACAGGCAATGGGTGCCTGGGTGACTCAGTTGGTTAAGCGTTTGCCTTTGGCTCAGGTCATGATCGCGGGGTCCTGGAATTGAGCCCTGCATCAGGCTACCTGCTCAGCAGGGAGTCCGCTTCTTTCTCTCCTTCTGCAGCTCCCCCTGGTTGTGCATGCTCACTCTCTCTCATAAGTAAATAAAAAATATTTTAAAAAATTAAAATATAGGTCAGTTGAGCCCCACATTGTGGCTAGAGTTTACTTAAAAAAATTGTAGAAGTGGATAAAGGTTTCTGTAGTCAAATGAACATTATTATTTACAATAATGGAAAAATAACTTCATTAGTGATGCAGTTAGGGCGCCCAGCTGGTTCAATCAGTAGAATACGTGACTCTCTATCTTGGGGCCGTGAATTTGAGCCCCACCACGTTGGGGGTAGAATTCGCTTAAAACACAGGCACCTTGAAGTTAGATTTTAATAAATAAAGGCACATCAGTGCAAACTATATTATTGCTTCGCTTGCACAAGGACTTTAAACTGTGGGGCCCCCTGGCTGGCTCAGTTGGAAGAGCAGGCAATTTTTGGTCTTAAGGCTGGGAGTTCAAGGGGTACCTAGTTGGCTCAGTAGGTTGAGCCTCTGCCTTCGGCCCAGGTCATGATCTCAGAGTCCTAGGATTGAGCCCCGCATCGGGCTCTCTGCTCAGCGGGGATCCTGCTTCCCCCTCTCTCTCTGCCTGCCTCTCTGCCTACTTGTGATCTCTCTCTCTGCGTCAAATAAATAAATAAAAATTAAAAAAAAAAAAAAAGGCTGGGAGTTCAAGCCCCATGTTGGGTGCAGCGATCACACAAATAAACTTAAAAAATAATAATAAAATAAAAAGAATTTTAAACTGTGATGTGGATTTTGACAAGCAACGCATGTAATGTTGAATATGAGAAAGGGATGTACATTTTTTCCTTTCCAAGTTCACAGACCACCTGACATCTATCTCCTGGGTTACTGAAACCAAGAGGAAGATAGAGCTTTGCAGTGCAAGTCGCCTGGAGAGAAGCACTGCCCATAAGTGGAGGTTTCTGCCAGCCTGAGGTGACCTCTTGGGAAGGGAGCCAGAAGAACAAACACCCGCGGCTTAATGTCTTCCCTCCTGCTATTTTCCTGCTAGGCTCTCCAATAGCCAAAGCCAGCTGGAAGCCAGAGGTGCCCTTGATGTGCTCTGTACAGGTTAGCCTCCTGTGGCAGAGAGCAGAGTGGGAGAGGGAAGGTAGAGAGGCAAACAGGACACACACACCAACAAGTTTTCTGGTCCGCGTATGCTTTTCCTGTAAGCACACTCCATGGGGCCTAATTCTAAGCAACAATTCCCCCTGGAGAGCATGGAATCATAACAAGAGCCCGTAGCAACACGGGGCCGGTTCACAGGGATTCTAATCTCATGGGGTCCTTCTGGCGGGTCATTTCTTGAGCCCGCTCAGCGTTGTCTCCCTGACTGCTTGGCTGGACACGAACATGCCTGGCCTCTGTGACTCCTCCTTTTCTTCTTCCTCCAAGGCTGACCAGCCCCACCACCCACTTAAGCTACCTTGACACCTTCAGTCTGGGTGCAGCAAGCCTCACAGGCTCGGGCACCTCTTTCCCCGCAATGACTCTCACACTTGACCATGTATCAGAAGCACCTGAGGCACTTGTAAAAAAAAAAAAAAAAAACAACCTATTGTCAGGCCCCATCCCCAGAGTCTCTGATTTGGTGTGTCTGAGCTGAGGCCCAACCAGGCACATTTCTTTTTTTTCTTTTTTTTTTTTTTTTTAAGATTTTATTTATTTATTTGACAGACAGAGATGACAAGTAGGCAGAGAGGCAGGCAGAGAGAGAGGAAAGGAAGCTGGCTCCCTGCTGGGCAGAGAGCCCAATGTGGGGCTCAAGCCCAGAACCCTGAGACCATGACCTGAGCCAAAGGCAGAGGCTTTAACCCACTGAGCCACCCAGGCGCCCCGCAACCAGGCACATTTCTAACACACTTCTGCCTAATGCTGCAGGAAGGGCCAGTCGGAGTGAGCCACTGTTTTAAGGAGCTTCTGCACTATCTCTGCTCAGGTCTAGATTTTGCAGCCTGTCGGGAAGCTATCTACTTTCCTTATCTCCATGTTCTCATGGATTCCTCAAAGCTGACCCCTAATGCACCCCCCAACCATTTCTAACCCTTACCCAGAAGTCCCCCTTCACCCCTGCTACTAGGAGCCAGCCTTCTCTGTGACCATGAGGGCTGGGTCCCTGAGTCTGTGGGCAATGTCTTCTAGTATATCTGTTCTTCTTCTTCTCCTTCTTCTTCTTCTTCTTCCTCTTCTTCTTCTTCTTCTTCTTCTTCTTCTTCTTCTTCTTCTTCTTCTTCTTCTTTTTTTAAATTTTTTTTTTTTTTGCCAGAGAGAAAGAGGGAAAGCACAAGCAGAGAGAACTGCAGGCAGAGGGAGAAGCAGGCTCCCTGCTGAGCTAGGAGCCCAATGCAGGACTCAGTCCCAGGACCCCAGGATCATGACCTGAGCCGAAGGCAGAGGCTTGATTGACTGAGCCATTCAGGCGACCCTTGTATGTCTGTTCTTCACAGGCTTTCCCCACATCTGTGTTTAGGCTGGGTTTTGTTCTCCACTCTTTTGCCCTTCTAGATACTCTTACTCTCCACTTTTGCCCAGTGTCAGAGTAGCTGTTACTTTATCCCAGAAAGTTTCTCTGAGCATCTAAATTCTATACCCCTATGGTAGTCTGCCAACCCATTCTTGATGGAAAGAATAGTCTGGGAGGCAGTCTCATCCTGAATACAGGCCAGAGCCTTCCCAATGGCCTATAAGGCCCTACACAATCTGGCCTCATCTCCTGCCTGTTTCCGCTCATACACCTGGCTCCAGCTACACTGGCCATCCCGCTGCTTCATAAACACTCCAGCTAGCCTGACATGTTCTTACCTCAGGACCTTTACACTTGTCTGAAATGCTCCTCTCTCATATAGCTACATGGCTTATTTCCATACCTCTTGAAATTTTTTTTTTTAGATTTTGTTTTTAAGTAATCTCTACACCCAGCATGGGGCTCAAGCTGACAACCCCGAGATCAAGAGTCACATGCTGCACTGAACTAACCAGATATCCCCCTACTTGAAATCTTTGCTCAAATATTTTCTCAGAGAAGGCTCTCTGATCACCCTCTTTAAAACTGCAGTCCCAGGCACATGGGTGGCTCAGTCAGTTAAGCATCTGACTTCAGCTCAGATCATGATCGCAGGGTCCTGGGATCAAGTCCCCCCACAGGCTCTGTGCTCAGCAGGGAGTCTGTCTGTCCCTCTCCCACTCCTTCTGCCCCGCCCCAGCTCAAGCTCTTTCTCTCTCAAATAAATAAATAAAATATTTTAAAATAATAAAAAGAAAATAATATAAAAATAAAACAGCAGTCTACCACAGCACTTCCTATCCCCCTTCCCTACTTTGTTTTTCTGCATAGGTACTTGCCACCTTTAATATGTTTATTTTTTTTAGAATTTTTTTTATTTGTAAGTAATCTCTACATCAACTGTGGGGCTTGAACCCCAAGATCAAGAGTCACATGCTCCACTGACTGAGCCAGCCAGGCATCCCAATATGTTTATTTTTACAGTCTGTCTTCCACAGTTAGACTGTTCATGAGGACAAGAGCCTACATGTGTTTGGATCACTGAGATCGCATTCAGTGTGCACTTGATAATTATTTGTCAAATGAAAATATGAATAAGGAAATGAATTCCCCCCACTAGGCGCTGAGACCTGAGTGTAGGGTTGCAGCTTTCTCTGAAAGGAGAGAGGCAGCTACAGTAAAGGGAATTCCAGAATTCTGAGTTCACCCCAGCATGTCCCCCAACTTGCATGGGTCAGGGAGAAGGCAATGAGAAGTGAATGCTCCCGGCTGCAGAAGAGGAAGTAATGTGAAGGCAAGAGGAGAAGGAAAGGTGTCTCCATCGATGCTGGCGCAGGGTGGGTGGAGCTCTGGGTGGGGAGTTTGTGGCTTATTTATTTATATATTTATTTAAGATTTATTTATTTATTTATTTATTTATTTGAGAAGGGGCTGCACAGAACGAGAGGGAGAGAGAGACTCTCAAGCAGACTCCCCACTGAGCAGGGAGCCCCCTGCAGGGCTAGATCTCACAATCCTGAGAAATCAAGAGTCAGACAGTCAACCGACTGAACCACCCAGGCACCTCTGGGTGGTGAGTTTGAACAAAAAGGTCTCAGTGAGGGGAATGTGCTAGCCTCTTCTCCCCTGGAAGCGACTACCCATACAACAAAAAAAGGAAACAGGATGTGAGTGGGGAAGACATTTTTTAGAGGCAACTTACCCACTCTATTGAACCCGTGGTGACTGACACCGAATCACACACATGCACGTGCGCAGGCACATGTACACACACACATACACACACACACACTCACACGCACACATACACCCCTAACATTGGCTTCACCCCCTGGCTCTTGTGTCCACAAATACTGTCTCTCTCAGCACCACTTTCAGTTCCCCCAGAGAATCTACTTAAATTCTTGAATTTCTGAGATCTGTAGATTTCACGATCTATTTCAGGGGAGATAAGATGAGCGGGTTCCAATGCACATCTTAAAGCGAACAAATACGACTCATGTGTTAGGCATTGCCCTATTTCCAAGTGCCTCAGACCCTGAGGGAGGCTTCTCTCCCTTTCCGACCCTACACCGTCTCGCCATCCTTTTAGATCTGCCCGTGGACTTCAGATTTTTCTCCCATTCACATCATAGAAAAATCCAGTCAGCCCTTCCTCGGCTGTGTACCCAAACCTGTGCGCCCAGACTCGTGACACCTGACAAAATGCAAGCCTTAAGACTTACCTGACCCTCCAGACCTGTTCAAAGACCATTTATTTGTTCCAGAGAATAAATACCCCTCCCCCACACCTCCAGGGGCTTCTTTCTTTCCTGCATAGATTGGGCTCTCCTTAAGAGGAATTTAGGAGAATGTTATTTTCTCACCTCAATCCTAGAGCCGCTGGCCCCTTCCTCCTGGGGTGCTCATGTCAGCAGAAGCTGAGGGGGAAGTGAGGCCTGGGACTGGAGGAGGAGGGAATGAGGGGAAAGGGGAAGTTTAGGAGGGAGGCCTCAGAGAAGGCTGATGGGAGAGGAGAGCCAGTAGACAGAGCTCCAGCTCGGTCTCTATCCACCTATCCATCAGCATCTACTGAGCTATGAGCCAAACCAGGGATTTACAGGGTAAGGAAGGTAGAAAAGGCAGAGCCTAAAATGAGAGCAAGGAGATGGATAGACCTGGGCGGGGCTAGGAGGTGGTGAGCAGGCCTAGGAGGGCAGAACTGTGATGACCCTTGGCCGGTGTGGAAGAAAGAAGAGGAATGGGGGGTGAGGAAACATTAACCTCTGTGTTCCCTCAGGAGGAAAAGCCTTTGGGCTGCTGAAGGCCCAGCAGGAAGAGAGACTGGATGAAATCAACAAGGTAAAAGGAAGATCTAAGGGGGCAGGGCCTCGGGGGAAGGGGCCCCTGAACCAGGGGACATATCCTGGCTCCTTGCTTTCTCCCCACAGCAATTCCTGGATGATCCCAAATATAGCAGTGATGAGGATCTGCTCTCCAAACTGGAAACCTTCAAGAGTGAGGGGGAAACTGAAGGGGCAGAGGGGGAGTGAGGAGGGTGGGATTTCCTCAAGAACAGAGAAGGGACTGGAGAGAAGCAGAGTCTACATATGTGGTGGGAAAAAGCTGCCTCCATTGTTCCCCCTTGTTGCAGTCTCTTTCTTTGGGCTGCCCCTCTCAGCACCCTCTCTGGTTCCCTACACCTTAATAGGGCCCCTCAACCCCACCCGCACTTCCTCTGCCTGCCCTATTTCCCCCTTCCACATCTTCCCCACCTAGCACTTGGTCAGTGGCCCTTTTCTCAATCCCCTGTGCTGCCCCTCCCTGGGACCCTCCAGCCAGTGCTTACCCTATTTGCTTTCTCCCCTCACCCAGAGAAATACATGGAATTTGACCTGAATGGAAACGGAGATATCGGTGAGAAAAGGGTGATGGGGGCATGTGCAGACCCAGGAAGAGGGAGGTCTCTCCTACCGTGCTTATTCCTGGTGGTTTGGGAGAGGGCCCAGCTACCAGAGTAGGAGGGACAAGAATGGGAATGGGAAGGCGAAGACAGAGAGAGAGAGAGGCTCCCCTCTTCTCATCCCCTCTCCTCTGCCTCTAGATATCATGTCCCTGAAGCGGATGCTGGAGAAACTTGGGGTCCCCAAGACCCACATGGAGCTCAAGAAATTAATCAAGGAGGTGTCTGGCAGCTCTGGGGAGACTTTCAGCTACTCTGACTTCCTCAAGATGATGCTGGGCAAGAGATCTGCCATCCTAAAAATGTGAGGGTCCAGTGCCAACCTTTCCTATGCTTACCTGTTTTCTCCTCAACCCTACCCCCATCCCCAGGCTCACCCATACATTACTCAGCGTCCATTTCTTCCCTTCTTTGAGGGACCCTTCCAAGTTCCTAACCCTATCCATTGTTCTGGTCCCTGCAGCCACTCTTCTTCCTTCTCCTCCGACCACAATAACCCCTGTCCTCTTGCAGACTTTCACAGTAGCCTAAGATTTATTCTCTTGAGAACACAGTCCCCTGATCCCTCTGTCTCTTCCCATCTCAATTAGGATCCTAATGTACGAAGAGAAAGCGAGAGAACAGGAGAAGCCAGCAGGTCCCCCAGCCAAGAAAAATATCTCTGAGTTACCCTGATTTGTGGTAGGGGAGATGTGGTGAGATTGATGGGACTTCTAATGACCCCAACATGGAAAAAGGGCACAGAATTGTGGGCCAGAGGTACACTAAATTAAATAAACTATCCTTCTCCAGATCAAGTCAGTTTGGTCTCCGTTTGGGGGGATTTTTTTCCCTTGGTCTGGGAAGAAGTGAAGCATCACTGAGGGAAGGGCAGCAAAGGATTTGCCCATATGAACAATCCACCCACAATTTTGTAATGTGTCAACCATAGCAGATGGTTTTGTACTTCAAGGGAGATTCCAGATATATGATAGCCTTGTCCTCAAGGAATTTAGATGGGACAAAAAGACATGTACAGACAAAAAAATATCACCCAGGTCCATGGGGAAGAGCAAGGATTCTCTCTTTTTTTCCCCTAAGATTTTGCTTTTTTTTTTTTTTTTTTTTTGACAAAGCAAGGGATCACAAGTAGGCAGAGAGGGGGGTGCAGGCTTCCTGCCGAGCAAAGAGCCCAATGCGGGGCCTGATCCCAGGACCCTGAGATCATGACCTGAGCTGAAGGCAGAGGCTTAACCCACTGAGCCACCCAGGCGCCCCTAAGATTTTGCTTTTTTTAAGTAATCTCTACACCCAATGCGAGGCTCCAACTCACAACCCCTAGATCAAGAGTTACATGTTCTATTGACTAAGCCAGCCAGGGGCCCCAAGCAATTTTGAACCAATATTCTCCATCACTAGTCTTTGTTTACCAAACAAAATCACTAAACCTTTCTCAGTCTTTCATCTGAAAGTGGGGATAGTATGATCTATCTTACAGTGCCTGATGTATCAGAAGCCCTCTATAATGTTTAAAACTTGAATGGATGGATGGTTAGATGGATGGATGAAAGAACTGATGATGCTATTGAATTGAGTAAAGGACTCACAAAACTATAACACCTGATAACTTAAGCACTAAATGACTCAGTGAGGTCCTTTTAGGGGACAAGCTACCGAACTGAGTCTAATGAAGGGAAAGGGGGCTTCTATTTGGAGGATATTGAGAACAGATACTGGGGATACAGAATACTTGGATGGCAGAAAGGATTAAAAAGCCAATCCCAGAGAAGGAAGGAACGTCAGAGTTCCCAAGCCTTCAGTAAGGCTATTCCTGGACCTTTCCTCCAACAGGTCCAGATGAGTTAACTCTAGCATTCCCCAGTTTCTGGACACTTTTTCAGATTTCCTGACCTTCTGGGAAGTGATAATCTAATTATTATCCCAGGTAATAATCTAATTATTACCCCAGCTTGTTTCCTGTACTGAGGACAGGAGTGTTGGCTCTTCCCAGTGGTGAAGCCAGGTTAGCCTCTTACAATGTGCTACAGTAACTGTGTGGCACTTCAGATGAGGAAGAGATCACTGCAAGTTGGATAAAATAGCTGAATATAACAAAATCAATGCTATTGAGCACCCCCCTATACCACCCTGAATGCTTTCTGTGTACTAATTCCCTTAATCTTTGCAACAACCCTGGTGACACCAAGGAGGAGACAAAGGAGCTGGAGCTTAAATAATTCGTTCATTCAGTTTAAACAAATTGGGTTCTAGTCATACATCAGACTATTATTACATAGCAACAAGAATGAACAAGCCACAACTACATGCAACAGTGTGGATGGACTTCCTCAACATAATGTTGAGCAAAAGAAGACAGACACAGGAGAAGCCTTACTATACAATGCCATCTGTATATCAAATAAATAAATAAAATCTTTAAATATATATATATATATATATATATATATATGTATGTTGTTATAAGGATAGTAGTAAGCCTTGGGGGAGGGCGGTGACTACAAGAGGCCCTCTAGCAGCTTCCATGGTGCTAGTCAAGGTTTTATTTTTGGCTACATGTTCTGCTCATTTTATGAAAATTCATCAAAAATAAATAAATATAATATGTTTTGATAAAAAGACTTTAAAATCATTTATTGGGTGTGGGTGGCTCAATCAGTTAAGTGTCTGCCTTTGGCTTGGGTCATGATCCCAGGGTCCTTGGATCAAGCCCTGAGTTGGACTCTCTGCTCATTGGGGAGCCTGCTTCTCCCTAGGTCTGCCCCTCCTCCTGCTCCTGTACTCTCTCTCTCTCTCTCTCTCTCTTCATCTCTCTCTCTCTCTCTTCATCTCTCTCTCTCTCTCTTCATCTCTCTCTCTCTCTATCAAATAAATACATAAAATCTTTAAAAAATCATTTATTGGGGATCAACGTTGTACCATTCCTTATTTTTGGTGCTTGGGTTATAAGAGTCACAAAACAAAGATCCTTGCCATTGTGAAGTTTATACTCTGTTGTGGAAAATGGTATGGGAAGAGGACACACAACAAACAATAACTATAATTTGAAATTTATATGATTTTAGAAGAAAAAGTAGAGCAGGTTAAAGGGGTTCAGGGGTAACATGATGGTCAGGGAAGATTAAAATTTTGAATGTGTAATCAGGGTAGGCCTCATTGAGAAGAAGATCAACACTGTACAAAGACATCATGGAGGTAAAGGAGTAAGGGTCGTGGGTTTTGCGGGGAAGGGTCAATTTGGCAGAGGAAAGAGAAGCAAAAGGGCTCCAAGGTGAGACATGCCTGGCAGAAGTAGGGAAAGTGACAAAATCAGGGGGCCAAATCATTTAGGGTCTTGTAGGCCACTCTAAGGACTTTGAGAGAGACTGAGAGGCTTTGTAGGACTTTGAGCAAGGGAGTCCTTTGAGGCCTCCTCTGAGAAAAGGCCCACTTTGGCTGCAGTTCAGAGAATAGGCAGTAGGGGCAGGGGCAGACTAAAGGCAAGTTAGGAGATTACTGTAACCCAGGTGAGAAGAGATCAAGGTGGAAGCAGTGTAAGTGAATTGGCTGGATATTTTCTCAAGACAGCAGTTCCTGTCTGATTAAAAGTGGGGAGTGAAATAAAGAAGGGAGTCCATGAAGATTCCAGGGGTTTTGCCTTAACTATAATTTTTAAGTTGCCATCAGTTGATATGACAAAGACTGTGGAGAGAGCAAATTTTGAGGAGATCAAATGTTCAGTGTTGGACATATTGAATTTGAAATGATCTGTTAGAAAACCAAGTGGAGATGTCAAGTACATAGCTGTGTATCCGAGTCTGGAGTTTGTCAGAGAGGTCTGCAGTGAAGATATGAATTTGGGAGTCATCAGCACATAAATGCTATTTCAAGACATAAGACTGATGTCCTTTTAGCACACTGGCTAAAAAATTGGGGTGAAGGCTTGGCTGGAGTTGGTTTAAGAATGAATGACAGGGGGCACCTGGGTGGCTCAGTTGTTAAGCAGCTGCCCTCAGCTCAGGCCCTGATCCCAGAGTCCTGGGATTGAGCCTGCATCCGGCTCCCTGTTTGACAGCGGGGTGTCTGCTTCTCTCTCTCATTCCCCTTGCTTGTGTTCCCTCTCTCACTGTCTCTCTCTGTCAAATAAATAAATAAAATGCTTTTTAAAAAAGGAAAGAAAAAAGAATGACTGACAGGAGGGAAATTGGTGACAGTGAGGATGGGTAACTCTTCCAAGAAATTTTGCTGTGGTAGGAGACCAGGGAAAGGGGGACACGAGAATCATTTCAAATGCTTAGCAACTGCATCTCAACTATCTTAATGTGCCTCAGGATAAAATTCTTATCAGATTCTTGCGAATTTTCCGCCTCTCACTTTCCATAATGGACAGGCAGTCACTTAATTTAGTCACACCAGCTGAGGCACAGGTCGCCAAAACCATGCCTCTGCTCATCAGTTCACTGGGCCTGAGCTGTGCAACCTCTCCTCAAACTTGGCTAAATCCTGACTAGTTCTTCACATTTCTTAATAAGATCCGCGTTTTTCTAGAAGCATTCCTGAACCTCCCCGGCAGGATCTGATTTTATTCCTCTACTTTCATAATATATCGTGGATATCTCTCACGCCTTCGAAACATAGTTTTCGAATGATTTGCTGAACGGGTAGTAGGTCTGATTGGAGCACAGTAATACGAGAGACAAAGGAGGGTACTAGTACATTTCGTAGAATGAAACCCATTGTGAAGGGAATACAAACTGCCAATAATATCAGATATACAAATATATTCATAAAAAATTACAGGTTATAAAATTAAATGTGTTAGTCACTGGTTGCCGATATGTTGATGAAGAGGTCATTCCTATCCTATCTTTATTCAAATGATTTGCATGTATTATGCAAATAAGTAGAACTAGCAAAAGAATGCCTACACTGCATGGGGCCGACGACACCCTCCCCTGCACCCCAGGATTGGCCTGTCTATCCACTTCATTTGCATGACGTGATTTAATAACTAGAAGGCCCCGCCTCTCTGATGCTTTCACCTCTCGCGAATGGACGCGTGAGTCGGGACTCTTCCCTCGTTGCGTAAGCTCCGCCCCCCGGCAGCTAATCCCTTCCGCCCCGAGCTCTCTCTCCATCTCCTTTGCTGAAAGCGCTGCCAGTCTTCCATCGTTTGGTTCCACTCTTGGCGTCCCTACGTCTCTCCGCTCCCATCTTTCCACGAACGCACGACGCACGCTCCGCCCCTTCCCCCCCACGCATTCGTCGTGCAAATCCTGCGCCGTAACCGCCCGGCGGACGGTCACCGCATTCCCGCCCCTCTACGCGTCTTAACGGCCGACGCCGGGGGCGCGTCTCTTTAGCCAACCGGCATCCTAGCGCCTGAAAGTCCCTCCTCTTTATGCAAATAACCTATGGCTGATCTGCACACCCTGCTTTTTTTTTTCAAATAAGGACAGCCCTCGAAGTAAAGAGGGATAGGGTAGAAGGTGCCCCGCCCTTTATGCAAATAAGGGGGCGTGTCATACGCTGAGGGAGGCGGGAGGGGGGGTGCTCCCGGGGGCGGCGGTTGCCCGGATGGGCCGTTAGTCGGAGCCTAGCCGCGGAGTGAGCGAGGGAGACGGGAGGAGCCGAGCCCGGCGCCATCCGCCGCCATCCGCCCCCGCCCCACCGCCATCCCACCTCGGGGACCCCCTAGGCCCCGGTCCCGGACCCCCGCGCACCCGGCCAGGTGAGTCTGGGGAGCCGAGTGCTAACACTCTTTTCGGCGCGGGAGCGGCGGTGGTGGCGGCGGCGGCGGCGGTGGCGGGCCGGCGGCGGGGGGGTGGGGGGGTGGAGAAGCTGCCATTAGCCGCCGCCATTTTGTCCTCCTGCTGCCGGGGCCTGCCTGCCCCTCCCCCTCTGATACCCCCGCTTGGTACCCGGACCTCCAACCCCTCACGCAGAGTCTGTGGCGTGCCCTTAACCACCCACATTCCTGGCTTCATGGGGCGACCCCCTCCTCTGGGCCCTGAGCTCCCCACCCTCAGCTGCGCTCTTGGCCTCTTCACCCCTATCTGTGGGTCCCCTTCCCCGCCGCCACTCTGGGGTGGGCCGCGCCCGCGGATCCTCGGAGAGTCTCCTTTCCTCCATATTGGGCCACCCTCCCATCCACCCAGTACTTGGGTTCCCCTTTCTTGACGCCCCTCTTCGCGTCGAGTCACTCCCACCCTGGAACCCTGCTTTTATTCTACATCTTTGCATTCTATGTTCCTCAGTCTTTCTGTGCTTTTTCATTTTTCCTGTTTCCTTTCTCTGTCTCACCCCCCCCCCTTTTTTTCTTGGGTGTCTTGACATTGCCCTCTTACTTTGCTCTGTATCTTTTCTTTACCATTTCTGGTTAAGTGTATTATTTTCCACCTCCTTTCATGTTGACCCTTTCTTATTAGTGTTGCTCCAGTATTTGTCTATCCCCTTTTCCTTCATGTATTTATTTTTCAAAGATTGGAGTCTTTAAACACCTATAGCGCAAACCCGCTCCTTTATTTTACCTGTCTAAAAGTTTTCCTTGGTTTTATCCTGATTTTACTCAGTTTTTTTTATCTCGGGTCTGCCTGGATTTCCCACCACCTCCCATTTCTTTCCTGTACGCCATTCCTTCCTACAAATGAATGCCTGGTCACTCAGGAACCCACTGACGATGCAGAGTTTGGCCTGCTTGGGGAGGAAGGGATATTGGGAAAAGAAACGACTGCTGATGAACATTCTTACTGAGGGGAGGGGAGGAAAATGAAGTTCATCTGGCTTTGGCCCCATGGTTACAGAGTGTGCTGGAGGTGGCTCCGTAATGTTTTGTTTTTCTCACATCTGCATAGGGTAAGCAGAGCCCACCAGTGTTTTCATCTGGAGACCAGATTTTTTTTCCAGGAGCTGGGATGGGGGCAAGTATAGGGAAAAAATGGGATGAGTATTCCAAATAACTAGGGGTTTTGTAGCTTGGGAGTATGTAGAGCCCCAATTCCATGAGGAATTATCTGGCACCAGCCCCCAGTCTGGCTGAGCAAGCTCATAAAATCGTTAAACTCCCAGCATACCTTCGTGTAAACCTCCCCAGATGGGAGTGAGGCTGCTGGGAAAGGAACCTGGGGCACAGTTAGGGAGCTGGTGTCTAATAAGTCAGGGATTTAAAGCTCTGTTCCTTGCAGGATGGAGCTGTATGTCTCTTTCTGGTTGTCTCTGGGGCTGGGGCTTGCCGTGTTTTATCATACGTTTCTGGAATGCTTTTTGTGGAGGGAGGTTCTTACTTAGGATAATGAAGAAGTGACTACTTTTATGATAGACTGGCACAAAAGGAAGTGTGTGCCTACTACCAGAAGGATACTAGATTTTTTATTTAGATTCCCTTGGCAAGAGGTGTCTGGGGGAAAGAGGGACCATGGCATTTGGGCTCTGTGGGAGTTGCTTAAAGGGATGGGAGAGTATGAACAGGCTAGAGAAAAAGACATCAGAGGGCCAAGTATCTGGGCCCCTAGTGAAAATGCAAATGAGCGTCTAGGTTTCTCTTGGAGTCAGTAAAGGGAGCAGAGACTGAAACACTTGGTGTGTGGCCCACAGGCTCCGGCACGTTTTGGGGGAGGTGCCTGCAGGACCCAACGTACTCAATGAGCTTCCAGCGCAATGTCCGATCGCTCGGGGCCGACTGCCAAGGGGAAGGATGGAAAGAAGTATTCCTCGCTCAACCTGTTTGATACATATAAGGGCAAGTCCTTAGAGATCCAGAAACCTGCTGGTGAGGGTCCTGCCAAGATGTTCCTAATTCCTAGAGTCTGGGCATGAATGGGGCATACATTTTAGAGCTCTTTGAAGGGAAATTGTTATAGCCAAGTATTAAAAGACTACAGGAACACTAGATACTTCCTAGCTTTATCTTGGGTCCCACAGGGAACATTGGGCTTTGGATGAACACCAGTAACCCTCCTACAAAGGCGTGTCTGTAGTTCCCTGTCTTTGGACACGTAAGAACTGGAGGCAAAAAAATGTGGACTTGGAGAAGTCTGGGGCCAGCTTGCTCCCTGCAGGCTCAAGATGAACCATCCAACAAAGAAGCATCAACTGTAATGCGTCTTAGTGTTTACAGTGGAATTTTAGAGATTGCTGAGGGCAAAGGAAGGAATAGTTTCTTTAAAAAAGTTTGATAATAAGACATTAAGGTGGTACAAATGGGGCCTAGGGTAGGAAGCTGTCTGATTGTCTATGTGGGGCGTTCTTCACCCTCCTATCTTTTCTCCAGTTGCCCCTCGCCATGGCCTGCAGAGTCTTGGGAAAGTTGCCATTGCCCGGCGTATGCCACCCCCAGCCAACCTTCCAAGCCTGAAAGCCGAGAACAAAGGCAATGACCCCAACGTCTCACTAGTGCCGAAAGACGGAACAGGATGGGCAAGCAAACAGGAGCAGTCCGACCCCAAGAGGTAGACAGAGGTCTGGGGGACCTAGAGTAATGACTATCTTAACTTTGAACTTTAGGAGTGGGTTGGGGCTTGGTCTAGCCCAGACACATAAGATCCAGAGACCGAGGGAAGCCTCTTGGTTATTCCAGGGCCCTTTAGTTAGAGGACTAAGGAATGACACTTTTACCTTTCTGTGAGGTGGAAGGAAGGGATCAGCAAACAGATGACAGCCTACACGGGGGCGACTAAATTATAGTATTTTGTTGCAAGTACTTGTAAATAGTAACAGATGGGTTTGGGTTCACTTCCTGTCCTCTATCAGTGGGACAAGTAGTGGAGGCATCTCAGGTCCTGGATAACCTTCCCGTCCTACCATTTCCTTAGTTCCGATGCCTCAACCGCTCAGCCGCCGGAATCGCAGCCACTGCCGGCTTCACAGACGCCTGCCTCCAACCAACAGAAACGACCCCCAGCAGCCCCCGAGGTGTGTGAAGAACTAGGTGGTATTGAATGGCTGGGAGCAAGAATGGCTTGTAGTTCCACCACTCACATCACCATTTATTATTTCTCTGCTTCCCCAGAACACTCCTTCGGTTCCAAGCGGGGTAAAGTCCTGGGCACAAGCCAGCGTCACCCATGGAGCACATGGAGATGGTGAGTGCAGGGCTGCTTGGGGAGCATGTTCTGTTCCCTGTGGTAGGTAGGAGCCCTGCACTATACCTTTAGCGAAGTGTTCTTTGGTTCTCTGGCTAAATTTTGGGCCCCATATTAGGTTTCACAGGCCACATGAGCAAGTTCATTTCTGTCTTAACGCAAGGTCGGGGGGGTGTCCCAGAACTGACCTTGTTTATTGGGGAATGGGTACGCAGTGTATAGGGGGTGAGTTTGAAAGCAGGAATTTGATAATCTGGTACTATCAGAGCCTTCGAGTTTTGTGGTACATTCTCAGTAAATACGGGGTTTTTTTGGTATTTTTTGGTCTGCTACTCTGAACCCCAACAGGTGGAAGGGCATCAAGCCTACTGTCACGATTCTCTCGAGAGGAATTTCCGACCCTGCAGGCGGCTGGCGACCAGGACAAGGCTGCCAAGGAAAGGGAGTCTGCCGAACAGTCGTCTGGGCCCGGACCAAGCCTCCGCCCCCAAAGTGAGTTGTTAACATTTGTGAGTTGGGTGGGTGAGTGAGTGGTTGGTTATATTTTGTCCAGAACAGTACCTTATTCCATCTCAGGGCTAAGTTTTGGCTTATTCACCTTTTTCTCCATCATTTTTAGCTGTGTTCCTTCTTTGCTTTTTCCAAAATACAGATTCTACAACTTGGAGGGACGGAGGTGGGCGTGGCCCTGATGAGCTGGAGGGCCCAGACTCCAAACTTCATCACAGCCATGATCCCCGGGGGGCGCTACAGCCTTCGGGCCCACCCCAGTTCCCTCCCTACCGCGGAATGATGCCGCCCTTCGTGAGTTTATCTTGTTTTGGAGTGGTTGCACTTGAAGCTAGAGAGTTAGCAACTAGGACTGAGCCTTTGGAGGGGACAGAAAGAAAGCCGGGACCTATGACAGAGGGAAGGATGATAGGTTTAGGGAGTTGGTTGTATATTTGTTCCTCTAAGCATCTGCTCTTGGGCCATTTTGCAGATGTATCCCCCATATCTCCCGTTCCCTCCGCCCTATGGACCCCAGGGGCCTTACCGATACCCTACTCCTGATGGGCCCAGGTGAGTAATCCAGGTGTGGGTTTCTGGTTGGGGCAGGGGAAGCCTCTTAGGGAGATGGTCTTCTGGCCCAGAGGCTGAGTCTTGTATGTGGTTCTACAACATGCCATCTTCGACACTCTGTCTCCCATTTGTCTTTTCAACGCAGCCGTTTCCCCCGTGTGGCAGGCCCTCGAGGTTCAGGGCCGCCAATGCGCCTTGTAGAGCCTGTAGGTCGGCCTTCAATTCTTAAAGAGGATAACCTCAAAGAGTTTGACCAGTTGGACCAGGAGAATGATGATGGTTGGGCAGGTCAGTGCATATGAAGGATGAAGTTTTTTGATCTCAAAAGTCAAAATCTGATGAATAAATAGGGAATTGTGTGGGTGAAATTGTGTGGGAGAAAAGGAGACACTGAAGGGTAGGGGAAACAGATGGCGGAAAGCCAACTTCTGGTAAAGAACTGAGAGGTGTGGGAATGCCAGGACTCACAGTGTGGCTTCACGCAGAGAGGGGTTGGTGTTGGGAGTGCATTTGCACTCCATAATACCAGACCCTGTCCTGTGTTCCAGAAGTTAGCTGAGGTTGGAGAGCAGAATGCTTGGGATATCACTTTTTCCTTCTCTCCACAGGGGCCCACGAAGAGGTCGACTACACTGAAAAGCTCAAGTTCAGCGATGAGGAAGACGGGCGAGACTCTGATGAGGAGGGAGCTGAGGGCCAGTGAGTTGGGGGCTCAGTTTCTCTCACAGTAATATCCTCTTAAAGGAGCTGGTTTTCAGCTGATTTTAATTCCACTGTTGGTCTGCTCACAGCAAGGAGTCCCAATCACCTGCTGGTGAGGAACGGCCCCCTGAAGCAGATGGCAAAAAGGGCAACTCCCCCGGCAGCGAACCGCCCCCTCCCAAGACGGCCTGGGCAGAGACCTCTCGGCCTCCAGAGACAGAGCTGGGGCCTCCTGCCCCAAAGCCTCCCCCACCCCCACCTCACCGGGGCCCCGCCGGGAACTGGGGCCCCCCTGGGGACTACCCAGTGAGTGTCTACAATGAGGGGTTGAGAAGGGTCAGTTGTGGGAGATCAGTGTCAGCTGAGAAGTTGAAGCACTAGTGATAGAGGAAGCTGGGGGGAGGGTCAGGAATGGGCTCTAGGAAGTGTAAAGTAGTGGATCAGCTCTGAAAAGCATCCAGAGCATCTGTGGGACATCTTTGGTGTTATGGGAGCCTGGGTTAAAAGAAATGGGTTGCTGGGAGGAAGAACAAGGAGCCCTGGGTGTTCGGGTCTCTGAAAGGAGAGAGGAAACAAGATTAGGATGAGTTTGTCCCTACCCAAAGAGGCCATCAACCCAAGGCTGGTGCCTGCCCCCACAGCTAGAGACAGTTGGTCAGTCTGTGGAAAAGATAAGAAATCTGACGACTGACACCTCTGGTCCTGCCGGGTCTGCCCATTGACAGGATCGGGGGGGCCCTCCCTGCAAGCCCCCAGCACCCGAAGACGAGGATGAGGCCTGGCGGCAGCGGCGAAAACAATCTTCATCTGAGATCTCCCTGGCTGTGGAGCGGGCCCGGCGCCGACGAGAGGAGGAAGAGCGTCGCATGCAAGAGGAGCGCCGGGCAGCCTGCGCAGAAAAGCTCAAGCGACTTGATGAGAAGTTTGGGGCACCTGACAAGCGGCTCAAAGCAGAGCCTGCTGTCCCACCTGCTGCCCCTCCTGCCCCAGCTCCGCTACCTGCAGTCCCCAAAGAACTCTCTGCACCTCCAGCTCCTCCACCAGCACCAGCCCCAACACCAGAAAAAGAACCGGAAGAGCCAACACCGTCCCCTCCTGCCCAGTCGGTGCCCGCTCCAGGTGTGGCTCCAGCTCCCACGCTGGTGAGTGGTGGCGGCAGTACCAGCAGCACCAGCAGTGGCAGCTTTGAAGCCAGCCCAGGTACGGAAACGGGGATAGGGTACTCTAGGTGTCTTTTATTTCTGTTGGGGCTAAGGGCACAGGTGGTAAGGTTGGGAGGAAGTGAAGTAGAAGGCATGGTTTCAGTTTATCGGATGATCAGTGGTGGAAGAAAAAAGGGATTCCTTTGCTTGTATGGATATCTGAGGTAGGGGAGGTTTTACTGAGTTCCTAGTGAGCAGTGACCTCTTGCTTTCATGGTTTCCTGGGTAGTTCATGCCACCATCGTTGGCTCTTCTTTAGAGAGTGTGTTGGAGGTGAGAGCGGAGTTAGTGGGCTGTTGGTCACAGGTCTCGGGGGACCAGATCACCCTGATGATTATCTTTTTGTCAATGCAGTGGAACCCCAACTGCCCTCAAAAGAGGGTTCTGAACAACCAGAAGAAGTTCCCTCTCCTGCCACAACCCCAGCCCCAAAGGTGGAAACCAAGGGTGATGGGGTTGGTCCCACCCGGCAGCCCCCCAGCCAGGGCTTGGGCTACCCCAAATACCAGAAGTCGTTGCCACCTCGTTTCCAGCGGCAGCAGCAGGTGAGAGCCTTCTTTTCTTTCTCATAAGAGCGGTTTCCTTCCCTGGTTTTCACTTGTACCCAGTTCAGAAGGTGCCTTCCAGGTCCTACCATTGCTCTCTCTGGTACATCACCCTGGTGTCCATCTAGTCCTAGTATCTGTCATGTCTGTGTATTAACTTTGTTTCTGGGTTTATTTCCTTTCCTGCTAGGGGGGAGGCAGGGGCTTTGATGCCTCTCTCGTCCCCTCTGCTGTCCTTCACCAGGAGCAGCTTTTGAAGCAGCAGCAACAGCAGCAGTGGCAGCAGCATCAACAGGGTTCTGCCCCACCTGCTCCGGTCCCGCCGTCACCACCACAGCCTGTGACCATGGGGGCTGTGCCAGCTCCACAGGCTCCGCCACCACCCCCCAAGGCCCTATACCCAGGTGCTCTGGGCCGTCCCCCACCCATGCCCCCGATGAACTTTGATCCCCGCTGGATGATGATACCTCCTTACGTGGACCCCCGGCTCCTCCAGGGCCGGCCCCCTCTGGACTTCTATCCTCCTGGTGTGCATCCCTCTGGTAAGAGCCCTTGAGGGGGTGGGTGGGGGCACTGCAGTCCTGGGAAGCGGATGTCCTCATCTTGCTATGCGGATGAAGGGTCATGGGTGAAGGAGGGAGGGTATGTGCTTTAGTGTTGCTCAGAACGCTCTTTGTTTCAGGAATGGCTTTGGGAGAGAAACAGTGGGCTTCCGTTGGCCTGGATTTGTTTGGGGGGAATTCATCAATTCATTCATAGGGAAGCTGAGAGAATAAGATAATTCCTTTAGGAGAGTGTCAGGGTCAAGCCTGCAGGTAATAAGAGATGGAGGAGTTGATGTCGACGTGACTGACAGAAGTAGATTGGGGAGATGCTTCTTGAGCTGGAGGGCCTGTCACATAGGAAAGGGTTAGCTTTCTCATCCCTCTTGTTTTCTTAGGCTTAGTTCCCCGGGAGCGCTCAGACAGTGGGGGTTCAAGCTCAGAACCGTTTGAGCGCCATGCACCTCCCCTCTTACGGGAGCGGGGCACCCCACCAGTGGATCCAAAGTTGGCCTGGGTAGGAGATGTCTTCACCACCACACCCACTGATCCCCGCCCGCTTACCTCCCCACTGCGCCAGGCTGCCGATGAGGATGACAAGGGGATGCGGTGAGTCTGTAGTGAAAGTGGGTGCATTTGCCAGTGAAAGGACTTGGGTTAGGAGAAAGGTTCTTTGGATTAGTGGTGAGGTGACAGGAATAAATGTGAGAGGAGTGTCGGGGTGAGGGGTAATAGAATGTTTGTTTTCTCCACCAGGTTCTGCTTTTCCTCATTCTAAGTTACTTAATTTCTACTTTTCTGTATCTGTTCTTAGGAGTGAAACTCCTCCAGTACCTCCCCCGCCACCCTATCTGGCCAGTTACCCAGGCTTTCCTGAGAATGGAGCCACTGGGCCCCAGATCCCTCGCTTCCCTCTGGATGAACCACCTCCCCCAGGGCCCCGCCCACTCCCCTGGCCCCCAGGCAGCGATGAAGCCACTAAGATACAAGCTCCGCCACCCAAGAAGGAAACCCCCAAGGAGGAGGCTCCACAGCTGACGGGGCCAGAAGCTGGCCGAAAGCCTACCCGCGGAGTTGGAGGCCAAGGCCCCCCTCCACCTCGCAGAGAGAGCCGCACTGAGACCCGCTGGGGTCCTCGCCCAGGCAGCAGTCGTCGTGGGATCCCTCCAGAGGAACCAGGGGCTCCTCCCCGCCGGGCTGGGCCTATAAAGAAACCCCTACCACCTACGAAAGCTGAAGAGCTGCCTTCCAAGTCGCTGGAGCAAGGCGATGAAAGCCCCAAGCTTCCAAAGCCAGACCTCCTCAAGGCGGCAAAGGGGAAGATAGGGGTCCCCAAGGAGACCCCGCCCAGTGGGAATCTTTCCCCTGCCCCAAGGCTTCGAAGGGATTACTCCTATGAAAGAGTGGGTCCAGCCTCTTGCCGGGGCCGGGGCCGAGGTGAATATTTTGCCAGAGGGAGGGGTTTTCGGGGGACCTATGGGGGCCGGGGGCGGGGAGCCCGCAGCCGAGAGTTCCGTAGTTACCGAGAGTTCCGGGGAGACGATGGGCGTGGAGGTGGAGCAGGGGGACCAAACCATCCCCCTGCTCCCCGAGGCCGCACTGCCAGTGAGACAAGAAGCGAGGGTTCAGAGTACGAAGAAATCCCCAAGCGGCGTCGGCAGCGGGGCTCAGAAACGGGCAGTGAGACCCACGAGAGCGATCTGGCTCCCTCAGACAAGGAGGCTCCCCTGCCCAAGGACGGAGTGCTCACCCAAGTCCCTCTTGCTCCTCCACCATCGGGAGCCCCTCCTTCACCTGCCCCAGCCCGCTTTTCCACTGCCCGAGGCGGGCGTGTCTTCACTCCCAGAGGGGTGCCATCCCGCCGGGGGAGAGGGGGTGGGAGGCCCCCTCCACCCATTTGTCCAGGCTGGAGCCCTCCCACCAAGTCCCTGGCTCCCAAGAAGCCTCCAACAGCTGCATTGCCACCAAGTAAGGAGCCTTTGAAGGAGAAGCTGATCCCAGGGCCTCTGTCCCCCGTGGCCCGGGGAGGCAGCAGTGGAGGCAGCAACATGGGCATGGGTGTGGAAGATGGCGAGCGGCCCCGACGGAGACGACATGGGAGGGCTCAGCAGCAGGACAAACCGCCTCGGTTCCGGAGGTTGAAACAGGAACGGGAGAACGCTGCCAGAGGGGCTGAGGGCAAGCCCTCTTCCCTAGCCTTGCCAGCCCACACCTCTGGAGCAGAGGAGACACTCACGACAGTATCTGTGCCCCCACCCCCTCGCCGGGCAGCTGCCAAGTCTCCTGATCTGTCAAACCAGAACTCTGATCAAGCCAATGAGGAATGGGAAACTGCATCAGAGAGCAGCGACTTTGCCAGTGAGCGCCGGGGGGACAAGGAGGCTCCCCCACCTGCACTGCTGGCCCCCAAAGCTGTGGGAACTCCTGGGGGTGGTGGAGGTGGAACCGGACCAGGCCTCTCAGCCATGTCCCGTGGAGATCTGAGCCAGAGAGCCAAGGATTTGAGCAAGCGGAGCTTCTCGAGTCAGCGGCCTGGCATGGAAAGGCAGAATCGGCGCCCGGGCCCAGGCAGCAAGACTGGCAGTGGTGGCAGCAGCAGTGGCGGAGGTGGTGGGGGACCTGGAGGGAGGACCGGCCCAGGGCGAGGGGACAAGAGGAGCTGGCCCTCTCCCAAGAACCGGAGGTGGGTAGGGATGGGCTTTTGAGTTTATTTATTTTTTTTTAAAGATTTTGTTTATTTATTTGACAGAGATCACAAGTAGGCAGAGAGGCAGGCAGAGAGAGGAGGAAGCAGGCTCCCTGCTGAGCAGAGAGCCCAATGGGGGCTCGATCCCAGGACCATGGGATCATGACCTGAGCTGAAAGCAGAGGCTTTAACCCACTGAGCCAGCCAGGCACCCCTTGAGTTTATTTCTAAGGTTAAACCGTGGGGGAGGGAAGGCGGCCTGAAGGAAAGGGAAGTTGGGTGCCACGGCGTTTGAGGTCTAAGGGCATGGGCTGCTAGGCCCTGAACAGTCATGTCTAGGGGAGGTAACTGGAAAGTGATTACTGATTAAGTCAGGAGCATGCATGTATTTGTTTCTTTTTGCATGCATATAGAAATTTGTTAGATGTGCTCAGAGACACCTAAATTTTAATGGGGAAGAGGGAGAGGTTGAAAGTTTGGACTGGTAGGGAAAATGTTAAGAATTCTGGGAATATTGGAGCTGATGCTCTGTTTTCTTCAGCCGACCTCCTGAGGAGCGGCCCCCAGGGCTTCCTTTACCTCCCCCTCCACCCAGCAGTTCTGCTGTCTTCCGCTTGGACCAAGTTATCCACAGCAACCCTGCTGGCATCCAACAGGCTCTGGCCCAACTCAGCAGCCGCCAAGGGAGTGCAGCTGCACCAGGGGGGCACCCAAGGCCCAAGCCTGGGCCTCCCCAAACCCCTCAAGGCCCCTCCCCTCGGCCCCCAACCCGATACGATGCTCAGAGAGCCAACAACAACAACAGCGTCAGTTCAGGTAAGCTGGAGGGGCTATGGGTGGGAGCATCTCTATCCCCGGAGGTCAGGTGGCAGAGAGGAAGCATCTGGCCTGGGGGCCCTGATGTTGGGTGTCTGCACTGAGCAAGGGTGGAAGGATTGGGAGGTGGCTGATGGGAAAAGCTGAGGTCAGTGATAGAGCAGATGCTGATGGGATTTTCCCTTTTCCCTAGACCCCCACTTCGAGGAGCCAGGGCTGATGGTGAGGGGGGTGAATGGGACTCCCCAGGATTCTGCTGGCGTTAATTCCTTCCCCACAAAACGGCGGGAGCGGCCTTCCAGAAAACCAGAGCTGCTGCAGGAGGTGAGAGATTGGAGCTTGACAGTGGGCTTCATTGCTCTTATTCCTGAAGGTTCTCGTTACCTTTTTTCCATTTCCCTATTCTCATTATGTCCTCACTCCAAATTTTCAGTATTAATCACTGCTTGTCATCTTTTTTGCCCCATATTCGCCCAGCCTCTTCCAGTTCCCTGTTCACAGTTTATTAAAGTTTTATCTCTGGCCTTTCTCACTTTAAGGAATCTTTGCCGCCTTCTCATAGCTCTGGATTCTTGGGCCCAAAGCCCGAGGGCCCAGGCCCTCAGGGAGAGTGCAGAGACGCAGGCACAGAGGCCCTGAGCCCTCACATCTGGAACCGTTTACATACTGGTAAGTAAGCCTGAGGGTGGGAAAGGCTATGTCAGAGGGCTGAGAGGGCAGGGTGGTCTCAGGACAGTCTCTCACCTATGCTGTCTGGTGTTCTTTCCAGCCGCTAGCCGGAAGAGTTACCGGCCTGGCTCCATGGAGCCCTGGATGGAACCCCTGAGCCCTTTTGAGGATGTGGCTGGAACTGAGGTTCGTCCGGGCTGGGATTCTTCCCCATCTGTTCTGTGTTGTCTAGGGCTACTCCTGTAGTTCTTTCCTTTTTTCAGTTTGTGTGTTTGTAAGCATCAATGAGGTATTGGGGTGCTTTCTGCTGTGACTTAATTAACTGCTTCTCTACTCCTTGGTGCTTTTCTGCCGTGACTTAACTGTTTCTCTACTTCTTTCAGATGAGTCAGTCTGACAGTGGGGTGGACCTGAGTGGGGACTCTCAGGTGTCATCAGGTCCCTGCAGCCAGCGAAGTTCCCCTGATGGAGGACTCAAGGGGACAGCAGAGGGGCCTCCCAAGCGGCCTGGAGGTCCCTCACCCCTGAATGCTGTTCCTGGTGAGGGTACCCCTGGCTCTGAACCCTCTGAACCTCCTAGGAGACGGCCACCTGCTCCCCATGATGGTGACAGAAAGGTAAAAAGGTCAAGAAAAGATAAGAGGAATGTTTCTGGGATTCTGATCTTGATCATATATTTGTCTCCTTCCCTGTGCTTGTGTGTTGTGGGCATTCCTTCATTTGGGCTTCCTTTTACTTCCCCAACCCAGGAGCTGCCCCGGGAGCAGCCTCTGCCCCCTGGCCCCATTGGCACTGAACGATTGCAGCGGACAGACCGAGGCCCAGAGCCTGGCTCCCTCCGGCCATCCCATCGACCTGGCCCCCCAGTCCAGTTTGGCACCAGTGACAAGGTACGGCATGGGCAAGATCTGAGTATCTCGGGGTGGGTGGAGAGAAGGGAAGGACTGGAGGTGGGGTGTGGAGGATACACAAGTTGAGTCACAGGACGGTCTCCTCTTGTCACTGCCACAGGACTCGGACCTGCGTCTAGTGGTTGGAGACAGTTTAAAAGCAGAGAAAGAGCTAACCTCATCAGTCACTGAGGTGAGTGGGAGAATTTGGTGGAAAGACCTTCAGTTTCTGGAGAAAATAGCTGGGTGTGACCTGGATGTCTGGGAAGCTGATATTGCTCCTAATCAGATTTCTTTACAGGCCATCCCCATATCCCGAGACTGGGAGCTGCTCCCCAGTTCTTCTGTCTCAGCTGAGCCACAATCGAAGAACCTGAGTTCTGGGCACTGTGGCCCAGAGCCCAGCTCCTCAGGCCAGCGCTTGTACCCTGAGGTCTTCTATGGCAGCCCTGGGCCTCCCAGTTCACAGGTAGGTCCTGCTTCCTGTCCCATGACCCCCTTCTGCCTGCTGTTCCTCACAGCCCAGCCTTTTCAATTTGTGTAGTTATAAACCATCATTATTTGTGATTTCGTTTTTCTCCTTGCTTTTACCATAGTAGGTGGGGCGGGCAATCTTTTCTTGACCAGAAAAACTGGAGCTATTCCAGCCTTGCCCTCCCGCAGGTCTCAGGGGGAGCCATAGATTCTCAGTTACATCCCAACAATGGAGGCTTCCGCCCTGGGACACCCTCCCTTCACCCTTACAGGTAAGACTAGATGCCTGTTGATCTCAGAAGGGAGGAGGGAACTGTGTTTCCTTGGGAGGGAAGGGGAAGACCTGTTTCAGAGGTACCAAAAGCTGGTAGACTTAGCTCAGAACGAATGAGTAAAAATGATTCTGGCTCCCTAACTCCTCCCCTGCACCTGTAATTTTTTTAATTAATTAATTTGTTTGTCTTCCGTCTCCAGATCACAGCCCCTGTACCTCCCCCCGGGCCCAGCGCCCCCCTCAGCACTGCTTTCTGGGGTAGCTGTCAAGGGCCAGTTTTTGGATTTCTCCGCACTGCAAGCAACAGAGCTGGGGAAGTTGCCAGCTGGAGGAATCCTGTACCCTCCACCTTCCTTCCTTTACTCTCCAGCTTTCTGTCCCAGCCCATTGCCCGATCCACCCTTGCTTCAGGTAAGAGGTGGGCAGGTGATGGGCTTCAGGAGTTGGAAGGGAGAGAATGCTTTTGGGAGAGTTGACACTGGTCCTGTGGTCCCTAACAGGTGCGCCAGGATCTGCCATCCCCCTCAGACTTTTATTCTACTCCTCTGCAACCTGGTGGCCAAAGTGGCTTCCTCCCCTCAGGGGCCCCTGCCCAGCAGGTACCTTTTGTCATGCTTCTTGCCCTTCATTCTATTTCTGTGACCAGCCTCTGGCTTATTTGTTTGTCTTAACGATATTTCTGCTTTTCTGACATTTTTCCCTACCATCCCCACCCCCACCCCCGCCCATATCTCTTACCATAGATGCTTCTACCCATGGTGGACTCACAGTTGCCTGTGGTGAACTTTGGCTCCCTGCCACCAGCGCCACCTCCTGCCCCACCACCCCTTTCTCTGTTACCTGTGGGCCCTGCTCTGCAGCCCACCAGCCTGGCTGTGCGGCCCCCACCTGCTCCTGCTACTCGGGTGCTGCCTTCACCTGCCAGACCTTTCCCCCCTAGCTTGGGACGAGCAGAGGTAAGGTACAAGAACCGAAGGGCTAGGGATCTCACAAGAGCTAGGGGTAGGGGTTCAGAATCTCAAGAGGAACTGGGTTGAGAGGCAGGAGGCTCATGAATTTTTTTCCTTCAGCTGCACCCAGTGGAACTAAAGCCGTTTCAGGATTATCGGAAACTGAACAGCAACCTTGGGGGACCCGGGCCGTCTCGTACTCCCCCAGCTGGAAGGCAAGAAGAGGGAGTGGGGATGCAGATTGCCCATCCTTAAGGGCTTGCTTTCTTAGGGGAGCAGGGAGCAGGTGTCATGCTTGCCTTAAACACCCTTCTTCCTGTAGGTCTTTCCCTGGCCTGAATTCCCGTATCAAGGCCCCGCCTTCTACCTACAGCGGTGTCTTCCGCACCCAGCGCATCGACCTCTACCAGCAGGTGAAGGGAGAGACCCCTGTGCCCCCAAGTCAAAATCTAAGAGTTACTGCTTGAGTTCCTGTCTTTCCATCCTTGGCTTCCCAGTGTGACTTACCCTTGCCTGTGTACTGTTCCCTAGGCCTCCCCACCAGATGCCCTGCGCTGGATGCCGAAGCCCTGGGAGCGGGCGGGGCCACCTTCTCGAGAGGGGCCTTCCCGACGGGCAGAGGAGCCTGGGTCCCGAGGAGACAAGGAGCCTGGGTTGCCCCCACCCCGCTGAGGGAGTTCCCCTTGCCCCCTACCCCCCGGGGCTTGTATATAGATTATAAATATATAAGGGGGAAAGGGGTGGGTGGGGAGGGGTCATGGGGCTGGGGCCTCACTTCCCCTCCACCCCCCTCCCCTGGTCCCCTATCCCTGGGGCCGTTTGTTAAAAAAGAATAATAAAAGGATTAAAAAATTTTTCTGAAATGATTTTGGGGATGGGTTGGTTGTTTGCAGTCTCTCGTTAACAGTACAGTGCCCAGGGATCTGTGGAGTGGTTCTAGGAAATTTAATCCTGGTGATCTGTTGTAATAAGCTACCTCAAAATTTGACCACTCAATTACATATTTAAGTCTTATGGGCTGGGAGTTAAGAGCTGGCCTCCTCTGGCCAAATCCATTTCTGGGCCAGTGTGTGAGGTCTGTTGGCTTCCAGTCGAGCTGACAGCTGGGTTGCTCCCATGTGTCGGGGGCTTCTGGTGGTACAACCCCACTGGATTGTCAGCCAGTGTCTCTGGCTTGTCCTGCAAGACAGCAGAGTCATGAGACTTCTTATGTCCCTGAGTTAAGTGTCCCAAGAGGTCATGGTGGAAGCTGTGAAGTATGTGGCCTGGCCTTAGCACATCTTCGACCACGTTCTATTGGTCCAGCACCAAGTTACCAAACACGGAGGGGTCTGCAACTGCATCTGAGTAGCAAGGAATTTGCAGCCTCGTATCATTTTGGTCCCTGGTACCGACTTGAGAGCACATGCCTTTGAAGCTGTCTTGGGGACTCCATGTTCAAGCACATGAACAGGAGGCCCATGGAACCTGGGATGAGTGCCACCACTGTCAGACTTCGCTAGTCATGCTAAGACTGTATTTCAGGTCTGCAGTTGCCTGGAGACTGAATGTTTTTTTTACCAGATAGTTTGAGAGCCCGATGCCAGCCTAGAAATAGGTTTTGTCCATCTCTGAACTTTCATTTACATGTAAGATGCTTGTGTGTGCTCGCCGTCACCAGGCTTCATTTCAGCGTTGTGCCACATGAATAGTAAAACGTAGTACACGGCTGCTTGCCAGGAAGGTTAAAAGCTGTCTTCTACTGCTGGGTTCCTAAGGACTATTCATTTTAAACAAGCTCAAAGAAGACAACGTACTTAGACTTAAGAAAGACAACTTAGAGACAAAAGAGCCAGGAAAATCTGACTTTTATTTCTTAAATACTGTGAAGGAAGATGGGGGAAATGGTCCCCTGGTGAGGGAGGGCCATAGGGCAGAGAGCTAGGGATCATCAGCAAAGGCCCGGTGGGCATTAGGGAAGCGCTGGGGGCTGTAGTTGGGGTCTTCCTGCAGTCGCTTTTGTATATCAGCCCGGAGCTAGAGAGAGAGAGCAAGCAGGTTGGAGAGGAACCAGCCAAGGCCCTAGGATCCCAGCAAGCACACAAGGCCATCCCTTAGGAGCTAGCATTTCCCACCAGCCACACTGTGGGGAGCCCGATAATGGCATCACTGAGCCTTCCCAGATGCCACTAGGGAGAAACTCTTTAAAAAACACCAAGTAGTAGCCCCAAACTGACCAGTAAGTCTCTGGAAGGATCAGAGAAGAGGGGCCCTAACCCGACCCCTCCCACTAGACCATCCCTATTCTGCTTCAAGGTGGGGGCACCTGCTGCCTGTAGCTCTCCTGAACCTCTGGTGCCTCCAGGTCCCGGCTCAGGCTCTCGGGGCTCGTCAGGGGCCGAGCTCCGGCTGCCTTAGCTGCCCGGCTCACGGCCTCTGAGAGAAGCAGCTGGGGGCCCTCACCCTGCATCGTCTGGGGGACAGGGGGTCGGGAGGGAAAAGAGGATCAACGTCAGATCCAGTGCCACCGCCCAGCTCACCCTTTCCAGGAGCCAACCACTGAGTTTCTAGGCTAGCGGAGAGAAGGGAACTGGCCCACGGGTGATTCTGACGACAGCAATGCCTTCCTAGTTTTATCTGGCTCTGGCCGAGAGCGCACTGCATGCGCTGGACTCGCTCTTCAAAACACGAGGGGCAGGATGAGTCGAGCCATCCAACACTCAGAGCTAGTCAGTCCACAAGAGGAAGCCCACCCTGAGGAAACAGGCCCCAGCCACACGGGGGTCAGGTGGCCGAAGAGGACAGCATGGCTGGCATGCGCTAGTGTGAGGTGTGCTGCCGCCACTGTGAGCAAGTCAAGTTCCAGGAAGGCTTCCTCGTCCACTCAGCAATAGGACGAAAACAGGAAGAATTCCTTCCAGCTCTAACTAGTTTGATTCTGAACACGACAGGGGAACTGGGATAGAGAGAGATCCTCAGGGAAGAGGTAGACCAACCTTACGTCTCTTAGCAGGCATACCACTGAGGTAGGCATCACTCAGGGGGGGCTGCGGCTTCACCTTCCGCTGGCTCTGAATGTCCTGCTGGATAATCGGAACCCACTCCTGGGGAGGGAGAAGATAATGAGGAACTGGCACAACTTCTGTCTGCCCTTGGCCTCCCAGCTCACCTCCTGACACTTACTGGGGGGACTGCAGCTGCCCAAGGCTCTGTCTCAGCTGAAGCTCCATCCTGCTCGTCACGGGAGCCGCCACCCTCAGGAGCAGGTGGTGGCCCTCGGGACATGGCCTCTTCTGCCGTAGTGCCCGGGGCCGGGGAAGCATTCTCCCGCTGCGGTTCAGCAGGAAAATGCAGGCTTCAACATCCCTAGCCTCCAGCCCTTCCACCTGCAGCCCTCCGCTCCCCATTATCTGGCCCCTTGACCTCTCCCTGGTACCTGAGGCTCAGGAGAAGTTCTCTCTGATCCCTGAACTTCCATCGGCTCCTCAGGAAGGGGCTATGAAATTGGGCAGAGAAGGAGAACACGAAAGGCCCTCTCAGGCTTCTCCAGTTCCCTCAAGTCCCCTGACCCATAGCCCATTGGGGCCCTTACCTGGGGGGGATCACCGACCCTGCGAACATATCTGAGGATGGCATCAGGGCCCACGGGCATGTGCTCCAGAACCACCTGAAGCCTCAGTCCCATCATAGTGGTCAGCCAGCTCACCAAGGATGGGTTCACCCCACGAGACATGCGGCGCTGAGGGAAGAAAGCAGCCTTGCAACCCAACATCTTCAACCCACTTTTGAAAGGCATCAAAGAGTAAAGGATGACAGTTCGGAGAAGAAAAACAAAACAAGAACTGCAGAATAGGGACGCCTGGGTGGCTCAGTTGGTTAAGCCGCTGCCTTCGGCTCAGGTCATGATCCCAGCGTCCTGGGATCGAGTCCCACATCGGGCTCCTTGCTCAGCAGGGAGCCTGCTTCTCTCGCTGCCTCTGCCTGCCTCTCTGCCTGCTTGTGTGTACTCTCTCTCTGACAAATAAATAAATTAAATCTTTAAAAAAAAAAAAAAAAAAGAACTGCAGAATAGCAGAGAATGGAACTCTAAGAAAATAAAAGGCTGGAGATGGTGAGCTGGGTGGTGCTTACAATTCGGCCATTGATGACTGCAGCCAGTTCCATCTGCTGTCCCCCCAAGCAGTGCAGGTTGAGGGCCAGGCATTCAAACAGGCCCTGGTTACACAGCTCCAGCAAACGGGCCCCAAATCCACTGTCTGTGGGCAAGATGCAAGGAGGGGGTCGCTGGCACCTGGCAGCCCTTGTGCCTCTGACACCCCTGATGTCCACAACCCTGCATGCCCGCCCCTGACCTGTGCAGTGCAGCACGTGAGCGGCAATGCTGTTGAACTGCTCTTGCAGAAACTCCAGGTTTGTCCGGATGATGTCCACGCCAGGCTGAACCTGCACCAGAGACTGAGAAACGAGACACGCAAAGATAGCCCAAATCAGGAACCCTGTGGGACTAGGGATCGAGGAGGCAGGAGGAACAGCAGCTACCCTGACAACACCCGGGAGACAAGGGGACGGGGAAGGGCTACTCACAAAACTCTCTCGCACATATTCTTCCAGCCCCGTGATCAACGTGTGGGTTGCCGTCTGTGCGAGAAACAGCACAAGTTTAGAGCCAAGCTCCAGCCCTCAAGACACTGCCCTCTCCTCCACCTCTAGTAAGTCCAGGGCTTGGGCTAGAGCAATCGCTGCTTTAGGGGATAAACAGTCAGAAAAAGGAATGGAAGCTGAGCAAGAGCTAGAGCTCCAGGGCCCAGGGTCTTCATTTACCCGTATGTTACCAGGCGTGGGCTCTTGGCCACCCAAGTAGTGCTGGTGGAAAAAGGATCGCAGCTGGGGCTGGAGCCGCTGCAGTGGCTGGAAATGGCCGTGAAGAAGCATCACCACATCCACCATGGAAAAGTTCTGGCACAGAAGAGAGAGCAGGGCCCCAAAGAATCCTGGGAACAGGAGCCGAAGTCAGCAGTGGCCTTTACCACCTGGCCTGCCCACCCACCGCCGGCCTGTCGGCCTCATCCCACCTCAGCCACACCCCTCAACAGAGGCCATCGACCTGCCCCTCCCTGGAGAAGGCCAAGGCACCCCCGGCTTGCTCACCGAGGGCCCCATCAGCCCCAGGCTCAAAGATGTTGCTGGATCCACTGAGGCGCTGTATGAAAGCGGCGATACTCTCACTGCTGCCAGCCCGGGCCCCCAGGGAGCCCAGCAGGGAGTTCAGAACACCCTGCACCACGGAGGTAAAAAACTCCGGTGAAAGGCTCTCAAGACCCACGCCTCCAGGACTCCCTGCGCCACCAGAAGGGGACCCCGGTGGGGGCATGGTCTGCTGCTCGGGGGCCGGGGGTGGGGGCGGGGGTGGTGGAGGGGGCGGAGGCGCCGTCTGTGTTGCCTGGCAGACAGAGGAGGAACACACAACAGAAGACAAGGTGAGAATGGGAACAAGGCACCAGTAAGGCACACACCAAAAGGAGCCTGGAAGATGGAGAGCTCCGCTCTGGTCTTTACTCCCCGAAGCAGAACAAGCACGTGTGGTCAGGCAGCAGACGCAGGCGGAGCGCTAGCCCCTCTCCCGCTGAACGGGTTAGGTCCGAAAGCAGCCTTCACAGCCCTGTCTTCCTCTTCCAAATGGGGGGGGCAGGGATCAGAGTCAAGGAAGTCCCAGGGCTCCCTCCCACCGACAGGCCCCCAGAGGCGGGAGCCCAGCAGCAATATCATAGCAACAAGATGCCAGTGCCTAGCTGGGCTCAGGGAAAGGGAGGGTGAGCCGAAGAGCAAGCCAGCCACTCACCTGCATAAAGTCAGTCATGCCCTGCAGAAAGGCAGGGACGCCGGGCATCGCCACGGTGATGGTGGGAGAAGCCATGCCGGGCCCTCCGGCCCCGGGCCCTGCTGGGCCCAGCAGGTTCCCCAGGAGCTGAGAGAACTGCAGGTCAGCCGCGGAGGGCTGAGGGGGTGGAGGCTGGGCAGGCCCCCCAGGAGCAGGGCCAGCTGTGGTAGCGGTGTTGGTGGTGCCGGCACTAGCTGAAGCAGTGGCGGGGGCCGGAGGCGGAGCCATTCCTGGTGTCCCCTGAGCTAGAGAGACCAAAAGAGAAAAGCTGAACTCTAAGGAAAAACGAAGACACCACAGCACTGCTGTTCCGGCCTCCCCAGCACAAAAGCAAAGACAAAAGACCTATGCAGAGATCAGGGAAGCACCCACGAGACCAGGAGAGGAGCACCAGCCTCCAGAGCTGTGGCCATCCCTTCGCTGGGGGCGGGGAGGAACAAGGACTCACCCACGAGAACAGGCTGCATCAGAAGCTGCCCCACAAGTCCGCTCACCATCTGGGCCAAAGAGGCATTTGTACCCAGCCCGGCACCCTGCTGAACAGAGAGGAGAGGCTTTCAGTCCTGCCCTATCCATTCCCCACCACAGGATTGTCTCCCCAGACTCTCCCACACCAGAACTCCTGCACCCTTACTCACCAGAGCACCCGAGACAGGGGGCCCCCCAGGATGGGAAGGCCGAGCCTGTGGAGGGGTGGGCCGGGCGATCACCACCCGGGTCGGAGCTGTCGGAAAGCCTGGCACCTGCTGTCCTATGGGTGGCAGAGGGGAGAGACCAAAGAGGGCTGAGGGCTGGGCCCCAGCCCGCCAGCCAGCGGCACCCACCACCGTGGACCGTGCCCCACCTCCCAAGCTTCCCCTTCCGGGTCATTACCTGCGGCCGCGGAGGCAACAGCTGCCACCATGGCCTGATGAGTGATCTGGTGGGCGACGGCGTGCATGAACTCAGGGGGCAGGGAGGGCAGCTGGATGAGGGTGGAGCCTGGGGGGCGGGTCTGATGTAACCTTGAACCTGGACCCCCTTCAACCCACCCACTCGGCCCTACCCCTTCTCTACCCAGAGCTCAGCCTGCTCTGATGCCCTTACTCTTACCCAGGGTCTGGCCATGACCAGGGGGTCCTAGGGGGCCAGTGGGAGCACTCGGAACTCCACCGGGCTGTGTGCCAGAATCTGGGCAGGGAGACAGAGAGAGTGGCCCTGAGACAGGTGGGGCCAAGGCCTAACTGTACCCTCCTGAGATCAGCATCCTTCAGGCCCCAGCCCCCACCAGAAAGCCTGCCTTTCCCTCCATCTGGACAGGGAGGAGGCACTCCCTTCGCCACACACACAGATCTGCAAGGACTAGTCCCTCCTCCCCACACGAGCAGACTAAAGCTTCTGCCCCCGTTCTTCTGCTCCAGCGCCGGCCCTGGCCTCTCCTGCCCGCATCCTTGCTCCCTCACACCTCCCATGCCAACCCATGTCCCATGTCGTGTACAGGTCTGCTCTACCAACGACTAGCCCTAACTCACCTTGGATGTTCATGTGCATCATGACCACGGGTTCCACGCTCTGGTGGGAAATCCGGATGACCCTCGGGTGGCTGGTGGTCGGTGGGGGAGCTGGCCCTGGTGGGGGAACTCCCTCGGTTGAGGACTCAACAGTGGTGGAAGTGGGAGCCAGGGACGAGGCCTGCCCAGGACCAGGGGGAGCTGCCTCCGCATTGGCAGCCGGGGGGGGCCGAGTCCCATTCCCCGTCATGGTCACAGTGGTTCCCACGTTGATCTGGAGGAGATGGATAAGGCAAGAATGAGGAAAACAAGAGCCTAACCAAGGGCACCCAAGACAGACTTCTCTAACCTCTCCATTTTCCATCCCTTTGTATTTCCAAAGTCCCTACCCCTGTCATTTCAAGCCTGATAGCTACTCTGGGTCATTCCACCAATAGCTGTGCATTGTCCATCCCTCCAATCTCACCCAACCCACCTGAATGGGGATGGCTGCCTGCTGGAGCACCATGGGAGTGGTGTAGTGCGACATGGGCCGGACCACGTGCAGGTGTCGCGGGGGTGCACAGGCCAGATTGCAGCGCAAGTCCGACAGTGCCACGAAGGTGTTGCCCAGCAGCCGCAGGCTCTCCCCCACCAAGTTAATCAAGCGCTGATCTTCTTCGCGGCCCTCTTGCTGTCCCCCGAGGCCCAAGCACAAAAGGAAAATGTATTAGGCTAAAATGAATCTCAGTAACAAAAGCAGTAACACCCCTGAAAAACACCATGCTCTCTACACCTTTGGGCACAGCCTGGGAAGCTTCTGGGTGGGCCCAGTCTCGGAAAATAATTTCTATTCCACATATACAGAAAGTTTCCTAGATAATCAGCACGTCACCACCTACTCATCTTCCTCACTCTATATAAGCTTCCTAACTCCCTCTAAATGAGCTTCCTGAGTAACTTGCTCAAAGAACTGAGAAATAAAAACATTAGACATCCCCAAGATTATCACCTTCCCTAAAAGGGAAAAAAGATCACTTACTTCCAAGTCTACAAAATACCCGTTTTATTGCAGACAATGTCATTTTTGGGGGGAAAGGGTTATCTGCATTTCAGCCCGTCCACATGGGATGCAATGGGGGTGAAGGGGCAGGTGGTGCTCACGTTGTTGTTGTAGTCCGTAGTGGCAGCGGCACCCAGAACCTCGTAGTAGCGCTGCAGGAAGGGCTGAAGGCGGCTCTCCAGCCGCTGGAGCTCCTGGAGCACTTCAACATACTCCGCCGGGGAAGGATGGCTGTGGGCAACCCCGAGAGACAGTGAGCTGAGGCTTTCCTTGGATCCCCAACCTCCCAGCTGACCCAGACTACGCTGCCCTGTCTCTCCGCAGCCTCCCACACCCCTGGCTCAATTCCTTCCAGGACCAGCAGAACATCCACCCTTCACCTGCACCCACAGGGAGACAAGGAGAAGAAAACAATTGCTTCTGCCTTCCCCACCACATGACCCCATCCCTATGATGGCAAGGAACGAACTGAAGGAAGAAACGCCGCCTGTGTGAACTCAGAGAAGAGAGTCTTGATTGGGATCAGGAACCGCCACCTAGATTCCCTTGCCCCAAGGATAGCAGTGCTTCTGGCTCAAATGCCAGCCCCAACCCCACTCAGGTGATCCAGAGCCTCTGTCTGCTCCTCTACCCTAACCCTACAGGTAACACTGCCTGGCGGTCCCCCCCTTCTCCCATCGGACCCTTCCCGGATCTCATCCTTCACTGAGGACTCCCCACCCCCCTCCCAAAGGGTCCCTACAGGGTTCTCACTTGGGCGCATTTGTCTCTGGGGCAGGCGTTGGGCCCACAGGGGCTGGGCCAGAAGGGGTGAGTTCTGGGCTCTGGGCTGGGGCACGCTCCTCCACTTCTTCCGCCTCCATGGGCTCCCGAGGAGGCACTTCACTTTCGACTGGTTCTGATGTTTGAGAGCTCAAGGCTGCAGGCTCCGGGGCCACAGTCGGCGTCTGTGGGGGCGGCTGACTGTGCTGTGCTTGGGGTCCTCCTCGACACTGAAGGGGAGAGATTCAGGATACCAAAGGCAGGATGAGACTGCCGCGGATTACTCAGGTCAACGGAGAACGAGTTGCAGAAGGAGCTCTAACTAGGCTCCCTGAAAGCAGGGCTTTGCACCTGTCTCTTTGACCCCCCAGCAACCAACACACAACTTAACAAGACACATAATAAATAAACTATAATACTTGAGAGTTACTAATAGAAAAAAGAAACGATGGTTCCCTAAACCTCCATGAGGAGAATTAAAAAAAAAAAAAAATCACACACTACAGTCACAACAAGAACTAATGAAACTGGGACATCTCAGCGTCAAATACAGTAATTAAGAAACTAAAAAAGCATGGACTGTTTTCTGTAATTGAAAAAAGATGCCACAAGGGGCACCTGGGTGGCTCAGTGGGTTAAAGCCTCTGCCTTCAGCTCAGGTCATGATCCCAGGGTCCTGGGATCGAGCCCCACATTGGGCTCTATGCTCAGTGGGAAGCCTGCTTCCCCCTTCTCTTTGCCTGCATCTCTGCCTACTTGTGATCTCTGCCTGTCAAATAAATTAAAAAAAAAAAAAAGAAAAGAAAAGAAAAGAAAAGAAAAAAGATGTCACAAGAGTTATCTACTAAGTCTGCAACACACTTTCCAAATACCAGGCACCCAAAGGTTTGGCAGGGACAAGATAGCCCGACAAAGATACTTTTTCTGCCCCCAAAGAGTGAAGACTGCAGAGAAGAGACCAGATTAGGCAGGAAGAATCCGGCTGATCTGGCCAGTCACGCCTTCGCTGCCAGGCAGACAGAGAACAGTAAGGGAGAATGAAGAGACAGACCAACCCTAGCCAGTCTTGCCCACTGACCTCCATCCGAGATAGTAAGGTCTGTATATCCCTGATCATGTGCTGAGCCATCACCAGCCGTACTCGGGGCTCACTCTATACAGTAAGAAAAATAAAATGAGGGTACATCTGAGATAGAGGCATGAACTCTACCACCCACTGAACCAGGACCCAGCCAGCTCCTCAGCCAGGTCCTCCCCCAACCTTACGGCCTCCTTCTCCCAGATCCCCTTCCCTGACCCTCCCAGGCCCGTGATACCTGAATCGGGGCCTGTTCCATGTTGATGTGAACATCCACAGCAGAGCCGTCACTCTGGGAAAAGGGTAAGGGAAGTTGCTCTGGGAGAAGCCAAATACTAAGGCCCCCACACCTCCAACTCATTCTTTGGAGCCCCACCCTTTGTCTCAAAGACTGAGGCCATATCAGACCTCAGGAACCTGGAAACCCAATCTAAACACCAAGACTCCTGTCTTATGAGCTCTCTTGCTATTACCACAACCAAACCACCCTTCCCCACAAAAACTGGCCTAAGTGGAACACAAGCTTACAGGAAGGTTGAAGGTTCCAACCATGACATAGCTGTTGGCATTCCGGTCATGAACAGAGGCCCCAGGCCCCCGTGTACCAGGTGGGGGTCCTCCACCATGGGTGGCTGAGGCAGAACCTATCCCAGAAGATGCCCCAGAAGGGAGCTGAGTCTGAGGAGGAGCCCGTTCCACAAGGTGAATAACCTTTCCCCCAACATCTGCAGAAAAAAAAGATACACACCAAGGCATTATACAATCAGGTAATCCCAAGGCTTCAGCTCATCCCTCAACCTCTGAACTGCCTTCCCCAAACTCTTACTGTATTCCTGGAGCTTCTTATCATCCTGCAGAACTCGTCCCTGATAAATGAGCCGTTGTTTCTCAGAGGGAATGCTGACAGAGGCAGCGATGTGCTCTTTAAACTCCTTTACATTCATCTACAAGGGAAAGACACCAAAAACTATCAGTGAATGTAGGAAAATGGAAAGGACAGAAGGGGACAACTGACTTTTGGGAGTGAGGGGTAAAAACCACTCAATCATAACATCACTACGCATTTGTATTGATTGTGAGGTACTTATTGTGCAAAGCCCCAAACTAAGACAGGTTAACACCTGTCAAAACAGACAATAAACGTTAACAAACTTCAGGTTATGTGCCCACAAGAAAATTATGTGGCTGAGAAACAGAAAAGCTAACTGACATTCCCTTCTCTCCCTGGCTCCCAAAGGAATGTGTGTCTACAGATACCAGTGACCCTCCCCAAACACAAAATGATACAACTCTGCAATCTTAAAGAGAAATGCAATGACAAGGAAGGGGGGAGCAAAAAAATCAAGTTAAGGAAAGAAGACTCAACCGAGCAGAAAGAGAATAAACACTTTCCTAACTGGACAAGTGAGTCTTCAGAAAGTATCAGACTATTTATATACAACTAATCACAAAAGCCCACACGGTTTTTTGGTATACATTTTAAAAGCTATGGACCAACCCCTCAAGATTTTGTCTCCAAGTATCACAGGAATTAATGGCACAAACAGCTTTTAATGTCTCTGGCATTAAAATCAAAAGATTCAAATTATGTCACAGATACTAGTAATTCCACTCAACAGTCTGTTAGGGATCTACCTGAGCTATGGGCTCCAATTTCTAGCTTTTAAAAACATAATACAGACCTGACCGATTTTTGTTTTTAAGACTTGAATTTTGGATCTCTGTTCTGTTTCCCTTCCCAAAGGCAGGAGCCATGTCTGTCCCCTTTGGGCTGGGGTTCACTCATGCTGATGGCATACAGATTCTTCCTTCCTCCATATTTCCCTCTGCGCTGAGTTCTATCAAGGTGGAAAAAGGCAGAACAAAATCTGCCTCATTCAACAGAAGCCATACGTTCTCACTCAACAAGAAACACCAGAAATTGTCCTGTCTAAGATATGAACAAAGGAACCAATGAAAGAAGATTCAAGAACCAAAAAACCAGGCTCTTCTCTCAGGATAAGAGGCCTGTAAGAGGAAGAGTTAATGGGTGTCTTCCAGAAGTGCTGGGGTCTCACCTGGGCCCCCACAATAAAGGTCCGAGTCTGAGAGTCCAAGGTCTTCACCAGCACCTCCAGGCTGTCAGGTTCCTCCATACTGGTAGTGGTACTGGTACTATCACTGGGCTCCATGGCCGACAGCTCCCTAAGGAAAAATAGAGGGAGGGAGGCCTGCTGTCGCCCAAAGCAGATTTTATACACCCGGAAGCCTCCCCGGTCTGAGTCTCCGCCCTAATACCTAAAGAGTTTCTCCCACACAAGCACACACACTCACACCCGCCCCCATCCCCCTTCTGATTCCGGGGCACAGAGAGAGAAACACAAAGGGCAGGAGACCGACGGCACAGGGAGCTGGAGGACGGGAAGATGGGAGGGGCTCCACGATGCCAATCACAATAAGGGCGGGCCAGTCAGGCTAGAGAGCCGGGAAGGTAAGAAACAGGAGACCAGTGTCATCACCAGTCGCGATACCACAAAGGCCCCAAAGGTCGGCAAACCCTGGGGAGCACACGAGCGCAGGGGATCGCGCCAGAGTCTGCGGAGACAGTGGTTTCGCGCACGCGCGCCACGCCACGCCCATCGAACCCGCCTAAGTCACGACAGACCCGAGATGACGGACACTCACGGGGGGCCAGACTGGCTAGCTGACTGCCCCCCTCTTCCGCCTTCCCTCGATGCTCCAGCAGAGCGGCGCAACCAACACACACCAAACACACACCAGACACACAGACACACACATACAAACACACACACCCCACCACTACCACCACCACCACCCCGGGCTCCGCCCCCGAGTTCCCCACGGTACCGTCACTTCCGGTCTCCCCCAACTTGCCACTGATGGCCACTTCCGTTTCCCCGATAGTATTTGGGGATCGCTAGGCGGTACTTCCGGCTCCCCCCAGGTCCCCAAGCTTAACCTTTGTGGGGCACGATGAGGAAGTTCGCGGCCCCAAACAGTGAATTCCTTGGGGCAAGACGGGCCGGGGCCGGCCTGGATGGGAGGGAGCCGAGCACCCCGAGGAGCCGCCACCACCGTCGCCCGGGGGACCGTACTGCGCCTGCGTGTGTCGCAGTACGCATGCGTACACTCTTAGGCACCTCCCCACCCCCCGCTAACGCTGTTCATTTTTTTTCTGTGCACGCGCTTGAGCCTTGGGAGGTTGGGGTGGCTATTATAAATGCCTGAAAGTAATTACCAGATGAGATGCTATTCTTCGAGAGGCTTTGGACAGTTGTGTGCCTCTTGGGAGTTTGAGGACTGGGGATTGTGCCTCATGAATCTATGTTAAAGTCTTGGCCAGCAGACAATTTGAGGCGGCACTGTGCTGGCCTCCTAAAATTCTGTCATCTCACTCCGGCCCTCGCGGCTCTACTTCTTCGGCGCCTCCGGAAGTCATCGTTTCTTTAGGCGGTTGGAGGCGGCTCGGGTGCGATCGCGTCGTTGGGGCTGACCTCGGTGCTGCCTGGTGGGCGTTCGGCGGGATGGGCGCCATATTCCTCGCCGGCGGTGTGCACGCCATGTTCTGGAGCAACTGAGGATTTACTGCTTTTCAGGACTTTCGTCAGAAAGGGCGCCTTCAAGTTTGGGAATTGGGAGCGAGTGGAGTCACACTTGGACCGAAAGCCAAGACTCCGTTCCTGGGATATTGAAGGGGCCGTCGAAGGGCTGGTGCAGGCTGCAGTCGATGGGCGGACTGGGCAGTCGGCACCCCACCCCCGCCCTCGGGCATGGCCCCTGGCCCCGCGGTGCTTCGACTTAAACGCGCCGCGTTGCTGCCGGCCTGGCTGCCCCCGGTGTCCACAGCCTTTCTGGAATTCGTAGTTTCTACCCAGTTCCCAGTACTGTTTCAGTTAAGAGTTCTAATAAACACCTGTTCAGCGAGCACTTGGTGTGTGCTAGCCAATTTGCTCAGGATTTTTCGTATTGTCCCATTTAAAAGCCTTTCAACGCCTGAGATAGTTAAAACTTACAGGGGAGCACACTTAGGTGAATGTAAGTGGCAGAACTGACAAGTCCAGGCTTACCAGACCCTAGGTCAAGCACTTCTACTTTACTGCCCCAATAAATTGTTGTATTTTATATATATTTGCTTCTTATTATAAAAAGTGGCAAACATTACCTCCAAATGTTACAATGGGCTCTCCTATACCCATCACCCAGTTGATTCTTTTCAACTAAATCGCAAGCCCACAGCAAGCCTCACCTCTTAGAAATTTTTTGGCATTGTGTGGTTTATACATAATCTATTGAGGAAGCCCCATCTTTTATGGCATTAATTGGTCCACCCGCTTGGCACTATCCAATGAGTGTCTCTTGACAATTCTTTCTGTACTATTATTTGAGAACCTATAGCCCACCAGAAACTGTAATAGGTGCCTTTACAAACATTAATTATAGCGAATATTTACTTTGGAATTAACCATGTGCAGGCCTTTGCTAAGGGCTTTACATGCACTATCTCTTTCAATCCTATGAGACTGATGATTTGGTCATCTTACAAGTGAAAAAAAAAAACAAACAAAAAAACCAGGCATAGAGGTTAATAAAATTGTCCAAGATCTAACAAATAGTGGAGTTAGGGTTTGCACCCATTCTGCCTAACACCAGTATCTATCCTCCTAACCCTTATGTGACGTAGCCTCTTCCTTCTAGTAATAAATGTTGCGTGAAGGAGCTCGCATCAGTGAACTTACCTCAGGGGCGTACATACTGTTGTTCCCCTAATTACAAACTTCAGAGAGAAGGCCTCCCATCCACCAGGCCCTAGCACCTGGTTCATACCTGTTCTAAATAACTTACCAGGCTGTGTACTGCAATGAATTGTTTCATTTACACAGCTAGTTTTT
Source organism: Martes martes (assembly GCF_963455335.1). Classification (NCBI taxonomy): domain Eukaryota; kingdom Metazoa; phylum Chordata; class Mammalia; order Carnivora; family Mustelidae; genus Martes; species Martes martes. The sequence continues at coordinate 120,436,608 of NC_137893.1, read as the reverse complement.
TTTTTTTCTGCTCTCAAGGCCAGGAACTATGTCATTCATTTTTATGTCTCTAGGGCTTAGCTGGGCAAACAGCTGGGACTCACAACAGTTTGCTAGGTGAATGAATGAAAGAATCAGTTCACCTCTCTTCAGTGCTATACAACAGAACAAATATCCAGCTCAGATACTGGCTGAAAGACCACAGGCTTCTACCTAGAGGACTCAGCTCTCATAATTCCTGAGACACCCTGGACATGCCAGGGTATATTATGGAGTGTGATGGCATCTAGAAGAGGGGGAGGAAGGCCCAACACTGTGGGTAATCCAGACTTGGGCTGGAAAACAAGGCTGAAGTTACTCATTAGCAGGTGAAAGGGTCAAGGGTCAAGGCAAGGGGGCTGGAAGCAGAGTGGACTGAATAACTAGCAGGGGGAGAGAGAGCAGTTAAGGCACTGGCCACTTCACGAAGAGCACCAGCTACCTCCTGCCTGAAGATGTTCCACCAAATATGGGCAGCTCTGCTCTACCTCTGTGGTATTCTCCTTAACTCCATCTACCAGTGCCCTGAGTACAGTCAACTGACAACTCAGGGAGTGGATGGGAAAGAGGTATGGACTGAGAATGGGGGAAGCCGATGGTGGGGGCTCTGAGGGACTTGGGTGGGTTGCCTTGGATGACCAGAACCACGCTGGGAAAGGGAGGGAGAAAGGGTGTATCACAATAACGAATGTGAGAACAAGTTTAAAAAAAAAAAAAAATACACACACACACACACACACACACACACACACACTGTGGCCATCAATGTGGAGACATGGTAGAATTGGGAGGTGGGTGGTTAGTCAGGGGCCACAAAGGAAAAGTCACTTAATGACTTCCTGTCATAATCCAACACCTCATTGGGAAAAAGCAGCTGCCACTCCACTGCTAAGTCCTGCCGTCTTAAGAGTGATGATGAAGAGGTTGAATGGGCCCTGAAGTGGGGACCCACCCTCTACTGATCTCCTCGTTCTCTGCAGTTCCCAGAACCACACCTGGGCAGGTGGTACTTTATCGCAGGGGCAGCTCCCACCAAGGAGGAGTTGGTGACTTTTGACGCTGTGGACAACATTGTCTTCAACATGGCTACAGGCTCTGCCCCTATGAACCTCCAGCTTCGCGCTACCATCCGCATGTGAGTGGTGAGGAGTCAGAGGCACCAGGAGTGGCAGTCTCTGCCCAGAAAATGAGCGCCCACCCACAAAGAGCTAGGTTCTTTGGGATAGCCACTATTTTTGGCCCACTGAGTTCAACAGTTCTCTTAGTTTCCCTCTGAAGAGAGATGGGCCTAACCAACTGTCCCTTGGTAGCCTGAAACCCAAGGGGACCCAGACTTCAAAGAGAAATAAGATGGAATAAACAGAGGCTGGTACTGTGTAGCTGGGGTGTCACTCAGTCTTTCGTCCTTGCCACCACTTCTGCAGGAAAAATGGACTCTGTGTGCCCCGGAAATGGATCTACCACCTGACTGAGGAGAGCACAGATCTTAGAACTGAAGGTTGGTTCTCTCCACCCTCCCCAAGTCCCCTGGGCTTGCTTGTTTTTGCCTCTTTGTCCTCACACTCTCCACCAAACCCCCGCCCCAACAGGCCGCCCTGACATGAAGACGAAGCTCTTCTCCAGCTCATGCCCCGATGGAATCATGCTGAAAGAGTCAGGCCAGGGTTATGAGCGCTTCCTCCTCTACAGTGAGTGGGGATGCCAGGCAGGAAGGGTTGGAGAGAAACAATGGGAGGGCAGGAGAGCCTCTCACTCTGGGCCCTATGATATCATCCCAGGAGGGGCTGGGTGCCGTCCTCACCAGGGAGGTACTGAGAATCTGGGACTTTGATGGGCCTGGCCCTGCCCTGCTCTTCCAGATCGCTCACCACACCCTCCTGAGAAGTGCGTGAAGGAATTCCAGTCCCTGACCTCCTGCCTGGACTTCAAGGCCTTCTTACAGACTCCCAGGAATCAAGGTGAGGGGGTAAAGTCCCACAGAAGAGGACTAGGACTCACCAAGTCTTCTGCAGGTGCCGGGTGAAAGGGACTCAGTGATGTCACTGGAGGACATGGTCAAAGGCTGACATCATTAGAGTGGCTGTGCTGACACATCCATTTGTGTCATAGGCTGTGATGGCACCAGAAGGATGTGGCCAAGAGCTGTGGTGTTGGTGTCACCTGAGGGAGCCAGGATGGGCTCTGGGCTACTCAAAAGAGAGGTTTCTTGAGTTTCTGGTGGATAAAAGGGGCAGGGGGCTAGACACATAGGGAAAAGGGCTTCAGGGATCCCTTCTTTGATGTGGGGAAAAGCAGGAATGCATTCTCCTCCACCCCATTACCACCAACCTTGCTTTTCTCCCTGGAGTTCCTTCCTTTCCATCCTCTTCTTTTCTCCCTCCTCCCACCAGAGGCCTGCGAGCTGTCCAGTAACTGACCTGTGGCTTCATCTGTGCCCCAGATGGATATGGTGGGAGCTGCAATTGTGCTGTGGGGAGGAGAAGCTGGAGACTCCCAGCTCCCTTTCAAGAGTAATAAAGATGATTTTTCAATCCTCATCTCATTTTGGGCTTGTCTCCAGAAAGCAATTCCCCCATCTCCATTTCAGTACTCCCCCTGGACCTTCTACCACCTAAACCCCCAGCTGAATGGCGTCAGGAAGGACACTAAGTGATGGTAACTCTCTTTGTAGTGGTATATTTAGGATTTGGTGTGATTACAGTTGTTTATTGCTGAGTGTACAAACCCCTAACCTGAGTGAGAACTCTAAGCTCCAGTGCTTCCCCATACTGCCTGTCTGAGCTGCCAACCCCTCTGAATTGGCCCTCCTGCCAATACTGTCTGTACCATCCCCACTCCCCCTGGCTCCTAGGACCACCCAGATCCTTCCTGCAGGCCCCTGTCACTGTTGGCTCCTATCCACACCCCTTAATCCACCCACCTCACAGTCCCATTCTTCCCTAGGTGGCTCAGATCCTAGGATCCAAGGGCTCCCTTCAGTCTCCAACCACCCTCTTACCCTAGTTAGAGGCCTGTCTGTCCTGCCTCTGGTCTCTTCCACCCTGGGTAGTTTTGAAATGTAAAGAGGACTCTTTAGTCTTTATTGTTCACCACCACACTTTTTTTTTTAAGTAAAGGTGGAAAGAAAAAACTGGAAGTGGGAGAAATGTAAAAGCAAAAAGTAACAACAGCTGGTGAATTCAAGGGCAATATCCCCATTGTCCATAAACAGATATCCTAAACAGCTCTACTTTCTCTTGTGTATGAAGGGGGGCCACGCCCTCACACTCTGGGGTTTCTTCCCCATCCCTGAGGTCCCTGTGCTTACAATCTGGGTCATGGCCCCCACTTTCCTCCTACAGGCCACACTATCTTCACTCTTGCTCCCACCGCACTCAGGATGGGGGTACTAGGTCACACCTCATCTTGCAGTCACAGCCCCTTTCCTGGGTCTCCCTTCTATTCCTCACCCTCCCTCTCCAATTTCTTGCCATCCAAGTCAGTGGCCTCCTCCTCTCCACTGGGATCCCGGAGGCTGACAGCCAGCACCAGGGCCTGAAGGAGACCAAAGAGGCAGGCAAAGTGCAGGGGGTGAGCAGTAAGTAGGCTCAACACAGCATGGAGCCCATGCAGGGCAGCCAGAAAGGACAGCAGCCCATGCAGCCAGAGGCCCAGCGGTCCACGCAGGCCCAATGCATCCAAAGCTGCCCTCAGAGGCCGCGAGCACAGCCCCAGCAGGGCTGAGGCCAGCAGCTCCAGCAGGTGCAGAGTCAGGTTGGTTGAGATCTGCAGACACTCCTCTGGGCCCCCCAGGTACTGCAAGGGAGCTCCTGCTCTCCCACCTGGATCCCCCCGCAGCCAGCCCAGCAGCTTCTGACGCCGTCCTGGCTTCTCCACTGGGGCTTCTGGCCCAGGGGGGCTTAGTACCCCTTCAGGGGACACTCCAGGTCTGGTGCCACTTGAGCCCACAGGATCCTGGCCCTGTTTGAGAACAGTCCCTCCAGTCCCCAGTCTCCCAGACTCTTGGGTGTTAGAGACAGTCTTGTCCCACTTGAAGGAATCCATTCTGTTGCTTCGAAGTTGCTCATCTCGGACCTCCCTACTTGGTTCTGGAGCAGCCTCAAAGCTCCTCCGTGCCCCTGGGTCCTTGGTCTTGAGAGGCCCCACATCTCCCATGGTTTCTGGGGCACTATCCCAGTCACTCCCTGAATTCTCAGAGGAGCTGTCCACTCGTCTGAGTTCTGGGGCAGGCAAGTCGGGCTTCGTTGGTTTCCGGCGGCCCCAAGGGCGAGGTAGCCAGCCACTAAGCCGTCGCAGGAACATGGTTGGGATGTGTAGTGAGCCCCCAAATTCTGGGGCTGCTTCCTGGAACTGCTTCGATTCTGCTTGGAACTCAGCCCTCAAGTTTGGGGGCTGAGTGTCTCCTCAGAAGCCAGAGTCTGTTCAAGCTCAGAAGAACTGCTGTTTCGTGAGTCCAACTCTGAATTCAGAAGTGGCTCCCCACTTCTCTGGATATCCTGCGGCCTTAAGAGTGGCAAGTGGCTTGTTCCTTTTCAGTTTTGAGGTAAAGTGGGGAGGCACATCCAAATTCACTCACCACCACCCCAAAACACAAGATTCAGGCCAAGAATCCCCAGGACCTGACAAGGCCTGGGTCATCCCCACGGTGTCCTCCCTGGGTTTCTGGGTTTCCTTTCCTACAGACAGCACCCCAAGTTTCACTCACCAAGGCCACGCCCCAAGGTGCCCCAGAAACTGGGGAGGCGGTGTTCCATCCAAGAAGGAAGGAAGGTGGCCCTGGGTCTCAGGTGCTCCCAATCTGGAGAGTCCTGAACTGCTGACCTAAGGGAGCTCAAGCAGGCAGTCTCTTACTGGGGGTTAGGAGAGAGGTGTTCAGCAAACTCCTGCCAGCAGCGTTCTTTTCTCGATTTAGAGAGCTAGGAATCCTACGAAGTGGCCCGACCGGTCCCCGAGCACGCAGGTGAGACGCGATCTCCGCAAGGTCAGGCCAGAGATGTCCTGGGAGATCCTCGTCGCGAGGCCAAGCGCGGGCCGCCTGGGGACCCAGGCGTCCGGGCTCTGCGCGCTGCGACTCCTCCCGGGCCCGGCGTCGGGGCCGCGGCCTCAGTAGGCCGCCCGGAGCCGCAGAGCCCGGAAGCAGCTGCACCGGGGCGGGAGGGACAGATGGGGGCGGAGCCCGCAGTTCGCGGGGCGGACCCTACGCATCGCCACCGCCCCCCGCGCCCCCGCGCCGTTAGTACGCGCCACTCCGCAGGGCGCCAGCTGAGGTCTGGCAGGGTCGGGGCAGCAGTATAAACCTAGCAATCTCTCTTCGTCACCCATACGTCCCTGGGTCGCCAGTGCTCCCCTAAACTCCTCCGCTCCCTTTAGCCTCCTGCTCTTTGGTTCTTCCCTGCACCCTCCACCCCTAACTCTTCCTTTTCATGTCCAAGACTTCATGAAAGGCTTTTCCGGAAAAGCACGCTGCTTCCCTAGGTAGATCTCTCCTGTCCCTCCATGCAGATTTTACTTCCTGGGTCTGACAACAGTGAGCTCTCCTTAGACCCAGCGCCTGGTACGAGCAGCAGAAGGGAAGGGGATTCAAGTGTTGACAAATAGAACATGCTTCCTACCCTCAGGCGTTTTCAGGTTGTAAAATGAAGAACCCTGACTTAAAAGTTTACATTTGGGAGGCCAAATGTACACTGGGAGGTTCTGGCTCTAGTTCCGCTAACATCATCCTAGAAGCTGGATATTCTTAGGCCCTTCCAGCCCATTAGCCTCTTCCTGTAAGACCCCATCTACTCTCATCACCTCCATGAGCTTTCCCAGGCTTCCCCTATCACCATGCATTGTATATTTGATCACATAGCTGCCTCCTCCTCTAGCTGTGAGCAATTAGAAAGTTGGGAATGTCTTACTTCTCTTCTTAGCATATAGTATTTGATCTTGTTTAAAATTGAGTAATTGAGGGGCACCTGGGTGGCTCAGTGGGTTAAACCTCTGCCTTCAGCACAGATCATGATCTCAGGATCCTGAGATTGAGCCCCACATCAGGCTCTCTGCTCAGCAGGGAGCCTGCTTCCCACTCTCTCTGTCTGCCTCTCTGCCGACTTGCGACCTCTCTGTCCCTCTCTGTTAAATAAATAAATAAATAGAACATTTAAAAATCGGTAGTAGAAAAAATAAAAATAAAAACAGTGATCGAATTGGCTGCAGAAGTCAGGAGATGCTTCCTGGGGTAGGCGAGACTGGCATAGAGCTTGGGCAATTCCTGGTTCAGGAGACTGAAAGAATAGGTGGGGCATTCCACGCAGGGCCTAGGCCCTGGAAATTAACCAGACTGGCAGGTAGGTGACCCGGTCATGCCACCAGGAAGGGCTACCCCTTCTGGCTCAGGTGGGACTTGCATGTGGCTCCCAGACTTTGGCTTTCCCACAATAGCTTCCAGAAAAGTGAATAAACACAAAAGAGGAAGAAGTTTGATTTATTTTCAGCTCTCGGCTCCTCTCTTCCAAAGGCAGAGCCCACCGACTAAAATCTGAGGATCTGGGACCTGGAAAGACCCCAGAAAGTAAAAGCCAAAGTGCCTAGATCCAAGTTCAGACTTTAGTAACAGACCAGGATCAGACCTTACTTACCAAGGTCAGAACTCAAGGTTCATGTATGTCCTCAGATCCCGCTCCCAGGCCCTGTCCTTCTCCTCCTGCCTTCTCTTCTCCCTCCGGCTCAGTGTGGTCACCCGAGGGGCTCTCTCCCTCCCAGCCACGGCCCGAGTATCTCGAGCCAGGAAGTGTGTGACTCGGGGTTGGGGCACTGATCTGTAACCTAATCCTTCCTGGTCCCTCTTGAGGACAGTTGGGATGGGGTTGGTGCGGCCCTCACCCCGGGGTCCCAGCCCCATTCCTGGCTCCCAGCCACCCCTCAGCAGCAACTTGAAGCCTGGGCTGGAGGAGGAAACTCCAATGGGCAGGTTGGGGGACCTGAGATCACGGGGCAGTGACAGCAGGTGAGCAGTGGATGTGTAATGGTTAGAGTCTTGAAAGTGGGCATCACAGGTCTCACAGTACCGGATGGAGGGGGACTGGGACCTGCAGAGGAAAAAAAGAGAAAGAGTTCAGGGCAGGGAAAGAGTTGAGGCCTCAGAGTGGGGTAGCAAGGTGGGAAGTCCTTCCAGTCTTTCTGCTAAAAAACAAGTTGCCTTCCAACCCACTTAGCAGTGAGGGACCCAGAGGGGAACAGCTGGGAGAAGAAATGGCAACCAGGCCTCACAAGCTCTTGGGCAAAGCATAATAATGGCTACAATTAATATATATACAGTGCTTACTATGTGGTAAGCATCATTCTAGCACTTTACGTATACTGACCCTTTAAATCCTAACAGGTGCTCTTATTACCTGCATTTCTCAGATAACGAAAATGAGGCACATTAAAATTAGGTTCTTGCCCAAGTAAGTAGAATTAGGATTTAAACCCAGGGAGCTCATGCTTATTTTCACTCTATTACACTGCCGTATCAACCTATACTGGGGGATCAGGAAGATAAACTTCAGCTCTGTTCTAGAGCCTCTGGTGTGGAGTGGCTAGGAAGGTCAGAACACACTGAAAGATGGGCATGGGCTAAGGCTTCCCCTCACCGGTTCTCTGTACTCCTCGTCTCTCCATGGCTCTCTCTGACCATGCGCGCCACCTCAGGGAAACCTGCTTCTTCAGCCAGCTGAGCAGCATCCTTGCCACCCAGCTCACAGACGCCCACCCAGGCAGCTCCACGGCCCAGGAGATAACGCACAGCAGCCCCCTGACCTGCTCGAGCAGCACACATCAGGGGGGTCCACCAGAAGGCATCCCGAGCGTTGATATTGCCCCCGGCTCCCCCTTCCTCACAGGGATCCAACAGCCTTCTTAGTTCTGCCAGGTCTCCCTCCTGAGCTGCCCTCAGTATCCACTGGGTCATCTTGTCCTCTGCCTCAAGGGATCTCCTTTGTCCATGTTCTCCTGAGGCTCCTGAAGCAGCTTCCCTCATCATTCTTCTCTTCTTCCTCTTTCTCTTACTGATAGGTTCAGGCTGAGATCTCTGAGATTCAGGGACACTGCTCTCATCTGCAATCAGGGCCTCATAAAAAGCCCGGGCTGCAGTCCCATCCACGGTGGGCTCCAGCTCTTGAGGCTGTGACTGCTGCTGCCCATCTATCCAGAGGTCGCTGGGGTTGGTGGCTGGAGTGAAGCTGATGAGGGAGGGCCTGGACATGGCTTTTGGGAGAACTGAGAAGATGAGACTAGATAAAGGGAGTATGAGACAAGCAAGCCAATCCCTTGGTGGCTCTGCACTGACCGGAGCCACCCCCAGAGACCTGCTGGGACAAGAAATAGCCTTAAAGTAAAAAAAACCCTCTTGTTCCCTAAGTGACCTCACAACCTAGGACCATAGGTCATGTGGAGAAACAGGGAACCCTATAATAACAGCCCATACAGTTTAGTAAAGGTTATTAAAAAAGAAGATTCAATGAGGTTGCCCAGAGGTTGCTTTCTGCCCCCATCCCCGTCCTCACCAATAATAAAAACAGCTTCTCTCTGAAACTTGACCACCAGATAAGATGTACCATTAAGAAAACAATCAGCCAAAAAAAGAAAGAAAGAAAGAAAGAAAGAAAAGGAAAAAAGAAAACAATCAGCCTAGCCCTTTAAATCTTCCTTGATCCTGTGTCCGGGTCTCATCTTCCCAAATAAAAAGAAGCTTTAACACAGAAATAAGAGAGCAGGGGGAGAAGCTCCAGTCTCTGTGACTTCGTAGTCTCCGTACGGCGAAACGGCGCCACTCTAAGCAAAGGAGCTGACGATCAAATAGCCATGACCCCAACACGCATGCGTAACTAGGAAAAAACACACACACACACAAAACATAACTTGAGGGCTCAGTCATGTGCAAAGCGCTAGGTTTGCAAAGCTAGGTTCAGCTTCCCCACCCGGGACCCTTCCAATAGCATCCGCTCAAAATGCCACGTGCCCAGGTAGCGCGAGGACAGAGGCTCTGTCGGTTGGGGTCCTACTTTAACATAACGCCCCCACAATGCCCTTCGCCTCCCAGCACGTGGCCCCCGCTCCGGGCTCATTTTTTGGAGCTGCGAAACCACTCTGTGAGTTAAGAAGGCTCTGAGGAGGCGGAAGGAAACCTGTGGAATGCCCCGAAGCCGTGAAATGAAATAACGTCACGCTGCCCCTCACCATTATTCTGACCAGGGTTCGAAGGTCACACTTAGTGGCTGCAGCAGAGGGCCCCTCCATTCAAGCCCTAAGAGGAAATGGAGAAGTGCAAGGGGACGAGCAGCAGAATGGCTGGCGCCACCACAGGTGAGCGCAGGGGGCCGTCCCGGTTTTCACACCGCTCACCTCAGCCCAGCCCACCCTTCCCACGTCCCTCAGCAAGGAGCCCGGTCTCACCTCCCGCCTGAGGAGACCAGACCCCGGGGTGAAACTCGGGCCCCAACGGGGCCTTCAGTGGCGGGCCTGACTTGGGCGAGAGGCTCGACAAGCAATGAGGACACGGTGGGTTGGCCGGGGATAAGGTCAGTACCCTGGGCTTAAGGCAAGCGCCTAAAGCCGACCCTAGCTGCGTGAGGGTACGTACAGGAAACCGGCCCGCCAGCCTCGTTCCTTTCCCCGCCCCCTCTCGGCCCCTCAGCCGCGGAATCCTACAACTATATTTCGCATACTCCCTGACCCAGAACGGGGTACTGCGCTTCCGCTTCCGGTGGCACCTCGCTTCGCCCCGCCCCCCCCGAGCGTCCTGCTCATGGGCCTCGCGACGCCAGGGTCGTTCTTGAGTTGTCTTGGGATTCGTAGTTCGCCTTTCTCTCGTTTCGCCAGTTTCTCTTTACTAGGGACTTCACTTCCCGGCGTTCACTGCGGCGCCCGACCCTTGGCGTTTGCGCGTTGCCCTTTCCCCACCCTCCCCAATTTCCATTCCCCCCCACCCCACTTCGGCTGCCGCGGTCGGGTCCGTGGCCTGCGTTGTAGCCCTCGCGGTTCCTTGGAAGCGGCAACTCCCCTCCCCCGCCCTCTTCCCGGTCCCCGTCCTGCCGGTGAGTCTGAGGTCGTCGCTGCGGCGAGTTCCCTGTCCTTAGGCGCGGCACATGGGGTCTCCGCGCGTTGATGTGGGGGTGGGGACCCGGTCCGGCACTGGGGGAGGGAGGGATGGCCTGAGGGGCGGAGGCGGGTTGTGGGGACTCCTGTGAACGGGACCTCACGGTGATCCCCAGGCCGTGAGAGAAAAAAGGGCCCACCTTTGCTTGGAAAGGATAAACTTCGGAACCTTTGGGAAAGGCGCAGGGGACATGCAGAGACCTGTAGGGTAGGGATCTCGAGCCCACGGCCCTGCCCGAGTTGACATGAAGAGGAGAGGGAGCAGGTCTTCGGCAGCGTTAGGGATATGGGTAGGACTGATGGTTAAGACCTGTCCAAAGTGATGGGACTCGAAGAGTGGTGGGACTCCAGAGAATCTGTAAGTTCAGAAAAGGGGCTGAGGTGTGAATAACAGGAACTGGAGAGGGGTGCTCCAGAGTCTAGGATCCTTTAAGGAAAGGTGGCCCCAAATTCTTTCATTGTTGGAGAGCAAAGTGTGGGAGGAGGGAGGATACCAGAAGCAGGGTGGGAGAGCTTGGGCTTTACTTAGACCCTTTTTTTTCCCCCAGCTGACGTGAAGATGAGCAGCTCAGAGGAGGTGTCCTGGATTTCCTGGTTCTGTGGGCTCCGTGGCAATGAATTTTTCTGTGAAGTGAGTTCTCCTCGGTCTCCCGGGCATCTCCACACAAAGTTTGGCTATGTATTTTCCCACATATTTAGTTTCCATACACTTCTCTTACAGGCTGCCATGGAAACTTTTTCCTGTCAAGGAAAAGTCCCTTCAGTAGCCCCCTTCACTAACTTGTGAAGTGGCAAGACTGTCCAAGTCCCGAGCCTGTTATCTTCCAGCAATGTAACATTGGACGAGTCAACTTTATTATTATTATTAGATTGCTACTGGTAGTCCATATTTTGGGAGTCTGTTAGAATTAAAATGCTGTTTGTGAAAATGTTTTGTAACGTACAAAGTTGTGTGCTGATAATACAAAGGATTGTAACTGCCCACAGGACCCAAGCTATTCAGTCTCCACTTTCCTTGGAAATCCGGTTTCCCCTAAGGAGAGGACAAAATAGATTTGTAGAGATGTGGGGCAGGAGTAGGAACAGGGATTTTGAAAGGAATGTTTCTTTAAAGAGGAGATTGTTACAGCTGTTTTTAAAAAAAGTAAAAGCTTATGTGGAAAGGCAGTGTATGTGAACTGGGGAGAGAGACTCAAGTACTTCTGCTAAGTTGGAATTGGGTTATGAGGGGAAACAGAAGCAGTTGTCTTGAGAATAAGCCACCAGTTAGAGCAATGTGCCCAGGTCAAAGCTGAGGATTCTGCTATGAGTTTCTTGACTTCCACATCCTGACAGGTGGATGAGGACTACATCCAGGACAAATTCAATCTCACTGGACTCAATGAGCAGGTGCCTCACTATCGACAAGCTCTAGACATGATCTTGGACCTGGAGCCTGGTGAGGCACCTTTGGGGTTGTTTTGTGTGTGTATGGGTTTTTGTTTCTGTTTTCGTATTCTTATTTATTTGCTTATTGAATTTACAAATTTTCCTTTGGTATTCCGACTCCTTTTATCCAAAGTCCTGTCCTTCATTTTGGTCCCCCATCTGACTTTTGCCTGGTTTTGTGACTTACACCACCTGTTCCCACACTCTGATCCTGTAATTGGCTCTATCCCCTGATGCTAGTTTCCCCATGGGTCTCATTTCCTGTTTCTTTGTTTTGCCTCTTACCTTTTAGTCTAGAGTGCCATCTTTTGCATTGATATTTTTCATTTATTTGTTGAGAGTCGGGAGGGAAAGAAGAGAGAAAAGGTTAAAGAAGTGTAGAAAGAAGGCAGAGTTGCCTTGGGTTTGTGGAGTTTCTGGGTCAAATGCGCAGGTGACGGGTGGTGCAGAGATGAGTGCCAGGCAAACTGTAGCCAGCAACCCCTGGAGGTGGGTGGGACATCTAAGAAAGCTGTAAGACAAGTGGTTTCAATTGGCTGGGGCCATGTTTCAGATGAAGAGCTGGAAGACAACCCCAACCAGAGCGACCTGATTGAGCAGGCAGCCGAGATGCTTTATGGATTGATCCACGCCCGCTATATCCTCACCAACCGTGGCATCGCCCAGATGGTGAGGCCTCTCTGCTCCCACTTGACTCCTCTGAGGCAGTAAGGGAAACAGAGGTTCCTGCAGCGAGGAGTCACATGTTTTCAACCTTGTCAAGGAATGTAGCTGAGACGAGGGGAAGAACCCCAGATACAGGGACTGGGAATTAAATCCCAGTTGGGGTTGTGCTGACTGAGGTGTTTACAGGGAGGGAGACATGACCTCGGACAGGAAGTTGTTGCAGTTTGCCTCTTCCTCAGGGAACAAACAGCGAATGGCTCTGATGGTCTGTAACCTGCCTAATCTCCAGAGGAAGCAGGGGAGTATGAGGGCCCATTTGGGCCAGCTTGAAGGGGTCTCTGGACAGAAAGGCAGGAGTGGAGGACAGAGCAATGTGGGTTGGGCTGACGAAGGGATTTGCCTCTTCTGTTCATACCTACCCACCAACCCCTTTCATTTTATTCACCTCAGTTGGAAAAGTACCAGCAGGGAGACTTTGGCTACTGTCCCCGTGTGTACTGTGAGAACCAGCCAATGCTTCCCATCGGTGAGTGTTAGAGAAGGGAAAGGAGGCCACATCAAATGGCCAGTACTCCTGGGAAGGAGTTGGGGCTCAGCAAGTCTGGGCCTGAATCTGGGAGGGAGGTGGGGCAGGCTTGGGGGTGCCCGGCCTGCTGAGTCTGGCTGTCTCCCAGGCCTTTCGGACATCCCAGGTGAGGCCATGGTGAAGCTCTACTGCCCCAAGTGCATGGACGTGTACACACCCAAGTCATCGAGGCACCATCACACGGACGGCGCCTACTTCGGCACCGGTTTCCCTCACATGCTCTTCATGGTGCACCCTGAGTACCGGCCCAAGCGGCCCGCCAACCAGTTTGTGCCCAGGTGGGGAGCAGGGATAGAATCACCTATCAAAGTCAAAGGAAAGGTTTGGGATTCCCTAGAGAGGAGGGAAGACAGGGCATGGTCCTTTCTTGAGGTTTGCCTTTCTCAGAGCACATAACCTTGGGAAAGGTATTTGCCTCCCTGTGCCTCAGTTCCCTTATCCGTGAAATGGGGATGATGATAGTAGTTGACCGATAAGGTATATTTAAATAGTTGCTTTGAAAAACATTTGGCACCTGAAGTACCATTTAAATGGTAGCTGTTTTTGTCATCATCTTGGGTGTTCAACTTTTTGCCAGGAAAAAGTGTGGTTTATTTTCCCGGAACATCATGTTTATTGGGAAGAACAGTTTGGTATTATATTGAAACAAGTGCTGATCTGCACACACACAAACATGCAATCACATACATACGTGTGTGTGTGTGTGTGTTTACATGTAGCCTAGAATTTGAGTTTTAATGGCTGTTTAAAGTACATTTCCCAGTATCCTGGAGGGAAGACATTTGGGAGCCACTGTCCTTAAGCACTGAGCAGACCCATGGAGAAGCTGGGGTGGGGAGGTGGAAACTCAGGCCACTGGCAGGGCCACGGTGGGGCTCACACTGCTGCCTCTCTGACCTTTGTCCCGGCCCAGGCTCTACGGTTTCAAGATCCATCCAATGGCCTACCAACTGCAGCTCCAAGCCGCCAGCAACTTCAAGAGCCCAGTCAAGACGATTCGCTGATTCCCCATCCCACCTGACCCTCAGTCTTTGACACCTCCGATCCTTTGCTGCCACCCTTTCAGGAATCCTCTATGGTTTTTAGTTTAAATTAAAGGAGTCATTATTGTGGTGGGAATATGAAATAAAGTGGAAGAAAAGGCCATGAGCTGGTCTGCTGGTGCTTGGGGTTGGGGGACGGGAGGGTACTGCTGTGCCTGATTCCAGGGGCCTCATGGCCCAGCCCACCCTCCTCAAGTTGAAAACCAGCACAGATTGGTGCCCAGTGGGTTTGGGTGAGGTTTTTAGCAGCAGAGCAGAATTTCTAGTACTGAATGTGGAGATGTACAAGGCCACAGCCCGAGGGGAAAATCAGATTCCAAAGTCTAGAGACATATTTGTTCTTTTTCAGCCACCTAAGGTGTTTCTTTATTTGTACCGTAAGTAGTATAACCAACAACAAAATCTTCCAGTTTTGATTTTACAGGGCAAGTGGTACTGAAGTAAACAGAACTGTAAGGGGTGGAGAGGGACAAGGTCCACAATTGCTGCAGGATGGTGTCTGTGCGCCCCCTGCTGGGAGAGCTGAGATATGCTCTTAGAAGGATGGGAACCCTGGGTACCTGGCCAAAGTTTTTCCCAGCACAGTAGGGACCGTACTGCTGTGGGAAGGACAGCATGTGGTACCAGAGACAGAAGCTGATCCGTAGATCCTTGAGGTGTGGGAATAGATCTTTTCAGGGCATGAGAACAATAGACAGCTGGATAAAGGCCAGGTGTTGTCTGGGCCACTGTTCCCACGTTCAGGAACCCCACCTTGTGGGTGAGGACATGCCGTCCTCCAGCCGAGTTAATAACTTCCTCCCCCAGCTGAGGAATATAGCTCTGCGTCTACAGCTCCTGCTCAAACTGTCTACCAAAACCACCTTGCAGCTCAGGATCAAATAGCATGGTCACAGGAAGGTGGGGTTTCAGGATACCCCTCAGAGACTGCCCTTCTCCCCAGAATTCCATCATGAAGGTGCATATGCTTGTAGGTGTGCTGGTCATGGTGGGCTTCGCAGTGGGAAAAGGTAAGTGGGGCCCAGGGGCGAGGAGGGAGAAGTGACTGAGTCCTGGAATGGGGTGGGGCTGTAGCTCTGGTTCCCAGGCTCCCTGCAAGCAGAACTTGGAATGAGCCAGCACTCCCACCCCACCTGTCTTCTGCTTCCCCAGCTCCTGTTCCTGAAGTCCGGACCTGCCACCTCTGCCTCTTAGAAGACCCTTCTGCAGGGTGCATTTCAGGCTCAGAGAAGTGCACCATCAGCACCCCATCACCGTGTATGGTGATCACCATCTATTATGGTGAGTCAAACCCCAGGAAGGGGCTGCTGGTGGGATAGCCCATGGCCTGGTCTCCTTTCCTCTCAGATGAGGGCTGCTTAGGGCCTGGGGTACAAGAGGAAGACAGCAGGATCCTGGAAGGAGGAGTCTAGGGTTCTGGGGAGGTCTGTTGAGCCAGTTTTTCCTTCCTTCAGAGGGAAGGAGTCTGGGATGGAAGTCGGGTCTGGGTGAGGCATGGGCAGAGTCTAGGGTAAGGATAACAGGTTTGGGGACTGGGAGGCAGTGGGAGTTACTAGCTAGCTGTTCCCTCTTCTCCAGATACCAAGATTCGTTTCTTCATCCGAGGCTGTGGACAGTATAATTCTTACCGCTGCCAAGAAAAACGTAATACCTACTTCTCAGAATACTGGTACCAGGCCCAGTGCTGCCAGTATGATTACTGCAACTCCTGGTCTAGTCCCCAGCTCCGCAGCTCCCTGGCTGATCCCCTGGCTGATCCCCCAGCTGGGGCCTGGGCCCTGCCCCTGTCCGAGTCCCAGATCCAGTGGTTCTACCAGGCCCTGAACCTCTCACTGCCCCTCCACAGCTTCCATGCTGGGAAGGAGCCCAAAGGCCTGGACCCCCTGGCCATCCTGCCCCTGAACCTGAACTTGTCCATTGCTGACCTACGTCACATATATTTGTTCCTCAACAGTTCAGGACTTTTGGTTCTTCCCTGGGCTAGGCCCTGATGGCTTAGCCTTCCTGGATTTCACTCCATTCCAGCATCTCTTCTCTAACACCACAGCCCCCTGCGCTGCCCTCCTAGAACACCCATGTTCTCTGCTCTGTGATTTCTCTGACCTCCCTTCCGCAGCAGGATTGTGGCTTTGGGATCTTTTCTTTCCCAGAAACTGGCAGTGCTCCCCCTCCTAGAAAATAATGAGTTCAGAGTTTGCCCAGGCTGGCCTGGGGAAGACACAGTGGCTTTCTCATCCCTTTCCTATCACCGGAGCTTGTCATCCCCCCTCATCTTTCAAATCCTTTGTCAGTCTGGTCACCTGCCCCCGTTTAGATCTGGTTGTAGATCACATCCTGTGCCTATCTTGAGACCCAGACTGAACTTGCAACAAGAAGAATGAAGGGTAGACTTACCTGCACACTTCCTGACTAGGCACTGTGTTGTCCCTGCCTCATTGCCTCCACCCCCACCCTTGCTCTGGTCGTCTGTTTCTCTCCTCTCTTGTTGCAGTCCCTGGCCTCCTCAGCCCCACTTGGCATCACTGAGGCCTGACACCCACTTCAGCAGATGCCAGAGGAGAGGAGAGGTGAGGGTCTGGCCTGCTCTGCTCCACATTTCCTGCTTGCTCTCCACAACCTCCACAATAAATGGACTGGACTGAGACTGTGTCACACTGTTTATGGGGTCAGGCTCAGGTGTGAACAAAAAGAAGGTTGATTGGGCATGGGGATCAAACCATCTACAGCCTGGCCCACTCTACTTGGCCTTTGTGGCTTCCTCATGGCTTGTCCCCTAAAAGCCTATATCCATCCCACCTTCTGCTTAGTTAGAGATCTGTTCAGCTGTGAGGGTTATGATTTCTTAGCCTTTGACTTGCCTTATAGGGGTGCCTGTCTGGTTCAGTCAGTAGAGTATGCGACTCTTGATCCTGGAGTTAAGTTCGAACCCCACATTGGGTGTAGAGATTATTTAAAAATAAAATCTTTAATTTAAAAAAAGGTTGCCCTAGAAACAAAACATAGAAAGTTAAACCCCGGTCACATCAGGGTTTTCCATCTAAGAGGGGTGGAAAAACCTTTGAACCAGGAAAACTCAGGAGCAAACCAAGGGGCCCAGGTCTGTATCTCAGAGTTACCTGGTGCTGAGGGATCTGGGTTCTTGCCTGTTCTTTTTAGGATCCTGGCACTCAGGACCCCTCAGTAGGGAGCTACGTTGGGGCATGGGGGTGTTCAGAGATACATGGTTGGAGCTGCCATTGCTAGATCTTTAATTTTAATACTCCATTTGAAAAACTACAAGCATATAAAAAGCAATAATGAATATTCATAACTTTTTCCATTTGTGCAGTAAACACACTGCTCTGGGCTTGGTGTTAATGAGTACAGCTCATTCTGAATCTCATAAACCAGTGCTGGGGTTGTGAAACCTTTATCTGAAAAGTAGTACAGCTTTGGTTGGGGTACCCAATCCCAGCTCCTTTGCCATTTGGATAAGTTTGTCCCTACCTTACTTTGGTCACCTGTCAAGGAGGGGCTAGTACCTCATAGGCTTGAAAGAATGCATGTAAGTGTGTGTACAGGTGAAAATGAGAGCCTCCAAAATAGACACATGCCCTAGGGACAAAGGTACATACAGATTGTGGCATTCATGTATGTATGTATTAACTACTACTTTTTAAAATGTTTAAAGATTTTATTTATTTGAGAGAACACAAGCAGGGGCGCCTGGGTGGCTCAGTGGGTTAAAGCCTCTGACTTCGGTCAGGTCATGATCTCAGGGTTCTGGGATTGAGCCCTACATCAGGCTCTCTGCTCAGCAAGGAGCCTGCTTCCCCCTCTCTCGAGAGAACACAACAAGCAGGGAGGAGGGGGAGGGAGAAGCAGACCCCCAGCTAAGCAGGGAGCTTGATGCAGGGCCCAAAAGGCAGACACTTAACCAACTGAGCCACCAAGTGTGCCCCTGTTACTACTACTTTTTAAAGGAATCTCTATCCCCAATGTGGGGCTCAAACTCACAACCGGGAGATCAAAAGTGACACATTGTACCAACTAAGCCAACCAGGTGCCCCTCTGGCCTATTTTTAAACCTCTGGCAAAACACACAGAAGCTTGCATACACCATAACTTGAGTTTTTGTAAACCACACACCTGTGTCACCAGTCCTCCAGTCAGTATAAAGGCCTTTATTAGCACCCAAGGCTGCCTTTGTGCACCCTCCCAGGCATGTCTCCCAACTCAGCGGTAGCCACTGTCCTGAGTTGTAGCTGCTTAGAGGAATTCTTGATACACATGGCATCATATAGCATATATTTTCACTTACACATTTTGTCCAAATGTTAACAGAGCTCCATGGCTCTTTTAATGGTCTGTGCTCTGGTAGGAAGCACCGATATTAATATATATGTCAGGGAGCAGTTGGAGGTCCAAAAATAGGTCCAAACCTGTGTGCACCCCCCCCCCCCCCCCCCGCTGCAGTCTGGGCCCACTTTTCTCCATCACCTCTGATTTTGGTGTAAAAGTCTATGTTTATACAGCTCTAGCAAGGCAAAGGGGAGGACAGTCTCAGAGGCTGAGGAACGCAAGGCCCAAAATTCTGCAGTAACTTCACAGTCCTTGAAGAGGGAAGCTGAGCCTGGGATCAGTCCAAGACTCCACGAGACCTAGCAACTCTTCCACAGAAGGCTTCCCCCACCCCGCCCCAGGCCTGGGCCTCTCACAGCTCCACTCCCACCAGCACCCTCTCTTCCCCCTGTGAACCTCCCTTCCAGTTCTCACACAGCTCTGGATTTGACCCCACTGCCAAGGATGCCCCCTGCCCTTTCAGCCATCCCTGCAGGAGCACTTCAAGTTCCTCTTCACCTTTTCATGCCTGGAGGTGAATCCAAGACATGGAGTCTGGGCAGGAGCAGAGCTCAGCAGAGCTGGGAGCCCCTTACCTGCCCCCACAGGGGGGCATTCAGGCAGGATCTCAGCCTCTCTCAGCCTCCACCACGACCAGAAGAGACAGGCCATATAGTTTGCACACCAATTTATTTGGAACACCTGGGGACTTGAGGTGAGAGAGGCCTATAGTGGGAGAAGGGGCAAAGCCAGGCAAAGAAGCAGCTGAGAGGTGGGAAAAGAGAGGAGAAAAGCTGTCAGACCGTGAGGACTTGAAGGCAAAACTCAGAGACTTCTGGAGAGGGAGCCCGGGGGAGGGACAGAGTGGGAATAGGAGTATTGAGGGGTGTCAACCGAGAGGCAGATAGGGCTGGGATCCTATTGAGGGAGGCCGGGAGGGCTGGTAGAAGGAACTGGAAGTTGTTCTGGCTGTGCCAGCCAGCTGGAAATCGGGAAGATGAAAGGCAACTGGCAGGATTTTATTCTAAAATTCTCTGCAGAAATTCTAAGGAATATAGAAGACTCTGTTCTGGGGGTTATTGCAGAACTCCCGGAAGCAGCATCGAGAAAATATCCAGAAGCCAAACACTGGAGAAGAGCGGGTATATGAACAATCACTCATCTGCTCCTTGCGGCGGCAGTCACTCACCATGATGTCAGAACCACTGTCTGGGGAAGGATGGCAGCAACCAGTGATACATAGATCTCAGGTCCCAGGCACACCCCCAAACCCCTCCATCCCCTCCATATGGACTTAGCATCACTGCCCCCACACCCTTCCCTGGATCCCCAAAAGGCAACAATTCCTGAAACTGGGCAGGGGCAGGGATGGCAGGGGGAGTTACCAGCTATGGATTCTGTGGAAGGTTGGTGGGAAAGAGCCGCTCAAAATATAGTAATGGTTGGAGGGGGCTGAGCTGGGTCTTGCTCCAGGGGAACCAGCACTTTGGCTGGGACCATATAAGAAGAAATTGGGAGAGGCATCTCTTTGATATGCTTGAGTACTCTGATATTGGACCATATCTATTTTTAAGAAGTGTAATAAAAAGACTTGAATTTGAAAGTGATTTCATGTAGTGGTTGTTAAGAGCACCATTTCTGGAATCACCACAAACTGACTCAGCTTCTAGGAGACTTGAGCAAAGAATTGACCTTTCTGTGCCTCTGTTTCCTCATCTGTAAAATGGGGTGGGGTGTAGTAATAACTACCTATCTCAGAGGATTGTGCTTCAAATAGTGCTGGCACATAATATGTGTTTTGTGTTTTAAAAAAGGTAAGGGAGGGGCCCCCAGCTGAAAGATAGAGAGGGTGAGGGAGGGAGGAAAAGAGAGAAAGAAGGAAGGAAGGAAAGAAAAAGGGAGAGAGAGCAGAAAGAAAAGTGTAAGGGATTGTGTGGAAAAGCAGGCATGAGGAACAGGGAATATAGACAATTTTCAGCAAATTGAAAAATGAGGTGGAGCTGTCCAGAGGGCCAGTTGACATGACAGTTTGGCCTAACATTCAAACTGAGGAGGAATCCGAGCAAATCCTCTGGGAAGAGTGAAGTGGGAAGACAGCTAAGGCCCAAACTTTGGTGAACGTGAACCTTAAGGGTCAAGGAGAATAAGGCAAGACCCAGGGAAAGAGACCAGGAAGAGGCAGTGGACGAGGCAGAGAGGTCTGCAGGAACTGTGGCTCACAGGCAGGGAGAAGGCAGTCTGAGGACAGACTGGGGGATTTGGTGATCACAAGGGTCCCCCACAAGGCTGGGTGCTGTAAGGAAGGCAGAATCTGGTCAACGGCAGGCTTAGGGAACAGGAGCGTGGAAGTGGAGACCAAGAATGGCTCTGAAGGTAAGGAAAGAGACCAGGGTGGGGAGCAGTATCTAGAGGTTGCAGGAACCCAACACGGGGTGCAGCTGAGAGATGCATTTCCAGAATGGGCTGAGCCGAAGACAAGCAGCTCACTGTTCTTTATGAGGAGGGTCATGCAGCTGCTGCCAGGTGGGGCAAGGCAGATGTCAGACCCCAGAAGGCATCCCAACTCCTTGGTCTCCAAGAGGCATCGATAGCAGCGCAGGTATTTGGGGAGCTGAACCGAATCAGGATCAAAATCACCTAGAACACAGAGAAACACTGACTCCAAACCCACCTCATTTCCTGGTTGGTCAACCCCCCTCCCCACCTCCCCATCTCAGAAAACCATAAGAACTCCATTTCTTGAAAACCATCTGGGTTAATCCTCTATCAGAGACCTTAAAGTCCTTGTTAAAATCTCCATTCTCTGCTCTTACACCTCCTGAAATAAGGAACTCGTTAAGGAATTCATTCACTCGTTCAACATGTATTTGAGGGGCTAACGTGTGCCCAGCACTCTGCAAGCTTCTAAGTTCAAAGGTTGGGCAGGGGCCCCTCATTCCAGCTTTGGGGAGTTCAGTGAGGACAGTTCTTCCTCTGGGACTTGGTTTTACAGTCCCCCACCACCATGGACTCGCTTTTGAATATGCTTCCTTAAATCTGTAATGTTCAGAGGTGAAAACGAGACTGCATCATCACAGGATAGGAGTCGTCTGTGTTTTGGGTAGACAGATGTCAAGCAGCCCACCACCACATTCTCTGTTTGGTGGTCTTTTCATTCATATTAAACGCTGTCACCAAAGCCCTCCCCACGAGGATATACAGCTCCCTCTTCCTCCGGTCCCTGGCCCAGACCACATGTTAATGAGTCCCCAGACCCATGAGGAGTGCACTAAGGAGCACTTAGTGTGAGGCAGATACTGAACAAACGCTTTGAATCCTATTTCTACATAGGTGGTGTTTTGCAGTCAAGTGAGGAGATATCAGGCTGGACTGAGGCTTGTTCTACTCTGGGGATCCTAGTTCTATCATTTAGCACGTTCCAGGGACCCTCCCTATTCTGCACTGCCCCAGATTTAAACGGCATCCCTTCAGTGTCTCCATTCAGGTCTCTGCTGTTAAGATGGCCCTGGAGTAAAAACTAGAAATCTCCCTCAGAGTGAACATCAGTCTATTGCCAGTCCCTAGGCATTATTCCATCAAGCCCATCCATCCCATCTTTCATCCTGCCGGGTTTACCTGAGCATCCTGGGCAGATGTACCCATACACCTGCTATCTGTGGATTTCTCCACTCAGCAAACCAGGAGACCCTTCTGACCCCTTAGAGCCACTTACCAACCACCAAGCACATCATGACCAGCACTGTTAAAAGGACCATGTGTAGGGCTTGGGGGATGCTGTGGAGGCCCAGGGACCCCATACTCCAGCGACCTGCAGGGCCTGCCATAAGATGCATGACTGCCCACCAGCCTCCAGTTGGGGCTTATATTGGTGGAAGAGAAATTGGCCAAGAGGAAGGGAACACCCATTTGGAGTGGAAATCAGTGCCAGGATAGCCAGAGAGACAGAGTGTCCTCACCCATGACCCCACTAAGTCCTAATATTCTACCTTGGGGACAGGACCCTGGCAAGAGGAAATGAGAGGGAAACTTTCATATTTAATCTACAGAAGTTTATTCAAAGTAACAGATGTTGGGGATACAACATGGCACAAAATCCCTGCCCTCACAGTCTAGTGGGGAGGCAACAAGAAATAATCGGGGGTGGGGAGGGAGACGAGTGCTTCCCAGGAGCGCCTGGTCAGTCCAGGGCACTGACCAAAAGGATCAACAAGATCAGATTTCTCTTTGTAAAAGATTGCCAACGTGAGGAAACCAGTGAAGAAGCTATTCCTGAGTCCAGTCACAAGATGGCGGTATGGTCTAGCAGAAGAGAGGCAGGAGGCTGTATGAATGAATCTGACCAATGTTTAGGAGAAAGACTGGACAGATCTGGAGTTAGACTGAATACGGAAAGAGGAAAAGTGGGGGAATACGCTTGCATAAGGAGGTGATTGGTGATTACCACTTTCCAAGATGGAGAAAACGTGGAACGGTAAGAAATCCCAAAGCGAGGACATTTGGGTCCCCAGTGACCTATTCAGTCCAGTGGCCTCTGTCGGGGTTCCGGGTGGCCAGCACCTTTCCTTACGCCCCCCTTCCTCTGCCCGCCTAAGCTCAGCTGCAGGTCAGTGGTTCTGATCTCCGGCGCCCACGGGCTCCGACGCCGTACCCTCGTTCTCCGAGCTTGACTGCACCTCAGTGCTCCCAGGAGGATGCGGGGGCCGCCCCCAGCCCAAGTTCCGTTCTCGGCGGGGAACGGCTGGGAAGAAAACCTGGGAGAGCTGTGCCCGCGTGGGACCCAGACATTCACCCCTAACGGACAACCAGAGGACTACGCGGCTTCCCCGGAAGGCGGCGCTGCCGGGCCACCAACTCTCCCAGGCCCGAGGCTACTCAGCAACCAATCAGCGGCGGTGGGCGTCCCAGGCGCCCCGCCCACCTCCTCTGCGGGGGCATGGGGCGGGGGCGTGGCCTGCTTGGCTCGACAGGTTGACGGACTCAGCTTGTTACTTTCGAGATCCGTCTCTCTAAGAGACCTGGGATTTTCAGTTTATTATTATTACTATTTTTTAAAAAAAGATTTTATTTATCCATTTGTCAGAGAGAGCGTACAGGCAGGAGGAGCAGCAGAAAGAGGGAGAAGTAGGCTCCCCGCTGTGAGCAAAGATCCGGAGATCACGACCCGAGCCAGAGGCAGACGCTTAACCAGCAGAGCCACCCAGGCGCCCCTTGGGGTTTTTACTTTAAGTGTGGGTGGACTCTGGGAAGAGCTGGGCGTACAGAGCGGATCGCCTGCTCCAGTTTCAGGTCTGGAGGTTTGGGGTGCGGCCCTGCCGGAGGACTCCCTGCTTAAAGTCCCGGACCTTCCAAAAATCATCCGGCCTCGGGGTGCTGACGGGGAAGATGGGAAGAAATGGACGGAGACTCGCGCCAAGAAGACGCACGGGAAAGAAGAATCACGAAAGGAAAGCGCACGCCGCTGCGCTCCCAAGAGCCTTGGGATGAATGAAAAAAGAAAAATGTGATATTGAAAAAGTCAGAGTAATGAATTTGGGGGGGGGGTGGCGCCAGGCACCAGCCGAAATGTCTGTTGAAGGAACGACAGAGTGGTAGAAGAGAATCAGAGAGCGGGGGCTACTCTTGAAGCGAAGGGGGCAAAAGGGCGTCCTCGAAACCCCTCTCTCGAATATAACCGTAGCGACAAGTCCAAGCACTAGTGAGTTACGGGTAGCTAAGGCTGGGCTCCCTGAAGGAGTCCGGGAAGACTCGCTGGGGACTAGGAGACCCGCAGGCCCCGCGCTCAGCGGGAGGCAACACACCCAGGCTGGGCTGGGTGGGGCTGGGAGAGGTGGCGTGGCCTCAGCGCCGGCAAAGCAGCCCTGTTTCATCTTGTTACTCCCCAGTGTAAGCGACAGGGCGCGGCCAGTGCGCTGGCACTGCCCTGTGAGTTCGTTGCCACGGTGACGGGCTCCAAGGAGGTTCTCCCGGGTGAAGAGGCGGGGCGCTGCTGTAGTCGCCACAGTGACAGCAGCGAAGGGCGGTATCTACGCTGAGTGCCCCCCCCTCGGGACGAGGGATTCCTGGGGGTAAGCCAACGGCTGACGAAACAAAGGAGGTGGGGCCTGAGGACAGAATGCCGGCGTCGGGGGAATGGGGCGGGGCCAGCAAGGGACGGGGCTACGGATGATCAGGCTGGGCGAGAGTCAAGTTCTGTTAGCGGAAAGGCTAGACCAGGCGGTCTGGAGAGAAACGGGGGAAGCGATCTTAAACCCGAATATAAATAAATGAAAAAACAACAACAACAACAACAAATGAATGACTCGGTTCCTCCCTCAGGGAGTTGGGATAGCTTGTTGAGTGGCTGGATGATGAATGAATGGATAGGTACCTGGCCCTCACTCACTTGTGACAGCCAGGAAGGAGACACCTGACCCTCCTGGGGAAGGGGTCCTTCAGCTCACGCTGAAAGCAGTGCAGGGCGAACCTGCATCTATAAGATAGGGGAAAATGAGGGATGGCCTAGCCCAGGGACCCCCTCTCCTTCCCAGGTTTCCTTCTTAGGTGCTAATTCTTTGTCCCAGCCTCCATCCTCTCACCAAATGTGCCCAGCTCCTTGGGGATGCCTGGCCGTCCGCGCCTTACCTGGTGCCCAGTAGGGCAAGGTCTAGAGCCCCAGCAGATGAGGGATCTGCATCTCAGCTGTTCTGAGACTGTCCAAACCCTGCTGTATAGGGTGAGGGGTGGACAGGGAGCTGGTCCCAACCCCGGTGGGGGGTAGTTCTGAAAACAGACAGCTGATGTGAGCTTTAAACAGTGAAGTAATCTAAGGAGGTAGACTAAAGCCCCTGCCTGTGTGTGGGGTGTCCAGAATTCAAATGTTAAACCTAACCCTCGCTATCCACTTCAGATATCCAAGGGCTCCTCATGACATCCACTGTTCTTTATAGTATGTCCAGGAAGAAGGGGGGAGGGGGAAGTGGTGATAGAGGCAGGTCAACGGAGTCCCTAGTTGCCATGGCCAAGAAGGGAATTCCTTTGCCTCCCAGGTGGGAAGGTGGGCCTAGGTACCCCCTATTTGCATTCAAGGAGGTTGTTAATTTAGCTGAACAGACTTGTTTTCCAGGGGATTAGCTGTATTCATAGATGAGGGAAGGTGAGGTTCAGAACTTGGCAACTGGTCCTACAGCTTCTTGCTCCACACTTCCCACCGTGTTTGCCACCTGAGACAGGACAGTGGAGCAGAGTGCCAGCATCACTTCTCCAGTGTTTGCTCAAAGTGGTGAAGCTGTGGTCACTTCCTCTCTTTTAACCCCAAATACCAGGTGTTGTATCACCTGACAAGTCTCAGAGATCACCCTTCCAGTGGAGACTCAGTATGCTCCTGTCCCAGAGACTGCAGAAGGACCTTCATGCCCTGGGGCCCAGGAGACACTGAAATTAGTCAGCGGCCATCCAGGACAACAGAACTTTATTGCTTGCCCATGTTAAGCTTGTTCAAAACAGTGGCCAAGGTGGTAAATCTGGGGGAGTATCATCTAGAAAAGAGGTTCCCAAAGAAGGAAGTGGCCAGGGAACATACTGATGGGTGGGAGAAGGACTGATTCTGTTCCATGAAATCCAAGGATTGGAAATAGGACAGAAGTTAGAGGAAACCAATTTCCTCAGGTTCAAACTAAGGATTTTCTTCTAATAGCTGTCCAGAACGGTGAAGTGTGGCTCTAGGGGAACATGAGCCCTTGGAGCTCTGGCCTCCGTCCGTGACAGGCCCTGTTGTTGGAGACTTGATGACACAGTGAGGAGGTGTGCAGGGTTTGCTGCTTAAGACATGAGGAGTGGGCTGTTCCTCACTCCTCATGGGAATAGCGAGAGCTGTGCAAGGAACACTGGGGGTACTGACGGTGAAGCCATGCGGGTTGAATTTGGAAATCCATAGAAGATCCCTGAGTAGGGGAAATCAGGTACGAGAACCCTTTGTAGGCGCCAAAGCCGTGAGCTCCTGGGGAGGCTGCAGGGTTACGCAGGATGGACTGGGGTGCCAGCAGGGGAGGCTGTACATGATACTACTAGACCAGCAAGTGGGAAGGCTTGGGGACCCACTGTATGAGGACAGTTCAGGTTGGGGGCTGAAGGCCTGGGGGAACAGCAGGGATGGGAAGGGTTAAATAGGCTGGCTGGGGTTGGGTTCCCCAAAACCCAGCCTTTTGGCGCTTCAGCCCCAGGCTCCTGGACATTCAGGAAGTCAAACACGTAACCCGACTGTAGAAAAAATACCTTTTTATTAATTATTAGGAATAATTCATTCATCGAATGCAGGGTGCGTGTCGGGCAAGGTTAGGTACTGCCGGATGGATGAGGGGAAACGTGCAAGAGGGCAGTAAGAAAGGGGACAGTCCCCCACTTTCCACAAACTATAAACAGCAACATGAACACAGAGAATCACAAATAAGAGGCTCCTTCCTCATGTCTCCTCCTGTCCCACTCTTTCAGAACGAGTCCCACTGTGGTCGCTAGAGGTGCCAGGGCATCCGGAAGTTCTGGGCCGGGAGTGGGGTACAATGGGTGGCCTCAAAGTTATACAGATGCTTCTGAGCCTGAAGAAAGAGGGCAGGACAGGTGGGGAGCAGAACACTGCAGTGAGCAGTAGCCACCAAACACCTCCACAGCCCCTGAAACCACCACCCACTCTCTACAAGCTGCCACTTCCAGTGCTGTCCCCAAGCCCTACAGGTGCCCCCTGGCCATTCGGACACCCCCTTCCTGCTCACCACCCCTTAGCTCACCAGAAACAAGGCCAGCTGCTGCCTTCCGTCTGCATCCATGTCCTCCCCTGAAGAGAAGAGGTGCTCACACAGGGCCCATACATCCGGGTATTCATCCTGGACATCCTAGACTCTTCCCGACACCCTCTCCTGCCCCAGGACATCCTTACCCACACTCCAGGGGAACTCAGGCCCATGTTCTGCCTGGTAGGAGCGGAGGACGGACAGGCACCAGTCCTCTTCCACCTCCCAACGGCTGTAAATGGAGGCTGCTCAGGGAGAGAGAGGAGCGCCCGTCAGTGCCTGGCCTTGCCATGTCCCCACCCAAAGGCCTCACTGCATCTCCATGCACCTTCCTCCAGCTGTGAGGAGGCCTCCAGCCACTGCCTCACCACTCGAAGACCCTCCTCTGCCATCACACGGGGATACCTACAGAGGGAGCACGGGGACGGG
Organism: Martes martes; assembly: GCF_963455335.1. Classification (NCBI taxonomy): domain Eukaryota; kingdom Metazoa; phylum Chordata; class Mammalia; order Carnivora; family Mustelidae; genus Martes; species Martes martes. Next base: position 120,409,237 of record NC_137893.1, on the reverse strand, counting down.
AAGTCAGGACCCAGTTCCCTTCACTCCTCACCCCAAGCCCTCCTCTCCCGCTCCCCGCTGTGCCGTGTCAGCACACACACCCCTGGCTCACCGGTACTGCAGGAGCTTCAGCAGGAGGTCATTGCCTCGGTTGGACATGATGTCCTCAGGAACCCTGGGGGTGGGAAGAATGGACACTGAAGAGGCTGGAGTTTGGGGAGGGAGGGTTTGGACACCTTCCAGGGGCAGAGGTGGGAAGGGCAACTTCCTAGTTCCATCTGGGACCCAGGAGGGCAGAGGCTCCCCGGCACTCACGTGGTGGTGATGATCTCATCCTTGGTTCTGCGGATTAGCAGCACGGGGCCCTGGTACCTTCAGAGGAGAGCGTTGTGGGGAGAGAGTGCTCAGAGGGAGACAGTAACACCTGGCCACTGCCCACCCCCACAAAGGGCTGCCTTCTCATCCCCCACTATACAGGGCCCCATGGGCTAGCCCATCACCCAAGGATGAGAAAATATTAAAGAATGGACATTGCCCAAAGTCTGGCCTTACTGGGAGATCTGCTCGAATACCAAGCAGAGCCTGTACAGGGGGGAGGCAGGGAAGGGTGTTGCTGGCCGGCCCTCTCTCACCTGCACAACTGTTCTGCATTGTTCAGATTGAGGTGCTGCCTCACTGTTCTGGTCACCAGGCCCCCTGGCGTGGGATAAAAGTGAAGGGATGACAGAGACAAAGCCCTTGCCCAACACAAAGGTCCCCAATGCTCACAGAGAAAACTGAGGCCCCAGACAGGGGAGTCCTCCTGCTTCTCAATAGTGGGGTGACCCACTCCCCACCCACAGCAAAAGGATCCATCTCCAGTTAGAATGAAGCTCCCAGTACCAGCCCACCCCTTCCCTGGAAGGGCAGGCCTGGGAGTTGTACTCACTCCAGCTATCTGGCATGACCTTCAAGGCCAAGGGCACCAGGTCATCAAAGGAGGCATCCAGGATCACAGCACTAATGTCTGGGTAGGACATGGCTGCCCACGTGGCTGGTACCGGGACAGGAAAGAAGGGTGAGGACTGAGAGGGTCCTGCCCACCACCCCACCCCTGTCCCACTGACCCTACAGGCTGACACCATCCTCCCTATTAGGTTAGCCCAAGGTCTCCCTTAAGCCCTCACATCACTTGGCCAGGGCACTCTCCAGAGAAGATCGAGAGAGAACATGAAAGTGCATCAAAGAATACGTGCAGAGGAAAGATTTGCTTCCCTGATGTGCTCCCTGCCGAGGACCCTGGTCTGCTTCTTTTAAAAATGGGCAAAAAAGGGCACCTGGGTGGCTCAGTTGGTTAGGCATCTGACTCTTGATTTTGGCTTGGATCATGACCTTGGGGTGGGGAGACTGAGCCCTGTGTCAGCCTCCATGCTTGGCAGGGAGTCTGCTTGTAATTCTCTCTATCCCTCTGCCTCTGCCCCTCCCCCTCGCTCTCTCTCTCTCTCTCAAATAAAATCTTTAAAAACAAACAAACAAACAAATAAATAAAATAATGGGCATAAGAGTGGAAGGAAATGTGAATGTATACAAACAGGATACCTTCTTCCAGACCCACACAGATATCCCACCTCCATCCTCTCCTCCCTTAAGCCTCGACCCCATTGCCAGGCCCCCCATGCATTTCCCTACCTCTCCTTGGGGTGGGGTAGGGGTGGCACAAATTGGGAGGAGGGGGGCAGGAGGTAGGCTGGTACCAGTGAAGCCGCCGATGGACCAGGCATAGATGATGATGTCCTGGGGCTGGAAGCCCAGGCGGTGGATGGCAAACTGGACCACCACGTCCATGGCGTTGGCCTCATTCTGAGGAAATGGCACCCCCTGCAGGAGGAAGGGCAAAGACAGGAGTGAGTCAGCACCAAAGGCTACCTGGGTCACTGGCAAGCTCCCAAAATGGACTCTTCTAGCAGCTCCCCTGCAACAGACAGGGAGGGTACGGAAGAAAAGGCTGGTGGGAAGGGCTGCACTCTCCAGAAACCAGCCTGCCTGCTGCTTCCCACTGTGGGAGGAGGGGTCTGGCTCCCTGCCCTTGGCACCCAGGTGACAGGCGAGTGGGAGCTCCCTCACCAGAAACAGCCACTCCTTTCCTAACTCTAGTGGCTGACCAGGGGGAGACAGACCATAATTCAGGAAAAGAAAGGGATTTCAGAGAGGGTCTCACCGTGCTTCCAGCAAAGCCGGGATGGTTCCAGCCCAGGACTGAATATCCAGCTGCAAAGAAGGAGGGGGAGGGGCTAGGAGCTCATGGCCCACACTTCCCCCAAACCCCTCCAGCCCTGGGGGAAAGAGCAACCGGACCCTGGAGCTCTAAACACCCTCAAACTCAGAGGCAAGTAACTCCAGCCTTTCCAGAATGGGGAGATGACACCAGAGGTTCTAAGGCAGCAGAAGGGAGAGGTACGTGATGGTGTGGTGGGGACAGAACGAAGGCCATCCTGTTAGGAACACAGCCCAAGGGGAGGGAGGTATGGTTAGCAAAGGGGGAGTACACTTTCCCCCAGATGTGAGTTTTAAACCTCACTCAGAAAACACGATCTGGTACAGGGAGGTTCTATCAGTGTGGGAAGGTGGGGCCGTTCCATTCCAAAGGACAGGGACAAAGAGAGCCGAGCCACAGGCCTACCTTCCAGAGGCGTAGAAATGCAGCCCACCTCATAGAAGCCCGCGTTCCCCTCACAGCAGATCACCTGTGGAGGGAGGCAGGAAGGAGGGCTGGGAAGGAGCCAAGTTGGGACAGAAAATGCCCCATGTGGTAGGATGTGGGAAGAGGAAAGGGCCTGTTGTCTTCAAGGGAAATGGAAATTTCTCAACCCACAAGGTGTATAAGAAGAGAAGCAAAGTGGATGCAAATGCTTAGCAAACTGAACCCTCAGAGGAAGAGGAAGTACTAATCACCCAGTACAGTGTCCACTTCTCCTTGGAAGACCAGCAGGGGGCCAGCCCTCAGAAATGGGTAGGGATACTTTTTTTCCTTTCTGGCTTTTGAGTGTATTTTTTCCCATGACACTTTGTCTTGTGTGGTATGCCAGTCGCTTTCTATCTCTGGGCTCCAGACACAGAGTCGGATAAACCATTCCACGGTGCCCCATGCCAAAGCCCAGAGATGACAGGGCTCGCATGGACTCTCTCAGCGCTGGGGAGAGCCAGGACCAGAAGCCAGCTCCCTAGACTGTTGGCTCAGGGCTCCTTCCAGGGCTGCTTCATGGAGACAGGCCACTTGGGAGGCCAGGCTGCCCGGGTTCAAATCCCAGCTCTCTCACTTACTGTGTGATCTGGGAAAATTATCCCAGGCCTTAGTTTCATCATCTATAAAATGGGTTGACATAAAAAATTAGTTTCTCTTCCACACGGTTATAGAAATGCTGCCTAAGTGGTGACTGTTAGAAGATTACTTTTTGGTCCTTGAATGCCAGCTCCTCCTTGCTCCATTTTGCTATGGCAGGGTTTTCCCGAGAGAAGAGGTCTTGAGGGTGGGGCTGGGAGACAGGGATTATTCCAGCTGTCTTTCCTTGGAGCTGCTGGAGGCCTGAGATTCCCGGAGCCTCTGCTGCCCCCCCGCCCCCACCCCGCAACTGCCTCTGGGCTCCCTGCTCCCTCTCACCAGCTTCTGTCCCTGGGGCTCTGCTGTCCCCCGCCGGTCCACAAACATGGTGTCAATCTCGTTGCCATCACAGGCCAGCAGCTTCGCCCGGCGCCCGTTACACTGAGCGAGGGAGACATGAGGGGCGGGAGGTCACATCCTTGGTTGGGGGAGGAGGATTGGGGGCGCAGGGGTGGGGGTGCCTCACCTCTTCCACCAGCCGGGCCTGGCCCTGCAGCAGCACAGGCATGAGGGCCTTCTGGAGCAGGTACACGGAGCCGGGGTACAGCATTCGGCGCCCCAGGGTGTGTGCCACCAAGTAGCTGTGGGGAACACAGGGGCTAGCCGACCCTTGAGCTCAGGAGGGCCCAGGGCCCATCCCAGCTCTAGCACCCAGAGATTCTGGGGCCCGCTTTACCCTTGAACTTCAGTTTTGTTTTCTTGACCTTTACGTGTTTGTGTTCCTCCTTAAGGATTTAATGAAATATTGTATGTACCAAGCTGATGTTTTTCAAACTTTTTTACTACAACCTTTATAAGGGGCACATTTTATTTGTGGCCCAGTACACACATCTGTACATATACTAAAAACATAGGAGATGATATTTTCTATATATGGTAAAAAAGCAAAGTTATTACTAATTATGATTCTGTTAATGTGTAATTACTACTGAGGGGGCCTCGGTGGTGCAGTTGGTTAAACATCCAACTCTTGGTTTCGGCTCAGGTCATGATCTCCGGGTTGGGGTTCAGCTTGAGTCTGATTAAGATTCTCTCTCCCTCTGCTCCTCCCGTACTCCACCCCTTACTGTGGGCGTGCACTCTGGCTCTCTCTCTCTTAAATAAATCAATCTTAAAAATGCAACTTATTAAAAGTCCCCAGTTAAATAATACTTTTAAAAAATGTAATTAATTCACAAAGTGAATTATAATTCACTCAATTGATTTTCAAGATTCCTGAATGGGTCAAGATCCATAGTTTGGATTTTGTTTTAAGATGTGTTTACTTAGGGGCACCTGGGTGGCTTAGAGGGTTAAAGCCTCTGCCTTTGGCTCAGGTCATGATCCCAGGATGCTGGGATCGAGACCCACATCGGGCTCTTCTGCTTAGCAGGGAGCCTGCTTCCTCCTCTCTCTCTCTACCTGCCTCTCTGCCTACTTGTGATCTGTACCTGTCAAATAAATTAAAAAAAAAAAAAAAAAAGATGTGTTTACTTAGGGGCACCTGGGTGGCTCAATGGGTTAAAGCTCTGCCTTCAACTCAGGTCATGATCCCAGGGTCCTGGGATCGAGCCCCATATCAGGCTCTCTGCTCAGCAGGGAGCGTGCTTCCTCCCACCCCTCTGCCTGCCTCTCTGCCTGCTTGTAATCTCTGTCAAATAAATAAATAAAATCTTTGTTAGAAAAAGATTTACTTGTTTGAGAGAGAGACAGTGTGTGTGTGTACATGAGCAGGGGGAGGGACAGGGGGAGAAGGAGAGGAAAGTAAACTCCCCAGTGGGCACAGCACTAGAGGTGGGCCAATCCCAAGACTCTGAGATCATGACCTTAGTCAAAATCAAGAGTTGGATGCCCAACTGACTGAGCCACCCAGGAGGCCCAAGATCCATTGTTTGAAAGACACCAATCCAGACTGCAGACTCCACGGGGGCAGAGACCTGACTGTTCCATTTACTGCGATGTGCCCTCTATCTGCCATGTGGGAGGTGGCCAGAGCCTGACACAGAGTAGGGGCTGAAAATATTTACTGGACCAATGTGCTACTTTCGACACATAGGTAGGTGCTGTTCCTAAAAAAGGCAATTAACCATTTCTAGTTAATCCTGAAATAGAATTTGTCCCCAGAAAAACACTGTACCACTCCGTCCAGCATCCCCTCAAAACTGCAAATCTGGTTTGCCCCTCTGACAAGGGGCACATTGTCCACACTGACCGCTAAACCCTCCCGCTTCCCTGGTATCCCAGAACTTGCCTCCCAGGCCCCAGCAACAGAAAATCCCCACAGCGTCTGCGCCACGGCAAGGTACCGATGATTACTACTGTGACACTACAGCTATGACTTACTTGGGCTTTGCCATGTGCGCTCAGGGCCCCACACAAGGTGGAAGCCCTTGTGAACAGGTTACCCTACCTAATCGCACCAATCTGAGAGGTGGGCTATTTACGGATGCAGAAACTGTAGCTTGCTTAAGGTAGAATAGCCAAGGTGCAGAGAGTCCAAGACAAGGACACAGCTGCCACCGGACCCTGCTCTGGCTAGGGCTATGTGTCTCTACCACATGCCCAACCTCATTCTTCCCTCCCAGCCTCATTAAAAGAGCTTTTGTAGGGCACCTGGCTGGCTCAGTTGGTAGAAAATGTCACTCTTGCGCTCAGAGTCCTGAGTTCAAGGCCCATGTTGGGTGCAGAGCTTACTTAAATAAATTGAAAAAATAACAAAATGAAAGAGCTATTGTCATCAGACAGAATTGTGTTAATATCCCAATCCTTCATTCACCTTCATCCCAATCCTTCTGTAAGATTCTGGACCTCTCTGAGCCTCTTTTCTTCACATACAAATCAAGATTAGAAAGTACCACAAACAGCTCGAGGTCCAGTAAATGACATCGAGAGCACCCAGTCCTGGACTGGACTGGAGCACCCAGTCCTGGAGTCCTCCCTCCACCCCAGCGGGCCTCTCTCCCTGTTGCTTCCCACCTGGTGATCTGACAAGGCAGCTTCTTGACCCGGTTGAGGAGAGTGTCTGCTGTCCCCCGGTGCAGGGGCTCCGGGCGAAGCAGGGCCACACCCTGGCGGGAAGGGCCCCCTCGAGACTCTTTCCTGAGGATGGAAAGATGCAGGGGAGGATGGAGTCAGCAGCAGCAAGCTGGACATCTGAGGTCCAGAGGGCAGGGATCTAGGAACGAGGAGATGGCGCTGGAGAGCAGGCCCTGGGGCCCCAAATGGGGCTGGAGGTATGGGACAGGACAGAGCAGGGAGGGAATGAAAGAACTGGGACCTCACCGGCTGCTGGGCTCTTCCCAGTGGAAGTCGACTGGCCAGCTCTTAAAGTCAAAGTTGTAGTTGGCAAGCTGCCTCTGTGGTGGGCAGGGAGAGAAAGAGGAGGGGGAGGAAAAGGGCGACTAAGAGGGCAGGCTTACCTACCCAACCTCGTCTCACCCTCATCAACCACAAGACCAGCCCCCACACATCAGGGGAGGGGGAGACAAGTCAACATCTCCACCCCCCGCCCAGTTCACAGAGGGTAAGCTCTGTCATGGCCTGAAAAATCAGGCAAGAGAGGAGGCTCTATCCGTTCTCAAGACTGGCCTGGCTGCTTCCAGAAGAGAAACGTAACAGTCTTTGCTTTTCCAAAATTTAAGACTGACCCACACCCAGAACGGGAGGTGCTGGTGCTTCTGAAGGAGAAAGTGTGGGTGTGGGGGGTCTGTTGGCTGGACATGCCCTCTCCCCCACTGGGTCTTTACCTGATGCTGTCCTGGAGGCTGGGTGACAGGGAAGGAGGGAAGTCATGCCTACGGTGCTTCCTTTGCATTGGGACCACCTCTTGAATGAGGCCCTCTCCGACAGTTCCATCCTCATGGCCACCTCCCTTCCTTCAACTTCTGCAGCCAGGGGCTGGTGAGGCCACCCAGACCACCTATGCCTCCGGTCATCCCACTCAGTCTGCCCACATGCTTTTTGAGGGTGGCGGAAGCTGTGTCTTCTATTCTGCTGTACTCCCTCCCTCATCCCGAGAGTGCCCAGAGCTCTATTTTAAGAGCTGTTTTTTTATTTTCCATCACAGAAATTGTTTGACATTTTCAAAAATAACTTGACTAAGAGGGAACAATAGAAACTCTGTACAAAAATGTAAATGGCGAAACAAAACAAAATGAAGAAAAACAAATTTCAGGCAGGCTCTGCTCAGACCTGGAGGCAAATCCAGACCCAGCCACTTCCTTTGCTTCGTGACTCTGCTGGTCACTTAACCTCTTTGTGTCTATTTCCTCAGAGGTATAATAATACCACCTAATGTGGTTGTTGTGAGGCCTGGGAAGGGTGTACGCAAAATGCCTCAGACAGCGGCGTGCCAGGACATCACTCCATAGCTCTGTAAATGACAGTGTGGAGCATGATGACGGTGGTCACAGCTGTTTGATCCCAGGAACCCCTTTGTAACAGGAAAGAGCTTTATAGGGCCCCAAAGCCCCTTCTGAAAGATAATCACACTCCAGCACCAGCTGGGCTGGCCCAACTCCAAGGACACCGTGCCCTACCTTTTCTCCCTCTTGGCACCACGCTGTGCTTCCGGGCACAAGAGTGGACATACCTGTCCATCTTGTCCCATCTCTGAACCAAACTAGCATGGTGTTCGATGCACATGGCCAAAATAAACACCATTTATAGAACTGAGCTGCTGTGATAGAGAGAGGACCCCCTTCTAAGAAACACTGTGGAACACTACATTAGGAGTGGTGGGGAGGAAGATTCCTTGGGTGGACAGTTCACTTGCACAGGGTGGGAGGGGATACAGAGATGGGCAAGCAAAAACCCAGTGTGGTCTGTGGCAAAACCCACCTCCTGCCCCGGGCAGAAGCTGATGCCCAGTGCTCCAGGGAGGCAGCTGAGGAAGCAGCCACCAGGGAACCCGTCTGGCACCTCTCACCTTGTTTTCTGCAGACTGGTTCCTATGTGTTGCCTCCAAGATGGTGATGAACTGCCGGTACTGGGGGTTGGTCCAGCGGCCGATGCCTGGGAGAGAGAGGACAGGAAACAGCGTTAGGAAAAGTGGAAGAGGAAACTGAGTAAGTTTAGGGAAGAGGCTTGGAGATGGGCAAGGAGAAGGCCCTGGAAAGAGAAGTGGGAGGAAAAGGAACAGATGGCCCAGAGTCTGGGGAAACAGGAGAATCGAGCTGACCCCCTTCCTTCGTATGTAGCTTTATTGTTCTCCCACCCAGCTTCTTCAGTTTGTTTCTTGATAGGCTACCGATGCTCCACCCTCCAGAATGTTCACCTTCCCAGTCTTACCACAGCAACATGCAACCTTACTTTTCACCCCGGTGAGCGCGGAGTTTCTCTTCTCCCTGCCAGCATTCTCCACTGCCTGCTTTCCCTCTCTTTTCTGTACAGTCTAACTCCCTGCCATCTGGCTTCTGGCTCCTGCTCTCACCCCACAATCACTTCCTCACTGAATGTTGAGTCCCCTTTCTCTGTCCCCGCTCTCTTCCAACTGTGCCTCTCAGCACTCTTCCTGTTCCTCGAGACTCCTTCCTCCTCCGCTTCCTGGGTCCATCTTTGCCACCTTCTGATATCCAGACTGCTCCCCAGCCTCCCTTCCACTTCCCTCTCTGAAACAAGAGCCATCCTCAATGCTCAGCTCTTTCCTCTCTTCACCTGGCCCTTTGGCAGTCACATCTGCTCTCCCTTCACTGTCAAGAATCTGAAGCCCTGACTTCTCTGCTTTCACTGACCTGACAGGTGTCATGGGCCAGGCACCAATAACCTGGGAGGCACCGGAAATGAGACACACAGGTTCCAGCACTGAGAGCTGGGGCTTTGGTTGGGGGTGGGGTGGGACTGGAGAAAGATGGTAAGCAAGTAAACAAGAACATTTCAGAGAGGGGTAAGTGCTACCAAGAAAATAAAACCAGAATGAACCAGAATGCTATTATCATCAGGGATAGAGGCCCCAGACGATATGCAGAACAAAGCAAGGTGCAGAATGGTTTGTCCAGTGTGATGCCAGTTGTGCCAAAAATGTAAAATGAACAAAAGAATGGCTGTAGGGGCGCCTGGGTGGCTCAGTGGGTTAAAGCCTCTGCCTTCGGCTCAGGTCATGATCCCAGGGTCCTGGGATCGAGCCCCACATCAGGCTCTCTGCTCAGCGGGGAGCCTGCTTCCCTTCCTCTCTCTCTGCCTACCTCTCTGCCTACTTGTGATCTCTGTCAAATAAATAAATAAAACCTTTTAAAAAAAAAAAAAAGAAGGGCTATATATTGTTTTTAGTTACCGTATTTCATAGATTCTAAAACATGTTTCCTTTCACATTTGAAAACTGAATCGAAATGCATTTTACAATTCACAACAGCTTAGATTTGATAAAGTGAGGCCTATCTTTCATAAAAGTATAAAAATGTGGACCAGGAAAGAAACCCCGCCAAATGGCAATGGTGACTTCTGGGGAAAGAGGAACACAGAACTGGGGAAGATTCCAATGGGAATGCCAGCTCGGAATGCAAAGCTTCAGTATTTTATTGACCAAAGGTATCTGAAACAGTATCACAGAACATAAGCATTTCAGTTCTTTATGATATTGAGGCACCTGGGTGGCTCAGCCAGTTAAGTATCTGCCTTTGGCTCAGGTCATGATCCCAGGGTCCTGGGATCGAGCCCCCTGTCAGGCTCCACTTCTCTCTCTCCCTCTGTGCCTACCCCATGCTTGTGCTTACTTTGTCTGTCTGTCAAATAAATTAATAAAATCTTTTTTTTTTTAATTAATGTATCGTGGTTTTCTGGTTCTTACTTTTTTTTTTTTAAAGATTTTGTTTATTTATTTGACAGACAGATCACAAGTAGGCATAGAGGCAGTCAGAGAGAGAAGGGAGGAAGCAGGCTCCCTGCTGAGCGGAGAGCCCAATGCGGGGCTCAATCCCAGGACCCTGGGATCACGACCCGAGCCGAAGGCAGCGGCCTTAACCCACTGAGCCACCCAGGCGCCCCAATTAATAAAATCTTTTTAAAAATTATTATTATGGTATTGTGTTCTCTGAGCTCTTCTGTATTTAATTTGTGTGCCCATATTAAAAATAAATAAAATTTAAATGTAGGACAAAACCGAGGAGTGGAAGCTACTTTTAGATCGGGAGGTCAGGGCAGGCCTCTCTGAGGAGGGAGCCCAACCCGGTGGAGATCGGGAGGCAGAACACTGCAGGCAGAAGGTCCTCACCCCTGTCTGGGCCCAACTGCAGCCATCCAGCTCCTGACCCGCCATTCTCTCTCCAAGCATCCCCTTGCCCAGTATTTGTAATGTGCACCTGCCAAGGGGCAATGATTTGGATCATCTCTTCACTTTTAAACTGTGAGATATAACATACGTTTATACAACACACATTCAATTAAAAAAAAAAAAAAAGCAAAGCAAACATTTAGGTGACCATCACCTAAGTCAAGGAAGAGAACAAACTCACATCCCTCCAGGAGCCCTCCCTGTCCTGTTCCCTCCCTCTCCCAGGTAATCACTCTCCTGATTCTCAAGATAACCATGCCTGTGTTTTGCCACTTATGTATGCATCCTTTTTGAAATTCACGTAAGTGGAAATACACTGCATATATTATCTGTAATGTTGAATGCTTTTTGCATTCAACACGACAATTTTGAGACTCAACTGTGTTACTAAGTGTAGCTTAAATTTGTTTGCTTGCATTGCTCTGTTGTGTTCTGTTGTAGAACTAGAACCCTCTAAAGTATTTATCCATCCTACTATTTGTGGCCATGGACTTGTTTCCAGTTTCAGATTATTACAAACATATATGTGGATATGTGCAGAATTATTGTAGGGTATATGCATCTTTTCCAGAAAATACCAAAGTTTTCTGCCAATTAGTTTTTCATACTCACAACCAAGCCCTTTAAGGAAAAGATCATGTCTTCACCATTCCCAATTATTCCCCCTCAGCACCCAGCAAAAAATTATATTTGCAAAAGCTATATAATAAATATTTACCCAGTGAAGGAGAGATCCAAACCAGGCTCCCTCTGGACCTACCTCGGAGACAGGCCACGCCTGCCAAGAGTAGTAGTAATGTCCCAGCATAGTGAGAAAACGGCACCACTTTGGACAAGCTCAGGTAACCTAGGAGGGGAGAGGCATTATGTGAGAAGTTTTCCCCACTGCCCCTTGGCATCTCTTCCCAGGTCAGCCCCCAACTCCACCCCATACCCTCTCTTTGGGACAGTCATGCCCTTGGAGGAAGAAGATGCCTGATGGAAGAGGGAAGCCAAGCCATCCTCACAGGTCCCCTTTCCTCTTTAGGGGGGTTGGCTCATTTGCCAACAACCTGCCCACCACCTTTGAAACCACACTGACCTTTCCTGTATAAGTAGAAGAAGGCGAAGGGAGAGGAGTAGTAAGAGATGGACCAGAAGACTGAAGCCTGCAGCAGAGAGACAGGGACAAGCAATCAATACACACACACAGGTTTGCCGTTTCCAGGCCTAGGCTCTGAGCAAAGTGGATAACCTGAGGGAGATCATATCAAGGACCTATTCTGTGCATAACACAGTAGGTGCTTAATATTTGTTGAAAGGCAACATATCAGAGCATAACAGAGGCTGGGGAGATTAGGTATAGGTTCCCTTTTCTTCCTTTTGTCTCCAGACATAATTTCACCACATTTAGAGGCCAGTTTCTTTTTCTGCTCAAGTTAACCAAGCCTTTTCAATCAGCCCTGCTCAGGACAGTGCCTGGCCTGGTCCCCAAGAGATGCACAAACGTCACCATAGGAACTCTGCCAGAGAAAACAGCTGTCTTTGCAGCCAAGAGGTTAGTTGCCAGGGAGGACAGGTCACTGGGGACCACAGGACTCAGCACCTGCAGACGGTCCCAAGAGTAAACACATTTTCCTCAGGGCTCAGGCTGCCCCACAGAAAGCAGTGCACACACCAAAGGGGAATGCCAAGTATGTGTGCTTGAGAGCGCGTCCACACGTATGTTGGAGAGGTCGGCTGCAGAGCCCAGAGCATCCCCTCACCCCCCAGGGGCGCTGCCTTCCCCCAGGCTGGGGAGGAGAAAGTTCGGGAAGGCAACTGGGTGGGAAAAGATGCAGTAGTCTCAGACGTCAGGGCAGACATACCAGTGCCAGAATGCTGTCAGCATGCTTCTCCAGGGCACGGGGTTGGTAGTACGTATCCTGCCAAAATAGACAGTCCAGTCAAGGACCGTGTCCATTGACAAGTCCTTCCTCCTCCCTTTGAGAGCCCAGACATGTGTCCTCTGGTTCTAGCCTCCAAAGCTATCCCTCCTGGGACATCCCTGGTTCCCAAAGAAGCCACTCTTCCCAACCCCCATTCTAAACCCGATTTCCTACCTCAGACCATGAGAACATAGGGGCCTGGACTTGCAAGCAAAAGTGACAGCCTCACTGGACATTTTGTGATCCTTTTCCACAACCCAGTTTCAAATGGGTTGTGGGCATGTGCATATTGGGACAGGAGTTAGAGAAGAAAGGAGAGACACTGTGACAACTTGAAGAGGGAAAGAAGATCAGAAGTAACAGTGGGGTGATTAAGGAAGAAAATGTGGCTCAGGGCGGGCAGCTCTGGAGGGCAATAAACACAGTCTGAGACTACCAATGAAAAGGTAGAGAACATGTAGGGGCACAGTCTACCACCACCCCCAGCTTTCACGGATGCGATGATCCTAGGGCCTCCAAGATAGGGTGGGCGGTTGGGTGGGGGGCAGCGGATACGTATGTGGAAATCATCTTGAAATTCAAGGCCAGGGTGGAAGGAAGATAAAACAGAACCGAGGAGGGCACCGAGGCAGAAGAAATCGAGAGTCTGACGGCAAAATAATCCAGCTCTCGAATCCGCGCAGGGTCTCTTCCAGGACTTAGAGTCAACTGGGACCAGCACGAACCACGAAAGACAGGGTGGGGGGCCGCGAGAGGAAAAAGCAAGGAGTGGTAGTCAGAATGAGAAAGCGGTGGCAAACGGCGATAAAGGAAGCAGCCGGTCCGCAGGCGTGACTTTAACCCAGGAAGCACAAAGAGCACTTTGCAGACAACTGGCTTGACAAGCAGGCTCCCCCGATTTCCAATAATGGGCGCTGCTGGGGAGCAAAGGCCGCAAAGGGGTTTGGGCCGTACCATGTTTTTGACCAGGGGAGAACTCGACTCACCCAGGAGCTGGAAGGGGGGGTAGTGACTGAAGTTGGAGTCTCGGGGACGCCGGACGGGGCCCTTTCTGAGTCCCTTTCCCGGTAGATTTTGTAGAGCCGGGGGCCTAGGACGCAGCTCAGCAGCTTCGCCATGGCCCCCGCTCCGGCCGCTGCTCTCCCAGCAGCAGGTCCCCTTGCTGGCCCCGCCCTTTCCCGGCCTCTAGGGTATTGCGTGCCCTTGACGTCAGCACGTACCGGCTCCGCCCCGAGCCCTAGGGAGACATTTTCCGCGCTCTTTGAGACTGTTTTCGTGCAGATGGACCTACGGATAGAGCAATGGTCAGAAATTAGTTGGAGGCGTTTGGAACGCTGAGAGTTAGAACGTATCAGGCGTAGTTAAGTTCCCCCCGCCTTTAAAAAAAAATTCCTTAATATTGGCAGACTCTCGAGCGACAGTGGGAATGAAGGGTAAAAATTAGGAGCACTTGGCAAGAGCAGCAAAAAAGAAAAGGTGTTTAGGAATACACCTAATCAAAGAAATGCAAGATTTCATGAAGAAAATTACGAACGCTTTTGAAAGAGGTAAACAAAGGCTTGAATAAACGGAGAGCTGCATCGCAGTCATGGATAGGAGGATTCAGTATTGTGAAGGGGTGTGAAATACTGGTCAAAAAAAGAAAAGATGAATTATCGCTCTCAAGCGTGGACGAATCTCAAAACCTCAAAACCGTAATGTTGAGGGGAAAAAGGAAAGCCACAGGTTACATACAACCTGACACCGTTTGGACATACAACGTCCAAAAAGAAAATTTAATGATCAAGAGAGTGAAAGACAAAGAGCAAATTTAGAATAGTGTAACACAGCGTAGAGAACCTTTGAAATGGTAATACTGTTTCTTATTAGAGATACAGGTTTGTTTTCTTTTTCCTTGTACCTTACACCCACATAAAATATACATTCTTCAGCTTTTTATTGCAGTAAACACCTATACAGAAAAGTGCGCCATTTCAGTATATCCATGTACTCAGCCTCCAGATCAAGAATACATTATACCACATCTACAAGATCTTCCTCAAATCACTACCTGCCCCACCAAGGGTAACCACTATCTTAATTTCTAAACTCGTATATTAGTTTTGCCTAATTTTGTACTTTATGGAAATGGAATCATACGAATCATGCCCTTTGTTTCTTGCTTCTTTTACTTCTTATTTTATGTTTGATATAGTCTTTGGTATGCATAGAATATTTAATCAGAAACAATTTTAAGGGGGCACCTAGGTGGCTCAGTTGATTAAGCATCTGCTTTCAGCTCAGGTCAAGTTGGGCTTTCAGTGGGGAGCCTGCTTCTTCCTCTCCCACTGTCCCTATCCAGCCCCCCCCCCACCCGCTTGTGTTCTCTCTCTCTCAAATAAATAAAATCTTTAAAAAAAAGAAAAAGAATTTTAGAGTTAAAAACACCCAATTCAGGGGTGCCTGGGTGGCTCAGTGGGTTAAAGCCTCTGCTTTCGGCGGCTCAGGTCATGATCCCAGGGTCCTGGGATCGAGCCCCACATTGGGCTCTCTGCTCAGCAGGGAGCCTGCTTCTCCCTCTCTCTGTCTCTGCCTGCCTCTCTGCCTACTTGTGATCTCTCTCTCTGTGTCAAATAAATAAATAAAAATATTAAAAAAAAAAAACAAACAAAAAAAACACCCAATTCAGGGACACCTGGGTGGCTCAGTGGGTTAAAGCCTCTGCCTTCAGCTCGGGTCATGGTCCCAGGGTTCTGGGATCAAGCCCCGCATCAGGCTCTCATCAGCAGGGAGCCTGCTTCCCTTCTTCTCTCTCTGCCTTCTTATGATCTCTGTCTGTCAAATAAATAAATAAAATATTTAAAAACAACAACAACAACAACACCCAACTTAAAGAGATACAGGCATCCTTATGTTTATAGCAGCATTATTTACAATAGCCAAGATATGGAAACAGCCCATGTGTCCATTGATTGATGAATGGAGAAAGAAGATGTAAGATATGTGTGTGTATACACACACACACAGACACACACACACACACCTCTCTCTATAAAATATTATGTAGCCATAAAAAAGAATGAAATCTTGCCATTTGCAATGATATGGATGGAGCTAGAGAGTATAATGTTAAGCAAAATAAGTCAGCCAGAGAAAGACAAATACCATATGATTTCAGTCATATGTGGAATTTTTAAAAGATTTTATTTATTTATTTAACACAGAGAGAGCATGCACAAGAGAGCACACGCTGGGGGAGCAGCAGAGGGAGAAGGAGAAGCAGGCTCCCTGCTGACCAGGGAGCCCAATGTGGGGCTCCATCCCAGGACCCCGAAATCATGACCTGAGCCAAAGGCAGATGCTTAACTGACTGAGTCACCCAGGCGTCCCCATATGTGGAATTTAAGAAGCAAAACAGGGGTGCCTGGGTGGCTCAGTGGGTTAAAGCCTCTGCCTTCGGCTCAGGTCATGATCCCGGGGTCCTGGGATCGAGCCCCACATCGGGCTCTGTGCTCGGCAGGGAGCCTGCTTCCTCCTCTCTCTCTGCCTACTTGTGATCTCTGTCAAATAAATAAATTAAATATTTTTTTAAAAAAGAAGCAAAACAAACAAAGGGAAAAAAGAGAGAAAGAAACAGACTCTTAATTATAGAGAACAAACTGATGATTGGGAGAGTGGGGGATGGGTGGAAAAGGTGATGGGAATGAAGGAGGGCACTTGTCATGAGCACCAAGTGATGTTTAGAAGTGTTGAAGCATTATATTGTACACCTGAAACTAATAAAACACTGTATGTTAACTAACTGGAATTAAAATAAAAACTTAAAGGGTCTCCTGGGTGGGTCAGTCAGTTAAGTGTCTGCCTTTTGGCTCAGGTCATGATCCTAGTCAGGATCCCCCGGGGGTCCTAGGATTGAGCTCTGCATCGGGCTCCCTGCTCAGTGGGGAGTCTGCTGCCCCCCTTCCTTCTGTGGCACGCCCCCACTCTCTCACATTCCCACACTCTCTCTCCAATAAATTTTTAAAAAAATAAATAGAAACTTAAAAATAGATCAACCTTAAAAGAAAATTTTTTTTTTTAAAGATTTTATTTATTTATTGGACAGACAGAGATCACAAGTAGGCAGAGAGGCAGGCAGAGAGAGAGGAGGAAGCAGGCTCCCTGCTGAGCAGAGAGCCCGATGTGGGGCTCGATCCCAAGACCCTGGGATCATGACCTGAGCCGAAGGCAGAGGCTTTAACCCACTGAGCCACCCAGGCGCCCCAAGAAAATTTTTTTTAAACTAACCTTTAGGGGCACCTCGGTGGCTCAGTGGGTTAAGGCCTCTGCCTTCGGCTCTGGTTATGATCCGGGGATCGTGGAATCGAGCCCCGAGTCGGGCTCTCTGCTTGGTGGGGAGCCTGCTTCCTCCTCTCTCTCCCTCTGCCTGCCTCTCTGCCTACTTGTGATGTCTCTCTCTGTGTCAAATAAACAAATAAAATCTTAAAAAAAATAATAAAACTAACCTTTAAAAATAATAACACATTAAAAACTATTAGAGCTATATGAAGCTCTGCTTTGAGAATCCTGCCCGGGGGTAAAGGGATTTGGTGAATTCTCCAGGCCCCTGTTATCCTGTTCCTTCAGTAGTAACTTAATACACTCATCAGGGGCTCAGAAGAGGTCAATGGTATGCCAGGGAGCCACAGGGAAAGTCATTCTAAATTATTTATGGAGTATCGACTAGGTATGCAGTCTTATGCTGGGTTCTGTGGAGACCAACATGAAGACTCAGGTTCTTCGATCATGGTTGGCATCTCTCCTAGGGTGGAGGAAAGAGCACAGAATGTACTTCCAGACTGAATGAAGGTGGACAGCTGTGCCCCTTTCTCCACAGGCTTTTTAGCATGAAGTCTTTGATCTGTCTCCTTCAGCTGATGTGGAGTCTGAAGTGTGAGGAGATCCTCTTCAGAACATCCTGGACTGGGTCCTTTCCCCCTCAGAACTGAAAGGTGGTGGTCACTTTTTCCCCAGTAAACATGAAGCTGGGCTTTATCTCCCCAGCATTCCCATCCCCTCAGAGGCCCATGTCATTCCAGAGCAGGGAGCGTGGGACTGTATCTGGGTTTTGTTTCCTCCACAGGACACCAGGTCCTGGGCAAGAGAACTTGGTAGTCTCTCCCCATGGCGGTCTTATTCCTCCTCCTTCTGTTCCTACGTGGAGCCCCCTGGGCTGCTGCAGGTAAGGAGGAGGAAGTGGGGGATTCTTCGGCTATTCGAAAGGTTATAAGGAACTACTGTTGTTTCTCCTCAGAGGCCTGGGGAAGGCATTTGACTCAAGGAGATAGATTTACCCCAACTGATTCCCCCTTCCTCTAATTCTGGGGAAGACCCAGAGACAATGAGGGTCCAGGTTATGTACAGTTTCTTTCTTTTTTTAATGTTTAATCCTTTGAAAATTATTTATTTATTTATTTATCAGAGAGAGAGAGAGAGTGCGAGTGAGCACAAGCAGGGGGAAGAGCAGGCAGAGGGAGAAGGAGGCTCTCCACTGAGCAGGGAGCCTGATGTGGGCTTGATCCCAGGACCCTGAGATCATGACCTGAGCCCAAGGCAGACACTTAACCGACTGAGCCACCAAGGTGTCCCTAATGTTTAATCTTTTAATTTTGGGGGCTTTTGTTTTGTTGTCTTTTTTGTTGTTGTTGTTATGTACAGTTTCCTTTAGAAAATAAGAATAGATGAGAAAATGCGTCCAGAAAGGGAGAAAGGAGAGGAAGAGAAAGGGTCTTTGCCATCTATTCTAGCCTTTTTTCTCTTGCCTTCAGATACCTTCACCCACTGGAGGAGAGGGGAGGAAGGCCCTACCTTCTCCTGCCCTCCTCACTTTTTTGTAGCTGTCACTTGAGAAAGTGCTCATAGCCAGACCCATGCTGGGGGAGTCCCAGGAGGGGCAGAAGCTGGGAGTTGGAGGTCAAGTGGGAGCTGTTGACCTGATGGCAGTTTCTAGTCTCATACAACCTCCTCCCCACAGACAACATCCAGACCATCTATGTAGCCTCGGGGGAGGCGTTGGAGCTGCCATGTCCCTTACCACCCACCCTGAGTGGAGACGAACTCCTATCCTGGTTCCACAGCCCAGCAGCAGGTTCCTCCACTGCCCTGGTGGCCCAAGTCCAAGTGGTCAGGCCAGCCCCACACCTCGGGAAGCCCACCAGGGTATCCAGGCTCAAACTGCTGGGGAACTTCTCACTGTGGCTGGAAGGGTCCAAGGAGGGAGATGCCGGTCGGTACTGGTGTGCTGTGCTGGGTCAGCACCACAGGTACCAGAACTGGAGGATGTATGATGTCTCCGTGCTCAGAGGTGAGTGAAGGCACATAAATCGGGGGCCACTGGGGGTCAGGAAGCCCAGCAGAGAACTAAGGTCCCTCTCTCCCCACAGGATCCCAGCTATCTGCAAGGGCTGCCGACGGATCCCCCTGCTCTGTCCTCATGTGCTCTGTGGCCCCTGCCAGACGCCTGGACTCTGTGACCTGGCTAGAGGGAAAGGGTCCTGTGAGGGGCCGTGTACAGTCATTTTGGGGCGATGGGGCTGCCCTGCTCTTGGTGTGTCCTGGGGAGGGGCTGTCTGAGTCCGGGGAACATAGACCAAGAATCATCCGCTGCCTCATGCCTCACAACAAAGGGGTCAGCTTTAGCCTGACAGGTAAACTGAGGGAGGATTTGGGAGAGGATATTGCCTCTGGCACATTCTGCACCTGCTGGCTAAGGGAGGTGGACATGACTTTGTAATTGGCCAGATTTGGGTGGGGGAGTGATTTCTGGTGGAACAGACCATCACCTGTAGGAAGAGGGCCTTTTTTCTCATTGATAACTCCCTAATAGAGAAAGGGGTTGTTTAAGCCAACTCTCTGGTGGAAGAGACCATTGACCAAAAGGGATGAGAAGGATTCTGGCGGAATATACCATTAATTACAAATAGGGTGATCTATGACTTTTATGGAATATCTCATAGCAGACATGAAGAAAAGAAGAATTATTGATGGGGGAATTGTCTTTTGAAGTAAAGATACATGTGCTAATGTTATAATGGACTACTGTGAGTGAAAATAGAAGGGGAAAAATATATATAATTGTTTTACAATTACAAGTCCATTATCCACAGAAAGAATGCTATTGAATGTAGAATGACCCATTTATGAGGCAGAAGGGAGGAGCAAATAGACATTATTTTGGTAAGCAAAGGCCAATTAATGGGTCTTACTTCCCTCTACATCCTCAGCACCTAATATGGTGCCTGGCATTTGGTGGGCACTCAGGGAATGCTTATGGACTAAATGAGTGAAAGAAAGAATGAATTGGAAGGCACTACTTTTTCCTGAAAGTTTGGATTACTATTAAGGATATGAGGAAGAATTGCAGTTATGGCTGATGGTCTGTTCTGGAGTTAGCTGTCCATAGGTGGGTACAGGTGTGTTGATATTTGCTACCAACAGAGGTTGACGGGGGTCAACGTGAGAGGCTTGAAAATGGGCAAAGTGGGTTGGTGGAAACTGGGGACAAAGAAGTTTATGAAGTCTTTTGGTGGTAAGAGCCTGCTGGACTACGGGGGGAAAGTCTCTCTCTGGGGCATGGGAACAAACCCCTCACTGCCTCCCTCCTTATCCCTGTTGTCTTGCCCTTACTGTAGCCTCCACAGATGCCTCTCCTGCCCTCTGTGCCCCTTCCACAGGCTGGGATGTGTCCTGGATTGTGATGCTCTTGCTCACAGTGGGTCAGGGGTTCACCATCCTGGCCGTCAGCATTGTGTTCTGCAGACAGAGGGCCCAGGGGGCTCAGTGCAGAGGTGAGTCCCTCTCTCCCAGGGGGAAAGAAGAGAGTATGGTGTGAGTGGGTGGGTGGCAGAGGGTTGGGTTCACGTCTTGCCTCTATACCCTACCTTCTCTAGGGGAGGAGGTAGTAAGGAATATAGTTCTGAGTTATCTGGTGATTTCTCTGCTGCACCCCGTGTGGCTCCTTCTTCCCAGGTGCCTCAATTCCTCAGTTCAAACCTGAAATCCAGGTCTATGAGAACATCCATTTAGCCCGTCTCAGGTGAGGAACATTCCGGGCTGCAGGCTTAAATCCCAGAGGAGACTGGGGTTGGGGTGGGTATGGGGGCCCCTGTTCCTGAGGAGATAGAGAATGAAAGTATCTTTAATCTGTCTTTCTACTTCACAAAACCCACAGCCCACCTGCCCCCAAGATCAGATGATCTCCGTGACATCTGCTGGAAGTGTGACCTGCTGTCCCACTGGCCATCTGGCACCTGAAGGCTTTGCCTGAAAACCTTGGCAAGGGGGGAAGGGCTGCGAGTGCTGCTCTACAGTCCAGCTGGTCTCTCCAGCAGTCACGCTGTGTGTGTGTGTGTGTGTGTGCGCGCGCACGGGCTCGGGGACACTGAAGGAAAGCAGAGTATTATTCTGCGATGTCACCTGTGAAATGATGTGATCTCCTGTTTCATAGCAGCCAGTGAAGGGGTGGTCCTGAGCCCCCAGTACCATGGGACTGAGGGGAGACCAGGGTGGCTGCCAGGGGGTGAGGAGGGGTGGGGATGGGCCGAGATAAGACAGGAGAATCCAGAGTTTTGAGCAATTGTGGAGAGTCAGTCTCCTCTCGGGGAAACCACAGGACAAATGGAGGCAACTAAAGAAGAGGGAAGGGAAGGGACTCAAGTTAGAGGAAAGAGACAGGCAGGGAGAGAAGACAACAGAAGCACCAGGTGGAAGGACTGAATGACAGAATGGGAAGAAGACTCAGGTTGCCCTGAAATTAAGCCCGACCATCCCCCACCCCCATCCCCTCATCCCTGCTCTATCTCATTCGCACAGAGAAGTGGAAGGAGAACACGCACCTTTAATCAGACCTCAGACTTCCTCACATGGACAGGGAGGGCACTGAGTCAGGACCGGGGTGCACCCCCAGCCGCCCTCCTTATCCTAGCACTTCCTGTGGCATCGGAGCGGAGCTGTGAGAGGCTTATCAACATCCTGACACCCCGGGAGGCTCTAGAGTCACATGCTATCTCTGGGGGTAGGGGGAGTGTCCACAGGGGCGGTGAGTGGATTCCCCGGTGGGGTGTGTGCTGGGCTGTCTTTGAGCCACGGACAAGCCTGGGCTGGTCGAGCGGGGGAGGGCACCCATGCTCCTAACTGGTCCGTTCCAGGTCTCAGGCAGAAAGGAGCCAGACTCCCCGCCACACCATCACAAGCAACTCCACCAGACACCCTTTTGTGTGTCTGCTCAAATTTGGGCCTCACTGGAGGAAAGATTTCTCAGAAGTGTCATCGAAAGCCTCCATGCTACAGGGGCTCAAGCTAAGCTATTAGCAAAAAGGAGGACGCAAATGACACAGAGGAAGAATGAGGTGAAAGTTACAGTTCAGGTCCCAGCAGGCCAGCCCAACCCACCAAGCAGCTCTAGTTTGCTTTTTTTTTTAGATTTTTTTTTTTTTTAATTTGACAGAGATCACAAGCAGGCAGAGAGACAGGCAGAGAGAGAGAGGAAGGGAAGCAGGCTCCCCGCTGAGCAGAGAGCCCGATGCGATGCAGGGGGCCGATCCCAGGACCCTGAGATCATGACCTGAGCCGAAGGCAGAGGCTTTAACCCACTGAGCCACCCAGGCGCCCCTCTAGTTTGCTTTTAAAGATAGAGAGAGAGGGAGGGAGGGAGAGAGAGAGAGAGAGAGCGCGCACACACACACACACACACACACACACACACACACACACACAGACACGGCAGTGTCCTAGACTCCCAGATAGCACTTTTATTAAATTTATTCTTCACAGTTCCCCCAAGAACCTCCTTCCTGAGTTCCTGAACTGCCAAATTAATCTTTCCTAGCAAGACTGTCCTCCTCACCATACCTGATGCCCCTTCAATCCCCTTGCCCGGGACCCCCAGCTTCAACAAACCTCCTGCCTTGACCAAGACCTGGAGCTGAGATAGGGCATCAGCCGTGGGCATCTAGAAAAGACAGAAAACCTAGAACAGGTATTGTTTATGAGGCGGGGCTCTGGGCAGGTGCCTATCCAGGCTGGAGTGGTGCCCGCAGGAACCAGGCCTTGGGAGGGTCTGGGAAGGCGTGAGGCTGGGAATCAGAGTTCTCTACAGAATCAGGTTCTTGGGATTATCTCAGATGCAGGAGTCTTGATGGCGGTGAAGAGGGGGGCAGAATCCTGGGTTGAAGGCTGCAGATTGGCTTGAAGCCATCGGAGGAGCGGGCCTCCCCAGGTAAAGCTGGCTGCAAGGAGGAGCAGGGTGGCGAGTAGAGGGCTGTGGAGCGGCCGCAGCGTGGTGGCTGTGTTACACAGGTCCTGCTCACAGCAGTGATGCCGCAGAGCGTAGGAGCGCGACCAGTAGGTGGCATGGCCCCGCAGAGGGCACTGGGCCCGTGGGAGGCAGCCCTTCCGCTCGATGATCTCATTCTGCTCTGTGGGACAGAATGAGAGAATGCTGAGGTCCAGGCAGGAAGGAGGTAAGGGCAGTGGGGCAGCAAGAAAAGCAAGGTGGATGGATGGAGACTGGCCTAGAGAAGGGCCATTGGGCCAGAGTCCTACCTGAGGTGCCAATACTGATGCCACAAGCTTCGTCGTCCTGACACTCGGTGGGAACCGGGTAGCAGGGTTTGGCAAAGCTGCAGGCGTAACAGCGGAGCCGACCTCGGGCAGGGGGCTGGGGCATGGTGAGACCTGCGGTGGGGGAGGGGGGTGAGCAGCAAACAGGAGAGACAATGAAGCCTGTGAGAGAGAGGCTGGAGCCCAGATAAGGGAGAGGCATTCACGCACAGCGGTGACACACAAAGTGGGGAGAGGGAAGTGGGGAAAGAGAAGGAGAAGGGCAGACAGAAGTCGCGAAGAGACACAGGGAAGGGAGGGGAGACAACTCAGGAAAAGAAAAATCGCAGAGGCAAGAGGGATCCAGAGGTTGTGAGAAACACACAGATATGACAGAAGCCAAGAGAGTCAGAGGCGAAGGCAGAGAGTGACACCAAAAGCCAGACCCGGAAAGGCAGGGTGGCAGTGAAAAAGTTAAGCAGATGGTGCCCCAGACAGAGAGCAAATAAGAATTGACACTGACCGCAGGGTCCCCGCAAAGAAGCAAGAGGTGAGATAAGGAACAGGGGAGACAGAGGACAGAGGCATGTCAAGATGCTGCAAGGAAGAGAGAGTTATTCATTCTCAAATGCCTTGGAAAAGAAACTTCTGGTTCCACCTTCTCCTGGCCTGAGGCCATTCCCAGGAGCTCTTCTTTCTGAAGCCCATGCAAATCTCTGCTCAGCATCCCCACTTCTCCCACCTGCCCCCCTTACCCAGTGCCCCACAGAGGAACAGGATGCACAGGAAGATGCTGGAGGGGCCCATGGCTGGACCCAGGGCTCAGGAGTCTGGGAGAATGTGATCTGCACCCAGAGATCCCGAGAGCTGGAGCATCTGAGCGAGACAGGGAGGGACCAGTAAACAAACACACCTAGGGAGTGAATCTGGGGGGTGGAACCTGGACCAGATTCACCAGCCTGACGCAGTAGGGGCCCTGGGCCCGAAGCTCCTAGTCCCACACCTCTCACATCCTCCCTGCCCCCTACTTGAGTCGGCTGGAGCCTTCCGGGTCTTCTCTGTTCTGTGCTTTGTGCTTTCAGCTGTGTCTGCCGCTCCAGAGTTCTGTCTGTCACCTTCCCCCTCATTCCTCCCCACCTCCCCTTGTCTCAAGCTGTTCTCGGCTCTGTCAGCTCAGTTCCCGTCTTTGTTGCTCCATCCTTCCCCTCTCCGTGCATTGGAGTCTCTCAAGGTCACCCTCCTAGAAGGCCTGGCCCAGAATTGTTCCAGCGGGGTGTCTGTCTGTGGAACCAACAATGCCCTCTCCCACCCTTCCCTCCACACAAAGCTCAGCTGCATAAGTGGGACCCCACCCAGCTTCACATCCCTTTGATCCCCCCAAGCCTCAACATTTGTACCCTATAATTATCTCTCCCAGTTTTACTACTGTGGAGGAAGGAGTTAATCGTGGGTGGGCCCAGAGGGACAGATGTGTTTCCACTTGGGGGGGGGGGGGTTGTTTCAGAAAGACTGGGAAGGAATTCAGGGAAAAGATTCAGGAGGTGATGGTAGATTCTGGAAAACTGAGGTTTATGACCTTGAGGGAGGAGAGCCTGATCTGGGGAATCAGACCAGGAATGTATCAGGAGTAAGAAAGGGGAGGGAGGAGGGCAGAGGAGACAGATAGCCTTTTTTTTTTTTCTTTTAATCTCAGGACTTCTTTATACTCTTTATACTTTATACTTTATTATCCTTTATACTTTATTTCTTTATACTCGTAAAAATTACTGAAGGTCCAAAAGAGTTTTTCTCTGTGTGGGTTAATATTGGTATTTACTATAGTATTTACTATATTCAAAATCAACACAGAGCATTTTAAACAGGTTTATTTAAAAATAAAAATAATAAATCTATCACATGTTAACGAAACACAGTTTTGTGAAAAGTAAATTCTTTCCCAACAACACAGAAAAGGATTCCCACTTTGGGGAATTACATAAAAGTCAGGATGAATAGAAGTTGGCCCGGTTGTCCCATGGCTTCTGCCCTTAAGCTGTTGCGACCTGTTGTTTTGTTGAGAAAAGCCAACCTCCTGTAGGTATGCAAGTGGGATGGGAAGACCATTGAGGACCCTCTGGCCAGGAGTTCTGGGGCCACAGCCTGAGAACCGCTGCTGAGGATGGAGCCATCTGGGGACTCTGGAGGACGCCAGGAGCTCTTTCTTCCGAGGGAGCTCCCTGTTGCTAGTGGGGCCCCAGTGCCTGCTGGGGGAGATTCTTTACTCCTTTTTTATTGCCCTATAAAGCCCAAGGCAAGGGGGATATAAGGCTGGCAGATCAGGGCCAGGGAGGGGGGTGGGAGAGAGGTGATACTGACATTGCTGGCAGACACAATGAACTCTCTACTGGTCGGGGTCCTGCTCAGCACCCTGTTGGGGTCTGCCCTGGGTAAGGAGGCAGCCAAACCCTGTCCGCCTCTGCCAGCTGGCTCCCGGTCAGCCCAGGTCAAGCGCCTCTTCCCTCCTGCCAGGAACCCGCATGCGGTGCTTCGAGTGCAAAGGAGACTCCAGCAACTCCTGCAAAGAGACGGTGGCCACCTGCGGGGATGGGGAGCACTGTGGCTTCCTGGAGCGCAAGCCCCAGCCTGGCCCTGGGCAGAACAAGCTGTCTGGAAACCGTGAGTGCTCAGCTTCTCCCCCTTCCCCCAGCCCTCCCCTGTCCCCAGGCTCAGTCTGGCTCCGGGCAGATGATGCTCTGGCAGAGTAGAGAGGTCTGGAGCCCCTTCTGGCTCTGGCACTGAGCTCCTCAGCAGCCCACTGTCCCTGTCACCTCCTCCTCTTAACTCTCCAGAGTCTCAGAGGCCCATTTACTCCTAAGTCGTTGAAAAGGTTCTGTCCCTTGAACGCAGGGACCAAAATATTAAACCAAACTTGCAGGTATTAGCTAAGGACAGGGGTCTGTGTGTGTGTGTGTGTGCGCGCACGCACACGTGTATATGATTTTGAAATAATTTTTGATTGACAGAAAAGTTACAAAAATAGTAGTTCCTGTATGTCCTTCACCTCCCTTCCTCTAATGCTAACATCTAATATAACCATAGTACAATGATCACAATCAGAAAATAACACTGGTACGATACTATTAACTAGGGGCACTTGGGTGGCTGAGTGGGTTAACCTTCTGACTCTTGATTTCGGCTCAGGTCATGATCTCAGGGTCCTGAGATCAAGCCCTGAGTTAAGCTCCTGGCTCAGCAGGGAGTCTGCTTCAGGATTCTCTCTCCCTCTCCTTCTGCCCCTCCCCCTGCTTGCTCACTCTCAAATAAATAAATGTCTTTCAAAAAATACCAACTAATCTACAGACCTTATTCAGTGTAGCCGGATGATCTAGTTATGTCTTTTTTCTGGTCCTATAGCCAAACCAAATGAGAGTTCATCCACCCCTTGCACAGCAAGCCAATAAAATCTGACACAGAGCTTCTGCAGTGAAGAAAAGTAGGCTATTTATTAGTGTGGTGTCACCCAGGAGAACAGGGAGCTGATGCTCAAAAGCCCCACCCCCGCCCCCTGACAGCTGTCAAGTGAAAGTTTTTGAGGGCGAAATTGGGGCTAGGGGTCTTCTGAGAAGGTGGGCTCTGCTGACTGGAGCCCCATGAGATCATGCTAACAGGTACTCTGGTGCCACTTCCCCAGAAGTCTTTTCCATCTCAACAGACTTGGAATCTAAAGAATTTCTTTATTCTCCATGTTAGACATTTCATTAGGCCCAGCCAATGATTATGTCTTTAGAATAGTGCTGATTAACTACTTGTCCGCAGGTTTCTTTGAGTGATAAGCCATCATTCCTATCCCTTGAGCCTAGGCTTATGTGTTCCTTGGCTGGTCCAGCTGTGCCTGAGGGTGACAGGACATGGAGTGTTCATTTTCCACCTGAACTGACAAGGGGGACGTTGGCTTCAGTCCAAACCAGGATCCCCCCTTTGCATTTAGTGCTCACAACATCTTAGTCTCCTCCAATCTAGGACAGTTCTGCATCTTTGTCTTCCATGACCTTGACACTTTTCAAGAGTCCCCATAAGTTATTTTAGAGACCATCCCTCAAGTTACATTTATCTACTATTTTCTCATAATTAGATTGCAGTCATGGATTTTTGGCCAGAACAGCACAGCGAAGGGAGGTCAGGCCTTTTCAGCACCATTGAATCAGAGGGCTAACAATGTCAGTGTTCATTTTGGTTACTTGGTTTCATGGAGGTGTTTTCTGGAGGGGACAGAGAATCCCTCCGGGCTCCTGGAAGTCACATCCGCTCTGCCCTAGAAGGCAAGTCCTCAAGCCAAGAGCCCAACACCGCAGTCTTGTTTTCTCTCTCAGCCTCAGTGACCTTGATTCATCACTATCAAGCCTGTGTGGCGGCCCATCATTGCAATCAAGTGGAAACAGAGTTGGTGGGAGACGTGACTTACACAACCCACAGGGAATGCTGCGTCGGAGACCTGTGTAACAGCGCCGTGACAAGCACCGTGGCCCCGCCACGTGTCTTGGCTGCAGCCGCCGCCACCCTGGCCTGGCTCTTGCCTGCACTGTGGAGAGGCTAGTAGGCTGGGGCGGGAGCAGCAAGGGAGCAAGGGAACAAAGGAGAGCTGAGGTGAGAAGACAAACAACCCTCTGTGAGCTATTAAAATCTCTCCACCACTCTAGAGCTGACTGGAAAATGCCATCTATCTTTCGCTGATGGGAGAATTGCAGGAGAATTAGGGGCCATCCATGCTCTAGTTACCAAGCGTCAGCGGTCTTAGTTACAACAGTGCACTCCTTCACCAACGAAACCCCAAAGGACAACGGAGAATCTGCCCTAAGTGACCCCTGGGGCCTATTGCTAGGGAGAATCTTCCTTAGCAGTGAGGACCACTGAGCAGGGGGAGTGGGCTCTGGGCTGAATGGGGGTCACCAGGTACCAAAGAACATGTTGGAATTTCTTCCCCTTTCTCCCATTTGCAACTTGGTTCTCAATGTGGCTCTATAGGATTGAGAAAGGAAATGGAAACACCGTGATGGGAGGGTTGCTTGCTGCCCTGCTTAGTAATGGGGCCAAGCGAGGCCCTTGACTCTAACCTGCTAAGAGGGTCCTGTGTTCCATCCCCATGCAGCTCTCCTACCCTTTGGGGGGAGCCCTCAAGTCAGGCCGCACCTCCTTCTTGGCAATACATCAGAGGTGTGGCCTAAATTTGGGATAAGGATTGTTGCTCCAAACACTGGACGCATATGTCAACTCCAGACACAGGAAGGAAGGATGGAGGCCTGAAAAACCCGTTTCTCCATTTGCCCCAGCCCAGTCTCCCAGGGAAAGTCCCTGGAGGATTCTTGGGGAAGGGCAGGAGCTGAGAGTGTTATCTCCCAAGAGGGGGCCTCTGACGACAGGTCTTTTGACAAAAAAAAACACACAGTTTATCAGACAGAGACATTTATTACTCAAAATGCAAAGAGGCGAGCATGGGGATGAGGTATGTATGGAGCGGGGGTTTGGGGAATCAACCCCATACAGTGAGGTCATCAGGTCCTTCCTGGGAGCAGGGGACAGGACAGAAGTCCCATTTCAGGCCCAGATCTCCATCCCTCTCCAAGCTGGGCATGATAGAGTGCAGGATGCAAAGTGCGGAGCTCTTCTGGGACCAGTGGAGGATCTGGGATGGTCTGGAGGGATATAGGAAGGGACTCGGGAGAAGGTCAGTGGAGGATGTAAGGTGGAAGGCTGGGTGGGGAGACCGCTGTCTAATTACAGAAATGTGAAGAGCCTGGAGAAATGCTATTCTGAGTGAAGGGAGTTAAGGAGAGACCAGTGTAGGGAGCTGGGGGACAAGGAGACCTAGGGCTAAACTCAGGCTAAGGTTGGTGGGAGGAGGGGCAGCTATGGAGTGAGTCTCAGTGCAGCAGCCAGAGGCCAAGGCCGGCCACAGAGGTGAGGAGGACGAGGGCCAGGGCTGGGGTGGGCCGAGGGGCTGGGCTATTGCAGTTGTCCTTGTTGCAACAGGTGGTGTTATAGGTCAGGCCCAGCTTGTGGTTGGTTTGGTTGAAGGTCTCCCGACAAGGCTCTTCCGGGGTGCCACATCGAAGGTTGGAGAAAACCCACATCTTACCTGAGGGTAGGAGTGGACCGTGGGGTCAGCTAGCACGGGTGCCTGGCGTGCCTGTGTCCCCCTGCCCATGCACCCACCCAGGCTTCCTTCCCCACTCTGCCCCTGCCCCTCCCCTCCTTATCTCTTCTCAGTAAGTCTGACTGTCCTCCTGCACTTCCGTCCCCTACCCCCCCGATCCCAGTCTTGGTCCTCGGACTTCTTGCTGCCCACAATCCATGTAAAGTCATAGAATGGTGACTGGCACTTAAGAATACTTGGCCAAATATTGTCCTTGCTGGGACTGTGTGTCCCACTGCAGTCTGAGCCACATTTGGGCCTTGGCCCTTGCCACAGAGTCTCCCACCAGCCCCCTGTCCCCACTAAAGAGGAGCATGTTACCGAGGTACACATTTGTTGTCAGGCACTGCTGTCCTGGTTCCAGGCGGCAGGACTGCCGGTCCACACAGCCCAGCACGGGGACCTTGTAGCAGGAGTGACAGCGAATGTCAGCTGGGAAGACACAAGTCAGGCTGAGGGGATGGGGTGTCTGACTCACCTGGGGACCAGCCGAGCTGTGGGGTAGGGTGGAGAAGAGCCAGTCAAGTAGGTGTTCTGACCTGTTTGGTTTGGCAGTGACCGAGCAGGTGAGTGAAACAGAAATAGTGGAAGTGGGTGAGGGTGGAGGTGTTGCTCTGTGAATGCCTACACCCTAAATATCGTCCTGCACCCCACCCCATTCGGGGATGAGTCAAGAGGGGCAGAGCTACCAACAAAAACACGGGGCCAGGGATAGATGGAATGTGAGACTACCGTGGGCAAGGAATGGAGGAGGTGAGGGAAAAGATGAAGGAATTCAGAAGATGTCACAGACGGAGACTTGACATGAGAAGAAATACCACAAACAAAAAATCATGGTTCTTGGGGCACCTGGGTGGCTCAGTTGGTTAAAGCCTCTGTCTTTGGCTCAGGTCATAATCCCAGGGTCCTGGGATCGAGCCCCGCATCAGGCTCTCAGCTCTGCAAACAGCCTGTTTCCTCCTCTCTCTCTGCCTGCCTCTCTGCCTACTTGGGATCTCTGTCTGTCAAATAAATAAATAAAATCTTAAAAAAAAATCATGGTTCTTGGGGTGCCTGGGTGGCTCAGTTGGTTAAGCGTCTGCCTTCAGCTCAGGTCACGATCTCAGGGTTCTGGGATCCAGCCCCACAGGCTCTCCACTCAGCAGGGAGCCTGCTTCCCCCTTTCTCTCTGCAGCTCCCCCTGCTTATACTCACCTTGCTCTCTCTCAAATAAATAAATAAAATCTTAAAAAAATAAACAAAATAAAAGTCATGGTTGCAACACTTGCGTCAGTGGCTTGGGACTTGAGGCTGGCAACAAAACCACCTGTGGCCAGATTTAGCGTTTTACTCTCCCCACCTGGGACCACCATGAGGGTGGGAAGAAGAACCAGACCTGAGAGGGATCCTCTCCAGCAGCTCTCAGACAGAAAAGAATAATATCTGAGAAGCAGATTGTCAGGTGCTGTCTGAGCACCATTCCAGGATGGAGAGGGGGTGGATGCAAAAAGTGTCACCCTCCAGGCTCCCACCTCAGCTAATTCTAGGCTTGCGTGAGCAAAGTTTGGTGAAGGAGGGGTTCAGTCCAAGGGTAGAGGAGTCTAGTGACTGCACCTCTGTGAAATAAATCCACTTCACCCTGGGGGTGAGCAGCCCTGGCATCCCCTCCCTAGAACCGGGCTACCTCCCCGGTTCCCCAGGAGGTTCTAGGAGATCACTGGGACCCTCCAGAAAGCTGGTGTCCCTGTGGGTATGCTCTCCAGGGAAGAGCAGGGGTGAACTAGGAAAGGCTATTGCTTGAATGACTGAGAACAGAATCCGGAGGAGGAGGTGGGGAGGGTGGGGTGCGCAAGAAGCCCCAGGCTGGACACCTAGATTTCTGGGAGGACTCTGCTGAGTGCAGGTGATGAGAGGATAAAGCTAAGCTGGGTTTGGTGGTGGAGTGGGGGACAGGGGACCTGGAGCTCTGGCAGGTTAGAAGGGTAGGTCTTGGAGGTGGGGATGAAGGAGACATGGGTCCTTGAGAAATGGAGCAAGGACCCTGTTACAGGAGAGCTGCGCCGGTTGGAGCTAGGGGTGCTTGAGATCCCAAGCAGTGGGCAATGGAGCACAGTAGGTGGGGGAAGGTGTAGAAGTCCCTGGGGGCCGCCCAGTGCTCACCTGAGACCCAGCAGAGCAGAGCAGACAGGATGAGCAGCAGAAAGCCTTTCATGATGAGAGTCCCCAGGGATGGTAGCAAGTGCAGCAGCTGACAGAGTAGAGTTTCAGGGATCCAGCTCTGGGAGTCGAGTGGCCTTTTTGGAATTTATAATCCCAAAGGTCCCTCCCTTCCCTGCCTCTGGTGGCCCCTCCTTCCCCATTTATACCCTGATGACCAGGGGTGGGGAGGGACTAAGCAGAACTGGGTGAGGGAGTAGGGATGGGAGAGGGAGGTACTGGAAGGTAGGCACACTCATGACCAACTCCATTTTGGTTCTTGGTTTCAGGCCAAGACACCCTTCCTGGTTCCCAGCTGACAGCCCTGCCTGCCCAGTCCTCTGAAAAGGCAGCATCAAAGCCCCTGTGACATTACAGCGGCTATGGTGGCAGCACCTACTGGTTCCGGGAAATGGATAATGGGGTGTAGCCTACACTCACTGCCCAATTTGGGTCCCTGGGGGGCATTGGTAGGGGCGTGTGAACAGAAACTGAGGACAGAAGGGGCTAACTTCATCTGGATTCAGCCTTGACATGGTCTTCCCAACCCCTGCTCAGCCGCAGGATGAAGGATGAAAGATTCGTGATGTCACCAAGGGCCCCTGTAATGTCACAACAGCAAGGACCTAGGCTGGGGCTGCCTGCTGAGGTGCTGCCTCAGGCCCTCAGAGGGTTCTCAGAACCTGCCCTGGCTAAACCAGGGCTTGGCCTGGCCTGGGTTGCTCTAGTTCCATGAGGGCCGATGAAGCCCAAGGTGTGGGGCATGTGGCCTGTTCCAAAGTGTCTCCCAGACCAAAACCTGCCAGTTTGGGTGGGGCACCATTGGCCAGGAGGGACAGCGTAGGCACAGAGAGGTGAAGGAGAAGCTAGAATAAGAAGTTGCAGTAATAACAATAATGACGAGCACCCAAGTGCTCCTATGTGTCAACCATTGTTCTAGGCATTGTAGGTGTATTACTTTTTTTTAAATTTCTCAATACTCTAGAAGGTAGGTGCTTTTTTTTTTTTTTTTAAGATTTTATTTATGTATTTGACAGAGACACAGCGTGAGAGGGAACACAAGCAGGGGGAGTGGGAGAGGGAGAAGCAGGCTTCCCACCCAGCGGAGAGCCCAAAGTGGGGCTAGATCCCAGAACCCCGGGATCATGGCCCCAGCCAAAGGCAGATGCTTAACGACTGAGCCACCCAGGCACCCCAGGTAGGTGCTTTTTATCCCTGTTTTACAGATGAATGAACAGGCCCAGAGAAGTTGAACGACTCTCCCACATCACTCAGCTAGTAGATGGCTAAGGCAGGATTTGAACTCAGACAGCCAGGATGCTCCTGGCCACTGCTACCCCGCGGGAGTTAAAGTATAGGAAAGTGCTATCGTAACCAGCAGAGCACCACTTTCAACTGAGTATTGTCTGAGGGCTGAAAGCGAGCCAGCGAGGACTCCCAGAGGGATCCCGGCGGCTGGTAGCCCCGCCCCGCTCTTATCGGAGCCCCCAACCCGTGCCCCCCTCAACCCCCCTTCCCGAGTTTCCCTCCGGTCTTCTCCGCTGATACACTTGTCTCCTATCCCCACCACATACATCCCAGCCATGGCTCTGGTTCTGCAGCTGCTGCCGCTACTGCTGTCAAGGGCCCAGGGAGATCCCGGGGGTAAGCCATCTTCCCCCAGGAAAGCTGGAGTGGGCGCGAGGAAAGACTGAGGGGCGGCGGCGGCGGGCGATGGGGAGGGGAGGGTTGATGTGTGGGGGATGATCCAGACTGGCGGGAGCGCAGAAGAGAGGGAAGAGAGAGGAGACGGGAATGGGGTTCGGGAGTGGGGTTAGTCTAGCCCTGTGGACTTGCCCTAACCCCTGTCCCCTCCAACCCCAGCTTCACTGGACGGCCGTCCCGGAGACCGGGTGAATTTCTCCTGCGTAGGGGTCTCGCATCCCATCCGCTGGGCCTGGGCACCTAGCTTCCCTGCCTGCAGGGGCCTGTCCAAAGGACGCCGCCCAATCCTGTGGGCCTCCTCGAGCGGGACCCCTACTGTGTCTCCAGTCCAGCCCTTTGCTGGTCGCCTACGTGCCCTGGACCCCAGTATCCGGCGGCTGGAGCTGCTCCTGAGCGCGGGGGACTCAGGCACCTTTTTCTGCAGGGGCCGCCACGAGGAAGAAAGCCGTACAGTGCTTCACGTGCTAGGGGACGGGGCTGATTGCAGGGCACCGGGGTCTACCCACGGTAGGTCCAGGCCTTTGCGCATGGGACTTCACTCACACACCCTTGAGAGGGAGAGGGGCCTTAGCGGGAAGTTTCCTGGACGGGAGATCTAGTTCTCTGTCCTCGCACCCCTGACCTCAGCATCCGTCACCACCCAGTCCTCTGCTCCCCAGGGTCGGTGAATCCCCAGCTCCTGATCCCCCTGCTGGGCGCTGGGCTGGTGCTGGTAGTCGGGGCGTTGGGCGTGGTCTGGTGGTGGCGCAGGTGAGCACAATGGGCGTGGCCTGGTTAAATGGGTCGGGACCGGAGACGGGAGGGGTAGGACCAGAACCTTCGCAGACAGAAGCTAGACCTAGAGCTCCGGCGTGTGGTTTAGCGAGGAAGGGAGCGGGGGAGGTCACCCCTTGGGCCGAGGCCACAGGCTGGTAGGCGGAGCCCTGGCTAGGGAGGCGAAGCTAGAGCCGGAGCAGGATCAGAGCGTGGGCGGAACTATCCGTGGGGGTGGAGCCTAAATTGTTTCGCGGGTCTGAGCCTTTGAGTTGCTGGGTTGCTGTCGGCCCCGAGGAAGACAAGATAAAACTGGTGGCTCTCAAAGACTTATACATCCGTTACAGACGATCACCCCCGCACCCGCCTCGACCACTCCCCAGATTTGGTGAGACTAACCACCCCATTTTTCTACTGCTCCCACACTTTCCGCCTCTCAATTCCTGAGTCTGAGCCCTTGCTGGAAGCAGAATGTTGGTCCCTTTCTCTCAATTCTTCAGCTCTGTTCACCACCCCCCCCCCCTCATATAGATCCACTCGCGAAAGTCGAGCTCCAGAGGCCAGTAGAGGAGGAGGAGCCTAAGACTGCAGGGGACCTGGACCAGGAGGCGGTAAGGGCCTGGCGACTGGAAGGGGGTTGGACCAAATCCCTAAGAAGAGTGGACTGAGAAAGAGAGAGGCCTGAATTCCCCAGTGAGTCAGACTTCTGAGACTCTCCTGCCTTCCTCCCCACCTTTCAGAGCCTGCTCTATGCAGACCTGGATCATCTGGCCCTCAGAAGGCCCCTCCGGTTGTCCCCCATGGTCCCAGCTGATGCCTCGACCATCTATGCGGTTGTAGTTTGAAGGGAAGCCCTTATTCCAAACCTCACAAGGTTCCCAGCTCTCCACAGCTCCCCTCTCCTTGGCCCCTCACGTGGCAATGGATGCACCACGGGATAGAAATGAGCACTAGTATGGGAGTCAGGAGCCCTGGGTTCTCTGCTCTGCCACTGAAGTTGCTCCTTCAACCCTATCTCTCCTGTAACTTTCTCCTCTTCTTCATCACTGGTGCCCTCTCTAAACCTGATCAAGCCCTGTCTCCCTATCTTAAGACATCAACAAGTCCTAGATAGTTGTCCTGTCTCTTCCCTCCCCTGCACAGTCCAGCTCTTTGAACCAGGGGCCTACACTTTGTCTTCCCCTTGACTCCACTCACACTGCTCATCATCTCTCCATGAGGTTGCCAGTGATGTCCTAATGGCCACGCCCAGTAAAGTTTTTAGTTGGTCTTTGGTTACTTCCTTCTTTAATGCTGGCATCTTCCTTTTGGACTCCTCTGCCCTCCTCCCTATTCCCACAGTATTCCCCACCATTCTAGGTTCGTCCCTTTATCTGACTTCCCTCTCTTCTGGGAATCTGGCATCCACAGCCAGTCCTCAAGCCTCACCTCTGCAAACAACATTCGGAACTCTCTCCAGCTCAGATCTCGAGTAATGAGATTTCCCATCTATCCCTGGGACAGCCCTGCCTGGTCAGCCGTAGACATTCTACACACAGCATATCCCAAACTCAACTCACTGTCACTCACTCAATCCTCCTCTGTAGTCTCTCTTGATCAACCAGTTGCCTAAGCCAGAAACTGGGAGTCATGCAGACCTTGTTCTGCTCACTCCCACACAACGAACCAAGTCCTGTCTTTCTATTTTAATGTCACTGTGAAATCCATACCCTTCTTCACGCCTAGGGCTGCCACCTGAATATACTCTCCTCATTTCCTCCCTGGGTGACTCATAGCCCCACCTCATCCTCTTGCCCCTGCCCTCCTCCCTGAAGCCAGAGGGGTCCTCCCCAAATGCAAACCTCCTCCTCACAACCTGTATTCCAGAGTTGCAGGATGTCTTTCCAGGACCTTTTCTTGGACCCATGGGTCTTGGCTTTGGGTACAAGGTGCTGGCAGCACTCTGCCTACCTTCCAGACTTGTCTCTGGCACTCCACATGTGCACAGCATGCCAGCCTGGGAGAGATTCTCCTCCAAATACGCTTTTGTGCCAGGCAAGTCCTTCTTTCTGGATCACCCTTTTTTCCTTCTCCCCACTACCTTCCTGCCTAATAATTCTTCATCCCCAAGACTCAGCTGAAATGTAGCCATTTCTGGGAAGCCATTCCTGACCCTCTTTGCCTACCCCTGCATACATTTTGATTTTGATGCTGTAGGCACTCTCCTTATTTATCTCTTAGCAACCACACCCTGTAAATTGTTCCATCACAACCTGTATTTCAGTGTCAATGTACTGTGAGTTCCCTGCTCTCAGGAGACTGACTCTTTTTATATTACAGCTAAGTCTCAGTAAATGAGTGAATGAAAATGAATGTCCCTGGAAGCGTTACTTCTTCCTTTCTATCAACTAGGGGTGGGTTGGTAATCTACCAGTCTCTGAATCATCTGACATTTAGATAATGAGTGATCCACCCTACTCTTTCTTCCCTACGTCACATATGCTCCCCACAACAGAAATTCTATCCTGTCCATCTTGCACCC
The DNA here is from genome assembly GCF_963455335.1 of Martes martes. Lineage (NCBI taxonomy): Eukaryota > Metazoa > Chordata > Mammalia > Carnivora > Mustelidae > Martes > Martes martes. The sequence goes on along the minus strand of NC_137893.1, from coordinate 120,372,868 downwards.
AAACACCTATGAGAGGGCTGAGCAATGACTCAGTAAGTGCCTAATGAGGGTTTGATGAATGAAAGACTAACCTCAACCTCAGATTTCAGCCCTGCCCCTATCCCAGTTAAGACACCAGCCACAGCCCAGTCTAAAAGGTCAGTTGTTTTATTAGTTCTGAGGAAGAGGACTCACCCAGTGGACTCTATCATTTTTCCCACACTAAGCCTCCCCCCCCATCTTGGGGCCCTCTCCCCACTACTATACCTATTCACCATCCTCTATCTAAGCCTCCTTCCACTTCTACTCCCTATGCTGCCCAAACACTGGCCAGCCAGAACCCTAAGGCCAGGAGCTCAGCTGTGGGGACGCGTGCTGAGCACCAGGCAGAGGGAGCTGAGCCCGGCGCCTGCCTTCTCCAGTTCTGAGCAGGACACAGGTACCAGGGTGACATCAGAGAGCTTCTGCAATGCCTGCAGGAAGGACACGAAATGGGAGAGGGGAGTAAGACTCTGAGGCCACAGCCAGGCCCTTCTTGGAGCCGGCCATGCTTCTAGAGAAGGTACCCCTTCTTTGTTCCACTAGGAAGGCTTGAGACTCCTTCCTCTGGTTGTTGTTAGTAGTGGAGCTCTTGCCTCCTCTCACCTCCTGGCTATTGGGCAGGTCCCCGCCTCCACGGTGCAGGAGAAAAGGAGGCACACCAGGCAGCCCAGGTCGCAAAAAGAGACAGTCAGCAGCTGCATCATCTGGGAGAGTCAGGGACGCATAGGGGTGGTCTGTCAACACTGCCATCGCCTGAGGAACGGAAAAAGAGGAAGTGGTCAAGTCTCAGAGCCTCCCCACAACTGAGTCTGGTGGCCCTACCACCACTAAGGGCTGGGAACACAGTTACATTTGTTGCATGATAATGATAGCAAGCACTTGCCCTTAGTATGTGTCAGGCACTGTTCTAAGCATTTTAGTGACTTCTGTTAAGTCCCACCTCAGACCCACATGCAGTTCTTACTACCTGCAGCCCTCTTCTCCCCTTCTCCAGCCCCCACCAGTCCATGTCATCCATCCTTCCTCATAGCTTAGATGCCACCTTTGAGAAGTTTCTTGAAACTCGGGAAGACGATGTTAATCGACTGTGTTCCCTGTCCTGCCATAGTAACTTCTTGCTTTCTGACGTGTTTTCATACCAGATGGACAGCTCCATGAGGGCAGGGGTTGGAATTAAGTCTCTGAACCTCCCCGCTTTCACCCTTACCGGCCAAAAGCCACGCCCACTTTTGTTGGCGCCACCCTCCTCACCCTGACAGCCTTTTGGGCAGCCTCGCTGCTACCAGCCACTACAGTGCGGGGTCCCCCCATGCCGCAAAGGCCGCGCAGGTGGGAGGAGCTCGAGACCGGCACTGTGGAGACAGCGAAGTCCTAGGGGCAACAAAAGAAATTATTCAGGGACGCGGGAGGGATGGGGGATTCCCTCAAACACAGGTTGCTCTGGGCTCCTTTCTACTCTGCGCCCCCTCCGTGCGCCCCTCCCACCCCATCTGCTCCCCGCTTCCCCAGCAAGAAGCTGGTCCCGCTCCTCACTCGGAACGTGTCTGCCACGATCTCAGCTCCTCGGTGATTGGTCCACTTGGAGAGGCCTACGAAAAACTCCCGGCCTGAGCCCAGGGAGGCCGCGGAGGTTTGAGAGCCAGAGTGAGTTGGAAACAAGGCCCAACATGGCCCAGTCTCCCCAGCTCTGCTTCCCAATGCAAAGCCCAGGGATGCAGGCACCTCAGCCTCACCCGTAAAGAGAACATCAGTGCCATCCAGCGTCGCGTTCTCATCCCCCATCTCCACAATCCGGAGCCCAAGGTCCTGAAGGGCTTTGCGGACTCCATCGACCTTAGGGCAGGAAAGGGCGCGGGGCAGAGACATTCCCAACCATAACTCTTAAAGCCTCTCACGTCCAGCTCCTCCTTTCCCCTTACCCCCCAAACCGCGCCCCGGCGCTCACCTCCGGCCTGCGGGAGGGGCTCCAGGGACGCGTAATTAGGGCCGTGTCCCCTTGGATCACGGCGGTGTCACCGAGGAGCGGTCCCAGCGGCAGCGACTCTTCAGGAGGCAGTTCTAGCAGCTGCAGCCCCAACCGCTGCCTCAGTTTACCCCCCAGTACCCCGTGCTCCCTCTGAGCTTTAGCCAGATCCAGAGCCGGGAGGCCAGCCCCCGCACCCTCCCCCGAAGCCAGGCTCTCCGGAACCCCCCGGATCAGGGCATGGGAGCAGCGGCCCAGCCCCTCCCCTGGCGTCCCCATCCCATTCACACAGTCTCCCCCTCCGGCCGCGCTGATTTCTTAGTTTTCTCTTTTTACTTCACCTGTCTGGGATAAGAGACAGAAAAGGGGAGTGGGGTTGGCAGAGAAAGAGACATGCACAGAAGGGCGTAGGGGGGTGGTTAAGAGCGCCCGGGTCTGTCTTCTGCCATCTCCGGGCGCCCCTCCCACTTCGCCCCACCCCCTCCAGACCTTCCTCTCCTGCCGACCCCATTCCACCCCGCACCCTTCTGGGTCTGGTCTGCTTCTTTGGAAGGAGTCCGAGGAACAAGACCCGGACCCCTAATTTTCACAACACCTGTTGCCCCAGTTCGGGGGCTTTGCGAGGTCCCTGCTAGGCGCCCCTCTTGGCAGCCGCTAGGATGCGCTCACTCCCCAAAAATGCAACGGTCCCGCCCCCTTAACCCTCAGCTGCTCGCTGCCATAGGGACCCGAAGTGCGGCGAGGGACCCAAAGGGGTTATGGGACAGGAGGAGGCAGCTGGGGAGAGTCAAGGCCTGGAAGATGGAAGTCCTGAATGCCCAAACGAGAAAAGGGAAGAGGGGTAACGAGGGAGAAATTAGAATCTAAGGAGTTAAATATCCTCCCTCCACCCGGGCCGGTCCCGCTGCCCCTAGCGCGACCCAGTATAAACCAGACCGAGTCCCCGAGGACTGGGAGAGGTCTAAAACGAAATCCAAGGGGCGGGGAAACCGGGGGCGTGGTCCCAGGGAGCTGCTGCCACTCCCGGCTCCAGGACCCCGTCTCCCGGTCCATCTTCCCCAAAGTCTACCCCGCTCAGCTCCGCACCCAAATTTCGGCCGCTTGCACTCTGTCCGTTGCAGGCACGGGCCCGGCATCCTCAAGCTCCGGCCCGCGCACGGTCCAGAGGACATCTCCAACCCCTAGACTTACCTCCAGTGGCCACCCCGACTCCTGCGTTCTGTGATCTTGGCTGGGGCCCCACCCCCCTGAGGACAGAGTTGGAGAAGGGAGTCCTAGTCTTCAAGCCTCGGGGACTGGCGCTCTTGGCTTTTGAGGGGTCCCCGGGTAGGCGAGCTCAAGAACTACGGTGGGGCGGGGGCGCGACGGTCTGGCTGCTCCGGGGCATTGTCTAAGCGGGACGGGGCGGGGCTCCTAGAGACCACGCCCATTCCGCCCTGCTACGCCGCGCCTACTCCAGGGGGGACTTCGCTCCCCTCCTCAGAACTTGGCCCCGCCCCGTGAGTGCTGCCCAGGCCCACCCAGATCTGGCTGGCCCCGGCGGCTGGGCTGCAAACGCGACATGGACCACAAGACAGCGTTACGGTGGACCGGCACGAGGAATGGAAGCCTGACCACCAATACCCCTCTTCTAAATTCTTCGCTTCTGCCCTGAGCTCAAGGTCACTGACCCACCTCTCATTCCCGTGTTAGCCACACACAAGTCCCCTTTGTGTAAAACGACACTGTATTTTCATTCTGTATTTTATTACTGAAATACATTGTCCTACCCGCACCACCCCACAATAAAAATCTTACCTAGATTCCCCATCTTTCCCGTCAGCCCCCCAGCCAGCCCTGCACAAGTGCTCCAGGATTCTCTGCCCACTGGCCGTTTTGGAGTGTGTCCCTTGGATAGCCACGTGGAAACCAGCTGCTGCCTTTGTGGAGCCTCAGGAAGCACTTATTTAAGGGCCTTGGCCACTTGCTCGTAAGCCAGCTCGATTTCCTCATCATCTGGACAGGTGGAGGCAAACTCTTCCCGAGCATAGGCATTGCGCAGGTACCGATGGACTCCGCGGAACACCTCTGGGATGGAGAATCCCCTGTACTTCTTACATACCACCTGGGGGTGGGGAGACAAGAGGGATCAATGGGATCAACATGTCAGTCTCAGGGGAGCAGCCCTGGCGGCTAGACTCTTGGGTCTTTCCCTTCTCCCAAGACTTCTAGGATGAAATCTAGCCTTTCTGACCAGGCATTCAAGAACCCCCACTATCTGGCTTCTCTTCCTGTGATTCTTCTCTCCTATATGAATCATCCAATTGGCTTTCTTAACTCCTCACGATCTTCTGTCTTCACCCTTCCTCTCCACTCACTGAAATCCTGGCCATTTTTAACCAGCTCCTTTTCAGACCACGCCGTTCCATGGTGCCATTGCTCTCTTCTTGATTTTACTGAGATGTAATTCACACATCAGAAAATTCTCCACTTGAAGATCCACAGTGGCTTTTGTCCCTATTTTTCATTTGGCTTTTAATCATGTTTTGTTACTTACGTTCATGGCTAGATTTCAAATCCTTTGAGGGCAAGGACCAATCGTCAGTCATCCATCTTTGTGTCTTTCAGTGCTTAGTACACAGATGTTCAATACAGAGGTCTGTGGCAGACTGACATTAGGCCCATGTTTCACAAACTAAACCATAGCTTTGAGGCTGAGTCAAAAACATGGGAACCAGCAGTTTTCATCTTTCATCACAAGACAAAGTGGAGACCAATGCTATAAAAAGAGTTAAAGCTCTGATTTTAGGAAAAGCCTGCTTTGTGTGATGTGGGGATTTGGCAGTGATAGAGACAGGAAGAGCACTCCTGACAACAACATTGGGATATGTTACTCCCGGCCAGTCTGCACCCACAGCCTGTATCACCGAATGTAATTCTCTAAAGCAACAGCTTTGCAGCGATGACTGGTGAGAAGAAGCAATGGGGTGTGTCTGCTATTGGTGGCAATCCATGGAAACCATCCTAAGAAAGAAACCACCTTTGGAGTCGTTGTCATAGGGAACCTGTGTGGGAGCTTCTTAAAGAGCCATCCCAGTGGCCACCCTCTGCTCATACAATGACCACCCACCTGTACTATGTGGAGCTTTGGCAACAGGTTGCAGTCAGCGAGAGTGAGCTCATTGCCATCCAGAAACTTCCTCTGAGAGATGCCCTCGTCCTCAGCACTGGTCTCATCCACTTCTTCTGGGAGGGGGGATGTCAAGTAATTGTCTAAAACTTTCAGGGCTTTCAGGAGCCCCTTCTCCAGATCTGTGCAAGAAAGGGGAATTGGTAAGAACATTAGGAGAGCAACAAAGTCCAGGAGGGCCTGGGGAGTGGGGCCAGTCCAAATAATAGTATCTGACATGAATGTAGTTCGTTTTCCATGTGTTATTTTAAGCACTTTACATACAAAAAACGCTTAATTCTCACATCAACCCATGAAACAGGCATTGTTAGCCTAATTTTATGGATCTGGAAAAGGATTTACAGAGAAATTAAATGAACTGCCCAAATTCACCCAGCTAGTAGGGTTTAATCTAGCTAGGGAAGGTGTAGGTTGTCTGGATCTAGAGTTGTCGTTGTTGCTGTTGTTTTTAAGATTTTATTTGACAGAGAGAAAGCACGCGTGCAGGCCCGGGGGGGGGGGGGGGGAGAGGGAGAGGGAGAGGGAGAGGGAGGAGCAGACTCCCTGCTCAGCAGGGAGCCACATCGGATGTGGCGGATCCCAGGACTCTGGGATCAAGACCTGAGCCGAAGGCAGACCCTTAACGGACTTAGCCATCCACGTGCCCCGAGTCACCATTTTTTTTTTTTTAAAGATTTTATTTATTTATTTGACGGACAGAGATCACAAGTAGGCAGAGAAGCAGGCAGAGAGAGAGGCGGAAGCAGCCTCCCTGCTGAGCAGAGAGCCCCAATGCAGGGCTTGATCCCAGGACCCTGGTATCATGACCCGAGCTGAAGGCAGAGGCTTTAACCTACTGAGCCACCCAGGCGCCCCCGCCTTTTTTTTTTTTTAAGATTTTATTTATTTATTTGAGAAAGAGAGCATGAGCTGGAGGGAAAAGGAGAAGCAGGCTCCCCGCCGAGCAGGGATCCCTGGACCCCAAGACAGCGACCTGAGTTAAAGGCAGACACCCAACCAACTGAGCCTCCCAGGCGCCCGGAGAGTCACTGTTTTTAAGCACAATCCTCTTCTGCCACGAAACAGGCCAGCAGCCAACCCAACTAACACAGGGGTGCACGAGAGGCTAGTGACAAACGAAGAGAAACTTAAAGTCACAGGCAATGAAAATGCAAGGAAATATGGAGTTTAAACAAAAATAAGGGGGCTGGGGTGGGAGGTAGTGAGGGTTTGCCAATATCTGCTCCATCTCCCCAATATCGGAACTTCCAGGTGCCCCTAATGCCTCCCAATCCCTGGATCTTCTCCATTCCTCCTAGGACCCTGGCCTCCAACCCTTGAGACTCACTATCATTGAGTGCTGGGTTTGAATTCTTGATGTAAGCAGAGAATTTGGCAAATATGTCCAGCCCCGCCGTGTTGGACTCAGGGTTCAGAGCTGCCAGCTTGGGGTACCTGAAAGCCAGTAGGAGAAACAGGAGAAGCTATCTTCCAGGGAGGAGCCTCAGCTCCCCTGCTCCAGCCCACCACCATTTTGGTTTTCCATTTCTTCCACCTCCCTCTCCCCTAGAATCTCCCAGCTACCCAACCCTTCCTTTCCAAGTGCCCTTGTACCTGGGAGGGCACAGCACCGCCTCTAGAAACTCTTCAATCTTGTTGGTGTCTGTGTGCACTTCCGTGCCATACAGCAAGAATGGGAGCTGCCCTCCTGGACACAGCTTCTGCACTGTCTCCGTCCTCCTGGAGAACAGGCCAGGCATCAGGACGGGAAAATGGGGTCAGGGAGAATCAGAAAGGGGAGATGAAGCATGTGGGAAGAAAAAGGAGCTCTGGGGGGAGGGCAGGGGGGAAAAGGTGCAGGATGAAAGGACTAGGATGGGTGAGCGCACACACAAACGGGGTGTTAGAGGAACAGAAATTGGCCCACCTCTTGGTGTCAACAGTGGTGACGTTGAAGGTGACTCCCTTGAGCCAGAGCACCATGAACAGTCTCTGGGAGAAGGGGCAGTTCCCAATCTTGGCCCCATCACTGCCAGCCTGAAAAGTAACCCCCACCCCAAGGTTAGGCCTGGTATACCCCACCTACCCCAGGCCATTCTCTGCCCACCCCTCCTCCCAGATCACACCGTTTTCTGCCTAATCATGACACACAGTCTCAGGGCTCACAGCTCTCCCCAGACATGGGCTCTCCACTCTGGAGGCGGAGTAAACCTAAGGGCAGATTAGCGGGAAAGTTTTCTGCAAAGGTCAGCTTCTGGTTCCCCCCAGAGTTCAGGACAGCTGGGAGGTAGGCAGAGGGATTGGGTTTGGGAGAACTCGGGAGGACCTGGACCCTAGAGAGGGAAGACAAACAGTAATGCAGTGTTACCTGCTATCCTAAGCACTTTACATACAAAAGCGTATTTAACTCTCCCATATCCCTAGAGAGGGACTTTGGTGAGGCCAGGGTTGTAGGCTAGAGGCCTGGATTCCTGGATTCCTGGATTCCTGAAGGGAGTAGAGCCTGAGAATGGGCAAGGTACCATGGGGTTTGGAAGCCAGAGTTCTGGTTCTCTATACCTCCACCCTCTTTCTGGCAGCTGGGTGGGGAGTCAAGGGGCCCAGGGCCTCTAAAGATGTAGAGGGCTTTGCAGAGGGGGGCTGCCCTCTAATTGGCAAGTGGTGACCTCATCCCCCAAGGGACCTCCCCCTGGGCTGAGAGTGATTCATCTCACACTGTCTCTGCCTCAGCGGCTTCCTTCCTGGCAAGGAGTGGGGGCAGGGACCTGTGAGGCTGAGGCCTGGGCAGCGGAGGGCCACCTTCCTCTTCCCCATACACTACTTGCGGGGTCTCCCAACACATGGCCCTGGCTCCAGATGACTCTCCTCACACTGGACCCAAGGCCAGACTCTGTAGGGCAGCCTCACCCACGAATAAAAATAGCCCTTGAGGCGAGTGTGAGTGAGGTGGGGACCACACCTAAGGGGGGCGGACCCAGGCACGGCTGGGCACAGGGAGAAGGAATGACCTCCCCAGAAGCCCCAAGCAGCAAGGAGGGGAAAAGCAGCCGGAACGCACAAAGAAGGACGAACAAAGGGGGGAAGTGGAGAGAAAGGCGGCAGGAAAGTGAAGGGTGGGGAAAATGTGCAAACAAGGAGGCACAGACGGAGAAGGAGGTGCAGAGATGAGGTCGGGGATTGGGTAAGAATGCCCCTGCAGTGGGGAGGGGAGAAGAGCAGAGAGAGTGAAGTCCGCTAGTCCGCTGTCTGCGCTTTCATCTCCAAAGGCCAAAGGATCACCGTTCCTCATCCACACCCAGTGAGAGAGGACAGAGCTGGGCGACTCTTTCTCCTGTTTCTAAAACCCCCAAACCGTAAACACCCTAACCCAGATCTCTTCCTCCTTCTGATCCCTCTCCCCACCTATCCCCCTGGGAGCCCCAGCTAAACTCCCATATGGTCACCTCCCTTTTTCTCGCTTCTCCAAGTCCCGCTTCTCCAAGTCCCGGGGACCCTTCCGGGCCCACCCTCTCTCCGGTCGCACTGCTAGAACCCCACTCCCATTCTCCATCTCCTTCCACCCCACCAGTCCTCCGCCAGGGATCTCCTTCCAGCCTTCCCCGCCACACCCTCTTCCTTGAAACCTGCCCTGCCACAGACTCTCTCTCTCTCTCTCTCTCTCTCTCGAACACTTCTCCAAGTCTCTCCCAAGACACCTCTCACTCTGGTCTTCTCTTCTGACCACATGTCCTGATGTTTCCCTCTGACCCTCCCAAACCCTGTTGAGTCCCACTGCCCCCTTCTCTCCCCGTCTTTCCATCAGCTTGCCCCCCCCCCCAACCACCGTGAATAGTCTCAACTCCTGGGACCTCTTATCTACCTTCTGGCCCTTTAAGCTGCTGAAACTTGCACTTCTACAAACTTTTCAGGGTCGAGCACAGAATTCTCATTACCTGCACTCACAACAACCGTCTTCCCCTCCCCAGGCGAGGCCACCCCCAACAACGCGCGCACACTAAAGACTGCACGTGGGGTTGGGTGGGGGTCAAGGAGGGAAGCGACTGGGGAGTCAAGACTGGAGCTGGGTCAAGGTGAGAGTTGCCTTCCAGGAATGGGGAGGCCGGCCTAGGAGCGAGAAGGTGTTCCTACCTTCACGAACAATTCAACCTGGGGTTGTTCTTCAGCCATGGTTGCGACGGGGACCAGGAAGCGGCCGGCGCTGGGGGAACTGGGAGGGGCCCGAGCCGGGGAAGGCGGGTCTCACAGGCAGGGATTCTCTCCCCCAGACCTAGGGCTGTCCCTTCAGCGCCACACAAGCCCGAAGAGACCCGCTCACGCAAGACCCGGCTTCCCCACCAGCCCAGCGTACCCCACACCCCGCCCCTCCAGCTCTGTCCCCTCCCGGGCTAGATCAGGGAGCCGCTGACTCACCGACCGGCCCCGCCCTGAACCTGGGGAGGGGACAGGAGGGGGGCGGGACTCGACGATCTAGGCAGTGGGTCCGGAGTGGGGAACCTCAGGTCTCCTAGAGGATAAAGGATGGGGGTGTTAAGGAGAGGGAATCCTGGGAACCTCCGTGTTTCTCCACCCGTCTCCTTGAACACAGTTTTTTTTTTTTCTGCCTCAGTTTCCCTGCTGCATTAATCAGAGGACACTCCCACTCCACCCTCACACAAGAAACGACCCCAACAGCTTGGTCAAGCCCATGAGGTCCCAGTGGGGAACTTTAGAATGTGAAGGTGGTCGTTTATTCCTTTTCTCACATTCCTTCCAGACTCCAGCGGGACCGACTCGGAAGTAGACACTGAGATTGGGGGAAGAGAGTGGTGAAAGGTAGAGGAGGTGATGGGAGGGGAGACATCCAAGCCTCCTGCTAGGGAAACAAGAAGCTGAGCCAAAGGGCCTCATATCTGGGGGAGGTCAGCTCCTCCTCAGTAGCCTAGTCAGCTTAAATGCTTCCACTTCTGCCCCCATTGTGGGGCCCCTTCCTGTGCCCCTTGTCCTTTTCTCACTGATACGTTGAAGATGAGAGAATGGGGGCGGGTGGAGAGTGGGGTTATTACGGCCCTAGAATAGAGTTGCACTGATCCTGGAGGGGATGGTAGCTGGTCTTAAGCAAAGATCAGAAGGCATAATGTAAGTGGAGTCCTTGGGGACACAAATAAGTAGGGAGGTAGAAGAAGAGTAACTTGATATTTGGAGGTTCTGTCAAATTCTTTATGAGCTGCTGAAAAATGGCTTAAAAATATGTCCTCCAAACTGGACACATTCCGGCCTCCATATCTTGAATCTCTCTCCTACCCTACCATACCTTCTCTTTCTTTCTCACCACCTGCTGTCTAACAGACCTACAGTTACAGAAAAACACAGTGGAAGTGTAAGGACATAGAGGAGCAAAACAGGACTTGACACTGAAAGAAAAGGAGACTTCGAGGAGGACTGGGGTGGAGTGAGAGTTGTGCTGCTGGAAACCAGCAGTTAGTGGTTTCCTCTCCTGCTTCCTCTTCTGTGGGTTTTCGCCTCCCTGGGGGAAGGCCTATCTCTCTCCTCCCCAGTGAGAAGATATATTCAGTGTTTGCTCCCTTGAATTGTAAGATCCTGTAAGGTTGTAGGATGATTTCATGAGCGTGTGTGTTGGGGGGGAGGGTCTCCTCCATGGGTGATCCTCAGGTTCTGCACACAAATCCCTTCCACATGAGGAAAGGAGGTCAAAACACCCCTACTCAGGACCCTCTTCTGTTCCAGCCAATCAATGTCTATCAGAGAATCTGCCCCACAAAGATCTCCCTTGTGGGAGATGCCTCAGGCAAATGGGGCCAGGCCTGAGCTCAAACAGGTTTTGGCAGCTTCTTTCCTGCCTTTTTCTGTCCTACGGCTTTATGGCTAGAGCTGGTTTGATCATCAATATTGACTTTGGGTGGCTGGCATGGCTACCCACAAGGTATTTCTCCTTAATTTCCCAGATGACAGGTAATGCTGCCCTCTCCTGGTACTATCTAGCAGTGCTCCCTGGGCTGCGCCCCCAAATCCTCCATCAGAGAAGTTTCCCTCTGGTCTCACCTCCTTACCCCTGCTTTTCTCCTATCTCAGTATCTAACCTTTCCTTCAAAGGGTGGCTTTTTATTTCACTCCCTCGCCTTCCTTGGCTTGGTAAACCAGTCTCTAATCTCTTTCACCCCGGATTGGAAGGTGTGTCCCTCCCTGACACGCCTTAGAGTTGTGACGTCTCTTCCAGGTTTCCATAGCTCCATTGCTCAACAATTTGCCAGGGGTAACCATTAACCTAGTCCTTAACTCCCTCCCCTACCTTTCTTGCTAGAGGGGATTTTCCAGTCCTTGCGTGGTAGAAGCAGGTTAACCCACCATTTTCTCTCACCTCCTGGATGGGATCTCCCCATCTCAGGGTACCTAGGACAAAGTTGGAGAGGAAGATGCATTTTAAGGGATTTTATTGTTTTATTTTTCATTTAACTTAATTTTTTTACAAAAAGATCATATTTATTTATTTGTCAGAGAGAGAGAGCACAAGCGGGGGAGCAGCAGACTGAGGGAAAAGCAGGCTCCCCGCTGAGCAAGGAACCTGATGTGGGGCTTGGTCCCAGGATCCCAAGATCATGACCTGAGCTGAAAGCAGACTCTTAACTGACTGAGGCACCCAAGCATCCCAAGGGATCTATTTTTAAAAGTACATATTTATTTCTGTCCCCCTCATAATCTCCTTGCTTCTCTTCTCACACACACTAGAAGGTAAGCTTCATGAAGCCTGTAATTAATGTTCAGTACTTTGAGTCTGCCACCTGTTCCAGAGTAGGCACTAAATAGTTGCTGGGTGAGTGAATGACACCCCTCTGTCTTTAGGGGTGTGGGTGTGTGCACCTGCAGAGGGGTATAGATATGTCTCACTGGGGGGCGTAGGTGTTCTCAGGTCTACTCTCCACTGGAGTTTGGTGTAATTTGAACACTTCTACGCTCCTCTGGGGAGACCAAAATTTAAGTCAGGCGCAGTATTGCCCTCCTGGGGGTGGTCATACCCTGCATCAAGGAAATAGGCAAAGGAGGACTAAAAAATAGGAGTCTCACTTATTTCTGCTTATTTGAAATATTAGTAGCTCTTACTACTTTTCCAGTAACTGTCCTAAGCTTTCACAAATATGAACTTGGTACAAATTTATTTTTTTAAGATTTTATTTATTTGTCAGAGAGAGAGAGCACAAGCCAGGGGTAGCAGCAGGCAGAAGAAGGAGAAGCAGGCTTCCTGCTGAGCCATGGGGGGCGGGGGGGGGGGACTCAATCCCAGTACCCTGGGATCCTGACTTGAGCCGCGGGCAGACGCTTAACCAACTGAGTCGCCCAGGTGTCCCTCGTGGGTACAAATATTAATTTAGAATTGTTGGCATAGGCTTAATTAGTGTTGCTTATCTCCACTCTCCAGAAAAAAATGCAACTCGCGCCTGCCCCTTTAGCCAGCTCCCCCCTCAACACCCCTAGACCAGTTCTCCGGGCTCTGACTCGAGCTCCCCTTCCGACTTTCTCACAGGCTCTACCTCGCGTCAATCAAAGCCTAGAAACCGGGAAGGCCAGAGGCCCGAATGCCAGGCAACCGCACGGGCGGGAAGTTTGAACGTTCTGGCACCGCCCCATACGCGAGTAGGCCAATCAGTGGCCAGCCGCCCCAACCACTGCCATTCTCTCCTCTCTCGCGCTCCGTTGGATCTCCAGGCAGGATCCGGATCTCTCCGGCCAATAGCCGCTACGAAGGGCGGGGCGTGTGCGCGCGCACCTAGTCCTCACGCCAGTAAGCTTCTCCTGCGGGCGCAAGGCTGCTAGGGACGCGGTTTCGGGCACGTAGCAACCCAGGTGACAGAAAACGCGGGAAAACGCCGCGAGCTGCACACGGCTGGGGTGGGAAACTCAGGAGGTTAAGGCTGCGGTCGTGGGGGTATAACTGGTAATGGCGGAGAGAGGAGAGATACATACCCGCCTCCCACAGGGCCCTCCAGCCAAAGTACAACCTCCGCGTGACCGAAATGGGGGTGGGGCGAGTGAAGTTTTGCATAGTCTGGACGTTAGTGACGTACCTGAGAAGTCACATGTCAAAGTGTCCACAGACTGGGCGCCGGGTGGCTCAGTGGGTTAGGCCTCTGCCTTCGGCTCGGGTCAGGATCTCAGGGTACTGGGATCGAGCCCCACGTCGGGCTCTCTGCTCGGCGGGGAGCCTGCTTCCTGCCTGCCTCTCTCCCTACTTGTGATCTCTCTGTCAAATGAATAAATAAAATATATTTTTTTAAGATTTTATTTATTTGACAGAGATCACAAGTAGGCAGAGAGGCAGGCAGAGAGAGAGGAGGAAGCAGGCTCCCTGGTGAGCAGGGAGCCCGACGCGGGGCTCGATCCCAGGACTCTGGGATCATGACCTGAGCCGAAGGCAGAGGCTTTAACCCACTGAGCCACCCAGGCGCCCCTAAATAAAATATTTTTTTAAAAATGTCCCACAGATGTTAAAGACAAAATGTTACCGCAGCTCTCCTCGGCCCTCGCCGCCCTGCACCTCAGCCCCCTCCCAGAAGTCCTGGGTGGGTTTGCGTTTCTGCGCACCCCCTACCCCAGGCTCCTTGCGGTGAAACCTCGCTCCTGAACTGCCTTCATTTTCTGCACCCGCAGAACCTCCGAGGCCATGGCCTCCGTCGGAGCGATCCCAGGCAGGACGCCGCAGAGCTCGGGGCCCCGGGCAGCCTCAGCCGGCTTTCCCAGCCCGGCCCCGGTGCCAGGCCGCGGGGAGGCGGAAGAGGAGGAGAAGGAGCAGGAGCTGGCCGAGGTCTTTGGGGTGGCCTTGTTGTGAGCAGGCTCTTGGGTCCGGAGAGCGGAGCTTTGGTTGGCACCTCGGGATGTTAGAATAAATGGGCTGGGAAGAGCTAGCTAGTCGCATGCCTCCGCTGCTTCACCTTAATGAACCGGGATGATGATGACTCTCAAGGGTTTGATAAAATGATTACAGTTAAGCGAGACATGGCATAACCCTGCATAACCCAGAAGTTCAAATATGTTTCCTTTCTTCCTCCCGGGACAGACCCATCTGTGTGTCCTGTGGGCTTCAGGATACTTGGGCATTGCCTATTACGACACTAGTGACTCCACCATCCACTTCATGCCAGATGCTCCGGATCAGGAGAGTCTCAGGCTTCTCCAGAGAGGTGGGGGCACAACCATGGGTTCCTCTGTTCTGGGACTGGACGTGTATTTCAGTCATATATCCTCACCTGACTCAATCTATTTTATTGACTCCTAGAGGCTCTCTCTGTTGTTTATAAGAATTCATTTCATTATTCAAGGGACATTTATTAGGTGTTTACAGTGTATCAGGTGCTGGACATATAGTCCTGGGCAGATCAGTCATGTCTGTCCTTCAGAGGTTTATAGTCTAGTGTCAACCTCCAAGCCACTCCTCTTCCCTGGTACCACCTTGACAGTCTCACTACTCTTTTCCAAAACTTCATGCTTGACTCGTACCTATGCTTCCAATGTGCAGAGCACAGAGCACTCCTTACTTTTTGAGGGAGGAAATGAGGGTTTTTTTTTGTTTGTTTTTTGGAGGGTTTCCTGGAGGAGTAAAGGGAGATGCAAGGGAAGGGCTATGGGTTCCCTTTTAGAGGATAAAGATCCTTTAACTTATTTGGTCTCCATTCTTCTTCTAAGTATTGGATGAAATCAATCCCCGGTCTATTGTTACAAGTGCCAAACAGGATGAGAATATGACTCGGTTTCTAGGGAAGCTTGGTAAGGACTGGGTAAGGGAAAAGTGAAAATGGGGAAGGACTAAACTATGAAATATTCCAGGAGACTAAAGGGTCTTGGAGGGAGCTACAGCCAGGAGGCCAGAATTGGGAGAGAGGGAAGGTGGGACAGAAGCAGGGGACTGAGATGTCCCGACCATTGGCCCTTTCTTTGCTTCCCCCACAGCCTCCCAGGAGCACAGAGAGCCGAAGAGACCTGAAATCGTATTTTTGCCAAGTGTGGATTTTGGTACTTCCTTTGCTCTGCCCGGCCCCCAATCCCAGTTTCCCTACCCTTTCTTCTTACTCCAGCCCCATTATCCCAAGTCTCCCCTCAGCTTTATCTCATCCTAACCCTTTGTGTTCTCTAAGTCCCATAACCAGTGTCCTCAAGATCTCTCCTGCTCCCTACCCTTTAATAACCTGAAACCTTGTGAAACTTCCACAGAGACATGTCTACGGTTGAGGGCCTTCCCTGAGAAGAAGGAGTGGTGACACTTTGCGGATAGCTTTGATTGTTGAAAATTTCACCTTTAAGACAAAGCCATTTGTCCCTAAGAAAAAAAGAAAAAGAAAAAGAAAGGCTGATGATCCATAAGACACTTCCATAACCATAACCTTCCCAGGATTGCAAAAAGGATAGTGAATGTTCTATCCTAATTAGTTGTTAAGTGTTAACATTAGTGTTATTCATTCCTCTATTAAAACGATCATTTTAACTCCAGATTCCAAATAGATATCTTCCTGAGTCACTTATCTTTGTCAGGTTGTGCTCTCAGCCAAAGATCTTTATATTAAATGTAAAATAAAGAGAGAATTAGACAGAGTGAAGATTTGGTTCTTGTTTCAGCTCTCCATTAACTGACTGTGGCAGCTTGGCAGGTCACATCATCTCTCTTGCTTCTGTTGTCTCGTTCTTTTTTAATTTTTTTTTTAAAGATTTTGTTGTTTATTTGTCAGAGAGTATTGTCTCATTTTTAAAATGGGGTGAAAAATTGGGCTACGTGAACTTTCTCTCCCATGCCTCCCCCAAAATAGGTCTGGAGATAAGCAAACAGCGCCTCCTTTCTGGAAACTACGCCTTCATTCCAGACTCCATGACTGCCACTGAGAAAATCCTCTTCCTCTCCTCTATTATTCCCTTTGATTGCGTCCTCACGGTGAGAAGGGTCCTGGGATGCAGGGGCTGCGATGTAGCAGGCTGGAGAAAGGGACAAGCACCCCATTTCTGGTTTTGAGTCCTGGGAGATACTAGTCCAGCGCTGGAGAATAATAGTTTTCCCTGGTGGTGTTCAATCTCGAGGACATTGGGATTGACCTCAGCTCCATTCCTGATCCCCTTCCAGGTTCGGGCCCTTGGAGGCTTGCTCAAGTTTCTGGGTCGAAGAAGGATTGGGGTTGAACTGGAAGACTATAATGTCAGCGTCCCCATCCTGGGCTTTAAGAAATTTGTGTTGTACGTGATTCACCCTAACCTCAAGCAAAGTTAGGTGGGATTGGAAGGCCTGAATAGTAAGATGGGTGGGGGGGTGCAGGAAGTGGGCGATGTCCTATCGGGTAAAGTGCCCTAGGACATACAGGGGCACCTGAAGGGGATATAGAGCTCTGGGGAGAAGACTGAGAAGGAACCTAGCAATGAACTCACACTGCCCCTACCCCAGCCACCTTCGCTTTTGCTTGTTTTCTGTCCTCAGGACCCATCTGATAAGCATAGATCAAGACACGTACAGGTAAGGAGATGGAGGCAGGTTGTCATCGCCAGGGAGGGAAAAGGATTAAGTTTAATGCTATAATAATCCTAATGAGGCTCCAGTTTCTTCAGTCCTGGGGTTATTAAGGTCTCTCTCCTTGAGGGAAAGGGAAGAGAGGGCGAGGAGAAAGGAAGAAAGGCACAAAGGTGTCAAATAGATATCCTGCCTTCCTGAGTCACTTATCCTAAAGAGACAAACTGAGGCAGAGAGGAGTGCAGGACAGATCTCACAGCAAACCCTTGTCCTCAGGAGCATGTTCCCAACCTCCATTCCACTTTCCTAGTTCCTTTTAAAAACCCAAGTTACTTCAAACTCCTCCATTTCTCCCCGACAGTGTTCTGCAGATATTTAAGAGTGAGTCCCATCCCTCAGTGTACAAAGTGGCCAGTGGACTGAAAGAGGGGCTCAGCCTCTTTGGTAAGTATGCCCCTTCCCTCATCCCTCACTGCAAAAGCCTGCCAGAAAAGCCGCAGCCTCCAAACACGTGTCCCAGCCCCCTTCTCCCCACTTCACTCCCACTGCCAGATGTCTCTTCCACTCCCATCCAGCTCTCTTAGCCTCTTTGTACCTTCCCTGAGCTTAGGCATCTCCTCTCGCCCACAGTTGCCCAGTGTCATTAGCCTATCATCTCTGTCTTTACCAATTCCATGTTCATTCCTTGGGCTTGTATGACTGTTTCTGCTAGTTGAGCACCTGTCCAGGGACTTGGGGAGGCCCAGCGTAGAGAGAGAGTTACATAACTGCATAACTGCCTGTGTTTTATTGGCATTGAGTCTTTATCAGTTATCTCTGGCTTTAGGGTGTAGTGGGGACATCGCCCCAAATATCTACATGGTTTCACTGTGCATATCTCGGTGGATTTTGTCTAATGTTTACATATACGTGTTGGGCTCTTGGTGATTCGAACTACAACCACTGTGTATTTTTCTGGCTGACTGGTCCTGGGAGTGCCCCTCCCTCCTCTAAGCCCATGTAAAGTAATCCTGGCTCAGACTTGTGGCCAGGAGCTGGCTTTAGCTGCCTTTGTGTCCTGTATCTGGGGAACGCCCCCAGGCCAGCCTGCCCAACACCCGAACCTCTGGCCCAGATGCCTCGGTTTAGACACATCTACAACATTCCTTTCCCTGCCCCTGCCTTCTAACAAGCTTACTCCTGGCTCCTGCTCCTCCTCACAGGAATCCTCAACAGATGCCGTTGTAAGTGGGGAGAGAAGCTGCTCAGGTGAGTCTCACAGACCTGCCACAGGCTCAGGCCTGCAATCCGAGGCTCATACACATCACTCCATCTGGTGGTAATAAAAGCAACTGCCCTTTCCCAAATGCTGGCTAAATGCATTTAATCCTTATACCAACCCCATGTGGTAGCTAGTGTTATCTTCATTTGATGTTGTTAGCACAAATACATATATGCTCATTGATGATACAGACTTGCACACACACAAGCAGCAGAAACACAGTCACAAAACACTAATCCACACATCGTAATATCTTTTTTTTAATTCAAGTGTAGTTGACATACCATATTATGTTAGTTTCAGGTATACAACATAGTGATTCAACGTTTATATACATTATGAAGTGATCACCACGATAAATCTAGCAACCATCTGTCACCATGTGAAGTTGTTACAATATTATTAACTACATTTCTTAGGCTGCACATTTTCTTTTTTCTTAATAACTAGACGTTTCTACCTCATCTGGTAGGGCTTTATTTAATTTGTTTATTTTTAAAGTATTTTATTTATTGGGGCACCTGGGTGGCTCAGTGGTTAAGCCTCTGCCTTTGGCTCAGGTCATGATCTCAGGGTCCTGGGATCAAGCCCCACATTGGGCTCTCTGCTCAGCGGGGAGCCTGCTTCCCACTCTATCTCTGTTTGCTGCTCTGCCTACTTTTGACCTCTCTCTCTCTGTCAAATAAATAAAATCTTAAAAGTAAAAGATTTTATTTATTCATTAGACAGAGAGTGGGAGCAGAAGCAGGGGGAGTGGCAGGCAGAAGGAGAGGGAGAAGCAGACTCCTCACCAAGCAGGGAACCTGATGTGGGACTCGATCCCAGAACCCTGGGATCATGACCTGAGCTGAAGGCAGACGCTTAACCCACTGAGCTACCCAGGCACCCTGGGCTTTATTCATTTTTTTTTTAAGATTTTTTTAAAAAAAGATTTTATTTATTTGAGAGAGAGAGAGAGAGAGAGAGAAGGAGCAGAGGGAGAGGGACAAGCAGACTCCCTGCTGAGCAGGGAGATTTAGGCAGGCCTCTATCCCAAGACCCTGAGATCATGACCTGAGCCAAAGTCAGATTCTCAACCAAATGAGCCACCCAGGTGCCCCTAAAAGATTTGTTTAATTTTAAGTACAATATACCCCCCAACGTGGGGCTCCAGCTCACTATCCCAAGATCAAAAGTCACATGTTCTTCTGACCAAGCCAGCTATGCATCCAACATGGTACTATCTTTAATTATAAAAACCATACTTCAAATTTAAACTATTTTCTGATGACTTTCAAAATTGTGTCTTTGGTTCCGACTTCTGTATGTGGAAGGTGCACCTCACATCATCGCCGTTTGCAATTTCCACAGGCAGTTCAAACTCAGAGCATCTAAACTGATGCCCATTGGACCTGTTCCTCTTCCTGCATCCTTTTTTTTTCTGGCTAATGGCATTGCTGGCAATACTGCTCAAGCGCTGAACCTTGGATTGATGCTTCGCTTTCATCCTTCATATTCAATTATTCACTAAGGCCTATTGATTCTACCCTGAGTTGTCTCCCTTCCTCTTCCCACTGCTCTAATTCCGACTATAATGTTTTCTAACCTAAAGCATCACAGTCACCTTCAAATTGGTCTCTCTGCCTCTAATCTCTTCTTTCTCTAATCTGTCCTTCATACCAAAATACTTGTCATTCCAAAATAGATATCTGAGCGTGTCACTCCACTTTTTTAAACCTTAAGTAGAAACAAAATAACAGAAACCTCAGGAGACTTCCCCATTCCCGGCCGGGGTGAAGATCAGCATCCTCAGCAGTGTGGTGTTCAGAGCCCCTCCCACTTACGTCAACTTGAATCTCCATGATTATCTTCTGAGCCCTGCTTAAATCCTTTCTCCCTGGATCCACCCTATATTCCAATCCTTTGGGCCACTTTCCATCATGGAAATAACCAAGCCTGTGTTTATGCAGTTCCTTCCAGAAAGTCTCTCCTGTGTTCTTCCCCTGTCAGAATCTTACATCCTCTTCAAGGTGCAAGCCCACTATCACCTTTTCCGTGAAACTTTCACAGGCACCTGTAGGGAGACTGGCACCCATCTTCCCGTTGCTTAGTGCCTGTTTATGTTTTCTGGTTGCACTGTCACATCAGCTTGGAGTTAGTGGTCAGTGAACCCGCTCGCTCTCATAACTGCAAGCTCCATACAGGGGTCCTGCCTGTGGCCTCAGTGCCTGGCACATGGCCTTGGATGTGGTAGACCCAGTGAGTGAACATGGTACCCAGATGCAAGCCTGCTGGTCACATCTCTGCAGACTCAGAGCTGAAAACCTTGCTAGCCCACAGATGCACAATTCTTCCCCCACCTCACCTGCCCTGCATTGTGTGTCTTTTGGAGGTTAATTTAGGATAATCCCTGAGGTCATCTCCAGGTAATTGGGATGATTTAATTACCCCACATTCTGCAGGTGCAGATCTCTCTCCTCAGCCAGGGATGAGAAGGAAGGAGTTCTTAGGGGAGAAGAGAACAGAGTTTAAGTTGGGAAGGAGTGCAGATCCCCCAGGAAGGTTCCAGTAGGACATGGAATCATAACCTGAATTATGAACTAAGGATCCAATCTGCCCAGCTGGATGGGGCACCAGGAAGATGACGGAATGTCAGGAATGTCACAGTATGCTCTGAAGAGCACTGTCCTAACCCTCTGCACACCTCAGTTCAAGACCCACCTATACTTCTTAAAAGGACAGTGACTTTGGATAAGTATCTGGGGAACGCCCCCAGGCCAGCCTGCCCAACATCCAAACCTCTGACCCGGATGCCTCGGTTTAAAGGCTTATTCTCTAAAGGCTTCATTTTCTCAGCTGTAAAATTAGAAGGTTTAGCTTGTCTAAGATTTCTGCTGGCACTAGCAGTACATAAGTCAGAAAAACCTCAGGATTTTATAAGACAGGAGGCTTGGCAAAGCTCTCCAGGCTGGGGACAGGTGTTCAGTGTGGCCTACACTGCTGCAAGTAGAGCTGTCTGTGGCTAAGGAGCAGAGGTGCCTAAAACCCACCTTGAATCCCACTCAGCCTTTCGCTTCACTCTAACGTGGGGTATCCTAACCCAGGGTAACTGGCCCTCGACTATGGTGTGAGATGCATATCCCCAGGCCCCAGTGTCTCCACAGGTTTCTTATATAAAATAGCATGCCTAATGGCCTACTGTAATGCAGAAAAGAATTCGTGGCTCACATGTCCTTGCAGAATCTCACACTCTTCATAGCCATCAAAAGACAAGGACACCCAGAATTAGACAAACCAGATGAGACATTTATTATTGTATACTAATTTAATTTCTTAGAAAATACCTCAGGCACACAAAGGGTAGAAGTAATGATGATAATGATGATGATGTTATACACCTCTGTGTTTACACCAGCAAAATTAAGAATAAGGCAGAGTTATTAAAGGGGTGCCTGGCTGGCTCAATTGCTAGAGCATGTGACTTGATCTTGGGGTCATGAGTTCAAGCCCCACGTTGGGCATAGAGCTTACTAAAAAAGGGGAGGGGGAGCTGGGTGGCTCAGTAAGTTCAGCATCTGATTTCAGCTCAGGTCATCATCTCAGGGTCCTGGGATGGAGGCCCTGCATCAGGCTCCCCGCTCGGCAGGGAGTCTGCATGTCCTTCTGGCCCTCCCCATGTTCATGCTGTCTCTCTCAAATAAATAAATAAATACTAATTTTTAAAAGTCTTTAAAAAAGACAATTTATTGAAGCCTTGTAAAGTGTCCCTCCCCAGTCCTTTTTTCTCTGCAGAGATGACCATTATCATGAATTGAGGACTTACCATTCTGCATGGAATGGCTATATACTTTTACAGAAGAACAGGAAAAGACTAACGTCTGTGCCATTACACCCAGAGGCACTTTTCACAGCCAAATGCAGATAAACTCATGCTGACTCACCCTCTCCTACTCAGCCGCAGAGAAAGCTGGAGCGTTGGCACACAAATACCTCAATACGCTGCTCTCCCTCTAAATATTGACAAGCGCCATCGCTATCCACATGGAATGACACATGGTCACATCCATCAAAACCAGGATAGACAGAGTCGTGCTCACATGCAGAGATTTTTAGTAGATACGTTGTCAACATACCCGCATAGATAGGACACTGGGCTTGCCAGTACGGATACATATCACCACGATCCCCAGGGCCCTCCAAACATACATCTCAGAAATTGAGATCAAGACAGTGATTGGGGGCTACGTGGCTCAGTCGGTTGGTTAGGTGTCTGGCTTCAGCTGAGGTCAGCCCCGCATTGGACTTCCTGCTCAGCGAGGAGTCTGATTCTCCCACTGACCCTCCCTCCTTCTCAAGCTCACTCTCTCTCAAATAAATAATTTTTTAAAGCTAATTTTATAGATTTCTTTTTTTTTAAGATTTTCATTTATTTATTTGACAGACGGAGATCACAAGTAGGCAGAGAGGCAGGCAGAGGTGGGGGGGGTGGGGAGAAGGGAAGCAGGCTCCCTGCTGAGCAGAGAGACCGATGTGGGGCTTGATCCCAGGGCCCTGAGATCATGACCTGAGCCACCCAGGCGTCCCACAAATAAATAAAATCTAAAAAAAAAAAAAAAAAGACAATGATGACAACAGATGTAATTTCTGGTCTCCCCTACTTTATCCCTCACTTCTAGGCTGTGGTTCACACGTCCAACTCAGGACCTGGGAGAGCTAAATTCTCGGCTGGATGTCATTCAGTTTTTCCTCCTACCTCAGAATCTGGACATGGCTCAAATGCTGCATCGGTTGCTGGGTCATATCAAGAATGTACCTGTGAGCTCAGGGTAGGGGCAGAGAGGTGGGGAAGGGGCTTGAGGGTCAGTAGTGGACATTGGGCTTCTTGGGGGGCATTAAAGTGGGAGAAGTAAAACAATCGTTGTCCCATTGTCTGACTGTAGCTGATTCTGAAACGCATGAAGCTGTCCCACACCAAGGCCAGTGACTGGCAGGTTCTGTACAAGGTAAGGCTGCCCTTCTAGAAGCTTAGAGGTCTAGGTTAAGCCTCTCAGCAAGCAATCCAGATCCTCTGCACTCTGCTCACCCATCTAACTTTATCCCAACACTTTAACAACAACAACAACAACTTTGTATTGTGGAAACTAACAAAAAAAAATTAGAATAATATAATGACCCCCACATACCTACCATGCAGCTTTAACACTTAGACTCATAACCAATCTTGTTTGATGTATATCTTCTCCCCCTTTCTCCTTCCTGGATTAGTTTGAAGCAATTCCCAGCCATTATATCATTTAGTCCATAACTATTTCAGTATGATTGCTAAAAGAAAATTACTTTGAAAAAAGAATAACAAGGGGGCACCTGGGTGGCTCAGTGGGTTAAAGCCTCTGCCTTCAGCTCAGGTCATGATCCCAGGGTCCTGGGATCGAGTCCCACATCAGGCTCTCTGCTCAGCGGGGAGCCTGCTTCCTCCTCTTTCTCTCTCTGCCTGTCTCTTTGCCTATTTGTGATCTCTGTCTGTCTAATAAATAAATAAATGAATCTTAAAAAAAAAAAACAAGCAATACCATGATCTTGCTAACAATTAGCATAATTCTCGAATATCATCAATTGTCTGATGTACACATTTCTTTTTTTTTTAAGATTTTATTTATTTATTTGACAGACAGAGATCACAAGTAGGCAGAGAGAGAGAGGAGGAAGCAGGCTCCCCGCTGAGCAGAGAGCCCGATGTGGGGCTAGATCCCAGGACCCTGGGATCATGACCTGAGCTGAAGGCAGAGGCTTTAACCCACGAGCCACCCAGGCACCCCTGATGTACACATTTCTAATCCTCTCTTAAATGCCATGATTTAAAAAAAAAAAAAAAACGTTTTGTTTAATTAGGATGCAAATACGTTCAACATATATAATGGGATGATGTCTCTTGAAGTCACCTTTGTGGGTTCCTTTTTCATTTCACTGTTCTCCCTCCATCTCTATCTCAATATTTAGCTCTCTTTTTCCCCTTGCAAGTTATTTGGTGAAGAAGTTGGATTGTTTGCCCAGTAGTTTTCCTTAACCTGGATTTCGCAGATTACATTCTGTACGTGTTTTTGGCATGTTTTACTCTGTTCTAGAATTTTTTTTAAAGATTTTATTTATTTATTTGACAGACAGAGATCACAAGTAGGCAGAGAGGCAGGCAGAGAGAGAGAGGAGAGAGCAGAGAGCCCGATGTGGGCCTTGATCCCAAGACCCTGGGATCATGACCTGAGCCGAAGGCAGAGGCTTTAACCCACTGAGCCACCCAGGCGCCCCTAGAATTTTTTTTTTTTAAAGATTTTATTTACTTATTTAAAAAATTTTTTTTTTAATTTATTTATTTGTTAGAGAGAGCGAGTGAGTGAGCACAGGCAGACAGAGTGGTAGGCAAGAGGCAGAGGGAGAAGCAGGCTCCCCGCCGAGCAAGGAGCCCGATGTGGCACTTGATCCCAGGACGCTGGGATCATGACCTGAGCTGAAGGCAGCCGCTTAACCAACTGAGCCACCCAGGCGTCCCTATTTACTTATTTGACAGAGATCACAAGTAGGCAGAGAGGCAGGCAGAGAGAGAGGGGGAAGCAGGCTCCCTGCTGAGCAGAGAGCAGGATGCGGGGGGCGATCCCAGGACCCCGAGATCATGACCTGAGCCGAAGGCAGAGGCTTAACCCTCTGAGCCACCCAGGGGCCCCTTTAATATTGTTTTATAAGCAGAGGAGTATAATGCTTGATATGTCTGTCTCTCCTTTTGTGACATTAGTGGCTTTGATGTTTAATACTGAAGTCCATTAATTTCTTAGGGATTACAAAATAATGTTACTCTGTCATTCTTTCTCCATTTATTAGTCTGAATGTTTCTGTAAAGAGAAATTTCCTCTCATCTGCTTTTTGGTTACTCAGTGGTACATTTAATATAATAGAAACTGCTTGATTTTCTCCCCTGCCTTTATTTACCAGCTCTCAGCATATAGGAAATTACTAGTTCCCTAACACCCTCCATCCCCCAAGGTAGCCAGTGTGGTTTTTGTTGTTTTAGTATCATCATGAGCTCAGATTTACACATGTGTTTCAGTCCATTGCATTTTTAATATTTCTGCATGTTCAGATTATTCCATCTGTGGCCAATGGGAGCTTCTTCATGTTGTCTTCTGAGTACTTTAAACATGACCCCAGTAGATGTCCCCACTTGATAGCTTCCCTCATGCTCTCTGGTTTGACAAGATGTACCAGATATATCATTTACATCTCCTGGTTCTTCTTCTTTTTTTTTTTTAATTTATTTTAAGTAATCTCTGTACCCTAAGCGAGCTTGAACTCACAACCCTGAGATCAAGAGTTGCATGCTGTGCTGACTGAGCCAGCCAGGCACCCCTACATCTCTTGGTTCTGATCCAGAATCAGACATTTCTCCAAAGAGCGCTGGTTCCTTTTAGTGAAAAATGGCATTTCTGTATCACAGTTTGAATCCTAGAGGGTGCACAGCATGTTTTGCTTATTGCTTTAAAGGCTTTTCTGCAGACATATCTAGGAATTTTTAAAAAGTAAAATACATGATAAATTGGTACTGATGCCAGCAATTTAAATTCAGAAGCACAGGGTTCTTACCTTGTATATTCCTGTATTATCCTCTTCAACACTCCTTCTTGCATAGTGGAAATTCTGGTTCTCAGTAACAGTAGGAATGATAAGATCAGAATATCACTCATTTGCTTTTTCTGACATTACATCCACAACAATCTTAGTATAGCAATACCAGCACTACTACCAACGATATTATTGCTGAAAATAATTTAAGATTTTTTTTTGGGGGGGAAGAAGGGAAGTTCTTTTTGTCCCTACTAAGGATAGTCATATTACTGTGTTTTAGTCACTTGGAATAGTTCCTCTCTGTGCAGTTATATCACTACCTGAATATACATTCGTGTTCATATGTTTCATTCTATTTTTGATTTTTAGGAATTAGCTTTAAATATTTAATTTCATGTTTATATTTTTATTTATAATTATATAAATTAGAAATAAAATTAATATATTAATTATTAATTACATTATATAATATGTAATATTAATTATGTATTAATTAATTATAATTTTATAATAGTAATTTATATCAATATATTAATATTAATATACAATTATAAACAAACACAAATTATATTTATATTTATAATTATGTAAAATGTTAACACAGCTCCAAAATGTAATCTCCCAAACAAGGTATAGGCAACTAATTTTAGTTTCTGTCTTTCTCTCCCTTTCCACCTAATAACATTTTCTTTAAAAATTTTTTAAGATTTGGCTCAGTTAAGTTTCTGCCTTCAGCTCAGGTCATGATCCCAGGGTCCTGGGCTTGAGTCCCGCACTGGGCTCCTTGCTCATCGGGGAGCCTGCTTCTCCCTCTGCCTGCTGCTCCCCCTGCTTGTATTCTCTCTCTCCCACGCTCTCTCTCTGGCAAATAAATAAATAAAATCTTTAAAAAAAAGATTATTATAAAATTTTTAAGATTTATCCTTCTGTTGTTTTGTTTTAACTTCTTTTTTAAAAAATAATTTAAGGAGCACCTGGGTGGCTCAGTGGGTTAAGTCTCTGCCTTTGGCTCAGGTCATGATCTCAGGGTCCTGGGATCGAGCCTCACATTGGGCTCTCTGAGGGGCGCCTGGGTGGCTCAGGGGGTTAAGCCTCTACCTTCAGCTCAGGTAATGATCTCAGGGTCCCGGGATCGAGCCCCGCATCGGGCTCTCTGCTCGGCAGGGAGCCTGCTTCCCTTCCTCTCTCTCTGCCTGCCTCTCTGCCTACTTGTGATCTCTGTCTGTCAAATAAATAAACATTGGGCTCTCTGCTCAGCAGGGAGCCTGCTTCCCCCCCACCCCTGCCTGCCTCTCTGCCTACTTGTGATCTCTGTCTGTCAAATAAATAAATAAATAAAATCTTTTTAAAAATTTAAGACATAAAGAAAAGCTTCAAAAATTGCACAGGGTGTTCTCATATACCTTTCTTTCACTCAGCTTCCCTTAATGTTAATATATTATTTAAAAAAATGTTAACATGTTACATAACCATAGTCCAGTTATCTCATATTTTATTTTATTAATTATAATTCAATGCTATTGTTTATTTTTGCTCAGGTTTTTCTAGTTTCGAGCCTTGAGAGTTCTTTTCAGATTGACTTTTAATCTGCCCATTTGGCCTTCAGATTGACTTTTCAGATTCAGATACTGCCCTTCTGACATGGCCCCCAGTGCATTTCTGAACATTTCCTAACTTGCTGCAACTACAAGATGCTCCAGGATCATACTTTCCTTGCCCCAGCCCTGGAATCAACCATTTCTCCAAGGAGTCCTGGTTACTTTCTTTGGAGAATAGTATTAGAAACCAGGATCTGGACACTAGATGTGGTTATTGCTACTGGGGTATCTCACTTCTCACCAGAGACAGAGCTAAGAAATAGATCCATGTATGGTAACCCATGCATTCATACCTATATTCCTAAATCTATCTATATGTTAAAGAACCCACGAGTTCATTCTTACACCTCTGATTCCAGGTCAATACCACAGGGGGTTTTCCTCCTTTCCTCATTTGTAACTTCCTTCTCTGACAGTGTGAAACCTGCTTCTCATTATCTATAGCAATTTTCTTTGAACATGAACAGTTATATGTGATTGTTTGTATATTGCATTTCCACTACTCTGCATTCATCCTCTGCTTCAGCCTGGCCAGGCTATGCATTTGGGCACTCTGCTAAGGAGACCACTCTATTCTTTTTTTTTTTTAAGATTTTATTATTTATTTGACAGAAACACAGCCAGAGAGGGAACACAAACAGGGGGAGTGGGAGAGGGAGAAGCAGGCCTCCTGCCGAGCAGGGAGCCTGAAGCCCATGACCCCAGGACCATGACCTGAGCCAAGGGCAGACACTCAACTAACTAAGCCACCCACGTTCTGCTTGGTATAGTGTGGTGTTTCAATGCCAGCCATGTGGGTTCAAATCCCAGCTCTTTTGTTTACTCTCTGTGAGACCTTAAGCAAATTTTTTTATTTCTTTGTGCTTCAGGTTTGTTGTTTGTAAAATGGAGATAATGCTAGTCCCTATCTCCTAAGATTATTTTGAGGAATGAATGAAGTTAACATATGTGAAGAGTTTAGAATATTGCCTTTCACTTAGTAAACATTCAGAAAGTGTTAGCTTTTATTCCCACTGCTGTTTTCCCTGCTCATGCTCTCAACCAGAACACCCTCGTTCCTTTGAATAGCCTTATTCATGACCTAGTTTGGTTGTTTGTTTTGTTTTTGTTTTTTTGAGAGAGAGAGAGCGTATGCACACACTTGGCCAGTGAAGGTGGGAGTGGGCAGAGAGAGAGGGAGGGAGAGAATCTCAAGCAGGCTCCATGCCTGTGTGGAACTTGACTCCAGACTCAATCCCAGGACCCTGAGATAGTGACCTGAGCCGAAATCAAGAGTCAGGCGCCCAGTCAACTGAGTCACCTAGGGGCCCCTCGTTTCCTTTTCTCTGTAAAGATATCTCCAATGATGTTATCCCGAGTTAGTCTTATTCTCTGATCTTCCTTAATAATTTTAGTCAGTTTCATAACTTGATCAGTCTTTTTTGTGGGTAGCCATTGTTTTTGGTGCTTGTTTGTTTCCATCATGGCTAGATTATAAACCTTTGATTCATATACTTGGGTCCTGTGCCATCGAGTAAGGCTCAGTAGATGTCAGTGTGTCCACGCTGTCTAACCTTGGCAGCCACCTCAGGGCACTGACCTTCACCCTCCGGAATTAACTGTCAGTGACCCTCACCCTTTCTCTCTTCCTGCTCCCTTACCTCAGTGTGTCTTGCCCCTTCTGTGCATGTAATTCTCTGCCTTTCATATCCCCTTTTCTCTTTCTCCTTCCTCAATATGAAATCCTCTCCTCTACTAAAGCACCTACCACTTTATTTTTAAATCTTCTGGGTGTATTTCTGTTTTCCTCACTAGACCATGAGCTCCTCTGGGACAGGGGCTACATTTTAGTTCTTTGTGGCCTCAGTGTTGAGTGGAGTGCCTGGCAGAGTTTGACAGATGCCATTTCCTTGTTTATTGTTTCTTCTTTGCCTTTGAGATCTTCTGTCTGTCCTATTGTGTTTTCTCCTCTGTCCTTCCCTGTCCCCTCGCCTCAACCCACTTTCTGTCCATTTCTGCTGCAGACTGTGTACAGTGCCCTGGGTCTGAGGGATGCCTGCCGCTCCCTGCCCCAGTCCATCCAGCTCTTTCAGGACATTGCCCAAGAGTTCTCTGATGACCTGCACCATATTGCTAGCCTCATTGGGAAGGTGGTGAGTGGAAGAATGAGGCAGAGCCCCTGGGGACCTAGGGGGAGAGAGGTGGGATTAGAGGATGGATAGAACTGGCCTCTGGGAAATGTGGTGTTGGAAATGGGAGACATCAAGTTCAGTTGGATGACCAAAGAATGGGATGGTGAGAGGAGTGGGCGGAACATCAGAGGCATGCTTGGAGGGTTAGTGTCAAAGCAGGAAATGCAGGGAGAATAGGGGCCCAAGGAGAGGTGAGGAACAGGACTGGAGACGGTTCTGGGTGATGAGCAATTGGACTTTTGATCTCCTCAGGTGGACTTTGAGGGCAGTCTTGCTGAAAATCGCTTCACAGTCCTCCCCAACATAGATCCTGACATTGATGAGAGTGAGTGTTGGGTGTGCAGCCTGTGAGCCCTGAAACACGAGCCCCACCCAGTGACAGGGTGCCATCATCAATAGGTGGCCACTACAACTGGGGATGGGTTGCTAACATGGCAGGAGCCTTCCTTTTAATACCCACATGTCTTCTACCCTCCTAGAAAAACGAAGGCTGATGGGACTTCCCAGTTTCCTCACTGAGGTCGCCAGGAAGGAGCTAGAGAATCTGGACTCCCGCATTCCATCATGCAGTGTCATCTACATCCCTCTGGTGAGGGCAGGAGGGTGGGTGTAACCCCCAGGGATCTTTTATGGGAGATAGTAGGGTTATGAAGGACAGACTGCTAGTAAGAAAGCTCCTGGAGAAGCTTGAAGATGATGAACACCCGGTGGCAGCGTTAGGCCCCTGAGGGAAGCACTGCAGAATACAGGAATCTTTCTGTCCTCCAGGGAGATAAGGTGCCTGGTACTGTTTTTTTTTTTTTTTTTAAAGATTTTATTTGTTGGGGAGTGCACAAGAACACAAGCAGGGGGAGCGGCAGGCAGAGAGAAGCAGGCTCCTTGCTGAGCAGGGAGCCCGACATGGGACTCGATCCCAGGACCCTGGGATCGCTACCTGAGCCAAAGGCAAACGCTTCACCGGCTGAGCCACCCAGGCATCCCGGTGCTTGGTACTTTATTCCCTGTTTTATCTCTTTACTCTCCTCAGATTGGCTTCCTTCTCTCTATTCCCCGCCTGCCTTCCATGGCAGAGGCTAGTGACTTTGAGATTGAAGGACTGGACTTCATGGTAAGACCCTTGACTTCTGTAGGGGGAGGTAAGAGAAATAAGTCAGCAGCTGAGGGAGGGCCTTACCCTATCAGCACTGCCCAATATGGGATGTCTCTTCTATGGTTCTACTTTGATCCTTACCAGCTCTGAGATTAAAAAGGAAAGAAGTCAGGGTGGAAAAGAGATGAAAGACGTGTCCTGTGAGAACCATAAAACCTTGATGAAAGAAATTGAAGGTGACACAAAGAAATGGAAAGGCATTCCATGCTCTGGAATTGGAAGAACAAATATTGTTCAAATGCCTATACTACCCAAAGTGATCTACAGATTTAATGCAGTCCCCATCAGAATACCAACAGCATTTTTCACAAAACTAGAACAAATAATCCTAAAATTGGAACACAACATAAAAGACCCTAAATAGCCAAAACAGTCTTGAAAAAAAAAACAAACAAACCCCAAACCGGAGGTATCACAATTCCAGAGTTAAAGTTATATTACAAAGTTGTAGTAATCAAAACAGTATGATGTTAGCACAAAAATAGACATGTAGATCAATGGAACAGAACAGAAAGCCCAGAAATAAACCTGTGATTATATGGTCAATTAATCTTTTTTTTTTTTTCAAGATTTTATTTATTGGGGCACCTGAGTGGCTCAGTCGGTTAAGCATCTGCCTTTGGCTCAGGTCATGATCTCAGGGTCCTAGGATTGAGCCCCATGTTGGGCTCCCTGCTCAGTGGGGAGTCTGCTTCTCCCTCTATCTCTGTCCCTCCTGTCCCTTTCCCCCCTTCCCAGCTCATGCTCTCTCTCCCTCTGTCTCTGAGATAAATAAAATAAGACACCCTTGTCAATCTTTGACAAAGCAGGAAAGAATACACAATGGGGAAAAGACAGTCTCTTCAACAAATGGTGTTGGGAAAATTGGACAGTTACGTGCAACAGAACGAAACCGGGCCATTTTCTTACACCACATACAAAAATAAACTCAAAATGCATTAAGGGCCTTTTTATGAAACCATAAAAATCCTAGAAGAGAGCACAGGAAGTAATTTATCTGACATTGGTCATAGCAACATCTTTCTACATACGTTTCCTGAGACAAGGAAAACAAAAGCAAAAATAAACTATTGGACTACAGAGGGGTGCCTGGTGGCTCAGTCTGTTAAGCATCTGAGTCTTGGTTTCAGCTCAGGTCACGATCTGAGGAGTTGTGAGATCAAGCCCTACGTTGGGTTCCTCACTCAGCACAAGAGTCTGCGTGTCCCTCTCCCTTCCCCTCTGCCCCTCCTCCCACTCGTGCTCACTCTCTTAAATAAATAAATAAATAAATAAATAATCTTTAAACTACTGGGACTATGTCAAAATTAAAAGCTTCTGCACAACAAAGGAAACAACTGATAAAAGACAACCTACTGAATGGCAGAAGATTTTTGCAAATGACATACCCAATAGAGGATTAGTATCCAAAATACATGAAGACCTTAAGGGGTGTTTGGCCTGAGACTCTTTTTTTTTTTTTTTTAAAGATTTTATTAATTTTTTTGACAGAGAGGGACAGAGTGAGAGAGGGAATACAAGCAGGGGGAGGGAGAGGGAGAACAGGCCTCCTGCAGAGCAGGGAGCCCAATGTGAGACTCGATCCCAGGACCCTGGGATCATGATCTGAACGAAAGGCAGACGCTTAAGTGACTGAGTCA
This sequence comes from Martes martes, assembly GCF_963455335.1. Classification (NCBI taxonomy): domain Eukaryota; kingdom Metazoa; phylum Chordata; class Mammalia; order Carnivora; family Mustelidae; genus Martes; species Martes martes. The sequence goes on along the minus strand of NC_137893.1, from coordinate 120,340,853 downwards.
CCCAGGCACCCCTGGCATGAGACTCTTGATCTTCAGTGTTGTGAGTTCGAGCTCCACATTGGGTGTAGAAATCATTTAAATAAATAAAACTTAAAAAAAAAAAAAACTTACATAACTCAACACCAAAACCCAAATAATCCAATTTAAAAATAGGCGGAAGACATGTTCAGACATTTGTCCAAAGAAAACGTATTCAGATGGCCAACAGACACATGAAAAGATGCTCAACATCACTGATCATCAGGGAAATGCAAATCAAAACCCCAATGAGGGGCACCTGGGTGGCTCAGTCAGTTAGGTGTGCCAACTCTTGATTTCGACTCTGATCAAGATCTCAGGGTCGTGGGGCGCCTAGGTGGCTCAGTGGGTTAAGGCCTCTGCCTTCGGCTCAGGTCGTGATCCCAGAGTCCTGGGATCGAGCCCCGCATCGGGCTCTCTGCTCAGCGGGGAGCCTGCTTCCTCCTCTCTCTCTGCCTGCCTCTCTGTGATCTCCATCTGTCAAATAAGTAAATAAAATCTTTAAAAAAAAAAAACAAAAAAAAAAAAAAAAGATCTCAGGGTCGTGATTGAGCCCTCCACTGGGCTCTGCACTCAGAACAGAGTCTGCTTCTCTCCCTCCCCTGCTGCTCCTCTCCCTCTCCCTCTCAAATAAATAAATCTTATTTTTTATTTATTTTTTTAAAAATTTTATTTATTTATTTGACAGACAAAGATCACAAGTAGACAGAGAGGCAGGCAGAGAGAGAGGGGGAAGCAGGCTCCCTGCTGAGCAGAGAGCCCAATGCAGGGCTCGATCCTAGGACCCTGGGATCATGACCTGAGCCGAAGGCAGAGGCTTAAACCACTGAGCCACCCAGGCGCCCTCAAATAAATAAATCTTAAAGAAAAAACAAACCAGAAACAGCCCACAATGAGATATTGTCTCATACCTGTTAGAATGGCTAAAATTAAAAAAAAAAACAACTCAAGAAACAGCAAGTGTTGGCAAGGATGTGGAGAAAAAGGAGTGCAAATTGCTGCAGCCACTATGGAAAACAGTATGGAAGTTCCTCAAAAAGTTAAAAATAGAACTACCCTATGATCCAGGAATCACTCTACTGAATATTTACCCAAATATATCCAAAGAATACAAAAACGTGAATTCAGAGGGATACATGCACCTCTATTTTACAGCAGCATTGTCTACAATAGCCAAGCTGTGGAAGCAGCCCAAGTGTCCACTGATAGATGAATGGATAAAGATGTGGTATTGCATACAATGGAATATTACTCAGCAATAAAAAAAAGGAAATCTAACCATTTGCAGTGACATGGAGTATTTGCTAAGTGAAATAAGCCAGTCAGAGAAAGACAAATTCCATATGATTTCACTCGTATGTGGAATTTGAGAAACAAACCAAATGGACGAAGAGAAGGAGAGACCAAAAAACACTCCTAACTATAGAGAACAAACTGATGGGTACCAGAGGGGAGTTTGGGGGGGGGGGGCGTGAAACAGGTGAAGGGGATTAAGAGGCCACTCATCTTGACCAGCACAGAGTAATGTGCAGAATTATTGAGTAATGTACTGATTACTATGTAATTACTAAGTAATGTAATTACTAAGTAATTACTTAGTAATAGTTAATTACTATAGTTAATATAGTTAATAGTTAATTACTAAGTAATAGTAATTACTATGTAATTACTAAGTAATGTACCTGAAACTAATGTAACACTGTATGTTAGCTATACTGGAATTAAGAAAAAATTGTAGAAATCATCAGGGGAAGGCGTAACTAAACTGGTCTTCAAGAATGAATATTTGGGGGGTGGCACCTGAATGGCTCAGTTAAGTGCCCAACTCTTGATTTCAGCTCAGATCATGATCTTAGAGTTGTGAGATCAAGCCCTGCCTCAGGCTCCAGGCTGAGCACAGAACCTACTTAAGATTCTCTCCCTCTCCTTCTCTCTCTCTCTCTGCCCCTTTCCCCTAACACACTCCCTATCTCTCTTAAAAAAAAAAAAAAAAGAATATTTGGGTGATAAGCTTATAAAGAAAATAAGGAATTGGTTCCCAGAAAGGTCAGAATAGAGGTTACTTTTGAGGAATTGGAGAGGGTTGTGATTAGGATGGCTCTCTGGGGGTAGCTAACAAGATTTTTGTTTTGTTTTGTTTTGTTTTGTTTTAAAGATTTTATTTATTTATTTGACAGACAGAAATCACAAGTAGGCAGAGAGGCAGGCAGAGAGGGGGGGGGGAGCAGGCTCTCTGCTCAGCACCCTGAGCAGAGAGGCTGCTGAGCAGAGAGCCCGATGACAGAGATCACAAGTAGGCAGAGAGAGAGGAGAAAGCAGGCTCTCCACAGAGCAGAGAGCCCGATCTGGGGCTCGATCCCAGGACCCTGGGATCATGACCTGAGCTGAAGCGAGAGGCTTAACCCACTGAGCCACTCAGGCGCCCAAAATTTTAGTTTTTTAACCTACTTTGTAACTTACATGGTTGGTTACCAGGGTATTTGCCTCATAATAATTCTTTAAGCTATATATTTGTTTTATGCAATTTTATGTATATGTTTTCATTTATTTTATTTATTTGACAGAGACACAGTAAGAGAGGGAACACAAACAGGGGGAGTGGGAGAGGGAGAAGCCCAATGTGGGGCTCAATCCCGGAACCCCGGGATCAATACCCGAGCTGAAGGCCGACGCTGAACCACTGAGCTACCCAGGCACCCCATATCTGTTATGTTTTTAAATAAAAGTTTTTTATTTTTTTTAATTTTTAAAAATTTATTATTATAATTTTTTTTAAAGATTTTATTTATTTATTTGACAGAGATCACAGGTAGGCAGAGAGGCAGTCAGAGAGAGAGAAGAGTGGAGGAAACATGCTCCCTGACGAGCAGAGGGCACGATGCAGGGCTCCATCCCAGGACCCTGGGACCATGACCCGAGCCGAAGGCAGAGGCTCTAACCCAGTGAGCCACCCAGGCACCCCAATAAAAGTTTTTTTAAAAGAATAAAAAAATCAGGGTGGGGCTGGAGGTGGTGTTAGAGAAGACGGGGACCAAGAAGACAAAACCTATAGCTTTGAGCCCTTGTTCCCAGTTCCTGTCAGAGGAGAAGCTGCACTATCGTAGCGCTCGAACCAAGGAGCTGGACGCATTGCTGGGGGACCTGCACTGTGACATCCGGGGTGAGGAGAAGCAAAAGGCTGGAGGGGAGCGGGCAGTTTGGAGGACATCTACAGGCTCCTTTCCTTCTGCTCTCTCTCTCTCTCACTCTAACTCCTCACCTTTTCCCCTCGATGTCTTGGAAGGTCTCAGACTGTATCTCGTGTCTGGGGGCTTGTCTCTTCTTCATTTTCTCCTGGAGATGACGCCCAGCTCCTCCTTCCCCTGTCCCCAGACCAGGAGACCCTGCTGATGTACCAGCTGCAGTGTCAGGTGCTGGCACGGGCCGCTGTCTTGACCCGGGTTTTGGACCTTGCCTCCCGCCTGGACGTCCTGCTGGCTCTAGCCAGTGCTGCCCGGGACTATGGCTACTCAAGGCCCCGTTACGCTCCCCAGCTCCTTGGGGTCCGAATCCAGAATGGCAGGTGAGAACAGAAGCGGGTGGAGGCATAGACACAAGGGCCCCAAAGGCCCCCCATCTTCTGGTGGCTTCATTCATCTGCATTGAGAGGCCACATGTGAGGTGACTTTCTACCCATGGCAGACATCCTCTGATGGAACTCTGTGCCCGAACCTTCGTGCCCAACTCTGCAGAATGTGGTGGGGACAGAGGGAGGGTCAAAGTCATCACTGGACCCAACTCCTCAGGGAAGAGCATATACCTCAAACAGGTGAGGAGAGTCCCTGCACACTGGGCCTCTGGCATCTTTTTCATTGTCTGCATCTCCCACCTGCCTCCAAACACAGGTCCCTGCAGCTCCTCCCAGGTGTTCTGACCTGACCTGTCACGGAAAGGCCCTTGTGCACACATGTTCTCTCTACTTGAGGGAGAGCCGTGCTCTAACAGATCCCTCTGTGGCCTGAAAGCCTCCCCCTACTCTGAACAGGTCCGTGCTGTTCCCGAGTGTGCCTCTGCCCACTCTCCCGCCCTCTTTCCTGATTCTAAAGAATCAGAAGGGGCTCTCCTTAAACTGTGTCCACCCCTCCTTGATCTATAATTCACCCCTCAGCCTTGCCTCACCCCCACCCTGGCCCACACCACCAGGCTCAAGACCCTGTCTCCTCCCTATTTAGGTAGGCTTGATCACATTCATGGCCCTGGTGGGCAGCTTCGTGCCAGCAGAGGAAGCCGAAATTGGGGCTGTAGACGCCATCTTCACCCGAATCCACAGCCGTGAATCCATCTCCCTGGGCCTCTCAACCTTTATGATTGACCTCAACCAGGTCAAAGGGAGCAAAGTTGGGGGGATGGGACCGGTGGAGGGTGTTAATGAGGAAGGAACTCTATTCTTGAAAAATGATCAGAACAAGAAAACCATTCCCTCTGCTGCGTGCCTTCTATATTATGGGCAGGGAGCACCGAGTTCAGAGACTGGGAGAATCAATACTTTGAACTTTTGCTTTGCATGAGGCACTGCTGGCAGTGAAAGGGTGAACAAAACTCCAGTCTTGCCATTAATGAACTTGCAGTCCAGTAGGGCGGACACACACACAAGCAGCTTTACCCACAGGCAGACTGTGGTCAGTGCACTGCAGGCCTTGAACGCTACTGAAACTCTCCCTTGTCCACTTGGTGCCCAGCAGGTGGCGAAAGCAGTAAACAATGCCACCAAGCAGTCTCTGGTCCTCATTGATGAATTTGGAAAGGGAACCAACACGGTGAGGAGACAAAATGATGAGAAACCGAGGAGGGGAAAGCGGAGGGGTGGGGTGCTCAGGAGAGGAATGGGGGTATGTGGGCAGGAAAGTGCAAGATGGGGATGGCTAGGGCAGGTGGAGTGTATAAGGGGGTGCACCTGTGGTTCAGTACCCACACCCCTGACCTGTGCGCAGGTGGATGGGCTCGCGCTGTTAGCTGCTGTCCTCCGACACTGGCTGGCACTTGGACCCGAGTGCCCTCACATCTTTGTGGCCACCAACTTTCTGAGCCTTGTTCAGCTCCAGCTGCTGCCACAGGGGCCCCTTGTGCAGTATTTGGTAAGGACACCAGTCTAGCCCTCTGGGGATCCCTAGGATGAACATTTACCAGAACCCAGAACAGGCTCCTCAGAGCAGAGGCATCCTTCCCATTTCTCACTCCCCACAGGGATTGGCCAGGGGTTTCAGGGTGGGGCGCAGACTGATTCATGATTCACTGTCCCCTTCTATCTCTTTTAAGACCATGGAGACCTGTGAGGATGGGGACGACCTTGTCTTCTTCTATCAGGTGTGTGAAGGCATTGCCAAGGCCAGCCATGCCTCCCACACAGCTGCCCAGGCTGGGCTTCCTGACCAACTCCTTACTCGTGGCAAGGAGGTGAGATCCAAAGGTCAAACACCTCCATCAGGCCTCCCTACCATTGTCCCTACTCCTCTCAGGGGCCTGGGTTTCTGGGTCCATGGTATTTCTTTCTTTCTTTCTTTCTTTTTTTTGGGGGGTCCATGGGATTTCTGATCCTTATTTCTGGTTCTCTTACCCAACTCCCCCACCTCACCCCACTTCTTGTTGCTAGGTCTCAGACTTGATCCGCAGTGGGAAACCCATCAAGCCTGTCAAAGAGTTGCTAAAGGAGAAGCAGATGGAAAAGTGAGTGTGTGGCCAGTGTCCTGGTTCTTTCCAGCATGTTCTACAGCTCTTCTCCCCCTTTTAGGGACCCAGACAGCCTCTTTGCCCTTCAAAGACCCATGATTTGTTTCTGAAATCCCTAAATTTTCCTGGTTCACTGTGCTACAGCCTCTCCCTTCTGCCTGGGGACACAGCTTTCCATTCTGCCATAAACCCTGCTGCCCTTTCTCCCCTCAGTTGCCAGACATTAGTTGATAAATTTCTGAAACTGGATTTGGAAGATCCCAACTTGGACCTGGACCTTTTCATGAGTCAGGAAGTGCTGCCTGCTGCCACTGCCGTCCTTTGAGAGCCCTTCCTTGGCCCTCCTCCACCTTCCGAGAACCCAGCGGGCTGCCATGCCCTGTTTCCTCACCTTCCTCAGACCCAGAATTCTCAGCTTTTCTGCAAATTTTGTTTCGTATTAGGAATAAAGTTTACTTCAGAGAAAGTTATTGTTTCTTTAGACCAGCTAATACAAAACAAAAGAATAAGATCAAGATGAAACACCAAGCGGAAGTCCACAAAGGGGCCTACCCTGCCTCATTAGAAACACAGGGACAACGGGGTGCCTGGCTGGTGCAGTTGGGAGTGTGCGACTCTTGATCTCAGGGTCGTGGGTTCGAATCTCATGTCAGGTGTAGAGATTACTAAAAATAAACACACACAAACCCACAGTGACACTGCTGTAGGGGGACCCTGGGTTCCACCCAGGGGGAGAACCAGACGTTTCAACAGACACTACAAAAGCAGATGAAAAGGAAGACAAAGAAGCCCAACAGAGATGGTCTTTCTCCTAAGTCGGGGCACCCTAGCCTCAGACAGACACAGCAGAAAGGGCTCTGGGAGGCTGAAAAACAAGGTAGGACGGGCACAGGGCAGGAGGGAAGGGGAGGGACTAGCCCTGGCACCCGTGGGCGTGGCTTTGCCCTTCCCACCTCCGAGCTATGGGGAGCCAGGGTCCTGGTGGGCCACCCCGCGTCCGGGCTCCCTACACAGTTCTGCTGCTGCCACTGGGAACAAGCCGCCGAGACCCAGGGGCCTGGAGCTTTTTCCTCTGGGTGAGTATTAGTCCAGCAAGTGGTCCCAGGGACGCCCACTCCCTGGATCTGCCCCTCCATTTCCACTCAATTTTGAGGACCCGTAAGTCTTCTCCCCTGTCCTCCAGATGCTCAGTGGTCAGTCTGGACCAGTGACCAGAGAGTGAACCCAACCAAGGGCTGAGAGGAAGGGCCACGGCCCAGAGCCCTGCTGTGGAGCAAGTCAGCCTCTGCTTCTTGCCTTCCCAGCTGCAGAGGATGCAGGCTCTGGAGAGGGAGCAGGATGCCCTGTGGCAGGGGCTGGAGCTGCTGGAGCATGGCCAGGCCTGGTTTGAGGGCCGTCTGAGGGAGGCCCAGCACCAACAGCTGCATCTAGGGGCCCTCGGTGAGGTATGGAGCTGCTGTGCCGTGTGGGGGAGCAGGGACATGGGGGCACAGCCTGACACCACCCTGGAAAGGCAAGAGTTAACAGGTAGGGATCATGAACTGGAAGCAGCTGATGACTGGATGCCACCAAGTGTTAGGTTGGTGTTCATTGTTGGGATTGGAGGAGGCTGGCCTGCATTCCATTCAGAGGGACAGGGTCTGGATCACTCCATTGAGATGGGGGAGTGGCCTGGATTATTTCAATGGGGCAGGACTAGACAGGGAGGATCCATAAGGAATAAGGAAAGGGGTACTGTGCTATTCACGGGGGGGGGGGGGGGGGGATGGAGGAACTGGATTGTTAAAGAGATGGGAGTGGAGAGTATCAGGTTTTTCCACCTGCCTTGAGGGCTACTGAGATGAGGGGATCCAGATGGAGAAGATGTATGGCCTGTGGTGACAGAAACAGTGGCAGATGGACCACAAGTTTTTACCACCAACTCCTCCTTTAGAATTTTCTAACAGATTTACACTCAGAGCCTCGTGGCCCCCAGTTAGCCCAGATTCAAAAGGTGAACATGTGTTTGCAGAATCTGATTCAGGAGAAGGTGAGTTTATTGTTTTTCATTTAGATTTCTGGGAAGGTGCGGGTAGAGAGGGGACTTGGGATCAACGTTTAACAGGAAAAAAAAGCAAACCCTGCCCCCTCCCTTGCCCCCCTTCTCCCCATATCCCCTAAATAAGGCTAGTTCCTGTGCTGCCCAGGACTGGAAGGGAAGGCCAAGGAAGCAGAACTTACAGCAGCAACAGGTAAACTGTAGGAATTGTGGGGGAGGGGTATAGGGCGGAAGCTCTGGACCCTTGCTGGGGGTTGGGGGGGTGGCGGTGGGCAGATGCCCACACTCTTTCTCTCCTCTTCTCCAGGAGTTGCCGAGGCAGAAGGGAGGCATTTGGCCAAAAGGAGAGACCCTTCAGCCGGGCTGTCCCAAGATGCAGAAGGGCCCAACCCATGTGTAAAGCCTCCTCTGGGTTTCCTCATTTGGTGAGGGGAAAGGCTGAATCAGAACCCCCAGTCTCCTCATTCTGCTTCTTGACTTAACAGATAAATGGCTCCAGGTGGTGGGTCAACTGAAGTCCCAACATCTTGGTGTAAAGTTTCTTCTCTGCAGCTGAAAACCTCCATTTCATCTTCTTATGCCCTCACTCTCCCTTATATGATCTGCATAAATGATCTTTCTTTGAAATCCTGCTCTAGAAAACACATGTTTATTGAAACTGTCCTTCAACTTTAAATACAAAAATAAAATAGGGGCTTCTTCAGAATTTTAAATAAGAACAATTCTATAAATAAACCCCACTCCCAAATTTAGTCTCCTCTCCATATATCTTTCCTTCTACCTGAGCTTGGGAAAGCATGAATAAATAGTGGAATAAGGAGATGCTGTGGAGAGATAGAAACCAAAGAGGTATTTGGTTTAGTTCCCACCAGGGTTAAAGAAAGTGCACTGTGGGAAAATCTATTGTTCTCTATCCCGATCTCACTAAGAAAGAGAGGGACAAGTGCAAGAGAAGGAAAACCTCCATCCCAGCTGGGAGAGGTGGGGTCCCGAGGCCCACGTTACCTTCTCACCAACGGGGCAAGATTGAAAATAGCTCTGGAGAGCCATCCCTCCGTGTCACCAGGAGGCCAGGCCTAGCAGGAGCAGCACCCCTCCAACTGTGCCCCACCAGGGGTTGTCCACCCGCCCTCCCCCAGCCCTTCCCTGAGTCACCAAAGTGGAGGCCGGGCTGGTCGGGGTGAGGATGGGGCCAGATGAGTGGGCAGGGGCAGCCAGAGGGTCCTGGGGAGAAGGGGGAGAGGCTGTCAGGATGTCTGTACCCAAATTAAGCCTACAGGGCCCTCCTCTTAGGCTGTGTGGCCTGAGATGGGAATAGGGGTGCCTCACCTGCAGGCCGGGGCCCAGCACCAGGAACCGGAGGAAGGCGTGGGTGGGAGGCCCTGGGCTAGCCTCTCGACCTGTCACGGTCACAGTCACCGTCACCACCGAGTCTGGCGCGGCTGAGTCCGGAACCTCCAACCATAGGCCTCCCCAGGCGGACTCATTCGGTTCCAGGCGAACCCTGCCAAGTGGACACAGACACCAGGCCGAGGGCCGAGCTCTGAAGAACTGAGAGTAAGTGGTCTGAGGGTCTGAGCTAAGCACCAGTGGACAGGCGGAGACTCAGCACCAATCGGAGGTGGCTGCTATAGGTGGGGCTTCAGGCATCAGACCCCAACGACAGGAACCAAAAGGTGGGCCAGAACTGAGCAGGCGGGTTCAGGGGCTGTACCTGGAGAGATTGGAAGTGAGAGGGAAGCTGGGGCTGACAGATATCCTAAGGTCGAGATCCTGAGGACCCGAGAAGCTAGTGATGCGGAGGCTGAGCAGGGCCTTGCTGCCTGGAGCCAGGAACCCTGGAGAGCCGACCAGCTGCGGAGGAGGAGGGCGGGTCAGGGCAGGAGCGGCTGCGGCAGCCCTCGCCGGCCCCACCCGCACCTTTCCCTGGCGTCTCACCTCCAGAAGGACGGGAACCACAGTGCATGGCTGGGGGGCTGCTCGGTGCAGGCCTCGCCCCTCTCCGTCCTGGCCAACCAGCTCCAGAGAGAAGGGTCCCACGATGGACAGAAGCGCCGGTGGGAGCGAGGCGGCCAAGAGACCACGCTCCTGCGGTCCCATGGGCTCCAGAGGCACCCGGCCCCGCTCGGCACCGTCAGGGACCCCTCGAAGGACGACGTGGGAGAAGTGTGGTCGAGGGTCTCCAGGCTTGCCTCTGGAGCCTACCCCTATCACCTCTACCAGCAGCTGGGCCTGGAGGCCTGGGACAGGGACAGGGGATGGGTGGGGAGAATGAGGGTCCATAGGAGATACAGAGACAGGGAGAAAATAATGAATGGCTTTTGGAATAGGGGTTATTCCTAGGGAGTACAGATGGAGAAAAGGGGTTACCTCTGAGGGTTACTGTTGGGCAGGGTCAGGAAAGATTCTGGGATGCTGGAAATGTTCTAAATCTGGAACCAAGGACTGGTTACATGGTTCGTTATATGAAGTCCACCCCGTGTGTACTTTAGTGCACTTCATTATATAGGTTATAACTCAATACAAAGTTAAATATATATATATATATATATATATATATATATATATATATAAATATAAATAGTGGGGGCACTTGAATGCCTCAGTTAAGAATCTATCTGCCTGCAGCTCAGGTCATGATCCGGGGCTCCTAGGATTGAGCCCTGCATCGCTTGCTCAGCGGGTGCCTGCTGCTCCCTCTCCCTCTGCCCCTCCCCCCAGCTCGTGAGCGCAAGCGCGCGCACGCGCGCACTCTCTCTCTCTCTCTCTCTCTCATAAGTAAATAAAATGTTAAAAAATAATAATGGACAAGTTGGGGCAGGGGGACAGATATACCTGCAACTGGCTGAGTCAGGGGATAGAGGCCAGGGTGGGGGCCATCCTCCATGGGAATCCCAAAGTAGAAGAGGAAGTCCAGAGTTGTCTGAGCTGAGGAGGGCCAAGGCAATCAGAGACCTTCCGGAGAGGAATGTGACTGATAGTGCTCTCTGAGCTCTGCAGCCTTCCCTCCCCCTCCCTTCCCTTCCCAGGAATAGCTCCCTCCTTACCTTGCACTCTCACCCGGGGCGTGCCCTCAGCTGTGACCTGAATCTCCCAGGTCCCTGTCTGTGGCGGGTCATTCAAGGTAACTATCCAGAACTGCCCGAAGCGACACGTGTGACCTAGAGGCCCCTCACCTTCCTCCTGGCCCTGGGAGACCCCTAATGGGAGTGGGGGAGCAAGTGATTGGCACAGGGGGCCATCAACATCCCTTAGTATGTCACCCTTCTCCTCCATTCTTCCCTCTGCCTCAAGACACACACGGGGAAGTACCTGCAGGGTTCCTGATCCAGAAGCTGCTGACCTCCCTGTGGATCCGAACTGTGACCTTCTGGAGCAGCGCATCCACACTGAACACAAGTGGCCTCCCCGACACCACAAGAGGAGGCTCCAGGGGAAGGGTAACCTTGAAGGATGGGCAGAACCACAAAACACAGGAGAAGAAAAGGCAGTGAATGAAGTGGGAACAAAGATAGGAGAAGGGTGGAGACAGAAGGAAACAAAGTCACACGAGGAGAAGGGAGGCCAGTGACAGGGAGGGGGCCAGGGATGGAGTTACGGTCAGTGACAAAGTGGAGATAAGGGATTGAGGGTGAGGCCATCGCTTCTTGTCCCTCCTTAAAAGATGGCAGGATTTCCTGTGGTGGTCCTGAGGACAGACTACTGGAGGCCAAGGTTGGGGGACAGGGGACAGTACTCATAGGGAAGGAGCAATGTGGAAGGTGGGTAGTCATGGATCTCAGAGGGAGAGAAACCTCCTTTCCCACCCTTCTGACTGTAGTGGTAACACACTGGTGTTAAACCATTAACTCGTGAGAAAGAGAAAGGCCGTGTCACCCACACCCTTAGTTCTCGGCAGAAAGCATTAGTCCCTCCGGTGCCCACACTCACTCACCAGGTCAGCCATGCTGTCTCCAACAATGGCGGCCACATCCTGAATGTGCTGGTCCTTGGTGAAGATGACCTCTCCTCCTGAGGCTAGGGCCACTGCTTCATATGGTTCAAAACGCAGAGGGGACAAGACCTCACGCCGAGCTCGGCCCTGAACCCTCGATGGGTCTTCAGTCACTAGGAATGTCACCTGTGCCCAGAAGAGAAGCCAGTACTTGAGAACTCCCCCACTGTAAACAGAGGTCTCCTGTGCCCAAGGGCTCTACAGAGCTGATGACCAGTGGCAAGGTCCCTGTCTGCCCTCCGACTGCCACTGCTGGGTCTCTCAGTGACACAACCCCAAGGCCTTCACTTAGCAGTCGCCACTCCTTTGTACTTGTCACCATATGTCACCCACAGGATGGATTGTTGGCAACTAGGTCCCCAGTTTTTTAAGAGATTTATTGGCGACAGGTTCAAATATGAATTCAGCATCAAATAAGGGATCCGGAAACATTATACTCATTGTCTGCTTTTCCCACCCCACACCAAGGCTGGGTCAGCCACCAGAGTGTGGGGTGATGCTCGTTGTGAAGGTGTCATCCTCAGGTCCCCCACATCCCTGGGTGGCTGACATCAGGTCCCCCGTCAGCTGTGCTCACTCTGCAGCGCCGCTCCTGAGTCAGGGATTCCACCCGGCTGGTGAGCATGGCATCCTTGGGGGAGGCGTCAGTGAAGACAAAGATGTCTGAGAGTGGTGGGGTGTGCAGCAGAGCCAGCTGGCAGGGAGGGAGAGCGCTGGCATTAAACATGGCGGCAGCAGGGGAATGGGTAGAACCAGGGAGGACAGAACTGAAGGACATAGGACCCTGGAACCTGGGAGGGAAGCTAGGGGGACTGAGCTCTGAAGGTGGGGAGGGAGGTGGAGGTCCCAGGAAGGCTCGAGTTCCCCTGGGTGGTGGGACCTGGAAAGGAAGGGAAGACGGAGTGAGGGGGTAGGGCAGACCTCCAGGGCCGACAGGCACATCTCAGGCTCATCTCCACCCCCCAAAGCATGGATCTCATTGAGCTGTTGCCAGAAGCTGTCAGGGTCACTGGTTGTAAAGACAGGCCCAAACCCTGGGGAGGGAGAAAGGAGATTGAGGTGAGTGAGGAGCGGGGTCCCTTATCCCTACCCAGGACCACCTCCCCAGTCAAGAGGCCTGCTGTCGAGGCCAGGCTCCTGGGGTGAACAAGTATTGAAATAACAATATCCCCTTATATTTATATGGGCAGGGCAAGGGCTAGTTACACTTGGGGGAAAATGGACCTCATTTCCTTCAAAAAATGGCAGCATCTCCTGTGGTCCTGAGCAGGCCTTTATCAGGTATGCGTGTAAGTATGAAAAGACCTGGGGCCTTGCTTTCCTCACCAGAAAAATCAGAAAAATAATAGTACTTACCTCACAGAGTCATTAGGACTAAATGAGTTGATTTTGTAAACCTTGGAATTGTGCCTTGACCCATAATAAGTGCTAAATTCTTAATTATTCAAAACTCCAGGGCACCTGGGTGGCTCAGTTGTTAAGCGTCTGCCTTTGGCTCAGGTCACGGTCCCAGGGTCCTAGGATCGAGCCCCACATCGGGCTCCCTGCTCTGCGGGGAGCCTGCTTCTCCCTTTCCAGCTCCCCCTGCTTGTGTTCCCTCTCTCACTGTGTCCCTCTCTGTCAAATAAATAAATAAATAAATAAAATCTTAAAAAAAAAAAAAAAACTCCATCAAATACGTGTTAAGCCCCTATTAAATGCCAGCTCTTGTGAGATTTATGCAGGTAGATTGGACTCAACTCCTGCCCATAGGGAATTCTCAGTCCTATGGGTATTTGGCGGTCATTTCAACACTAGGAGATAGGCAGGATAAGACAAGTACTGACTCATTTTATGGACGATGAAACTGAGGCAAAAAAGGCTAAATGATCAGCCTAAGGATGCACAGTGACTGGTCGACCCAGGGCAGAGGGTCTGACTTCCAGTTCAGTGGGGGAAGGAAATACACTATAACTAGCTATCTCAGAGGCTTCAAGGGAGCCTGCACCCACCAACCCCCGCCCTCATCCCAACATCCATCCACAGGAAATGGAGAGAATTGAGAATGGCTGATTAGCATGGAAGCAGAGGCCCCTGCCTAAGCACGGATCATGATCAACCTCATATGGAAAATGCTACCATTTTGGAAACACCAGACGTGCGCAATTGTTTGCTATATGCACACAGGTACCAGTAAAGACTCAACCATGGGAAGTGTCACCATTTTGTTAAGGAAGTGGAGCCATGAGGCCCCACTTCCCCACCAGTGGCATTTACCCCTTGCCCTGGACTTTCCTTCCACTATCCCTGTCGACCACAGTTACCTGGATCGTGGAAAGGCACCAGGATATAGTGGACAGGCTCCATGGGGCTGCCCCGTCGCTGTTCCACAATGTGGCGAGCCTGGATTTTGGCAGCATTGATCTCCTCACCCATACTGCCCGTGGTGTCCAGGACGAAGCTCAGGCTGGAGGCCGGGCTGATGTCCAGCAGTCTGGGGAGCAGAACGGACACACAGGGAAGAGCCTGCACATTTGTCCCCAGCCGCTGACTACTCAGGTCCCCCAGGAGCACATGCCCACTGAGGAGCGCGTCTCACAGAAACCACTCACCTGGAGAAACCCCTGTCTCCCAGGCGGTTTCTCAGGAGACTGAAGGCCTGGATGGAGGCCTGAAGGGCCAGTTTTGCCGCCTGGAGGTGCAGCGTGTGGTGGGGGGAGAAGCCGGGGGATGTGCTATCCTTGTTGATGCCTCCCCGTGGGGGCTGGGAGCTGCTCCGGTCAAAACGGCCCCCATGGCTACATTTCCCTGGGTTGGGAAAGAGATCTGGGGGTGTGGAGGTAAACAAGCCACTGCCTCCTAAGAAAGTGAGGCCCTTTTTGACCTGGCCTGACCTCTCAGCCTTCAGCAAAGGATCAGCAAGAAAGATGACATTTTGTGGAGGGCAAATCTAGAGTAAATCTGGAAGGGTCAGTCATCACAGTACACAGTGGATCCCCTGATCCCTAGTCAGTCCCCAGAAGCTGCCATTGGGTAATGGAGAAGTCTTAGCAGCTGAGTAAGAAGCTCTTCCCCCTCAACAATCATGGCCTCCTCAGTGGGCCTCCATCCACCCACCCCATTCCCAAGGCCCTCACCTTCTTCCAGGAAGTGAAGCCATAGGAAATGGGACAAGGGTCTACAGTTCTGAGATCCCTAGGGAGACGGCCAGAAGAAAGGAAGGGACTTTCTCCCCTTACTTCTGCCTGGTACCTGGAGGTTTGGAGGGATGAGTTCCAAAGTAGCCAGACGTGAGGAGTGTAAAGCCCAACAAATTCCCAGGGCAGCTCAACTCCTCACAATCAGAGCAGGTAGGATCGTCCACTGGGAAGAGAGAACAGGGGTTTAGACCCCAAGATTCTACCACCACTGACCTTTATCCCCATCCATCCAAACTTTGGCTTTCCTGGGGCACCTGGGTGGCTCAGCAGGTTAAAGCCTCTGCCTTCAGCTCAGGTCATGATCCCAGGGTCCTGGGATCGAGCCCCACATTGGGCTCTCTGCTCAGCAGGGAGCCTGCTTCCCTCCTCTCTCTCTGCCTGCCTCTCTGTCTACTTGTGATCTCTCTCTCTGTCAAATAAATAAATTAAAACAAAACAAAACTTTGGCTTTCCTCCCAGCTTGCCAAAACCCGTATGTACCCTTCTAGGCTTGGAGGAAAAAAAAACCCCGGAGATCGTCTGGTGATGAAACTGAATATATGAGACAGGGACTGCGCTAGGAAACCCAGAAGCATGGTGAGCAGTACTGCAGGGACTGAGCCCTATGTGGGCTGTGGACACGAAGCCAACTTGTAGTAGACAAGAGGCAGCTTCAGGTGGAAGCTTCATAGTTCAGGTGGAAGGAAGAGGGGACTGTGAGGGAGAGCCCTGTATGCTCCATGCCATGTTGGGGGAGGAAGCCACATGAAAGAGAACTCAGCTGAGGTCTGCAGACCTTGGCCCTGGCTCTGCCCTCCCCTGTACAACCTTGGAGAAGCTATCGAAGTGACCTGGCCTTGGGCTGGGCTGGGGGGACCTCACAGGTTGTTCCACAGAAAAAGCAATGTCACATCCTATGTGACCTGAGGATGTGACACAGGGGTTGGGTAGGCTGACAGGACGCAGCTCTGTGGGTTTCCCGCAGCACCAGGGTCATGGCCATACCTTGTGCCAGGCTCTGGAGCTCCTGCCTCGGCCAGAGGAGGTGAGGGTGTGGTTGCTGCTGCCCCAGTTCCACCCAGTTGCTGTGACTATAGAAATCCTGGGCGCAGGGGGGCAGAAGAGGACTGTCATCACAATCTCCAGCCTTTACCCCCATTCCTTTGAGTCTCCCCATCTAGAAAGTCTCCTCTTATCAACCCCTGCAACGCTGTGGCTGCTGTCAGATGCCCCAAGTGCCCTCCACACCCTCTGCTTTCCTCAAGTGAGAGTCTCCCAGTGTTTGCTCCCATCTCCCTCAGAGCCCAAAGGCCAGACCCCTGGCCTCCGTGTTTTCTCTAGCCACAATGGCCTCCTGCTGCTCCCACCGGAAGTGCTGCCAGTTCACAGCTGGGGCACTAGGGACCAGCCTCAGGGCTTTGGCAAGCAGCACCCCATCCCTTCTTGAGCAGGGGGAGGTGTGACGAGGAGGCACCCTGAGGAAGCCTCTCTCTGGGGGATGGGAAGACCTAGAGCGAAGACCCCCCTGACCAATCCAGGCTATTCTCACCTGCAAAGCGTGAAGCGCGGCCCCGAGGCGCTGGCGGGCCAGGGTGTGCTCCAGGGCCCTGGCCGCCACCAGGGCCTCCCGGAGAGCCCCCACCAGGCGCATGCGTCCCTGGCCTAGCCGCTCCGCATCGAAGTGCAAGTCAGGGTCGTTCCTGGATGTTGGCAGGAAGTCCTGGGCTGCGTTGGCGCGAGACACCTCACCTAAGGCTGCTCTGAACCGCCGGGAAGGAAATCCAGGTCCAAAGTAGGCAGCAAAGAGGTCGTCAGCGAGGAGGGTGCGGCCCTGGAGAGAGTAGGTTAGGGGATAGGGGTCCCTGGGAGTGGACCATTGTCCATGTTTCCTCGGGTGAGGTGTGCAAGGAATTGAGTGCTAGGCCCTATGAGGGAGGGGCAATTCTGGATCTAAGGAGTGTGTACTCTTGATTTTCAGGACCGGGACCCTTGGGAACTCATTACAGGGGGTAGAGGTGGGGAGGCAAGGAGAGGATGTCCCTTCTTTTGGCAAGCAGAGCCCTTAGTGATTAGAAGTCCCAAGGAATTGGGGAATCCAGCTGGGATGTGACAGGACCTGGGGATGCTCACCAGGAAGTCCTCAAGCCGAAGTGGGGGCCGACCTGGGGGCAGCTGCTCCAGGAAGAGCTGCAGGGTAACATTGAGGGCCGCCTCCTCAGTCAGGTCCTGGTGGGTGACGGAGCCGGGGGCAGCCAGGAGGCTCCAGATGTTGGGGAAGAAGGAAGCCGTGGGGGGCAGCAGCTGCAGCAGCAGCAGCAGCGGCAGCGGCAGCACCAGAGGGTTCTGGTGGGAGAGGGGCACGTCTGCGGGGAGCATGGCTGGGACATGGACCTGGAGGACAGAAGTCTCTCAAAAGTAGGAAGCAGCTGCAAGTCCAGGGCATGCCCAGCTGTCTGTCCGCCTGGCCATCTGCTTTGCCTCAAGCACCTGACAGGTCCCAACCTGGCTTCCCCACCCTCTCTCCTCAGTTGCCCGGATAACCCCAGGGCCTTATCAGGCTATTAGGGACATACACTTGCAGGAGAGGGGCTGAGGCTCCTCCCTTAGGACCTCCCTCCTCACCCCAGAACTACATCCCCCTAGCCTCCCACATATAGAACGTCTGAATCCCCTCTCTAGGCCTCTCCCCTACCTGGTTGCTGGTTCTCCCGCAGGGCTGCTGGGGCCTGGCGTCACAGGGCACTTAGGTCAGAGTTATAATTAACCTAAGTGAGACTCAGTGGAGCGGGAGGGAGGCCTGGGCAGGGGACAGGGCAGGATCCGCAGCCCCGGCCCCTCCACTCATGCCCACCCAAGGGCACAAGCAGCAGCCGGCACTGGGGCAGGCCTCCCTCAGCAGCAGCGCGGAGGTGAGCAGAGAAGAGCTGGGAGGAGGGAGTGAGCAACATGACTCAGGCCTGGCTCAGCGCCAGGGACAGACCCAGACGGACACACCTCTTTGCCCACCCAGTACCTCTGGCCTGCAGCCCTTGCACTGCTCATGCCTGCTGTATCAGCGGGTGTAGGCACCCACGCCCTCCGTGCCCCTCCCCAGCCCCAGCACACACAGACAACAGAGGGTTTTGTGGCAAAATATTTTATTGCTGCCACCTCCATGGTGGACACTGGAGGTTATGAAGAATGGAGTCGGGTGTATCACAGCATCTTCTGGAATAGCGCAATGGCCTCATCCACCTTCCTGAGCTCTGCTTCTGTCTGCTGGAGCTGGGGGTGGAACAAGGGAGAGGGGGTGTGGGTGGTGAGGACCCAGGCCCAAGAGAGAAGACAAATGCCAGCAGTAGGACACAGCCCAGGGTAGCTGACCCACGATGCGATGCCCACAATGGCAGAGGGGTCCGAGGTGGAAAGATGGGGGAGGACCACAGGCAGGGAGTACTCTGGGGACTGTGTGAGCTTGGCAGGCCTGTGCCCCCCTCATCCTCCCCAGTCTCCCCAGCTCCACCTGCCTTTTCTTCCAGCATCACTGATTTCCCAGGGCTTGCCTTCTGCCAAAGTGGCCAGTCCCCAAAAACAAAGGGGCCTCATAACCAGCAGCCCCACCCCCAATGAATGGTGGGGCACCGGGGTTAGGAACACAGGATCCTAGGCAGGCACTGGGTGCTCGTTTGTAAAATGGCAATGGTAGAGCTTCCAAGAGAACAGACAGCCCACTCAGCTGCCAAGGCTCAGTAACTCAGCCTCTACTCATTTCTGTGTCCATGTGGTTCACCCCACTGCTCCTCCCTGGAGAGACCCTAGCTGAGCCCGCTGGGCTTCCTGACTGTAGGCGGTCCACAGAGCAGCCCCAGGCATGTGGGATGCCACGTTCTGGGCACTGGGTGAGGCATGAGGGCTCTGGTTGGGAGGCAGGATACCTGGTTCTGGTCTGCCTCCATCCTCACCTGGCTTGTGAGACTCTGGGCGGTGCCCCCGTCCCTTGCCTGTTCCTCATGGAAGAGAACAGACTACATGGACCCCACCTGTTCAAGGGGCCCAGGCTACCTGTTGCCCTGGGACTTCCCAGGGTCTGGAGTCTGATGAGGGAGGGAGCGGATGGTGAGGGAAACAGAGAAGGAGCGCCCGGCTGCCCCACACACCTTGGCTCTGTCTGCCTCCTGGACGTCAAGGGGCACCTTGCTCGGGTAGCCTGAGGCAGCGCGGCGCTCCCGCAGACGTTGTGCCTGGCGCTGTGCCTCGCCGCGCTTGGCCTGCAGCTTGCCTAGCTCCCGGGCCGGGTCCACCAGCCCCTGCAGCTGCAGGTGGACAGAGCAGCGGTCCGAGGCCAGGGCCACGGCACAGCCCTGTGGCACGGGAGCCCCTAGGGCCAGGACAGCCACCACACCCGCACTGGCCAGTGCCTGCACGTAGCCCGACACTGCCGATGCCAGAGCGCCCGTGGCCTCATCGGCCACTTCCAGGAAACCTGTGGGGAGGGAGAAAGGAGAGAAGTGGCTCTGAGGAGACGTGCCATGAGGCTGCCACGCCGGATGCTGGTCTGAGTGGGCGGAGGGGACCAGGGGACAAGGTGGGTGTGGAGGCTGGAGGCTCACAGTCAGGCCGGATCCGGGTGAGGTTGTAGTCCGCACGCAGGGAGCGCACAGCCCGTGTGATGCTTAGGGCCAGTTCCATGGCAGCTTCTGCATCAGGGTCCTTCCAGGAGCACTGCGGGGTGCAGGAGGTGGTAAGGGAGGCTGGGGGGTAGACCAGAACCCCCTCCAGGCTGCATCCCATACCTCTGAGGGCTCCGGATAGGGGGTAATACAGAGGCTAGGAGGAGCCTGTGGTGTCCGCCGGGGCAGCCTCTGGAACAGCTCCTCAGTCACAAAGGGCATGAAGGGTGACAGCAGCCGCAGGCCAACATCCAGGCAGGTGTAGAGGGTCTGGCGAGCACACTCGGCCACCACTTGGTCCACCCCGTTCAGCACGGGCTTCAGGCACTCCTAGGGGACCATGAAGCACGGGGCTCAGGGATAGAAAAGGTCTAGCCTCCAGCCCTCCCTGTGCCTGTGAGGACCGGGAAGGTGAGAGGTTGGCCCAGGTCTCATGCCGGCCACTGGCAAAGTGAAGGCCCAGGGCTCTGCCGCCCTCAGCCCCATCCCACTCCTCCTCACCAGGTAGACATCACAGAGCTCATAGAGCCAGAAGCTGTACTGGGCAGTGGTGACAGCTGGGAAATCGTAGGCCTGGAAACCTTGGTTGCTAAGCCTCACGGCCTCAGTCAGCCGGCTGCGGATCCAGCGGTCCACCAGGCTCTCATGGCCTCCAGGCTTGGGAAGAAGGAGCGTATGAGCTAGTAAGTACCATATGCCCCAGGGAAGGAGGCAAAAGCCCACAGGGAGCAGGAACCACGGGCAGGTTTGCATTCCTGGAGGCTGACAGGTCCGAGGCAACCATCATGTGCCTGTTATGTGGAGGAAAACAGACAGGACCCCTGCCTCATTGGGGGAGGACCCCAATGCCCCAGGCTTTCACTGTAACTGTCCGTCCCTGTATCCATCTGTCCCCCCAGTTACACAAAGGCTGCTCCAGGGTAGGGGTTGGGCCACCCAACCCCGAGGCTACGATCCTGACCAGCACGGGCCATGCCTGATGCCTGAGTGGCCAGAGTACAGCCCGTGCAGGTGCTGCCCACCTTGCCGTCTAGTGGGCCCTCACCTCGGAGGTTGGTGAGGGCACGAAACCCTTCCCAAGGCCCCGGAGCGCAAACTTGGTGGCATTCCAGAGTTTGTTGCAGAAGTGGCGGTACCCCAA
This sequence comes from Martes martes, assembly GCF_963455335.1. Classification (NCBI taxonomy): domain Eukaryota; kingdom Metazoa; phylum Chordata; class Mammalia; order Carnivora; family Mustelidae; genus Martes; species Martes martes. The sequence continues at coordinate 120,320,149 of NC_137893.1, read as the reverse complement.
TATCCGGTTCACGTCCAGGTTGATGTCACGACCTGGGTGGGAGCAGAGGCTGAGTCCTCACCATTCTCCCTCCTGACATGTGCCTGCCATAGGGAAGGGGAAGGGTGGGCCTCGGGGAAGGAGAAGGGGCTCGGCCAACAGGTTTTGGAAGCCATACCCTGAGACGTGTAGGCACAGAGTCCAAACCGCAGGGCGTCGGTGCCACACTCAGGAATCCCTGCCGGGAAGTCTGCCTTCTGTGGGGAGGCGGCAATGGGGGGCACCTTGAGGCGGCCGCACCTCCCCAGGCCCACACTCTAGCCCCCAAGCCCACCCTCGGTACCTGCCCTTCTTTAGCCTTCTCCACCTCGCTGGGATCCAGGTTGCTGCTCAGTAACTGGTCGTGGAGGCCCTGAGGGTGAGGTGGGAGTGGTCAGGGGGCTGTTGCCACAGCCCCATGGCCCTTCCTGGCCTGGCCCTGAGCACAGCCCCACCTGCAAGGAGACTCCATGGATGACGTCCAGGGGGTCGATGACATTGCCTAGAGACTTGCTCATCTTTCGGCCGTGGGCATCTCGCACGATGGCATGGAGGTAGACCTGGCAGGGAAGACCCATGACCATGTGTCTCCTCACCCAGATGCTGGCGCTTGCCCTGGGCCCTGCCCCGTGCGGGCCCCATTCTGAACCTTAGACCCCTCAGTGTCCCTGCCAGTCCCTTCAGCAACTTTACAGGAATCAGAGGTACTCCCTCCTCCGGGAAGCTGGGTCACAGAATCACTGCGGGGAAGCCCGGCTGGCTTTCAGGGCCCACAAGACCTCCCTGCCTGGGCTGTATCCTGTGTCCCCATATCCCTGTGCATGCTGAGCCCGAGCTGTGGCGTGGGGGGGGTGGTGAGGGTAGGGACCACAGGACGGGTCTTGGCAGTCTCTGCACCTCTCTGAAGGGTAGCTTGCCAGTGAGCTTCAGGCCAAGCATGACCATCCTGGCCACCCAGAAGAAGAGGATGTCATGGCCCGTCTCCAGCAGCGTCCCCGGGTAGAACACGCTCAGATCTTCTGACTGGGGGCAGAGCAGGCCATGATGGGGGGCCCAGCACCCACCTCCCAGACCTCACCCCACCCTGAGCTAGTCCCTCAGGAACATACCTGGTTGGGCCAGCCAAAGATGGAGAACGGGAAGAGGCCAGACGAAAACCAGGTGTCCAATACATCCTCATCTGAGGGAGGTCAAAGGTCAGAGTTCAGAGCAGGCAGAGATGGGGATCAGAGCCCCGGCTCTGCCATCCACCCCCCAGGCCCAGCCTTGCCTTGCTGGAGACTGATCTTGTCAGGGGACACTCCAAACTCCTTGGCTGCCTTCTCCCGGGCCTCAGCCTCACTGCGCCCGCTCACCCAGTACCGCCCATCCGGATCCTGCCACAGGCGGAGTGAGCACTGAGGGACCACCTCTGGCTCGCCCGCCCCCTCCTGTCAGCAAAGACTCACAGCCACCTCAGTCCCCAGAGATGGGCCAGCGTCCAGCCCTGGCCCGGGTCTCACCTCCCCTGGGGGTACGGCTGGGTCACTGACTGTGACGAAGTAGGCTGGGATGCGGTGGCCCCACCACAGCTGCCGGGAGATGCACCAGTCCCTGCGGGGGGGGGGTTAGGGGGGAAAGGGGGTGCATCAGGCAGGGGAGGAAGGTGCCCCTGCCTGTGCCCCCTGCCCGCCCGGCCCCTCACCCAGCCCCCCTCCCCACAAGGAGGGGCCGACGCACCGGATGTTGTCCATCCAGGTGTGCCACGTCCGCTGATGGGCCTCAGGCAGGATGCGCAGGTCACCCCGCGTCACGGCGGCACTGGCGGCCTGGGCCATCTCCCCACAGCGCACATACCACTGTGGCCGCAGCAGAGGCTCCACCACATCCTTGGAGCGGCTGCGGGGATGCACGGGTGGGGGAACAGGTGTGAGCACCCCGAGGAGCCCTGCCTCTCCTCCCACCCCGCCCCAGCCCCCTCCTCACTTGCAGAGCGGCACCACCATGGGGTTGTCCTCGACACCCCGGAACAGTCCCCGCTCCTTCAGTGCTGCTAGCACCACCTTCCTGGCCTCAAACCTGGGCAGGCCCTGGGTGGGAGATGAGCCCTGTCAAGGCCATGCCTAGGTACCCCACACGTCTCTCCCCTGGCCACCACACCCCCACCCAGTCTCACCAGGAAAGGCGGGGGCACGTTGACGAGGGCCCCTCGGGAGTCCATTATGCTCACGGCCTCCAACCCGTGTCGCTGCCCGACCTCGTAGTCGTTCTGGTCGTGTGCAGGGGTGATCTTCACCGCACCTGGGGTGCACACAGGGGTGCCCAGGCACGAGGGACTCAGTGGAGTCTCTTTCCACACACAACCCCCCTCTTGCTGGAAGATGTCGCTCCCAGACCTCCCTTGTCCCCCATGTATCTAGTACAGTGCCCTGAAACCCAGCCCAAGTCCTGCTGGTCCAGGAAAAGCTTGTTTCTTTTGCTCTGAGACGGAAAATGAATGACCGGAGCGAGCCTCATGGCCTCCTTCTCTCTCCCGAGGACAGCCTCTTGCTCACCTGTGCCAAACTCCATGTCCACAAAATCGTCAAAGACAATGGGGAGTCTCCGAGACAAGAATGGGTGGATCACACTCCTCCCCTTCAGGTGCTGGGGACAGGGGGTGACATCAAAAATTCAAGAGAGCCCAGACCCAACTCCCTCCCACCCAGGGCACTGACTGTTCCCACACCCAAATTCCATCTTCAGGGCCAGACAGGAGCTACAGATGAGTTTCTAAGCCTATTTTCTCCTCAGCCAAGGGGCTAAGGGCCCATCCCACACCCACTCACAGGGTGGGAGCCCCTCCAGTCAGCACTCCTCCCCAGCTGTGGGCAGCACCCCACCGCACCTGGTATCTAGGATCTTTGGGGTGCACAGCTACAGCCACGTCTCCCAGCATTGTTTCGATCCGCGTTGTCGCCACCACCACCTCCTCGTCACTGTCTGGGGTGACATGCAGCCTTGCGGTCTCAGCTCTGGCGCCTTCTCCACCCAGCCCAGAACCCTGGTGCCCCTGGCTCGTACCTGAGCCTTGGACCTTGTAGGCAAAGGAGACAAGGACCCCAAACTCCACCTTCTCCTTGTAGCCAGGCACGGAGAGCAGAGTACGACCTGTCAACTCCTTCTTATCCACCTGTGACATGGGTATTAAGAGAAGTGGCCTAGGAGCAGGGGCTGGGGGCGGAGATGGAGAGATCCTGGGCTGGGGTTGGGGGGCACCTCGATGTCGGAGATGGCAGAGTTGAGGGTGCAGGACCAGTTGACGAGGCGGGTACTGCGGTAGATGACTCCTTCCTCGTGGAGCCGGACAAAGGCCTCCGTCACAGCTGTGGAGAGTTTCTAGGGAGCAGGGAGAGGCAGAGATGGGCCCAGGCGCCCAGGCAGACTTGCCAAGGCGGCAGGATCTGGTGATACCTGCGCTGTTTGGAGTCCCACTGTCCAGCATGCAGACCCCTTTGAGGGCTGGAGGGGAGAAGTACTTTTTTTTTAAATTTTTTTATTTTTAAAGATTTTACTTATTTATTTGACAGAGAGATCACAAGTAAGCAGAGAGAGAGGAAGGGAAGCAGGCTCCCTGACGAGCAGAGAGCCCGATGTGGGGCTCGATCCCAGGACCCTGGGACCATGACCTGAGCCGAAGGCAGAGGCTTTAACCCACTGAGCCACCCAGGCGCCCCGAAGTACTTTTTTTGAAGAGGAGAGAGGGCTATGGGGACACGAAGGCAGGCAACAAGCCCGAGGACTCTGGAGATGGCAAGGAAACCACTCAGCTAGGGACAGGTGCTGCTGAAGAGAATCCTGAGAGTTCAGGCTCCACAGGAGAGTGAGGCCCTATCGTGTACCACCTGGAGGAATCTGAGCTCCCAGGTAACAAAGGGCCAGGAGAAGGGGCGAGAAGTGCTATTTGCAGCTGAGCCCTTAGTGGTTTCCTATGGGTGGTGGGCCCCCCTCCTAGCGGTAGGCCACAGCATGTGTGGTCTCTTCTGAGGGTTACTTGCTCTGGGGAGCTACCCACTCCTGCCCCAGGCCTGAGACCCTTCCTACTCACAGGGTCCATGGTGAAACAGGCTCGATTCCAGTCCAAGGAGCTGCCAAGCTTCTTCAGCTGGTGGTAAATCTGGTCACCTTTCCTGGAAGTGGACAGACAGGCCCGGAGGCACTCAGGCCTGGGCTGGAGGGAGAAATGAGGTGGCAGACGAGAGGGGATGGGGATCACTCATCCCTCTGAAAGTGACCTGGGCCCCAGAGCCAAATGACCCTCAGCCTCTGTGAGGGCCTGGCCCTGCAGCCAGGGCCGGAGGCTACAGAGGTCTTATCTGGACAGGGGACGGGGTGCTGCACTCACTCCTCTTTCCACTTCCAGACCTCCTGTAGGAAGGCCTCTCGGCCTAGCTGGTGCCGGCTCAGCCCCTGCTCACGCCAGAGTTTCTTCTCCACCACCACCTGGGTGGCAATGCCTGCGTGGTCACAGCCAGGGTTCCATAGCGTGGTCTCCCCGCGCATGCGGTGCCTGTGGGAAGAGCCAAGAGGACCCGAGGTGAGTGGGCCGGTGGACCTGCCACCGAAGGAAGAGGAGGCTCCTGGGCAGGGAGCTGATGGACTCAGGAAAGAAAGGGGAGGTGGGAGGAATCCTCCCAATTCTAAAATTAGTCAGGGAGAGACATGCAAGGACAGCTAAGGCAATCTGACAGAAGAACCAAGAGGAGGCTTGTGCCCAACCAGAAACCAAACACAGGAGAGGGTTACGATTATTCAAACAGTAAGTTACTACATAAGAATGGAGTTACAGATTAAGGGAACAAAACAGTGTCTGGAAACAGATCTGAGCAAATTTAGTATTCGCTGAAAGCAGCATTTCCTATCAGTAGGGAAAGGACAGTCAACTGAATAAATCTGTTTGGGACAACTAGCTGATTTAGTTCCCTACTTCCCAATAGTCACAAAGATAAATTTTTGTCTGATTCGTGAACTCAACACTATTAGAAAAGCATTAAAAAAAAAATGAAGAACACAGATGAAAGTGTTTGTAACTTTGAGGTAGGAGAGCCCATCTTTAGTAAGACAAAAAGTCAAATAACACTGGCAAATCGGAGCGCCAGGGTGGCTCATCTGGTTAAGCGTCTGCCTTAGGCTCAGATCATGATCTCAGGGTCCTGGGATCAAGCCCTGCATTGGGCTCTCTGCTCAGCGGGGATCACTTGTCCCCCTCTCTCTACCCCTCCCTCCCCCTTGTCCATAAGTAAATAAATAAGTAAAAGGCTGCTACCTTAAGAGGTTCCTAAGTGTTCGTTCTGTTCTGTTAATAACTTGATCATTGTGTGTTATGTACGTATTTAACATAACTCTGTTTTTCCAGCTTTCAATTCCTTGCAAAATTCTAAATCCGAGGTTGTATCCCCAGTGCCCAGAGCGGAGCTGGCACAGTGATGTCCAGTAAATATTTTTCAACCAAGTTAATTTAGTAAGTAGGACTGTAGAAAAACTTCTTAAAACTTAAAATAAACAAACTCTGGCTTCCAAAGATAAAAAGTTGTCTTAAAATACATTTTTAGGGGCGCCTGGGTGGCTCAGTTGGTTAAGCATCCAACTCTTGATTTCAGCTCAGCTCATGATCTCAGGGTCCTGACACTGAGCCCTGCATCAGTGGAGAGCTCTGCACTCAGTGGAGAGCCTGCTTGTCTCTCTCCCTCTATCCCTTTCCCCGCTCATGCTCTCTCTAAAGTAAATAAAAAATACTTTTTAAAGGGACCTGTCATGTGGGATATTAGATTATGTACTTGCTAGCACTGTTAATGTGTCAGGGAAAGGAACAAGTGCTAGAACAGGAGAAAACATTTATAATAAACATAACAAACCAAAACATCAATATCCAGAATATTAAAGAATCTTCCAACAAACCAATTAAAGAAAAACAGCACAATCAATAAAAAAACGGATGAAAGGTAGGTACAGACGATTCATATCAAGGAAACCTGGCTGGCTGAGCAACACAGACAGACTCAACTCGGCCTCAGGAATCAGGAATGACAGAGGTAGCATGTTTTTGCCCATCAGATTGGCAAACAAACACTGATAATGTCCGGGGTCAGAAAGGGCATGGGGAAATGAACACCCTCCCAGGCAAATCACAGAGGTGTAAGTCACCAAGGCCATTTCGGAGGCAACTGAATAGAAGCACGCCCCTCCAACTGAGCAGTTTCAGTTCCTGGTAGAACACCAGAGAAATCCTTCCACTCACACTGGAGAAAGCATATACAGGAATATGCATTCCAGCCAGGTGTTCAACAGAGAAAAATTAGGGAACAACCATAAATAAGAAAGTGACTCCAAGATGGCACCTGGGTGGCTCACATCACCTCTTCCTTCAGCTCAGGTCATGATCCCAGGGTCCTGGGACTGAGCCCCGCATCGGGCTCCCTGCTCAGCGGGGAGCCTGCTTCCCTTCCTCTCTCTCTGCCTGTCTCTCTGCCTAGTTGTGATCTCTGTCTGTCAAATAAATAAATAAAATCTTAAGGAAAAAAAAAAGAAAGTGACTCCATTATGGGATAGCCACAGTATCGAATGCTATGGAACAATGAATGAGAACGAAGTCAGTCTGTATACAAGAATAAGGAAAGAGCTCCAAAATAAATGGCTAAGTACAAGGAAAAAGTTAGCGTTGACTCCTTTATGTTAAAGAACAGAAATAAGAAAAACCCACCCAAAAACAAAATTACAAATTTCTATGGATACACGCATTTGTAAGTAAATAGGTAAGAAAGATCTGGAATGAAACACATCAAAGTGTTAATAATGGCTAAATTTTACGCGGGAGTAGGTCTACAGGGATGTAGTCAAAGAGACTTGAAGCTTTACATTTCTTACAAAAATATATTTATGTATTTCTTGTTTAACTCAAAATAACGTTATTTTTAGTAGCAAGAGAAGGGAGACTGAGAGAGTCTGCAAGCGAGGGGAACTGGTTGCCTAACTAGGGGTCTATGCTGATGATCAGATAAGGGGACTGATGAGGAGAGAAGCAGAGCACCACTAGGGGGCACAGCTGAGGGCCCATATGGAAGAAGAGAGGTCAGAGGGCCTGTCAGGTAAGAGAAGGGAGGAGAAAAGTGACGAGGCAGAGAAGGCAGAAGGATAGGGTCCAAGGATAGCACTGGAGCTTACCATCGGGTCAGGGAGTCCTGGATGGCATTGGTGAGTGCGTGGCCCAGATGCAGGGAGCCTGTCACATTGGGGGGTGGGATGCACATCATGAAGATTCCCCGGGGATTTGGTGCAGACACGCTGGAACGCTGATAGGGGAGGAAGGATGGGCACACGCTAAGGCCTCACACCACCTCTCCCAGCCCCCTCCCAGGCAGTGGGTCCTAGGCCCTGCTGTCGCCCTCCCACATGTCCTCCAGGCCTGGGCAGCAGAGGCCACTCACTCCATACTCGGGCTTGAAGAAGCCCTGCTGCTCCCACCAGGGGTACCAGGCAGCTTCCACGTACTGAGGGCTGTAGGAGTCGGGCATGGTGCCACTGACATCTGGGGGAGAGATGGGGAGGGTCAGTTCCCTCAGGTTGTTCCCTGAGGCTGGGAGCAGCTGGGACAGTGGGCCAGCAGAGGCGCTGGGCCACTGTTGCTCACATCATAGCACAGGCACTGGGAGATTTGGGGGGCTGTGCAAATCCTCCAAAGCCAAATGGTGGCAGCAAGGGCAGAACAGGAAGGGTAACACCAAGGAAAGGCAGCAGCTGAGGAGGCTGGAAAGGAAGGATGGGGGTCCCTTCCCCCTTCTCGTACCTTTCTTTTCCCCAGCTGGAGTTGGGAGGTCATAGGTAATAACCCCAGGATCCCGTTTCCCCCTCTTCTCTGGTTTTGGTTTCTTCTGCTTAGGAGAGAAACGATATAGGCAGAGAAATCATCCACCCACCACGGCGCCAACCCTCCAGTTCTACCCTTAGCTTCTCACCTCTGCCGGGGGTGGCTGCTGCTGTTGGGTCTTCTGCTTCTGTTGGAATTTCTCCAGCTTCTCCCGTTTCTTTGCCTCTTTCTTGAGCTGAGTAGCCGTCTTTGGGGGTGCAGGGACCTCAGGGCCTAGAGAGAGGCACAGAAATGCCAACTTAGCCCATTGGGGATCCTCTCTGTCAACCATATCACGATACTTCAGATGGGCCATTCCAGCTGCCCCAGGGCTCCCCATGCTCTCCCACCCTGTCCTCCCTCAGGCCCCTTCCTGAGTGACTCTGCCATTCCTAAAAGAAAAAAAGGAAAGCAAGCTACGGAGAAGGCCCAGAGGAAGCCTTCCTCACCTGGCTGTTGAGAGAGGGGTCTGGTCCCCGAGTATAGAACCACCTCTCCCAGCACTGCCCGGAATTCTGGCTGCTGGACACACGTGTTGAACCAGCGAGTCACATTACCCCAGATCCGACGGGCAGAGGGGTCCAGGACCTGGGAGGGTGAACAGAAATGAAATACCCTTAGTCACCCTATGGCAAGGTCAAAGGGGGGCTGCCCTGGTTCTTCTACAGGCCCCAGTGACTTACATAACGGAAAGGCAGCAACAAGGCGGTGACAGCCGCCAGGTCAGCCAGCGTGGGGGCCTCCCCGGCCAGATAGGTGTGCAGCTGGAGCCACTCTTCCAGGGGGCTCAGGGCCCTGCCCAGGGCCCTGAGGGCAGCCTAGCAGGAAAGGGAAGAGGTATGAGACAAGGTTTGGCCCACCTCAATTCCCATCCCCACCCAATCCAATGTGGTCCCCTTCTGCTCCCACAAATCACCACCTCTGAGGCCAAATGGTCATAACAGAAACATTCCCATTAGTTCAACAAATTCCTGCTGGACACTTACTATGTGCCAGGTGAAATTATTAAACATCAGAAGTTAAAGACTACAAGAGGCAACACAGTAATTGCTTCAAGAAGTATTTATCAAGGGGCTCCTGGGTGGCTCAGTGGGTTAAAGCCTCTGCCTTCGGCTCAGGTCATGATCTCAGGGTCCTGGGATCGAGCCCCGCATCGGGCTCTCTGCTCAGCAGGAAGCCTGCTTCCCTTCCTCTCTGTCTCTGCCTGCCTCTCTGCCTACTTGTGATCTCCGTCAAATAAATAAAATCTTTAAAAAAAAAAAAAAGAAGTATTTATCAAGCACCTACTACGGGCCCGGCACTTCTCTAAAGAATGTAGAGACAAGCACAGACCCTGACTGGTGCAGTTTACATTCCAGTGGGGGAGACAGTAAAGGTGTGAATACAGAATGCATTACCCTATTTTTCTCTGTAAGTGTTATGAAGAAAAATAAATCAGGCTGAGGGGGACAAGGCATTCCAGAGAGGGGACCTCTATGGAAAACAGAGTAAGCAGGACATGAGAGAGCAAGCCAGGTTCTGAATCTCACATTCATCCCATTCATTCATTCATCCATTCATTCAAGAAATACTAAGGATCCAACGTGTGCTCAAAACTCTGCAAGGAGAGGATGCCTGGGTGGCTCAGCTGGTTAAGCCGCTGCCTTCGGCTCAGGTCATGATCCCAGAGTCCTGGGATCGAGTCCCACATCAGGCTCCTTGCTTGGCAGGGAGCCTGCTTCTCTCTCAGCCTCTGCCTGCTTGTGTGCTCTCTCTCTCTCTCTGACAAATAAATAAAATCTTAGGGGAAAAAAAAAACAACAACAACTCTGCAAGGAGGTGGTCTGCTTTGGAAGGACTCACAGCCTCAATCTGGTCTAGTTCTCTCTCCTCTCCTTTCCTTTCCTTCCCCTCCTCATTTGCCCTCTCCTCCATCTCCCCAAGCACAGCCACCTCTCCCACCCCACTTGCCTCTCTCTCCAGTCCTTTCCTGTTTCTCATCAGCTTAAGACTCCTGAAACTTCTACTCCCAGACTTTAAAACGCCTGGCACCAGACTGCTCTGCACACGTCTTACCGTCTTAACGTGTTCAAAATGAAAACGTCCATTCTCAAACATGGGAAGGCCAAGGCTTAGGGTTTAAGAAACCTGCCCAAGGTTATCATACCAGGCATCAACCTGGGATTTGATCAGTGTTTCTCCACGTCTGATACACTGTCTTCCTGTCTCATTACCCATTCTAATCTTTCTTCTAACTATCCCGGTCTCTTTCTTCCCACTCACCTGAGGGTCCTGGGCAGAGCTTCGGAGCCCCAAGGCCGGCAGCGTTGCTCCACAGGCAGCTGGTATTAGCTCGGTGTCCGCATAACTGACCCACTGTTGGACCAGGACAGCGGCCCGGCTACCGCCAGGGCCCCCCAGGCCTGCGGGCCACAGCAGCTGGGCCACAGCAGGGGCCCCCCACACCCAGAGTCCACCCGGCCCCTGCTCCAGGGCGGGCAAGCGGGGTGGGGGAAAGGGAGTCCTGCTCGTTGGGGGTGGCTGGAGGCAGATTCGGGGGTGGGCTCCTCCCCAGCCCGGCCCCTCCCCAGCCTCCCCATAGCGCGCAGCTATAAGGGCACGGAGGCTGGGGAAGGCGTCAGGATGAGGGGAGACATACAGGATGGACATGGTTACGCTGGGGGGTCCGAACGAGGTGGAAGAAAACCTAAGAAGCAAGAGAGACAGGGGTTGACTGAGGGACCCAGAGGTGTCCTATTGGGAGAACAGAGGGGACCCCTTGGGGACTCCTGTACCGCAGGCGTCCGGGACCCCCAGGGCTGGAGGTCTGACCCGGCTTAAGAGCCAAGGGCCCGGCTATCGGAGTGGCAGTGCCAGCGGGAGACTCCCCATGACCGCGCGAGCTCTGGGACTGCGGGTGGCTCGGGGTAGCCAGCGCCTCGGCGTCCGGTAGGACGCGGGCTCGGGTCGCAGGTACGTACTGGTGGGAGGTGGTCACACCGAGCCGGACGGCCACCTCGCGGCCGAGCGCCGGCCGAAGGTGGACCGGCCTGGCGGCCGGGGCCGAGGAGTCGGGCGGGCGGGGACGGTGGGCGGTTCTCCGGGCGACCCCAGCTCCCTGCGACCGCAGCCGGGTCGCGGGCGCCCACGTGTTCCCCCTTTGTGACAACGAGCATTTCCGGGCCCGCGGGTCCTGGCGCGGGCGGCCGTGCTCCGCCTGCGCGGGCGGGGGCTGCTCTGCCTGACACCCCGCCGGGGCCGCGCCGCTCGCCGCTCGCCGTGCTCACGAGGGACGGCACGGGGCGCGGGCGCAGGAGCGGAGGACGCTCCCGGGACCGCGCTCCCGTCAGGCGCCACCGCGGGCACCCCGCGCGGGTCCTCCGCCGGGCCGGCGGGAGGGCGGTGCCCAGCGGGCAGCCCGGGAACCCGCGGGCGGGGCGCTGCCGCCCCAGGACCCAGGGGGAGCCCCGCCTGCTCCCAGAGCCTGGTCCCTCCCGCAGAAGCAGGCGTCACGCTGGGTGGCCAGGAAGGTCCCTTAGTACTGAGAACTCCGGTGTGGAGGAAACTCCTATTCGCTGAATGAACCGGTTTGATTCATTCCCAGTCCTAACTCTCCACGATAAAAAATTATGTCACTCGTATTAATCCGTTATATTCCGAAAGCGTGAAGTGATTTCGCTGGGTTGAGGAAGCAGTCCGGCAGCATCAGGTGCATCTTGGTGTCTCATAACATTAACTGTCAGGTTCACAGGACAGACATGGAAAAGCAACAGGTACTCCTTGTGGGTACAGTACAAAGCAGAAGACCACCGTAGGCAAGCCATACAGGTAGGGGCACGTTCAAGAAACATGCTGTAGCCCAGGTGAGGTATTACATAGTTTACACCAGGGAGAAGAGTGGCAGATAATGCTGGGTAGTTGGGCTGGATTTTTGGCTGGGATAATAGAGCAGCAGGGCTTGGATGACTTCAACATCCCTTTCCCACCCTCCAGGCTCCTTCCCAAAACACACACAGAACCAGAACTCAAATGTGCATCAAAAGTTTATTCCCGATGCGGGACAGATTCCTTCCATCCCCAAAATGAATCACATGCTGTCCTGGAGAGATCTAGGAGATTCTCCCACCATATCCAGGGAAGGAGTGAGAAAGGCAGGTGCTGAGGACAAGGCAGGTCTGCAGTTCCCCAACCTACTTATCCTCCCCTCCTCAACAGAGGAGAGCTGCTCCCCACTATTATTATTCTCATCCACTCATCCCTTAAAGGAGAAAAAAAAAAGTCTTCACTATTCAAAAAAGACAAAAAAAAAAAAAAAAAAGACAAAAAAGCCTTCAAATATGGGAGGGGTCCTGGGCTGCAACTTGAGGTGAAAGGTCACCAACAGAAGAGGGACAGGGAGGAACCGTCACTGTTTCTGCTGCAGGGCCTCCTTCCTTGCTGCATCTTGTAGCAACTGTGTGTCCACCTCATCTGCCGGCAACTGTACATAGCGGACCACTGAGCCCCGGATGAAGCAGTTCTTCACTGATAACTAGATCCAGACAGATAAACAAGAAAACACCCTTAAAAGTGTTCGCTATCTGGGGCACCTGGGTGGCTTAGTCGGTTCGGTATCTGACTCTTGATTTTGGCTCAGGTAGTGATCTCAGGGTGCTTCACTGGGTGGTGTCCCATCTGCCTGTCCCCCGTGCCCCCCACCCCAGCTCATGCACTCTCTCTCTCAAATAACAGAAATAAGATAAAATCTTCAAAAAAAAAGAATGTCAGCTATCCACCCAGGAACTTCCTGCTTTTGTTTCCTCTTCACCATCACCAACTCACCATGTGAGGGTACTTCTCAGGGTCTGTAACGCTGATGTCAGTTAGTTTGATGTTGAGATACTAAGAAAAGAAGACAAACACCATCATTAGCTCTAGAGACAAGATGCAAGCACCCAGCCCTGAAACTCTCCCTTCTCCTTCCCCAAAACCCCATTCTAGGCTCCTACATATCTCACCTGGTCCACAGAATGGAGGGTTCCACAGATGCTGTTGGGGGAGAAGATGAAAGAACCCAATCAGTTTACACCAAAATCAACCGAGAGACAACTTCAGAACATGGATAAGAACATGGCTGGGGGGGCGCCTGGGTGGCTCAGTGGGTTAAAGCCTCTGCCTTCAGCTCAGGTCATGATCTCAGGGTCCAGGGATCGAGCCCCACATTGGGTTCTCTGCTCAGCGGGGAGCCTGCTTCCTCCTCTCTCTCTGCCTGCCTCTCTGTCTACTTGTGATCCCTGTCTGTCAAATAAATAAAATCTTAAAAAAAAAAAAAAAAAAAAAAAAAGAACATGGCTGGGGGAAGTCAAGGTTTGAGGAAGGCAGAAAAGAGAGAACCAAAAAGGGGGCATTCCTAAGCCCAGGATCAAGAAAGACAACGCTTTTATTGCAGTGTGTTATTTTAGACCTCACATCTCCTAAAACCAAGGCACTCTTAGCAGCTAGTATTAAACAATTGTTACAAACTAGGCCCATGTTCCACATAGTACTTGCAATCTTTATGGATACCTCACAAGGTAGCTCTTACCAAATGGGCTCAGAGACTGTGTAATGTGCACAAGTGTAGAAGAAACAGGAACCTGAGGCCACATCTGTCTGATACCCCAAACCAGCAGCTATTTTCAAACATCTGTTGGAACCCCATATGTAAAGTAGACAAAGTAGCTTAACATTGTTCTTGGTGATGCAGGCACAAGATGTCACCTCCTTTTCTCAATCCCTGGGCCCTCTGAAATGTGAATGAGGAATGCTATCAGATCACCGAGGCTCCAAGTCATGCTACCTCTCTCCCAACTTCTTTATTTTCTGTGAGTGGCCTCAACAGTCTCACAACCTCAAATCCTGAGTTGTACTTCACCATCCTCCATGACCCATGTCCCCATCATTTGGTGACATTTTCCTAACATCTCTAAAATTCTCTTTCTAGTTTGACTTCTACAAGCCAAGGTCTTATTACACCTCAGTCTAGGCCAGCATCCATCCTGGCCGCCTTTATCCTAAGTACCCTGCATGTCATCACCAGATTCTATGTTCCTTAGAACAGTGGTTCTCAAACACTGATGTGTGCTCAAAGGTTTCTTAAGTCTGAGACAAAGAAACACAGGTTAGGATAGCATTTGGTGGGTGCATATGTAGTATGCTAAAGGTTGTCAGTATTTTCCTCCCTAAGAATAATTCTTTAATTGCCCTTGCTATTTTTTTGTTATTAAAAAAACTTTCGGGCTGCCTGGGTGGCTCAGTCGGTTAAGTGTCTACCTTCGGCTCAGGTCATGATCCCAGAGTCCTGGGATCAAGTCCCTACATTGGTCTCCTTGCTCAGCAGGGATCCTACTTCTCCCTCTGCCTGCTGCTCCCCCTTCTTGTGCTCTCTCTCTCACAAATAAAATCATAAAAAATTAAAAAACTTGGGGTGCCTGGGTGGCTCAGTGGGTTAAAGCCTCTGCCTTCGGCTCAGGTCATGATCCCGGTGTCCTGGGATTGAGCCCCGAATCGGGCTCTCTGCTCAGTGGGGAGTCTGCTTACTCCTATCTCTCTCTCTGCCTGCCTCTCTGCCTGCTTGTGATCTCTGTCTGTCAAATAAATAAATAAAATCTTTAAAAAATTTTTTAAAAACTTTAATGAAATGATTGTAATGTGCAGTTGCTTAAGTGTTGGACTCTTGGGGGCACCTGGGTGGTTCAGTTGGTTAAGAGTCTGTCTTCAGCTCGGGTCGTGATCTGGGGGTCCTGGGATCAAGCCCCGCGTCAGGCTCCGTTCAGTGGGGAGCCGGCTTCTTCCTCTCCCTCTGCCTCCTCCCCTTCCCCGCACTGTTCATGCTCTCTCTCTCAAATAAATAAATAAAATCTTGAAAAAAGAATTGTAAAGAAAAGGGGGAAAAAAAAGCATTGGGACTGTTGGTTTTGGCCACTTTCAGGTCTTCAGGTCATGATCTCAGGGTCATAAGATCGAACCCCGCATCAGACTCCACGCTCAGTCTGCTTAAGGCTCTCTCTCTCCCTGGGGCACCTGGGTTGCTCAGCTGATTTAAGTATTGGACTCTTAATTTCTTTGCTTTTTTTTTTTTTTTAAAGATTTTATTTATTTATTTGGCAGAGAGAGAGAGAGAGATATCATAAGTAGGTAGAGAGGCAGACAGAGAGAGGGGGAAGCAGGCTCCCCGCTGAGCAGAGAGCCCGATGTGGGGCTCAATCCCAGAACCCTGAGATCATGACTGGAGCCAAAGGCAGAGGCTACCCCACTGAGCCACCCAGGCGCCCCAGGACTCTTAATTTCTTGATTTTGGCTCAGGTCATGATCTCAGGGTTGAGATGGAGCCCCACATGGGGCTCGCACAGAGCATGGAACCTGCTTTTCTCCCTCCTCCTCCTTCTGGCCCTCTCCCCTCTTAAAAAAGACTCTCTCTCTCCCTCTCTAAAATAAATAAATTTTTTTAAAAAGTCTTTATCTTGCCAAAAATAAAGCTGGCAGTTCTCTGTTGGGCCCCAACTTCTGTTAAATTTTAAGTCTTTAAAATCCACTGCCTGAGAAACATACTTCTCCGTGGTTTCCCCACATCCCTGACTACTGGAAAGACTTTGACAACACCCTATTACCTTCTGCAGAGGTGAAGTCACTTCTGAAACTGCATAGGTGGTGTCATTTCATTCAGTCTCTTAA
Source organism: Martes martes (assembly GCF_963455335.1). Classification (NCBI taxonomy): domain Eukaryota; kingdom Metazoa; phylum Chordata; class Mammalia; order Carnivora; family Mustelidae; genus Martes; species Martes martes. Next base: position 120,304,599 of record NC_137893.1, on the reverse strand, counting down.
TATCTGGCACAATGGTCTGAAAACAAGCATGAGAGAAAAGAACTCTTCTCCCATACCAATGGACTATCTTCAAATCTTTTGAGTCCCTGTTTTAAGACATGGGGCTATAATGTAAGTCATTCTTGCCATATGGAAGATCCAGAAAGGAGAAAAGAGGAAACCAAAAACAAATCCTCTCACAGAATTGCCCAGCTGGTTCTGACTTCCATACTTGTCTCTCTATATGGCCCCAATCTATATGCCATCAATACTGTGTCAATGTTTCCCACACTGAGAAATTATCTCAAAAAGAAACATGGAAGATATTGTTGGGGGCGGGTGGGAATACACTGATTCAAAGTTTCTAAAGGTGGGAACCCTGGCTGGCTCAGTCTGTTCAAGCATGTGACTCTTGACCTTGGGGTTGTGAGTTTGAGTCCCTCCTTGAGTGCAGAGATTACTTAAAAATAAAATCTTGGGGCGCCTGAGTGGCTCAATGGGTTAAAGGCTCTGCCTTTCTGCTCAGGTCATGATCTCGGGGTCCTGGGATCGAGCCCCGCATCGGGCTCTCTGCTCAGCGGGGAGTCTGCTTCCCCCCTCTCTCTGCCTGCCTCTCTGCCTACTTGTGATTTCTGTCTGTCAAATAAATAAACAAAATCTAAAAAAAAAATAAAATAAAATCTTAAGGGGCGCCTGGGTGGCTCAGTGGGTTAAAACCTCTGCCTTCGGCTCAGGTCATGATCCTGGGGTCCTGGGATCGAGCTCCGCATTGGACTCTCTGCTCAGTGGGGAGTCTGCTTCCCCCCTCTCTCTGCCTGCCTCTCTGCCTACTTGTGATTTCTGTCTGTCAAATAAATAAACAAAATCTTAAAAAAAAATAAAATAAAATCTTAAGGGGCGCCTGGGTGGCTCAGTGGGTTAAAGCCTCTGCCTTCGGCTCAGGTCAGGATCCTGGGGTCCTGGGATTAAGCCCCGCATCGGGCTCTCTGCTCAGCGGGGAGCCTGCTCCCCCCCCCTCGCTGCCTGCCTCTCTGCCTACTTGTGATCTCTGTCTGTCAAATTAATAAATAAAAAAATCTTTAAAAAAAAATAATAAAATAAAATAAAATCTTAAAAAAAAAGTTAGGTATTAAGGAGGGCACTTGTGATGAGCACTGGGTGTTGAATATAAGTGATAACACTAAATTCTACACCTGAAAATAATATTACTCTTTATGTTAACTGGAATTTAAATTAAAAATTGAGAAAATTAAATAAATAAAATTTTCTAAAAGAGCATCAGGTAATAAGTAACAATACTTTAAATATATACTTTAAAAAGGAAATTTTTTTAAAGGATTTTTTTCTAAAGAAAGAGATGTGTACAAAGTTGCACACATAACGATGTTTGGGGCAGCATCATTTGTAAAAGAAACAGCCTAAATGTCCAACAGCAAAGTCTCGATTAAATTAGTTACTGCCAGCTAATAAAAATGCCATATGGGGCGCCTGGGTGGCTCAGTGGGTTAAAACCTCTGCCTTCGGCTCAGGTCATGATCCCAGGGTCTTGGAATCGAGCCCCACATCAGGCTCTCTGCTCGGCAGGGAGCCTGCTTCCTCCTCTCTCTGCCTGCCTCTCTGCCTACTTGTGATCTCTGTCTGTCAAATAAATAATAAAATAAAAAATCTTTTAAAAAAATGCCATATAGACATTAAGAATGTTAAAGATCAACTTTATTGACATGGAAAATATCCACAACATACTGCTAAATGAAAAGCAAGTTTCACAGTTGCATAAAGAATATGACCCCATTTTTACTTATTTGTTTTTTCAAATTTCTATTTAAATTCCAGTTAGTTAACATACAGTGTAATGTTAGCTTCAGGTGTAGAATTTAGTGACTCATCACTTACACAGAGCACCCGAGGTTCATCACAGCAAATGCCGGCCTCAATACCCACCAGATCCGTGCCCCCACTCACCTCCCCTCCAGCAATCCTGTTTGTTCTCTATAGTTCTCCAGTCTGTTTTCTGGGGGCACCTGGGTGGCTCAGTTGGTTAAGTGTCTGCCTTTGGCTGAGGTCATGATCCCAGAGTCCTAGGATCGAGCCCCACTCAGCAGGAAAGCCTGCTTCTCCCTCTGTCTGCCACTCCCCCTGCTTGTGCTCTCTCCCTCTCTCTCTGTGTCAAATAAATAAATAAAATCTTAAGGAAAAAAAAAAGTTTTCTGGTTTGCCTCTCTCTTTTCCATGTTCATCTGTTTTCTTAAATTCCACATATGAGTGAAATCATATGGTATTTATCTTTCTCTGACCAATTGTTTTTAATTTAAAAGAGTGCAAATTTGGGGCGCCTGGGTGGCTCAGTGAGTTAAACCCTCTGCCTTTGGCTCAGGTCATGATCCCAGGGTCCTCGGATGGAGCCCCACCTCCAGCTCTCTGCTCAGCAGGGAGCCTGCTCCCCGCCCCCCCCCCGCCTACTTGTGATCTCTGTCTGTCAAATAAATAAACAAAATATTTTAAAATAAATAAATAAATAAATAAGACTGCAAACGTGTGCAAGCCAGACAGAACTGGACTTCGGTTCTGGCCATCATTTACTAGTTGTGTAGACTTGAGCAATTAACCTATCTATGCTTCAGTTTCCTCATGTGTAAGATAACAACAATAGTATGTGTCCTATAGAGTTGTTAAAAGAATTAATGTTAATAAATGTAAAATATTCAGAATAGTGCTTAGTTGATAGGATGTCCTCAAATGTTAGCTATTTTTCCTTCTTTCAGCACACACTTATTAAGCACCTATGATATACTAGGCCTATTGCAGAACTCAGGTACACAAAGGTGAGCTTAAACATGGTCCTGGCCCTGTAGGAAGGACAGGCTGTAAATAATAAACATACTTTTATGAAATCACAATTTGAGAAGCACCCACTAGGAAGAAAATAAACTATATAACAGATACTACTTTGGCTAGAAGGCCCAGGAAAAAAGTCTCTCCAAGGATACAGCATTTACTCCATGTCTTGGTTGCTAACTAGGAGCTAATGACACAAGGGGGTAGAGGCTATAAAAGCAGACATAAGGGACTGCACTGGTCTTTGGTTTATCCTTTACGTTCCCCCCCCCCTTTTTTAAGATTTTATTTATTTATTTGACAGACAGAAATCACAAGTAGGCAGAGAGGCAGGCAGAGAGAGAGGAAGGGAAGCAGGCTCCCTGCTAAGCAGAGAGCGCGATGCAGGGCTCGATCCCAGGACCCTGAGATCATGACCTGAGCCGAAGGCAGAGGCTTTAACCCACTGAGCCACCCAGGCGCCCCTCCTTTATGTTCTCTTTGACAAAATGGAAGTTGTGCCACATCTACCATTCTGCAACAGCTCTTCATATCAATACATCTATTCCTCTGTGACAGCTGTGTATTATGAAGTGCCACAACTTAATTAACGCATTCCCTGTAGATGGCTATTTGTTTCCAATTTTTGGCTACTGCAAATAAAATTACAAACACCCCTGTAATACACCTTTACTTGTGGAGCCGATTCCTACATTTCCATAATTGAGTAAAGAATTTAATCAGAAAAAAACAAAACTATGTTCGTTTCGTAAAAACATAAATTTATTGATGCCTCTGCCCTCTGACGGCTCTCTAGTACTTTAAGCAAACGGCACAGGTCATTTCTTTCTTTTGTATCTCTCCCACTTTGTCCAGCCCTCAAATAATACTTGTCAAAGAGGTTCCAGAGCCCCGCATACACCCACCCCTACGGACTTGCGGGAACAGGTGCCTACCTCAGGTCATTCTTGAGTTCCACGACCACATCCTTGCCCACCAGGGACTTGAAAAAGGAATAGAAGAGCTATTGGGCGAGAGAGGGAAAACCATGACCTGGGAAGTTGCACACAGGGTAGGAAGGAGTGCCCCTCCCTCTGGTTGTATTCCAGTACTGATATTGGGATCCCGGCCACATCTCTGGCAGTTCTCAAAACTTCACAGGAAAAAATACTCTGTGGGCCCCCGGAACACAATACTCCGGCTGGAGCCCAAATACACGTCACTGAGCCCCTGACTTAAAGCTCCAGAGAGATGCTCTTCCCTGCACCCCTCTCGCTCTCCGGGTCGGGCTCTCAATCGACCACCTCTCCTGGGCTCCTGTCTACCCCCCAACCCCCAGTGGGCACAATTGTAGAAAGCATCCCATTCTCACCCTCCCAAAGCCTGGCCTCCGTCATAGAAATACTCCTCGAGGTCTAGCTTTCCGCTCCCCTCCTGTCCCCAACTCTCCCGCGCGTTTCTTTTGTTTTGATCCCGCATAAGAGGAAAAAAAATCCCATGAGCTCCTAGGTGTGTCCCCCCGGCACAGAACGCAAGGCGCAGGAACTAAGAATAGACAGCAAACCCCAGGGCCCAACTCCGGCTCCGAGGGTCAAAGCCTCCACCCCCTCCCCGCTCCCCAACCCTTCGGCCCGCCCGCGCTCCCCCAGGGCGCCCCCTTGTGACGTCACGGTACCTACCATGGTGCTCAAGCCGCGGGCTGCCGGCCGGACCGGGAAGGCGAGGGCTGGGAACCGCGGGGCTGGGGCCGGGAGCAACAGGGATGCGAGCCCGCGCGTGGGGCGGCACGGAATCGCGCAGGCGCAGCGAGAAGAGCCGGGGGAGCTCTGAGTAATGACAGGAGCGCACTGCCGACTCGCGGCCCTGGGAGAGCTGGCAGTGGACAGCCGCAGGGGCGCCGAAGCCGGGAAAGGGGCGGGTCTTCCTCCCTTCCCACTTCCTCCCGGAGTGGCGGGCTTCCACCACGCAGGCGCGAGCCCCAGCTGTTAGCCCAGTTTACAAGAGGTTCATGGCCTCTTGGGGTTTTTTTCCTGATGGTGCAGCCCACGGTGCTAACACCCTCCAGACACTCTACTGAAAACTGTCGAGGAACTTGGGAAAACTCTTGATTTATGCACTTTTTTATATCCGTTACACTTCGATAAAAAGTTTAAAAAATGAAATGTTGGGGCGGCCGGGTGGCTGTGGGTTAACCCTCTGCTTTCAGATCAAGTCACGATCTCAGGGTCCTGGGATCAAGCCCTGCGTGGGGCTCCCTGTCAGCAGGGAGCCTGCTTCCCCCTCTTTCTCTGCCTGCCTCTGCCTACTTGTGATCTCTGTCAAATAAATAAATAAAAATCTTTTAAAAAATAATAAAATGTTGCAGAGTCCCTGAGATCAGGAGCCTGAGCCCTGATCTTGATTTTATCAAAGGTTCCCAGTAGAAACAGAGGGTTTTAGAAGGGAGGGGATTGGGGATATGGGTGAGCCTGGTGATGAGTATTAAGGTGAGCACGGATTGCATGGAGCACTGGGTGTTTTACACAAACAAGCATGGAGCACTACATCAAAAACTGATGATGTACTGTATGGTGACTAACATAATAAAAAATTTAAAAAGGTTCCCAATAAACATATTTCTCCCAAGGACCTAATCTCAGTCCATGTTTCTTACACCCTTTAAAAGTCCATGTTTCTCACACCCTCCTTACACCCTGTAAAGGACTGAGTAAAACCAAACAAAAACTTGCTCAGGGGTAGAAATTCTTATTCTAATATTTGACTTCCAAATATGTTCCCTCAAACACTAAAGGACACAAGTGTACAGTTACACAGACTTATACACTCATGCCCCTAAGGGTTTTATAAATATATGATATTATGACATAATAGGTGAAAATATTTTTTTCAAGGAATAAGACTACTAAATCCTCCATTTCTGAACTCCCAGAAAAGTACCCATTTGTCAGCAGTTTGTTTTTAAAATGTTTTCTGCATGTGAAGGGTGTAATAATAGACTCTATGAGTACACAGATGCTGGATGTCCTAGACCCCACCTTTAAATGTCATAAGGAGAACATCAAGCAGAAGTTTGTTCCCACAGCTGAACCCTAAGCACCTAAACCAGTCTTTCACTGAGTATAAGCAGAGACTATAGTGAGCAACTGCTCCAGCTGGAGCTAAAGGTGCCTGATGATTAAGGGTCATTTTCCTGCTGGAAACAATTAGCTCATGAAAATTCAAACACTTTCCCCTAGCCAGTTTAGTTAATCATTCACAATGAGTTCACAATCAGACCACACTCACGCTCTTCATGAAATCTTTACCTTACTTTTTAAGGTACACTCACAGTCTAAAGATACCAGAAGAGGGGTGCCTGGCTTGCTCAGTCACAAGAGCATATGACGGCGCCTGGGTGGCTCAGTTGGTTGAATGACTGCCTTCGGCTCAGGTCATGATCCCGGACTTCCAGGATCGAGTCCCGCATCGGGCTCCCAGCTCCTTGGGGAGTCTGCTTCTCCCTCTGACCTTCTCCTCTCTCATGCTCTCTCTCATTCATTCTCTCTCAAATAAATAAATAAAATATTAAAAGAAGAGCATATGACTCTTCATCTCAGGGTCATGAGTTTGAGCCCCACATTCGGTGTAGATATGACTTAAATAAATTAAAAAAAAAACAACAGGGGCTCCTGGGTGGCTCAGTCAACTAGGGTCTGACTCTTGGTTTTGGCTCAGGTCATGATCTCAGGGTGGTGGGATCAAGTTCCACATCGGGATCTGAGCTCAGTGTGGAGTCCGTTAGGGTTTCTCTCTCCCTCTCTCTCTATTCCTCCCCTCAGCGTTCTCATGTGTGCTCACATGCGTGTATGTGCTCTCTCTCTAAAATAAATCTTTAAAAATAAATAAAAATAAACTTAAAAAATAATAAATCTATAAAGATACCAGAAAAAATTTGTTTTAGGAACAAGTTTACTGAGTGACATTTAACCATCCACATAGGAAGAAGAAAGTTGGGGAGGTCGGAAATAAATAACAGACGTTCGAATTCATCAAATGGTTCAGAGGGGCCTAGTTTTCCTAAGAGTCAGAAACATGGATTGTGAAAAGATGGTATACAAAAGTTTTGTCAGAATCCGAAAGGATGGTAACTTAGGTTCAGGACAGTCAATTCAATAATCATAACGTTTGAAGATGAGGGGAAGAAAATTCACCTTAGAGGCACCCTAGAACCTTCCAGCTCCAGATAAGATTAATCTACTTCTTCAATGGTGGGGCCTGTGGCGGCCCTTCCAGGAGTATACCCCGTCCCACAGGAAGGCCCAGTACATCCTCCCTGGTAGAGTTTTGTGATGATTGGGTTACACACCTGCTCTAATTCCTTTCTCTTATGATCAAACTCCTCTTTCTCAGCCAGTTGATTGGCCTCCAGCCATGAAAGGACCTCATTGCATTTTTCCAGTATTTTCTTTTTATCAGACTCACTAATCTTGCCCTTCAAGCCTTCATCACTCACAGCACTCTTCATGTTAAAAGCATAAGATTCTAAAGCATTTTTTGCAGAGATTTTCTCTCTCTGGACCTCATCCTCAGCTTTATACTTCTCAGCATCCAGAACCATGCGCTCGATCTCCTCCTTGCTCAGGCGGCCCTTGTCGTTGGTGATGGTGATCTTGTTGGCCTTGCCGGTGCTCTTGTCCATGGCTGTTACATTGAGAATACCATTGGCATCGATGTCAAAGGTCACCTCAATCTGAGGCACTCCCCTGGGTGCAGGAGGGATTCCAGTCAGGTCAAAGCGCCCCAGCAGGTTGTTGTCCCGCGTCATGGCCCTCTCACCCTCGTACACCTGGATCAGCACACCAGGCTGGTTGTCCGAGTAGGTGGTGAAGATCTGCGTCTGCTTGGTGGGGATGGTGGAGTTGCGCTTGATCAGGACCGTCATGACGCCCCCGGCTGTTTCCAGCCCTAGAGACAAGGGAGCCACATCCAACAAAAGCAGATCCTGTACCTTTTCAGACTTGTCCCCCATCAGGATGGCCGCCTGCACCGCCGCCCCATAGGCCACGGCCTCGTCGGGGTTGATGCTCTTGTTGAGATCACGACCATTAAAGTAGTCCTGTAGCAGCCTCTGAACCTTAGGGATACGAGTGGAGCCTCCCACTAACACAATGTCATGGATCTTTGCCTTATCCATCTTGGCATCCCGAAGGGCCTTCTCCACAGGTTCCAGAGTGCCTCTAAACAGGTCTGCACACAACTCTTCAAACCGGGCTCTGGTGATGGATGTGTAGAAATCAATGCCTTCATAAAGAGAATCAATTTCCAAGTTGGCCTGGGTGCTGGACGACAGGGTCCTCTTGGCCCTCTCGCAGGCGGTGCGCAGCCGCCTCACGGCTCGCTTGTTCTGGCTGATGTCCTTCTTGTGCTTCCTCTTGAACTCCTCCACGAAATGGCTCACCAGCCGGTTGTCAAAGTCCTCCCCTCCCAGGTGGGTGTCCCCGGCTGTGGCCTTCACCTCAAAAATTCCATCATCTATGGTCAGGATGGACACATCAAAAGTTCCTCCACCTAGATCAAAGATCAAGACATGTCGCTCTCCCTGACCTGCTTTATCTAAGCCATATGCAATGGCAGCAGCCGTGGGTTCATTGATAATTCTTAGCACATTGAGACCCGCAATCACGCCTGCATCCTTGGTAGCCTGGCGTTGAGAATCATTGAAATACGCTGGTACAGTGATCACAGCATTGGTAACGGGGTGGCCCAAAAAAGCCTCAGCAGTCTCCTTCATCTTTGTCAGCACCATAGAAGAGATTTCCTCAGGATAGAAAGCTTTCTTCTCCCCTTTGTATGACACCAATACCTTGGGCTTCCCTCCTTCATTGATTACTTGAAAAGGCCAAAGTTTCATATCCGATTGCACTACAGGATCATTAAACTTCCTGCCAATCAGACGTTTGGCATCAAAGACAGTGTTCTGGGGATTCATGGCTACCTGGTTCTTGGCCGCATCCCCGATGAGCCGCTCCGTGTCGGTGAAGGCCACGTAGCTGGGGGTGGTGCGGTTGCCCTGGTCATTGGCGATGATCTCCACCTTGCCGTGCTGGAACACTCCCACGCAGGAGTAGGTGGTGCCCAGGTCAATGCCGATGGCCATTCCCTTAGCAGCAGCCATGGTCTTCCGAGGCCTGAGAAGAAAAAATGAAATAAAGTTTCGGCACGGGCCTTTTTTATTTCATTACTTTCAATTGTAGAAAAATACTCATACTCTGAAATTTACCATCTTAATTGTTTTTTTTTAAGTATACTGTTCAGCAGTAAGTTCATTCATATTGTTGACCACCCTCCAGAAATCTTTCTAACTTGCAAAACTGAAATTCTATACCAATTAAGCCACTCTCCATTTCCCTCCTCCCTCCAGCCCCTGGCAACCACTATTCTACTTTCTATCTCTATCAATTCGACTACCCTAGATCTTCATATTAATAGAATTACACAGTAACTTCTTTATGTGACTGGCTTATTTCACTTAGAAAGATGTCCTCAGGGGTGCCCGGGTGGCTCAGTGTGTTGAGCCTCTACATTTGGCTTGGGTCATGATCTCAGGGTCCTGGGATCGAGCCCTGCATTGGGCTCTCTGCCCAGCGGGGAGCCTGCTTCCCCCCCTCTCTCTGCCTGCCTCTCTGCCTACTTGTGATGTCAAATAAATAAATAAAATCTTAAAAAAAGAGAAAGAAAGAAAGAAAGAAAGAAAGATGTCCTCAAAGTTCATCCATGTTACAGCATGTATCAGAGTTTCTTTACTTCTTAGAGCTAAATAATATTCATTATATGTATATAACACATCTTATTTAGTCATTCCCTCCTTGGACACCCAGGCTGCTTCTACCTCATGGCTATTGTGAATAATGCTGCCATAAATTCGGTGTACAAGTATCTTTTCCTAGTCCCTTCTTTTACAGAGAGTGCTTTTTGGGCTAGAGTATTCTTAGCGAACTGAAGCAAGTGGGAGGCACTTAGCATATATTGTGTACAATTTTCACAGGGCTTACTCAACTACCTTGCTCCTTTATCTGTGATGTTTTATTCTGCAATTGTACCTGTCTTCCTGCTGAGCTAAGATTATTTTATGTTTTGGTCTCCTCAGGGAACATTAATCTCCATCCTTTGGTTTAGCTACCTTCCACAGCTCCTTTATGCTCAATTAGGGATTTCTCGGTTGTAATATTGGGCCAGTGGGGTGAAAATGGCTGCTAGGAACCCAAAAACTATCAAAACTATCTCAGACGAGACAGCGCCAAGAGGCTCTCTCTCCAACCTCCTCTGGAATAAGGCTCTTATCTGAAGACTAATCAATCAGCTCCTCCACCTCTTTCCCAGCAGCTCTGACAAATCCCACCCACCTTGGCTCCTGCCAAAGAACTCCCCTTCCCTGATTGGTCAATGCCCCCATATCGTAGACTAAAACTACAGAACGTTCCAGCATTTTCTCAAACACGGATCTATTAATCTTGCCTACTGCCATTCCATTTCAGCGAGAGCCCACCAGGCTCACCTATTGTCCCGTCGCCTTCGATCCAGTTTGATAATGTTCTGATTGCGGAGCCCCTGAGGGTGGGGGCTCCTTCAACATCCAAAATGCGCAGCCGGTGTTCCCCCACCCCCCACCCGCCCCGCCCTACAGCTTTGAGCGGACTCCGGTGCTACCATCCCGATTGCTTACTAACCCATGAGGTCAGAGGCAGCAACCCCATTGTAACGCGTCTGGGGGGGCAACGTCAACACTCCCGCCCCCGCCCTTCAAGCCCCTCCCACCTCCTCCCACCTCCTCCCACCTCCTCGCACCGACCCCACCCTCCACGAAACGTTGCCAACCCTAGCAAGCCCGAGAAGAGTCTGGAGAGTTCTGGGAGGGGCGGCGCCCGGGACGCCGATTGGTCGCAGGAAGCCTGGAGGCGGGACGCGAGGCGAAACCCCTGGAATATTCCCGACCGGGCAGCCCCGCAGAGCTCCGCGATTGGCCGAGGACGGGAAAGGCGGGGCTGGATGAAGCGTTATAAGCGCAGAGCCGCCCGGCCGCCGACAAACAGCGAAGCGGCAAAGAGGCTCCAGGCTGTCCTGAGGCGTCCGCTAGCGCAACTTCGCGGCGTTATTGAGGCCCGCTCCCGCGCCTTCGCGAGTTTGCAGCTTTCGAGAAGACCGAGCTCCTCGTCGCGGATCCCGACCGCCTTTCCCAAAGCCTGAACCTGAGCGCGGGGCAAGGAAGAGAGAGCAGGACAGCGGCATGGCGAAAACCGCGGCCATCGGCATCGACCTGGGCACCACCTACTCCTGCGTGGGGGTGTTCCAGCACGGCAAGGTGGAGATCATCGCCAACGACCAGGGCAACCGCACCACCCCCAGCTACGTGGCCTTCACCGACACGGAGCGGCTCATCGGGGATGCGGCCAAGAACCAGGTGGCGCTGAACCCGCAGAACACCGTGTTCGACGCGAAGCGGCTGATCGGCCGCAAGTTCGGCGACCCGGTGGTGCAGTCGGACATGAAGCACTGGCCCTTCCAGGTGATCAGCGATGGCGATAAGCCCAAGGTGCAGGTGAGCTACAAGGGCGAGACCAAGGCGTTCTATCCCGAGGAGATCTCGTCCATGGTGCTGACCAAGATGAAGGAGATCGCCGAGGCGTACCTGGGCTACCCGGTGACCAACGCGGTGATCACCGTGCCGGCCTACTTCAACGACTCGCAGCGTCAGGCCACCAAGGACGCGGGGGTGATCGCGGGGCTGAACGTGCTGAGGATCATCAACGAGCCCACGGCCGCCGCCATCGCCTACGGCCTGGACAGGACGGGCAAGGGGGAGCGCAACGTGCTCATCTTTGACCTGGGCGGCGGCACCTTCGACGTGTCCATCCTGACGATCGACGACGGCATCTTCGAGGTGAAGGCCACGGCGGGGGACACCCACCTGGGAGGGGAGGACTTTGACAACCGGCTGGTGAACCACTTCGTGGAGGAGTTCAAGAGGAAGCACAAGAAGGACATCAGCCAGAACAAGCGAGCCGTGAGGCGGCTGCGCACCGCCTGCGAGAGGGCCAAGAGGACCCTGTCATCCAGCACCCAGGCCAGCCTGGAGATCGACTCCCTGTTCGAGGGCATCGACTTCTACACGTCCATCACCAGGGCGCGGTTCGAGGAGCTGTGCTCGGACCTGTTCCGCAGCACGCTGGAGCCCGTGGAGAAGGCGCTGCGTGACGCCAAGCTGGACAAGGCCCAGATCCACGACCTGGTCCTGGTGGGGGGCTCCACCCGCATCCCCAAGGTGCAGAAGCTGCTGCAAGACTTCTTCAACGGGCGTGACCTCAACAAGAGCATCAACCCCGACGAGGCCGTGGCCTACGGGGCGGCGGTGCAGGCGGCCATCCTGATGGGGGACAAGTCTGAGAACGTGCAGGACCTGCTGCTGCTGGACGTGGCCCCGCTGTCGCTGGGGCTGGAGACGGCCGGGGGCGTGATGACCGCCCTGATCAAGCGCAACTCCACCATCCCCACCAAGCAGACGCAGATCTTCACCACCTACTCCGACAACCAGCCCGGCGTGCTGATCCAGGTGTACGAGGGCGAGAGGGCCATGACGCGGGACAACAACCTGCTGGGGCGCTTCGAGCTGAGCGGCATTCCTCCGGCGCCCCGGGGGGTGCCCCAGATCGAGGTGACCTTCGACATCGACGCCAACGGCATCCTGAACGTCACGGCCACGGACAAGAGCACCGGCAAGGCCAACAAGATCACCATCACCAACGACAAGGGCCGCCTGAGCAAGGAGGAGATCGAGCGCATGGTGCAGGAGGCCGAGAAGTACAAGGCCGAGGACGAGGTGCAGCGCGAGAGGGTGTCTGCCAAGAACGCCCTGGAGTCCTACGCCTTCAACATGAAGAGTGCCGTGGAGGATGAGGGTCTCAAGGGGAAGATCAGCGAGGCGGACAAGAAGAAGGTGCTGGACAAGTGCCAGGAGGTGATTTCCTGGCTGGACGCCAACACCCTGGCCGAGAAGGATGAGTTTGAGCACAAGAGGAAGGAGCTGGAGCAGGTGTGTAACCCCATCATCACTGGACTGTACCAGGGAGCGGGTGGTCCCGGGGCTGGTGGCTTTGGGGCTCAGGCCCCCAAAGGGGGCTCTGGGTCTGGCCCCACCATTGAGGAGGTGGATTAGGACTTCTTCCCCAAATTGTTTGTGTTTGTGTTGGAGACTGTTGGGATTCAGGACTCTTGCATTGCCTTACATGTCTGCGTTTCATCAGCTCTCAACTTTCCCGGTTGTTTGCCTAATTTCAATGGTCTCTTTTGGTGACTACACATAGTTCCTTTTTTCTAGAGTCTAAATGTAGCAAGAATTTATACTGCCATCATTTGTGCCTTTCTTTTTTGTAATATCCACACGAAACAGGCCTTTTTTTGTTTTGTTGTTTTATTTTCTGCTGAGTAAATAAACTCAATAATTTGTGTTCCCTGCTTCTGTGTTTTATTTTGAGGTTAGAGTCTGTATAGGTTGTCGTTTTGGTCTAAAACTGGTAATTTGTATCTTAGATAAGACCAGGATCAAGAGAAGTAAGTCTGTATATTGCATTGTGAGCTCTTGCTTTTAGGCAAATGGTATGTTGGGGAGTTTTTTTTTTTTTTAAACAACTTTATTGAGTGGGTTGGGTCTGTGGTTGTAGAAAAGGTTAAGGGTTACTGACATAGTGGCCTTGAGTTTGGTGAAGGGGTAGACCCTATGTAAGGGTGGCCTGGGAAAGGGGTATTGGGTAGGGTGTTCCCCGAGAAGCTGGCAAGAGACAGAAGGGAGAGGCAGCTACGTGGGAAGGTCCTGGCTGTCCATTCCCGTAAGTGCCCCTGGTCTGTCAGAGCCATGATGTATAATCTGGCTTCAGCATGAAGGAACACGTGAGTCCTAAATTGGTAGTGAGGAAATGTGAGATAAAGCACTGGGTTGCCCAGTTAGGATTAGCCGCTCTGACCTCTTGTTCTCATACGTTAAAATGAAAGAGTCTGGTTTGATGCCTCAGTCTAGAGTTCTCATTTCTGAGAGGTTACTGAGATAGAAGTCACATTTCTGACAGTGGTTATTTACGTTTTAAGTACCCAGTGAATATCCAGAAGGAACTGTCACTGAGTTTGGTGCCCCAGCAGAAGGACCTAACATATCAGTGCTCTTACATACCAGGCACTGTTGGGGGGCCTTTTATGTGTTATGAATCCTCATTCTACCACACTGAGAGGTGGTGCATAACTTGCACAGGTGAACACATGGGAAGACTTAACTAAAATTACCTAAGTGGTTAAAAAATTTTCCAGTTCAGCAAAGGTGTTAAACCTGGATTCCAACTCTGGTTTCCTCTGTTTTTGCCAGGCTGTCCCAAGTTCACAGTGGTTTTGTTTTTCGGGTTGGTTTGTTTGTTTGTGTGTTTTGTTTTTTTTTACCATGCCTGGTTCTGGGTTGGTTCTAACTTGGGTTTCATAATCATTACCCCTTTGCCTTTACTTTATGGGACCCCAAACAATTATATCAGATAAACACTGGGACTGATAACAAAGGCTTAGTATTTGTTAACTTAGAAGAGGGGAGGTCTACTACAGGTTTTCTTCCCATGCACTAACTTCCCTTTGAGACACTGCATATCCTAGCTGCTAGCATTCTAGAAATAATCCCTTTCACAACCTCCTTGTTGAAGAACGCCCTGCCGCAATCCTCAAGGCTTGGAAAGGAAACCCCTTTGAAAATCAGTTGTATCTGGAGGTTACAGAGTTGTTTTGGAACAAGATAGAGATGGTGGTTGCAGATCATTGTGGATATACTTGGTATCTCTGTTAAATTCACTTTGTTATTTTTTAATTTTTGTAAAGTAAACTCTACACCCAATGTGGGGCTCGAACTTGAGTCCCTGAGATCAAGTTGCATGTTCTTCAGCCTGAGTCAGCCAGGTGCCCCTGAGTTGTGCACTTTAAGGTGGTTTTTATGTTAGTGAATTTCACTTCAACAACAAAAACATTTTTTTTAAAGATTTTATTTGTTTATTTGACAGACAGCGATCATAAGTAGGCAGAGAGGCAGGCAGAGAAGAGGAAGCAGGCTCCCTGCTGAGCAGACAACCCCATGTGGGGCTCGATCCCCGGACGCCCCACAACAAAAACAATTTTTAAAAAATAGTCTCACTCGGGGCACCTGGCTGGCTCAGTGGGTTAAAGCCTCTGCCTTCGGCTCAGGTCATGATCCCAGGGTCCTGGGATTGAGCCTGGGATGAGGCTGTCTGCTTGGCAGGGAGCCTGCTCCCACCCCCACCCCTGCCTGCCTCTCTGCCTACTTGTGATCTCTGTCTGTCAAATAAATAAATAAAATCTTTAAAAAAAAAAAAAAGTCTCACTCAATATTCCATAGAAGCATTTTCTGAGTTTGTTTTCTTCAGAGCCCACCAAACCTTTTAGTAAATAAATAGTCGCTTCTGAATAAAATCAGCAATCTGGGAATGGCCCATACATGTAGACTTCGTCCTGGAAGTATGGAAATGGATATCTAAGAGATGCTTAGGCTTCCAGGCCAGCTTATAACCTTCAAGACAGTTGAACTGTAGGACTACTGACTCTAGCCACAATGTAAACCAGTCTTTGTGAGGACCTGCATTTGCTATGGTACCTCCTCTCCCTCTTAGAGCTGCAGGAACATGTGTGACTCATTTGCAGATACCAGTGACTCTTCAAGCCAGCAGTCACCACAACTACTTAGGGGAGAGGTGGCAGAGGAAGGTGGGTGGAAAAGGGTGGAGATTGGGAAGGACCTACCAAACACCTTTGATCAGAGAGTTTAGGAAAATCTCTAGAAATAACCCTGGCGAAAATAAGTTCCTATGGCCTGATTAGTCAAGTTATTGAATGGCTGCTTTATTAAGAAATCAATATAAGAAGTTATAGCCTGTATACCCCCGCACCGGCAACTGAAATAATCACTTTGTAAGATCAAAGGAGAGCAGGTTGATGAAACTGTAGACTTTTTTTTTTTTTTTTAAAGATTTTATTCATTTGTCAGTGCACAAGCAGCAGGCAGAGGGAGAAGCACGCTCCCCACTGAGGAAGGAGCCTGACAGGGGACTCGATTCTAGGGTCCTGGGATCATGACCTAATCTGAAGGCAGACACTTAAGGGACTGAGCCAGCCAGGCATCCCAAAATTGTAGATTTAAAGTAAAGAGAATGCAGTGCCATCCCTGGAGAAAGTGATGTCTTGGGTAACAGAAGAAATTTTGGGGGTAGGGGGAGGTACATGGAAGAAAAATGACTGTGGGTGAGGAAAGGATTTTTTTTTTTTTTTTTTTACGATTTTATTTATTTGTTTGACACAGATCACAAGCAGGCAGAGAGAGAGATAGGAGTAAGCCGACTCCCCACTGAGCAGAGAGGCCGATGATGCGGGGCTAGATCCTAGGACACCAGGATCATGACCTGAGCCAAAGGCAGAGGCTTTAACCCACTGAGCCACCCAGGCGCACCGAGGAAAGGATTTTCTAAGTCAAATATTTTCCTTAATTCCTTTCCAATCCCACCTGTCTCCCTATGCCAGCCCTCAGAAGGCAATGGTAATGCAACCGTTTGAGCCCAAGATACTGCTTTGTTAGCAACATATATACTTACTGTTATTTCTGCTGTTTAAGAGGACTGTCATCAAAAACTAAAAAGGTAATCAAAACAATTTTATAAATATAAAAGAAGTGGGCAGGGACATGGACTTTCGGTTAAAAGAGGAGATGGGGTTATTTCAGGTGAGGGGCGATCCTCACGGTAGGGATAAGAAATGGCAACTGTCCTCAACCTTCACCCTAACTGAAAACCCTAAATCCGTCCCCGTGGGTCACCTCTTGAGAATCCGCTGCATTGGAACAGGGCAACGCCACGAGCCCCGCCCCCTTTCCTAGCACCGCTCCCAGAAAGTCTAAGGGCTCGGGCCGCGGAGCGAATTCCGGAGGCCGGGGTGAACCCGCCCCGCCCGCCGCATCCCGACGGTCCCTGTCGCGCCCAACTAAGGATCGAAGAATGGGGTGGGGGGGGGAGGGCAACGGAGTCCAGAAGACGAGAATCACTTCCCAGGGCCTTTGACTTTTTTTTTTTTTTTTTTTACCGCTCCCAACGTCCCCACGGGGCGAGGAGCGACAGGCGGCGGTGAGGCGGCGGCAGAGCGAGGCCAGCAGGGATCTCTCCGCCGCGCGTTCCCGCCTGGCCCGGTGCGCGCTCGCTTCGGGCTCTGGGGACCTCCTCCTCTGGCGTCTGGCCATCCGATCCCCGCCCCCCCCCCCCTTAGTTGTAGGAGTTACAAGACTTTACAGTGCTTTCGTCGCATAAATTACCTAGTGTGAGAGAAACTGTGAAGATCTCGCCTTTTTTTGCTCTTTTCATCCCGTCTTGAAAAAGTCACAAATCCCCGGTAGCCGCCAGGCAATCCCGCGGCCACCCCGCCGCTAGGTCCTAGCGGCGGCCTCCGCGCTCTGCACCCGCACTTATCCCGTCCGTATCCCGCGGCCCGGCGCCCTCAGGAGCTTTTTGGAGTTTTCTGGGTTCGGGGGTGGGGACTGACTTGTAAGAACGTGCTTCAACAAACTGCCCCGTCCAAGGTCCCCAACACCTCCTCCAACACCCCAACCCCGCCCTAAAACATCAAGCTTAGTCATGGCTCTATATTTAATTTCCAGAAGATTCTGTGAACTATGTTCCAGCTTAGCCATAGTAACAGGGCTACCCCCCTCCCCGCACCCCGCTTTCCCCTTTCGGACCGAACATTCTCTTATGAAAGGAGGGGGAGGCGGGGCTGGGAGATCTGGAAGGGTGGGAAAGGTGGGGGAGGGGGTGATCATCAATTAGAAGTGGCCGCCTGGAGGGAAGTCCCAGCTGGTCATATACCCTGTGGTGCCCTTAATGCGCACAGAGCCCTGACATTCACTTCACTCCCTTCTGTGGCCATTTGTTTTCCTCTCTGTAGAGAATGAAGGATAGGATGCATATGCCAGCATTGGGAGGAGTCCAAAATAGGGAGTATGAGGACATGCAGGCTCAATCATCAGTTCTAAAATTAGCTTTCAGGGTGACCAGACTAAGCCATTGAACTCTGATCTTTTGTGTTCATCTTTGAAAAGGAAAAGGTTTGACTAAATAGCCTCTGCCTAGAAATCTTAAGATAGTTTCTCCAGTAAACTGAAAGTTATACCATTGTCCAGGCAGTAGTCCCCAACCTTGTAAGCACCTCGAGAAGATTGAGAGGTCAGACCCTAGACTGTGGGATCCCAACAAAGACAGGAGAAAGGGAGCAAACTTTTGAGCACTGCTCTATCCCAGGCACAGAACTAAGGCCTGAGGAGCATTATCCTATTAATTCCTGATGCTACCATCCTATTAGATGGATATCGTTAATTCTATTTTAGAGATACAGAGACTTGTCTTAGTTAACTTACAAGTACTGCATGGTGACGAAGGAGGAAGAGGACAAGGAGGTAGAGTCAGATGCAAACGCAGGTTTTCCCTTTCCCAGGTTTTCCCAAAAGCTTCTGGAAATCTGCAGCACTCCTCAGTCACAGCGGCCTTTGCCACTGACTTGTTAGCAATGCCTGGCTCTGGGTTTCATATCAGTTCTCTTTTTTGCTTTTTTCCTAACTAACTTTAAATTGTACTATCTTTAAAACTAAAAGAACAGAGGAGAAAAGTACTGTTGGAGAAACTGCAGGAAAAAGGAGAGAAGAAAAAGAATGTGGCAGTTTCAGAGTCATGAAGGCTCACTTCCTCCACTCTAACTGAACTGCAAAGTTCTTGGCTCTCTCTCTCTTTTATTCCCCACCCTTAAATAAGTACCTGACAGCCCCACCAGTTTGGGGAACCTAAGACTTGATTCTTTAAAATGCCAAATCCTACAAAAACCTAATTGCAAAATTAGCCAAAATAAAATTCTGGAAAAGCTCTTGGGGTTTTTACAGTCATCTTAGACACCAGTTAAACCTACGACTGTTTTGTTTTTGTTTGTTTGTTTGTTTTTTGTTTTTTTTTTTTTTTTTGGCCTTGGGAGGCATCCAGCATAAAAGACCAAATTCAGGAGACCCTTTCCTTGTCAGGAAATGGGAAAAGAATATAGATGTTTGGGTTTCCAGACCAATCCACACAGAGAGATTTGACTCAAAAGGTAGGTCGGCTGTAAGGTGTAGCTGATGATTCACGGAAAACAGCATTTCCAGTGGATCTTTTTCTGCTATACCCACAGTAGCAAGATTTGAGGTCCTGTCACCATGTCTACCTGCCAGGCAGTGGGTACAGTGATGCCCTTTGCTTCCAGCCAAAAAAGTATTCTAAATTGCAGATCTGAAGAGAAGGAAGGAGTAATTCCAGAACTGCCTCTAGTAGCAGCTAATGGCAAGGAAGCTTTCAGAGGGAGGAGGAGGTGAGGTTAAGGGTCCCTAGAAGTGTTGACACATTGGGCAGCTAAAACGGAAGCTTGGGGAGTCGCCAGAGATTGCATAAAGAAATGGAAAATTCCTTAAGTTTGACCAGTTTGACTAGATTAGGAGGTGACTCATTAGGGAGCTACATCTGAATGTAAAAAAAAAAAAAAAAGTTATCACTTGCCTGCACAAACATACACGGGAATGTGAAAGCAATTCTAGCTGAGCAAAATGTTCAGAAGCAAGATTCCCTCCCTTCATCAAAAACTGCCTTCTCATATAAAAGCAAACATACAAAAAACTGCCTTCTCCACTGTATTTACTGTGTTCAACCATGTGTATACAGCAATGAGCCTATTTTTGATGGGTTGTGAACCTGGCGCTATTACTTTAATTTTTTTTTTTTAGATTTTATTTATTTATTTGACAGATAGAGATCACAAGCAGGCAGAGAGGCAGGCAGAAAGAGAGGAGGAAGCAGGCTCCCTGCTGAGCAGAGAGCCCCGATGCGGGGCTTGATCCCAGCACCCTGGGATCATGACCTGAGCTGAAGGCAGAGGCTTTAACCCACTGAGCCACCCAGGCGCCCCATGTCCCTTTGATTTTTATATCAGGCACCCAACAAATGGTTTTCCATGCCTGCAAAGGATTTGAAAAGTGGGGGGGGGGGGCGAACGATAAAACGTGTTTGTAGTCAAAGCAGGAGGGAGGATAACGTGCAGGAAGTTGGACTCTAGGGTAAAAAAATAGGTGGGTGCATTAAATGCATGACAAATAAATTTTAAAGGAGCTGGGAGTAGAACCTGGGTCGGATCAACCCCTCCCACCTTCCAGCATAAGGATTCCCGAACATTCTGTGTAAATGCAGAATGTTGCACCCAGCTGTGGCTTATGACAGCTGCTAAGGAGGACAGAACATTCCCACCCTTCCCCCGCCGGCTCCCCATCCTCTGTATTACATTTTAAAAGGACGGACAGCCTAAGAGCGACAGGGAGAGTGCATAAAACTGAATTCAGGGTTCTGAACCAGGAATTAACAGGGGAAAAAGAGGGAAAGGGGTGGCCCAGACCCACAGGCTGGGAAGAACAGGTAAACGGAAAAGCCCCAAAGGCCTTAAAGACAGCTGTAGTCCTATGGAAAGTTTTTTTCTTCCTCCGGCTTGAGCCCAGCCTAGGCAAATGGGTTCACCGATCCAGCCCTGCCTTTCCCTCACCCCGCCCTTGACCCAGCCTGTCCCTTCTAGGGCGATGGGGACGTTCTTCCGTTTAAGAACCACCCGTTTCATTGATTTTCTTTCAAAAAATTCAAATTCCCCATCCCCAGATATTCCATCCATGTAGGTTAAAGATGATGTCAAAACTATATTGTATTATTTTTCCTTCTCTTCTGCTTTAAATCGAAGGTGGGAAAAACTCCGCGGAGAGCCAAGGCAATCCTCAGGCAGCCCACAGGCCTTTGTACCCATCCATTACCGGGCCTAAACGCGGACCCGTCCGTCATCACTACAGTCCAATCAGAGTCTCTTTGACCCCCAGATACCCCACCCACTTCGAGAAACTAGGAAACTTTCTGTATTTGGGGTATACCCGGGACCCTTGTAGCCCATCATCCTATCTTAAACCATCAAACTAGTTTAAACCCCACGAGCCTCTCACCGCCCTACAATTACCACCCCAGTGCTAGTCCTTCCAGTCAATTATAATACCGGGGGACAGCATCGCCAGCGGGTAACGGAGACTGGGTGGGCGGAATCAACAACAACCCAACCCCAGCGCCTCGCCTCCCTCCCCTTAGGATTCGGGTCCCTTCCCAAGAATCCCAGAAGAGTCTGGAGAGTTCTGGGAGGGGCGGCGCCCGGGACGCCGATTGGTCGCAGGAAGCCTGGAGGCGGGACGCGAGGCGGAACCCCTGGAATATTCCCGACCGGGCAGCCCCGCAGAGCTCCGCGATTGGCCGAGGACGGGAAAGGCGGGGCTGGATGAAGCGTTATAAGCGCAGAGCCGCCCGGCCGCCGACAAACAGCGAAGCGGCAAAGAGGCTCCAGGCTGTCCTGAGGCGTCCGCTAGCGCAACTTCGCGGCGTTATTGAGGCCCGCTCCCGCGCCTTCGCGAGTTTGCAGCTTTCGAGAAGACCGAGCTCCTCGTCGCGGATCCCGACCGCCTTTCCCAAAGCCTGAACCTGAGCGCGGGGCAAGGAAGAGAGAGCAGGACAGCGGCATGGCGAAAACCGCGGCCATCGGCATCGACCTGGGCACCACCTACTCCTGCGTGGGGGTGTTCCAGCACGGCAAGGTGGAGATCATCGCCAACGACCAGGGCAACCGCACCACCCCCAGCTACGTGGCCTTCACCGACACGGAGCGGCTCATCGGGGATGCGGCCAAGAACCAGGTGGCGCTGAACCCGCAGAACACCGTGTTCGACGCGAAGCGGCTGATCGGCCGCAAGTTCGGCGACCCGGTGGTGCAGTCGGACATGAAGCACTGGCCCTTCCAGGTGATCAGCGATGGCGATAAGCCCAAGGTGCAGGTGAGCTACAAGGGCGAGACCAAGGCGTTCTATCCCGAGGAGATCTCGTCCATGGTGCTGACCAAGATGAAGGAGATCGCCGAGGCGTACCTGGGCTACCCGGTGACCAACGCGGTGATCACCGTGCCGGCCTACTTCAACGACTCGCAGCGTCAGGCCACCAAGGACGCGGGGGTGATCGCGGGGCTGAACGTGCTGAGGATCATCAACGAGCCCACGGCCGCCGCCATCGCCTACGGCCTGGACAGGACGGGCAAGGGGGAGCGCAACGTGCTCATCTTTGACCTGGGCGGCGGCACCTTCGACGTGTCCATCCTGACGATCGACGACGGCATCTTCGAGGTGAAGGCCACGGCGGGGGACACCCACCTGGGAGGGGAGGACTTTGACAACCGGCTGGTGAACCACTTCGTGGAGGAGTTCAAGAGGAAGCACAAGAAGGACATCAGCCAGAACAAGCGAGCCGTGAGGCGGCTGCGCACCGCCTGCGAGAGGGCCAAGAGGACCCTGTCATCCAGCACCCAGGCCAGCCTGGAGATCGACTCCCTGTTCGAGGGCATCGACTTCTACACGTCCATCACCAGGGCGCGGTTCGAGGAGCTGTGCTCGGACCTGTTCCGCAGCACGCTGGAGCCCGTGGAGAAGGCGCTGCGTGACGCCAAGCTGGACAAGGCCCAGATCCACGACCTGGTCCTGGTGGGGGGCTCCACCCGCATCCCCAAGGTGCAGAAGCTGCTGCAAGACTTCTTCAACGGGCGTGACCTCAACAAGAGCATCAACCCCGACGAGGCCGTGGCCTACGGGGCGGCGGTGCAGGCGGCCATCCTGATGGGGGACAAGTCTGAGAACGTGCAGGACCTGCTGCTGCTGGACGTGGCCCCGCTGTCGCTGGGGCTGGAGACGGCCGGGGGCGTGATGACCGCCCTGATCAAGCGCAA
The DNA here is from genome assembly GCF_963455335.1 of Martes martes. Taxonomy (NCBI): domain Eukaryota; kingdom Metazoa; phylum Chordata; class Mammalia; order Carnivora; family Mustelidae; genus Martes; species Martes martes. Next base: position 120,281,898 of record NC_137893.1, on the reverse strand, counting down.
CTCCACCATCCCCACCAAGCAGACGCAGATCTTCACCACCTACTCCGACAACCAGCCCGGCGTGCTGATCCAGGTGTACGAGGGCGAGAGGGCCATGACGCGGGACAACAACCTGCTGGGGCGCTTCGAGCTGAGCGGCATTCCTCCGGCGCCCCGGGGGGTGCCCCAGATCGAGGTGACCTTCGACATCGACGCCAACGGCATCCTGAACGTCACGGCCACGGACAAGAGCACCGGCAAGGCCAACAAGATCACCATCACCAACGACAAGGGCCGCCTGAGCAAGGAGGAGATCGAGCGCATGGTGCAGGAGGCCGAGAAGTACAAGGCCGAGGACGAGGTGCAGCGCGAGAGGGTGTCTGCCAAGAACGCCCTGGAGTCCTACGCCTTCAACATGAAGAGTGCCGTGGAGGATGAGGGTCTCAAGGGGAAGATCAGCGAGGCGGACAAGAAGAAGGTGCTGGACAAGTGCCAGGAGGTGATTTCCTGGCTGGATGCCAACACCCTGGCCGAGAAGGATGAGTTTGAGCACAAGAGGAAGGAGCTGGAGCAGGTGTGTAACCCCATCATCACTGGACTGTACCAGGGAGCGGGTGGTCCCGGGGCTGGTGGCTTTGGGGCTCAGGCCCCCAAAGGGGGCTCTGGGTCTGGCCCCACCATTGAGGAGGTGGATTAGGGTCCTTACCTTCATTGCTCCCTGTTTCTTTTCAAGTTGGACGTGACCTGCGGACCTTGCTGTTGCACTGGGTTGTTTTCTACCTTCAGTTTTCTACTATTTTAGTTCATTCTAAAGTTAGGTTGTTACCTGATAGTATTTGTCTTTATTATTTCTTTCTAGTATACCAGTGTGTTTGGTATAATTTTTTGCATGTAAAGTAACTGGTACTGCTGTAAGTCTTTTTTTTTTTTGTCTGTAAAATGAGTAAATACTGCCACCCTCTGTCCAATTTTGCTCTGTAAACACCAGAAGTCTTGGAATGTCATTTTAGGTTCGTATGGTTGTTTTTTATAATTTGTATACTTCATGATGAAAAATAAAATGTTAAAAATATGAGTCTATTTTTACTTGAGGGGGAGATAACGGGCTCTTGGAATATCTGAATTGCATAGATCGGTGAAAGGGACAGTACTTCTGAAGAGATGTGCACTGTGAGGAGCCATGATTTGGCTACTTATGTTGGGACTTAATTGTAGGTTGCAAATGACGTCTGTGCTAGAAAATCCTAGGTGCCCATTTTCCTGGATGCACCTTTTTTAGGGGAAAAGTAGGGATGGGGGCTGCAAAAAAATGGTTTGAGGGATAAGTTATTGTGGGTTTACAGGCAGTATTGAGAGGGGTTCATGGCTCATTCGCTTGCTCTTAATGTGTGCAGAGCCCTTAATTTGTCCCTTCTGAGCTATGAGTCTTCTGGTCTCTAATTTAGGTTATGAGTGATAATTGGGGGTGTGTAAAGCAGCAAAAAGGAGATGCAGATACAGTGATTTACTTTGTAAATCCCAGTTTGGTGACCAAGTGCAAATTATTAGCCTTAGTTTTGGTTGTCTCACTTTAAAATAAAGCAATTTGTCTGAATGACCTCACTTTTAAAGTTCTACATCATTTAGAGCAGAAATGTGGGGTAGACAAGCAGTATCTTCAGCCATGGTCACTCTGCTGCAGTTATCCCAGCAAGGGCACAGAGGGGGAGAGTCTGAGGGTTTCCAGGGCATGACAATGAAGCAGGTTCTTTGCTTCACCTCAATAATCTTAAGTAATTCTCATCTGCCCTCCTAATTAGGTATTTTAAAGTTTTTTTCATAGATTAGCATGTGGAATTGGTCACTTCAACTACATCCAGGGTAAAATTAGCAACAAATGTTTTCTTCACAGTGCCTCAACACTTGATATTGGGTCCTATCTGGTTCTAAGTGACGGTTTTACCCCAGTTCTAATGATCAGTCACCTCCTTTTCCTTTTAGGGAGGGTCTCAAAACCATAGGAACTTAAAGTAGCATCTAATTTAATTATGAAGGAGGAGCTGAAAGGAGTAGAGCGTAGAGCCGGGAAGATCAAGGAAATGGGCTTTCTTCTTCCTGCCCTAGCAGTTAGATTAAAGGTCCTTAGCATTTTCCTTAGCCTGGTAGAATCCCAACCTCCTGCCTTCCCAAAACTGAGGCTGGAAAGAACAACTCCAAAATAAAAACAAATTAAAGTTCAATTTCTGTGTTTTGTTGAAACTTGACCCTGTGGGGAAAAAAATCCAATGTTTTTAGGAATGACAAAGTAGAAGAAGCCCTCCTTGAAAGCTTGTAAAGGAAAAGGAATATAGTAAGCTCTTTTGGTTCCTGGACCAAGTCTCAAAGACCTGCTTGACTCACAAAATAAGTGAACTATATACTACTATAGCCTCCTACCATAGGCCTTACTAAGTACAGTTACATTGCTGCAGCAACAGGAATTGCGGGCTTTCTTACCTCCCCAACCTCCCCACCGCCCCACCCCTCCTATCCCACCCACCCGCCTGCCTGCCAGGTAGTAGAGGGAATAGATATATGCAAGCTCTGGAGACATGTTTCTCCAACGTGGTGGTGTATTAAAATCATCAGGGGAGGCTAAAAAAAATACCCACTGCCTGGCCTCCACTAGGAGTCTAGTCTTTGGGGGGTGGGCTAAGGTGCCTGAGTGTTTCTACTGTGCAGCAGAACCTGATTGCATCAGAAGCTGCTCCTGATTATATTTTTAGAGGGCTGGGGCCTGGGAGAGGGAGGGAGCTGTCAGTCCTCCGAGGAGCAGCAGGTAGTGGGAAGGGGGTTTCTGCTGCGAATGGGAACGCAAAGGCTTGAAAGGAGTTGTTGAAAAAAGGAGTGTTGATTAACTCAGCAATGGTGATAGAGGTGAGGGAAATCTCCCAGGACAAACGGGTCAAAAAAGAGAATCCCTGAGGCTGGGACATGGTTCTTTAGGAAGCAACATCAGAATATGAGAATTCAGGGGCACCTGAAGAGCATGCAACTCTTGATCTCGGGGTCCCGAGTTTGAGACCCACATTGGGTATAGAGAGTTCAAAACAAAACCTTAAAAAAATTTTTTTTTTGAAAAAAATCAAACAAAATCTTCCAAATGTTCAAAAGAAATTTTTTTAAAGGATGTGAGAATTCATTGGCTCCCTGCACATACACACATCTTGGAACTTAAGACAAAGTTACTTTGCAACATCAACTCTGGGTGGAATTCAGTCCTTGGGAGCTGAGAAATGTACCAAGTGAACGAGTGATTACTATAGGATTCTTGGAAGAGATTTTTTTTGTTTTTATTATTTATTTTTATTCCTAAACTCTACATCCAACTTGGGGCTCAGACTCACTACCCCAAGATCAAGAGTTGCATTCTGTACCCATGGAGCCAGCCAGGCACCTCTGGGAGAGATTTTTTTTTTTTTTTTTTTTTTTTTTTTAAAGATTTTATTTATTTATTTGAGAGAGAGACAGTGAGAGAGAGCATGAGAGGCGAGAAGGTCAGAGGGAGAAGCAGACTCCCCATGGAGCTGGGAGCCTGATGCGGGACTCGATCCCGGGACTCCGGGACTGTGACCTGAGCCGAAGGCAGTTGCTTAACCAACTGAGCCACCCAGGCGCCCTGGGAGAGATTTTTTGATAGAAGTCTGAAATCATGGGGCAAGGGAGGTCAGATAAAAGGTGATTGCAGAAGTAAAATGATATATTTCCTATACCCACAATGGCCTTCTTACAAATTTTAATCTGTGTTCACTGTGCCTAAATTATGTGCCTTAAGGCTGGTTTTGGGGATGCCTGACTGGTTCAATTAATAGAGCCTGCAACTTTTGATCTCAGGTGGTGAGTTCAGCCCTACGTTGCATGTAGAGATTACTAAGGGGGAAAAAAAAGGACTGATATCCTATGATCCGGAACCCCTAACTCATCCCCTCACCTAAGTGTCTTTCTCACAAAAGATGAGGATGGCAACACACATCACCAAACATTAACTGTATTTATAAATGAGTTTTATGAGCTATAGAAGGGTCCAGGAAGGTGGGATTTGGGATAATTTATGAGTTGATGGATTAAGTGGCCAAGAGCAAATGACCAGATTTCTGGGGGAGCAAAACTAGCAAAGGGAGAACTGGGCCTGGATGTTGCTACACCACCATCATTTGTTTTGCTTCCAACCCCCCTGAGATATATAGTGCTATTTAGAAGTGTACTGAAAGGAGTGAGTCCACTGTTTCTGGACAACTCCCAGGTCATGCATGGCTCAGAGGACATGAAACAGGAGACTGGGTGTAGTTTAATGGGAGTAGTTCAGCTTAATGGAGTACTTTAATGGTTTTGTGTTTTAGTAGTGTAAGAGAAGAAAAGTTCTGCTGATCGGTTGCACAGCAATGTGAGTATGTTCAACACTACCGACTTTACACTTAAAAGAGGTTAGAATGCTTTTTTAAGTTATCAAATGGGGAGCGCCTGGGTGGCTCAGACCCTTAAGCGTTCGATTCCGGCTCAGGTCATGATCCCAGGGTCCTGGGATAGAGGCTCGCATCGCATCAGTCTCCCTGCTTTTTGGGGAGCCTGCTTCTCTCTTTGCCCCTCCCCCCTGCTCATGCTCTCTTTCTCTCTCTCAGTCAAAAACAAAAATACTTGGAAAAAAATAAGGTGTATTTTATTTTTTAAAAAAGATTTTATTTATTTATGCATGAGACACAGACTGAGAGAAAAAGAGAGGAAGGCAGAGGGAGAAGCAGTCTCCCCGCTGAGCAAGGAGCCCAATGCGGAATTCGATCCCACAAGTGTGGGACCACAACCTGAGCCGAAAGCAGACCCCTAACCAACTGAGCCACCCAGGAACCCTCAAATGGTGTGCTGTTTTGTAAGATTTTATTTATCTGAGAGAGAGAGAGAGAGAACGCAAGCAAGGGGAGCAGCAGGGAGAGAGAGGGAGAGGGAGTCGCCGACTCCCCGCTGAGTAGGGAGCCTGACTTGGGGCTCCCTTCCAGAACCTGGAGATCATGACCAGAGCGGAAGGCAGACGCTTAACCATCTGAGCCACCCAGGCGCCCCTCAAATGGTGGTGTTGTTGTTGTTTTTATTGTTTATTGTATGTCATTTATATCTTAAAGCTGTTTTTTAAAAGACATTAAGGTCTGCGGGCTGCAGTGGGTTGCGAATTCAGATTTCGATGGCTAGCCGAAGTGGGTGACAGCGTCCCGGAAGGACCCGGATCCCAAGCCGGCCCGGTGAGGAAGAGGGAGAGGGCCCTCGGTCATTACTGCAGGAGGCACTGGCCGTCCCTGGGGAAGGCGCTTCGGAAGAGAGCACCTCTGCGCATGCGTCTGGCCCGGCCGGTCGAGAGAAAAAGTCCTCCGTCTTTTGTTTTTCAAAATTAACAAAATATGCCCATATCTGCCCGGAAGCGTGTGACACATTCACCCCTGCCTCTCTTTCCTTTGATTTATTCTTATTTGGCCGAACGACGGGGACGACGCCGTGGGTCGAGTCTGGCATGGACGAAGACAGCCATGCCTGTCAGGCCCCCAGCCTCACGCCGCTATAAATAGCGGGGGGAGGTGGCGTGGTCGTTCTTTTTGTGCGATGGTCTGGCCGCGTCGGGTTGTGGGAGTTGTGCGGTGCCCTCTCGTGGCTGCCGGGCTCCCTCCCCGATACCCGAGAGGCGATGGCCGCGGCTTCCTGCGAGTAGGTGTCTCGGGGCCCTGCGGGTGAAGGGGCCGCAGTCTCGGGCTGAGCAGGATGACCTACCATTACAGACTAGAGTTTCTGACGCGCCCGTGACGCCGCTCTTCGGAACTGACCCAGCCCGGGGCAGGGGGGACGCGGCTGGCGTCGCCCCGGCCTCTGCTGACTCCCTGTTTCTTCCCAGGCCCCTGGTCCCCGCAAGGCGTGTCCGCAGCGCCGCGAGGGTGAGTGGATTGCGCGGGATGGAGTGGCTGGCGGTGGTCCTGGGGCAAGACGGGGGTAATGATGAACCTAGGTGACTCTGAGTGTCTCGCTGACGCTATCACCGCAGCGCGCTGACCATCTCCCTCCCCCGGGCGGGGTTTTCCTAAGGGGTGGGCTGGGGAGAAACTCATGGCGGAGAACCTGTGCTAGTAACGAATCCCTGTGTTTTCTCCATTAGGTTTCTTAAGATGTCCGCCGGAGAGTTAACCGTTGAATAAAGGTGAGTGTTAGGTGTGAGATCCTTCTCCCGTGCTTCTCGCCGTTTTATCCCCAAACCTGCCTCTTCCATGGGGTTAGTGTGGAATCCGTTTTCTAATGAACACGTGAAGTGTAGTACAAGTATTTTACATGGTGATTTTCCAAGGACTGCTTTTCAGTTTATTTTTCTTTTGTGACTGTTAAAAAACTTTTGTAATTCCCCATGTTTTGTTCAAGCGTGGTTCAATCTACCTTATGGCTGTACATTCTGGGCTTCCCTGGTGGCAGTATTTTTTGCAGTTCTGAGACTGTGTCCCCCCCCCCCCCCCCCCGCGAACTTTACTCTTTCACACTTCATCTCTACTCTTCATTTGCCACATCCTTACACTAGGGCAGTTGTCTTTCAGTGTATTACATCCCTTCCCAGAATGGCCTCCCATGATCCAGGTCTCCGTAAATTGGGAATGATGATTTCTCAGACTAGAGTCTCTGATGCTGGTCTTGATGTCAAAAATTAAATTCTGACTCATTTGGAGAACTGGATACTTGAGTCTCAGAATGGGCCTACAGGGGGACTTTAACTTTGCTTGTCCTTCTCATTGGGTTGTCTGTCCTGTTTTCATCTTTCTAGCGTGATTATTCTGGAAGCCTCGCTGGGGTCGCGCCCTTTCAGATAAGGCACCAGTCTGGTGGCTGAAGGGCTGAAGTTTTGAATTCGCCCTCTTGGAGAGATGCTGTGGAGGGATGTCTGTGATGCCTAGGTAATGGCTCCTGTCACTTGAACCTGCAGGCTGTGATGAGAAGAGCCACATTGTCTCTCTGGCTACTATGGTGAGTGCCCTTTTTTCTTGCAGCCCCAGAGTGGTAATGATAACCTTTTTGAACCATTAGCATTTCTCTGAGGATCTTTGAAGCCGTTGATTTACTCACGTTTCCCCTACCCACCCACGTTCATGTCTTAATTCCACTTGCCTGCATGGTTCTAATATATGTTCTTTTATGAAATTTCAGGTTAACGCAGAGGATTATCGCCTATCTGGTGTTGGGCAGATCCTAGGAACTTCCATCTAGCTTTCCTGCATTAACCTGTGTGAGCAGCAGCTGTCAACTTACTGGAAAAATGAAACTGCCCAGAAATTTTGAGATGCTTAAATATTTTTAGATCAATGAGACTTCTTTAACAAAAATACTTGTTTTTATCAAAAGGATTCTAATAAAACATTTGAAAACAAAATAAAAATTTGGTTTCCATAAAAACAAGGTAGTTTGAAAAGATGTAGGGAGGTGAAAGGTAACCATCTGTGAATGAGTATCACAGCTGACAGCTATACATCTCTACCACTGTATACAGAAAGCTAAAACTAGGTTGACATTAAAATTAAGGATTTTAGGTGGTGTGCCACAGGATTTTAATGGACTAGATGTTAACAGGTTTTTAGAGTGTTGAAATACTGACACAGGTAATTTGCCTTTTGAAGAGTCAGTGGAAACAAATGGTCTTTATTTTGAAAGCATAAACCCATGGTGGTTACCAGGGGTTGGGGAAAGGGGTAAATGGGAAATTTGGATAGAGAATTTCAGTTTTAGGAGATGTAAAGAAGGGGTGCTTAGCTTAGGTGGCTTAGTGGGTTGAGCCTCTGCCTTCGGCTCAGGTCATGAGCTCAGGGTCCTGGGATCAAGCCCCTCGTTGGGCTCTCTGCTCAGTTGGGGAGCCTGCTTCCCCCTCTCTCTCAAATCTTCAAAAAAAAAGAAATTGCAAAGAATTAAGGAGATAGGGGCACCTGGGTGGCTCTGGGTTAAAGTCTCTTGCCTTCAGCTCAGGTCATGATCCCAGAGTCCTGGGATTGAGCCCCACATCAGGCTCTCTGTGCACCAGGGAGCCTGCTTCCTCCTCTCTTTGCCTGCCAAATGAATGAATAAAATCTTAAAAAAAGATAAATCGTGGTGATGGTTGCTCAATATTACAGAGCGTATTTAGTACTATTGAAGTGTGTGCTTAAAATTGGTTCATATAGGGGCGCCTGGGTGGCTCAGTGGGTTAAGCCACTGCCTTCGGCTCAAGTCGTGATCTCGGGGGTCGAGCTCTGCGTCTGTTCAGCGGGGAGCCTGCTTCCCTCTCTCTGCCTACTTGTGATCTCTCTTTCAAATAAATAAATCTTTTAAAAAAAAAGTTCAGATAGGGACACCTGGGTGGCTCAGTTAAGCTTTGGCTCAGGTTATGGTCCTGCGGTCAGGCTCCCTGCTCAGTGGTGAGCCTGCTTCTCCCTCTCCTGTGGTTCCCCCTGCTTGTGCTCACTCTCTAGCTCTGTCAAGTAAAGTCTTTAAAAAAAAAGTTGGTAGGTTTTATGTGTATTTCATAATAGTAAAAATAGGTGGGGGGAAGCATATTCATACTTGCACTATTTCAAGGATGGTTTTTCACCAGCATGTACAAATTGCCATTACTGTTAGGACTTAAAAATTATCCAGTTCTTGGGAGGGGGGCATTTAGGTTTCTAGTCGCTATAAACCAGTGATGATTCCCTATTTGCACCCATCTGAAGTTGTATGGTATAATACACTTCCAAAAATAGAATTTCAAAGGATTTAAGCATGTAAAACTGCATAGTATATTCCATAAGGTTGTACAGTTTATGTTTGGTGACATCAGGGTCCTCATGAGATTGACTGTTTTCCCTATACCTGTCATCGCTACTCCCAGTGGGAACACTTTTGGCACCAGTTTAGTGCTATTAACTCATAAGTACATTTTAGTCTTTTTTTTTTTTCTTTTTTTAAGATTATTTATTTATTTATTCAAGAAGGAGAGAGTGAGCGAGAGCATGAGAGGGGAGAAGGTCAGAGTGAGAAGCAGACTCCCCATGGAGCTGGGAGCCTGATGCAGGACTTGATTCCGGGACTTCGGGACCATGACCTGAGCTGAAGGCAGTTACTTAACCAACTGAGCCACCCAGGCACCCACTTTTTAGTCTTTTTTAACCTTTGCCACCTTATTAAGTATAATCTCTATCCCTCAATGTGGGGCTCGAGCTTAAACTTCAAAATCAGGAGTCCTGTTGCTCTATCAGCTGAGTCAGATGAGTAAGTCTTTTTAAAACTACATTTCTTCCGTATTTGCCTACTGATTTGTTTTGTTTGAGATTTTGTGAGAGTGACTGTATGAGCAGAGGGAGGAGGGAAAGGGAGAAGCGGACTCCCTGCTGACTTGATCTCAGGACCGAGACTGTGACCTAAGGCAAAGGCAGATCTCCAACCAACTGAATAACCAGGTGCCCCTGCCTACTGTTTCCAGCTTGGTCCCCACCATTTATTTTATTTATTTTATTTTATTAAAAGATTTTATTTACTTGACAGAGTGAGATCACAAGTAGGCAGAGCAGCAGGCAGAGGGAGATGGGGGGTGGGAAGCAGACTCCCTGCTGAGCAGAGAGCCCAATGCAGGTCTTGATCCCAGGACCCTGAGATCACGACCCGAGCCAAAGGCAGAGGCTTAACCCACTGAGCCACCCAGGTGCCCTAGTCACCATTTTATTTAAAAGAAAAAATTTTTTAAAGATTTTATTGAGAGAAAGCACAAGCTGGGGGATGGCAGAGTGAAAGACAAGCAGACTTGGAGCTCAGCTGGGAGCCCTACGCAGGGCTCCATCCCAGGACCCCAAGATCATGACCTGAGCCAAAGTCAGACACCTAACTGACTGAATCATGCGGGCTCCCCACCACCACTTTAAATTATCATAGATAGGGATGCATAGGTGGTGTCCCTTGAACGTCTGGTTTGATTTCAGCTCAGGTTAGGGTTGTGGGATGGAGCAAGGAATTAGGTTCTCTCCCTCTGCCCCGCCCCTTGTGTACATGCTAGCTCTCTTGCTCTCTAAAATAAATCTTGAAATAATAAATTAGGAATGATTTTCCCCCAACCTTTTTTTTTAATCTTTTTTTTTAAAAAAGATTTTATTTATTCATTTGACAGACAGAGATCACAAGTAGGCAGAGAGGCAGGCAGAGAGAGAGGAAGGGAAGCAGGCTCCCTGCCAAACAGAGACCCTAATGTGGGGCTCGATCCCAGGACCCGGAGATCACGACCCGAGCTGAAGGCAGAGGCTTTAACCCACTGAGCCACCCAGGCGCCCCAGCCTTTATTTTTCTCAATCACCTTAGCTGGTTTTGTTTTTTTCTTCCATACATTACCCTGATCGGTACGTTCTGAAAGACAGCATCTAGTTTGCTGCTTGCATTGCTCTTCCCTAATAAAGGATCCCCTGGGCTTCAGTCCTTGGCCCCAAACCTTAGGATTAGACCTGCTTAAAAGGGACTTGTTCTCTAAAACTTCGTGTATTAAAGTAGGTAATACTTAATTAGGATTCTTAAAATCCCTCACCTGGGCTCTTGTTCTCAAGATAAGAACTGAATTGGTCTGTTACTTTGTGGAGGGGATTGAGACTGGAATGGGGTGAGGGTAGGAGGAGACTTGGACTTTTTCCTCCAGGGATCTCAATCAGTACCATGAAGAACGTACCAGTTTATGATGCAAGGTCCCAAGCACATAATTGTGTTTGGCTCTTAGGCATCATCCTATTTTATCTTCCTGTTTTATCTTCACAGCCAGTGGTGCTTAGATCTGTGCGAAGCTTTTCATGTGCTTCACTTCATTGGATCCTTAAAGCTCAATCTTGCAACTTTTGATACTATCTCCCTCACTTCAGGGGCAAGGAAAGGAAGGCTCAGGATATGAGATAGTTAGCTTAAGGTCAGAAAGTATCAGTCTGGATTCAAATTCCTTTTTGTCTGCTCTACGGTTGTCCAGCTTTAGAACATTACCAGTAACTGAAGCAAACCTGCCTTTTTTTTTTTTTTAAAGATCTTATTTATTTATTTGACAGAGAGATCACAAGTAGGCAGAGAGGCAGGCAGAGAGAGGGGGGAAGCAGGCTCCCTGCTGAGCAGAGAGCCTGACACAGGGCTCCATCCCAGGATCCTGAGATCATGACCTGAGCAGAAGGCAGAGGCTTAACCCACTGAGCCACCCAGGCATCCCACAAACCTGCCTTTGATTCACTTTCCATTTTAATCCCTCCCACTCAGAGGCAACTTACCCAGCTGAATTGTGGCTGTTAACGAGTTTTCTTACAGTGTTCCTCTGAATATATCCCTAAACAACATAGCGTGTTTGATATCTTTTTGAACTTAATAAATATGGAATAATTGTTCATGTAGTTCTACTGCAACTTGATATTTTTAAAAAGATTTTATTTATTTATTTGACAGAGATCACAAGTACGCAAAGAGGCAGGCAGAGAGAGAGAGAAAGGGAAGCAGGCTCCCTGCTGAGCAGAGAGCCCGATGCAGGGCTTGATCCCAGGACCCTGGGAACATGACCTGAGCTGAGAGCAGACGCTTTAACCCACTGAGCCACCCAGGCGCCCCAAAACTTGATTTTTTAAAAAGATTTTATTATTATTTTTAAAGATTTTATTTATTTGACAGAGAGACACAGTGAGAGGGAATACAAGCAGGGGAAGTGGGAGGGGGAAAGCAGTTTCCCGCTGAGCAGGGATCCTGATGCGGGGCTCGATCCCAGGGTCCTGGGATCATGACCTGAGCTCAAGGCAGATGCTTAATGACTGAGCCACCCAGGTGCCCCTAAAGATTTTGTTATTTTTAAGATTTTATTTATTTGAGAGAGAGAAAAAGCACCAGCAGGGGGCAGGAGCGGAGGGAGAGGGAGAAGCAGTCTCCTTGCTGACCAGGGAGCCTGTTGCGGGGCTTGATTCCAGGATCCTAAGATCATGACCTGACTTAAGTCTCTGCTTAACCAACTGAGCCACCCAGGCACCCCTGCAACTTAATTTTTCTTGTTCATGTTTTTTCCTGTAATTTAGATTGTACCCTTCCATATACATTTCTGTCCATTTTTATTTTGGAAAAACCTTAAAAAACTTCGTTTGTGTTGATGGGTGTCTCTAGGTGCTATATATGAGGACTTCTATTTGTAAGTGCATTTTTCTAGGTTAACAGTATCACATAGGAAGTATACGGGACTGGTCGAGATCCTGGAACAAGACTGATTCCCTTTGGCTGGGTTACATATCCACTCTATCACAGTTTCCTTATTTGTCAGTGGGTGAGAGTACCTATCCTTACAAAGAGTTGTTGTTAGGTTTAAATCTTTTTTTTTTTTTTTTAATTTGACAGAGAGAGACACCATGAGAGAGGGAACACAAGCAGGGGGAGTGGGAGAGGGAGAAGCAGGTCTCCCAATGAGCAGGGAGAGCGATGCAGGGCTTGATCCCAGGATCCTGGGATCATGACCTGAGCTGAAGGCAGACGCTTAACGACTGAGCCACCCAGGCGCCCCTGTTGTTAGGTTTAAATATGTGCACATGAGCTTAAACAGTGCCTCACACATACTAAACCCTATTTAGGTATTAGCTACAGTTATATTATTTCAAAGAGCTTAATCATTAACGTACATAGCCTAGTCAGTACCTCACTCACCCATCCTCCGTCCCTGATGTCACTAGTAGAGGGTCAGCTTCCTTTCTTGTCCCTGAGGTCTCTTCTGCATTCTCTTGCCCTTATTTGTATGGTCCAAGTCCTCCCCTGGGGGCTGGGACCCTCCTTTCTGAACCAGCCCCAGGTTTGGGGGGTAAGATTGAGCTACAGCCATGGTGAGGGTCGCAGGAACTTTATTTCAGACGTGGAAATCACATTCCAGCCTTGTGCATCCTTGAACCCAACAGTGTCCCCTCAGAAGTGACGGTGGTTTGTTACGACCTCTATCCTAAAACATTCCTCCTCACTCCCCATGTTCTACAAGTGACTTCAGAAGTAAACAGCCCTCCCTCCTAAACCACTGGCCAGATCTCACAGCTCTCTGTAGTGACTCTGGGCAGAGGCTAGCCTCTTGCAGCCACCGCAGACAGTGAGCCTCCCAGGGCCTGGCCTCCGCCTGTCTGTCCACGTCTCTCATCCCTGGGATCCTCAGCCACTGGCCAGTCTGGTAGCTCCTCCAGGGGCACCTCTACCCTGCTGGCTGCACAGAACCCTTGGAGTTTGCTTGACTTCTTTATGTTCTCTGTAATGCTAAATGATACGTCATTTGGCTGTAAATGTTCTTAAACATTACATACTGGATATGTAGTCTGTGACTTGCCTTTTTTCTTCATGTTGTCTTTGTGAGAGTAATCCATCCTGGCACGTTAGTCATACCACCACTGCATGGAACACATCACTGCTCTATGGTATTATATTTTACGAATACACCACAATTTATCCATTTCCCTGTTGGAGAATATGTGTGTTACTTCTTTTTCTCCCCATTACAAACAATACCACCAAGGACTTTTAAAAAATTTTTATAACTAAACTCTATGCCCAGCATGGGTCTTCAACTCATGACCCTGAGATCAAGAGTCACACGCTTGGGGCACCTGCATGGCTCAGTCATTAAGCGTCTCCCTTCAGCTCAGGTCATGATCCTGGTGTCCTGGGATCGAGCCACTCTTCGGGCTTCCTGCTTGGTGGGAAGCCTGCTTCTCCCTCTCCCACCCCCCCTGCTTGTGTTCCCTCTCTTGCTGTGTGTGTCTCTCTTTCTGTCAAATAAATAAATAAATCTTTAAAAAAAAAAAAAAGAGTCACATGCCGTACTGATTGAGCCAGTCAAACGCCCCACCACCAATGACTTTTGTGTACTTTAATCCTTCTACATGCATGTGAGCTTGAATAGTCTGCTGTCCTCATATCTGATTTGTCAGCAAATCCTGCTGGTGTTGCCTCAAAAATAACACCAGAATCAGACTGCATCCGACGCCTCCACTACCATTCCACTCTGGTAGGTGCTTTCACAGCTCACCTACGTGACTGCAACAGAGCCTTCTAACTGGTCTCCTGGCTTCCACCCTGACCCCGTTACAGTCCTAGATCCACACAGCAGTTGGAAGTTTCCCTCCACACCATGACTTGGGACTTGTCTCTCCCCTGCTCAGTATCCTGCAATGGCTCCCATTTCACTGACAGTGAAGGCCAAAGTCTTCACAAGGACTACCCAACAGGGTCCTCCTGGGTCTAGCTCTGTTGCCTCTGAACCCATCTGCTACTCTCCACTCTGCCTCAGCCACACAGCATGAAGCCAGGAGCTGGTGGGCACTGTCCTGGCAATGCTCAGGGAGAAAAGGTTTTGCTTGCCCGCTGGGGTCACAAATGTGTGCCTTGGTCTATAGGGTAGACGGACAGTTGTGTCAACAGAGCTTGTGGATGTAATTTGGGTGGTGAGGAAATGCTAGAGTGGAGAAACAGAAACTGTTCTGGACATCGTTTGTGGAACTGTAACTTTATACAATCCATTTGGAAAACAATTTGACAATTACCTATGAAGTATGATGTGCATTCTCTTCAACACTGTTTCCACTTCTGGAATACACCCTAAATACACCCTAAACAAACTTGCATGCATATATAAGATTATGTAGACAAAAGTCCTCAGTGCTAATGAGTTTTTGGTAACGGGTAATCGTTTGTAAGTGGGAGAGGGGGAGGAAACAAATGTTTTGCAACAGGAAAATGGGCAAATTGTGGCATTTTTGTAAAATATGATACCACAGAGCAGTGATGTGTTACATGCAGTGGTGGGACTAACATGGCAGCGTGGATTAATCTCACAAGCATAACATGAAGCGGGGAAAAGGCAAGTCTCAAAAGAATACCCATGTAGTGTATAATGTATTTTTTTAAAAGATATTTATTTAAGGGGCGCCTGGGTGGCTCGGTTGTTAAGTGCCTGCCTTCAGCTCAGGTCATGATCCCAGGGTCCTGGGATCAAGCCTCATGTCAGGCTCCCTGATCAGTGGGAAGCCTGCTTCTCCCTCTCCCACTCCCCCTACTTGTGTTCTCTCTCTCCTGTCTCTCTCTCTTTCTGTGTCAAATAAACAAATAAATAAAATTTTAAGAAACAAAAGGATATTTATTTGAGAGAGAGAGAGAAGAGAATGAAAGAGGGAGGATCAGAGGGAGAAGCAGACTCCCCACTGAGTAGGGAGCCCAACACAGGACTTGATCCTGGGACTCCAGGATCGTGATCTGAGCTGAAGGCAGTTGCTCAACCAACTGAGCCACCCAGGTGCCCAAATGTAGTATGAAATGTTTAATGATATTTACAACTTGTCTTTTTTTTAAGATTTTATTTATTTATTTGACAGAGAGACACTGAGAGAGGAACACAAGCAGGGGGAGTGGGAGAGGGAGGAGCAGGTTCCCTGCTGATCAGGGAGCCCAATATGGGGCTCGATCCCAGGACCCCGGTATCATGACCTGAGCTGAAGGCAGATGCTTAAGGACTGAGCCACCCAGGCAGCCCACAGCTTAACTATTATTTAAAGTTAAATATGATATAGTAAAAGAAATGCATGAGATTGCTAAAATGCTAAATTCAAGCCAGAAGTTACCTGGGCTGTGATCAGAGGGTGAGTAGAGAGTGATTCAGTCAAGGGGGTGTCTGTAGGGGCTCCATGGGTGCTCACTGTATGATTTTTCATATTTTTGATGTCTAAACTATTTCTTAATACCTTAAAAGCATGGTTTGGGACCTGTGAATTCTGAAGGGCTGAACACAGGCAAAGCTAAGTCACTCCCACAGGGAAACCTACAGACTCTGAAGCTCACACATGGAGCTCCCTTGGAAGACATCCAAAATGAGTCAGATTCCAAAACCCTGGGCACCCACCCCAGCAGGAGCAAGTCAGCAGACCCAACAGCAGGTGACTCTGTAGCTAAGAAACTCAGATAACAGCATATATGAAGGAGGAAGATACAGGAAGAGATACAGGAAGGAATTTAATCTATTGTGCACAAACAGGGTATTACAAAGAAAGAACAGGTGGATTTGAAAAGGAAACAAATGAGGGGGTGCCCGGCTGGCTCAGTTGGTAGAGCATGTGACTCTTGGTATGGAGTTGTAAGTTCGAGCCCCAAGTTGGGTGTAGAGATTACTTAAAAACAAAATCTTTACTTCGGCTTGATTCATGTTCTCAGGGTCTTGAGATCAAGACCTGCCTTGGGCACTGTGGAGGCTGCTTGAGGTTTTCTATTTCCCTCGCCTTCTGCCCCTCCCCGACCCTGCTCATTTGCTTTCTTGCTCTATCTCAAAAATTATTTTTAGTTAAATATATTTTTTAAAAGATTATTTATTTATTTATTTTAGAGAGAGAAAGAGCCAACTTGGGGGAGGGGCAGAGGGAGGGAATCTTTAAGCAGACTCCCCACTCTTCCACTGACGACCCACGAGATCATGACCCAAACAGAAACCAAGAATCAAATGCTTAACCATCTGAGACACTCGGGCACCCCCTGCCAAATTAAATCTTTAAAAACATTTTTTTAATTAAAAAGAGAACAAGCAGAACATCTCAAATTGAAATAAGTGAGTACATAAGCAATAACAGAACACATGAATAGAAAACCAGTGAGTGGAAGATGAAATCCGTAATGTGGAGCAGAGAAAACAAGTGAATAACTTTTTTTTTAAACAAGTGAATAATCTGGAAAGGAAGTAAAATGAAGGATGGTATGAGATGCTGCAGCCTTGGGCTTGTGTGGGTAGAGCTGCCTCACCTGGCCGGTCTGTTACAGTGCTGCCACCAGAACAGCTCTGCGGGGGCAGGGGGAATGCGGGCGGGCGGGGGTGGTGGTGGGCATGGGGCTTGGAGCGGCTCAGGATCATCTGTGAGCTATTGTATACTTTCCCATCCATTCACATCCTACTTTCCCATCATTCTCTTTTGATGTTGTTATTTCTCTCTCTCCTTTAAGATTTTATTTATTTGTGGAAGAGTGAGAGAGAGTGAGTGCACACACAAGAAGGGGGAGAGGCAGGCAGAGGGAGAAGCAGGCTCCCCGCTGAGCAAGGAGCCTGTGCCGGACTCGATTCCAGGACCCTGAGATCATGACCTGAACTGAAGGCAGTGGCTTAACCAACTGAGCTACTCAGACATCCCTGTTGTGTTATTTCTCAACAAGTAAGGAAACAGGTTATCCCTAACAAAGTATTTGCTGAGTTAAAAAAAAAGAAAAAAGATTTTATTTAATCATTTGGCAGAGAGAGACATAATCGAGAAAGGGAACATGAGCAGGGGGAGTGGGAGAGGGAGAAGCAGGCTTCCCACTGAGCAGGGAGCCCGATGGGGGGCTTGATGTGGGGCTTGACGCAGGGCTCCATCCCAGGATCCTGGAATCATGATCCAAGCAGAAAGCAGACGCGTAAGGACTGAGCCATCTGGGCTCCCCAAGTATCTGCTGACTCTTAAAATGTTAACTGTTATTGCTGGCAGTCAGGTGAACCTCAGGTGGCAGTGGGTCAATTCTAGGCTGACTATTGCCTGACAGTAAACCACTGAATTCTAAAGAATGTAGCAAAGATAGAGATGTCACCAATAATCCCCAGTTATCTGCTGACATCAGGTAATAAACTAGGGTGGAAGTGGGGGGTGGGGAGGGGTGTGAGCTGTCTCTAAAGAGCCTTGCAAGAGCAGGTGTCGCCTGCATCAGGACGCTTCGCATTTCCTGGTGGCATACGGAGAGTTGCTGTGCTCCACACGGGTTGTTTTCTTCTAAAGGAAGCCAGGCAACTATTATAAAAAACTAGTTTTTAAACTTTTTGTTATGAAACTTTTTTTAAATTTTATTTTATTTTTTAAAGATTTATTTATTTATTTATTTGACAGACAGAGATCACAGGTAGGCAGAGAGGCAGACAGAGAAAGAGAGGAGGAAGCAGGTTCCCCGCTGAGGAGAGAGCCTGATGTGGGGCTTGATCCCAGGACCCTAGGATCATGACCTGAGCTGAAGGCAGAGGCTTTAACCCACTGAGCCACCCAGGCGCCCCTGTTATGAAACGTTTTAAATTAAATTTAATTTTATTAAAGATTTTTTAATTTATTTTTTAAAGATTGTATTTATTTATTTGACAGGCAGAGATCACAAGTAGGCAGAGAGGCAGACAGAGCAAGAGGGAGGAGCAGGCTCTCCGCTGAGCAGGGAGCTGGATGCGAGGCTTGATCCCAGGGCGATCATGACCTGAACCAAAGACAGCCGCTCAACCGACTGAGCCACCCAGGTGCCTCTGAAACTTTTTTAAAAATAAGGTCTACACCCAACATGGGCCTCAAACTCATAATCAAGATCAAGAGTTGCCTGCTCTACTGACTGAGCTAGCCAGGTGACCATGAGGCTTTTAAAACAGTAGGAAGGGGGGCGCCTGGGTGGCTCAGTGTGTTAAGCCGCTGCCTTCGGCTCAGGTCATGATCTCAGGGTCCTGGGATCGAGTCCCACGTCGGGCTCTCTGCTCAGCAGGGAGCCTGCTTCCCTCTCTCGCTCTGCCCGCCTCTCTGTCTACTTGTGATGGCTCTCTGTCAAATAAATAAATAAAATCTAAAAAAACAAAACAAAACAAAAAACAGTAGGAAGGGACACCTGAGTGCCTCAGTCAGTTAAGTGCCTGACTCAAGGTTTTGGCTCAGGTCATGATCTCAGGGTCGTGACATTGAGCCCTCCACACCCAGTGCGGAGACTGCTTATGATTCTCTCTCCCTCTCTCTAGCCCCTTCCCCCCCAAAAACCGGTAGAAAGAATAGTATAAAGAACACCTGTATACCCACATCTAAATCCAACAATTGTCAGCATTTTTCCATATTTAAAAGTATATCAGTGGAGCACCTGGGTGGCTGAGTTGGTTAAGTGTTTGCTTTTGTCCTTGGGGGCTCAGGTCTTGGTCCCAGGCTCCTGGGAGGCAAGACCCACGTGGAGCTCCTGGTTCAGCAGGGAGCCTGCTTCCCCCACTCCCCCCTGCTCTCGCTCTTTCTCTCTCAAATAAATAAAATATTTTCTTAAAAAGTCTAAAAATAAAAATATATCAAATATATATTCAATTAGGGGCGCCTGGCTGCCTCTGTCAGCAGAGCATGGGACTCTTGATCTCAGGGTCACTGAGTTCAAGACCCAGGTTGGGCCTAAAGCTTGCTTTAAAAAAAATAATAAAAGAAAATTTAAAAAAATATGTAAAATTCTATACATGTACGTGTATGCATATGCACACATTTGGCAGGCTCATTTCAAAGTGAATCATCATGACATTTTATCTCTGAATACTTCAGCGTGCATAAGTATGCCCAGTGTAAGGACATTTACCTACATATCCACTATACTATTATCATACCCAAGAAAAATGACCAAAATTCCTAATTTTACTCATACTTAATTGATATTCAGATTTTTCCAGCATTCTCAAAATGTTTCTCATGGAAGGTTTTGTTGTTTTTTTGTTTTTTTTTTTAATAATTTTTAAATTATTTTTTAAAAGATTTTATTTATTTATTTGACAGAGAGAGCTCACAAGTAGACAGAGAGGCAGGCAGAGAGAGAGAGGAGGGAAGCAGTCTCCCCGCTGAGCAGAGAGTCCAATGTGGGGCTCGATCCCAGGACCCTGGGATCATGACCTGAGCCGAAAGCAGAGGCTCCAACCCACTGAGCCACCCAGGCGCCCAATTTTTAAATTTTTTAATAAACATATAATGTATTATTAGCCCCAGGGGTACAGGTCTGTGAATCGTCAGGTTTACACACTTCACAGCACTCCCCAATGTCCATAACTCCACCACTCTCTCCCTACCCCCTTCCCCCCAGCAACCCTCAGTTTGTTTTGTGAGATTAAGAGTCTCTTATGGTTTGTCTCCCTCCCGATCCCATCTTCTTTCATTTATTCTTTTCCTACCCCCCAAACCCCCCACATTGCATCTCCACTTCCTCATATCAGGGAGATCATATGATAGTTGTCTTTCTCTGATTGACTTATTTCGCTAAGCATAATACCCTCTAGTTCCAACCACGTCGTTGCAAATGGCAAGATTTCATTTCTTTTGATGGCTGCATAGTATTCCATTGTATATATACACCACATCTTTATCCATTCATCTGTTGATGGACATCTAGGTTCTTTCCATAGTTTGGCTATTGTGGACATTGCTGCTATAAACATTCGGGTGCACGTGCCCCTTCGGATCACTACGTTTGTATCTTTAGGGTAAATACCCAGTAGTGCAATTGCTGGGTCGTAGGGTAGCTCTATTTTCAACTTTTTGAGGATCCTCCATGCTGTTTTCCAGAGTGATTGCACCAGTTTGCTGTTTTTTTAATTTAAATAGGCTCCACACTTAGTATGGACTCCAACACAGGGCCTGAACTCTGAGATCAAGATGGGAGCAGAGAACAAGGGTCAGACACTTAACTGACTGAGCCCCCCAAGCACCCTGGCAGTTATCATTTCTTAAAGAGCCAGTACCCAACCAAGGATCAAGCGCTTTATTTTATGTTACATCTTATTACTCTTTTGATTTCAGAATGACCCCTTCTTTTCTCCTTTCTGGGACATTGATCTTTTAGCCAGTCATCATGTAGAATGTTCCGTGTATTGGCTTTGTCTACTTGTGCCATTTTGGTGTTTTGAACTTGTTCCTCAATCTTCTCTGCATTTTCTTTAAACTTAAAGTTGCCCCTGAAGGCCTATGTAGATTCTGGTTAGCCTGGGCAAGCATATTTCATGTCTGACACTATGCATTACTTTCTCGTGGGCTCTGATCAAAGTACTACATGCTTGGGGGGGATTACAGCAACAGATATTTATTTTATTTGTTTTTATTTCCCATTTTTAAAAAGATTTTATTTATTCATTTGAGAGACAGAGAGAGCAGGGGCAGGGTGGGGAGGGGGAGGAGCAGAGGGAGAAGGAGAAGCAGGCTCCCTGCTGAGCAGGGAACTCTATGTGGGGCTCCACCCCAGGACCTGGAGATCATGACCCCAGCCGAAGGCAGACGTTTAACCAACTGAGCCACCCAGGAGCCCCAGCAACAGGTATTTATTCCGTCACAGTTCTGGAGCCCAGAAACTGTCTAAAAGTTTCCCTAGGCCAAAGTGAAGGGGTCCACAGGGCCTTGTCCCCTCCAGAGACCCTAGGGGAGAATCCATTCCTTGTCTCCTCCAGCTTCTTGTAGTTGTTGGCAGTCGTGACTAGTGGTCACATCAGTCCAGTCTGCCCCTGAGGCACATGGCCTTCCCTTCACTATGTGTGTGCTGAATCCTCTACTTCCCAAAACAACTGTATAAATGATTGCATTTGGGGTCCGCAGGATAAGCCAGGATAATCTTCCATCTCAAAATCCTTGACTGAATCACACCACAGATTCTCTTTTCCCTTGTGAAAGGTAGCAATCACAGGTTCCAGGGACTAGCATGTGGGTATCTTTCAGGCAATCATTTCAGTTTACCACATGCTGTGTGCTTCAAAGGGCCTTAGATCAGAGGGATCATCATATCTCCTTGTCCCATTCTTCTTCTTCTTCTTTTTTTTAAGTAGGCTCCATAACCAATGTGGGGATTGAACTCACAACCCTGAGATCAAGAGTCGCATGCTCCACAGACTGAGCCAGCCAGGCACCCCCTACTTGTCCCATTCTTTTCTTTTTTTTTAGAAGATTTTATTTATTTATTTGTCAGGGAGAGAGCGAGCGAGAGTGAGCACAATGCAGGGGGAGCAGCAGACAGAGGGAGAGGCAGGTTCCCCGCCAAGCAAGGACCTTAATTTGGGACTTGATCAAGGGATCCTGGGATCATGACCCGAGCTGAAGGCAGATGCTTAACCAACTGAGCCACTGGTGGAGGGTGGGGGTGTCTTTTTTTTTTTTTTTTTAAGATTTTATTTACTTATTTGTCAGAGACTGAGAGAGAGAGATCTTGATCTCAGCTTGATCACCCAGTTAAAAGTGGTGGCCCCTAGATCTCTTCATTGTCAAGGTACTTTCCCTGCTTGTGGTTGACAAGTTTTGGCACCTTGTGAATGCATATTCTGTGCCCCATCAACCTTTAACCTGATGGTTTTAGCATCCATTTCTGATCTTTGTCCTGTGTAGAGGAGGAAAGTGTTCCCTGACCTTCATAGGCCCCTGGCTGCGTTTGAACACTAAGGCAAATACACAGAAAAGCAGCATACAAATTTATTTAATATAAGTTTCCCATGACACTGGAGCCTTTATATGGAAACAAGGACCCAAGGACACGGTGAAACCTATTTGCTTTTCTCGTGGGTTGAACAAAGAGTGGCAGTTGTGTGGCAAAGCAACTCAACCGCAGGGAGGTGACAGGAAATCGGAATTGTTTTAACACGGTCTGTTTGTGTAACTTTCGCTCAGTATCAGCCTCTCATCCTTGATAATGAGAATGTTTTCCTTCCTCTGGCTACAGAGAGGGCACTTTCACGGGGGAGCTTTATTTCCTGCTTTCAGGAAGAAAAAGGAAGGACAGGGGGCCCTCTGCACCTGCTGTTTCTCCAGTGCCTTTAACTCAAAATAGTCAGTATGCCAACACCCCATGTTTGGGACTCCTTCACCTGAGTTAGTTCATTCAGGTTTGCAAAATGATGATTTTCTAATTGATTATTCTTCCTCCACTTATGAGATGATATCCTGCTGTAAAAGAAGTCATAAATAAGTCATTTCATCAACTGGTATTTTGTCTAACCTGAATGACTTGTTTCCACTGCAAAGGCAGGATAAATGATGCGCTTTTTTCTCTTTATTTACAGTATTGTGTGTGTACGGAGCTGGTATAAAAGTCTCCAACAGTGGCAAATGAGTTCCCTCTCTTCTTTGTAGACAAGAGTCTGGGAAACTTCCCTGTGGTCCCTTTGACCTTATCAAATGCCTTGCTAACACCCAGACACACTGAGACACTGGTCTTCCTCTGATCTCTGTTTTTAAAACTGTGGCTGAGGAAATACCCATGGCGTGGCATGGATGTGATTTCTGGTTCCAATCCCACAGGAGTGTGAACTTCTGTTGGGAGTTTTCCAGAGAGATTTCTCTGACCTGGATCCAGAACAAAGCCAGAGGCTAGTTCATCCCCTGAAGATGTGGCCTTTTGATACTTTGTTTACAAAAAGAGGCAGCCAGCTTGTGAGTTGTAGTTGGCCAATTTGATTTTTTAGAAATATTGCAGTCAAACATTATTTATCTTGTTGAGTTTTTTGGTGTTCTCTTAAATTACGCATCCAGGAGTGCCTGAGTGGCTCAGGGGCGTGTCTCCTTTTGGCTCAGGTGATGATTCCAGGATCCTGGGATGGAGCCCTAAGCCCCACTTTGGGCTCCCTGCTCAGCGGGGAGCCTGCTTCTCCCTCTCCCTCTGCCCCTCTCCCTGCTCATGCTTTCTCTCTGTCTCTCCCTCAAATAAATAAAATATTTAAAAAAATAAATAAAATAAAATATGCACCCAAAGTGCAGTCCTGTTTTGTTGGGGATGGGTTGGGACAGGAAGAAATTTCTTGTTCAATTTTCAGTCCTCAGGCCCTTGGCTTTATCTCCCGACTGCTAATCTGAGATCCACCAAAACCCTGATTTCAGCACTGAGCATTGGCTGATGTCCCCACGGCAAACAGAGCCTCCAGGCCCACTGCATTTTCTGCATTCTTGATTTCTATTATTTATGGGTTTTGAAGATTTCTCTTACCTTTCTGCCAGCTAAGCCTTACACTAAAAGTATGTTCTTAAAAATATTCCATCCAGAATATAAGGAAAGGAAAAACTACTCTTTCATTGTGATAATTTGAGTGAGGTTCGTTTGGTCAAAAACAAGTGCAAACTTTTGTCTTAGATCTTCTCTCCTAATCGTTCTTTTTAAAATTTTATTTAGAAGATTTTATTTATTTGTTTGACACACAGCAAGAGAGCACAAGCAGGGGGAGCAACAAAGGGGGAGAGAGAAGCAGGCCACCCGCTGAGCAGGGAGCCCAACATGGGGCTCAATCCCAGGACCCCAAGATCATGACTTAGAGGGGAGTCTGCTCCAGATTCTCTCTCCCTCTCTTTCCCCCTCTGCTCCTCACCCAGGGATGGGGCCCAGGGCTCTGCCCCAAGCCCTCCTGGGGGAGGATCCTCTCTCAGCTGACTGTTCTTGGCTAAAAAGAAACAAGGTCACTCTTCACAAGACTTCTGCCACATCTACTTCAGAGAAATTAGCTCTTGGGTCAGACATTTATGGTATCATTTCCTTTTTTCCTCAGTACTTTTTTTATTTTTATTATTTTTTTAAGTAGGCTCCACACTGGGCTTAAACAGATGATCCTGAGATCAAGACCTGAGCTAAGATCAAGAGCTGGACTCTTACCCAACTTAGCCACCCAGGCACCCCTCCCCCAGTATTTCTAATAACACTGTTAGCAAGACCTTGTCAGATGTGCAATTTTTAGTGCTATTAGACAGCAGATGTCCCCAAACCTGCAGACACCACTCTCTCTATTCTTCCCGCATCATACTTATCTCACAATCTGCATTAGAAAAGCAGAACCCCCCCACCCCACTGCTTGGGGCCTGGGTTTCTCTCTCCTTTCTTCCCTCAGATGTCCCCCTGCCTCCTCTGCCAGCCAAAGATTCTTCCTCTATATGTTCCCCGTGTGGTTGGTAACAGTGTGGTTTACCAGCCAAGACAAAGTATTACATTAATCAGTTTACTCTGAGAACTGGCAAGTAAAAGGGGGAAAGTTAAGCATTTACCCTGCCTTTCCCTACAAACCATGCTTCAGGGTAACCCAAGAGCTTCGATGAGGGAAAGCTTTTTTTTTTACTGAAGAATTTCAGGTAATAAATGGGGTAGAAATAATAGAATTTTTAAAAATCAACATTTCAGGGTGCCTGGGTGGCTCAGTCATTAGGTGTCTGCCTTCGGCTCAGGTCACGATCCCAGGGTCCTGGGATCAAGCCCAGCATTAGGCTTTCAGATCTGTGGGGAGCCTGCTTCTCCCTCTGCCCCTCCCCCTGCTTTCGTGTTCTCTCTCTGTCTGTCAAATAAATAAAATCTTTAAAAGAAAAAATTAGCATCTCACAACCCCTCAAAAATGATTCAGGCAAAACCCATCTGTGGATGAAATTATCAGTTGGAAGGTTGATGGGGGAACTTACAAAGGAGGGGTTGGGCCGTGGCCACAAGTCAAGCTCAAGCTCGGCTTTACTCAGTACTTGCCCCAGGATGTGCAGTAGGAAGCCCACACCATCTAGGAGAGGATCCTATCATGCAGCCCTCCCCGGCCCCCAAATGGAATTGGCAGCCGAACCTTCAGGTTTGATAACTGGAAATGTGAAGGCTGGAGGAAGAAGTCAAATGACAGTCTGAGGGACAAACTGACAAATCAGAGTGGAAGGTTCTATAGGACAAATGCCTCTATTTCTGCATAGGTGGTATCAAGAAAAAGAAAGAGGAGAGAGGGGAAGGCAGATTAATCTAGATTTAGGAGACATCAAAATGAAATGTATAGGTTTTCTTTGGATCCTCATTTGAACAAAACCATAAGTAAGACATTGCTGACACATTTGATGAAATTTACACATTGACAGGATGGATATTAGAGGATACCAGAGTTATTGTTAATGTTTTGGGTGTGTAACGGTGTTATGGTTATATAATAAAATGTTCCATTTTTAAAAAATGAGATGCATACTTAAGAACGTAGGGTTGAATGTCACAAAGTCTGGGATTTGCCTCAAAATATTTCAACCAAGGAAAGGAAAAGAAAAAAGAATTAGAGGAAGCAAGTGTTGGACATGTGGGGTGTATATGGGGTTCATTAACATATTTTTCTACCTTTGTGTTTTTAAAAATGTCTGTAAGTGAGAAAAATTAAAGTATTACATTACAAATTCTGGATCAAAAACAGTAAAATTGTACCATATCCTCACATACAGAAATCATTTCATTTTTTCTGATGGAATGAATTATTCTAACATCTCTTAGATGTTAGGGTAATTAGAGAAGGAAGTTCAAAGTAAAATGAACCTTTAACCTTTTACTCCTTAGTCATTAACACTCTTACCACCTTCTCTAGGCATCATTATTTTCTTTCCATATGGAGGAAAGCTACGGCTCTCCCACTCATCTGTAGGCTGCCCATTCTCTTCACAGCATCTGCTTGAGGATGGTGCTATTTTCTCACATCATTCCTCACCATGCTTATTCCTCTGCCACGCTGGCCTGGGAGAGCCTTCCCATCTGCATGTCACACACCTGCCTCACAGAGGATTCCATCTTAGCTATATAAAACAGGGCAGATTTTTTAATATCTCCCTGCCACTCCTCATTACACCTGTGGAGATGAATCTGTTTTCCCGTGAGAAGGAAGAATGTGAAAGGGAAAGGATTTAATTTGCCAAAATCTGATTTCCACGGGCAATAAGCACACCAGCTTCCTCCCCAAAGTTCATTACCAGCCTCTTTCAAGTGCACACGAAGACACCCACGGACAGAACCACAGAGACTCTACAAATGCTCATTCTCCTTCATTAAAAACGTTAAGTTACAAATATTTCGACTTATAAATAGTCAAGGTGGGTGGTACACCTAGTTCTTTACCCTGAATCCAAATTTTGCCCTTCTCGAACTTTTACCAACTGGCTCCATAGCCAGCATCTTACCTCAAAGAGGAAGCTCAGCCTTCCCCAATTCCCTGAGTTCGCATTTATTCAATTCTACAGGCCTAGCCCTGCCTAAGAAAAGGACCAATCATCACCCCAGGAAGGCAGAAACCACAGGGGGCCAAACCCAGCAATGATGTGGAAACAAAGTGCTCTCAAGTGAGGGCAGGACTTCCTGTGTGGAAGAAGCCAGGCAGTCCTAACAGAATGATCTCCCTGTCAAAGAGAACTCGGTTTTGCAAAAGGCTAGAGTTTAAAGGAAGGTGGAACTGTTTTTTAGGCAACTCTAGCAGACCCTCTATGGACCCATAGTCCTGAAGGCTAAGTCCAAGTGGCAGGCGTACAGGTCAGAGTGTCCCATAGACACTGACTTTTGCCAGGGAGATGCTCTCTGTGTACTGGTTCCGGCCTTTCTCATAAAGGACATAGAGCTGGGGGGCCTCGTCCTTCCCGCCCATGCTGCCCTCTAGGGCTGCCAGTGAGGAGTAGCCACTGGGGCCTGGCCACAGCTGGACCGTCTCTTTCCGCCACGAGGTACCATTGCTGAAGCTCCAGCGCAGTGTCAGGTTCACCCCTGGGGAGGGCAGGAGGGTCAGGGAAGGGAGGGGCTCTGGGTGCCCCTTCTCTAGGTAACAGGGGCTACCCCCACTGGCCCCATCCAAGAGATACTCACGAAACTCGGGATGGGCTGGATTGGAGAAGAAGATGATGCCAGAGCTGGTGGCTACAGCTCCTGCAGCCACCGCAGGGTCCACGAGCTCAGGGTCGAAGGTCACGTCACGGGGCCGTATCGTGTCACAGGCATCATAGCTGCGGAGGACAATTCGGCAGTGGCAGTGGTAGTTGTTCTGGTTTCGGGCATTGATGACAACTGAGCCATCTGGGAGCTCATAGGGCTAACAAGAGAGAATAGGGCTTCAGCAAGACCCAGGGAGGGGGCAGGGCAAAGGACCCTTGTCCCTGAGGAAGCAGGCCAGGTGGCACAGAGCTGAGTGGCCAGATCCTGAGGGAAATGGTGCTCTCGAGGGGGCAAGGCAGGTGGGGTGGGTGGGGAGCAGCCCATGGACTTCTGACCTGGCACTCATCAGGGTTGAAATCATTCTCCCGTTTGGGCTGGCCATAGGGGATGCCGCTGACCCCACTGCCATAGCGCCAGGAGGCACCATGATCATCACTGAGGAGGCAGAAGACCCCATCCCGCTCCAGCGTCCCATGGCCACACACGATGAGGCGGCCCTTCCGTGGCTCCCGCTGTTTCTGTGGGAAAGGAAGCTGGGTGTCACTGAGGGAGACACTGAAGGGGCTCACAGGCAGGGAAGGGGAACCCATCACCCCCCAAGCGTGAGAACACATCTGGTCCCCTTCAGTTCCATCCTGGCTACTGAGGGTCCCGGGAAGATTCCATAAACACCCATGGCCTGATTTGAGCTCCTCTGAAGAATAAGCTCCTTCAGGACATCTAGGGTGTACACTGGAGGACAGGTTGTGCACAAGACAAGGGGGTCTAGCTGCAGGGGTGCATGGGAGCTTGAAGCTATGCTTGGTGTGCTCACACACGAGCTGTACACCACAGCAAAGGCTTACATCTGCTCAAAGGAAGGGGTGCCTTTTTCCATTCTTCACAGCCCTGTTGACAACCCCCAAATGGGAAAGCAATGGCAAAGTCCCATCTTCCTTTGGGAGGAAGTTTCTCCCAGGATGTCCCTTTCTTCCAAGGAATCCCAAACTAAGGGGAAACCTGACTTCACAAGACCTTCTCCCCGGGGAAGAAGCCCAATTGGGGGCAGTCTCCTCAAAAGGCAGCCCCCTCCACCCATCTCGGAACAGAGACCTGGATGCCAGAGCCTGGTCCAGGGGCAAACATCTCGGTGCCAATGTCTAGTGAAAGATTTCGGGGAGGGCTCCAGGAAACACCGTCATCTTTGCTCCACACCAGCATGGTGGAGGCCACCTGGCAGCCAGCCTTGTGAGCGCAGAGGGAATAGAAAAGGAACACCACTCCTGTCTCCATATCGCTCACCACTGCCCCCAGGTTCAGCCCATCTGGGGTTTCCCCATCATCTACAATGAAGGCTGTTGGAGACCATGTGCTGCCTGAAGAGAAAAGAGAGGTAATCCAGGGTGAGCCCTCTGAAGGTGCCCTTTCTACCACTCCCTGTCAATTTCCAGCTCTTGATAAGGACCCAAGGCCCCAGAGTGGCCCCAGGGCCCTATAAGACTGCCCCACCTCCCCTCTCTGACCTTATCTATTCTACCCTTGCTCGCTCCATCATGTCCCCCAAGCTCCTTCCCATTCCTCGAATACTTCTCTCCTGGAGGCCTCTGAACAGGCTTGTGACATCTGCCTGGTACATTCTTCTTCAGGGTAACTCTCACCTCCTTTACTCAAAAGTCACCTGTTTAAAATTGCAACCAGGGGTGCCTGGGTGGCTTAGTCAGTTAAGTGTCTGCCTTTGGCTCAGGTCATGATCCCAGGATTCTGGGGATTGGCATCAGGATCCTTGCTCAGCAGGATCTGATCTCTCCCTCTGTGTCTCCCTCTGCTGCTACCTCTGCCACTCCCCCTGCTTTGTGCTCTCTCACTCTAGATATCTCTCAAATAAATAGATAAAATCTTAAAAAAAAAATTGCAACCAATCTCCAGCAGCCTGTTTTATTTCTCTCCATCATATTTATCACTTTCCAACACAAAAAAATAAATTTACCTATTTATTATGTTTCACAACCATAATCACAGAATCTAGAACAGGGCCCAGTATATAGCAAGTGCTCAATAAATGTTTGAATGTTCAACTCCTAGATGATCACAATTTCTAGAACACTGCTCTGGACAGCTTCCCTCATAAAGTTCCCTCTACCCCTCAGGGAACCCAGGCCTCCAGCTCTCCCAATGGTCCTATCCTATTCTCAGGGGCCTTGGGCAGGTCAGGCTCCCCATCCATGCAACCTAACGCCAGCCCTTGTCATCCAGGCATATTTATACCCTGGTCGGTGGATCTCCGAAGAGCAATGAACTTGGCCCCCTCATCCGATGTGGACATTTTCCTGGCCTCGGCGAAGGCAAGGAGAGTCCCCTGAGGAGTGGTTGTGATGAGCGGGATTCGGAAGGTGTGCACAGAACCGATCTGCTTCCCGCTCACCCACAGCAGCTGCTCCATGGTCACCAGCGGCTGAACCTGCGAAGGGAGGAGGGAGTGTCAACCGACAAACTCGACTTCGGGTTTTAGGGCGGATGAATAGAGGCTCCGAGTTGAGTTTCCCTGGGTAAGCGGTGTTGGGGATCAGAGTGTGGGTGGGGGGCAGAATGAGGAAGGGGAACCGGCGGAGAGTTTGGAGCAAAGCTGGGGCCTCGGAGCCGGGGAAGGGCTAAGAGGGGAGAAGGCGCCTTCGGGCAGCGCGGGGGTGGGGGACCTCCAAAGGGGAACGAGCGTGAATGAAGAGGAGACTCAGAGTACAGGAGGGCAGGAGGACAAGGGCCCGGGGAGGGAGAGGGGTTGGGAGCGCATGGAGGGAACGGGGTCTAAGAGCGGCGGGAGAGTCCCTCGGAGGAAGGGGTCTCAGCAGCCCGCGTCCCGGGGGACGCTGGGCACAGACGACCTGCGTGGGTCGGGGATGGGGATATACGAGGGGAGACTCACCAGACTGAAGTCGTTCCTTATCCCAGCCCCAAATTCTGCCAGAGACAACAGCAGCAGAAAGATCGCGGCAAATACCTGAACTCTACAGCCTCCCCAGAACCCCGGCATCTGCGGTCCCCCGGGTCCGCCCGGGAGCACTGCGCCGGGTCGGCCCGCCATCATATCTTTTCCCGGGCCGTCAGGACCTGGCCCTCAGGCCTAGACGCGGGCCAGAGTCTGTCAGCTGACCCAGCCCTTTAAATGCCAGCTACTACCGCCCCCCTCACCCGCAACTCCCCTAACCCGCCTGGAGTCCAGCCACCTGCCGCACTTCCGCGACTCTAATTGGCCCTCACACACTCAGGCTCCTCACATGACCCTTCGGCGCCGTGGAGCTGGACCTTCCAATTGGCTCCTTTTGACGCCTCGGAGCTTGTGACCCGGACTAGAAGCTTATTGGCTGGGATGAAGAAGGGCCGGCATCACTGCGCAGGAATATTTTGATTGGCCATGGCCCCTGGGGCGGGTTTAGGGGCGGGGTCTACTTTAAAGAGCCAGGCGGCATAAAAAAGCTGCACGTCGTCATGGAGGCAATTAATTGAAAGTCCCGGACTTTTTGAGAAAACAAAATATCAACATTTAATAATTTGTTTTGAACTACAAAATCAAGATCTGGAAGGCGGGGTGATGCTGGGAGGCTGTACAGGAGGGGAGCAGCCCTGATCAGGGCCGCGTCTCTCACTTCTTTTTCTTCTTCTTGTCCCCGGGGAACGCCTCGTTCTTCTTGCCTAGGATCTTCAGAAGGGATGTGGGCATGTAGTAGGGCCGGTCCGGGGAGCCGTCGTTCCTCTCCAGGTCTTCCACTGAGCCGCAACATAGACCGTTAGAGTGGACCCCCAAGGGCCCCCCAGTCGAGGAGACTAGCCGCATGGGTCCAGGCTGCACCAACATGGGCTGTTTTGGGGGGGCAGTTTTGGTAACCTACTGGGCAGGTTATGTAATCTCAGTTTCCCCGGGGTGATGTGGGGTCAGTAATACTGTTATTTCACAGCGTGCTTGGGCTTAGCAGAAAAATGCAGGTCAGCCGCGTACTGCAGATTGTAGTGCGTACTAAACCCTGAATGCATGTAGAATTGAATCCTGAAGGACACAGGGATTAGTGGCGCTGACCCCCACGCAATCAACAATCCGCCTGTTACTTTTGATTCCCCCCCAATTTAATAGCCTACTGTTGACCGAAAGCCTTACTGATAACATAAAAAGTCGATTAGCACATTTTGTATATGTACAGTATACTGTATTCTTAAATAAAAGAAGACAAGGAAAAGAAAATGTTAAGAAAATCCTAAGGAAGAGAGAATACGTTTACAATACTGTATTTATCGGAAGAAATGGGGTTGTTCAAGGGTCGTAGGAGGGTGAGAAAATCCGCACTCACTACAGCCACCTGCTGGGAATTTTCCTGTGGTGAAGGTCTACCTTTGATTTTCTGGGGAAAGACACCAGAGGCCTCTGCCCTGAAATGCTCTTTCTTGGGAGACCCTGCCAGCCCCACAGCTCACTTTCGCTTTTCTGCAAGCCCCTGGCTTGAGGATGGCCAAAGAGGCTTCCTCTGACTTTGGCTCCTTTAACTCCCAAAGTTGCTGTTTCTAGAAGTCCCAAGTCTCCAAAAAAATCCTAAACAATCTGGTACCTTGACATCTGGGGGAGGTGGGAGGGAGTGTCACTCACAGAAACAGAGGAAGAGCGTGTCCACACACATGCCAAAAACGCTGAAGAAGCCACTGGCAATGACGTAGGCCCCCAGGATGGAGATCTGGAAGATCCAGGGAGCGTTAGAGTTCGTTTGGGGGGTTGGACTGTAAGGCAGAGCCAGGGAGTCACTCACCATGATGGGCAGCCAGTAATAGTTGAGGGAGGGGTTCTCAAAGTCTCCACCCAGGCCCCGGATGCGACCGGTGAAGAAAAAGAAGGACAGGACCCCTGTGGGAGAGGTCTGGAGGTCAGTGTCGTCACTCCTCTGAGGTCACCTCTTTGGCCGCCCTGTGCCCCTGCCCTCTGTCCCTATAACTCCCAGCCCCAGCTCTTACCGACACCCCCAACCACCAGCAGCTTCCCGAAGAGCAGCAGCAAGTCTGTGACTTTATCCAGAACGACCACCCTGTATGGGAAGTTGGGGTGGGTCAGGCTTGAGTGCCCTGGTAGCGCTAGGAACCGGATTGGCTATATAAGTTGCTGTGACATATGTCAAATGAAAATCATTTGTGCTTCAAGATGAAGGCAGCAGAACATTTAACCAAGCTCGAGACCCTTCTGAGCCCGCCTGGCATGCTCGTGAAGCCAGCCTGGGCTGGGAGATCGCGGCAGGGGGCCAGGGAGAACGGAGAGCCTGACCTGACAATGTTCCGCATGAGCAGCATGAAGGCATTTTTGGCGGAGACACAGAAATTCTTCCCGTAGATGGCGATCTGAGTGGGGTGGAAAGGTCAGAGTCACCTGTGTGGAGCTCACCTGGGCCAGGGCGGGGGCCTGAGCCAAGAGACCCCAGAACAAGGGGCCGCTCATTCCCCGGGGCTCACCATGATGTAGGCATTGCGGTTTAGGAACTTGATAAACTTCTCCAGACACCAGAGGCAGCACTTAAAGCAACACATGATGCAGCGGGCCACGGGGTTCTGGGCTCCTGGGAGAAAGGCAGAGCTCATGTTTGGTCACTATCCCCTGGCAGCCCCTCCCCAAGGGGAGGTGAGCCAGCTGCTTACCTCTCAGTTTGTTGTCGATGTACTCCAGAACGACTCGGGCTATCTGCACAAGGCTCAGGATGAGGGCTCCGAAGGCCAGCGACCCAGTGTGGTACCTGCAGAGGGGGGAGTCAGAGGCAGCCCCAGGACCCCGAGACTCCCAGGTTCACCCTTTTCAGTCCCCTGCCCGGGGCTTACCGGAGTGTGCGGATGAAGGCAGAGCTCAGGGGAAAGGTGGGGATGTCCTGGGGCTTTTGGAAGGCCCAGTAGAAGGAGGCAAAGGCGCCAGCCAGGACACACTGGCCCAGGGCCAGCACCCAGTTGAGGGTCCAGAATAGCCCCAGGATCCCGTAGATTTGCAAGTTGAAGAGAGAACGCTGAACCAGGCCGGTGGATGAGTAGCTCTGGAAGACGCACCTCAGCCCAGGGCAAGAGGAGTTCATGGGCTGGGCCTGGTGGTGACAGAGGAGGGTCATTCCCAGCCAACTCCTGCCACTCCTGGAGGAGAGGGAGGGAAGTAGCCACCTCCCTGAGCTGGGGAAGCCATTTCCTTCCAGGAAATCCTTCGTCAGATTCTAGTTGGGTTCAGACTGCCTAGTGTGTGAGAGTAATTTGTTTTCCTTCCATCTCTATATGGGCAGGAGAGTTCCCAGGCTGCGAGGGCCAACCCTTAACGGTGTGAAGGCAGCGTGACCAGCCCCTAGCTCTCTCCCTGGCACTCAGTCAGCAAGCCCCTCTAAGACAGCCTTTGCAACGTCAACCAAAATGTTTTCTAGCAAAAATGAACAGACTGGGTATTAGATGGTATTAAGGAGTTATTGTTAATCTTCGGTGTGATAATGGTATAGTGGTTATGCTTTTTATTTATTTTTAAATTTATTTATTTTTGGTTGTGTGTATGTTTTTTTTTTTTTAAGATTTATTTTTGGAGGGTGAGAGGATGGGTGAGCCTGGGGATGGGTATTAGGGAGGGCACGGATTGCTTGGAGCACTGGGTGTTATAAGCAAACAATGAATCTTGGAACATTACATCAAAAACTAATGATGTAGGGGCACCTGGGTGGCTCAGTGGGTTAAGCCTCTGCTTTCAGCTCAGGTCATGATCTCAGGGTCCTGGGATCGAGCCCCACATTGGGCTCTCTGCTCAGCAGGGAGCCTGCTTCCCCCTCTCTCTGCCTACCTCTCTGCCTACTTGTAATCTCTCTCTGTCAAATAAATAAATAAAATCTTAAAAAACAAAAAACCAAAAACCTAATGATGTACTGTATGGTGACTAACATAAGAAAAAATTTTTTAAAAAGATTTATTTTTAGAGAGAGAGTACAAGCAGGGAGAGGGGCAGATGGAGAGGGAGAGAATCTGAAGCAGACTCTTCCCTGAGCAGGGAGCCTGCTCCAGGCCTCAATCCCACCACCCTAAGGTCACCACCCTGAGATCATGATCTGAGCTGAAATCAAGAGTCAGACGTTTGACCAGCTGAGCCACCCAGGTGCCCCTTTGGTTGTGTTTTTTTAAAAGTCCTTCTGTGTCAGGGCACCTGGCCGGCTCGATTGGTAGAGCGTGCAACTATTGATGTCAGAGTTGTGAGTCTGAGCCTCACGTTGGGGGTTGAGAATCCTTAAAAAAAAACAACAACAAATAAAGTAAAAAGTCCTTATCTGGGGCACCTGGGTGGCTCAGTGGGTTAAAGCCTCTGCCTTTGACTCAGGTCATGATCCCAGAGTCCTGGGATTGAGCCCGGAATCGGGAATCGGTCTCTCTGCACGGCGGGGAGCCTGCTTCCTCCTCTCTCTCTAAGCCTGCCTCTCTGCCTACTTGTGATCTCTGTCTGTCAAATAAATAAAATAAAATAAAATAAAATAAAATAAAATAAAATAAAGTCCTTATCTGTCAAGATCCATCCTGATGTGTTTATGGGTAAACTGGCACTTATGTCCAGAGTTTACCTTAAAAAACTCCAAAAAAGAAAATAAATAAATTAATTAAAAAAAAAAAAAAACTCCAGAAAAAAAGAATTGTGGGGTTGGTGGCGTAGAGATGGATGAAACAAGGACAGTGGGAAGTTGAGGGTTTGTGTGAGTTTGAAAATTTGCATAATAAAAAGTAAAAAAAGGCAAAAGTAAAAACAAAAACAAAACCAAAAACCCTTTACAGGAAATGTGACAAAAATCTTGAGAATTGCTGAAATCGCTGAAAGTGTCTTTGAAATTTGAAAATAAACCACTCTGCACTTTGTAATTGTGTGTTTGTGTCAGTCTCCGAGGCTAGATCCTGAGCCAGCTGGAAGCCAGAACCAGGTCGTTTGGTGATTTGCATACCTAGTGCCTGGCACAGGGTGGGTCCTCCCTAAATGTAAACCTCCCTCCCTCCCTCTCCTGTTTTAGAGTGCCCTAATGCCTGTGAGCAAGCCCCTGGTCCCAGCTTCCAAGGGGTGGCGCCCCCACCCAAAGCTCTGAGGACAGCAAACCGCCTGCAGTCCCTTGCACTTTCTGGAAACCTAACACGGCAGAATGTGGGGAAGCGGCTTCTCTCCATCCGCCGCACCCACCTGCCTGTTGCCCAAGGCACCATGCAAAAATGAAACAAAACCCATCTACAGTTATCAACTCTTATCAGGTGCCAGACATGTACAAAGCACTTTATGTGCCTGATGTCATTCAATCTTCTCAGCCACCCCGAGAGACAGGTATTACAACTGTCTCCATTTTACAGATGAATGGACTGAGACTGGAGGCGGAAGTGGCTAACAGTTCTCCTGGCAAAGGCAAGTCCAGTCCAGGCAGGGGAGGGTGGGAAGTGCCGGTACCCAGCTTTCCCAGGGCCTCATGTAGCCCCCAGCCTCAATTTCCTTCTCTGAGTAAGGAGTGGTTGAGGGGGAGCACTGGATCCAGAGTCCACTGCTGGCTCCCTTCCTGGCTCTGCTGGGGGTTGTTGTGGGATCTTGAGGGACCTCATTTTGCTCTCCGGTCCTCCGTCTCTGCTGTGCAATGAGGGATTTGGACCAGCTGGCCCCTGAGGTCACCTCAGCCCTGCTGTGGCCCCCTCCATGTCTACCCCAAATCCCCTCACCATGGCGTTGCATGATGTATTCATCTGCACTTTCTCACAGCCGGGCAAGCTGGCATTGGGTGCCCAGAGGACATATTGGGGTTGGCCCGATGTGGCCAGGTACCCAGAGGGGAGTCAAGGAAGAAGGCATAGTCACATGGGGGTCTCCACAGGTCCCCTCCTCAGGGACACCTTCCCAGGTTCTTGGCACAGGTTGTTCACTGCACAAAGGGTGGGAAATCAGCCTGGGTTCAGTCTTTCAACTCTGTCCAGGGGCAGGCCTGTGTCTGCCCAGATGAAGGGGCACATTCTTCCAATTGCGGTGTACAGGTAAATACAACCCCTTCCCCTTCCCCGCCCTAGGAGGGCCAGGCCATGTGGGCAAAGGATACAGGGCGGTCATGGCCCAGTAGACAATGCAGATGAGCAGGAGGACAAAGGTGACCAGAGGGTAGAACAGGGTAGACATCATCTGCCCCACAGCCCTGTAGGAAGGTAAGAGCGTCCTTCAGTATGGCCCCAGTCCCCAGCACCCACCCATCCTCTCCTGGGGCTGACCCTGGCAAGGTCCCCACCACCGTCATTGCCAGGACCTCCTCTGTCCTCCAGGCTGGGCACACAGTAGGTGCTCCCTGAATGAACTGAATTGAATAAATCAGGCTCAAGGGACCCTTAGAAGAAATTGGAATCACAGAGAAGCCACCTGGGGCAGCTTCAGGGAGGATAAGGGAAAGAGTCTTCGAAGTATGGTCTCCTGATGGATTTGGCAGGTAGGTCCTGGGCGGGAAAAACCTGGGCTTCTGCCATTCCTCACGTCAACCACGACCGCCACAACAGCAGTTACCATTCTGACTGCTCCTCACGGAGAGCCTGCTTCCTGTTCTGGAAGCTGACAAGACACTAACTCATTTAATCCTCATGAGAGCCCTACAAAGTAGGAACTATTATTGCCACCCCTAACCCCCACCACGAGCCCCTGGATGGCTCGGTCAGTTAAGCGTTTGCCTTCGGCTCAGGTCATGATCCTGGAGTCCTGGGATCGAGTCCTGCATCGAGCTCCTTGCTCAGTGGGGAGTCTGCTTCTCCCTCTACCTACCACTTCTCCTGCTCATGCTCTCTCAAATAAATAAATAAATAAATAAATAAATAAAATCTTAAAAAAAATTATTGTCCCCATTTCACAAATGGGTAAACCGAGTCTCAGAAAACTGGAGTCACTGAGTCACATAGTGGTGTTAACCACTGTGTAACTCTGCCCTTCTCCTCTGGGGCTCCCTGCCACCTTCCCAGCACTGCCATTCCACGCCTGCACCCCATCCTCTGCCCCATCTCCCCCCCAGGCAGGTGCTGACTTGCTGGCCTCCTTCAGAAGGGCGATGGCGATGCGAATCCGCTGCCTCAGGAAGATCAGCAGCAGCAGCAGGGTGCCTTCAAGCACAGCCAGGACGATCACTGAGGGTGCACAGGGAGCAGATGGGCCGGGGTCAGGGCGGGGGCTTGGTGAGACCCCGGGCAGTCCCAGGCTGGCTGCGGGTCCAGCAGTGGGCAGGGCACTCACCGGCCGCCAGCCAGGTCTCCTGAACATTGCGGTAGGCGCTGAGGTTGGTGGTGACACCCAGCTGGGTGATGGAGGCACCCTTGTCCCGCAGCACGCGGTACTCCTCCCAGCAGTGGTAGATGCCGTAGGCCAGCACGCCCAACACCCCGAGGATCAGCACCAGCACCAGGGGCCCGGCCACCAGGCGCAGAAGGAAGATGAACAGCAGGCTCAGGACCAGAGCCACAGCTAGGGCGCTGTAGGCAGGGTGGGGTAGGTGAGGGTGTTCCCTGGTCCCCTAAGTTTTCTCCCTTCCCGAGGCTCCCAAATGCCTCAAGCTCCCAATGTCCCCAGCTTAGACCCCCTTTCTCTTATGGATCTTGTTGGCTTTGGGGTCAGTTCTGAGCTCTGGCTCCTCCTCCTCTGTCCAAAATTTCTGTTTCAGATATTGGGCTAGGGGCCAGAGGAGGGCGGAGGACAGCGGGGAAGGAGAGAGTAGGGGAATCGGTGACTCACACAAGAATCCAATACCAGGACTGGGCAACGTCTTCGAAGATTTTCACAGTGATGTCACGGGCATTGAGGCTGTCAAGCACACTGCTGCTGGATGGGGGTACACAGAGTCACATGGGGCTGTTGTGGAGGGAAAGGGTATGGGACAGGGGTGTGGGGGCAGAGGATGCCCACCTGATCCCCTGGGAGATGGAGGTGTTGCTGGAGATCCCTGGGAGTTCAGGTAGAGTGCTGTTCAACAGTGGAAGACAACGCCCCAGAGCTGGAGGGAGAGAACCGGGCTCTTGGGTGGGAGAGCCCAGAGCTTTGCCTTGAAAACCTCTGGCTCCACCCAGCACCCCAGTGGCCTTAGGGAAGGCAGGACAGATGGGCTTTGCCCTCCCCCACCCAGACAGCTGCTCTTGACTCCACAGTCAAGAGCGAATTTCTGCCCGGCACAGCCCCATCCAGCTTCCTTCACTGTCTCTCAGGACCCCTTCCTCTTGTCCTTGCCGCTGCCAGGTGGAGACCACATTTCCTCTGGCCTCTTACACTCCAGCCTCCACCCAGCCTCCACCCCACCCCTCAACCCACCCTCTGCCTGAGAGCCGGGGAGACCAGGCCTTGTCATTCCAGGGCTTTAGAGCATTCGGGTGCTCAGATACTTCCAGCAACTCTGCCCTGGAGAGCCCATGCTCCCTGGCCAGGCTTCAAGGCCCCACCATCTGAGCTCAGCGCACTTTGGCCTCACTTCTGTACCTCTGCTCTCCCTGAGTCTCTCTCTGAGTGTTCTCCCTCCAGAAATCCCCTCCATTACTCCCTGCTCAACTGCATCTCCACGTCACTTCCTCCAGGAAGCCTTCTCACCCCTTCCCCATTTCGTGTGGTGCCTATTATGTGCCTACAGAACCCTTTATCTCACCTTCCCAATGACTTTGCCAGGCAGGCTGGCTTTGGCATTTCTATTCTAAAGATGGGGAAACGAGGCTCAGAGAGGTTGAGTAATTGGCCCAAGACCACACAGCCGGAAAGTGTTGGAATCTGGATCTGAGCTTGGAGCATTCACCTGAGATCTTTTTATTGTAGTTATTTTGAGAATTGGTTATTTTTTCTCATGCTATAATTAAACTTTTTTCCTATTAAAAATACCATGACTATTGGAAAGAAGAACATATAGAAAAAATTAAAAAGCCAGAGGCAATCCCAGCACCCAGCCACATTTGCTTGTGAGTCTGGCCCAGTGCACAGACATTAACGTGTGTGGGTGCCTTTGCCCAGCTGTGTTTCCACGGGGTGCTCATGCAGCGTCTTTGCCAACATCTCAGATCGCTGCACCTAAAATGTATCTCGAACCCGGAGCAGTTTCATCTGCCCTGGGTCTCGCCTGGGTGCTTGGCGCTCAGCAGGTGCACAAGATGGTAGGGTCAAGGGGCAGAGAGCAAAATGAAGACCCAGTGCTAATTCCAGTTTGGCCCTACAAGCTGCGTGACTCCTCTCTCTGGGCCTGGCTTCCCCATTTGAGCAGTCAGAATACAGGACTAGATGCTGCCCGAGGAAGGAGTGCAGCTTCTCACCTGGAGTGGAAGGGAGGAGGAAACTGGGGCAGAGCTCCTGCTGCAGGCTTTGGATCACTGGCTGGGGGGTAGGGGGAGGACATACAGAGGCACAGACACAGAGCAGGATGAAAGAGGGAGCCCCCGCACCACCCCCACCACGATCATAGTCACCTACCCAACTGCCCCTCTCCCCACCCACGTGACTCCTCCCTGACCACAGCGATGACACTGGAGGCAACTCTCACCATATCCCAAGGCACCCCTGGCAGACAGAAGTTCCTGTTTGCCGTGTAGAAGACCTCCCCAACATTCTGCGAGAACTGGCTGACTTCCACCGTCCATGCGACTTCGGGGCAGGAGGACACACACACCTGAGGCCAGAGAGCATGCAGAGGGGCTGGTACCTGCACCCGGGGGGCAATCCGGGTAGAGGGATGTCCCAGACTCTGACCTGGGATGTGGGACACTGCAGGCCGTTCTCAGCGACCGTGATGATGTTGGTGGCCAGAATGCAGCTGAAGATGTTGAAGTAGAGAAGATACGGTTTATCTCTGTGGAGGGGAAGGAAACGTGGGCATCAGGGTCTGGTCGGTCAGGTGTGGGGGGAGGAATGCCAGGGCCGTACCTTGAGGATACAGTGCGTCCAGTGAAAGTGTGTGTGGGGCCCACACCCTGACCCATAGCACTCAGCTCCTGGCCTTAGGAAGCTCAGTTCTCCTGGGGAGATACAGGAGGCACTCGGAAGATTTCCCAGAGTAATTGAGCCTCGAAACTGCTACCAAATGGCTGAGAGTTTTATGACCTCGAGCAAGTCACTTAACCGCCCACTGCCTCAATTCCATCAGGTGTAAGGTAATAGGACCTGCTTCATAGGGTTTAAATGAGTTTGTGTGTGCAAAGTACACCATCTGCCTGGAACATAGTAAACGCCCGTATCATTGTTAAGGTTTTATTATTTACAGAAAGTTTCCTGCCGGTGGAACTGATGGCAGTTTGGGGACACCCCCCGAACTTCAGAAGAAAAGATCAAAGCTCAGAGAAGTTGACTACCTTGCCCAAGGCCATATGACCAGAACTTAGCTCAGTTGGGGAAACAAATGCCAAACTCTGAACTTTAAAACCCATGCACTTAACCATGGCCCTGCCTCCCATCTTCGGAAGGAATCAGAAGCCAACTACCCAGAGATGGAGGTTGCTCAATGTGGCCTTGAGTGGGAGGCTGTGGCTTGTGGGCAACAAAGGAAGGATCTGGAGCCCGAGTGTTGGGATCCTGTTCTCTGCCTGCTGCTCACCTTACCTCCTGTGGCCCTCCCCTTTAAT
This sequence comes from Martes martes, assembly GCF_963455335.1. Classification (NCBI taxonomy): domain Eukaryota; kingdom Metazoa; phylum Chordata; class Mammalia; order Carnivora; family Mustelidae; genus Martes; species Martes martes. The sequence continues at coordinate 120,240,945 of NC_137893.1, read as the reverse complement.
TTTTATTTATTTATTTATAAAGATTTCATTTATTTATTTGTTGGAGAGAGAATAAGCAGGGGGACCACCAGGCAGAGGGAGAAGCAGGATCCTTGCTGAGCAAGGAGCCTGATGCGGGACTCCATCTCAGGACGCTGGGATAATGACCTGAGCCAAAGGCAGGTGAGCCACCTGGGCATTCCCCTCTTTTATCTATCTATCTATCTATCTATCTATCTATCTATCTATCTATCTATTTAAAGATTTTATTTATTTATTTAACAGAGAGATAGAGAGAGCACAAGTAAGCAGAGCGGCAGGCAGAGGGAGAGAGAGAAATAGGCTCTCCGCTGAGCAGGGAGCCTGATGCAAGGGCTTGATTCCAGGACCCTGGAATCAAGACCTGAGCCAAAGGCAGACCCTTAACCGACTGAGCCACCCAGGGGCCCCAGGTTTTTAAAAGATTTTATTTATTTATTTGTGAGAGAGAGTGGGGGGGCACAAGCAGGGGACATGGGAAGCAGAGGGGGAAGAAGGCTCAGGCTCCCTGCTGAGCAAGGACTCAATCCCAGGACCCCCAGGATCATGATCCGAGCAAAAGGCAGACGCTTAACCCACTGAGCCACCCAGGGGTCTCCCATCTGGCCCTTTTCCTGCCATTGTACTCACTTGTTAGCCCCTACCCCGCAGTAGGCCCCGGTAGAGTTCCTGGGGTAGAGGACTTGCCGGGGGTCTCCGTACACCCAAGCTGGAAGCAGACAGAGAGATGAATCACCAGAGGGTGGGATTTGGGGGTGGGGGGAGAGCAGCTTCCGGGATGGTCCCTGCCCCTCCCTCCCGCCAGGGCCCCAGCACTGCACCTGCTGGAAACTCACCCACGATCCCCACCACGATGTAACCCAGAATGAAGACAAGGAAGAGGATACAGCAGATGATGTCTGTGCAGCTCCTGGGGGAGAAGTGGGGGAAGCCATTGGAGAGGTGGGTGCTGGTCTAGGGGAGTCCTGGGTTGGAGTTGGGGGATGCTGGAGAATGGGTGTTGGTAGGTTTTATTTTATTTTTCTAAGAAAACCTTTTTCTCACAAAAATAAGTTCTCACAGGGAATAAATAAGAAGGAGTTGTTTCCATTTGTCCTCAGGAAGTTGTGTGGGGGGCATGACAAAAAACACAAAATTATTATTTTCTGGGTGAGGGAACTTCTGAAGCATGACACAGAAAAATAAACAACTCCTAAGTGCCCAGCTGGCTGAATTTTCCCAAAGAGCACATACCCGTGTAGCCAGCTCCCAGGTCAAGAAATAGAACAGCAGCAGCACCCCAGAAGGCCCCTTGTGCCCGCTCCAGACACAAGAGTTCATCCAAGGGCACCATTCTCCTGGGGCAGGAGTTTTCTTTTTATAAACTTCTTACCAATATTGCAGCAAATACAACACAAAATCAAGACCCCCACCCCCTAGCTCGGGAAGTGCCCAGAACTCACCTGTTCCTGATGGGACCTCGAAAGGAGGGGTCATATTTGGCTGGTTTTCCTGAGGGGCACAGGGAGGAGTAGAGAGAGTGAGGGTCTGAGGGGACGTCTCTCCCCATCTCCTGTCCCTTCCACCTCCTTCCCTGCAGGGTGATCCTACCCTGGCCCAGGCTCTACCCTGGCCCTCAGGAATGCAGGGGAGATGGAAAGGGCAGGGCTCGTGGGAGAAGTTGGAGAGCAGGAGAGGTAGGATCAAGACCTGGGCAGCAGCCTCACTGCTGCCCATTCACTCTCTTTGGAGAGAGGGGAAAAGGGGGCCTTAACAGGTTGTTTCCAGCCCACACCTCAAGGCTGGCAGCCAGGGAAATAGCCTTCGCCTCCTGCCCCTTTCCTGGCCCATTTGTCCTGTGTCTCCCTCCGGCGGGGATGTGGGACTCTGAGTGAAGCCACCTCAGTGGCTCTCCCACCCCAATCCTTTTCCCTCTCCCTTCCTTGTACCCAGGCTGGGGTGGGCACCAATCTAAGCACCTCAGGGAAGTCACAGCCCTCCCCACAGCTGCCCCAGGCCCTACCTCCACACTCTGGCCCAAGGCCACAGGGAAAGAAACTGGAGCCAAAGGCTTGAACTACTGCAGGACAGGAGCGGGGCAAGGAGGGGCCCCTGTAAAGCCCCCCACCCAAAGGGACCCCAGGCCACTGCCAGTCTCTGGGTGAGCAGTCAGGGTGACACCTGAGCCTGGTGGTTGAGACTGTGGTTGGTTTAGATTGTGGCCATGTCCTGTTCCTGGTCCTCCCTGAGTACACACAGGGAGGAGGTGGGGCCAGGCCACTAGGGTCCTGTGTTGGCAGAGAGGAGGCAGGGCAGAGGGTTGGGCAAGTGTGGGAAGGGGTGCGATTCATTCTCTTTAGGTGTTCTGGACTCTGTCCCTCCATGGCTCTCAGACATGAGATCAATGATTGACCCAAAGCTGTTCCAGGAAGTCTACTGGGGAGGCCTTCTGCTCCTTCCCCTAGCCTGCTTAGGAACCCAAGCTTTGCCTCTGGGAGGGCCCTCCCTCCCCTTCAGACCAGGAGCTCAGACTTCTAAGCCTCAAGGGACCCCTGCAGGCAGGCCTGGGCCTTACTGCTCACAGGGATCCCAGAAGCGGGTGTCCCAATTTCCTCCCATCTCAGACCACCCCACCCCTAATCCTAGGGGGTCTCTGGGATGGGGTCCCAGCCCTGGGTCCTCATGGAGATTCTGCAGATAGGCTCCCTGCTCCCTCTTGCCTCATCTTACCTTTCACAGGAAGCCCTTGTGAAGCCACTACCCTTATCTCTCATGGTCCCCTGAGAAGTCTCCCCTCCTAACAGAGACCCCTGAGGCAGGCCCCGGCCCCCTCTCCACAGAGGCCCACAGTCCTAACGCCTCATAGAGACCCCCAAACAAATGGCACTCCTGCTGTCACTGTTCACAGAGACCCTGGGAAGCAGACCTCTAGCACCATTTTCCCACAGAGACCCAGGGTCCAGACTGAAACTCCTCTTCCTCACAGGGAGCCCAGCTGTTCCTCCTGACAGAGGCCAGACCACAGCCTCACCCTTTAAAAGGCTCTGCAGCACATAGACCTTCCTGGCCCCTGAGCCCCACCCTCCTGCTTGGGACCCTGACCCTGCCTTCTTCCATTCAGGGTTTGCTGCCCAGGGCCCTGCCCCGAGGGACCCGGATTCCAGCCTCAACTCCTCAAGGAGACCCCAGCTTCACTCCCTCCCCAAAGTCTCTCTGGCAAAGGCTCCCAGCTCTGAACCCAATCCTCCTCCCAGGACCCAGAGTCTACTTCCTTCCATCAGCTCTTTCCACGCCCTCCCTTCAGGGACCGAGGGCTCCCCTCAGCTCCTCTCCCTGGGGCCAGCCCCAGCTCTTGCTCCCCCAGAGCAGCCAGGCTGGCCTCCCCTCCCTCCGCAGGTCCTAGGCCTCTGCCCCAGCCTTGCCCTCAGACTCACCACAGGCCTCATCCCCGTCCTGTTTTCCCCCCATGGTTCAGTCTCCAGAGTGATTGGAGCCAGGGAGACCTAGCGACTCACCTGCCTCCCGGCCCGCCCTCCCACACGTCACAGCCCCACCTCCGCCTGTGGTCCTGACACACTCTGTTCCTTTCTCAACTCTGCCTGGGCAGTGCCCTGCTGGACGCCCGGAAGGCCGAGCCTGGGACCGGATTAGGGCTGCTTGCCACAGGCGCCGTGGACCAGGGCACGCTTTAAGAAAATCCTTCACGTTTTTGCAAATTACTTCAGCTGCAATTGACTCACACCTATACTCTCCTGCCGGATTAAGTGTTGAGATTTGTCTTTTAGCGCTTTGCTGGACTCTGTCCACAGTGGTCTCCTCACAATCCCCCCTCCCCTCCCCTTGGGGAGCTGTCCACACCAGCCACACCTGTCCAGCCGGCTTCCCATCCTGCTCATTCCCCTTGGTCCCACATTCCCTCTAGCCGTGTGTGCTTCCTCCTTGACCAAATCCCCCAGCCCCCCAACAACCATCAAGACAGTTTATTACCAAACCCAGTATTTATTGAGAACAAAGGAAACCAGAGGCCCAATTTCAATTCATCAAACTTCAGCTGAGGATGGGGAACAGGGAGTGGCCAGCCCTGAAGTTACCCTCCCAGGGAGGAACCAGCTCTGGGAGAGACGGGCTGTCAGACCTCCAGGGCCTGGCTGGGGTCTGTGGCCAAGGAATGTGTGAAAGGGGTGGGGAGAGAAGACGGCAGCACCCCAAGATGTGGGCTGTGAGCAGCAAGTGGCAGAGGGGGCTGCTGAGCTGGTGGCCATCCAGAGGTGGGGTGCATGTGTGGTCCGCTATCAGGGATTGACGGGGGGCAGGGAGCCGAGCTCAGGCAGCAGCTCGGGGTGGGGGTCTAGGCGCGCCAGGCGGCTCTGTTCCAGGGCGATGGCCTCGGCTGAGTGCTTGCATTTCTCAGAGCCACACTGACAAGTGAAGTATTTGCTTTTGATGTCCCAGAAGCGGTCACCATAGTCAAACCTGTCAGAGGAGCACAAGAGGCTATGGGATCCTGAGCCAGTGGCCCAGGTCTGCCCCAAAGCACCCACCCCATCTTCTCCTGATAGGCTCCCAGCCCTTCTGTGTGCACACTAGCCCTCCCTGTGGACTTGTCAGACGTGCAGAATCTTGGGCTCCATCCCAAATCTACTGAATCAAAATCTGGGAGGCTCAGGACTCCATTTACACTGATATCTTGAGAGCCTTGGCTCTACTCCTTGCCTGGACACCAGGCACTCTCCAGCCTTTGGTGTCTGGTCCCGGGCTCACTGCATGTCCCACACCCTGGCCACACACTGGAGACACCTCACCCCAGCTCCTCCCCAGTCCGGATGTCTCGGGAACTGAAGAAGGCAATGCGTGGAAAGCGCAGGTCTTGGTGCAGCATGAAGACCCGGACAGGGATGATGTTGGGGTCACACAGGTGGTTGATGAAGCGGCTGATGTTGCCATAGTAACGGGCATCGATGCAGTACACCTCTCCATCCTGAGGGGAGGGCGGCACCCTTCAAGTCCACTACTACCGTGCTTGCCTGGCCAACCCCCACCCCCATGAATCCCCTAGTCCCTCCTCCCCACATTCCCATCTGCTGACTGACTGCAAGACACAGAGGGGTCTCCTGCCCACCTTATTGTCTAAGTCGAAGAGGTAAGAATCATCCTCTCTCACATCAGCCTCGGCATCAGAGATCAGCTCGCCGACATACCTGTGGGCCAGGAAGCGGCAGTTCTGAAGGTGAGTGGGGGTTACTGGGAGCCAGCTCCAGGCCCTGTCCCTCCTCACAACCCCACGGAATCCTCTTTCACGATCTGTCAACTGCCCTGGTCTGTGTCCATGGATCCCACAGATCGACATGGCTGGGGCGGGTGGGCAGCCAGGGCAGAGTGGGCATGGAGGACAGCGGACATCAGACATCATGGGATGGGGGAGGTGGGTAGCTCTCCCCTGGAGCGAAGAGCAGGAGGAAGAACAGGGGGCACCAGCGTGGGAGAGGACACACAGGGCCTCCCTCTGCCAGCTGGGGTCTCTGCTGGATACCTAGAACAACAGGCAGGACGAGGACATGTGGGGGAAGCTGGGGGCTAGTGGGCTGGGGATGAGCTAGAGAAGCAGCCATGGGGAAGGTAAAGGGAAGGGCCTGAGCTGTGCAGGAGGAAGAGACAGTGAGCAGGGAGACGGCAAGTCCCTATGGTTAAGGGGACTAGAATGTGTAGGCAGCTGGTTTTTTTTTGGGGGGGGGTCCATATGGGTTTAGCACCTGGGAGGTGTGTGCACTAGGGATCATCTAGCACGCGGGTGTGAAGCACCCAGCACGTGGGGGCGAAGCCAGGCTGTACGACAGGACTGACGGCAGGGCTGCAGGAAGGGATGGAGCCGCAGGGGCCATGATGGACTCTGGGAAGGAGCTAGCGACAAGGACAGCCACATTTAGAAAGCAGAGGAAGAGAAGCTGGTGAAGAGGAAGGATGGACGGGTCTGAGGTGAGGACAGCATCATGAGAGCCAGAGCAAGGCGGGGTGGCAGACGCCAGAATGAGGACCAAGACACGGGGTGAGGGGAGGTCTGTCGAGAGGCAGCGTCAGCAGGAGGGTGAAGGCCGAGGCCGATTCCGGCAGGGATGAGCAGTGAGTCGATGGTGGGGAACTCGAGGTCCAGGAGGAAGCAGCCATCTCCACAAAGCTGAGAGATGACCCAATAAAGAGGAAATGGGGGCACCAGGGTGGCTTGTTAAGTGTCTGCTTTCAGCTCAGGTCATGATCCCAGGGTCCTGGGATCGAGTCCTACATCGGGCTCCCTGCTTAGTGGGGAGCCTGCTTCTCCCCCTGCCCCCACCCCATTTGTTCTCTTTCTCAAATAAATAAAAATCTTAAAAAAAAAAAGTAAGAGAAAATGGATGGTCCCTTAATTGGGAAATAGGGTCAAAGGAGGCCTAGAAGTCTGTCAGCCATGGGGGGAAGCACCGGACAGGGGGTGACAGATGTTGGAAAAGAAAGTGGAGGTGGATGGAAAGGTCACACCACCTCGATTTTGAAGACAAGAGAAATGACACTCAAAGAGGTTAAGAACTCGGCCACGGACACCCAGCGGCAGAGTGCAGCTCAAACCAGGTCCGTCTCCCAGCTTGGAAAGGCAGGGGAGGGGTGATATGGTGGTGGTGGCAGGAGGCTCTGCAGTCTGGGCAGGCTAGGGGCAGGTGCAGTCTGGCCGGGGAGGGGCAGTGAAAAGGGGCAGGACCTGTCAGGGAGGAGAGCGGAGGGAGACCTGGGAGGCAGCTGCAGCTGGGCACCCACCCCGACCCCTACTCACTCGCAGATGAAGGTCCCCTGGGGGATGGTCTGCAGGGCACGGACCCCCCAGCCCATCTTGGCTGTCCGGTAGAGCTGCAGTCGCACTCTGGGGGGTGGGACAGAGGCTGGCATCAGGTGGTGGTATGTGGGGTGTGGGGGGCTGAGGGCGGGCTGCAGGGGCGGGCCTCACTTGATGCCACTCTGTACCACCCGGTTCTTGCAGTTTCTCCAGCAGGAGCACGCCTGGTTACACTCGAAAATCAGTGGGGGCTCGATCTTATTAAATTCCTGGAGCAGCCGCCCGTCCTGGGGTCGAGGGAGGGAAGGACAAGTAGTTTCCGTGTGGTGCCCACTACGGCTCCCGACCCCACAGACGGGAAGGACGGGCTGGGGGAGGCCACACGTGCCAAGCTCAGAGACTAGGACCTGCACCACGTCCTTGGTTGGCACGTAGCTGGGCATGGGCCCAGCTTCATCCTGGCAGCGCCCCCCGGACCCCTGCCCTGCCCTGCTGTTCACAAGGGAGGGACCGGCGGCGGGGAGCAGGTGGAGTGCACGCACCTTGTCGTACCAGCAGCGGATGCTGAGCTGCCCGCACAGGCAGTTGGAGCTGGAGCAGTCGTCCACACAGGTGCAGTGCTGAGGCAGGAGGCAGGGGATGAGCTCGACCCTCAGAAACGGCCCTGTCCCCTCAGCAGCCAGTGCTCCCTGACCCCCCACCACTGTCCTTCCTCTGAGGTTGTTACTTCGGGACAGTGGGTGCTGATGGTCCCAGGGTGAGGGGGAATCAAGGTGTTGCTGACAGGGGTCCCAGGGCTACTGTAAGCCAATACACCTTCACGTATCCTAAAGAAAGCACCCTTTTCCCAGATGGATGCAAGCCCACACCTGAGTTCCCTTTCAGCCTGGCTCCCTTGTTCGTACACGACTTGCCCGACTGGCCCTGGCTGCTCTGGATGTCCCTCTGGGGGGGGTGGCGTGCAGGGCCCCCCACTTACTTGCAAATGGGTGATGTTCCGGTCGATGTTCATGGTGGATGTCTCGCAGTTCTCCGAGATGTACTTGTAATCTTCAGGGCAGGGCTCCCCGTCCACGCCGTTGACACAGGGGATAGGCACGTTCTCATAGCCCCGAGCCACATCCCTGACAGAAGGGAGATGGGGCTGGGGGCGCTAGAGGAGGGGGTGCGGGGTCCACCAGGTGCAAGGAGAGGCCTGAGAGGTTCCTGGGGCCATGGGAGGGAAGGGGGTGGTTCTGGGAGTTCGTCGGGGCAGGGGGAGGAAGACTGCCAAATAAACTGCGGGACAACCAATGAAAACCGGACTTCAGATAACTGAGGAATAGTTTTTTACTACAGATATGTCCCCACCACTGCACCGCACCCTCTAACACTAAACGCGCACAGCTCCTCTGAAACCCTCATTTAGCTCTATCCTCATTTACTATCTCTGGCATCCTGTTGGGGGCTGGCTCTGAGGATTCAATGGAGCCTGTTCGGGGGGGCCCAAGGGATGTTCTGAGGGTTCAGCAGGGCTTGGGGAGGGGGCAGAGGCTGTCCCGGGTGTAGAGGGCTCCAGGCTCACCGGCATATAATCTTCTCAGTGCGGATGGCCCGATTCCCCACTCCCAGCCGAAGCTTGCGGTTGAGCTGCAGGGCAAACCAGACGTCGGAGCGCTCCGGAGTCAGGTCCCACGCCGTGTCCCCCTCCTTGTTCCGCAGCTCCGGGTTCGCCCCGCGTGACAGGAACAACCTGGGAGGGGATGGGGAGCCTGTGGGGTCCGGGGCTGGGAGCCTGCACCGGGGTGCCAGGGTGCGGGGCGGGTGGGGGCTCACAGCACACAGTCGTGGTAGCTCTCCCGTGCCGCGATGTGCAGGGGCGTGTCCCCGTGGTAGTTGACTGCGTGGAGGTCGCAGCGGGCATTGAGGAGGACCTCGGCGATGGCCGCACTGCCCGTGAAGGAAGCCCAGTGCAGGCAGATGTTTTCTTCCTATGCAGGTGGGAGGGGCGGGGGGTGGGCCCAAGCCGTGAGCCCCGGAACCCAGCCTCCCCCTCACTCAGGGCATGCCAGGGCAGCCCCCTCCTCCCTTAACCCCCGCCAAACTCACGTTGTCTGTGAGCGTGACATCAGCGCCCCGGGTCAGCAGCATGCGGATCACCTCAATGTGCTTGTGCTCCGCAGCCCAGATGATGGGTGTCCACCCCCCACTGTCCTGTGGGTGGGGAGAGAGGGAGGAGGGTGAGAGGCCACTGTCCCCTGCCCAGGGTCTGCCCAGCAATCAGGCCTGCTTACCAAAGCAGTATGCGGTCTAGAGCACAGGCTCCAGAGCTAGGCTGAGAGCAGGAGTCTCAGCCCCACCACTCACATGCTGCGGGACCCAGGGTAAATCTCTTCATCTCTCTGGGTCTCAGTTTCCTGGTCTATAAAATGGGACTAATAGCGTCTGTTGTCTAAAGTTGTAGAGTAATTTTTCTCTTTCTAGAACACAGATATTTCCTAGGTGTTTCCACTCAAAAGTCCTAGAATGTGATGACCCAACAGCACACAGGCTGCAGTCTCTAAAAAATATTTTCCATTTAGAGGGAGCAGAGTTTCTAAGGGGCCTTAGAGTTTCGAAGCCTCTGCCTTCGGCTTAGGTCATGATCCCAGGGTCCTGGAATCGAGCCCCGCATCGGGCTCTCTGCTCAGTGGGGAGCCTGCTTCCCCCTCTCTCTGCCTGCCTCTCTACTTGTGATCTCTGTCAAATAAATAAATAAAATTAAAAAAATAAATAAATAAAGGAAACAGAGTCTCTTAGAGAAATGGCAGATTCAGCCTGGGGCAGGAAACATGCTAAAAGGTAAAGATGCTCTCAGAAGTTGCTGGGTCGTAGCAAAAGCCACAGGAGCCTCATTCAAGGGGCTCCTCCTGGACAAACAACAAACAAATCAAAGACTGAAGAATGGCTGTAATAGTCCAAAACACAACCAAGATACGACAAAGTAAGAGGTAATAAAAAAATATCTGCATGTTTCTAGAGATTAAGGCAGCAACTCTTCGTTCTGAAAACTGATAGAAAGAAGCAAAAAAGAGAAAAGTAAAGAAAAAACACAAACAAGGAGGGAGAAAGAGATGGAGAAGACTGGAACAGGGCTGAGATTCAGGGAAAGGGCCAGAATCAGCGGAGGCTGAAAGGAGGCCTGGGGCCTGAAGCCCGAAGCTGAGCCCAGGACCCCGAGGAAAGGGGCTGGCTGGTGGGGCAGCCAGGCCACTGACCTGGGCGTTGACATCCACCTGTCCCGTGCTGAGCAGTAGGCTGACCATCTCCAAGTTCCCAATTTTGGCTGCATGGTGCAGGCAGGTGGAGCCATCCTCCTCCTGAGGGAGAGGCCGGCCGGTGAGTGCCTTGTCGGCTCTGCAGCCCACCCTCTGACCCAAGGCCCCAGGAGGTGGGGGGTGGGAGTGGGGGCTGGTGGGTGGGGCCAGCTCCGCACACCTTGCTATAGACGCAGCCGCCACGCTGCACCATGTAGCGGGCCGCCTCCAGGTGGTTGTTCACCACAGCCTCCATCAGTGGCGTCCGCTGCTGCTTGTCCACTGCATTGATGTTGGCTCCCGCCTGCGAGGAGGGGGCACGTGGGCTGGTGCCCCGGGAGGCCCGCGCGAGGGAAGGGGTGCGAGGACTGGGTCCCGGAGGCAGAAGGCCGGGTGGGAGCTGACCTGCAGCAGCACGTGGCAGATCTCCACGGAGCCCTTCTGGGCGGCCGCGTGCAGGGGCGTGCGCTTGCTCTGCTGATCGCTCTGGAAGTTGGGGTCCAGGTTGTCCACTGCGGGGAGAGCCCGCCACACCAGAGGAGGGAGGGACAAGCGGTAAGTGAGAGAGCCGGCGGGTGGGGCCTTGTCCTAGTCAACCTCTCCCGGCTTCCACTGGGAAGGCTGGCGTGAGTGAACGCATGTATGCACTCAGCACTGTCCCCAGCACCTATGTGCTCGCTGTCACCACTGTCCCCACCATCACAGGTTATGTGTGTGTCTGTCTCTGCTGCACGTTAAGTGATTCAGGGATGGACGGGGACCCTCAGCGTCTGGTACGTAACCGCTGCTCCAGCGAGGTGCGCAGAACAAACGCGCAAACCGAATACTCACGCAGCATCAGGATCACCTTCTGCAGCTCCCCCTGCTTCACGGACAGGTACAACTGGCGGGGGTGGAAGCGGAGTTTCTTCCGCCTACCACAGTGAGGGACAGGGGTAGGGTCCTCAGAAGGAGCATCACTCTTGGTACCTGTGACCCACCTTCCAGCCCCAGCCCCAGCTGCCCGGCCCGAGAACAGCCCTGCATTCACCTCTCGGACTCCTGGATGACCAGGGCCTTCTCCAGGGCCTCGCGGCCGGGCCCAGGGGGCAGCCCCACAGCTGACAGGCAGCCCCCGTTGGGAAGGGTCAGGGAGGGCCCCGAGCTGTCGATGGTGTCAGCCAGAGGGTCGCAGGGTGGGCGCCGGGGCTCCCCATGCCCTCGCATCCTGGCACTGCAGGAGAAGGAACTGATGTCTACAGGCCATGGCGCTGGGCAGGGAACAGACAGTTGGGAAGGGGGAGGCCAGTACCTGGGCTGGGAAGTGTCTGCTCTCCCGGGGGCATCCTGAGCCAGGGGTGGGGGGGCAGGGGCTGCAGTGCCAGCTGGTGGGGTCACCCCATCCCCCCGGGGGATGGTCACCTCCTGGGCCTCAGATGCATCCTCCCCACAGTGGGGACAGAAGACCATGCCATTCAGCTGGGACACACAGGCCTTGTGGAAGCGGTGGGCCACACGGAAGTCGGGGTGGCACTCCAAGAAGGTGCCCTGAGGAAACAAGGCGCTCAGGCTCTGGGACAGCCCTCCCTTGTGGGGCACGCAGCTGGCCTGCCTCTCCAGCCACTCACCGCTGTACAGAAGTAGCCACAGCCTGGGCAGCAGTGGTGCTTGACCATGCGGGCACGGTGGGTCTCACAGAGCACCATCAGTGCCACGCGGCTGGATGGCCTCATGGTCTCCCGCTTGAGGATGGCGGCATTGCAGCCTGACAGCTGTAGCGGTGTGAACGGGCAGGGAGAGGATGAGGCTGAGGCCTGGGTCCCCACCACCGCCACGTCCCCTGGCAGCTCCCAGGCCCACCTCTCCATCCACACTCTCTGTGGCCATGCACTTGTGCCCAGCTCGCTCACTGATACGGTCAATCTTGGGAGCCTCCATGCGGCAGCTGCATAGCGGTAACTCCTCAAAGCCCCGCTCGGTCTCCAGTGAGGACGTGTCATTGGATACCCCTTGGACAGAGGGAAAAGGGAGCTGAGGGAGGCCAATCCCGTCACCCACAGGGACCCCTGCTGGGGCCTCTCACGCCCCTCCCCCCCCCACTTTTCCCTCCAGGGTCTAGAACTCCCAAAGCCTAGCCATGGACAGACACCTGGGCTCCAGTGGGGTCCCCCTCCTCCCCATTCCCTCCAGCCCAGAGGGTGCCTGCCCCCTAGTGGCTCGCCATCCCGGCAATTGGCAATTACCAGCGTGGTTGGGGGAGAGGGTCCCCTCGCTGGGCAGCTCCAGGGACCCCAGAGGGACCTCCATGTACTCACTGGGGCCTGAGGAGCCCACACCATTCACTCCTGACACAGAGACAGAGAGAGTGAGAGTGCGAGCTCACAGGTGCCTGGACGCGTGGGTACATGCGGGCGTGCATGCGTGAGCACATGCGTGAGCGTGTGTTTGTGCATGCTCTCTGGGGGCCGGGAGGGGGGGCTGGAGGAGGGGACCCAAAAGCAGAGGAGCCTCCTCACCTCGTGGCTCCTTGGCCCGGGGAGGCTCGCGCTTCCGCCGTTTCCTGGACGGCTTCACCCATGGGCTGTCCTTTCGCCACTTCTTCTTGGCTTTGCGGCGGCCGCTGGAGCCACTCTGGGAAGGAGGAAGAATTAGAGAGCCTGGCCCCCAGCCCATGACCTCTCCCCACTGAGGACTCAGATCTCGGGCCCCACAGCCCCCCACTCCTTGGGATGCTAGCCTCCCACCCTTACCCTGTCAGACTGATTCCCTGACTCCTCGTCTTCCTCTTCTTCTTCCTCTTCCTCCTCCTCCTCTTCTTCTTCCTCTTCCTCCTCCTCCTCCTCCTCTTCTTCCTCACTCAGCTGTTCAGCCAGAGCTTCAACCTCAGACTGGAAGGAAGGCAAGGCAGGTCTGAGGAAACAGCAACCTCCAGGCCACAGTCCCCTCTTGGGGGAAACTTGGGAGACAGGCAGGGCAGGAGAGAGCCAACCCCCAAGACTCAGACAACGAAGCAAAACAAAGAGGCTACTATTAGCCCAGATGGCTCCCCGGAGAAGGTGAGCATGGACAGGGAAGGCAAGAGTGCTGAACGTTAGCTGTGAAAAACTCACTCACAATGTGTGTGAATCTTGGCAACATATTAAGGGAAAAAAATTACCAGAAAACCAGCACATAGTTTAATACTCTATGAAGTTTTCACACGTAGGCAAGACTACTACCCGTAGCTGCTCAAAACACTAGAAGAGAGGCTCAGGAGGAACTTTACAATGAGAATGAGGATGATATTCCATAAATCCACCGACCAATCTTAAACATGACTAATAAAAGATGAGATGTCCTATAACTCCTGATGTGATGCAACAGGAAAACATACACACCAGCTATCAGATCTTCTCGCCACTTAAAAACAAACAAACAAACAAACAAACAAACCACCCAAAGCCGATCATGCTTCTAGATCTGCTTTGTAAGAAATACCGGGCAGAGATGAACATGTCAGTCCCCGCCCAATCAGTGAATGCCTAAATGCAAGGAATTCTGTATTACAAGTGACCTGGTCCTATCAACAAGTAAATGGCAAGAAAAGCTGCTTTTTCAAAGCCAGGGGCACCCACACATCAAGACAGACCGAAGGCAAATGTCGATCAAACCAGTGGATGCAGCGCATTTGAATCTGGACAGACAAAACCCCATTTATGAAACCACGGAGGCGATGTGGACCCTGGTAGCGGGGTGATGGTTTTAAGGACATTTTCGAGGTTGTGAATACAGGGAAGCCGTGATCTTAAAACTCAGGAAGAGGCTTCACGTTTAGAGATACATATGGAAACACATCCAGATAAAATGATGTGATGGCTACTTTACAACAGTCCGGGAGGTGGGCGGGCTGGGGGAGGAAGAGCTGAGTCAAGAGCCGCTGTGTGCTGACAACTGCTGGGGTGGGCTGAGGCTTTATGAGAGCTCAGCCCTTATTCTTTTATGCATATCTGAAATTTCCCACGATGTCACATTAAATAGAAAGCATGTCAGGCAGGACAGCATTATACTGCATAAGCAAACATGTGTAAGACAAAACCAAGAGCAAAATAACGAATAAGCAAACAAACAAAATGGGATGATAAACCCGAAGTCCAGGATGGAGGTTACCACCTTGGGGAGCGGCAGGGGATAGGCTGGGATGGAGCACACACCGGGAGCAAGTTAGAGGAAGGCCAGCTCCTTCTTACCTTGCTGTCAGAGTCCACACGCTCATCCACAGAGTAGGAGTCGTAGTAGAGGCTGAAGTCGTCCCCTACCACTGTCTCCCACTCCTCCAGGGACCCTGGGCCCCCTTTCTCCATGGTCACTTCTCCCGAACCCCGTGTAGAACCCAACTCCTCTGACTAGGAAAGATCAGAAAAACGGAAGCTGCTGGTACCTGGTACCTGACCCCCATTTGCCCTGGGTACAAGATACAGCCTCCCCCCACCCGGTGGAGAGGCCTTGTTTTCTGCCTCTCCAGGCTCACCAGGCCACCTCCAGCGTTCAGCTTCCTTCTTTTCGCCACTTCTGGAAGAAAAGAGAGAGAGGGAGAAAGGAGTTAAGGTCTGTCCTTAAACCCTCAGGACAGGTCTTATCCAGTGGCCAGTGGGTGGGGGTGGGGTGGGACTGACCTGAGGTCATCTTCCCCAGCGAGTGTACATCATCACTCATGCGGAAATGCTGCACTTCAGGGGGCCGCTTCTCAGGGACGGGGGGCTGGGGACCAAGAGGAAACACACTTAGTAGTTCTACCTGGATTAGCCTGGAGCCCTGGATGAGGTTGGGGTGGGCGAGACACACCCTCAAAATTGCCATCTGAAGCTCCAATAAACCAGAATGTGGCAATCACAACTCTGGTCTCCCCAGAGGCAGTGTGTCAAGCATATCTTCACCTAACACTTACCTCTTCAAGCACACAAAAGCAGGCCCTCTTTACCCATTTTACAGAGGAGAAAACAAAGGTTCACGCCTTGCCCAAAACTGCCTAAACCATATCCAGAACAAAATGATACCAGAGCCCCAGAAACACTGTCATAAAGCTTCTGAAATTCTGGGGCTTTTGTCCTTTCCCTCAGCTCCTTCCCTGTAGGGATTCACAGTATAAAAAAAAAAAACAACAAAAAAACCCAACCCTTAGAAACCCTCTGAAAAAGGAAGCAGGGGCAGTTTCAAAGGGAGGAAAAAGCTCCCTTGGGGCCCACTTTGAGGTAGAAAGAGAGTTTGAAGTTCCTTAGACAGTCATTATCATAAGAATTACGAGGTTAACTACATCATTAACTCTCTAACCTTTGTTTTTTCTATTCTCCTCTCCCCAAGAATTGTAAACTCCAGGAAGACAGGAACTTGTCTGTTCAGATTAAGCCCAGCCCAGAATTTGACACACAGTGGCCCCTAAGTAAGTATGTAGAACCGAGAATGGATGAAGAAAGGTCTCTAGCTAAACTGTTAAAAAAAAAAAAAAAAAAAGCCCACAAGGGGTTCATAGTGGACTACTTTAATTTCCCCACCCCCACGCCTCTCCCCACCAAATCCTCACCTGCCCATTTCCTGGTTTGGACATGGTTTTTCTGGCTCGGTGGACCTTGGGCTGTCCCTCTGGGCTGGGTGTGGCCACAGGGGGCTCGGGCCCTGCTGTGGCTGCCCCCTGGGCCCCCGGCATACTCAGCAGCCGCATAGCCAAACTCTGGACTGATGGGGGTGATTTTCCAGTCCCTGTCATTGACATCTTGGCCCGGCTGGGACAGGCGCCCCCCTTGCTGGGGGAAGAGGGGAATGACTTTGTGGCATGGCCTGGAAGACAGAGAGGCAGGCAGGCAGAGGCAAGATAAGAGTGAAAGCGATCACAGAATACCCCACCTCAGCCCTCCAGGCTCCCCAGCCTCTCACCCAGCAGGATGCGGCCCCCATGGAGGTCCCCATCTCCCTCCAGATTCTCAGGTTCATCCCCAATGAGTGGTGTGGCTCCCACAGGGGTGTCAGCCCCCTCATCGCCAACAGTGACTGTGACAGAGGCTGGGGATGAGGGCCCAGCAGGCTCCAGGGAGTCGGGGCTGGCCTTGGGCAGGGTCTCCTCACTACGAGGGGTGTCCCCCAAAGAGCCGTGGACTGTAAGGGAAAATAAAAAGTTCAGGGTTAAGATCTCAGGGAATCCGGTGTTGGGGAAGGTGAAGGTCCAACTGGGCCCGTTTCTGCTGCACTCACCTCTTTCAGTGGCTCCTCTAGGCTCCTTCTCCAGCACCAGCGCCCCCATCTCAGCAGGGGCCTCCCCCTGGCAGGGGACACAAGGTATAGGGGGGCTGGTCAGTCCAGTAGGAAGTTGGGGAGCCCAGGACGCCTGGGCTCTGGGAAGAGAGAGTAGGCTCCGGGGCCTACCTCTTCCTCTATGAGGGCCCCCCCTTCCGCGGCCTCGGCTGCCCGGGGGGGCCGCACGACCCCTCCCCCGGGCCCGCATTAGCCCCCTCCCTCTCGGTAGACCCCGCATCTCAGGGGCCGAGAAAAGAGGAGGGGGAGGGGGCGGGGCCTCCGCGCCCCGGCCCCGCCCCCTCCTCCCGGCTGCACGCGCCGCTCCCCCTTTGTCCCCCAGGCCGCGGGGACCCCGGGCACCAACCCCTCCAGCACCCGCTGCCCCCCAGCCCGGTGGACGGCCCCTCGTGCCCCTCGCGCGTGCTCCTGGGGCCCCGGCGCCGGCCGCCCACTCGGGGGCAGCCGGCGGCTGCACGCGTGCCTCCGTGCCCACTCCCCCCACCTCCCACCCCCTGGTCCCCTCATCCGCCCCCGGTGCTGGCCCTCCGGATTGCTGCAGGTCCCGTCCGGGCCCCCCGGCCCCGTTGCACCCCCGGAGCATTGCACGGGCGCGCGCTTCCCCCGGGCGCGCGCGCGGGCATGCACCCGCCTCTCCCCCTCCCCTTCCGCACCTCGGCGGCCGCCGCCGCTGCAGCTCCCGCCGCCGCCGCCATCGCCGCTTGCGCGGGGGGCCGAGCCGGCGCGCGGCCGCCCCGGGTCACGTGGGCGGGGGAGGGAGGGCTAGGAGGAGCCTTAAAGGAGCCACTACGCGCTTTCTGGCCATTTTCCCCTGGAGAGCCGCTTCGGAAATGGCAGTGGCTGTCCTAAGCTGGGGGCTGCAGGGGAGAATTCCTGCTAATCCTGGCGTCAGCTCAGCGGGGAGCCGAAGGTGAGGCATGCCTGGGTTCAGGTGTGGCTTCTCCATACCCCGCCTGTTTGTAGGTAACGAAGGGAGTGTCGTCTGACCCTCACTGCTCTCGGCAGCGGCTGTCTTTCCAGTCTGGCCCGCGTTATGTTTCTCCCGCCTCTGGGTGCTTTCTGGTTTCTGGGTCGCCAGATGGATCAGGCTCAGTTTTGGCCTGGCTTCACTAACGAGCAGGAAGGGGGCAGTGGGAACGCGCGGAGGACACCTTTACTCTCGACTGTTTCTATCTTGGTGCTTCATGTCTCCTGGATCGGCGTCCTCTTTTGAAAACCTGGGGCTAAAGTCTCTTCTGTTTATGCCAGACCTGTTACGTCACCATAGGCACTAGGGATCCAAGTAAGCCCCCAGAGGCCCTAGAGTTATTACTGCTAGTGACACTACTAACTTTTTTTTTTTTTTTTTTTGGTGCCAAACACCTCACAAGCATAGTCAGGAACTAAGTGGGGCATAAGCCCAGTTAACAGTGTAAGTATGAATAATATTACACAAAGATATACAACCTTGATAGCATTACTTAGGATACGATCCCTTTACAGATTACATTCTGGTCAAAGTTTGGAGAAAACCCTGTATGATTTCACACGCAGTATTTGATAGAAGCCCTTAGTTGGAGTATGGGGCACCTGAGGCCATTTCAGGGCCTTCTGGGAACTGTAGTTCTCTTTGGTTAAGAAGTATTCCAGAGCTTTGTGGGACTTGTAGTCTTCTCCATACCCGAATCCAAACACAGTGTTTTTGCCTTTTTTTTTTTTTTTTTTGGCTTTCCGGAGGACATGAATCCTCAGAATATAAATGCCCAAAAATAGTCTCCTGCTTACAGTTTTGGTGGCCATAATGATCACCTTTATAGCTCATCCCCAGGGCTGATACCAAACTCTTGTAATAGAGGGGGAAGTTGTGTGTTACCACCACCGCCAATCATGGAACACAAGTATGAGATACCTGCCAGATGCTGAGGTTGCAGAACTGGGAGGGTCCCCAGCCAGAGAAGCCCACTTGTCACAATCCCCTGCTCTTGTCAAGTCTCCTTCAGGCATGGGTCCTGCATGAGCTGTGCTGAGTATTGAACAAATGGCATAAAGAAGGAGAGGGTGTCTAGAGTGGGATAGTCATACACATGCAGTTGCCAGACAGAGTATAAAGGAAAAAAATTGTGTGGGTTTCTTTTTTTAATTATTTATTTTGTGGAAAACAAAAGCAGAAAAACTAAAACCCCAAACTCCAGAAAAAATCCTAAAAAATACGTTTTTTTCTTAAAAAATACTGTATAAGTCTCTACTCCTCTCCCTCCCACCCAACAGCCCTCCTTGTATCCTCTCATCTAAGTGCCCTACCCCCCACCCCCACCACTATTCATCCTTCTTGCTATTGTCCCCCACTTTTCCATATCTACCCAGGATGCTCACCCCCAAGTTCTCTTACCTGGCACCTGACATGGTTCTCCCTAGAGTTCCGGTGAGCCTTTACCCACAGTCCCATTCCCCCAGCATGCAAGAACTGTCTCCCCACTTCCTTTTCTGGGATTCAATAATCCTTTCCCCCACCACTCCCTCTCCCAAGGATCTATTCTATGCAGGAACACGTAAACTGCCTCCTGCCAAATTCCCTCCCAACTCCCACCCACCCCCCCCCATCTCAAGAAATATCGGAACCTCACCCTGGGCAGCCTTAACCAGGAATAAATCATTTTCCTTTTTTTCTTCTCATTCTATAAAACCCTTTCCCTCCCTCCACATTTCCATGCACCTCTAAGAGAAGAAAATTTTTCTCTGGGAGCCCATATTCCCTTGGCTTTCTCAAGAACCCTCTCCCTCACTTTTTTTTTTTTTTTTCCTGAAAAGGCAGGGGTCTTCTGTTCAAGGAATCTTCAGCCCCTCCCTCAGGATGTATCTGCTCAGGTTCCCCACCGTACCTGCCTGTTCCCGACCCTCCCACCCGCCCTGTTCTCCTGGGCTAGGAGCTCCCTTCCCACTGAGCCCAGGGATGCCCGCCTCCTGGCCTCCGAGACTGCCCCGCTAGCGGATGAGGACGTTGATCTCAGCCACGCTGGCCTCCAGCACGTTCTCCGCCGTGGTCTTGCCATGCTGCTCCTTGAGGTGCCGCCTAATGGCGGGCTTGTGAGCGAAGCGCACGTCGCAGTAGGAGCAGCGATAGGGCCTCGCTCCGGAGTGGAGATTGAGGTGGTCGTGCAGCGTGGACTTCTGCGTGAAGCACTTGCCGCAGATGCCGCATGAGTGTGACTTGACACCGCGGTGCACGTTCATGTGGCGGTTGAGGTTGCTGCTGTGGTTGAACTGCTTGCCGCAGCGTGGGCACATGAAGATGAAGTGCTGCGCCCGCATGTGGAAGACCAGCTTCTCCACGCCCTGGAACACTTCCGGGCACTTGGTGCACTTGATGTTTTTTAGGGGGTTTCCACTGGAAAAGCCCCCCGGCAGGGGTCCCCGGCTGCCCCCTGCCCCCAGGCTGCCCCCCGCCCCCCGGGCAGCCATGGCCACCGCTGCTGCCTCCACCAGGCCCGAGGTGGCCCCCACGCTGGCCCGGCCTCCGGGGATCAACAGCAAGCCCTCCCCTTCTGCGTCTTCAGACAGGCTATAGCAGGCTTTCACGACCCCCTGCGGTGGGGCCACAGTGCTGGGGGGCACGCTGCTCTGGGCCAGCTCTCCCAGGTGGCTGCCCACGGAGCCTCCGATGCTCAGACCTCCTCCCAAACCTCCCGGAGGTTTGAGCCGGTGTGCCACCTCCAGGGCCGACTCCACCTTGACGATGCAGATGTCAGACACGTCCTCGTCCTCGTCCTCATCTTCTTCCTCGGCCTTCAGCTCCAGGTCCTCATCCAGAGGAAACTCCAGTTTCACCGGCCGTAGGAGTGGAGGGGGTAGAGGGGGTGGGGGTGGGGGCTTGGGGGCTGGCTTTGGGGTCCTGGCGGGAGGGAGGAGGGATTTGGTGGCACTGACACTGCTCACAAGGCTGGCGTCGCTGACCCCGTCCTCTTTGAGGCCTATTTTGGGCTCAATGAACTGGCTGAGGGCGTTCCTGCATTTCTCCACCACGTGCTCCATCTGCAGGTAGGAGGCAGCCGTCAGGTAGTTGACGATGTCCCTGACAGCGAATTCCAGAGCGCCCGTGTAACAGGAGAGGAGCAGGTCGGCCACGATGCGCGCACTGTGCATCAGGGAAACCTGCAGCTCAGAACTGGGGTTCAGCAGGAACTGGTCCCTCAGGAAAGGCGAGCAGGCGGCCAGGATGACCTTGTGGCCACGGAACTTGAGGCTGTCGGCCACAATGGTCACGTCGCAAAACCGCTCCTCTGCGCGGAGCTGGTTCATATTCCGCAGGGTAGCGGCCTCGTGGCCCGGCAGCTGGAAGCGCAGGACTTCCACCCCAGAGGCCATTGTGGCGGGGGTGGGCAACCCTGGTCGGGAAGGAAACCTGGTCAGAGACAAAGGTCTCTGGCTCTGCTAAGCCAACGCTCCAGGCCCCTCACCCCCATTTCTGCCCAGCCTCCCAGCTTCGGATCTCCCAGTCTTCAGGCCTCTTCCTCAGTTTCCCCAGTCCCTGGGGAAGAGCTGTCCCTCCGAGAGGACGGAGGCGTGGTTCCCGGGGGCGGGGCAGCGGCGTCCACACCCCCCCAGCCCGACCGCCCGCGAGGACCGGGCGAGCCCGAGCGCCCACGGGGAAGGTAAGAGAAATCGGGAGCAGAGGCCTGGGGTTCTGGGCGCCGGGGTGGCCCGGGCTGCAGCCTCTTCTCACCCCGCCCCCTTTCCCCGCTGCTTCATTCCTCCGCCCCCCCTTTGCACGTTTGCACGCGCCTTTCACGTCCTCCCCCCGCCGCCTGCACGCTTCGTGCACGCCCCCCCCACGTTCAGAGCTCCGTGGCACGCCCCCCCAGCCCCACGACCCTGAGTGCACGCGCCTCTCACCTGGCCCGGTTCCGCGCGCTGTTTTTTCCCCCCCTATCTCCCCCACCCCCCCCGGGGTCGGCAGCACCCCCAAACACGGGCAGGGCCTGGGCAGCGCGCAGGCGCGGGGGTGCACGAGGCGCGCGCGCGGGGCCAGCTCCGCGTGGGCGTAAGGAAGGAGGGGCGGGGGCGGCTCCTGCAGTGTGTTCCAGGCCCCGCGCGCCTCGGCGTCGGCGAGAACTCGGGGAGGAGGAAGAGGGGAGGGAATTAAAGGAGCAGGATTCCCCCTTTCCCGACCCCCCTTTCTTCAACAGCCCCCCCCACACGGTTAAAGGGCCGGATGGCCTGGCCTCCCCTTTGGCCGGTATTATTTGTCCGCCAGAGCGGAAATACGTTCCACACCCCCCTCTCTCGCTCCCCCTCCTCTGTGCCTCCGGGCCCCGCGGCCCGTCTGCGCGTGCGTGCCAAGTGCCGCGCGGAGGCCCGCTTGCTCCGGCCCGCCCCCCGTTCCTGGCGGCCCGCGGCGCCCTCCGCTCCGCGCCCCCCAGCGCGCGCCCCCGCCTGCGCTCCATGCCTGTCAGGCTCCAGCCGACCGTGCTGCCACCTGCTCGCAGGGCGGGTGCGGCTCTGGCCCAGTTGGGCTGTGCGGGACAGGGCTGCAGCCCCTCCCAGGGACCCAGACCGCCCCGCGGCTATCAGAGCTCAGGTCGCAGTTGCCCACGCGTGCATCCTCTGTTGAGTATGTTCACAGTCCCTCTGGTCACACTTCAAGACTTTTTCCCAACTCTTCTGAAGCTAGTGACCACTTAAGCCCTCCTGGCCTAAACGAAGCTTTAACTTCCTACAGTAAGAATCCAGTGCCCTCCACTTGCCTCTGTCTTAACAATAGTGTATCATCGCACCCATCCGACCTTCTCCATTCTAAGAACTGATCCTACTTCTTGCCAAGGCAAAGGTCCTCCACTGTGTGTACTGTCGATGACCTTGCCCATTTCACCCCTACTGTATAATTAACCCTAGCACTAATTCTTCTAATTATGCGATTATTTGTATCAATACCATTTTACCATCTTTAATCTTTCCAACTGCAGCTGTCTCTGGCAAGGTCAGAGATCCATCGCCCTAAATAAAAGCTCTCCTCAACTCTGCACCTCTACTATCTCTCTGTCACTCCCAACTAACCTGCGGTCTCCACAGCTTTGCCAACACCATTTATTATTAGCACGTTGGGCAAAGGGTGATTGCCTTCCCCGCCCCTTTCTTGCACACTCCCCTCCCTACCCATCCAAACCCAGGTGAAAAAGCCCCTGCTTCCCATTGGTTGGGCTGGTTGGTTACATACTCCAGGAGACTAGAGCATTTCTCTTACACATCAATTTTGAGGAAACTGCTTGTTATATAATGGGTTCAGTATCTGGTTTCCCCCATTAGATTGTAAAATACTTGATTGCAGGAATTATGTCATGAATTATATTTTGCAAATAAAAGGCATGCAGTACATGACTGACTGCTGAAGTTGTTCCTTTTGCTCCGCCAGCATCCACCCAGAAAAAGTTTGTTCCTGACTTAAACTGAATTCCTGAGCTCAGAGGGATGGCCTTTGGTGGGAGAGTTGGGGCAGTGTTTAGGTGGTGCTCGACTCCTTGCTTTCCCTTTTAAATTCTTTGCCTTTTATGCCTCTACCCAATCTTCTTTATTCTAAAATGCACTCTTTGTAGAAATCTCCTGTGTAGTCAGGCCATATAAATCCGAGAAAGAACTTTGGCTTTTGTGTCAGACACACCTAGGCTCAAAGTTATATTCCACTAACTTTTTTTTTCTTTAAGATTTATTTATTTATTGTAGAGGAGGGAAGGGCGGGGGGGAGAGAGAAGCAGTTTCCCTGCTGAGCACGAGGTCCTACCCCAGGCTCGATCCCAGGACCCTGAGATCATGGGCCACCCAGGTGCACCCATATTCCATCACGTTTTAAAAGAGGCCCCTTGGGCAAGTTACTCAATTCTCTGAATCACAGCATCTTTGTCTTTGAATTGGAGACCCTGATTTTTCACAGGGCTAATTTGAGGTTTAAGGGAGCCTGGTATATAGCGGGTGCTAGAAGAGATAGCTCTCTTCCCTTTGCCTACTTGGGAGACAGACTATAAAACCTTCAAAAGAACTTTAACTGGATATTCTGTTTCCTTGTCTCATCTCTTCTTTCCCTCATTGCCAGACTTCTCAAAAGAATAGTGCAGGGGCGTCTGGGTGGCTCAGTGGGTTAAAGCCTCTGCCTTCGGCTCCGGTCATGGACCCAGGGTCCTGGGATCGAGCCCCACATCGGGCTCTCTCCTCTGCGGGAAGCCTGCGTCCTCCTCTCTCTCTGCCTGCCTCTGCCTACTTGCGATCTCTGTCTGTCAAATAAATAAATAAATATTAAAAAAAAAAAAAGAATAGTGCACACTCTAGTGAAATCAGAAATACACAGCCTGTCCAAGTAAGAACTGAAGTTTGTTAAGTTTTGTATCCTGTCACCTTCTCGCTACTTCTCCTTTCTGGGGGAGTGTGAACAGGACAAGGGGCCTCATCTCAGTTTGGGATTTAAGACAGGTTCTTGGTGGCAGGTAGAGTTGTGAGCTGATGAATCCTTCAAATGCCAGGCCCGCCCAGTTACAGTTTTATATGGAAACAAACTGTAGTGCCCAACGAGGCTGCCTTCTCCTGTGCAGCCTGGTAGACAGATGCTTTACGGGCTGTTTTCCCACATAGCCCATGTAGGGGTATCTACATGCTTGTCCCTTGGTCCAGTCCTTGGCTAGCAGTACTGAACTCCCTGGTGTAGTGTCAAGGATGGGTAAATTCAGGATTCTTAGTGGGCTTGAGAAATAAAGTCTGACTAGGGAGCAAGGAACAAGTAGGAGACAGAAGGTCTAGGTTCTAGTTCAGGTTGGAGGCCACCAAGGTCCCAGAGGTTTCAGTATTTTCTTCAAGAAATGGAGGGGGTCACCTGGGTGCCTCAGTCAGCTAAGCATCTGCCTTTGACTCAGGTCATGATCACTAAGCAGAATCTGCCAAGAATGTTTTGCAGTTCCAGGCCCCTGAAGAGGAACAACCAGGCCCCTGCAGCAGAACGATCACCTTAGACCTTTAAAAAAAAAAAAAAGATTTTATTTATTTACTTGAGAGAGAGCACGCAAGGGAGAGAGCACAAGCAGGGGGAACAGCAGAGGGAGAGGGAGAAGCAGGATCCCGTGGAGCAGGGAGCCCGATGTGGGACTTGATCCCAGGACCCTGAGATCATGAACCCAAGCCAAAGGCAGCTGCTTAACCCACTGAGCCACCCAGGCACCCCAATTTTCACCCTTTAAAAACCGCTGCTTGGAAGCTGACGGGGAGTTTAGGCCTCTGAGCATTAGCTCTCGGTTTTCCTGCCTGATGGCGCACCAGTAAATAGCCTGTTTTCCTTCACTCCCAAAACAAACAAAACGAAACCCCAAACTAACCAAAACAAAACTCTGAAAAGCAAACAACCAACTAAACAAATAAAACCCCAAACCCCCAAACCCACAAAATTGAGAAAGGGTAAAAGGGTACACACTAAAAGGCCTCCTGCTACCCCCCACCCAGTTCTCCTGCCCTCCCCGCCACCAATATTACTGGTTTCTTCAAAGCTGTTTGAACTTCTGACAACCTTTTTTTTTTTTTTTTTTTGACCTTTGGACAACTTTTATCTTCACTCCATTTCATCCGCTTTCTTGCCAGGCTCACCCTCTGGTGGCTGACAGGATCCAGAACTTCCTCCTTTCTGAAATTTGAAACTCCAGCGTACCATTCTCTAAGTAGCCCTCGGATCTCCCCCCTACCCCACCCCACCCCACCGGAGGCAGTGAGTATACCTGCCCCACTCCCCAGGGAGACCATCAGGCATCTCAGCTTCCCCTTTTCTCCCTGTCCGGCCAAGAGAGCACTCACGTGCACCGCTCAGCTGCTCTGACCTAGCGGCACTTTGCAGTTGGGCCCCTTGATGCACCTGGAAGAGGCCCTCTGCCCCCTCTCCTGAGCCCCCGACCCCTCTCCTGATCCTCTTTTCTCAGCAGACTGGAGTGCCCTCGTTCATACCCCAAACATTTCTTTCTTTGCTTATCCTTATTTCCCTATCCCTAATTTCAGAGCCTGTTGAAAGTCGGTCCACACTTTCTAGCTCCCATTCTTTTTTTTAAAAGATTTTATTTATTTATTTGACAGAGATCACAAGTAGACAGAGAGGCAGGCAGAGAGAGTGGGGGGGAAGCAGGCTCCCCGCTGAGCAGAGAGCCCGATGCGGGGACTCGATTCCAGGACCCTGGGATCATGACCTGAGCCCAAGGCAGAGGCTTTAACCCACTGAGCCACCCAGGCGCCCCCTAGCTCCCATTCTTTACCTTGCTCTGTTTCTTGCCCTCTTGGGCTTTATACTTGCCCCTTTATTTTAAAGCCAGACAAGCCTTTGCTGTATTAAAAGAAAAAATCTTTCTTCAGCCTGGTCCCTCTAGGCTGCCACCACATCTTACCTTGTCCTTCCCAGCACAGCCAGCATTGCAACTGTCCCCCACCCCTTCCCGCTCATCCTCTCTTCTAAGATTATATATTGTGAATACATCATATATATAGAAGAACGTATAATAGGAGCCTGGGTGGCTCAGTTGGTTTAGTGTCTGCCTCTTTTTTTTTTTTTTTAAAGATTTTATTTATTTATTTGACAGACAGAGATCACAAGTAGACAGAGAGGCAGGCAGAGAGAGAGGAGGAAGCAAGCTCGCCGCTGAGCAGAGAGCCCCACGTGGGGCTCGATCCCAGGACCCTGGGATCATGACCTGAGCGGAAGGCAGAGGCTTTAACCCACTGAGCCACCCAGGCGCTCCTAGTGTCTGCCTTTAGGTCAGGTCATGATCTCAGGGTCCTGGGATTGAGCTCCGCATGGGCTCCCTCTCCCTCTGCTGTTCCCCCTGCTTGTGCTCTCTCCCTTGCGTGCGTGCGTGTGCTCTCTCTCACAAGTAAATAAATAAAATGTTAAAAAAAAAAAGACAAATGAAACAGAATACTTAAGAAATAAATTCCTAGGACCTTAGATGTCTTGTGGACTACACACTGATTGTATTCCTCTCCCTTTTTGCAGGTGACTTTTACCCCGAATTTCTTAAATATATGTCCATTTCTTGTCTTCATAATTTCACTCTCTATGCATGTTGTAGGTATTCCTAAATAGCATGCTGTTTAGCTTTGTATGTTCGATCTTCACATAGATGGAGTCATATGTTGTGTTTTTCTGGAGCAGGCTTTTTAACTGGTTCTGATTTTGTTGAGTTGTATAGTTGTAATTCACTCACTTTCTTTCTATTTCAAGCTTACACCACAATTAATCCTTTATTCTGTTGATAAAAATTTATTTATTTGAGAGAGAGAGAGAGAGCAAGCAGGGGAAGGGGCAGAGGGAGAGGGAGAGAGAATCTAAAGCAGACTCCCTGTTGAGCATGGAGCCTGATGCAGGGCTTGATCTCACAATCCTGAAATCCTGACCTGAGCCGAAATCAAGAGTCGGACACTCAACCAACTGAGCCATCCGGGTGCCCTCTATTTGTGTTGTTTAAACTGGTGGTTATCACTGCAATCCTGCTATGAGCTCTCTTTTACTTCTCTGAGTGGGACCTGTACACTTCTCCAGGGCAGCTGGCTTCAAACTAGGGATGCGTGTCCTGGTAGTGCGAGAGGGCTGTCCAAGGAGTAGGTGGACCTGGATAGATGTAAGGGAGCCCTTTTCAGACCTGCTCTCCCAAAAGGCATGGGGTCCCGAGGAGACCCCTGTGAAGGAGAAACACGTGTCCCCATCCCCTTGCCCAGCCCTCCCTTACCACAGAAACTAGGTCCCAGGGGCATTCAGGAAGGTCAAAGCACCAGGGCACCAAAGGGACAGTTCCAGAATCTGTGTTGGTTCTGAGAAAGTGAGTGGCCTAGCGACATCATTCTGCAAGTCAACTACTTTCTCTGTACTTTCAACAAAGGTGAGTGGCAGCTGATTTATTTATTATTTTATCCTTTTCGTTATCGAGGGGACATCGACATAACATAAAATTAACTATTTTGAAGTGGACAGTTCAGTGGCATTTAGTATATTCACAATGTTGTGCAACCTGTCTCATTCCAAAATATTTTCATCACCCCAGAAGAAACCTGTACCCATTAACCGGTTGTTCCCTTCCTCCCCGCAGCTCTCCACAACCACCAGGATGTGTTCCGTTTCTCTGGAATTACCTATTCTAGATATCTTGTATAAATGGAATCGTACACTATGTGGCCCCGGGTCTGGTTTCTTTTACATGACATAATGCCTTTTGAGGTCCATGCACGCTGAAACATGGATCAGTACTCCCTTCCTTTTTACAGCCGACTGACATTCCAGTGTATGGATATACCACAACTGGGTTATTCATTCCTTTGCTGATGGGTGTTTGGGCCATTTCTACCTTTTGGCGATTGTGAATAGTGCTGCTATGCACATGCATTTGTTGAGTACCTGTTTTTATTTATTTTTTATTTTTTTACAGATTTTATTTATTTACTTGAGAAAGAGAGAGAGATCACAAGTAGGCAGAGAGGCAGGCAGAGAGGGAGGGGGAAGCAGGCTCCCCGCTGAGCAGAGAGCCTGATGTGGGGCTCGATCCCAGGACCCTGAGATCATGACCCGAGCCGAAGGCAGAGGCCTAACCCACTGAGCCACCCAGGTGCCCTGAGTACCTGTTTTTAGTGTTTTTGGGGGGTATGTACCTAGGAGTCAAATTTCTGGGTAATGTAGTAATTCTATATTTAACTTTTGAGGAAACACCGAACTGTTTTCCACAACCTCTGAGACATTCTATATTCCCACCAGCACATTGTATGAGGGTCCCAATTTCTCCACATCGTAGCTATCACTTATTTCCATATATATGTATTTTAAGCCGTCCTAGTGGGTATGAAGTGGTAGCTCATTGTGGTTTTGATTTGCATTTCCCTAATGACTCACAATGTTGAGTCTCTTTTCATGTGGTTGTTGGTGCCACTTGTATATCTTCTCTGAGAAATACCAATCCAAGTCCTTTGACCATATTTAAATTGAGTTGTTTGCCTCTTTGTTGTTGAAATGTAAGAGTTCTTTATGTATTCTGGATATTGGATTCTTATAAGATATGTGATTCACAAATATTTTCTTCCATTCTGTAGGTTGTCTTTTTTACTTTCTTGATGACATGTCTTTAGATCAGGGCACCTGGCTGGCTCAGTCAGCAGAGTGTGCCACTCTTGATCTTGGGGTCATGAGTGCAAGTTATATGTTGGATGTAAGAGCTTACTAAAAAAATTAGTAATAAAGTCCTTAGAAGTACAAATATTTAAAATTCTGGTGATGTTCAATTTATCTATTTTTTCTCTTGTTGCTTGTGCTTTTAGTGTCCATATCTAAGAACCCATCAACGAAGGCTTGGTCAGGAGAGTGTGCGACCCTTGATTTCAGGGTCATGAATTTGAGCTCCACGTTGCATGTAGATTACTAAAAAAAAAACAAAAACAAACAAACAAAAAAAAAAACTTAAAAAAAATCACCAAATCCAAGGTCATGAACTTCTAACAGTTTTATGGCTTAAACTCTTATATTTAGGTTGTTGAACCATTTTGAGTTAATTTTTGTATACAACATGAGGTAGGGGTTCCACGTCATTCTTTACCATATGAATATCCAGTTTTCCAGCACCATTTGTTGAAGAAACCAGCTGATTGATTTTTGATGATAAGTCACTGTGTTTTGGTATATAACTTCATGTGATTTCAAAGAACTTAGTGACATTGCTATGACAAGACTCTATTTATTTTTTTTTAATTTTTTTTGACAAGACTCTATTTATATCTACATATTTATGGGAACAAAATTTTCAGTTCTTAAATCTACAAAAATGAAAACTAGGGGGATGCCTGGGTGGGTCAGTCAGTTGGGCGTCTGCTTTTGGCTTGGGTCATGATCCCAGGGTCCTGGGATAAGGTCCTGTGTCAGGCTCCCTGCTCATCAGGGAGCCTGCTTCTCCCTCTGCCTGACACTCCCCCTGCTTTTGCTTTCTCTCTCTCTGACAATAAATAAATAAATAAAATCTTAAAAAAAAAACAAAAATGAAAACTAGAATAGAATTCATGCTGAATCCTATCTAATTCTAATGGTAAGTAATGTTCATCTGTAAATACATGAACTAATTGAAAAGAAAGGGCCCAACGATCTTATTTAGAATTCTACTTCTTTTTAAAAAAATATTATATATTACAACTTATTTTTTTAAATTAATTATTTATTTATTCATTTATTTACTTACTTAAGCTCTATACCCAATGTGGGGCTTGAACTCATGACCCCAAGATCAAGAGTTGAATGCTTTACTGACTGAGCCCGCCAGGTGCACCTAGAATTGCACTTCTAATCTAATCTGATTAATTGATTAATTAGAAGATTTATTTATTTACTTTAGAAAGAGAGAGTGCATGGGGGGGAAGGGGCAGGGGGAGAAGAACAGTGAGAGAATCTCAAGCAGACTCCCCACTGAGTGCAGAGCCCTACACAGGGCTCCATCCCAAGACCCTGAAATTATGAGCTGACATCACTGAGCTGAAATCAAGAGTCAGACATTTAACCAACTGAGCCACCCAGGCACCCCTGTAGTTTTATTTTATTTTTTGCTTAATCATTATTTAGCAAAATTTATCATATATGCATGTTGTTTTGACAAACTAATTATTAATGATAATCATAATAATTACTTAATCCAGAAGGAAAAGTTTGAAACTTGGAGCCTTAAGGCCATAGAAAATTTAAAAAAAAAATTTTTTTTCCACTAGGCTCCATGCCCAGCGTGGAGCCCAACCTGGGGCTCAAACTCATGACCCAGAGATCAAGACCTGAGCTGAGATCAAGAATCTGATGTTTAACCAACTGAGCCACCTGGGTGCTCCTAAAAATTCAATTTTTTAAAAGAAAGGTTATTTATTTTATTTAAAGTAAGCTCTACACCAAATGTGGGCTCAAACACACAGCCTCGAGATCAAGACTTGTATGCTTTCCCCACTGAGCCAGCCAGGCACCCCTGGCTGGGTGATAAAATTGAAACTGATAAAAATCAATTTTTATCTATATACATATTTTCATTGCAGAGTATAGTAGACTTTTAGACATAAGCCATATTTTATTAAGATAATGTTTTGATAGGTCGGAAGAGAAATATGAATTCAGACGAAATGGAACGTGAAATTTCTGACTGTTAGAGAAGAGAGTGGTCATGGGCTTTTTAATGAATCGGAGAGGCTGTCCTTAAAAGAGGGAAATAGCACTTTTTAAAAAGGGTCAGTGTTTACAACACACTGGAAAGTGCATCTTTTTGCAACAGCTTAAACATTTCAGGAACATTTTAGATGATAGCATAAAAATGTGCAAGGTGGGGGCGCCTGGGTGGCTCAGTGGGTTAAAGCCTCTGCTTTCAGCTCAGGTCATGATCCCAGGATCCTGGGATCGAGCCCCGCATCGGGCTCTCTGCTAAGCAGGGAGCCTGCTTCCCCTCCTCTCTCTCTGCCTGCCTCTCTGCCTACTTGTGATCTCTGTCTGTCAAGTAAATAAATAAAATCTTTAAAAACAAACAAACAAACAAAAATGTGCAAGGGTGGGGGCGCCTGGGTGGCTCAGTGGGTTAAGCCTCTGCTTTCGGCTCAGGTCATGATCTCAGAGTCCTGGGATCGAGGCCCACATCAGGATCTGCTTGGCAGGAAGCCTGCTTCCCCCACTCTCTCTCTGCCTGCCTCTCTGCCTACTTGTGACCTCTCTTTCTCTGTCAAATAAATCAATAAAATCTTAAAAAAAAAATGTGCAAGGGGTACCTACATAGTTTACAAACTTTTTTATTTTTATTTTTTTAAGATTTTATTTATTTATTTGACAGACAGAGATCACAGGTAGGCAGAGAGGAGGCAGAGAGAGAGAGGAAGGGAAGCAGGCTCCCCGCTGAGCAGAGAGCCCGATGGGGCTCGATCCCAGGACCCTGGGATCATGACCTGAGCCGAAGGCAGAGCCTTTAACCCTCTGAGCCACCCAGGCGCCCCTACAAACTTTTTAAAACACGAGCGAGAAAGGTTGAAGATGAGGTGCTTCTCACACTTTGTTGGGATGTGAATCATCTGGACATGTGTTCACATGCAGATTCTGAGGCTGAAGGTCTGGCTGGCGTAGGAGGCTCTGCATTCTACAGGCTCCTGGCGATGCCAGGGCTGTTGGTCTGTGGACCAGACTGAGTAGCAAGCATCCACACACAGCAGGCACCCCCCTTCCCTGTAGGGGATACACTTTGACACCTTCAGTGGATGTCTGACCCTACAGAGGTCCCTAACCCCATAGATATTAATTTTTCAGTAATACACACCTAGGATAAAGTTGAATTTATAAATTAGGCACAGTAAAGAATTAACAAGAGTAACATAATAAAACAACAATGATAGCAATATCCGTGAAAGTGATATGAATGCGGTCTCTCTCTCAAATGTCTTATTGTACTGTGCTCACTTCTTGTGAGCTTGTGAGATGGTACAGTGCCTACGTGAGAGATAAATGAGATGAATGGCTGGCATTAGGCTCCTGTTGACTTGATCCACTTGATCCGGCAGAAGTAGGATCATCTGCTTTCAGACCGAGGTTGACTGCGGGTAACAGCAGTGGTGGAAAGTGAACCTAGGGATGCGGGGACGCTGCCGCGGATAAGGAGGGATGCTTCCGCGGATGGGGGTTACTGCTGTGGATAAGGGGTTGGGTACTGCTGTATTCCTACCAGTGGAACTGCTGCTGGGTGATGGGATCTTCCCATCCCCACATCTTCACTCCCCTGCTTGATGCTGAAGTATCTTCTGAAGTAGTCGTACCAATTTACACTCCCCAGCAGTGGCCCTGCTGCCGCTTGTGAAAAGGTCACCACAGGCTTCCTGATTTCCAGCGCTCACCTCACTTGAGCCTTCTGCAGCCCGGGGCACATTTGATCGTGCGTGTCTGATACACTGCCTTCCCCTGGTTTCTAGCTTCCCTTCCTTCTACAACTTCAGGCTCCTCTGCAACCCCTACTCTCTTTCTTTGTCCACCTTTTAACTGTTGGTGTCCTTGGCCTTTATTCTCCTTGTTCGCCCTGGGTCATCGCTTGTGCTGTTAAGAGGTGGGTTATCACCCGGGAGACTCTGTGATGGTTAGTTTTATGTGTCAACTTGGGTGGGCTATAGTACCCAGTGCTTTAGTCAAACACTACTCTGGATGTTTCTGTGAGATGTTTTGTAGATATGATTAATATCTACACTTAGTTGACTCAAAGGAGGTTTTCCTTGGTAACGTGGGTGGGCTTCATCCAATCAGTTGAAGGTCTCAGGAGCAAAAAACGAAGTTTCCCAGAGAAACTCAAGACTATCACATGGAAATCTTCAGTTTCCAGCCTGTCTGCCTACTCTACAAATTCGAACTCAAGACCACAACATCAACTCTTCCCTGAGTTTCTAGCCTGCTGGCCTGGCCTGTGGATTTTGGACTTGGCAGCCCCCCATAAATGCATGAGCCAATTCCTAAAAATAAATCTCTTTGTATGTATTTGTTTTTAAATATTTTATTTTTATTTATTTGAGAGAGAGCAAGAGTGAGAGTGAGAGAGAATGATCATGAGCGGGGATGGAGGGAAGTGGGGAAGGGCAGAGGGAAAGGGAGAAGCAGACTTAATGCTGAGCAGGAGCCCAACGTGGGGCTTGATTCAGGGCTCAATCCCAGGACCCTGGGATCATGAGCTGTGCCAAAGGCAGACACTTAACCGACTGAGCCACCCAGGTACCCCAATCTCTTTGTATTTATGTTCTGCTTCTCTGGAGAACCATGACTGATGTAGAGTCCCATGTTTCTGTTTCCCACCAGACCTGCCTCCTGTTTCAGGTTTAGAATATCCATCTTCTCCTGAATGTTCTAGAAGTACTTAAAACACGGTATGTCCTGGACAGCATCTTTCTCTTTCTCTCCAAACCTGTTTCTCCATAGAGGTGCCACCATCCATCCCATCACCCAAGCTAAAAACTGGGATTCGATGCAGACTTCTCTTTGCCCTTCATCCCTCATGTGTTCTTTACCACCAAATCTCTTCCCCTTCCATTTAATAAATATATGAGTTCTTACAGTGTGCCAATGGTGAGCTAGTGCAGGTGGTTCAAAGGAGAGTAAGATATACTTGCTGAGGGTGTGGAGAAACTGAAACCCTTTTTGGGGGGAATACCAAATGGTACTGAAAACACTATGGTGGTTCCTCCAAAAAATTAAAAATGGGATTACCATGTGATTCAGAAACTCCACTTCCGGGTATACATCCAAAAGAATTGAAAGCAGGGTCTCAAAGAGACATTTGTACACCCATATTCACAGTAATATTACTCACAGTAGCTAAAACATGAGAACAACCCAGATGCCCATCAACAGATGAATGGATGAGCCAAATGTGGATGCGCATATAATAGAATATTACTCAGCCTTAAAAAGGATGGAAATTCTGACACATGCTGCAACTTGGATGAAACTTGAGGACCTTGTGGTAAGGGAAATAAGCCAGATGCAAAAGGACAAATGCTGTATGATTCCATTTATATGAGACACCTAGAACAGTCAGAATTATAGAGGCAGAAAGCAGAATGGTGGTTACCAGGGCTGGAAGAGGGGGGAAACAAGGAGTTAGTGTTTAATAGGCATAGAATTTCAGGTTTTTAAAAAAAGGTTTTATTTATTCATTTGAGAGAGAGTGTGTGCGGGTGAGAGGGAGAGGGTGAAGAGAACCTGAAGCTCTCCTTGAGCACAGAGCCTGATGTGGGGCTTGATCCCACAACCCCAAGACCGTGACCTGAGCCGAAACCAAGAGTGAAACCCTTAGCTGACTGAGCCACCCAGGCACCCTGGAGCAATCATTTTAATACAGAAAATTGTCCTGTCAAATATAACTCTGGAAAAAGAAAGCTATCTCTTTAAAAGCTAAAAACCCGTGTCTGTTTATTGGACATGTTTTGCTTTTCTTGTTGGTTTCCCAGGAAGCTAAAATCTCTCTAATATTTCACTGCCTTTTAAATTGAATAATAAAATGTTAATTTGTAAAAACAAAAACAAAAAAAACAGGAGTGCCTGGGTGGTTCAGTCATTAGGTATCTGCCTTTGGCTCAAGTCATGATCCCAGCATCCTGGGATCGAGCCCCCTATCAGGATCTCTGCTCAGCAGGAAGCCTGCTTCTCCCTCTCCCACTCCCCCTGCTTGTGTTCCCTCTCTCACCGTCTCTCTCTCTTTTTCTGTCAAATAAATAAATAAAATCTTTAAAAGCAAAAACAAAACAAAACAAAAAATGAAAGAAAAAGACATTTCCTACCCTCAAGAAGACTGCAGTTAATAAGTAAGTAACCAGAGTATGCTGGGGTGAGCACTGAGATGCGGGCAGCCTGGGTGTTGTTAGAACCCAGCAGAAAGCACAGAGGGGCCTCTGAGGTCTACCCCTCAGCACTTGTCCTGGCTCTCCTTCCCCACTACTCTGCTTCCGTGTAGCCCCTGGTCTCTTGGAAGGATTATAAATGTCCCCTAACTGGTCTTCCTATTCACCTTCCACAGTTTCCAGAAGAGTCTTTTTGAAATGCTGATGAAATCATTTCACTACCCTGCCTAAAATGCCATATAACTAATTCCTTACAAGCCACCAACGTGGCTCCTGAGTAGGGCAGACTCTCCTCCCCAGCCTCATCTTACTGTGGCCTCCCCTTCCCTCTCCCACCTACAACTTGCTAACCTACCTGCAGTTTCCTTAGCACACTCTGGGGTTCAAAACTCCAAGCCTTTCCTCACACAGATTGCTTTTCCTGGACTGCCCTCTGTCTTCCTTGTCCGGTGGTTGAATATTTGTCTTTTAAAGCTTATTTCCAATTCCCCTGTGAAGCGTATCTGAACATCTGAGACAACTGATTCCCTCCCCTTTGTGTCTCTGTGAACTCTAGATACACTCCTATCTCAGCTTGTATCATTAAGAATGGCTAAGCAACGCCGCAGTAACAAAAAGGACCACAATCTCAGGAGCTTCACATAGCTGTTTACTTTCGAACGCTACCTGTTGGCAGTGTGATGGTGTTGGGGTCCTCTGATGACAAGTCACTTGGGATCCAGGTTAAAGAAGGTACCACCAAAAGAGGGCGCCACGATAGCTCAGGTCACACTGGCAATGAGCACTTCTGCCTGGAAAAAACAGCACACATGGCTTATTCTCACCTTCACTGGTGAGAGCAAGCCATATGGCTATGCCTAACTTCAAGAGTGCTGAGAGAAATTCAGTGCCACCTTGTGCCTGGAAGAAGGCAGAAAACAGGAAAAACTGGTGAACAGCCTCAGTGACTACCACAGCTTGGTGTAGTGCCTACCTGCTTCCATTGGACACCTGCCTCCTCTTCCATTGGACACTGAGGGTCCCGAGCGTGTCACAGGGTCCTTGCCCATGAGCAGTTTGTGCTCTAGGAATGGGCAAAGACCAGTAAATCAATGCATTGTAATTCTCCGTGTTCTTGTTACAGTCCAGGTTTGGCTGGCGTGTTGGTTTGGAAAAACCCGTGAAAGAAGAGCAATGGATTATGGGAGAGAAGAGTGGGAAAGGGACAGTCTTAATTTGTGTGTCCCTGAAATTGGAGGCTGAGATGTAGGTTTAGGCAGTTAATTTAGATGATTCTAGAATGCAGAAGTCAGGCAGTGTGATATCGTGAAGAAGGAAAAGCCCATTGAGGAGGAGGATGTTACTGTTGTGCGCCATGGAAGTTTCTGAGGAGGGAAATAGAACATTCTCCAGAAATTGCCCACCAGAAGGACAGGAGGCAGGAGCATTTAGCCACCAATGGGCACCAAGGCGCTGGAAAATGCCCAGGTTGGGATGATTTAGCACAAGATGAGTCTGAGCTCCAAAGAACTGTCCACCTCAGCCACAGCTGAAATCAGAGAGGGGCAGAGAAGATACAGGGCACAAAAGGTGGCTGCTACAGGGGACCTAATGTTTCTTAAATTACTGCTTTCTGTCAATTACTGTGCTAGGTGCTAATTTATGCACCTTACTCTAGTACAGCACCTCATGGAGTAGGTTTTGTGGTAACTTATAGAAAGATGGTAGCATGTCATCGGAGCAAGCATGATGGGTGGCTCTGACAGGGTGGCTTGACCTTCATCTGGTCATTTTCCAAAAAGGTCTGTCTCAGAAATGGGATTTTAAAAATGCAGTTATGACTGGGCAACAAAGGACTGGCTCATGCCAATAACACTCATGAAAGTCTAATGTATAAATGGCTCATTTATTAATTTCAGTGGTAGGTATAACTTACAAGGTGACTTGGTTCTTACGTTCCTTGAGCTTTATCATTTATTTGTTTGATATTTTTGACAGAGCCTATTGTGTAGCAGGGTCTTTGTGTCTTTTCTAGTCTTTTTATTTGCTTGTTTGATCTAAGTCACTTAATGGTCAAAGGGGGTTATTAAAATTTTTATATTTAAAATTTTTAAAAAAGATTCTATTCATTTATTTGACACACACACAGCACAAGTAGGGAGAGCGAGAGAGAGAGAAGCAGACTTCCTGCTGAGCAGGGAGCCCAACTTGAGACTCAACATGGGGCTCAATACCAGGACCCTAAGATCATGACCTGAGCTGAAGGTAGATGCTTAACCAACTGAGTCACCCAGGCACCCCCCCAAAATAAATTCTTTTAAAAAAATTAATGCATTGTATACTTAATATTTGTGCACTATATGTGTGTTATATCTCAATTAAAAAAAGCACCAGTTGGTGTGTCAAAGGTGAAGTGTCACACATATTATTAAAAATAGATCTGACCAGGGGTGCCTGGGTGTCTCAGTGGGTTAAAGCCTCTGCCTTTGGCTCAGGTCATGATCCCAGGGTCCTGGGATCGAGTCCCCGCATCGAGCTCTCTGCTCAGCTGGGAGCCTGCTTCCTTTTCTCTCGCTGCCTGCCTCTCTGCCTACTTGTGATCTCTGTCTGTCAAATAAATAAAATCTTAAAAAAAAAAAAAAAAAACCAGATCTGACCAGAGGTGCCTGGGTGGTTCAGTGGGTTAAGCCTCTGCCTTCAGCTCAGGTCAGGATCTCAGGGTCCTGGGATCGAGCCCCTCATCAGCCTGCTTCCCCCACCCTGCCTGCCTCTCTGCCTACTTGTGATCTCTTTCTCTCTGTCAAATAAATAAATAAAATATTTAAAAAAATAGATCTAACCATTTCATCTAGGTTTTCCAATTTGCTGATGTACAGTTGCTCACAGTATTCACTTACAATCCGTTTTATTTCTGGAACAATGTCCCCAATTTTATTTCTGAATCTAGTAATTTGTGTCTTCTCTTTTTTCTTAGTCCAGTTAGATAAAGGTTGTCAATTTTGTTGCTCTCTTCGAAGAAACAACTTTTGGTTTCATTGATTTTCTTTGCTGTTTTTCTAGTTTCTATTTTGTTTATCTCTGCTCTGACCTTCATTGCTTCCTTCCTTCTGCTAGCTTTAGGTTTAGTTTGCTCTTTTTCTAGTTCCTTAAGTTGTAAAGGTAGGTTGTGGATTTGAGAACTTTCTTGTTTTTTAATATAAGTGTTTATAGTTATACATTTTCCTCTTAATACTGCTTTTGCTGCATCTCATAAGTTTTGGTATGTTGTATCTTCATTTTCTTTCTTTCTTCTTTCTTTCTTTCTGGTGTGTTGTATTTCATTTTCTTATATTTCATTTTCTTTAAGTATTTTCTAGTTTCCCTTCTGATTTCTTCTTTGATCTATTGTTTAAAAGTGTGTTGTTTAATTTCCACAAATTCATGAGTTTTTCAGTTTTACTTTTTTTTTTTTAAGATTTTCTTTATTTAATTGACAGAGAGACACAGCGAGAGAGGGAACACAAGGAGAGGGGGTAGGAGAGGGAGAAGCAGGCTTCCCGCTGTGACCTGAGCTGAAGGCAGATGCTCAATGACTGAACCACCCAGGGGCCCCTTCCAGTTTTACTTTTGTTGGTTTCTAACTTCATCCTGTTGTGATTGGAGAAAATATTGTGTATGATATCTATCTTTGAAATCTGTTGAGACATAATTTATGGCCTAACACCTGGTATATCCTGGAAGTGGAATGTCCCACATGCACTGGAGAAGGATGTGTGTGCTACTGCTGTTGGGTAGTGTTCTGTACAAGTCTTTTAGATCTAGTTGGCTTATTGTGTTGTTTAAGTCCTCTGTGTCCTCATTTACTTTTTGTCTGGTTATTCTGTTCATTGTTTTGCTTGTTTGTTTTTTTAAGTAGGCTCCATGCCCAGTGTAGAGCACAATGCAGGGCTCAAACTCACAACTCTGAGATTAAGACCTGAGCTGAGATCAAGAGTTGAAAGTGTAACTGACTGAGCCACCCAGGTGCCCCTGGTTGTTCTGTTCATTGTTAAGAATGGGGCATTAATGTCTCCAACTATGATTGTAAGACTTGTCTATTTCTCCCTTCAATTATGACCCTTTTTGCTACATATATTTTGATGGTCTATAATTAGGCGTGAAAGTGTTATAATTGTTATATATCCTTGCTGCATTGAACCTTGTGTTAATATATAATGTCCCACTTTGTCTCAATTTTTTTAAATTTAAAGTCTATTTTGTCAGTTACTGGTATACCTACCCCTGTTTTCTTTTAGCCACCATTTGCTTGAAGTATCCTTGTCCATCCTTTCACTTTCAGTCTATCTGAGGTCTTTGGCTCTCAAGTGAATCTCTTGTAGACAGCATATAGTTAGATCATATATTTTTAAAATCCAGTCTGCCTATCTCTGTATTTTGATTGGAGAATTTAATCCATTTACATTTAAAGTAATTACTGATTAGGAGGGACTTACTCCTATAATTTTGCTATTTCTATAATGCCTTATAACTTTATTTGTCCTTCATTTCTTGCATTACTGTGTTCTTTTGTGTTTAGTTGATTTTTTGGTAGTGAAACATTTTAAATTCCTTTCTCATTTCCTTTTGTATAAATTATACAACTATTTTCTTTGTGTTTACCATGGGGATTACTTTTGATATATTAAAGTTATAACACTAATTTGCATTTATACCAGCTTAACTTCAATATCATACAAAGACTGCTCTCTTATAACTCTACTCCTACTCCTTTTGGTTGATGATGTCACAATACTATATGGATGTATTTAATACCACTAAACTGTACACTTAAAAATGTGGAAGATGTGGGGCGCCTGGGTGGCTCAGTAGGTTAAGCCTCTGCCTTCAGCTCAGGTCATGATCTCAGGGTCCTTGGATGGAGCCCTGCATCAGGCTCTCTGCTCAGCAGGAAGCCTGCTTTCCCCCCTCTCTCTGCCTGCCTTTCTGCCTACTTGTGATATCTCTGTCAAAAAAATAAATTAAAAAAATCTTTTTAAAAATGCGGAAGATGGTAAATTTTATCTTATGTATATTTTACCATTGTTTAAAAACAATTTTTAATTTTATTTTATTTAAAGATTTTATTTGTTTATTTGATAGGGCAGAGGGAGAGAGAGCATGAGTGGAGGGGGAGGGGCAGAGGGAGAAGGAGAAGAAGACTCCCTGCTGAGCAGGGAGCCCAATTTGGGGCTTGATCCCAGGACCCCAGGATCATGACCCAAGTTGAAGGCAGACACTCAAACGACAGAGCCACACAGGCACCCCTAAAAATAGATTTGATATTGCTGATTTTTTAAAAAGTGGGAAATTGTATTACCATTGTGTTCTCAAAAAGGAGTATTTATCTCTTAGAAGTACGTACCTATGTATATTAACAGGTGAAAGGTAATATAATACCTTGAATTTGTTTAAAGATAATCCCAGAAGGAGTGGGTGGGTCCGAGATGAAGCAGTGGTGTCCATATACTGGCGACCGTTGAAGCTAGGTGATGGGTACATGGAGGTTTGTTATACTCTTCTCTACTTTTGCATCCGTTTGAAGTTTTAGAAAACAAAACTTAAATTGTCTGTGGAGAGACTGTGTGAGGAGCTCCTGTTAGTAGCTCAGCAGGGTGACTCTTTTGGTGTGTTGGAACATTTAGGCAGACATTCAAGCCACTTTTCCCTGTAAGATGGCTTTCCCAGGACTTCCACTGGGGACAGACCGAGGATACAGAAGAGACACTGACTCCCCCAGAGAGCCTCTGCAGGAGTCTTCCTGCCTGGTTCCAGAACTTTCTCCTCTGACTCCTTACGTTTCCCTCCATCTGTCTGAATTTGTACTACATGTACCCAACAAGAGTGCAAAGAGAACGAGAGGGGATTTTGAGAAGAGTGCATCTTTCTCCTTGCCCCACACCCCATTTTCTAGCCCCTACGTCTCCCCAAA
Organism: Martes martes; assembly: GCF_963455335.1. Classification (NCBI taxonomy): domain Eukaryota; kingdom Metazoa; phylum Chordata; class Mammalia; order Carnivora; family Mustelidae; genus Martes; species Martes martes. The sequence continues at coordinate 120,200,351 of NC_137893.1, read as the reverse complement.
AACAACTCTCTCATCCAGTTTTTTGTACACCTTTCCAGAGAAATTGTGCACATAGAAAGAGCAGATGTAGCTACATCCCCTTTGCCCCCACTTTTCTGCCTAAATGGCAACAGACCATTTATGGGTTTGAATGTCAGCTTAGTTAAAAAGTACATCTCATGAATAATATCTTGAGACCTTGCACTTCATGCATACATAAGCCTGAAAGCTTTCGGAAGCTGCATGATGTCTCACGGGCCAAACTACAAGGTGCGGAGTGTTATTCCTCTGCTAATGGATGTGGGTTATTTCCAAATGTTTGTTCGTGCTGACAATGAATGCCGTGGTGAATAGCTTTGTACACCCCCCTTCCACACCTGTAAGGGAAAAGAAGCTTTCATTTTGATAGCCCTAATTTAATTCTCACAGGTAGCCTCAAGGGCAGTGGATTTTGTTGTTGGCTCCCCGTGTGACAGATGACAAAACAGGGTAAGTAAGGTTGTGAAACGGCTAATAAATTTGTCAAGCCAAACCTGAGGTTCCAGGCCATCTTCAGTCAAAGCCTGAATTCCTTCTACCACACGGGGGCTGGGGCCAGACCTGGGGACACAAGGAGTTCTGCTGGAGTGTGACTTTCATTTGAGTCTGGTAGAAAAGCAAGGCATGAATGTATGTCCCTTCTACACTGGAAAGTTCTCTCCCTGTCCCTTGGCAGCATTAGGGGGTGGGAGACTGCCCTTCTTTGAACCCCAGCACTGCCCTTTTGGTGGTGGTAGGATCCAGAAGAGGAAAAGAGATGAAGCATCCCCCCTCCGCTGCCCCCACAACACACACATTCCCCAGGATGAAAAACATTTCTCCATTTCTCAATGGAGAAAAACATTAGAGAGGCAATTTTTTTTTATTTATTAAAAAAGTTTTTTAAAGTAATCTCTATACCCAGCGTGGGGCTCAAACTCACAACCCTGGGATCAAGAGTCACGTGCTCTACCAACTGAGCTAGCCAGGCACCCCTGAGAGGCATTTTGAATGAAAGGGCAGAGGAGGGATGGTAAGGTCCCCCTTCCCACCAAAAATAAGTCCAGATCTGGGGGATGGAGGTGGTGAGAGCGGGATCCAGGGAGGTATGGCCTGAGGCCATCTCTCCCCTTGCCCTTTTCCAGCTGACCCCTGAGTACATGAGTCAGAGTCATGGTCACCACCATTTCACCTGGGCTACACAGGACAGCCTCCCCATAGGTGGCAAAAAGTGAGGGCGGGTGAGTGACATGCATCACTGGCCACCCAGGACTGAGAGACTTTGGAGGGATGGCATGGACAGAGGTGAAGTGAGAGCTGTGTTGTGAAGAGACAGACATACTGGTGTATCCCAGGCTTGTCTGTTTCCAGAGACCGAGTTTCCATATGAAGGATGTGGCTCCTTACGGGAGGTCACAGACAAGCCTTCTATTTCTTGGGAGGTCTCCACTCTGCCTTTGATGTCTTGCTTAATTCTCAGGAACTGTTTGTGCAATGGATGAGTGAGAAGAGGAGGTTCAGTGTCCTGACCCAGAGTCTAGGCCTGCAAATTGGCCTCGGGTTCAGAGGCCTGGAGGAGCCTGGGGTGGGGGAGGGGCTAGGGACTGGGCATAACCCTTTCCCAAGGCTCTAAGGGTCATTTATGTAAAGGTTTCTCACAGTTACAGTTGGGCAATTAGTTCCATGTATGTAGGTCAATGCACAGTAGAATGAGGGCGTTGTGGACCTAAGCCCTAACTGTGGCCTGTTCCAGAGGAAATGGGTGGGGTCCAACCTTATGTAAACATATTTTTTAAAAAAAGAAATGGATGGGGGCGCCTGGCTGGCTCAGAGGAGAATGTGACTTTTGATCTTGGGGTTGAGATTTCAAGCCCCACATTGGGGGAGAGATTACTTAAATAAATAAAACTTAAAAAAAAAAGTGGAAGGATTAGAAACCAAAGACACTTCTGTTGCTGATCTAAAGGGTGCTGTTTACCCAGAGAGAGAATAGGACTGGGGAGGAGGTTCTGCTGGGGTGTAATCTTGAGGCTGGGGTATAACCATGAGCCTTGATCTTACTCAGGGAGCTCATTGTTTCAACAGAAACCCATGGTCCTTTCTTAGGGGAGGTTGAGATAAGCACACAAAGAACTAGAAGGCAGCACATCCTGTGTGGGCCTTGTAGGAATCTGGAGAACTGAAGAGAGTTTCCTCAAGGATGAGGGATTGGAGAAGAATGGAGAAGATGTCACAGGACAGGGGGTAGCCAGAGGCAGGCATCCAGGGGAAGGAGGGCTCGGGAAGGCACTGTGCGAGGGGGTGGGTGGGCAGCTGGGACTGGAGGGGAATTCAGGAAGCTCAGATGAGCCTCTTCAGAGAAGGTATTAGGAAGAGGCATGAAGCACTGGGCTATGAGTGTGGACTCAGGAGCCATGCTGCCTAGCTTTGAACCCTGGCTCCGCACTTAGCACCTGTGTGAATCTGGAGTGAGTCACTGAACATTTCTGTGCCTCAGCTTTCCCATCTGTAAAGTGGGGGTGATGACAAAAACTGTGTCATAGGCTATTTGTGGGGGTTAAGGGAACCTCTACACACAAAGGGTTTAGAATAGTGTCTGGCACAGAGCACTTCCTTCATATGAAGTCTTCTTCCACAGAAGCAGCCTGTGAGACAAGGATTCAAGGGCAAAGGAGGTGGTATCAGGAAACAGGGGTAGGGGAGTGGGAAGGTGGGATAGGGAAGGAAGGCGGTTAATAAAAGGCATGTCATCAAGCAAATTTATCATTGCAGATGAGTGGAGATTAGCCCCACTGAGGAACCCTGGAGAAGCCTGGGGTGTAGAACCTCAGAGTGGTCCTGTGGTGGGGAGTGAGTGAGCTGCGATATTTATATACCCATTCCCTGAAATCACAGGTTGAAGGTTGCTTTCAGCGGGGCCTTCATTCTCTGACATTCCCAGGTTTCTGTGCATGGGACACCTGAGACACCCTCAGGCAAGAGATGGAGACATTGCTTTTGGAAGTCAGTGGCCCTTCCCAGTGGTGGGGCCCAAAGAATGTGAGTGAGGCAAGAACAGATCCCCTACAAACATGAAGAGGCGTGTTAAGTAATATTGAATCCATAGCTAAAGTCACACAGTAGGCTATGAAGCAGGCCAAGCCAGCCTTGTTTCCAAGCCAGGGGGTGATCTGAAAATGGGAATTGGCCCTGCAGTTGGAGGTTGAGTGGGGCAGATCGATCCTACGATGTCACTTAGGTCCATCTTAAGTGCCCAGACTGGACAAGGAATAGACTGTCCGAAAGGAGACTACACTACAAGGGCCCTGCCTATCCCATAGGCCAACCATTTTTCATATGAAATTTTCATTTGGAGAATAGAACAGGGACCCTTGTTTTTTTTTTTTTTTAAGATTTTATTAATTTATTTGAGAGAGAGAGCATGAATGGGGGGAGGAAGGCAGAGCAGGGGTGGGGGGGGGAAGCAGAAGCCCTGCTGAGCAGGGAGCCCTATGAGGACCCAATCCCTGAGATCATGAGCCGAGCCGAAGGCAGATGCTTAATGAACTGAGCTACCCAGGTGCCCCTCATATAAAATTTTCAAGGAGTTGAGGTCCCCACAGGAGTAGTAAGACATCCTGAGAGATCATCATGTCATCATTTCTTTTTTTTAACCTGTGAATAGAAGATGAGTTGCAGAGTATGGGGTGTTGCTTTCTTCTCTTTAGAATTGGTCCCCTGGGGGTGCCTCGTGGCTCAGTCGGTTAAGCATCTGCCTTGGGATCACGTCATGATCCCTGGGTCCTGGGATTGAGCCCCATGTCAGGCTCCCTGCTCGGACAGGGAGTTGCTTCTCCCTCTGCCCACTACTCCCCCTGCTTGTGCTGTCTCTCTCTCTGCCAAATGAATAAATAAAATCTTAGAAAAAAAAAAAAAGAATTGGTCCCCTGAAAGTATGTATTAGAAACCTTGAATTATAAGAAATTTGGATAAGAGGGAAGGCACTTGCAGGAATGGAAGGGCTATCATTTGAAGCATTACTTACCTCCTTCTTTCCATCTGGAGTGAAAACGTAGGCTGCATTTGCCAGGCTTTACAATGATGCCAAAAATAGACTAGCCAAGGTCACCTTCACCAAATGGGGTCTGCTGAAAATCTACTTGGGAATCTAAAGAGGGGAGTAAAGATCTGGTGTCTTCAGGCTCTGAGCCACTTGGGTCGTGGACCTTCCATACTGGACTAGGCCTCATGGAGAACTGGAACTGGGACCCAACTCCAATGATCCACTTCTTTGTTCACCTTCTTTTTTTTTTTTTTTTTTTTTAAATAAAGACTTTATTTGTTTGAGAAAGGATGAGAGAGAGAGAGCATGAGATGGGGGAGGGCCAAAGGGAGAAGCAGACTCCCCACCAAGCAGGGAGCCCGATGTGGGACTTGATGCCGGGACTCCAGGATCATGACCTGAGCCGAAGGCAGTCGCTTAACCAACTGAGCCACCCAGGTTCGCCTTTGTTCACCTTCATTTCTCACTATGCGATGTGGCCTTTCCATGGGCAATTAGTTTCCCATTGTTGTCTCCCGAAATCCATTCTCTTCTAATATGTATTAGAGTTCCAGCTGTGCACATGGTAGGCAAACTAGGGACCACATTTCCCAGCTTCTCATATAATCAACTTCTTGCCAACAGAATATGAGTGCAAGATTTGGGTGACTTTCCATGTCATCACTTGTTCCCTATTTTTTCTTTCGTTCCACTTCCTTGGGACTGGAATGCAGACTTTTTTTTTTTTTAAGTTTGTATTTATTTGACACAGAGAGAGTTAGGGAGCTCAAGCACAGGGAGAGGCAGGCAGAGGCAGAAGCAGACTCCTCGATGAGCAAGGAGCCCGATGTAGGACTCGATCCCAGGACCCCAAAGGCAGATGCCTAACTGACTGAGCCGCCCAGGTGTCCCTGGAATGCAGGCTTGATGGAGACTTCGACCATGCAGACAAGGACAGTCCTCAGTGGCATGGCAGAGACAGCAGATGGAAGGAGCCTGGGATCCTGAGTGATACTGATGAGCAGCGGTGCCCTGCCAGCCAGGGCTACCCTTGCCAGATCAGCCCTGTCTGCTTACCCTGTCTTATTTGCAAGAGTTGCAAAGTTCTACCTTATGTAAAGCACTGCATTTTTGGGTTGTCTTTATTCCAGCAGCTTAGATTAGACCCTGATAAGCACATGTTTGTGGTTGTTGCCTTTGGCTGCCATATTGATTTCTGGCTAAGCATCTTAGTTGCATACATGTTTGGCAGCTAAAACTGGGGCTAAAATAACAGTGGCTTAAATGGCTGAGCATAAACAGTCCAGGGCAGTCACGATAGCCTGGCAGGATTGGGAAGCAGGGCTTCTTTGATTTTGCTGATTTGCCATCATCAACATGTGACTTCCATCTTGTGGTTTTAGGGCAACTGTTTTCGCTTCCACCAGTGTGTCTGCACTCCAACCAGTGGGAAGGGGAAAAGGAAAATTGAGGGGCATACCCCTTTCTTTCAGGGCATCCCCCATGGGGCCAGTGGAAAGTTTGTAAGCTTTAAAACTTAAGGAAGAAGGGAGAACGAATTCTGACACACTGCTAAGTTTTTTAATTCAACGAATGCTGGGAGAAACTCATGAAAGAAAGCACCCCCCCTTTTAAAAAAATTTTAGGTTATTTTTTCAGTGTTTCAAGATTCATTGTTTATGCACTACACCCAGTCCTCCATGTAATATGTGCCCTCCTTAATGCCCACCACCAGGCTCACCCATCCCCCCACCCTTGCCCCTCCAAAACCCTGTTTGTTTCTCAGAGTCCACAGTCTCTCATGGTTCGTCTCCCCCTCCGATTTCCCCCAATTCACTTTTCCTTTCTTTCTCCCAATGTCCTCCATGTTATTCCTTATGCTCCACAAGTAAGTGAAACCATATGATAATTGACTTTCTCTGCTTGACTTATTTCACTCAGCATCACCCCCTTTTTAAAGGCAGCTATTATGTGTGAGCTGGGCAGATATACTAGTGTGTGTGCGCTGCCATAACAAAATGCCCTAGAAGGGGTGGCTTAAACAACAGAAATGTCTTAGCTCACAGCTCAGGAGGCTAGAAGTCTGAGACCAAGGTGCCATCATGGTTGGTGTCTGGTAAGGACTCTCTTCCTGGCTTACAGACAGCCATCCTCACCGGCCCTTTCCTCTGTGATGCACGGGGATGGGAGGGAAGGCTGTTGGGGAGGGAAGGAGAGAGAGGGCGCTCTGCAGTCTCTTCTTTTTTTTTTTTTTAATTTTAATTTTTCTTATTTTTGCCTTTTTTATTAACATATATAATTTGTTTCAGGGGTACAGGTCTGTGAATCATCAGGCTTACACATTTCATAGCACTCACCATAGCACATACCTTCCCCAGTGTCCAACACCCAGCCACCCTATCCCTATCCCCCCTACCCTCCAGCAACCCTCAGTTTGTTTTGTGAGATTAAGAGTCTCTTATGGTTTGTCTCCCTCCCGATCCCATCTTGTTTCATTTATTCTTTTCCTACCCCCCAAACCCCCAACATTGCATCTCCACTTCCTCATATCAGGTAGATCATATAATTACCCTTCTCTGTTTAACTTATTTCACTTAGCACAATAATACCCTCTAGTTCTATCCACGTCATTGCAAATGGCAAGATTTTGTTTCTTTTGATGGCCGCATAGTATTCCATTGTATATATATACCACATCTTCATTATCCATTCATTTGTTCATGGGCATCTAGGTTCTTCCCATAGTTTGGCTATTGTGGACATTGCTTCAGATCACTACATTTGTATCTTTAGGGTAAATACCCAGCAATGCAATTGCTGGGTCATAGGGTAGCTCTATTTTCAGCTTTTTGAGGAACCTCCTGTTTTCCAGAATGGCTGTTTTCCAGAGTGGCTGCACCAGCTTGCATTCCCACCAACAGTGTAGGAGGGTTCCCCTTTCTCCGCATCCTCACCAATCTGCTGTCTCTTCTTATAAAGATGCTAAGCCTACTGGATCAGTGCCCCACCCTTATGACCTCATTTAACCTCAATTACCTCTTAATAGGCCCTATCATCTTGAAATATGGTCACAGTGGGGGTTAAGGCTTCAGCATATGAATTTGGTGTGACATGATTCAGTTCCTAGCGGTGTGACATGATTCAGTTCCTAGCAGTGGTCTAAAGGAGGTACTCAAAATTCGATGGCTTAAGTATTCAGCCAGGTAAGAATTCATTATGTTCTGATGACAGACAACTCCCAAATCTTGGCTGCCATAGTGGTTTGCAAAATACAGCCATAAATCTCTCCTATTCTAGTGTGTATGCCTCTTTGCAATATGACTTTGCCATTCCTCCCATCGTGAGATAAGGTTTTCCCCACCCTGAAATCTTGGGCTGGCCCTTTGATTTGCTGTCACCAGTAGAACAGGGTGGAAGTGTTGTTATGTGACTTCTGAAGACAGACCTCAAGAGACTGTGCAGCTTTGCTTTGGATCTCTTCAGATGCTTTCCCGAGACTGCTCTTGCCATGCAAGGCTAGGGATGAAAGACCATGGGACAGAGAGCTCCCGGTGTCCGACTCTTCTGCTGAACTCACCCCTTAGTTGCCTGCATGAGTGAGCCCTGAAGAACCAGCTGGCCAATGCATGAGAAAGAATAAATCATTTTTTCCAGACCCCCCCAAATTTGGGGTGGTATTTACTTTTTTCCTACTCCAGTGGTAATGTAATAGATTAAAACAAAGATTTGGTTTTTGCTCATATTACGTACATATCCTGTGAGGGTCAGCAGAGACTCTGCCTTTGGTGTCACTCAGGAATGGCTGATGGAGCAGCCACCACCTCAAATGTTGCCATACTAGCGGAAAAGAGCATGGTGAGGACTGTCTTGACCCATAAAGCTTCCATCTAGAAGTGATACATGTCACTCAAACTAATATTTCATTGGGCAATGCAAATGGATAGGGAAGCTCAATCCTACTATGTGACCAAAGGGTGACAAAGCCGGAGTATTTGTGAATATCTCTAATATCCACCACCCTTAATACAGTTCATTTCTCTCTGGAAACAATCTGAGTAGGTGGGCTGGGCTGGTATGACATCAACACAGTGTCAGGGACCCAAGCTCTTCTCTGCTTGGTCTTTTATCCTCAGGGTGTTGCTCTTGAATCACCATTGGATTTCTATTTTAGCCCATGGAAAGGGGAGGACACACTCCCCTTTTATTTTAGCAGCTTAACTTGGAAGTTACATGTTTCAGTTCTACTCAATTCCTATTGGCCAGAACCAAGTCGCCCATTTCCTAGCGACAAGGGTAGCTGGGAAATGTAGTCTTTAGCTGGGTGACGATGTGTCCTGCTAAACATCTTACTATAGAAGGAGGGAGAGAGAACCGACACTGGGTGCCAGGCAGTCTCCATGAGCTCTGCTGCCCCAGCAGCTTTGGGACCCCCAACACCAAGGGTATCATGGTCTTCCTGCATTCAGTCAGTTTTGTCCAAGGTGATCCCCACTTTGCATGTGTTTCTAGAAGTTATTCATAAGTCAAAAGAGTTTTCACAGACTTAAATGATCACTTCAGAAATGTCTTATCTTCATTTTTAATTAATCTTATTTTTTCATATCCCACATTGTTTGACAAAGTATTAAAGAGACTTCTGTGGGATGGAGGGTTAGCACATTAGCTTAGGGTTTTTTTGCTTCCTACATTTCATGCAATTGCAGGTTGTAATTTAAAGGCACATCAATAGAGGGAATGTACCTCAATATCATAAAAGCCATATATGAAAAGCCCACAGTGAATATAATTCTCAGTGGGGAAAACTGAGAGCTTTCCCCCTAAGGTCAGGAACACAGCAGGGATGCCCACTCTCACTACTGTTGTTCAACACAGTACCAGAAGTCCTAGCCTCCGCAACAGACTACAAAAAGAAATAAAGACATCTGAATCAACAAAGTCAAACTCTCACTCTTTGCAGATGACACGGTACTCTATGTAGAAAACCCAAAAGACTCCCCCCCCAAGTTGCTAGAAATTATACAGGAATTCAGCAACGTGGCAGAATATAATATCAATGCACAGAAATCAGTTGCATTTCTATACACTAACAATGAGAAAGAAGAAAGAGAAATTAAGGAATCGATCCTATTTACAATTGTACCAAAACCATAAGATACCCAGGAATAAACCTAACCAAAGAGGCAAAAAATCTGTATACTGAAAACTATAGAACACTTGTGAAAGAAACTGAGGAAGACACGAAGAAATAGAAAAATGGTCTATGCTCATGGATTGGAAGAACAAATATTGTTAAAATGTCTATGCTACCCAGAGCAATCTATACATTCAATGCAATCCATATCAAAATACTGTCAATGTTTTTCCTTCTTCCCTCCATCCCTCTCTCCCTCCCTTCCTTCCTCTGAGAGAGAGAGAGAGAGAGGGCATGCGCAAGCAGGGGGAGGGAGAAGCAGGCTCCCTACCGAGCAAGGAGCCCAATGTGGGACTTGATCCAAGGACCCGGGGATCATGACCTGAGCCAAAGGCAGACACTTAAGTGCTGAGCTACCCAGGTGTCCCCATCAACATTTGTCACATAGCTGGAAAAATAATCCTAAAATTTCTATGGAACCAGAAAAGACCCCAAATCACCAGGGGAATGTTGAAAAAGAAAACCAAAGCTGTGGGCATCACAATGCCTGACTTCAAGCTCTATTACAAAGCTATAATCATCAAGACAGTATGGTACTGGCACAAAAACAGACACATAGATCAATGGAACAGAATAGAGAACCCAGAAATAGACCCTCAACTCTATGGTCAACTAATCTTTGACAAAGCAGGGAAGAATGTCCAATGGAAAAATGAGAGTCACTTCAACAAATGGTGTTGGGAAAATTGGACAGCCACATGCAGAAGAATGAAACTGGACCATTTCCTTACACCACACACGAAAATAGACTCAAAATGGATGAAGGACCTCAATGTGAGACAGGAAACCATCAAAATCCTGGAGGAGAAAACAGGCAGCAACCTCTTTGACCTCAGCCATAGCAACTTCTTACTAGACACATCTCCAGACGCAAGGGGAACAAAAGCAAAAATGAACTCTTGGGACTTCACCCAGATAAAAATTTTTGACACAGCGAAGGAAACAATGCAACAAAACTAAAAAGCAGGGTACAGGATGGGAGAAGTTATTTGCAGAATTTATTTGCTAAAGGGCTTTATCCACAATCTATAAAGATCATATTAAACTCAACAACCAAAAAACAAAAAATCCAGTTAAGAAATGGGCAGAAAAAAAAAAAAAGAAAAAAAAAAAGAAATGGGCAGAAGACATGAATAGACATTTCCCCAAAGACATCTGGATGGGTAACAGATACATGAAAATGTGCTCAGCCTCACTTGGCATCAGGCAAATGCAAATCAAAACCACAATGAGACCCCACCTCACACCAGTCAGAACGGCTAAAATTAACAAGTCAGGAAATGACAGATGTTGGTGAGGATGCGGAGAAAGGGGAAGCTTCTCACACTGTTGGTGGGAATCTGGTGCAGCCATTCTGGAAAACAGCATGGAGGTTCCTCAAAAAGCTGAAAATAGAGCTACCCTGCAACCCAGCAACTGCACTACTGGGTATTTACCCTAAAGATACAAATGTAGTGATCTGAAGGGGCACCTGAACCCCAATATTCATAGCAGCAATGTCTGCAATAGCCAAACTATGGAAAGAGCCCAGATGTCCATCAACAGATGAATGGATAAAGAGGATGTGATACACACACACACACACACACACACACACACACACTGGAATATTACTCAGCCATAAAAAATGAAATCTTGCCATTTGCAACAGCTTGGATAGAACTAGAGGGTATATGCTAAGTGAAATAAGTCAGTAGAGAGAGACAATTATATGATTTCACTCATATGTGGAAATTTTTTAAAGATTTTATTTATTTATTTGAGACACAGGGAGAGAGGGGACACAAGCGGGGGCAGTGGGAGAGAGAGAAGCAGGCTTCCTGCCGAGCAGGGAGCCCATCGCAAGGCTCAATCCCAGGGTCCTGGGATCATGACCTCAGTCGAAGACAGACGCTTAATGACTGAGCCACCCAGGTGTCCCTCATATGTGGAATTTAAGAAACAAAACAGAAGAGCATAGGGGAAGGGAGGGAAAAATATAACCAGATGAAACTAGAGAGGGAGACAAACCATAAGAGTCTCTTAATCATAGGAAACAAACAGGGTTGCCAGAGGGGAGAGAGGTGGGGGAACTGGGTGATGGGCCTTAAGGAGGGCATGTGATGTAATGAGCACTGAATTCTATGTTTGAAATTAGTAATACACTATATGTTAATTAATTGAATTTAAATTTTACGAATTTGCGTGTCATCCTTGCGCAGGAGCCATGCTAATCTTCTCTGTATCGTTCCAATTTTAGTATATGTGCTGCCGAAGCGAGCACTTGAATTTAAATTTTAAAAAAAGAAGGAAAAAATAAAAAAATAAAAGCACGTCCAAAATTGCAAAATACTTTTGTTCCTTTGAGTAACCAATCCCAGACTTATTTATTTTATGGGTTGGGAATTTTTTCTACTGGACTTTCCGTAAAAGTATTTAAAACATTTTCTAGTCTCCAAAAACTAAGTGTTGATTTCATTTTTATCTCTAGATTCTTGCTGGGGAAGGGTTACAAGGAATAAAAAGATTGTGGTTCTTCCCATATAGCAAGAATTTCTAAGAAAATTAGCCTCAGTCTCTTGGAGGTTTATGTTCAAGAAGAAAAGACTATTGCAGGCCTCTCTCAAGAGGCCACTTGGCAACACCTAAGAGAAACCTGAGACTTAAATAAACGATTTTGCAATATCGTGGATGGTTTGAGGGTTTGTGTGCTTTAGACTATTCAGGCAAGGGCATGTGTGTGGGGGAGGGGGACGGAGGCTGAGAGTCGTCTGTCAAGTCCATGGTGCAGATCAACTGAGCTGGCTATGTTGAGATTAGGGAGATGGGCAAGGGCTTTGTCCTCTCAGCTCAGTCCCCAATCCCTGATTATTTTTTCCTGCCAAGAGCACATCCCCCCTGGCGCCTGGTGGGGATCAGTCTGTGAAGCGTCTGCCTTTGGCTCCGGTCATGATCCCAGGGTCCTAGGATTGAGCCCCCAGTTGGGCTCTCTGCTGCAGGGTTGCGGCGGGGGGGGGTGGGGGGCAGTGAATGGTCTGCTTCTTCCTTTCCCTGTGCCCCTTTCCCTGCTCATGCTCTCTCTCTCTCTCTCTCTCTGAAATAAATTAAATCTATTAAAAAAAAAAAAAAAGCACAGTCCCCTTGCCACTCCCTAGTTTTCCTTCTCTGGCAGCAAACGAATCAGCTGCTGAGTCAGCTCAGGGTTTCGGGGAAGTCAGATGACCTTTTCCCTCTGCCGGCTCTCTGCCACTCTCTGCCCCAAGGTGGACACCATGGACCCACTGATGGCTTTGCTTTGCCTGTTGCCCCTGTACCCAGGTAGGAGCTGGGGAGGGGGATGCTGAGGTCCGCATAAGAGGCCGGTGCTGGCCATATCGAGTTCCCACCTGGAAACGACAATTGCTCTTGCTTTTCTGTTCTCATCTTTTCTGCATTTCTGTGTTGTGTCCCATGCTCACAGGCTTGGCTGCAGAGGCTCCCTCCTGCCCTCAGAATGTGAATATCTCCGGTGGCACGTTCACCCTCAGCCATGGCTGGGCCCCTGGGAGTGTCCTCACCTACTCCTGTCCGATGGGCTACTACCCAGTTCCAGCCTCCCGACTGTGCAACAGCAACGGGCGGTGGCAGACCCTGGGATCCAAGGAGCTAATGAAGGCAGCCTGCAAACGTGAGGCTCTCCGAGGGCCTGGCTCGGGGTGGGGCCACCTACTCCAGAGCCTCTGCTTAGGACCGGCTCCGGGTGGGGCTTACCCCACCGCAAAAGCCGCTCTTCCATAGAGCTTCTCAAAAGAGTAGGACATTGTTCCTTGTCCATACCAAGGCACTGGAAGAAGGCTTTGATGGGGATGATTGGAATTCTCAGGGTGATTTTTTTTTTTTAAACTGTTCCTCCATAAGTGAGAGAAGGTTATTAGTGATTCACTAGGAGTACAGTGGATTCCTTCATAGTAGCTAACAATTTTCTTTCTTTCTTTCTTTCTTTCTTTCTTTCTTTCTTTCTTTCTTTCTTTCTTTCTTTTTTTTTTCTAAGACAAAAGAGAGACAGAGAGAGACAGATCACAAGTAGGCAGAGCAGCAGGCAGAGAGAGAGGAGGAAGCAGGCTCCCTGCTGAGCAGAGAGCCTGATGCGGGGCTCGATCCCAGGACCCCGAGATCATGACCTGAGCTGAAGGCAGAGGCTCAACCCACTGAGCCACCCAGGTGCCCCTCGGTGTGATTTTTTAATACTTAACAATGGATTTCAGAATTCCGACTGTTCAAAGGGGTGCTGGAATCTCCCGTTGTGCCCGATGTTACCCCTCTAATTGTCCACTCACGGGGCCCGTGAGGACCACAGGGGAGGGGTTGGGGTGGCCATGGCCCTCGGGGAGCTGAGAGAAGTGGTTACCAGTCTATTAGGCTGAACCATGTGACATTGCCAATATTCAACCAGTTGCCACAAGCAGCAATTTCACACGCAACAGCCCAATATTTTGACCACCAGTTGGCAATTCCCACGCCTCCAAGCCCAGCCCAGGTGTCTTCCATCCATCCCCATATTCTCCTCCCCTTCTCTCCCTCCAGGCGTTCGATGCCCAGCTCCGGTCTCCTTTGAGAATGGCATGTTCACCCCGAGGCTGGCGTCCCACCCGGTGGGCAGCAACCTGAGCTTCCAGTGTGAGGACGGCCTCACCCTGCGGGGCTCACCTGTACGGCAGTGTCGCCCCAATGGCATGTGGGATGGGGAGACAGCTGTGTGTGACAACGGGGGTGAGTGCCCTGCCCCCCAGCTGAATAGGGGCTGGGGTCTCCCAGGAACCTCGGAGTCAGATGCATGCCCAGGGTGCCTCTGTGGGGACAGGGGCCTGGTGTCTCTGATGCCAAAATGATATTCCTGGATTTTGGTAAACTGAGGTCTACAGGTCACACATCACCCAGCTGCAGAGAGCCCAGCAGAGGCAGCTGGCGCTAAGCTTTAGATCCAACATAAAGGCTCCACGCACTCTGTCCAGCTTTTCCAAATGCCTCAAAGCAAGATAGGTTTCCAGACCCAATGGGCTATTGTAGGGACAAGGTGCTGAGTGAGAGAGCAACCTAGTGCTGTGCTCCAGTCCCTCACCTCTGCAGCCAGTGTGGGTCCAAGCTACTCAGACTTTGGCAGCCTTTGGGAAGGTTATTTAATCTCTATATGCCTCAAATTTTCTCTCTCTCTCTTTTTAAAGATTTTATTTATTTACTTGAGAGAGAGAGCAAGCAAGAGAGATAATGAGAGAGAGTGAGCATGAGCAGAGGGAGAGGGAGAGGGAGAGGGAGAAGCAGGCTTTCTGCTGAGCAGGGAGCCTGACTCGGGGCTCGATTCCAGGATCCCAGGATCATGACCGGAGCTGAAGGCAGATGCTTAACTGACTGAGCCCCCCAGGCGCCCCTCTATGCCTCAATTTCCCCATCTCAAATAGAAATAGTAAGACTGGCCACTGCGTGGAGTTGCTGTGGGATTGAGTTGACATTAGTAAGCATCTCGAAGAGTCCCTGGAGATTGTCATAGTTATCACTGCCCTGTCAATGGGGAGGGGCTCTGTGTGATAGGAGTGGGGCTCCTAGGAGTCCCTGGGTTATAGGAGCTTCCTGGGTGATAGTTCTGAACCCATAATACAGGAGACACGGAGTCCATGAGATGGTAGGACCATCCTGTCCCCCGGCAGCCCAGCCAGTCGTTTCCTACTCATATTCATGACTGTCCCACGGCTGGCTTCCTTTACTCAACATTCTGCCTGTGAGATTTACTCATGTGGTCCTGGGTAGCAGAAAGTTTATTTGTTTTTAAGATTTATTGATTTATTTTAGAGAAAGAGCCATGGGGAGGGGCAGAGAGAGTCCTAAGTAGACTCAGGTCTCCGGGCTGAGAGCAGAGCCTGACACCGGGCTTGATCCCACAAGCCTGAGATCACCATCTGAGCCAAAACCAAGAGTCAGATCTCAACTACTAACTGCACTGCCCAGGTGCCCATGTTATTTTTTATTGCTGTGTAGTTTTATTATAGAAATAGATTGTAATTTATTTATGGGTTCTCTTCTCAGTGGGCAGTTGGGTTCTTTCCAGTTTGGAGATATTATGAGTAAAGCCCTTTGAGTGTCCATGTATGAAATTATTAGTGCACATATGAATTTGCCTCCCTTGAGCATGTTGTCTAGAAGTGGAACAGGTTGTCATACATTTAGGTGGGTTTTTTTTTCAATTTTATTTATTTTTTAGAGAGCGAGCGGAGGATGGGGAAGAAAGAGAGAATCTTTTTTTTTTTTTTTAAGATTTTATTTATTTGACAAAGAGAGTGAGAGAGTATAAGCATGGGGAGCGGCAGGAAGAGGGAGAGGGAGAAGCAGGCTCCCTGCTGAGCAGGGAGCCCAATGTGGGGCTCAATCCCTATTCTGCCTTCAGGCAGACGCTTAACCAATGGAGCCACCCAGGAACCCAGGGAGAGAGCATCTTAAGCAGGCTCCATGCCCAGCACAAGCTTGGAGCAGGGCTCAATCTCCCCACCCTGAGATCATGACCTGAGCTGAAATCAAGAGTTGGATGCTTAACCGACTGAGCCACCCAGGCCCCCGGGATGCATTTAGTTTTAGTAGAGACTGGCAGTTTCCCAATTGTCACCCCAGCGATATGGAAATTAAGGAATTATCCATATTTTCAGTCTGGGTTCCTCAGTCCGCATCTTCCCTGGGGCTCTGGGATGGATGCAGGCTGAGGCCGCGGGTTGGCTCTGGGACGCTTTAACTGGCAACCGAGGGCAATGAGTTCTAAACACTTTGCCCTGCTAAAGATGTTCCACCCACACCCTTGGGAAACAGGGGTGTGGTATCTCCCTAGGGGGAGGCCAAATGACCTGCAGAGGCTCCACGGGTCTGGAGAGAAGGAAGAGGGAGAGGGTAGGTGAGCAGGGCAGAAAGGCTGAGGAGGGGCATCCCTGCTCACTGCTGTCTTCCCTTGTTGACTCGCAGCTGGTCACTGCCCCAACCCCGGCATCTCAGTGGGCGCTGTGCGGACGGGGTCCCGCTTTGGTCTTGGAGACAAAGTCAGCTACCGCTGCTCCTCGAATCTGGTGCTGACGGGGTCTGCGGAGCGAGAGTGCCAGGCCAATGGGGCCTGGAGCGGGACAGAGCCCATATGCCGCCGTGAGTAGCCAGCCACCTTGCCCCTCCAGAGAGTCTGGGCACCCTACCCCTGACCCTGGCTGACCCCAGCGACTGTTCCCACAGAGCCCTACTCCTATGACTTTCCCGAGGATGTGGGCCCCGCCATGGGTGCCTCGTTCTCCCACCTGCTTGGAGCCACCAATCCCACCCAGAAGAAAACAAGTAAGTGCTTGAGGTGGGGGCAGCAGGGTGCAGGGCCTGGCATGGGGAGAAGCAGACTTCCCAGAGGGTGCTGAGAGCTTCGGGAAGGCTCGGTGGGGCTGAGCCGACTGGAGGGGAGGCAGGGAAGCCCTACCCCATGGTAAGAGAGCAGGTGGGAGGTCAAGATGTGAATCTGCCCTTTGCACATTTCTCCCAGAAAGCATGGGCCGTAAAATCCAAATCCAGCGCTCTGGCCACCTGAACCTCTACCTGCTCCTGGATGCCTCCCAGAGTGTGTCAGAAGGCGACTTTCAGATCTTCAAGAAGAGCGCCATTCTCATGGTGGACAGGGTCCGGAAATAGGATTCTGTGCGCAGAGGACGCCTTCCTACACCCCTGCCTGTCCCTGGTTCCTTCCCTTCCTCCGAATCCCACTCATAGCTTACCTCCTCCAAAAAGTCCTCCCAGATTATTGCATGTCATGCAGGAATCACGGATTCAATTTACGGGATCCTATTTTTCACCCACAAACACTGCTGGAGTACCTTCTGTGTGTTAGGCCCTGTGCTGGGTGCTCGGTGCTGGGAGACACCAAAGAATGAGCAAGGTCCTATTCTGTTCCTGAGGTCCTGTTTCCTAGGCACCCATCATCTAGAAGGACGGTCTCCACAGAAGGATACACAAAATAACCCACCGGGGTGTGGTGGATAAGTACTGGTATCCTTGTTGAATAATTTTAGTTTAAATTAAATCAATAACTTAATAATTAATACTTTCCCTCAAAAATTCCAATTTTTTTGTGTTTAAAAGGTGTATAATATATTTGAATAGTGATGCACTTTATAAATCCGAGTGGGTTTTTATAAATTTATACACCGATATTGAGCTATATGCCCAGAATGTTTTTCTGACGTGATGCATGAACAGGAGAGTTTGGAAGCCACTAGTTTAAATCCCTTGCCAGCACTTTGCTTGGTAATTATGCTTTTCACAATAGTTTACATAGACACATGTTTTTCTTCCTAGCTATTTTTTAAAATTTTATTTATTTTAAAGATTTTATTTATTTGACAGAGAGAGAGATCACAAGCAGGAGTGGGAGAGGGAGAAGCAGGATCTCCACTGAGCAGGGAGCCCGATGCAGGGCTCGATCTCAGGACCCTGGGATCATGGCCTGAGCTGAAGGCAGACGCTTAACCACTGAGCCCCCCCAGGTGCCCCTCAGCTACATTTTAAAGGCAGCCATTTTTGTGCTCCTTGTCCTCCTTAAGACTTACATAACCACTAAGCCTTGAGGCTGCAAACCATAACAGTTAGGGAAGTGCCTCAGATTCGTGCGGACAGGTTCGAATTTGACCTCTGCCTCGTACCGGTGGTGTAGTCTGGGGCAAGGCAACAAGCCTCAATGTCCTCATCTATAAGAGAGGGACCATCTCACCCCCTCACAGAATTGATGTGAGGGTGCAGTGAGGAGCGAGAGGCCTATCACAGAGAGGACATGGTCAGCTGATGTCAGCTTCCTGGCTCCCGCAAGCAGCAGTGTCTTAGCAAGTGGCCCAGGCTCTCTGCCTCCTCTGGGGCCCTTGGCCTGCTCTCTTACTCTCTTGCCTTCGGTTTCAAGGCCTCTCATGCTGCCTCTCCCTTGCCCTTCACAGATCTTCAGCTTTGAGATCAATGTTAGCGTCGCCATCATCACCTTTGCGTCCAATCCCAAAGTCATCATGTCTGTTCTGTACGACGATTCCCGGGATGTGACCGAAGTGATCAACAGTCTGAACAATGTCAACTATAAAGGTATGGGTGTCGTCAAATGAAGGTGACGAGGCGGGCTGGGGGAGGAGATAGGGGGAAGATGAGCTCTCTGTACCTGCAAAGAGATTCTGGACACTTTAGAGAGAGAGAGAGAGGCCTTTGGTGGCATTCTAGTCCCAGAGCTCTGGGGCTCAGGTTCCTGGCGGGGGAGTCCCAGCTCCTACCAGCTCATGGCTTACTCTATCATGTTCCACGTCCAAATGCATCGTGCAGGTCTATGACTCCTTCCTGATGCCAGAGGTATGTGGGCTGGCTTTCTTGGCTCAACACGGTAGTCTCCCCATGCCATTGTCAAGCTGCCTGGGTGGGAGATAGCAGGTGGATGCAACAACCCAAGTTCT
Organism: Martes martes; assembly: GCF_963455335.1. NCBI lineage: Eukaryota > Metazoa > Chordata > Mammalia > Carnivora > Mustelidae > Martes > Martes martes. Next base: position 120,181,696 of record NC_137893.1, on the reverse strand, counting down.
TTGGGAACCCCATCTTTGAATCTTGAGGCTTTAGAGTGGCCATCAGTGGGGACATGCAATGAGCATTTCTTCTTTTTTAAAAAGATTTATTTATTAATTTGAGAGAGAGAGAGAGAGACAGAGGAAGGGGGAGAAGGGGCAAAAGGAGAGGGAAAAAGAATCCCAAGCAGACTCCTGGCTGAGCGTGGAGCCCTAAAAGGGGCTCCCTCCCAGGACCCGGAGATCATGACCTGAGCCAAAATCAAGAGTCAGACACTTAACTAAGCCATGCAGGCGCCCCTGCAATGAGCATTTCTAAGGGAAAAGACAGCGATGCCAAATCTCTGTCTAGATAGCGAAGGTCTGAATGTATCAAGCCAGTTGATAAAAGCATTTCCAATGGTTGGGAGAATAGAGTGGCTCCTTCCGTCAGGTGGTAGGTGGGACATTTCTGAGAGAGTCCTTCCTCTTCACATACTCCAGACCATGAAAATGGGACCGGGACAAACACCTATGCAGCTTTAAATAGTGTCCATATCATGATGAATAACCAGATGCAACGCCTTGGAATGAAGACGGCAGCCTGGCAGGAAATCCGACATGCCATCATTCTTCTGACAGACGGTGGGTGCCGTCGCCTCCGTGAGTGAGTCTGGCACAGTGGAAGGAGCACCCGTGTGGAGTCGGAGGGCCTGCATGCTGGTTCTCCCTCTGCCACTCTGAGCCTCCGTTTCTCATCTGTAAAGTAGAGGGAGTGTTGATGATGTCGATGGGAGGACAGCAATGGTGGTGATAATTGTAGCTGTCCGCCTTTCCTTCCACAATTTTTATGCAGAGCAGTTGAAGCAGTTTGTGTAAAAGTACTTTGTGATTACAGATATCAGCAATTGTTACTAGCTGGGAGGTTGCCTAGAGTCAGCTAGATGGGGCGGGGTGGCTTTGAAGCAGGCGTGTCAAGGTGCAAGGATGGATGGATGGACCGAGGGATGGAGCTGGGCTATTTATCTCTCCATTGTGTCCAAACCGCATAGCGCCTTCAGGACTTGGTTTTCTTGCCTATAAAATGCAGATACCCACACTACCTGAGGATTCATGAGAGTTAAAATAAGATGAAGTTTATTACGCTCCTGGCATGGCGCTTGGCATGTAGAGAATTTCAGTAAATAACATATCTTCCCCTCCACCTTTTTTTTGGGGGCAGCAAAGCAAGGTCTGTTGAGCAATAGTAAAGTTTTTTAAATTGATAGGGTACAAAGCTCCCAAAGAGGGAGGGGACCCAAGAGGGTTGCCCAGTAAATAACATCTTGAAACTCATGTGGGAAGGGTTAAATGTTAAGGTTCCCAAAGCTGAATGCCTGCCCCCTCCTCTGGGGCTGAGGGCAGTCCTATCCAGAGTTGATGGACAATTCTTTTTCCTCCGTTCTAGGAAAGTCTAACATGGGTGGCTCTCCCAAGCTGGCGGTGGACAATATCAAAGAGATCCTGAACATCAACCAGCAGAGGAGCGACTATCTGGGTGAGGCTTGGTGGCACTCCCAGCTGTGCTGCCCCTGCAGGGGGCTCGGGGGAGGGGGGCAGGGGCTTGCTTTCATTTCCAGCGAGGACACAAACTGTGTCGTTTTGTGTGAAGGCCGCTGAGAGTCATGCTGAAGAGTCTGGAATCAAACCACCCTGTGGTTGCAGCCTTGATTTCTTCGGTTGGCTGTGGCCCCGGGGCGGCTTCTGCCTTTGCTGGAGGGGATGGTGCTAGAACCCACCTCAAATGCCCAGATGTTTCCTGGAACAGAGGAACAACATATGGAACAGCACATGTGAGCGGCTGCTCCATCATCGCACCCATGAACTTCTCCAGGGAGGAAGGGCCTGGATAACTCGTAGGGACTGTCCCTGGTGTTTCCTCCTTTAACGGTACAGATAACCAACTGAGATTTTGGCAGTTGCAGCCTTGAAAGGAACAATTTCTCATGTTCAGACTAAACACAGATTGCACTGACCTTTGACCAGAAGAGAATTTTAGGCGGAAGTGTTCCGGACAAGCGAGGACAGTTGCTTTTCAGCCTCCAAGTTTCACTTTCCCCTTGGGGCCTCTCTTCATGCCCCCAACCCCACCTGCCCCTCGGGGGCAAACGGATTCTTCTTTAAAACTCTGGCCTAGGGAAGGTGAAGGCCAAATGCTCCTCTTTAACTCCTTAGCATCACGGCTCGGGTTAAATGCTTAAAAACACCTTACTAAAAAGAAGCAGGAACTGAAGGGACATAGTCGCAGAAAACACTTGGGACCTAACTGTCCAGATCCCACAGTGACTGCTTCTGGCCAGCCCAGGGCGACATTGCTACTGAGGAAAGCCTTGTCTTTCAGTCTGTCTGAGCATCTTGCTCTTTACACACCAGTCAGGGTCCCCGGGGAGCCAAAAAAGGGCCATGAGGGGTGCAAAGCCTGGGAGAATACTGGACTCTGCGGTCACTCCTGGGCAGATCTGACTGGCACCCGTGCTTGCTTGGAGGTGGGGTATGGATGGTTGTGTGGGCCCTGGGTCTCCAGTGGCAAGAGGGGGCTCCAGGCCCCTTTCTCAGAGCCTACACCTTACAGAGGAACCAGATCTGAAGTTTTGCCTCTATGTACACTCATGAGCTCTTTATTCAGCCATATAAATGTACTTAGAAGGTCCCTCCTGGGCACATTCTAAGGATACCGTTGTGAACAAAACAGACAAAAATCTGTCGCTGGGTTTGTCTTTCCGGAGAAGCAATGTATTAGTTTCTTAGGGATGGTGCAACAGATTATACAAACTTGGGTGGCCTAACACAACAGAAACTTAAGCTATCCCATTCAGGAGGCTAGAAGTCCAAGATCAAGGTATGAGCCAAGACCCTGTTTCCAAATAAGGTTAGCTTCACAGGTACTGGGGGTTAGGGCTTGAACATATCCTTTTGAGGGACACAGTTCTACCCACTCTGGGCATTAAACAAGGTAAATAAGGACCGTGTAGGGGGTGGTGGAAAGTGCCCTGTGCCAAATGGAGGGTGTAAAATGTAGCAGAGAGGAAATGGAATTGGCTAAGGCACTGTGGTTTTAGACAAGGAGTCCAGGGAAGGCCTCACTGAGATGGTGACATTTGAGTCGTGACTTAAAAAGATAAGAAAGTGAGCCATGTGGGCAGTCTGGGAAGCAGTGGGCCAGGCAAATGCACGGCATGTGCAAAAGGCCTGGGGTGGGAGCATGCCTGCAAATCTGAGGGACTTCAAGGAGGCTCTATGGAATGGAGAGAAGGGTGAGGAGTGGCAGGAAATGAGGTCAGATAGGAGGTAGGGGAGGGGAGTCCCACTCAATTAGGGCTTTGTAGGACCCAGTGAGTTCCAAATAATAGTTTCCTGTCTCACAGGGTAGCCCCTTAGCCATAAGATTCTGGTGATTTCCTTCTCCCCATTAGACATTTATGCCATTGGGGTGGGCAAGCTGGATGTGGACTGGAGAGAACTGAATGAGCTGGGGTCCAAGAAGGATGGTGAGAGACACGCCTTCATTCTGCAGGACACAGAGGCTCTGTACCAGGTCTTTGAGCACATGCTGGGTGAGTGAGCTTTGTCCTCTTCAGAGTGACATGGATGGTATGGAGCCAGCCAGGGGCCCAGGCTGGGAACCTGCTCACAGCGCTCCTCACAGACCTCCTTCCCCCTCTGTTCCCACACCTACAGATGTCTCCCAGCTCACAGACACCATCTGTGGGGTGGGCAACATGTCAGCCAATGCCTCTGTCCAGGAAAGGACACCATGGCACGTCACTATTAAGGTACCAGGAAGGAGGGAGGGGGCTTGGACCCAGAGATGGAAGAGGCCAGGGTCCAGAGACATAGCAGTCCCTAAATATCACCTGTTTTCCTGCAGCCTAGGGGCCAGGAGACCTGCCGGGGGGCTCTCATCTCAGACCAGTGGGTCCTGACGGCCGCTCACTGCTTCCGCAATGCTGAGAACAGCTCTCTGTGGAGGGTCAGTGTGGGTAAGGCAGGGCCCACACCAGGTTCCCGACCCTGTGGTCAGAGCTCTCACCATTGGTCCCTAGCCCCTGGCCCCTTCAGGAGCCCTGGCCCAGCCTAATCCGCCATATTGTTCCCAGGGGATCCTAAGTCCCAGTGGGGCAAAGAGTTCAGTATTGATAAGGTGGTGATCTCCTCGGGGTTTGACGTCTTTGCCAAGAAGGATCAGGGGATCCGAGAGTTCTACGGTGATGACATTGCCCTGTTGAAGCTGGCAGAGAAAGTGAAGATGTCTACCCATGCCAGGTGCTAGAGTCTGGGATGAGAGGGTGTCCTCTGGGGGAGAGTGCTCTGGGAGTCCCACAGGAGAGGACATCGAGGATGGGCCCATGTGACCCTTGTCCTTCTCCCCAGGCCCATTTGCCTCCCCTGCACGGTGGAGGCCAATCTGGCTCTGCGGAGACCCCCAGGCAGCACCTGCCGAGACCATGGTGAGTGCTGGGGCTTAGGGTGCATGAGGAACTGGGACCAGGGCTTAGGAGAGATGACCTGGACATCTGGAGTCTGGATGTTGGGTAAGGGGACCAGCACCACATCCCTTTCTCGTTGAATGCAGAAAGTGAACTTCTGAACAAACTGAGCATTCCTGCTCATTTTGTGGCCTTGAATGGGAACAAAATGAACATTAACCTCAAGACAGGGACAGAGGTGAGGATCTCAGGTCTGGGATGCCGTGGGGAGATGGGATCCCTGTGGCTACTCCCCAAAGGTCTCTCTTTGTCCCTCCCTCCTCCAGCTCTGGCTGCTTTCTCCATCTGACTCTGTGTCACCCCTCTTCCCGGCCTAGCAACTGCCTGCTGGCCCCTGGGACAGCTCATTTCATCCCTCTGTCCTGTTCTGCCCCTGTTGCAGTGGACAAGCTGTATTGAGGCCATCTCCCAAGATAAAATCACATTCCCTGACTTGAAGGACGTCAGAGAGGTGGTGACAGACCAGTTCTTATGCAGCGGGACTGAGAATGATGACAATCCCTGCAAGGGTGAGTCCCTCCCATTCCCACTCCTGAATTCCTGATAGAAAGACCACCGCTGTCCCCGTGGCCGGCATGCATGGTGCTGATGACATGGGAGCAGGAGGAGAATCTGGATGACAGTTTCGTGTCCCTCCTTTTCTGGCAGGAGAATCTGGGGGAGCAGTTTTCCTGGAGCGGAGACACAGGTTTTTTCAGGTGAGAAGAGAAGGGTCTTGGCCTTGCAGGAAGATGAGGGAGGCCTTTGAAGGAACTGGGGAGGTTGAGGCTTGGAGCCGGGGCTGTGATAGCTTCCCACCCCATTCTCTCTCTCTTCCAGGTTGGCCTAGTGAGTTGGGGTCTCTACAACCCCTGTGGCAAGAACAATAAAAACTCCCGCCAAAGGGCCCCCAAAGGCAAGATACCACGAGATTTTCACATCAGTCTCTTTCGCCAGCAGCCCTGGCTGAGGCAGCACTTGGAGGGGATCCTGAACTTTTTGCCCCTCTAATTGTGGCCACTGATCCCTCCGTTGTCCTACCACCTGCCATCTATCTTGTCTCCTACTCTTGAACTTCCACCCTCAGACCCCGTGACTCACCTGTGCTCCCAGCTCCAACCCCATCCTGTGCAGCACTTCCAAGCTGGGGAATCCCTGGGAGCACTTACTGGACTTACTTACTGGACTCACTCTCCTTTCACTCTCACATGGAATTTCCCAGTTATGAAATTAATAAAAATCAAGGATTTCCTCATCCGTCTGTGCCTCTACCTGGGGGCTGGCCAGGGGGGTGAGGAAGGCCAGAATGATTCCAGGAACCACCAGGAGGCAGGTCACAGACCCCGCTGGACAAACAGTGACTGGACTCTGCCCTACAAGAGTCAACAGGGAGTGAGGCAGTCTTTATTTCTCATGCCTAAGGGGGCGGTCTGGGCTCTCTGGGGAGGACCTGGGGCTGAGAGGCGGCACTGAAGGGTTCAGTCCTGGATCATGGGCTGCAAAGGGCAGGGCTTATGCAGTTTCTATTTCCTTGACTGGCAGCTCAGTGGGGCCCTCCCTCTTGGATATTCCGGAAAGTGGTGTGGGTCAGATGGGCGGGGTGGCCACAAGCGCCAGGACGCAGATTGCATAAAAGGCTGGAGGTGGGCAGGGGCAGGGGAAGAGACTGCGATCAGGCCCAGGTCTGAAGTTTCAGTGGGGAGAGTAAGCCAAGCAGACAGGCAGAACAAGCTGGGATAGGCCATCTTGCCCCCAACCCCAGTTTCTCTCCTGCCTTCCATCGCCATGGGGAGCAATCTTAGCCCCCAACTCTGCCTGATACCCTTGGTGCTGGGCCTCTTGTCTGGAGGTAAGAGAGGGTCACCACCCCCCTTCCTGCTACCCCCAACACCCCTCCTTGCCTTGTGAGGCTGGGCTCATTAGCCTTTCTCTTTAGGTGGGAGCACAACACCATTGCCTGGGGTCAGGCCCCAAGGCTCCTGCTCTCTGGAGGGAGTAGAGATCAAAGGTGGCTCCTTCAATCTTCTCAAGGAGGGCCAGGCATTGGAGTACGTGTGTCCTTCTGGCTTCTACCCATACCCTGTGCAGGCACGCACCTGCAGATCCACGGGGTCCTGGAGTGCCCTGCAGACCCAAGACCAAAAGATTGTCAAGAAGGCAGAATGCAGAGGTTGGAGGGCAGTGAGGGTGGGTATGGGGCAATGAAGGGGTGAAGCAGGTGGTGGCCAAGCGCCAGGCTAGGATGCAATTAGAATTGTGTTGAGGTCAAGCAGGGGGAACTCAGGGGGAGCTGAGCAAGTGCAGGAGCTGTTTAGGGCTGAAGCAGGGAAGGAGGGAGGAGGAATGGTGTGAATCTTCACTGAGCATTTGCCCTGTGCCATGCAGCCCCGGCAGTGAAAAGAACACTCAGAAATGGGTAGCAAGGAGAAGCAGGACTCATCATGGGTTGAGGGTAGCCGCTGGTTCTGTGGGACCAAACAGGCATTCTTTCTCTGTGACAGGGTCCCTGAGTCCAGGAGGGATACTCTTAAGAGAAGCCCTTCCTTTTCAGTAATTTCTCCTTGTCCCCCTCCCCCAAAGCAATTCGATGCCCAAGACCACAGGAGTTTGAGAATGGGGAATACTGGCCCCGGGCCGCCTACTACAATTTGAGTGATGAGATCTCTTTCCACTGCTATGATGGCTACACTCTCCGGGGCTCCGCCAACCGCACCTGCCAAGCAAATGGTCGGTGGGATGGACAAACGGCCATCTGTGACAATGGAGGTGAGAAGCATCCCCTCCCCTGGTGATGGTGTCCCCTCCCTGACCATGTTCCACCCTGAAGAACTGGCCCCACAACTCTTGTACTCTATTGTGCCATCCAGGCCTCAGGTTTTGGTCCTCACCTCTATGTCTCACGTGTCTGCAGCGGGGTACTGCCCCAACCCGGGCATCCCCATTGGCACAAGGAAGGTGGGCAGCCAGTACCGCCTTGAAGACAGTGTCACCTACTACTGCAGCAGGGGACTCACCCTGCGTGGCTCCCAGAGGCGAACATGCCAGGAAGGGGGCTCTTGGAGTGGAACAGAGCCTTCTTGCCAAGGTGATTCTTGACCCATGCCCTCAGGTTCAGATCCTGCCCTTTCATCCTCATGTCCATATACCAGAGCACTGCCTCCTCCCCGTAACACAGCCCAGCTCCTTCCTCACTTCTAAACCTGCCCATAGAAATTCCTCACTACTGAGCCCTTCTGGCTCCAGAAACCCACCATCTGCTCACTCTGGCCAATGCGTCTCTGACCCTCCCCTTTCCACCCCTCCTAACATTTGACCTGATTTCTGACCTCTCCCAGACTCCTTTATGTATGACACTCCTGAAGAGGTAGCGGAAGCCTTCCTGTCTTCCCTGACAGAGACCATAGAAGGAGTTGATGCTGAGGATGGGCACAGCCCAGGTTTGGAGGCAGAGAAGGGAGGGAGGCAGGGAACTGGGGGAGGATGAAGAGACAGGAGAATCATGCATGCTGGAGCCTGAGTTTCTCTGGTGGCACCCAGGGGAACAAAAGAAGAGGAAGATTGTCCTGGACCCCTCGGGCTCCATGAACATCTATCTGGTGCTGGATGGATCAGACAGCATTGGGATCGGCAACTTCACAAGGGCCAAGAACTGTCTCAGAGACTTCATTGAGAAGGTGAAGCCCCCTCTGCCCTGAATGTGAACTCACTGCCCTACCAGGACTAGTTTCCTGATGTTCCCAGGCCTCTGAGCCACAGGGTCCCAGAAACCTCTGGTCCTATTCTGTCCTTCTTCCCTTTTACTTGAAGCAGTTTGTTGACCTTTAACCCAATCACCAAGGTGAACCTCAGGATGACCAATCAGCCCTGAGTTTCTGATTATAATTTTCTCTGTCCCAGAGAAGCTGCCAACCTCTCCCAACCACAGTATTCTTTCAATGCCATGACCCCTTGCTCTCCTAACCCACAGGTGGCAAGTTATGGGGTAAAGCCAAAATATGGTCTAGTGACATATGCCACAGTCCCCAAAGTTTGGGTCAAAGTGAGAGATGAAAACAGCAGCGATGCAGACTGGGTCACAAGGACACTCAACAAAATCAGCTATGAAGGTCAGAGGTCAGGGAAGGGAGTGGTTGGGAGTGGTTTACTCTGGAGTCAGGTCAAAAGATTCAGGGTTGTTGTGGGGAAGGGGTGGTAAGACCACATGGAAAGGCAAGGCAAACTACTTTGTACTATGGTCGGAGAGCAGGCAGGCTCATCATTGGGGAATATGGGTCATTGGGGACCTGTTGGGGGCGGAAGTCACTTTGTGGCCAAAGGGAAGTCAGTGGGGTGACAATTCAAAAAGCTGAAAGATGTGGGATTTCAATTGTTGATAGGCCTCTAGGGTTCACAGATGACGTAGAAGACCGGGCAAGGTGATCTCTTCCCTTTCCACAGATCACAAGCTTAAGGGAGGGACTAACACCAAGAAGGCCCTCCAGGAAGTATACAACATGATAAGCTGGCCAGCGAACAGGGCCCTTGAAAGCTGGAACCGTACCCGCCACGTCATCATCCTCATGACTGATGGTCAGAAGGGACCCCTCTCCTGCCCTGGACTCCTGACCCTTTTGTACCAGCGTGTGGCCATTTGGTCTACACGTAACTCTAGACTCGTGGTTGGGGCCGAGTGCTGCTTGGGGCCCCAACCACGTTGATCTCTCCTGTGACCCTTTACAAAGAGGAACCCCTTCTAAGGCCTCTTTGTGATCTGTCACTTCCATCCCCTCAACCTGCCTACCCAGCCATGTGTCACTACTTCCAGTTTTCTTTCCTTGACCCTCTTCTTTACTTGCCTCCCACCTTCATGGGCCATCTTTTCTACAGGTTTGCACAACATGGGTGGGGACCCAGTCTCTGTCATTCATGAGATCCGGGACTTCCTGGACATTGGGAGGGATCGCAAAAACCCACGGGAGGATTACCTGGGTGAGTTTTACTGCCCAGGATCCAGTACCTTGCTTTCTCAGCTCCTGTCCCCAGGTCCTGGACACTCACGCTCCCTTTTTCTCCCTCAGATGTCTATGTGTTTGGGGTTGGGCCTCTGGTGAACCAAGAGAACATCAATGCTTTGGCTTCCAAGAAGGATAAAGAACAACACGTATTCAAAGTCAAGGACATGGAAAACCTGGAAGATGTTTTCATCCAAATGCTTGGTAGGAAAATATCAGGAGGGTGTAGAGGTCAGGAAACTCCCCAGGTCCCCCAAGGTCACTCATACTGCCCGTCCTCCTGAAGCCCTGGCAGTCTGGAAGGCCCTCACTGCTCCTTCTCTGTCACATTCTCGTCTCCTGGCACTATGCACTTCCTAATCTTAGAATCACAGAGCTCTGACTGACATCAGAGAGCTTCCTCAAATCCGTCGTTTTACATGTGGGGAAAGAGGCCGAGAACAGCCTAGGGACAGCAAACTAGCTGGAGTTGGACCTAAAAGCTGCCAGGTCTCCCATCTCTTAGTTCCAAGTCCTTTGCTCTCTACCACCATGGTTCCTTGCTCACAATGTAAGGGAACAAATGCCCTCATCTTCCCTTTCCTTATGGGCCTCTGTGCCTCATAAACATGCAGATGCCCCTCCCCGCAAAGTCTGCTGCCATCTGGAAATGAAGCTTCACAACTTTCAGCACACGTTCCTTTCTTTCTAGATGAGACCCGGACGCTAGGGCTCTGTGGGATGGTTTGGGAGCACAAGGCAGGCACTGATTACCACAAGCAACCATGGCAGGCCAAGATCTCGGTCACCGTAAGCATAGCTTCCTGGTTGCGGAGACTCACGGGAGGTGAAGTCAGGGTGGAATGGGGATAGGGGAAGGGCCAGATGTTCCTGTTAGATTGCGGGGTTTGTGGAAGTTGAGCTTTCCCTTCTGCCATTCTGTCCCCAGCGCCCTTTGAAAGGACATGAGAGCTGCATGGGGGCCGTGGTGTCTGAGTACTTCGTGCTGACGGCGGCACACTGTTTCACAGTGGATGATGAGGCACACTCGATCAAGGTCAGCGTGGGTAAGGATGCAGCGAGCCCACTCCCCCTGTCCTCACAGCAGCTTCCTCCTGGCACACTGGACAACTTGGGGGTGGGGCAGAGTTGAGTTAGGTGGACATGGGATGCCCTGACATACTCATTCTCCTACCTTAGGAGGGAGGAGGCAGGATTTGGACATAGAGGAAGTCCTATTTCATCCCGACTATAACATCAACGGGAAAAAAGAAAAAGGCATTAATGAATTTTATGACTATGATGTGGCCCTTATCAGGCTCCGGCAGAAGCTGACATATGACCAGACTGTCAGGTGAGTACTCTGGAACCCTGAGTAGAAAAGTTCAGGCACGGGGGTGCTGCAGGCCTAGGCCAGGTCCAATGTGCTGTCCCTGAGTTTCCCCATCTCTCTTTAACAGGCCCATCTGTATCCCTTGCACCCAGAGAACAAATCAAGCTCTGAGGCTTCCACTGTCAACCACTTGCCGGCAACAGAGTAAGACATTCAGGGAGAGTAGCACAAGGGAGCGGTACCAAGTGACAAGTGGGGCACGGCGGGGAGCTACAGGAGCAGATGATGGCCAGCCTGGTCCTTAGCTCAGAGTAAAAGGCTGAAGAACATTTGCTGAGTGACAAAGGCAATGGGGAGAGGACAGGGAGGAGGGAGAGAGCGAAAATGACCCAGTCTGTCTATCTGTCCAGTGCAAGAGCTGCTCCCCGCAAAGGATATCAAAGCTATGTTTGTGTCAGAGTTACTCAAAGATAGCAAGAAGATGCTGGTTCGGAAGGAGGTCTACATCAAGAATGGGGACAAGGTGAGGATGGGATTCTAAGCAGGTCCTCTAGGCTCCCTTTCTTCCTGAGCATGCTCTATCCATCACCGCTTTCTCCTCACCTATAGAAAGCCAGCTGTGAGAGAGATGCTCGATTTGCCCCAGGCTACGAAAAAGTCAAAGACATCTCTGAGGTGGTCACCCCCAGGTTCCTTTGCACTGGAGGGGTGGATCCCTACGCTGACCCCAATACTTGCAAAGGTAAGAGAAGGCTCTTCGGTTGTGCTGCATGTTCCTGAAGCCCAAGAACCACTTTCCCTACAGCTTTTCTTTCCCTGTAGGTGATTCTGGCGGTCCCCTGATTATTCACAAGAGGAATCGCTTCATTCAAGTGAGTTTCCCCTCTCCTATCTGTGGGGAGGTGCCAAGTGGTCAGCATGGGCCCTAAAGCAGGAAAGCTCCAGGGGTGTGGCTAGAAAGAGGAGGGCAGAGCCTGCTTCCTACAACTGTACCTTGGAATGGCCGGCTAAGGCCCTGTGTCCGGCCTGTGTGCTGGAGAGACCAGGACTGAGCTGGGTCCCCAGTCTAATTCTTCTAGGTCAACTCAGATGCAACTGGGAATTGCTGAGCTTCCTGGGATCAGGAAGGAATTCTACCAAACGATCTGTGGCATCCCCTTGCCCTGTCCAGGTTGGCGTGATCAGCTGGGGCGTTGTGGATGTTTGTAAAGACCAGAAGCGGTGGCAGCAGGTGCCGACGCATGCCCGAGACTTTCACGTCAACCTCTTCCAAGTGCTGCCCTGGCTCAAGGACAAACTCAAAGATGAGGATTTGGATTTTCTGTGAGGGCTTTCCTGCTGGAAAGGGGTATGAGATCAAATTAAAACAGATGCGACAATACCTGTGTTCAAGATCCTTTTGGGGGAAGGGAGAGGGGAACGTGCACTGGCCATGTGTTACAACTGAGATAAAATCTAACAGCCGTTTTTAAAGGCTCAAGCCCCGTCCCAAGTGCTGAAAAACCAGAGGCTGAGGAAGATGTGTGAGCTTCCACCTCAGTGTTTTACTGAGACCAGTGCTGATGCAGATGAGGCACACGGAATCCAGCTCCATTCCCTAGAAGCCATCCACAAGGTTTTCCTTGTAGACATCATCGCTGTAGACAATCTGGGTCCTCTTGTCCCGGTGGCAACCCTTAGGGCTGTTCTGGACAGCTAGGGAAGGAGGAAAGGATTGGTTAAGGTCTGTAGCACTGCATCTGAGCACTACTGAGGCCACAACTCAAAAGTTTGACCAGCTCCCTCCTGGCCGCTGGCCCTTGGAAGCCCAATTTCAATGCTGCCCTCTGGTGGCCAGGATGGCCTGGCTCCCTTTAGCCTCCTCAGGGGCTACCAACCCATCCTGGTGGCAAGGAGCGTATCCTGCTACTGAGGCCCATGCAGATACCTTAAGTTCTTAGAACCATCCCAGATGTTATTACTGAGACAAATGAATGATGTTAAGCCATTAGAAAATCTCCGTAGGCCTTTGTTGACATGCTAGTCGTTTCTTGTTCCCTCCTTTTGTCTGGAGGGCCACTCTTGCTCTGAACACCCCTTTCTGCCTACTCCTGTGCTAGAAAAGCCAACAGATACAGTGGGCTATTTGCACTCAACTAAGAAATGCTACTGGCCCCAACGGGAGAACCATTCTGGGTGTGGCTTTGACCCCAAGCATTCTTCCTCCGGCCTCAAGCTGTTCCCTCCCTTTCTTTTTCCTCTCTATGCAGACGTGTCCCTCTCTTCACCCCTTCTCCAAGGATTCCATTCCTGCCATTCTGGGGCTAGACTGACTCACCCCAAACCAGCCTCTATTCTCTAGGATCTTTGCACCCTGACACTGCTGATCATACCTCTTCTCCCAAAGGTTGTGTCCTTTGGCTTTAATGGCTGCTCCCTGAATATTCCCCATGCCCAGGCCTTGTAATTCTTCTGTATACTTATACTTCCATTTTGCAGCCACTCTGTGATACAGAGAACTCTGATCCGTATTTTCATTCCTCACTTAACACCCAAGTTAAGTTCCAGATCTCTAATTTCAAATGCTTATTTTATAAAACCAACTACACTCCATCTCAGAATGAACAAAGCCATGTAACATGCTCATCTTCTGCACCAACCTCCCTTACTTCTACTTTCTTCCCTGTTCCAGTTACTGCTTTGGGAGTTGTCTCAATCCTTTTCTTTCTGTCCACTCCTACCTCTAACTGACAGAAGGCCTGACAATTCTCATTCCCATTCCCACAGCCTCCACACAGATCCAGGCCTCTATCACCTCCACGGGATCCTGGGACATAGAGGGGAACAAACAGAAGGGGTGAGCTGTGGGGAACAGGATGAAGGAGGAAGAATCTGTTCTTACCGAGGGAGCCCCAGACAGACTTGCCAGTGGCAGCGTCCAGCATGGGCTGTTTGCGGGCAATGCTGACTTTGAGCTGTACAGACTCCACCTGGGTCCCATTGAGCTGGGGCAGAAGAGGGGAAGAGGCAAAGGATGGGGGGAAACATTGCAGACAAAGCAAAGGAGGAATTCCAACAGCTGTCACCCTAGAAACAGACTGAGTGAGGATCTGAGAATACAACGTTTCTTATGTGACTAGGAAGAGACTTTATCTGTCAAAAGGAAATGATCTCCTCCTGGCTCTCAGTATTTTAAAGAGAAAACATGAGGAAGTCCCAACCTCAGCGACGGCCTGATCTGCTGACTCCATCTTTTCATAGGTGACGAAGGCACAGCTGGGATGAGAGAAAACATGGTCAGTAGAGGGCCTATGGGCTCTTGTGGACCCAACCAAACCCAGTCCTCATAGGCCGCTGGAGCTAGGCCGGTGTTCTCAATCAAACCCAGGTGTTCCCACACCTCCCCCACTGTCATCCTTACTTTCTGGGTGGGTCCATGGAGAGATCAATGATGTTTCCAAAGGGAGCGAAGGCCCCACGGAGGAGGGTGGGCGTCATGTCCTCTCCATATACATAGAGAGTATTCCCCTTCCGAGGGGCCCGGCGTTCAGGAAACGAATCCGACCCTGTGGGATCAGAAGTCACAGTCACAAGATGCAACCCATCTCAGCCTCTGCTTTAAGAGGCCACTTTAGTAGGACCCGCCTAAACCCTTTCACTTTTCCCACCAGTCCAGATCACTCACTGCGGAAAGGGCCCTCTCGTTCTCGATCACGGTCCCTGTCCCGATCACGGTCCCTTTCCCGATCGCGGTCCCTTTCCCGATCGCGGTCCCTGTCCCGATCTCGGTCTCGATCCCTTTCCCGATCACGGTCTCGATCCCGTTCCCGATCTCGGTCTCTGTCCCGGTTCCGCTCACGACTGTGGTCCCGGCTGCGGCTTCGGGGAGGAGAGGCTGAGGAGCGGGCACCACCATGTTCTTCAAAGCCCCAGTCAAAGCTTCGAGGGGGACCATCACCAGCCCCTGGACCCTCTGCCTCTTCCCCATCTGGCCCCAGTTCCCGAAGCCGATCACTGGAAGACACAAAACTGGGGAGACGCAGACAGTGAGGATCAAAGGGGGTCTTTACCTCAACTTCCCAGACCCTGTGGAGATGTAACACCCCCTCTGCAGTCCCAGTTCCTTCCACTCCAGCCCGAAACCTCCCAAGGATCCAGGCAATCAACCCTCTCCCACTCCTCCAATTGGGACCCAGTTGTCTCTCTAGCTCTCTAACCTCTCATACAGAGATTTCCTCTGGGGGCGTCTGGATGACTGCAAAAGAAACCGAGGACAGTTAAGATGAGTCCTAGTTGCTGGCAAGTGACCCCAAATATGTGGGTCTCTCATCTTCCTCATTCTCTAGGCCCCCTGGGACGGAGAACCGGGAACCATACCTCCTGCAGGTCGTCATCGGCAGATATGCTCCTTTGGAACGGCTGGAAAGTGGGGACTGGTCCCTTCTCAGGATCCTGGGAAGGTTGTAGAGATCTACTTCAGTGTGAGAGCAGGAGGCAGCCTAACCATGTGACAGAGGGGTTCCTCTTCCCTCACCCCCTTCTTGGTTTCCTCTACCCTCTTTCTTCTCCTTTAATTCCTTTGTGCTTTTCTTATTTGATTATGTATTTTTCATGAACGAGCTAACATATACTTAGAGTATGTAGCTAATGTGAATGTTTCTTGAACCTACTGACATCTTCAACCTGTTCAACTCCTCAGAATGACAAAACTCAGAAGCTTGAATATGTGATAAATTAAAGCCACAGAACGTGTAATATGGAAAACGGAAAATTCAGCCAGTGTCTTCACTACAGATAAGAAATCTGAAGTTCAGACCCGTATGACAATTTATCCATGACTAAATAGACATTATTTTCCCCCATTTTGCCTCCTTTCCAACTTGGAAACGTGCCCTCTGAAGTCAAGGGTCCCCTGAACAATCATTCTGCTTGTGCTCACCTTTAACTTCCCCTCTAGGGTTCGAGAACGTTTGAAGCCCGAGTTCTTGGTCTCGGCTTTGATGGCACTGATGGCTCCTGACTTCACCAGCTGCTTTGCCTGCTCTGTTGCTGTGGCTGTGTCCACCACAGGCTGCTCTGACAGTGCTGGAGTGGTGAGGGAAGGAGGCATTATTTTGGCCAAGCTGTGGGAGATGTCTGCCCCATGGTGCCCACTTCCAGTCTATCCCCTTTTCCCCTGTCACTCACAGCGTTTCACACCGCCTTGGCTGGCTGTGCTGCTACTACTTTGCTTCTTCAGAGCCAGCAATGCCTTTTTCTGGGAACAAGAGTGAGAAGAAAGGGATTGGTGAGGGCCAGTCCCTGGCCTAGTCCGCTCCCAAGGTCCCTCGGCACCTCACTCCAGGAGACACCTTTCTCAGGAAACAGTATAAATGGTGTCCCTGGAGTGGTACGCTGAGGCAGCCCTGCCTCTCACACATGGTCCACTGGATCATCTACAAAACCAGCAATACTTAATCTACCAAACCAGGGTATCCAAAGGCTTTCCAGAGTCTCAGGGTTTTGAAGTTGAAGACAAGGATTTCAGCCATGGACCAGAGCCCCAAGATACAAGCTGCAAGTAAGTATACGCCTACGTGCCTTTCTCAGGGGCTGCATCCATCCATCCCCTGTATGTTTAACAAGAACACGCCATAACTTTGTAACAGAGGGATGCAAAAGTATGAGACATGGTTTCTCCCCTCCAGAAGCTTACAGCCTGAGAAAAAAGATGATTAGAGACAATTATCAAGAATGATTATAAGAGATGCAGACTGCTTGTAGCTGAAACCAAGTAAGGTTACCTGACACCAAATGGCTATTAAACTGGTCCCTGGGTACAACCTACACAAAACAGATTGAAAGAAAAGGGATGCAAAGAAAACAGGATGGCAAAGATGCAGAAATAAGAAGGCTTTGGGAATGCACGTTTTGGGACTAGTGAATAATAGTTCTATTTGACTAGAAAGGGATGCCAGGGTAAGGCTTTGGTTTATAGACAATGGAAAACCACTTACAGGTTTTGAGAAAAAAAGAGGCAGAATTTTCTGTTTTCAGTAGTTCATTTGAATAAGAATGAAGGAAATCTGTTCAAAAAAACACTAAGAAACTTCTTGAGAAACCATTCAGCAGTCTACATGAGTGTCAGCAAAAACTTGATCTATGAAATACACAGGAAAAAATAAACTAAAGAAATTACTTCAAAGAAAGAATCAAGAAGACTTGGCAAATGTTTGACAATGCAAAAAGTGGAGAAGTCAGAGATGAGATTTTGATTCCAAACACCTGGGAGAACTGACTGTGGTCACTCCTATTTGGAAGATCAAGAAAAGAAACTAAATTAGAGTAGATAGGAAGATGACAGCTGCAACACTGGGTACCTGGGGGCTATCAGTAACAGACTGGGTAGAAGTGAAAAAACAAACCTGGAGACTACCACCCGTTCGGTGGTACTAAAAGCCACGGAAAAGGAAGACAGCTGCATGGCAGAATGCACAGAAGAGAAGGTACACACCAAGACTTGGGAAAAAGCCCAACTATGAGGCTACACTGAGAGGAGATATGTCTCCAGGTATGAGCTGGAAGAACCGTCCCCCCCATCCCCTCACACTCACCCCAGGTGTTCTCAAGAGTGTAGAGTCTGTGAAAGGTTGGGCCACGCCCCCACACACTCCCTCACCTTTTTCTTGAGTTTGTTGAATTTCTTCTGCAGAGCCTCCTCCTCCTCGCTCAGTCCGGGGGGTATCACCAACATGGTGGCTCCTGGTTCAGGGGCAGGGCCCAAGACATCTTTCTCCACTGTCACCGCCCAGGGTTCACACGCCGTCCACAAAGTACCCAACCGCACCCCTCCAGGCCTACCTACTCCTGTCTTTTGCCTCTCCCTACCCCTTGCTTAAACCAGGCTGCTGTCCAAGCCCCCGCTCGTCGGGATCAATCAGCATTCCCTCTTCTCTCCAGCAATCACGGCCACCAGCGCTGAGGAACCAAGTGGCCCGGGAAAGGAGAAGCACCCCTTCCGTCGCCAAGACGATGGCATCAGACACCCCCTACTCCCGCTGGGGGCATAGCAACCGCGGGGTCCAAACGGCACAGGAGGCAGTGGAACCCGCGCAGCGCTCTCAGAGCAATCAAAAGGGGAAGAAGAGAAGGAGCTCGGAATAAAGGGGCGACGGGTGAGAAGGAAAAGACCTTACCTGAGGGGGCGGTAACCCGGGGGGGGGTCCCACGGTCTCGGGCGGCGCCCGCGCGGGCACCGGAGAGCTGGCTCAGAGCGATGACGTAGCGAGGGGCGGAGAACGCGGTAACCAAGGCGGCCCAAGCCAGACACTTCCGCCCGGCCGTGCCCGCCCCTCCCGGCTCAGGTCAGCCTCTCTGTAACGCTCATCTCCGTCCTCCCGGGCTGTGTGTGACACGGAAGTCGCCTCCACTTCCGCCCATTCTGGGGCGGGGCTCGCTCCACGGCTTCTCGCTGCACTTCCGGTCTGCCCCGCCGCTGCCGTGGCTCCAAGATGATGGAGACCGAGCGACTCGGTGAGGGGGAGGGGGTGGAACGAAGGAGTAGTCAGGGGGTGACCCTTGCCCTCTGACCTCTGACCTTCCCTCTGTAGTGCTACCTCCTCCAGATCCCCTGGATCTGCCCCTTCGGCTGGTGGAGCTGGGATGCACCGGGCGCTGGGAGCTGCTGAATGTGCCTGGGGCACCAGAGAGCACCGTGAGTGAATGTTGACCCTAACATTGAGCTTCAGACCTCCTCAAGTCTCCTTACTGTTGGACCTTAGCGTAACCTCATTCTTCTGTTTCTGGACTCCTGTCATCTGGGCCTGCCTTGTGCTGAACAGACCCCAGCCCAGTGGACCAGCTGTGGGTCAGAGCTCATATGAAGGCAAAGCAGGGAGTGCTGGGGATACCTGAGCTCTGAGAATTACTCTTTCAAATGTGTCTTTTTTCTCTGGAGTCACCTTCTGTCTCCAAGCACCAAGGCACTGGTTGATGGCTAGCCTTTGAGGCCCTGATTCATCCTTAGTTCTGGGCCCCCTTTCCCTAAGACTAGTGATTCTTAAATTTAAATGTACCTTGTAATTAGTGGTGGGGATTTTTAAAAATACAAATTCCTAAGCCCAATCCCAGAGGTTGTGAAATTATTGTGTTTTGTGTTGTATTGTAATGTATCAGTAATTGTTTTTGCCGGTAAATCAGTAGCAGGTAGTTTACCCTGGAAGACAGGATGATCTTTGGAAGATATTGTTTTTGCTTGGTTGTCCTATTTGGTCTGGAAATGTCTGCTGCTTCTGATTTGAACACAAATTCCATCACTTTCGTTTTTTGTCTGTGTCTTATGCTCTATCCTTACCTAATGTCTCTCATCTTATCCTTTACCAGCTTCCCCACGGCCTCCCTCCCTGTGCCCCAGATCTGCAGCAGGAAGCAGAGCAGCTGTTTTTGTCATCTCCAGCCTGGTTGCCTCTGCATGGTGTGGAGCACTCCACCCGGTGAGGAGTCTGGACTAGGGAGGTAGGCCCCTGAAGAAAACTGGCACAGGAAAGAAGGAACACCTGAAAATTATTTTCCTTTTCTGCAGAAAATGGCAGAGGAAAATGGATCCCTGGTCTCTCCTGGCCACACAGGGAGCCCCAGTGCCCTCCGACCTTCAGGCCCAGAGACACCCAACCACAGGCCAGATTCTGGGCTACAAAGAGGTAAGAGGTTAGAGACCACAAGAAGCAGAGTTGGGAAGGGATCAGAGGCAATCTCAGCCTCACTGGGGCTATGGTCTTTTGCCTCAGGTCCTGTTGGAGAATACAAACCTATCGGCCACCACCTCCTTGTCTCTTCGCCGGCCCCCAGGGCCCATCTCCCAGTCCCTGTGGGGGAATCCAACACAGTACCCTTTCTGGCCAGGTGACTTTTATGGAAATGGAATGGTAGGGGAGAGTGCCCTCAGTCTTCAGGAAGGGTTCCCGATCCATCCTGTAACGACCACCCCCGCCCCCCATGAATCCCTATTTGTCCACCCTCTCCCTAGGTGGAATGGATGAGCCCACCATAACAGATCTGAGCACTCGGGAGGAGGCTGAGGAGGAGATAGACTTTGAGCAAGGTGAGGTGGTGTGGGCATGGACCCTTGGGAGTGGGGCTGTGAGTCTGGGTCCTGACGAAGAGGGGCCCCAGCCTATCATAGGGCTGCTCCTTGCCCTTCTGTGCCTTTGAGACAATTAGGAAAAGGTATCCTTGTCATAACAGTCTTTACTGTCATCTGTCAGAAAGTTGTCCTAAGTATCCCATTTGCAACGTCTGTGCTGTGGATGGCATCCTGTAGGTTTGAGTAACGTGTGACTTGTGTGACTCTGTGTAGTAGTGGTGATTCTGTCTGTCCTTGTCCTTCAGATCTTCTTACTGTTCCGCCTGGCTTCAAAAAAGGTGTGGACTTTACACCAAAGGGTGAGTTTTAGCTTTGAGATGGGGCGTAGAAGTGGTGCCCTTCTCCTGTAGAACAGAGACGGATGTGACCAGGTTTCCCTTTTTTCCTTGCTCCTCAGGTCACCCAGTTCCAGCTTCTGGCTTGCTCAGCCTCAGTCGTTTGCTGGAGCCTCTGGATTTGGGTGGGGGAGACGAGGATGAAACTGAGGCAGTGGGACAGCCAGGAATTCCCAGAGGGGACACTGTGGCTGCCTCCCCCTGCAGTGCTTCCATGGCCCGAGCAAGCAGCTTGGAGGACCTAGTGTTGAAGGTTGGTGGTTATGGGCAGTTGAGACAGGAAAGAAGGAGCCTTACTAGGGGGCTGAGGGTGGGGTGGGGTGGCTGGGTTGGTTGGGTCTAAGAGGAAGACTGGAGCATCTTTTGGGAGGGGTGGTAATGGAGAGCTATTTGACTGTATCCTTATCACTCCTATCCACGGCTTTTGCAGGAAACATCCACAGCTGTATCCCCTCCAGAGCCCCCCAAACCCCTGCCTCAGGAGCAGTGGGCAATTCCTGTGGATGTCACCTCCCCTGTTGGTGATTTCTACCGCCTCATTCCCCAGCCGGCCTTCCAGGTAGGCTGGCCCAGTCCTCACATCCTCCCTACCTCTTTCCCACTGTTCCCTTCATTTCCTCTGCCAGCCCAGGCCAGTTGCCTTCTAGGTCCTTCTTCGACCTCAGTCCTGGCCTTCCTTCACTCTGGCATGCCACTGCCACCTTGCACGCCCCAGGAGTAGGAGGCAGGAGGGCCCCTTTCCCTTCTCTAGCTGCCATCTGTTTCTTTCTCCCACAGTGGGCATTTGAGCCAGATGTGTTCCAGAAGCAGGCCATCCTGCACTTGGAGCGGCATGATTCTGTCTTCGTTGCGGCTCACACATCTGCGGGGAAGACGGTTGTGGCTGAATATGCCATTGCCCTTGCCCAGAAACACATGACTCGGTACAGGTCCCCTCCCCAGCCTCCCCTTTCACCAGCTGGTCCTGGCTTCTCCCACACCCTTTCTGCTTGTTATCTCTTCCCCGCCTCTCCCTCATCCTTGAGATGAGAGGTTTGGAGAGAAACGGAGACAGGGACTAGAGCGAAGCAGGAGGGTGTGGTGGGGAGAGCGGTTAGAAGACCTGCGTCAGGTTCATAAGGGGTCGGGCTACAGAGTTTCTGTGGGGTTGTGTCGTGAAGCAGAATGTGAGGGCAGTTTGGGGAAGATCGGGGACACGTGAGCTCTGGCATGCCTCTGGGAGGGCTCAGGGTGGAAGAGG
Source organism: Martes martes (assembly GCF_963455335.1). NCBI lineage: Eukaryota > Metazoa > Chordata > Mammalia > Carnivora > Mustelidae > Martes > Martes martes. The sequence goes on along the minus strand of NC_137893.1, from coordinate 120,160,255 downwards.
CGGTGCTGCCCAGGAGGCTGTAGGGGGGCTGACCGGCTGACTTCATGTCCTCTTCCCAGCACCATTTACACATCGCCCATCAAGGCCTTGAGCAACCAGAAGTTCCGAGACTTTCGAAACACATTCGGGGATGTGGGATTGCTCACTGGGGATGTGCAGCTGCACCCAGAGGCCTCCTGCCTCATTATGACAACAGAGATCCTTCGGTGAGAGATAGGCACTCAACACGGGTGGATTTTTGGTCAGGAAGGTGAGGCTGCTCTGGACAGCATGTTCACTGAGAACAGGGTGGAGTCAGGAGCCCCTGGGGAATCAGCCTGTGGCCTCTTCTCCCCAGCTCCATGCTGTACAGCGGCTCAGATGTCATCCGGGACCTGGAGTGGGTCATCTTCGATGAGGTTCACTACATCAATGATGCTGAGGTAGGAGGCGCGGGGGCCCCAGGCTCTAGTAGTCCTCTCCTGTGGCCTAGATCACGCACCCTTGTGGACCTTACTGCCTTCTTTGCCCCCCGAATGGAACCCTGTGCACGTCCCTAGGGGCAGAAGGGCAGCCCCCTCTGAGCTGCTGATGAGTGGTGTTCTTTCTCTGTGCCCAGCGTGGGGTTGTGTGGGAGGAGGTGCTCATCATGCTCCCTGACCACGTCTCCATCATCCTCCTGAGTGCCACCGTCCCCAACGCCCTCGAGTTCGCCGACTGGATCGGGTGAGATGCGCGCCCTGGGAGGCTTGGGTGGATGGCACCATGGCCCTCCTTGGTTGGGGGAGAGGGTGAAGATGACCATAGCGAGGACAGTGGTCAGGTCTTGAGAGTGGAGAGAAGGAAGGAAGGGGTTGGGCCATGTGTCCGACTCTAGTGGCTGTAGGACCCCGCTTGGGTCCAGATCATTTTGTGCACTGGGAGAGGGGATGATAGGACAGCCTTCCAGTCTGGCTCCCAGAAAAGATTGGGTGAAGCCAGAGGGGGAATGTGGTGGGGACGTGCATCCCTTCCTGCACTCTTGCCCCTGACCTGCTCTCTTCTCCCCACTCAGGCGACTGAAACGTCGCCAGATATACGTGATCAGCACTGTTGCGCGCCCCGTTCCCCTGGAGCATTATCTCTTCACGGGGAACAGCCCCAAGACCCAGGGGGAGCTCTTTCTGTTGCTGGACTCCCGAGGCGCCTTCCACACAAAGGGGTAAGCTGGAGATGGGGCAGAGTCAGCGCCGTGACCCCAGGCGTGACTGTGATCACCGACCCGCCCCGTGTCCCAGGTACTATGCCGCTGTGGAGGCCAAGAAGGAGCGGATGAGCAAACATGCCCAGACTTTTGGGGCCAAGCAGCCCACGCATCAGGGGGGGCCCGCACAGGTGAGAACTGGCAGGCTTTGTACCTGCTACCACCTGTTTCAACTCTGTCCATTCTTCCTGCGTTCTCCAGAGGTTTGGACTTGAGCTTTGAATACTGTCCAACTTGACATGGCTTCACTTCCCCTTGCTTTGGCCCTGACTAGTTCAGGGACTCAGCCTTTGCCCCTTTCTGCCCCCTTTTGCAGGACCGCGGTGTGTACCTGTCCCTTCTGGCCTCCCTCCGCACCCGCGCGCAGCTGCCTGTGGTGGTGTTCACCTTCTCCCGGGGTCGCTGTGATGAGCAAGCCTCGGGCCTCAACTCCCTTGACCTCACCACAAGTTCAGAGAAGAGTGAGATTCACCTCTTCCTGCAGCGTTGCCTTGCCCGCCTCCGTGGCTCTGACCGCCAGCTGCCCCAGGTATGGATGGGGGTCTTGGAGGCTGGTTGGGAGAGGATTCTCTACCACCTTCTTCCTGACCATGGGCCTTGGCTTCTTGCAGGTCCTGCACATGTCCGAACTTCTGCACCGCGGCCTGGGTGTGCACCACAGTGGCATCCTGCCTATTCTTAAAGAGATTGTGGAGATGCTCTTCAGTCGAGGCCTGGTCAAGGTACACGCACTGGTAGAAGGGGGACTCCTCAGCACTTGCTGCTCGCTCCAGGGCTGCCCGGAGGGTGGAGGGGCAAGGCTTTAGACAAGACAGTGCAGTGGTTAAGAACTTGGGCTCTGGGTCCAGACTGCCTGCGTGTGAATCCCCGCTCCACTACTTACTCACTGTGGGACCTCAGGCAAATTCCTTCATCTTCCTGAGCTTTAGCTTTCCTGTCTTAAAATGGGGGTACACAAGATAGGTATGGCAGTATTCGGAAGAGAAACCCAAAAAGTTAGTCATTAGAAAAATGCAATTTAAAATACTCAACAAGAAATGACTTTACAGCCACAAGACTGCTAACATTTAGGAAACTGGTGAATGCCAGGTGTTGCCAGATGTCGGAGATGATGGGATTATAGGAACCCTCATATAGGTGTAGCCTGTCTGGAGGGCACCCTGGCATTCTTGAGGCAAAACTATGTATAATATACTCCTAAATTCTGTTTCTGGATATATAATGCAAAGAAGTTCCTACCCTGGTCTGTGAGTGAAAATGTCCACTCTTCTTTCTTTTGTTGGCTATAATCTTGTGGTAGGGTGCTGGTGGCACCAAGGTGCCATCACCGGAAGAGTGGTAGGGCATTGTCAGGGGCACGCCCCACATTGCTAGGCAGCCCTGGGCAACAGTGGATTTGGTATAACCACAGGCGCTGGGATGGGTATTGAAAACACTGTGGCAGAAAAGAAAACATGAGATGCATGACTGCTGTTATGTTATTATTACTTTTCATTTGAGTACAGTTGACACACACAGCGTTACATTAATTTCGGATATAAAACATGGTAGTTCTTTTTCTGATTATACAGTAGACGTAATTTTACCTGGTATGCTGTGCTTACCACAAGTGTAACTCCCGTCTGTCACTATCCATTGCTGCTATTAGTATCATTGGCTATATTCCTTATGCTAAACATAAGGGTGCATCATTTTTAAATTTTTTTAGTGAGTTGTGGGAGAGGGGCAGTGGGAGAGAGAATCTTAAGCAGGCTCCATGCCCAGCACAGAGCCCAACACAGGGCTGATAGGGCTTGATCTCACAACCCTGAGATCACGACCTGAGCCAAAATCGAGTCGGACGCTTAACCAACTGAACCACCCAGGCATCCTATCATTTATTTCTTGATTTAGGGTATAACTGCCTTAAAATGTGGATTATAAATTCATGCACTCAGAATAGGGTACAATCTGCAAGAATATAATCACAGAGAAAGATACTCTACGCTGGGATGATTGATGGTGGAGGGATGGGAGTGAGCTATGGGGGTTACAAGAAAAGAAGTAGAGGGGTGCCCAGGTGGCTCAGTCTGTTAAGCGTCTGCCTTCAGCTCAGGTCATGATCCCAGGGTCCTGGGATCGAGCTGCATTGGGCTCCCTGCTCAGCGAGGAGTGTGCTTCTCCCTCTCCCTCTGCCTGCCGTACCCCCTGCTTATTCTCTCTCTCTCTCTGTCAAATAAATAAATAAAATCTTAAAAAAACAAAGTAGATAGTTAAATAGATAAAACGACAAAAATACAGTGCTTGCACTGTGATTGGCCCTGAAAGTTAAATGAGATCCTGCGAGTTAACTGTCTGGGACTTAGCCTCGGCTACAAAGTAAGGTGCACTTGGCTAGGGTGGGGTGTGTATTGCACCACTTTGCGGAAGCTCTCTTCCCCCATTCCAGGTCTTGTTTGCCACAGAGACTTTTGCCATGGGTGTAAATATGCCTGCCCGAACAGTGGTGTTTGACTCCATGCGGAAGCATGATGGCTCCGCCTTCCGGGACCTGCTCCCTGGAGAGTATGTGCAGATGGCAGGCCGGGCGGGCCGGAGGGGCCTGGACCCCACCGGCACTGTCATCCTGCTCTGCAAGGGCCGTGTGCCTGAGATGGCAGACCTGCACCGCATGATGATGGTGAGCCGGGGTGGGGTGGGCTGAGCTGGGAGGGCCCCGACTCCGGGCACTGGCCCAATTCTCTCTTCCAGCCCTCTTCCCCTCCCCTTTCTTTGCACAGTTGACCCTTGAACAGTGTAGGGTTAGGGGCACTGACCTCCTGCACAGTCAGATAGCCACGTACAACTTCTGACTCCTGGAAAACTTAACTATTAATAGTGTATACTGTTGGCCTGAAGCCTTACTGGTAATGGACGATCAACACATATGTATGTTACATGTATTACGTGTTATGTTCTTACAATAAAGCAACAGATAAGAAAATGTCATGAAGGAACTTATAAGAAAGAAAATACAGGACTATACAATATTTACTGAAAGAAATTCATGCATAAATGAACCCATGAAGTTCAAACCCATGGTGTTCGAGGGTCAACTGTACTTTTTTCTTTTGCCTGGGAGAAATCAAGGTCAGAGTGAGCAGATCTGAGGATTAGACTGAATATCATTTCTAGTCTATTGTCAGTGTGAAGACAGAGCCAGGTAGGACCTTTGAGAGTCTCTTTAGTTTTCTTCCCTTATTTTGCAGAGGTGAGTAAGTGGTTTGTCTAGGGTCCCATGGTTGCAGAGAGGGGACAAGATCTGCTGGGAGTAGAACTGGTCCCTAAGGGGCTGGCTGGGGGGCAGCTGGTCCCCACCCCCCACCCCTGGCTCCGTCTCACTGGGTTCTCTGACCCGGCCCAGGGGAAGCCATCACAGCTACAGTCCCAGTTCCGACTCACATATACCATGATACTGAACCTGCTGCGGGTGGATGCCCTCAGGGTGGAGGACATGATGAAGAGGAGCTTCTCCGAGTTTCCATCCCGCAAGGACAGCAAGGTGAGGAGGTTGGGATGACCAGTATACTGGGCAGGCCGTTGGGACAAGGGAAGCTGGGCTGGGAAGGGGCGGACATCTGGAGACCAGGGGTGCACGTGGGGAGGGTGGGACACTGGGGACTGTCCTTTCACACCTTCCCCCACTTCGCCCCAGGCCCATGAACAGGCTCTAGCTGAACTGACCAAGAGACTAGGGGCCTTGGAGGAACCTGACACAACTGGCCAATTGGTGGACCTGCCTGAGTATTACAGCTGGGGGGAGGAACTGACAGAGACCCGGAGCCTGATCCAGGTGAGTGTTGTGGGGGTGATGAAGAAAGGGGGGAAGAGAATGCAACACTCTGGGTGCTCCTGAACCTAATCCCAGCCTAGTCTCTGTGTCCGTGATGCTTCCTTCTCTCTCCTCACTCTTCAGCGGCGCATCATGGAGTCTGTGAATGGGCTCAAGTCTCTCTCAGCGGGAAGGGTAGTGGTCGTGAAGAATCAGGAGTATCACAACACATTGGGTGTGATCCTGCAGGTGAGGGCAATGGAAACTTGGACCCCGGAGGGAGTGGGGTTGAATGGGGAAGGAGTTGGGTTGGGAGGAGGGAGGAAGGAACCTCATCCCCATCTTCCCCACTTGGCTGGGGGCAGTTGTAGTCACAATGGTATACTCATATGCGTTCTTGCTCTCCTTTCCTGTTGTTACCACTCTGTGCCTACCTCCTTGTCCCCTCCCGAAGACTGTTTTGACTTGGTTACCAGTCCATACTGGTGGGCTCTGCAGTTGCTTCATGATCACTGCCCGAGGGTGGGGATCTGCTCCCCATCTTTGATCTCCGCTCCTCACGTTGCCCTGGCCCGGCCTCCCCCATCTACCGTAGGTCTCCTCGAACTCCACCAGCAGGGTATTTACAACCCTGGTCTTGTGTGATAAGCCTGTGTCTGAGGACCCACAGGAGAGGGCACCAGCCACCCCAGATGTGCCCTACCCCGATGATCTTGTGGGGTTCAAGCTGTTCCTGCCTGAAGGTGAACATGGGGCAGATGTCCGGGTTCCTGACAGCAGTGTGGGCTGCTTGCCTGGGTTCATGGTAGTGTTTGGTCCTGCTCTCCCCTTTTCACAGGACCTTGTGACCACACAGTGGCCAAGCTCCAGCCAGGAGATGTGGCCGCCATCACCACCAAGGTTCTCCGGGTGAATGGGGACAAGATCTTGGAGGACTTCAGCAGGAGGCAGCAACCAAAATTCAAGTCAGGGATGCTGGGGGGGATCCTTTTCCTGGGGAGGGACCATGTAACAGGGTGTGGAGAGGTGCGGCTGGGGTGTAGGGGCTTCTGTGGAAGAAAAGACTCTGCTCTAGGTTTCAAGACTTTGCTCCTTCCTCAGGAAGGATCCTCCCATTGCAGCCGTGACCACTGCTGTGCAGGAACTGCTGCGTCTGGCTCAGGCCTACCCAGCGGGACCTCCTACCCTTGACCCTGTCAATGACCTGCAGCTTAAGGATGTATCAGTGGTGGAGGGGGGGCTCCGAGCCCGGAAGCTGGAGGAGCTGATCGGCGGTGCTCAGTGTGTGCATAGCCCCCGTTTCTCTGCCCAGGTAGGGTCCTGGATGCCAGCTCCCAAGCTGAGGTGGGGGTGGGGGGTGGGTTTCCCTTCTGGACCCCTGTACACTGGCCAGCCCCATCTCTGCCCTTGTCCTTGGTGCCCTCCTGCCCTGGGGCATGGGGAAGGCTAATGTGCTTCTGCTGGTGGCTCTCTGCAGTACCTGAAGCTGCAGGAGCGCGTGCAGATACAGAAGGAGATGGAACGACTACGCTTCCTGCTGTCGGATCAGTCACTGCTGCTCCTCCCAGAGTATCACCAGCGAGTAGAGGTCGGAGGGGCAGCAGTGGGGGGTGCGGGGCTAGTGAGGGAGAAGATAGCAGGCTCCCAACACCTACCATCTTTCTTTAGGTGCTCCGAACCCTGGGTTATGTAGATGAGGTGGGCACGGTGAAGCTGGCAGGGCGGGTGGCTTGTGCCATGAGCAGCCATGAGCTGCTCCTCACTGAGCTCATGTTTGACAACGCTCTGAGTGCCCTGCGGCCGGAGGAGATTGCAGCCCTCCTCTCCGGCCTGGTCTGCCAGAGCCCTGGGGACCCTGGGGAGCAGCTCCCAAACACCCTCAAACAGGTATGGGACACCCACCCCACTTCTCCCCCTTGGCTGTGGTGTTCCCAATTCCCATCCCTGGGTGTTCTCCAGGTGACCCCTCCAGCCCTGTTAAGTGCCCCTAAGAGCTGGGATGCCACCTTCCTTGACCTGGGACTCCCCACCCCTGGAGAAGGCAGGGTCTGAGCCTCTCCTTCCCCATTTGCAGGGAGTTGAACGTGTCCGGGCTGTGGCCAAGCGGATTGGTGAGGTCCAGGTGGCCTGTGGCTTGAACCAGACAGTGGAGGAATTTGTGGGGGAGCTGAATTTTGGGCTTGTCGAGGTTGTGTACGAGTGGGCCCGGGGCATGGTGAGTCACTGGGGTTTTGTGGGTGGCAGGATGGGGAGAGGCTGCCCAGGTCTTCCACATTCAGTCCTCACCCTGCTTCCTTCACAGCCTTTCTCCGAGCTGGCGGGGCTGTCGGGGACCCCTGAGGGCCTGGTGGTCCGCTGCATCCAGCGCCTGGCTGAGATGTGTCGCTCACTGAGGGGGGCAGCCCGCCTTGTAGGTGAGCCTGTATTAGGTGCCAAGATGGAGACAGCAGCTACCCTGCTACGGAGGGACATCGTCTTTGCAGCCAGCCTGTACACTCAGTGAATGCCCTCTGTGTAAAAATATAGTAATAAAACAGTAAGCCACCTGTGTGTGTACTGGAGGTGTTGGGCAGGGTCGACTCAGGCAAAAGACACAGCAAGAAGAACCACCTAGAAGTATGCTTTTATCTGTGCACGCAGAGACAGGACCAGCCCTTTCAAGGTCTCAGTCTTTGGGGGAAGGTGTCTTGGGGGCTGATGGGAGGTCCCGGGTCATGGCTTCCACGTACCACGTGGGCAGGAAGGCGTAGGGTGCATCTTGATGTTTAGACACTGTGACTGGGCTGCCAGGCTCCCAGGAGAAGAGATAGACAAGCCTAGGGGGCACATGGAGTCACAAGTTGAGGGCTGGAGGAGAGCTCCGGGGACCCAGGGGGCAGGGACAGAGCTGAAAGCCTCACCTGGGGTCATCCTGGACAACTGTGTTCTGGGCAAAGCTAAGGAAGGCAGCACAGAAGTTCATGCACACAGAGGGATTCCAGCCATCACGGTCATTCTAGAGAGGGCCGAGGAGAAGGGAGAAGACAGGCAGTGAGGGGGCGGGGAGGGGAAGATGGACTGCAGCCGGGAACACTGGACCTGTGGCCCTGGTGTGGGGGATGCAGGTGGGAGCTGTGACACCGCTGCCTTACCCTGACATACTCGAACATCTCCATGGTAGGAAAGGTCTTGAGGGAACAGACGAAACCCTCTGGGTTACGGAAGCCAGCAACGACGTTTGGGACCCCCAAAAGGAATGACTGAGCCCACCATTTTAGGAGCTTATGTCTGTCAGGAAAGGCAAGGGGTCAGTAGGACCCTTCCTCCACCCTCCAGCTTCTCTCAGGTCCCTTTTCCAGCTGTCTTGTTCTGGGCTCTCACCCTACCCAACCCCATTCTGAACCTGTAGAAGTTTCTCCAGTGGCCAGGCCTGTGCATCTCCTTGGAGGTCTTGAGCTCCACATAGCAGGCAGGGGGCTGTGTGCATGGGGCCCGGGGGTCCATGCAGTCTACCTCCCCTGAGAAGAGCAGACGGTGGTTTCCCAGGCGACTGCGTAGCACAGAGCAGAAGGCCACATTGGTGTTGACCTCCCCGGAGGGATCCGGGAAGCTTCCAGGTTTGTCTGCACAAGGAGAGAAATGGCAACAAGGGTGGGGGCTTTCAATCTCCCGGGAAGAGGGTGTGGGCTACAGAGCAAGGGCAACTCTCACCTGCACACATGTACTGTTCAAACTTGTACCCCATGTACATAAGCTCCCGGAGGAGGGGTGGCCGGGCAAGCCTCTGGGCCCGAGCTGCTGGTGTCTCTACTTCACTCAGGTACAGTGTCCCCTGGAAGCGGGAGGCCGCCAGCTGCCAGCCCTCCTGCTGCTCATACGGTGTCGTCAGCAATTTTGTCAGGTGCCCCCGCCATGTCACTATGGCCCCTGCCAGCCAGCCTGGACCCCTAAGAGGGAGGAGTTAGAAGCATTAGCTTAGATGATTTCCCCAAAGACCCTACGTTCCTTCTAAAGACTGAACTCACTCCAGCTTAGGGAGTAGGCGCAGATCTCTAGATCTGTGTGCTGTACTTTGCTCACCCCTCCAGCTTGCCTCGGTGATCCAGGAGCCAGCGCAGCAGGTGGTCCAGCCCCTCTTGGAGCTCCTCATCCCTGGGTTGGTATCGATCAGGGTATCCATCTCTGAGGTCAAAATTGGGGCCTTGGTCATTGGTAGGGGGTGGGCTGTAGTAGCGCAAGGCTTGAGCATCTCCGTGATACTGGCGTTGTGCATCCAGGGAGAAACAGCCCAGTTCGGAAGGGCGCCCATAGAAAGGAAAGGGCCCAGAATAGAGGGCAGGGTCTGTGGGCAGCGAGGATCCTGGGCTGGTGAGTTTGTTCCGAGGCTCAGTTACCTCTATCTTCTCTGATTTCCTCTTGTTCTCTCTGCGATCCATGAGGTCCTTAGAACTGGAGGTTGGGAAGTTATCCTTTCACAGAGGAGCCCTGGAAAAGGGAGACTCTGGGTTAGGACTAGGCGAGCCTACTGGTGGCCAGGCTCTGGCCCTGGAACAGAACCAAGGCCAGGTGCATATCCCACCTTTTCCCTTGCCCTATACCCCCGCCTCCAGATGCTCCAAACGCAGTGAGCTGAGGAAGGCTGTCCGGGCTCAGAGCAAGGATCTGATTGTCCCAAAGCCCGCCAACCTCGACCTCCACCTCCGCGGAGCTAAAGCGACAAGGCAGGTACGTCCAGAAGACGGGGTGGCACGCAAAGGTGGTTTTCCGCCCTCCAAGACGCAATCGTGCAGCGACAGTGGCGGGCAGAACCCTCAGCGGCGCCGGGTGGGGGGCGCTTCACGCCGCCGCCCACGCGTTCCGGGCCCTGAGAGACCGCGGAGGGAGCCGATCCCGGCAGGCGTGCGGCGGTGCTCCTCCCCCGCCGGCTGAAAAGGCAAGTTGACGCCTCTTCGGTCCCACGTCATCCTTCTTCCGCCGGGCGGACCGGCCTCGCGGGAGCCTGACGTCACTGCTCTGCTCCGGAAGACTCTGTCTCCTTGGCCCCTTGTCTCAACGTCGACCTCTTCCCCGGCCGCCTGACATCCCGGGATATGAGCCGGAAGAGACAGCGCCTGGTCCCGGACGCCTTTGGGCTGAAGAGGCGGCGGGAGCGAGGACAGGCAGAGGCGGATCCTCTGAGGGGCGAGTCGGGTAAGCGCGGTCGCCCGGGGGCGAGACGGGGAGCGGCGGGCGGTGGGAGAACGGCGCCCCCCGCCCTCCTTCCCGCAGCAGTGACGGGGTCTCTCCGCCCAGGGTCGGCGCGCGCGGCGGTCGCCGAGCTGGTGCAGCTGTTCCCGCGAGGCCTGTTCGAGGACGCGCTGCCGCCCATCGCGCTGAGGAGCCAAGTGTACAGCCTCGTGCCGGACCGGACGGTGGCCGACCGGCAGCTGGTGAGCGGCGTCGGAGCGACGGACGGAAGCAGCTTCCCGGCCTCGCGGGCGCTCCCGAGGGTCCCCATCACTCAGAAGCTAAGTGGGTCCGCCGGCCCTCGGCCACTCAGCGGGCGTTCGGGCTCTCTGGGCCGGTCCCTGCGGGGCCAAGGAAAATGCCACAGACCCTGTTAGAAGACCCAGCGGCAGTAGGGAGCATGCCACATCGTGCAAGTGGAAGAGCGACTCTTGGGAAAACGGAGTCATCGGGCACAGTTGGAGCTTTACAGCGCTGGGAATGCACGCGGGCGTCAGGTCGCGGCAGGCCTTGTGCGGCAGTGGTGTTTCTGCCTTAACAGGGAAGGCGATAAGCTAGCAGAGAATGTTAACCAGGAGAGGGAACGCTGTGTTGCGTGGATTGGAGGGAGTGAGATGAGACGGGGAGATCAGTGAGGAAGATACTGCATCGGAGAACTGGTGAAGGCCTAAATGAAGGGAGAGCAGTAGGGAGGGCGAGGGTGGGTGAAGGTGAGGGGAGTGGGGCAGAGGGAGGAGTCCAGGAAGAGTCAGATTTTCTGGATGATGGGGATTGAGTAGTTGGTGGAGTGAATAGAAGAGGAGGGCACTGAGTTTTTGGGGCGGATGATAGGTTTGATTTTGTCCAAGTTGGAGGTGCATGGGGAGTATCCAAAGACAAGTGTGTAGTGGACAGTTGGATATGAGGGACTGGAGAGAATTCTGGGCCAGTGATACTAGATTTGGAGTGGTTGAGGTATGAGCAGTGGTCCAGTCTGTGGATGTGGGTGAGATTGGGTAGGAAGAGTGAGTAGAGAAGTAATTTGTAATCTTTTTACAAACTTTAAAAGATAATGAAAGTTATGACTCTTCTCACAAAAATGTATACGTGCCACATACATACAGGATGTATGTGCATTTTGTTGGGGGAAGGGACATTGTTTCATGGGTCCTCTGAGGTCCAGGGTTAAGGACCTCGAGCTTAGAGTGAAAGGGCCAAATCTGCAAAGCTGAGAGATACCCACCTTCAAGGCAGTCCTGAGTTCTGCCTGTGTCAGAATTATCTGGGCTGCTTATTCAAAAATAAAGGTTCCTGGGACTTAGCTAAAGTTAATAGATGCAGATCTTTTGAGTGTAGAACCTGGGCATCTACATTTTGAATTACTATCTCAAGTGATTCTTCCTTAAGATTTGGGACCCATTGATGTGAGGGGAAAGCATAGGAAGAGGAGTCTCTGGAAGAAGCTGAGAAGGAATTGTCGGAGTTAGGAGGAACCATGGAAGAGGCCTATTGAGAAATCACATAGATTGTCAAGGAGGTGGAGTAGCTGGCAGTGTTAGAACCCGTGATTTAAGGCAGTGGTTGGTATAGGGATTAAGTAAAATAATATCCAAAATCTGTCCATTGGATTTAGCAGGTGGAAGATTAATGGCAACCTGTCAGGATGAAAAGAGGAAAGGAAAGGAAGATGGAGACTAGCTCCACTGTCCTGAGGAAGTGAGTTAGATGGAACCACTCCTTATAGACTATTTGTTGTTTTTTTTTTTTTTTTTAATTTATTTATTTGTTAGAGAGAGAGCGAGCGAGCACAGGCAGACAGAGTGGTAGGCAGAGGCAGAGGGAAAAGCAGGCTCCCCGCGGAGCAAGGAGCCCGATGTGGGACTCGATCCCGGGATGCCGGGATCACGACGTGAGCCGAAGGCAGCTGCCTAACCAACTGAGCCACCCAGGCATCCCCTATTTGTTGTTTTTTTAATTTACTGATGTTAGCCTAAATTTTAAAAAAGCTTTAAAAATGCATAAAAGAAAATATAAACACAGACACAATTAAAAAATGTTCATAAAGCAGATATCCATTTAACCACAACCCAAGGCCAACTATAGCTACATACATCAATCTCCAGTCAAAAGGACTTAATGTCCCTTGGTGGTAACTATGGTCCTAACTGGTATGATAATCGTTCCCTTGGTTTGCTTTATACCATCTGTGTGATTACCTGTAAATGACATAGCTTAGTTTTATCCATTTTTGACCTTGATATAAACAAAATCATACTGTATATATGTATGTACTATATTTATATCTTGTTTCATTAGGAAAATACTTCTGAAATTCTCAGTTTCAATAGTTCCGTAGCAATAGTTCATTTATTTTCATAGATTTCTATTTTGTGAATATGTCTCATTTTGTTCTAGTGAAAAAAAAATGTTTCTAGGCAATCTATCATCTGAAGTTTCAAATTTATTGGCATAAAATTTGTAGTCTCATTTTATTGTTTATTGGTTGTGTAGCATTGACCCTTTTCTCATTCTTTATAATGATTATCTCTGCTTTTTCTAGTCCACCCATCCCTCCCCCACAACCATTTTCTTGGTCAGTCTCACCAGTGGCTTATCAATTTTAATAGTCTTATCAATAGCTTTGTTGTTTTCTTGTACACATATTTTCTATTTTATTAGTGTTTATCCTCCACTGTTGTGTTTATTTTACTTTTTTCTGATTAATTTCATCCTCTCTTCACTTCTAATATATGCGTGTCAAGTTGTAGTTTATCTTAGTCATGTGCAGATAGATAGATAGATAGATAGATAGATAGATATAGTTTTGGTATATATTTTTGGCTACCATTCAGTTTAAAATATGTTCTAACTTCTTTTGTCATGTTTTTTCTTGGACCGAGGGTTGATTAGGAATGTATGTCTTAATTTTAATCTGTCTTTAATTTTAACGTATGTGTGCGTTTTCATATTACCTACTTGTTACTGATTTCTGACACAAAAGATACTGTGGTCAGAGAACATACACAATATGATTTTAGTTATTTGAAGTTTATTGAGACTTGTTTTGTGCTATGTGTTCAGTTTTGCTAAATATTCTATATATATTTGAAGAGAATGTGTATTTTTCAGTTATTATTTTCTTAGTAACTAAAGTTAATGCAAGTTATTTCCTTATTCTTATTTGTTCTATGAGTTTATGAGAGGTGGATTAATTAACTTTTGTGATTATGGATTTGCTAGTATCTTTTCAAATATTTTCCCTACCTTCTCACCTTCCCTCACCCAAAGTCTTGGCTGTTATTTCCTTGAAGGCAGGGCACATGTCTTAATCACTATCTTATTTTAGTGTCTGGCTTATGATTGGAAAATATATATTGATTGCTTGATAGTCAGCTGATGAGGTGGGTGGATGGGAAGGTGGGTAACTAATTTGAAAAGACTATTTAGTAATCCACCTGATTCTCTCCCCACAGTTTTTTCTTTGCTTAGAGAAAAATTCCCAGTGTTGGCAATAAAATATCCCTGCCCAAAAGTGCCCAGAATATATCAGAGTATCTTACCCTGATACCCTTCTTTTTACTCCCATCTCTCTGGAGACAGAAGGAGCTTCAAGAGCAGGGGGAGATCAGAGTCATCCAGCTGGGCTTTGACTTGGACGCCCATGGAATTATCTTCACTGAGGACTACAGGACCAGAGTGCGTGTAACTGTGTGTGTGTGTCATAGGGTGTGGGGGACAAGCAGGGAAGTTGGAGAATGGAAATAAAAAGAGACAATTTTTCCACTCTGTGTGTTACAGAGAGGACACAGAGCTCTGGTACGTAGTAATATAAAGGAGAAGAAAAGGAGGTAGAAGGACATGAACAAAAGGGAAAACGGGAGGAGGACTATCCTGGAGGTGGTCAGTAGAGGCTGAGGTTAGGGCCAGACCGCATCTCTCATCTCTGGTTCCAGGTCCTCAAGGCCTGCGATGGCCGACCATATGCTGGGGCAGTGCAGAAGTTTCTGGCTTTGGTACTTCCAGCTTGTGGGGACCTTAGCTTCCAGCAAGACCAAATGACACAGACCTTCGGCTTTAGGGACCCAGAGATCACGTAAGACTTGGGGAAACAACAGAGCTCAGACATCTGAGACTTCCTGCGTCCATCCAGTTCTATCCAGCTTTGTCCTTTTGGTGAACCTGCCAAAAAGATAGATGGACTCTTCTTTTTAGGAAAATGACCTTAATTTGTGCTCCACCCACAAGAGAGGAGGCCTGTTTTTATCTGAGTCCTTGGAAAGAGCCCTAGTCTAGAATTCAAGAGATCTGGGTGACTAATCCAATGAATTTAGAGGCCTGGCAGGCACCATAAATGCCTGCTGTGAACCCTGCTGAGACTAAGAGAATTGAGAGTGGTAGGAGCCTGGATGCCCCTAAAACCTACATTAAAAAGCAGTGACCAGACAAGGGCGAAGTAAAGATTCCATTTCAGGGGGCCTTATCTGGCTCAGGCTCCCTATTTTGTAACCCAGGGCAAATGTGAAAGCATTTTATAAACTTTTTAGTAAGACATGGGGGGAGCCATGGTGAGGTATGTGTCGGCAGAGGCAGGAGCCCAGAAGAAAGGCCCTTGTTTCACCCCTGGGGTTGGGTCGAGGCTGTGTCAGGGCATGTGGTCAAGGAGGGCTTCTAGGAGCAGAAGGTGATTTAGTTGAACAAGTAATAATAACGCAAAAGAAAGTGGGGGGAAAGAAAAAGTAGGGGCGGGGGACAATCCAAGTAGAGGAATGGAAGCAAGGCCGGGCACTGAACAGCAGGGTGGGAACAGAGAACCACTCCAGGGTGGGCTTCTGTTCCTTAGTCCCCTTGTATGGTTGCCCATTTGGGGAGACTGTCCAAGCATCAGTGGGCAGGAATAGGATTCTCAGAGCTCAACTCTTCTCTCTCCTGGCTTCCTACCCTCCTTAGGCAGCTAGTGAATGCTGGAGTGCTCACTGTCCGAGATGCTGGGAGTTGGTGGCTGGCTGTGCCTGGCGCTGGGAGATTCATTAAATATTTTGTTAAAGGTATTCTATCTGCATCTCAAGCCTTCACCCGCTTAAGAACACCTTTGGGTAGTTTCTCGGGGCCCAGGCCTTATTCACCTTTCCCCTCTTCTGTGCCATTTCTCCTCCAGGGCGCCAGGCTGTTCTTGGCATGGTCCGGAAGGCCAAGTACCGGGAGCTACTCCTGTCAGAGCTCTTGGGCCGGCGGGCACCTGCCGCGGTGCGACTCGGCCTCACCTACCACGTGCATGACCTCATTGGGGCCCAGCTGGTGGACTGGTGAGTCTCTCTCACCCCCCAGCCTCTGGCAGATCACCAAGCAGTGACCCAAGGTTGGATTCCCTCTGCCATATACCAGGCCAAGCTCTGAGTTTTCCCGACTTTAGGCCTGGGTATCTGGCTCCAGCCTCATCTTTCTTTTGCAGTGTCTCCACCACTTCTGGAACTCTCCTCCGCCTTCCAGAGACATGAGGATTCTCCTCGTCATTGCATACCTCCCCAGAGTGGGGTGAGAGGGGCCCAGGAGTACTGCCCAGTGGTGGCTGAGACAGGGTCACCTTGGCAAGGCGTGGGAGCCCGGATGAGTGTTGGCCTTGCTTCTGCTCAAAGGGTCAGATGTGATTGCTGCTGTTTACCTGGGCTCTGACCCAGTGGTGGGGTTTGGGCAATGCTTCTCTGCCCTTCCGTGGAAGTGGAGACAGAAAGCAGGCCAAGGCCATGGCTGTTGCCTTTCTTGTAGCAAAGTCTGCTGTCACTCTCTTGGGATAGGAAGACGGGATTTCTGGGGAGGCTGGTGAGGGAGGGCAGAGTCCTCTGTCCTATATGTCGAGGTAAAACTGCCAAATAAAGTACTTCCGCCTGTGCGATTCCCTGGATGTCTTTGTTTAATGTGATGTGTATCTGGGCGCCTCGTTTGCGGGTAGAGTTAAAGCCAGATTTGAGCCTGAGCTTTGCCTCGTTGTTCAGAGACAAAAGGACACTGAGGTCAATTCTCCCTATGGGAGGTAAAGGTATACCTGATCTAAACAACAGAATTTCTGTTAGGGCCTGCACAAAGCAAAGGTCTGGTATCGTTCAGGTTTTGTGGGGGTTGTAGTTAGAGATAAGCATCTTGTACCTTGCTTTGTAAAGATTTTTATGAAGGAGCTTGTGTCTCCAACCATGTACTGAGCTACATTGAACTATGCCCACACATACTGGAGAATGTGTGTGTGTGTGTATGTGCGTGTGTATGTATGTGCCCCCAGATACACCCAGTAGGGAGGCTGCCCGGGGCACTGGGATGAGAGGGGTTAACACAGAAGGACAGAACATAACTTTGGGCCATGATTTCCTCATTCCCTCAGAGACCCAGGTGTCCCGGGTGTTGTCCTCCCTCCCCCTGCCCCTACTAAATACTGGGCCTGGGGCCAGTTGCATTTCTTGCCTGTCACATGGTTTCCCGGCTGTGCTGGGCCAGGGGAGGAGCAAGTTCCAGAGTCAAATCTGCTCTAAGCCCAGGGTTGACCAGAGAGGAGCAGGCAGGCAGACGGGTCTGATCCCTCTTGGGTCCTCCAGCCATGAGGCTCCTCTGGGGGCTGATCTGGGTGACCAGCTTCTTCACCTTATCCCTGCAGAAGCCCAGGTCCTGGAAGAAGGACACTAGTGCTTGAGTGGGACAGGGCTGGTGATGGGAGAGCCGACATGGGGGACGTGATGGAGGAATGAGGGATGGAGGGGCCCAGGGGCGCTGAATGCGGACCCCTTCCTGTTCTCCCTAGGTTGCTCCTGTTTTCGCCTTCTGTGGTTCACTTGGGGGTCCCCCTCTCAGTGAGGATGCAGCTCGAGAATGTTCCCCAGGGACAAGTAGTGACAGGATCAGTGTTCCTGAGAAACCCATCCAACTTGAATGCCGTCTGCTCCCCAAAGGTGGACTTTTCCCTCAGCTCAGAAAAAGACAACGTAGACCTTAGCCTCCAGGTAACTAGCCTCCACTCCCTTCTACTGCTTCTTAGTCACTCTCACCGTGCTCCCCTCTGTCTTCTAAGTGTTTGGTCATCTCATTGGCCTACCTCCTCTCTCTTCTCCCCCAACTCCCCACACTGTTACCTTTTCTGTTTCTGTCTCCATCTCTGGCTTTTTCCTTCTGCTCTGTTTCTGACCTGCTCCCTCTGCCTCCTGACAGATCTCCCCGAGAGATGCAGAGATCTGTGGCCTCTACCGCCTCCTCCGTGGCCCCGAGGTCCAGCTGGTGGCCCAGTCACCATGGCTGAAGAACTCTCTGTCTAGAAAGACAGACATTCAGGGCGTCAACCTGCTCTTCTCCTCTCGCCGGGGACACCTCTTTCTGCAGACCGACCAGCCCGTTTATAACCCTGGCCAGCGGGGTGAGTCGGACCCCAGGGCCTCTGCCTTTGGCTCCCAGCCTGCTCAAGGCATGTTTGGTATCCCGTGAGACAGTCTGAACGGTGCCACACAGGAAGGCTGCTTGGCAAATATCTGTTGCCCTTCCCCTTGCTCCCTGGAAGCGGTGGGGGCCGAGGCCCACCTTTGCAGATGGATTCCTGCTCATCTCTTGCCCTTCTCTCCCAGTTCGATACCGGATCTTTGCTCTGGATCAAAAGATGCGCCCATCCTCTGACACCCTTACAGTCACAGTGGAGGTGAGTCCCTGACCTCTCTGACCTTGATCAGCAGGGCTGCTGATCTGACCTCCCATCCATGACCGCTTCTACTCCCACTGCAGAACTCTCATGGCCTCCGTGTGCGGAAGAGGGAAGTGTACACTTCCTCCATCTTCCAGGATGACTTTGTGATTCCCGATATCTCAGAGTGAGCTCCCCCGACCTGGTGATGGTCCCTCCTGTGCCCATCTCCCGTGGCTCTCTGCCTCCAGCACCCAGTCAGACCTTGAGCCGCTCTCATAGCTCTGGTTTTCCCCCAGTCAGTCCTCTGGCTCTCCATGGGCCTCTTGCACAAGCGGGCTGAGTCCCTCCCCCATTCGTAGGCCAGGGACATGGAGGATCTCAGCCCGGTTCTCAGATGGCCGAGACTCTAACAGCAGTACCCAGTTTGAGGTGAAGAAATATGGTGAGAGCTGGAGATGGTGCGGGACGAGCATCTCCTTTCCTGAAGGAGATATGGATAGAAGGGGAGGCGGTGGGGCAGGGCAGGGGCAGGGAGGTATGGGTGCCACAGCCCCAGGGGAAGTCTTTGAAGGGTTCTTTCGCTAGTCTGACCTGCCACCCCTTCACCTTGGGTCAGTCCTTCCTAACTTCGAGGTGAAGATTGTTCCTGGAAAGCCCTACATCCTGACAGCGCCTGGCTTTCTCGATGAGATCCAATTAGACATCCAGGCCAGGTAACTCTCCCGTCCTCCATGTCCTCCATGTGGGGCACCCAGGATTCCCCATTCAGTCTGAAGGAGCTGTGAAGCCCTGCCTCCCCGCGCCGCCCCCCGCCCCCACCTTGAGACTTTGGCCTTATTTCCTAGACCCACCCTCTTCCTGTTCTCTCTGGCGGCAGGTACATCTACGGGAAGCCAGTGCAAGGGGTGGCGTATGTGCGCTTCGGGCTCCTGGGTGAGGATGGTGATAAGACTTTCCTTCGGGGGCTGGAGAATCAGACTAAGGTAGGAGGGAGAGTGGGGGTGTGGGGGAGAGGAGGAGAGTGTCGGGGAGGGGAGGAAAGTGTGGGGGAGGGGAGGAGGGTGTCAGGGTGGGGAGGAGGGAGACAAATCTCACCCCAGGCCCTGTTTTTTTTTCGCTCCAGCTGGTAGATGGCCAGTGCCATATTTCCCTCTCAAAGGCTGAGTTTCAGGGTTCCCTGGAGAAGCTTCATGTTAACATTGCCAACCTCCCTGGGCTGCGCCTCTATGTTGCCGCTGCCATCATTGAGTCTCCAGGTGAGAGGCCTCCCTGATTGTAACCCCAGCCCCCCACCTCTGACCTCGAGCTGACCCTCTGTTCTCCAGCATCAACACCATTCCCTACTCTTACCCTTGTCTTGTACCCAAAGCCAAGAAAGACCCAGGAGACTGTCCCTCCCCAGCTGTGTTTCTGGGTGGTTTCAAGAGAAGGTAACCCTTTCACTGTCTCAATTTTTTTTTTCTTCACCCATCTCTCCATCCATCCAGCAGACACAAGTTACACACCGTCCGTGTCCTAGGTCCCGTGCTGACCTCAGCACACAGAGATGAGTACAAGACGGCCCGTGCCCTCAGGAGTCTGAGGAGCTGAGTGTCTTGTGGGCAGGAAACACTCGAGCTGTGGTCACCCTGGGTCTCCCACTCCTCTCCGTGGCTCTCTGTCCTTCACCTCTCTCTGCCTCCTCTCTTGCAGGGGGAGAGATGGAGGAAGCAGAGCTCACATCTTGGCGTTTTGTGTCATCTCCCTTCACCTTGGATCTTAGCAACACCAAGCGACACCTTGTGCCTGGGGCCCCCTTTCTGCTGCAGGTCTCTCTTGGAGGGGGAGGATGAGTTGGGGGTGGGGTGTTGTCAGGAGGGTATGGGGCTTCACTGAACAGTCTTCTTTATCCGTCCCTCCCCTGCTCACCTAGGCCCTGGTCCGAGACATATCTGGCTTCCCGGCCTCTGGCATTCCTGTCAAAGTTTCAGCCACTCTGTCTCCCGGATCTGCTTCTAGAATCCAGGACCTTGAACAAAACACAGATGAGCGTGGCCAAGTCATTGTTCCCATCGTTACGTCAAAGTCCACCTCAGAAGTGCAGCTCTTGGTAGGACTCCCACTCATGGGACAGGGTAGGGGAAGGAAAGAAAGGTTGGTCAGCTTCCTGAGAATCCACGTCCTGGACTGGGGGAAGAAGCTGGTGACCGGGGCCCTTGGCATTGACCGTACCCCTGCCCTGCTTCTCTTTCTAGGTGTCTGCAGGCTCCCCTCATCCAGCTGTAGGCAGGCTCACCGTGAGAGCCCCACTCTCAGGAGGCTCCAGGTTTCTGTCCATTGAGCGGCTGGATCCTCGACCCCCTCGCGTTGGGGACACTCTCATCTTGAACCTGCGAGCTCTGGGCGTCAGTGAGGACAGCTTCTCTCATTACTACTACATGGTGCGCAGAAGCTGGTCTGTTGAGGATGGAGGGTGCGGTGCAGGGAGGATCTCAGGCAGGAGAGAGCCCTTGGGGTGGAGGGAACTGTTTCAGGATTGGGGGTGTGCAGTGAAGAGGAAACCACTCTTGCCTCAGATCCTGTCCCGGGGCCAGATCGTGTCTATGATTCGAGAAGCCAGGACGGACCTGACTTCAATCTCCGTGTTTGTGGACCATAAATTGGTACCCTCCTTCTACTTTGTGGCCTTCTACTATCATGGGGACGTCCCAGTGGCCAACTCCCTGCGCGTGGACGTCCAGGCAGGGGACTGCGAGGGCAAGGTAACTGGCATTCAGAGAGGTGGCACGTCTGTGTGTTAGGGGGTCAAGAGAGAAAGAAGACAGAGTGATTGTGAGCAGGGCATGGATTTGGTTTGGGGTACACTGAGGGCTGAAGGAAGCTCTCCCCACTCTGACTGCCCCCCTCCTCCCACCTCTGCCAGCTGGAGCTGAATGTGGACAGCATCAAGGAGTATCGTCCTGCGGAGTTTGTAAAGCTCCGCCTGCAAACCGACTCGCCAGCCCTGGTGGCGCTGGGGGCCGTGGATACGGCTCTGTATGCTGTGGGCGGGAGTTCCCACAAACCCCTCAACATGGCCAAGGTTTGTCTGGACCCTCCGTTCTCGCCAGCCCTCCCTCCCCTGTGGGGCTCATTGTCCCGGACCCAGCCCTGAGGTCTCACTCAATCTCCCCGCAGACTCCCCGCTGAGCTTCCCTAAAGCCCTGGGACCTGCGGTCTCTATTTCCCCACTCTCTTCAGGGTTGCCCATACCCTGCCTTCTCACCCAGAGCTGGGTGGCCCATCTGGGTCCCTCAACTCGTCTGCAACTTCCTGGCCTTTTCTTGCCAGGTCTTGGAAGTTATGAACAGCTATGACCTTGGCTGCGGTCCTGGAGGTGGGGACGATGCCCTTCAGGTGTTTGAGGCAGCTGGTCTGGCCTTTTCTGATGGAGAACTGTTGACCTTGTCTAGAAAGAGTGAGAACAGAGGAGGACGAGGACGGGGAGTTGGGTGGTGGGACAATCAGGAAGGAGGAGGGGCCTGAGGGTGTAAGATGAGAAGAGTGTTGGGAAGGGTGGGGCCAGGAAAGGAAGATGGGAAGGGGAGGTGGGACCCCTATCCCTGTGCTGGGCTGCAGTCCTGCTTTCTATCAGGTCTGAGTTGTCCCAAGAAGAAAACCCGGAATAAGAGAAACGTGAACTTCCAAAAGGCGATTCACGAGAAGTGTGAGTTGTGGGCGCCTGTGCAGCTCTCCACTTGGCCCAAGGGTTAGGGTGATGGGGTCTCCTTCTTGGCTGCTCTGCTCCTCAGTGAGCCCGTATATGGTATTTGGGGCCGGAGACCCAAGTTCTGGGGTTGAAGGTGGAGGGAGACTCTCTCCATTGACCAGGAACCCAAGTTCCTGGTCTCTCAGGGTGAATCCTTGTGTATCTAGAGGTCTGGGTGGGAAATGAGATATGTCTCTGTGGGGTTCCCTGTGCATACCCTCCCCCGGCCCTGCAGTGGGCCAGTATGCTTCCCCAGAAGCCCGGCGCTGCTGCCAGGATGGGCTAACGAGGCTGCCCATGATACGCTCCTGCGAGCAGCGGGCGGCTCGGGTGCGGCAGGCGGCCTGCCGGGGGCCCTTCCTGTCCTGCTGCCAGTTTGCTGAGAACCTGCGCAAGAAGTCCCGCTCCAGGGGCCAGGTGGGCCTTGCCCGAGGTGAGGCTCTGGGTGGGGCTGGGGGACTGGCAAGAGTCTGTGGAAGGGCAGAATGGTTCCCCTCCTGATTCCCCCACGCTGTGGTCCCCTAGCTCTGGAGGTCCTGCAAGAGGAAGACCTGATCGATGAGGATGACATTCCTGTGCGCAGCTTCTTCCCGGAGAACTGGCTCTGGAGAGTGGAAAAAGTGGACCGCTTCCTCCAGTGAGGGGGTGTGGTGGGCCTGGCCTTGGCTCTAGGCTGGTCTGGAGCCAGCCCAGGGTGTGACGGGGCTTCTCACCTTTCCTACTGCAGATTGTCCCATATGCTCCCTGACTCTCTCACCACATGGGAGATCCACGCTGTGAGCTTGTCTGGAAGGACAGGTGAGACGGCCCTGCCTGGACCTCAGTGCCCCCCCACAGCCATCTCCCCCTGACCGAGGCTTCCCACTGAGCCCTTTGCTCTTTGCACAGGACTGGGGGCAGACCCCTGGGGACGTCTGCACTGGCATGTGCTGGGGTGGGGAGGCTAGGGAGTGGCAGCAGGTGGGGGGCAGAAATGGGTCACCCCCTGCCCCTCCCTCCTGGGACCCTGTGGCCATGACACCCCCAGGCCTCTGGTCTCTGCCCCCTCTGCTACACCCACCACCCCCATCCACCAGGCCTGTGTGTGGCCACGCCGGCCCGGATCCGAGTGTTCCAGGAATTCCACCTGCACCTCCGCTTGCCTGTCTCTGTCCGCCGCTTTGAGCAGCTGGAGCTGCGGCCTGTCCTCTACAACTACCTGAATAAAAATCTGACTGTGAGGCCCTGCAGAAGCCCGAACACACAGGGAAGTGGTTGGGAGCTGGGGCAGCTGGAGGGTGGGGGGTCAAACCGGCCTGAGGCTCTGGCCATCCCCGTCTTCCTGCACCTAGGTGAGCGTCCATGTGTCCCCAGTGGAGGGGCTGTGCCTGGCTGGAGGTGGTGGGCTGGCCCAGAGTGTCCTGGTGCCTGCAGGCTCTGCCCGGCCTGTTGGCTTCTCTGTGGTGCCCACGGCGGCGGCGGCTGTGTCCCTGAAGGTGGTGGCTCAAGGGTCCTCGGACTTCCCTGTGGGGGACGCAGTGTCTAAGGTTCTACAGATTCAGGTGACTGGAGCAGCCCCGAATCCAGCCCCCCAGACTCCCAGATTTACACCACACCCCAAACCTGTACCCTCTCTGCTGGCCAGACACCTGAAACCAGGCCTTGGTCTGTTTACATCCTCTATAATTCTGATCCCACTCTGCCCCTGATGCTCAAACTCCAAGTCCTAGGTAATACGCACTGAGAGGGGAAGGCCATAGTACTGTGTGGCCTCTCATAGCTGTGTTTCCCCCGAGACAGAGAGAAGGGTCCATCCACACGGAGGAGATTGTCTATGAGCTCAATCCCCTGGGTGAGTGGCCCCCTCCTCCAGCCACCAGTGTCCTAATGGGGTTGTAGGTGGTGGGGGATGCTGGCAGCCAACCAGATGGCCATCTTGGCCCATCCCCCACAGACCACCGAGCCCGGACCTTGGAGATTCCTGGCAACTCTGACCCCAATATCATCCCAGATGGAGATTTCAGCAGCTTTGTCAGGGTTACAGGTGGGAGTGTTCTCCATCTCTTCTCAGGGGCAGCCTCAGATTCATGTGGCACCCAGGGACCCCTGTTTGATCCCACGACTCCACGGGTCCCCAGACCTGGTCTCTGACCCTTAAACCTCCATCTCCCCCTATAGCCTCAGAACCACTGGACACTTTGGGCTCTAAGGGGGTCTTGTCACCAGGAGGCCTGGCCTCCCTCCTGAGGCTTCCCCAGGGCTGCGGGGAGCAAACCATGCTCCTACTGGCTCCAACACTGGCTGCTTCCCGCTACCTGGACAAGACAGAGCAGTGGAGCACGCTGCCCCCTGAGACAAAGGACCATGCTGTGGATCTGATCCAGAAAGGTTCTGGGCATGGGGCAAGCAGGCGTGGGGCTGGGAGAGGGCAGTTCAAGGCAGAGGGGGAGCCCACCTAGCTAGAAGGGAGAAGGAAGGGGGTGCCTGATGGGAATGGGGAGTGTGGCCTCGGGTACATGTGGTGGGAGAGCGAGCATCGCCTCAGCAGCTGCCTCTTGTCCCCAAGGCTACATGCGGATCCAGCAGTTTCGGAAAACAAATGGTTCCTATGGGGCTTGGTTGCATCGGGACAGCAGCACCTGGTGAGGTTGGGAGAGTGTTTCCTGGTCTCTTCGGGGGCCAGGGCGGGGGGAGGGGGCAGAGCCCGATACAGTGGGAGGGTGAGTAACCAGGTGCCTGGGTGAGTAGGGGTGTGTCCCCTCGGGGAACCAGTTGCTGTCCCCAGCCATTCCTCCCTCCCCACCAGGCTCACGGCGTTTGTGCTGAAGGTACTGAGTCTGGCCCAGGAGCAGGTGGGCGGCTCACCTGAGAAGCTGCAGGAGACGGCCAAGTGGCTGCTGTCCCAGCAGCAGGCGGACGGGTCATTCCAGGACCCCTGCCCGGTTTTACACAGGGACATGCAGGTTCGGGGTTGGGAGGCCGGACAGGGGTGGGAGGGCGGTCCCTGCCCTTCCCTGCTCCTCCCTGCTCCTGGCTGACATCTTCTCTCCATCCCCTTCAACTAGGGGGGCCTGGTGGGAGATGATGAGACTGTGGCGCTCACAGCCTTTGTGGTCATCGCCCTTCAGCATGGACTGGCTGTCTTCCAGGATGACATTGCAGAGCAGTTGAAGCAGAAAGTGGTAAGAGTGTTTGCCCTTTCCTGGTCCCCAGCTTTCCCCCTCTCTCCCCAGAAACCCAGGTGTCCAGCTCTCTTGACCTTCCTCCTCACTTTCTTCTAGGAAACTTCCATCATCAGAGCGAACTCCTTCTTGGGGGAGAAAGCAAGTGCTGGGACCCTGGGTACCCATGCTGCTGCCATCACGGCCTATGCCCTGACTCTCACCAAGGCTTCTGAGGACCTGCGGGATGTTGCCCACCGCAACCTCATGGCCATGGCCCAGAAGACAGGGGGTGAGCGCCAAGAGTGTCCTGGTAGTGAGCCTGGGTCTTGGGGGACCTGGGGCCCCTGAGTATGCCCAAAGGGAGAAATTGAGTGAAGACCTCAAGAAGGAATGAAAGCCTAAGGGATAATTGGGCAGAATTGGGAGAGCTCAATACGGGTAGTGTCAGAGGGCCAGGCAACTAGCCCTGTCCACCATTCACCTGTGGGTCTCCCTTTACTTCCAGATAACCTGTACTGGGGCTCAGTCCCTGGTTCTCAGAGCAATGCCGTCCCACCCACTCTGGCTCCTCAAGGCCCAGCAGACCCCATACCCCAAGCCCCAGCCATGTGGATTGAAACCACAGCCTACGGCCTGCTTCACCTGCTGCTTCGGGAGGGCAAGTCAGAGATGGCCGACTATGCTGCAGCCTGGCTTACCCACCAGGGCAGTTTCCAAGGCGGGTTCCGCAGCACCCAGGTAGGGGCTGCCTGGGGGCTTCGGGGGTGGGTGGTCCTGAGACCGAGTGCCTGAGTGCCGGCCCACCTCCCCAGGACACAGTGATAGCCTTGGATGCTCTGTCTGCATACTGGATTGCTTCCCACACCGATGAAGAGAGGGCACTCAACGTGACTCTTAGCTCCATGGGCCGCAGTGGGTTCAAGTCCCATGAGCTGCAGCTGAACAACCACCAAATTCAGGGGCTGGAGGAGGAGCTGCAGGTGAGCCACTCCTTCACCTGGCTTGCCTCCCCCACCCCTGGGCCTCCTGTGGCCAGGCCGGAAGCCAACCCTGCCTCCCCCGACCCTTGTGGAATCCCCATGGCATCTCGGCTTGATGTCCTTGTGGGAAGACCTATTTGCCACGTGACCTGGAGAAAGTCACCTAACCTCTGAGCTTCGTTTTTCTTATCTCAAAATTAATATATGCGTAGTCTACCCAACAGGGTTTTTAGGAGGCTGAAGTGAGGTGTCAGCTCTGTGAGTGGGTGGGAGAAGAGATGAACTGGAGCAACCGTGTGCCCTTGTGTGCCCCTCTGATATCCCTTTCCCTTGTCTGTTCCTGCAAGTTTTCGTTGGGCAGCAAGATTAACGTGAAGGTGGGAGGCAACAGCAAAGGGACCTTGAAGGTAAGAGCTAGCAGCACTGAACGCCTGGGACCCCAGCATGGAGGGGCCGTGGTCTTGAGTGGGAGGCCTGAGGGGGAGCTCATGGTGAGCAGGGAGGGAAGGAAGGAGATGCCCCCGAGTGGGTGGCCCCCCTTACTGGTCTGGGTGCTCCCCCCGACTTTGGTCTCTGCCCTCTGGGCACCTGCCCTCTCCTTCTCCCCCGATCTGTGCTGATGGCATACACACCCAGCACCTCAACCCAGGCCTCTCGCCTGAGCCATAGGCCCCACATGTCACACAGCACCTCAAACCCTTTCTTCATCCCGGGTCCCCTCACCTGACCGACAGGGCCCCTTCCCCACAGTAGCCTAGCCGCCGCTCTGGAGGCCATCTTAGTGTCCCCACCCCTACCCTTCCTTATGGCCCCAGCAGCTTGTCCTTGGCTCCCCTGCTGCCCAGGGCCCATGCCACTTGTTTCCTAGACTCTGCTAAGACAGTGTTGGAACTTCTCCCTAACCTGTATCTCACCCCTCTGATCCACTGTGCACACTACCGTGAGATCAGCCTTCCAAAAACACTAGTCAGACTAGCCCTGGAGAAAAGTCAGACTCTTCCACCTACACAACTGAGCATCTGCCCACCTCCCTCGCCAGACAAATCCCCTCATGTACACAGATCTCCTTCCCTTCCTTCATCCCAAGTGACAAACTCATTCTTCTCCTGCAAGCTTTGGCCAGAAGCCTTTCCTGAGCTTTCCATTCCAGCCTTTTCTGGGCCCCATGTAGAGTGCTCGCCCCTGAGGCAGGCCCCTGTCCCCCGTCTCGCCGGGTCTCGCAGACCCTGGGCCACCCGCCTTAATGGACTGGTCAGGAGGGATGAGGGGGTGGAAGGCCTGGAATTCCTCAGCCTAGGGGATGGCCCAGGTGTGGCCTGGGAGAAAGGTCTGGGCCCCAAACGTACCCTGTTCTCACCCCTTGTTGAGCTAGATCCTTCGTACCTATAATGTCCTGGACCTGAAGAACACGACCTGTGAGGATCTTCAGATTCAAGTTACCGTCATGGGCCACATTGAATACACAAGTGAGTGTT
This sequence comes from Martes martes, assembly GCF_963455335.1. Taxonomy (NCBI): domain Eukaryota; kingdom Metazoa; phylum Chordata; class Mammalia; order Carnivora; family Mustelidae; genus Martes; species Martes martes. Next base: position 120,133,083 of record NC_137893.1, on the reverse strand, counting down.
GGGGCTGCAGGCCATTGGGCCCCAAGGGGGCCGGAGCCAGCAGCCAAGCCACCCCATTGTCCCTGTGCAGGGGAGGCCAACGAGGACTACGAGGACTATGTGTACGAGGAGCTTCCAGCCAAGGATGACCCAGATGCCGGTTCCCAGACCGTGACACCCCTGGAGCTGTTTGAGAGGCGGCGGAATCGCCGCAGGCGGGAGGCCCCTGGGGTGCCCGATGACCAGGAGTCCAGAGTGCAGTACACCGTGTGCATCTGGTGAGCGCAGGGGGCAGGGGTGGGTGGCTACGCCAGACATGGGGCACTGCCAGGCCAGGAGACGGAGGCAGAGCAGAGGCCGGGGCTGGGTGTCTGCCACCCAGAGCATGTGGGTCCTGGACATGTCTCTCTGCAGGCGGAATGGCAAGGAGGGGCTGTCGGGCATGGCCATTGCCGATATCACCCTCCTGAGTGGATTCAGCGCCCTGCGTGCCGACCTGGAGAAGGTGCAGTCAGCTGCCCAGGTGGTGGGGGGGGGTGGGCAGTTGGGAGGATGGGACTCCTTGTGCCCCAGGAGTTCGGGTCCATCGCTGAAGCTATCCCAGCCGCTGAGCCCTGTCTTGTGTAGGGGCCAGGGCCACCTCCCTGTGACCATCTGTCCTTCCCCACAGCTGACCTCCCTCTCTGACCGCTACGTGAGTCATTTTGAGACCGAGGGTCCCCACGTCCTGCTGTACTTTGACTCGGTGAGCAGGGAGGGGTGACACAGGTAGGGTGACTGTGGGTTTACTAAGCATGGTGACCTGAGAGAGGATGTGTGATGGAAGCAGGGAGACAGGATGAGAGTGTGTCGGAGCAGAGTTAGGAGCAGGCCCGGGAGACCACCCTGCATGTGGGCGATGGGGGCCGAGCTCCGGGTGCCGCTCCAGGCCTGGTGCCCGTCCGCAGGGAAGGACTCGAGAGTGAGCCCTTCATAAAGCTGAATTTATGCAACTCAAGGGCCGCCTTTGTTGCTTGTTGTTGACCTTTCTAGTTTTTTTTTTTTTTTAAAGATTTTATTTATTTATTTGACAGATCACAAGTAGGCAGAGAGGCAGGCAGAGAGAGAAGGGAGGAAGCAGGCTCCCTGCTGAGCAGAGAGCTCGGTGCGGGGCTCGATCCCAGGACACTGGGATCATGACCTGAGCTGAAGGCAGCGGCTTTAACCCAACCTTTCTAGTTTTTTTTGTTTTTGTTTTTGATATTGAAGTATATTTTCTTTTCCAAAGTGATGACAGTCATAGAGGAGTTGCTTTTGCCTTTCCATGCCATTTTTGTCTAAAACAAAGAATCATTAACCCTCTGATGGCCCTCAAACTTTTTTTGAGCATTAGCTGTAATCTCTTGGAGAAAATATGAAAAAGATGTAATACCGTAACACCTTTAGCCAGGTGTGTAGGGGTTGATGAAAGGCCCCCCCCCCAAGCCCAGTGCTTGCAGAGGGGCCAGACCCCATTAGCCTGAGAAGTCAAGAAGAGGAGTTTCATTGAACACAGTGGCAGATGAGAAGCCAGGAAGATTTTGGATGAGGAGTTGACTTAAGCAGCGTGGCTCGGGAGGGAGACTGGCAGGGAACCGGGCTGGACCAGACCAGTGTAGTGTGGGTGTGAGGAGAGGGGTCTGGGTCTAGGCCATGACGATGGGTGAGTGACAGCACCTGCCGTTATGTTATGACACATAAAGGGGGGACTTGGGTGCATCAGTAACGAAGCAAGGCCTTTGTGGTGGGACCTGGGGGTGGGCTGCTGGGGGCAAGCAGAGTGAATTTGGGGAATTTCTATGTCCCACAAGAATCCTACTGCAAGAATGAGGCTGAGTGTTTAATTTGGGAACCATCAGCCCAGAAGGGTTTGGTGAAAGCCAAGGAGCGGTTGAGACCTCCTCAGGGGAATGTGGTGGACCCGAGGACCCAGGGCCAGGGACTGTGCCTCTGGGAGGGAAGAAGAGGGATGGTCAGGCATGACAAGGTCAGAACCAGGGATGGCCAGAAGCTAACCCTGAGCTCAGAGAGTTTCATGCAGAACATGTCCATGATGTGAGGGCACTAGAGACTGGGACGAGGTCACTGTCTGGCAGTGATGTGAGCAGAGACCTCGGGGTTTTTAGAGTTTTCAGAGTTCCGGAGCCGGAAGGTACTAGCATGTGAAAGACACTGAAGATAAGACCAGACACAGGTCAAGGAGATGCAGCGCAGGGGCCTGCAGGGCCCAGGGGGTGCGTCCTGACATCTCCTCCCCACCCTGCCAGGTCCCCACCTCCCGGGAGTGCGTGGGCTTTGGGGCTGTTCAGGAAGTGCCTGTGGGGCTCGTCCAGCCGGCCAGCGCAGCTGTGTATGATTACTACAACCCTGGTGAGCGCTTGGGGGGCTCTCGGCAGGTTTGGAGTAGGTGTCCCCATATGGGACATCAGGAAGGGGGGTAAGTGCCGGGTGGCAGTGATGTCCCCCTTGGGACGGGGATGACAGTGTTGGGGGGGGTGTGCATTCTAACTGTACTCTGTCCTGCAGAGCGCAAGTGTTCTGTGTTTTACGGGGCCCCCACTAAGAGCAAACTCTTGTCCACATTGTGCTCTGCTGACGTCTGCCAGTGTGCTGAGGGTGAGAGCTGGGGCTGGGGGCGGGGTGCGGGGTGAGGGGAAGCCAGTGAGGCTGGGGCCTACACTGGCTCATCTGTCCCCCACCCCCACCCCCTGGCAGGGAAGTGCCCTCGACAGCGTCGTGCCCTGGAGCGGGGGCTGCAGGATGAGGCTGGCTACAGGATGAAGTTCGCCTGCTACCACCCCCGTGTGCATTATGGTCCGTGTGCCCGCGCCCCCCTTCCCCGCCCCACCCCAGCCCAGCTCTGTACTTGGGCCCGCGCCTCATGACCGCTGCTGGAACAAACCCGTGCTCCCTTCCCTTAAACTCCTTTGCAGGCTTCCAGGTGAAGGTCCTCCGAGAAGATAGCAGAGCTGCCTTCCGCCTCTTTGAAACCAGAATCACCCAAGTCCTGCACTTCAGTATGAAGGGGCTGGGGCTGGGGGACTTAAGGAGCCGAGGTCAGGGTTTGCGGCCCGGGTGCCCGGGACAACGGATGTTTGGAGGCTGAGCTCAAAGCCCCTCAGCCTCTTGGAAGCTCTGGGCTTGGCCATAAGTCGAAAAGCAGTTGTACGTCCCCATTAGGAGCAGTGAGGGCTAAGCGAGAGGCTCCGTGCACAGCCCCCGGCCCTCACTGGTCCTGTACCTTCCATTCACCTCTTATAATTCCCGTGCACCTTATCCTCTCAGCCAAGGACACCAAGGCCACTGTCCGTCAGACCCGAAACTTCCTGGTTCGAGCCTCTTGCCGTCTTCGCTTGGAACCTGGGAAAGAATATTTAATCATGGGTCTGGATGGAGTTACCTTTGACCTCAAGGGAGAGTGAGTTCTCTGGGCCTTGCTCTCTTCCCACATGAGGGAACGGATGGATCCCCAGTGTGCAGACCCTGCCTCGCCAGAAGCCAGGCGCCCATCCTCCCCACCCCTACTGACTGCCCTTTTGCCTCTGCAGCCCCCAATACCTGCTGGACTCGAATACCTGGGTCGAGGAGATGCCCTCTGAACGCCTGTGCCAGAGCACCCGCCATCGGGCAGCCTGCGCCCAGCTCAGCAACTTTCTCCAGGAGTACGGCACTCAGGGCTGCCAGGTGTAAGGGCTGCCCTCCCCTTCCCCTGGGGATGCCTGGACGGTCTCTGTGCCCACTGGACACAGCCCCAGGCAGTTCCAGGGGCTCAATAAAGGCCTTTGGCAGCAGAGTGTCAGTGTGTGTCTCCAGGATTGAGAGCAGTGCCCCCAAACCCCTGCCAGCCATGAGACCAGGGTTTGCCTAATCTGAGGCTCCCAGAGCCTGCATGACCCTTGGGGTTGTCACTCCCAGATCATTCCCTGGGAGCTCAGTCCATCTGCAAAGCATGCTGAGCCGACTTGAGACCCCTGCAGCCTGCACCCTAAGGGTCTGGCACCACAGCGAGGCCTCGCTCCACAGCCCTGCTGTCACCAGTCCCTGTGGCCTCAGACGCTGCTCGAGCTCAGCCTAACGCCACTGCCCTTCCACCTGACGAGTGGCTGTCGGCCACACGTTTCCCGCTCTGCCCTTGTGCAGCTGTGAGTTCTGGGGTCTCCTGCTTGTAGCTGACGTCTGGTTTCTTGAAAGCAGATGGTTGACACTTGACCTCCTTACCAGTGGTTAGGGAACTTTGCTGGAGTTGTGCAGTGACTTTGGTCTGGGTGTTAATACACTGAGTCCGCAGCCCTACTGGATCCAATCTCCCCACCTGCCTGCCTCACTCTCCCCCATTTGGTGGCACTCCTTGGGTCTTCAGGGCTGATTAGAAATCCAGCTAGAGAAATGGGCTGAGAGTGGGGTTGATGGAAGCGGAGTCTGCAGCAGCCTGCCATCCAATCGTGTAGCTGCAATTTGTGGGGCTCTCCCTCCAGGCCATGCCTTATGCCAGGTCCCCATCCTTGAAACATGGAATGTTCGGGAGCTGCCTGGTCCTGTGGGGCACGTAGTTGGGGCACCTGATCCAATCTGGGGGCAGGGAGAAGGCAAGGGCTTCCTGGAGGTGACCTCTAACATGGGTTCTGAAAGTTGAGGTGTCACGCAGAGAGTGGGGATAGGTGAGGGCATTTGAACAGATGATGGAGAATAGGAAAGACCCAGAGGCCAGGGGCAGGACAGAGCCCATTTGTGGGCACTGCATATAATTTCATCGTGTCTGAGATTGGGCTTTGGAGGTGGGGTGGAAGAGCTGGGGCTGGCAAGGGAACCAGGTCAGTTGATGAAGGTCTATTCACAATCAGGCCAGTTTTCCAGGTCACTGTTCTTTCCAGTGGAGCCCCCTCTGATGCCCTGCAGCTCTGAGAGGTTCTGTCTCCAAGGCTCCCCAGGGCTGTTGTCCCCATGGCCCTGTGGCTGCCCATCACATTTCTGTCCCCAAAGTTGGTCAGCATGGGGTGGCAGAAAGCCATTTATGAGAGCCAGGGACTCAGCTGCAGTTGTGGCAAGACAGCCACGGTTTGGGAGGTCAACCCTGAGGCAGGGGCAGTGGTGACTGCCTATTCCTTGAAATGCGCCGCTGCTTTCTCCCTCTCAGCCCTGGGTGTGGATGCAGGCTGAGCCCGAGCCTCTCCACCCATGACCCCCAGCAGTTACTGCCTCAAGCTGGTGGGTGGCGCAGCCAGTGTCTGGACTCAGGGCCTCCAGCCACAAAGCCTGTGCGCTTTGAGAGTGGCCTAAGCACTCTCAGGTGCAGGGATCAGATTACAGATCCAGGGATAGGGAATTGGGGATGATGTGGGCCTTAGGGCCTCTGATCCCTCACTCCCACTCCTAGGCAGCCCTGACTTCTCACTGAGCACTCTCACCTCTTTGGCGTGGTCTCTCAGCAAGCCCTGCCCCCAACCTTTGAGCCTCTCATCTGCCTCCTGGGACCCATTAAAGTGGTTCCTGATCGCTCCACCTGGTCCAGAGGGACCCAACCCATTATGGCAACAGCTCCCAGGATAGGGCTGGACCTCCTGATCCCAGCTGTGGCTCTCCGGCCCCTTCCTGGGGACTTTGGCATTGATGGGGGAACTTTCAGTCGTGCTGGGAACTCTCTCTTGAGCTGAGGCTGGGCCTGTAACCCATGGACTCTGACCCTGGAGGCAGTCCCATCCCACCTGCAACTGGGAGCACAAACAGCCCACGAGAGGAAAGGGCAGGCGGTAGACGCAGAGGAGGGAGGAGCCAAGAGTGAGGACCTGGCCCCTTGCTGCAGCTGTGGCATCCCCCTGTCCCTAGCTTCCAAGGAACCCCCCCTCTCCTGCTCTCTTCAGTTCTCTGAGATGCCCCCATATTTGTACAGTAATTCTTTTTGGCTCAAGCCAGCTTGGGTTGGTCCCTTTCTCTTGCAACTGAAGAGTGTATCGAGTATAGTAGAGTCCCCAAACTTGGGGGGCCATAGAGCTCTTCATCTTCTTCAACTTTTGAGATGGAAATGGGGCACGGTTAATCGTTACACTGGGACTACAGGTATAAACTGGGGTGGTCCTGACAGACCTGGCCATACGGTCACCCCATCTGCAAGTTAAAAGAAAAACACGCAGGCCCCTTTTCATCTGATGGCTGGTGAGGCAGGGATGGCTATTGTCTCTCTGAGGTAAAGCAGGAAGGTGGTCCAAGGTGGGGTGGCAGTGGGAGAGGGCTCAGGCTGGAGAGTAACCGTATTTTCCTGCCTGATTGACGTGGAGCCAGGAAGCCGATTCCGGCTGTGGGAGAAAGGTCAGGGTCGCATCCCCTTTCCTTTCTTCTTGATGGATGAAAGGCCGATTCTTTGACATGTGGACTCCCCAAGGCCAGGCGGACTGTGCCCTTCCAGGATCTGTGGGCAGGACAGTGTGCAGGGCCCCGGGGGGAGTGAAAGGAGGCCCCAGCGCAGCCCGAGCAGCAAGATGGATGGGGGGGCCTCCAACACTATAAGTGGCCCTGCCAGGGCCTTCGCTCGGGGCTCTGGCCATGCTCTTCCTCGGGCTGCTGCTGCTGACCCTGCTGGCTGGTGCCCGCCTGCTGTGGGACAAGTGGAAGTTCCGCAGCCTCCACCTCCCGCCTCTCGTGCCAGGCTTCCTGCACCTGCTGCAGCCCAACCTTCCCCTCTACCTGCTGGGTCTGACCCAGAAACTGGGGCCTGTCTACAGGCTCCGCCTTGGGCTTCGAGGTGCATTGGCTCCGTCCCCTCCACCACAGGGTTGCGGGGGGAAGCGGGGTCCCCTCCCTGCTGACATCCTGCTTTGGCCATCCCCCAGATGTGGTGGTGCTGAACTCCAAGAGGACCATCGAGGAAGCCATGATCAGGAAGTGGGTGGACTTTGCCGGCAGACCCCAGACAGCGTCCTGTAAGTGTTCAGGGCCTGTCTTGAGGGCAGGCATGGGCTGGCGGAGGCAGGAGATGTCAGGCCCGTGGCTTCCTCTGGCTGCCCGACCCCTCTCCTACTCACAGATCAGCTGGTGTCTCAGCACTTCCCGGACCTCTCCCTTGGGGACTACTCCCTGCTCTGGAAGGCTCACAAGAAGCTCACCCGCTCAGCCCTGCTGCTGGGCCTCCGCAACTCCATGGAGCCGCTGGTGGAGCAGCTGACCCAGGAGTTCTGTGAGGTGAGGCTGGATGTCCACAGTTGCCCCAGGGCAGCTTCAGCTCTCCCAGCAGCTCCCGGGCCTGTTTAGCTCCTTGTCCTTCTCCGCAGCGCATGCAAGCCCGGGCCGGCACCCCTGTGGCCATACAGGAGGAGTTCTCTTTCCTCACCTGCACCATCATCTGTCACCTCACCTTCGGAGACAAGGTCAAGGTTCTCTTGCCCTCCCTATGCTGGTGCCCTTCCTTAGCCCCTCCCTGACTCTCTCTCTGGTCCTGAACTGAAAGGATTCCCTCTTTGGGCGGGGGGGCAGGAGGATGCCTTGGTACATGCCGTTCATGACTGTGTCCAAGACTTGATGAAAACCTGGGAACACTGGTCCATCCAAATTTTGGACATCATTCCCTTTCTCAGGGTGAGGAGGTGCAGCCCAGACTCCTTGGGTCCTGGGAGAGAGAGGGGCTGGGGGAGCAGTCTTCCTTGCCAGCGGCTACACTCTCCTGCTCCCCGCCCCAGTTCTTCCCCAACCCAGGCCTCTGGAGGCTGAAGCAGGCCTTGGAGAACAGGGACCACATGGTGGAGAAGCAGCTGAGGCAGCACAAGGTGGGAACACTGCGTGTCCCTGGAGCCCCCGTGGCACACAGCCAGGGAGCCTCCTGCCCCAGAGCTGGGCAGGGTCTCCAGCATCCCACCGTCCCGGACCTGTGGCTCCCCTGAGAGCTGAGGATGGGCCCTCCTCTCCTCCACAGGAGAGCATGGTGGCAGGCCAGTGGAGGGACCTGACTGACTATATGCTCCAAAGACTGGGGAAGCCAACAGCAGAAGAGAGCCACGGACAGCTCCTTGAAGGACATGTGCATATGTCTGTGGTGGACCTGTTCATTGGTGGCACTGAAACCACAGCGACCACCCTCTCCTGGGCTGTGGCGTTCTTGCTTCACCACCCTGAGGTGCACCCTGGGGGCAGCCTGGCCAGGCCCCAGGACCTCAGCTCACTGCACCCTCCCATGGCCTGTGTTCACCCAGGCGGTGGCTTCTGCTGATCCGCATGGAGGCTGGGGGGATGGGTTGCTGCAGGGGGCAGCTGCAGGCCGGGAGGTGGGGTAGCTCTGGGTCAGCAGGCTCAGGGTTCCAGCCCCAGACACCAGGCTTGCTCCCATTTCCCAGGTTCAGCAGCGACTGCAGGAAGAGCTGGATCGTGAACTGGGCCCTGAAGCTTCAGGCTCCCAAGTCCCATACAGAGACCCCACCCGGCTGCCCTTGCTCACAGCCACCATCGCGGAGGTGCTGCGCCTGCGGCCGGCTGTGCCCCTGGCCTTGCCGCACCGCACCACGCGGCCCAGCAGGTGACTCCTAAGAGCTAGGGATGAGTGGGACCGAAAGGGGTGGAAGGGGTGGTGTGCTGGCCAGCCTCTGACTCCACCCTCCCCTCAGCATCTTGGGCTACGACATCCCTGAGGGCATGGTCGTCATCCCCAACCTGCAAGGCGCCCACTTAGATGAGACAGTCTGGGAGCGGCCCCAAGAGTTCCGGCCTGGTGCGTGGCTGGGAGGGTGCCTGTGGCGTGGGGGCGGCAGGGGCCCCTGCCCTGCGGCTACAGAACCCCGGGTCTGTCCTTCTGCCCACAGATCGCTTCCTGGCCCCCGGCGCCAGCCCCAGAGTGCTGGCCTTCGGCTGCGGGGCACGTGTGTGCCTCGGGGAGCCACTGGCGCGCCTAGAGCTCTTCGTGGTGCTGGCGCGGCTGCTCCGGGCCTTCACGCTGCTGCCCCCCGGGGGCACCCTGCCCTCCCTGCAGCCCCGGGCCCGCTGCGGCGTGAACCTCACCATGCGGCCTTTCCAGGTGCAGCTGCAGCCCCGGGGGATGGGGGCCCGGGCGCTGGGCCAGCACCCATGACAGGGCAGAATGCACGCTGGTCATACACACGCCTCAGTTTCTCCTTTTATTATTCCCATACAAACCCCTGCCCTCCCCCCTGTAAACATGGTGCTGTGAGATCGCAGATGGAGAAGGCTCCCTCTGGTGGCTGGGTGGTGACGGTGGCCCCTGGCTCTTCTCTCAGCGCGACCCCTCAGTGCTCGGCAGTCATTCTGGGGCACCGGAGAGGTGAGCGGCGGTCAGCCTCTCTGGGCCGCTGGGGGCCGGTAGCTTCTTGGTCTCAGCTTCATTTCCGTGAAGGGCACAGAGAACTCAAAGCCCTTCCAGTAGTACCAGCTCACCCCCTGGGAGAGAAGATGTCGACACAGAGTCAAAGGCACACATCCCTTCTGCTCCCACCCTTGCCCCTCTGGGGAGACGGTTCCCAGAAGACAGCCGCCCTACCGCCTCCCCCACTCCAAGATCCTCGACTGCCATGGCCCTGAGGCTTCATCTGAGCTGGACCTTTAAGTCCAATAAATCTCCCTCAAGATGCCTTGGTGAGATTGGCATTATTGTCCCACTTCACGGGTGAAGGCCCGAGCCTGCCCTCACAGCCCAGCAGGGCCCCCCACTCCCAGCCCCTCACCTGGTGGTCCACAGTGCTCCCGTAGAGCCCGTTGAGGTTGGCATAGTGGCAGTTCTTATACCACCAGGCCCCACGGTACGAGACGGCGCAGGAGATGAGCAGGTTGTTGGGGTCTCGATCCCGGGCAGAAAAGACGCTGCCACTGTGGTAGCTCATGGAGTCCCCTGGCCAGGTGTGAGAGGAACAGTGAGGGCTGCCCCGGCCTCTGCACCAGGCTGCCCCGCTCCCAGGCCCAGGCCTGACCTGCCGTGCCGTGGTAGCCGTCCAGATGAAGGCGGTAGTAGTCCGAGGCTGAGTCCACCCGGAAGGAGTCATACTGTGCGAACACGGCCTCGTCCCCGGCCCGCAGGTCCACGCGCATGGAGTAGTCGCCTGCTGCCGTCAGGCTGTGCAGGGCCTCGTTGCCTGCGGGGAGGGAGGGACAGTGCTCTCATCAGGGTCCTGGTGTCCACGGGGTTGCCGTCCCTTCCCTGGCCCTGGAGTCCTGTGGGGCACTGACCCAGCCAGAACTCCCCAGAGATGTTGCCAAAGCCGTGGGCGTAGTCCTCCCAGTCCCTCCAGAAGTCTGTCTGTCCATCCATGCGACGCTGGAACACCTGAGAAGCAGGCAGAGGCACCATTGGCCAATGGCTCCTGGCACGGCAGCCCCTTCCCCGGGCAGACCCTCGGGCTTCCATGTTCCACCCACCAGCCAGCCGCCCCCATCGGTCTCCATGTCACAGAACACATCCAGGGGCCGCTCGCGGTTGCCATTCAGGAAGATGGTGGTGGCCCTTGAGGAGCTGGCTCCGTTCTCCATCTCTTCCCCACAGTCCCGAGGAAAGGGGATTGGAAGTCCACCTGGGGAGAGGAGAATGAGGGGCTGGTCCTTTTGCTAAACCCCAGACCCCTGCTGCCTGCTCAGCCCCTGGCCATAGGTCCCAGGGCCCAAATACCAGTGGTGAAGGAGGTGGACACCGGCGGTGTGAGGCTCTCGCCCCACATGGCCCGGAGCCACACGCTGTAGGGGGTGGAGGGAAAGAGGCCCAGCAGCCGGTGCGAGGCGACCCCTCCTGGGAGCAGGATCTCCTGTGGACAGACAAGGAGCAGGTCAGGGGACAGGGAGCCCCGCTGGGAGGGCCAGAGGATGGGGCAGCACCTCCTGGAATGGAAGCTGGGAGGGGAGTTGGCCAGTGAGGGAGGGATGGGGGCACCTGGGTCTGTTCACCAGGGGTGTTGAAACTGAGCAGGTAGCCAGTCGGCAGGACTTGGGGTTCAGTCCAAGTGAGCAGGGCTGTGCGTGGGGTCACTTCCTTGGCCTCCAAGTCCTGGGGGGCCTCCAGCCCTGCGAGGGGAAAGTGGGAAGAGAGGATGGAGACGAGGCCCATCCTAGCTCCTTTGAACCTCCCCTGCCCTGCCGCGCACAGCTCCCAGCCGCACCTGTAGTGAAGGTGACGCTGGCTGGGGCGGTGAGATTGGGGCCCCGAAGACCACGCACGGTCGCCGTGTAGTTGGTGTGGAGCTCGAGGCCACTCAGAGGGTACTCCACAGCACTGCCGGGGGCTGAGCCCTGTAGTGAGGGGGCTGGCAGTGGGCTGCGCATCAGCATCTGCCCACTTTGTGCCTTGCCAGACCCCCTCTCCCCTCCCCGAACAAGTCCCCTGAGGCCTCAGCCCCGCTCACCCCCTGAGGCTGTGACCCGGACTTTATACTTGTCCACAGGGGTCTGGGGCGGCTTCCAGTGCAGCAGAGCGGATCCCTCCGTCAAGTTCAGCGCTCGGAGCTGGGTGGGGCCGTCAGGAACTGGGAGAAGGGAGGGGACTCAGAGCTGTCCCCTGTCCCCCGCTCCACCCCCCACCTTTCCAAGCTCCACTGGCCCCTGGTCCACGGTCGGAGCCTCTCACACCTTCCCCCTCCCCATTCATTCTCCCCCTACCTCCCGCCGGGGCCTAGTCCACCTTACCTGTGGTGAGGAAGCCTGTGAGAGGCTCACTCTCCTCAAAGCCACGGACAGAGACCACAGTCACCTCATAGTGAGAGCCTGGGATCAGCCCCTTGAGTTTCTGGGTCCGCGCTCGGCCGTCCACCTGCACACTCTGTGGCTCCCCTGAAAAGACACTGGCCTCAGGAGTTTGCCCCGGGAAGTGAGCAAAGTGAGTGGAGCAGGAGAGGTGAGAGCAAATGAGGACATGGACAAAAGGGTGTCACCTCCATCTGCCAGCTGGTAGGAAACTTTGAAACTGTCCACTCTGGATGCTGGAGGTGTCCAGCTGACCTGGGCTGAGGTTTCCCCAATTTCGCTGAACTGGAGGTCACGGGGGCTTTCCAGAACTGCAGGGAGGGTGTGTTGAGACGGCAGTGAGGGCACACGGCAGCAAGGCTCCTGACCCAGGATCCCCACCCCTGCCTCTTCCTGGGCTCCAGTGGCTCCAGCCCTGCTCACCTACCTCTTTCCTCTAGACCCAGGAGAGAATGTCTCTGTAGACTCCTCCAGCCCCCACCACCCACCAAGCACCGTCCCCCTCCCCCCCAAGCTGGCTGAGACACGAGGTCCCGCCCTACGAAGTACAGACCCCTCACTTCAGGGCAGCACAGGAAGGTGCCCCCTGCAGGGCCTTACCTGGGCTGAGGGTGCGGGCTGTGCCCTGGACGCTGTCGGCCTTATGGGGCCCCCGCAGCCCATACAATGTCAGGCTGTACAGGGTCCCTGGGCGCAGATCCCGGAGCACAGCCGAGCGCCGTGATCCTGGCACTGTCAGCTCCCGCTGCTGCAGGGGACGCGGGTGTGGCTCCAGGGTACTTGGCGATGGGACCCCGAAGCGGAGCAGGAAGGAGTCAAAGGCCTCTGAGGGGGCCTCCCAGTTGAGCCGCAGGGAACTGGTGGTCACATCGGTCACTGACAGCTGGGACAGGCGGGGCCCTGTCTCCCCGGGGGTCAGGCCAGCAGGAGCAGGCCCTGCACAGAGTGGGTGGGGGACAGAAGCACACAGCCTGGGTGGCCTGGGGTGGGGCTCTGGCTCCGTCCCGGGCCCGCCCTGAGTTTGTCATCTGTGAATGGAGCTAATGAGGGGCAAGCGCTCCAGGTGGGACCCGTAGTGAGCATGTGTGTGTAGAGCGGGGGCTGTCAGTGCACCCTTCCCCGCTCTGCAGAGCCCTCCTCCCGATCTGTCGTTACAGTCACCGTGCCTGGGCACTCCATCAGCCCTGCCAGTCCCAGACAGGATGTGGGGGAGGCCTCGGTGGAGGGCCCTGGCCCGGTCATACCTGTGGTGCCCTCGGCGGAGACAGGCCCCAGGCGCTTCCCTTCGTGGAGGCCGTAGAGGAAGAACGTGTAGGAGGTGCTGGGCTCCAGGCCTGACACTTGCACCTTGTTCTGGTTGCCGTCCACAAGCAAGGCCTGGGGCTGCCCCTCTGTGTCCTGATACTGGACCACGAAGGAGTCAAAGGGGCCCTGGGCCACACTCCACGAGAGGCGCAGGGAGTCTGGGGTTATGTCGCTCACTGCCAGTGTCTGCAGCTGGGGCCCTGCAGGGGGCTCAGGGGCCTCTGTGGCGGCGTGCCAGGGGCCTGGCGTGTCCACTTCTGGGGCTGCGTGGGAGAAGCCCAGGGGAGAAGCTGAGCGGGGGGGGGTGGTGGTGGTGGTGACCGAGGCTCTTCGGCCATCTTCCTTCTCGCGAACCTGCCATTCCCTGCGGTGGCACTGAGTCCAGCTACCGCCGGGCCCCTGTGAGTGCCTGCACTGTGGCCCCATCACCCCTCTGTGGGAGGGTTTGCGGTGTCGAGTCCTGCCCTTGCTTTCCCTTCTCCACCTCCGCAGCCTCTCGCGCCCCCGCGAAGGTGTGTGTGCAGCCTGCCACCCCCCACCCCCGGGGTGCCTGTGCTGCTGGTCACTCCTTGAGCTTGGGCACGTGGCCTCTGCAGAAGAGCTGAGGACAGAGAAGGGCCCACGCGCTGCATCCCGCTGAGCTGAGCGGGGTGTCAGCACGTCCCAGGGAGGAGCCTGCTCTGTCAGCGCCTCTCGCCTATGTCCTTCTCCAGTTATTTTCCACTTGAGAGAAAAGGCTCCTGACTCATTCACGGGAGGGGGTTTGCCTCTGTCCGGTAAGAGTTGCCTCAGGAGAGGGACTACGGGGAACAGCTGTCAGCATGGGGCGGCGGGGGGGTGTTGGGAGGCTGGGGGCCGTTGCCAGGGCCTTTCCTGCGCCTGCCCTGCCCGCCTCCACAGACTCCTTGGCTACCATCCGAGCTGGCCCCACCGCACTTCCCTCCCTCCCGAGCTCTGGGCAGGCCTCCTTATGCCCCAGGCCCAAGCCCGCCAGTCAGTCCCTTCGACCTTCCGCTCACCTGTCACTCCCAGGACAGAGATGGGGCCCAGGCGCTGTCCCCTGTGGAGCCCATACAGCAGAAACTTGTATTTCCTGCCCGGCTCCAGACCCTCTATGGTGACTTCCCGCTGGTCTTTGGCTGCAGGCACTGCCTGGGGCTGCCCAGCTGGGTCCCTATACTGGACCACAAAGGAATCAAACGTGCCCTGGGCCACCGTCCACGAGAGGCGCAGGGAGTCTGGGGTCCCATCTGTCACTGTCAGCTCCCCAAGGCGGGGTGGGCGCTGCCTCTCCTTCTCCAGGGGAGCTGTGGAGAGAGCGGGAGGAGAAACTCTATCAAGAGCTACCTCTACTGCAGCCTTGGCGCCTTCTGGGAGGCACGAGGCTCTAGGAGAGGGTCCCTGCAGTGTGGCTTTGACCTGCCCAAAGGAAGGACAGCGAGTAGCTCCATCTCTCCTCTGGAGGCCACTGCCCTCACTCCTTCCTGCCCCCACTCCCTCCCTGCTGTGACCAGGGTGCAGTAAATGCATAAAAGATCACCTTGTGACATAGGGCACCTGGGGGTGTAGAGAAGGGCCTCAGTTTCTCCCTGGCCCCCTGAGCAGGGATGTGGCCGGAGCCCAGAAAGGCTCCCAGAGTATATCTGGGTTGTCAGGGAGACACCCCTAAACCCTAAGAGCTGGGTTGGCAGCCAGCCAAGTTGATGGGCTCCCAGAGCTTGGCCGTGACCTCTCCCTCCCTTGCTATCAGCCTGTGTCATCCTTCTACCCAGTTGCCCAGCCCTGCACTACCACCCTTGGACCAGGGCAGTGGGGCGGGGCAGCACTGGGAGAACGGAGGGCAGAATGCAGAAGAGCCTGCCCCGATGGGGATGGGTGCTGGCTGATGGGGTCAGAGAAGCCTATATCCACTCCCCACAATGGGGGGTAGGGAAGAGAATTAGGCAGTCTCAGGGTACCAGGCCCCAACTGACCATGTGCTCCATCCCCATCTGGCCAGGGTGACTCACGGTCCTGGAAGTAGGGTAAGGGTCAGTGACCCACCTCCACCCTTTCCTCAGGGGGCTGAGTAATGGGCGCAATGACACCAGATTTTTCCATAGTCTTTCTCTCCCCCCACCCTTTTTTTTTTCCATAGTCTTTCTGTAGCCAAACCCTTCCATATTTTCCACCTCCTGCCTCAGCTGGGACAGAGGCAAGAGGATGGGAACATTTACGGAGTGCCAATCCGTATTTATTATGCCTACACAGGTACAGAAACTGCGGTTCAAGGGAAGGAAGTGGCTGTCCGTGGCCACACCACCAGCAATTGGAATTTGAACACAGGTCTGCCTGGCTCCAAAGACTGGATTCTTTTTATGACATCAGCAGTCAGTGAATGAAGGGAATAATGCCTATAACATGCTTAGGAAAGTGTCTGGCACATGACCGAGACTCAGTAAATATTTGTTTTTGCTGAGGCAAAGGCTGAAGGTAGGAGAATAAAGGCCGGAGTCATGGATAGATCGGTGGGGGGTCAGTTCTGGGGGCACAAGAGAAGGCAGCTCTAGAAAAGGTGGGGTGCAGTGTGGGGGCTCACCTGTGGTACCATCGGCAGAGATGGGGCCCAGGCGCTTCCTGCCTGCCAGCCCGTAGAGCAGGAACTTGTACTTCCGGCCGGGCTCCAGGCCGGGGACGGTGACCTCGCGCTGGTCTGCAGCCATGGGCACCACGCGAGGCTGCCCATCCCTGTCCTTGTACTGGACCACGAAGGAGTCGAATTCACCTTCAGGGACCGTCCAGGAGAGGGTCATGGAGTCTGGGGTCACGTCTGTCACTGTCAGCTCCCCGAGGTGGGGAGATTTCATGTCTGAGACTGGAAAAGAGAGAGAGGTGTATGGAGAGTGACAGAAATGGTGACAGGCTGGCAGAGCTTCCTCAGGGTGCAAGGGCTCTGGGAGCTGGTTCTGGGAGCTGGGAGGGGGTGGCTAGGCCACATGGCAGGAAGTGGGACAGCAGAGGGATGAAAAGATGAGCCAGGGAAGAAAGCAGCGTCCCTCAGGATGGAGGAAGAGGAGGGAGAAGGATGAGAAGGAGGCGTAAGCGGGGTGCTCTGGACCTAGGAAATAAGCAGGTCCACAGGCCCTGAGGTCTGGAGTGTGGAGCATGGCAACAGGAAACTCTGTCAGCACAAGGGGGCGAAAGCACACTCAGGAGGCTCTAGTGCCAAAGGCGGCCTCCAGCCTCCAGCCCTCACTCACTTGTCTTTGCCTCTGCAGACACTGGGCCATGGCGTTTCCCATCCCGGAGGCCAAAGAGCAGGAACTTGTACTTGCGGGCCGGGTCCAGGCCTGATACTGTGATCTCACGGAGGTGTCCGCCCACAGGCACCGCCTGGAGCTGCCCCTGCACATCCTTGTACTGGACCAGGAAGGAGTCGAAGAGACCCTGGGCCACTGTCCACGAGAGGCTCACTGTGTCGGAGGTCACGGCTGCCACAGCCAGCTCCCCCAGGCGGGGTGCCACAGGGGGCTCTGTGGGCAGGGAGCCTGGAACAGAGCAGAGGAGCCTGAGGGGCCAAAGGCAGGACCCTTCAAAAGAGAGGGAGTGCTTTCCCCAGGCTATGAAATAAACGTTTTGTAGCAAGCTCTTCTAATGTGTTTAATGTGTCCCAGGCATGGCTGTAAGCAGCTCACACAGCGGCACACGTATCCTCACACAACATACGAAGGAGATGCCATTACCATTAGCATCCCCACTCTGCGTGGATTTGAGGCACAGAGAAGTTAAAAAATGTTCATGAATTCATACAATCAGTTCGTCTAGAGCAGGAATCAAACCAGAGAATCTGGTCCTGTAGCTGCATTCTGAGTCAGTAAAATACTCCGGGAGCCTGAGGAGGCCATATATGAAGAACAAAGCAAGATTAAGAAGACAGGGTACAGGCCAATAGATGGAGAACGACGTCTCCACCATCCTCACTCAACTAAGGGATGACGAGGATCATTAGTGTCATAAGAGAAAGGAGAGAGACTTAAAGGACCATCTCTGAGGTGCTGAGATCCAAAGGGGGGAAACAAGAGAAAATGGAAGAAGACCTTGGGGACAGGGTCCCCGCCCACACTCACCAGTGACGCCCACGGTGGACACAGGGCCCTGGCGCTGCCCCCCGTGCAGGCCATATAGGTGCATCTTGTATCTGCGCCCCGGCTCCAGGCCCCCAACGGTGACCTCGCTCTCCTCACCCCCGACACGCACCACCTGGGGCCGCCCATCCCCGTCCTTGTACTGGACAGTGAAGGAGTCGAAGTGGCCCTGGGGGACGGTCCAGGAGAGGCTCAGCGAGTCTGGGGAGGATCCTGTCACTGTCAGCTCCCCCAGGAGGGGCTCCTCGGGGGACTCTGGGGCCTCTGTGCTG
This sequence comes from Martes martes, assembly GCF_963455335.1. Lineage (NCBI taxonomy): Eukaryota > Metazoa > Chordata > Mammalia > Carnivora > Mustelidae > Martes > Martes martes. The sequence continues at coordinate 120,115,730 of NC_137893.1, read as the reverse complement.
GGTTCAGTGGGGCTGGGCGTCTCCTCCACCTCGAGGAGCGCTGGGGTCTCTTCCTCTGCAGCTGAGAAGGACAGACACAGAGCAGGTGAGGCAGAAGCCCCAGGAGAGGGCCTCAGGTCTTGGGAGAAGGATGGAGAGGCTGTGACCACGGCCGGGGGCCCCCAAATTCAGCTCAGCGAAGACTGGCCCCATCCTTGGGGCCAGGTGGGCTCGCTCTGCCGACATCTCACAAACATGCCTGGGAGCCTGGCCAGCCAGCAGCACAGCTCCCAGAGGCCCCTCTGTGCACGGGAGGACCCCTCTGTCCTCAGGGAGCCCCCGGGGGAGGAGGGAGGCACAAAGGGCCCCATGGCTCAGTCTTGAGCATGGGGGCCTCCTGCGCCCCAGTCACCCATCACCTGAGAGAGGGAGATCCTCCCGCTGGCCCCGCCCTGGGGCTTCCACCATCCACTCACCTGTCACCCCAATGGCAGAGACTGGGCCCATGCGCTGGCCACCGTGGAAGCCATACAGGTTCATCTTGTACTTGTGGTCTGGCTGCAGGCCTGACACGGTGACCCCCTCCTCATACCCCGGGACGCGCACCGCCTTGGGCTGCCCGTCCCCGTTCTTGTACTGCACCAGGAAGTGGTCAAACTGGCCCTCGGGGACGGTCCAGGAGAGGTGTAGGGAGTCGGGGGTGGCATCGGTCACGGCCAGCTCCCCCAGGCGGGGCTTGGTGGGAGGCTCGGGGGCCACGGTGGATGGGGCTTCAGTGGTCACAACTTCGTATTCTGGAAGTGGACAGAGACATACAGGGACGGGTGAGGACATGCAAGTCAGCAGGGCAGTGGGTGTCTTACGAAATAACATAACGAGGAGCACAGTGTCACCTTCCCAGTCCATTAATGCCAGCCTGCTTGGCAGCTTACCCTCATCTTACCCCTATGCACACCCCGCCCCCTCTCCTGCTCTCTCCGGCACCCACCTCCCCACACACTGTGCCCTGAGCCTCCCTCCACTGGGGTCCCCTTGCCATCTCACTCCCCTTTGTTCTTTGCTCCCACACAGCTCAGAGCTCCCTTCCCCAACCAGAAACCTGGAGTCTTCCTGGCTCGGTTCCTGTCCCCAGTGGCCATCAGGCTCAGAGTCCAACTAAGGCCCTCCTGGGTTCCCCACCTCTGCAGCCCCACCAGCCGGGCTTGGGCTCCACCCCAGTCCCGTCGCCTCTCACCTGGGTCACCGTGTCTCTCCTGGGCTCCCTGCCTCCCTCCCTGTCCGTTCCTCACAAGGGGCTCCTAGGACGAGCCTTTCACTGCACATCTTATGGTGTTGGCCTTGGCTTCACCATGCAACAGACCTCTCTATCCCCGGGATGGGCCCTTGAGCTGCTCCTGCTGCTCTACCCCCATCTCAAGACTCTCACACAGAACCCTCTCAGCTCCTCTCATGGACCACGATGTGCCTAGTCTCCAGGCCTTGCCACCAGCCGTGACGCAGCTCTGACTCTAGTGCTGTCACCAAGTGAACACCTGCCCGACCTCTGGTGTCAGTTGTCTTGTGGACACCTGCGGGCAGGCTGGCTTAGGCTTAGTCTTGGCCTGGCCCCGGGCTTTCCTGTCACAGGCATATGCCCCTTTGCCTGATTGCTGTTTCACGGCCTGTCTCCCCATGCCCGGGAGCCCCATTATGATAAGAACTTATCTCTCTGCCACGATCAGCTTCACCCCAGTGAACTCCCACAGTGCTTGGCTCAGGCCACCCAGTCTTGTTGGGCCATGGGAAGCAGAGGTCTGACAGTACCCAAACCATGAGGCCTGGACGTGTTTTGGTCAGGACGCTATATCCGGAGCCCCCTCTGGCTTGTCCCCCAGCCTCCAGTGAACTACAGGGAGGCAGAGCCTCTGGGAGGAATCAGGGATGCCAGGACAGCTCTCTCCAACAGACTCTGAGAAAGCGTCGCGTTCCTTTGTTCTGAGGAGCTTTGCCACTAAAGGTGTGGTCCTCGGACCAGCAGCACCAGCATCGCGTCAGGGACGTAGAATCTCTGGCCCCTGTCCCAGCCTGTGGCACCTGAACGGTCCCTTTACCGAGATCCCCAGGCCACGTGACGTGCAAAAGAGACGTGCTGTCTAGAGTATATGTTTTCATGCCCATGGTCCTGTAGGGTCGGCTTCCCTAGGGTCCCGCCCGCACTCACCGGTGACGCCCACGGTGGACACGGGACCCTGGCGCTGCCCCCCGTGCAGGCCATATAGGTGCATCTTGTACCTGCGCCCCGGCTCCAGGCCCCCAACGGTGACCTTGCTCTCCTCACCCCCGACACGCACCACCTGGGGCCGCCCGTCCCTGTCCTTGTACTGGACAGTGAAGGAATCGAAGTGGCCCTGGGGGACGGTCCAGGAGAGGCTCAGTGAGTCTGGGGAGGATCCTGTCACAGTCAGCTCCCCGAGGAGGGGCTCCTCAGGGGGCTCCGGGGCCTCTGTGCTGGGTTCGGTGGGGCTGGGCGTCTCCTCCACAAAGTCCTGTGGGGCTGAGAGAAGACATGGGGATGGAGGCTTAGTTGTCAGCTCTGCCGCTCGTGTGGGTAGGACGACAAAGGGCTGCAGTCCCTGTGAAGCCGCCAAGGAGCGCCTGGGGGTTAGCGGGCTGGGAACTCCTGCTGGTGCTGAGGCAGGCCCCGGTCCCCTCATGCACCGACTGGCCGGCACCGTAAATGTTCAGAGGGTAATTCAGATGTGTGCATAGGAGCCAAAATACTACTCATTTCCTTTGACCCAATCCTCCCATTGGACAGCCGTCCTAAGAACATTATGAAAACGCAGGAAAAAGTTGTGCCATGGGAGTCTGTTGTGGGATTATTCATGTCAACAAAATGTGTCAGGGACCCAAATGGCCCTGAGACGATGATTCACTGTGCTAAGGCGCTTTCACCACCCAGTGTCAGATAACCATTAAATGATGATTAATGCAGGTTGTTCGGCCTCAAAATACATGCTCATGATGTAACTTATATACAAAAACAAAGGAAGAGCCAGGAATTGTGTGAACGCGCTGCCGCTTGAGAACATGCCCTGGAGGGAAGGCGCAGGGAGGGCCCGCCTTATGGGCATTAGTATTAATGGCAGTGACTGCATCAAAAGGTGTTCTGATGCGAGTTTTTCCCTATTTTTAAAATATTCCACATGTTGATGTTCATTTCCCCAGAATAATGTGGACTTAGAAAGAAACCTTGAACTCTAAAAATTAATAATCTGGTGGGGGTTAGTGGAGAAGGGCCATGGGTTCCTTCCACTGCCCTCCTTACTTCATGTGGACTTCGGATCCATCGTGACAGTAATAACACTGAACAGCGAATGAGAGTTAAGAGCTTTCCCTCAGGGTGGGACCTGTTCTAATGTCTATTTTCTCATCGTTCTCCCATCCTCCTCCTGTCACACTCCTGCGAATGTATATAGAGAAAGGAGGCCCATCCCCCAGGAGTCAGAGGGGCTGTATGAAATCATTCCTCTGTCTGGAGCATCTTCAGGAGAGGAGTTGGTGTCATAGAGGCATAGAAGCAGCAAGCCCCAGGCCTACAGAGAAGCATTCATGAGGGCACTGGGCTCTCCTGCATGGTGCACAGAGGAACTCTGTTCTCACAGAACATCAGAATCAGGCTGACACTGAATACAGAGAGCCAAGAAATGGGCCCACACTCTATGGTCAACTAATGTTTGACAAAGCAGGAAAGAATGTCCAATGGAAAAAAAGACGGTCTCTTCAACAAATGGTGTTGGGAAAACCAGAGAGTCACATGCAGAAGAATGAAATGGGACCATTTCCTTACACCACACACAAAGATCAACTCAAAATGGATGAAAGACCTAAATGTGAGACAGGAATCCATCAAAATCCTAGAGGAGAACACAGGTAGCAACCTCTGTGACCTCAGCCACAGCAACTTCTTGCTAGACATGTCTCCAAAGGCAAGGAAAACAAAAGCAAAAATGAACTATTGGGACTTCATCAGGATAAAAAGCTTCTGCACAGCAAAGGAAACAGTCAACAAAACCAAAGACAACAGACAAAATGGGAGAAGATATTTGCAAATGACATATCAGATAAAGGGCTAGCATCCAAAATCTATAAAGAACTTCTCAAACTCAACACCCAAAGAACAAATAATCCAATCAAGAAATGGGCAGAGGACATGAACAGACATTTCTCTGAAGAAGACATCCAGTTGGCCAATAGACATGTGAAAAAATGTTCAACATTACTAGGCATCAGGGAAATACAAATCAAAACCACAATGATTACTACCTCACACCAGTCAGAATGGCTAAAATTAGCAAGTCAGGAAATGACAGATGTTGGTGAGGATGCGGAGAAAGGGGAACCCTCCTACACTGTTGGTGGGAATGCAAGCTGGTGCAGCCACTCTAGAAAACAGCATGGAGGTTCCTCAAAAAGGTAGAAATAGAGCTATCTTATGACCCAGGAGTTGAACTACTAGGAATTTTTCCAAAGGATACAAACGTAATGATTTGAAGGGTTACCTGCACCCCAATTTTTACAGTAGCAATGTCCACAATACCTAATTATGGAAAAGCCCCAGATGTCCATCAACAGATGAATGGATAAAGAAGATCTGGTATATATATACAATGGAATATTAGTCAACCATCAAAAATGATGCCATTTGCAATGACATGGATAGAACTAGAGGGTATTATGCTAAGCAAAATAAGTCAATCAGAGAAAGACAATTATCATATTGTTTCACTCATATGTGGAATAAAAGAACAAAACAGATGAACATAAAGGAAAGGAAGGAAAAATAAACAGATAAAAAGAGAGAGGGAGAAAAACCGTAAGAGATGTTGAACTCTAGTTAACAAACTGAGAGTCGCTGGGGGGGGGGGGCGGGATGGGCATTAAGGAGGGCACGTGAGGTAATGCAACTGACGAGTCACTACATTCTACCCTTGAAACTAATTAAAAAAAAAAAAAAAAAAAGAATTGGGCTGACCCTGACAGATAAGCCATCCTGACTGTCCTTTTAGAATTTAATTCACCTTGTGATTTTGTCCCCCTAATTTCTTAGGGACTAGAGATTATAACTTTTTCAGAATTAGAAATAAAATAAGTTGCAAGAGTAATGGGGGAAAAGATGGAAGAAGTATAAGGGAGGAGAAGATATTATATTTAAAATAAATATTTCCAGATTATAAAAGAAACTTTAGAACAACACAGAATAGAATAAAACAAAAAAAGGGCTGGAACATTCTATCCTGTCCTACAAACCATGCATCCTGTGAGATGGGTTTCTTTCCAGTTTTCTTGCCATGCATGTTATTTTTCAGTGGTTGTGATTAGCATCCTTACAAAATTTGGAGGCTCCTTTTTCAACGTGATATTATCAAGCAATTGTCTAGTGTTAAAACATTTTGGTGATGCCATAACAGCTCATCTTACAGATGTTCCCTAATTATTTAATCATCCCAGTGTGATTGGATGTTGTCCTGTTTCTTTCCTTCTTGTGTGTGTGTGTGTGTGTGTGTGTGTGTGTGTGTGCATGCGCATGTACGCACGCTTGGCCTATGCCTGGCACACTGTACTCTTAGAGGTGCTCAGCAGCTGACCATTAGAAGGAGGTCATGCTAATGTCTACAATGAGGCTCCAGGTTAGCAAATGCTAAATTCCTAGACACAGGACACAGCCCGGAGCCCTGGAGGAAAAGCATGAAATGGTGAGCCAAGGCCCGGAAACTTAGGGACTAGCAAAAGAACAGAACAGTCATCAGGGCACCCGTGAGAAAATGTAGTTCTCCCTGAAGACCCCCGAGTCCTGCCCCCCCACTCACCAGTGACGCCCACAGTGGACACAGGGCCCTGGCGCTGCCCCCCGTGCAGGCCATATAGGTGCATCTTGTATCTGTGCCCCGGCTCCAGGCCCCCAACGGTGACCTCGCTCTCCTCACCCCCGACACGCACCACCTGGGGCCGCCCATCCCCGTCCTTGTACTGGACAGTGAAGGAGTCGAAGTGGCCCTGGGGGACGGTCCAGGAGAGGCTCAGCGAGTCTGGGGAGGAACCTGTCACCGTCAGCTCCCCCAGGAGGGGCTCCTGGGGGGACTCCGGAGCCTCTGTGCTGGGTTCGGTGGGGCTGGGCGTCTCCTCCATCTCGGGGAGCGCTGGGGTCTCTTCCTCTGCAGCTGAGAAGGACAGACACAGAGCAGGTGAGGCAGAAGCCCCAGGAGAGGGCCTCAGGTCTTGGGAGAAGGATGGAGAGGCTGTGACCACGGCCGGGGGCCCCCAAATTCAGCTCAGCGAAGCCCATCCTTGGGGCCAGGTGGGCTCGCTCTGCCGACATCTCACAAACATGCCTGGGAGCCTGGCCAGCCAGCAGCACAGCTCCCAGAGGCCCCTCTGTGCACGGGAGGACCCCTCTGTCCTCAGGGAGCCCCCGGGGGAGGAGGGAGGCACAAAGGGCCCCATGGCTCAGTCTTGAGCATGGGGGCCTCCTGCGCCCCAGTCACCCATCACCTGAGAGAGGGAGATCCTCCCGCTGGCCCCGCCCTGGGGCTTCCACCATCCACTCACCTGTCACCCCAATGGCAGAGACTGGGCCCATGCGCTGGCCACCGTGGAAGCCATACAGGTTCATCTTGTACTTGTGGTCTGGCTGCAGGCCTGACACGGTGACCCCCTCCTCATACCCCGGGACGCGCACCGCCTTGGGCTGCCCGTCCCCGTTCTTGTACTGCACCAGGAAGTGGTCAAACTGGCCCTCGGGGACGGTCCAGGAGAGGTGTAGGGAGTCGGGGGTGGCATCGGTCACGGCCAGCTCCCCCAGGCGGGGCTTGGTGGGAGGCTCGGGGGCCACGGTGGGTAGGTCTGTGGAGGCTGGCATTTCGTGGTCCTTTCCTGGGGCTGGAGCAGGAGACGAAGAGAATGTGTGGACATGCCCTGTGGGCCCGCTTCCAGTGAAGGATACTTAGATTTCTCCCAGACACATCAAGACACATCAAGGTCCTGCAGCCTAGATGCCAGGCCCCACAGACCCAAACCTCAATCCCTGGTTTGAATGTTCAGTTGCCAAGGGACAGCACGCTCCTGGGGACATCATGATGGGAGGTTGGGACTGCCATGGTGCTGTACATGTGGAGCAGGCGCTGAGCCCTTGGGAGCCGCAGAGCAAATCTGCACAGAGGGACAGGACCGAGGCTTCCTAACACTGCCAAGCACACCTGATGGGTCCCATCAGGAGTTACAGCTACTCAGGTTTGGAAATTCTACTTCGTGAGTACTTTCCTTTTACACCTCTTCTGGTTTAGAAGCCTTCTGAGTACTTTATAGAGGCAAATTTAGATTTCACAGTGGAGGCCAAAGAGAAGAGGCAGGAGGTCATCTTTGTACCTGGGTGGTTTTGGACCCTGTATTTACTTTCTTGGTAATTTATGGCACAGATGACTCATCACACCCCCAGGTTTCTCTCGGCTTTTCTGTTCTGCGTAGGATTTCATTCTTCCTTAATCACTGATTACAAAATTGTCTTGTTTCCTATCTGTTCTGTTTGGAAACCGGGTCTTAAGCATCGAAGGGTAATAGCTCCAAGAGAACTTAATGGAAGCAACGGACGGCCCCGTTAGCAAGTAATGAAGGAAGGGATGGTGCCTTGCGAAATTGCATACGACTAATACTAATCATCAGAGTAAGAGCATCCATGGTGGCAGAATTCCTGCTCACTTGGCATAAATGGGGATCAGTATGGGTTGGGAAACACAGACCATTGTACCCACTGAAATCAACAATTATGAGAATTCATCCTAAGAGTTTTCAGAAACTAATTTTCTTCCTCTTCTTTGCAGATGAAGAAAGGGAGGCACAGAGAGGTTGGAGCGACTCTCTTGGGGTCACACAGCTTGAACGGGCTGAGGCTAGGGTAAACCCCAGGTCTCTTTGAGTCTGTTATTTCCCTGCCTCTTCAAGGACCAAAAAGTCTGTGTGTGGGGGCATTTGACTGGCTCAGTCAGTAGAACACGTGGCTCTTGATCTCAGGGTTGTGAGTTCCAGCCCCATGTTGGGGGTAGAGATTAATTTAAAAACAAAAACAAAACAAAAAATAAAAAGCTTGTGTGTAAAGGATAAGATGGCTGGGGCATCACCAAAGTCTTGGAATAAAGACAAGCAGAACCATTCTTAGTAATTTGGGAGGTTCTAGTCTCAGGGACAGTGGGACAAAAACACCTGAATACTGACATGAAGGAGCAACTGAGTCCAGTGTCCAGGGCCCAGTGTCCTGCTGTGTACTCACCAGTTAAACCGACAGCAGAGACCGGGCCCACACGCTGGCCCCTGTGGAAGCCATACAGGTTCATCTTGTACTTGTGGTCTGGCTGCAGGCCTGACACGGTGACCTGGTCCTCATTCCCTGGCACTCTCACCGCCTTGGGCTGCCCATCTCCATTCTTGTACTGGACCAGGAAGTGGTCAAATTGGCCCTCAGGGATGGTCCAGGAGAGATGTAGGGAGTCGGGGGTGGCATTCATCACGGTTAGCTCTCCCAAGTGTAGTTTCTGAAGGGTGCTGGTAGAGGGCTCCCCTTCGGGGTCTGGGAATAGATGCAAACAGAATATTTCCTATTGCTGGAAAAAGTACTTGAGGTCCTGGCTCTCCTGGATTCAGACCAGTAGGTGGGCTGGCTCTGTAGGCCTAACTTAAGATCCATTTCTGCTTATCATCAAAGTCTTTTTGTGATCTCTTCATGGTCTGTCAAACTTACCAGGCAGCCTTCTACCTCAGGGCCTTTGCACAGACTGTTCCCTTTGTGTGAATGTTCTGACCCTGGATGTCTGCATGGCTCATGCACACACTTCCTTTAAGTCTTTGTTCAAATGTCACCTCTTCAGGGCCAATCGTGACCACCCTATCTAAAATTCCAATTCTCCCAATTGCAGTGTTTTCCCCTTTTTTGGACTCAATCCCAGCAACAAACTAGAAAACAACACTTATGAGACAACCAGGAAACTAACACTACCTACATACTTAATGTTTGATATTAACGTTCAACTTTAAAGGTATAATAATGGTGTTGCAACTATTTTTAAATACTTTTTCAAATTTTTTTCGGGAGAGAGAGAGTGCATGCATGAGTTGGAGGAGCAGAGAAGAAATCTTAGGCGGGCTCCACAACTAGCGCAGGGCTCTGCAGTTGGTTAGGCTTCTGTTCCTGGATTTCAGCTCAGGTCATGATCTCAGGGTCATGAGATCCAGCCCTACTCCAGGTACAGAAGCTTCACCAACTGCACCACCCAGGCATCCCTTAAGTAGTCCTTTAAAAAGGAGTAATACACTTAAATATGAAATCATGAAGTATAGGATGAAATCTTGAGCATCTGGGACCTTTGCAACAGTATATCCATACAGCAGAATACTATTTGACTGTAAAGGGATGAAGTTCTGCTACACATTACATCATGGATGAACCCCCAAAATGAGCTTGATGAAAGAACCAAGACACAGAAGAACACATTATTGTACAATACCATCTATCCGATATGTCTAGGAAAGGCAAATCTACAAATACAGTCCTAAAATTAGATAGTGTTAGAGCTCTACAGAGGAAGTTCTAAAATTAGTTAGTGGTGATGGTTGCATATTTAAAGTGGATGAATTTTATGGTATGTAAATTACTCTCAGTAAGCTGTTAGTTAAGAACACATTCCAGTGCAAGGGGGGTAGGAAGGGAGCAGGTGGGGATGAGTCAGACCAGCCAGGAGTTAATATCAGGCTGCAGCAGAGCAACGGACCTACGGGAGTTCATGACGCTGTTCTTCCTCTTTGTGTGTAAGCTTGAATCTTATATAATAAATATTTGTTGAATGGTTGAATAGTTCATGGATAGTTCATGGCATTTGCCCCAACCACAGAAACAAGATCTTTCCAGAGTTTCCAGCAAAGCTGAAAGCCACATATGGGTCAGTGTATCACTACCTCAAGGCTTCCAGCCAAGTACTTCTCTGGCACACACCTGGCACTTAGACTACCTGACCCACCGCATGCCTGTCCTGTATGCTACTGGACGAAAGGTGGGTTCGGTGCAGCTGAACCGCACTAAATCGTGGAGACCCTAAAGGCTCCACCAACAAGACCTTACCCAAAACAGCCTTAAAGGCCCCGCCCGCACTCACCAGTGATGCCCACAGTGGACACGGGGCCCTGGCGCTGCCCCCCGTGCAGGCCATATAGGTGCATCTTGTATCTGTGCCCCGGCTCCAGGCCCCCAACGGTGACCTCGCTCTCCTCACCCCCGACACGCACCACCTGGGGCCGCCCATCCCCGTCCTTGTACTGGACAGTGAAGGAGTCGAAGTGGCCCTGGGGGACGGTCCAGGAGAGGCTCAGCGAGTCTGGGGAGGATCCTGTCACTGTCAGCTCCCCCAGGAGGGGCTCCTCGGGGGACTCCGGGGCCTCTGTGCTGGGTTCAGTGGGGCTGGGCGTCTCCTCCACCTCGAGGAGCGCTGGGGTCTCTTCCTCTGCAGCTGAGAAGGACAGACACAGAGCAGGTGAGGCAGAAGCCCCAGGAGAGGGCCTCAGGTCTTGGGAGAAGGATGGAGAGGCTGTGACCACGGCCGGGGGCCCCCAAATTCAGCTCAGCGAAGCCCATCCTTGGGGCCAGGTGGGCTCGCTCTGCCGACATCTCACAAACATGCCTGGGAGCCTGGCCAGCCAGCAGCACAGCTCCCAGAGGCCCCTTTGTGCACGGGAGGACCCCTCTGTCCTCAGGGAGCCCCCGGGGGAGGAGGGAGGCACAAAGGGCCCCATGGCTCAGTCTTGAGCATGGGGGCCTCCTGCGCCCCAGTCACCCATCACCTGAGAGAGGGAGATCCTCCCGCTGGCCCCGCCCTGGGGCTTCCACCATCCACTCACCTGTCACCCCAATGGCAGAGACTGGGCCCATGCGCTGGCCACCGTGGAAGCCATACAGGTTCATCTTGTACTTGTGGTCTGGCTGCAGGCCTGACACGGTGACCCCCTCCTCATACCCCGGGACGCGCACCGCCTTGGGCTGCCCGTCCCCGTTCTTGTACTGCACCAGGAAGTGGTCAAACTGGCCCTCGGGGACGGTCCAGGAGAGGTGTAGGGAGTCGGGGGTGGCATCGGTCACGGCCAGCTCCCCCAGGCGGGGCTTGGTGGGAGGCTCGGGGGCCACGGTGGATGGGGCTTCAGTGGTCACAACTTCGTATTCTGGAAGTGGACAGAGACATACAGGGACGGGTGAGGACATGCAAGTCAGCAGGGCAGTGGGTGTCTTACGAAATAACATAACGAGGAGCACAGTGTCACCTTCCCAGTCCATTAATGCCAGCCTGCTTGGCAGCTTACCCTCATCTTACCCCTATGCACACCCCGCCCCCTCTCCTGCTCTCTCCGGCACCCACCTCCCCACACACTGTGCCCTGAGCCTCCCTCCACTGGGGTCCCCTTGCCATCTCACTCCCCTTTGTTCTTTGCTCCCACACAGCTCAGAGCTCCCTTCCCCAACCAGAAACCTGGAGTCTTCCTGGCTCGGTTCCTGTCCCCAGTGGCCATCAGGCTCAGAGTCCAACTAAGGCCCTCCTGGGTTCCCCACCTCTGCAGCCCCACCAGCCGGGCTTGGGCTCCACCCCAGTCCCGTCGCCTCTCACCTGGGTCACCGTGTCTCTCCTGGGCTCCCTGCCTCCCTCCCTGTCCGTTCCTCACAAGGGGCTCCTAGGACGAGCCTTTCACTGCACATCTTATGGTGTTGGCCTTGGCTTCACCATGCAACAGACCTCTCTATCCCCGGGATGGGCCCTTGAGCTGCTCCTGCTGCTCTACCCCCATCTCAAGACTCTCACACAGAACCCTCTCAGCTCCTCTCATGGACCACGATGTGCCTAGTCTCCAGGCCTTGCCACCAGCCGTGACGCAGCTCTGACTCTAGTGCTGTCACCAAGTGAACACCTGCCCGACCTCTGGTGTCAGTTGTCTTGTGGACACCTGCGGGCAGGCTGGCTTAGGCTTAGTCTTGGCCTGGCCCCGGGCTTTCCTGTCACAGGCATATGCCCCTTTGCCTGATTGCTGTTTCACGGCCTGTCTCCCCATGCCCGGGAGCCCCATTATGATAAGAACTTATCTCTCTGCCACGATCAGCTTCACCCCAGTGAACTCCCACAGTGCTTGGCTCAGGCCACCCAGTCTTGTTGGGCCATGGGAAGCAGAGGTCTGACAGTACCCAAACCATGAGGCCTGGACGTGTTTTGGTCAGGACGCTATATCCGGAGCCCCCTCTGGCTTGTCCCCCAGCCTCCAGTGAACTACAGGGAGGCAGAGCCTCTGGGAGGAATCAGGGATGCCAGGACAGCTCTCTCCAACAGACTCTGAGAAAGCGTCGCGTTCCTTTGTTCTGAGGAGCTTTGCCACTAAAGGTGTGGTCCTCGGACCAGCAGCACCAGCATCGCGTCAGGGACGTAGAATCTCTGGCCCCTGTCCCAGCCTGTGGCACCTGAACGGTCCCTTTACCGAGATCCCCAGGCCACGTGACGTGCAAAAGAGACGTGCTGTCTAGAGTATATGTTTTCATGCCCATGGTCCTGTAGGGTCGGCTTCCCTAGGGTCCCGCCCGCACTCACCGGTGACGCCCACGGTGGACACGGGACCCTGGCGCTGCCCCCCGTGCAGGCCATACAGGTGCATCTTGTACCTGCGCCCCGGCTCCAGGCCCCCAACGGTGACCTTGCTCTCCTCACCCCCGACACGCACCACCTGGGGCCGCCCGTCCCCGTCCTTGTACTGGACAGTGAAGGAGTCGAAGTGGCCCTGGGGGACGGTCCAGGAGAGGCTCAGCGAGTCTGGGGAGGATCCTGTCACCATCAGCTCCCCCAGGAGGGGCTCCTCGGGGGACTCCGGGGCCTCTGTGCTGGGTTCGGTGGGGCTGGGCGTCTCCTCCACCTCGGGGAGCGCTGGGGTCTCTTCCTCTGCAGCTGAGAAGGACAGACACAGAGCAGGTGAGGCAGGAGCCCCAGGAGATGGCCTCAGGTCTTGGGAGAAGGATGGAGAAGCTGTGACCATGGCCAGGGTTCCCCAAATTTAGCTCAGAGAAGGCCACCCTTGGGGCTGGGTGGGCTCACTCTGCCGACATCACACAAACATGCCTGGGAGCCTACAGGGTCAACCGTGGGGACCCTGGCCAGCCAGCAGCATAGCTTACGGAGGCTCCACTCTGCAGGGGAGGAACCCTCTGTCCCCGGGAAGCCCCCGGGGGAGGAGGGAGGCACAAAGGGCCCCACGGCTCAGCCTCAAGCATGGGGGCCTCCTGCACCCCAGTCACCCATCACCTGAGAGAGGGAGATCCTCCCGCTGGCCCCGCCCTGGGGCTTCCACCATCCACTCACCTGTCACCCCAATGGCAGAGACTGGGCCCATGCGCTGGCCACCGTGGAAGCCATACAGGTTCATCTTGTACTTGTGGTCTGGCTGCAGGCCTGACACGGTGACCCCCTCCTCATACCCCGGGACGCGCACCGCCTTGGGCTGCCCGTCCCCGTTCTTGTACTGCACCAGGAAGTGGTCAAACTGGCCCTCGGGGACGGTCCAGGAGAGATGCAGGGAGTCAGGGGTGGCGTCGGTCACGGCCAGCTCCCCCAGGCGGGGCTTGGTGGGAGGTTCTGAAGGTTCGTCCTCCTCTTCCCTTGGGGCTGAACAGAGACACAAGAGAGAGCAAGTTGGACCTGAGAGAGGAGCCGGGCAACCATGGGGACTTTGCTCTCCTCTGGGCTCTGCCAGCCACTTGGAGGAAGGAGCTACAGTGGAATTCTCCTTGGTTACCTGTTAGGGCCTCTATGTGGGCAGGACCCACGCGCTGCTGGCCTCGGAAACCATACAGGTTCACTAGGTATCTGTGCTCAGATTCCAGGCCAGAGAGGGTGATGTCATTCCGGTCACCATCTATCCTGACCACTTGGAGTTGCCCATCTTGGTCTGTGTAGTGGACCTCAAAGGAGTCATAATCTCCCTCAGTCTCGGTCCAGGAGAGATGCAAGGTGTCTGGTGTCGCTTCCTCCACAGTCACCTCCCCTAGGCGGGGCTCAGGCCCTGGAGGACTTGGGGCCTCGGCTTCTATATCTTCTCTGGGGGCTGGTTCGGAGAGACAGGTAGAGATGGGTGACTGGTCTGTCTCCACAAGGCTCTCCAGTGAGAGGGAAGGAGGGGAGGAGGTGAAGCCTAGAGGTCAGTAGTAAAAAGGACCAACTATGGAACATGGGGATGAATTCCCAAAGCATTACGCTAAGTGTTAGAAACCAAGCACCGAGTATGTATTGTATGAGTCTGTTAAGGAAGAGGCTTACAAAGGCAAAAGTGTAAGGAGAGAAAGGAATTAGTGGCTGACAGAGGCTGGCATTGGGGGTACTGATGGCAAAGGGGCATGGGGAAATCGGTTCTGGAATCAATAGAAATCTTTTGTATCTCAATTGTGGTAATGGTTTCATGACTTACATATTTACCAGAACTCATTGTTCATATAAAATTGTATGTGAATTATGCCTCAATAAGGCTATCCCTTCCCCTAAAAGAAGGGAAATAAGCAGTTCAGAAACCCCCTGGCTCGGTCAGACCAGGAGAGCTGAAGCCAGAAGGAGGGGCAGCGACTTCCGGCCACAGCCTCACTCACCAGTCAAGGCGATGGTAGAGATGGGACCCACACGCTTGCCCTGGTGCAGCCCGTACAGCAGCAGCTTATACCTGCGGGCTGGGTCCAGGCCAGAGACGCTGACCTCCCTGAGGCTGCCCTCCACAGGCACCACCTGGGGCTGCCCGTCCCTGTCCTTGTACTGGACCACAAAGGAGTCAAAGTGGCCCTCAGGGACCGTCCACGCGAGGCTCACAGAGTCTGGTGTCACACTGGTCACCTGTAGCTCCTCCCCGAGACGGGGCTTTGGGGGGTGCCTTGTTCTAGCATCGTCCACACCACTCCTGGGCTCTGAGAGGGAGACAGAGAGAAGGCGGCTGAGCTGTTTCTGGTAGTGGGTGACCTCAAAGGGCAGGAGTGAGAGGTCTGGGGACAGGGCTTTGCCATAGCTGAGTCCTATAGGGCTAGTGCTATGGCACTGTGTGAGGAGAGTAGGTACTGTGATGGAAGCCAGCACAAGTGACCAACCTCTTCCCTGGCCCAGCCGGGTGCAGCCGCCGTCCCCAGGGGAGCTCCAGGAGCAGAGCTTGGCCCTGCGGGGATGCCCTCACCTGTGGTGCCTTCAGCAGTGAGGGGGCCATGGCGTTTCTTGCCCAGGAGCCCATAAAGGAGGAATCTGTACTTGCGACCAGGGTCCAGAGGGGTGATGGTGACCGAGCGTTCGTGGCCTTCCACGGGCACCATGCGGGGACCATCTCTGTCCTTGAACTGGACTACAAAGGAGTCAAAATGGCCCTCGGGCACATTCCAGGAGAGGTGTAGTGAGTCCAGGGTGGGATCTGTCACCCACAGCTCCCCCAGGCGGGGCGGGGCCCTGAGGCTGGTGTCACCTTGGGCAGCTGACAGAGAGGAAAGATTCTTGTGTTTATTTTTTTCCAGAATGACTCTTTGCTTCCCGCTAGAGTTGGAAAAACCCAGGACGGCCCAAATTCAGTGCTTCCCCAAAATATTTCCATCACCCTCCCATCTCTGTCACCATCCCCAACTGGCCCATGCTTCCTTCTACTTAGCCACTTAGTGTCCTATAGGACACTAGCCCTATAGGACATCTCTGGGGAAAAAATAATTGCTAGCTTCCTGCTTATCTTATTCCTCCTGCCGTCCAGATTCTTCCCACTTCTTAGAGACTATGTTCCTATCAGGGTGCAGCTTGGTTTACTTTTTTCCTTTTACCAAGGAGCCTACCCGTTGTGATTTGTCTGGCCCCTGGGGAAATCTGAGGTCCTAAGGACATCGGAGGGGGCACAAGATCCCTGACAAGTATACACAGCAGATGAGAAAGCAGGATGTTATGTTGGAGGTGGCCCTCTCAGGACCTGGTGGAGGAATAGGGGCTGTCTACTTGATGTGGGGCGGGAGGGGAGAAGGAGGGGAGCTCACATGGAGAAAGGATCTGGTGTCTGCCCCAAAGCTATCCTGAGGCCTGAGAAGGAGCTGGCCTGCTGCCTTCTTGGCCAGTGAGGACGCTGACAGCATTGTTATTGCTAGAGTTTTCTGGCATCAGGGAGCCCCCAGGGGCAGGGGAGGGCCTGGACTGAAACCCAGGAAAGGGGCACAGCTGGGCTGGGCCCGAATGGGCCTGGCTGGGCGGCCAGCCCCGGGCTCCTCTGCTTCCCAGTTTTCGAGGCCCTGGGAAGAGGGGGCAGGAGGAAAAGGGCCCTCTAGGGAAGGCAAAGAGGGGACCTGATGGGCCTGAGCTAGTATGATAAGAAAGAGGGTGATGGCAAAACTCTCAGGAGGTGAGGGCTGCACAAGGCTGAGGGCTGCAAGGCCCAGCAGGTGGAAAGAGCTCCTGACTCCCTTGGGCCTCCCCCAGCACTCCCAGTCTCCTATGTCCCACCTTCCAGGAAGGGTGCTAAGGGGCTTCCCCCATTCAACAGCAGTGAAAATTATGAGAAGAGAGGAAAAGTCAGTGGGAGGCACAGACCCAGGACCTGGCCCTGTTTTCCTGGTTCTCATTTGCCCTGAACCGGGGTGGGCAGTATGGCTTTTTAAACAAAACAGAAGAGGTGGACACAGGGAAGACAAGCAGAAGGAGAGAGACTAGGCAGTGTGAAGAGGGTGGGCAGACTGCTGGGGGCTTGGGGGACTCTCACCTGTTTTTGCCTCTACAGAGACTGGGCTGCGTCTCTTCCCATCCTGAAGCCCATAGAGCAGGAACTTGTACTTCCGGCCGGGCTCCAGGCCGGGGACGGTGACCTCACGCTGGTCTGCGGCCACAGGCACCACATGGGGCTGCCCATCCCTGTCCTTGTACTGGACCATGAAGGAGTCAAATTCACCGTTGGGGACCGTCCAGGAGACAGTAACGGAGTCTGGGGTCACATCTAACACTGTCAGCTCCCCCAGCTGTGGCTCCTGGGGGGACTCTGTGGCTGCGGCTGTGGGGAGGGGAGCTAGAATCCAGAAAAACACAGAACGTGGCTGAGATCTTGGGCAGGAGAACTCCCGCCCCAAACCCTGAAGGGCTCCTGGGCTCCCAGGGCCTCAAGCGTCCTTGAGCTAAGATGACACACAGTCACATCGATATTTTCCCTGACCTCTCACTGAAATGTAGCATTTCCTCTGGTGCTCACTGTGGTGTCAGCATACCTGGGACTGTGTTCATGTCACCTTAGAATAACTACGTAGACTTCAAAGTACCGTTTACACTCTTCCCTCCTTTGAAATGTGGGTAGGTTATGACACATGCTCCAAGACTCATTATTTAATGAACTGATAAAGAAGTCCCTGTATTACTAAGTCATAAATTTGAATTTAAAATATTTTGATAATTGAATATCAATATAACTGGTTTCCTCTCCAACCTTATGCATTTATGTTACAGATTTTTAAAAAAGATTTTATTTATTTATTTGGGAAAGACAGACACAGCAAGAGAGGGAACACAAGCAGGGGGAGTGGGAGAGGGAGAAGCAGGCTTCCCACTGAGGAGAGAGCCCAATGCGGGACTACATCCCAGGACCCCAGGATCATGACCTGAGTGAAGGCAGACGCTTAATGGCTGAGCCACTCAGGCACCCCTATGTTATAGATTTTAAAGCCCTGCTTTGAGAGGGGTCCACGGGTTTCATCAGACACTGTGGTAGAAAAATGGCAGCAACCTGTTCCCAGGGACCCAAGAGCAAGGGTCACTTCCAGGAGAAAAGAAGGCTATAACACTCGGGGCACTAAGGGCTTCTGAGAAGAGATTCAAGGGATGTGTGTCATTGAAGCCCAACTGAAAAAGAACACTGGGGGAAGGTGTTGGCTGTGGCCAAGTCACAGCAGGGTTTTGAGAGAAAGGAAGGGAACAGCTGTGGACAATCAGGGGAGACAGACAGAGTCAGATTTAGGTCAGATGGAAGCAAGACATTCTTGCCAGAGGGAGAAGGCCAAATGGAGAGGGACTGGAGGGCAGGGAAGGTTCTAGCCTAGGGAAGAAGCCAAGGAGTCAAGGAACAGACTACTGTGCCTGTGACTTCAGGAAGGACCTATGGAGGCCTGCAAGGCAGGACCTGAGGGAGTGTTTGTGGGATGGGGGATTCTGGGTAGCCAGGGATGCGAGCTGCCTCACCCCTGCTCACTCACCGGTCACAGCTACTACAGAGAGGGGGCCCATGTGCTGCCCATCATGTAGCCCATAGAAGTTCATCTTGTACTTGCGTGCAGGCTCCAGGCCGGGGATGGTGACCTCGCGCTGGTCTGCGGCCACAGGCACCGCCTGGGGCTGCCCATCCCTGTCCTTGTACTGGACCACAAAGGAGTCAAACTGGCCCTCGGGGACTGTCCATGCAAGGCCCACGGAGTTGGGGGTCACATCGGTCACTGTCAGCTCCCCCAGGTGTGGCTCCAGGGGAGGCTCTGTGGCTGGGATCTCTTCTGTGTGTGGAGCTGAGACAGAGACAGTGGAAGGCTGTTAGGAAAAGCTCCTCTTTTCCTTGTTAGTAATTACGTCTGTTTTTGTGGCATCCATGAGGTTGTCCTGATGTATAACTACACTGATTGGCGACATCTGCCTGGCCACAAGCCCTCAGTAAGTTCCCGCCAGGACCTGAAGTTGTGCTGGGGTTGGAGAGGGGTGTCACCGAAACCCTGGGAGAGTGGCTGAACTTCCACCTGTAGGTCACTGGCTCCAAGTCCCCTACCCCAGGACCTGCAGACTCGCATCTTCCTTGGGTGCCTGGTCTGTGTCTCAAACTCATGAAGTCCAAAAGCAAGCTCAGGGACTGCCCCCCACACCTGCTTGGTCATGACCTCTCCACCCCAGCAAAGCCACCCCTTCATCCTGGGTGCTGTCCCCGAGTACCCCCACACTCTAAACCTAGCTGGCGAGTAAGGTCTGTTGGCAGGACCTTCAGAAGCCAACCCCCCTCGCTAACTCCACTCCACTGCTACCATCTCCAAGCACCACTAGTCTCACTGGGCTACATGGGTCTCCTAAATCCTCTCCCTCCTCCACCCTCCCCCTGCCTCTGGTCCCTGTTGACCCATTAGTCAGAGCCTGTTCCTGCAATGACTTCCATCTCACTCAGGGCAAAAACCAAGTCCTTACAATGACCTCTTAGGTCCCACGATCACCTAGCTGCCCCCAACTCCAGACATTCCTGGCTTATCCACAGAGGGTCGGGGCACTTTCTACTGCCCGGGATATTCTTCCCAAAGGTGTATGTGCCTTGTCCTGTCCCTCCCTCAGCTCTAACCTCAGGGAAGCCCTTTCCCACCTCCTTCCCATCCATTCAGCATCTCACCTGCTGGACTTTTCTCCAGGGCTCATCACTGTCACAGACGGTACCACAGACAGATTTGGGCAGTCTGGTGTCTGTTTCCCTCTACTAGAACATGAGCTCCCAGTGGGGGTGCTTTGCCTTGCTTACTGCTGTGTCCCTGTTGCCCAGCACATGGTGGGTGCTCCACAAACATTTGTTAAACTCATGAGTGGTCTGCATGACTTGGCTGGGAAAGGACTTGGCTCAGGACCCGGTGGGCCCAACCACGCAAGAATCAGCTAAGTCTGGGGGGCACTCCTCAATAGTGACCAAACATGGAAGGTGGTCCCCAGAAGTAAGATAGTGCTGGAGGTGGCTGGGGGCGGGTGGCTCCCAAGAGCTGCTTTCTCTGGCTTCTGTGGGAGGATAAGATCAGGCTCCAGGTAGAGGAAAACCTGTTTGGGAGGCCTCAGAAAGACAACTGAGTCTGCGTGGGGAGGGCAGGGATGAAGGCAGCTGAGGGGCTAGGAGTGACTGCCATGTTAGCAAACGTCTACTAGGGACCAGGTAGCAGGCCTGGAAGTGTTTCATGTTCCTTGCAGCTCTGATCCCTCCTGTCCCATCCACTTCCGGCTCACTTCTGCCCTCTCTGTACGTCTTCCCATGAGGAAGAGAAATGGTCTATCACCATCAAACGAGCCTGACTGTTGTGGCTTGTCTTAACTGGAAAAAGGTGGAATTACCACTACCCACGAACATGGAGCTCCCTAGGCTGCACTGGACATCATCTTCCTCTTATTAGAAATGTTTCTAACTGGACTCTCATCCTGGCAGTGGTAGAGCATGTGCGGCGGGCCGGGCACAGCCCCCTGGACAGCTCAGCAGGCTCTAGCTACCCATCACCTTCCTGCTCTGATAATGAACGTCATGCTCCATCATGAAGCTGAGAACCAGGGGAGCCATAAACAGAACTCAGTCTGTCAAATACCTGATCTCCATTTTCCTTTACTGCACTGTCTCAGTCGGCGCCCAACACAATCTGTTCTTCCCTGGGGGCCAGAGCCAGGGACTCACAGAGCCCAGCGTGGCCGCCTGGGACAGGCAGCAGACAGAGGGGCACCTGAAAAGAATCCTTGGCAGCATATCTGGGCTTGGCATGAACCTCCCACCCTGCTTCTTTGGGCCCACAGGACAGTAACTCAGGGTGGCTTTCCCTTCTCCTTACTCTCAGAGCTACTTGAAGAATGAAAAGAAATGAGTAGAAGGTTCTGGAAATTAAGCCAGCCAAGTCACTGTGAGGTTGGGCTTTGTGGAAGTACAGGAACCATGTTCTGAAAACCCATATCTCTGTTTAAGTTTTTAATCTTTCCCCTTATAGTAAAAGATGTTTTTGAAAAAGGTGTATCTTTGAGCAAAGGGAAAAGAGACTGACACCCCTTGCTATAACCAAGTTGGGCAGGTCAGCAGGAGAGTCCCAAGTCCCAGCGGCCTGCCTCGTTTCTGGCCCCTGGTGCTGAGACTCTGGAGAGGAGATCCTGGGCTGGGTCCTTTGTGGTGCCCGAGAGGGAATGGAAGGGATGTCCCTTTTTGCTATAAAGTCACTCACTGGATGAGCCATAAAGAAACTTTCCAGCTGCACTGACGAACAGGCTGATGTCTCATGCTCATCTGATTAGCTAAGCTGCGGAACCAGCCACAGGGGGCAGAGCAGACCCAGACCCGGGTCAGTTAGAATCCTCCTTATGGCTACACCAACAGCATGTGTGTTCTGTGCCTGACCCTTTCTTAGTGTTTCCTGTCTGTTAACTCATTTAATCCCCACTACAGTTCTGCGGGATGCCGATTACTATCCTCCTTTTGCACCTGAGGAAACAGGCACAGAAAGTTTAAAATTGCTCAAGGTCACAAAGCTGGCTGTAGCCTGATCCCCAGTGAACTGCTCTGTCTGGGTGTCCCCCAAGCAATGGGGGGTGGTCATGCTACCACTGCAGCAAGGGAGAGCCATGGCTTTAGGGAAGCTGGGGGCCACTGAGGGGAGGAGAAGGAGGCAGGCTCCTCCCGTACTCACCGGTGATGCCCACGGTGGACACAGGGCCCTGGCGTTGCCCCCCGTGCAGGCCATACAGGTGCATCTTATACCTGCGCCCCGGCTCCAGGCCCCCGATGGTGACCTCGTTCTCATCACCCCTGACACGCACCACCTGGGGCCGCCCGTCCCCGTCCTTGTACTGGACAGTGAAAGAGTCGAAGTGGCCCTGGGGGACGGTCCAGGAGAGGCTCAGCGAGTCTGGGGAGGATCCTGTCACCGTCAGCTCTCCCAGAAGGGGTTCCTCGGGGGGCTCCGGGGCCTCTGTGCTGGGTTCTGTGGGGCTGGGTATCTCCTCCACAAGGTCCTGGGGGGCTGAGAGAATACATACGGGATACAGGCTTACAGTGTGACTTGCTTTGTTAGTTGATTATGACAATAAAGTACATTCAGCAAACAAAGTCCTTAAGCTGTAGTCTCCAGGGTTTGGTAGCCTTTGTGTTAGCCATTCAGTAACTCAGGACGCTGGGACAGGCCCCTGGCCCCTGTCAGTACTGCTGGAAGGATTATATTGCTGGCTTCTGTTGGGTTGGGCTCACGTCTGAGAAAGAAGCTGAGATGGGAACAGAGGAAATCCTGAGAAATTTTCTACTGCGTCCATAGACAGTGCTGACCTCTGGCAATCAAGGGGGCCATAAGGCCTCTTCCCATCTGCCTTCCTCCCTTTCGGCTCCAGCACCCCCACAGGATTTTTCAGCGGCCCCACTCTACTTACCAGGACACCAGACAGAATGTGCCCTGGCTAAGGCCTCCCCAGGCAGCCCTGTCCCTCATTCCACTTCAGACAAGGGTGGGAGAAAGATGTGGGGATGAAGGGGCTGGGGAGAGCCTTCCCTGGCTGCGTCTAGAACCACAGCCCCAGGGGCACCTGTCTACCATCTGGCAACTCAGTCTTCACTGAGGTTCCGTGGAGAAGGGAGACTGGCTTCTGCGACCCACTCCCTGGTCCATGGAGTACCAACAAGGGGACAGGAGATCGAGGAGGGAGCAGGCAAGGCTGGGCAAAGTAGGGAGATAAGAAGAAAAGGATACTGGGCAGGGAGAAAGTCAGGGAGAAATAGCAGCTCACTCCTGAATAGCAGCTTCTATGTGTCAGGAGCTATTTTAAGCATGTATGCTTGTACGCTGATTTAATTCTAATGACCCTGTGAAGCAGGTACCATTATCCTCATTGGACAGATGAGGAAGCTGAACTTCAGAGAGATTCAGTAATTTACACAAGGTCCCACAGGTCGCAAATGGCAGAGCTAGGCTTCAAATACAGGCAGCGGGATCCAGATCCTGTGCTCCCAACCACGAGGCTACACAACCATGGAAACGATGCTGACTGGGGGAGGCTGAAAGGGTGGAGGAATGAGGGCCGGTGGGCGGAATGAAAGGGGGCCCTTTGCCCTACTCCCAGCTGGCTGGGATTTAGGGATCTGCGGGTCCCAGATAAGGTGTCTTCATGCCAGAAAGAAGCTGGGGGAAACGAGGGACTCTTGTGCCTTGGATCTGCTGGCACTGAGCAGAGCAGCAATGGTGAGAGGGTGTGGGCAGCTGGTGGCGGGAGCCGGAAATGACAGCCACCCTAGCCAGGCTGGGGTGGAGGTGCTCCAGGTGTTCAGGGTGGGGAAAATGGGACCTGTTCTTGGAGATGGAGAAGCAGGGCCGAGAAAAAGGCCAGGGGCTGGTGGCTGGACGAGAGGTCCTGGGATGTGGGGCACTTGGAAGGATTGGAACCCAGAAGGAGAAGGTGGAGGGAGGTCTGAAGGAGCCCCCAGGCAGGGTCCTGCTCAGAGGGAGGCCTGGGTGGCCCTGACTCACCTGTGGTGGCCACCACGGACACAGGTCCCACACGCTGCCTGCCATGAAGCCCGTAGAGGTTCATCTTATATTTCCGGTGGGGCTCCAGGCCCGGGATGGTGACCTCGTTCTCATCCCCCCTGACGGGCACCACCTGGGGCTGGCCCTGTGCATCCTTGTACTGGACCACGAAGGAGTCAAAGGAGCCCTGGGGCACGGTCCAGGCCAGGCGCAGGGAGTCTGGGTTTGCCTGAGTCACCGACAGCTCCCCCAGCAGGGGCTGCACTGGGGACTCTGGGTGGAGGGACTCCACTCTCGGCTCTGAGGCTGAAATAAGAGGATCCAGTGAGGGCTGTGCTGGCAGCCCCAGGTTGGGGTTTGGGGTGTGGATGGGTCGTCATACCTGGGGGTCACTATTAGCATTAATTAGAAGTGCTGAACTCCTGGGAAGTCTGGCACAGTCAGGGTATGACACATCCTCTGGGCCTTGGGGAGCAGCTGAATGGGATGGAAGGGACCCAGCAGGACGGGGGAGGCTGGCTCTCCCTCAGCCTGGGAGTGGGGCCAGGATTCAGAGTCAGACATCACACTGGGAGGCCCCACCTGGTTCCTGGCTGAGGGCAAGTGTGGGGAAGGTTGGGAGGGGTCCCATGGGGGCATAGGTTGTGACCACTCACCAGTGGTCCCATCGGCTGTGAGGGGGCCGTGCCGCTTCTTGTTGGCAACCCCAAACAGAGTGAATCTGTACTTGTGGTTAGGGTCCAGCGAGGAGACAATGACCGAGCGCTCGGGCCCTTCCACAGGCATCACTTGGGGCTGTCCATCCCTATCCCTGTATTGGACTATGAAGGAGTCAAACTGGCCTTCAGGGACAGTCCAGGAGAGGCTCAGTGAGTCTGGGGTGGGATCTGTCACCCACAGCTTGCCGAGGCGGGGTGGAGTCGCTGGGCTAGGATCACTCTGAGGCACTGGGAGAGAGGTAGAGAGAAAGGAGGAACACAGGTCAAAGAAAGAGGGGTACTCCGTCTCCCACATAGGGATGCTGTGTGAGGTTGTGCAGGCTGTTCACTGCACAAAGGTGCATGGTTGAGGGAGAACTAAGGGACTGAAATCCAGCTAGCCTCTGCTTGCCAAGCTGTGTGCCCTGGCACAGAGTTATGCTCACCTAAGGAAAGATGCCTTCTTCTAAATGGCACAGATGTGCCACATGGACTAGTGTGGCCCTATCTGCAGCCTAGTGAGGCGCTTCAGAGAGAAGGGAGCCCAGCCATCTCCCTCTGTGTCTCCATAGCCAGGGAGGTCTTCCAGGACAATCTCTATTGCTTCCAGGCCTAACTACTAGCTGGTTTCTCCTCCAAGAGAGGGAAGCACCATCTCTGGAGCTTTTGAACGCGGGAGAGCCTCCCACACCTGTGCTGGGGCCCCATCTCCTTCTCTGCCACCCTGCACCACCAACCCTTCACTACCCCTCACTGTGCCATGGGCATTTGCAGGAGCTCCTCTCTTTGGCTGCTAGCTCCCTCCAGCCTCCCTCCTTGCTCTCTAGTTCAACTCAGATTCCAGAAAAGAGCAGTCTACACTGGTTGTAGCCATGTCCTCACCTCCATCAGACTCTTGATCGAGCTCCACCCTCCACTGGCAGCTCTCACCAGGGCCAGCAGCGACCTCGCCATTGCTAAGTGCTGTGGACGCTCTGTAGCCCTGAATCACTCCTACGGAATCTGACATGTCCGACCACGCCCTTCATTTTGGCATCTGGGACACCGCTCTCCCTGGCTGTGCCCCTCTCGAGTCACCCCCTTGGGCCGCCCTGTAGGCTCCTCTTCCTCTGCCCATGCCCTGAGTGCTGGCCACTGTCTCTGCTCCCCCCACGCCATCACCCTGTCTCCTGCCCCCCCATGCCCACGCTTCAGGCCTCCTCTCTGCTCTCCAGACCTGTGAGGGCAGCAGTGATCCCCGCCGCGGCCCCACCATTTTCTCCCTCTCTATGCCTTGACTCTCCTCATCTATAAATGGGCATGCCTCACGGGGCTGCTACAGCCACTAAGTGTGTTGGCACACTCAGAACATCTTGTTAACAAATGCTCCAAAGAGCATTTGTGCTGGTCCTCACCTCCACTGTTCCTTGCCTCAGCGCAAGGGGCTGTCTGCTCTAGGAACACGGGAGTGCCTGGGCCTCCTCGTTGTCTTTCACCTCCCACACCCAGCCTCACAGCCTCCATCCCAGGCAGACCGGCATCATTTCTTGTTGGTCTTAACTCACTTCTCCAGCTATTCTCTGCAGCAGCCCCCATGTTATTTGTAAGATAAGTAGCAAATCACATCATTCCCACTTAAAACCCTTCAGAGCCCCCCCACCCCCGCCTTCCCCCTCCCCCCGCCGCCTCGGCCCTCACACCAGCTCCAAGCTCTTCAGTCAGACACACACAAGCCCCGTCCCTTCCGCTCCCTAGGTCCCCTGCTCTCCATCCAGAGGAAATAGACGGATTCTCCTCCCGGGCCACACTTGCTCCTGCCTCACTCTCCATGGCTCCCTCTGTCTGCACCGCCCTCCTCAACCCCTCTACTGGACCTACCACTGCTTTCCCTTCAGGATTCATGTCAGGCACCACGGCCTCCAGGGAGCCTTCCTGGAGTTCCCAAAGCACTGAGAAGACCTCCCTCAAGACCAAGCAGGGGCCAGGGGTAGGGGTGGGTCTGACTGCTCTCACTCACAGATCTTGGCTTCAGCCACCAGGGGCCCATGCCTCTTCTTGCCCAGGAGCCCATATAGCACAAATTTGTACTTGCGGCCGACGTCCAGGTTAGTGATGCGGGCTGAGCGCTGGGATCCCTCCACAGGTACCACCTGGGGCCCATCCCTGTCCTTGTACTGGATCACGAAGGAGTCAAACTCGCCCTCGGGGACCGTCCAGTGCAGGAGCAGAGAGTTGGAGGTTGGGTCAGTCACCATCAGCTCGCCCAGGCGTGGCTGGGCCAAGGGCTTCCCAGGCTTCGCCCCATCCCCGTCTAGAATGTGGGGGCAAAAGTAAAGCAGGTGGCCTCAACCACTGCCTTGTCCCTGGTCTCCTTCCCTCTCCTCAGCCCACTGGGTCCCTCCTTCCTGGACATCTCTGCCCCTCAAGGCCTCTACTTCCTCCCCCCCCCCCCCCGGCCTCCATGAGCAGCCCTCTGTTCTGCAGTGAGAGCTTGGGCCCTTCTCTTGTGCTAGCTTCCCCATCCCTCGCAAGCATCCCTCGCCACATCAAGAGCTCTGGGGGAGCTTTGGGTCCCCCCTCCAGGTTGTTACTGAGTCAGAGCTTCCTCACTGCTGCTCTGGAGCAGCTGGAGACTCTCTGTCCACTTGAACTTTTCTCTCCCCCGCTGCCCTCTCTCCCTAGTGCTGAGCCTCACCTGGAAGAGCAGGCAGAGCAGAGACCCGAGTCCCATAAAGAGGGACCGGGAGGACAAGTGAGTGTTTCACTAGTTCCACCAACCTCATCCATCTCTGAAGCCCTGCTGGCCAGGAGCTCCCTACGCTAAGGAACCTCCATCCCCAGCAGAAACGGGCTGGAGCAACCATGGAGCACTGTCCACCGCAGGCCAGCCTCCCAGGGCAGGGGGCCACTGTCCTAGCCTACCCAGTGTGGGGGTGGCAGGGCTGTGGGGAAGGGAAGGGGCAGAGGGGGCTAAGGGCCGGTATCCTCAGGTCTGGAGGCCTTCCCACGCCTACCTGCAGAGATCTATGAGTGACCAGGAATTGGGGAGGATACAGGGCAAAGAAAGCTGCAGGTGGAAAGCCAGAAGCCTACAGCCTCTCTCTCGGACTCCCAGTCCCAGCCTCTGACTTTTCTCCTCCCATCCTCTTTTACCCTGCCCTGCACCCCATCCTTCTTCTAAGACTCCCTCCGTTCCTTTTTCCTCTGAACCTTCAACTCCAACCTTCTCTCTCCTTGTTTGCTCTTACCACTCCAACCCAAACACTAGCCCAGCCCTTCAGTCCCCATCCCACCTCTGAAGCCCTGATGGCCCAGCCCCTCCCCCATCCTCAGGACATCGAGCTGAGCAGAGTTCAGGATATACCCATAATGCTTTGGTAGATGAGAGGGGCAGAGGGCTCGCCCTCCGGAGGGACCCCACGAAGTGACAGCTCATAGGAGACTCCAGGAGGCGGTGAGGGCACCAGAGCCTGGCGGACGTCCCCTGGCAGTAGTTCCTCATGCACCCCTGGCCCCTCGGGCACCCGAAGGCGGAGCTGGAAGTGGGCAAACGTGTCAGGCTGAGCAGTCCAAGCAACGCGGAGCTTCCCTGTCTTGTCTCTGCCCAGCACCCTCAACTCTCCCAGCTCCTGGGGGCGCTGCTGCAGTTCCGGGGCCTGGACTCCTTGAGTCGTGGAAGGGCCCGAGGGAGGAGGCTCATCAGTGGCTCCCAAGAGGCCTGAAGGAGAGGACCCTGGGAAAGGGTAGGGTGAGAAAAACAGGAGGGTTGAGAATGAGAGAGAGAAAGGAAATCCCAACCCCCAGGTTCTGCCTTCTAGCCTCTAAGAGCCTACAGACCCACCCTCTTCTGCTTCTGAGTCCACTCCCTGGGCCACCTCATCCTTCTAGTGATCTACCCAGTCCTCTCAGTATCCCTGTCAACCACATTTCTGAACAGACACGCCTGCAGGCAGTAAATAAAAGCAATAAAACTGGCCATCCCTCCCCTCACAAGGGGACCTCCAGCCCCCACAGACTTCCATGTCCCTCCTTAAGCACATCCCCTCCCCACAGGGTGGTGGTCGTGGCTTCCATTAGTGCTGCAGTGAGAAGCCTGGAAGAAAGGAGGAGATGTGGTGTTAGGGAAGACAGATGCAAGGGAAGAATGGGTACTGAAGAGAGAGGGAAGAGAGAGAGAGTGTGTGTGTGTGGGGGGGGTACATCCAGCTCAGGTGGCATCTGGGCCCTGGCAGGGGGAAGAATATATCCACAACCCTCCCCAGGGCAGCCCTCCCCTAAGCCCGGCATCGTTCCTGTGGAAGAGACAAGCATGACGTGAGTGAGCCAGGAGGTCTGGAAAGGCAGCTCAAGAAGCAGTGGTTTCACCTCTCACAGACACAAACTGCCTGATGGCTTCAAGGCCATCCCCACACAGTTTTGATGTGTCCCTTTGAAGTCAAGGCCAAACTGTGGAAAACAGTAACCACTGACCACAGCCTTCAGCCACCCTCACCACAGTGAGTCAGAGTGGGGAAGTGCTGGTTTCACTGGGTGCCCCACTCACACTGCTCCTGTGAGTGTTCGTAGACCCACAACCTTCCCCCAAAGTCTCTTCCACTGCCCAGGATGGCAATCCCACAAAGTGTCTGGGGAATGCTAAAGACCAGCTCTCCTTGGCCCTGGGTATCCCTGAGGCCTCTGGGGTGGAGATGGCTTCTAGAGACACAGGAGGGCATGTTTTGTGCTGGGGTCCCCTGGAGCCTGGACCGAGAGGTGTGGTGGGGGTGGGGTGGCGGTCTGAGCAGTGAGGCGGTGGGAGGCACTCTTGGATGCAGACTCCAATGGCAGGTGAGGCTGGGCAGAGGGGATGGGTGATCCCGTGGCCCCAGCCCATGCTACCTGTGGTGGTGATGAAGGCGTAGGACTTGGAGGTCTGCCCTGCCCGCACCCCGTGGACCTCCACGTGGTAGGTGGTGCCGGGCCTGAGGTCAGGTAGGCTGACGGTGCGCGTGGTGCCTGGCACGGTCAGCTCCCCGCCGGGGCCCTCTGCCGGCGGCTGGGGCCGCCAGCGCAGCACCACGCGCTCGAAGTGGCCGCGGAGCCCGTCAAGGGACACCAGTAGTGAGCCGTCGGCGGAACTGCCCAGCACCTCAGGCTTGGGGTGGCGGGGCGCGGCCACCCGGTCGACGCCTTCGGGCGAGAGGCCGTAGATGCCCTGGTTGGAGTCCCGCTTCCAGGTGCCGGGGTCGGGGCTGGTGGTGGGGTGGGGGCGGCGGGGCGAGGGGGCGGGGGGGCCGACGGGGGCGGCGGCGGCCCGACGCCGCTGCAAGTACTCGTGGATGTGGCGCGCCATGGACGCGTAGGTCTGGTTGGCCCGCAGTGGGTAGCCATGAGCCCTCAGGTGGCGCTCCAGGTCTTGCACAGTGCCGCGGAAGCGGCCCAGCTCGCCCGTCAGGTTGCCCCACGCCCGCCGAGGGGGCTGCGGCAGGCTAGGCCCAGGCCCAGGCTCCTCCTCGCCCTCCTCTGCGGGCCGCGAGGGCCGAGCGGGGCGTGCGGGGCGCGGGGGCCGCGGGGCCGGAGCCGGCCGGGGACGGGGCTTGGGGGACGGGGCTGGGGGGCGCACCTCCGGGTAACTGTAGTGGCCTGGTGCTGCCGGGGGCAAAAAAGGGGGAAGGGGAGAGCAGGTCAGTGGCAGCCCCTCCCCACGGCAGCCCCTCCCTCCGTCCCCCTGCCCCCGCCCCCACGCGGGAGCCAGAGGCCTCTCGCCTGTGCCCCAGCCCCACCTGGAAAAAGAACCAGAGAAAGGAGTCAGTGTCCCTGGAGCCCCTCCCCGCTCGCCCTCCAAGCCCGCCACTGTTGGTGCCCTAGAAAGAAGAGAGAAGCCAGCAGGTGGGGCCCTGTGTCTGAAGGAGAGAAAGGGGAGTGGGAGGAGAGAATGTGAGCTACTGCGAGGTGGGCGTCCCCCTGTCACAGGAAAAGAAAATAAATATCCATCTGTTAAGAGACCTTGAGGATTAGTGGAAAATCACTGCTCTGAGACCTAACTTCCCCAAACCCCAATCTACAGTGCCCAGCAACGCCAATCTCTGCTCTGCCTGATTCCAGTCCCTACAAGGGCTGACCACCGCCGTGAACACAGGGCTGTCCCAGTGCCTGTTTCAAGCGCCTGCCGCCCCAGCTGGTGGGTCAGACAGCCTCTCCTAATTCCTGCTTCTCTGGGGGCAGAGGGGCAGGGGCAGCTCCTCCTGTGGTCCAGCCTGCAGCCTTTCTGCAGGACTCCAAGCCCCCGAGGTACCAGGGCAGCCATCACACAGCAAGGCCCCAGCAGGTGCTTTCCAACACACCCCGCCAAGGCATGTTCAGAGGAGCCTGTGAATCCTAGACATGGGCCCCCAAGGAAGGGGCTGCTGTACAGAGAAACGGGCCCTTGGCTAAGCCTGGCCAGCCATACCTGTGTTTGCCCTGACAGAAGCCGGGTAGCTTACTGCCCGGCCCCGCTCCGCCGTGACAGTCACTACATATTCCACGCCTGGCATCAGGTCAGTCAGCACCGTCCCATCCGCCTCTGGGGGCACTTCCAGCCGCACCCTCTGGTTGCCAGCGCTGACATAGGACACCACAAATCGGTCCACCTCTGCCTGGGGTCGCAGCCAGCTGAGCTCCAGTGTGGTTGGTGTCACAGCCACCACCCGGAGGTCTTGTGGACCATCAATCACTAGCCAGATCAGAGAGAAGAGGGATCAGGGGGGAGTCTGGTCCTCAGTCACCAGCTTTCCCTCTAAGAGCTCTGTCCCCACCCCACCACTCCCTTCTGCCTTCCTGGGGTTGGGATGGGGGCAGGGCAGATTCCTAGCCACCCACCCTCAAATCCAGATCTCCAACCAGCACCCTACCCACAGCCCCAGCTCTCACTGGTGGTGATGGTTTTAGAGGCAGGAGGGCCCCAGCTAGTCCCTCGAAGGGCACGGACTGTGACCTGGTACTCCTGACCGGGCGCCAGTCCTCTCTGGTCATAGGCTGAGGCAGAGCTGGGTACCCGTGCTGTGAATGGGGGGCTCACCCCCTCCGTCTGCAAGAAAAGAGCATCAAGTGGATCAGGGCTGGTTATCTCACCCCCGCTACCCAGTCTCCCTTATGTCTTCTCTCTCCAGTTCCAGGAGCTGTGCGGAGCTGGTTCCTATACAGCTGGAGAGTATGGACAGTAGCAGCAAAAACATCTAAAACGTTCAGTATCTACCACATGCTGGACTAGGCAACTTGCACATATGAATTCGCTTAATCCTCAAAAGAACCTTATAAGGGAGGTCATGCTATTCCCATTGGACAGATGAAGAAACTGAGGTACAAAAGGATTAAGTAACTTGCCCCAGGTCCCTACCACCAAGAATGTGGCAGGGATTCTACCTCTCAGGCAGTGTGACCTCACAGCCCCCTCTCATAGGAGCTACCTTTTAAGCTGGTTCATCAGCTGTTTGTCAGAATCTGCCCATCACACGCCAGGATCCTCCCTTGGGCTTTCCCCACACAACCCTGCCCACCTTGCCTCCCAAAGCCACTCCTGTCACAAGAGATGACGTCACTGAGGGACGCACCTTCCCAGTCTCACTTCCTCCCCACAGACCCTGCCCCTGGCTGGTAACATGGGTGTGACCCCTGTTCAGGACATTTCCCTTTAGGCACTTCTCTTGTCTCCTGAGCAGGGCTGTAGGCCCCTCAAAAACAAAGCCTGTCTGCTCTAAGCCTCACAAATATGTTTCCCAGTTTTGTACCTGGCATCATGCTAGGCATGATGAAAGAAGTCTCCTGCCTCAGCTCACGTTCTAGTAGCTAAATGTATGGCCACATCTTAAGGTGCCTCGGATCCCTCCCCAAATCTCTGAGACGTACATGCCTGTGAGCAAATGACTACCCTTCAAGGGCACATCGAAGGTATTATGATTTGTCCATGGTGACCCCACCAAGAATATGCCAGCTTCTGCTCCAGGCAGGGTCTTCTTGGAGGGCCAGCCACTGGGAAATAGGAGGAATGGACATCTGTGAGCAGTCTAACTGCCCTGAATTTCATTGGGCTGTCTAGCTAGGATAGCTAATAAGGACGCTCTGTTCTGCTTAGCTATGTTGGCCGTGATGGGGACACCTCCATTCAGCCAAGTAGGATTGGAAATTTCAAAAGGTACTCTCCTAAACCAAGAAAGTTGTGGGGAAATCAACACAGTAAATACCAAAGTATAAAACCAGATGAGAGGCCGCGTAGACTTGAGGATGAAATAAAGCTTTGTCAGAGTTCTGTTGGCTGAAAAGTTTTCCTGGGCACACAGGCCCCCTCTTCCTCTCCTACTCACCCTGCCCTAGGATAGATAGTCCAGCCTAGGGGCCTCAACTGAAGGCCTGTGAAGTCCTCATCCTTGCCAGAACTTTCTCTTTCGTTCTCTCTCCCCTATGCCCCCAGCCCAACCTGATACACATACATACCTTCCCAACTACCCACCTCCCCCGCCACATATACATCCCTTGGGTGCTCCCTGATGATGTCTGGTCCTTCCAGAGAGACAAGCCCATCTTGAGTTCTCCTCCCTCAGACCACCTACGTGAGCCTTTTAGACACCTCTTATTCCCTCCTAAGATCCATTTGGGAACAAATCCCTCAAAGTCCCACATCTGTCATCTGTCTGGTCTGAGACAGGCTCTCTAGGCAGATGCTGGCTCCCCTTGCTGTCAGCTCAGCCGCTTCACCGATTATCCTTGGTGAGTTTCTTCTTTTTTTTTTTTTTTTAAAGATTTATTTATTTATTTATTTATTTGACAGACAGAGGTCACAAGTAGGCAGAGAGGCAGGCAGAGACAGAGAGAGGGAAGCAGGCTCCCTGCTGAGCAGAGAGCCCGATGCGGGGCTCCATCCCAGGACCTCGGGATCCTGACCTGAGCCGAAGGCAGAGGCTTTAACCCACTGAGCCACCCAGGCGCCCCTCTTGGTGAGTTTCTAACCCCGTTCTCCATACCAGTGTCATGGTTCCAGGTGGGGGCACCATCTTGGTTGGGCTCTGGAGCTTACCTCCCCCTCCTCCCCCTTTCAGACCAGACCCCAAACACAAACTTTTCTGGGGCTACGAGGTCTTGTGTCCCAGTGAAAGTGTGGCATAGCCCAGGTTCTAGGCTGCAGAGTGCCTGAATCTCCTCTTCAACTGACCCTCAGTTACCTTTTGCTTCCTCTCACATTCAGAGAGGAACCAGCCTTTTTGCAAAATAGCAACATTCCTTGACTGAGTGGTCCTCAGGCTTCTGGTGTAGCAGAATCCCCTGGAGGACTTGTTACAGTGCAGGTTACTGGGCTCCAGTCACGGAGCTCCTAATTCAGTAGCTCGGGCTGGAGTCCGGCGGTCTGCGTGTGTAACAAGCTTCCAGGTGAATCCTATGCTGCAGGTGCAGGGAATACGCTTTGAGAACCACTGAGTCAGAGTAGCCATGCCACGTATGCAGGGAGAAGGAGGAATGTTCCTCTTCCGTGTTCTGAAGATCATTCCAGTGACTAGGTGTGTCCCTTTGCCAGGAACAGCAAAGGGCTGGGCTTTGAGACAGAAATGCTTCTGGAAAAGGGAAAGGGTTAGGTGGAGATAGGCTTCTGAGAAGATGGCAGTGCCAGAGGACAGCCAGCTACCGATACACTCTGTGCCAACAGAAATGGACAGAGAGCGCTGGCCAGGACAGGAGGCATGATCCCAGGGGCCAGCCACAGAAAGCTTAGAAAGCAGTAGGAGGGCCAGTATCACAGGTTAAGGTGCAGTGCAAGAGGGTTGTCTGGGGACCTATCTTACAGGGGTATTTTCCACATTCAGGTTCAAAGAGAACCCAGAATGTGACAGAGGCTCATACCCAGAGATAAGCTGAGCTGGGCACGGGCCAACTAGACCCCACCTGGCACCTGGAGAGGGAGGAAGCCTAGGGCTTCGGCTGGGAAGACCCATTGCTTGAAAACACCCAAGATTGGTTTCCTATTTACTAAGAACAGAGGACAATGCTGCCTTGCATGCTCTTTCTATCCCAGGTGTTTATTTTAATTCTTTTTTCCCTGAAGTTTCTTAGGAAAGTTCCTTTTAAAAGTCCCAACCTCTCAAGGTCAGAACTATGTCAATAATATACACACAGAAGAAGAGAGTGGGAGAAACACTTAAAAATGTTAACAGTGCTTGTTTTAGTGTGAAGCAGCCAAGAATTATTTGTTTTTTTCTCTAGTTGCCAAATTCTTGTCTTGTGATTAAATTATTTTTATAACAAAAAACAACTTTTTTTAACAGAAGGAAAAAACCCAAGCTCTATTGGTTGTGCTGCAAAGTAGGGACTTCTGCCTCTGCTTCTCCCAGCCAGTGAGGAGAGACAGAGCCTAGTAGGGGTCTGGTCTTGGGGCTCTAATAAGAAGACTTGGCATGACCAGGCCAGTTAGCGTGGGGATGGCAGACAGCACCTCTGGGCTGTTCCTTCTGTCCTAGAGCCCTCCTAGGGTTTAGGCTCTGGGAGTTATTCATTCTTCCAGAGTTTTGGAGATCAGCCGTGATGTTTGTGTGAAGATTCAAGAAAACATGAGTTAGACAGTAGAAATGTCATATGATTGGGAACTGGGAGGCCAAACATATCATAAAAGCCCAATCTGCATAAAAGGGGGCCTCTAGTGAGAGGCCACAAGGCTTTGTCCTTCGGGTGCCCCCAAATATTTTAAAAGCGATTTGGAAGGAGACAGAGAGAATGCTTTGCAGTGCACTGATGACACAGAGGCAGGAGAACCAGTTCACAGACTCAAATTATTGCAACAGCCTAGACAGCTTGGCCTAAACCAAAAGAGATAACACTGAACAGAGCCATATGCAAAGGCCTATATTTAGGCTAAAAAAGTGTACACAGGGAAAAAAAAAGTGTACACAGGGGCGCCTGGGTGGCTCAGTGGGTTAAAGCCTCTGCCTTCAGCTCGGGTCGTGATCCCAGGGTCCTGGGATCGAGCCCCGCATCGGGCTCTCTGCTCGGCAGGGAGCCTGCTTCCTCCTCTCTCTCTGCCTGCCTCTCTGCCTACTTGTGATCTCTGTTTGCCAAATAAATAAATAAAATCTTAAAAAAATAAATAAATAAATAAGTGTACACAGTTCAATGTCATCTTTTTTCTTTCTTTTTTTCTTTCTCTTTTCCTCGTTTATATTTTCTAAAGCGTCTGTACTAAGCCTACATGATTTTTATAATAAAAGTCACTTAAAAAAATAAATATGATCAAAACAGCTGACAGTTTTTGTGACCACAAGTTAATATACATCAACTCTAAGAAAACTGCCAGGCTCTCCCGAGTTAGCCAGGAGAACTACTGGACTCCTGCCTGCCCTCACATTTTGGAGGCAAATGCAAAAAGCATGAGGCACTAGAGGAGGGAACCCAGGAAGTGAAGAATTCAGAGAACAAAGCCTAAGGGAAAAGGAGTGAAGAGAGCAGGGGAGTTGGTCTGGAGAAAATGAAGAGTGTGGTGATGGCTGATGTCTCCAAATACCTGAAAGCCTGTGGCAGAAGCTGTGGGGGAAAGCAAAGGCGACATTCTGACGCTGGTGGGGGCCCACCTAGGGCCAATGGACAGATGTAGAATGGGGCAGCTCTAGATGGTAGAAAGAACTACCAGTGATGACCAGCAACGGACTGGACAGCCTCAGGAAGGACAGAGCTCACGGTCACCAGAGGTCATTCCAGCAGCCATGAACTGATGCTGCACGGGCCTTCTGGACCCAGTGTGGGGTGGGATGAGGAGGCCTTTACAGCAGCTTCAGGAGTCTAGCCAGTCTGGACTCGGCCACTGACTACCCAGAACTTCTGGCTTGAGGTGAGCACTCTCTCCCCCCTGAGTCTGGCCCACTCAACCTCCTGCAGCTTAGCTCTCACCGTGGGAATGAACTGAATTTCATAGGCATCCACGGTGCCAGGAGCCCGGGTCCACTCTGTCCGAACTGTTGTCTCCTCTAGGAGATGCATCCTCATGCCCTCAATGGCTGGAACCTCTGTCCAGGAGAATGAGATACCGAGATGTGGTTAGCCCAAGGCAGCCCCCATCCCCCACCCCTACCATTGGAGGCCCCAGTACTCAGACCATACCGCAAGATTGATCCCAGTTCCTGCTCCTCTCTGGAGGTGGCGCAAAACTGGCAGAGGCCTGAACAGGCCCTGGGGTCTCCTTCACCTCCCCCCTCAACCGCCATCTCCAGAAACACAGAATCTTCGGAAAAGCAACTAAAGGAGCCCCCAAGCTGCTCATCAGGGATCTGAAAGCAGGGCCTGCCTGCCAGCATGCCCCCAGGGTTCTGCTGCCCCAGTGGACACTGGCTCTCTGGCTCCTTGGACTGTCCCCCTCCACACACACATCCCTCCCCCTCCACCCCAGTGCTCAATAATTCACCTCCTTCCCTCTTCCTCCGGGTGCCTGGGCTCCTAGGCCTCAGGCTCAGGCCTTCCCACTGGCTCTGGTTCCCAGGCCCTGACCCAGGGTACTGGGGAAGGCTGCTTGCTCACCTTCCCCGCAGTCCTCCCCTGCATAGCCATCTTGACAGACGCAGCTGCCCTCACGACACTCTCCCCTGCCACGGCAGTCCCCGGGGCACGTCTGAATGGCGCAGTCAGGTCCTCGAAAGCCTTCCACGCATACACACTGGCCAGCGCGGCACAGTTCCCTGGGCCCACAGCCCCCAGGGCAGGCGCTGGCAGGAGGCTCTTCCTGCCCACAGTCCTCACCGCTATAGCCCACGTGGCACACGCACACTCCCTGCACGCAGCGCCCGCGGCCCCGGCAATCCGCCGGGCAGGTGCGGGTAGCGCAGGAGGGGCCGGTGTAGCCTGAGTTGCACAGGCAGCGCCCGTCCTCGCAGCGGCCGCGCTGGTGGCAGTTGGAGGGGCAGGTACGGAGGCCGCAGTCCTCGCCGGCGTAGCCCTCCCAGCAGGAGCACACGCCGTCCTGGCACACGCCATGCTGACTGCAGTCGCGGGGGCACCGCCTTATGCTGCAGTCCTCACCCGAGTAGTCATCGTCACACACGCAGCGCCCGTCGTGGCACTGGCCTCGGCCGTGGCAACCTCCTGGGCAGCTGCGCACGCCACAGTCCTCTCCCTCGTAGCCCGCGTTGCACACGCACACGCCATCCTCGCAGCGGCCCCGCCCGCGGCAGTCCCCAGGGCAC
Source organism: Martes martes (assembly GCF_963455335.1). NCBI lineage: Eukaryota > Metazoa > Chordata > Mammalia > Carnivora > Mustelidae > Martes > Martes martes. The sequence continues at coordinate 120,078,627 of NC_137893.1, read as the reverse complement.
CGACGGCTCCCGCAGTCCTCGCCCGCGAAGCCGGGGTTGCACACGCAGCGGCCGTCCACGCAGCGCCCGCGCCCACGACAGTCGCCAGGGCAGGCGCGCGTGCCGCAGTCCCGACCTGTGTACCCGGGCCAACACACGCAGCGGCCACTCTCGCAACGGCCCCGGCCGCGACAGTCCCCGGGACAGCTGCGCACGCCGCAGTCCTCGCCGCTATAGCCCGCGTTGCACACGCAGACGCCGTTCTCGCAGCGCCCGCGGCCCCGACAGTCGCGGGGGCAGGCGCGCGAGCCGCAGTCGGGCCCCGTGTACCCCGGCCAGCACACGCAGCGGCCGTCCTCGCAGCGGCCCCTTTGGTTGCAGTCGCCTGGGCAGCTGCGCACTCCACAGTCGTCCCCGCTGTAGCCTGCGTCGCAGATGCACTCGCCGTCCTCACAGCGCCCGCGGCCCCGGCAGTCCCGCGGGCACGTCCGGGTGCTGCAGTCCTCGCCCGCGTACCCGGGCCAGCACACGCAGCGGCCGTCCACGCAGCGCCCGCCCTCGCCACAGTCCCACGGGCAGCTCCGCGAGCCGCAGTCGTCGCCGGTGTAGCCGGGGTCGCACACGCAGCGCCCGTCCTCGCATCGCCCCCTCTGGCTGCAGCCCCGGGGGCAGCTCCTCACCCCGCAGTCGTCGCCAGTGTAGCCGGGGTCGCACATGCAGCGTCCGTTCTCGCAGCGCCCCCTCTGGCTGCAGCCCCGGGGGCAGCTTCTCTTCCCACAGTCTTCGCCAGTGTAGCCGGGGTCGCACACGCAGCGCCCGTCCTCGCAGCGCCCCCTCTGGCTGCAGCCCCGAGGGCAGGAGCGCTGGCTGCAGTCGTCCCCGGAGAAGCCCGCGCGGCACACGCATACGCCTTGCACGCAGCGCCCACGGCCGTTGCAGTCCCCGGGGCAGGAGGGCCAGCCACAACTGGGGCCGCTGTAACCAGGGAAGCACACGCAGCGCCCGCGGACACAGCGACCCTGATCGTTGCAGTCATCTGGGCAGGACCCAGAGACTGAGGGTGGGGTGGAGGGGGGCACCCCAGCGCCTGTGGGGTCTGAGCAGGTGGGCCCACCCCAGCCTGGCTCGCAGGAGCAGGCACAGCGGCTCAGGTCAAACACGCCATGGAGACTGCAGAGGCTGCGGACATCTGTCTGGCCTGGAGTAAGAGGGAGAGGCAGGACTCAGTCTCTCTGGGGAGGGGGAAGGAGCCCATGTGGTGCTCCCCTGCATGAGCCCCTCCAGCAAGGCCAGGCTCATTTCATAAGGTCATCTTTGTTTCCAGGTACTTCTAGTCAGTATGTGTGGCCTCCCAAGGCCCTAGCATATGCTTGGGGACAGGGGAGGGAAGTGCTGACACAGAGCTTAGTGACTTCTCTCTCTGAGTTTGGGGGCTGCACTCACCACACCCAAAGGGAAAGAAGAGATGCTTTTTCTAATTCATACCAAGGTCCTTTATGGACTAGTGATGCCCACCTAAATCTGAACCACTTCCCCACCTTCCTCTTTTTTGGTGCCCTCTCCCCTCATCTACCCACCTGTGCCAGCCTGGGCTGCAGCGGGACAACATCCCCCAGCGCACTGTTCCTTGAGCCCCTTCACCAGCTCCTCCAGGATCTCTAGCCGGACCTTCAAGGCCTGTACCTCTGAAGCAGGAACAGGGGGCTCCGTGCCCGGGGGACAACCACAGCCGGCTGAAGGCGGCAGGTTGATGCGGTGGGTAAAAACCACCTGCTTCTCCCCTCCTTCCATGGTGTGTTCATAAAGCCGAGAAGAGGGGCTTCCCCCAACTGGCTCCACTGTGCGGCCCCCTGGCTGGGGAGGAGGCCGGGGGGCTGGGAGTGTCACATTGGACCGTGGAGAGAAAGGGCCTGCTCTGACTGTGCCCAGCAGTACCAAGAGGGCCAGTCTGGAGATTAAGAACCATTGGGCTGGCATCACTCAGGAGGCTACAGGGAGAGAGGGCACATGTGAGCAGCTTCACGGAGAAGGAGACAAGATAGCTCCCCACCTCCCCCAATATACACACCCACAGTTCCACCACCCATGACTAATCTACCAACTCCTATGCATGGGAAACTCCACATTCAGCCCAAACTTAAGGGATAGCCTCCTTGGGCCAATTTGATCTCTACCTTGCTTTCTGACGTCATTTGATTACCCAGCTCCCTGCCCCCCTCTCACTTTTTTGTCTCTATTTTTCCATCCACACTGGTCTTTTGTTTGTTCTATAGATACTACAAGCTTACATTAGTCTAAGGGCCTTTTAGCTGTATGTTCTGTCTGGGATGCTCTTCATGACTGGCTCCTTCTTGGTTTAAATGTGACCTCACATGTCCTACATCCCAAGACCTTCCCTGGTGCCCAGTGGGAATGGGCTTCCATTGCTCTGTGGCAGTATCCTGCCCATGTTCTTCATGGCATTTACTGTTGCGTGAATCACCTGTTCCTGTGGGTCCTTGTCTATTCTCTTTCTCCCACTACCAATGTGAGAACAGGGACCTCGTCTGTCCTGGCACTGCTGTATGCCCGTGTCTGACACACAGGGGCTTCCCAACACCTTCTTGTTGAATGGATTAGCAGATGAGTGTACAAGGCCAATCCTTCCGCAAGCACCTGCCATCCAGGTCCTACTGGCTTCTTAGGTGAAGACTATCCTCTCTCTCTCTTTTATTCAATCCCTCACTCTCCACTAAATCCTTCTGTCAGCTTTTATAGGAGCTCAAGTATCTCCTGTTGTTTGGGAAAATCCTTCTTCCTCAGTGCTTACATTACCAAATATCAAAACTGATAAAGGTGCAAGGATAGATAGTAGAACAGAACAGTGTTCAGATATAAACCCACACACGTGTGGTCACCTGATAAAATGACAAAGGTGGCACTGCAACTAAAAAGAGAATGGATGCTTGCAACAACGTGGATGGAACTAGAGGGTATTATGCTACGTGAAATAAGTCAATCAGGGAAAGACAATTACCATATGATCTCTCTGATATGAGAAATTTGAGAGGCAGGACAGGGTGTTGTGGGGGGTAGGGAGGGAAAAAATGAAACAAGATGGGACCAGGGAGGGAGACAAACCATGAGAGACTCTTAATCTCAGGAAACAAACTGAGGGTTGCTGGAGGGGTGGGGGATGGGAGGGATAGGGTGGCTGGGTTATGGACATTGGGGAGGGTATGTGCTATGGTGAGTGATGTGAATTGTGTAAGACTGATGATTCACAGACCTGTACCCCTGAAGCAAATAATACATTATCTGTTAATGAAATTACAAAAAACAACTTACTATAAAACTAAAAAAAAAAGAAAGAAAAGAAAATGGATGCTCTTTTTAATAAATGAGGAAAGATCCAAATGAAAAAAAAATTATTCCTATCTTATGTCCACATATAGAAATTGATTTGAAGTGAATCTAATGGACCTAGTTATGAAAGGCCAAGCAATACCTTTCAGAACACTATCATATAGAAGAAAAATAGGAGAAATTTTTACAACCTTAGAGTAAGCAAATATTTCTTAAAACCTAACCACATAAAATTTAACCATGAAAGATTTTACACAAAATTTAACCGTAAAAAAGAGATGGATACATTAGGACTCATTAAATTGATCACTTCTGGTCATCTAGAGACACCACTTAGAGAATAAGAATACAAGTCATACCTGGGATAAGATGTATGAGAAATGCTGGGAGGTAGTGGGGTTGGGAGAGAGAGATAGAGATAGATATTGATTGAGAGTGAGAGAGGGGATTAAAATCTAAAATAAGAAACCCCTGCAAAACAAAACAACAAAAACAAGACAGGCAAGAGGAGAAGGGAGTTGGGGGAAATTGGAGGGGGAGACGAACCATAAGAGACCATGGACTCTGAAAAACAATCTGAGGGTTTGGGGGGGGTGAGCATGGGAGGTTGGGTAAGCCTGGTGGTGGGTATTATGGAGGGTACATATTGCAAGGATCACTGGGTATGGTGCATAAACAATGAACTCTGGAACACTGAAAAGAAATTTTAAAAATAAACAATTTTTTTAAAAAAGAAAAACAAAACAAGACAGGCAGCTCAGGGGTGCCTGGGTGGCTCAGTCATTAAGCATCTGACCTGGGCTCAGGTCATGATCCCAGGGTTATGCAATCTAGCCCTGGTGCCCTGCTCCATGCTCAGTGGGAGGCCTGCTTCTCCCTCTCCATCTGCCCCTACTTGTGTTCCCTCTTTCACTGTCTCTCTCTCTGCCAAATAAATAAATAAAATCTTAAGAAAAAAAAAAAAAGACAGGCAACCCAGTGTTTTAAATTGACAAAGGTCTTAAACAGTTACTCTAGAAAAGAATATATCCAAAGGACCAATAAACATATGGAAAACAAACATATATAGGTGTATAACAAAACTAGTAACCAGGGAAATGCAAATTAAAACCACAACAAGATGCCATTATATCATCATTAGAATGGCTAAAATTAAAGATGTTGTTGCTTGATATTGGCAAGAATGTGAAGCAACTGGAACTCTCCTGAATTGCAAGCAGGAACATAAATTAGTGTAACCTCTTTGGAAAACTGTTAGGCAGTATCTACAAAGCAATTTCATAACCCAGCAATTCCACTTCTTGATAAATATCCAACAGAAATGATTGCATATATTCTCCAAAAGATATGTACAAAAATGTTCATGAGTTTTTTTTTCATATTAGCCATATGAAACAAGTTCTATTAATAGTAGAAGAGATAAATTGTGGCACGATCACACAATGAAACACAGTAATGAAAACACCCTCTTGCTACATGTAATAACAGAGACGATTTCATATACGCAGTGCTAGCAAAGGAAACCAGATGCAAAAAGAGAACTTTGTGAATGATGGTATTTACATGAAGTGCAAAAACAGGCAGTTAGTCTTTATTATTAGAAGACAGGATCACTAGAAATATTTTGTACTTTGATCTGGGTGGTGGTTAAACAGATGTATACATATTCAAAGATTAATTGAGCTATACACTTTAGATTTGTGTATTTCATAATATGAAAGTATTATCTTAAAAAGACAACAGGGCACCTGGTGGCTCAGTCAGTTAGGCATCCAACTCCTGATTTCAGTTCAGGTCATGATCTCAGGGTTGTGAGATCGAGACCTGCTTCAGGTCTGCTGGAGATTCTCTCTCTCCCTCTGCCCCTTCCCCCGCTCATGCACACACATGTGCTCATGCTCTCTCTCTTGCTTTCTCTCTGAACAGCAACAACCAAAACCTTCCCCAATCTCATACTCCCTCCAGCCAGCACATATTTCCCTCCTCTACTTCATGGCTTCAGTTGTCAAAGATTTATCTGTACTCACTGTTTCCATTCCCCATATCCCATCCCATGCATACCTCAGTGCTCTCTCATCTGGCTTCCCCAACTCCTTTCAACCTATCAGACAGCTCTCCCTAAGCTTGCCCAAAGATTTCAGTATCACAAAATCTGAAAGACATTTGTCTTCATCTTCCTTGACCTGTCTCAAAAATCGCTGGATACCATTGACTACATCTTCCATTTCACAGCCTTTTCTATCCGGCTGTCAGTGCAGTAGCCAGGAGGGCTATGTGGATCTCGAACACCTGAATGTGCCTAGAGGAACAGAAGCACTGAATTTTACCCAGCATTTTTTAAAAGCACCCCAGGTGATTGTAATGTGCAGCTAAAGTCGAGACCTACTTTTCTAGTCACTCACCTAGGTACTTTCACCCAGACCCAGGATTTTAATTTCCAAACTATATCCCAATTTATAAACTAGCCTGGTCATCTCCTCTTAACTCCAAGTGATGTATCCAACTACCTACTTGGCATCTCTTCTTGGGCACCTCAAATTCAACATGCCTGAAAATGAACTCATGGTCACCCTTCCTGTACCCCTTCCCTCCTCCACTGTGTTCTCCACTGCAGCTCACGGCCCCACCATTCCTCCAGCATTACAACCTAGGAACCTAACCCCCATCAATGTCACCATATTTTGTGATATTTCCCTTACTTTCTCATAAACATCTCTTTAATTTCCCTATTTCTCTTTCTCTCTTTGAGTTAGAATTCAAGCCATCACCTAGCTTTTGCTTCACAACTGCACTTGCCTCTAGCTTATCCCTCTGCTTCTACTCTTGCCCCTGACATTCTCATAAAGGCAACTAGGATGTCCCACTCCCCCTAAAAACTCTCCAGTGTCTCCCTTCTAAATCCCCTTCAAACACTGACAAACAGCCCTACATCATCTGGCCCCTGCTGACCTCTCCCACCTCATCTCCCACAACACTTCCTTCCCTCTCTCCACTCCAGTGCCATGGACCTTACGTCTCTCACGCCCTTCCCAATTCTAGGCTTTTGTATATGGTGCTCCCTCTGTGTGAAACACTCTTCCCTTTCCTCATGGCCTCCTCATCTCTTCTATCTCAGCCTCACATTGCTTCTTCAGGGAACCTTTCCTGCCCAGACCCCCCAACATGTTATATCAAAGAGCCCTGTAACAGGACTGATTTTCAAAAAAGAGTCATGTAACTCCCACTTTTGGCATGTATAACAATTTATACTTATATATTTATTGGTGGGATTATTTTAATGCTTTCTCACCCATACTCAATCTTATGCACTAGACTGTAAGGTCCATGAGGGCAGGCATGGTACTCGATTTTTTTCTTGGTTGTCATATCCTTGCATCTAGCATGTATTAGGTGCTTGATAAATACTGACCATATGAGTGAATGAAAAGTTTAATTTAAGCTGACACTACCATCAGGGCCGGAAATAAGAACAGGACCAAGGTCAGGGTTAGGACCACGGACAGTGTCTGGGACAGGAAGTTGGACAGAAACAGCAGCTCAGGCAGAAGCCAGGCTAGAGAGAAGGCCCGGTGTGGATTCTGGCAGGGCCAGATAGAACAAGCACTTTGGAAAAGCATTGAGCATGATCCCCCCAAATTTACCAGAGCTATATGCTAACACTCGGATCCACCAATCTCACCCTCAGCAATATACCCACCATAGCAGTACTACTCTTAATAGCCCCAGTCTGGGAACCACCCAAATATCTCACATCAGTGGAATAGATGAAATGAAGTGTGGCTTATTCATACAGCAAAATAAAATAAGGCAATGGGAACAAACCACAACTCTGTAGTAATAGGGATGGATCTCACCAATAAGGGGTTGAGCAGAAGAAGCCAGACACAAAGGAGAACATGCTGTAAAATTCTATGTACATGGGGGCACCAGGGTGGCTCAGTCGGTTCAGTGTCTGCCTTTGGCTCTGGTCATGATCCTGGGCTCCTGGGATTGAGCCCCGTGTCTGGCTCCCTGCTCAGCAGGGGAGTCTGCTTCTTCCTCTCCCCCTCCCCCACTCATGCTTGCTCTCTCTCTCCCTCCCTGAAATAAACAAATAAAATATTTCTAAAAATTCTATGTATATGAAATCTGAGGAGAAATGACGTTAATCTGTACTGTCACAAGTCAGAAGTGTGGTGCTCCTGGAGGAGTAGTGATGGCAGGGGCAGGGCGGGGCAGGGAAATTCTGAGGTGCTAAGAATATCCTGTTTCTTGATCTGGGGGCTGGTGCCCAGCTGTGTTTGTTTGTGGGGCCCCCTTGGGGCAAGGATTGGAGAGCACAGGAAGACCAGGGTTAGAAACGTGTTCAGAGTGAGCCAGGACAGGGGGCTGTGGCGAGCAGTGGAATGTGGAGGGTTCAGTTGGGGTGAAGGGCTAAGCAGAGGTGTGGGTGGTTGCCCAGCTCTTTGGGACCAGAGAGGCGGAGAGAGGAGGGCAGGGCAAGTGTGAAAACACTAACTGGCGAGGAGGGAAGGGACGATGCCTAACACACACACACACACACACACACACACACGCTTTCTGGCATGCTACTCTGAAACTTCTCCTCCGAGTCTGGGAAAAAAGAGTTTCAGGGCGACCAGCCATCACACAACCCCCAGCCCAGGAGAGACGGAAGGAAAGCTGGATGCCAGGGAAAGAGCATTTCCGCACTAAGAGGCCCGAGAAGCCCAGGGAGAAAGGTCTAGCAGGCAGGCAGTGCCTCATCCCTGGGCCCCTCAGCCTGTCAACTTAGAGTGTAGCCTTGGGTACGAGGTGGGCTCTGAGGTACCCTCAAAAACTTTCACGCTGTGTCTAAGGCCATGCAAACCAAGGGGTGTGTGCACACACAAATACACAGACATATACAAGTACACCCAAGTGTGCACTCATCCACAAATACAAATATGAACACACTGGTATACAGATACACACATCCATCCAAATTAGCCTGCATTTTGCAGGCACATGTGTGTGCGGAGGTGCGTGCGTGCGCGTGCGCACGCACACACACGCACACACACACACACGCAATCTCCTCTTCATGTTTCCTCCACACGCATTCATTGGGTGATGCCTCAGAAAGCTGATTTCTTGTGGTTCTCAGAGGGCAGTGTGTGAGTCAGAGAACATAGGTAGAGTGAGGAGAACCAAACAGGAAGCCCTTCTCCACGGGGAAGCAGAAGATTCCTGGTGCCCCACAGCCCTGGGGGTCTTTGCGAGTTGTCTGGAACCCACCCCGGCCATTGGATCCTGCATCTTACCCCAGGTTGGGGCAGAGGGGAAGAGAGTCTTTGTAACAGGAAGGAGAGAATTGGGAAAGTAGTGAGGCAGTTCTGAGAGGAGAGGAGTAGCCTCCATAGTTCATGACCCAGAGCCTCCCTCCCCATCCCCTCTCCTGCCCTGTCACAGCCACCCTTCCAGCTTCACACTTCCAATTCTTGGAAGAATTCCCCTCTTCTCTCAGCACTAGGAAAGGAAAGAACTTGGATGTCTCTTGTATCTCCCCCTTATCACCCGCCTATGGCTGTCTGGGGCTCCTTTCTGCAGTGGGGAGGGGGGATGTGGCCTCACACCCTTGGCATTGTCCCCACACTTGGAGGGCTGGCAGAGGTGGGGGCATCATCCCAGCTGTGACTCAGCTTGCCTGGTATTCATGTGGTGGCCAACTTTGACACTTCGCTCATCAGGGACTGTTGGTCCCAAGAGGTGTGGAGAAGGGCTGGCTTCCATGAGGGATGTTCCAGAGATGGGGGATTTGGGCCCCATCCCTCTGCCTCCCTCTGCCCCTCCTGCCACATGAGGGGTGAAAGTAGAAGGATTCCAGGACCATGAGAGGAAGGAGGGTTCCACATATTGGGTTGGAACCAGGAGGTAAGGAGGTGCCAAGGAGAGATTTGGGGGATCGAGATGTCCCTTATTCTGGGGAGCTAATGGGCCAGAGGAATGGAAAAAGTAAGAGAAAGGATTTCTGGGCCCCCAGTGGAAGAGTTAAGGGGCAATGAGGGACAGCAAGGCAGGTTCTGGTGCTGCACTGGGTGACCAGGACTCAAAGGGTAGGGAGTTTGAGGAACTGAGGGGCCAGGTCCCCAAGGGAGTGGAGGCAGGGAGAGAGAGAGAGGAGGGGAGAGGAGGGAGCCAGGGATGCGGGGAAGCGGGTGGGGTCTGGAAGCGGATAGCCGACAGCGGCAGCTGCGGTGTTTCCGACTTGCTTCCCAGTAGTTCCTCTCAGTTCCATTTCCAGTTGTTTCCAAGCCATTAAATTCTTTCCAGGCGAGATAAGGGGCCCGCCCACCCCACCCAGGGCGTGTCACGTGTAGTGGGTGGGGGGGAGTTTTAGACGGACAGAAGCAGGGAGAGCCTGGAACGGGGATGGAAGGAAGACGGAGCCCCTGTGCCCCTGGAGGCATCTCTCAGTCAGCCCAACCCCGCTGAACCGTGAGTCATGGGTGCAGAACTCTCAGCCAAGAACAAGTTTTAGGATCTTCCCCGCAGGCTCTGTGCCCTTCCCAGACCTGGGAATCCTGACTCTGCTCCATTTCAACATTTCCTAAAGGCTTAAGACCCCCAGACCTCCCTCCCAGACCCTGCAACCCACATGCTGAGAGGCTCCCTCTGGCACCTTCCTGGAGCTCTAGCTCAGCCGCTCCAACCAGAGCACTTGGGGTTCCACCAGCACTTTCCTCCTGAGCTTCAGCTGTCCCCTAGCTCAGCCTCTAGCCCGGGGTTCCCCCTCCTCGTTTGACCATGGCTGAGTCCTACCTCCTGATAACCACCTCCACCCTGCTGCCACCCAGTGATCCTGTCCAAACCCTGGCACCCACAGCCCCCACTCCACTCCACCCCACACACCCGTCTCCCCCCACACACACACCACACGCTGACCCATCCCTCCAGACACACCCTCCGCAGGGAGTCTAGTCCCCAGTGCAAGGTCCCATTTCCTCTGTCCTAACAGAAAGTCTGCTCTGTGAGGCTCTCCTGAGAGCTCTCCCGCTACACCTCTGCCGGGGTAGGGATAGGATAGAGCCCCCGTTGCTCCCCAGCTCTTCCCTTGTTCTTCCCAGAGCTCTGTTCCTTACCTGGGCAACAGGCGACTGCAGTGCCTCTGCACCTGCTCTGTTCCTGACCTTGGGAAGGGAGTTCTCAAGATAGGGCAGGGCTACCGTGCCTCGGCAGCCCGAGTTCCCTGGAGGTCCCCTTGCTTGTTTCCTGCAGCAGGGGCTCACTGAGCTGCGACCCAACCGTCGATCTCAGCAGCGACAGCAAGGAGGAGGGAGCCCGCAGCGAGCAGGGGGAGGAGAAGGGGAGGACCAGCATGAGGTCAGGGAGGGGAGCGGAGATACGGCAGGTCCTCCCACCCCTCTAGTCCCTGCCAGGCCCTCCCAACGTCATCGCATGCCACCCCTCCTCCCCTCCCTGTCTGGGATCACTGAGTCCCACAATACCTTCGTCTTGCCCCCCAATCCCTGGTCCTACCTCCCACATCCTTTCCCTGTCCCATTTTTACTCTTCCTCCCACCCCAATGTTTGCCCAACTTGACATCCCCCATCCTTATGCCATTTCTCCTTTCCCCTCACCGTTTCCCTACCTGATGCTCCTGCTCTCTCACCAAGTTCTCCTCTCAACCAACACCCTTGCCCATGGCCAGCCCCTCTCCCTCCTCCTTCCCTGGCACCTCCTCTCCCACCACTTCGCTCCAGCTTGGATCTTGCCCCACCTGCCTGTTGCCCAGCACCCGCTCTTTCTCTTCCTGCCATTCTCTCCTAGCAATGCAGAGCAGAGAGTGGGGGATGGGGTGGGGAAGGAAACCTCCTTCCCAAGCCCAAATCCCTCCCCAACGTGGGCCTTCTCTGGAACTCCTTGTCCCACCTATCCCTGCCTGGTCCCATTGTTCCCACCTGAGCCTTCTCTCTTCTATTTCTACTTGCCCTGTCCCCATTGAGAGGCATTGCCTCTCCCCATCTGTTCTGCTCAGTCCACTGCCGGTTCTCAGCTTGGGATCACTGCCCCCTTTTCATTCTCCCACCTCAGCAAATTCCAGGGAAATGGCAGATGAGGCTTGGGTACTGGCTAGGAAAGGGCTTTGCTGAACACCAGGATATACAAGACTTGGGAAGGAAGTTGGGGTTCAGGGGAGACAGGGAAGGGAAGCCGGAAAGTTAGGAAGGAGGTTTAGGAGAGAAGCTTAGGGATGGAGAGAGCTAGAGGCAAGAGGCAGATATGGGGGTGGGGCTATGAATGGCAGGGTGAAGTCAGAGGAAAGGGGTGAATGTTTGGGTCCTGCAGGGGAGCAGCAGGGGGAAGGAAAATTAGGGGCTGGAGGAAGAAAGCACTTTGACCTCAGGCAGAGACAAGACTGACACCAGAGGACAGGGCAGCAGGCACACCAACATGTAAGGACACTGGCTGTTTCTCTGGCTCCATTTCCCTCGGTTGCTCACTACCCTGACCAGGAGCTGAAGAGACTTTTGCCACAGAAGGGAAATACCCAGGTTGAGGCATCCCCACCCCAGGTTTCACGAGGAGAGTCCTTGCTACCCCACTACAAATCTCACCATTGGGGAAGGGCTTGGCCCTGACATAGGTGATGGGGAAAGGGATGTGAAGGAAACTGTGTCTGAGTCTGCCACTCAGTTGGATACAGGTGTCTGTGCCCGACTGGATCCCCCTGGTTGCAGGGCCATGTTGTTCCCGGGTCAGGGCACACTGGCACAGCGTGTGGCGCCCTGTGCCCAGTTAGCAACCTGAGACTGAGGTCAAAGGCTTGCATAGACTCTTGCGTGGATGTCCCCGTGTGTCTGGGTGTGTGTGTGGCTGTTTTTTTCCTGGCTTTGATGGGGAGGATGAAGTCAGCATCTTGGACGGAACTGGGCTCAGCTTCCTTCCTCTGCCTTGGCCCAAAGCCCCCAGGGCCTGGAGTAGGTAACAACTTCCCTCTGATCCTGGGGGGTGGGGGTGGGGAGGGGAAAGCACATGAAAGGGTGAGGGAGGGTCTGAAACAGCATCTCTTGGGGAGAGCAGACTGCACATAGGATGTATTTCATCTTAAATCCCTAGATTTAAGTAATTCTGTCCCACAGTTGTATCTGTTGTTTGCCCTATGCCTTAATCTTGGTTTTATTATTTACTAAGTATGGCCACCATAAATACACTTGGCCCGCAGAGTGGCCAGGGGACTCTGGAGATGTGAGAGCTCTAAGGATGGCTATGGGGTGTTTTGGAAGTCCACGGCAAGGGACAGAAGGGATAACAGACTCTCAGAGAAGAGAGCGGGATTGCAAACATTTACAAGGTTACAAGGCACTTGAGGAAGCCACTGGAAGCTTAACAGACATAATTCGAGGTTCCGAGGTCATCATTGTCTAAAATTTGATTCAGCCCCTTGATTTAGGCTCTTGGAGAAGCTCCTATCTTACGTATGTTTGCATCTCATCAGGAAATCACCAGACCTAGCACAGGTGCCTAATAAATGCTTATCACTATCGAACTGTGAGAGGACTGGGTGAGAAGGATTCAGAAAGGGAGTCTGGAAGGAGCCCCAGGCGTGGAGGCAGGGAGGTCTAGTGGGCAGAGCCAGTGGCCTTCACTGAGGTGTTTCAGGTGATGGGGTAGATAGGTCGGGGTTGCTGACAGCTGTCCACGTGCTCTGGCTGGTCTCAGAATCCTCAGTCCAGCTGTCTTCGGCTCTGGGCTTCCATCCTTAAGTGAACCTCCTTGTTCCTTTCCTCACCTCAGGAGGATCCAGGATAAAAGGTATAGATGGGAAGGAAAGGGAAAGACCAGGAGAAGGGAAGGAACAGAAAGAAGAATGAGGGCAATTAAGGGCAAGGACCTGAAGGAAAAGAGAGGGAACAAGGAGAGGCCAGGGGCTGTGATCCAAGGGAGCTGTCCCGGAGCGGGAGAAGAGAGAAAACAGTTGTTACTGGGCTTCCGTTGACAAAACACTTTCCAACAGAGCGCAGGCGTGTGATTAATCCCACTTTGTGGCTGAGGAACTGGGGGATCACAGACGTCAGGTGATCTGTCCAAGGGACTTTGCTAGTGGTGGTGAGAAGGTGGGCCTCAACCCAGGCTTTCTGATTCCGAAGCCTATACTCTCTCCTCCCCCAGGAACAGGCTTGGAACGATGGAAGACTTAGGGCAGAAACAAATGAAGGGGCTCCTGGGAGAACTTGTTTGAGAAGGAAGGGTAGAAGATCTGGCTCTTTAAAACATTTTTCTGTATCCAGTTATTATGCAGATTAAGTAAGAAGAAATCACCAAGTCTAAGCTGGGGGACTCAACATTCCACTACCAAGGAGATGGTGGGGAGGGGGGACTCCGAGAGAAGAGACAGCCTGAGATGAGAGATGGGAGAGAACCAAGAGGCTAGGACTGGAAAGGGGGCAACAGAGCCACATAAGGGTTTGGACCCTTCAGACTTCCCTTGCCTGGAGACACGGGTGTGGGGAGAAGGGAGGAGGGAGGACATTGCTATCTCGTGACAAAAGAAAGTCACACAATTGTTTTGTTCTCTGCTCTGGGGCGGGTGGGCGCCTATATTTACCAGAGGGACGGAGGTCGCTGTGGCAACCACACATCTGGGCCCCGGAATCCAGATGTGCTGTATCCAGAAGCCATAGCAGAACGATGAGGCAAACATTAGGCTCTCCAGTCCTGGCCCCCACAGCTGGGAAGAGGACAGGCGATTGGAGTGGGGAAGAGGAGGGAGGGGGAGAGGGCCAACGCGGGGGAGAAGAGAGGAAGTCCTGGACCAGGAATGTGGACAAAGGAGTGCAAAGGGAACTGGGGAGGGGGTGGCATGAAGTGGGAGGAGTTGAGCACAGGGTCAACAGCAGGAGATGAGAAGAACAAGAAAAAATAAATGGAAAAGAGAGTGAAGCAGTGGGGAGGAAGGGCAAAACAGAAAAGGAGCGAGGAACAGACTAGAGTCCAAAAGACAAGGTGAGGACTCTTGGCCAGAAGGAGGGCAAAGAGAAGCGGGAGAGGAATCTAGAGCAAAGTGGGAGAAGTGATAGGTCTATGGGTTAGGAGTGGTAAGAGGAACAAAAGGCCAGATCCTAAGGCAGGACAGCAGCTCAACAGAAAGACAGAGTGGGCCCAGGACAGGAGGCGGCAACAGGAGGTGCAGGAGTGACCATGGCCACAAACTGACGGGGGCTGGTGGCCTTGGATAGGGCTGTGGCCTGGGATCTGCGTGTGCTGAATGCAGCGGCCAGACACTGACCTGCCTTCACACTCCCACCTCGCACCCCTTGGCTCCATGCCCCTCCCACGCCTTCCTCCATTCCACTAACTCAGCCAACAGTCGACTGCCAGTTCACACCAGAGTGCCAGCAGTCCCTTGTCACTGGGGGTGGGGGGGTACAGCATGCCCCACCCCAGGGCCTCCAGCCGGAGACAGCCCTCAGGCACTTCCCTGCACTGCCATCGAGACAGGGGGAGTGATGGCAAGGCGGGGCAGTGATGAAGCCAGCTGGGTAAGAGTGGAATAAGAGGAGAAAAGGGCAATGTAGACAGGTGGAAGGGACAAGGGACAGGTGTGCCTTTCATGAACCAGGCACTGTGGACCTCTTTCACCCTCACACCCACCCTGAGAAGAATGCGGGAGTATTTGATGCTACTGGTGAGGAATCTCAGACCCAGAGGGTTTGAGTTACACACCAAGGACATCCACTAATGAAAGGTAAAGCAGGGAATCCAGCTCAGGTGATTTGCCTCCCCAGTCCTCAGCCTTGCGCTCACTGCCTCGATGAGGCTCGAGGGACATGGAGACAGGAAGGCCCAGAAGCCAGGGCTGCGCTCCGGAGGGAGGAGAGGCCTAGTTCCTGGGAGCCCTAGTTCCAGGTTGCCATAGTTACTCAGTCTGTTTTCACCCCAAACAGAGCAATGGGGAGTGGGGGAGCCTGGCTGGACACGTGAGGTTCTCCCCTCCTCCTTCAGGCCTGGGCTTGTGGCCCGGGCGGCCCCTGTCCAGTCATCTGGGCATTGAGCCCAGGCCCAGCCCACACCCTCTAGCTGACCCAGGACACTCCTGCAGAGCCAGGCCTGAGGCACTGCTGGACAGGAGCCGCTGATGGGATCCCCCCAAGGTGGAGGAAGATTTGGCCCCTCACCCTCTGTCCTGTCCCACTTCCTCCTAATCAGAAACACTGCCTTTCCTGCTGGATCCGTTCTCATCCTTTTCTTTCAACGGGACTCTCAAGTCTCAGTGTCCTCCAGTTTAGGCCCGAGAAGGTGCTCTTCAACATGCCCGCTTCCCTCCAAACACCACCCCCTTCTCCACTGTGGCCCCTCCTTTCTGGCTTATAGCCCTCTGGCCCCAGCTCTGCTGTTTGTTCAAGCTGCTTGTCCTGGAAATCAAGGGAAGGGAGGGAGAACCTGCTAGAATGCAGGGGACCCAGGGAGGCTGCTCACCCCAAAGGGCGTAGGGCCCCCTGTCCTTCCTGTTTACTCAGACACATTCCAGGGATCTGTATCCTCGGGGCTGTCACGCCATGAGACATCCCACCCTCATCCCCCCATTAGACACAGGCATACCCCAGAGTTGTAGGGGCGGGGACAAGGGGATGACATGAGGTCTGGGATCCCATCCCCACCCCCACCCCAGAGCCAGCTATGTCTTCAGTGCTTGGTTCTCTGATACACTGGCCCTACGGAAGCCAATTTCCCCAAATTCTCTGTCATGAGCCAGGAAGGCAGCCACCAATCCTTCAACTCCCTCCAAGTTGTTTATTTAATAATAAAAAAGAAGACAGTACATATACATAAACCTGATCTCCCACCACCACCCCTCCTTTAGTCCCAGTGACTAACTCCAAAATGTAAAAATGTCCCTCGTCCCTCCTGGGGACTTAATTCCCACCTCTACCACCCTCCCCAAAATAGAGAAACAAAAGAATAAAGAGTGTGTAGGAGGCCACCCACCCCAAAACTTCATCTCACTCAATACCCTCAAACAGAGAAGCAGGAATTAGGGGTTCAGAGAAATGAGAGGAGCCCTATATTCCTAAAAGGGGGTAAGAAGAGAGGTGAACCCACTCATCTCCAAATAAGTGCTTAACCCCACACCCTGTCTTTCCTTTACCAATTGCCCCAAGCCCAGGGATCAGAGAACTTGGAAAACGCCACTTGGTTGCCCCCACCTCCCACTACCCCCCAGCTCTAAGTCGGTGTAAGTTGCAGAGGTCAGGGGTGATTGAGGTAGAGGGGCTGGTGGGAGGCCTGATGGGCCTGGCCGGCTGCAGAAGCTGGCAAGGGGCCACCTGTGGAATTGCCTGGGGTGGAGGCGGGCTGTTTTCGGAGCGAGGGGGGCACCGTGGAGGTCTTGATGTGAATCACCCTGGTGTCCATGACCTCACACTCGATCTGCATCATCTCCTCATAGTCCCCTGGGGCCCCCCGGCCTGACAGGGTCTCTGTGAGAAGGAAGGAGGGGAGGCAAACAGAGGAGAAAAGTAGAGGGGGACAGGGAGGGAGGAGCAATGGTAAGGAGGCAGATCCGCAGCAGGAGGTCAATGAGAGGGTAGGGATAGAGTTGGCGCAGGGAGAAGAGAGGGGCAGGAAAAGAAAATGACATTGATGAGTGACAGAGAATACATATGATGGAGGTCACAGGGGAGAGGACATCAAGAGAAAACAGGAGGTGAGAATCTGGCAGTTCCCAGCCTATCCCCTCTGCCCACACCTACTCGAGGGCCCTCACCAGGGGACAGCCTGCACCCTGTCTTCCTCCCATGTCTCCCGAGCTCTGTTTTTCTCTCCACCCATTTCCTGCTTCTTCTCATCCAGGAGTCTAGCCTCTTTTTGGAACAGCCCACTCCCTCCATTTCCCCCTTAACTCCTCATTGTTGGGTCTATGAGAACCTCCCCCTTCCTCAGTTTCAGGGCCCCTCTCCAGACCCAGCAGGGAGAGAATTACCATTGGGAGCCATGGCAGGCATCACCAGGGACATCTTGGGCCGAGAGGTCTTATTGTGGCTGATGGCAGGGAGCAGCAAGTGGTCCTAGGAAACAAAGGGGTCAGGCTGGGAGGCTGGAGGAAGAGACGTGGACAGGCTCCCCAGCCCTACTCTAGAACCTCTGCCTGAAGACAGACTGCTAGAGAACCCAGGGTGACAGGGAGGGGGCAAGGAGTCACTCACCCTTCGGAAGGACACAACATAAAATGTGTCTTCTCGTCGGTCAATGGCGTCCAGGAACTCTGGCTGCGAACGGTCTGGGTGGCGATACAGCTGCAGCTGGCCCACAGAATCCCTAGCCAGGTGGGGAACAAGCATTTGGGAGGAGCCCAGCCCAATGCCCAGGTCCCGCTGGGGAAGGTGGAAGAGGAGGAGAGAAAAAGACAGGAGAACCCAGGCGATGAGGAAGGCATAACGCCACTGGTGGCAATGACGATGCACACAGGACAGATTCTGGGAATTTAGATCTCTCAAGTGAAACCTCCCTTAGTGACGGACAAGCACCCCCATTGACTCACCTCTCTGGGGGCCCAGGAGGTTGGGTGGGGACTGCCTTAACTGGAGGTGACTTCCGCAGCTGAGACTTCTGGAAGGAGAAGTATCTAAGGATGTGAAGAGGGTGAAGGCAAAAGGGAAAGAGAGACGGCCCCTGGAAGCTGATGCCACCTCGCACCCACCCCTCGACTTACCCAGATGATCCCTCAAACCTCCACAAAAATCCCTAGGACATTTAGTCTTCCAGTGGGCCTTCCTTGAGCCAGCCCTAGCCCTTCCTACCTGTCTCTCCTGGGCTTTCTGGGGAATCTTCCGCCGGCCTCTCTGGTGGCGCTGGACCCAGCCGCTCAGCTCATCAGCAAGCCTAGGGAAGCAGAGGAGGGGGCAAGGCTCCCACTGTCCCTGCCTGCACACAGCAGAGGGAAGGGAGGGCAGGGAGGGCTGGTGCTTCAGCACACAAACCAGTCAGGCCGGCCACAGAGGGGCCCCTGCCAGGAATCCCCCGCACCTCAGGGACTCGGTCCGGTTGAAATGCCGGCAATCAGAGGAGAGGAAGAGCTGGTCCAGGTCTCTCAGCAGCAGCTCCTTGGCACCCCCGGGGAAGGCTGTCAGGTTTCTGGAGTGAGGGAGGAAGGGGGCAATGACTGGAGGCTGCACCCTTCCACCAGCAGAATAGGTCATGATGGCAAGAGAACTCTGGCTCCCCTCAAAAAGAAAGGGACTTTTGGGGTAAAGATACCCTCAGCACTGCCCAAAGACAGGGCCCTCTCCTCACCTGAAACTTGGCCGGCCTGGAGAGCTGGGCTGGGGCTCCTCAGGGCCCAGG
Organism: Martes martes; assembly: GCF_963455335.1. NCBI lineage: Eukaryota > Metazoa > Chordata > Mammalia > Carnivora > Mustelidae > Martes > Martes martes. The sequence goes on along the minus strand of NC_137893.1, from coordinate 120,059,999 downwards.
GAGGAACCCTGGAGGGGTTCAACTCCCTGAACTGGCTCTTGCATTGAGAACTCCAGCAAGTGTCTCCGGGGCTGAGGCTCCTCTCTGCTCATCCGAGGAGAGACGGGAGCCGGAGGAGGCTCACTGATGCTGGGGATAAGGAAGAACAGACAGGGTGTGAGGAGTTCCGGCTTGATGGAGGGGCTGCTTAAGATCCTGGGCTCTGCAGACAGCCCGTCTGGGCTCCAGTCTATTCTATAAGAGTGAATCCCCTCACGCGTGAGATGGGAATGAGAACCATCACTACCTCAGAAAGCCAGGAAGCCTGAGGAACTCGGTAAGCACTTAAAAGGGGCTATTTTTGTCAATCTTATTAGCACCATTGGCTCCAGGTGAAGACACACGATTTGAGAGAAATTATGGGAGTGAGAAGGGACTGGCCGGACGCACCGTCGGTGCTGAGGACACCAGCGTCGTCTGTGAAAAAGTGTGATAAAAGGCACTGTGCCAGGAAGGCAGCAGGGAGGGTGGGCTCCACCCTGAAGCTTCTCGGGGGCAAGGAAGGTCTCACCTGACAGGTCCAAAGTTGAAGGCAATGAAGAGAAGGAAGACCATGATGCAGACCACCTTCCTGTTTCCAGACCCCAACTTGAGCTCGCTGTTCTAAGGTGCAGAGAAAGGGCCGAGAGAGAGGGTAAGTCTTCCCAGAGGAGCAGGTATTCCCACTGGCCTTCCGGGGACAGAGAAGCTCACCTCAGCCAGCAGGGCCTCCAGCCGCCGCCGGAGGGCAGCGTTCTCCCGGCGGAGCTGCTGGTTGTCAGCCAGCACAGCCTGCAGCCGAGCCTCCAACCCCTGCAGATACTCTTTCTTCTTCCTCCTGGACTGGCAGGCCGACTCCCGGTTCTTGATCATTCGCTGCTGCCGCTTCAGCAGCTTTGCCTAGGGTACCCAGAGGGCCAGATGGGCGGGAGAGGGGAACTATGCTTCCCGACTCCAGTGACTGATCACCCCACTGCTCACGCTGGCCACTCTCCTGCCTTCTGGTCCTCTACCTACACAGCCAGAGAGGGGTTGTTCTTCTCTGCTAAAACATTTCCAGAAAGAGCCCTTTTCTCAACCGCTCCATGCTCCTGGTTCTCAAGAGCTGAGAGAAGTCAGAATGCAGGAAGAACTTCCTCCATCCTGGTTCCTGGTGGAAATTCAGTTCCTTTCCTTGGATGGGGAGGATCTTCCTTTCTCTTAGTTCTCCTTTTTAAAGGCCCACAGGTTAACTTTGCTATAATTAAAGAACACTTTACCTGGTTTTTCCCTAGGAAACAGCCTCCCTCTACCAACTACTGCCACAATCATAACACAGTATGACTCCCCTGCCTTAGATTTACAGACCCATTTCCGTTTCTCCATCTACAGTGACAGCAAAACTAAGGATCCTAAAACTACACAGACTTGATGCTGACACTCATGTATGAACTGGGATCCACTTGACCTTCAGGATCATTTTATGGGTTTGCTTCCTCACTCTTTCTGTTTCCTCCTCATTCCACAATTTTCTCGCCCACGACAGACTTCCCTCCTCCCTTCCCGTTAGCTAGCCTTACCCCTCTCCTCCCCAGTACTTACATCCACTTCTGGTGGGCAGGAGTTCCCAGGCATAGGAGCTGGAACAATGCTCTTCCTCTCAGGCCTAGGAGCAGGGGGGGCCGGCCCCTCAGGCTGGACCCGAAGAGCACCTTGGATGAGGACAACTGGGGAGACTGGGGCAAGTGAACAGGAGGAGGTGAGAGCTGTAAGCGAGGTGGAGTTCTTGTGCCCACATCCGCACCTGAGCACCCACGGGTTGGGAGCCTCAGTGGCTGCAAGCTCCCCAAGAAATTCAGCCCAGCTCCTCCTCGCCTTCCTCGGTACCTGGGGGCGGCTGGACAAGGGGCTGCAAAAGGATGGTGGTGCTGGGAGGCACAGCTCTGGGTGGCATTGGGACGGTGGTTATCACCACAGGTTTGGGCTGCAGGGGTGGCTTCCGGGTAGGCAGGGCTTTGCCTGAAGGAAGGGGAAGGAAGGAAGGAAGGAATGTCAGAACACGAAGCCTCTTGCCAGGGACCCCAAGGTGTCAGGAGGCCCCATTACCTAAGGAGCCATCGGACGGTGGGCCCATGCTGATCTGGACACCAAGTGGGGGGGCCGGGACATCCTGCAGGAGACAGCCCTGAGGGGACGGTGACTCTGTCTTCACTTCCAGTACCTCCTCTCCTATAAAAGCCTGTGTTGGGCATTCCAGAAGATATGTGAGTCAGGAGGAGTGTCAAGGAGAAGGAGCTGAAAAAGAGAATGCCTTCATACTTCTGAGAGTCGAAAGGAACTCACTGGAGTGTGTGGAAGGAGAAAGAAAAGCTGATGCTCACCTGGTTGGGGGACTCTGCTGAGAGCAGGGAAGCCTCAGAGTTGATGGAGGAAGATGGAGAGACAGGTTCTACCTTGGTCTGGACATCTGTGAGGGGTCGGGATGAGACAAAATACTGGATATCAGATAAACGCTGAAGGAGAAGAGGATTAAGAGATGGGAAAGAAGACATGATCCTTTCTCCTTGTACCAGAAAATAAAGCTGGCCCTAGACATGCAATCCCTAAGGAGGAGGAACCATGGGCTGCTGATCTGCTGGCTCTCTTCCTACCTTTTTACCCAAGACCCTGCCTTCTCCTCCCTGGGCTCCAGAAACCATCACGCGTCCCTGTGCTGACAACAGCCAAGTCCTCATTTCTACCCTTCAAATACTATGCAGGAAGTCACTGCAATTCATCCATTCTACTTCATTCTTTCTACCTCCTTTTGGCATCCAAATGGCCTCAAATAACTGCATCGGGTCCTGCCTCTCCGCAATCCACTCTCTCTACTCTGCCACCGGAGTCATCCTAATCACACTGCTCTCCGGATTGACTCTTCAGAGGTTCCCAAGTGCCCACAGGATAAAAGCTAAGAGTCCCTTAGCAGGGTGCCCCTGGGCCCTGTAGCCTCTGCAACTTCTTGCCATTTCCCACTCCCTCCTCACATCCAGTCTGAAGAGATGTAAGTTCCCTAGACACACACACACACACACACACACACCTCCACATTCATCCATTCATCTTCTGGCTAATCTCTATATGTCCTTCAAAACTTGGCTCAGGAAACCCTTCCTCCAGGAGCACATCCCTGATCCAGCCACGATCAGGTGAGCTGCCTCTCTTCTGAGCTTTTGTGGCACCCTGTGATGTCCATCCTGGAATTCCCACACTTCAGTAACTGGTGCACATCTTTCCCCTCCCATCACACTCCAGGATTCTCAGGTCATTGTGGTGCTCACATCTTTTTCATCTTTGCATCCCTGGCACCCTGTCTAGTATGTGGCATGGAGTAGGTGCTCAGTAAATGCTTACTGTGTAAACATGTAAGAGGAAATAAACTTGGTAACACTTAAAAATAGCACAAAGAATGTTAATTATAGAATCTAGGAGTTGGGTATATGGTATTTCAGTTCTTCTATATGTTTGAAAAATTTTCTAATAAAACATTGGGGGAAAAATAATAAATATGCCCTAAACTCCATTAGTTTCATTGCTGTTGTTGTTTTTAAATGCAAGGCAATAGGAAGTTAAACCATACAACAGGATACTAGGGATGAGAAAAAGAAAGAAAAAACATCCCCATCTCTTCAGGGTTGCCTTTCCTGTGGTTTCCTAAAATTCTCCCTCCCCTTCCTGGCCTCTTTCCTGGTCATCTGCCATTTCCCTCCCCACCTTTTCTTCCCTGTCCCGTTGCCTGCATCCCCTCCCCCATCTATACACACACATACTCTGCCTTAGGAAAGCCTGGGAGTGGTGGCAGACTCTTATTACCTGAGGGGTCATCAGAGGTGGGACCCACATTGATCTGGACGGTTTCAAATGGGGATGTTGGATCATCTCCTAGGAGGCAGAGTGGGGGCGCCAAGGACTCTGTCTTCACAACCAGCACCTCCCCTACACCAGAGGCCTAGGTGAGAGTGGGAGGTGAATGGTGGGGGCGGAGGGGGGGGCGTCGGCACAAAAAAGAAAAAAAAAACAAGGGAAGGTGTTGAGAGCAAGAGCAAGAACAAAAGCTTTAGAGCTTACTAATTATTTGACATTCTGGTTTGAATGGTACTAAGTATCTCCCAAAACTGTCTCAGGCCCCTCGTTTTCTCTTTCTACTTTATTCCTGGGAGGGTTAATGAAGTCCCATGATTTTAAATATTGCCTTAGATGGACAACTTGGGCAAGAGCAATTCTAGAATTCTCAGCAGTCAACAGCTCTCTTCTTCCCAGCCCCACCACGGCTGCCACCTATCTCTGTATATTAAAAGACTCCCTGTTTGGGGCGCCTGGGTGGCTCAGTGGGTTAAAGCCTCTGCCTTCGGCTCAGGTCATGATCCCAGGGTCCTGGGATCGAGCCCCGCATCGGGCTCTCTGCTCAGCGGGGAGCCTGCTTTCCCCCTCTCTCTCTGCCTGCCTCTCTGCCTACTTGTGATCTCTGTCAAATAAATAGACAAAATATTAAAAAAAAAAAAAAAGACTCCCTGTTTTTCTAGACAACCACGGCAGAGACATGTAAAAGGAGGATACTAAAGAAATTCAAAGGCACCACAACTACTCCATGACCTATAGCACACAAAAAATTTCTCAGCATCTATGTGTGAAGGGAATGGAACACAGTCCCTGTCACAAACAGTAGAAGGAAGGAGATGGCTCTCACCTGGCTGGAGGGCTCTGTGGAAAGATGGGATGATTCGGAACTGAGGGAGGAAGAGGAGCAGGGGGAGGATGGCTCAGACTTCACCTGAAGATCTGGAAGAAAAGGGTTAGGGAATCATCAGGAAGCAGAGCCTGAGTAGTCCAAAAAGTGTCCAAAGACACAGAGGTGGGGATTCCCTCACCTGAGGCAAAGGGGAAAGAACACATAAAGGACTGAAGGAGAGAGGAGTGCACAGGCACTTATGAAGAGAAGGTATGAGGATACAGGGAGTTCTGTAGTTCCTGTGGAACAGTGGAAAGAGAGGGTTTTGGAAGGATGAGGGAATCACAAAGGAGATAGATATAGATATAGATATAGGTATAGATTCCACTTGTTTATTTGAGAGAGAGAGAGAATGGGGCGGGGCAGAGGGGGAAGTGGACTCCCCGCTGAGCAGGGAGCCAGATGCAGGCTGGATCCCAAGACCCTAACGATCATGACCTGAGCCGAAGGTAGACATTCAACCAATTGAGCCACCCGGGCGCCCCTCAGAAAGCACATCTTACCTGGGAAGATAGGCAGGGGGTCCCAAGGTGGCTCAGGGGGGCTGACATCCATCCCCACATCCAGGGAGCTGCTGCCAAACTGAATAAAGGAGGGCATTAGACGGCAAGAATGTGAAGAATGTAACAGCTCCATAAGCTCTGGTCTGGGGCTGAGTCCTGACTCCAGGGCAACTACCACCCGCCAAAGGTTTAAGACAAGACTGGGGTAGCAATACCGGGACATCCTGCTCTGGGCAGCGGAAGAGCTGCGTCTGCTCCTCGGCCACATCCAGGCCAGTGTACAAGGTGCTGTCTGCAATGCAAAGCGTCAAGGGGGTCGTCTGTCGGCCCAGCCTACAGATCCACACACAGCCCTGGGCCCATCCCTCATTGGCTCGGCTCAGCCAGACCTACCGCCCGCCCACTTGAAAGTGACAGTCAAAGAACTTCAGCCCCTCCTTCCCCCACCCCGGAACAACTCGACGTTTCCGCAGGGAGTAGAGGTCTTTCCCAACTCCCGCATCCCCCGAAAGCACAGCGAGCCCCCCTGCTCCGCCCTCCTTCGGGTGATGGTTTCCGTATTTGCCCAGCCTTCTTCTGCGGACCTCCGCTTCCTCCCTGCGTGCCTCAGGAGCACAGCATGCCACAGCCCTCCTCCCTCCCCGAGGCCTCACTCCGCAGACCCCAGTCCTCCGGGCTCAGCAAGTTGTCCGTGAAAAAACGTGTTGGGTCCGCAATCTCGCTGAGGAGCATCAGTTCCGCCATCTTTCCCGCCCGCCCCCCAACCATGAGACCGTTCCCAAGGCCCGCCTCTCCCCATCATCAACTAATCAGTTGACTCTTTAAAAAAAGGGGGGCGTCCCGGAAGCTCTACCGACCAGTAAGAGACCTGCGTGCTGAGTACATGAAGAGGCTGGACAGGCCCGGCCAATGGGAGCTCTCACACTCAACTGGGCCGTAGAGTTTGCGCATGCGCCGAACGGGAGCCAGTGAAAAAGCCTGGGCGGTGTAGTTCCCGGGATTTAAAGACCCGCCATCTCCCTAGTTAGTCTTAAATTTAGTCGTTTATGTGTCTTGCATTCATCTTCAGATATGAATAAGCGCCCCCCCCAAGTAGCACACGTGATCATATGGTTTTTTTATTGGTGAAGAAGGGAAAGAGGTGCACTGAAACCACTGCTACCTCCCTAGGCAGGCAAAAGCTGGGAATGGGACATGGGCTGAAACCCTCCATCTGGGTCTCCTCAAAATCTCACAGCATAAACCACAATTCACAGGTTCCTGTCTCTTTTAAAATTTAACTTTTAATCAGCCAAACATCTTGCGCAGACCCTGAGCCAGACCTGCATCTTGTTTTTTCCCCTGAATGATCACCTTTCCCAGCTCTTCCTGGGCTGCCCGGTTTTTTGGGTCTACCTCCAGCACCTTCCTGAGGTCAGCAGTTGCTTTTTCAAGGTTCCCAAGGGCAGCCTGGGCAACCCCTCTTCGGTACAAGGCCTTTAAATGGTCAGGCTCCCGCTCCAGTGCTCGGTCACAGCTCTGGGCTGCCAGCTGGGGCTGCCCTAGCAACAACTGACAGGCGGCCAGGTTGGCATGAAGAACAGTTCGTTCTGGAGGGCCAGGTGGAGGTAAAGTCAGCAGCAGCCGAAGAGCCCGTCCGTAGCATCTGGCAGCCCCTTCAGGGTTCCCAGCTCGAAATAATTCTGTGCCCCTTGCACGTTCTTCCCTGGCCAGGGCTTCCTTCTCACTGGCATCCAGCTCCCAGGAGTCCCTGCCCTGAGTGAAGGAGACCAGTGTGAGCCTGAAAGGAGATTCAGAGTGCTCAGAGAGCTGAAGCTCTGCCTCCTCACCTTGACACATGGACTCCAAGCATTTCTCTATGAGCTCCCCCCAAGTCCCCTCCCTCCATGGGCCTAACCCCATAGTTATCTCTGTCCAGCCCTCTGGCAGGCCTGACCCAAAAGGAAACCCAAAAGCCAGTACCCGGCAGCAGGAGCCTAGCTTGGGTTTGTCCAAGCCATGGCCACGGATTATGATCTTCTTAACAAAGCTCCCATCGGGGCAGTACCAGAGATCGGAAGCTTGAAGGGGCTCTGGTATCTCACTGGTTGATCCATGAGACTTAGCAGAGTCTCCTTGAAGTCCAGCTGCCAGTTTTTCAGTCCCTTGAGGTTTCTTTAGAATTTGGCTGGCTGGATTTGGGCTCACTCTCAGGTCAAGGATTTCAGTAGGAGGGTCTTGGGGCTGCTGGCTAATCTGAGTAGTTGAATCAAGGTTGTCCTGGGGTTTCTTTTCCCATTGTTGTTGGGATTGCGAGGTGTCCTTCTCTCCCATTGGATTGACCGGTGGCGTCTCCATTTGGCCGCCTGGTCCTTTCCACCGGCGGTGAACAGTTTTGGTCGAAGGGGATGATCAGTTTCAGAGCGGCACCTGAAAAGAAAACCAAAACAATGCGAATGGCCGCATTCTTATTTAGATTCCCTCTTCGTCCTCTCCCGTCCTTCTGCGACCCAGGCCCCTAGTCCTCAGTCTTTTTTGTTTTCTTCCTCCAAAAATCTCTGTGGGGCTTGAGCCTTCTCCGGCCCACCCACGAACTAATCCAGAACTATAAATTCCACAAATCCCTGCGGCTCGGGTAGCCGCCCCAACTACGGGCACCCGATCGTGTCAAAAAACACCTGGGCAGCCAAAACGCCTAGCCTGGTGGCAATAGCCGGACCATTCGAATCACCTCTCCTTCCGAAGCTAAGTGCTTCCTGAGTACAGTCCTCAGAGTCTTGCTCCAGGCAGAGAGGACGGCCGACGGCCAGGGGTATCTGGGGACAATGGCAGCTAACGCTGGAGCCCGCCAGGCTGCGAATCTAATCAAATTCCTGGCAGCCAATCCGGAGGAGGGAGAGGGCTGGTTGGCCCGCCTTCTGGACTTGACATCACTTCCCCCCCGCAACTGGGAAGCTCTAAGGCCTTAGCAACTGATCCTGGCCGAATCAAACCGAGCTAGGCGGGGTCCGACCTGCCAGGTTTTTGAGACTAAAAGTCTGGAGAAGTCCTGGAATGGGATTGGGGTTCATGAGGCAGAGTGAGGGGATGGCGGAGCTGGTGGCGAATGACAGCGGTAGCAGTCTTTATTTCTGAAGACCTCAGGCCCACCTGTGCTATTCTCCCTATCCCTGTGTTCCGGGCTCCCTGCCAGAGCCATCCAGCCTGCTCCTTCGCCCGTTCAGTCCCGGGTGCTGCAAGAGAAACCCTCAAGCCTCTTTCTCCCCAGCTGCCTCTGTCCGCTCCTGGGATCCCTGAAGCTTCTCCTTACCTGTTCCCTTATATTCATCACTGGCTCTCAAGTCTTTTTCCTCAGGAAATCTTAGTGCTTTTCAAACTTTGATGTGCATGCATATCACCCCGGGGAAATTTAAATCTCAGGTCCTGATTTAGGAAGTCTGGAGTGGGGTCTATGATTTTGCATTCCCTCCCTCCCTGCTTACCTCTCTCCTTCCCTTTCTTCCTCCCTCCTTTCCTTCTCTAAAGTCTACTTTATTCAGATTTCTTACTTTCTGCCCAATGACCTTTTTATGTCCCAGGATCCCATCCAGGATACCACATGCCATTTAATCATATTTCCTTGGCTCTTCTTGACTTTCAGTTTTGTCTGCCCTATTTTTCCAACCTGTTTTGCACTACTTCTCAAGAGATGCTCTTTTACTTAAAACCTTTTTTAATTATTTATTTAAATTCAATTTAGCCAACATTTACTGTATTATCAGTTTCATGGATAGAATTTAGTGATCCATCAGTTGCATATAACACCCAGTGCTCATTACATCACCTGCCCTCCTTAATGCCCATCACCCAATTACCCCCTCCTCCCACTCCCTCTCCTCCAGCTCTCCTCCTCAGTTTGTTTCCTACAGTTAAGAGTCTCTCATGATTGCGTCCCTCTCTGTTTTCATCTTATTTTTCCTTCCCTTCCCCTATGTTAGTCTGTTTTGTTTTTTAAATTCCACTTGAGTGAATTCATATAATTGTCTTTTTCTGACTGACTTATTTGGCTCAAGATAATACCCTCTAGTTTCATCCACGTTGTTGCAAATGGCAAGATTTCGTTCCTTTTGATGGCTGAGTAGTATTCTATTGTGTGTGTGTGTGTGTGTGTGTGTAATTTCTTTATACATTCATTTGTCGATACACATCTGGGATCTTTCCATAGTTTGGCTATTGTGGACATTGCTGCTATAAACATTGGGGTGCGAGTGCCCCTTTGAATCACTATGTTTGTGTCCTTTGGATAAATACTTAGTAGTACAATTGCTGGTTGTAGGGTAGATCTGTTTTCAACTTTTTTTTTTTTAGATTATTTATTTATTTATTTGACAGAGATCTCAAGTAGGCAGAGAGGCAGGCAGAGAGGGAAGTGGGAAGCAGGCTCCCTGCTGAGCAGAGAGCCTGATGCGGGGCTGGATGCCAGGACCCTGGGATCATGACCTGAGCCGAAGGCAGAGGCTTTAACCCACTGAGCCACCCAGGCGCCCCTGTTTTCAACTTTTTAAGGAATCTCCATACTGTTTTTCAGAGTGGGTGCACTAGTTTGCATTCCTACCAACAGTGTAAGAGGGTTTCCCTTTCTCCACAACCTTGCCAACCTGAGTTATTAACTTTAGCCATTCTGACTGGTGTGATATGGCATCTCATTTGATTTGTACTTCCCTGATGCCAAGAGATGTTGAACATTTTTTCATGTGTCTGTTGGCCATTTGTTTGTCTCCTTTAGAGAAATGTCTGGTCATGTCCTCTGCCCATTTCTTGACTGGTTGTTTTCTGGTTGTAGAGTTTGGTAAGTTCTTTATGGATTTTGGATATTAGCCCTTTACCCGATAGGACATTTGCAAATATCTTCTCCCATTCTGTAGGTTGTGTCTTAGTTTTGTTGACTATTTCCTTTGCTGTGCACGACCTTTTTACCTTGATGAAGTCCCAGTAGTTCATTTGTGCTGATTCTGCATTTTAACAAGCTCTTGGATGGTGGTGCTGCTGATCCATGGACCACACTTGGAATAGCATGATTCTAGAATAACTCTTCCATTCTTGTCACCTTTGCTCTGTGCCCCTTCAGTTTGTATTATATTTTGCATATATAACTGGTAAAACCTGCCCCACTGGGTGTGTCAGTGGAAAAACTGGTCCTTCTACTCCTCTAAAAGATGTGGGTCCCTTTTGTGATTCAGCCTTGCTTGACCAGCTCCCAGCACAGGCTGAGCTCTTCAGGGAATGAGAATACTGTTCTTAGTACATCACTTTGGCTCCTTCTTCAGTTGGCTCTCTAATAACCTGCCATTGTGCCCCAGACTACAAGGACCATGTCAGGACAGCTGGAAGGGGAGGTAGTTTCATCAGTACAAACAGAATTATGTCAAAATAGTCCTCTTCCTGTTTTGTAATGAGACTCAAGTCACTAACCTAGACTTCTTCTCAAGTTTTATTTCTGGTTTCTGTGTCAGAATAATCTTAGTCCACTGCCACCTCTTCCCTTATGGCTAAATACTGTGATTTTTTTTTTAAGATTTTTTATTTATTCATTTGACAGACAGAGATCACAAGTAGGCAGAGAAGTAGGCAGAGAGAGAGGAGGAAGCAGGCTCCCTGCTGAGCAGAGAGCCCGATGCGGGACTCGATCCCAGGACCCTGAGATCATGACCTGAGCCAAAGGCAGAGGCTTTAACGCACTGAGCCACCCAGGCGCCCAATACTGTGATTCTTATAAACCCTGGTCTCCTACGGAAAATTAATCTGCCTTTTCTCCCTCCCTTTTCCCCTTTCCATTTCAAGGATTTTTTTGAAAAGGCAGGACGTCTAGAATGAGTCACAAAATGTTTGATTGGACCCTAATCCCTGGACAAAGTTTGCTAATTTGTATTGCATGCCTTAACTGAGAGGGCCACTCTGATGACCCTTCAAAGATCAACTTCTCTCAATGAGAAGAATCTGTACTCTGTTAACTCTGTTACTGTACTCTGTGCTTCGTAATGTTCTCTTATTATTTGTGTGTATGCTTCAGTTCCAACAGACTCTGCAGGGCAGAGGCCTTGTCTCAATTTCGTTTGTGTCATCTCATTCATTCATTCATTCAACAAATACTTATTGAGCACCTGCTATGTTCCAGGCAGCATGCTAGGAAGTGGGAATACATAGAGGAATGAGACTGACACAGTCCCTGCTCTCAGGAAACTTCGAGTCTGGCCAAGGGAATACTAATTACAGTGGCATGAGGAAGCCTGAGATGCTATGAGAGTGGATGAAGGATTAAGGGATATTCCTTGGGGGTGAGATATTTTTGCTACTATTCAAAGAATGAGTTAGAACTGAATCTCAGTTCTATATAGACCCTGTACTGAAAACCACTGAATTAAGTGGTTGACTGTGTCTCTTCAGGTGATCCCTTGTCACCTGACTATAAAAACACATACAAACGTAAGCACATAAACTCCTAAAAAAAGTAATCCAAACCATCCAAAATGAAAATGTTTTTATTTTTTAAATAAATAAAATTTGAATTTCATCACAATGAAAACACAGAATTTAGGTTTTAGGTTCTATGAAAGAGGACTCAGACTCATCAGAGGAGAAATCCATGGATCTTTAGATTCCCCCAGGTTTCAAATTGAGGAATAGGAAGGGACCAAGATATGGAGACTCAGAAATAGGGCAGGGAATTGGTTCTTCCATAAAGTGTTGCTGCATACAATGTCCACAATAGCCAAACTATGGAAAGAACCTAGATGTCCATCAACAGATGAATGGATAAAGAAGATGTGGTATATATATATACAATGGAATACTATACAGCCATCAAAAGAAATGGAATCCTGCCATTTGCGACGATGGGGATGGAACTAGAGGGTATTGTGCTTAGCAAAATAAGTCAATTGGAGAAACACAACTATTGTATGATCTCCCTGATATAAGGAAGTGGAGATGCAACATGGGGGGTTTGGGGGGTAGGAAAAGAATAAATGAAACAAGATGGGATCGGGAGGGAGACAAATCATAAGAGACTCTTAATCTCACAAAACAAACTGAGGGTTGCTGGGAGGAGGGGGGTCGGGAGAGGGTGATATGGTTATGGACATTGGGGAGGGTATGTGCTATGGTGAGTGCTGTGAAGTGTGTAAATCTGGCGATTCACAGACCTGTACCCCTGGGGCTAATAATTCATTATATGTTTATAAAAAAATAAAAAATTGAAAAACAAAACAAAACAAAAACAAGTGTTGCTGCATAAATATTAACTGACTCACTGCCTGTTCTTTTCTGGTTCCCTGCCCCTTGAGCCTCATTCTGCTGAGGCTCAGCTCTTTAGGGATAGTCACCGAGAAATCAGGAAGAAGCAGGGAAACAAGCTAGGAGGATTATATCCCCAGGCCTGAGTAGAGAACATGGGATCTGAGGAGGACATAAAAAGAGGATGACAAGTGAAAATTTGCTTATCTGTTGGGGTAGAACCTTGGATGGGGGAGTGAGGAAGGAGCAATGTTTCCTTTCTCTTTCCCCTAAAGATTTGAGAATGAAGTGGAAGAAGAGCAGCCTTGAGGGAAGGAGATTAGGGTTAGGGTTAGGGTTAGAGTTAGGGAACCTTCTTATCCAAGTGACTAGATTCAATCCCAATCTCCTAATACTAGTGACCTCTGTTCTCTCTCTTCTTTTGGTGTTGCAAGGACAAAGCCTCACCAACACCTAATTGTATGGATGCTTTGGGACATCCATAATCCTGTGCCTGTCTAAGACATTTCCCCTGCCTCAGGTGAGAGGGATGAGGGGTGGGGAGCAACACACAGGGACCTCTGGAAAGGGAATGTGATTAAGGAAGACTCTGTGTTAAGGGACATCTGGGATAATGGAAGGACTTGGAGGTGGGGTGTCACTGCCTCTGCTATGTGATAATGGACAATAAACCCTATGCAGGAACAATTCTCCCTTCATCCAAGTCATTGTAGGGGACATTTAATGCTGTTGAAGATCATTCTGAGGGAAATCCCCGTATTTGACAAGTTTCTAAGGATTTACCTATAAATGTTTTTAAATCTCACCTGGAGTCATTTCCATCCATCTGTCCTTCTTTCTGAGTCACCTCCTTCCAAGATGGCTCAGAGGATCTGGCCATATTCTGCTACTCTCCTTGCCCTATCCGATAAGGGCATTTTGTGTGTGGGTTTTTTAATTGAAGTATAGTTGACACACAACGTTACATTAGTTTCAGGTGTATGATGTAATGGTTGGGCAGGTCTACATACTATGCCATGCTCACCACAAGTGTAGAGACCATCTGTCTCTCATACAACTATTATAATAAGACTGACCATATCCCCTACAGTGTACCTTTCATCCCTGTGACTTATTCATTCCATAACTGGACGCCTGTATCCCCTGCTGTCCTTCATACACTTTGCCTATCTCCTGGCCCCCTCCCCTCTGGCAACCATCAGTTTGTTATGGGTCTGTTTCTGCTCTATGGGGGCATTGTTTTGTCTTTATCAAAGATCTAACCTGATGACAGAAGTTGAGAAGAGGTTCAGGAGCTGGTGCAAGATAATTTGTGAGCTGGTGGTTGTTACTTGTTGTCTCTACACACACAAAGCATGTGACACCTGTCCTTTAAATGGGTGAAGTAAGATTCTTATTCATTCACTAATCTTTACTGAGTACTCAGAATTTATCAGTGAAACATGGAGATACAAAAAGTTGAAAATAGAGCTACCCTATGGCCCAGCAATTGCACTACTGGATATTTACAAGACACAAATGAAGGGGCACCTGGCTGGCTCAGTCAATTAAGAGACTGCCTTCAGTTTAGGTCATGGTCCTGGGGTTCTGGGTTTGAGCCCCGCATCTGGCTCCCTGTTCAGCGGGGAGTCTCCATCTCCCTCTTCTCCCTGCTCATGCTCTGTCAGTATCCCTGTATGTATATTTTCATACATCTCTCTCAAATAAAATCTTTAAAAAAATTTTTTTAAAAGACACAAATGTAATGATCCAAAGGGGTACATGCACCCCAGTGCATAGCAGCAACGTCCACAATAGCCAAACTATAGAAAGAGCCCAGATGTCCATCAACAGATGAATGGATAAGGACGATGTGGTACACACACACACACACACACACAGAGGAATATTATGCATCAAAAATTGAAATCTTGCCATTTCCAATGATGTGGATGGAACTAGAGGGTATTATGTTAAGCAAAATAAGTCAATCAGAGAGAGACAATTATATGATTTCACTGATATGTGGAATTTAAGAAAGAAAATAGAGGATTATCGGGAGAGAGAGGAAAAAAATAAAACAAGATGAAACCAGAGAGGGAAATAAACCATAAAAGACTCTTAATCATGGGAAACCAACTGAGGGTTGCTGAAGGGGAGGGGGTGGAGGGATGGGGTAACAGGGTGATGAAAGTTAAGGAGGGCATGTGCTGTAATGACCACTTGGTATTATATAAGGCTGATGAATCACAGACCTGTACCTTTGAAACCAATAATACATTATATGTTAATTAAAATAATAATAAATAAATAAGAAAAATGGAGATAAATACAGAGATCCCCACCAGCAGTCTAATAAAGAGTAAGGTGTTATAGTTAACAAAAGTTCCAGATGCAAGGGTGAAAGTGGTAAGTGTCAGGGAACTTATTCCCAACTGGGGTGTGACCTGAAAAGGAGTCCAGAGGGTTGAGCTTTGGAGGATGGCCATAGTTTTGATCTGCAGAGATTGAAAGGATTTATTGCAGATGAGGGAAGCAATACAAGGCAGGAGGGATACAGAAGTGAAAGCCACTTTACATTCAGTAATATTCATCTCTGGCTTGTCAATCTCAGCTTTCCCAGACTATTTCAATACTCCATGCAGGCTGTCCTGTCACCAGGCATCAAGCTGGTTGGAATTTTTTATACCCGCATATTCCCTTGCATTCCATACTCACCACATGGAACCATATGCTGTACTTACTCTCTGCCATTTATCATCAGCATGAGAGACAAAAACTCTAGCTTTCCAAAGGCTAAATAAATTTCCCCTTCTGTTTAGCTTTGGTGGTTTCTGTGGTTTTAGTTCTTCTGGGATTTATATCAAAATTGTTCCTCCCTCCTCTTTGCTCCCAAAACATTTTGCTTGCATATCCCTTATGGGCAGGGTTTTGAGGCAGGATGAAGCTGTGAAAGGCAGGCTTTTCCACAGTGAAACATTTAATGATGAGAGCTGCTCTTTACTGAGTCATGACCGTACATTATGATCACAATATCGGGCACTGTGCTGTTTTTAATCAAGTGATGAGGGAAAGCCTCCTTGTGGTGGTGATATTTGTGCAAAAACACACATGATGTAAAGGAACAGGTGTGCAGACAACTGGAGGAAGAGAGTCCAGGAAGAGAAAAACAGGAGAGCAAAGGCCCTGAGGTAGGAGGGAATAGGATTTTTATGTTAAATTCATAGCATCTAAGAAAACAGCAAGAAGGCCAGAGTGCGTGGAGCAAGGGAAAAGGTGGGAGGAGATGAAGTCAAAGAGGTAGGGAAGAACATGGTCAGGTAGGCTTCATAGGTCAATGTAAGTATTTTAGATTTTGTTCTAAGTGTATATATGGTAGCCATCAGAAGGTTTGCGCAAGATGAGAGGTATCATCTGGTAATTTAAAAGATCATTCTGATTTCTGCATGGAGGAAGGACTATATCAGTCAAAAATGGAAGGAGAAAATCCAGTTAAGGGGCTAGTCAAGGGACAATGGTAGCATAGGAGCTTGGGTTAGGCAGAGGATCAAGGGAAGAGTCCGTAGGCCATCTAATATGTGGGAGTCTGGAAGAGAAGTAGGAGCTGTCAATGAAGACAGAAGGAGTAGCAAATAAGGAACTAGGGAACATAATACTTTCTTTAGTTGGATCCAGAAAGAGTATTTAAGTGAAGAAAGCATTTCAAGGAGGAAGGAGCATTCAACTGTGTCAAAAGTTGTGGATGGTCTAGCCCAAGTTTCTCAATCTTTGTGCATATATATTACAAAGTTATTTAAGGAACACCATGCAGCTTAAGAAATAAAGTCCTCCTGGGGTGCCTGAGTGGCTGACTCTGTTAAGCATCTGACTCTTGATTTCCGCTCAGGTCATGATTTCAGGGTCCTAGGAGCAAGCCAGGTGTCATGCTCTTTGCTCAGCAGGAAGTCTGCTGGATATTCTCTCTCTGAAATAAATAAATAAATCTTAAAAAAAAAAAAAAAGAAAAGAGGGGTACCTGGGTGGTTCAGTGGGTTAAAGCCTCTGCCTTCAGCTCGGGTCATGGTCTCAGGGTCTTGGGATCAAGCCCCACATTGGGCTCTCTGCTCAGCAGGGAGCCTGCTTCTCTGTCTACTTGTGTTCTCTGCCTGTCGAATAAATAAATAAAATCTTAAAAGAAAAGAAAAGAAATAAAAATTTCCTGTTATTGTTAAAGTTTCCTGTGTATATTCCCCTCTGATTGGAATTCCTCTCCTGCCAAGGGGTATCCACTCTTTTTTTTTTTTTTAAGATTTTATTTATTTATTTGACAGAGAGAGACACAGTGAGGGAGGGAACACAAGCAGGGGAACAGCAGAGGGAGAGGGAGAAGCAGGCCTCCTGCCGAGCAGGGAGCCCAATGTGGGGCTGGATCTCAGCTTCCTGGGATCATGACCCGAGCTGAAGCAGACGCTTAACAACTGAGCCACCCAGGCACCCTGGTATCCACTCTTCTGAATGTTGTGCTTTCACTGCACAGGTGAATAGAAAATAAGGTTTGTTTTTTTTCTTCTCAAAGAGGAACTATATTTTCATACATCTTTGTATGATGGTGGGGATGTTTCATTAAAGGGGGAAAACTGATTGTGCAGGAGAGATAGGAGTTAATTTCAAAAGTTCTGTTTCTGAGAGGTAAGAAGGGACAGGATCCCATTACACAGATGAGATGGGGTCTGGGGGCAGGTCAGCTTCTCTTGCAGTAACAAGGAGAAGGCAATAAATACAGCTGAGATGCAGGTGGCCTAATAGATTTGGGAGTGAAACCAGGAGGAAGTTCTCTTATGAAAATTTCTATTTTCTCACTGAATAGGAAGAAAGGTCATCATTTTGTGAAACTGCGGCCTCAGATTTGGGGAATGTGAACTGCCTGGGGTAACGTGAGCAGGCCATACTGAGGGCTGAAAGGAAGTGAGACCAGACAATATGACTGTGTGTTTTTCCTCAGACACATTTAGCTGTTGGGTGCAGGTGTGGAACAGACAGAGTTGGATTGAATCGGGACTAAAATGTGTCTGAAGGAGAGAGACCAGGAATATAAAGACAAGGGCTGAGATGTAATGATAGTGTTGAACCTTGGGATCTACACTGGGTACTGAGGGGAATGAAAAATTGAGGGGATCAAATATCAATGAGTAGTGAGAGAGCTGATGGATGGAAGATCTGGGTGGGATTGAGGAATTTTTGGAATAGGGTGTTGAATGGAGGAGCTGCGGATGGTCTAGCCCGGAAAGGTGACATGCAAAGACTGAACAGATTTGGGAGAGGTGGCAGTTATTGATGGTAACCAAGTTGAAGGTATGACAGTGGGAGAAGAGTGACTAAGGAGTGGGGGAAAACCTCAGTGGAAGTGAGGAAGGCCAGGAACTGACCAGTATGCTAGATGGTGATCTACAGGGATATCAAAGCCACCAAAGATAATGAATAGAGACGAAGGCAGTAACCTAGGCACTAAATTTTCAATGAATGAGGGGGAATGATGACCCAGAATCAAATCATGGGGGAATTAAATCTCCCGAGTAGATGTTAGAAGGGGCCTGAGCCTCTCCCAGAGGATGGAATCTCTGTCCATGGTTGTGCAAGAGCCAAGGGCACCATGCAGGGAGGGAATTGAGGTAAAGTAGGTGGAGAATCAAATTGGAATATGCCTTCACTTCACTCCAGAATCAAAGGAATATACCTTCACTTCACTCCAGGAGGCTGGGGGAAATGATCTGGAAGAAGGCATTGTGATTCATTTCTTCCTCTGCCCAATTCTTTTCCATTCAATTGAGTACAAAGATGGGTACAAGATGTTTTACCTGAGAAGGAACTAAAAACCAGAGATAAGCCAAATTTGGCTCCTGCCTTCAAAGCAGCTCTCAAAGTAAAACATGTACATCAACTTCTCAGGTGGGAAGAGATGGGAAAATGCAGATAAAATGAACAATGTATGGGTGTTAGACCTGCATACCTTTCTATTAAAGAAAGTTGCTCTAGTTGAAGCCATACCTCTTGGGCTTCCCTCTTCTCCCATTGTGGTCCCTCAACTGCCTCTAAGCCTGTATCCCAACCTTAGCTGTCTTTTGGAATTACCTGGGGATGGCTAAAAAAATACTAATGCCTGAGAGATTGTGATTTAATTGGTTCGGGATGTTTCCTGGGCTTTGGGATTTTTAAATGCTCCCAGATGACTCTAATGTAGAGCCAGGGGTGAGAATCAGTGCTCCAAGGAATGCCTGCAGCTCTGTTTAGAAACCACTGCTTTAGTCCAACCTATAGGAAAGAAATCCCTTCTGGCTTGAGTCAGGGGGTGAATTGATCTGAGCCCTGAAGGATGGGTATAGTTTGGCCAAGTGGAGATGCAGACGTGAAGGAGGAGAACATCATGAGCACAAGCTCAGATATGGTCTGAAACCCATGACAAGCAGCAAACAATTTGGTTTTTAAGAGACAGAGTTTAGAGAAAGAGGTCTAAGATTTGAGAACAGCTGGGCAAGGACCTGGGGGTGGGAATGATGAGTAATTCAGTTTGGTTAGAGATTAGGTTGAAGAGAAAAAGCTGGATGTTGGGGCGCCTGGGTGGCTCATTGGGTTAAGGTCTCCGCCTTCGGCTCAGGTCATGATCCCAGGGTTCTGGGATTGAGCCCCGCATCTGGCTCTCTGCTCCCTGGAGACCCTGCTTTCTCCTCTCTCTCTGCCTGCCTCTCTGCCTACTTGTGATCTCTATCTGTCAAACAAATAAATAAAATCTTAAAAAAAAAAAAGCTGGATGTTTTTAAATTATGGAAGTGGTTGAAGGCCAGATTACAGTTTTATAAATAATTGAGTAAGCAATAGGGAATCTTGAAGGATTTTTGAGCAGCAGAGTTATAAAAGAAATGTGTTTAGGGATAGCAGTGTTGAAGGAGACTGGAAGCTGCAAGAGGTAAGAAATAGGGAGATTTTTTTAGAGGCGCTGTTGCAGCAATCCTAGATGAGGTCATTTTTTCCGACAAGGGCTGGGGAAAAGTTACAGATTCAAAAGATATTACGATGATGGAATTGATTTGGCTTGACAGCACACGGAAAGTAAAGGCAGGAGGGAGACGGAGGAAGCATCAAGTTTTCAGATAAGGTGATAGGGAAATGGTGCCGTTAACAGGAACAGGAAAACGGGTTTTCCATGGCATTTCATCATTTTGTTTGAAACAATCTGAATTTAGAGGATCAGCAAGCAGCATGATCCCCGTGGCCGTATTCCCCTGGCACTGAAAGAGTGCCTGCATGAATATAGGTTGGAGAATGTCTCAGTCAACGCAGACGACTATAACAAAATACCATAAACTGCGTGACTTATAAATAGAAATTTCTCACAGTTCTGGAGAATGGGAAGTCCAAGATCCAGGTGCTGGCAGATTTGGTATAAGATGAGAGCCCGCTCTGGTACACAGAAGGTTGTCTTCTCACTGTGTCC
The DNA here is from genome assembly GCF_963455335.1 of Martes martes. Classification (NCBI taxonomy): domain Eukaryota; kingdom Metazoa; phylum Chordata; class Mammalia; order Carnivora; family Mustelidae; genus Martes; species Martes martes. The sequence continues at coordinate 120,040,033 of NC_137893.1, read as the reverse complement.
TTATGTGGTGGAAGGGGGAAGAAAACTCTCTGGGGTCTTTTTTATAAGGACACTAATCCCATTTGTGAGGGTCTGTCCTCATGACCTAATCACCTCCCAAAGTCCCCACCATCACACTAGGATTAGATTTCAACATATGAATTTGGGGGGAGAACACAATTGTTCTGTCTATAGCAGAGAAACATTTAGTTAGAAATGATATCTGAATTCGGAGCAGATGGGATTTTCAGGGGAAGGTCTCGGAAAAAGAAAAAATCTGGAGATGGACATTTAGGGGAAGGGAGGAGAAAAAAAAAGAGAGGAGAGGTGAAGGGATGATTAGAAATATATGTGGAAGTTGGGGTTGGGGGATTACATGTCCCTAAATCAGGGAAGTGGAGAATCTAGGGTCAAGGGACAGACATAGGCGGGTTCAGAGAGGCAGTGCATATACTAGGCAAATACTACTGATTTGGGTTCCTGATAACTTCTGGTCATTGGGTACATATGAGAGAGCGGTTTGAGTAGAGTAGGGAATGGGAGCATATTTTAAAGCTTTAAATTTTTTTTTAAAGGGTTAAGAAATAGTGGGTATGAAAGAAAGAGAGACAGAGACACATCCCTGACAATACTTATTTAAGGGGGGGTAGTGAGTAGGTGGTGAGGAAGTGGAAACAATGTGCAAATGTGAATTCTTTTTTCAAGCTGTTTGGTGAGCAAAACACATAACATCTAAAAAGTCCAAAGGAAAGCCCATGACTTCCATACTCCATCCCATCCTCCTCCCCTGTCTCCTGTCTCAGCACATGGCTTTCCTTCTAGATCATAAACCCCGTGAGGTCAATATTCACATCCGTTGTTTCAGCAGATGTCTTGTGGCATCCTGCAGACGCACGTTGTATGAATGCACGAATTCAGCATAGAACTCTGGCCTGCAGGCGTACAGCTGAAGATATCAAGTCCACTGCTTATGCACTGCCCCACCCCCACCAGAGGCCTCCTAGCTGACCTCAGGGTGGGAGAGGGCAACTAGGTCCAGCTGGACTTTGAGAGCCTAGTGACCTCCTCCCTAGGGCTCTGCTCTGATCTGAATGTTTGTGGTCCCTCGAAACTTATATGTTGAAATCATACTGCACAAGTTGATGGTATTAGGAGGTGGGGTCTTTGGGAGGTGCTTGGATCAAGAGGGTGGCGCTTTCATGAACAGGATTAGTGTTCTTATAAGAGAAATCCTATAGCACTCCCTTGCCACGTCCAACAAGTAAGGATACAATGACAAGTCTGTAACTCAGAAGAGGGCCCTCACCTGACTATGCTATGCTCAGACTTGCAGCCTCCAGAATTGTGAGAAATAAATTTCTGTTGCTTTTAAGCCACCCAGTCAATAATATTGGATAACCTCCCATAGCACTCTGCTCCCTTCGCCTATACAGGTACAACAAACCATGCAGGGCCCCAGCCACCCTCTGGCCTGAAGGCAGGAACAGCTATAGGCAGCTGGCATGTTTTCCCTGTCACCAGATCCCTGACCAACTTCTTCAGAATAGTCTGTCCCGTTCTCCTGATTTCCTGGAGTTGTGGGGATAGATAGTTGGGTCTACTTGTAAATCCTCTCTCTTCAAAGCCCTAAGCCCAGTCTAGTGGGAAGTGAAAATGTATGCTAGGGAAAGAAATCCCCACCAAGAATGGACCTCATACCAGATCTCCCTGGTGGGATTCCTAAGGAGACGTCCCCCTGCCCCCAGCCCCCACAGTTGTGCCTTTCCGGTGTCTTGGAGACCTGTTCCACTTTTGTCTCTGTCAGTTTTATCTTTCTTTCCCTTGGAAGGGAAGCGAAGGGGAGGTAAAGGGGGCAAACAAAAGAGGAGGGCCTTTGCAAGGCTGCAGTCTTCGGAATTGCGGGTGATAAATCCACTTAGTCTCTTTAATGTTCTTTCAGAAATTCACACACACACTCACACACAAATCAGAACAAGGTGGGGACTGCCGAGGGGAGCGGGGAGCAGACTGGCTCCTCCGGACGTTGGAAGTCCGTACCCTAGGTTACCTTTTGCCCAGCTGCCCACTAGTTGGGATAGGTGGAAGGGAATATTTACAGAGACCGGGGACTTTCGTCATCCCGGGGTGAGAGGTCCTAAACTGTGAACCTCCCAAATCTCATTCCAAAAATACCAAAAGTAGAGGAGCTGGGATTAGCAAGAAAATAGCAAGAGACCGGGGTGGAGGAGACAAAACCGTACTACGAAAAGATGAGAGAGCGTGGGGGCGTGGCTACCCCGGGCTAGGCCCCTGCGCCGGGAGAAGGGGAAGAGTCTGTCAGTCTGGGGGTGGGGGAGACCTAGCGCCACAACCCAATCACTGGACTGAATCACCCCGCGGGGACGGATAAGAAGGCGGAGCCTGCCGACCTGGAGGCGGGGTTTTGTCAGAGCCGGGGCGGAGCCTATAGAGGAGGCGGGGCTTTGGGGACCTGTCTCGGGCTGGGGAGCGGAGACCGAGGGAGCTCGGCTGGGGGCGCTGCATTTCGAGGCGGGGGACTGGAGCAACTGAGGGCCGGGCACCTGGCGGGGATCCCGGGAAGTGGCATTTCTGGGGGTGGGTTTTTTCCCGGGGTTCCTGAGGAACTGGATTCGGAGCGTGCCCTCAAGGCGAGAAGTTCCGTGGAGGCCGAGTTTAGGTTGTATCGAAATTTGGTGGCCCCAGAGGCAGGTGTGCGGGGCACCCACTGGATCCGCGGCGTGGCTGCAGAACGCGCTTGGGAAGTTGAGGGGCGCGGGGTGGGGCCGGGCCGGGTGAGCCCTTACGGATCCCAGTAGTTCTCGTGGTGCTGCGCGGCGATGATGATGACTACGGTGAGGATAGTACAGAGCACCATGGCTGCAATGCCCACCGCCAGGGAGATGAAGGAGAAGTTCCGGGCCTCGCGTGAAGCGATCTCGGCAGACACCATGTCTCCGCGGGCCAAGGCCGTGCGTACCTGCGGGGGAAGGGCAGAAGGAAGAGGATCAGAGCCGCTGTTCCTTCTGAGATGCTCCCCTGAACATCCCGCACTCCGTTAGAATAGGAAAACCCGAGTGAGGCCGCCTTTCCCAGACGCCGCCCTCGACTCCCGTTCCACCTGCACTGCCTTGAAGATGGCGATGATGCCCGTAGGCCAGAAGCAGCAGATGGTGGTCAGCACCGCGATGGGCATGTAGTCGTGCGGCGGGCGTCTCGGCTCCAGCAGGGCCAGCCCTGGGCCCTGGGGCGGCGGGGGGAGCGTGGAGGTTACTCCTGTCCCCCCCGGGGTCCCGCCTGGATAGGGCTGTGGAAGGAAGGTTGCAGGAAGAGGACAGGACGTCATTCCCATCCTCTCCCAGCCCACCAACATTCTGCATCTGGCAGAGTGGTTTTTAAAGCACCATTCTTGGACGTTGATTCTCAAAAGAACTTATCATCCACTACCCTTCCGTGACACCCATAAATTCCTGTAGGTTCCTCTCTTTTCGTCATTGCTGTGGTTGCTCTATGTTCTTAGCGGTCTCCACACTCCCTCCCCATAAGGTATGGCCGTACCAGTGCTGTCTTGGCTCACTCCAGGCCTTGTTTCTTCTCCCCAAATATCTGCCTGGCCTTCCCTACTCAGTCAGTTCCAGGTTTCTTTTCCCTTCTCCTCCTTGGTCCCTGGATTCCATTTCTTCTCCCCCTCTCTCCTTTCCCTCTTTCAAACCTCCTCCGGACTTCTGTGCTCCGTTCCCCTTCCCAGACCCTGTTCTCTGACCCCAACTGACTGCCAGACACCCCCCGCCCCCACCTGCAACCCACATGCACCACACACACACATTCCCAAGGCTTTCCTCAGTCCCTCCTCTCTCTAGGCCTTGTCCCAGGAACCTGCCCGGTACCCTAGCCTTGTTTCTCTATCCCACCAGCCCCCACCCCCACCCCCGCAATGTGTCCCCACCCCTTCCTCCCGGGCCCCTGTCCACCCTGTACTCACCGTGCCCACCGGGTAGACCGGCACATAGGCAGTGCAAGGCTGCAGCTGTAAGGGGTAGCCAGGGGCTACGTAGCCGCCCAGTGGCAGCGTGCCTACCGCCCCCGTGTGCGTGGGCACCACGAAGCCCGGAGCCTGGGCAGTATGAGAGGGCGCCGGCGGGGGCGGAGCGGCGGCGGCTGGCGGCGGCGGGGGCAGTGGGCCCTCGAAGCGAGTCTCCTGCAGGTAAGGGTCGGGTGGCATGCGGGGCAAGGTAGCGCAGCCGGGTGGGGGCGCCCCGGCGGCCGGGCCGGGCGGGGCGTGGTGTGGTGGCCGCGGCAGAGTGGCGGAAGATGAGGGACCGCGCTGACCAGTGGCCGCGGAAGAAGCCAGGCCGCCTGCCCCTAAGCGCGGGAGGGTGGCAGTCCCGGACTGGTGGTAGTGGTGGTGGTGGTGGTGGTGAGAGGAGGGGGCTGCCTGTGGGGGTGGGGCGGGGGGTTCGGCTGGGGGCTGGGGGGCATTATAGGGTGGTGGAGAGGTATGAGGGACTGAGTCTGAGAGGCCTTGGGGTGGTGAGCAGAGGAGAGGGTATGGGACAGAGGCAAGACAGGCAAAGAAGAGATAAGGAAGGGGATAAGGGGGAGACACAGAGGGCCAGGGATGGAGAAAGATAATGGGAGAGACAGAGGAGATGGGTGAGAAGGCATCTCTTGGTCTTGGGGCAGGAAAGGGATTGGATCTAGGCCATCTGCCCCCCCCCCTTCTTTTTTTCAATCTGATTTTGAGGTCGCAACTCTCCTCCACTCTTCTCTGTCTTCAGTAATGTGTCCAGAGCTTTCACTTGCCACCAAAGCTATGGCTGCCTTGGACTTGCCCATCTAAGCTAGTCCTGTGTGTGCACATGTGTAGACATGCAACACAGTGTTAACATGTGCTTAATTCAACAGTTGTATAAACACATGGAGGAGGACATACTCCACTCTGCCTTCTTGCCCCGGGGAGGGGTGCCCTAGCCTCTGTGGGAATTCCAGTACCTCTTTTAAGGCAGATAAAGAAGGGTCTTCTGGATTTTACTCCCCTAACAACCTCCATCTGATCATATCTTTATATATCTCCACTGGATGTCCCCATGCAAGCCTGTGTCATCTGTCCATCTGTCACTCCCAATGCTGCTGTCCCTGCAGTACCTGGCTGATGCTAGGCCACTCTTCTACTTCCCTCACCCTTTCAACCTGTCCCCTTTCCATGTTGTTGGCAAGGGGACAAGGCTGAGTTTGGAGGGAGGAAAGGAAGAGAAGGGAGGGATATAGAAGGAGAAGGGGGATGGGGGGTTGAGAGCTGGACAGAAGGGGAATGAAACAGAATCACCCCCCCCAAGGGAGGGGTAAGGGAGGTAGGGGGTTGGGGCCAAGGATGGTAGGGGGGAAGAGTCTGGAGATGGTGGAAAGGGCAGGTTTTGTTGTTTTTTACCTGACTTTTCTGATGACATGGCTGTGGTCTCACTGGGACAGGGTCCCTGTAGCGGGAGTGGGGTCCCTGGCTGGCGTCGGAGTCTCGGTGTGCAGATTGCGCAGCCGGCAGCGGCACAGAGATGGAGAGATGAAGACAGCGGCGGGGGGCGGAGGGAGAGCAGGGAGGGGGGGGAGCTTAAAGGGACCGAGGAGAGGGAGGGGGAGAGTTTCCGAGGTACCCTCACTCCGTCTCTCCTCCTCTCACCCTGGCATTCAAGCCCCCAGTTTGGGCTCCCTTGGAGTTGTCATGGAAACAGGGAGGCAAGCAAGACCAGGCAAGGCGGGTGGGACTAAGGGAAGGAAGGAGGGAGGGAGAACTCTCTAGAGTCTTCCCCTCTAAGACTGGCTGTAGTGATTATATTGTGGGAGGAAGTGAGCAGGTGCTCAGTGGATTCAGTACCCCAGTCCCCACCGGATCTCGTTCACCCTAGTCAGGGACCCCCCTTCCTCAGCTTCCCTCAGAGTCCCTACAAGTTCTCAGGATCTTCCTCCAAATCCTTAGCTCTACTTTCCCCCACTTTAGGGAAGGTAACTGTGTATGAGAGAGAATTGCAGAGTTGAGACCTGCAATGGCTTGAAGAGTTCCCAGGGTTATTGCCTGGGGTGAACTGCAGGTAAAGTGGGGGGCTTGGGTCTACAGTGGTTCAGCAGTTGTTGGGCCTGTGGCTGGATGGGGGGTGAGGGTTGGCAGACAGAGAGGAAGCTCGGGGGATGCAGAGACACCTTTTTCTCCGGAGTGAAGGAGCTCAGCACTTTGGGAGGAGGGGATGGATCGGCTCATTTCTGGCAACTCCATTTTGGGAATATGTGCTTGGTCTCCCCTTCCCCCTTCGATAATTGGGCTTCTTAGAGTTTCTGGGCACATCAGTGTTCAGATCCCACCCACCCACCACCCCTGCCAAGACGCAGAGCCACCTCCTGAATCGACAAGAGTGTGTGTGGTGGGGGGCGGGGGGAGGTTGGAGCACAGCTGTAATTGTGGGCTTTTATTTCTTCATTGTATCTTGTGAGCGTTTACACAGGGAGGGAAGGTGAAGGTAGGCAATCTACCGGGATTTATAGGACTTGGGCTTTTTGCAAAAGCACAGTCGGGGAATCATTAACCCTCCCCTGCCTCCACCCCACCTTCAGATTAGTATTCCCCATTTCCAAAGCACAGTCGGGGAATCATTAACCCTCCCCTGCCTCCACCCCACCTTCAGATTAGTATTCCCCATTTCCACCCCCCCCCCCAACCAGGCAGTCGCCTTCTCCGGCTGTGTCCTTCCCCTCCGCGTCCAAGCCGAGGCTACAGAGCTGAAGCCCTCGCTTGGACCAGTCCCAGGCTCCTGACATTTAGGTCACGGCCCCGAACTGGTCGTTCTGGTTTCGCGTTCGCGTGAGCTCCTGACCCCCTACCGCCACCCCGTCCTCACATCACACACCTCTCGGCACACATCAGTTTTATTGAGAAACTTTAGACTTGCAAAGACCTTGTGACTAGAGGGAGGGACTCAGACAAGCTTCGAAATCCTTTTTCCACAAGGGGAACGCTTTTAAATGCTAAATAAAAGCCCACCTAGGTATCGGGAAGGGGTCGCGGGCCGAGGTGCGGGACACCTGGAGCGCGGAAGTCCGGATGCGGTGCGAGGGTCTGCGTCGCAAGCCGCCAAGAGCTCCCAGCCAAGGGCAGATTGTAGGGGGTCCCTCAAGTTGAAAGACTGGTGGAAGCCACGCGAGCGTGAGTCAGCGCTGCCCCAGGGGCCCTCCGCCCCTTGGAGGTGGGTCGTGTACCGGGAGCGGAGTAGAGTAGGCCGGGAGAAACTGGGCCAGGCAGCACTTTTAGCTCGAGGGGCCTCGAGGACTCTTCGCGTCCCTGGAGACAAGGGCATTACACGCACTTCATAATGAAGAGTTGTAAGGCGCTGACCTGGGGCCGGCGGCTGGCGGGTAGGGGTGGGGAGGGCGTCCGCCTGGGCTGGCTTCAGCCCGGATCCGGCGTAGGTCGAAATGCGGAGGACTGCCTTTCCCCAGTCTATTCCCCAGTCTATTCCCCAGCGCCCTCTCCCGCACCCCCACCCTGGGGGAAGGAAAACTTCATGTTCCGCCGCGGAGCAGGACGCCTGAATTGGGAAGTGGGGCGAATCAAGGCCAGGAAATCGGACCCTCGGTTCGCTGGTGCAGCAGGGCCTGGACCGGCCTTCTCTAGATTCCCAGAATATGTTTGCCGCTTCTTCCTCTCCCCACGGGCCTAAATGGATCGGTCTGCCTGCTTCCTCCCCCGCTCCCGGAATGCAGTGGAATGTTCCATTGCCCCTCCGGTCCCGGCTTGCGTTTCAGGGGACGCCGGCACGGTTGCCAGGGAAAGCCCCGGACGTGACGGCGAAGCGCGACCCCTAGCAGCCTCCCCTCTCCCATCCGTCATTCCCCTGCGCGCGCTGTCCTTACACCCTTCCCCTCCCCCCCCGCGGGTTCCAGTCTAGGGAGAAGTAAACAGCAGGCGGAGCCAGGCTCACGGACCTAGGCCAGGTGGGAGCTTGCATTCTCCAGGAGCCTGCGCTGCTGCTCAGGGGTCTTTCTTGCAAAAGCCAGGGTCGTGCATGGCTGGCATGATGCATTAGGAGGATCCTGGGCCTAGGGACTGAGTCCCGGCTGAGTTGGGGGCGGGGTTTCGGGTGTGCGTCGGTGCGTGTAGGGGGGTGTGTTTCCCTACAGTCCTGAAGTAAGTTCAAAGTAGGCTATTTTGTGACCTGAACCTAGTGTGAGCACGGTCGGGGGGGATCTTGATTGCCGGGCGTCTGCTCCGAGGGGAGAGCGTGTTGTCATCTCTCTCACAGGCCCTCATCGCCCCCTTCTCAGGCGGGAGCATGCTGGGCCTCAGAGGGCTGCGGCTCCCCCCGGCGGGGATCCTGCTCCTGTTGCCGTTCCTGCCGCCGCTGCTGCTGCCAGCAGCCCCTGCGCCCCATCGCGCTTCCTACAAACCGGTCATCGTGGTGCACGGGCTCTTTGACAGCTCATACAGCTTCCGCCACCTGCTGGAATACATCAACGAGGTCTGGCAGGGGACACTCGGTTGTGGGGCGTTAGAGGCGACTGTAGTGACGGGGGAAGGAGAATGGGGAACTGAAAGCTGCGCTTCCGGGCCTGCTCAGTTCCAAGAGGAGCTGGTGCTGGCGTTGGGAGAGTCGGAGGATGAGATACCTGGTTCTCATTGCAGGGCGCCATAGGCATGTGGACGCTGGCCAGGGGGCGGTGTGGAGGGGCTTCATAGTCCATCCCCTGTTGCAGCATTGCCCCCTTCCCACAGACACACCCTGGGACTGTGGTGACAGTGCTCGATCTCTTCGATGGAAGAGAGAGCTTGCGACCCTTGTGGGAACAGGTGCAAGGGTTCGGAGAGGCTGTGGCCCCCATCATGGCAGAGGCCCCTGAAGGGGTGCATCTCATCTGCTACTCGCAGGGTAGGCACCCTTCCCCTCCCAACTTCTAAGCCCTATCTGAGGCTTGATCCTTACCTGAGGGACACTTCCTGGTGTCCCCTTTTCTGAACCTGGTTGTTCCTAGCCAGAGCCCTAGTACCTGAGCCCTACTTTTCTGACTTCCCTCAGCACCTGGGTCTTATCTCTGTGTCCTCAGTGGGAGGGAGGCTCCGCGTGCTGCTGCCCCCTTTTGCCATTACCCATGGTTCTTGGACATAAGGGATAATGGGAGAGTAAAAAGCACCCTACAGGTAGAGTTGGGAGACCCAGAATCTAATTCCGGCTCTGTTACTTTGACGATGTATAACTTTTTGCCACAAGGTGTGCCTGCTTTCTCTGGACTTCAGTCCTCTTATGGACACGCTGGGAGCGGGGGCATGTGGGGAGGCTGTTGGCCTGGCTGTCCCTAAGTCCCAGCCTCATGTGGCATTCTGCCTCCAGGGGGCCTGGTGTGCCGGGCACTGCTCTCCGTCATGGAGGAGCACAACGTGGATTCTTTCATCTCTCTCTCCTCTCCACAAATGGGACAGTATGGAGGTGAGTGGGGATGTGAGCTCCAGAGAGGGTCCTGAGTTTTGGGGACACAGAAGTTTGGGGCCACTGGACTCTGCTGTTCTCTTGCCAGATACAGACTATTTGAAGTGGCTCTTCCCTACCTCCATGAGGTCTAACCTCTACCGGATCTGCTATAGCCCCTGGGGCCAGGAATTCTCCATCTGCAACTACTGGCATGGTGAATAGGGGATGCCAAACTGGGGTCTGCATGGAGGGGCACCCTGGGGGGGTAGGGTCTGCTGCTCCCCCTTGTACCATAACCGACAGTGATGCTGAAGATAACTTCAGCGATGCTGAAGATAACTGTGTGACTAGGCACTATTGAGAACACTTTCTGTGTATTACCTTACTGCTTCAGAGTTAGTCTGGGGCAGGGGTCAGTAAACTTTTTCTCTAAAGGGCCAGATAGTAAATATTTGGTTGTGACTGTTTTCCATATCTGTAAAACAATAATATAGTATCTACCCTGTAGGGGGTTGTAAAGATTAAAGAAATTAACATGTAATATACGTAATATACTTTGAACAGTACCTGGCATCCTAGGTGCTGGATAAAGGTGTTTGCTCTCTTGTTCACAATTATTATTATTGCTACTCTTAGTAGTGACCTTGTCTATCATTGTAGTCCCCTGATCGGCCTTCCAGCCTCTGGTCTTGCCTCTTTTCCCTGCTTCTCTGACTGTCTTTCTAACTGCTGTTTGCACCTAGACCCCCACCACGATGACTTGTACCTCAATGCCAGCAGCTTCCTGGCCCTGATTAATGGGGAAAGAGATCATCCCAATGCCACCGGTGAGACCCTAGGCTCCTACCTGGGTCCCGTTTTCTGCCTCTCTGATCCCGTGTGTTTGCCTCTCCAACAGGGCCTGACCCCTGTGACTGATGCAAGCTCTTTTCTTCCCACTCTTCAGCATGGAGGAAGAACTTTCTTCGTGTGGGCCGCCTGGTGCTGATTGGGGGCCCCGATGATGGTGTTATTACCCCCTGGCAGTCTAGGTAATAAGGGACTGTGTGGCCTGAAGATTGGCTAAGGACATCCCCCAATCCCCAATAATATTTGTCTCGGGCCTGTATGTCCCACCCTCCACATATCCTGTCACTGGAGACCAAAACGTGGGAATCATCATCCCTCAACTCCTTGTATCCAGCCAGTTGCTACGTCCTCCAGACTCTGCTTCCTCTCCATCCCTAAACCCCTGCCTTGTAAAAACTTTTAGCTTTCAGATAATTGCAGATTCATGGAAAGCTGCAAAGATAGTGTAGAGAGGTCCTGGGTATGTATCCTTCACCCGGTTCCCCCCATGATTGCATCCTATGTAACTCTAGCGCAGTATCAAAACCAGGAAATTGTCATTGGTAGGATGTGTATAGTTCCATGCCATTTTATGTTTCCTCCCACCTGTTTTACATGCCTGGACTTCCGTAATAGACTCCAGCCCCGTCCCCTCCATCCTGTACCTCGGGAAAATCTGTGGCTCCATCGTGCTATGTATGGGCCTCTGTTGCAGACCATCATGAGTGATCTAAAATGTCACCTAAGCTACTTTAGTCCTTAATGGGTATTTATTGAACACTGTATGTATGCCCAGGCACTGTTCTGGGCCATTGGGATGCAGGGGTAAATAAAAGAGAAGTCCCTGCTATTACATAGCTTATGATCTGGTAGTGTAGGAGACATAATAAATGTAAGTATATATGTCAGGTGGTAATAAGACAAGGCAGGGGAAGGGGTTAGAAGATAACTGGACCCTATGTCAGATGATGGCCAGACAGGTCCTGGAAGAGTTGCCATTTGAGTAGAAACTTGAAGTGAAGGAAGGAGCTGTGCAACAATCTGGGGGGGTGGGGAATGACTCAGGGAAAGGAGTAGCATCTACAGAGGTCCTGGGGCAGGTGAGAGGAATAAGGAGGCCAGTGTGGTTAGAGTGCAGGGAGTTGGGGAGGGCGGGAGAGGAGATGAAAGGGGTAATAGGGATCCAGTGATGTTTAGCCTTTGTAGGGCAGTCAGGCCTTGATTCTTTTTTTTCCCCTAAAATATACATAACGTAAAAGTTACCGTTTTAAGTGTACACTTCAGTGGCATTAAGCACATTGACATTCTTATGTAACCATCACCACCATCCATCTCTAAAACTTTTTTTTTTTCCAAGCTGTAACTCCATAGCCATTAAACATTAACTCCCCATCCCTGCTTCCCCCCACCCCCTACGCCAGCTCTTGGCAACCACGGCCCTTGACTTTTTATTTTGAGTGAGGTGGGAAGGCCTTGGAGGGTTTTAAGTGAAGGAGTCATGGGACTCCCATGGGATGGGGTTTATTCTATCTCATTTTACCTCCACAATGCTGTGAAGATAGTAATAGCTCACAATTACATTGCATGTCTTATATGTCAAGGCACTATTCCAAGTACTTCTCAAATAAACCTTATTTAATCCTCATAGAGTCAGTAACTTGTGGAGTCAGGCTATCTGACTTAACCACGGGGTTTCACTTCCTCTCTGCAAAAGAAGTATTCTTATATGGGACAAAGAGAATAATACGCTAAGCCACACACACTTGGGAGTGTGCAGCAGAGCTGGAGTTCAAACCCAGGTCTGTGTGCCCCTGCTGCTCTCCTACACCTGGTGAAATGTATGGCCTCCCGGCCTCCAGCCCAGCTCAGCATGGTCTCTCTCCTCCCAGCTCCCCCCAGCACCCAGCTGGGCCTCACTTCTGTACCTTGCCTCCTGCTCTTCATTTGCCTGGAGAACAGCCTTCCCTAGGGGAGAGTCCTCACTGGGAAGCCTTTGTTGGTGCTCTAGAGCCAGGCGAGTGGCCTCTCTTTGCTCCCGTAGCCTATTGGACTTAATGCTATTAGCCTTTGTTTGTCATGGCCAGTGCCCATTCACGGCCCATGCCAGTTAAATACTACTTCTGAGAATCTTAAAACCTTTTAATCCTTTTTATTTGGGAATAATTTCATACTTAATAAGTTACCAAAGTATTACAAAAGCAATCTTAATATATTTTTCACTTAGTTTTTCTAAATGTTAACATTTTACCATGTTTCTGCCCTCCTCTGTTCTCTCTACAGATACAGGGTATAGGTGTGTTTGTGAACTGTTTGAGAGTAGGTTGTAGACACGAGGTCTCTTTATCCCTAACACTGCAGTATGTCTGTCTGTCTGTCTGCTGTGCACAGGACATTTGTTACGTAGCCACAATACCGTGATCAAAGTCAGGAACTTAACATGGCTAGGCCACTCTATAGACCTGATTCAGGTATTTTCCAGTTGTCCTTATAGGGGGAAAAAAATTCATTGCAAGATCCATCCTGGGATCATGAGTTGCATTTACTTGCATGGCTCTTTAGTCTCTCTCTCTTTTTTTTTTTTTTTTGCACTACTTCCTCAGTCTTTGTCTCTGACATCGAAATTTTTGAGGAGTGTGGTCCAGCCATTTTGTAGAATGTCCCCTCAGGGTTTGTCGGCTGTTTCCTCATGAGTAGGTTCAGGTCACGCATTTTTGATGGAACTCTGCAGAAGCCTTGCCGTAGTTTCAGTGTATCACCTCGTGAGGTACATGATACCCAGTTAAGTATTTTGAGTGTCTTGCTGCCATGAGTTCCCGAAGTCCCCTAGCCTACCTTGATTTTCTCCAGCTCTCCTGATAACCTTCTCCTCTGCCCACCCTCAATCTCTTTGTAGCTTCTTTGGTTTCTATGATGCCAATGAGACGGTCTTGGAGATGGAGGAGCAACCGGTGAGCCCCCTGGGATTCTGTCCCCTTTCTTCATGCTGTGTCCCACCTCAGTCTGTAGCCCTCCCTGCCACCGACCCCTGAGCGTGGAAGGGTTCACCCTGTGGGGAGAGGGGACCCAGGACACCAGCAGGAACTCATTTTGTTTCTTCATCTGTCTGTCTGCTGTGACCCTTTGCCCACCTTGAAGGTTTATCTGCGGGATTCTTTTGGGTTGAAGACACTCTTGGCCCGGGGAGCCATAGTAAGGTGTCCGATGGCTGGGATCGCCCACACGGCCTGGCACTCCAACCGTACCCTTTATGAGACCTGCATTGAACCATGGCTCTCCTGAGGATGCCCTCAGAGATCCCCCGGGAACTCCCCAGCCCAGAAACCAAGCGGTGGCCTTGGAAAGCGAATGTCAGGCTCTGATGTGCCTGGGACCACCCCATTGTTCCCACACTGCCCGCACCAACCAGGGCTCCCACGACCCCTTCCTCCTCTTCTCTGTACATGACAAATCCTGGTGTTCCCCCAACTCATGTCTGGGGTTTGCTTCGTGCTCTCTCAGCCTCCCAAGCCCAAGGTTGGGAAGAGAGAAACCAGGTTTTTAACTTGTGGCTGCTCCTGCTGTTGCTGCTGCTGCCGCCGACCCTCCGTCTCTGGCTGTTACCGAAGGAGAACCCAGCCCCTGCCCGCTACAGGGGTCTCCTTCTAGGCCACTCAGGTCATTTTTAGCTTCTCTACTCCCCATGTTCCCTTTTCCTCAGCTCTCCCAACTCCCAGGAAGGACTACCCATGAGAGTGGGGTTCTGAGGCTCCCCTATGGGGACAGTTCCATTCTTGAAATGTCAGTGTTGGGGAATATCTATGGCCTGTGAGGCCCATCTCAGGTTTGGGGATCCCCCAGTCCCTACGTTCAGTGTTGGGGTACCCCCTGGGAGCCTAGTTTCTTTGAGGCCCCAGCCCCTCTTTTAGCTACCATTGAATGGGTGTTAACCCTGTATTAATGGAAATAAAGTTCCATTTCCTCAGTGTGGCTTGGCTCATTTCCAGGTAAGGGGGACCTGGCTCCCCAAGGAGGGTGGGGATGGAGAGCCTGAAGTCTGGGTGCCCGGATGCCTGGTCTGGGGTGGGACCCCCTTGGTGTTTCCGCTCTCTAAATGCCCATTCTGTGTGGGTTCCTGATTCTCTGTGGGTTCTTTCCTGCAGAGGACAATTCTCTTCCTGTCCCAGCCTAAGCTTGGGGGGCTGAGCCCAGAGCTCCAGTGGTTTGTGCCCCAGCCTCATGGGTGGAATGCGCTTGCCACCCCCAGGCTAGACAAGGGGGCTAAGGGTCAGGGTGGGCATTCGTTGCGCCCCTTTTCGACCTTTGTAGGCCACAGTTGGGTGAGGGGCTGGACAATGAGCCTCCTCTTCCTTGAAAGAAGGAATTTTGGTGGAGACAATAGGGCCCTGTGTAGTCTTGCATGGGGGGTGGTGGCTGACTCAACTCTGACGCCCCCCAGGCCCTAACAAATGTCATCAAGAAACGGGGGGCAATTTCCCCTTAGTGCCCTGGGCTGCCCACCCCCCTTTGGCCTTTTGTAATGACTTGCCCTCCTTTCTTTCTTCAGCTGTTCTTGCCTCTTCTCCCATGACTTGACCCTGCTTTTCTCTGCCAGTTCTCTCTCCCTGCCCCCCCAGTTCTCCCCAAGTCTGTGTTGGGTTGAAGGATGTGGCAAGGACCAGAGGTACTGGTGGCGGTACAGAGCCAGTACCCTCTGCTGATTTGGGAAGTCCAGAAATAAGGTCTCAGAGGGTTGGAAATTTACTTCTAGGGGGCCCTTTGCTGGGGGGTGGTGAGGGTAGTGGGACTTGGACACCACTGAGCAGATCAAGCAGGAACTCTGAAGGCTTGTGGGAGGGGGCAAGAATGGGAGGATTCTGTCTGGCCTGGCCCCTCCTCTCCTTCCCAGCCTGCCCAACCCGCCCACCAGTCTGAGCTGCTGCTGCTGAGGCTGGTCTGCTTGAAGTCTCCCGGAGAGTGGGAAAGACAGGTGGGGAGACCGTAATGGGGAATAGCCTTAGAATGAGTGTGAGTTGGGGAGTGTTGTGTGAGGGGTGTTGGTATGGGAGGTAGTAGGGATGTATTTAAGGTGCAATTTCTAGGTGCATGGTTTTGGGTGCAGAGTGTGAGAGGATGTAATGGTGCCTATCTGAGGCTTCGAAGATAAAAAATGTACAAGAGAGCCTGTTACAGATAGGAGGGTCCTCAGGGAGAGTTAACTGTAGTGTAGAGGGGGGTGGAGGGAGTGTGTCGGGGTGTGCCCTTGCATGATGCTGCGGGGACCAGGTGTGCTGAACAAAGGGGTCATGTTAAAAGTGACAATCCTGATGGCTAGTGCAAGAATGTACAGATGGACGTGCTGACTCCCTTAGAGGGCACCCGCAGTCGGCTCTCGGAGGGGCTGGAGCTGGAGCGCTTATAGGAGAGGGAAAGTGCCCCCATTAACCTCTTCTTGCCCGCAGCCTGCAGAGTTTGGAGTCAAGGAGAACCATGGGGTCCAGGAATGAGCTGTACACTGTCTTCGGCGGACTGTCATTCCTCCTGCTACTGATGTCAGCCCAGGGGGCCAAGGGCGGATCCCTCAAAGAGAGGTGATGAGAGAGGGCACAGGGCAGGTGTGAGGTCTTCAGGAAACCTGCTGCGAGTGGCACTTACGGGGGGTGGCACTTCAACGGGGGGGGTGGCACTTCAACAGGGGGCAAAACAATGAAGTTTAGAATGGGGGGGCGGGGGGTGAGGCTGTCCTCTAGAAGGAGGGCGGGGCCTCAGTGGAGCCTTGAGGGGAGTGGGATTCCTGGCCCCCAGGGCCTGGCCCACTCAGTATCTCTCACCTTCTCTGGCCTGGGTGCAGTCAGGGGGTCTGCTCCAAGCAGATGCTGGTGGTCCCCCTCCACTACAATGAGTCCTACAGCCAGCCAGTGTATAAGCCCTACCTGACTGTGTGCAATGGACGGCGCATTTGCAGCACCTACAGGTGAGGGCTGGGGAGCCTGGACCCTGCCAGTCTTTCAGGAACTTCAGGAACCCAGACCAGAGCCCATAAACCAATGTTCAGAGCCTGGCCTGTGTTCTAGGACCATATACCAAGTGGCGTGGAGGGAGGTGAGGAGAGAGGTGCAGCAGACCCACGTTGTGTGCTGCCAGGGCTGGAAGAAGCGACATCCAGGGGCGCTCACCTGTGACGAAGGTGAGACTGGGTATTCCCTGGCCTGGGGATGGGGCGAGCTGGGGGCTGGATAGGCGGGCTGCCCTGTTCTGAACCGCCCTTCTGCACCCACAGCCATCTGCGCCAAGCCCTGTCTGAACCGAGGTATCTGCATCAGGCCAGAGCAGTGCGAGTGCGCCCCAGGTTGGGGTGGGAAGCACTGTCATGTGGGTGAGTGGTCCCTCCCCACCCCCCCACCCCCCGTGGTGTCAGGACCTCACCACCCTCAAGGCGCCAGCTTGCCCCCACCCTTTAGCCCTCTCTTTCCCTTAACTAGACGTGGATGAATGTAGGACTGGCGTCACTCTCTGCTCGCACCACTGTGTCAACACGGCAGGCAGCTTCACCTGCGGCTGTCCCCAAGGTCTGGTGCTGGGCCAGGACGGGCGCACCTGCACAGAGGGTGTCCTGGAGCCGCCAACCGGTGCCAGCATCCTCAGCGTGGCGGGTGAGTGGGAATACAGGTGGCAGCAAGGGCCCAGGCTCAACTGGGCTGTAGGTGACACTGTTTATTTTCAGTTCGGGAAGCTAAACATGACAAGCGTGACTTGAGGCAGGAGATTCGGGAGCTGCGAGGGCGCCTGGAGCGGCTGGAGCAGGTGAGTGGTGGTGTGGGCCAGGTCCTCCCAGCAGGGTGCGCCCCACCCTGCCCCCAACACTTGAGGTGTCCCTTCCTTTGTAGTGGGCTGGTCAGGCCGGGGCCTGGGTTCGGGCTGTGCTGCCCATGCCCCCTGAAGAGCTACAGCCGGAAAAGGTGGCAGAGCTATGGGGCCGCAGCGACAGGATAGAGTCTCTGAGTGACCAGGTGCTGCTGCTGGAGGAGAGGCTGGGCGCCTGTGAGTCCTCCTGCTCCTCTCTGCTTGAACCCCCATTACCCAGTAGCTGCCCCCAGCTGTCCCAGACACCTTTCTGTAGTTCACCTTTCTCTCTTCTCCAAGCCCTTCCCCAACACTTAAGTCTCCCCACACTGTCCCTAGATAGCCATACTTTACCCTTTCTGGTACCCTGTCCCCAAATGACTTATTGTTAGGTGAGAGTCTCTCCAGTGCCCTGGCAGCTCCAGAAGTCTGTAGCCAATGTATCTGCTTGCTTCCTTGTCATTCACCAGGCTCCTGTGAGGACAACAGCCTGGGCCCAGGCCTCAGTCGGCCGAAAAGGAACCTCTCCAGAGCCCGGGTCCCCTAATTTATACAGAAATGGGCCCCACTAATCATCTGGGATGGCCAGGTGGGGAAGTGAAGATAAGTTTATCTGCCACTAAGGAGCAGTGAGTGATGGAAACTTCCAGAGCTGAGGAAGTGGGGGATGATGGGTGCCTTGGGCCCACCTGAGTCTTCTGGCTGGAGTAAGGTTGCTTGGGTGAGAACCATTTTAATGCCTTCAAAAATGCAGCCAGTAAGTGCCCAGATCTCTCTCTCTCTCTCAGTCTTTATTCTCGGTTTCTTGCTGTTATCCAGATAATTAATAAAAACCAGCCACGCAAAACTGGGTCCCACCCTCTCCTTTTGCTCCCAGCCCACCTCCCCAGTTTGTGGGCACAGGTCTGGGGTGGGAGGCAGGAGTGGTTAATGCCACAGGGAGGAAATGAAAACTGGCTCAGAGAGGGGAAGCCTCAAAAGAAAGAGAAATAAATTAAAAGCCCTCCCAGCCCCTCCAGCCAGGGTTCAGTTCCTTTCCCCAACTCCCCAGGGAGCAGAAGTGAATGCAGCACCTGATGTCTGCCTCTTCCCTTGTGTGTGGTTAGAATGGTACAGCAGGGCTGCAGGGGGCTGGATTGGGGCCAGGACCACTGGAGAACCATACCACAGGGACAGGGGGAAGCAGAAATGTGGAGACTAAACTGGCATCTAGGAGTAGGCTCACCCCTGGGCACCTGGGTGTGGGCAGGATGAGGCCTCTGTGTGAGAAGATTCCAGCCTCCACTGACAGGAGGCTCCATGGGAGGGAGTGTGAGGGTGCTGAAGAGTGTTCCCAGGATAAGCCAGGAATGTTCCAGGCATTGCTTCCAGCCACAGTGTGAGGAGTCCACACAAATGGAGAAGTCCACTGAATCCGTGGACTTGTGGGAGGGTATTGTTCCACGGAATGGATGAGTCCACTGGCCAATGTGGGGTGGAGAGGGAGAGAAGATCACAAAGGAAAAAATGCCACTGGGGAAAGGATGGCGTGTTCCCACCCTCGTGTAGGTGAGCCACTGGAGATGAGGGGGAGGCAACCGTCCCACAGACAAAATGGCACAGGAGGTGGGTGGGGGGTCAGAGTGTAGATTGCACCAAGGCAAGAGAGTCTATGGGAGGGGGGAGCTGGGAAGGGGCAAGGAGTGGTGCTGTATCCACATTCACTTCAGAAGTTGAAGATTCCAAAGAGGGGAACAGTGGGGAGAGGAGAAACAAGGAAGAGGGCTTGGCCCTGCTTCAGGGCGCACTGGACTGGTAGGTGTGGGAGGAAGGTGGGGGTAGGTGGGAGGGGAGTTCAGAGCCGGGCCTCGCCCACCCCTCCAGACTTCTTCAGATAGTCACCACCGCCCCGGCCATCAGTGGAGATTTCCCGGAAAACGGTGAGCATGGAGTGTCGGACTCTGTCAGCCAGAGCTGGGACGTCATCTGGTGTCAGCCCTTCTGTGGGCACTGGGGGCAGCACCCGTACCTGACATCGCCCTGGGAGGGGGTGAGCACCATCATGGCCTGTCTACCTAGGCCTTTGCCCACAGGTGGGGCACAGTTTCTGAGCTCTCCTGCTACTCCCTCCCCAACTTTTCAGTTCAGTTCTCCCTACCCTGGACAACTGCCCCTCTGCTTGCCAGCTACTTCGTGCTCTGAGACCCTCCTGCACAAAGCCTTCTCCACCCGCCGAGGTCCAGACGCCTCAAGAGCACCCTTTCAGCCCCCACTGTCTCAATTTAGCCTTTACTGCCAAATGTTATTACAGCCTTGCACACACAGGCCTATTTCTCCCACTGGACAGTAACAGCCCCTCTTGGAGGGACCAAGCGTTACCCACATAGTGGGGTATGGTGGGTGCTTAATAAATATTTATTGGTTGATGTGTGGTCACACTGGATGATCCTTTGGACATCTCAGTTCTGACACCAACCCATCTTCCTCCCTGGTGGGGACACCCTTCTAGCCTCTCTCATCCATGGCCTTTCTGGCCAACCCCAGCCCCACATCTACTCAGGGCCCTCACCCGAAGTGAAGCGGCGCTCCTTCTTGCAATAGAAGTCTTGATAGGAGGACATGACTATGGGGACAATGGGAACCTGGGGGAAGGGAAAAGCAGACAGTCCACAGTTCCTTTCAAGGCCCCATGACAAGCCTCTGCCAAGAAAGAAAGGGACGTTGGAAGCTGGGGGCTCCATAGAAGAAGGGGAAGTAGTAATTACCTGGGCTTGTACTGCAAGGTGGAAGGCGCCACGTTTGAAGGGCAGCATGGAGCCATTGTGGTTTCTTGTGCCCTCAGGAAAAACCCAGACACGCACCTGGGGAAGATCGAGGGTCAAGAAGACATACACAGAGGGGTCAGAATATGGTTGTGATGCTGTAATGGGACCTCTGAGGCCTCCTGGGAGCTTATTTACAACTGCTCTGCTCCACAATGCCCCCGGCCCTCCTTTTCCACAGGGGGACTCACATCCTGGGTGAGCAGGGTCTGGGCGACTTCAGACATGACACTGATGGCATCCCCCGTGCGCTTCCGGTCAATGAAGATGACTCCTGCCAGCCAGCATGCCAGCCCAGCAGAGCCAGCCCACAGCAGCTCACGCTTGGCAATGGGCACACAGCGGCCTGGCAGTACCTCCATCATCCCTAGGGCAAAAGGTGAAGGGTGAATGCCAAAGGAGGCGAAGTGTCATGGAAAACAGGTCTCGGCTACTAAGGACTGGAGATAAAGGGAAAAGGAGACTGAGGGGAGGGGCCAGGAAGACCTGAGTGGAGGAAGAGGTGATTAAACATATATTAGCCTGTTTGTGTAGGGAAGGGGAGAAGGGAGCCAGGGGGCAAAGTTCAGATGCAGGGGAGGTGAGGACCCCTAGAGGAGGAGATTCTGGGGAAGGAGGAAGGGCATGGCTGGGGGAGGTGTGCCCTGAGAAGGATCTCACCAAGCAGGTCGAGTGAGCTCTGGTGGTTGGAGACCACGACGTAGGGCTGTGAGGGAGGGAAGTGGTGAGCCCCACGCACCTCCACTCGGATCCCATACAGGTATTTGATGTGGAGCAGCATCAGGCGCAAGATCCTGTGGGGTCATGGCAAGGGGTTCTAGCAGGAACCACCAATACCCGTCTACATGCCTCAGTTCCCCCATCCCACCCACTGTCTTTCAGGGCATCTTTGCAGTCTTCTCCCCTTCCCTGTCCCTGGGCGCTCTCTGCTTTCCCTACACACCCAACATCCTCCCCATCCACTGCTCACTTCTGACTCTTAGGTTCTCCCATCACCCAAAATCCCCTGGCCCTCACTTCATGTTCTCGACGTTGCGTCCTCGCACAGCACACACAGGGATGGCGAGCACAGCCAGGAAGAGGATCCAGCCATTGTAGAAGGCCATCTTGAAGAAGTATTTGGCACTGGGGCTGCAAAACCACAGGGCGGGCAGCAGGAAGAGCAGCAGCAGGAGCAGCAGCAGCAGCACAGTCCATACCCCTGGCCACAGCTCCATTCTGGCCACCTGCAGGGGACAGGGCAAGGGACAGTGGGCCTGGTCCTGGAGGGGAGTGGGGCGTGTAGGGCACAGAAGGCAGGGTTTGGGGAGCTATGAGGACAAAGGCCAGAGACATAGGATGGGGTCAGGGCTCCAATCAAAACCTGCCCAGGGAAGCCACTCTACGATGGGGGTGGGGAGGACAGGAGCTCAAGACTGCTCTCCCACCCCTCTCCTGGAAGGCTCCAGAAATATTCACAAGGACAAGAGACATGAAACACGGACATCCACAACTCAGATATATGATAAGAGGACATTAATAACAGCAATAACTAATACCTATAGTTGGTAAGGTTTTAGGACTAACTGATAGGGTAGCCACCAGCCACATATGGCTGCTGAGCACTTGAAATGGCCTCGTTTGAACTGAGATATGCTGGAAGTGTAAAATATACATTAGATTTCAAAGACTTTGAATAAAAATCAGAATGTAAAAGATCCCATAATAATCTTTTGTAGTGATTACACTTTGAAATTTTAACCTTTCAGAATACTGGGTTCAATAGAACATACTATTAAAATTAAATTCACCTTGTTACTTTTTCCCTTTCTTCATGTATCTACCAGAAAATTAAAAATTACAGGTGGCTTGCCTTGTATTTCTCTGTTGGATTAGCGCTGAACTACAGACTACGTTAAACCCTTAAATATGAACCACACAATTTACATTTTATAGGAGAGGTTAAATAACTTACCTGAGATGATATGGCTCCTAAGAAGCACTTCCTAGTTTAAACCCAAGCAGCTTGTATTCCCAACACAGTTACGCTGCTGCCTGTATGTACACACATAGGTGTACACACAGCAGATATGGTTAAGGGACAAAACACCCACAGACATTCTCAAGAGCGCACTGGCAAGCATAAAGGCTCTGTCACTAATGCAAACACAAAGACTGACCCGCTCACACCAGAAGGCTAACTTCAAGTCACGCCCAGTAACAGATGAAGGAATGTAGTAAATGCATAACTAGAAAATCCCCTCTCCGCTAAGGCAGCCACCCCCATTCCCCCTTCCCATTCCCAGATAAACCCATGGACATACCAGGAGTAGCTACCATCTATCAATCCTCCCTCCACAGGCAGGCAGACAAATCCTTCTGCCCCCTTCCCCCCTCCTCTTCCTGGGACACTGCAGGCAACCTGGTCAGGCAGATACAATATTTAAGGCGGGGCCAAGTGGGGAAAAAAAAAAGGAGGGCAGAGAGTAAAAGACACATCATATCACCTTCTCTGGGAGAGGACAGAGTTCAGGAGGAAGAGGTGTAGGCAGGCACACAGAACCTGCCTTCTAGGCTCTTCCTCCTTCCTCCACTCTGCCCCACTGTTGGGGGCAGGGTCAGAAATCACGAAATGGTGTTACCTGTCACTCCCAGCAAGACTACAGGCACTCCCTTCCAATGACAAGAAGGTCTATGTTCAAGGTAAGTCCATTGCCAACCAGTGAAGGCTAATAGGCCCTAGAGAAACAGGAAAATCTAACAACTCTACAGCTGTAGGCTCTGAGCTGTTCTATCCCACTGCCCCTGTTAAGTCTGGACCAGCATTTCTCCCGTGGAGTATTCGCAATGAGATCCTAACTCTGCTTTTCCAATTTGTCATCCACATGGCAATCAGAGATCCTTCTGTGACACAAATCTGAGCATTTCCCTGTCTTGTTTATAGGCCCTTTAGGCAAGTTGACTTCTCTTTCCATCTTCGGCCACACCCCCACAAAAGCCTTTTTCACTCCAACTCCAGTTCCTCAGACACACCACAATCCTTCATGCTTCTGTGCTGTGAACAGGCTGTTCCCTTGGCTGAAATGCCCTTCCGCCCCTTTGCTTGCCTCACACAGCTCAGCATCACACTTTGGAAGCCTTCTTGAACCCCACCTGGCCTAAGTTTTCATCACACTTTTATCTTGATCACTGGATCTCAAAGTGTAGAGACGCGTATTTTTGGACCTCATACCAGATCTGCCGAATCAGAAATTCTGGGCCTTGGGCCCAACAATCTGTATTTTAACAAGCCCTCCACGTGAGTCTGGTGTGCACACACGTCTGACAACCACTGATTTTTGACACCACTGTGTATGTTAACTGCTCACTGGCATTTCATTCCTTTCCCAGTCTGTAAGCAGCTTGAGGGTAGGCACTCCCAATACCCCAGACAGAAGGAGGCAGAGAGGTGGCTCAATAAACATCTGTGCAACAGATTATAAGGCTGAGTGCACACCCACACAGCCATAATTAATGACAGAGATGATCAGGAATCAGATAGCCACACTCTCGAGAACTATTAACTGTGAAAAGATAAGTCACCAAGAAAACAATGAACATAAGAAGCCTAACCGTAACCTACTCTGAAATATGCACATACAATACACCATCACATTGAAGGGAAAGTACCAACAATCAAGATGGAGCGTCCCATCTCATATAGAAGAGAAACATACAGCATGAGGATTAACATGCCACAGGGGAGAGATGCTGCCGTCATCAAAAAGATGCCAACTGTGCAAAAAGAGTGGGGAACAGATAATGTGCACAGCAGGGCTGACCCCGTGGGATGCACTGAGCTCCATGAAGACAGGCTGTCCACAGCCACTGGAGAGAGAATGTATGTGAAGAGACACAGGCCAGGAAGGTCAGCAAGGTAAGGCATTTGGGGATGGTTTTCTGGGGACATGTAGGCTTGTCGCCTTTTTCTCTAATACATGACATTAAGTGACCGGAGCAGAAATGTCCAAGGATTAATAAGCACCATGGGTTAATGTGCATATATATGACTCACAAAAATATACTGCCAATAAAATTATGAAATTTATGTAGTATGTATAACCAGAAGCACAGATGCTGTGGACATGTCACATCAGCGTAAATATGATAAATATGTAAAGGATCACGCATAGATGTCGTGTGTACTCTGACTAGGAAAACACATGCAGCAAACAGGTCAACCCAATCACAACAGGAGTGTACACTAGTCAACTAAACCACAGGATCCCACACATGAGGACTATCGCATACGACAGCATCATGGACATAATATACGAGATATGAACCAAAACAAGGCTTGATCTTTACATGCAGAAGTAAACATGCAAAAGCATAAAATGTGCAAGAAACATGAAACCACATAATGGATGCAATATACAAAAACTCACACACCTGAACAATGTCAAGACTGGACATGAGACATGGACATAAGAGAAGAGAATGGGCAATTCTGATGGAAAATAACACATCGTTTCTCCACAAACCATGGATAGCATAGGGAGAAGCTAGCCGCACATAAGCCATTAAACATGTCAAAGGCACAGACTCAATGTAGAAAACATGGCCCCCCACAAAGCATCTGTGTGTCAGTAAGGATCTAGCCCAGTGTGGATGGCCACTGAGAAAGTCCTGTGCCTAGATGGAAACAGAGGTGTCTGAGGGCATTCCTAGGAAGCAAATTCTGCTGGGGGAAGGAGGGCAATAAACCACCTTCTCCAGACCACAGCCCCCTAAGAGTCACGTGGGGCCAAAGGGCAGGAAAAGGAATTGGGGAAGGTGTCAGGAATTCCCTCTTCAGGACTCTCTATCCACATCCCCATCCCAGATTCACAGGGTCACCGGGTCTCCTCCCTCTCAGGGCCCCTCTCCTTTTCCCAGCAACCCTCTCCCCAGTCCGCCTCCCAGACCCAATCTCTCCCCCATCCCCTCCTCCAAGTCCCTCTCAGCACCCTCCTCCCGCTTCCTCCCATCCCTTTCCCGCCCCCACCTCAGTGGGGTGGGGGGCCCGGGGGGCTGGCCCCCTCCCCAGCCAGGCTGCGGCAGCGGTGGTGGCGGGTGGCTGTGTCTCTGCCTCGGTCGGGGTGTCGGTGCCAAGGGGGCCACAGGATTTGGGGGTGTCCTAGCCCCGGCCGATGGAGGGGAGGTGAGAGTGGGAGGCTGGGCCCATTGCGGTAGGAATGGTGGGGGGGTTGTCCCCCCAGCTCCCTCCCTCCCTCCCTTCCTGCTGTCTCTCTGAGGGCTGGGGCTGCTGTTGCCGCTATCCCCCCCACCCCTCCCCAACGCCTGCTGGTTTCCGGGGCTGGCCAGGAAGTAGGGGGCGGTGATGGGCGGCCCGTTTTGCCAATCGCCTCCCAGGGACCCAGGCATCTCCTCCCCGCATCGACCAGTCTCCTCTTGGTAGCTCCGCCCCGCGATAGCTCGGCTGGGCTCGGCCTCCGTCTCTGGCCTTCTCTCTGGCTCCAGCTGCATCTTTTTTTCCTCCAACTCCCTTTCAGCACATATGGCTTGTGTGTCCCTTGGTGCTGTATTCCTTCTTTGGCCCATTCCTTCTTCATCAGCTCTCCTCTTCCTGGAAATTTCACTTGGTTTCTTTCATTCTCCTTAACTCCCTTATCCGCTGTTTATTCCCTCCAACTCCAACTGTTCTCCAAAAACCTCTTTCTTGTCCCCCCATTCAACTCCAGGTATTTTCAAGCACCTACTATATACCAGTCAGAGTTCTCCACCCGTCGTCTTCTCTCCAGGGCTCCATCTCCCTGGCCCTCCTCTGGCTGGTCTCTTTGACTTTTGCCCTCCTCCCCCCTTCCCCTATCTCCCCTCAGTCCAGCTCCCTCCTTCAACCCTCTCTCAGGTCTTTAAAGAGAAGGGATACCTCAGGCCCTCGCCCTGCCCCTGTCCTCCCACACTCTTTATTTAGCCTCAGTACTTTTGCTTTTCTAGTTCCTTCCTATCCGTCTCCTTAGTCACTGAAGCTGAGACAGCCCCTCTCCCCAACATAGAATCTAGGCGCATCTTTTCCAATAGAAACTGGGCATTAGGTTGCTTTAAAAAAAAAGAAAAAAGAAAGAAAGAACGCTAGATTACTCTGGGAGGAGCATGCCTCCTTAATTGTGTAGTCCTGTATCTCTTCCCTCTTCAGCCCCTGATCTCCTCTTCCCCATACTTCCATTATCCCTTTACCAGGATCATTCATTCCATCACTCCTCTCCTTGGTTTCCACCTCTTTCTCAGTAACTCTTCTCCTAAACCTACAGGCATCCTGTACCTTCACCTCCCGCCCCTCCTCTAGGCAACTCCCAGCCTCTCACCTTGCCTCACTTGAGTCACGTGGGACCTTGTATCTGGGTGTGGAACTGCCCTCAGCCTCTGTCCCCGCTGCCAGACACAGCTTCGCCCTGCTTGAGTGTACACACCCCGAGGTAGAGGATGTAAAAAACACTGGTAGTGGGAGGACTGTTATCTAGTTCCCCTCCTTGGGCCACAGTGAGGGTTACTGACTGGAAAAGGCCCAAACTCGTACAAAAAGCCCAAGCTCTGGCTTGCCCAAGTTCCGGGGTTCCAACCCAGGAGGAAGACCCCAGTTCTGCGGGACACATTACAGGACGGAAGGGGCGGGCCTAACCCCACTTGGCCGCGGGTCGCCTAAAAAGGGGCGGGCCTCGCCCCTTCGGCCCCTACTCGCAAGGGGTGGAGCTAGACCTTTATCTGCTTTTAAGATTTAAAAAGGAGTCGAGATTAACTCTGTCATACTGTGTCACATTAGAAAGGTGTGGGCCTTTAGTTCTGTTCTGCAAATCACCTAAGGAGGAGCGGGCTGAGTCCTCCAGCCGAGGGAGATGGGTTAACACCAGCGCCCCAGATCGATGCTCGCACCATCCAAACGAGCTGATCCCAGTTCTGCTCCCTTCTTCACTAAAAGGGAGGGGCGAACCCAACTTCTGCTCTCTACGTCACCGAAAGAGGCCGGAGCCATTTTAAACCCTGCGATCCGAGCATTTGGTCTCTGGCCGAGCTTTTCGCCGTCTTTCCCGATCTCGGCCAATCAGGGGTGAAAGAAACTGACCAATCAGCCTAGAGAGACCGCAGCCGGAAGACCCGGATGAGGCCGAGCCAAAGCCTTTGAACCCCAAACCCCGCCAATCGTAGAGCAGTCACCATGGCGACAAGACAGAGGAGAAGGGGGTGGGACCAGAGAAGGCTTAACCCTCACGGGATTGGCCCACCCCTTCCCGCCGCCTGCTACGCACGCGCATTTTACCTAACCACCATTTTCCGTCGAGTTTCAGCCAATCAAGTGCTCTGGAGCCCTACACTCCAAAGTCCAATAGGAATCCAGACATTCTCTGAAAGGGGAAGTGAAGGAAAGAAAGGCAACTTAGAGTAGGCGAGGCCTGTGTAGTCCCGAGCCAATTGCTTTTGGCCTTTGGCTATGACTGGCAGCTAATCAGACGAATAAAGCTCCCCCTGGTCGGGCGACGGCACGTATCGAATTGTTGCCAATCCCATCGCGTTGCACACGGACTGAGACTGTATTAGCCAATGACCATTGTGCAAGGGCAGGACTGCGCAAACCTCGCCCCTACGCTTTGGACCAATCCTTTCTTTTGAACTGTGTGATTGTCAGTCACTCAAGCCAATAGTGCTTAAGAAAGCCTTGGAGCCCGCCCAACGACCGTGGGCTGGAGGCGGTTTCTTGTTGTTGGGGCGTGTGTGTGTGTTTGGGGGGATTAAGGGGTACGTGAAGGCGAAACAGAACTGGCCATGGCAGCAGCAGAGGATGAGGACGGGGGCCCCGAAGGGCCAAACCGCGAGCGGGGCGGGGCGGGCGCGACCTTCGAATGTAATATATGTTTGGAGACTGCTCGGGAAGCTGTGGTCAGTGTGTGTGGCCACCTGTACTGGTGAGGATCCGGGAGAGGGAGAAAAGAAGTGAGGCTCACCTCCTTACTCGGGGGGGGGGGGGAGGGCTGTGGGCGGGGTGGCATACAATTATACAGATAATCGGAGGGCACATTCACATCAGTGAGGCCCGAGGGGGGGACTTAGGTCTCTTTGGGTCTGTGTGGGCCAGAGGGTCATATCTGTACAGAGGAGACTCGTGGGACGGAGAGTCATAGGAACTAGGAGACTAGGAGCTGAGGGGTATGTATGGTGTGTTAAGAGGAGTTGGGGCGGGGTGGGCGTCACAGCACATCTGTAACAGGTGAGACCCGAGAATGTGAGAGGTCTTAGCTGTACAGGTGTTAACGGATTAGACTCAAAGATTAGCGGTGACATGCCTTATTAGTTGAGTAGGGGACACCTAGGGAATGTGGGATCACATTCAGGCGAGATATTGATAGGGAGTGGTATGACAAACCCGAGAACAAGGGCACTGAAGGGGCAATCCTGAGAAGTTAAAGGATGGTGGAAATAGGGACTTTATTGAGCCTAGAAGAGGGGAAAAAATGGTTTGGGAGTGATAGGGACAAGGATGGGGCTGGGGGCTGAAAGAGGAGATCTGGAAAGCCCTGTTTGAAGAGACCTGAAAACTTAAGTCAAAAGGCAGAGAAGGGAGGAGGAGATGGGTGCGTGAGTGCATGTGTGTGTGTGTGTGTGTGTGTGTGTGTGTCTGTTGGGGGAGAGGAGAGGGTTGAGCATGTTGAGGATGGATATTACTTTACATGTTGTAAGATCAGAGAAGCAGGAAGGCCAAACTGGCTGGCATGGTAGAAATTGTAAAAAATAGGAAAAGAAACAGGGAATACCTGGGAAGAGGGGGTGAGATCAGACTCTTGTGAGGTCGGGTCTGTGTCTGTCTTTTCTGTAGCTAGTTTGACCTTCTTTTCTTCCCCCCATCCAGTTGGCCCTGTCTTCATCAGGTGCGTACTCAGAGGCGATGAAGAGGGAAATGGGGAGGTCTGAGGAGTTGAAAGACCCTGCTGTGAACTGGAAACCACTTCATTTTCTCCCTCAGTGGCTGGAGACGCGGCCAGAGCGGCAAGAGTGCCCAGTGTGTAAAGCTGGGATCAGCAGAGAAAAGGTTGTTCCTCTTTATGGGCGAGGGAGCCAGAAGCCCCAGGACCCCAGGTGAGAGAGAGGGGATGGTACTGAGGGAAGATGGAGGGCTTCTGCCCTGGGAGTGGGGTGTGGAAGGGAAGAGATGGTTTCCCATTGCTAGCCCCTCTCCTGTCCTTCAGATTGAAAACTCCACCCCGCCCCCAGGGCCAGCGACCAACCCCGGAGAGCAGAGGGGTGAGTCTTGTCTAATTGTGTTCCTTCCCTGCCAAAGACCTGCCCAGTTCTCCTCTGACTTTGTCCACCTCCCTAGGGATTCCAGTCATTTGGAGATACCGGGGGCTTTCACTTCTCATTTGGTGTTGGTGCTTTTCCTTTTGGCTTTTTCACCACCGTCTTCAACACTCATGAGCCATTCCATCGGGATACAGGTAAGAGCCTTCCCTCAGCTCAGGCCCCTTCCCAACCTAGGAGTGGATGCTTCTTCCATAGCTTTCCTCTCTCCTACAGGTGTGGATCTGGGACAGGGTCACCCGGCCTCCAGCTGGCAGGA
The DNA here is from genome assembly GCF_963455335.1 of Martes martes. Classification (NCBI taxonomy): domain Eukaryota; kingdom Metazoa; phylum Chordata; class Mammalia; order Carnivora; family Mustelidae; genus Martes; species Martes martes. Next base: position 120,010,595 of record NC_137893.1, on the reverse strand, counting down.
CTCCCTCTTCCTGTTTCTCGCCATCTTCTTCTTTTTCTGGCTGCTCAGTATTTGAGCTTTGTCTCCTTCCTGCCCACCTCCAGCCAGAGGAGAATCAGTATTGGGGGTCCTTGCTGACCCTTACTCCTGGCCCCTCCTCCCCAACTCCTCCGTTTCTATTGGCTAAGGCCATGGCCACTTTCTAGGAGGCTGTGGGTAGGAGGAGTGACATCTGTGCAGAGTATGGGAGAAACTTCTGCTCTGAACTCACTGAGTAGCATCATAACTCCCACCTCTGGGACAGGAGGACAGACAGAAGAGGATGTCTGTTTCTTCTCTCTCCTGATCCTTTGCTTTCCCCCACTTTTACTGATTTGATGTTGAAAGATGAACAAGGCTCCCTCTGACTCCTACCTTCCCCCTGTTGATTTAACTTAATTTTTCTCTCCCCATTGTCTAATATGGGTTCTGCCTCTAAGTGCTTTCTTCCCCTCACTACCTCCTTTATTATAAATTCAATAAACAAGGTGAGATGTATTGATGGGAGCTCTGCCCACTTTTGTCCTTACCTCCTTCCTTCCAGGACAGGAGCATCTTATCCCCAACTTGAGTAAATATCTGGGTGGTATGGGGAGGTGTGAGGGTGAGCCCCTCTTCTTCAAGGCTCTCAAGGATTCAGGGGGTGAGGGTGTCTCACACACTCACTGTCTCTCTCACACACACATACACACACACACACACACACAGACGTGTGCACGAGAGCAAATAGGTGAGGTGTTTACTTATCACTATGGGAGGCTCTGGTTGTGGAAGCAAGTTTGGGGAGGTGGGGTACAGGTTATACAGGGGGAAACTGCTCTGAGGCCAGGATAGAGCAGCGGGGTGGGGGGAGAAAAGGGGGCTGACAGATGGGGTCTAGTTGTGCACCCCTCAGGGACCGGCTGCACCGCTCTCAGCTGCCTCTGGCTCCTCTGACTGATTCAGCTCTGCGCGCTCCTCCTCCTCCTCCTGGTTTTCTGGGGCCTTCCTGGGGAGGGGGATTGGGGAGAATTCTGCACATGGTTTCTAGCACTCTGTCATTCCTGCCCCCACAGCCCTCCTTGCTGCCTGGTGGTCCCAAGTCTGAGCTGTTTGTCTTTCTCCACTCACCTTTCCTCTCTTTGACGTTGCTGTCTTCGCCACATGATGGCCCCAATGAGCAGAGCAGCGATCCCTAGGCCTCCCAGGATCCCCAGGGCCAGGGCTACAGTTCCCAGTCCCTGCCCTTCCACAGAGCCTGTAGAGAGATGCGGAGAAGGGAGGGCCCCCACCACTCACCATTCTTTTCTTGTTGACCACCCATCCCCCAGTCCCGTTGGGGCCGTCTGCTTCCAACCCCTCACCTGCGATGGGCCCCTCCTCTGCTTCTGAAAGGCAAGGTCAGAGCAAGTTAGAAGGGAAGGTCTAAATTTGAGAGAAGGCTATTAGTGGGAGCCCTGATCAAGTCTTCCCCTTTCTTGAGAGGAGAGAGGGAACAGCTGGGCTGCTCTCTCAGGAGAGTTTGGGTGGGGCAGAGGAGGCCTGGATGTGGGTGAACCGAGGAGGAGTGGTGTGGTTCTTGGGGACAGTGCCAGGTTGGGCTAGGGAACTGGTATCTGCACTGTCCCTTAACCCAACCCCAGGATCCCTGGGGTTTGGAGAGAGGTTTTCTCACCGATGACGACATGGACAGCTGGGCTTTCCTGGGGCCCATGGCTGGGATAGGTGGCCACACAGCTGTAGCTTCCCCCGTCGTCAAACTCCACATCATTGAGGAGCAGCACAGGGCTGGGGGCAAGGTGCAGGGGTATGCCCTGGGGGCGGAAGAGGGACAGGAGACTGTTACGACATCTCCACACATCCCATACTCCTGTCTTTGTCTTTACATCCTCGGTTGTCTTTCCCCGCTCCTTGCCTCCCTCTCCATGAGCCTCCTATTCTCATTGCCAGTGGTGTGTCTCTCTACTTCCCAGCCCCCTCCCCAAGTCACTCACATCCTTGATCCAATGGATCTGAAGGGAGGACTGGGCAGGGGTTTCACAGGTCAGGGTCACAGTACCACCACGAACTAGTTTTCCACCTTCTGGCTGTACCATCACTCGGACCTCTGGAGGCACAGGCTCTGGGGCAGAGGGCATGAAGTTGAGAGTTATACCTGTGTGGTCCTAGTGGCCGTGGGCTTTCCTCTTCCCTGAGGGCCTCTACTCACCCCAGACTCTGAGCTGAATGGAGGCTGTGTGTAGGGCTCGACGCCGGGGAAGTCCAGGGCTGAAGCTACAGGAGAAGGTGAGGTGGGGAGCTCCTCCCCAGGCTGGGGTCACCATCAGCGCTGACTGGAGTGTGAAAAGCCCTGTCTGAGGGTGTCTCGTGGTCTCTTCCAGCACAGACACTCCTGTGCAGGGAGGGGAGGGTAAGGCAAGATATCCCAGAGTGGGTGTGGGAGAGGGATCAGAAAGAAAGCAGCTGGGAGGGGAGACTTTGGGACTTACCTTTGCCATCAGGTATGAGGAGTTTCCTGTCTGAATGCCAATTAAGAGTCCCTGCAGGATAGCCCCCCTCGGACACACATGTCCCCACCTGGGGAAGAGTGACCTTCATTATCTTTGAAAATAAGAAACTACACACACACACACACACACACACACACACAGAGCTTACACTCCCCTTCCTCTTCTCAGGACTGCTTTCTACTTCCCCCCCTTCTACTACCTTATTGGGGACACCAGGCATGAGTTCAGAGGCAGGAGAGACAATTTCTGGCTTCCCAGGAATCTCTGAAGGAGGGAAAATTTCAGTCAGAGGCTGCAGCTTTGAAGACTTGCACGCGGGTGTGGGATCTAGGGCAGCTGAAGTCACAGGTTCTCCCACACCAGGGCCAAGGAATCAAGGGCTGGGGTTGAAGGCTTTTCCTTAGACGAGAGGTGGGCCATGGAGAAGGCCCTGGAACTCTTACGGTAGACTCGGACTTGGTAGGTGGACCTCATCTCCTTTCCATTCCTGCTTGTTGCCTGACACCGGAAGGTCCCCTCATCCTGGATCCCTACTGCTGGCAGGAGGAGGGAACCATTGGGGAGCACTCGAGCCACGCTATCCCAGGAGCCTCCCTCGGGAGACAGGACCTTCCAAGCTTCTGTGCGACCTGTGTTCTGGGGACAGAGGAGAGGGGCCTGAACAGTGCGAGTCCTTTGGGAAAGGACGCATGAGTCAGGGAGGTGGGGAAGGGAATCATTCCTGGTCTCTGGAAGCAGGGAAGCTGTGGCAGGAGCCCTGCTTACCAGTTTCCATTCCAGCTGTTGGGGTGGTTTCTTGGGGGCTCCCCTACAGTTCAGCACCAGTGGCTTCCCAATCCGGGCCGTGATGTTTCGGTCGCCTACCACTGCCCCTGGGAGACAGTACAATGGTGGAGGGGTAGGAAGGAAGGGAGAGGCTAACAAAACTAGGGGAGGTCAGGATGGGTGAGGGAGCTTGAAAAGCAGTGCCAGGCTCCAGGAAAGTTCTGGGCAGATTTGGGGAGGAGGATGAAATGCTTTACGGGGAGGATTGGTTTGAGGGGGGGAATGGCTCACCCCACAGACTGAGGACCAGCACCCAGGCTCCTGCTGCTGCCCCTGCTGCCATCCTGCTTCCTTCCCAGGCTCCTGGCTCTGTCTGCCCCTCACTGCTGTGGCCACCGCCCTAGGTGGGGCTTGCACCCTCTCCCCTACCCCCATCTTCCCATCCTGTCCCGCCACAGGGAATGCTAGGAATTCATGCTGCTTGGACAAGAGTCCTTCAGGTAGGAGGAGAAACAATGATCACCCCACCCTTAGGCACTGCCGGCTCCCAGGCACAGCCATAAGGGAGGGGGCAGGGAATGTACCTCCTAGAATTTCTCATTACTCAGGACCCCAACTCCGTCTACTGAGGGCTTGCCTGGTGGACGGACTGGAGCCCATATGGCTTAGGTAAGGTTGCTGGACTACAGGGTTCAGGCCTGGCTGTTGCCCTTGGGGAGGGTTGAAGGTGAACCGTGGCACCTGGGTGGCAAGGGGAAGGCTGGGAGGAGTCGGGGGAAACACCTGTGTGGGGCTTTATGAGAGACAGATTTTATTCTGGGGTTTCTCATGTTTTTGAAAATAATGCTCAACTAAGCCCAGGGAAAAAAGAAGTTTCTTTATTTAAAACTGCATTTTTTTTTTCCTTTTCTGTGAAACTACAAGTTTACAAGTGAGGAGAGAACTGCCCCCACCGACCCGTGCCTCCTGCCCACCACCCATCACACCATCTAATCTGCTCCCCTCCTGTCCCGCCTGGATCTTTGACAGGAGAGGTTCCCCACTAGGACAGTCTTGTAAAATCCTGAGGATGTTTGAGGGGCTCAGATGGTAGGGTTCTGGCCAAGAATGGGACATGGGTGATTTTACTTTCCCCCATACTTGGCTTTTTGTAACCTCCCTCATCTCTCTCCCCACCCTCTTGATTTTGAACTGAGAAAAAAAATGCCTCATTTCTGGGGAAGTTGAGGGAGATACACATACAGGTACCCCAACCCACATTCACCATATTTGGCAATAACCCCTCCCCCATTCTTTCCCCTCCAATCTGCAAAGAGTAGTTTAAAAAGATTTAAAGACGTGTCACTCACAGGGAAAGGTGGCTCTTCCTCAAAATTACTGAGTCCAGCCCTGCCCAGGGGTGCCGTGTGTTTGTATGTGGGGTGGGGAGGATAGGTCAGCAGAACAAGTCCCTGACTACCTCCACACCAAATGCAGCAGAGAGCTGCCTGCATAAGCAAAGAACGCTTAAGTGATCGTACAAGCAAAAATACCTAAGTGATTTTAGGGGGGCAGGGTTGGGGCCCTGCTAAGCGTACTTTCTGATGGACAGGACTGGAGCCAGGTGGGCCTCTTTACAAGTTCTATTTGTTCCCCTTTCTCTTATGACCCCTTCGGCTATCACCCCTAACGTGGGAAAGTAAGAAATTAAAAAAAAAAAAAATCAACATATTTATAAAAACATCTACTTCCCCAAACTAAAAATTAAGAACCAATAACAAAACAAAAAATTCAGATAGTACAGATGGATCCCAGGGTTTCATTTCTTTCCTTTAAAAAAAAAAAAAAAATCAACCCCATATCCCAGTCAACAATTCCCTAAAGTAGCAGAAACTCCCTCCGAGGTAGATATCTGAGTCAGACACTCTCGTCCACCGAGCGATTCTATTGGTTTAAGATGAGCTGCGTATGAGGTAATAAAGCCATCTGGAGGGGCAGGGGGTGGGGAGGCACAGAGTTCATGGCCCATGTCCTCTGTCCAGGAGTGTCCCCAGTTTTGGCATCTCTGGTCAGGCAGGGCTGGCTTCTCCACAGATCCCAGAGCAGGTTAAGTAGGGTAGAGGAGGGAAGAGTGGGGGAGCCCAGAGAAAGATACAGAAATGGAATATAGTATGGCAGGTAGAGCAAAGGGAAAGCAATCTGAACAACAGAATTCTGGGTGGTTTATGTGTGAGAGAAAGGGGGAGAAGAAAGACTGAAAGGAAAAAAGGGGGATGAGACCCCACTTTCCCCTTAGGGGACCCCATTCTCCCTGCCATGTAGTCAGCACCCCCAGCACTGGAGAGTCTGGTCAGGGAAGGGATGACCCCATTTGCCCTTCTCTGTCTTGTGCTTCTCCTGTGTCTGGGGTTTGTCCTCTGGATGCCTGCGTCCTCTTCAAGAGTCGCCTTGTGAGCCCCGCCCCCCCTGTGGCCCTGAGGGGCAAGATCAGTTGGAAGTGTCAGAGTGAACGCTCCCTGGTCCCTCTGTCGGAGACGTCACTGAGGATGGGGTTACAGCCTCCTGCCAGCCACCATTTGCCTAGAAAAAGAGAGAGGTTGGGGCAGGGAAATCCAGTGTGGGAGACAACACGGCCAGAGGAAAGCCATCCTGTCCAGGTGAGAGGTGGACAAAGGGAGCTTCAGGTGTTCACTCACCCTCATTTCCCGAGGGCTGTACATCTGGCCTCCCCCAAGGTTATCCCCGTAGCCCCCTGGGCCCATTGAGTGTCGGAGTGATTCCACCTGCAGGCAGCAAAGAAGGGCAGGACACAGTGAGGAGTCTCATACCCTGGAGAGTGGGAAACCGAGTTTGGGCAAGCCCTGGTCGAGGGGAGACGGGCCACCTGACCTGGGAAGCAGAATAGGAATCTCCGTTGAGCCCGGGCATCCCCAGAAACATATCTCCGGATCCTGAGAGATTGAAAGAGCCGCCAGAGCCTTGGGGGAGCAGAGAGGGAAACAGGGAAGAGTCTAACAGAGCCTGAGACTCACCACAGTCCTGTGTTTCCAAAAAGCCCTCTGAACTAGTTCCGGGGGTGTGCTGCTGTACACAACTTATCCCTAAGACATTGCAACACTTGGGAGCAGGCCATGTCTGAGCCTCCCCCTCTCTCCCTGGCCACTTGCTGGAAGACAGAAGTAACTTCGCTGGACTGGCCTTTGTCCCCTGACATCTCCACCCCATCTCAGCTAGTTCCCTCTCACCCCCAAAGGACCCCTCTCTGCTGGGATCCTGTCTAGATAGGAAGTGGGAACAAAGGCCGGAAGTGTGCAAGAGAGCCAGCCAGGATGGCAGCGGGGTCCACCTGCAGAGGAAGGGGGTGTCGGGGAGCTGGTGCGGCTGTGGCCCCCCTGGGTGACTGACACGGCAGTCTTGACGGCATAGATGTTGGCCTCCTCTTGGAACTTTCCAATATTTTTCTTATAGCGGATCCGCTTATTGCCAAACCAGTTGGAGACCTGTGAGGCATGGAGCAGAAAGGAGGGTCAGGTGCAGACCTTCCCCCTCAACCCCCCGGCCCCCGTAACCGCCTCAGTCAGTCGATCAGAGAGCTTTTAACCTGAACACTACTACCCGGCCTTGAGTCCCACCCCCCATACCTGAGAGACAGTGATCCCACACTTCTTGGCAAGCTCCTCCTTAGCCTCCTCACTAGGATACGGGTTACTCAGGTGGGAGTAGAAGTACTCGTTGAGGACCTCAGTGGCCTGTTTGCTGAAGTTGCGGCGTTTGCGTCTACAGAAGAGGGAGAATGGTGGTGAGGCGGCCGCTCTCCCAGCAGGGCGTCCATCTTGCACCACTCTAGAGGGCACCACTGCCATGGAGCACCGTGTTGTGTGAGCTGGTGGCCCCGAGGCTGGGGGAAGTGGGGGGAAGGAGCCCCACCTGGCATCCAAGAAGCGGGAACGCAGGATCATGACAGCCTCACAGGTGCTCTGCTTGAGCTGCATCTGGATGGCGCTGAACTTTCGGTGGATGATGCTCACCATGCGCTCCATCTCCTTGGGAGCCACAGGCCGCGTGCGGCTCTGTTCCCTCAGCAGGTTCATGACGTGCGTCGTGAACTCGTTACATGCCTGCAGTGGGCGCCAGGGGCTGTGAGGAGGGGCCCTCTGGTCTTGGGCTGCCCTGTCCTCTCACCCACGCCAGCCTGGTCTCCTCACCTGCTCATACTTCTCCAGCTCCGAGTGGTAGATGTGGCGGATTTGGGCAAGTTTGCTGCGATAGTCGGAGTGTTCGATGGAGTTGTCAGGGGACACGCCGCCCCCGGAGGCTGCAGCGGCTGCAGCTGCTGCCGCAGAGCCCCCTCCTTTCTCAGGCCCAGCCACACCCTCTGCCAGAAGCATGTTGTCCAGGCGCATCAGCTGTGGGTCCACCGGCTCCTCCTCTTGGGAGCTTCGAATGCTGAGGCCTAGCATGCAGGTGAGTGAACTTCGGGACCCAGGGAACCCACACCCAGCTCGCAGCCCTCCTGGTGTCTCCTGGAGACCCACGTTTCTAGGCTTTGGTTCTCTCCCCATTTTCCCTTAGCAACTTCCCTAACCCCTACTGTCCTCAGTGCCCCGAGATGTCAAACTCTTGGCCTGAGCCCTCTAAAGAATAGAGTTCAGTCCCCAGAGGTGAGGAATCAGAGGGGGACCCACATACCGGTTTTCTCCTTGATTTCGCACAGGACACTAAAGAGAGCAGGCTTCATGCGGTGGCAGTTAAGGGCATGTTTCCTTGGGAGGAAAGGGAAAGAATAGTTGAGAAGCTACAAGAACAGAGGTGGGGTGGGATGGGGGTACCATGAGGGTGAGGGGGAGCCTGGGAACAAGAAGGGAGGTAGAAGGTGGGGGTGGGGACATGACGGAGTTGGGAGGGGAGACAGCTCCTGGAATGTGGAGACGTGGGGAAGTTGCTTGGCTTTAGGAAGATGGGGGGGGAGGTGCAGGCAGCAAGATAAAGGCACTGTGGGTACACACGGGGCTGTGGGAAATGGGCCTAGAAGGGGACAAAGGGAAATTTGGGGGTGACTGCCAACTTGAGAGTGACTAGGTAGATTTCAGAGGAAACGAGATGGAGACTGTGAGAAGAGTCAGAGTTTGAGGTGCCAGAGACGGGGCTGGGGATTTCAATACAGATGTGTATGGGGGGTCCTGGGACTGAGCAAGGCAGGAGGCTCTGATGCTCCTAGTGTCTGGCTGAGCAAGGGCTAAGGGCTGGGTGAGGACCCTTGGGAGGGTGGGCAAGTGGTGGAGAGGAGTGATAGGAGCTCTGGGATGGACCCAGGTCTGGAGAAGATGGGGGTGGGCTGGGTGGAGAGTTAGGAAGACAGCATTCTTAGTCTGAGAGCCAAATCAGGGCTCTGGAGGTGGAAGGAAGTTCCAGGGGAGTACAGGGGTCCGTGAGAGGTGGGGGGTAGGTGGGCAGTGAGACCACCCTGGGCTCCCCTCTTTGAAGGTTTCAGGGTCTGGTGGTGAAGGGAGGTTTGAGGGGGATGGCTTATCTCAGGACTAACAGGAGTAAGGAGAGAAGAGAGCTGCAGGATCCTGGAGAGGGTCATGGAGTGGGGGGTGGGGGTGGGGATTCCCAAAAGATTCAGAGCTTGTGAATGGGGCTTCTGCTGGGTCTGTGTAGGGTCCCGGGGTGGGGGCACTCACTTGGCCTGGGCCTCATCCAGGCTCTGGTCGGTGATGGTCATTATCTGCTGCAGAATGTCCCCGATGTCTTGCTTCCCTCGGCCTCCCGGGACCCCCCCGTTACCCCCACCGGGGTCTCCGCCGCCGGGAGGCTCGCCAGGGCCCCCAGGCTCCCCACCCACCAATCCCAGGCCCCCCCGGCCCCCGCCTGGAGGGGGCGGCCCCAGCAGCCGCTCGTCCATAGTTGGGGGGGGGCCCTGAGGCCCCCTCCCTGCTCCGCCCTCCCCCCGCCTAGTTACTTCCCCCCCCAAACTCGGTGGGGCCGCTGCTCCCTCCGCCCCAACACCCACCCGTTTCTCCCCTCCCGGCTCCCCCGGAGGTTCACCCCGGGCCTGAAGGGAGACCTGGGGTACCGGCTGGGCCCCCCACAGGAGACCCCGGCCCCCGGCGGCGGAGAAAATGGAGCCGGAGAGAGAGAGGAGGCCCAAGCGGGGGTGTGTGTGAGAGAGAGAGGGAGGAGGGAGGAGGGAGGAGAGGGGGGAGCGAGGGAGGGAGGCTGGGGGAGGGGAGCCGGGGAGGAAGAGGAGGGGAGAAGAGAGGAGGAACAGGGAGGAGCTGGGGGCGGAGAGAGACACACAGAAACAGAGGAACTGGGACCGAGTGGAGGAGGGGAGAGGGAAGAGGGGACGAGGGGAGGAGACTGGACCTACGGGGAAAATATGCGAAGGCCCCGGGGCTGCAAGTAGTCGGCCTGGAAAGTGGGGCTTGTTGGGGCTAGGGGACCGCCGCCTGGGTTCCGAATTAGGGATCTAGGTTTTGTGGCTTCGGGCCGCTAGAATGCCTGGGTTCACAGACAGCTCAGTTCATATTTCTTGTCCTAATGACTCCCCTCCCTGTTCTACTTAATTAAAACCAGGAGAGGGGGGCTGGGGGGGAATAATTAGGGAGGTCTCCAGCCGCTGCTTAATGAGCCAGTAATTAACCAGCCAGGGAGGGGAGCTGGCCTCTGGCCAGACTAGGGAGAGAGGCGGCCTCTGGCCTCACCTTCCTCTCCCCCGCCCCCCCCCACTCCCCCTCCCTCCCCACCGCAGCCCGAAACACCAGTCTTCTTCAGTTGGGAGGAGAATTACATTTATTCATACAACCAAAACATCAGACTCAGAGCAGCAGTGGGGAGGCAGGGGGGCAGTGCTAAGTGTCCATTCACAGCCTGTAGGCCCCGAATCCTGGGGCTGGGGGTGCTGGTGGTGGGTGGGAGAATGGTCTCTTTACAGTGCCCTCTCTGCCTTCTTACTAAGAAGGAGGGTGGGACTGTCTGTCAGGCCCTAACCTTGGGAGATTTGCCTTTTCTTGGGAGATAGGAAGGCCTGAGCCCTCAGATTCTGCCTCCTGGGCATGTCTCCACGACTCAGGACTTAGAACTACTCCCTGTGATCAGAGGAGGGGGTGGGGTGTCCCTCAGTGGCTGGGATTCCTTCACTGCTTCAAGCTCCCACACACTAGGGGAGGGAGTTAAATGACCATCCCACTTTGACTATGCTCAGGGTTTGAGGACTTTCACCCCCTCCATTCCCAGGAAAGGTGGATGAGGGTGATGAATATTGAGATTTCTCCTGGGTCCTCCAGTCTCTGGTGCCCCTGCCATGCAGGAGTTGAGGGCTGGCCAGCTTTGAGCCCCAGAGTGCGGAGTGGCTGGTGGGGTGGCTCAAGTCTCAGCAGGTATGTGTTGGGGGCCGGGACCTCTGCTCCTCCATTCGACCCCCACCCTGAACTCTCAGCAGCAACTCCAGGAGCTCCTGTCCCCCTGGGGGTAGGGGAGGCTCTGACCGCTGGGCTTCCATCCGCTGGCACTGGAGGAGTGGAGGGAAGGGAGGGTGTTGGTGAGGTTTTAAGAGGAACAGGCCTTGAAAGGAGCCAAGGCTGGTTGAAGGGGTATAGGGGATACCTGTGATGGGCATGGGGGGGACTAGGCTAGGCAAGGGGGCAGATGCTGGGGAGAGGGAGGACCAAGAGACCAGGAACCTTGGATCTTGCCTTTTGGGTAGGTGTCTCACCTGGTGACTGAGGATAGTGCTGTAGAGCTGTTCTCTGTCCTCAAGAGGCCGGTGTGGGGCTGGGGCTCTGCTTGGGGGATTCTGGGGGATGTGGAAGGTGGCTCTCTGCTCCTCTAGGCGGCGGGACTGGGCCTCCGCCACCAAGTCCAGAAGGAGCTCAGTCTGTAGGGAGAGCAGGGAGGCGGAGCGGGGCCCCAGGGCTGGGGAAAGGAGAGGTAGGGCTCAGAGACCCAGAGAAATTGGCAGACAGGAGGTTTGGTGGTGCAAGGTGTTTAGGCACTTGGGGTCAGAGCTGAGGGGCTGTAATGGGGAGTCAGGAGGAGGTGGGGAGAGAGCCCAGGATGGAGTGGGCCTTGGTAATGGGATCAGGAAGGATGTGGGCACCAAGGTCAGGGAGCTCCCGGGGCGGGTGAGGGTACCTGTGTGACGGGTTCCTGAAGGAGGAGGGGACGGAGGAGCAGATCGCCAAGGCCGAGTGCTGGTGTTCATAGGGGGCCAGTCATGCTCATCCTGATGGGGGCCCTGATGCTGAGAGACACCCGGTCCAATCAAGCCTGGGTGTGGTGGGTTAGGGGGCTAGGCCAACAGCCCATTTCTTCTCTCTGTGTCTCTGTTCCTGCCTCAGTTTGCCCAAACCCTTCTAAGTCCCCTGAAACCCCTGTCACTACGTTGCTGTCCCAGGTCCTCTCACCTCCCTTTCTCCCAGTGTCAGCCTCCCCAACCCGGTGCGCAGCTCACCTGGTCATCTTCCTCTTCTTCCTGGGGTCTCTCGGCCTCCATCCCCTGAGGGGGAGAAACTGAAGGGGGAAGGGTAGCTGGGATTTGGGAGGAGGCTGGAACCCTAGGTTCCTGAGGGGAGTGGGGGCTGGAAGGGGTGGGGGTGAGCCAGGGGCTGGATGCCTGGGTACTGAGCAGGAAGCTGGGTTCCTGGTCAGCCCCCCCACGGGCCCCGCCCATCCCTGTCAACTTCCTCCAGTTCTGTTTTCCCACCCAAACTGCTTGCTCGACCTCTCTTGCCCCAGGGGAGCACAGAGACTGGGAAAAGCTCCTCCAGCTGCAGTAGTGGAGGGGGTTCATGATGGGGAAGGACTCGGCCTTTTCATCTCGAGTCTCAGTTGACCCCCCAACCCCAGGCTCTGTTCTCTCTACTCCCCTCCTCCCCTTCAGCTCTTTCTGTCAACACAGGAACTAGCTACACGGGAAGTGGTTTTACTCCTCAGAACCCCCCTCCCGCCCCCAGGCCCCTTTCCTAAGAGGACCCCGATATAGGCTTTGACCCTCCACTGTGTCCCAGCTTCCCAAAGACTTATGGGGACTGGGAGGGGCATGGTTCTAGTGGGAAGCAGAGGACTCAGGCCCAGGGATGTTGGGCCCTCAAACATATACATATACCTCTAGGAGTGACTTCAACACCACAGTACCTATTTGATAAATGTGCGTTGAATAGTTATCCCTGCCCTCCAGGTGCTTACAGTCTATTCAGGGTACAAGATATGTACCAAATGTGAGATGAGGGTCAGGGGTAACTTTCCTCTTATCATGAATGAAGGATACAGAAATGGAAAAGGGAGACAACCACCTCCCTGGCGTGGTCTCAGTGCTGGTCAGGCTGCTTGGCATCAGGGTAGGAGCAGGGTAGAGATATTTTAGTACCTCTAAATGGCAACCTGCCATATTATGTTTACAGCTGAGTGGCTTCGAGCATGAAATGTGATGAGATCGGGTTCTACCACTTAATGCCTTGCAATCTTGGGCAAATAAAATCTCTGTGCCTCAGTTTCTCAAAGAGTAAAATGGAGTTTTAATAGCACCTGCCTTGTAGAATTGATGTGAGGATTAAATGTGATTAAAGTATTTGGCATATAGTGAATGCTCAATAAATGGTAGTCACTATTAGCTTTTTTTTTTTTTTTAAGATTTTATTTATTTATTTGTCAGAGAGAGAGAGCGAGCACTGGCAGATGGAGGCAGAGGGAGAAGCAGGCTCCCTGCCGAGCAAGGGGCCCGAAGGCAGCTGCTTAACCAACTGAGCCACCCAGGCGTCCCCACTATTAGCTTTTTAAAAAAAAATATTTTAGTTATTTGACAGAGATATAGTGAGCGAGGAAACACAAGCATGGGGAGTGGGAGAGGGAGAAGCAGGCTTCCTGCTGAGGAGGAAGCGGAATGGCGGGGGTGGGGGGAGTGGGGTGTTGGGGCTCAATCGATCCCAGGACCCTAGGATCATGACCGAGCTGAAGGCAGTCGCTTAATGACTGAACCAGCCAGGTACCCTACTATTAGCTTTCAAAATCCTCATGCTTCCATGTCTCAGGCCCCTCACCATTAAAGAGGTGTAACCATGTTCCTGAAAGGTGGATAATGTTTGAGGTGCCCTCTCCAACTTGAGGCTTTAGGAATAACTAAATGCCCTTGGAAGAGGACAAAGGATATGCATGGTTTAGTGTGTGTGTGTTTCTCCCTGGGCTGAGAGATTCCTGCTTTCAGATGATACTCTAAATTAACATAGTACCCCCAAATCTACTTATTCTTGCTCTTGAACTGTACTAAAAGCCTCCATCCAAAGGGATGACTTTGATCGTAGGGCACAACATTCTGAAAACATTATGCAGTCATTTAATATTTTTTCCCATCCCACTCAACTCTTCCAAAAAAAGGGTTAATATTTCAAATAAGCTTTATTATGGGGTGACAGATTGAAGGTTCTTAAATAGAGATAGAGGTGAGAAGAATGGCGCCTCATCCCTGCGATGGATTGTTGAGGGAAGTGGTGAGAGTGCAAGGAATCATCAGCTGGAGTGGCCTTGGCCCCCCACTTCAGCACCTACACAGTGCCTGGCACATAGTGGGCCCTCAATAAATATTTGTCAGCCATTTGTGGGTGGTGTGTGTGATGGGTAATAGAGGCTTCCTTTGGATACAATATACAGGAAAGAACATCTTACATCTTATATGTCTGTAGTTACTGGTTCCAGTTCAGAGGTACCTCCCCAGTTGCACTCCACCCTTGGGTAGCTCCTCACCCTTATGCCCTGGGAGAAGGGCTAGGCCCCCGTCATTCCAGCATCCCAAACCCTTTTTCCAGGGCTGCAGCTTCTCCACGTGGAAGACGGAGTGGGCATACACTCATCTGGGGAAGGACAGCATACTCATGACCCCTCACTTTTGGGGCTCCGGGATCTTAAAATCTGGAGTCTTTCCAGACTGTCCCAGAATGGGTGCCCATTTTTAGAATCCCTCCCTGTCATGTAGCGTCCTACTTTTGACCCTCGCTTTCCACGCTTAAAGGTATTACTTGGTGAGTTGAGGGACCCCAGGCAACTTGAGGGGATCCCCGCTCGGGGGACGGCGTAAGGCAAGGAGGCGGAATGGGAGTGTTGGAGGTAGGGCCGCAGGGCCCTAGGGTCACCCAATCGCAGGGCCAGTCATCAGCCGAGGCCCCACCCCCGCTTCCGGAAGCGACCCCGGATCTTCCTTGCACTATTGCAGGGTTGGGCCGAGGCCCGCGCATGCCTGCAGAAAACCTACGGGCTCCGGGGCGCAGGCCTCCTCCAGCTCCTTTCGAAAGACCCTGGCGATGCGAGTAGGCTCCGCCCCCGCACGCCGCCCATTCTACGGACAAAGTCTGGGCCTGCAGACATGCTCCGCCCCCGCGCGGGCTGGCCCCGGCCGACAGAGTCCGGCAGCGCGATGGGGCCCCGCCCCCGCGCGGGGGTAAGCTGCCGGACACTGTCCGCGAGCGGGGGAAGGGGTCCGCCCCGCGGCCTGGCGTGGTTTTGTGACGCGCCTCCAGTGACCCCGCCCCCTCCAGCAACGTCAGCAGATCCCAGTGATTGCGCTGTCGGGCGATGTCCCCGGGCGCTAGCCCGGCCTGGTCCCGCAGTCCGCGGGCCGCTCCCAGCCCAAGCAGCAGCTGGGCCACTTCCACCGCCCCTTCTCGGGCCGCGAGGAACAGCGGCGTCTGCTCCTGTGCCAGAGGAAACCGCCAGGGGGCGAGGTCAGGGAGGGCCACGCCCACAGTGGTCTTTCCGGACTCCACCCATTGGGCACCGGCCCTTCCCCCTTCAGGTCGGGTGGCGTTCCCGCGCTTTTCCCCTCTCCCACGCCCTGTTTTGCTTTGTTTTAGTAGAGCCCGCTCCTGGTCTAACCCTGCTGTCCTGGGCGTCTTTGTCGGCTCCGGCCTGGAGAAGGGAGCGGGCGGCCCGGGCGTTGTTCACGGCGGCGGCCCAGTGCAGCGCGGTTTTTCCTAGGGGACGACGTGGGTGGTGGTTACTCCGAGGCTGGGAAACAGACGCCTGGGTTCCTGTTTCCCACGGATTCTGGTTTTGGGGGAAGGACTTATTTGGGCCCGCGGGGGTTACCTCAAAGGCGGAAGCGTTACCCGGGTGACCGCCGGCCGGCAGGAAGCCCTGCTTCTCTTAACGTCACCAGCGGGCAGGAGGGACAATGGGGCATTGTTCTGGGCTCAGTAGGACCGGGAGACCTACCCCCACTAGACCTCTCCCCCTTCTCACAGACACTCCTTCCTCAGCCTAGTTTCCAGTGAGCTAGGGCAATGTGGGTATGTTGTTGAGGATGACAGGGGTAGGATTCCATACTGACGTCGCACTGCAGATTTACCACCCTGATGGCTAGGTGGGAGGGGATCCCCCGTCTGCAGTTGGTCTCTGCTGCTTCCTTTTTTTGCATCTTATCTCACACTCCATCTGTGCCACTTCTCCACAGCACACCAACCTCTCCAGATCCGTACCCCATTTATCTCTGGCCCCCACATCTGCTTGGGCTGCGATCAGTTCTTCAACCAGGTCCTCCACCGCCAGCCTGGCGGCCAGCATCAGGGCTGTGGTCCCGTCCTCTGTCCGTGCATCCACTGCAGTCTGTCTGCTGCGGAGTAGGAGCTGGGGGTCCAGAGAGGGCCAGTGACCTCTGTTTGTCCTGGACTGCTCGCTCAGGCCCCTCGCACTCTTAACCAGCTCCCAATCCATATTTGGCCATCTGTTGTTTCTCTTTCAGACTCCCAATGTCACATCACCTTCCTCTCTGCCAAACCCTAGGGGATGCTTTTGCCTTGCCCCTTGTTCCCTTTAGCGACCCCAGTGTGCACTGACCTGGCAAACCTCCCGAGCATCAGCAGCCACAGCAGTGTGAAGAGGGGTGCGCCCTGCTCGGTCTGGTTGGTTGGGGTTGGCTCCAGCCTCAAGGAGGCGGCGGGCAGCAGTTGGCCGGGAGAATCGGGCAGCCAGGTGCAGGGGCGTCTCCCCAGTGCCCACAGTGTGAGCCTGGGGACAGGCCCCTCCACCTAATAGGGGTTCCCAGGGCTCAGGGCTTCCCAACCATGCCCCCTGGAAGGTCCTGGACTCCACTCCCCCACAACAAACTGCCGACATCAGGGGTGTTACCCCGTCTGTGGATGGGAGACAAGAAGAATGGGAGACAAGTCAGTCAAAAGGACGTGACTAGGGGAGGAGGAGAACATGGCGGTTCAGGGAGAATCATAGCCTGAGGTGTCAGGAAGCCCAGCTCTGGCTCTTGATTTTGTGTGTCTTTAGTCAAATGACTTTTTTACTTTTTTCTGTGCTTCGTTTTCCTCATCTGTAAAAGGAGCCAGTGTGCCTTAATTCTTAGACGTTCCAGGCAGTGGTTCTCAAACTTGAGTCTGGATCAGACTTACCTGGAGGGCAGGTTAAAATACAGCCCCTAGTATCTCAAATTTCTGAGTCAGTAGCTCTGGAGTGGAGGCTGAGAATTTGTATTTCCAACAATTGCCCTGATGATGCCTGATTCTTCTGTCCCGGGACCACACTTTAAGAATCACTATTCTAAGGCACTAACTCTAAAGTTAGTTTTCTCAGTTCTAATATCAAAAGGCTTTCTGATTATAAAAGAGTCAACAGGAGTTTTCCTTTTCTTGGTCTGGGTTGACTCACATACCAGGTCCACGTGTGTCCACGTCAGGGACATCCATCTCTGATTCCTGGGGAGGAGTCAGCATGGCTGCCTGGGGAAGCTCCTGACAGTCACTGCTCAGAGGCCAGAGCTGGCACTTGGAGGGTGAGGCCGTTTCTTCAGCCTTGGGGATCAGAACAAGGATCAGTGAAGGCTGACTCTTCCCTTCAACTCTTCCATTACCTCAGGACCATTCCTGCCCCAGTACTATCATGTGGCCCACCTCCTCTCCTTCCTCGGGGCCTGAGCACATCACAACTCCATCCTCATCAACTTCTGCCTCTGGCTTCAGTGCCCTGGAAGGGGTGTTTGGGTAGAGTACCTTCAGGGTCCCCAGGACTTCCAGC
Source organism: Martes martes (assembly GCF_963455335.1). Taxonomy (NCBI): domain Eukaryota; kingdom Metazoa; phylum Chordata; class Mammalia; order Carnivora; family Mustelidae; genus Martes; species Martes martes. Next base: position 119,993,334 of record NC_137893.1, on the reverse strand, counting down.
AGCCTTCCCCCACCCTCCCCTTCCTCTGTCATCAAATTCTGATCATAAATGTCTCCACAGGAAAGCGTCCCCTCCCTGAGCCCCTTTCCTCCTCACTCTTACTTGAGGCCAATGCTGTCTTCACCCAGGGGAGGCCGGCGTCTGCGGTGAGCCGGCTGAGTTCGAGGCCTTCGAATGAAGCCAGGGGGCAGCCAGAGGGCCCCATGCTCTCGGCGCCGTCTCCGGATGAGCTGAAGGACCAGAAGAGCCCCAAGGGCCAGGAGAAGCACCCCGGCCGCTGGTGAGCACAGCACAGGCCAGGGAAGCTGGTTGGTGGGTGGTGCTGGCGGGAGAGAGACAGTCACAAAAAGAGACCATTTCTCGTGAGGCTGGGTACTAACCATGAGACCTCTGGGCAAGTGCAGTAACTTCTCTCATCAGTTTCCTCATCTGCAAAGCGGGAATCATAATAGTACCTGCCTCATGGTGCTGTTGGGAGGATTAAATGAGTTGATACTATAAAGCCCTTAGAGCAAGGCCTGGCCTGTAGTAAGTGCTGTATGGGCTATGATTCTTTCCTGTACTGTGAGCTGTTTGACAGAGGGATGATTGACCAGATGATAAAGGTTAGGATAAAGTACTTAGGGAAATGAGGAAGGAGACTGAAGAGCAAAGGGGCCATGAGGAGATCCAGTTAGAGAATGAGAGGTTCACAAGGGTCAGTCTCTACACCTACCATCTGCGGTCCCTGCAATCCTGTGTCATTTGGCCTCCATTGCTGGAAGTGGGTCGGGAGCAATGTCAGGGGAGATGAGGGGGGTCACCTACCGGTGCCAGCACGAGGATGGGCAGCCAGTAGGGGTCCCGGCAGCAGGTGCTCCAGGGCCCCCACTGCTGCCATGGCGGCGAGGAAGCGGAGCAGGAGCCCAGGATCCCAGGGACAACGGGATGCAGGGTGGTCAGGGCCACAGCGGGACAAATCCACACCCATCACCACCACAAACCTGTAGGGGAGGTGCCCCAGAGACCCCTGTGTTGGTCCCTGGCTCCCTTCCCTCCACCCACTAAAAAGCTGGTGTCTGGCACACCGCCCTCCCGGCCCCACCTTCTTACCCAGTGCTGAGAGAGTCTGTCTCCTTGCCCACAGGCTGTGTGTGAAGGGTTGCCTTCTCCTGATGGGAGATGTCCGGGGTTCCTCCCAGCTCCTCTTCGGCCTGGGGCCCAGGATAGGGGTACACCATGTCCTTGCCATCACTATCCTTCCTTACCCAGAGCCCCACTCTAAGAGTCAGGGATAGCACCCGGGCTAGGGCAAGCAGCTGCTGGTCCAGGGCTGGGGGGCTCAGCACCACCAGCAGGGCCAGGGAGGGCCCCCATTCTGAATCCCCATCTTTAGGCCTGCAGTCACCTCCATCCCAGCCACATTCTGCAGTGTTGCAGCCTTTCTCGCAGTGCCCATTGTGGAAGTGATCGTGGCAGTACTGGTCATAGGCTGGACTGTGGGGTGAGGAGAGGGGGACTCAGGATCCCCAAAGAAACCCGATCCCCTTTTTCATTCCAGAGAGATGCCTGATATTCCACTGCCTCTAGGGTACTGATTGCTAAGTGGGGAGAGCTCTGGAGCAACAGGCTTAGTCAGGTCCTGGGTAGCAGGTAGTCCAGACCCTCTAATGTCTGTTACACCCTTGTCTCCTAAGACTGTCCCCTCTCCCTACCCTCCCAAGCTCTCCTGTCTCCCTGAAGGAGAATCCGAGGCCCTTTTCCCTCAGGGGTGCTGGTTGCTAGGGTAGATACTCCATGGCAACAGGGCAGAGAGAAAGAGGCTTGAGGCTAGAGGTCCCATAACTCTGAGGAGGCCAGACAGAGGCAGTGCCCTCCTTCCCAGTCCCCATGTTAAATATTGATGCTGCCCTACTCCCCTGGGCTGGAGCCCAATGTCTTCTACCCCTACTTAGCAACCGTTATTAGGGTGGAAACTCCCCGGAGCTTGAGGCTGTAGTCACACTGCAACGCAGAGGCATCTATGTCCTTCCTCCTGCCTCACTCTGCCCTCCCCCACACCTCACCCCCAAGTCAGGGTTTCAGGCTCACGTGCAGGCCGGAGGAGTCTCACAGTCGTAGCCATCAAACAAACATTCAGCAGAGTCACACTGCGGGTGGCACTGCCCATCCCGGAAGAGAAGCCAACACCGGGAGTGGGACGGGCAGCCCTTCCAGGGGTCCGGGACCCCCAGAGAGCAGTCTCCCCCATCCCAATTTCCTCCAGGGCCGCTGCAGCCAGCGTCACAGGCCCCATCTCCACCTCTGCCCTTGCATCCCTTTGCTCCAGGCCTCTGACACCGGGGCCCTGGGGAGCTGGGAGGGCAGGAGCATCGGAAGCCTGGGGCCCCAAGTCCAGGGATCTCTGAGCAACTGCCATTGTGTAGGCACGGAGAAGGAGGGCCACAGCCGTGAGGAGCCGGAGGGGTCAGGCAGTCAGGGCCCCCGTAGCCACTGAGGCAGGCACAGCGGGGTGGGAAGCCAGGCTTGGGGGAGGGCAGACACAGGCCACCGTGGTGACAGTGATGGAGGCCACAGGAGGGGGCTCTGTGGCTGCAGGTGGGGCCCTCAAAACCCTGTGGAGAGAAGAGAGATATTGGGGGAGGCTCTTTATTATTCTTTCAACCCTCCCCCAGACAAGCAGACTCTCAGTGGGTCTTATAGTCTCATATCTGGAAGGGGCCTCAGAGAACATCAAGTTCATCATTTTATAGATGTTGAAACCATGGTCCATGGTACTTTCACACAAGGACATATTGCACAGTGGTGAGAATGGATGAACCACAGCTATGTGCAACAACCTAGGAGACTAACCACCTAGAGAGTGGTAGTAATTAATATCTTCATCCTTGTACTTATATACTTTATAAGTACTTTTACTTATACTAAAAGGCTTATATAGTTTTCCTTCTCTGGAAGGGGAAGGGGATAGAGGAAGACATAAGCACATGTGAGTTATCGTTTATCAGTTTATGGATGTTATGTTATAAGAATAATACAAAGAAAGCCATGCACAAATCAATGATGTTAGTGTATCATGAACCAAGGCTTACAGTTAACCTGATTTCATGCATCTGAAGTCCATAAACACACACACACACACACACACACACACACACACATACAGGTAAAAGAACTTATCCAAGGTCTCACCCAGCTTGACTTTGGGGTCTTGTCTTAGGCAGTGCCTGTGATTTCTGAAAATTCCATTCATGCTACCACCTGATCCTGCCTTTCCCCCTGAACTGGTTCTGAATCATTTACCACTGTAACATGGGCTAGCTTTCACCAGTAATACACCTCTAGTGCTCCCTGGGCTCCCCTCTAGGATGCCAGTTCAGGCATTCTCACCTTGCATCAGTGTTGGGGGCAACAGAGAAGACAGCTTTGCGGTCACTCACCTGGGGGCAGTGACAGGTGAAACCCAGGGGTGGTCCTACTATAGTCTCACAGGACCCTCCATGGGAGCAGGGCTGGCTCTGACAGGGGTCTGTCTCCACTTCACACCACTGGCCTGTGATGGGGTGGGATCAGGTGTCACACCCTGCTTCTGTCACTGCCTCCTCCCTAGCTCATTCCTGGGAATTAACCCAGCCCTACCTGCTCAGGCAGGGGAATCCTGGGCATAGTCTCTAGGGTGTGGTGTGGAGGCAGGGGGATGGACACAATGACTAGGTTGCCTTGTGGGTGGGGATTGGGAGCTCAGCTGTGCCCCAGATGTGCCTGCACACACCCTCCCAGACCTCACCCGTGTATCCAGGCAGACACTGGCAGTAGAAGGCATTGGCCAGGGAGTGGCAGGCTGCTGTGCCTGTGGGGTGGCAGGGCTGGTCCAGACACTCGTCTACGTCCCCTTCACAGCGCAGCCCCACAAAGCCTGGAGGGCAGGTGCAGTAGAAGCCTCCAGCTTTGGGGGTGCAGGTCCCATGGTTGTGACAGGGCTGGGATTGACAAGCGTTGGATTCCTTCGAGCAGTTCTGTCCACTGTAGCCTGGGGCACACTGCAGGCAAAGAGGGTCAGACAGGGAAGCAGTCATCCCGCCCATCCCAGCGCTACAGGGGACCCAGCTCAAGATCGTCTGTCCAGCCTTCTCCCCACCTTCCAGTTCAAAGCATCATTCAGTTTACCGTCAATCACAGCCCTGTGTAGCCCAGCCCTTCTGTCTCAACTCCATGACACACCGTTGTTCAGTGGCTTGCAACTTAGCCCATCCAGCAGTCCCAAAGCATCTTACTATCCATTGCCACTAAACAATAGCCCTGTTTTTGGTAAGACCTCCTTCCCCCACCACACCTCCACCAGGCTCTGTCATACTTTATCATTTTTTTTTTTAAAGATTTTGTTTCTTTATTTGACACAAACAGCCAGAGAGGGAACACAAGCAGAGGGAGTGGGGGATGGAGAAGCAGCCCCCACCCCCAGCCCCCTACCCCCCGACCCCCTCCAGGGCAAGCAGGGAGTCCAGTGCAGGGCTCAATCCCAGGAACCTGGGATCGTGACCTGAGTTGAAGGTAGACGCTTAACGCTTAATGACTCAGCCACCCAGGCGCCCCTTTGTTGATTAATTTGTAAGCATTTACTGAATGCCTACTTTGTGCCGGGTATTGTTTTAGGCACTAGGAATATGAAGAGAATTAGAACTCCTCCCCACTTCTGTGAAGTTCTCATTCAACCAGAGAGAGAGACAGCATTTATTATATATGGTTTCTATACATAACCTCATAAAACTCTCCCCCAAACCCTGCAGATGTGTTATCTCATTTGATTCTCACTTTACAGAAAAGGCAACTGATTCCTGGAAATGCTGAGTGACTTGCACACGTCACACTGCTAACTGGTGGCAGAGCTGGGATTCAGTGCTAGTCTGTGATGTCCTAACCAGTGCCCTTAAGCATTTGGGGCTTGTTTCATGCCGTTCTGCTAGTGGGAGCAGGGTCATTGATGAGGTTCTGTACCATGGGCTGAGTTCTTGCAAGAGCAAGGAGAGCATGTAAGAACACAGTACCAGCAAGGCTTCCGAAAGGTGGAGAAAGAGGGAGTTACAGAGAATCTGGGGAGTGGCCAGAGGGTTGAGAGGAGCAGGTGAGTGGGGTGTTTTGGGGATGTCTGAGAGAAGGAGTCTCAGGAAAGGGGAGGTAAAGCTGAGTCATGGGTGCAGGGCTGTTCACTACTAATTAGTACATTGCTTTCATGTGTGTTTGAAAATGTTCATAATAAAAAATTAAATAAAAAAGTCAAAGAAGGGCACCTGGGTGGCTCAGTGGGTTAAAGCCTCTGCCTTCAGCTCAGGTCATGATCTCAGGGTCCTGGGATCGAGCCCCACATTGGGCTCTCTGCTCAGCAGGGAGCCTGCTTCCCTCCCTCTCTCTGCCTGCCTCTCTGCCTACTTGTGATCTCTCTCTCTCTGTCAAATAAATAAATAAAATCTTTAAAAAAAAAAAAGTCAAAGAAAATGTTTAGGGGATCTGCATCTTGTCTTTTATTCAAAGTCTGGGGGTTTTTTTGTGTTTTTTTGTTTTTTTTTTTTAAGATTTTATCTATTTATTTGACAGAGATGACACAGCAAGAGAGGGAACACAAGCAGGGGGAGTGGGAGAGGGAGGAACAGGCCATCTGCCAAGCAGGGAGCCTGACACAGGGCTTGATCCCAGGACCCTGAGATCATGACCCAAGCCTGAAGGCAGATACCTAACGACTGAGCCACCCAGGTGCTCCTCTATTTTTTTTTTTTTTTTTTTTTTGCTGTGTGTATGTGTGGCACAGAAGGAGAGGGAGAGAATCTTAGGCAGGTTCCACACCCACCCTGGAGCCCAAAGCAGGGCTGGATTTTATGACCCTGAGATCATGACCTGTGCTGAAATCAAGAGTCAGATGCCTAACCGACTGAGTCACTCAGGCACCCCCAAAGCTGGGAGTTCGGAGTACAGGCATCAGGCTGCTCCGACTTGAATCCCAGCTTTGCCTCTGTTGCTCAGTGACCAGAACCACCAAAGAGAGGCACAAACCCAGTCTGGAGAGAAGTTAGGGAAATTTTCCTGAGGAAGGCACCTCTTGGGCACCATCAATGGAAGAGGGGTGGGGAAGAGCATGGAAGAGCCAGTAAATGGGGTGTGCAGGGAAGCCAGCAGCTGCTATAGCAGAGAGCAGGAGGGTGGGGGTGGGGTGAGATGAGACCCGGGAGGCAGGCCGGTCACCAGGGCCTTGGACTTCACTGTCAAAGAGGTGGGCAGCCACTGAAGGGGTTTAAGTGGGGGAGTGACAGGCCAGCTTAACATTTTCAACAGAGCACCTAGTGGTGGAGTAAAGGCTGAGCCTCTAGGGCAGGGACAGGGAGCCCTAGGTGCCCAGGTAGCCTGCAGCAGAGGCCTGGACGGAGGCAGTGGGACAGAGGGTGAAGGAGGAAGGCCAGAGTTGATAAAGATTTAGGAGGCAAAAGGACATGATTTGGGGGTAGGCTGGCTATGTGGGGTAAAGAAAGGAAAAGCAGATGAATGCATTAGTGCCCTGCCCAGCGGCTTTTCCCGCATGCAGCCCACCCTTGTCTCCCCTCCCCGTTCTCCTCTAGGCCTGCTCACCTGGCAGAGATAGCCGCTGGGCTGGGCTATGCAGGTGGCCCCATGCTGGCAGGGCCTGGACTCACATGGGTCCACCCTGTCCTGGCATATGCTGCCTTGGAATCCGGGAGGGCAGTGGCAGAAGTAGGAGGAGCCTCTGTCGAGGCAGACACCTCCATTCTGGCACAGGGAAGACACTTCTGTGCCTGAGGAGAGAGGCAAACAGGGATGGATGTAGCTAAGTGGGGTGGAAAGTTTCTCAGGGGCCCCAGACCTAGAGCAGAGAGGCTCTTGGGGATCACTGACGTTCCTGGGGGAACTGACATTCCTCCCCCTCCTGGGGGAGGCCACTTGGAGCCTGAGGAGTCAGTAACTTCTGGTGCTGAAAAGGTTATAACATCAAGATCCCCCTCCTGCCTGTTGTGCCAGAATGGGGAGAGATACCACCTGCTAAGCTTTTTAGATCATTATAAGCAACTGTATTCTTAGTTTAAAACAAATCTCAAGGAAGAAAGAACTCAAAGGAAACTTTGGGAGGGGGGTTAACTAATGGGCTAAGTCTGTCCCCTGAATTTGCATCCTCTGATGTTCCCTCACCGTGATTCCCACCCCCTAAGCCCACAGGAGGCTCCTGCTTGAGTTCTGCTCATAGTAAGCCTCATTTGAATGAGGGGTGTGTTCTTTTACAAGGGGGTTGATGTAACATCCAAGTGAGTGGGAAGCAGCCGTTGAGTTGAGTGCAGTGAAGTGTGGTCCACTCTAGGTGAGTTATGATTGGTAATGACAGAGTTGGGTTGCTTTGCAGTGAGCTAGGTCCCGGGGGTCGTGTTAAGCTGGAGTCTTGTTGGCTGGATGGGCTGGTATTGCTTGAGTTGTGTTGAGCATGGGAATAGAAGCTGAGTGGTGTTAGGCTGCCCCAAGGGCGGAGCTGTAGCATCAGTAATAGTGTTTGGTCTGTGTTACTTTGACTCTCAGTTGGTTGTTTTGGACAAATGCTGTGTGTGCATGCCATCAGGGATCAGGTAGAGGGGGACACCCTTACTCTCTTCATCTGCTCCCCCTTGGTCCTTGGGTCAGTACCTTGGCTCAAAGTGGCCTTCTGACAGGACAGTGGCAGGTTGCAGAGAGGGCCGGTCCATCCTTGGAGGCACAAGCACTGGAAGGAGGGCCCAGTCTGGAGGCAGTGAGAATTGTGTGGACAGGGCTTCTGGGCACATAAGTCCATCAGAGTCTGAGGTTTGGGAGGGAGCATGAGTCAGGAGAGAATATCATGTGTTTAGACCCAGAGAAGGTTTTCTGCTAGCTCCTCAAAATCCTTACTTCTCAAACTCTCTCCTGGATGGTCTGGGGCCCAGTGATAGCCCCCCTCCCACCCTGGTTTCCTCTGATACCCACATCCCAGAGCATCCCTGGCATCAGAAATCCTTTCATTTTTTTCTATTCCATGCAAACCTCACTCCACTCCCAGATTCCAGACCCCCTTTCCTGTGGATACCTCTCCCCAGCTCCCTGCTCTGTCTTCTAGTCCCAAAAAACCTTTTCACCAGAGCCCTCCAGCCACCACCCTCCTCAGCAACTTGGCTCAGCACCGCTCACCTGGCAGCTGCCTCCTGTGTAGCCAGGGGAGCAGAGGCAGTGGGGACCCTGGGGGCTATCTTGGCAGGTTGCCCTGTTCCTACAGGGGCTGGAACAGGACAGACACAGGGCACAGTGGGAGAAAGTCCGGGCAATCAAAGGGGAGGGAGTGTGGGATGTGGTGGTGAGATGGGGAACCAGAAAGGGAAGCAGAGTGAAAGGATCTGCGATATGGAATGCGAGACAGCCTGGAGCCCCAGAGGAGATGGAGAGGAAGGGTGGGAAGGCTGAGGGGCCCCCTCCCTTCCTCTTGGGGGTCTTTGCTCACTTGTCTGCGCAGCTGGGACGGGTCCTTTCCTCACAATGTGGACCCTGGAAGCCCGCAGCACAGAGGCAGGAGAAGGTGCCAGGCCTGTTCACACAGGTACCCCCATTGAGGCACGGGGCTGGAGAGAGGAGGCTGTGAGGGTTTGGGTTCCTTGCCCGTAACCTGGCCTGTAGCCTTAGTCACACCACACACAGGACACACACGCCCTCCCTCCTGTCCCCATCAAAACAGCACCCCATCATGGCACCCAGTTAATTTGTTTTCATATGGCACAAACACACCCTGACCGGTTCCTCTATTCTCTTGTGGCCCAGCTGGAGGATGCGGTGGGCACTCACCAGAGGCACAGTGGTCAGTGCTAGTCTGGCAACGCGGCCCAGTGTGGCTCAGAGGGCAGGTGCAGGAATAGCCCCCGGGCCTGGGGCTACAGGAGCCACCATTGAGGCAGGGCCCTGAATGACAAGCTGTCACCTCCTCACTGCAGGTAGGCCCTGAAGGAAGTGAGTGGGGTCTGAGAAAGGGAATCCTCTTCTCTGTTGTCTTCCTCTACTCCCCTCCCCTTCCTTTTCCTCATCCCCATCCCTATTTTCTCCCATCCAACCTTTTGTCTTTTCTTACTGCCTCTTGCACATCACCTGTGTTCCCTGCAGCCCAGACCCCGTTCTCCTGGGCGGTGACCCAGACCCAGAGTCTTGGGACATGTCTCTACTGGCCTTGCCCTTGATTAGAGGGTGGCCAGCCCAGAATGTCTGTGGCTTAGGGAGGGCCTCACCTGTGTAGCCTGGGGGGCAGGTACAGTTGTAGCCAGAAGGCTGGGGCTGACAGGTCCCCCCATGGGCACAGGGCATGGACATGCAGCCCCCTAGCTCTGCTTCACATTCTGGTCCTGTCCAGCCCACGTCACACACACATGAGGATCTGGTCATGAAAAGAAAAGGGAGGGTTTTCTTCTTCTGGTGTTTTTCCCTTCATCCCCTCCCTCAATGGTCAAACCCCTAGGACCTCTTCTTTTTTTTTGCCCTGAGACTCTGGCCTCTTTCTTCAGTGGCTCTCCTCTCAGCATTGCCCCCTTCCATACTATACGTTTCTCCTGTAACTGTTTATTGTCTCTCTTTCCTTATCAGAAGGAAATCTCCATGAGAGCAGAAGTGTTGGGGTGCCTGGGTGGCTCAGTCAGTTAAGCATCGCCTTCAGCTTGGGTCATGATCCCAGGGTTCTGAGATCGAGCCTCTCATTAGGTTCCCTGCCCAGGAGCCTGCTCAGGAGCTCAGGGTCAGGAAGCCTGCTTCTCCCTCTCCCTCTGCTGCTCTCCCTGCTTGTGCTCTCTCTCTCTGTCAAATAAATAAATAAAAATCTTAAAAAAAAAAAAAAAGAACAGACACATTGTCTCTTTTGTTCTGTGCGGTTTCCCTAGTCCCTAGAAAAGTACCCACACATAGTAGATGCTCAGTATTTGTCTAATGTATGATGAATTGGCCCTGGGATCTAATGCTTTTCTTTCTGCTCCGACCCCCTAGCCCCTGGTTCCCCCCATGATTTATGACCTCTGCCCCCATGGGACATCACTCACTGGTCGTGCCCTCAAATTGGCAATGAGCTCAGCACTTTGCCATCTCCTTCCTCTTCCCTCTCGATTATTTCCTGCAGGCTCCCTGCTCACTGGCTGTGCTCTGCCCTCGCTGAGGAGGACAGGGGGACGGCGCAGGGAGGCCTGGAAGGTTACCTGTGGCAGTGCCCATGGTGGCAGCTGCAGTTGCCCTCAATGGGGGTACAGCCGGGACTCCCATCAGGGCATAGGCAGTGGGCCTTGTCCTCCCGATCCTGGCACTTTCTCGTGGGCTGGCACAGGTTGGGGACACATAGGGGAACCTCACAGACATGACCTGCAGTGGGGAGATGAGTCAGGGAGAAAACAGAGTCCCTCCATGTCCTCGATGGGGCCAAAGCCACTTCTTACGTATGACTTGCTCGCATCCCATGAAGCTGTCCTTCAGTGGCTCCCTGTGGCCTCAGGATACAGTCTAACTTCTTCAGAATGACACACAGGCCCCTGTGTGACACGATTTTCCTATAACTGCTGAGCTCCTCAGTTTTGCTCTGTTGCACCCCAAGCTCAGGATGTCCTGTGGTTCCTTAAGTGGGGTGCGTTTTTTTCCCTTCACACCTTTGTGCATGCAGTTACCCACAGCTAAAATATGCAATCACTCTATCATGACAAACTCCTACTCATTCTTCAAAATTTGGCTCAGCCATAACCTCCTCCATGAAGCCCTCTTATCTCTAGTCTGGTTGGCTGGTCCTTTGTGCTCCTATAGAATCCTGTGCAGTCCTCTCCCAGAGCACCTTTGGGCCATAACCAACAAGACTTCTTGGTCTCTCTGCACTAGATTTAAAGCCAGTTGAGGAGAGCAACTCTCTTATTGCGCTTGTGTCTGGCAGAGGAGACAATATGTTTTTGCTAAATAAGCAAATGAATGGCTTCCTGTGGAACCCTAATCATACATGATTCATAATTGGGCCCAGCATGTGCCCTAAGGATGACACCTGCTGTCAGCCCCAGGTTGTGCAGTTGTGCAGGTTGCACATGGAATAACTCCAAGGGGTTCCCGTCTCCTCCTCTTCTCACATCCCAGCCCTTGAATGCCTAGTTGTGACCTCTGCTCCACCCCAAATGGGCTCAGCTATCTTGCCAGTCCTTTCTAATGCCTCCCTGGCTGACCTGTGAAGCCAGAGGGGCAGAGGCAAAAGAAGGCTCCAGGGAGATCCAGGCAGCTGGTTCCAGCAGGGCATGGGCCACTCAGGCACTCGTCCACCTCTGCCTCACAGCGCGGGCCTTCAAAGCCTGTGGCACAGCAGGAGGGTAAGGAACCTGCCCAGAAGTCTGTCCTTTGCCCCACTCTCCCCTCCAGTGTTTGAGCCTTGGTTTACCTGGGAGACACTCGCAATGGAAGGATCCGGGCTGGTCCTGGCACTGCCCCCCATTGGCACAGGGAGAGCTCCCACACTCATTGATGTCCTCCTCACACCGGGATCCGGTGAATCCTGGTGGGGCAGGGAGTGAGTGCGGAGAGATGGCAAAGGTTGTCTTATGTTTTTCTTTTCTTTCCCTCCCTCCCTTCTTTCCTTCCTTCCTTCCTTTTTAGTGATTTTCTCTAGATTCATTAGGCAGTTTGTTACAAATATTTCTGACTGAGCTGTACAGGTATGATTTCATGGATTTAAATAAGAAATTTAGAGTTAATACTTAGAGTCTTCTCTTTACATATATAGAAATAACATTGCTACCAATGGCAATGGAAAGGTTCTTGTTTCAGATGGCTTGGTTTGGGGGTTCGTCTACATGTTTCATTATATAATGAGGCACCAATTTTGGGTCTTCTCAAATACTGATTTGAGTTTGAGAACATAATAGAGAGTAACTTGGTAAGTTCATTCTTCATATAAATAAGCCATAACTGGATATTTGTATCAAGGCTAAGAATATATTGTGTGAAAAGCATAAATGCAAGTCCTGGCCCTTCCCCTCACCAGGAAAGGTGAACCTGGAGGGCTTCCCAGAGAAGACACCTGGGCAGGTGGAGACGACAAGGGAATGATGCTCAGCCACCTGCTATCTGTGTGACTTTGGGCAAGCTACTCGAGCTCTCTAGGTTCCGGTTTCCTCCTCTGTAAAAGGAGAATAATGGAACATACCTTATGGTGTCATTGAAAGGATTAAATGAGGAATGTCTGAAAAGTACACAGTCAAGTGCCTGGCCTGGAGTAAATATTCAAAACATCCATTATCATCAGAGCAGGGAACAGAGGGGTCTGACGAAGCTGGAAGAGGAAGGCCAGGGCTATGTTCCCTGCGTCCAGGGTGAGCAGTGCCAGGACCAGCCTCGGATCCCCATGAGCAGGGAGAGCACACAGAGGACTCTGGAGGGCTAGAAAGGGTAGTTCGGGCGACTTGACAGGACAGAGATGAAGATGGGTGAGTATACAGGGAAGACCTGGGGAATGTAAAAGAGAGTTTGGGCAGCAGAGGAGCTGGAGAAATGGGAGCCTCCTTGGTCAGGCCAGAGTGAGCTTCAAGAGGTTGGGGGTGATCGCAGGGCCTGCACTGTGGTTCAGGGTGGGGCAGAGGGCTGGCGTGGGGTCGGCACTCACCGGGCAGGCATTCACACCGGAAGCCGTTGAGCAGGTTGTGGCAGTCGGCCTGGTTCAGGCACGGAGCAGAGGCACACTCGTCTGTCTCCACCTCACAGAGCTGCCCTTCTAAGCCTGAGGACATGGAGGTGTGGTGTGGGATGAGGCTCAGCCAGGTCAGCCCCACCTGGGCGGCTCACCCCTTCTGCCCAGGAGACCCGGGTTCTAGAACCAGCACGTGTCCCCATCAGGCAGCCCCTCCCAGGGTACGCTCTGCCTGCGGGCTGGGGAGATGAGCCTGCGGTCCTGCTGCTTGGCTGTGTAGCTCTGCCCCCTCCAGATGAGAAAGCTCAGGGAGCGGGGCACCTGCTGGGACCTGTGGGGGCAGCAGGAAGTACCTATTGGGGCCACACTCTGCATAGAAGGTGGGCTTACCCGGCTGGACTAATGAGCCTGGAGGTTCTCAAGGTACAAGTGAGACAAATGGACATCTACTTAGAGGTGCATCAAGCCTCTTGTTCTACCTGAGTGGGCCTCTGTGCCAGGGAGACCAGGAATTTCCAAGGTGGGTATTTGAAGGGCATTTGGGGACTTTGTTGGTTCCATATTTGTCCTGTATCTTTGTGCTTCTCCTGGTATCCACAGTCTCACCCTGAACTGAAACTGGATGAGCCTCCAGTCCTCAGCTGCCTCCCACGTCTCGCCTGGGGAATCTGCTTCTGAAGATCCTCGGCATCTATCCCTGTCCCTTGGATTGCTGGATGGTTTTCTCCACTTTTGACCTTGGATGCTGCTCCGCTGAGAAAGGCTGTTTTGTGTAGTGGTTAAATCTACAGAAGCCCTGGGTTTGAATCCCGGCCCTGACACCTACTAGCTGGACAACTCACTTAACCTCTCTGTGCCTCCGTTTCTTCATTTATAAAATGGGCACAGCAACAATGCTGACCTCATAGGATTGTTGCAAAGATGACAAAAGGCGTGTAAGATGCTCAGGTGGTTCCTGGCATGAAGTAAGCTAGTATTTTCCTGGTTTCATTCAGCTTCCTGGTATTGGCTCTATGTCCCCGGGGAGACTTTTCTCCCCCTCAGAACTAGATTGCAGGTAGGTACAGCCCTGTGGCACTTTTTTTTCTGTTGTTCCAAATCCAAGCGCACAGGCCCTTTGGGATTTAAAGGGCCTCTACAGGGGAGAGTTTCTGTGATTAGGAGGAACATTCTGAGTTGGCATGAGCAGAGGCTGCTGTTCTGCTCTTCCTTGAGCAGCTTCTGTGTACAGTGGACCAGGCTGTGCACTTTACAATGACTATGAAATGAATGCTCTCCCCTCACCCAGACTTGAGCGGTGTGCAAGCTTGCTATCATCTGTGGCAGCCCTTCTCCTAGGAGCCTTGGGTATCCCAGAGCGTTTATCTGGGGTGGGGAGATGAGAAGCATTCTTTGGTAACTGAACCTAGCTAGCCTGGGGCCGTTTGTATTCTGCAGGGGTCATGCCTGGGGGGTTTAGGATTAGTCCCCTGATTCTATACCCAAGGCCCCATGCATCTTGTACCTGGTGGGCAGAGACAGTGGAAGGTGGCGAGCAGGTCCAGGCAGGTGCTGCCGGGGTGGCAGGGCTGGGACAGGCACTCGTTGTGATCAGCCTCGCAGCGGGAGCCCGTGTAGCCAGGGGGACAGAGGCAGTCAAAGGAGCCAGGGGTGTTGAGGCAAGAGCCGCCGTGTTCGCAGGGACTGGGGCCTTGCTGGGCTGGGAGGAGAGAAGAGTCAGGAGTCCGCAGGGGCCCGGGATGGAAGGGCAAGGAGGCCAGACTGCCAGGGAAGGCACGAGGGCCAGTGTCTTTAAGACACAGAAGGACTAAATGGGGTCTGGAGGCTGAGCACTGGTGAGAAGACTATGTAGGGAAGAGATGCCAAATCTGGGCAAAATCAGGAAAAAAGAGATGATTGTATTTTTCACTTGAAAAACAATTTGCAGAGGCTGCTTGGGGGCTCAGAGAGGATCTGATGTGGGCGGGGGTGCCTTACCCATCTGACACTCGTCCAGATCCTGGTGGCAGGTGGGCCCTGAGTAGCCGGGCTGACACAGGCAGAGTGTGGAGCCTGTCAGGGGATTGGTGCTGCACTGGGCTTCCCCGTGGCACGGCTGGCTCAGGCACATGTCCTCCATGTGGCACAGGAGTCCTGGAGGGCAGGGTGGCCGTGAGGCTCTCCGGGGCCTCTCAAAGCCCCCAGCTGCCCTTTTTGTGCCTCTCTCACTTGCCGTCTATACCACCCCCTCCCTGGGCCCGCTGTCACACCTGTGCGTCCGGGTGGGCAGAGGCAGGAGAAGGAGCCCACGCGGTCAATGCAGGTGGATCCTGGGGCACAGGTGGCAGCAATACAGTCATCTAGGTTCTCTTCACAGCCTGGGCCTCCCCAGCCGCTCACACACACGCAGTGGAAGCTGCCAGCCGCGTTCTGGCAGGTACCCCCATTTCTGCAGCGAGGGGAACCAGGAGCCTCACATTCGTCCACGTCTTCAGAGCAATCCCAACCTGCAGGGTCGGGTGGGAAGGGGACAAAAGCTGGAGCTGGGAGCCCTGTGAGGAGGGAAGGCCAGGGGCTGACCACCTGGGTCGCAGGTGCCGTGGACTTGTCTTACATGACTCACCTGTCCAGGCCTCTGGGCAGAGGCAGCTGTAGGTGCCCAGCCCATCCTGACAAGTGCCCCCATTCTGACACTGGTGGCCAGCACAGTCATCTGGGTTCTCCTCACAGCCTGGGCCTGTGAAACCTGACAGGGTCATGAGATTAGCTGAGGGAAGGTGCCCTCCTTACTCAGGGAGAGGGGCTGCGGGTTAGGACACACCTTGGGGGCAGAGGCAGAGATGGAAGGTAGAGTCTCTCCCTGGAAACGGCTGACAGGTGCCCCCATTGGAACAGCTGCTAGAGGGGCAGGGTCCTGGCTGAAGGTCACAGTGTGGATCCTCTCGCCCAGTGGGGCAGAGACACCAGAAAGATCCCAGCGTGTTATGGCAGGAAGTGCCCTTAGGGCAAGGTCCCGGGTCCAGGAAACACTCGTTGATATCGTGTTGGCAGGCGTGGCCCTCGAAGCCGGGTGGGCAGAGGCACTGGATCTGGGGGTGTGTGGCCAGACACACCCCTCCGTTGATGCAGGGGTTGGCCGAGCAGAAGTCCTGAAGCTGACACTGCTCACCTGAGCCAGAGGACAGAGAGGGCTGTCGGTAGCACTACACAAATCCCAGCTCATCTGAGAGAACGCAGCTCTCAGGCTGGCTTCTCTCTGTGGCTGATTTTCATGTTTCTTTCCCTTTCCCCCCATACCCGCTTTGCCCTGCTCCACCACCCCTTGCCATTCTGGAAAATATGACATGTAGTTGTTGGTGGGAGTATGGCCGATTGGCCCTGCCTGAGAAACTCTGGGTCACCTTTCCTTGGTGGGGAGGTGAGAACTCCCAGGAGACTTAGCATTTTGCTGCCCCCCCCCACCCCCGGCTGTGCGCCCTCGGGCAGTTCTCTGGCCTCTCTCCTCTGGATTCCCTAATCTTTGGGTGGGCACAGTGTTCCAGATGATAAGGAGACGCCCCCCTCAGCCGCTGGCACAGGGGCAATGGCCAGGGGGGTGGCTGGCACTGAGCTAAGTCAGCCCCTCCTGAGCATGTCCCCTATCCTCTTCTCAACAACTGTATGTGGACATCAGCAGACAACCAAGGACATAGAGAGCTAGTTCAAGGGCACACACTTCCTTGGTGGTTGGGCTGAGAATGGCTGCCCAGAGCCCCTGCTCGGAGCATGGGGCCTGGCAAGTTAACACTGATGGTGCTTGTCACACAGCCTGGCCTCTCAAAATTACCTGGGCAGTTAAAAAATCTCCATGCCTAGACCCACCCCTGACCCACTAAATCAGCTTCTCTGGGATGTTTAGGGGCTGAGCGTGGCCAAGTGTGAGAAGCCTGGTTTCTAGTCCACCGCTCATAGCGCACTTTCCTACCCCTGTGGCCTCCACTGCCCTGTCTAGTCGTCCAGTCCCCACCATCCTCGTAGGTCAGAGGGGCCTTCCTCTCCAGGGGCTCTCCGCTGTTCTGCACTCCTGACTGCTTCCTCAGGCTAGCACATCCTGCCCCCCGGGGTCCCTCACCTTGCCCCAGGGCTGCACCCCTCTTCCCAGGGTTGACACCCATTCCTCTCTCTGGGCCAGATCCTTTCCACCAGCACATTTTTCCAGGCGCTATCACGGGCTCCCACTTCTCAGAAGAGAGGCCATTCAGATGTCCATCAGGCAGAATCCTGGAGGTTCCCCCTTCCCCCACCTTGTGCTGGGCAAGAACCCTCTAGCTGCTGGGTGGAGGGGCCAGGAGTAGGGTTAGGGCGGTACACTAAGGGGGCTATGGCAGTAGCCATTCACTGACGGGTTTGGAAATATTTCAACATTTTAACCATTGGTACCGCTGGGCTGGTGAAGGTCAGTGTCTGGTAAACGGTCAGCAAGAGTAGCTTCTTGATTCTCACAGCCTCTGTCTTCAGAAGGGCTCCCTGTCGCTCAGACTCCGGTTCTATCTTTCCCAGGCCCTGCTCCTGCCTGTCCCCTCTCCCTCACTCCTGCAGTGCTCACCTGTCCATCCAGGCAGGCAGAAGCACTGTGGGCGGCCTGAGGCCTGGATGTGGCAGCGGCCCATTTTGGAACAGAAGGAAGAACAGGGGTCCTTGAGTTGGGCCTGGCACCTCTGGCCAGTGAAGCCAGAGAGACAGGTGCAGGAGAAGCTGGGGGAGCCTGGGAGGGTGGGAAGCAGGGCTTGGCAGCTGCCCCCATTCTGGCAGAGCTGGGCATCCAGGCAGGGGTCAGGAAACTGGCAGGTCTCACCCAGGAAGCCAGGGGCACATCTGAGTTGGGGGGGGGGAGAAGAAGACTCGTGTCACTGGGCCCTCTTTGCCTTCTCTCCCACCTCCCTCCTTTGCTTTCCTTTCCCTTCAGAGCCTTCACCACCTCCCTTTCTCCTTCCTTCTCAGTCCTCCCTCAGCCCTGCGCTGCCCCCCACCCCACCCCCAGTCTCCCTCTCCCAGGAGGCACACTCACTGGCAGGTCCCTTGTCCCTGAGATAGGTTCAGGCAGGTGCCTCCGTTGGCACAGGGCTCTGGGGAGTCCCCACAGTGCAGCACTAGGGATGGAGATGAGGATGGCTTGGGACTGGGGAGATTTGTGCTCCCTGTTTCCTCCTCCGGCTGCTTTGGAGGGACCTACCTGCACCAGCTCCACACATGTGCCCTCAACCACCACCCCGCTCTGTTCCCGGTCCCCACGTGGTGCTCCTGCCCCAGCCCCTCCCACCCTGCCCCTCCCAACCACAGGCCTCTAGATTCTTTCAGCTCTTAATCCCCGCCCCCTTTCCTGTTTATTCTCCAGCCTCCCAAGTCCAACCTCAGGCTCCATCCCTGGGAAGCAGGACAACAGGGCTCAGGAGGGGGGCCCAAGGGACTCCAGGAAGGTGAATGGTTGAGACGTTGAAGGGATTTCCTCCCGGAAGGGCCCAGCATTGAGCCATCCGGGGGGTGGGGACAGCTGGACCAGGAAAGGGACTCGGTCAGCCCTTGACCTTCCCGTGTCTCCAACTCCTGCTTTCTTGTCGCAGCCTACCCTTAGCAGGTGGTCCGTTTTTTCCCCTCTTCACCTCCTAAATGCGATTGTGAGGGCCTGCTCTCTCCCAGCTCCAAGGCCAGTTGGGTTTTCCCTGGGGGCAGGCACCTTCCCACCCATTCCCTTGATAGTCACCATCTCTGTGACTTGTGCAACTCCAGGGGCAGAGTCCTCCCTCCCTGTGTGAAACACTCCTCCATCCAGTGTCCCCTCAAAGCACGGGGCTTGGCCCTCTGTCCCCAACCCACCGACAGCCTCTTAAAGAAGATGGGTCCCCTCACTTCCCCTGCCCCATGCCTCACCTCTGGTCTTGACGACTGAGTGACACAGCAACAGCAGCAGCAGTGAAGACGGCTGCATTCCAGAGCACCAGCCCAGACCCTGAGCCCCTCGTCGCCCTCTCAGGCAAGGACCTTGAGAGCCCTCACTGTGGCCGGAGCCACCTCCTCTGCTCCCACGGCCCCTTCCTCCTCCTCTGCCTGCTGCAAGCCTCACGTCTGAGCTGTTTCCTGAGTCACACAATGTCCTGGACACCCTAGTGATGGGAGGGGGAGGGGGAGGAACATTGAGGAGGATGAGGGAGGGGCCTTCTGTCCCTGACAACCCCTGGGGAGAGGGGGTAGTGGGACTGTGTGGCTGGAGGGCAGGTGATAGGAGGGGAACACTGGGCTGGGGGTGGTGCTGGGACTGAACCTTATTGTGTGGTCTCCCCTTTCTAGAGATGAGAATGGCAAGGTGTCTGCCCTTTGCCTTGGGAGGGTCAGGACTGGGAAACAGAGGTGTGAGGTGCTGGGACACCTCTTCCAGTTCCGTATCCGTGCTTCTTGGACAATCTGCAACTTTCCATAAGTTGAAACCACTAACCTTGGTGGAGGGAACCCAAGGCATTTTCTTGTCCTTACCTTGGCCCTTGCTGGGGACTTAGTTTTCTCCTTTTGGGGAATAGGCAAGATACTGGGCTGGTTCTGGGGGAAATCTTAGCCCGCCTTTGTTGGAGAATGTGTAAGAACATCATCAACAATAAATGAACATTGTTTATACTAAAATCTGCAGTCTGGATTATCCACAACAAACACTACATTTGGGTAGCTTCCCCTTCCCTCCCTCTACCACAGAGATCCCTGGGATGCAAGGAATGCCATTTTTTTCTTTTAAGATTTTATTTATTTATTTTGAGAGAGAGAGAGTGTGGGGGGGTAGGGGCAGAGAGAAAGGGAGAGAGAGAATCTTAAGCAGACTCTGAGGTGAGTGTGGAGCCCCATGTGGGGTTTAATCTCACGACTCTGAGATCATTACCTGAGTCAAAATCAAGAGTCATACACTCGGGCGCCTGGGTGCCTCAGTGGGTTAAGCCTCTGCCTTCAGCTCAGGTCCCGATCCCAGGATCCTGGGATCGAGCCCCACATCGGGCTCTCTGCTCAGCGGGGAGCCTGCCCCCCGCCCCCGCCTGCCTCTCTGCCTACTTGTGATCTCTCTCTCTGTCAAATAAATAAATAAAATCTTAAAAAAAAAAAAAAAAGTCATACACTCAACTGACTGAGCCACCCAGGCGCCCCAGGAATGCCAGATTTTGAATTCAAAATTGTAGTAAATAAAATGACAAAAGAAAATTCATTGCCTTGACTCATCCTACCTTTGTGAGTCAACCCAGGACAGCTTTGCTGTCAGCCACACACTGAGTTCCTTTAGTAGCACTGAGAACGGATAGTCTGGGTGACAGGAGGTGTCACCCACAGCCATGCACAGCCCCCAGCACTGGGGTGCCCAAGGCTGCAGGCTGGTGTGCCCAGAGTACCTTCCTTTTCTTAAAAACCTTTTTATTTAGAAATCATTTAAAGCTCACAGAGAAAGGGCAAGAATATAATTCTCAAAATTGTATTATTCTCAGAATTATATTACATATTCTGAGAATTATATTCTCAGAAAAACTCAGAATCACCCATCAACATCATGACCACAGTTGCTTAACATTATTTCTCTAAATACAGGATTTTTTTTTTTCCTGAGCCATTTGAGAGTAAGCTGTACCCAAGGTATTTCTTTACTCATAAACACATGGATGTGAATATCTTAAGAACAAGAACATGTTTTACATAACCACAGTACAACTATCAAAATCAGGAAACTTAAGTTGATACAATGCTACAATCTCCTGTCCATATCCCAAACTTGCCAACTGCCCCATAATGTCCTCAGTAATGAATTTTTTTCTTGGTTCAGGATCATGACTTGCATTTAGTTGTCATGTCCTTTCCGCATCCTTTAATATGGGCACAATTCCTTGCCTTTCATTATATTAACATTTTGAAGAAGACAGGTCAGTTATTTTGTAGACTATTCCTAAATTTAGGTATGTCTGTTGTTTCTTCAGTTTACACACTTGCGGCCAGGAATACCACCGAAGTGAGGCTGTGTCCTCAGTGCAGCCCACTGGAAGACACATGGGCTAACATCAGTCTTAATGGTCGGCCAGTATCCCACTGTTTGATGACCCCTAGTTCACTGAAACCACTTTACCATTGTGGGGGCATTTAGGTGGATCTCAAACCTTAGAAATCCTATATGCTAAAAAAAATACCATATGCTGCAATAAAGATTCTTGAACATATTTGCATGGTTGTCTAAATTATTTCCTTAGGCTGAATTCCTGGAAGTGAAACCACTGATTCAAAGGGTCAAAGGACAGACTTATTTCACAAGATTTTGGTATCTAAGTGTTACCGAGCCAGTCTCCAGAAAGCAGACAGGACTGCACGTGGACAAGTAGTGTCTACACATGCCCTTAGTGTTTCCAGCCCTGGGGATCCAAATACTTACCACTCTGCCAGGTGAAATGGTATCTCATTGTTATTTTAAATTGCGCTTTGTTGCAGGGCTAAAATTGTTTTCTTCTGTTGAGTGACTATTCTTGTTTTTTCATGAGTTTCCTGTCCACGTTTCTGTCCTATTCATGTCATTGTCACTTTCCTATCATCTTTCTTAATTGGTGGCAGTGTGGGGATGGAGTCCTGGGCAGAAAAAACCTAGTGTGAAAAGTCCCTGCTTTTGCCACCTTCTGGTCTGCTGACTGGTGGGCAGGGGTGGGATTTGGTGTTTGTGAGAAGGGGAAGGAAAATAAGGACACTAGGTTCCTCATGGAACTATGAAGACCTGAGTGGAAAAAAATGAAACTCTCCATTTCTTCCATGTTCCTGACCCTACCCTTTTTATGAGAAAGGAGGCTGGGGGACTAGGCTGCAGCTTGAGAGAAGAGGAAATGGTAACAGGGACAGGGATAGTGGAAGGGGAAGCGGGGGGCCCGACAGGGCAGAACCTGAGTTTAAAGACAGTGTTCAGCAAGGTGCACGGCCCACTTCTTGCCTTATCCCTGCCTAAGGAAGGTAGTATGCACCTGCTCAAGGTATTATGAGCTGTGCTTGGGTCCCAGACACTCTCCTGACCTCTAGGATCTCATGGGCCAAAAGAGGATTGATGCTTCCTTAAGAGCTTGTTTCTCCATCCCAGAAGACCAAGAAAGTTCTTTCTGGTATAAAATGACCTCATTCCTTACAACAGCCCATCAAATAGAGGTTTGTTTTACACAACTGACTTTTCTTACATCGTATCTCTCAGAAGAGGATAAGCTTGCCTATCATTCGCACTTTAGTCCTACAGACTTTTGGTCTTAAGAGGATCCATCTCTAAGCTGGGCCTTGATAACGGGACCAAACACAGGAGAGATAATAGTTCACGGTAGATGTAGAAATACGCAAGTGTCCCACCCTGAGAGGTTACTTGTGAATATATAGTTCAGGAGACTTGGAGCTGCTCTTGTTTCCTCAGTCTCCCCTCTGCTTCCCTGTTGGTGGTGTCTCACCTTCCCAGCTTCTTACCACTATAGCGTCCATTGTGTGATCTCTTGGACCTCTTCTGTTTTTCATCTGTCCCTAGGTGATCTCATCTACTCTCATGCTCCTACCAGATTTAAATATCACCTATGAAGATTATCTTTGTGTTGAAAACTTCCAAATTTGTTTTTCTAGATCAGACCACTCCCTTGAACCTAAACATGTACTTCCTGTGTCTCATGAGTGCCTCAACCTGGTCATGTCCAGAACTGACGTGATCTGCTCCTTTAAACCTTCTCCTCCCTCCCAGTGGACTTGGGCTTTGCCATCCTTTCCTTTCACTTGTTCAGATATTGTTGACTCCTCTCTCTCATACTCTACATCCACTCTGTCTTAAATCCTACTGGCTTACCACTTCTCATCTCTTCTCATCCCACTGGTAGCACTCCAGTCCAAGCCACCGTCATCTCTTGCATCTCCTGACTTGCCCCGCTTGCTGCTGTCAGTGCTTCCTTGGTAATTTCTCCATGCAGTAACCACAGTGAGTCTGTTAAAATACGAGTCAGACCATGTCACTGTTCTGCTCAAAACTCTTCCATCACTCCTGCACTCAGAGTAAAGCCAAATTTCTTACGGGGCAGGCAAGGGCCTACATATTGACTCCTTCCCTGTCCTGACTTGTTTACCTCTCTGACCTCATCTTCCTGTCCACTGTGCCACATTGGCCTCCTAACTGTTCTTTAAACAGGCATATTCATGCCTTAGGGCCTTTGTACTTGTTCTTCCTACTGCCCGGACTGCTTTCTTTCCCAGCTATCTGTATGGCTTGCTCCCTCAGCTCAAAAGTCCTCTTAATTCATAGGGAAATATGAAGAACTTAGGATAGCCAAAATGATTCTAAAGAAGAACAACAAAGTGGAAGATTTACACTACCCAATTTCACAAGTTACTGTAAAGTTATGGTAATCAAGGCAGTGTGGTATTGGCAAAAGTTTAGACATAAAACTCAATGCAATAGAATTGATTTATGGTCAGTAGATTGTAAACAAAGGTGCAGAAACAATTCAGAGGGAGAAAGAAAAGTCTTTTCTCCAAATGGTACTGGGACAATGGTTCTCTACATGCAAAAAGAGTGAATTTGGACACTTACTTCACACGATACATAAGATTTAACTCAAAATCAATCATAGACCTAAATGTAGGAGTTAAAACAATAAAACTGTTAGAAGAAACCCTAAGAGCAAATATCATGATCTTGGATTAGGCAGTGGTTTCAACATGATACCGAATGCACAAGCAACAAATTAAAATTTTGACAAATTAGAATTTATCAAAATTAAAAATTTTTGTGCTCCATAAAGCACGTCAAGAAAATGAAAAGATAAGCAACAGAATGGGAGCAAATATTTGCAAATCATATATCAGATAAGGAATTTGTATCCAAAATATAAAGAATTTTTTTTAATTAATTAATTAATTTTAATAAACATATAATGTATTTTTATCCCCAGGGGTACAGGTCTGTGAATCGCTAGGTTTACACATTTCACAACATTCATCATAGCATATACCCTCCCCAATGTCCATATCCCCACCACCCTCTCCCGTCCCCCCTTCCCCCAGCAACCCTCAGTCTGTTTTTTGAGATTGAGTCTTTTATGGTTTGTCTCCCTCCCAATCCCATCTTCTTTCATTTTTTCTTTTCCTACCTCCCCCCAAACCCCCCACATTGCATCTCCACTTCCTCATATCAAAGAGATCATATGATAGTTGTTTTTCTCTGATTGACTTATTTCGCTAAGCATAATACCCTCTAGTTCCATCCACGTTGTCACAAATGGCAAGATTTCATGTCTTTTGATGGCTGCATAGTATTCCATTGTGTATATATACCACTTCTTCTTTATCCATTCATCTGTTGATGGACATCTAGGTTCTTTCCACAGTTTGGCTATTGTGGACATTGCTGCTGTAAACATTCGGGTGCACGTGCCCCTTCGGAGCACCACGTTTGTATCTTTAGGACATATACCCAGTAGTGCAATTGCTGGGTCATAGGGTAGCTCTATTTTCAGTTTTTTGAGGAACCTCCACACTGTTTTCCAGAGTGGTTGCACCAGCTTGCATTCCCACCAACAGTGTAGGAGGGTTCCCCTTTCTCCACATCCTCGCCAGCATCTATTATTTCTTGACTTGTTAATTTTAGCCATTCTGACTGGTGTGAGGTGGTATCTCATTGTGGTTTTCATTTGTATTTCCCTGATGCCGAGTGATGTGGAACATTTTTTCATGTGTCTGTTGGCCATCTGGATGTCTTCTTTGCAGAAATGTCTGTTCATGTCCTCTGCCCATTTCTTGATTGGATTATTTGTTCTTTGGGTGTTGAGTTTGCTAAGCTCTTTATAGATTTTGGATACTAGCCCTTAATCTGATATGTCGTTTGCAAATATCTTCTCCTATTCTGTCAGTTGTCTTTTGGTTTTGTTAACTGTTTCCTTTGCTGTGCAAAAGCTTTTGATCTTGATGAAATCCCAATAGCTCATTTTTGCCCTTGCTTCCCTTGCCTTTGGCGATGTTCCTAGGAAGAAGTTGCTGTGGTTGAGGTCAAAGAGGTTGCTGCCTGTGTTCTCCTCAAGGATTTTGATGGATTCCTTTCTCACATTGAGGTCCTTCATCCATTTTGAGTCTATTTTCGTGTGTGGTGTAAGGAAATAGTCCAATTTGATTTTTCTGCATGTGGCTGTCCAATTTTCCAAGCACCATTTGTTGAAGAGGCTGTCTTTTTTCCATTGGACATTCCTTCCTGCTTTGTCGAAGATTAGTTGACCATAGAGTTGAGGGTCTATTTCTGGGCTCTCTATTCTGTTCCATTGATCTATATGTCTGTTTTTGTGCCAGTACCATACTGTCTTGATGATGACAGCTTTGTAATAGAGCTTGAAGTCTGGAATGGTGATGCCACTGACTTTGGCTTTCTTTTTCAATATTCCTTTGGCTATTCGAGGCCTTTTCTGGTTCCATATAAATTTTAGGATTATTTGTTCTATTTCTTTAAAAAAAATGGATGGGATTTTGATAGGGATTGCATTAAATGTGTAGATTGCTTTAGGTAGAATAGACATTTTCACAATATTTGTTCTTCCAATCCATGAGCATGGAACATTTCTCCATTTCTTTGTGTCTTCCTCAATTTCTTTCACGAGTACTTTGTACTTTCATGAGTACTTTTCTGAGTATAGATTCTTTGCCTCTTTGGTTAGATTTATTCCTAGGTATCTTATGGTTTTGGGTGCGATTGTAAATGGGACAGACTCCTCAATTTCTCTTTCTTCTGTCTTGTTGTTAGTGTAAAGAAATGCGACTGATTTCTGTGCATTGACTTTATATCCTGACACTTTACTGAATTCCTGTACAAGTTGTAGCAGTTTTGGAGTGGAGCCTTTTGGGTTTTCCCCATATAGTATCATATCATCTGCAAAGAGTGATAGTTTGACTTCTTCTTTGCCAATTTGGATGCCTTTAATTTCTTTTTGTTGTCTGATTGCTGAGGCTAGGACTTCTAGTACTATGTTGAACAGCACTGGTGATAATGGACATCCCTGCTGTGTTCCTGACCTTAGCGGAAAAGCTTTCAGTTTTTCTCCATTGAGAATGATATTTGCAGTGGGATTTTCATAGATGGCTTTGATAATATTGAGGTATGTGCCCTCTATCCCTACACTTTGAAGAGTTTTAATCAGGAAGGGATGCTGCACTTTGTCAAATGCTTTTTTCAGTATCTATTGAGAGTATCATATGGTTCTTATTCTTTCTTTTATTAATGTATTGTATCACATTGTTGGATTTGCGGATGTTGAACCAACCTTGTAGCCCTGGAATAAATCCCACTTGGTCGTGGTGAATAATCCTTTTAATGTACTGTGGGATCCTATTGGCCAGTATTTTGGTGAGAATTTTCGCATCTGTGTTCATCAAGGATATTGGTCTGTAATTCTCTTTTTTGATGGGATCCTTGTCTGGTTTTGGGATCAAGGTGATGCTGGCCTTATAAAATGAGTTTGGAAGTTTTCCTTCCATTTCTATTTTTTTTAAAAGATTTTATTTATTTATTTGACAGACAGAGATCACAAGTAGGCAGAGAGGCAGGCAGAAAGAAAGGAGGAAGCAGGCTCCCTGCTGAGCAGAGAGCCCGATGTGGGGCTTGATCCCAGAACCCTGGGATCATGACCCAAGCCGAAAGCAGAGGCTTTAACCACTGAGCCACCCAGGCGCCCCTCTTCCATTTCTATTTTTTTGAAACAGTTTCAGGAGAATAGGCATTAATTCTTCCTTAAATGTTTGGTAGAATTCCCCTGGGAAGCCCTCTGGTCCTGGACTTTTGTTTGTTTGGAGATTTTTGATGACTGTTTCGATCTCCTTACTGGTTATGGGTCTGCTCAGGTTTTCTATTTCTTCCTGGTTCAATTGTGGTAGTTTATATGTCTCTAGAAATGTAGCCATTTCTTCCATATTGTCGAATTTGTTGGTGTAGAGTTGCTCATAGTATGTTCTTATAATTGTTTGTATTTCTTTGGTGTTGTTTGTGATCTCTCCTCTTTCATTCATGATTTTATTTATTTATTTGCATCCTTTCTCTTTTCTTTTTGATAAGTCTGGCCAGGGGTTTGTCAATTTTATTAATTCTTTCAAAGAACCAGCTCCTAGTTTCATTGATTTGTTCTATTGTTTTTTTAGTTTCTATTTCATTGATTTCTGCTCTGATCTTTATGATTTCTCTTCTACTGCTGGGTTTAGGCTTTCTTTGTTGTTCTCTCTCCAGCTCCTTTAGGTGTAGGGTTAGGTTGTGTATTTGAGACATTTCTTGTTTCTTGAGAAAGGCTTGTACTGCTATATATTTTCCTCTCAGGACTGCCTTTGTTGTGTCCCACAGATTTTGAACCATTGTGTTTTCATTATTATTTGTTTCCATGAATTTTTTCAATTCTTCTTTTTTTTTTAAATTTTTTTATTTTAACAATTCTTCTTTAATTTCCTGGTTGACCCATTCATTTTTTAGAAGGATGCTGTTTAGTCTCCATGTATTTGAGTTCTTTCCAAATTCCCTCTTGTGATTAAGTTCTAGCTTCAGAGCATTGTGGTCTGTAAACATGCAGGGAATGATCCCAATCTTTTGATACCGGTTGAGACCTGATTTATGACCCAGGATGTGGTCTATTCTGGAGAATGTTCCATGTGCACTAGAGAAGAATGTATATTCTGTTGCTTTGGGATGGAATGTTCTGAAGAGATCTGTGATGTCCATCTGGCCCAGTGTGTCATTTAAGGCCTTTATTTCCTTGTTGATCTTTTGCTTAGATGATCTGTCCATTTCAGTGAGGGGAGTGTTAAAGTCCCCTGCTATTATTGTATTACCATCGATGTATTTCTTTGATTTTGTTATTAATTGGTTTATATAGTTGGCTGCTCCCATGTTAGGGGCATAGATATTTAAGATTGTTAGGTCTTCTTGTTGGACAGACCCTTTGAGTATGATATAGTGTCCTTCCTCATCTCTTATTATAGTCTTTGGCTTAAAATCTAATTGATCTGATATAAGGATTGCCACCCCAGCTTTCTTCTGATGTCCATTAGCATGGTACATTGTTTTCCACCCCCTCACTTTAAATCTGGAGGTGTCTTCGGGTCTAAAATGAGTTTCTTGTAGGCAGCATATTGATGGGTTTTGTTTTATCCATTCTGATATCCTGTGTCTTTTGATTGGGGCATTTAGCCCATTAACATTCAGGGTAACTATTGAGAGATATGAATTTAGTGCCATTGTATTGCCTGTAAGGTGACTGTTACTGTCTATTGTCTCTGATTCTTTCTGATCTACTACTTTTAGGGTCTCTCTTTGCTTAGAGGACCCCTTTCAATATTTCCTGTAGAGCTGGTTTGGTGTTTGCAAATTCTTTCAGCTTTTGTTTGTCCTGGAAGCTATTTATCTCTCCTTCTATTTTCAATGATAGCCTAGCTGGATATAGTATTCTTGGCTGCATGTTTTTCTCATTTAGTGCTCTGAATATATCATGCCAGTTCTTTCTGGCCTGCCAGGTCTCTGTGGATAGGTCCGCTGCCAATCTAATATTTTTACCCTTGTATGTTACAGACTTCTTTTCCGGGGCTGCTTTCAGGATTTTCTCTTTGTCGCTAAGACTTGTAAATTTTACTATCAGGTGACAAGGTGTGGATCTATTTTTATTGATTTTGAGGGGTGTTCTTAGCATCTCCTGAATTTTGATGTTTGTTCCCTTTGCCATATTAGGGAAATTCTCTCCAATAATTCTCTCCAATATACCTTCTGCTCCCCTCTCTCTTTCTTCTTCTTCTGGAATCCCAATGATTCTAATGTTGTGTCATCTTATGGTGTCGCTTATCTCTCGAATTCTCTCCTCGTGGTCCAGTATTTGCTTGTTTCTCATTTGCTCAGCTTCTTTATTCTCTGTCATTTGGTCTTCTATGTCACTAATTCTTTCTTCTGCCTCATTTATCCTAGCAGTAAGAGCTTCCATTTTTGGTTGCACCTCATTAATAGCTTTTTTAATTTCAACTTGGTTAGATTTTAGTTCTTTTATTTCTCCAGAAAGGGCTTTTATCTCTCCGGAGAGGGTTTCTCTAATATCTTCTATGTCTTTTTCGAGTCTGGCTAGAGCCTTGAGAATCGACATTCTGAACTCTAGATCTGTCATATTACCAATGTCCGTATTGATTAGGTTCCCAGCCTTTGGTACTGCCTCTTGTTCTTTTTTTTTGTGGTGAGTTTTTCCGCCTTGTCATTTTGTCCAGATAAGATTTGCTTTCTCCTCCTCTGGAATTCCGCTGTTCTTGGTGAATGAAGTTGGTCTTGGCTGGGTTTCTTGTTGATCTTCTGGGGGAGGGGCCTGTTGTAGTGATTCTCAAGTGTCTTTTTCCAGAATATAAAGAATTTATAACTCAATCATGAGAATTAGAAAATGGGCAAAATATTTGAATAGGCATATCACCAAAGATATACCAATGGCCAACAAATACATGGAAATAAACTCTTTGGAATTCACTCAACTTGTTGGATCCATAGGTTTGTATCTTTTGCCAAATTTGGGAACTTTCAGCCATTATTTCTTTGAATATATTTTCCTGCTATAACTTTTCTCTCCTCTCTTTCTGTTACTCTGATGACATGAAAGATCTTTTATTATAGTCCTATACATCTCTGAAACTCTGCTTTTTTTTTTTTTTTAAGTCTATTTTCTGTTTGTTGTCAAGATTGAGTAATTTCTATTTTTCTGTCTTTAAGTTCACTGAATCTTTCTTCTGCTGTTTCTTCGGTTAAGCCAATCCACTAAGTTTAGAATTTTGATTATGGTATTTTTAAGTTTGTAAATTTCTGTTTGGTTCTTCTTTATCTCCTCTTCCTCCTCCTCCTCCTCTTCTTTTGCTGAGACTGTTTATTTCTTCATTTGTTTCAAGAGAGGTCATAAATCTTTTTTGAGGCGTTTTTAATTCTTACTTTAAAATACTTGCCTTCTTGGGGCACCTTGGGTGGCTCAGTGGTTTAAGCCTCTGCCTTCGGCTCTGGTCATGATCTCAGGGTCCTGGAATCGAACCCCGCATCGGGTTCTCTGCTGGGCGGGGAGCCTGCTTCCCCTCATCTCTCTGCCTGCTGCTCAGCCAACTTGTGATCTCTCTCTCTCTCTTTCACATAAATAAATAAAATCTTTTAAAAAAAGTGTATGCAAAAACCTCAAAATTAAAAAAAAATAAAAAAAAATACTTGTCTTCTTTAAAATATGTGTCAGATAATTCCAAGATCAAGGTCATCTTGAGTGTTGATTGTCTTTTCTTACCCAATTTGAGATTTTCCTGGTTCTTGCTATGATAAGAGATTTTTAATTGTATCCTGGGTGTTTTAGATATCATGTTATAAGACTCTGGATTTTAGTTAAATCTATTTTAACAGGTATCTTCTGACACTGTGCTGGTAAGGCAAAGATGTGCCTCCTCATTACTGTTAGATGGGCAAAGTCCAGGTTCCTCACTTGGCCTCTGTTGACACTTGTGGGGGGCATGTTAATACTGCTAGGTGGGGTTGGGCATTTGGGTTCCCCATGAAACCTCTGCTGACACACCCTGACTGGGAGTGTGAAGCACCTTTTTACTGCTCTGACTAGGTTTTCAGTGACACTGTGATGGAAGGGGACTTGTTACCAGCAGCAGGGCTGGAAGTCGCAGCTTCCCACTTGGCCTTCTTTGACACCAATGCCAGCTGTAGGGAGGAGCACCTTGTGGGTAAATGTGAGTGTCTAGGCTCCCCATTTAACCTTTGCTAGCAGGTTTTTTTTCTTTTTCTCCCCGTAATATTTGGGCTGGAGTATAGCCATTATTGTCTAAAAGCTTTCTGTCTAGCTAGGCTGTCCCTTTCTTGGCTCTTCGACTAGAGACTTTTGGGCCTGTGCGTGTGTGTGTATATGCCCATTAAGAGTTTCTTGGTTCTGGCTTTTCTAGCACCCAGTCTCATGTGTACGAAGCAAAAAGAAAACCTAGGGAACTCATCATATTGTTATTTCAGTCTTGAGATTCCTAGCCAGTCTGTCTTCTCTCCATCTTTCAGAGTCTTCTTTTTTTTTTAATAGTTTTTTTTGTAAAGATTATTTATTTATTTATTTGACACAGAGAGGGAGAGAGATCACAAGTAGGCAGAGAGGCAGGCAGAGAGAGAGGAAGGGAAGCCGACGCCCTGCTGAGCAGAGAGCCCAATGCGGGGCTCGATCCCAGGACCCTGGGATTATGACCTGAGCCGAAGGCAGAGGCTTTAACCCACTGAGCCACCCAAGTGCCCCACATCATAAGTTTTTGATGTAGTGTTCCATGATTCATTGGTTGTGTATAACACCCAATGCTCCCCGTAATCTGTGCCCTACACTTTATTTTTTAGAACAGTTTTAGTTTTAGAAAATTGAGAAGATGGTATATTCCATGTATCCTGCACTAGGTGCTTCCTACTACTAACCTTTTTTTTTTTTTTTTTTTTTTTTAAAGAGAAAAGAGAGCCCTGGAGTGAGTGGGGGTGGGGATGAGGTGGGGGTGAGGGGGCAAATGGAGAGGGAGAGAGAGAATCCCAAGCAGGCTCCTCACTCAGTGTAGAGCTGGACAGGGGACTTAATCTCACCACCCTGGGATTGTGATCTGAGCCGAAATCAAGAGTCATACACTTAACAAACTGAGCCACCCAGGTGACTCCCTGTTACTAACATTTTATGTGAATATAGTACATTTCTTCTAATTAACGAATCAATATTGATAAATTATCATTAAAGTTCATTATTTCTTTGGACTTACTCAGTGTTTATCTAATGTTCTTTACCTGTGCCAGGTTACCATCCAAGATACCATATTACATGTATTTGTCATGTATTCTTGGTCTTTCTTGGCTGTGATGTTTTCTCAAACTTTTCTTGTTTTTGATGATCTTGACAATTTTTAATCAGGTATTTTGTCAGATTCTCTTCTTTTGGAATTTGTTTGGTGTTTTTCTCATGGTTAGGCTGAGAGCTTAAGTGTCTTTTAATCTTTCAGGACTTTTCTTGTCATTTATTTGTTGAGGAAATGGTTTGTTTCCTATAGAATTTTCTATATTCTAAATTTTGCTAATTGCATGCTGTGTCATTTTTCATGTAAACTGGTAGTTACATTTAAAGACCTGATATGATTCAGGATTTTTTTTTTTTTGGCAAGGATGTGTCATAGATAGTGTTGGGCGGTACTTTCCATCAGGAGACATATAATTCTAACTGGCAGCCATTGATGAACATTGTCTAGACCCATTATTTTACAGGGGCTGTAAAGTGGTGATATTCTAGTTCTATCACTCTGTCCTTGTTTATTTCATTCATACAAAGAAATACTTACTATTTCAGCACAATTTATTTAGGAAAGGCAGATTGATACCTTTCTTTACTGTTTATTTTCTCATTTTCAGAACAGAGTTAATTCTTTAGTATCCTCTAAAAGTAACCCAGGAATTTTTATTTAGTATAACTATGAATAAAGACATTTTAATATATTTTAATCTCTTGCAGTGAATCCTTTTATTGATGCTCAGATTGTTCCATATTTGGCCAGTGTGAGTCTCAAGTTGACAAGATTCTAGTGTCTCTGATGGCCTCCTTGCCATCAGGGTCATCTCTTACATATAGCTCTTTTTAGTGAAAATGGTACTAAGAGACCTCAGTTTAGGTGCTAGGGAAGGTTATTACTTATTTATTTTTTAAGATAGGAAGTACACCATATTAGCTTGCTGGTGGGTGTGATCTTTTGCATTGCAGAAGAGGGAGGGTTGCTGGAGGAATGTCCTTGAGTAGATGAGAGGGCCCAGGCTACTGTGCTACTGTGCTCCGGTGGAGGAGTTGGTTATCAGTTGAAGGTGAAGAGGAGGGAGGGTGTGTGATTAAGAAGAAAATGTGAAATAATTGCCTTGAAAGTTTGTGTGAGTAACCAGGAAAATGCTGGGTCTTCTTATCAGCCAACTTGAAGGGTGTGATTATAAATATTCTGTAAGCATGTTTGAATAGTTCTATCCAATCACTTGGCTGCTTGGATGCAGGCATGGAGTAGGTGGGAAGTTGAATTTAGGCAGAGCTGGATTTTTTCCAGGCTGGTATGATGGAGACAGTGAGGAAAATAGAAATTGAGCATGCAAGGTAGTTATAACAATGGGTCACGAAATTTAAGTGGGATATTGTTGAAATGGGGCAGAATCTGTTACTGTTAGGGTTAAAGGGGCTGGAAGTCTGGGAAGAGGAAAAATTGTGGGGGGGCGGGCAGGGGAGACAGTGACTTGCAAGGACAGGAGGTGCTGAGCACAGTGTGGGATACTTAAAATTCATTCAGTATTTCCTAATGACCTCCCTTCAGCTTCAGAGAAGCCTTTCCATTTCCTGGGTCCTGGGGTTTTGTGAACCAGGCTTATTGCCTTCCTTGTAGGGACTGCTTCCCTCCACATCCATCTCCCGCTGCCCTGGCCCTCTCCCCACAAAGGACCATTAAGGGTTCTTGGACATTCTGGAGAATTCATCACATGGAGTGTGATGTTCATGGAAGATATAGATAATGGCCCTTGGGACTTTTAGACAGTGGCTCTGAAGATGACCCTGATGATGCTGACATCCTTTCATAATGTCAGAGCCCGTGGTAGTTCCTTCTGGAAAGCTTGACCTGGGAGGAGGTGGTGGGCTAAGGAAATGGCCACTGCTCCAGGGCTGGGATTCAGAAGGGGCTGAGAGTGGCTCCTGCCACAACACAGGGTGTGTTCTTACTAAGTCAGTGAGCTGTGTCTGCACTCCCACCCCCCTTTCACCTGCACACAACCGGCCCTGGGCCTGTAAGAGCCTATTTAGCCAGAGCGGACCCACCTGGGTTGAACAGCCATTTTTTTTTTTTTGTTTATGCAGTAAAACTTAAATTGATCCTGTCCCCCCCAGGGGAACTTCTTTAAAAGCAAGTCCGGGAAACCAGTCCCAGGTAACAGCCTAAATACAAGGGTGGGTCAGGTCAGGTGGAGACATTCAATCAGTGGGGGCGCATACTGTCTCCTAGCTACCAAGGTGATAGGCTGGTTCAAATGTCTACTAGGGTAAATTGTAATTCAATTGGTCACCTAGCATGACTGTGCAGCTTTCTCTGTGTGTTACAATTTCATTGGCCACCTGTGTGTGGCCAGGCCCAACCACATGGCCTTTGCTCTATAAAAGTTAGTCTGGAAAGCAGGGAGTGGTCATCCTCTCTGTAAGGGGCGGCCCCGACCGGTCTGTTTGATGGTTGGTCTGATTCTTGATGCTTGGTGTGAAATAAAGCTTTGCTTGACCTTCAGTTTGTATCAGTCTCACTCCTTTGACCATGGACCCATTATTGGGGGACCCAACAGGCCCTCAGATCTTGGCTGGGGAGGCCAGGAGCTGGTGAGGGTCAGTGAGTGGGTGCTGAATGAGGAGCATGGAGATGGACAGGAAGATACATGGGTACTTGGCCAGTGTCAGAAACTGTCCTAGAAGACCTTAAACTGGGAGGTGCAGCATTATGGGTTATCCTTTTCCCAGAAAGATCAACAATTAAACCATGAAAATAGACTAAAATTTTTACTAGACATAGATGATCAAGGACTGATTCAAAAAGTCCTCCTTTTTTTTTTTTTTTTTTTTTTTAAGTAGGCTCCATACTGGTCATGGAGCCCAATGCAGGGCTTGAACTCATGATGCTGAGATCAAGACCTGAGCTGAGATCAAGAGTTGGACACTTAACAACTTGAGCCACCCAGGCACCCACCCCCACCCCAAATCCTCCATTTTAAGTTTAGAAACTATTGCATAAACAGGCCAAAGTTAAAGACAGCACAATGAATTATTTATTTATTTATTCCTGAAGAGAAAAGCAGTCTTGTATTGGGGTCTCCTGTGAGGAGCAAATCTATTAAAATACAGAGGAAATTTAAGTCCAAAAATTCCTAAGTATAAGAATGATTGATAGGATAAGTAATAGAAACAAAATAACTGGTCCATCTTTAGTAAATGTCCCCAAGTTCAAAGCCCCAGGGACCCACAGGGTTTGGGAGTCTAGTTTCTCCTTTTTTCCTGCCTGTCTTGCCAAAGTTCACAGAACACTTGCTGGGGAGAGAGGACCCTTAGATGTGTTTTCAGGGGGAAGTGTAGTGCTTTGGCAGTGGTAGAAGAAAGCCCTTAGGCAAGGGTCCTGAAGGGGGAGTGGCTGGGTGGGCAGGGAGTGGGATGGCAGAAGGTAGGATGGGGAGGGGCGGAGTTAGGGAGGTAATAAGGGTGGAGTATGACACTGGGTGGGGGCAGCAGATATTTGGCTGGGGTTTTTACGGCCTATCCCAGGGACTGTTTAGGGGTGGATGAAGGGGCAGACTCAGTGGAGATGCAGAGGGTCCCAAGATGCATGATGTGGGAGTGAGGAGGTCAGTGTGCTGTGAAAGTAGCTAGTAGCCCTTTCTGGGCTGCTCTGCTCTTCTCACAACCCACCCTCCCTGCGTGTTTGGGACAGGAGGTAAATTCTCCAGTCCATGGTCTGTGTTGATGGCAAAGCTGGGAGTGACTCTCCTGGATCCTGGGCTCCAGCCTGGCACAGTCATGGGGCAAGGCCTGCCTAGCCTTGGTTAGTTCTGGAACTAACCTAGCTTTAGGTGTTGGAGGATCTCTCTGTACTAAAGGATCTTGGCCTCCCACGCTCTGCCCTCTAGAGGTTCCGAACCTACATGGGAGATGGAGACAGTTATAACAAGTAGAACTGTGGATGTGAAGGGAAGGGGTGTGAACATTCCTTGTGGAAGCTCTGGGAGAAGCCAACTATTCTCCATGCCCTCAGCTCTAACCACCATCAATGGCCTTGTAGCCAAACAATGGATGGTTCCAGCCCAGAACTTTCCATGGGCTCAAGACCCACATGTTCAACTGTGTCTTCCACTCCCCACCAAGATGTCTAACAGGAAAGTCAACAGAAATATGTCTACCTCCAAACTCACGATTCCCCTCCCTGCAATGAAGTGCTCTGGGCTGGATGTGGGCAGAGGTGCTCTGGATTCTGCCTTTCTGGGCATAGGAATTCCTTGGGTGCTGTTGAGCACTGAAGGCTCTCCCCTTCTGTGGCCTGGGGGACTGGGGAAATGAGGAGGTCTTTAGGAAGTTTCTGGAATACTTCCCACTCCCATCCCCCAGCATATCTTTTGATGAATGTGACCTGTCACCTGCTCCCTGGGGGAAAAGACTCGTTGATGTGTGGGCACCTGGTTTCTGCTCACTGAGGGTGTCCAAACTCTTGGCTGTGGGAGGAGAGGAGCAGGTTGAGCCCTGTCTCCTGGGAGGCGCTGATGTGGTCTGTGCACCTCAGACCTCTTCAGAAGCTGGTGGCCATGCTTGGCCCTTTGGAAGAGGAATTGTGTTATCTGTTGGGTGCAGCCCCAGGACAGGGAAGAACCCTCACCTTGCAATGGAGGAAGCAAATGGGAAATCCCAGGGCCAGGGAGGGCAGGCAGCCTTGGGGAGGGGCAACCTGTCACAATCACTGGGAGCCACTCCATTCATCCACCTGCATTTTAGTCAAGGAGAAGGTGTTACTTCACAGGTAGAGGGATAGAGTGGGAAATGGTGAGCAGGGTTAGTGGACAATTTGAACCCTATTGCATGAACTAGACATTTTGGGTGCTTCTTTCTGTCTCCTATCTGACCCCAGGTGGCAGTGAGTAGTTTGAGGAGGGACTGAGCAGAACAGACTGGCAGGAAAAGGTTCGGAGTCAAGGTGGAAGGAAATTGAGGATGGTTGTTGCCCACAGAAGCTAGCCTGCGTGGGCGGCAATGAGGGCAGGGACGGGACATGAGGACAGTGTGGGTGGGAGCAGGAGGGCAACATGGGGGAAGGTGAGCTGGGATCAGGAGCTGAGGCACTGGCCTTCCCAGAGCAGGCAGATGGGACAGGAAAGTCCTGAGGGGATGGAGACATACTTGCAGAGTGAAGCAGCGGCATGAGGGAGAGCCCCAGAGCTCACTGGGATGAGAGATTTAGGGAGAGGAGGTGGTCCTTAGCTGGGACCATGCTTTGCACCTAGGTCACCTGTGACTGGTTTTCTGAGAGCCATGTACACTGAAAACCCTTCTTCTCTGTGTCCTTACTGCATGTGTTCCCACTTGCATTTCCTATGCAAAATTCTCTAAAAATCTCTATCTCTTGAGTGTGAACTAAAGGAACAAAGAGGGTGATTCTTCCTGGTCTCTGTGGTGGTGGTGGCAGGAGTGGATGGAGGCTGTGTCTGGGGAAGGCTCCTGGGGGTTAACTTACATACAACCCAGACCTGAGGTCTGTTTTAACACCTGCTGGGAGGCCCCCACCTTCCCAGCTGAGGAGGTCACCTGTTCCCAGGAGGCTCAGCCAGCAGTAGGGGATGGAGCAGAAGTGGTGGCAGGGGCCCTGCTGGCCCCACAGGGTGGTCTGGGCTATGGGTTTTGGTCTGGAGACATCAAAAGCTATGGCTTTTCCACTCCAGAACCCCCTAGCAGGCCTCCCTAGCTCTCCCACCTCTACGTGCACCTGGATTCCCCACTCACTGAACTTGTCACTGGGTGGTCACTGTGCCCTTATCTTTGTTGGGGGAGGGTTGCCATCTGGCAGAAGCAATCACTGGGTCACCTGGGAAGGGGCTTGTGGTAGAGGTGGATCAGTGTGGGGCTTCTCATGTTAACCTCTCCCCCGGGGTCCTTTTGTCCTTTGTTGCTTTGCTTTCTGTCTGTCCCCTCTTCTTGTCCTTTCTCACTTTTCCCTGCCTGCTCTGTAACTGGGGAGACTGACCACTGTGGACCGATCATGGGGAAGGAGGACACAGGGAACTTGCTGGCAGCTTTTCACTGGGTATGGCCTGTGGGAGGCACTAGAGGGAGGCTTTGGTGGAAGGAGAGCAGGTGGGGTATTTGCCCTTGCTCCCTCACTGCCCTTGTCTGAGCTCTCGATGGAATTCTGCGTTCTTCTGGGCCTGTCCTCCTCTCTTCTTCTTACTCTGGCCCTCAGGTGGGCTGATAAGGACTGAGTTTGCATGTGGTGGAGGACACTCTCGCCTCACTCACAACTGTGCTCTTTCTCACCACAAACCGTAGGGCAGAGTGTTCATCTTCCTTTCCATCGCCCACCTTCTTGGGATTCTGCCTTCAATGTCTCCCTCTACCTTAAACCTCTGTTTCCAACTCTGTGTCAGTGTCTCCTCAGCAAGGAAGCCATCTTCTCAGAGATGTCAGATTTGGATCAACCATTTCCAGCTTTGTTCAGGGAACCTGGAGTTTCCCCCAGGGGAGTCAAGGCTGCAAACCCAGGGCATTTCTCTAGCATTTCTGCCCAGGGCCTCCCTTAGCTTTATCTTGTCTTCAGTGTATCTGAGAGTCTCTGCTTCCTGCTCACATTGCTGAGGGTTTTCTCTGCTTCACCATGTGTCCTGTCAGTGGCCGGGTTGTGAGACTGTCTGGGGCAAGAGACTTTCTTTTTCTTCCCCAGATGTATGCAGCTGGCTATTAATAAATGCCCACTGAACAAGTGAGTGTGGGCGTTGTATCCTATAACCCTTCACTAGGGGCACAGTAAGGGGCGAAAAGGGAGGGGGCAGGTGGAGAAGAAAGCTTTTGGTTTGGGGGTAATGGCAGAGCCAAGGTCTGCTGTGCGTGGACCTTTTGCAAAGACAAGGTGCAGTTGTGTGTGTGTGTGTGTGTGTTTATGGGGGTGTCTGTGAAGGGGCATCCTCACCCTACTAGGCTTCAGGGGAACAGTGACAATGGGGAACATTGTGGGACAGACCAATATCTGGGGATTTGGTTGCACAGAGATGCTGACATTGTCCTAGCACTTTCCTGTGTTCTTAAGAAATGAATAATATTTAATTAAAATAAAGAAATAAAATAGGGCTAATAAAATGAGTAAGCTAACTTCTGGAAGTGAGTAAGTATGTGAATTAAGCCGCACCCCCAGGACACTCTCTGGTGTCTTCCTGTCCTAACTACCCCCTCAGTGTCAGGGAAACTCATCTGACTTCTCCCACCACAGATCTGTGCCTGTTCTCTAACTTCATCTTTCAGGTATCCTGTAGAGGGTGGTCTTTTGTGTCTGGTTTCCTGTGCTCCATCCACATTTCTAAGATTCCTTGTTTGTATAGTACATTCCCTCCCTCTCTCTGTCCTCCCCCAGGGAAGCCCTCCTTCAGTGTTGTGCGTGCTGGTCACTAGGGGGCAGCAGAACTTGATGGAACTTGGGAGAGCCGAGGGCCTCAGGGTGACTGTGCCCTTCCAGCTCCCTGTCTGGTGGCCTCCCAGGCTGCTGCAGTTAGGTCCTGCTGCTTCCCTCTCTGATTTCTGGGCCCCAGCCTGCTGCTCTCTGTTTAGAGCTCAGTGAGCTTTGGGGTGGACCTGGCTCCTCCAGGGTTTGGTCACAGAATCACGTGACCTTGGGCAGGTTTCTTCCTCTTGTTCAGCTTCTGTCTCTCAGCTTTAAAATGAAGAAAGGTTCTCCTCTGAGGATTGGAGTCCATTTATTTATTTATTTAAAAATAATTTATTTGTTTATTTGACAGGTGGAGATCACAAGTAGGCAGAGAAGCAGGCAGAGAGAAAGGAAGAAGCAGGCTCCTCGCTGAGCAGAGAGCCCGATGTGGGACTCGATTCCAGGACCCTGGGATCATGACCTGAGCTGAAGGCAGAGGCTTTAACCCACTGAGCCACCCAGGCACCCCTAGAGTACATTTATTGAAATAAAGTTCCCCATGTTCAGAATAAAGTGGCCCTTGATAAATGGTGGGCCTGAATATTTGGTGAAGGTCAGCAGAGAGCAGGGGCCTGACCCCAGGGCTTCAGCCTACATCCTATGGAGACACGTCTTTCTGACATGGAGGAACAGGGTGTCAGGCATCTTGGGGACTGTTAGAATTAGCCTCTCATGGTTGGTCAGGGCTTCTCCTGCCTTTTCTGCCCCAGGCCTCTCTGAT
Organism: Martes martes; assembly: GCF_963455335.1. Classification (NCBI taxonomy): domain Eukaryota; kingdom Metazoa; phylum Chordata; class Mammalia; order Carnivora; family Mustelidae; genus Martes; species Martes martes. Next base: position 119,953,735 of record NC_137893.1, on the reverse strand, counting down.
TCTTTCAAGGTCAGAGGCCAAACTGCCAGTTCTCCAGGCCCTTTCCCATAACTTGGCACTCACAACCCCCCACCCCCCACCGCCCCTGGACTAGCCTGCTTCAGCCTTGACCTTGGATGGACCTGACCATCATGGGATTGGAAGAGTGAGTAAATTCTTCCAGGTCACTCCATGGGTCACCCATGTGTGTAGTACATGCACTTGCTCTCTGCAAATCATTCACTGACATCTCAGGGACTGGGAAACCTGCTTGAGACACTCTGGGCAGACCTGTATCTTGTCCCCAGATATATCAGGACTGAACGCAAGGAGAAGCTGCTCCTTCCTTTTCTCCTCTCCCTGCCTCCCTCCCTTCTTCCTTCCTGTTCTTTCCATTCTTTCTTTTTCCCCCCGCTCTTTCCATTCTTATACCATCTTCCTCTCAGCTTCCTTTCCTTTTAATTTCTTATCTATCTTTTGCTAATTGGTGAGTGTAATAAAATTTATTAAAATTTCTTTTTTTTAAAAAGATATTTTTATTCATTTATTTGAGAGAGAGAGTGAGAGTGAGAAGAAGAGAGAGAAGCAGACTCCCCACTGAGTGGAGAGCCCGATGCAGGACTCGATCCCAGGACCCCAAGATCATGACCTCTGCCTGAAGGCAGATGCTTAACCATCAGAGCCATCAGGTGCCCAAAATTTATTAAAATTCCTATAAAATGTTTTTCTCCCTGGTCTCACTCCTTTGCTTTCCTAGAGCTCAGAGAGCATGGGTGGGAGTGATGCCTCCTCATGTCGCTGGAATCTCAGACTTTGGAAGCAGAGTGGCTTACTCACTCAGAGGGTGCTGGGGCAGGTGCTCCTGGCCAGGCAGGCTTTGCAGCTGACCGCTGGGTTGTCCTGGCCAGGCCCCATTCCTGAGAGTGTGTAAGGTCTTAGGAATTTTCTGAGGCACCGTTGGTTGGATATTTCAGTTATAGGACGACAGTCTCCACTGGGAGGGGCTGTGCTCCCCAGAGGGGCAAATGTGCAGGCTCAGAGGATAGTGATCATCCCCACTGAGCCCTTGGCCTGTCCTCAGCTGACTGTCAGGGGAGATCTCAGCCCATTAGCCAGGGTCGTGCTGGTTAGAGGAGAAAGGCAAAATTTTATTTAAAATCAATTTAATTAACTTTAGTGTATTTTAGTTTCAGGGATTCATCAGTTTAGGGATTCATCAGTTGTTTATAACACCCAGTGCTCATTATATTATATGTCTTACTTAATGCCCATTGCCCAGTTACCCCATCTGTCTCCCACCTCCCCTCCAGCAACCCTCAGTTTGTTTCCTAGAGTTAAGAATCTCTTATGGTTTGTCGCCCTCTCTGATTTCATCTTGTTTTATTTTTCCATCTCTTTCCCTACACTCATCAGTTTTCTTGCTTAAATTCCACATATGAGTGAAATCATACATAGTTTGTCTTTCTCTGACTGACTTATATCACTTAGCATAATGTCTTCTAGTTCCATTCACATCCTTGTGAATGGGAAGATTTCATTCTTTTTGATGGCTGAGTAATAGTCCACACTCTCTCTATGTACCACATCTACTTTATCCATTCATCTGTTGATGGCCATCGGGACTCTTTCCTTAGTTTGACTATTGTGGACATTGCTGCTATAAACATTGGGGGTGCAGGTGCCCCTTTGAATCACTATGTTTGTATTGTTTACATAAATACCTAGTAGTGCAATTCTTGAGTCATAGGGTAGCTCTATTTTTAACTTGGAAGGACAGATTTTCAAGTCCACACAGAAACTATCACCTCATGTGGGTGTACGTGTGTGTATGTATGTGTGTTTGTGTGTTTCCTGTTATTTTTCACTTTTTCCAGATACAAAACAAACAGAAAATACCTCTTAAAACTTAACTTTTCTGTGCTGTATAATTAGACAACAAAAAGAAATTAAAGGCATCCAAATTGGCAAAGAAGAAGTCAAACTATCACTCTTTGCAGATGATATGATACTATATGGGGAAAACCCAAGAGACTCCACTCCAAATCTGCTACAACTTGTACAGGAATTCAGTAAAGTGTCAGGATATAAAATCAATGCACAGAAATCAGTCGCATTTCTATACACCAACAACAAGACAGTAGAAAGAGAAATGAAGGAGTCAAACCCATTTACAATTGCACCCAAAACCATAAGATACCTAGGAATAAACCTAACCAAAGAGGCAAAGAATTTGTACTCAGAAAACTATAAAGTACTCATGAAAGAAATTGAGGAAGGCACAAAGAAATGGAAAAATGTCCCATGCTCATGGATTGGAAGAACAAATATTGTGAAAATGTCTATTCTACCTAAAGCATCTACAAGTTTAATGCAATCCCTATCAAAATACCATCCATTTTTTCCAAAGAAATGGAACAAATAATCCTAAAATTTATATGGAACCAGAAAAGACCTTGAATAGCCAGAGGAATGTTGAAAAAGAAGGCCAAAGTTGGTGGCATCATCATTCCAGATTTCAAGCTCTATTACAAAGCTGTCATCATCAAGACAGTATGGTACTGGTACAAACATAGACACATAGATCAGTGGAATAGAATAGAGAGCCCAGAAATAGACCCTTAACTCTATGGTCAACTAATCTTCGACAAAGCAGAAAAGAATGTCCAATGGAAAAAAGACAGTGTCTTCAACAAATGGTGCTTGGAAAATTGGACAGCCACATGCAGAAAAATGAAACTGGGCCATTTCCTTACACCACACACAAAAATAGAATCCAAATGGATGAAAGACCTCAATGTGAGAAAGGAGTCCATCAAAATCCTTGAGGAGAACACAGGCAGCAACCTCTTCGACCTCAGCCTCAGCAACTTCTTCCTAGAAACATCACCAAAGGCAAGGGAAGCAAGGGCAAAAATGAGCTATTGGGACTTCATCAAGACCAAAAGCTTTTGTACAGCAAAGGAAACAGTCAAGAAAACCAAAAGACAACTGACAGAATGGAAGAAGATATTTGCAAACGACATATCAGATAAAGGGCCGCTATCCAAAATCTATAAAGAACTTCTCAAACTCAACACCCAAAGAACCAATAATCCAATCAAGAAATGGGCAGAGGACATGAACAGACATTTCTGCAAAGAAGACATCCATATGGCCAACAGACATGAAAAAGTGCTCCACATCACTCGGCATCAGGGAAATACAAATCAAAACCACAATGAGATACCACCTCACACCAGTCAGAATGGCTAAAATGAACTAGTCAAGAAATGACAGGTGCTGGCAAGACTGCAGAGAAAGGGGAACCCTCCTACACTGTTGGTGGGAATGCAAGCTGGTACGACCACTCTGGAAAACACCATGGGTGGTGTTTTCTATATATAACCCTATAAAAGGGTTTTTCAAAAAGTTGAAAATAGAGCTACTCTATGACCCAGCAATCACATTACTGGGTATTTACCCTAAAGATACAAATGTAGTGATCCGAAGGGGCACGTGCACCCAAATGTTTATAGCAGCAGTGTCCACAATAGCCAAACTGTGGAAAGAACCTAGATGTCCTTCAACAGATGAATGGATAAAGAAGATGTGATATACATATACAATGGAATACTATGCGGCCATCAAAAGAAATGAAATCTTGCCATTTGCGACAACGACGTGGATCGAACTAGAGGGTATTATGCTGAGGGAAATAAGTCAGTCAGACAAAGACAATTATCATATGATCTACCTGATATGAGGAAGTGGAGAGGCAACATGGGGGGGTTGGGGGGTAGGAAAAGATTTAATGAGAAAAGATGGGATCGGGAGGGAGACAAACCATAAGAGACTCTTAATCTCACAAAACAAACTGAGGGTTTCTGGGGGGAGGGGGGGTAGGGTGGGGTTATGGACATTGGGGAGGGTATGTGCTATTATGAGTGCTGTGAAGTGTGTAAACCTGGCGATTCACAGACCTGTACCCCTGGGGCTAATAATACATTATATGTTAATTTTTTTTAAAAAGTCTCTTATGGTTTGTCTCCCTCCCGATCCCATCTTTTCTCATTAAATCTTTTCCTACCCCCCAACCCCCCCATGTTGCCTCTCCACTTCCTCATATCAGGTAGATCATATGATAATTGTCTTTGTCTGACTGACTTATTTCCCTCAGCATAATACCCTCTAGTTCGATCCACGTCGTTGTCGCAAATGGCAAGATTTCATTTCTTTTGATGGCCGCATAGTATTCCATTGTATATGTATATCACATCTTCTTTATCCATTCATCTGTTGAAGGACATCTAGGTTCTTTCCACAGTTTGGCTATTGTGGACACTGCTGCTATAAACATTTGGGTGCACGTGCCCCTTCGGATCACTACATTTGTATCTTTAGGGTAAATACCCAGTAATGTGATTGCTGGGTCATAGAGTAGCTCTATTTTCAACTTTTTGAAAAACCCTTTTATAGGGTTATATATAGAAAACACCACCCATGGTGTTTTCCAGAGTGGTCGTACCAGCTTGCATTCCCACCAACAGTGTAGGAGGGTTCCCCTTTCTCTGCAGTCTTGCCAGCACCTGTCATTTCTTGACTAGTTCATTTTAGCCATTCTGACTGGTGTGAGGTGGTATCTCATTGTGGTTTTGATTTGTATTTCCCTGATGCCGAGTGATGTGGAGCACTTTTTCATGTCTGTTGGCCATATGGATGTCTTCTTTGCAGAAATGTCTGTTCATGTCCTCTGCCCATTTCTTGATTGGATTATTGGTTCTTTGGGTGTTGAGTTTGAGAAGTTCTTTATAGATTTTGGATAGCGGCCCTTTATCTGATATGTCGTTTGCAAATATCTTCTTCCATTCTGTCAGTTGTAAACCATAAGAGACTTTTAATCTCACAAAACAAACTGAGGGTTGCCGGTGGGGGGCTGGGTAGGGAGAGGGTGGTTGCTTTATGGACACTGGGGAAGGTATGTGCTGTGGTGCATGCTGGAGTGCTGTGAAGTGTGTAAATCTGGCTATTCACAGACCTGTACCCGTGGGGCTAATAATACATTATATGTTAATAAAAGATTTAGAAAAAAGATAAGAATGAAAAAAAAGCTTTTCTGTGCTGTAGACGATAACCCAATGGACCTTCATCTTACAATGTCAAAAAAAATTAAGATTCACCAGATTGTAGGTTTCTAAAAATGGGGTTTAATCCTTTCCACCAAATATCACATTTTAAAATTACAATTCTTTTTAAAATTTTATTTATTTATTTATATTTATATATATATTTTAAAGATTTTATTTATTCATTTGACAGAGAGAGAGATAGATAGATATCACAAGTAGGCAGAGAGCGGGGGAGTGGGGAAGCAGGCTCCCTGCTGAGCAGAGAGCCTGATGTGGGACTTGATCCCAGGAACCTGAGATTATGACCTGAGCTGAAGGCAGAGGCTTAACCCACTGAGCCACCCAGGTGTCCCTACAGTTCTTTTTAAAAAAGATTTATTTATTTATTTGAGAGAGAGAGTGTGCGCATGCACACAAGAGTGGGGGAGAGGCAGGAAGGGAGCGAGAGAGAATCTCAAGCAGACCCCACACTGAACATGGAGACTCCCAGGACCCCGAGATCATGACCTGAGCCGAAATCAAGAGCAGGACGCTTAAACTGACTGAGCCACCCAGGAGTCCCTAAAATTACAGTTCTTTTTACATTAGCCATTGTTTTACGGCTTCAGTATTTATCTGAAACTGTTTCAAAAGCACTTGAAGCAACCAAAGGTAAGAGGTAATACATGGTTGTTAAAGTAGAACATATAATATTAACCCTATTAGCATCAGGGTAATTTAAATTTTTTAATTTTTAATTTTTAATTTTACTTGATGGACAGAGATCACAAGTAGGCAGAGAGGCAGTCAGAGAGAGAGGAAGGGAAGTAGGCTCCCCGCTGAGCAGAGAGCCCGATGCAGGGCTCGATCCCAGGACTGTGGGATCATGACCTGAGCCAAAGGCAGAGGCTTTAACCCACTGAGCCACCCAGGCACCCCAGCATCAGGATAATTTATACCATAGCAAGAAAAATCATTCATGGCCAATTAATAGTATCTGTAGATAAACAGCTGGACCATGAGCCTAATGAGCTGGGGGAGGCAGTGAAGTTTACTGTTTAGTGTCCCTCCTGCAGTGTTTTCAGGGGTCCTTCCACTGTCCTTCAGGAAAATCTTCCTTGTGTTTGGTCATTCCTTCCCCTTCCCTCCCAACATGGGATCCTAGGGCTACATTCAGGGCAGATAACCTTTCTGGCCATATCACACTGGACCATTGCTGAGTCCAAGATCCCCTTTCTGCTCCTCTTTCACGCTGAGTTGTGTGGAGCTGGGGGCCGGGCTGGGCTTGAGGACTGGGGTGTGTAGGGGTGTGGGGGCGTTGTCCTTGCAGCTCCAGCCCTCCCTCCTCTGGGAAGTTCCTGGATGAAAGTTTACTAGATGGTAGGGCTCATGTCTGCCTTCATCTCTGTTCCATGTGTGAGAATGAAGTGTCATAAATACAAGTTGTGTAGGCCAGGTGCTGGCACTTAGGTACTCAATAAATTTGATTTTTTCCCCTCTGACTTTTCACAAAATTCCTCTAATGTTCTTCGGCCTTGAGGAGTCTCCCTCATGGGCAGGGATTGGTGGTGGCAGTGGGGGGTGGACTTGGAGACTGATATTGGTCCTTGTTCATTCATAATTTTTGAATAAAGATGGATTTTCCCAATATTCCCGTGTGTAAGTGGAAATGGACCTTTGGGGATGACTGCAGGGGATGTGTTCATGTATATCTAGATGTCTGAGGTTTGCCCAGAGTTTTATCTTTTATTTCATTTAAAAAGTTTATTTATTTGGGGTGCCTGGGTGGCTCAGTAGGTTAAAGCTTCTGCCTTCGGCTCAGGTCACGGTCCCAGGGTCCTGGGATTGAGCCCCGCATTGGGCTCTCTGCTCAGCAGGGAGCCTGCTTCTCCCTCTCTCTCTGCCTGCCTCTCTGCATACTTGTGATCTCTGTCTGTCAAATAAATAATAAAATAAAATCTTTTAAAAAAAGTTTATTTATTTATTTATTTGGGAGGGGAGGGGGGCAGTTGGGGATGTGTGAACAGGGAGGGAGAAGGACAAGCAGACTCAGCACCCTGTGGGGAGTACAACACTGGTCTTGTTCCAAGGATCCTGAGATCATGACCTGAGCTGAGTTGGAAGCTTAACAATTGAGCCACCCAGGCGCTGCTGCCCAGAGTTTTTAATATTTTAGACCACACATTCGGGCATAAAGCAATCACTCCCATGCATCAATGGGTCCATCAGTCTTTGCTTCATGAAAAACATTTAGTGGATCACTCAAAAAAATTGAAAGTGAACGCAGACTGGGAGAGGTTTTGCTGGGTGTGTGATTGTGATTGTGACTGAACTCTGAGAGACTGGTTTCCTCACCTGTAGAATGAAGACAATAATGACAACAACCTGGCAGAAGTGGGGCCAGGGAGGCTCTAGCCCAAACTGGTGTCAACGCCAGTCACGAAACACAAGACCACCCGAGCGCTGGGCGCGCTTGAGGGAGCAAACAAGGTGGTTGAGTCTGACATTTTCTAGCCCGGTGCTGCATATATGTTTGGGGTAGGAAGAACAAAAGAGCGGGGAAGTTGGTGCAGTTGTTGCATCCACCCAGCGGCTGACCTGTTTAGGTCAGAGTTAAGTCCTCCTGTTTCTCAGTGGACTGAAGTGTTTTCCAAATTGGACAGAGAAGCCAACGTGCTGCTGAGGTGACTTCTCTGCACATGAGATCAGGCGAAGTTTCCTGAGTGTTTGCTGTGTGCTGGACACGTGACCAGGACACACAGTGCCTCCCTCTGTGGATGCCTCGGACATTCCACAGAAGATCACATGTCAGGGCTGTGGAGGAGAACAGGGCACCACTAAACCCCAGCAAGCACGTGTATGGGGCTCAGATGGGGATGAGCAGGTTGGGGAAGGCTCCTCTGAGGGAGGTCACTTTAGGTGAGACTGGAAAGGTGAGCAGTTTGGGGGATGAGAGAGAACAGGACATCCAGGGGCTTGTGAGAAGGCCTGAGGCTGGGAAAGCTCCGTGAACTGGAGGAATGCTGCCAGGCCAGGAGGGAGCCCTGGGAGCAGTGGAATGAGGTCAGGGAGGAAGCTGGGGCCCAGGAGCCACAGACAAGAGGTTTGGCAGGGGGATCCCTGGAAGGGGTGAAGCAGAGCTGATAGGAGATGATTTGAGAGGTTACAACCTTGGATGGAAAATGAACTTGAGAGGGCGAGGCTGGAGGTGGGCAGGGGACGCCCATGGGGAAGCAGGGAAGGGTGAGGCGGGAAGTGAGATGGGTGTGGAGCTAGAAGGTAGCCATGGATATGGATTAGAGAAAAGTCTTGAACTTTCAGGTGCACTGGCAGCAGACTGGGTGGGAAAGTGGAGTGTGTGGTGGAATGACCCTCCAGTTTCTGGAAGACATAACTGGGTGACCCCAGGTGTCCTTTACTGGGATGGGGAACTGCAGGAAGGGAGGGGCTGGAAAGGAAGCCCTAGTGCTCCACAGGTGTTCGTTCAGAGACACGGAATCTGCCTTTCCTGCTGCACACTGTGGCCTGGCGGGGAGGGGCTGAATGATGTACCCAGTAGGGTGGCCCAGTGGGTTAAAGCCTCTGCCTTCTGCTCAGGTCATGATCCCAGGGTCCTGGGATCGAGCCCTGCATTGGGCTCTCTGCTCAGCAGGGAGCCTGCTTCCCCCTCTCTCTCTGCCTGCCTCTCTGCCTACTTGTGATCTCTGTCTGTCAAATAAATGAATAAAACCTTTAAAAAAAAGTAAGTGGTGTACTCAGGCCTTGTGTGATAGTACAGTATTAGGAAGCCACAGGGTGCTGTCCAATCAGCTGGGGCAGGGCCAGGGTCTTGGAGCTGGTCCTGGAAGATTCTGTGATGCTCAGGTTTAACCTCTCTGTTGCCATGCTGTGGGGGAGCACCTGGGTTATCTCCTGGTGATAAAAAGCAAAGCAGCTGCACTGGGGGCTTTTCAAAGGCTCCTGCCACATAGCATTCACCAGCTGACAGGATTCACCAACCAACAGAATAGTTTTGGTAGTGAACAGAAAGTACAAGTAGCCCCAAGCATAGGGCTTTTTTTTTTTTTTTTTTAAAGATTTTATTTCTTTATTTGACAGAGGGAGAGATCACAAGTAGGCAGAGAGGTAGAGAGAGAGGGGGAAGCAGGCTCCCTCTTGAGCAGAGAGCCCGATGCGGGACTCGACCCCAGGACCCTGGGATCATGACTGAGCTGAAGGCAGAGGCTTTAACCCCCTGAGCCACCCAGGTGCCCCAAGCATAGGGCTTTTTAAATCTTGGCTGTGCCACACACATTCCCAGCTTCTGGTCTAAAAGCTAGCCAACCTGGAGAGTGGCAGTTGTTCAACAAAGCATTACGGAGTCTCCGTCTCTGTGTGTCCCCCCTGACAGAGTCCCCTTGTCAGTGTATCTGCTGCCCTGTTTCTGTGGCTCTGATCATGCTGTTTTCTTCCTGATAACTAGGGTGCACTGTCCAGTGGGCAGGGCAGAGTCTGCTAGGGTTGTGTTTTGTAAGCTTTCACTTTCAAATGGTGGAAGGAGTCAGCGCAGGATTCTTCTGTCTGGGAGTGCTGAGTGCCCCAGGTCCCTGATTCAGCTGAGACCTCTGCAACCTGTGCCAGGCTGTGCTTTTCCGCTCTCCTGGAACCAGCTGCCTCTCAGACAAGAGGAGCCTGTGGCACCAATGTTGGATCTGGAGCAGGCTTTGGGGCTTGAGCAGTGAACCGCATGTGCAGTCTCTGAGAGCAGATTTGGGGGCTGGCTGAGGTCTCACAGTATTGAGTTAGAGACGCTCCAGAAGCCCCAGGTTTTCAAGCAGGTGAGTGGGTTCTGAAGATACTTGTTGGATAAGAAGAGGAAAGTGGGGAGCAGATGCTTGGGAAGAGGTAGACGAGATCATGGTGGGGCTGGGGAGCTGGTGCAAATAATAATGAGAATCTGAGAGGACCCAGGACAACTACAGTGGGGGCTCCACTTCATTCATTGATTTAATGTCATTGCTGTAGCATTCCTAGGAACAGGCACTGTTCTAATGTGCACTGACTCTCCATACATAACTTCATAGGATACTTCTTATAACGTGGGATGAGGTCTTATTACTTTCTCCATATTGCAGATAGGACCTGGGTCAGAGCAGATCAAGAAACTTGCCTCAGGTGATTCCCACGGCAGATGGCTGAGTGGGGAGGAGACCTTAGCAGTAGGCCCAGAATCTGTCCTTCCCAGGACCACTGGCTGCCCCCCTCCCCCCTCAGGGTTATTGGTTTGAAGCCCTTCTTTTTGACCAGGTCTTATTTTATCCTGTGCTGAGGATCAGGGTCTAAGTTAATAGCCCTCAATTTATACTAGAATGAAAATGGGTCTTTCACTCTTCATTTATTCAGTATAAATATATAGAACTCCTGGTACGTGATAGCTATTGTTGTCTGCACCTGGATATCTCAGTGTAACAAATAAAGGTCCCTGCCCTGTAGAGTTTATATTATACAGACAATAAATAGCCAAATAGATAGGTTATAGACAACATTAGACGGTAATGAGTAGAGACTTAGCCAAATAAATATATTAGGGATGAGATTTCCAAGCAGAAGAACACCCACGTGAGACACCTGAGGGAGGAGTGTGGCTGGTGAGTCTGGGTAGAGAAAGAGGCCACATGACTGGTATTGAGGTGAATGGGAGGGTGGTGAGAGGTGACTCTCTGGAATAAAGAGGTGTTCCTGGTCCAGGTGCACAGAGACGGGATTTATCAGAAGCCCATTAGTAACACACACTTGAACAGATATTTGAGTGAAGCAGACAGTGTTCTGAAATGGCCTTCTGGTTGATGGATCTGTGTGGCGTATACACAGCATGGTGATTGTGATTCTGAGCAGTCAACTGAATTGTCCCAGGCCTGGAGTGTGTACTCCCTGATGGGTGCTGATGGTGGGATTGGGGAGGAAGTGGATAGGGGTAGTGGGGGTAGTGGGGGTGGTGGGGGTGGTAATACCAGACCATCAAAGGCTTTGTGTGCTCTTATGCCATTTAGATGCAGGGCTGAGGGAATTTTCAACAGAGCAGTGGAGCAAGGTATGTGAGGGCAGGTTTGCTTTGACAGCTGTAATGGAAGGTGTATGGAAGGTGAACAAGACTGGAGGCCTGGATGTAGTTATGGGGTGGAGAGGATGGCCTCCTGCATTCATGTAGGGGCGGTGTGGTGGGAAGGGAGCACTTCAGCATCGGAGAGTTTTGGAAAGTAGACCCAGCTGAGTGAGGAGATTTGGGGACAAGGAGTTTGGAGGTGTGGAGAGAAGGGACTTCAGGTACTCATAGGTCTTTTTTTTTGTTGTTGTTGTTTAGTGGTTGATATATTGATTTTATGTGTAAGCTGCAGGTTGCTGCCATAATGCTGTGTAACACAGACATAGAAATCTCAGTGGCCTATAACACCAACCATGTATTTAATCTGGCATTCAGGGAGTTCTGCTCATCTGGGCTGTGTTTGGCTAATCTTATTAGGTCTTACTCATAAATCTTCAGTCATGTAGGGGAAATATAATTAAAAACATAATCTTCCAACTCAGAATCTTGTCTCTAAGATAGTAGGAAGAAAGATCCTTTTTATTATTAAATTAGCATTAACTACAATGTGCTGTGCATCACAGAGATTCTATGAAGAAATGCAAAGACAGAAGAAATCTCATCTTTTCCATATACAGACAGAACTCATCCCATACACATTCTCAGGATCAACAGTTATGAGCCCTCAAGTAGCTGGACTTGCCAGCACTATTTGTCCTAGGTGGTGCACCTTATATTTGCTTGGAAATTGGGTGAGCATGTAAGTTAGCTAATTGGCTTTATTCTGAGGAAAACCAAATTCTCCTACCTTAAAAATAAAAAAAAATAATTCCAGTGTAGTTAACACAGAGTGTTATATTCATTTCAAATGTGCAATATAGTGATTCAACACTTTTACATATACTCAGTGGGAATTTCAATAGAAACTCTGCAGGCCAGAATGGAGTGGTGTGATATATTCAATGTACTAAAAGGAAAAAAAAAATCTGCAGCCAAGAATCTAGCAAGGGGATCATTCAGAGTAGAAGGAGAGATGAAGCGTTTCCCAGACAAATAAAAGTTAAATTGGTGTTTTTTTTTGTTTTGTTTTGTTTTTTTAGTATATGTGCTGCCGAAACGAGCACTGTTTTGTTTTGTTTTTGTTTTGTTTTGTTACCAATTCTCCCATCATGATGACAGGCGGTGATTTTACACGTGGATCATGGTACCCACTGAGGTTAGGATCCTACCCCGGCAGAGAAGGGGAAGAGAGGGCTGCTGTCTTCCTTGGTGTGAGCACTTCAAAGAGAGGGTTCCCAGGTCCTTGAGAAACACATTCTTGGATCACAGAGCTGGCAAAGGCCTAATTATTATTATTTTTAAAGTACTTCTATACATTTCAAAGAGGAGAGAAAACACCCAGAACCACAAGTTTCCTCAAGTAAAAGCTATAAGAAAAGGCTGGGAAGGGGCTCTCTTTCCCTATTTTCAACTGGGACAATAAGACTCTTACTTTAAATCTATTTTGTCCTCCCAGTGGACCCTGGCTGGGTTTGCTCAGCTGCTGTTGTCCAGGTGGCTATTGCTTGATCTAGGACAGCTTCAGCTGGAAAGGCTGCCCTAGCCTGAAGATGTCTGTCCTGTGGCAGAGGACAAGGCAATGGCGGAAGCAGTTTCCAACCTCTGCTAGAGTCACATTCCCTGAACTCTCAGGGATTCAAGTCACAAGATGAGCCCAGAAGCAGAGTGTGAAGGCATTAACAATAGGTGGTAGAGGGCTGGCTAGATGTAAGGAAGGCTTAAAGATTGGGGGTATTTTCCTCATTATCCTGTCACAGAGGCCAAACATGAATTAGTTCAGGGTTTGAGTCTGAAGCATCTGTGAGGAATCCTGGCACAGCTAAACCATAGATGTGGATATTAGGGAATGAGCTCAGGAGGTATGTAGGTTGGTGGAAGTGATGACCGAGTGGCAGTGGGTGTGCCCGCAGATGCCCTGGAGAGTGTGTGAGTTGAGAAGAGCAGAGAAGGATGGATCCTGGAGCCAAATTCCTCCTTCTATCCCTCTGGGTGATGGAATTCCCACCCTCACGGTTGGGGAGCAGTGCCTGCCCTCTGGGCCTGCCACAGGTCCCCATGTTTCTTCCTTCTGTTCCCCATGGCAGGAACCCTTATATTGGTGGTCCCTTGTAGGGACCACTCCCCCAAGGAGCCCCCAAAATGCAGTGCTGCACATGGAGTTGTGTACGGGAAGGTTCTGCTGGAAGCCCTGGGCTCTGGGTGGCCTCCCTGTGCTCTCCAGCTTCTCTCTTTAGGTGTGGGCTCTGCCCCTCAAGTGCACATCACAGGGCCAGAGGAGGACGGGGTCCAAGTTGTGTGCATGGCCTCGGGGTGGTTCCCAAAGTCCCAGGTGCAGTGGAGAGCTCTCAGTGGAGAGAAGTTCCTGACGTTCTCTGAGACCCAGGTCCAAGATGCTGAAGGGCTGTTCACCATAGAGGCCACTCTTGTGGTGAGGGACAGCTCTTCAGGGAATGTGACCTGCTCAGTCCTCAACCCCATCCTGGGCCAGGAGAAGGCAATGGCCATTTTCATCCCAGGTCAGTACTACTTCCCACTCCTAGAAGGGTGGGGTGGTCTGGTTGGGGGTCCCTGTGTGTGCTGGGCTGGGCCGTCCTGAGCAATGCCCTGATGGGGTGTCTGGCTGGGCACAGAACCCTTCTTCCCTCGGAGTTCTCCCTGGAAGCCGGCTTTCATGGTGATCCTGACTGTGCTGATGCTCCCAATCCTTGGGGCTGCCTTTTACATCATGAGAGAACATACTGCAAAGCACCAGGAGATGCAGGAATGGGTGAAACTGCACAGAGACAAGGAGGAGGACCAGCAGATAAAGAAGGAGGCACTGAAGGCCAGAGGTAAGGCAGGACAGGGCCAAGGCAGACAAGTGTGGAAGCTGGTGCAGAGGAGAAGTGGACAGTAGGGCCCCTGGCCAGGAGCAGGGGACTGAGGAGGACCAGAGAGGACAGGTGGGGCTGCGGAGTCTCGAGGGGTCTGGAGTTAGATCTTCACAGAGACATATAGATGCTCTTGTGGGTTTTCCAGGTACAGTCTTTGCTGCTCTTAGTGATGGGAGTTTAAGTGTATTTTTCACTTTTGGATGAACTCCAAGCAGATCTTGGTATGTTGTGTCCTTTTCCCAGAAGTTCCTGTGTCACATTTGTAGGAGACATTCTGGTTCTTAGCTCACCTGTTTCCTGTGTTGCGTTTCAGACTGGAGGAAATTTGTTTACCTGGCTGGTGAGTGATTGTCCGGATGTCCTTGGATCTCTTGCCCCCTAAGCCATAGCTTTCTCTCTCCGTTTTATGCAGAGACATGTGGACCCATCCCTGGTGCAGAGGTGGAAACTCGTGGGAGGCAGAACTTGCTCCATGGGCTTTCCCCATCTGGGCTATTGTTTCGCACATGGTGTTTTGAAACCTGGAATGATGGTGGTCACTGGAGTCTGTCGTGCATCTTGGGTTGATCTACCCACCGCCTTTGTAGCTTTTAGTTTTCAATGCAACTGGTTCTCAGTCAGCCTGAATACTCTGGAATATTTTAGAGAAACTATATAAATAAATGGGGTCATTAAATTTAGGAGTGTGATCCCTCCACATAACAGCATCGTGGGAGAGTCTTTTCGCTCCAGTTCCTGGTGGTACTGATCACAAAGTTTTGGGTAGCGAACTGGGCAGAGCTTGGGTGGGAATGTCATGGGATAAGTTGTTAATGGTCCAGTGATGGGTTTTCTGAGAACGTTTGGCCACTTTTACCCTAGAGCTCACCTATCATCCCGGTCCTTATTTCATCTCCCCCTTTGTGTTATTTCCCATATCTCTCTTTTCTGGAAATCATTGGATGTAATAATGACTTCTTACTTTCATGTAATAATGTATACATTATTCCCTAAAACATTTTTATACATTGCATAATTTTTGAACTTTAAGCAATTGAAAGCAGATGGAATAAAAATTTTGCACTTTTTTTTATGTGAAAATTTCTTTATTTTGGGATGCGATTGATATTGGAATTCATTTCAGAAAAATTCTGTGGATGAAATCTGTTAGTATTATGCATTTTCTTTTGGTGATCAAGAATGGTTGGACACAGTGTATTTTTCTTTGAAGGAATACTATTTTTTATTGAAAATTTATTTGAAATGCACATTTTGACTTATTGTTGAATCCCCCTGCACCCCTTAAAAAAAAGAAGAAACAGATTTAGATGTTGACTGTATTTATGCTGAGTACCTCCCACACTGCTACCAACTTTTTAAACATGAAATTTCTTTAGAGATTGAAATTCTTCTCCACTGGCCCCAGGAGGTCTACTTGACTCTTATGGGTTCAGTGTTTCTGCAGAAGTTGTGTCTCTTCTATTGTTCAGAAAATAAAATGCATATAGATAACTGGTCTTGCAATGCTTGTGTGCATTAAATTGAATGAATAACTTGAGTTTTTTCACCTTAGAGAGTCTTTTTTTTTTAAGATTTTATTTATTTATTTGACAGACAGAGATCACAAGTAGGCAGAGAGGCAGGCAGAGAGAGAGGAAGAGCCTGACGTGGGCCTCGAGCCTGACACGGGCCTCGATCCCAGGACCCTGGAATCACGACGTAAGCCGAAGGCAGAGGCTTTAACCCACTGAGCTACCCAGGCACCCCCACCTTAGAGATTCTTAATGTCATAATCAGTCGTTCAATTCTATGTTATTTTCATTTGTCTCTTTGGACTCTGCTGAATTTATTTGTTTATTTTTAAAATTTTGTCTCTTCTGGTTAAAATTGTTTTTCTTGGTTGACTCTTGAGTCTACTTGTCTGTAGGAGAGTAGAAGTTGAATAGTTAAAAGTGCTTTTGATTTTTAATTGTCATTTTGATGGTTTTACTATTCAACCACATGTATCTTTTTTTTTTTAATTTCTTTTCAGTGTTCCATAATTCATTGTTTATGCAGCACACCCAGTGCTCCATGTAATTGGGCCCTGCATAATACCCACCACCAGGCTCACCCAACCTCCCACTCCTCTCCCCTCTAAAACCCTCAGTTTGTTTCTCAGAGTTTTTATTTTAATGTTGTGGTTTTTAAGACTCAGGACATTAACTTGGCAAAGGTCACACAACAGCAATTGGCAGGCATGGAACTCAGCCTGCAATGCCGGCTCTCTGACCTGTGGTCCAGGCAATTTCCCACAACATCCTATTGTCTGCCCATGTCAGGAGGATATCTCCTCTCTGGCCTCTCTCCTGACTCTGTTGATAGTGTCACCTGTAGCACAGAGAGGAGTCAAGTGCCAGTAGATCAATACTATGTAGACTTGTTCTGGCTCATGTCTTACCAGGGTGTCTTCCCTTTCAGCCCTGAAGAAGGCAAAACTGTATGCAGGTAAGTGACTCCGTTTCCTGTGGCTTTACCTCCCCAGCCTCCACTGTGCCACCTTCTCTGTCATTGGACCTCACACCAGGATGGGGTTGGTGTCCCTGATCTCCTTGTTATGTTTGTTGTGTCCTTCTGAAGACTGCAGGGACTGTCCTTGGGAACACAGATCTGCCTCTATTCTGACCCATCCTCTACTGTAGGTTGCTGTTAGAATTAGCAACACCCTCTGGACACACCTTGTTCAACGGATAGTTTGTTGGTACAGTGACAACAGAGTGGTCATTTGTAAGGGCGGTTGGACCATGGCATTGACGGTGTACTTCAGAATTTGTTGTCTCTGGAAGATTTCAAAATCAAGCTTGCCTGCTTAGGACTCAGGTCTTCCTTAAGGGATCCTTGTTTCTGAATCCATTTTACCCTGAAATTCCTACCTCTTTTTGGATCTTGCTTTGGTTTTCCTGTTTTTTTTTTTTTTTTTTTTCTCTTTCTCTGGAGCGATGGTCTTCATTTTGCTTCTGCATGCTCGGACTCCTTGTCCAAGCCAGGTATCTTCCTCTAAACCTCCATGGTTGTGTTGGAAGTAGTTTTCCTTAGGTCAGCTGTTCTGATTCTCAGATCCAGAGTCTCCAGGATGTGTAGGGAGTCCTGGTAGTGGGTTTGTGAGATTCTGACCATTATATACGAAATCTTATGTAAGTGTTTGTATTACAACATTAAGAAATTAATTTTTTAAAGGACAGTAACTTATAATTGTTCACGACCATTATCTCTCCTTTTAGGAGAATTCTGGATTTACCTGGTGGGCTCAGTACTTGTTAGATTCATTAGGGGCAATGTGTGAGGAGTGCAATAGGAGAAGATCTGAGGAGTGAAAATTGTTTACCAGAGAAAATTTGGGAGTACATCAGGGAAAGAAAAGCTGGTTGGAGAAGAGAGGAGGAGATGAGAAGGAAAGTAGAGAGCCTGTGATTCCTCTCAGAGACACTTTGGGGGGCTGAGAGTAGAAGAGACACTTTGGGTGGCTTTGGGCAGGAGAGAGACCACAAATGACAGCCATGGTGGTTAGAGTTGGAAGTACACAAAGGACATGCAAGTTATTGGGTGTGCAACAAGTAATAAACTCCTTGATACATGTTTGAGAGATTTCTTAAAAGACATATTTATTTTAAGGTGTTTTGAATTAATTCTCTAACTGGGTTTGCTTCACATAATGAGGCCATCTCACCCTTCCGAAGTTGTCGGGGGAGGAGTGTGATCCTAGGGTTGCAGAATAGGGGTCCCATGTTGTCGGCAAATATTAGAGAAAGTGTCCTGTTCTTATTTTATAATCGTTCTAATTTTGTTCTGGGGTCTCTGTCCTGTTGGAGGTCACAGCTTTACCGTGCAGACTTTTCAGGGTCTAATGACAGATACATATTTGCTGTGATCAGTTGGCTTTTCTTCTTCCCAAAAGGGAGTATGAAGGTTGGAGGAGTTTATGCTTTGCATCACTGAGGGATGGAGTCTCTCTATTCTTCTCTTGCTCATTTCAGGACCTCACTTTATAGAGGGTAGCTTGATGTGGTCCTTAGGATAATTGGGTTTGAGGTTCCGTCTAGGTTTTTGGAGAAATTGTTATTCCACCCCTGCTGCATTTGTATCTCCAGTTCCTTAACCTTACTCACATCTGTAAAGTCCTCTCTGCCAAAACATATTCACAGTTTCTGGGGCATAGGACACAGCCATACTTGGGGGCTGATCATGTGTGGTGTCTCCTGCTGCTTTTGATCTCTCTAGGTGATTATAGGGAGAAGCAGGGATGTTTTTCCTTGCAATACTCCATGATATAGGGAAGCAAATTCATTACTTTCTTTCACTAGATGTATGTCTTTCTTGCTTTGAACTTTTCTCTCTCCTTCCTTGAATCTTCTCCATTACCTCTTGATGGGTAACTCAGGATATGGCACCAGATTTCTCTGGTGCCATATCCTGAGTTCTCCTCACCCATGGCTGAGAGTCATCCTCCAAGTGCAGCTTCACCAAGTTCTATTGCCTCTACCATGGCTTTGAGTCAACCTGCAAGTTCAGTTCAGCCAGTTCTTTATAAGTAAATGGAGGCCTCAGAATTTTTTTTTTAAAGATTTTATTTATTTATTTGACAGACAGAGATCACCAGTAGGCAGAGAGGCAGACAGAGAGAGGAGGAAGCAGGCTCCCCACTGAGCAGAGAGCCCGATGCAGGGCTCGATCCCAGGACCCTGAGATCATGACCTGAGCCGAAGGCAGAGGCTTAACCCACTGAGCCACCCAGGCGTCCCGGCCTCAGAAATTTTGATCTCCTCAGTTCTTTCTCAAGAAAACTTAGCTTTCAGGATGGATACGTGGCTAGAAATTGAGAAAGCCTATTTTGATAATGAAATCTGTGCAAAGAGCCTTCTTTTTAGGTCAGTATCCAGCCGCTCAGTGGAGTTAAGCTTTATGGCTTGGGTTTCATGGGAACATGATGGCTGTGGGTGTATGATAGAGAGAGTGTGCATGTGTGTGTGTGTGTGTGTGTGAGAGAGAGAGAGAGAGAAAGAGAGAGAGAGAGAGAGAGAGAGAGAGAGAATGAATTAATGTGCGTGAAAAATAAATTTATCAGGTGAAAGCTTCCAAAACATTATTCCCTGTAAGTCTTGGTTCAGTGTATTTCAGAGGATATACCAACAATGGTTTGTATAGTCTCCTCAAATATCTGATTTGTTGTTCACATTTGTGCAATGTGGTTTTCTTGTAGATTGGCAGAAGGAGAAGTTCCAGGCCTTTGAGTTACTTCTGTTGTTTGGGTGCTCCTACTGCTATCCCATGGCTGCTGACATTTCCTTCAGCTTGCTGTGGTGATGCAGATGCTGGCATCATCAGTGGTAGTGGGGTGGGATGGGGCGGTGAAAGTCATGTAGCTGGGATTACTGGGTGTGACTGATACTGGATATAAATGGGTATTCTTTAGTGCTGGAGTCCAGTCTGGCCCTCAAGTGCCCTGTGACATGTCTAACCCCCAGATCAGTCTTATGCTTACTTCTTCTGGTTGGAGGGCTGTGTACTTGAGCCAGAAGGCTCTCATCTCAGGAGCTTTGGTCCTCCCTGTATGCAGCTAGTTGTCTGGGGGTGGGGTGGTGGTTGTGTGCCTTGTTATGTGGTAAGGCAAGTCCTTGAATGATTGGCAACTGTCTCTGCAGTGTCTGTCAGTCTGGATCCAGAGTCTGCCCATTCCGACCTTGCTGTCTCTGAAGACAAGACTAGTGTGACTTCGAAGGACTCACCCAAAGACACAGAAGTTGGGTTATATAGTGTCTTGGGTCATGAAGGCATCACATCAGGGTGCTGTTACTGGGAGGTGGAGATCAGGAATGCAAATAGAAGTGAGTGGGCGCTGGGAGTCTGTAGGGGAGATTTGGAGAGGAAAGCCTATTACCATGAATCCCCAGAAAAGGAGTTCTGGGTTGTGGGGATGTATGAAAATACACTCTGTTACCTCCCATATAATTCAGAACACGTGCGAATTCCCCAGAGGGTAGGGGTTTTCCTGGACCTGAAGGAAGGGGATGTCTCATTCTACAACATGACTGATGGTTCCCACATTTTCTCCTTCCCTCTCGCTTCTTCCTGTGGGACTCTGTTTCCATACTTCAGGTTGAGGTCAGGAGATGTGTCCCTGACCATCTGCTCTGGGGTGGGTGGGCCTTTGCAGACCCCTGTACCTGTTAACAACCCTCCTTGTTCTTCAGAGGAGCCTGTGAGCCTCTCAGGGCAGGGGTTCAGTTCAAGCTGTGGTGTTGATGGTGATCTCCCAGGGGCTGAATCTCCATTACTCCCCTGGCGCCCTGAAGTTATATCCCCATAATGCTCCAACACTGTCCCAGATTCCTCATGGTGTCTCCTCCTGGAGCTGCAGACTCCCAGGAGTAATAACCTCTGAAGTTAGTCCTGAATGACCGGGTGTCTTGCCCTTCTCTTCTGGGTATAGACTGCTGGGGTGTGGTTATGAGAATAGTTGGTTCATGCCTTATGCTCAGGTATTAGAAGATAAATGTTGACTTTTTCAGCTATAATGGGGTTGGCTGAATTTTGCTATTGGAAGTCATGTTTCTTTTGATCATGAACATTATTTCATGGAGTCTTTGTATTGTTTTGATATGAAATAAGATGAGGTCTGAATTATTCTGAAGAATTAAATGGTTTTTATTTTATATAGTTTGAGATGTGCAGATGAACCCAGAGGCTATGGGTGGGTTACCAGCTCTATTTAGGAAATGTGCACTCTGACTAAAAAACATTGTCCATCTGAACATTTCTGAAGAAATGTATGGCTAATAGACTTAAGAAGAGTGGAGTGTAATATTCTATTGTACATGCTTCCTATTCTGGAATGGATGAGACATACTTATCTTAACGAAACTTAGTAAATATTTGTTATTTCTGAAATACTGATGCTGCATTTATTCAGAGAATGGAAAATGAGAGTTTGGGTTTCCTTGTGAGTCAACAGCAGTTGGAAAGAACAGAACTGCTACCAGAATAAAGAGGTAAATGAAGATGAGTGTTTTCAGAGCCTGTATGAATTGTAGAAAGTTTTGACCATGAGCACAGTTCCAGAATCTATGTACGGCTTCTCAGTACTTCTAGTCCAATTGTAAAGGTGGGTTCCATCCAACTTTACATCCTGTTTCCACAGGAAACAGAAGGAAGCCAAACTCTTGAGGACTCAGACCTTAATGAATAAAGGTTTTTTGGCTCCTGAACTAGAACACCGACCTGTTGTGGTTCTGGGAGAGATCAGGAAGACACGGAATGGGAAGTGGAAGAAGGAGGTCACTGATTTCAGTTCCTGCCTGTGACCAAAAATAGGAAAAGGACTGGAGTCAGGTTGCATATTTCTTTCTCGTCATGTAGATATGTCATTTGTATTAATTATCTATTTTCCTTCTCCCTTCTTACCAGTGTGATTTTATGCAAGTTGTCCCTGGTAATATTTCAAATATAATCTCTAGGTAACAGATTAGTCAAATGAGTGTGGCTGGACTTAAGGAATAAATATAACTGATTCAATGCCTGGGACTGCCTGTTTATTCTATTTTGGGGAAAGAGTGAGAACTTTTTCATTTGTAAGTGTAGCCCTGTAGATGGGTGAAAATGTGGAGTTGTTGTGTTGTTATATGGAAGTTCCAATGTGAGTAAATGGTGTATGTGGAAATTGAGGAACTAAAAGTGTGAAATCTGCCCATTATCAATTCATTGCCTTTTGAGTCAAATCTACCCTGTATGTGCCCTACTTGTTGATACCGGATGTCATAAATGTTTCATTTTTGCCATGTGGCATATTTGGCACAGTCTTTGTCAGTTAGTGCACTGTTGGGTTTGGCCAGCAAACCCTGAGATGGTGAATGAAAAGACTCCTCCAGACACCTTCATAGGAGAAAGGAGAGGCCTGGGGACCAGACACTCTAGTGGCAGAGAGCCTCCAGCCAAGCTTTGTCTCCAGTTTCACTGGGGTCGTATCAATACACCAAGCACAGGCACAAAGCAAGGAGGAGAGTGTAGCCTTAATGGTCAGGACAATAATATATGGGGCAGTGTGTGAATAGGGCAAGGAGGGTAGGAGTTCATGAAGTACATGAGCACCATGTGCCTGTTTCTCCTTAAAATTTAAACATTTACTTCCTAGATGAGAGCCTTGAGCCGCAGTAAGAATGTGGTCACTTTCAGCCAAGAAATTTCAATGGAGGCCTAACGTTCTGGGCATTCCTCCTTTGTTTTTCAATTAGTCTCATCCAGGGAGGCGTATACAAGTCAGATTTTGTGTATGCAGACACTGAATTCCTACAGGGCACCAGAGGGAACACAGCAAGATGGAGCAGGAGTAAAAGCTTTTTTCTTTTGGGTTTTTTTTTTTTTTTGGAACCATATTTTAATTTATTGGCATTGTCATTTGAAAACAAGGCAGGATTTCTTTTCCATGCAGGGAGATCGTTTTCTTTCTTTCTTTTTTTTTTTTTAAAGATTTTTTTTTTCTTAATTTATTTGACAGAGAGAGACCACAAGCAGGCAGAGAGAGAGGGGGAAGCAGGCTCCCCTCCGAGCAGAGCCTGATGTGGGGCTTGATCCCAGGACCCCGGGATCACGACCCCAGCCTAAGGCAGAGGCCTTAACCCACTGAGCCACCCAGGTGCCCCAGGAGATCGTTTTCAATCTGTTGTAACATGGACCCACACATCTTCACCTTGGAAAATGTAGCATTTCAAGCTTTAGCCAGAGTAGAGTACTCTTTTTTTCAGTTTCACAATTTTTGCAGTGCTGCCAGAAGTCTTCTCAGCATTTGCTTTGAACTCGGCCTTCAATGCATCTCTCACTGCTTTTGCACAGATCTGGGAGTATCGGATGTAGCTGAGTCCAGCCTGTTGCCAGTAGTCATCTTGATGTCGCGAGGGTGGGCGTGTGGGGTCGAATCACGAGGATGCCTCAATGTCGGCTCGACGCATGGCCCAGGGGCAGGAAGGACTCTTTTTGTGTTTTTTAAAAAAGATTTTATTTATGTATTTGTCAGAGAGAGATTGAGTGAGCACAAGCAGGGAGAGTGGCAGGCAGAGAGAGAAGCAGACTCCCTGCTGAGCAGAGAACCCAAAGCAGGACTTGATCCCAGGAACCTGGGATCCTGACCTGAGCTGAAGGAAGACATGTAACTGAGTGAGCCACCTAGGTGTCCTACCTTTGGTGTCGTTTCCCCCTTGATCTTATAATGCTGCTGACAGTGGCCTGGAGAAGACTTAGCTTCTCTTGCCTTTGGGTGAATGAGTATGGCATTGTAGCAGGTTGTGTTGTAGAACGCTGTCTCCCAGGGAATATTGCCAGTTCTCTAGTGAGGGTTTTCCTGCCCAACAGGCTTGTTCTGCAGCCTATTGGTGAATTTCTTTCCTTCCTGGGGACTCTGGTCCCACCTGGTCCAATAAACAGAATGTCAATCTTATTCTTTCAAATGTATTCCGTTTTTTGGATGCTCTACCTCAATTCTAGAGGTAATGTCTGCTTCCTGTATCTTCTACTTTTGGTTTCCATAGAGCTTTCTTTTATCTCTTTCAAATTAAATACATCTTTCTTTCTTTTTTTTTTGTTTTTTAATTTTTTTATTTTAATAAACATATAATGTATTTTTATCCCCAGGGGTACAGATCTGTGAATCGCCAGGTTTACACATTTCACAGCACTCATCATAGCACATACCCTCCCCAATGTCCATTTCCCCACTAAATACCTCTTTCTTAATAATTCTTTATATCAGATTTTCTTGTTAAAATGACTGATGTGGCTTCTGCCTCCTGACTGGACACTGGCTGATACAAACATCTAAACTGAACTGTATGTTGGAACAGGGCACTGCACTTCTCATAGTATATGGGAAAGGGTAGTGGAAGAATGTTCAAATTTATAAAAAAAAAAAAACCCAAAACAAAACCAAAACAACATACCAATAAAGCCATAAATATACTCTTTGGGATCTGTGCATATATTTTAAATGCTCTACATGTTAATATATTATCTGACATGTTCATCTCCTTCTTCCATATGGCTTGTGGCTTTATGACAGTGGATTACTTTTAGAGGGGCTACGGGTATATTTCCTTTGAAATGGAGAGGAAAGGAAGGTATGGATGTGATATGAATTATCCACACAAAAAGAGGAATCTTTTGAAACAAGTGCACCAGTTGCCCATGTAATTCCAGAAAGAGTGGTTAAAACCATCATTCTTGGGAGGAGTGAGGTCAGCATCATGGCAGAATGAGTCCTTCCATTTGTCTCCCCCTTTCTGTTTACAACTAGTAAGATTCCAAAACCCAACAAAGTTCCTCTGCACAGCACACGAGACACCAAAGAGATGCATCCATGTTTACATCTGAAGAGGTGTGTATTGGGCCTCATGGAGACCAGAGCCCAGTCAGCTTGGTGGGGCCTGCTATCCTGGCTTCTACAGTGGTGGTAATGCTCACCTGTGACTCCTGTGGCGGAGGAGCTGGGTTTGGAAAGGGGTGAGTGAAAGGCTACTTGGCCCTTTGGGTTGTGGCTGGAGGACCCCCTAGCTATGAAGCCACAGAGCAGGGTCCTGTGAGGTAGGACATCTGTGACCAGGAGGGGACAGTGGGGGGAAGGAAAAGGCAAGGGAAGGAGGCAGAGAAGAAGAAACACTTTATTCACCGTCTGCCCTCAGAGTTCAGCAAGAGAGCTCCCAGCTCCGTGGGACTCCCGAACTTGAGGATCCTCCTCCTGGAGTGTGGGGCACACCCAAGGCCCAAAGGCTTAGTACATATTGGCCCCTCCAGAGTGCCAGCCTCCTACTTTTTTTTTTTTTTGTGGGTTTTTAAAAAATTTTTTTTAAAAATTTCTTTTCAGCGTAACAGTATTCATTATTTTTGCACCACACCCAGTGCTCCATCCTTTTTTTTTTTTTCTTTGAGCCTGGTCTATACAGCCACCAGGGCTACTCTGGTAAGAGAAACCAGAAACTTGTGCTCTTCTGCCACCTGCTGTAATACTAAAGAAGGGTCTCTAACCTCCCACCCACGAACTGTTAGAATCAAAGTTAACAAATTTTTACCTACATACAAAAGGTGTTGGCTACTTCAAAGTATTCGACTGAGGAAAATCTCATTAAAGAGCATGAAAAATCATGGTAATATGGTTTTGCTAAAAAAAATGACAGTTCTCCAGCCACCAAGCCTACATTTACAGAAGGTTGTGATCTAAGTAATAGAGAATTCAAAATAAATGTCAGAACAGAATTCAGCAAGATACAAGAAGATCGGCAATTCAATGAACTCAGTAATAAAATGAATGGATAGAAGGAGTACTTTACCCAAGAGACTGAATTTCTAAAAAAGCACCAAACCGAAATTCTGGAGCCGAACTCAGTAAATGAGATGAACAATGCATTAGAAACGTTGGAAATAGAGCAGATCAGGTGGAAGGGAGAATACATGATCTGAAAGGTGGAATCTAGAAATGATTCAGGTGGAAGTGAAGAGAACTAAGGTTTATTATTATTTTTTAAAGTGAAGAAACCCTGGGGTGCCTGGCTGCTTCAGTTAGTGGAGCATCCGACTCTTGATCTTTGGGTTGTGACCCAAAGCCCTGCGTTGCATGTAGAGATTACTTTAAAGGAAAACAAGCTTAAAAAATGAAGAAATCCTGCAAGAGCTTCCAGTCTCCATTAGGAAAGCCAGTTAAGAAGAGTGGGTATATCAAAAGGAGAAGAGAAGGAGAAGAGGGGCAGAGCTGTTATTACAAAAGTGTTGTCTGAGAACTTCTCAATCCTGGGGAAAGAAGTGGACATAGAAGTCTATGAAGTTAATAGACAACCTTATTATCTCAATACAAAAATACCATCTCCAAGACACTTTCCAATGACACCGCCAAATGTCAAAGATAAAGAAGGAATCTTGAAAGGATAAAAGAGAGTAACCTAAAAACGAGCCCCCATAAGAGAGAACATCAGCAGATTTCTCAGCAGAAAGTCTATAGGCCAGGAGAGAATGGAATGACATACTCATAACATTGACAAATAAATATTACCAGACAAGAAATCTGTATCCAGGATTTATCTTTCAGACATGAAGGAGAAATAAAGACTTTGCCATTCAAAGAAAACTTGAGGGTATTCCCCATCACTAGTCCTGCCTCCAAGACATATTGAGCGGAACTTTAATACTGTAATGAAAAGATGAAGGTACAGAGACTCTGAGTAAGCTGGCAGACAGAGTCAGAAACTGTAACCTTATCTTAGAATAGGGCATTAAACACTTAATGATAACAGCAATGGCTAAAGTTATTAAAAATAACTAGAGCTACTACAGTTGGTAAGAAACCTATACCAGGAAAACAGTTTGTGACAGCAAAAATGTCAAAGGGGAGGGGGAAAATGAGAACAGCTATGTAGGCAAATGAAGAAAAGTTGCCAACAGCAGGAAAAGCACCATTTAATCTATGAGACAGTTTATACAAACTTCATGGTAAGACAAAATAATATCTAGAGCAGAGAGAACTTTAAAAAGGGGGAAACTGAGGGAATCATCATGGAAAACCATCAAATGATAAAAGTAGACAAAAACACAAAGAAGAAATAATAAAGATACAAAACAACCAGAAAAAAAAGATAAAAGGA
The DNA here is from genome assembly GCF_963455335.1 of Martes martes. Lineage (NCBI taxonomy): Eukaryota > Metazoa > Chordata > Mammalia > Carnivora > Mustelidae > Martes > Martes martes. The sequence continues at coordinate 119,927,049 of NC_137893.1, read as the reverse complement.
CAATAGTAAGTCCTTAGGTATCAATAATCATGTAAACGTAAGTGGGTTGACTTTACCAATCAAATGACAGAGAGTGCCTTGATAACTTAAAAACATAGACCAAGTTTGTGATGCTTTCAGAAGGGTCATTTTAGCTGTACAATGGACAAATGTAGGTTTATAGTGTAGGAATGGATGTGGATAACCCAAGAAAATGGTACTGAAAAGAAAGCAGGTGTGGCCATATGTACATCAGACTAGATAGACTTTAAGCCAAAAAGAAGATATAACAGTTGTAAATACCTGTGCTTAACACCTGAGTATTGAAACACATTAAACAAATACAGATCTTAAGGGAGAAATAGACAATAATCTAGTAATAGCAGGGACGTTAATATCCCATGGTCCACAATGGATGGATCATCCAGATGCAGAATCAGCAAGGAAACAGAACATAACCACACTTCAGAAAAAAATGACAGACATTTCCAGAACATTCTGTCCACCTGCAGAGGAATGCATATTCTTCTCATGTGTACCTTGAACGTTCTCCAGGATAGATCCCCTGATGGAACACAGAAATCTTAACAAAATTAAGAAGATTGAAACCATATCAGCCAACTTCTCTGACCACGTTGGTATGAAAGTAAAATGAACAAGAGGAAACTCAGTAGACCTAAAAATATGTGGGAAAGAGATCACAAAATTTTAAACAACTGAGGTCAGACACCTGGTTCTTGGACTAGTCTTGAAAGCATATGCAGAGCTATATTGTATTAGTTGCATTATTACCTTAGCTACACATCACATTTTATTCCCTACTGTGGACGTTTTTGCATCTCTTAACCTCATGCATGATCAATCATTTACTTTGCTTTTTACCCCTACTCCCTGTTGACCCACTGATTATAGGAACCTAATGGGGAGTGGAAAGAAACATTTGTCTCAAAATTATCTGACATACCTCATCATTCCAGGTCCTGAATGGGGTGCCTTATTTTCCGGAAGAATATAGAGCTCCAGATTGTTTCAAGGCCCACCCTCTCAAGGTTTCCAGAAACACCTCATCCTCCTCTCATACATTCACCTCCTTCCCTAAACAAGTAGTGGCTGTCCCTTTTCCTCCAGAGGGCACTGCAGCTTTGGGAATGATAGCCAGCCTTCTCACTGGGCTTTCCTTGTGATAATGAAGGTTTCTTTGCCTCAAAACCCATGTCTCAGACATTCGCTTACTGGGCATTGGGTGCTCAACTAGTCTGAGTTTGGTAACACAATCAATAGGTCAAAGAGGAAATCAAAAGGGAAATAAAATAATGGTCTCAAACAAGTGAAAATGAAAATGAAATGTATCAAATTTTGTGGTTTGCAGTAAAAGCAGTTCTGAGAAGAAGTTTAGAGCAACAAAAAATTTGAAAGATGTCAAACAATCTACCTTTATACTTCAGTGAACTAGAAAAAGAGGAACAAATTAAACCCAAAGTTAACAAAAAGAAAGAAATAATAAAAATCAGAGCAGAAGAAAATGAAACAGAGACCAGAAAAACAATAGAAAAGATCAATGAAACTAAAAGCTGGTTCTAGAAGATGATGAACACAAGCTGGCAATAAGTTAGCTAGTCCAAGAAAAAAAGAGACATAGTACTGTACGGTGACTAATATAATATAATAAAAAAAGAAGAAATAAAAGAGGGTTATTACAATGGATAGGACAGGAATATTTAGAATCATGAAAGACTATGAATAATTGCATACCAACAATTATGTATCTAAAGGAAATGGGTACATTCCTAGAAACACACAACTGACCAAGACTGACTAACACACAACTGACCAAGACTTCCTGACTATATCAAGAAGGTGTAGACAACGTGAACAGACCAGTCTAGTCATCTGAGAGGCACAGGTGGAGACTGAAGGGCAGGAAGACAGGCTTGTAGGGAAAGCACAGACACCAGAGAGCCTGGGGTTGAGGAACACATGGGACCTACACGCCCCCAAATTGCAACTGGCATACACAAGGAGCTCTCCTTATGGCCGTTCTCTGCCCACTGATAACCAGATGAGCCCTGACCTGGCTGAGTTCCAAAAGCCCCCTCAACTTGCCTCTGTATTCATTGTGGAGCCCTGGGCACTGGGAGCTTCGGAACAGTTACAGAGAGATTCCAGAAAAATGGTGTCCCCACTCCACTGCTATCCCTGCCAGAAAGACAGCTCTCCCTGTGGTCCTACCTATTTGTCTCTTCCCCCAGAGCCCAGCTGGTGGAGGATGTGCCCTGGGACAACGTCCCGGAGAAGGGGCAGGTCTTTCTACTACCATCTGACTGAATAGGACAAGTACTGACTCTGCCTTCACACCAGTGTGAGGAACTCCAGCCCTCAGGACACTTACCCAGGCCCCGCCTCTCCTAGCATCCTGCACAGCCACCATGGAGATTTTCTGAATGGCAAAGTGCACTCCAAAGTCCCTGTTATTGAAGAGAAGTTGTTAGAGGGCAAAGATTTGTTGAAGCCTTGCCATGCTTGGAAGCTGTCCTTATGTTCTTTCTGATCTTAGTCCTGTGAACTCCCTGCAATGAACACCTTTCTGATGTTAATCAGAGAACCATGTGCTTCCCGACCAGCCTGCCAATGTGCCTGCCCTTCCACCAGCCATGAACACAGGAAGCTCCCTATCTGATCTCACCAACCTGCACTTTCCTCTGGCACACCCCACCCCCCAGGGCCCTGAGGCAACAGCCTACCCCAGCCTGAGTGAGGGCATCAGTACCTCCAAATTAAGACACAGCATGATCCACCTCAGGATCAGTGGGAGCCAGTGCCTGGACCAAGCTTGGGCTATGATGAGACAGGACTTTACTCCCTGCTCAGCTACCCATCCTGTGGTCTTCCCTGAGCAATCCCAACCCCTAGGCTTCCTGGAGCATTCCCCACCCTCATGTTCAAGGCTCTGATAGCCACCCCTCACTGTCAGCCTCCTCCCTGGGCCATCCCTCACTCAGTGCTCTGGCTCTCTCATCCTCCAATTCCTCCCCCTCAGCTTCCTTTCCTGTGCTGGGTACCCCCCTTACCCAGCTTCTTCCTCTGAAATCCCTTCCTGCCAGTACCATGTGCCCCTCAGCTGCCTGAGGTTGCCCAAGGGCCCAGCTGACACCCAAGAGCAGCTGCTCAAAAAGGTTTTGACAACAATGTCACCTGCCTTGTCCTGCATCACTCAGGGTGTCCCCCTGGATACCAGCAATCTGCCCACTGACCAGAGGCTGCCTCCATACCCATACAGCCCCCCAAATTTGGTTCTGCCCACCCAGCCACCTACCCCAAAGCCTCTGCAGCATCCCGCGATGTCCTCTCAGGCCTGCTCAAAGCAACATTCAGGTGGGCAGCCCAGCACACTGTGGGACACTATACCCACCCAGCTCAGTGGGCATGAGCAAGAATTTTACCATCAGTCAGTTAGGGACTTCCGCCAGGGAAACCTGTTTCCTCACAGCGTGGTCTTTGATGACCGCTGCGCTGACTTGTTTGTCCCCTGGCATGCACGCACTCTGTCTCAGCTGCAGGTATGATTTAGCATGGTAGCCCATCAACCAGTCTGGTGTTGGAGCCCCCAGCTTTTTGGAGGAGCCTTTATTTTTGGAGGACAAGGGACCAATTAGTGTTCCTACAGGACCCCCATGCCCTCAACCACCAGAACTTGACCCTCTGTTCCTGCCATGGCTCAGGGCCCAACATCATCCTCCCAGGAGAGTCCTCCCCAGGTATTTGTAAGGAGATTGTGGCAGTCCTGGCTGGAGTGCCTGGCTTTGAGGTGTCAGCAACCTGGCTGAGGCCGGGGCTGGGGCTTTAGGAGTTGTTGCACACGGAATCACTGGGCCTGGAATGATTCCACATGCTGAGCGACCCCTATGGCTCGCTGTGTGATCCTGCTGTGGAGGACTCATTCTAAAGTCAGCATCTGCAGTGAGGAGCCTCATCAGCCTCCCACTTCTTGGCCCTGCTCCATCACTGTTCCTTTTCTCCCTTCCCCTGGGTCAGTAGAGACTCCACTCTGCCCGCAGAGCCTCTTTCTAACCTGAATGAGGGAACCAAAGAATGAGGAAAAGCCAGGGGTTTGTCCTGGTGGCCCCTGAATTCTGCACAAGGGTTGGGTCCACTGAAGCTCCAGGGGGCCTAACACTTATAACTTGTAACTCAAAAGATGGAGTAAGTAATCAAAAAACTCCCCAAAGAAAACCTCATGGTCAAATGGCTTCACTAGTAATTCTAATGAACATGCAGTGGAAAACTAATACCAACACTCCTTAAACTCTTCTAGAATGTTAAGGAAGAGGCAACAATTTCAAATTCACTCTACAAAGGCAGTATTATTTTGATAGCAAACCAGATAAGGATAACACCAGATCAAAAAAGCAGTAAACCAGTATCCTTGATGAATACAGATGGAAAAATTCTCAGCAAAATGTTATGAAACTGAGTTCATACATTAAAGGAATTAGACACCATGGCTAAATGGGATTTATCTGTGGGATGCAAGGGTAGTTGAACTTACAAAGATCAATAAATGTAATTCAATACACCAAGAGAATGAAAGATAAAAATCACGTGATCATCTCAAAAGTTGCTCAGAGAAATTAGACTAAATATAGCATTCATTTATGATAAAAACTCTTAACAGATTGGGTATAGGAGGAGCATACCACTACATAATAAAGGCCACCTACAGGAACCTCACAGCAAACACTTTACTCAATGAAGAAAAATTGAAAACATTTCCTCTAACAGGAACATAACAAGGAAGGACACTCTCACCACCTCTATTCAATATAGTAGCGGAAGCCCTAGCTAGAGCAATTAGGCAAGAGAAAGAAATAAAAGCCTTCCACATCAGGAAGGTGGAAGTGAAAATGTCATTCTTTGCAAATATCATCTTACATACAGAAAAATCTGAGGAGTCAATAAAAAAAAATCTGTTGAAGATGAATGGATAAAGAAGATGTGGTATATATACACACAATGGAATACTATGCAGCCATCAAAAGAAATGAAAGCTTGCCATTTGCAACGACGTGGATGGAACTAGAGGGTATCATGCTTAGTGAAATAAGTTAATCGGAGAAAGACAACTACCATATGATCTCCTGATATGAGGAAGTGGAGATGCAACATGGGGGGTTAGGAGGGTAGGAGAAGAATAAATGAAACAAGATGGGATTGGGAGGGAGACAAACCATAAGTGACTCAATCTCACAAAACAAACTGAGGGTTGCTGGGGGAGGGGGGTCGGGAGAGGTGGGTGGGATTATGGACTTTGGGGAAGGTATGTGCTATGGTGAGTGCTGTGAAGTGTGTAAACCTGGTGATTCACAGACCTGTACCCCTGGGGATAATAATACATTCTATGTTTATAAAAAAATAAATAAATTAAAAAAATCTGTTGAAAGTGATCAATGATTCAATAAAGTGACATATTACAAATTGACTTACAAAAATCAGTGGCATCCTTTTACACTAATGCTGAAGCATCAGAAAAGGAAAATAGCATCAAAAGCAACAAAATAGGAATGTAAGTAACCAGGGAAGTGAAGGACCTGTACAATGAAAACTACAAGACTTTCCTGAAAGAAGTTGAAGACACAAACAAATGGAAACACATCCCATGTTCATGATTTGAAGAATTAATACAGTTGAAATGACCATATTACACAAAGCCATTACAGAGTCAATGTGATCTCAATCAAAATACCAAAGGCATTCTTTATAGAAATAGACGAAATCATTCTGAAATTTGTGTGGAAGCATAGGAGACTCCAAATAGCCAAAGGAATCCTGCAAAAGGAGAGCAAAGCTGAAGGTAGCACATTTCCTCATTTCAAACCATACCTGAAAGCCATAGTAACAGAATACAATGTGGTAATGGCACAAAAAGCAACATGTGCACTAATAAAACAGAATAGAGAGCCCAGAATTAAATCCCAATGCATGTGGTCAACCAATAATAGGTAAGGAAGCCAAGAACACCCAATGGAAAGGATAGTCCCTTCAAGAAATGGTGCTGGGAAAACTGGAGAAACACAAGCAGAACAATGAACTCTTTGGATCATCTACTCCTTTCAGAACATATTTTAAATGTGCAGCTAATAAATATGTACAGACATTAGTTCCCTTTTTTATAGTAGAAGTTCTAATATGATTTCTGTCTCCTCTCCTGCCTGTCTGATCTCTGGAGCACTCCTATTGCTGGTGCTCCCAATCTGATGCCCTCTGTTTAGAGCTCAGCTGAGGTTGGGGTGCCCCTGGCTCCTGTAGGATTTGGCCACACAACCAGATGACCCTTGACAGGTGCTCTCCTATTGTTGAGCTCCTGTCTCTCAAATTTAAAATGAGGAAAGACTCTCCTCTGAGGATTAGTGTAAATTATTTATTGAAATAAAGTACATAATGTTCAGAGTGAAATGGCACTTGGTGAATGGTGGGCCTGATTATTTGGTGAAGGTCAGCAGGGAGTAGGATCCTGGCCTCATGGTTTCAGCCTACAGTCCAGCCTGTGCAGGTAAGTTTCTCTGACAGAGAATGCAGAGAATTGCAGAGTACTGGAATCAGTCTCTCAGGATTGGTCAGGGGCTCCCTTGCTTTTTCTGCCCCAGGCCTCTCTCCCTTGATGTTTTCAAGGTGAGAGGCCAAAGTGCCAGTTCTCCAGGCCTTTTCCCATAACTTGGCACTCACATCCCTCCCACCGGGATTTGCCCATTTCAGCCTTGACCTTGGATGGGCCTGACCTACATGGGACTGAGAGAGTGAATAAATTCTTCTAGGTCACACTTGCTCTCTGCAAATGATTCACTGACATCGCAGGAACTGAGGAATGCGATTGAGACGCTCTGGGCATTTCTGTGACTATGTACTGAGTAAAGTCTTTCACTGACGGACCAAAATACACAATGTCCTTTATTTTCATACCTTTTCTCTCAATGTGCTCTGAAGAATTAAACCATGACACATAAATGGATGTGCAACAGGTTCAAATATCTCAAATATCTTTCCTGCTGCCTGTCGATTGCTTTTAAAAATTACAGTCTCAAAAAAAAAAATTACAGACTCATTAACTGGAGGTAGGTTAATCATAGATGGAATTATTACTAATTGCTCAATAATACTTGAAACCAACCCAAAGGGCTTTAAAACAGTATCTTCAGGCAGAATAATAGTGAGTTCTTCAACAGAAGGTAGTTCATTAAGGAGTAACTCATCTTTTGTTTTAAGACGAAAATTCTTATTTTCCTTCCCAGTTTGTCAATCATCTTCTCTGCCCGAGAGCAGTGGAGGAAGTGATATTCAAGAGGAAGATGATGAGAATGAGGAGGTGGTTGAACTATCTGAATCTGTTTCACTGTCCAAGTCCAAATGCGAGTCGGAAGTCTCTAGAGAGTCAGGGGTCCCCGCCAGCTCTGCCGCGCCGGGGGCGGTGACGTAGTTCCCTCCAAGGGCAGGTCCTGGCCTTGACTGTGGCACGAATTCAGGCGGCTGCTCACTGGCAGGCTGAACCTCCGCGGCCTGTCTGCTGTCCGGGGACACCTCATCCGACTGCAGTGACGGCCGTGACCCTGGGACAGGTATACAGGCCCGAGACTGCACCGCCTGACATTGGCCATCCCCTAAACCGGTGCCATTAAATTTCAGAGTTTCCCGCTGAGCGGCGGTGGCCTCAACTACTTCCACGGTGTTGCGCCAGAGGGCCCTTAGACAGGCTCACAGCTCGCTAGGAAAAAAATAGAACTGTGAGGGTTGTAACCGCATCTGCACCAGATTTCCCGGGTTTCTAGGGTAACTGCACTGGGGGCCTGCCTGGAAACATGCCCCCGCCACTTACACAGGGGCACTTCCGGGGGAGCCTACTCTGCACTTGATTTTCTTTTAATTTCTTATTTACTCATTGTTAATTAATGAGTATGCTAAAATTTCTCCAAGTGTCTATAAGAATGTCTTTTTCCTTATGTGTGAGTCCTTTGCCTTTATATAGCTCAGGGCTTTGGTGGGAGTGATGCCTCCTCACTTTCCTTGGAATCTCAGACATTAGAAGTAGAGTGGATTGCCTACTCAGACGGTGCTGGGACAGGTGCCCACTGTCACATGCACTGTGCAGCTGACCCCTGGGTGGACATCAGCATGCTCCAACCCTTGGGAGTTCCTTAAGGAATTCTCAGAGGCACCTTTGTTTTGATACTTCCGTTGTGGGATGACAATCTATTGGGAGGGGCTTGTGCTCTTCAGAGGGGCAGATGTGTGGGCTCAGAGGATGATGAACATTCGCACTGTACCCTTTGACGTCTCATAGCAGGCTGCCAGGGCAAAACTCAGCCCACCAGCTAGAGTAATGCTGGTTAGAGGAGGAAGGAAAATTTTGAAAATTCAAAAGAATACTATTGCGTGTGTGTGTTTTTATGTGTGTGTGTGTGTATGTGTGTGTGTGTTGTCATATTCCACATCTTTCCAGGTAGCAAACAAGCAAAAAACTTTACCCTGCAGTAGAAGATAACCCAGTGAACCCTTCATCTTAACAGTGTCAAAATAAATGAAGCTCTCTGCAAGCCAGAATGAGTGGCATGATATATGCAAAGTGCTGAAAGGAAGAAGAAGTACCACCAAGAAGAACGTACTTGGCAAGACTATTGTTCAGATTTGAAAGAGAGATCAGCATGTTCCTAGAGAAACCAAAGCTAAAGGAGTTTATCACCACCAAACCAGCCTTACGATAAATGTTAAACTGACTTTTTAAAATGGAAAATGAGTGGCCAGAAATTGCATAAGTAAGTTATGAGTAAAGAGATGTAAAATACAAAAAATATGTAAATATGATGGCATGTACATAAAATATGGAAGAGATAAAGAAAAAGGAAGAGAAGTTTTTTTTTTTAAAGAATGTGTTTATTTCTTATTTTTTTATTTTATTTATTTGACAGGGAGAGAGAAAAAGAGAGAGCATAAGAAGGGGGAGCAGCAGGCAGAGGGAGAGAGAGAAGCAGGCCGCTGAGCAGGGAACTGGATGTAGGGCTTGATCCCAGGACCCTGGGATCACACCTGAGCTGAAGACAGATGCTTAACCAACTGAGTCACCCAGGTACGTGTAGAGAATGTGTTTAGACTCAAGTGCCTGTCCAATTAATATACACTGCTATAACTCAGGATATTATATAAGAACTTCAGGGTAACGGCAAACCTAAAACCTGTAGTGGATATGCAAAATTAAAAAAAGGGAAAGCCAAACAACACTACAGAAACTCATCAATCACAAAGAAAGAGAGGAAGTTGAGGAGACAGGAACAGAGAACTAACTACAAACAACCAGACAACAAATAATTTCAGTAAGGACATATGTTTCAATAATTACGTTAAATGTAAAGGGCCTAAATGTTCCAATCAAATCAAATGTTCCAAATCAAATCCAAATCAAAGGTAGATAATGAATAAATAAGCAAGACCTATCTATATAGTGCCCAGAAGAGATCATCTCAGATGTAGAGATACATGCAGAGTAAAAGCCAAGGTATGGAAAATGTAGATGCATGCGTTTGGAAGCAAAAAAATAACCAAACAAACAAAATCAAAACAAAACAGAAACAACCCAGAGAAGAAATGCTTATATCAGAATAAATGGAATTATGAAACAAAGACTGTAACGAGCGATAGAGAAAGACATTACATAATGCAAAGGGGTAAATCTAACAAGGAGATATAGCAATTCTAAATATCTATGCACCCAACACTGAAGCACCTAAATACATAAAGCAAATATTAATGGACATAAGGAGATAAGATGATATGGCACAGCAAGAGTAGGGGGCTTTAACCTCAAATTACATCAATGGATAGATCATCAGTGCAGAAAATCAATAAGGAAATCATGTCTTTGAATGAGAAATGAGCCCATGTGGACAACACAGATGTATACAGACCATTCCATCCCCAAACAACAGAATACACATTCTCTTCAAGTGTATATGAGACATCTAGAGTATATCACATGTTAGGGCATAAAACAAGCCTCAATAAATTTAAAAAAATTGAAATCATGCCATGCAACTTTTTTTGACCCCAGTGGTATATAACTAGAAATCAACCACAAGAAAAAAACTGGAAAACACATGAACACGTAGAGTCTAAACAACATGATACTAAACAACTAGTGATGCAACAAAGAAGTCTAAGGGAATGAAAAAGTGGAAAATATATATAAATGTCTATAAAAAGTGGAAACATAAAAAACAAAAATATTCCTCTCCATATAATAAAAAACATAAAAATAATGAAAATGATGAGACAATGGTAAAAATATCTTTGAACACAGGGAAAGCATTTTGTTAAAATTTGAATTCAATTAGCCAGCGTATAGTACATCATTAGTTCCCGATGCAGTATTCAATGATTCATCAGTTGCATATACACCCAGTGCTCGTCACATCGTGTGTCCTCCTTAATGCCCATCACCCAGTTACCCCATACCCCCACCAACCTCCCCTTCCACAACCCTCAGTTTGTGTCCCAGAGTCCAGAGTCTCTCATGGTTTGTGTCCCTCTCTGATTTCTTCCCATTCAGTTTTCCCTCTCTTCGAGTGAATCCATATGATAATTGTCTTTCTCTGACCGACTTATTTTGCTCAGTGTAATACCCCCTGGTTCCATTCACATTGATGTCAAAGGTATTCATCCTTTCTGATGGCTGAGTAATACTCAGTAATACTCCATTGTATATAAGAACCACATCTTCTTTATCCATTCATCTGTTGATGGACTTCTCAGCTCCATCCAGAGTTTTGCTATTGTGGATATGGCTGCTATGAACACTGGGGTTCATGTTCTCCTTCTTTTCACTACATAAGTATCGTGGGGCTAAATAGCCAATAGTGCAATTGCTGGGATGTAGGGTAACTCTATTTTCAAATTACTGAGGAAACTCCATACTGTTTTCCAGAGTGGCTGTGCCAGTTTGCATTCCCATCAACAGTGTAAGAGGGTTCCCCTTTCTCCACATCCTTTCCAACATTTGTTGTTTCCCGTCTTGCTGCTTTTTGCCGTTCTAATTGGTATAAGGTGGTATTTCATTGTGGTTTTGATTTGTATTTCCCTGATGTCAAGTGATGCAGAGCATTCTTTCATGTGTATGCTGGCCATTTGTATGTCTTCCTCGGAGAAGTGTCTGTTTATGTCTCTTCCCATTTCTTGACTGGATTACTTGTTTCTTTGGTGTTGAGTTTGAGAAGTTCTTTTTTTATTTTTATTTTTTATTATTTTTTATTTTTTTAAAAGATTTTATTTATTTATTTGACAGAGAGAGATCACAAGTAGACAGAGATGCAGGCAGAGAGAGAGGAGGAGGAAGCAGGCTCCCTGCTGAGCAGAGAGCCTGATGTGGGGCTCGATCCCAGGACCCTGAGATCATGACCTGAGCCGAAGGCAGAGGCTTTAACCCACTGAGCCACCCAGGTGCCCAAGAAGTTCTTTATAGATCTTGGATACCAGCCCTTTCTCTGTTATACCATTTACAAATATCTTTTCCGATTCTGTGGGTTGGCTTTTAGTTTTGTTGACTGTTTCCTTTGCTGTGCAGAAACTTTTTACCTTAAGTCCCAATAGTTCATTTTTGCTTTTGTTTCTCTTGCCTTTAGAGACATGTCTTGCAAGACTTTGCTCTGGCCAAGGTTGAAGTGGTTACTGCCTTTGTTCTCAGAGATTTTCATGGATTCCTGTCTCACATTTGGGTCTTTCATCCATTTTGAGTTTATCTTTGTGTATGGTGTGTGGTTCTCTTTCTTCAGTCACATTATTAATGTATAGAAATGCAACTGATTTCTGTGCATTGATTTTGTATCCTGTCATGTTGCTGAATTGTTGTATGAGTTCTAGCAATTTTGGGGTGGAGTTTTTTGGGTTTTCCACATAAAGTACCATGCCATCTGGGAAGAGAGAAAGTTTGACTTCTTCTTTGCCAATGTGAATGCTTTTTGTTTATTTTTGTTGTCTCATTGCTGAGGCTAGGACTTCTAGCACTATGTTGAACAATAGTAGTGAGACTGGGCATCCCTGTCATGTTCCCGACCTTAAGGGGAAAACTCTCAGTTTCTTCCCATTGAGAATGATATTTGCTGTGGGCTTCTCATAGATGACTTTTATGATACTGGTGTATGTTCCCTCTATCCTTACACTTTGAAGAGTTTTAATGAAGAAAGAATGCTGTGTTTTGTCAAATGCATTTTCTGCATCAATTGAAAGGATCATATGGTTCTTGTCTTTTCTTTTATTTATGTGACCTACCACATTGATTGATTTGTGAATGTTGAACCACCCTTGCATCGCAGGAATAAATCCTACTTGGTCGTGGTGAATAATCCTTTTAATGTACTGTTGCATCCTATTGGGTAGTACCTTGGTGAGAATTTTGGTATCCATGTTTATCAGGGATATCTGTCAGTAATTCTCCTTTTTGGTGGGATCTTTATCTGGTTCTGGGATCAAGGTAAAAGTGGCCTCATAGAATGATTGGGATTTTCTTTCCATTTCTATTTTTTTTTAAACAGTTTCAGAAGAATAGGTATCGGTTCTTTAGATGTTTGGTAGAATTCCCCTGGAGTCATCTGGCCCTGTATTCTTGTTTGCCAAAAGATTTTCTTTAATTTTTTTATTTTTTAAATTTCTTCTCAGTGTACCAGAATTCATTGTTTATGCATCACACCCTGTGCTCCATGCAATACGTGCCCTCCATAATACCCACCACCAGGCTCACCCAACTTCCCAACCCCCGTCCCTTTAAAACCCTCAGATTGTTTTTCAGTGTCCATAGTCTCTCATGGTTCATCTCCCCCTCCAATTTCCCTCAACTCCCTTCTCTCCATCTCCCCATCTCCTCCGTGTTATTTGTTATGCTCCGCAAATAAGTGAAACCATATGATAATTGGCTCTCTCTGCTTGACTTATTTCACTCAGCATAATCTCTTCCAGTCCTCTCCATGTTGCTACAAAAGTTGGGTATTCATCCTTTCTGATGGAGGCATAATACTCCATAGTGGATATGGACCACATCTTCCTTATCCATTTGTCTGTTGGGCATCTTGGTTCTTTCCACAGTTTGGCAACCGTGGCTATTGCTGCTATGAACACTGGGGTACAGATGGCCCTTCTTTTCACTACATCTATATCTTTGGGGTAAATACCCAGTAGTGCAATTGCAGGGTCATAGGGAAACTCTATTTTTAATTTCTTTTTTTTTTTTTTTTAAGATTTTATTTATTTATTTATTTATTTGACAGAGAGAGAGATCACAAGTAGACAGGCAGGCAGAGAGACAGAAGGAAGCAGGCTCCCTGCTGAGCAGAGAGCCCGATGTGGGGCTCGATCCCAGGACCCCGAGATCATGACCTGAGCCGAAGGCAGTGGCTTAACCCACTGAGCCACTCAGGCGCCCCCTCTATTTTTAATTTCTTAAGGAATCTCCACATTGTTTTCCAAAGTGGCTGCACCAACTTGCATTCCCACCAACAGTGTCAGAGGGTTCCCCTTTCTCCACATCCTCTCCAGTACACGTTGTTTACTCTCTTGTTAATTTTGGCCATTCTAACTGGTGTAAGGTGGTATCTAAATGTGTTTGTGATTTGAATCTCCCTGATGGCTAGTGATGATGATCATTTTTTCATGTGTCTGATAGCCATTTGTATGTCTTCATTGCAGAAGTGTCTGTTCATGTCTTCTGCCCATTTTTTGACATGATTATCTGTTTTGTGTGTGTTGAGTTTGAGAAGTTCTTTATAGATCCTGGATATCAGCCTTTTGTCTGTACTGTCATTTGCAAATATCTTCTCCCATTCCGTGGGTTGCCTCTTTGTTTTGTTGACTGTTTCCTTTGCTGTGCAGAAGCTTTCGATCTTGATGAAGTCCCCAAAATTCATTTTCACTTTTGTTTCCTTTGTCTTTGGAGACATGTCTTGAAAGAAGTTGCTGTGACTGATATCGAGGAGGTTACTGCCTATGTTCTCCTTTGTGATTCTGATGGATTCCTACCTCATGTTGAGGTCTTTTATCCATTTTGAGTTTATCTTTGTGTATGGTCTAAGAGAATGGTCAAGCTTCATTCTTCTGCATATAGTTCTCCAATTTTCCCAGCACCATTTATTCAAGAGACTCTCTTTTTTCCACTGGATATTCTTTCCTGCTTTGTCGAAGATTATTTGACCATAGAGTTGAAGGTCTGTATCTGGGCTCTCTGCTCTGTTCCACTGATCTATGTGTCTGTTTTAATGCCAGTACCATGCTGTCTTGGTGATCATAGCTTTGTAGTAAAGCTTGAAATCAGGCAACGTGATGCTGCCAGTTTTGTTTTTCTTTTTCAACATTTCCTTAGCAATTCAGGATCTCTTCTGATTCCATACAAATTTTAGGATTGTTTGTTCCTGCTCTTTGTAAAATGCTGGTGGAATTTTGATAGGAATGGCATTGAAAGTATAGATTGCTCTAGGCAGTATAGACATTTTAACAATATTTATTTTTCTGAATCATGAGCATGGAATAATCTTCCATCTTTTTGTGTCTTCTTCAATTTCTTTCATGAGTGTTCTGTAGTTCCTCGAGTACAGATCTTTTATCTCTTTGGTTAGGTTTATTCCCAGGTATTTTATGGTTCTTGGTGCTATAGTAAATGGAATCGATTCTCTCATTTCCCTTTTGTATTTTCATTGTTAGTGTATAAGAAAGCAACTGATTTCTGTACATTGACTTTGTATCCTGCCACATTACTGAATTGCTGTATGAGTTCTAGTAGTTTGGGGGTGGAGTCTTTTGGGTTTTCCATATAAAGTATCATGTCATCTGTGAAGGAAGAGAGTTTGACTTCTTCATTGCCAATTTGAACACCCTTTATTTCTCTTTGTTGTCTGATTGCTGTTGCTAGGACTTCTAATACTATGTTGAACAAGAATGGTGAGAGTGGGCATCCTTGTCATGTTCCTGATCTCAACGGGAAGGCTGTGAGCTTTTTCCCATTGAGGATGATATTTGCTGTGGGTTTTTCATAGATAGATTTTATGAAGTTGAGAAATGTTCCCTCTATCCCTATACTTTGAAGCATTTTAATCAGGAGCGGATGCTGGATTTTGTCAAATGCTTTTTCTGCATCAATTGAGAGGACCATGTGGTTCTTCTTTCTTCTCTTATTCATTTGTTCTATCACATTGATTGATTTGCGAATGTTGAACCATCCTTGAAACCCACGGATGAATCCCACCTGGTCGTGGTGGATAATCTTTTTAATGTGCTGTTGGATCCTGTTTGCTAGGATCTTGTTGAGAATCTTAGTATCCATATTCATCAGTGATATGGTCTGAAATTCTCCTTTTTAGTGTGGTCTTTGCCTGGTTTGGGGATCAGGGTAATGCCGGCTTCAAAAAAGAGTCTGGAAGTTTTCCTTCTGTTTCAATTTTTTGAAACAGCTTCAGGAGAATAGGTGTTATTTCTTCTTTGAAAGTTAGGTAGAATTCCCCAGGGAATCCGTCAGGTCCTGGGCTCTTGCTTTTTGGGAGGTTTTTGATCACTGCTTCAATCTCATTACTAGATATCAGTCTATTTAGGTTGAGGTTGTCAATTTCTTCCTGGTTCAATTTTGGAAGTTTATAGTTTTCCAGGAATGCATCCATTTCATCTAGGTTGCTTAACTTATTGGCTTTTTTTATTACTCTTTCAATTTCCTTGCTGGTTGGCATATAGTTGCTATAATATGTTCTTAAAATTGTTTCTATTTCCTCGGTGTTGGTTTTGATCTCTCCCCTTTCACCTCCGGTTTTCTTTATTTGAGTCCTTTCTCTTTTCTTTTAAACAAATTTTTTGGCTTTATTTATTCATTTCTGAGAGAGAGAGAGAGTGTGAGTGAGAGAGAGAGAGAACAAGTGGGAAAAGGAGAGAGGAAGAAGCAGACACCCTGCAAAGCAGGGAGCCTGATGTGGAACTCGATCCCAAGATCCTGGGATCATGACCTGAGCTGAAGGCAGGTGCTTAACCAACTAAGCCACCCAGGTGCCCATGGGTCCTTTTCTTTTCTTTTCTTTTTTTTTAAAGTCTGGTGGGAATTTATCAATCTTAATAATTCTTTCAGTGAACCAGCTTCTATTTTCACTGACCTGTTCTACTATTCCTCTGGTTTCTATTTCATTTATTTCTGCTCTAGTCTTTATTATTTCCCTTCTCCTGCTTGGTTTAAGCCATATTTGCTGTTCTTTCTGCAGTTCTTTTAGGTGTAAGGAGAGCTTGTGTATTGGAGATTTTTCTAATTTTTGAGAGAGGCTTGTATTGAAATATAGCTCCCTCTTAAGACTGCTTTTGCTGTATCCCAAAGTTTTGAACAGTTGTGTTTTCATTCTCATTAGTTTTCATGAATTTTTAAAGTTCTTTAATTTCCTGGTTGACTCTTCATTCTTTAGTCGGGTGCTCTTTAACCTCTAAGTGTTTGATTTCCTTCCAAATTTGCTCTTGTGATTGAACCCAAGATCAAACATTGTTGTCTGGAAATACGCAGGGAATTATCCCAGTCTTTCAGTATTGCTTGAGACTTGATTTGTGACCCAGGATGTGATCTCTTTGGAGAATGTTCCATGTGCACTTGAGAAGAATGTGTATGCCATTGCATTAAGATAGGTTTGTTGCCAGCCTAATGTTTCTACCATTGTAGGTTAAGAACCTTTTGTCTTGAGCTGCTTTCAGGATTTTGCTTTCATTCCTAAAATTTGCAAGGTTCACTATTACATGTCGGGGTGTGGATCTATTTTTATTGATTTTGGGAGGGTCCTCTCTACTTCTTGGACTTGAATACCCATTTCCTTCCCCAGATTAGAGAAGTTCTCAGCTATGATTTGCTTAACAATACCTTCTGGCCCTCTCTTTCTCTTTCTTCTCTCTCAGGGACCCTCAAAATTCTAATGTTGTTTCATTTGATGGCATTGCTGATTTCTCAAAGTCTCCCCTAATGGTCCATTAGTTGTTCTCTCTCCTCAACTTCTTTCCTTTCCATCAACTTGACTTCTATGTCACTTACACTCTCTTCTGCCTCGTTTACCCTAGCTGTTCAAACATCCAGTTTAAACTGCATCTTAGTTAAAGCATTTTAAATTTAGGCCTGATTGGATTTCATTTCGGCACTAAGAGACTGTCTAGTGTCTTTTATTCTTTTTTTCAGGCCCAGCTAGTAACTTTATAATCATTTTCCTGAATTCCATCTCCAACACTTTACTTATATCCATATTGATTGGATCCATGACAGAGAGAGAGCATTAACTCTGGTTAATTGTTGTGAATTCCTCCTTCTAGTCATTTTGTTCAGAGAAGAATAGGTGAACAAGTGAAATAAATAAAACACATCAACCATGACCCATGTGAAATATACACCAGACAAATCCAAAGAGGTCAAAACCAAAAAGAAAAGAAAAAGAAAGAAAGAAAATAAAAAAAAGAGAGAGGAAGAAGAGACAATATAATTTCCCAGATGGACAAAACGGGGTGATCCACTTGTCCTGAGTGTATTTTAGTCTGTTTGTTAGAAGACACTAAATCCCAAAATTGTAAAGAAAGCAAAACTTATATACACACAAAAATAAAATGAATACAGGGAAAGGAAGCCAAAAATGCAGAATATATTGATAAAATGTAAGCGTGAAAAATGACAGAAAAAGACTTAAAAAATTGAGGAAGACATAAAAAAAATGAAAAGACGTTCCATGCTCATGGCTTGGAAGGACAAATATTGTTAATATGTCTATTCTGCTTAGAGCAATCTACATATTTAATGCAATCCCTGTCAAAATGCCATCAACTGATAGAGGGGGGCAAAATGGCGAGAAGTAGGGGACTCCATTTCACCTGATCCCCTGATTATAGCTGGATATCTACCAAGCTGTCTGAACACCCATGATATCAGCCTGAGATGTAAGATTGCATGTCTGGATCTCTATGGGGGCAGAGGATTTTGAGTTGGGAGGTACAAAGGATGGAGTTGTGATTGTGCAGACCAATATCAGAGGATAAACAGAAGGGGGAGGGGCCCACCAGAAGCTACCCACTGGGAAGTAAAATAATATCCCAGTGCAAAAACATCCTGCACCTGGGGACCAGTGATAGTTTGCAGAGGGGTGGTGGTGGGACAGGAAGGGCCCAATATAACAGCACTCGAACAGAATCCAGGAGCTTATGGGGAAATTGCTGGACCAGGGCAGGCACTTGTGAGGACTTGTGCCTGTGGACCTGGGGGGCTGGCCTTTGGCAGGGCAGCTTCCGCAGCTGCCACGTCACCCACCCAGACTGGGATCACTCAAGGTCTTAGTGGCACAAACATGCAGCCAAGAATATTTTATCCAACAAGGCTGTGATTCGGAACAGATGGAGAGACAAAGAGCTTTCAGGACAGGCAGAAACTGAAAGAATATGTGACCACTAATCCAGCCCTGCAAGAAATATTAAGGGCAATTTGATAAAAGGAGAAAGTCCCCAAGAGTGATATAGAACAGAAATATATGGAGACAATCTACAGAAACAAGGACAGGCAGCATGAGGACAATAAAATCCCATCTTTCAATAATCACTTTCAACATGAACGCCCTAAATGCTCCCATAACATGGCACAGGGTTGCAGGTTGGATAAAAAGGACCCATCCATATGCTTTCTATAAGAGACTCATGTTGAACTTAAAGATACATCTAGCTCTAAAGTGAAGGGATTGATAACCATTGTTCATGCCATCAGACCTCAAAAGAAAGCTGAGGTAGCAATTCTCATATCAGATAAATTAGATTTTAAGATAAGGACTGTAGTTAGAGATACAGAAGGACAGTATATCATTCTTAAGGAGTCCATCCAACAAGAGGATCTAACAGTTGTAAATATTTATGCCCCCAACATAGAAGCATCCAACTACATAATCCAACTATTACCCCCCCCTCAAAAACCAACTAACCAACCAAACAAAAAAACCCCATATTGATAATAACACCTTAATAGTAGGAGACCTCAACACTCCACTCTCAGCAATAGACAGATCATCTAAGCAGAAAATCAAAGAAGAAACAAGAGCCTTGAATGACAAACTGCATTCAGTGTGAACCTCTAGGATATATACAGATGAACCTTGTAGATATATACAGAACGTTCCCCTGAAACAACAGAATACTCATTCTTTTCAAGCACACATAGAACTTTCTCTAGAATAGACCACATACTGGGTCACAAATCAGGTCTCAACCCATACCAAAATACTGAGATGATTTTCTGTATATTCTCAGACCACAATGTTTTCTTTGAAACTGGAAGTCAGCCACAAGAAAAAGTTTGGAAAAAATTCAAACACTTGGAAGCTAAAGACATCCTGCTTAAGAATGTTTGGGTCAACAAGGAAATCAAAGAACTTAAACGATTCATGGAAACCAATAAGAATGAAAACACATCATTATAAAACCTATGGGAGGGGCACCTGTGTGGCTCAGTGGGTTAAAGCATCTGCCTTCGGCTCAGGTCATGATCCCGAGGTCCTGGGATCAAGCCCCACATCAGGTTCTCTGCTCCTTGCGGGGAGCCTGCTTCCCCCTCTCTCTGCCTGCCTCTCTGCCTGCCTCTCTGTCTACTTGTGATTTCTGTCTGTCAAATAAATAAAGAAAATCTTAAAAAAAAAAACTATGGGATATTGCAAAGGAAGTCTTTTTTTAAAAAAAAGATATATATTTGACAGACAGAGATCACAAGTAGGCAGAGAGGCAGGCAGAGAGAGGAGGAAGCAGGCTCCCTGCTGAGCAGAGAGCCGGATGCGGGGCTCAATCCCAGGCCCCTGGGATCATGACCTGAGCTGAAGGCAGAGGCTTTAACCCACGGAGCCACCCAGGTGCCCCGTTGCAAAGGAAGTCTTAAGGGGGAAATACATAGCCAACCAAGCCACAGAAAAATAGAAAAATCCCAAATTCACCAACTAACTTTACACCTTAAGGAACTAAAGTAAAAACAACAAATGAAGCCTACGCCACGCATGAGAAGAGAAATAATTAAAGTTAGAGGAGGGATCAATTAATTAGAAACCAGAATTGCCAAGAGCAGATCAACAAACTAGAAGCTGGTTCTTTGAAAGAATTAATAAGATCAATAAACCACTGGCCAGACTTATCCAAAAGAATAGAGAAAGGACCCAAATGAATAAAATTATGAATGACAGGAGAGAGATCATAACTAACACCAAGGAAATAGAAACTATTATTAGAGATTATTATCAGCAAACATATACCAATAAAGTAAGAAATGTGGAAGAAATGATTGCCTTCCTGGAAACCTATGAACTACCAAGACAGAAACAGGAAGAAATTGACAACCTGAAGAGACCCATAACCAGTAACAAGGTTGAAGCAGTGATCAAAAACCTCCCAAAAAACAAGAGTCCAGGACATGATGGATTCCCTGTGGAATTCTACCAAACATTCAAAGAAGAAACAATACCAATTTTCCTGAATCTGTTTCAAAAAATAGAAACAGAAGGAAAACTTCCAGACTCATTCTGTAAGCCCAGCATTACCTTGATCCCCAAACCAGGCAAAGACCCCATCAAAAAGGAGAATGTCAGACCCACATCCCTGATGGATATGGATGTCAAGATTCTCAAAAAAATCCTACCTAACAGGATCCAACAGTGCCTAAAAAGAGTACATTAAAAATAGTACATTAAGAGGATTATCCATCAGGGCCAGGTGGGATTTATCCCTGGGAAGCAAGAGTGGCTCAACACTGGCAAATCAATGTGATAGAACACGTTAATTAGAGGAGAGGGAAGAACCATATGGTTCTCTCAATTGGTGCAGAAAAAGCATTTGACAAAATATAGCATCCTTTCCTGATTGAAACTCTTCAGAGTATAGGGATAGAGGGAACATTCCTCAATTTTATAAAAACCATTTACAAAAAGCCCACAAAGAATATCATTCTCAATGGGGAAAAGCCGAGATCCTTAAGATCAGGAACACAAGAAGGTTGCCCACTATCCCCACTGTTGTTCAACATAGTACTAGAAGTCCTAGCTTCAGCAACCAGACAACAAAAAGAAAGTGTATTGAAACGGGCAAAGAAGAAGTCAAACTTTCTCTCTTCACAGATGACATGATACTTTATATGGAAAACCCAAAAGACTCTACTCCCAAATTACTAGAACTCATAGAGCAATTCAGTAATATGACACGATACAAAATCAATGTAGAGAAATCAGTTGCTTTCCTATACACTAACAATGTAACTGTCGAAAGAGAATTTCAGGAATTGATTCCATTTACAGTAGCACCAAAAACCATAAGATACCTTGCAATAAACCTAACCAAGGTGGTGAAGGAACTACAAAGAAGACACCCAAATGGCCAACAAACACATGAAGAAATGTTCAGCATCCCTTGGCATCAAGGAAATACAAATCAAAACCACAATGAGATACCACTTCATACCAGTCAAAATGGCTAAAATAAACACTTCAGGAATCGACAGATGTTGGCGAGGACATAGAGAAAGGGGAACCGTCCTACACTGTTGGTGGGAATGCAAGCTGGTGCAGCCACTCTGGAAAACAGTATGGAGGTTCCTCAAAAAGT
Organism: Martes martes; assembly: GCF_963455335.1. Taxonomy (NCBI): domain Eukaryota; kingdom Metazoa; phylum Chordata; class Mammalia; order Carnivora; family Mustelidae; genus Martes; species Martes martes. Next base: position 119,905,443 of record NC_137893.1, on the reverse strand, counting down.
TGAAAATAGAGTTTCCCTATGATCCAGCAATCACACTACTGGGTATTTACCCCAACGATACAAATGTAATTATCCAAAGGGGCATATGCACCCCGATGTTTATAGCAGCTATGTTCACAATACCAAACTATGGAAAGGACCTAGATGTCCATCAACAAATGAATGGATAAAGAAGATGTGATTGATATATCTATATCATCTATCTGTATCTATATCATCTCTATCTCTATCTATCTATATACATATCTACATACACAAACACACACACTAAAATATTATGCAGCCATTAAAAAAAGAAATTTTGCCATTTGCAACGACATGGCTGGAATTAGGGCATATTATGCTAAGAGATATAAGTCAATTAAAGAAAGGCAATTATCATATTATCTCGCTGAAGTGTGGAATTTAAGAAACAAGGCAGAGGATCATGGGGGATGAGAGGAAAAAATGAAATGGGATGAAACCAGAGAGGAAGACAAACCATAAGAGACTTTTAATCTCAGGAAAAAACTGAGGGTTACTGGAGTGGTGGGGGGTGGGAGGGATAAGATAACTGGGTGATGGACATTGAGGAGGGTATGTGCTATGGTGAGTGATGTGAATTGTGTAAGACTGATGAATCACAGGCCTGTACCCTTGAAACAAATAATACATTATATGTTCATTAAAAAAGACAAAGCTGTGAGGGCGATCTGACTGCCTCTCCGGGGCTTGTTGACCCTCACTGCTTTCTTCATTCCAATGCTTAGGAACTCTGTCTGCTCATGCACCCCTGTTCTTTCTGTGACCCTGGAGATTCTAAGACCACACTGTCACACCTAGGATTCTGCCCTGCTTCCAACCTGAGCACCTTTCAGGCACGGATGGCTCTCATTGGAGCAGATTTATAAAGGTTCTAATAGTGGGCTCTGGGGCTATATCACTTTCTAGTAGCCAGTTTACAGAGCCTCCCCCCCACCCCCGATTATCTTCTGAGATATCCCCTCAGATTCTCCAGACCTCCTACTTTGCAAAAAGTGATCACTTTTTGGTTTGTAGAATTCCCGCAATTCTTTCCTTACATCTCAGTTTGAATTCATAGGTGTTCAGAATGATTTGATAGTTATCTACCTAAATTCAGGGGACCAGATAAAACGAGGTCCCCTACTCTTCTGCCCTCTTGCCTCCCTCCCCAAAATGCAAATTCTATAATCCATGCAAGAAGAGCAGGTGACTTGTATCATACATAATGAATTTAACAGATCTTGCTCAATATGTTTGGTGTCAACAGTAGAAAGACTCCATACACTCTAAAGCCTTGGGTTACACATTGTGCAACACAGCTTTTCCTTCCCTGTATTTCCATAAACGAAGTCACCATCCACCGCACACAATCACTGTCTTAGTGTTCATAAACACAAGTTTCCAATTTCACATCAGGTACTGGCAACCAATCCAAACCTCCTTCAGCAACAAATAATGATTGATCAGAACTATCAAGATCTTAGGGCACCTGGGTTGCTCAGTTGGTTAAGCATCTGACTCTTGATTTCAACCCAGGTCATGATGTTCCAGGTTGTGAGATGGAGGCCTGTGTTGGCTCCATGGTGGGTGTGGAGCCAGCTTAGGATTCTCCCTCTCCCTCTGTCTCTCACTGCCTCCATGTTCCCTCCCTCTCAAAACACCAAACCAAAACAACAACAAAAAAACCATCACTGTTCTCAGCAGCAACTATTATGGGCACCCAATGCACCTTCACCACTGTATGAATGGATCCTCCAGCACAGGGATTTTCTTCAGCTCTAACGATAAAGGAAAGCTCTAAAGATGCAGAGCATCACTATTAGGAGAAAAGGTAGTTGCTGGAACTGACACTTCTATAGAGTCACGGACAGATGAGATGTGGAGGGAGCAGCTTCGTAGCGAGACTGGATTCACTTTTGCACCTGGGAAACCAGGGTACTGAGAAGAGATCAGGGGGATACCTTAAAAGGAAGGCAGGTCAAAGGACTGTAAGCCTGCATTATTGCCATAACATTGCTATAGACTTACTGATAAACATCATTCTTTTGACTCTCTGTATGTAATTCTGTGTAAAGCCACACCATTATTTTCCATACATGTCTACTCCCTCACTGCATACTACAATAATGGAGTAGTGTGTAAGCATTTTGAGGTATAATTTGAAAACACCATAAAGGCTTACTCATCTCAACAAAGTATTCTGTCCCCCTGAAAATATAAGGACTATTTTCAGCCCCTTGCCAGTCTGGCATCACAGATAATAAATTTTGCAGTGGGCCCAAGGTGTGTGGACACCGGATCACAGAAGAGTGGCAGCTCTTTTCCCACCCATTCAACACCTCCAAGTACATGCTTGGAAAGGAGGAAGACATACATTTCCTTTCTCTCTCATCCATAATAGAGCAGGTGTCAAAGGTAACAATTCTCCAGGATGGTTAGCATCCTCTTATAGCATCCAATAACTCATTATTTGCAGTTAAAACTTGGATGTAATAATACCTTGCTTTACTAACTACCCCTTGTCGCTTGAAAAAAGAAGCAAAATTGAAATAAAACAAAAGCACTTATTTGGGGTCTTAGAATTGCAATTCAGGAACATCAATTCAGGCAGTAACCCAAATTGTGTCCCACTAGGGAACAAAAAAATTGAGGGTTTTGCAACAATAGGGAATGCTTATATACATTGTTAAAAATAGTGATGATTGGTGTTGGTGGTAGAAAACTAATCTCAGCTAAACGGAATTGGTTCTCTGATGGCTAGAGCCATCATTGAGCAAAAGTTCATTACTGCTGCAAGTTGCAGATGTTCTTGCAGAGCCCCTGGAATATTCTTGGTTTTGTTTTGTTCAAAAGTTCATTTTTCCACCCAGTGAGGACATCTGTTATACCCACCTCCTTATTGGCCTTTGGCTCCGTTTTAAAATCTCTTAACATAAGTGACTCCATTTCTTTTCACTTCTCACCCTTTTCAAAAGATTAGAAGTCATATTTTCAGCATACTTATATATATATTTTTTTTTACTAAAGATTTTATTTATTTATTTGACAGACAGAGATCACAAGTAGGCAGATAGGCAGGCAGAGAGAGACAGGAAACCAGGCTCCCTGCTGAGCAGAGAGCCCGATGTAGGGCTCGATCCCAGTACCCTGGGATCATGACCCGAGCCGAAGGCAGAGGCTTTAACCCACTGAGCCACCCAGGCGCCCCTTTCAGCATACTTACATTTTTAATATAGAAAAAACCTAGGACACTTTCAGCTACTAAAATTATATCCTACAGCTATCAAGTCATAAGCTATACTTATTTGTTTCTTCCCCAATGGTCCCTTAATGATAAATTTTATTAACATCAAGTTTTTATTTATAATGCAAAACCAGGAATGAACATAGTAGTAAAATTTTCTATTTTCTGTTCCTCTTTCAGTAAAATGTCTATTTAGAAGCTCAGGGTTACTGTATTATCATTGCTATTTTGAAATCAGCTGGACAAATATAGGAATTGATGTTCTACCAACACAAGTTCTATAAAAAGTTCATTCTAGCTTCACAACCGATTCAGTCACATTTTAATTAAATTAACTAATTTGACGTAACGAAAATGTTAGTAATTTTCTAGCTTAAATTCAATTAGTTTTAGTTACTGATAGAAAGCCTAAATACCCAACTTGGCTGTTAAAAAAATGGTGAACAAGTATGCCTAGAGGTCAGTATGCTCAGTGCCTGTCATGCTGACTGCACACAACAGGTACGGAGTAGATGTGTGTGAATGGGATGTTGGAAGAGTAGATGATGAGTGGGCAGAACCAATTGAGCAGGCAAGGAGGAAGGAAAAGCAGGAGGTGAGAAGGAAGACCCAGAAAGTCCCTAAATCCAAGCTGTACACATAATATGATACAGAGAATAAGTACGGAGATATGCAGAGGATGGCCATTTAGGTCCATTTGGTAAAGATAGGAGAGGATTATGCTAAGTGAAATAAGTCAAACAGAGAAAGTCAGTTATCATATGGTTTCACTTATTTGTGAAACATACAAGGAATAGCATGGAGGACATTAGGAGAAGGGAAAAATGAAGGGGGAGAAATTGGAGTGGGAGACAAATCATGAGAGACTATGGATTCTGGAAAACACACTGAGGATTTTAGAGGGGAAGGAGGGTAAAGGGATGGATGATCCTGGTGATGGGTATAAGGGAGGGCAAGGATTGCATGGAGCATTGGGTGTAGCATGCAAACAATGAATCTTGGAATGCTTCATCAAAAACTAATGGTGCACTGTATGGTGACTACCATAACACACAAGGAGAGGAAATGGGAGTTCAGTCAGCCCTTTAGATGCTAAAGCAGGAGAGACAAGCAGTGTGTTCTAAGAGGGTCTGTACTGTGTCAGCCAGCAACATTGGGCTGCTGGGACCTCCATGCCTGCTGGGCTCAGGCTGATTCCCAAACCTGCAGAGCCACCAGTGTGGACAAGGCTGACTCCCAGAAAATCCTTCTGGGGTGGCAGCTTTAAGCCAGCACACTTACTCCCCACTTGGACTGGCTCCCTGGTAAAGTTCTGGACATTCTATAATCAAGACTCGTGGGTGTCTCTTACTGGAGAATATCTCAAACCATCCTGCACTGCCCTGCTCTGACAAGGCAGCCCAGAGCCCTCCAGGTGTGTCTTCAGGGGCAAGAATATCCAGATTGTGCAGATTAGCTCTTGGAATGAGGCAGTGGCCAGGAACACCCAATAGCCCACTACTGGAACCCAGCCTCTCCCTACAGATGCCCTGCTTCAGATTCCAGACTCTTCCGAACTGTGTCACCCACGGATGTGCGGTCTGTACTCTGTCAGTTGGCCTTTGGCTCTTGGGGCCCCATTATGCTGGGTGTCAGTCTGCAGCATCTGAGTGCTCTGAAGTCACATGACTTCCCAGATACCATCTCATGCTTAGCCTACCACCTCCCATTTTGATTCCTTTATGATCTCCAAAGTGTGGTGACCTCACTCTAAATATGCTATTGCATTTTATCATCCTAACTCTTCTTTGGGTAACTGGAACCAGTGGCCAGACCCAGACCATTGAAAGTCTTGTGAAACCAAACCAGTGATCACTTTCAAGTGGCACCTGAGAGGCTTAGCCTGTGTCTCATGGCACTGTAGAAAATGTGTGTATATAAATGCATGTCATGTATTCATTGTGTTGCTATAGCTATGTATTGAAGCCAGCATAACTGGTGGACATGGTAAGTGAGAGGAAGTTAAGCATCTTGGTGGTGCCTATTGAAGCAAATGTGAATAAAAAGAGGCTCTTAGATGTGGGTACCTTAGGACCAGCAGTGGGGATCATAGAAGCTGCTTCCTTGGCCCCACTCCCAAGCGATTTAGTTGACATGGGGCCCTGGACTCTGCACTTTTTACAGAAACACCTCAAGTGACTCTAATGTAGGTGGGCTACGGACCACAGTTTCTAAAATATGCTTATATAACTTTGAGTTAATCATATAAATAAAGTTGTTTTATTTGAATATACTTTAACAGGAAAGTGTATAAGTCATTTCATAAATGTTGACATAAAGATCTTAAAATATTATTAGGAAGTGCCCTCAGTTATGTTCCTTTGCCTTCCAGAATTAAATAAATATTAATATAATACTATTAAATAAATTATTATAAATAACTATTTATATTATAATATATATTATAAATAAAATATTAAATAAATACTACTCCACAATTATTTCCTAGGATCAGTTTAAAAATTAAAGCAAATAACAAGAAGAAAGAAACCCACCACTGTCACCACCATCACCACCACCAGCAAAAAGAATCCATCAACAAACTCATGTCTGAAGTGGAGACATACCCCTCTTTCCCAGTAGATGGAGTGGCCTCAGTGTTTGCTTTCACACTTGGTTAAGTATTTCCATGAGTGCCTTTGGCTGTCAATACAGAGAAGCTCACTGGCAGAATCAGCAGAATGCATGAGAAGTCCCCAAACTAGTAACATTGAGAAAGTAGCAAAATGTGAGACTCTCTTGCCATGTACTTGTTCTAGCATCCCTGTGATTCTTCCTTCATCTTTATGCTGCCAGGACCGGTGCATTGAGAAGATGATCAGTAATCAATGGAAGCTCAGATATTGCTTCTAATAAATACATAACATTTATGAAAGTAACAACATGTGATATCATAAATCTGAGATCTGCTCTTTATGAACCATTGAAAATAGCTCTGTGCTTTAACAAAACTGTTTGCAAAAAAAAAATGCACCTTTGAGAAAAGGATTTGCCAATATTTAACTTTTTAAATTTCTTTTCAGCGTAACAGAATTTATTGTTTATGCACCACACCCAGTGCTCCATGTAATACGTGCCCTCCATAATACCCACAATATTTAATTTTTGTAAGTTATGTTCTTTCCCTCTATGGGACAGAAACAGAGCCCATTGCTTAAAAAAATCCATCTGTGTAACCACCAATGTCTTCCAATTTGCATAAGTCACATAAGGACTATGTTGAGCTCTGTGCAGAGGATGGGGTACACACCCTACAGAAGAGAATGAGAAGGAAAAGGATGGCAGGGACCTAATGTAACACTGAAACACGTAAAGCTAGCTCTTGACCTGACTACCTAAGACAGACAAACTGCAGAGTTTATCCAGGGTTTATTGTCTCCCACAGATCTTATCACTGTTGAAATGAGTGAAAGAGATAGGTGTATAGGTTTCTACTGCTGCCATGACAGGTCACCATAAACACAGTGGCTTCAAAGGACACACTTTATTATCTCACAGTTCTATGGGCTAGAAGTCCAACCAGGATCTCCCTGGACTAAAATCAAGGTGTCAACAGGGCTGCCATCTTTCTGGAGGCACTAGGGGACTATCTGTTTCATTGACTTTTCTAGCTTTTTTAGGTTCCCCATATTTCTTGGCCATTGGACACTTCCCTCTGTCTTCAGCACTAGAAACAGCAGGTAGAGTTCTTTCACACAGCATCATTCTGACCTCCTTTTCTCCCTCTTCCAATATTAAGGCCCCAGTGTAATTCTGTGGGGTCATCTGGACAATTCAGGATAATGTCCCCATCTCCACATCCTTAACATAAGCACATTGGCAAAGCCCCTTTTGCTCCAGGGATTAGAATGGGGGCCTACTAGGGAGGGGGCATTATTTTGCCCACCACAACAGTATTAACTCAGGAGTCAATAATATTGGAACTAAATATATGTAAATAATTATATGTATATTTACTTCCTAAATACATATTTTTTTCCAATGTATACTTTGTAATTTCACATTTTAGTAAAGTAAGACACTACCTCAAGGCATAATGAAGACAAAGGCTAATCAGAACTCTAGAAGTGTTTCACTGATGACCATAAAATTTCTTAAGCACAACTACTCTTTGGAGTAGTTGTTTTGCTTTGTTTTCCGGACATGGCTTTTTTTCTCTCCAAGGGCTGATGTTGCAGAAATTTCATCCAAGGTTGGGGCGCCTGGGTGGCTCAGTGGGTTAAAGCCTCTGCCTTCGGCTCAGGTCATGATCCCAGGGTCCTGGGATCGAGCCCCGCATCGGGCTCTCTGCTCAGCAGGGAGCCTGCTTCCCTTCCTCTCTCTCTCTCTCTGCCTACCTGCGATCTCTGTCAAATAAGTAAATAAAATCTTTAAAAAAAAAAAAAAAAAAAAAAAAAAAAAAAAAAGAAATTTCATCCAAGGTGCAGTGGTGGAGGAAGGGAATGAAAGGCCATGGCACAGCTGGTGCACCTAGGACCCACTCACCTTCTGCTGTGAACCCTCAGCTGGGTCTATATAGGGCAGGTAGGATGGATAGATTGTTAGATAGAAGATCTAACAATAGTAAATATCTATGCCCTCCATATGGGAGCAGCCAACTACATAAGCCAACTCTTAATCAAAATAAAAGAGACATATTGATAAAAATACAGTAATTGTAGGGGATCTTCACATGGTTCAAAATTCACAAATCAATCAATTTGATAGAACAGACCAAGAAGAGAAGAGACAAATTCCATGGTCCTCTCAACTGATGCATAAAAAACATTTGACAAAATACAGCATTGATTCCTGATTAAAACTCTTCAGATTATGGGGATAGAGGGAACATTCCTCAGCTTCATAAAATCTGTCTATGGAAAACCCATGGTGAATATCATTCTCAATAGGGAAAAACTGACAGCCTTCCCACTGAGATCATGGACACGACAAGGATGCCCACTCTAGCCACTATTTTTCAATATAGTACTAGAAGTCCTAGCAACAGCAATCAGACAACAAAAAGAAATAAAATGTATTCAAATTGGCAAAGAAGAAGTCAAACTGTCTCTCTTTGCAGATGACATGATAACTTTACATGGAATAAACCTAAACAAAGAGGTAAAGGATATGTACTTGAGGAACTATAAAACACTCATGAAAGAAATTGAAGAATACACAAAAAGATGGAAAAACATTCCATGCTCATGGATTGGAAAAATAAACATTGTTAAAATGTTATACTGCTCAGAACAATCTATATTTTCAATGCCATTCCAATCAAAATTCCATCGGCATTTTTCAAAGTGCTGGAACAAACAATCCAAAAATTTGTATGGAACCAGAGAAGACCCTGGATTGTAAGGAAATGTTGAAAAAGAAAAACAAAGCTGGGGGCATCACATCATGGGATTTCAAGCTTTACTACAAGGCTATAATCACCAGGACAGCATGGTACTGGCACAAAAACAGACACATAGACTAGTGGAACAGAGTAGAGAGCCCAGATATGGATCCACAACTCTATGGTCAACTGATTCTCGACAAAGCAGGAAAAAATGTCCAGTGGAAAAAAGACAGTCTCTTCAATAAATGGTGCTGAGAAAATTGGACAGCTATGTATAGAAGAATGAAACTCGACCATTCTCTTACACCATACACAAAGATAAACTTGAAAAGGATAAAAGACCTCAACATGAAGCAGGAATCTATCAAAACTGTAGAGGAGATCATAGTCAATAACCTCTTTGACATCGGCTACAACAACCTCTTTCAAGACATGTCTCCAAAGGCAAAGGAAACAGAAGTTAAATAAACTTTTGGGTCTCCATCAAGATTAAAAGCTTCCGCAGAGCAAAGGAAACAGTCAACAAAACAAAGAGGCAACCCACGGAGTGGGAGAAGATATTCACAAATGACATTCCAGACCAAGGGCCGATATCCAGGATCTATAAAGAACTCCTCAAACTTAACACCTAGAAAAGAGATAATCATGTCAAAAAATGGGCAGAAGACATGAACAGACACTTCTCCAAAGAAGACATACATGGCTAACAGACACATGAAAAAATTTTCATCCCTAGCCATCAGGGAGAGTCAAATCAAAACCACATTCAGATACCACATTACACCAGTTAAAATGGCCAAAATTAAGATAGGAAACAACAAGTGTTGGAGAGGATGTGGAGAAAGGGGAACCCTCTTACACTGTTGGTGGGAATGTAAGTTGGTGCAATCACTTTGGATAACAGTGTGGAGATTCCTCAAGAAATTAAAAATAGAGCTTCCCTATGACCATGCAATTGCACTACTGGGTATTTACGCCAAAGATACAGATGTAATGAAAAGAAGGGCCGTATGTACCTCAATGTTCATAGCAGTCATGGCCACAGTTGCCAAACTGTGGAAAGAGACAAGATGCCCTTCAACAGATGAATGGTTTAAGAAGATATAGTCCATATATACAATGGAGTATTATGCCTCCATCAGAAAGGATGAATACCCATCCTTTGTATCAACATGGACGGGACTGGAGGAGATTGTGCTGAGTGAAATAAGTCAAGCAGAGAAAGTCAATTATCATATGGTTTCACTTACTTGTGGAGCATAAGGAATAACAAGGAGGACATTAGGAGAAGGAAAGGAAAAGTGAATTGGGACAAATTGCAGGAGGAGATGAAGCATGAGAGACTGTGGACTCTGAGAATTAAACTGAGGGTTTTGGAGGGGAGGGGGTGGGGAGGTGGGTGAGTCTGGTGGTGGGTATTAAGTAGGGCACATATTGCATGGAGCACTGGGTGTGGTGCATAAACAATGAATCCTCCTGTGAGACTAAAAAAAAAAAAGACATTTTCTCCAAATTTATACTTTGCAAATCTTATTATCACATGCCTGGAGGTCTTTCTACTCTCATTGATCTAGGGGGTATCCTCTCTGCCTCTAGGACATGAAATCTTGTTCCATTCCCCAAATAGGGAAATTCTCAGCTAGGATTTACTCAAACATGTCTTCAAGTCCTCTCTCTGTCCACCTGCTCAGCGATCACAATTCTGACATTGGAACATTTCATGGCATTATTTATTTCCCTAATTGGGTTTTCATGGATTCTAAGGTGTTTGTTCCAGGACTCCAGATCCTTCTTTCCTAGCAGTTTGTCTTCTAGGTCACTAATTCGATCTTCTGCCTCATGTACCCTAGCTGTTAGAGTATTTAGATTAGATTGGATCCCATTGATAGCACTTTTAAGTTCTGTCAGATTAGCTCTCACTTCTGCCTTTAGAGATTCTATGTTGCCACTAATGGTTCATTATAATGCAGTTGACAAGGAAACCCAGTTCTTTCTGCTACACAAAATTTTCATAATCAGAATATCCAACGATGACTTTATACCAGGACATAAGAAACTTTTGGGATTTCATACAGTTTTCTAAAACAGTTATAGCATTTATCCCTACAATATAACCTAAGGCTTATCATCAGTTGTTTGACAATGCTTCCCATGTAATTTAACATAGCAAATAAACAAACCTAATTAGTAAAATAAAAGTCTTCATTTGCAATTCTTTGAGGGACTTTGTTAAAACCCTCAGAAAATATTAAAGCACATGCCTAAATAGGATTATGCATCATTATAAAACTTAAAACTGAATTATTTATCTCCCCAAGGTGATAATAAGTGATTCCAAAGACAATTAGGTAGGGTTACATCGTTGTTCTTAAAATTCAGCTCTTTTAATATTGAGAAGTTTTAACTCTCTTAGGTAACCGAAGACCCCATAAAGACAAAACAAAATTGGTTTTCTGGGTGAGGAAAATAAAACAACTTTGTTTACAATTTCTTATAAAGTGCAAACAAATAATCCAAGAAAACGGTGTCCTTTTCTCACAGAGTAAGCAGAATTTTAATCATGTGCCAGTGTACCTTTAAAATCTATGTATTCAAAAAAAAAATCTATGTATTTCAACATTAGTCACACATAAAATTCTTTCCCAATGATTTCCCTTCACAATCCTACTATAGCTTTTTTTTTTTCTTTTTTTCTCATTCATATTTGGCCTAAGTCTTTCTCTCTAAACTACCAGTCTTATTTTAGGACAAAATTACCTCCCCTCCAAACAAAATGAATTCCCATTCCTTATATCTTTTTCATCAAAAACACATTTTACCCCATGCAGAGTTACTTTCATTATCTCCATCAGTCTTAATTACATTTAGCAGAATTTTAACACTTAGAAACCTTAGTGTCTAATGAAAACTAAGTAGTAACCAGTTGTGAACTGTGTGTTACACTGGAATTCTTTAGATCTGAAGTTTATGGATACATTTTCTATTTTGTAAAAATATGTTTTTCTGTGGTACAATCTTTTGATAATGTAAGGACCTATTTAGCCAGAGGCTTCCATTAAGGTTAAACAATAACCTTATTGTTTAACCCTTATACTGTCCCTGCTCCCCTTCCTCCAGGGGACTTGCTTAAAAACAAGTCCTGGAAACCAGCCCCAGGTAACAAAGCTCCGATACAACGATACAACGGTGGGTCAGGCCAGGTGGAGAGTTCTGATCAGTGGGGAGTTGCATACTGTCTCCCTAGCTACCAAGGAGCATGGGCCCCACCCTTTGGGAGCCTTTTGAGCGCCAATTCTAACAAAGGTGATAGGCTAGGTCAAATGTCTACTATAGGGTAAATTGTAATTCAATTGGTCACCTAGCATCACTGTGCCACTTTCTCTGTGTGTTACAATTTCATTGGTCACCTGTGTGTGGCCAGGCCCAACCGCATGGCCTTTGCCCTTAAAAACTAGTCTGTGAAACAGAGAAAGGTCGCCGTCTCTTGTAAGAGGCCTGGCCCCGAACTTTCGGTTTGATTCTTGATGCTTGGCGTGAGATAAATCTTTGCTTGACCTTTGCTTTGTATCAGTCTCACTCCTTTAATCATGGACCCATTATTGGGGGACTTATCAGATAAAGCATCAAGTATGTTTACCAATAGACCCAAGTATCCTCAGCTTCTCTGCAATAGTGATGAAGCTCTAGAATATAGGTAAGGTTCAGTGGGGTGAGGTCAGGAGCAGATGACCAAGAAAGAATTCTTGAGACATCTTTGGTGCAAAATGGTGGTTTATTAAATAAAGCATGGGGACAGGACCTGTAGGCAGTAAGAGTTGCTGCCCCAGGGTTGTGAGGAGTGGCAGGTTATGTACCTGGGTGGGAAGGAAAAGGGAGGTTTCAATAGAACTTTCATATGCTAATGAGGACCTACAAGGCCTTGAGGCCTTGCCATTGTCAAGGTCATTTTCCCCTCTAACAAGGTATTAACATTAAGAAAGTTGGGAGATTCCTAAAGAATGTCATAATATGTCCCACCCAGGAGTGGGGGTGGGAGAAGGTTGCTGGGTGTCAGCTTTTGCTTTGTCCTCAGCCAGCCTTCTGTTCCCTCATCAATAGGAAGCCAAAAGCAAGTAAACCTTATGTTTGGTAATTAAAGATTCAGTATTTTGTCTATTTGGAAAAGACTTAGATATCCAATGAATTCAATCTGAGTTGTCATTCAAGTAAAACTGTAAACTTTCAGGTTGCCAAAGACTGTGAAAGCTATTTTAGCAATTGCCCATAAAAACTTTGAGACAGACAAATTTAACCATCATTTGAAACCATCTTTTGTTGAGAAATTGCAAGAGATAACATGAGCCTATTTGATCTTCAGCAAACCTTTGTAGAATAAAAGTGTTATATTTAATGTTGGGAACTAATTGAGATAGACCTGCCTACCTTAATTAAGCCAACAAACACAAATTACCTTTAATACAGAATATGTTGCACCTATGTCCACTTAAAAGTCAATCAATTTGTTCCCCATTGTCATTTCTTTTTAACCTGGGGCACCTATAGGGAAATCTGAAGTGGGTGGTTTACGTCCAAGAGAGTGCTATTTGTTCCCTGATAGTGAGGGCAGGAGAAGCAGCAGCCGATGGGTGGTGGAGGCACCCAGGATGGTATAGGAGCTGGTTGTACAAGCCACACCCACGGTGGTGCAGATACAGGAGGAGGGAGTGGGGGAGGCAGGAGAGGGGAGGGACTGCCAGCAAGGCTGGAGGTGGATAAAAGCTCAGACAGAAGGGAACTTCCTTTATGACTCTGCTGCTGCCATTGTATCCTTGGAAAAGCTTGTGGTGAAGGGGGAGAGGGGGAAAGAAGCAAGTTCTGAAGTTTACCCTTGAGTGCACCCACCCAGTAGAAGATGGAGTCCTGGATGCTGCCAATTGTAAGCATTTTCTTGAAGAGACAATCAGTGAATGGAAAAGCTGGGAGTCTTGGTGGAGGGGTTGTAACCATTGAAAGGAGCAAGAGCAAGATCACTGTGGCTTCTGAGGTGCCTTTTTCCAAAAAGGTATTTGAAATGTCTCACCAAAAAGTATTGAAGAATAATTATCTACGTGATTGTGTGCACATACTTGCTAACAGCAAAGAGAGTTACTAATTGTGTTACCTTCCAGATTAGCCAGGGTGAGGAAGTGGAGGAAGGGGAGGATTAAAACTCATTTATCTGGAATATTTCATAAGAGTTCTTGTGTGAAACTTGGGAACCAAAATGGTGGTTTTCCTTGTGTCTCTGCAGTGTGGGTTGACCAGACAATTGGACATTGTAGCAATAGAACTTTATTCAAGAGAAAAAAAGAAAGAAAGAAAGAAAGAAAAGAAAAAAAAAAGAGAGAGAACTTTACTCAGGCTGCCATTCTCTTATTTGTGATTACATGCTTTTTCCCTTGCTTGATAATTTTAGTTATTGTGGTAATAATACTAAAATATTAGTAGAGTCCTTCTGGAGAATTGCTGGCGATTTGACCTTGAGCAGATGGATAAGGGTGTGGAGCTGTGTGCTCTGTCGTTAGTCACTATTTTACTTTAAAACGTGTGAGTTTTGGGGCGCCTGGGTGGGTCAGTGGGTTAAAGCCTCTGCCTTCGGCTTGGGTCATGATCCCAGGGTCCTGGGATTGAGCCCCACATTGGGCTCTCTGATCAGCGGGGAGCCTGCTTCCTCCTCTCTCTGCCTGCTTCTCTGCCTACTTGTGATCTCTGTCTGTCAAATGAATAAATAAAATCTTTTTTTTTTTTTTAAGATTTTTATTTATTTGACAGACAGAGATCACAAGTAGGCAGAGAGGCAGGCAGAGACAGGGGGAAGCAGGCCCCCTGCCGAGCAGAAAGCCTGATGTGGGGCTCGATCCCAGGACCCTGAGATCATGACCTGAACCCAAGGCAGAGGCTTTAACCCACTGAGCCACCCAGGTGCCCCTGAATAAATAAAATCTTAAAAAAAAAAAAAGTGTGAGTTTCATCTGGTGCTTTTCTCAGAGAATCAGTTATACAACCATGGCGACTCCTAACTGACTGAAAGCAAAACCAGTGACTTCTTTGAAGTTCTCTTCTTGCAGGAAAATGCAGGGTTGATAAAAATTCAGGGCTCTGGGGCATTTCAATTTTTTATTACAATTACTCGATACACACAATTATTATGAATGCTAAACGTTTTTCTTCCTGTGGAAATAAAGTGTTGTTTTGTGCTGCTGTATATTCTACTACCTTCCAGAAAAGACTCTGGAGAGCAGTTGTAGAGGTCCCTGGTGTGGGACGGGCAGCTCAGGTAGTGAATGAATTCGGCCAAGGCAGGACACAGGAAATACAAGTTTATGGAATACGCTGCAAGGGAGCAGGGGACAGGACAGCAAAGGAGATACTGTTGGCCAGGGGGCAGTGGTGCTGGGGCTACAGGGAAGTGGGGGAGTGAGGAGGTATAGAAACATATGGATTTTTCCTTTTTTGGTACCTGTGCCTGGCCAGAAGTAGCCCATTGGTCAGAAGCTAGGGTTTCCTCCTGTTTCAAGATGGGTTTCCTGAGATGCCTATTTGCCCTCAGGCTGGCGGTCACTGTGGGCCCTTCTTCCTTACTCAGAGTTCCAGGGTTCAAACCTGCTGCCTGAAAGCACCCTCTACACCAGGTTTTAAAATACGTGAAAGTGCACAAAAATGAATTTATAAATAATTACTGTTTGTACAATTCTTCACAACAAACTGTTGCTTTGGCTCCCAGCAGGGGGAGCTGGAGATAAGCAATAGTAGAGCTTCCAGTGTGGACCTGTGTGCAACTTTCGGGGATCCACTGAAGACTTTCATGGGGGTTGGAGAGTGAAGGAGAAACGACTGAGAGTTCATGCTGAGGAGATGGGAACAAAATGTGGACATGTCCAGGAAATAGTAGCTTCTGTGCCAGCTAGGCCATGGGTTGATTTAATGTCAAGTCATTCTACAAACAGACATTAAGTTGGACCAGACAGAAAGTGGGATTTTGTCACCTGTGTATCTGAAAAGGTATTAACTTGTAAAGATGTCATTGCTGCCAACCAAAAATCAAGAGTATTTGAGAATGACTTTGAAAAGAGACCCTGAGACCTTATGGTGCCCTTGTAAAATCTAAACATTGCAGAAATACCTGCCTTGTATAAAAATTAAAGAGTATAAACTAATGTTTTTAAAGAGTTTGCCTACAGCTAATTTCCACACCTGAAATTCTTGCCCTCTGTTAGTTACATACCTGAAAATTAATTGTTTTAGTCCTCCCTTTGCTTCAATTTAATATTTGACGCTCCTTGGATTGAATTTAATAAGTTGAATGTTTTCAACCTGATTTGTGATAGAGGCTTTAGCATTTTCTACTTAGAAGTAGAAAATGCAAATTTCTTAAAGCAGAATTGTTTGCATGTTTTTCTGCCTTCATGGAAGGCAAAGTTTCTTTTCATTTTCTTTTCTTTTCTTTCCTTTTCTTTTGTTTTATATCAAAGTAGACGTTCAATTATTTATTTCATGTCCTCCATACTAGATGTGGGCAGAGTTCTATGTATTTCTCATTCATCATTATATTCCCAGCACTAGATCAGTGTCTGGCTTATAGTCACCACTCAAGAATATCTGTTGATTGAAAGATAAACAGACTTCATAAGCACAGAGAAAAATTTGATGGTTGTCAGAAGGTAGAAGGTGGGAGGAATGGGCAAAATAGGAGAAGGGAATTAAAATTTTGGGATAGGAGCAGATTTCTTAAACAGGACACAAAAAGCATCAACCATTAAAAAAAGACTGATGAGGTGGACAACATTGAAATTAAAAACTTCTCTTCATAAAAAAGCACATGAAGACAACGAAAAGGCCAGGCCCAGAGTGGGAGATGATGGTTATAATACATATAACTGGCAAAAGACTCACATCCAGATATATAAAGAATGGTCCAAATCAGTGAGAAATAAAGATTGGCAACCCAAGGTTTAACAAATGGTCAAGAAGCTAGAAAGTACTAATGAGGGCAGCAGAAAGGACTACCAACAGGTGGACAGATCCTCCACCTCCTTTTTAGGGAAACATACTGGAAGTATGAGGAGATGGCCCTGATTACTACCAGAGTGGTCAAAACTGCAAAGCTGACCAGGATGTGAAACAGCTTTCTGAAGCCTTGATGGGGTGTAAATGTAGACCATTTCTGAGCACTGTCCACATTTGCTGTACAGCTAAACACTGGCATGCCCAGCGATTCCAGAACTAGGTGTGCCCCCAGGAAATGCATTTGCATGTGCACCAGAAGACACATACAAGAATGCCTGCAATAACATTATTCATAATTGTCTCAAACTGGACACACTCCAAATTCCAAAAACAGTAGGACAAAGAAATGTGGTATATGCAAACAATGGACTACCACAAAGCAAGGATGACACAAAATATTACATATTGCATAATTCCAATTGTATGAAACTTAAAAATCAAGCCTTTGCCTTCTGCTCAGGTCATGATCTCAGGGTCCTGGTCCCGCATCGGCCTCTCTGCTCGGCAGGAAGACTGCTTCCCCTATCCCTCTCTCTGTCTGCCTGCCTCTCTGCCTACTTGTGATCTCTTTCTGTCAGGGTCCTGGTCCCGCATTGGGCTCTCTGCTCGGCAGGAAGACTGCTTCCCCTATCCCTCTCTCTGTCTGCCTGCCTCTCTGCCTACTTGTGATCTCTTTCTGTCAAATAAATAAATAAATAAAAATTTAAAAAAAATCAAGAAATAGTAATCAGGACAGTGATGACTTTGGGGAGAAGTAGTGTACTTTAAAGGTACTTGGTCTAGATGGTGGTCACCAAGGTGTGTTTATTTTGTGATAATTCAGTGAGCTGTAAAAACTTGTGACTTGTATACATTTAAATATGTGTGTTATATTTCAATAAAAAGTTAAGAAAAGTTTAAAAAATACTAATTGACTAATGGATGGATTAACAAATGAATATTAAGAAAGGTTTCTTTCTGCTATAACTGGGGCATCAGCTGGACTTTGGCACTGTCCCTAACCATGATTAGTAAATTTGTTAGTAAGCGTGTGACCTCGATTTGTAAATTGTACTTGTTTGTTGCATTGATGTTTGCCTGTAGTGATTCTTTGTTTGTTTGTAAAATATTAAAACCTTGGGCTGAAATTAGCAGGTACATTTTTTTTTTTTTTGCAAACTACTCCCAGATTTTAAAGCTGGTAATAAAATTGAAAAGTATGGTTTTTAAATGTCTTTTTGAGCTCTCATAATTGAGTTTTGATCACACTTTATAGTGGAGTGGCTAACACATGGTTAAAAAAAAAGACAAAAGAAAGAGGACTCCCATTCTTAAAGCTCATCAGCTCAGACTGATGAGCAGATGTATTTTTTCCCCCCACCAACACAAAGTGAAATTAGGGAGTCCATTTCAGGCCAGAGAAGACAGGGAATGTCCTTGAAACAAAAGGAGTTTTGGTACCTGCGTGGCAATATTCCCTCAGGGCCCTGTTCTGAGGTAGACTAACCGATAATTGGCTCCAATTATCATAACCATTAACTCTATAAATTAATGAGGAAGAAGGCCCCACATACAAGAAGAATAACCTGGGTCTATTAAGAGGAAGAACAGTGAAAGAGTCAATGTCCCCTTCGTTAGCTTCCTCTGGCAAACTGTGTTTATTAGGAGGAGTAGGCTTATTTAGATATCATCATCCAACATGTCGGAAGGGGGACTATTAGCCAGGTGAGTGGCCAAACATATTCTGTCAAGGTCAGGATCCTGATTTAGGGTCATGAAGGCCTGGACATAGGGTACCTCGGTCCATTTGCCCTATTTTTTGCAGAAGAGATCTAAATGGTAGATCATATTGAAACTCAGTGTCTCATGAATTGGCCATTTTCCCTCATCTAATAAGGAGTACTGAGGCCATGAATGGTTACAGAGAAAATCAGTCTTGTCTTTCTTAAATCTTGTGATCTGAATTGATGCTAGTGGGTTAAAAGACACCCCAAGGGAGAGCCCGTGGGGACTGAAGAAGATCCCATGTTCCTAGAGAAGCAGAGAAGGTCCATTAACATGAAAATCCCCCATACTCCCCTGTGACATCCAATGCAGGATATGTCAGAGGTTCCTAGTGTCAAAGTGACTGGAGGTGTGCCTAGAACAAAACTGCTGTGAACACTTCCAGCCTTCCTAGGAAACAGCCCTTTGCTGGGTTTTAATTCAGTTTTGGCTGGCTCTCAGTGGAGGTCTTTTGGCCAGAAGTGGCTAGATAAGTGATGTGGAAGAGACACCGTTGGACCAACGAGGAGGAAACCTCACAGGAGAGTCTTAAGGTTGGCAGGCTACCTAGTGACTTAGGTGGCTGTCCTGTGCCCAAGAAAGACAGCTTTGTATTAAGATAGGAATAAAGAGAAGGCGTCAAGTTTCTGGGTCTTATTACCATTTCGGCTAGGGTACTAGCTTCCAGTTAAAATGCAGGCTTTTTTTCCTCCCCTGAAAGCAGCCATGGGCTAGAGGGTTGCAGCTTGAGCAACCGAGATGTAAGTGTTCCGATAAGACTTTACTCCTGGAATAGCCCCTGAAATGGAAGCACAGGAAGAGAACTTTGCACTGAGGTTGAAGTCCAGATAAGAAGAAAGTCCCCACATTGGGCACCAAAATGATGTGAGGCTGGTGAGCAAATGGTCAAGATATAATTTTTGAGAGTTTTCCATGCAAAAGGTAGTCTTATTAGAGCACAGGGCAGGACCCATGGGCAGAAAGAGCTGCACAGAGATTGTGAGCTATGACTGATCTTATACATTTTAGTTAGTGGGGATAAGGGATAGTGCAAGTCTCAAAGGAATTTGGAAGAAAGCCTTCTAGGACTTTGAGGAAGCAGCTGCTCTTGAGATAAAGTTATTTATTCATGTGTCTGATAGCCATTTGCATGTCTTCATTGGAGAAGTGTCTGTTCATATCTTCTGCCCATATTTTGATATGATTATCAATTTTGTGTGTGTTGAGTTTGAGAAGTTCTTTATAGATCCTAGATATCAACATTTTTTTTCCCAACCAAACAAAATGAAGAAATTTACTTGTTTGACAATCCCCAGGCCGAAGGCAGAAAAAATCCAAGTTCAATGAAAAACTGGGTATCAACCTTTTGTCTGTACTGGCATTTGCAAATATCTTCTCCCATTCCGTGAGTTGCCTCTTTGTTTTGTTGACTGTTTCCTTTGCTGTGCAGAAGCTTTTGATCTTGATGAGGTCCCAAAAGTTCATTTTCGCTTTTGTTTCCTTTGCCTTTGGAGACATATCTTGAAAGAAGTTGCTGTGGCTGATATCGAAGAGGTTACTGCCTATGTCCTCCTCTAGGATTCTGATGGATTCCTGTCTCATGTTGAGGTCTTTTAACCATTTTGAGTTTATCTTTGTGTACGATGTAAGAAAATGGTCGAGTTTCATTCTTCTACATATAGCTGTCCAATTTTCCCAGCACCATTTATTGAAGAGACTGTATTTTTTCCATGGTATATTTTTTCCTGTTTTGTCGAAGATTATTTGACCATAGAGTTGAGGATCCATATTTGGACTCTCTAATCTGTTCCACTGGTCTGTTTTTATGCCAGTACCATGCTGTCTTGGTGATCACAGCTTTGTAGTAAAGCTTGAAATCAGGTAACATGATGCTGCCAGCTTTATTTTTGTTTTTCAACATTTCCTTAGCGATTCGGGGTCTTTTCTGGTTCCATACAAATTTTAGGATTATTTGCTCCAGCTCTTTGAAAAATACTGGTGGAATTTTGATCAGAATGGCATTAAAAGTATAGATTCCTCTAGGCAGTATAGACATTTTAACAATGTTTATTCTTCCGATCCAAGAGCATGGAATGGTCTTCCATCAGTTTCTTTCTATCTTCCTCAGTTTCTTTCATGAATGTTCTGTAGTTCCTTGAGTACAGATCCTTTACCTCTTTGGGTAGGTTTATTCCCAGGTATCTTACGGTTTTTGGTGCTATCATCATCACTAGCCATTAGGGAGATTCAAATTAAAACCACATTGAGATACCACCTTACACCAGTTAGAATGGCCAAAATTAGCAAGACAGGAAACAACGTGTGTTGGAGAGGATGTGGAGAAAGGGGAACCCTCTGACACTGTTGGTGGGAATGCAAGTTGGTGCAGCCACTTTGGAGAACAGTGTGGAGACTCCTCAAGAAATTAAAAATAGAGTTTCCCTATGACCCTGCAATTGCACTACTGGGTATTTATCCCAAAGATACAGATGTAGTGAAAAGAAGGGCCATCTGTACCCCAATGTTTATAGCAGCAATGGCCATGGTTGCCAAACTGTGGAAAGAACCAAGATGCCCTTCAATGGATGAATGGATAAGGAAGATGTGGTCCATATCCACTATGGAGTATTATGCCTCTATCAGAAAGGATGAATACCCAACTTTTGTAGCAACATGGACGGGATTGGAAGAGATTATGTTGAGTGAAATAAGTCAAGCAGAGAGAGCCAATTATCATATAGTTTCACTTATTTGTGGAGCATAACAAATATCATTGAGGACATGGGGAGATGGAGAGGAGAAGGGAGTTGAGGGCAATTGGAAGGGGAGGTGAACCATGAGAGACTATGGACACTGAAAAACAACCTGAGGGTTTTGAAGGGGTCGGGGGTGGGAGGTTGGGAGAACCAGGTGGTGGGTATTAGGGAGGGCACATATTGCATGGAGCACTGGGTGTGGTGCAAAAACAATGAATACTGTTACGCTGAAAAGAAATAAAAAAAATAAAAAAAAATAAAATAAAATATGAAAAAACAAAACAAAACAAAACAAAAAAAAGATAAAGTTATTTACTACTTTCTAGTAAAACATTAATCCTGAGACCCTTGGGATGTATATTGGTGGACCAAAGTTCGTAAGGTAATTGCTACCATATTTTGGGTGGGGCTGCTTATGGTTATCACAGGGAAGTAAAACTACAAAGAACAAAGCTATAGTGGTCACACGTGAAAGGAAGTCCTTAAGGGAGCTGCAGAAGTGTTGTAATCTGTATGCCTGTAACTTATGAGCCACAGCAAATTCTAGGCCTTGTTCTGTTTTCTTTCATCAAGTGTTTATCCAAAGTTAATGAAAATATGAATTTGATAAGGCATAAAAACCCCCCCATATTTATTGTAACATTATTTATAATAGCAAAGATATGGAAACAATCTACCAGTCCAGTGACAGATGGGCAAGGTGAAGGTAGTATGCATAAACAGAATAGAATTGTATGCAGCCAGAAGAAAGGATGAGATTGTGCTATTTGTGATAACATGGATGGATCTAGAAGGTTTTATACTAAGTGAAAGAAGTCAGACTGGGAAAGACAAATACTGCATGATTTTACTCATATATGGAATACAAACAAACCAAATGAATAAGTAAACAAACAAAAGGCAGAATCAGACCTGTGAATATGGAGCAGAAACCCATGCTTGCCAGAGGGGAGATGGAGTGTGGTGTGGGCCAAAGTGGGTGAAGAGAATGGGAGATAGGCTCCCAGTTAGATGATAGGTACACCTGTGGAGAGCATAGAATAATGTTTAACTTGTTGAATCAGTGTGTTGCCATCTGAAAAATAACAACATTGTCTGTCAATTACATTCAGATAAAAATGAGTCAAAAAATTAAAATAAATTAAGCTTTACCTAATTAGAGGTTTTTAAAAAGTGGGTTTAATACTTCCTACAAACGGGCACATTAGAAATTCATAATTATTTTTACCTTAGCCATTGTTTTAAAGCCTAGGTATTTGTCTGGAAGTGTTTCAAAAGCACTTGAAGCTATTATGTGCTATTATATTATATGCTAACAGCTATTATATGGCTGTTCAAGTAGAAAGTGCAATCCTAACACCCCACTAGATAATTTATTTTGAGCAAGAAAGATCATTCATGGCCAGCGAATAGTGTTTGTTCACAAATAGCTGGACCGTGAGCCTGATGAACTGGCAGTGTGTGGGTGGGGGGAGTGAAGTTTGCTGTTTGATGTCTTTCCTGTAATGTCTCCAGGTGTCTTTCCACTGTCCTTCAGGAAAATCTTCCCTGTGCTTTGTCATTCTTTCCCCTCCTCTTCCAACATGGGATCAAAGGGCCAGCATTCAAGGGAGATAAGCTTTCTGGCCCAATCATGCTGGGCTATTGTTGAATCCAAGGTCCCCTTCCTTCTCCTCTTTCATCCTGAGTTGTGTGGAGCTGGGGGCTGGGCTGGGCTTCAGTACTGGGGTGTGTGGGGGGCAGTGTTGGTGCAGCTCCAGCCCTCCTTCTAGAAAGTTCCTGGATGAAGGCTTATTAGATGGCAGGGCTCATGTCTTCCTACATCTCTCTTGCATGTGTGAGAATGAAGTGTCATAAGAACAACTTGTGTAGCCCAGGTACTGGCACTTACTAGGTACTCAATAGTTTTTTTTCCCTCTGTTCTTGTATAAAATTCTCCTAATGTCTCTCAGGCCTTAAGGAGACTCCCTGTTGGGCAGGGAAATTTGGCGGCAGTGGGGGATGGACCTGGAGGCTAATATTGGTCCTTGTGCATTCATTATTTTTCAATGAAGATGGGTTTTCCCAATACTCCTGATTCTAAGTGGATATTGGCAGAAATGCACATTTGGGGATAACTGCATGGGATGTGTTCAGGTATATGTAGAAGTCCTGGGTTTACCCAGAGTTTTAATATTTCTGGCCAGATATCTAGGCAGAAATTGCATGCATTGATGGGTCAATCTTTGTTTCATTAAAACAAATGTAGCAGATCATTCAGAACAATCAAAAGTGAACACAGGCTGAGAGAGCTTTGCTGGGAGCAAGGCCAGGTCGTTGGTCCCAAGCAGGACAGGGTGTGGGTAGTGGGATCCACAGTGTCCTTTAGGAGAATGTAATCTGACTCTTATGCTTCTCAGTCATTCCCTGGTCATATTGAGGGATCAGGAGAAGAAAAGCATGCAGAAGCTGGCATGTCATTCATGGGGAGGGGCCTGTGTCTGGGCCCTGTGTCCCTGGGCCTCTGTGGTGGCCTGTGACTCATGCAGGCATGGAGGAGGCCCCTGTGCTGAGGTGGAAGGGGTCTGGTCCTGTGGGCAGAGCAGGCTGGGAACATTTCCAAAGGGCTGGGTGGGCTTTCTTGGCATCAGGGTTGTGGGGCCTCCAACCCATTGGCATACTGAGCGGTAGGAAAGGCTGTGCTCTTGCAGGGGACTGTTGCCAGCCCTGAGCCTTGCTGTCTTCTCTGAGGCCCAGAGCTGTGGGCTGGCTGCTGAGGGAGTCTCTTTGACAACATTGCTGAGTCTCAAGTATGTGGTAAGAGCATCTTGCCCAGGTACAGAGTGGTAAAAGCTGAGTCCTTCAGGTCAAGACCTCCTATCTGACTCTTACCCCACTTGTCTGCGCCTCCCACCTGACAGTGTGTTCCCTTCCCTGTTCTGCATCTCTCCTGCTTTCTCACCCTTATGTCTGTGTCTACAGAGGAGTTCGTGGTGATTGGCTCCTCAGAACCCATTGCGGCAGCTGTGGGTGGGGACATCATGCTGCCATGTTGTGTGTTCCCGGCCATGAATGTGGAGAACATGGAGCTGCGGTGGTTCCGCTCAAATTTCTCAGAAGCAGTGTTCATCTGTCAAAACCAGCAGGAGCAGAGAGAGGCGCAGTTGGCCCAGTACACAGGGCGGACCTCACTGGTGAAGGAATTTCTCACCTGGGGAGAGGCCATCCTGCACATTCAGGCTTTTGACAACGGGCTATATACCTGCTTCTTCAGAAAGGGAAGCTTCTATGAATCTGCCAGTTTAGAACTGAAGGTGGCAGGTGGGTCATTGATCTATATTTAGGGTGCCGTAGTATTGGAGCTGGGAACAAACTTGGGGCCAAGTAAATCAGCCCCTCATTTTACAGCTGAAGGAAAGGAGGTGTCTTCACTTACTCATTAATTCAGTGTGCATATAGAATCCCCATGAAGTGTCAGCTCCCCTTCTGGGTACCTGGAGGCATTACTGAACAAACCATGATCCTTGCTCTGTAGAGTTCATTTTCTAAAAGCAATAAAAGTGTAAACAGTTGGGTTATAGAGGGTGTTAGGTAGTGGTGAGTAGGCATTTGGAGAAGTGGATCTCTGGGGGTGAGAATTCCAAGCAGAAGAACAGCTATGTGAAATAACCAAGTTAGGCATGTGGCAGGTGTGCTGGGCACACTGGGAGGCCACATGGTTGGTGAGAGAGGTGAATAGTGAGGTGGGGAGAAGTGAGAATCCTGGCATAAACAGGTGTTTCTGGACCAGGTACACAGAGAAGAGATTGATCAGGAAACTTTTGTGAGTAGCACATACTTGAGAAGGTACTTGGGATCACCAGTCTCTTCCAAAGGGCCTTTCTGGTTTGTGGTCTGGACTATGAGGGGCACAGAGAGCATGGTGATTATGGTTATGAAGAGTTAACCATACAGTCCTGGAGCTGGAGTGTGTGTTCCCTGGGGAGTGCAGGAGTGGAAACTGGGGAGAAATGGAGAGCTGTTTAGTGAGGGAGAGGCAGAAGTGATAGTATGGAAGGCTTTTTGTGCTATGTAACAGAGTTTGAATGTAGAGGTGAAGAAATTTTAAAGAGTGGTGTAGGGTGGGTGGTTTGCTTTGACAGTGTGAGGGAGGATAGATGAAAGGTGAGGAGACTGAAGGCATGAACGTAGTTACACAGAGGAAGGTTGGCTGTCTGACTTCATGTGGGTGCTCTGGGGTAGGAGATATTTGGCTTCAGAGAGGTTTGGAAACGAGACACAAATGAATCAGTAGATTTGGCGATAGGTGAAGGGGGAAGAGGGGACTACAGAGAATCCTAGGGTTTCGCTTTTGCGAATTGTTTAACTGTAGTAGAAATATTGATAATTATATGTTATTTCCCAATTGTCATGATGCTGTGTAACACACAGTACAGAGCTCTCAGTGGCAGAGAGCTATTTATTTAACTTGGGCATTAAGTGAATTTAGCTAATCTAGGCTGTGTTTGGCTTCTTCTTTTTCTCTTCATTTTTCCAGTTTCATTTTTTAAATTTAAATTCAATTAGCCAACATATAGTACATCATTAATTGCAGATGTAGAGTTCAATAAGTCATCAGTTGCATATAACACCCAGTGCTCATGTAGTTAGCTGCCCTTTTTAAATTATGTTATGTTAGTTACCATATAGTACATCATTAGTTTTTAAAAAAATTTAGTATTTTATTTAACCCAATATATCCAAAATGTTAACATTTTTCAACATATAATGATTTTTTTAAATTAAAAAAATTTTTTTCAGTATTTCAAGATGCATTGTTTATACACCACACCCAGTGTTCCATGTGCCCTCCATAATACCCAACAGCAGGGTCACCTAACCCCCCATTCTCCTCTCCAAAACACTCAGTTTGTTTCTCAGACTCCACAGACTCTCATGGTTCATCTCCCCCTCTGATTTCCCCCAACTCACTTCTCTCTAACTCCCAATGTTCTCTGTGTTATTCCTTATGCCCCACAAGTAAGTGAAACCATATGATAATTGATTCTCTCTACTTGACTTATTTCACTCAGCATAATCTCCTCCAGTCCCATTCATGTTGATACAAAAGTTGGGTATTCATCCTTTCTGATGGAGGCATAATATTCCATTGTGTATATGGACCACATCTTTATCCATTCATCTGTTGAAGGGCATCTTGGCTCTCTCCACAGTTTAGTGACCATGGTCATTACTGTTATGAACATCGGGGTACAGATGGCCCTTCTTTTCACTACATCTGTATCTTTGGGATAAATACCCAGTAGTGCAATTGTAGGGTCATAGAGAAGCTCTATTTTTAATTTCTTAAGGAATCTCCACACTGTTTTCCAAAGTGGCTGCACCAACTTGCATTCCCACCAACAGTGTCAGAGGGTTCCCCTTTCTCCACATATTCTCCAACACTTTTTGTTTCTTGTCTTGTTAATTTTGGCCATTCTAACTGGTGTAATGTGGTAGCTGAATGTGGTTTTGATTTGAATCTCTCTGATGGCTAATGATGATGAACATTTTTTTCATGTGTCTGTTGGCATTTGTATGTCTTCTTTGGAGAAATGTCTGTTCATATCTTCTGCCCATTTTTTGATGTGATTATCTGTTTTGCCTGTTTTGAGTTTGAGGAGTTCTTTATAGATCTTGGATATCAGCCCTTTGTCTGGAGTGTCATTTGCAAATATCTCTCCCATTCGGTGGGTTGCCTCTTTATTTTGTTGACATTCCTTTGCTGTGCAGAAGCTTTTGATCTTGATGAAATCCCAAAAGGTCATTTTTGCTTTTGTTTCCTTTGCCTTTGGAGACATGTCTTGAAAGAAGTTGCTGTGGCCAGTGTCGAAGAGGTTACTGCCTATGTTCTCCTCCAGGATTTTGACAGATTCCTGCTTCATGTTGAGGTCTTTTATCCATTTTGAGTTTATCTTTGTGTATGTGTAAGGGAATGGTCAAGTTTCATTCTTCTACACATAGTTGTCCAATTTTCCCAGCACCATTTATTGAAGAGACTGTCTCTTTTCCACTGGGTATTTTTTCCTGTTTTCTCGAAGATTAGTTGATCATAGAGTTGTGAGTCCATATCTGGGTTCTCTACTCTGTTCCACTGGTCTATGTGTCTGTTTTTGTGCCAGTACCATGCTGTTTTGGTGACCACAACTTTGTAGTAAAGCTTGAAATCAGGCAACGTGATGCCCCCACTTTTATTTTTCTTTTTCAACATTTCCTTAGTAGTTCTGGGTCTCTTCTGGTTCCATACAAATTTTAGGATTGTTTTTTTCCAGCTCTTTGAAAAATGCTGGTGGAATTTTGATTGGGATGGCATTGAAAGTATAGATTGCTCTAGGCAGTATAGACATTTTAACAATGTTTATTCTTTCAACCCATGAGCACGGAATGCTTTTCTGGTTTTTGTGTCTTCTTCAACTTCTTTCATGAGTGTTCTGTAGTTCCTCGAGTATGGATAGTACATCATTAGTTTTTGATGTAGTGTTCAGTGATTTATTATTTGTGTAGAACACCCAGTGCTTATCACAACACATCCCCTCCTTAATACCCATCACTGGGCTAAACCATCCTCCCACCCGCTCCCCTCTGAAACCCTCAGATTGTTTCCCAGAGTCCATAGTCTCTCATGGTTCATCTCCACCTACGATATCCCTGCTTCAGGTTTCCCTTCCTTCCCCTAATGTCTTCCATGCTATTCCGTATGTTGCACATATGAGTGAAACCATATAATTGTCTTTCTCTGCTTGACTTATTTCACTTAGCATAATCCCCTCCAGTTTCATCCATGTCAGTGAAAATGGTGAGTATTCATCCTTTCTGATGGCTGAGTAATATTCCACTTGTACATGAATCACTTCTTGTTCATCCATTCATCCGTTGAAGGCATCTCAGCTCCTTCCACAGTTTGGCTGTTGTGGACATTGCTGCTATGAATATTGGCTTCTTTTCACTACATCTGTATCTTTGGGGTAAATACCCAGTAGTGCAATTGCGGGGTCATAGGGTAGCTCTATTTTTCCCAAGTGGCTGCTCCAACTTGCATTCCCACCAACAGTGTCAGAGGGTTCCCCTTTCTCCACATCCTCTCCAAGATATGTTGTTTCCTGCCTTGTTAATCTTTGCCATTCTAACTGATGTAAGGTAGTATCTCAATGTATTTTTTTTTTTAAGATTTTATTTTTTTGTTGGACAGAGAGAGAGAGCTCACAAGTAGGCAGAACATCAGGCAGAGAGAGAGGTGGAGAAGGAGGCTCCCTGCTGAACAGAAAGCCAGATGCAGGGCTTGATCCCAGCACCCTGAGATCATGACCTGAGCTGATGGTAGAGGCTTCACCCAGTGAGCCACCCAGGTGCCTCTCAATGTCGTTTTGATATTTATTTCCCTGATGGCTAGTGATGTTGAACATTTTTTCATGTGTCTGTTAGCCATTTGTAGCAGTATTCGGCTACTCTTAACTGGGTTTGCTCATACATCTTTGGTCATGTTGGGGAAATATAATTTAAAGGAAATCTCTCAGAAATCTCCTTCACACAGATAGTGGGAAGGAAAACCCTTTTATTATAGAATTAGATTTACCAAAATGTGATGTGTATCATAGGCAATCTTTGAAGAGATGCAAAGACAAAGAAAACCACTCTTTGCCATAGCCATGCAGACACAGCTCATTACACATATGTTCTCAGGATAGTTGGTTACTAGCTCTCAAGTAAGTGGACATGACAGCACCATCTGTCACAAACAGTTCACCCTAGATTTACATAGTAATAGGGTGACCATCTATGTTAGCTAGTTGACCTTATCCAGAAGAAAAACAAAGTCTCCCATTTTTATAACAGGAAGTAGTTTTACATGAGGATACTGGTGCCCACTGAGGTTAGGCCTGTAC
This sequence comes from Martes martes, assembly GCF_963455335.1. Classification (NCBI taxonomy): domain Eukaryota; kingdom Metazoa; phylum Chordata; class Mammalia; order Carnivora; family Mustelidae; genus Martes; species Martes martes. Next base: position 119,876,406 of record NC_137893.1, on the reverse strand, counting down.
CCTGGCACAGGAAGGAGGAGAAAGGGGTGCTGTCTTCCTTGAGTGAGCTGTTCAAAGAGAAGTTTCCCAGATCTTTGAGAAAGACATTCCTGGATCAGAAAGCTGGCAAAAGGCCTATCTGTGTTTTTCAGTGGACTTATGTACATTTCAAAGAGGAGAGAAAGCACCCACAGTCACAAGTTTTCTCAATAAATGATGAAAAAAAAAAAAAAGAAGGAAGGGACTTTCTTCCTTTATTTTCAACAGGGACAATTAAGCCTCTTTGCCTTAATTTTTATTTGTCCTGACAGTGGTCCTTGGCTGGGTTTGCTCACATCGGTGTTGTTTAGCTGGCTCTTGGCTGGTCTAGGACAACTTTAGCTAGAAAGGCAGTGCTAGCCTGAGCATGTCCTTTTCATGGGAGAGGGCAAGGCAAATGGCAAAAGGAGTTTCCAACCACTGCTGGAGTCATATTCCCTGAACTCTCAGTGGCTGAGCCAAGTCACATGATGGAGCCTAGAAGCAGTGTGTGAAGGCATTAACAGTATGTGGCTGAGGGTGAGCTGGCTGTGAGGAATTGGAGGATTGGAATGTTTTCATCATCAGGCTATCAAAGATGGGACCAAGTATGAACCTGTTCAGGATTTGATTTTAGAAGCATCTGTGAGGAATTCAGGCAGAGGTAACCCTCAGGGATGTGGATATTAGGAAGGATGCTCAGGAGGTAGTTAGATTTTATGAAGGTGAAGTGATGTACCAAGTGGCAGTGTGTGTGCAGATGACCTGGAGAGTGTGTGAGGTGAGAAGAGCAGAGAAGGATGGAATCTGAGAGCAAATTCCTCCTTCTGTCACTCTGGACAATGGACTTCCCACCCTCATGTTTGGGGAGAAGAAACCTGCCTTCTCTGCCTACCACAGGTCCCCATGCTCCTTCATTTTGTTTTTTGTTTTAGGACCCCTGCTTTGCTCACTGCTGTGGTCACTCCCCAGTGGAGCCCCCAGAGTGCAATGCTGCCCCTGGAGGTGTGCACAGGAAGGCTTTGCTTGCATCCTTGGGCTCTGGGAGACCTCCTTGTACTCTCCCACTTCTCTCTTGCAGGTATGGGCTCTGCCGCTCCAGTGCTCATCACAGGGCCAGAGGAGGACGGGGTCCGAGTGGTATGTAAGGCATCGGGGTGGTTCCCAAAGCCCCAGGTACAGTGGAGAGCACTCAGTGGAGAGAAGTTCTTGACATTTCTGAGACTCATGTCCAAAATGCTGAAGGGCTGTTCAGTGTGGAGGCTGCGCTGGTGGTGAAACATAGCTCTTCGGAGAATGTGACCTGCTTCCTTCTTAACCCAGTCCTGAGCCAAGAGAAAGCAATGGCCATTTTTATCCCAGGTCCGTGCTGTTTCCCTCTCCCAGTAGTGCCATAGGGAGGGACTGGGAGTCCCTGGACGTGCTGCGTGGACTGTTCTGGGCTGTGCCCCTGACTGCATGTTTGGCTGGACACAGAGGAATTCTTTCCCCAGACTTCTCCCTGGATGTCAGCTTTCATGGTGATCCTGACCTTGTTCATATTCTTACTCTTTGGGACTGCCTACTACACCAAGAGAGAACAAACTGCTAAGTGCCAGGAGATGAAGGAATGGGAGAAACTCCATAGGGAAAAGGAGGAGGACCAGTGGGCAAAGGAGGAGGCACTGAAAGCCAGAGGTAAGGCAGGGCAGTGGCCACGGTCTGTGAGTGTGACAAGCGGTGCAGAGGAAAAGTGGACAGAGGGCCCTTGCCCTGGAGCAAGTGGCTGAGGAGGTCCAGAGAGGACATGGAGCTGTGGAGGCTCGATGGATCTGGAGCTGTAACTTCTAGGATACTGACATGTGCATTTGTGGGTTTGTCAGGTGCAATCTTTGGTGTTCTTAGAGATGGGGGTTCATGCTCATTTCTCACTTTCTTTCAGAAGAACTCCAAGCAGATCTCAGTAAGTTCTGCTTTTTCTCTAAAAGTTTCTGTGTCTTCTTTGAAGGAGACGTTCTGGTTCTTAGCTCACCTGTTTCCTGTGTTGCCTTTCAGACTGGAGGAATTCTGTTTACCTGACTGGTGAGTGACTGTCCAGGTGTCCTTGTGTTTTTGTTCCACCTAAGTCAAGGTGTCCCTTCTTGTTTCGGGCAGAAACATGTGGACCCTTCTCTGGGGCAGAAGCAGAAGCTGGTGGGAGGAAGAACCCTGTTCCATGAGCTTCTCCAATCTGGGCCACTGTTTCCCACCCAGTTCCTGGAAACCTGGGGGTGATGGTGGTTCCTGGAGTCTGTCATGCATCTTGGGTTTATTCCAATGCTGACCTGTGTGCCATATTGCTAGCTCCTTAGCCTTCAGTGCAACTAGTTCTGTCAGCACTTGGAATCCAAAAGCCTGCTGCTTGAGATTTCAAGAAAAGAACTATATAAATTAATGTGGTCACTAAGGATAGGAGTGTGACCTTAGCTCCATAACACTAACCAGGGAGAGTGTGTTTTCTCCAGTTCCTGGAAGTTGTGATCACAAAGAGATGGGTAAAGGACTAGACAGACTATGTGTGAGAATGTGGTGGAATGAGCTGTCAATGTCCCCAGATAGTGATTGTGTTATCTGAGAAGGATTGGCCTCACATCCTCACATGTGAGGCCTCACATTGGCCTCACATCCCTACCTGAAATTATCTCTCCTTTTGCGTTATTTCTCAAATATCTCTGTGTTCAAAATCACCAGGTGTAGTAATGATGTTTCTATAATTATGGAATTTTATATATTTTATCCCTGTAATTTTTTATACAGTGTATGTCAGCACCTGGCAGGAGGTCATTTCCTGTCCAGCCTCTCCCCACTCTGCAGTTAGCGTTCACCTGTAGCCCAGAGGGCAGGCAAGGGTCAGTACATGAATGCTGTGCAGGCTTGTTCTGACTGAGGTCTCTCCAGGGTGTGTTCCCTTTCAGTCTGGAGGAAGGCACATCTGGAGGCAGGTAAGCTACTCAGTTTCCTGTTACCTTATTTCCCCAGGCTCAGCTCAGCCACCTTCTATGTCACAGACCCTACACCAGGATGGGGTTGGTGTCCTGCTACCCTTGTCACTTTTGTCTTCCTTCTCTTAACACTGTAAGGACTGTCCTTGGGAACACAGATCTGCCTCCATTCTGACCCACTCTCTACTGCAGGTCACTGTTAGGGTTACCAACACCCTCTGAACCCACTGCTCAATTCATACGTTTAATTGGTGCATTGACAACAGAGAGGTCCGGAACAGGATAGTGACTTTATAAATCAGAAACTGTTGTGTGTAGAGGATTTCAGAAACCAAGCTTGGCTGCTTAGAACTCAGGTCTTCCTAGGTGGATTCTTGGTTCTGAATCCATTTTACCCTGACATTCCTACTTTTTGGTCTCCGGTTTTGATTTTCCTGTTTCTTGCTAAACCTCTGGTATGCTGGTCTTTATTTTGCTTCCTCATGCTCTGACTCCCTGTTGGAACTGGGTTTCTTCCTTTAAGCCTCCTTAGGTGTTGAGGAATTAAATACTTTAGGGCAGGTGATCTGAATCTGAAATGCAGTGCCACCAGGATATTTATGGATTCCTGGGGGTGGGGTCTGTGAACCACCTGCAATTATATACAACACATTTTGTCTATTGTTGTGTAAGAAGAGCAATAACTTATATATGTTATAATCATATTAATTATTAAATATATATTATAATTAAATATTTAACATTATGATATGTGATATGTATGTGTTTTTATTTTTTATTTATTTATTTAAAAAAATTTTTATTTTAATAAACATATAATGTATTTTTATCCCCAGGGGTACAGGTCTGTGAATCGCCAGGTTTACACATTTCACAGCACTCATCATAGCCCATACCCTCCCCAATGTCCATTTCCCCACCACCCTCTCCCGTCTCCCCTCCCCCCAGCAACCCTCAGTCTGTTTCTTGAGATTGAGTCTTTTATGGTTTGTCTCCCTCCCAATCCCATCTTTTCATTTTTTCTTTTCCTACCTCCCCCCAACCCCCCCCCCGCCTTGCATCTCCACTTCCTCATATCAAAGAGATCATATGATAGTTGTCTTTCTCCGATTGACTTATTTCGCTAAGCATGATACCCTCTAGTTCCATCCACGTCGTCGCAAATGGCAAGATTTCATGTCTTTTGATGGCTGCATAGTATTCCATTGTGTATATATACCACATCTTCTTTATCCACTCATCTGTTGATGGACATCTAGGCTCTTTCCATAGTTTGGCTATTGTGGACATTGCTGCTATAAACATTTGGGTGCACGTGCCCCTTCAGAGCACCACGTTTGTATCTTTAGGATATATACCCAGTAGTGCAATTGCTGGGTCGTAGGGTAGCTCTATTTTCAGTTTTTTGAGGAACCTCCACACTGTTTTCCAGAGTGGTTGCACCAGCTTGCATTCCCACCAGCAGTGTAGGAGGGTTCCCCTCTCTCCACATCCTCGCCAGCATCTGTCATTTCTTGACTTGTTAATTTTAGCCATTCTGACTGGTGTGAGGTGGTATCTCGTTGTGGTTTTGATTTGTATTTCCCTGATGCCGAGTGATGTGGAACATTTTTTCATGTGTCTGTTGGCCATCTGGATGTTTTCTTTGCAGTAATGTCTGTTCATGTCCTCTGCCCATTTCTTGACTGGATTATTTGTTCTTTTAGTATTGAGTTTGATAAGCTCTTTATAGATTTTGGATACTAGCCCTTAATCTGATATGTCGTTTGCAAATATCTTCTCCCATTCTGTCAGTTGTCTTTTGGTTTTGTTCACTGTTTCCTTTGCTGTGCAAAAGCTTTTGATCTTGATGAAATCCCAATAGTTCATTTTTTGCCCTTGCTTCCGTTGCCTTTGGCGATGTTCCTAGGAAGAAGTTGCTGCGGTTGAGGTCATAGAGGTTGCTGCCTGTATTCTCCTCAAGGATTTTGATAGATTCCTTTCGCACATTGAGGTCCTTCATCCATTTTGAGTCTATTTTCATGTGTGGTGTAAGGAAATAGTCCAATTTGATTTTTCTGCATGTGGCTGTCCAATTTTCCCAGCACCATTTGTTGAAGAGCCTGTCTTTTTTCCATTGGATATTCTTTCCTGCTTTGTCAAAGATTAGTTGACCATAGAGTTGAGGGTCTATTTCTGGGCTCTCTATTCTGTTCCATTGATCTATATGTCTGTTTTTGTGCCAGTACCATACTGTCTTGATGATGACAGCTTTGTAATAGAGCTTGAAGTCTGGAATTGTGATGCCACCGACTTTGGCTTTCTTTTTCAATATTCCTTTGGCTATTCGAGGTCTTTTCTGGTTCCATATAAATTTTAGGATTATTTGTTCTATTTCTTTAAAAAAATGGATGGGATTTTGATAAGGATTGCATTAAATGTGTAGATTGCTTCAGGTAGAATAGACATTTTCACAATATTTGTTCTTCCAATCCATGAGCATGGAATATTTTTCCATTTCTTTGTGTCTTCCTCAATTTCTTTCATGAGGACTTTATAGTTTTCTGAGTATAGATTCTTTGCCTCTTTGGTTAGATTTATTCCTAGGTATCTTATGGTTTTGGGTGCGATTGTAAATGGGACTGACTCCTCAATTTCTCTTTCTTCTGTCTTGTTGTTAGTGTAAAGAAATGCGACTGATTTCTCTGTGCATTGACTTTATATCCTGACACTTTACTGAATTCCTGTATGAGTTCTAGCAGTTTTGGAGTGGAGCCTTTTGGGTTTTCCACATAGAGTATCATATCATCTGCAAAGAGTGATAGTTTGACTTCTTCTTTGCCGATTTGGATGCCTTTAATTTCTTTTTGTTGTCTGATTGCTGAGGCTAGGACTTCTAGTACTATATTGAACAGCAGTGGTGATAACGGACATCGCTGCCGTGTTCCTGACCTTAGCGGAAAAGCTTTCAGTTTTTCTCCATTGAGAATGATATTTGCGGTGGGTTTTTCATAGATGGCTTTGATAATATTGAGGTATGTGCCTTCTATCCCTACACTTTGAAGAGTTTTAATCAGGAAGGGATGCTGCACTTTGTCAAACGCTTTTTCAGCATCTATTGAGAGTATCATATGGTTCTTACTCTTTCTTTTATTAATGTATTGTATCACATTGATGGATTTGCGGATGTTGAACCAACCTTGCAGCCCTGGAATAAATCCCACTTGGTCGTGGTGAATAATCCTTTTAATGTACTGTGGGATCCTATTGGCCAGTATTTTGGTGAGAATTTTCGCATCTGTGTTCATCAGGGATATTGGTCTGTAATTCTCTTTTTTGGTGGGATCCTTGTCTGGTTTTGGGATCAAGGTGATGCTGGCCTCATAGAATGAGTTTGGAAGTTTTCCTTCCATTTCTATTTTTTGGAACAGTTTCAGGAGAATAGGAATTAATTCTTCTTTAAATATTTGGTAGAATTCCCCTGGGAAGCCGTCTGGTCCTGGACTTTTGTTTGTTTGGAGATTTTTGATGACTGTTTCAATCTCCTTACTGGTTATGGGTCTGTTCAGGTTATCTATTTCTTCCTGGTTCAGTTGTGGTAGTTTATACGTCTCTAGAAATGCATCCATTTCTTCCAGATTGTGTATGTGTTTTTAAAAACAGCTACTGATAATTGTTCACAACCATTATCTCTCTTTTTAGGAGAATATTGCTCTTACCTGATGGGCTTAACTTGGTTGGATTTATTTAAGGCAAAATGTGAAGATGCAAAAGGAGAAAACTAGAAGAGTTAAAATTCTTTACTAGGGAAAAGTGGAGTTCAAATCAGGAAAGAAAAAATGTGTTAGGAAAGGAGGAGGAGTGGAGAAGTAAAGTGGAGAGCCTGAGATTCCTTTGGAGAGATTATCGCCAGATAAGCTTGGTAGAAGTGAGAACACAGATTTGTAGAAGTATACAAGAGGCATTATACAAGAGGGTGTGCAAGTTATTTGCATGTATGAAAAGTAATAAACTCCTGATACCTGTTAGAGAGATTTCTGAGAGGACTTATACTTGTTTTAAGCTGTTTGAAAGTAATCATGTAACCAGATTTGCCTCTGATAATGAGATCATCTTGATCTTCCAGTGGTGTGGGGACATGAGAGTGGTCTGGGGATCCTAAAGCAATGAAAAGTTATCCAGAGGTTCCTTTAGTACTGGGGTAGGTTAAGAATCTGGGCCCTTTGAACCTGTGTAATATGTGCTTTTTCTTTTTGGCTGTTTCTATTTATGGTCAGGGATATAAACTGTCAATGTAGAGAAAGGGAAGCCAGAGGTGAAGGAAACCAGGGGCCCAGATGTGTGAGGCTCTTTAGAGAGCCTCGCTGATTCTTGGGATGTATGTGAAAAGTGATGATCAAATATCATATTTAGCATTTCCCCTTCTCTGCTGAATTTTTGTGCATTAATTAATTAATTAATTAAAAAATATTTTCCCATGAATCATACTGATAAAATATTTTTTATTATGTTATGTTAGTCATCATGCAGTACATCATTAGTTTAGTGGTTTGTGATTCATTATTTGCATGTAATGCCCAGTGCTCATCACAACATGTCCCCTCCTTAATATCTGTCTCCAGGCTACCCCATCCTCCCACCCCCACCCTTTTGAAATCCTCAGATGGTTTCTTGGAGTCCATAATCTCTCATAGTTTGTCTCCCTCTCTTATTCCTCCCACTTCAGTTTTCCCTTCTTTCCCCTAAAGTCTTCCATGCTATTCCTTATGTTGCACATATGAGTGAAACCATGTGATCATTGTCTGCTTGACTTATTTCACTTAGCATAATCCCCTCCAGTTCCATCCAGGTCAATGCAAATGGTAGGTATTCATCCTTTCTGATGGCTGAATAATATTCCATTGTATATATGAACCACATCTGCTTTATATATTCATCTGCTGAAGGACATCTCGGCTCTTTCCACAGTTTGGCTATTTTTTTCTTGAATTAAAAAAAAAAGATTTTAGGGGCACCTGGGTGGCTCAGTGGGTTAAAGCCTCTGCCTTTGGCTCAGGTCATGATGTCAGGGTCCTGGGATCGAGCCCGGCATCGGGCTCTCTGCTCAGCGGGCAGCCTGCTTCCTCTTATCTCTCTGCCTGCTTGTGATCTCTGTCTGTCAAATAAATAAATAAAATCTTAAAAAAAAAGATTTTAGGGGCCCCTGGGTGGTTCAGTTTCTTAAGCAGCTGCCTTTGGCTCAGGTCATGACCCCAGGGTCCTTGGATCGAACCCCACATTGGACTCCCTGCTCAATGGGGACACTGCTTCTCTCTCTCCTCCCTGCTCTTGCTGTCTCTCACTATCTCTGTCTCTCTCTCTCAAATAAATAAAATCTTAAAAAAAGATTGTATTTATTTAGAACCACTGGAGCGGTTGGAGGGTTGAAAATCTCAAGCAGATTCCATGCTGAATCTGGAGCCTGGTAGGGAGGCTGGATCCAACCACTCTGAGAATATGACCTGATCCCAAATCAGGAGCCAGATGCTCAACTGACTGTTGCAGCTACCAGTGTTTTAAAATATGTGTTTTAAAGTATGCCTTGTGTACTTGTATTTTGATCTCCCCCATTCTTTTCAAGAAAACCTAACTTTCCTGATGGATATGTGGCTAAGGATTGAGAAAACATAATTTGAGTGGAATCTGGGCATAGATTCTTCTTTTCAGGTTGTTATACAGCCTCTCAGTGGTGTTAAGCTTTATGGCTTGGCTTTTATGGGAAGGCTGTAGGGTGATGGCCGTGTGTGTGTGTAATAAATGCATCAGGGAATGTTTCCAAAACATATTTCCCTATAACCCTTGCATCAGTGTATTTCAGAAGACTAGATACAGACCCCAGTGTGTTCAGACTTCTCAAAGCCTTAACAAGAAACATGTGGTTCTTTTGTAGATTGGCGGAAGGAGAAGTTCCTGCCTTGTGAGTTACTTTGAGTTCTTTCTGGGTCCTCCTACTGCTGCTCCAGTGTGGCTGACCTCTCCTCAGCTTGCTGTGGTGACACAGCAGGACACAGATGTTGGCCCCATCAGTGGTGGCGGGTGCAGATGGGGTGGTGAAAGTCACGTAGGTGGATTGGTGGGTGTGGATGATTTCAGATGCTAAAGAGATACCCTTCAGTGTTGGAGTCCAGTCTTGTCCTCCTGGATCAGTCTTTAGTTACTTCTCCTGGTTGGTGGGGTGTGTGCTTGAGTCACAAGATTCTAATCTCAGGAGGTTTAACCCTACCCACATGCATCTAGGTGTCTGGTGGTGCGGGTGGTTGATGTGTGCCTTGTTATAGGGCAAGAGGAGACCTCAAATGCTTGGCAATTCTCTCTGCAGTGTCTGTCACTCTGGATCCGGGATCTACACATCCAAACCTTGCTGTTTCTGATGAAGTCTTGTGTGACCTGGAAGTATACAACTAAGGACCCAGAAAAACAGTGTAGCATCTTAGTTCAGGAAGGCATCAATCAGGGCACTGTTACTGGGTAGTGGAGATCAGGAATGAAGACAGAAGTGAGTGGGCTCTGGGGGTCTGTAGGAGAGATGTGGAGAGGAAGAGCTGGTACAAGGAATCACCAGAAAAGGGGTTCTGGGTTGTGGGGATGTATGAACATAAACTCCATTCCTTCCCTGATAATTCGGACTCCTTGTGCCAATTCCTCACAGGGTAAGGGTTTTCCCGGACCTGAAGGAAGGGGATGTCTCATTCTACAACGTGACTGATGGCTCCCACCTTTTCTCCTTCCCACTAGCCTCTGGGACTCTGTTTCCATACTTCAGGTTGAGGTCAGGAGATGTGTCCCTGACCATCTGCTCTGGGGTGGGTGGGCCTGTGCAGACCCCTGTACCCCTTAACAACCCTCTTTGGTCTTCAGAGTAGCCTGTGAGCCTCTCAGGGCAGGGGTTCAGGCTGTGGTGTTGATGGTGCTCTCCCAGGGACTGAATCTCCATTACTCCCCTGGGGCCGTGAAGCTATGTCCCCATAGGGTCCCAACAGGGTTCTAGATTCCTCATGGTGGCTCTTCCCAGAGCTGCAGAATCCCTGAGGTTATAGGCTCTGAAGTTAGTCCTGGAAGACCTGGTGTCTTGCCCTTCTCTTCTGGGTGTAGACTGCTGGGGTGTGGTTTTGAGAATAGTCAGTTCATGCCTATGCTCAGGTATCAGGAGATAACTGTTGACTGTTTGAGCATATATGGGATAGCCTGAATTTTGCTACTGGAAGTCATGTTTCTTTTGATCATGAACATTATTTCATGGAGTCTTTGCATTGTTTTGATATGAAATGAGATGAGGTCTGAATTACTCTGAAGAATTAAATGGTGTTTATTTTATGCAGTTTGTGTTGTGCAGATAAACCCAGAGGCTGTGAGTGAGTCACTAGCTTTATTTTAGGAAATGTGCACTCTGACTAGAGATGTTGTTTATCTGAACATTTCTGAAGAAATGTATGGTTGATGGACTTTAAGAGGAGTGGAGTGTAATATTCTATTGTATATCTTTCTTATTCTGGGATGGACGAGACCTACTTATCTATTTTTTTTTTTTAAGAGAGCATGAGTCAGGGGAGGAGCAGAGGGAGGGGGAGGAGCAGAGGGAGAAGCAGGTCCCCCACTGAGCAGGAAGCCCAATGTGGGGCTTGATCCCAGGACTCGAGGATCATGACCTGAGCCGAAGGCAGACGCCCAACCAACTGAGCCACTCAGGCGCCCCGAGAGATACTTATCTTAATGAACCTTAGTAAATATCTATTATTTCTGAAATACTGGTGGTGCATTAATTCAGGGAAGGGAAGATGAGAATTTGGGTTCCCTTGTGAGTCAACAGCAGTTGGAGAGAACAGAACTGCTACCAGAATAAAGATGTGAATGAAGAAGAGCGTTTCCAGACCCCAGATGAATTGAAGAAAGCTTTGACCATGAGCACAGTTCCAGGATCTATGTACGGCTTCTCAGTACTTCTAGTCCAATTTCAAAGGTGGATGGAACCCAGAGGAAACACAAGGAAGCCAGACTCTTGAGGACTCAGACCTTCAGGAATGAATGTGTGTCTACTTCCAAGGTACAGAACTCTGACCTCCTGTGGTTTTGAGAGAGATGAGAATACACAGAATCAGATGTGGAAGAGGGAAGTCACAGATCTCAGTTCCTGCCTGTAACCAAAAGTAGGACAAGGACTGTGGTAGTTTTGTATATTTTTTGTTTCTTGTCATGTTATTTGTATTAATTATGTATTTTCTTTCTTCTTTCTTCTTACCAGTGTGATTTTATGCAAGTTGTCCATGGTAATATTTCAAATATAATCTCTAGGTAACAGAATAGTCAAATGATTGTGGCTGGACTGAAGAAACTAAATATAACTGTTCAATTCAATGCTTGGGACTGCCTGTCTTTTCCATTTTGGGGAAAGACTGAGAAAGTGTAAGTGTAAGACTGTAAGTGTAGCCATGTAGATAGGTGAAAAGGTGGAGTTGTTGTGTTGTCACATAGAAGCTCCAATATGAGTAAAATGGTGTATGGGGAAGCTGAGGATCTAGAGGTGTGAAATCTGCCCATTATCCGTTCTTTGCCTTTTGATTCAAGTCTACCCTCTATGTGCCCTACTTGCGGATACTGGATGTCATAAACATTTCATTTTTGCCATGTGGCACGTTTGGCACTGCCTTTGTCGGTTAGTGCACTGTTGGGTTTGGTCAGCAAACCCTGAGATGGCGAATGAAAAGATTACTCCAGACACCTTCCTAGGAGAAAGGAGAGGCCTGGGGACCAGACACTTTAGTGGCAAAAGGCCTCATGCCAAGCTTTGTCTCCAGTTTAATTGGGGTCATATCAATGCATCAAGCACAAGCACAAAGCAAGGAGGAAAGTGTAGCCTTAATGGTCAGGACAGTAATATATGGGGCAGTGTGTGATAAGGGCAAGGAGGCTAGGAGTTCATGAAGTACATGAGCACCACATGTGCCTGTTTCTCCTCGAAATTTAAACATTTACTTCCTACATGAGAACCTTGAGTCGCAGTAAGAATCTGGCCGCTTTTACCCAAGAATCTTCAAAGGAGGCCAGCATTCTGGGCATTCCTTCTTTGTTTTTCAGTTGGTTTCATCCACAGAGGCATATACAAGTCAGATTTTGGCTGTGTCAGCACTGTGAATTCCTAGAGGGCACCAGAGGGAATACAGCAAGACATAGCTGGGGAAAAAGCTTTCTTCTTCTTTTGCTGTGTTTTCAAAGAGATTTTATTTATTTACTTGTCAGAGAGAGAGAGAGAGTGAGCAAGCATAAGCAGGGGGAGTGGCAGGCAGAGGGAAAAGCAGGCTCCCCATTGAGCAAGGAGCCCCATGTGGGATTTGCTCCCAGGACTCTGGGATCATGACCTGAGCTGAAGTCAGATGCTTAACCCACTGAGCCACCCAGACGTCTCACTCTCAGTGTTTTCACTCCTTGATCTTACGATGCTACTGCCAGTGGCCTTGAGAAGGCCTAGCTTCTCTGACTTTAGGTAAATGACTATGGCATTGTAGCAGGCTACAATTGTACATTGTAGCAGTTCTAGAAGGCTGTCTCCCAGGGAATCTTGCCAGTTCTCTAGTGAGAGTTTTCCTGCCCAGCAGCCCTGGTCTGTGGCATGTTGGTGAACTTCTTTCCCTACCTGAGGATCCCAGTTCCACCTTCTCCAATAAACAGACCATCAGACTTATTCTCTCAAATGTCTTCTGTTTTTAGAGGTAGCGTCTACTTCCTGTATCTCCTACTTCTGGTTTCCTTAGAGCTTTCTTTTACTTATTTCATAGTTAAAACCTTTGTTTAATAATTCTTTATATCAAAATTTCCATGTTAAAATGAGTCATGTAGTTTCTGCCTCCTGACTGGACACTGAGTAATACAAACATCTAAACTGAACTGTATCTTGGAGGAGGGCCCTGCACTGCTCACAGTATGTGGGAAAGGTTAATATAGGAATTTTCAAGTTTATCAAAATATTTATCCCAACAATAAAGTCATAAATATACTCTTTGGGATCTTTGTATGTATTTTAAATATTCTGTATGTTAATATATTTTCTGACATGTTCATCTCCTCCTTCAGTATGCCTTGTGGTTTTATGACACTGGGTTACTGTTAGATGGGCTATGGGTATATTTTCTTTGAAATGGAGAGGAAAGGAAGGTATGGATGTGATACGAATTATCCACACAAATAAGAGGAATCTTTTGAAACTAGTGGACCAGTTGCCCATGTAATTCCAGAAAGAATGGTTAAAACCATCATTCTTGGGAGGAGTGAGGTCAGCATCATGGCAGACTGAGGTCTTCCATTTGTCTCCCCCCTTCCATTTAAAACTAGTAGGATTTCAAAACCGAACAAAGGCTCCTCTGCACAGCACACCAGACGCCAAAGAGATCCATCCATGTTTGCATCTGAGAGGGTGTGGATTGGTTTTCAGGGAGACCAGAGCCCAGGCAGCTTGGTGGGGCCTGTTACCCTGGCTTCTACAGTGGTGGTAACGCTCACCTGTGACTCCTGTGGCCGAGAAGGTGGGGGTGAAAAGGGGTGAGTGAAAGGCTACTTGGTCCTGTGGGCTGTGGCTGGAGGACCCCATAGCTATGAAGCCACAGTGCAGGGTACTCTGAGGTAGGACATCTGTGCCCAGGAAGGGACAGTGAGGGAAGAAAAAGGCAAGGGAAGGGGGCAGAGAAGAAGAAACATTTTATGCACTGTCTCCCCCAGAGTTCAGTAAGAGAACTCTGAGCTCCCTGGGACTCCCGAACTTGAGGATCCTCCTCCTGGAGTGTAGGGCAAGCCCCAAGCTCAGGGGCTTAGTACATGCTAGGCCCCTAATTGTTTTTTATATTGAGCCTGGTCTAAATCCCCAGGGCTGCTCTGGGAAGAGAAACCAAACACTTGTGCTATTCTGCCACCTGCTGTAATACTAAAGAAGGGCCTCTAACTGCCCATCTATGAACAGTGAGAATTCAAGTTAATAAATTTTGACCTACATGAGAAAGGTGTTGGCTACTTCAAGTGATCTGGCCAAGAAACATCTCATTAAAGAGCATGAAAAATCATGGTAATATCGTTTTGCTAAAAGAAAATGACAGTTCTCCAGCCACCAAACCTAAATTAAACTTTGTTTTATTGGATGTTTGTAATAAGTGGGTTTAATCCTTTCCTCCAACTGGCATATTATGAAATCACACTACATTTTAGTGTAGCTCGTGTTTTATGGCATGTTTTCTGGAACTGCCCAAAAGAACTTGAAGCAACTAAACATAAGATGTATTATATGGCTGTGTAAGTAGAAAGTATAATATTAATCCTACTTCCATCAGCATAATTTATTTTGAGCAAGAAAAGTCATTCATGGACAATGAATAGTGTTTTATTTATTTATTCATTTATTTTCAGCATAACAGAATTCATTGTTTTTGCACCACACCCAGTGCTTCATGCAATCCGTGCCCTCCCTAATACCCACCACCTGGTTCCCCCTGCCTCTCACCCCCTACCCCTTCAAAACCTTCAGGTTGTTTTTCAGAGTCCATAGTCTCTCATGGTTCATCTCCCCTTCCAATTTCCCTCAACTCCCTTCTCTCCATCTCCCTATGTCCTCCATGTTATTTGTTATGCTCCGCAAATAAGTGAATGAATGAACAGTGTTTGCGGATAAAGCAGTTGGAATTTGGGCCTGCTGAGTCGGGGGGTGGGGTGGGGGGGGAGACAGTGAAGTCTGCTGTTTGGTGTTCTTCCTGCAGCGTCTGCAGCGTCTTCAGGTGTCCCACCACGTCCTTCAGGAAAACCTTCCCTGTGCTTTGTCATTCCTTCCCCTCCCCTCCCAACATGAGTTCCAGGGGTTGCATTCAGGGGAGATAAGCTTTCTGGCCCAATCATGCTAGGCCATGTCTGAGTCCAAGGTCCCCTTCCTGTTCCTCTTTCACCCTGAGTTGTGTGGAGCTGGGGCTGGGCTGGGCTTGAGGAGTGGGGCGTGTGAGGGTGTGGGGAGCCGTGTCCCTGCAGCTCCAGCCCTCCCTCCTCCGGGAAGTTCCTGGATGAAAGGTAACTAGACGGCAGGACTCCTGTCTTCCTTCATCTCTGCGTGCATGAGAATGAAGTGTCATAAGTACAAGTTGTGTAGTCCAGTTCCTGGCACTTAGTAGGTACTCAATAAAATTTGACTTTCTTCCCTCTGACTTTTTGCAAAATTCCACTATGTTCTCAGGCCTTAAGGAATCTCCCCATTGGGCAGAGATTGGTGGTGGCAGTGGAGGGTGGACCTGGAGGATGATATTGTCCCTTGTCTGTTTTGTTTCACTTGAGATGGATTTTCCCAATATTCCTGAGTCTAAGTGGATATTGGCAGAATAGACCTTTGGGGATGATAACGTGGGATGTACTCAGGTATATGTAGAAGCCCCAGGTTTGCCCAGAGTTTAATATCTCAGACCAGACATCTAGGTGGAAACCAATCACTCCCATGCACCAACGGGTCCATCAGTCTTTGCTTCATGAAAACAGATAGAGTGGATCATTCAGAACAATTGAGAGTGAACACAGGCTGGGAGAGGCTTTGCTGGGTGTGAGGTTGTGGAACTCTGAGACATTGGTTTCCTCACCCGTAGAATGAAGACAATAATGACAACAACCTGGCAGAAGTGGGGCCAGGGAGGCTCTAGCCCAAACTGGTGTCTTAACGCCAGTCACGAAACACAAGAACACCCGAGCACTGGGCATGCTTGAGGGAGCAAACAAGGTGGTTGAGTCTGACATTTTTCTAGCCCGGTGCTGCATGTATGTTTGGGGGTAGGAAGAACAAAAGAGCGGGGAAGTTGGTGCAGTTGTTGCATCCACCCAGCGGCTGACCTGTTTAGGTCAGAGTTAAGTCCTCCTGTTTCTCAGTGGACTGAAGTGTTTTCCAAATTGGACAGAGAAGCCAACGTGCTGCTGAGGTGACTTCTCTGCACATGAGATCAGGTGAAGTTTCCTGAGTGTTTGCTGTGTGGTGGACACGTGACCAGGGCACACAGTGCCTCCCTCTGTGGATGCCTCGGACATTCCACAGAAGATCACATGTCAGGGCTGTGGAGGAGAACAGGGCACCACTAAACCCCAACAAGCATGTGTATGGGGCTCAGATGGGGATGAGCAGGTTGGGGAAGGCTCCTCTGAGGGAGGTCACTTTAGGTGAGACTGGAATGGTGAGCAGTTTGGGGGATGAGAGAGAACAGGACATCCAGGGGCTTGTGAGAAGGCCTGAGGCTGGGAAAGCTCCGTGAACTGGAGGAATGCTGCCAGGCCAGGAGGGAGCCCTGGGAGCAGTGGAATGAGGTCAGGGAGGAAGCTGGGGCTGGCTGAGGTTTAGCAGGGGGATCCCTGTAAGTGGTGAAGCAGAGCTGATAGAAGATGGTTTGAGAGGTTACAACCTTGGATGGAAAATGAACTTGAGAGGGCGAAGCTGGAGGTGGGCAGGGGACGCCCGTGGGGAAGCAGGGAAGGGTGAGGCGGGGAAGTGAGATGGGTGTGGAGCTAGAAGGTAGCCATGGATATGGATTAGAGAAAAGTCTTGAACTTTCAGGTGCACTGGCAGCAGACTGGGTGGGAAAGTGGAGTGTGTGGTGGAATGACCCTCCAGAGTCTGGCAGGCATAACTGGGTGACCCCAGGCGTCCTTTACTGAGATGGGGAACTGCAGGAAAGGAGGGGCTGGAAAGGAAGCCCTAGTGCTCCACGGGTGTTTATTCAGAGACACAGAATCTGCCTTTCCTGCTGCACACTGTGGCCTGGCAGGGAGGGGCTGAATGGTGCACCCAGGCCTTGTGTGATAGTATAGTATTAAGAAGCCACAGGGTGCTGTCCATTCAGCTTGGGGCAGGGCCAGTGTCCTGGAGCTGGTCCCGGAAGATTCTGTGATGGTCAGGCTTAACCCTTCTGTTGCCACGCTGTGGGAGCACCTGGGTCATCTCCTGGTGAAGAAAAGCAAAGCAGCTGCACTGGGGGCTTTTCAAAGGCTCCTGCCATTAGTATTCAGAAACCGACATAGAGTATTTTGGTAGTGAACTGCCCTGTGCAAAGGGCTAGGTATTTGTCTTGGCTCTGCTGCACACACTCCTTGCTTCTGGTCTAAAAGCTAGCCAACCTGGGGAGTGGCAGTTGTTCAACAAAGGATATGGTGTCTGTGTCTCTGTGTGTCCCCCTGCAGAGTGGGTCCGTGTATCTGTACCTGCCCTGTTTCTGTGGCTCTGATCATGCTCTTTCCTTCCTGATAACTAGGGTGCACCGTCCAGAGGGCAGGGCAGAGTCTGCTAGGGTTGTGTTTCACAAGCTTTCACTTTCAAATGGTGGAAGGAGTCAGCGCAGGATTCTTCTGTCTGGGAGTGCTGAGTGCCCCAGGTCCCTGATTCAGCTGAGACCTCTGCAGCCTGTGCCAGGCTGTGCTTCTCCGCTCTCCTGGAACCAGCTGCCTCTCAGACAAGAGGAGCCTGTGGCACCAATGTTGGATCTGGAGCAGTCTTTGGGGCTTGAGCAGTGAACCGCATGTGCAGTCTCTGAGATCAGATTTGGGACTGGCTGAGGTCTCACAATACTGAGTTAGAGACGCTCCAGAAGTCCCAGGTTTTCAAGCAGGTGAGTGGGTTCTGAAGATACTTGCTGGACAAGAAGAGGAAAGTGGGGAGCAGTTGCTTGGGAGGAGGTCGCTGAGATCGTGGTGGGGCTTGGGGGGGGCTGGTGCTGGATAATAATGAGGCTCTGAGGTAGTTGTAGTCGTCAGGAGGACAACTACAGTGGGGGCTCCACTTTATTCATTTACTTAATGACATTGCTGTAGCATTCCTAGGAAGAGGCACTGTTCTAATGTGCACTGACTCTCCATACATAAATTCATAGGATACTTCTTATTCCGTGGGATGAGATCTTATTACTCTCTCTGTATGGCCGAAAGGACCTGGGGCAGAGCAGGTCAAGAAACTTGCCTCAGGTGATTCCCACAGCACGTGGCTGAGTATGGAGGAGACCTTAGCAGTCAGCCCCAGAATCGGTCCTTCCCAGGACCTCTGGCTGCATCCCTCTCCCCTCAGACTCAGTGGTTTGAAGCCCTTCTTTTTGACCAGGTCTCATTTTATTCTGTGCTTCCCGCTGCTCCGCTGGGATCCTTTATCCTGAGGCAGAAACTCCTCAAAGACGGAGAAGATGAGGATTGGTTAATTCATGGGGAATTGTCTGGCTTCAGCTATGAGCAAGTCCACGTCCTTGGTCCTGAGCAGAAAGGGGCTGCAGGAGGCAGGAACTGAAATCAGGGTGAACTCACCTATCAAAGGACCCCAGAACAACATGCATGTGGTGGGAGCCACAGTGTCCTTGAGGAGGACGCAGTCTGACTGTCATGCTTCTCAGTCATTCCCTGGTCATAATTAGGAGGCAGCAGAAGAACAGCACAACAGAGCTGGTGTGTCCTTCATGGGGAGGACCCTGAGTCTACGCCTTGTTGCCCTGGACCTCTGTGGTGTCCTGTGACTCATGCAGACATGGAGGAGGCCTCTGTGCCGAGGCAGGAAGGGTGTGGTCCTGTGGGCAGAGCAGGCTGGGAAAGTTTCCAAAGGGCTGGGAGGGCTTTCTTGGCATCAGGGTTGTGGGGTCCCCACCCATCAGCATACTAAGCAGTAGGAAAGGCTGTGCTCCTGCTGGGGACTGTTGCCAGCCCTGAGCCCTGCTGTCTGCTCTGAGGCCCAGAGCTGTGGGCTGGCCCTGCCTCCTCTCCGGAGGTGTCACCTGCCTCCTGTCCTGTGTCTCCCCAGCTCTGAGGAAATGGAGGATTGCTGCAGGGACTCTTTGCTCGCCCATCTCCCCTCCCTGCTTCTCCTCTTGCAGCTGCCTGCTGGGGGCTCTGCAGGTGAGTGTGTCCCTTGCCCCTCCCTGTGTCTCCCTGGGGTGGGTGATAGGCCCCGGAGCTCTGCTGGCATCTCCATCAGGACACATGGCTATTGGTGGAGGCTCTGGCTCTACACAGATTCTGGAGATGCCCCAACTGCTATTTGAAATTAAACACATAAGAAGAATCCCAGAACTGCAATGTAAGGACAGGGTAGTATGACAGTTCTCTAATGAGTTTATGTCTTATAAAGTAAAAAATGTGGATTTCACTAGGAAAAGTATGAAAATAATTGTCTCTTTATTTTTTGTTTCCTGGCTTTATTGGCTTTTTGTTTCCTGGCTTTACTGGTACTTCTATTTCACAAATATTTATAGGGTACTGAGTACATGTTAGGTGCTACTCTGTGTTCAAAGCCGACAGTCTCTATCTTTACAGAGCTTACATTCTGGCAGGGACAGTGAGCACTAAATACCACAACCCAGTACAGTCTATGTTTGTTAGAGGAGTGGAGAGCATGGGATAAGGATGTAGAGTAGGTGGGGCAGTCAGGGCTGCAGGACGGCTAGTGGCCAGGCAGCAGTGCTCCATAAGGTAGTCACTGTATGCAGTGTGATGGGACCAAAGACATGGAGGAGGTGGGAGGAACCTGTCTGGATCCCCTGGAAAGAGGTTCTCCACAGTGAGGAGCAGCCAGACAAAGCTGGTAATGGGCCTGGGTGTTCATGGAGCAGAGGAGGTGGGTGTTGGCCGAAGCAGAGTGAATGAGGGGTAGAGAAGCAGGAGTTAGGGAACAGAGAGCAGGGAAGGTCTTCCTTAATGGGCTTGGGATCACTTGGGCAACTGCAGAATCATTGAAGGGCTTTGGTAGAGGAGGGACATGGTTTTGGTTACAGGTTTAAAGGTTCACAGACACTGACTGGAGAGAGGATGTCACCGGGAGACTAGTAATTGTCATCCCCCAGGTGAGACAGATAGTGACTCAGCCAAATTTAAGTAGCACAGGAGCTGAGAAGTCAGTGTTTGGTTGTCTGGTGAGGTTTGTCCAGCAGAAGTGTCCTGCTGTGATGTACCGACCAGGTCTCAGAAGACCAAGGCCTGCGAGGGGCTGGGGGCAGTGGGATGAACCCTCTTTGGGAACAGGTAGTGATTTGGGTCCTGTGAGCAGTGGAGTGAAGGCAGGTTTTAATGGAAGTAGCTCTGAGGTCTAGTTTCTAGCGCACATATAATTCAGTAGAAAACAAAGACATGGGGAAAAACAATAACTTTAGGAGTGGGTGTTGGGAAGTTCCAGGTGTGGTGCAATGAGTAGGATGTTAAAACTAGGCTACAGTAGTGCTCTTTGGTGAGTTTTCAGTCCTGTCCTAAGAGGAAGCAGGTTAGAGCTGTGGTTCTCACAGTGTGGTCACTGGGACATCAGTATCAGCTTCTCACCACCTCCTTAGAAATGCATTCTTGGACCCACTCCAGACCTACTGAACCAGGAGGCCTGGGGATAGAGCCCAGCAGTCTGTGTTTCACAGGCCTTCCTGGTGATTGTGATTTCTGTGGAAGTTTAGAACGACTGAGTCAGAGCATTCTTCATGGAAGGGCCTGGAGTCAGGAGCACAGGCTGCTGAGGAGTCTCTTTGACACCATTTCTGTGTTTCAAAGTTGTTTTAGGAGAAAATTGTCCCACTAGGAGTTGTCACAGCTGAGTCCCTCATTCAGGGCCTCCCTCCTGACAGTGTGTTCCCTTCCCTGTCCTGCATCTCTCCTGCTTTCTCAGTCCTATGTCTGTGTCCACAGAGGAGTTCGTGGTGATTGGCCCCTCGGAACCCATTGTGGCAGCGCTGGGTGGGGACATCACGCTGCCATGTCGTGTGTCCCCGGCCAGGGATGTGGAGAATATGGAGCTGCGGTGGTTCCGCTCCAAGTTCTCAGAAGCAGTGTTCATCTATCAAAACCAGCGGGAGCAGAGAGAAGAACAGCTGGCTCAGTACAGAGGGCGAACCTCACTGGTGAAGGATTTCCTCACCCAGGGGGAGGCTGCTGTGCGCATCCACAATGTCCAGGCTTTCGACAACGGGCTGTATACCTGCTTCTTCCGAATGGGAATCTTCTATGAAGAGGCCAGTTTGGAACTGAAGGTGGCAGGTGGGTTGTTGATCTATATTTAGAGACCTGTAGTATTGGAATTCGGAGCCACCTCAGGGTCTAAGTTAATAGCCCTCAATTTATACAAGAGGGAAAGGAGGGTCTTTCACTCTTCATTTATTCAGTATAAATATATAGAACTCCTGGTACTTGATAGCTATTGTTGTCTGCACCTGGATATCTCAGTGTAACAAATAAAGATCCTTGCCTTGTAGAGTTTATATTACACAGACAATAAATGGCCAAAGAGATAGATTATAGACAATGTTAGATGGTGATGAGTAGAGACTTAGCCAAATAAATATTCTAGGGATGAGGTTTCCAAGCAGAAGAACACCTATGTGAGGCACCTGAAGGAAGAGTGTGGCTGGTGAGTCTGGGCAGAGAGAGAGGCCACATGATTGGTGTGGAGGTGAATGGGAGGGTGGTGAGAAGTGACTATCCAGAATATAGAGGTGTTCCTGGTCCAGGTGCACAGAGACGGGATTTATCAGGAGAAGCCCATGAGTGAGGCACACTTGAGCAGACATTTGAGTGAAGCAGACAGTGTTCTGAAATGGCCTTCTGGTTGATGGATCTGTGTGGCGCATTCACATAACGGTGATTGTGGTTCTGAGCAGTCAACCGAATTGTCCTGGGAATGGAGTGTGTACTCCCTGACAAGTGCAGATGGTGGGATTGGGGACGAAGTGGATAGGAGTTTTGTTTGCAGGGTAGTGGGGATAATAATACCAGACCATCAATGGCTTTGTGTGCTCTTATGCCATTTGATGCAGGGCTGAGGGAATTTTAAACAGAGCAGTGGAGCGAGGTATGTGAGGGCAGGTTTGCTTTGGCAGCTGTAATGGAAGGTGTATGGAAGATGAGCAAGATTGGAGGCCTGGATGTAGTTATGGGGTGAAGAGGATGGCCCCCTGCATTCATGTAGGGGCAGTGTGGTGGGAAAGGAGCACTCCAGCATCAGAGAGGTTTGGAAAGTAAACTGAGTGAGGAGATTTGGGGACAAGGAGAGTTTGGAGGCATGGAGAGAAGGGACTTCAGGTACTCACAGATTTTTTTAAAATTGGTTTTTTAGTGTTAGAAATATTGATTTTATGTGTAAGCTGCAGATTGCTGCCATAATGCTGTGTAACACAGACATAGAAATCTCAGTGGCCTATAACAACAAGCATGTATTTAATCTGGCATTCAGGGAGTTCAGCTCATCTGGGCTGTGTTCGGCTAATCTTAACAGGTCCTACTCATAAATCTTCGGTCACGTAGGGGAAATATAATTAAAAACATAATCTTCCCGAAGTCCCAAAAGTTCATTTTCGCTTTTGTTTCCTTTGCCTTTGGAGACATATCTTGAAAGAAGTTGCTATGGCTGATATCGAGGAGGTTACTGCCTATGTTCTCCTCTAGGATTCTGATGGATTCCTGTCTCATGTTGAGGTCTTTTAACCATTTCGAGTTTATCTTTGTGAATGGTGTAAGAGAATGGTTGAGTTTCATTCTTCTACATATAGCGGTCCAATTTTCCCAGCACCATTTATTGAAGAGACTGTCTTCTTTCCACTGGATATTTTTTCCTGCTTTGTCGAAGATTATTTGACCATAGAGTTGAGGGTCCATATCTGGGCTCTCTGCTCTGTTCCACTGGTCTATGTGTCTGTTTTTATGCCAGTACCATGCTGTCTTGGTGATCACAGCTTTGTAGTAAAGCTTGAAATCAGGTAACGTGATGCTGTCAGTTTTATTTTTGTTTTTCAACATTTCCTTAGCGATTCGGGGTCTCTTCTGATTCCATACAAATTTTAGGATTATTTGCTCCAGCTCTTTGAAAAATACTGGTGGAATTTTGATCAGAATGGCATTAAAAGTATAGATTGCTCTAGGCAGTATAGACATTTTAACAATGTTTATTCTTCCAATCCAAGAGCATGGAATGGTCTTCCATCTTCAAGAAATTAAAAATAGAACTTCCCTATGACCCTGCAATTGCACTACTGGGTATTTATCCCAAAGATACATATATAGTGAAAAGAAGGGCCATCTGTACCCCAATGTTTATAGCAGCAATGGCCACAGTCGCCAAACTGTGAAAAGAAGCAAGATGCCCTTCAACGGACGAATGGATAAGGAAGATGTGGTCCATATACTAAGGAGTATTACGCCTCCATCAGAAAGGATGAACACCCAACTTTTGTAGTAACATGGACGGGACTGGAAGAGATTATGCTGAGTGAAATAAGTCAAGCAGAGAGAGCCAATTATCATATGGTTTCACTTATTTGTGGAGCATAACAAATAACATGGAGGACATGGGGAGATGGAGAGGAGAAGGGAGTTGAGGGAAATTGGAATGGGAGGTGAACCATGAGAGACTATGGACTCTGAAAAACAACCTGAGGGTTTTGAAGGGTCGGGGGTGGGAGGTTGGGGGAGCCAGGTGGTGGGTATTAAGGAGGACACATATTGCATGGAGCACTGGGTGTGGTGCAAAAACAATGAATACTGCTATGCTGAAAAGAAATAAAAAAAACAAAACAAAAAACAAAAAAACACAAAAAACCCCCCATAATCTTCCAACTCAGTATCTTGTCTCTAAGATAGTAGGAAGAAAGCTCCTTTTTATTATTAAATTAACATTAACTACAATGTGTTGTGCATCACAGAGATTCTATCAAGAAATACAAAGACAGAAGAAATCTCATCTTTTCCATATGCAGACGGAACTCATTCTATACACGTTCTCAGGATCAACAGTTATGAGCCCTCAAGTAGCTGGACTTGCCAGCACTATTTGTGCTAGGTGGTGTACCTTATATTTGCTTGGAAATTGGGTGAGCATGTAAGTTAGCTAATTGGCTTTATTCTGAGGAAAACCAAATTCTCCTACCTCAAAAATAAAAAGAAATATAATTCCAGTGTAGTTAACACAGAGTGTTATATTCATTTCAGGTGTGCAATATAGTGATTCAACACTTTCACATATACTCAGTGGAATTTTCAATAGAAACTCTGCAGGCCAGAATGGAGTGGTGTGATATATTCAATGAGCTAAAAGGAAAAAAAAAAAATCTGCAGCCAAGAATCCAGCAGGGGAATCATTCAGAATAGAAGGAGAGATGAAGAGTTTTGCAGACAAATAAAACTTACAGTAGTGTATTATATATATATATATATTATCAATTCTCCCATCATGACGACAGGCGGTGATTTTACACTTGGATCAAGGTGCCCACTGAGGACAGGCTCCTACCCTGGCAGAGAAAGGAGAGAGAGGGCTGCTGTCTTCCTTGGTGGGAGCAGTTCAAAGAGAGGGTTCCCAGGTCCTTGAGAAACACGTTCTTGGATCACAGAGCTGGCAAAAGGCCTATTTGTTTTTTTATTTGTTTGTTTTAAAGTACTTATATACTTTTCAAAGAATAGAGAAAACACCCAGAACCACAAGTATCCTCAAGTAAATGTTACAAAAAAAGGATGGGAAGGGACTCTCTTTCCCTATTTTCAACTGGGACAATAAGACTCTTACTTTAAATCTATTTTGTCTTCCCAGTGGACCTTGGCTGGGTTTGCTCAGCTGCTGTTGTCCAGGTGGCTATTGCTTGATCTAGGACAGCTTCAGCTGGAAAGGCTGCGCTAGCCTGAAGATGTCTGTCCTGTGGCAGAGGACAAGGCAATGGCGGAAGCAGATTCCAACCTCTGCTAGAGTCACATTCCCTGAACTCTCAGGGATTCAAGTCACAAGATGAGCCCAGAAGCAGAGTGTGAAGACATTAACAATAGGTGGTAGAGGGCTGGCTAGATGTAAGGAAGGCTGAAAGATTGGGGGTATTTTCCTCATTATCCTGTCACAGAGGCCAAACATGAATTAGTTCAGGGTTTGAGTCTGAAGCATCTGTGAGGAATCCTGGCACAGCTAAACCAGAGATGTGGATATTAGGGAGTGAGCTCAGGAGGTATGTAGGTTGGTGGAAGTGATGACCGAGTGGCAGTGGATGTGCCCGCAGATGCCCTGGAGAGTGTGTGAGTTGAGAAGAGCAGAGAAGGATGGATCCTGGAGCCAAATTCCTCCTTCTATCCCTCTGGGTGATGGAATTCCCACCCTCACGGTTGGGGAGCAGTGCCTGCCCTCTGGGCCTGCCACAGGTCCCCATGTTTCTTCCTTCTGTTCCCCATGGCAGGAACCCTTACATTAATCCTTGTAGGAACCACTCCCCCAAGGAGCCCCCAAAATGCAGTGCTGCGCATGGAGTTGTGTACAGGAAGGTTCTGCTGGAATCCCTGGGCTCTGGGTGGCCTCCCTGTGCTCTCCAGCTTCTCTCTTTAGGTGTGGGCTCTGCCCCTCAAGTGCACATCACAGGGCCAGAGGAGGACGGGGTCCAAGTTGTATGCATGGCCTCGGGGTGGTTCCCAAAGCCCCAAGTTCAGTGGAGAGCTCTCAGTGGAGAGAAGTTCCTGACGTTCTCTGAGACCCAAGCCCAAGAAGCTGAAGGGCTGTTCACCATAGAGGCCACTCTTGTGGTGAGGGACAGCTCTTCAGGGAATGTGACCTGCTCAGTCCTCAACCCCATCCTGGGCCAGGAGAAGGCAATGGCCATTTTCATCCCAGGTCAGTACTACTTCCCACTCCTAGAAGGGTGGGGTGGTCTGGTTGGGGGTCCCTGTGTGTGCTGGGCTGGGCCGTCCTGAGCAATGCCCTGATGGGGTGTCTGGCTGGGCACAGAACCCTTCTTCCCTCGGAGTTCTCCCTGGAAGCCGGCTTTCATGGTGATCCTGACTGTGCTGATGCTCCTACTCCTTGGGGCTGTCTTCTACATCATGAGAGAACATACTGCAAAGTTCCAGGCAATGCAGGAAATTGAGAAACTGCACAGAGACAAGGAGGAGGACCAGCAGATAAAGGAGGAGGCACTGAAGGCCAGAGGTAAGGCAGGACAGGGCCAAGGCAGACAAGTGTGGAAGCTGGTGCAGAGGAGAAGCGGACAGTAGGGCCCTTGGCCAGGAGCAGGGGACTGAGGAGGACCAGAGAGGAGGACAGGTGGGGTTGTGGAGGCTCGAGAGCTTTGGAGTTAGATCTTCATGGAGACATATAGATGCTCTTGTGGGTTTTCCAGGTGCAGTCTTTGCTGCTCTTAGTGATGGGAGTTTAAGAGTATTTTTCACTTTTTTTCAGATGAACTCCAAGCAGATCTTGGTATGTTGTGTCCTTTTCCCAGAAGTTTCTGTGTCACATTTTAGGAGACATTCTGGTTCTTAGCTCACCCGTTTCCTGTGTTGCCTTTCAGATTGGAGGAAATCTGCTTACCTGGCAGGTGAGTGACTGTCTGGATATCCTTGGGTCTCTTGCCCCCTAAGCCATAGTGTCCCCTCTCTGTTTCATGCAGAGACATGAGGACCCATCCCTGGTGTAGAAGTGGAAAGTGGCCGGAGGCAGAACTTGTTCCATGGGCTTTCCCCATCTGGGCTATTTTTTCACACACGATGCTTTGAAACCTGGAATGATGGTGGTCACTGAAGTCCGTGGTGCATCTTGGGTTGATCTACCCACCTCCTTTGTAGCCTTTTAGTCTTCAGTGCAACTGGTTCTCAGTCAGCCTAAATACTCTGGAATGTTTTAGAGAAACTATATAAATAAATGGGGTCATTAAATTTAGGAGTGTGATCCCTCCACATAACACCAACGTGGGAGAGTCTTTTCTCTGCAGTTCCTGGAGGTACTGATCACAAAGTGTTGGGTAGAGGATAGACAGAGCTTGGGTGGGAATGTCGTGGGGTAAGTTGTCAATGGTCCAGTGTTGTTTTCTGAGAACGTTTGGACACTTACCCTAGTGCTCACCTAACATCCCGGTTCTTAATTCATCTCCCCTTTTGTGTTATTTCCCATATCTCTCTTTCATGGAAATCATTGGATGTAATAATGATTTCTTACATTCATGGAATAATGTATACTTTATTCCCTAAAACATTTCATACATTGTATAATTTTAGACCTTTAAATCCAATTGAAAGCAGATGGGATAAAAATTTTGCATGTTTTTTTTATTTTTCATGTGAAAATTTCTTTATTTTGGGATGCAATTGATACTGGGATTCATTTCAGAAAAATTCTGTGGATGAAATTTGTTAGTATTATGCATTTTCTTTTGGTAATCAAGAATGGTTGACATAGTGTAATGTTCTTTGAAGGAATACTATATTTTATTGAAAATTTATTTGAAATGCACATTTTGACTTATTGTTAAATCCCCCTGCACCCCTTAAAAAAAGAAGAAACAGATTTAGATGTTGACTGTATTTATGCTGAGTACCTCCCACACTGCTACCAATTTTTTTAAACATGAAATTTCTTTAGAGATTAAAATTCTTCCCCACTGGCCCCAGGAGATCTACCTGACTCTTATGGGCTGAGTGTTTCCACAGAAGTTTTATCTCTTCTATTGTTCATAAAATCAAATGCATCTAGATAACTGGTCTTGCAATGCTTGTGTGCATAAAATTAAATTAATAACTTTTTAAAAATTTCTTTTCAGCATAACAGAATTCATTGTTTATGCACCACACCCAATGCTCCATGCCCTACGTGCCTTCCATAATACCTACCTTCCATAATACCCACCACCTGTCTCCCCAAACTCCCACCCCGCCCCTTCAAAACCCTCAGGTTGTTTTTCAGAGTCCATAGTCTCTCATGGTTCATCTCCCCTTCCAATTTCCCTCAACTCCCTTCTCCACTCCATCTAAGAGTTTTTTCACCTTAGAGATTCTTAATGTTATAATCAATTGTTCAATTTTACATTCTTTTCATTTGTCTCTTTAGACTCTGCTGAATTTATTTATTTATTTTTTAAAATTTTGTCTCTTCTGGTTAAAATTGTTTTTCTTGGTTGACTCTTATGTCTACTTGTCTGTAGGAGAATATAAGTTGAATAGTTAAAAGTCCTTTTGATTTTTAATTTAATTGTCATTTTGATGGTTTTACTATTCAACTACATGTATCTTTTATTTTTTTTCAATTTCTTTTCAGTGTTCCATAATTCATTGTTTATGCAGCACACCCAGTGCTCCATGTAATTGGGCCCTCCATAATACCCACAACCAGGCTCACCCAACCTCCCACCCCCCTTCCCTCCAAGACTCTCAGTTTGTTTCTCAGAGTTTTTATTTTAATGTTGTGGTTTTTAAGACTCAGGACACTAACTTGGCTAAGGTCACACAGCAGGAACTGGCAGGCATGGAACTCAGCCTCCAATGCTGGCTCTCTGACCGGTGGTCCAGGGAATTTCCCACAACATCCTATTGTCTGCCCATGTCAGGAGGGTATCTCCTCTCTAGCCTCTCTCCTGACTCTGTTGATAGTGTCACCTGTAGCACAGAGAGGAGTCAAGTGCCAGTAGATCAAAACTATGCAGACTTGTTCTGGCTCATGTCTTACCAGGGTGTCTTCCCTTTCAGCCCTGAAGAAGGCAAAACTGTATGCAGGTAAGTGACTCCGTTTCCTGTGGCTTTACCTCCCCAGCCTCCACTGTGCCACCTTCTCTGTCACTGGACCTCACACCAGGATGGGGTTGGTGTCCCTGATCTCCTTGTTATGTTTGTTGTGTCCTTCTGAAGACTGCAGGGACTGTCCTTGGGAACACAGATGTGCCTCTATTCTGACCCATCCTCTACTGTAGGTTGCTGTTAGAATTAGCAACACCCTCTGGACACACCTTGTTCAACGGATAGTTTGTTGGTACAGTGACAACAGAGTGGTCATTTGTAAGGGCAGTTGGACTGTGGCATTGACGGTGTACTTCAGAATTTGCTGTCTCTGGAAGATTTCAAAATCAAGCTTGCCTGCTTAGGACTCAGGTCTTCCATAAGGGATCCTTTTTCTAAATCCATTGTACCCTGAAATTCCTACCCCTTTTTGGATCTTGCTTTGGTTTTCCTGTTTTGGGTTTTTTTTGTTTTTGTTTTTGTTTTTGCTGTTTTTCTGGAATGATGGTCTTCATTTTGCTTCTGCATGCTCTGACTCCTTGTCCAAGCCAGGTATCTTCCTCTAAACCTCCATGGTTGTTTTGGAAGTAGTTTTCTTTATGTCAGCTGTTCTGATTCTCAGATCCAGAGCCTCCAGGATGTGTAGGGAGTCCTGGTAGTGGGTTTGTGAGATACTGGCCATTATATACAAAATCTTATGTACATGTTTGTATTACAACATTAAGAAATTAATTTTTTAAAGGACAGTAACCTATAGTTGTTCACAATCATTATCTCTCCTTTTAGGAGAATTCTGGGTTTACCTGATGGGGTCAGTACTGGTTAGATTTATTAGGGGCAATGTGTGAGGATTGCAATAGAAGCTCAGAGGAGTGAAAATTGTTTACCAGAGAAAATTTGGGAGTAAATCAGGGAAAGAAAACTGGTTGGAGAAGAGAGGAGGAGATGAGAAGGAAAGTAGAGAGCCTGTGATTCCTCTCAGAGACACTTTGGGTGGCTGAGAGTAGAAGAGACACTTTTGGTGGCTTTGGGCAGGAGAGAGACCACAAATGACAGCCATGGTGGTTAGAGTTGGAAGTACACAAAGGACATGCAAGTTATTGGGTGCGCAAAAAGTAATAAACTCCTTGATACATGATTGAGAGTTTTCTAAAAAGACTTATATTTATTTTAAGGTGTTTGGAAGTAATTTTCTAACTGGGTTTGCTTCAGATAATGAGGCCATCTCACCCTTCCCGTAGTAGCCAGGGGGAGGAGTATGATCCTAGGGTTGCTAATGCAGTGAAAGGTTATCCAGAGCACCCTCTAGCCCTGGGGTGGGTTATGAATCTAGGCCGTTTGAGTCCATAACATGTGCCTTTTCTGTCCTGGCTGTTTCTATTTATGATGAGGGATACAGCCTGTGAGAACAGAGATGGGGGAGCCAGGGGTGTAAGAGTCTATGGGGACCAGACGTGTGAGGAAAACTCTTTAGGAGAGCCTCACTGAATCTTGGGACTTACCTGTTAAAAATGTGGATTAAATAGTCTTCTTTTAGCATCACCCCATTCTCTGCTGGATTGAAATGCCTGTGTTTTAAAGTATGCCTTATATATGTTCTTTTTATTTTGTAAGAACAGAAACCCTTACAGTAGAATCAACACTTTCACATTGGTGGGCTCATAATGTGATGTGAACAAATGTCTGATCTGATCTTATTCATGAAATTGGAAGAATAATTTCTAATGAACAACTTGCCGTGGAAATGAGGTGAAGAGTGCGCTTGGTCCACAGGAGTGTACAGCATAGCTCTAGGTGAACTGTAGAGTCTCAGAATGGAACACCTACTCCCTTTCTCCTCTTCCTTCTTCTCCTCTGCTTGATTTTTCTTCTTTGCTAATCTGTGTCAGTTGTCATATAGAAATGTAGAGTTTGCTGTCAGCTAATGTCTTAGTGAAGAACAAGTAAAGTTCCCTTTTCTCAAAATGTGACATATCCACCCACTTCATGTGATCTGTTGGTATAATCAAATCAACAGAGCCAGACATACTACTTTATCTGAATAAACCTGTGGGAGAATAGGTGTCCCATGTTGTCGGCAAATATTCAAGAAAGTGTCCTGTTCTTATTTTATAATCGTTCTAATTTTGTTCCGGAGTCTCTGTCCTTTTGGAGGTAACAGCTTTACCGTGCAGACTTTTCAGGGTCTTATGACAGATAGACTTTTGCTGTGATCAGTTAGCTTCCTTTCTTCTTCCCAAATGGGAGTGTGAAGGTTGGAGGAGTTCGTACTTTGCCTCACTGAGGGACAGGGTCCCTGTATTCTTCTCTTGCTCATTTCAGGACCTCACTTTATAGAGGGTAGCTTGATATGGTCCTTAGGATAATTGGGTTTGAGGTTCCGTCTAGGTTTATGGAGAAATTGTTATTCCACCCCTGCACCATTCATATCTCCAGTTCCTTAATCTTACTCACATCTGTAAAGTCCTCTCTGCCAAAACATATTCACAGTTTCTGGGGCATAGGACACAGCCATACTTGGGGGCTGATCATGTGTGGTGTCTCCTGCTGCTTTTGATCTCTCTAGGTGATTATAAGGAGAAGCAGATGACTAGACCCAATGTTTTTGGGTTTCCCCTTACACACAGGGATATTTTTCCTTGCAATACTCCATGATAAGCGGAAGCAAATTCATTACTTTCTTGCTTTGAACTTCTCTCTCTCCTTTCTTGAATCTTCTCCATTACCTCTTGATGGGGCAAGATTTCTCTGGTACCATGTCCTGAGTTCTCCTCACCCATGGCTGAGAGTCATCCTCCAAGTGCAGCTCCACCCAGTTGTATTGCCTCTACCATGGTTTTGAGTCAAACTGCAAGTTAAGTTCAGCCAGTTCTTTATAAGTAAATGGAGGCCTCAGAAATTTTGGTCTCCTCAGTTCTTTCTCAAAAGAAAACTTAGTTTTCAGAATGGATGTGTGGCTAGGGATTGATAAAGCTTACTTTGATAGTGAAATCTGTGCAAAGAGTCTTCTTTTTAGGTCAGTACCCAGTCCCTCAGTGGTCTTAAGCTTTATGGCTTGGGTTTCATGGGAACAGTGTAGCATGATGGCTGTGGATGTATGAGAGAGAGAGAGTGCGTGCGTGTGTGTGTGTCAGAGAGGACAGAGAGGGACAGAGAGAGGGAGGGAGAGCATGAGAGAGAGAGAGAATTAATGTGCATGAGAAATAAATTCACCAGGTGCATGCTTCCAAAACATTTTCCCCTACAACTCTTGGTCCAGTGTATTTCAGAGATAGGTACCAACACTGGTCTGTATAGTCTCCTCAAGTCTCTGATTTGTTGTTCACATTTGTGCAATGTGGTTTTCTTGTAGATTGGCGGAAGGAGAAGTTCCAGGCCTGTGAGTTACTTCTGTTGTTTGGGTGCTCCTACTGCTATCCCATGGCTGCTGACATCTCCTTCAGCTTGCTGTGGTGATACAGATGCTGACATCATCAATCGTGGTGTGGTGGGATGGGCCAGTGAAAGTCATGTAGCTGAGATTACTGGGTGTGACTGATACTGGATATAAATGGGTATTCTTTAGTGTTGGAGTCCTGTCTGGCCCTCAAGGGCCCTGTGACATGTTTAAGCTCCAGATCAGTCTTATGCTTATTTCTTCCATTTAGAGGCTGTGTGCTTGAGCCAGAAGGCTCTCATCTCATGAGGTTTAGCCCTCCCTGCGTGCAGCTAGGTGTCTGGGGGTGGGGTGGTGGTTGTGTGCCTTGTTATGTGGTAGGGCAAGTCCTTGAATGATTGGTAACTGTCTCTGCAGTAACTGTCAGTCTGGATCCAGAGTCTGCCCATTCCAGCCTTGCTGTCTCTGATGACAAGACTAGTGTGACCTTCAAGGACTCAACCAAGAATTCAGAAGATGGAGTCTATAGTGTCTTGGGTCACGAAGGCATCACATCAGGGTGCTGTTACTGGGAGGTGGAGGTCAGGAATGCAGAAAGAAGTGAGTGGGCCCTGGGGGTCTGTAGGAGAGATGTGGAGAGGAGAGGCTGGTACCAGGAATGCCCAGACAAGGGGTTCTGGGTTGTGGGGATGTATGAAAATAAATTCTGTTCCCTCCCTGCTAAGGGAGAACACATTGTGCCAATTCCCCAGAGGGTAGGGGTTTTCCTGGACCTGAAGGAAGGGGATGTCTCATTCTACAACATGACTGATGGTTCCCACATTTTCTCCTTCCCTCTTGCTTCCTCCTCTGGGCCTCTGTTTCCATACTTCAGGTTGAGGTCAGGAGATGTGTCCCTGACCATCTTCTCTGGGGTGGGTGGGTCTTTGCAGACCCCTGTACCTCTTAACAACTCTCCTTGTTCTTCAGAGGAGCCTGTGAGCCTCTCAGGGCAGGGGTTCTGTTCAGGCTCTGGTGTTGATGGTGATCTCCCAGGGGCTGAATCTCCATTACTCCCCTGTGGTCCTGAAGCTATGTCCCCATAATGCTCCAACCCTGTCCCAGATTCCTCATGGTGGCTCCTCCTGAAGCTGCGGACTCCCAGGGATAATAGCCTCTGAAGTTAGTCCTGAATGACCGGGTGGCTTGCCCTTCTTTTCTGGGTATAGACTGCTGGGGTGTGGTTATGAGAATAGTCTGTTCATGCCTTGTGCTCAGGTATTAGAAGATGAATGTTGACTTTTTCAGCTATAATGGGGTTGGCTGAATTTTGCTATTGGAAGTCATGTTTCTTTTGATCATGAACATTATTTCATGGAGTCTTTGTATTGTTTTGATATGAAATAAGATGAGGTCTGAATTATTCTGAACAATTAAATGGTTTTTATTATATATAGTTTGAGTTGTGCAGATGAACCCAGAGGCTATGGGTGGGTTACCAGCTCTATTTAGGAAATGTGCACTCTGACTAAAAAACATTGTCCAGCTGAACATTTCTGAAGAAATGTATGGCTAATGGACTTGAAGAAGAGTGGAGTGTAATATTCTATTGTACATGCTTCCTATTCTGGAATGGATGAGACATACTTATCTTAACGAACCTTGGTAAATATTTGTTATTTCTGAAATACTGATGCTGCATTTATTCAGGGAATGGGAAATGAGAGTTTGGGTTTCCTTGTGAGTCAACAGCAGTTGGAAAGAACAGAACTGCTACCAGAATAAAGAGGTAAATGAAGATGAGTGTTTTCAGACCCTGGGTGAATTGCAGAAAGCTTTGACCATGAGCACAGTTCCAGGATCTATGTATGGCTTCTCAGTACTTCTAGTCCAATTGTAAAGGTGGATGGAACCCACAGGAAACAGAAGGAATTATTAATGAATAAAGGTTTGTTGGTTCCTGAAGTAGAGAACCCGACCTGTTGTGGTTCTGGGAGAGATGAGGAAGACACGGAATTGGAAGTGGAAGAAGGAGGTCACAGATCTCAGTTCCTGCCTGGGACCAAAAATAGGAAAAGGACTGGAGTCCCTTTGCATATTTTTCTATCTTGTCATGCAGATGTGTCCTTTGTATTAATTATCTATTTTCCTTCTCCCTTCTTCCCAGTGTGATTTTATGCAAGTTGTCCATGGTAATATTTCAAATATAATCTCTAGGTAACAGAATAGTCAAATGACTGTGTCTGGACTTAAGGAATAAATATAACTGATTCAATGCCTGAGACTGCCTGTTTGTTCCATTTTGGGGAAAGAGTGAGAACTTCTTCATTTTAAGTGTAGCCCTGTAGATGGGTGAAAATGTGGAGTTGTTGTGTTGTTATATGGAAGTTCCAATGTGAGTAAATGGTTTATGTGGAAGTTGAGGAACTAAAAGTGTGAAATCTGCCCCTTACCAATTCATTGCCTTTTGATTCAAATCTACCCTGTATGTGCCCTACTTGTTGATACTGGAGGTTATAAACGTTTCATTTTTGCCATGTGGCACATTTGGCACCGCCTTTGTCAGTTAGTGCACTGTTGGGTTTGGCCAGCAAACCCGGAGATGGCAAATGAAAATAGTACTCCAGACACATTCATAGGAAAAAGGAGAGGCCTGGGGACCAGACACTCTAGCAGCAAAAGGCTTCCAGCCAAGCTTTGTCTCCAGTTTCATTGGGGTCTTATCAATACACCACGTGTAAGCACAAAGCAAGGAGGAAAGTGTAGCCTTAATGGGCAGAACACTAATAAGTGGGGCAGCGTGTGGTAAGGGCAAGGAGGCTAGGAGTTCATGAAGTACATGAGCACCACAGGTGCCTGTTTCTCCTTGAAATTTAAACATTTGCTCCCTAGATGAGAGCCTTGAGCTGCAGTAAGAATGTGGCCACTTTCAGCCAAGAAATTTCAATGGAGGCATAAATTTCTGGGCATTCCTCCTTTGTTTTTCAATTAGTCTCATCCAGGGAGGCGTATGCAAGTCAGATTTTGTCTATGCAGACACTGAATTCCTACATAGCACCAGAGGGAACACAGCAAGACATAGCAGGAGAAAAAGCTTTTTTCTTTTCGTGTTTTTTAAAAAAGATTTTATTTATGTATTTGTCAGAGAGAGATTGAGTGAGCACAAGTAGGGAGAGTGGCAGGCAGAGAGAGGAGCAGACTCCCTGCTGAGCAGAGAGCCCAAAGAAGGACTCCATCCCAGGACTCTGGGATCATGACCTGAACTGAAGGAAGATATTTAACCGAGTGAGCCACCTAGATGTCCCACTTTTGGGGTTGTTTCCCCCTTGACCTCATGATGCTCCTGACAGTGGCCGGAGAAGACTTAGTTTCCCTTGCATTTGGGCGAAAGAGTATGGCATTGTAGCAGGTTGTGTACTAGAGCACTGCCTCCCAAGGAATCTTGTCAGTTCTCTAGTAAGAGTTTTCCTGCCCAACAGGCTTGGTCTGCAGCGTGTTGGTGAATTTCTTTCCTTCCTGGGGACTCTGGTCCCACCTTGTCCAAAAAACAGAATGTCAGTCTGAATTCTTTCAAATGTATTCCGTCTTTTGGATGCTCTACCTCAGCCCTAGATGTAAAGTCTGCTTCCTATATCTTCTACTTCTGGTTTCCATAGAGCTTTCATTTATCTCTTTCATAATTAAATACGTCTTTCTTAATAATTCTTTATATCAGATTTTCCCTGTTAACATGAGTGATGTGGTTTCTGCCTCCTGACCGGACACTGAGTGACACAAACATCTAAACTGAACTGTATGTTGGGGGAGGGCATTGCACTGCTCACAGGACATGGGAAAGGGTAGTAGAGGAATTTTCAAATTTATCAAAATATTTATCCCAACAATAAAGTCATAAATATACTCTTTGGGATCTTTGTATACTTTTAAAATACTCTATGTGTTAATATATTATCTGACATGTTCATCTCCTTTTACAGTCTACCTTGTGGCTTTATGACACTGGATTCCTTTTAGATGGGCTATGGGTATATTTCCTGTGAAATGGGGAGGAAACGAAGGTATGGATGTGATAGGAATTATCCACACAAAAAAGAGGAATCTTTTGAAACTAGTGGACCAGCTGCCCATGTAATTCCACAAAGAATGGTTAAAACCATCATTCTTGGGAGGAGTGAGGTCAGCATCATGGCAGAATGAGTCCTTCCATTTGTCTCCCCCTTTCTGTTTACAACTAGTAAGATTCCAAAACCCAACAAAGTTCCTCTGCACAGCACACGAGACACCAAAGAGATGCATCCATGTTTACATCTGAAGAGGTGTGTATTGGGCCTCATGGAGACCAGAGCCCAGTCAGCTTGGTGGGGCCTGCTATCCTGGCTTCTACAGTGGTGGTAATGCTCACCTGTGACTCCTGTGGCGGAGGAGCTGGGTTTGGAAAGGGGTGAGTGAAAGGCTACTTGGCCCTGTGGGCTGTCCTGGAGGACCCCCTAGCTAGGAAGCCACAGAGCAGAGTCCTATGGGTAGGACAACTCTGACCAGGAGGGGACAGTGGGGTAAAGGAAAAGGCAAGGGAAGGAGGCAGAGAAGAATAAAC
Organism: Martes martes; assembly: GCF_963455335.1. Taxonomy (NCBI): domain Eukaryota; kingdom Metazoa; phylum Chordata; class Mammalia; order Carnivora; family Mustelidae; genus Martes; species Martes martes. Next base: position 119,840,039 of record NC_137893.1, on the reverse strand, counting down.
ACTTTATTCACTGTCTGCCCTGAGAATTCAGCAAGCGAGCTCCCAGCTCCATGGGACTCATGAACTTCAGGATCCTCCTCCTGGAGGCTGGGGCACACCCCAAACCCAAGGGACTTAGTACATACTGGCCCCTCCAGAGTTGCCAGTCTCCTCCTTTTTTTTTTTTTTCCCTTTGAGCCTGGTCTATACAGCCACCAGGGCTACTCTGGTAAGAGAAAGCAAAAACTTGTGCTCTTCTGCTACCTGCTGTAATACTGAAGAAGGGCCTCTAACCTCCCACCCATGAACTGTTAGAATCATAGTTAACAAATTTTTGCCTACATACAAAAGGTGTTGGCTACTTCAAACTATTTGGCAGAGGAAAATCTCATTAAAGAGCATGAAAAATCATGGTAATATGGTTTTGTTAAAAAGAAATGACAGTTCTCCAGCCACCAAACCTACATTTACAGAAGACTGTGATCTAAGTAATAGAGAATTCAAAATAAGTGTCAGAATGGAATTCAACAAGATACAAGAGAATCAGGCAACTCAATGAACTCTGTAATAAAATGAATGGATAGAAGAAGTACTTTACCCAAGAGACCAAATTTCTAAAAAAGCACCAAACCGAAATTCTGGAGCTGAACTCAGTAAATGAGATGAACAATGCATTAGAAACATTGGAAATAGAGCAGATCAGGTGGAAGGGAGAATACATGATCTGAAAGGTAGAATCTAGAAATGATTCAGGTGGAAGTGAAGAGAACTAAGGTTTATTATTATTATTATTATTATTTTTTTTATTCTTCTTTTTTTTTTTTTAAATTTTTTATTTATTTTCAGCGTAACAGTATTCATTGTTTTTTCACCACACCCAGTGCTCCATGCAATCTGTGCCCTCCCTAATACCCACCACCTGGTTTCCCCACCCTCCCACCCCGCCCCTTCAAAACCCTCAGGTTGTTTTTCAGAGTCCATAGTCTCTCATGGTTCACCTCCCCTTCCAATTTCCCTCAACTCCCTTCTCCTCTCCATCTACCCTTGTCCTCTATATTATTTGTTATGCTCCACCAATAAGTGAAACCATATGATACTTGACTTTCTCTGTTTGACTTATTTCACTCAGCATAATCTCTTCCAGTCCTGTCCATGTTGCTACAAAAGTTGGGTATTCGTCCTTTCTGATGGAGGCATAATACTCCATAGTGTATATGGACCACATCTTCCTTATCCATTCATCCGTTGAAGGGCATCTTGGTTCTTTCCACAGTTTGGCGACCGTGGCCATTGCTGCTATAAACATTGGGGTACAGATGGCCCTTCTTTTCACTACATCTGTATCTTTGGGGTAAATACCCAGCAGTGCAATTGCAGGGTCATAGGGAAGATCTATTTTTAATTTCCTGAGGAATCTCCACACTGTTCTCCAAAGTGGCTGCACCAGTTTGCATTCCCACCAACAGTGTAAGAGGGTTCCCCTTTCTCCACATCCTCTCCAACACACATTGTTTCCTGTCTTGCTAATTTTGGCCATTCTAACTGGTGTAAGGTGGTATCTCAATGTGGTTTTGATTTGAATCTCCCTGATGGCTAGTGATGATGAACATTTTTTCATGTGTCTGGTAGCCATTTGTATGTCTTCCTTGGAGAAGTGTCTGTTCATATCTTCTGCCCATTTTTTAATATGATTATCTGTTTTGTGTGTGTTGAGTTTGAGGAGTTCTTTATAGATCCTGGATATCAACCTTTTATCTGTACTGTCATTTCCAAATATCTTCTCCCATTCCGTGGGTTGCCTCTTTGTTTTGATGACTGTTTCTTTTGCTGTGCAGAAGCTTTTTATCTTGATGAAGTCCCAGAAGTTCATCTTTGCCTTTGTTTCCTTCGCCTTTGGAGACATATCTTGAAAGAAGTTGCTGTGGCTGATATCAAAGAGGTTACTCCCTATGTTCTCCTCGAGGATTCTGATGGATTCCTGTCTCACGTTGAGGTCTTTTATCCATTTCGAGTTTATCTTTGTGTACGGTGTAAGAGAATGGTCAAGTTTCATTCTTCTACATATAGCTGTCCAGTTTTCCCAGCACCATTTATTGAAGAGACTGTCTTTTTTCCACTGGATATTTTTTCCTGTTTTGTCAAAGATTATTTGACCATAGAGTTGAGGGTCCATATCTGGGCTCTCTGCTCTGTTCCACTGGTCTATGTGTCTGTTTTTATGCCAGTACCATGCTGTCTTGGTGATCACAGCTTTGTAGTAAAGCTTGAAATCAGGTAACGTGATGCCACCAGTTTTATTTTTGTTTTTCAACATTTCCTTAGCAATTCGGGGTCTCTTCTGATTCCATACAAATTTTAGTATTATTTGCTCCAGCTCTTTGAAAAATACCGGTGGAATTTTGATCGGAATGGCATTAAAAGTATAGATTGCTCTGGGCAGTATAGACATTTTAACGATGTTTATTCTTCCCATCCAAGAGCATGGAATGGTCTTCCATCTTTTTGTGTCTTCTTCAATTTCTTTTAGGAGAGTTCTGTAGTTCCTCGAGTACAGATCTTTAACCTCTTTGGTTAGGTTTATTCCGAGGTATCTTATGGTTTTTGGTGCTATAGTAAATGGAATCGATTCTCTAATTTGCCTTTCTGTATTTTCATTGTTAGTGTATAAGAAAGCCACTGATTTCTGGACGTTGACTTTGTATCCTGCTACATTACTGAATTGCTGTATGAGTTCTAGTAGTTTGGAGGTGGAGTCTTCCGGGTTTTCCATATAAAAAATCATGTCATCTGCGAAGAGAGAGAGTTTGACTTCTTCCTTGCCAATTTGGATACCTTTTATTTCTCTTTGTTGTCTGATTGCTGTTGCTAGGACTTCTAATACTATGTTGAACAAGAGTGGTGAGAGTGGGCATCCTTGTCGTGTTCCTGATCTCAATGGGAAGGCTGCAAGCTTTTTCCCATTGAGGATGATATTTGCTGTGGGTTTTTCATAGATAGATTTGATGAAGTTCAGGAATGTTCCCTCTATCCCTATACTTTGAAGCGTTTTAATCAGGAACGGATGCTGGATTTTGTCAAAAGCTTTTTCTGCATCAATGGAGAGGATCATGTGGTTCTTCTCTCTTCTCTTATTGATTTGTTCTATCACATTGATTGATTTGCGAATGTTGAACCATCCTTGTAACCCAGGGATGAATCCTACCTGGTCGTGGTGGATAATCTTTTTAATGTGCTGTTGGATCCTGTTTGCTAGGATCTTGTTGAGAATCTTAGCATCCATATTCATCAGTGATATCGGTCTGAAATTCTCCTTTTTGGTAGGGTCTTTGCCTGGTTTGGGGATCAGGGTAATGCTGGCTTCATAAAAAGAGTCTGGAAGTTTTCCTTCTGCTTCAATTTTTTGAAACAGCTTCAGGAGAATAGGTATTATTTCTTCTTTGAAAGTTTGATAGAATTCCCCAGGGAATCCGTCAGGTCCTGGGCTCTTGTTTTTTGGGAGGTTTTTGATCACTGCTTCAATCTCGTTACTAGATATCGGTCTATTCAGGTTGTCAATTTCTTCCTGGTTCAATTTTGGGAGTTTATAGTTTTCCAGGAATGCATCCATTTCATCTAGGTTGCTTAGCTTATTGGCATATAACTGTTGATAATAGCTTCTGATGATTGTTTCTACTTCCTTGGTGTTGTGATCTCTCCCTTTTCATTCTTAATTTTATTAATTTGGGCTTTCTCTCTTTTCTTTTGGATTAGTGTGGCCAATGGTTTATCGATCTTATTGATTCTTTCAAAAAACCAGCTTCTAGTTTCGTTGATATGTTCTACTGTATCTCTGGTTTCTACCTCGTTGATCTCTGCTCTAATCTTGATTATTTCCCTTCTTACGTGTGGAGTTGGTTTGATTTGTTGTTGATTCTCCAGTTCTTTAAGGTGTAGAGACAGCTGGTGTATTCTGGATTTTTCAATTTTTTTGAGGGAGGCTTGGATGGCTATGAATTTCCCCCTTAGGACCGCCTTTGCTGTATCCCATAGGTTTTGGAGTGAAGTGTCTTCGTTCTCATTGGTTTCCATAAATTGTTTAAGTTCTTCTTTGATCTCCTGGTTGATCCAAGCATTCTTAAGCAAGGTGGTCTTTAGCTTCCAGGTATTTGAGTTCCTTCTGAACTTTTCCTTGTGATTGAGCTCCAGTTTCAAAGCATTGTGATCTGAGAATATGCAGGGAATAATCTCAGTCTTTTGGTATCGGTTGAGCCCTGATTTGTGACCCAGTATGTGGTCTATTCTGGAGAAGGTTCCATGTGCACTTGAGAAGAATGAGTATTCTGTTGTTTTAGGGTGGAATGTTCTGTATATATCTATGAGGTCCATCTGGTCCAATGTATCATTCAATGCTCTTATTTCTTTATTGATTTTCTGCTTCGATGATCTGTCTATTTCTGAGAGAGGCGTGTTAAGATCTCCTACTATTAATGTATTCATATCTATATGACTCTTTATCTTGATTAATAGTTTTCTTATGTAATTGGCTGCTCCCATATTGGGGGCATAGATATTTACAATTGTTAGATCATCTTGGTGGATAGTCCCTTTAAGAATGATGTAGTGTCCTTCTGTATCCCTGACTACCGTCTTTAGTTTAAAATCTAATTTATCTGATATGAGAATCGCTACCCCGGCCTTCTTTTGAGGCCCATTGGCGTGAAAGATGCTTCTCCATCCCTTCACTTTCAGTCTGGGTGTATCTTTAGGTTCAAAATGGGTCTCTTGTAGACAACATATGGATGGGTCCTGTCGTTTTATCCAATCTGCAACCCTGTGTCGTTTTATGGGTGCATTTAGGCCATTCACATTGAGAGTGATTATTGAGAGATACGTTTTTATTGACATTGTGTTATCTTTGAAGTCTTTCTTTCTGTCGATTGTCTCTATATTTCTGTTCAATGCTATTCTTAGGATTTTTCCTCTTTTATAGAACCCCCCTTAATATTTCCTGCAGTGTCGGCTTGGTGGTTGCATAGTCTTTCAAGCCTTGCCGGTCTTGGAAACTCTTTATCTCTCCATCCATTTTGAATGTCAGTCTTGCTGGATAAAGTATTCTTGGCTGCATGTTCTTCTCATTTAGTGCCCTGAATATATCTTGCCAGCCCTTTCTGGCTTGCCAGGTCTCTGTGGACAGGTCTGACGTTATTCTGATGGGCTTTCCTCTGTATGTAAGGAGCTTCTTTGTCCTAGCGGCTTTCAAGAGATTGTATCTACAATTATGATTCCTCAATTTTACTATGAGGTGCCTGGATGTTTTTTTTGAATTTATAATCTTGGGGGGGGGACCTTTCTACTTCTAGTACATGAACACTTGTTCCATTCGCAAGATTGGGAAAATTTTCATGAAAAACTTGTTCCACTATATCTTCTAGACTTCTTTCTTTCTCCTCCCCTTCAGGGATTCCAATAATTCTGACGTTGGAACGTTTCATGGCATCATTTATTTCCCTGATTCTGTTTTCGTGGCTTCTAAGCTGTTTGTTCCAGGCTTCCTCCTGATCCTTTCTCTCTATTTGTTTGTCCTCCAGATCACTAATTCTATCTTCTGTCTCAGTTACCCTAGCTTTTAGAGAATTTAGATTAGATTGGAACTCATTGAGAGCGTTGTGAACCTCATCCCTGGTGGCCTTCAGCTCTGCCCTAACATTATGAACCTCCTCTCTGGTCGCTTTCAATTCTGCCCTAATCAATTCTGTTTGGTCATCCATGGCTTTCTCCAACCTAGCTATTGCCTGGATAATTGTTAGCCTGAATTCTCTTTCTGACATATTGTCTATGTTGATAGCTGTTAGCTCTGTTGCAGAAGGCCCATCCTCTGTATTTTTCTTCTGTTGGGGATTCCTCCTCCTAGTCATTTTGGTGAGAGATGACTGGACAGATGTAGCTGGATATATTGACCGTGGTGCAGTCAAGGTGCACCCTGGAACGCTTCTGAGCACTCAGGATTCCCCACCCAAATGAGAGAAAAAAGAAAAGAAAAAGAAAAAAGAGGGAGAGAGAGAGACAGGAAAAAAAGGGAAGATAAAAGTGAAGGTTCAGCCCAAATGGGCCCCAGGGTAAGGTTTATGACGTATACAAACAAAAACAGACAAACAAAAAGACTGATAAAAGTATATGACGAGAGAAAATATATATATATATAAGCAAAAAAAAAGGAGGAGCCTCATCAAGAAGAACCCCAAGTATAAGATTTATATACTATCCGGACAAACATAAATACACAGAGACACTGGCAGAAGAAAAAGATGGGAGCATGGTTATAGATTCTCGGTGTGGGCGAGGAAGGTTATTTTGATTCTTCCTGGATGTATCTTGATATCTTTGTTAAAGGACTCAACTTTCCTAAGAAAAAGGGGGATTAAAAATTGGTTCACCTATAGGGGTAGCATTGCTTGGAGAAAGGGGATTATCTTGAAGTTTAACTCTATATGAATATTAGAAAATAAAAAAAAAATTAAAAAGGAATAAACTGGACTAAACTAAATTAAAATTTTTTTTTTAAAAATTAAGAAAATAGAAAAGCAAAAGAAAAACACATGTGTATGTATCAAAAAATTCAGGTTAGAAGTTTATCATGGAATTTGATGTACTGGACATCTCACTGTGATGGTAAATAGGTTAAAAAATTATCTATATAAAAAAAGAAAAAAAATGAACCAGAATAGTGGGAAAGAATTAAAAATAAAAGTTGTATCTATGAAGTAGTGGTGGTTGTTCTCTTGTAGTCTTTTTTTTTTTTTTTTTTCCTGATTTGTTTTCTGGGGGAGGGGGCTGCCACGTGGGTTTTCAGTCAATGATGTTCCCTGAGTTAAGTCCTCCCGACCCCCTCAAGGGGGTGGGCTCTGAGAAAAACGTTTTTTTTCAGGTTTTTGTTCTCTGGAGGTTTTTATGTTTGTTCACTTCTTTTCTCTCGCCTTGACAGCTTTTGATGGTTTTTGGAGGTTTAGAGGAAAGAAAACGGCACCCCAACCTCCCTCTCAGAGAGAAGCCTCAGTCTGCTCCCCTGCAGGTGCTGCAGCCGCTGGGCCGCTGGCAGAGCAGGTTCTGAGTCACGGTCCCTGGGGATGCAGGATCTCCTGCTTGTACGCAAAACCAAGGCAGCTGTGGCTGTCTGGGCAGCTCCAGACCGCCAGAGAGGTTCCAAGCAGCAATCGCACACTGAGATTTTCCCGCTGGCTGGGGCTGAGAGCTCAGGTCTTGCGCGCACCTCTCCCAGGGGATGGTTTGGGGCGCGGCGCCTCCAGCTCTATCGGCTCTATCGCCGCGTGGGTCTATCGCCGCGTGGGTCCCAGAACACCAGGCTGGGCGTGCACCTCTCTCAGGGGAGGTTGAGGCACGCGAGCATCTCCAGTAAGGTGCGCGTTCTGCCGTCTGGTGTGGCTCCCAGCCCCTCACGGGAGCCGGACTCCACCCGTTCTCGGGCGCACTGGCGGCTCCGGGACAAAGACCAGGTTTCTCCACCGCACTCTCCGGCTCAGCGCCAGGGGATGCTGCCCTGGGTCTGGGGACTTAAGCCCCTATCCCTATCCGCCCCGGTTCCCACAATTTCCCCGCTCGAGTCTTTGCTCTTTTGAGTGCTTTCAACAAGACTCCAAGTTAATGCTGGTCCCCAGATGCCGGGCACTCTCGTATTGGGGTATTATTTTCCAGTCGGTCGCCTCTGGTGGCTCCCTCCCCCTTTTGTTTATCTTCCGATATCAGTCCGACGTTCCCACTCCACTTTACCTGCCCACTGGCGTCTTCTGGCCCCCGTAGAGATCCAGACGTGTATAATTCTGATCTCAGGCTGATTTCATGGGTGATCGGAGTTCTTTGGTAGGTAATCAGCTCACTTTAGGGTGCAGGTTGAAAAGGCGCCTCCTCCTACTTCCCCGCCATCTTGTCTCCTATTATTATTTTTTAAAGTGAAGAAACCCTGGCGTGCCTGGCTGCTTCAGATAGTGGAGTATCCGAGTTTTGATCTTTGGATTGTGACCTGGAGCCCTACGTTGCATGTAGAGATTACTTAAGAGAAAAAGAAGCTTAGAAAATGAAGAAATCCTGCAAGAGCTACCAGTCTCCATTAGGAGAGCCAGTTAAGAATAATGGGTATATCAAAAGGAGAAGAGAAGGAGAAGAGGGGCAGAGCTGTTATTACAAAAGTGTTGTCTCAGAACTTCCCAATCCTAAGAACTGGACATAGAAGTCTGTGAAATTAATAGATAACCTTATTACCTCAATGCAAAAATACCATCTCCAAGACACTTTCCAATGACACTGCCAAATGTCAAAGATAAAGAAGGAATCCTGAAAGGATAAAAGAGAGTAACCTAAAAATGAGCCCCCATAAGAGAGAACATCAGCAGATTTCTCAGCAGAAACTCTGCAGGCCAGGAGAGAGTGGAATGACATACTCATAACATTAACAAATCAATATTGCCAGACAAGAAATCTGTATCCAGGATTTATCTTTCAGACATGAAGGAGAAATAAAGACTTTGTCATTCAAAGAAAACTTGAGGGTATTCCCCATCACTAGTCCTGCCTCCAAGACATATTGAGCAGAATTTTAATACTGTAATGAAAAGATGAAGGTACAGAGACTCTGAGTAAGCTGGCAGACAGAGTCAGAAACTGTAACCTTATCTTAGAATAGGGCATTAGACACTTAATGATAACAGCAATGGCTAAAGTTATTAAAAATAACCAGAGCTACTACAGTTGGTAACAAACCCATACCAGGAAAACAGTTTGTGACAGCAAAAATGTCAAAGGGGAGGAGGAAAATGAGAACAACTATGTAGGCAAATGAAGGAAAGTTGCCAACAGCAGGGAAAGCACCATTTAATCTATGAGACAGTTTATACAAACCTCAGGGTAAGACAAAACAATACCTAGAGCAGAGAGAACCTTAAAAAGGGGCAAACTGAGGGAATCATTGTGGAAAACCAGCAAGTGATAAAAGTAGACAGAAACACAAAGAAGAAGAAATAATAAAGATAGAAAACAATCAGAAAAGAAAGGATAAAATGACAATAGTAAGTCCTTAGGTATCAATAATCACGTAAACGTAAGTGGGTTTACTTTACCAATCAAATGACAGAGAGTGCCTTGATAAATTGAAAACATAGACCCAAGTATGTGATGCTTTCAGAAGGGTCATTTTAGCTGTAAGGACAAATGTCGGTTTATAGTGAAGGAATGGATGTGGATAACCCAAGCAAATGGTACCAAAAAGAAAGCAGGTGTAGCCATGTGTATATCAGACAAGATAGACTTCAAGCCAAAAAGAAGATTTAACAGTTGTAAATACAGGTGCCCTCAATACCTGAGTATTGAAATACATTAAACAAATACAGATCTTAAGGGAGAGATAGACAATAATCCAATAATAGCAGGGGACCTCAATACCTGATGGTCCATAGTGAATTTATCATCCAGATGCAGAATCAGCAAGGAAACAGAACGTAACCACACTTCAGAAAAAAATGACAGACATTTACAGAACATTCTGTCCAGCTGCAGAGGAATGCATGTTCTTCTCATGTGTACCTTGAACGTTCTCCAGGATAGATCCCCTGATGGAACACAGAAATCTTAACAAAATTAAGAAGATTGAAACCATATCAGCCAACTTCTCTGACCACGTTGGTATGGAAGTGAAAACGAACAAGAGGAAACTGAGTAGACCTAAAAATATGTGGGAAAGAGATCACAAAGTCTTAAACAACTGAAGCCAGACAGCTGATTCTTGGACTAGTCTTGAAAGCATATGCAGAACTATATTGTCTTAGTTGCATTATTACCTTAGCTGCACATCATGTTTTATTTCCTACTAAGGACGTTTTTGCATCTCTTAACCTCATGCATGATCAATCATTTACTTTGCTTTTTACCCCTACTCCCTGTTGACCCACTGATTATAGGAACCTAATGGGGAGTGGAAAGAAACATTTGTCTCAAAATTATCTGACATACCTCATCATTCCAGGTCCTGAATGGGTTGCCTTATTTTCCAGAGGAATATAGAGCTCCAGATTCATTCAAGGCCCACCGTCTCAAGGTTTCCAGAAACATCTCATCCTCCTCTCACACATTGACCTCCTTCCCCAAACAAGTAGTGGCTGTCCCTTTTCCTCCAGAGGGCAATGCAGCTTTGGGAATGATAGCCAGCCTTCTCACTGGGCTTTCCTTGTGATAATGAGGCTTTCTTTGCCTCAAAACCCATGTCTCAGACTTTGGCTTACTGGGCATTGGGTGCTCAACTAGTCTGAGTTTGGTAACACAATCAATAGGTCAAAGAGGAAATCAAAAGGGAAATAAATAATGGTCTCAAACAAGTGAAAATGAAAATACAATATATCAAATTTTGTGGGTTGCAGTAAAAGCAGTTCAGAGAGGAAGTTTAGAGCAACAAAAAATGAGAAAGCTCTCAAATAAACAATCTACCTTTACACTTCAATGAACTAGAAAAGAGGAACAAATTAAGCCCAAAGTTAACAAAAGGAAAGAAATAATAAAAATCAGAGCAGAAGTAAATGAAATAGAGACCAGGAAAACAATAGAAAGGATCAATGAAACTAAAAGCTGGTTCTAGAAGATGATGAACACAAACTGGCAAAAAGTTAGCTAGTCTAAGAAAAAAAAGAGACATAGTACTGTACAGTGATGAATATAATATAATAAAAAAAGAAGAAATAAAAGAGGGTTATTACAATGGATAGGACAGGAATATGTAGAATCATGAAAGACTATGAATAATTGCATACCAACAAATTATATATCTAAAGGAAATGGGTACATTCCTAGAAACACACAACTGACCAAGACTGACCAACACACAACTGACCAAGACTTCCTGACTATATCAAGAAGGTGTAGACAACCTGAACAGACCAGTCTAGTCATCTGAGAGGCACAGGTGGAGGCTGAAGGACAGGAAGACAGGCTTGTAGGGGAGGCACAGACACCAGAGAGCCTGGGGTTGAGGATCACATGCGGCCTACACGCCCCCAAATTGCAACTGGCATACACAAGGAGCTCTCCTTATGGCCATTCTCTGCCCACTGATAAGCAGATTAGCTCTGACCTGGCTGAGTTCCAAGAGCCCCCTCAACTTGCCTCTGTATTCATTGTGGAGCCCTGGGCACCAGGAGCTTTGGAACAGTTACAGTGAGATTCCAAATATATGGTGTCCCCACTCCACTGCTATCCCTGCCAGAAAGACAGCTCTCCCTGTGGTCCTACCTATTTGTCTCTTCCCCCAGAGCCCAGCTGGTGGAGGATGTGCCCTGGGACAACGTCCCGGAGAAGGGGCAGGTCTTTCTATTACCATCTGACTGAATAGGACAAGTACTGACTCTGCCTTCACACCAGTGTGAGGAACCCCAGCCCTCAGGACACTTACCCAGGCCCCGCCTCTCCTAGCATCCTGCACAGCCACCATGGAGATTTTCTGAATGGCAAAGTGCACTCCAAAGTCCCTGTTATTGAAGAGAACTTGTTAGAGGACAAAGAATTGTTGAAGCCATGCCATGCTTGGAAGCTGTCCTTATGTTCTTCCTGATCTTAGTCCTGTGAACTCCCTGCAATTAACACTTATCTGATGTCAATCAGAGCACCATGTGCTTCCTGACCAGCCTGCCAATGTGCCTGCCCTTCCACCAGCCATGAACACAGGAAGCTCCTTACCTGATCTCACCAACCTGCAATTTCCCCTGGCACTTCCTATCATCCAGGGCCCTGAGGAGACAGCCTACCCCAACCTGAGTGAGGGTATCAGTACCTCCAAATTAAGACACAGCATGATCCACCTCAGGATCAGTGGGAGCCAGTGCCTGGACCAAGCTTGGGCTATGATGAGACAGGACTTTACTCCCTGCTCAGCTACCCATCCTGTGGTCTTCCCTGAGCAATCCCAACCCCTAGGCTTCTTGGAGCATTCCCCACCCCCACCTTCAAGGCTCTGATAGCTACCCCTCCCTGTCAGCCTCCTCCCTCCTCACTCAGTGCTCTGGTTCTCGCATCCTCCAATTCCTCCCCTCTGCTTCCTCTCCTGTGCTGGGTAACCCCCTTACCCAGCTTCTCCCCCTGGAATCCCTTCCTGCCACTACCATGTGCCCCTCAGCTGCCTGAGGTTGCCCAAGGGCCCAGCTGACACCCAAGAGCAGCTGCCCAGAAAGTTTTTTACAACAATGTCACCTGCCTTATCCTGCATCACTCAGGGTGTCCCCCGGATATCAGCACATTGTCCACTGACCAGAGGCTGCCTCCATACCCATACAGCCCCCCAAATTTGGTTCTGCCTACCTAGCCACCTACCCCAAAGCCTCTATAGCATCCAGCGATGTCCTCTCAGACCTGCTCAAAGCACCTTCAGGTGGGCAGCACCTGGGCAGCCCACCACACTGTATGACACTATACCCACCCAGCTCAATGGGCATGAGCAAGCATTTTACCATCAGCCAGTGAGGGACTTCAGACTGGGAAACCTGTTTCCTCACAACGTGCTTTTTGATGACTGCTGCTCTGACTTGTTTGTCCCCTGGCACGCACACACTCTGTCTCAGCAGCAGGAATGGTTTAGCATGGAAGCCCATCAACCAGCTTGGTGTTAGATCCCCCCGCTTTTCTGAAGGGCCTTTGTTTTTAGGGGATAAGGGGCCAATTAGCGGCCTACAGGACCCCCATGCCCTCAACCATCAGAACTTGACCCTCTGTTCCTGCCATGGCTCAGGGCCCAACATCATCCTCCCAGGAGAGTCCTCCCTAGGTTATTGTAATGAGATTGTGGCAGCCCTGGCTGGAGTGCCTGGCAGATGCTGGCGAGGATGTGGAGAAAGGGGAACCCTCCTACACTGTTGATGGGAATGTAAGCTGGTGCAACTAATCTGGAAAACAGCATGAAGCTTCCTCAAAAAGTTGAAAATAGAGCTACCTTATGACCCAGCAATTGCACTACTGGGTATTTACCCTAAGGATACAAACATAGTGATCCGAAGGGGCACGTGCACCTGAATGTTTATAGCAGCAATGTCCCCAGTAGCCAAACTATAGAAAGAACCTAGATGTCCATCAAGAGATGAATGGATAAAGAAGGTGTGGTGTGTGTATATATATATATATTATGCAGCCATCAAAGAAAAATGAAATCTTGCCATTTGCGACTATGTGGTGGAAGTAGAGGGTTTTATGCTTAGCGAAATAAGTCAATCAGAGAAAGACAATTATCATATGCTCTCCCTGATATGGGGAAGTGGAGATGCAACATGGGGGGCTTGGGGGGGTAGGCAAAGAATAAATGAAACACGATGGGATCGGGAGGGAGACAAACCATAAGAGACTCTTACTGCCACAAAACAAACTGAGGGTGACTGGGGGGAGGGGGGGAGGGAGAGGGTGGTGGGGTTATGGACATTGGGGAGGATATGTGATATGGTGAGTGCTGTGAAGTGTATCAACCTGGTGATTCACAGACCTGTACCCCTGGGGATAATAATACATTATATGTTTATTAGAAAACTAAAAAAATTTAAAAACAAAACAAAACAAAACCCCAAAAACTCCCAAAAGAAAACCCCGTGGTCAAATGACTTCACTAGTGAATTCTAGTGAACATGCAGTGGAAAGTTAATACCAATACTCCTCAAACTCTTCCAGAATGTTAAGAAAGAGGCAACTATTTCAAATTCATTCTACAAAGGCAGTATTATTTTGATAGCAAACCAGATAAGGATAACACCACAACAAAAAAGCAATAAACCAGTATCCTTGATGAATACAGATGGAAAAATTCTCAGCAAAATGTTACCAAACTGAGTTGGCACGTTAAAAAAATTAGACACCATGGCTAAATGGGATTTATCTGTGGGATGCAAGCGTAGTTGAACCTACAAAGATCAATAAGTGTAATTCAATACACCAAGAAAATGAAAGGTAAAAATCACATGATCATCTCAAAAGTTGCCCAAAGCAATGATACAAAACATACCATTCTTTTATGATAAAACTCTTAAGAGATTGGATATAGAAGGAGCATAACTCTACATAATAAAGGCCACCTACAGGAACCCCACAGCAAACATCCTACTCAATGAAGAAAAATTGAAAGCATTTCCTCTAAGAACAGGAACATAACAAGGAAGGACACTCTCACCACCTCTATTCAATATAGTAGCAGAAGTCCTAGCTAGAGCAGTTAGGCAAGAGAAAGAAATAAAAGCCTTCCACATTAGGAAGGAAGAAGTGGAAATGTCACTCTTTGCAAATATCATCTTACATACAGAAAAATCTGAAGAGTCAATAAAAAAATCTGTTGAAAGTAATCAATGACTCAATAAAGTGACATATTACAAATTGACTTACAAAAATCAGTGGCCTCCTTGTACGCTAACGGTGAAGCATCAGAAAATGAAAACAGCATCAAAAACAACAAAATAGGAATATAAGAAACCAGGGAAGTGAAGGACCTGTGCAATGAAAACTACAAGACTTTCCTGAAAGAAGTTGAAGACACAAACAAATGGAAACACATCCCATGTTTATGATTTGAAGAATTAATACTGTTGAAATGACCATGTTACACAAAGCCATTACAGATGTGATCTCAATCAAAATACCAAAGGCGTTTTTTATGGAAATAGAAGAAATCATTCTGAAATTTGTGTGGAAGCATGGGAGACTCCAAATAGCCAAAGCAATCCTGCAAAAAGAGAGCAAAGCTGGAGGTAGCACATTTCCTCATTTCAAACCATACCTCAAAGCCATAGTAACAGAATACAATGTGGTAATGGCACAAAAAGCAACATATGCACCAATTGAACAGAATAGAGAGCCCAGAATTAAATCCCAACACCTGTGGTCAACCAATAATAGGTAAGGAAGCCAAGAACACCCAATGAAAAGGATAGTCACTTCAAGAAATGGTGCTGGGAACACTGGAGAAACACAAGCGGAACAATGAACTCTTTGGATCATCTACTCCTTTCAGAATATATTTTCAATGTACAGCTAATAAATATGCACAGACATTATACAGATTATAAAAAGAAATTCAAGCAACATGTTAAAGAGAGTTAAGTTCAAAGCTTTCTAATAGAAGTTCCCTTTTTTATAGTAGAAGTTCTAATATGATTTCTGTCTCCCCTCCTGCCTGTCTGATCTCTGGAGCACTCCTATTGCTGGTGCTCCCAATCTGATGCCCTCTGTTTAGAGCTCAGCTGAGCTTGGGGTGCCCCTGGCTCCTGTAGGATTTGGCCACACAACCAAATGACCCTTTACAGGTGTTCTCCTGTTGTTGAGTTTCTGTCACTCAGATTTAAAATGAGGAAAGACTCTCCTCTGAGGATTAGCGTAAATTATTTATTGAAATAAAGTACATAATGTTCAGAGTGAAATGGCACCTGGGGAATGGTGGGCCTGATTATTTGGTGAAGGTCAGCAGGGAGCAGGATCCTGGCCTCATGGTTTCAGCCTACAGTCCAGCCTTTGCAGATAAGTTTCTCTGACAGAGGCTGATTCCAATCAGTCTCTCAGGGTTGGTCAGGGTCTCCCTTGCTTTTTCTGCCCAAGCCTCTCTCCCTTGATGCTTTCAAGGTGAGAGGCCGAAGTGCCAGTTCTCCAGGCCTTTTCCCATAACTTGGCACTCACATCCCTCCCACCGGGATTTGCCCATTTCAGCCTTGACCTTGGATTGGCCTGACGTACATGGGACTGAGAGAGTGGGTACATTCTTCCAGGTCACACTTGCTCTCTGCAAATGATTCACTGACATCACAGGGACTGAGGAATGCGATTGAGACGCTCTGGGCATTTCTGTGACTATGTACTGAGTGAAGTCTTTCACTGACGGACCAAAATACACAATGTCCTTTATTTTCATACCTTTACTCTCAATGTGCTCTGAAGAATTAAACCATGACACATAAATGGATGTGCAACAGGTTCAAATATCTCAAATATCTTTCCTGCCGCCTATCGATTGCTTTTAAAAATTACAGTCTCAAAAAAAAAATTACAGTCCCATTAACCGGAGGTAGGTTAATCATAAATGGAATTATTACAAATTGCTTAATAATACTTGAAACCATCCCAAGGGGCTTTAAATCAGTATCTTCAGGCAGAATAATAGTGACTTCTTCAGCAGAAGGTAGTTCATGAAGGAGTAACTTATCTTGTTTTAAGAAGAAAATTCTTTTTTAAATTTTTTTTTTTTTTTTTTTTTTAGATTTTTTTTTTTATTTATTTATTTGACAGACAGAGATCACAAGTAGGCAGAGAGGCAGGCAGAGAAAGAGAGAGGGGAAAGCGGGCTTCCTGCCAAGCAGAGAGCCCGATGCGGGGCTCGATCCCAGGACCCTGGGATCATGACCTGAGCCGAAGGCAGAGGCTTTAACCCACTGAGCCACCCAGGCGCCCCAAGAAGAAAATTCTTATTTTCCTTCTCAGTTTGTCAGTCATCTTCACCTGAGAGCAGTGGAGGAAGTGATATACAAGAGGAAGATGATGAGAATGAGGAGGCGCTTGAACTACCCGAATCTGTTTCACTGTCCAAGTCCAAATCCGAGTCTGAAGTCTCTAGAGAGTCCGCGGTCCCCGCCAGCTCTACAGCGCCAGGGGTGGTGATGCAGTTCCACCCAGTTACCCCATACCCCCACCAACCATTTTAAATCTGAGTGACAGAAACTCAGGTCCTGGCTTTGACTGTGGAGGGAATTCAGGTGGCTGCTCCTTGGCAGGCTGAACCTCCTTGGCCTGTCTGGTGTCCTGGGACACCTCATGCGACTGCAGTGATGGCCATGACCGTGGGACAGGTATACAGCCCTGAGACTGCACCGCCTGACCTTGGCCATCCCCCAAACAGGTGCCATTAAATTTCAGAGTTTTTAGCTGAGCCGCAGTGGCCTCAACTACTTCCATGGTGTCGCGCCAGAGGGCCCTCAGATAGGCTCACAGCTCGCTAGGAAAAAGATAGAACTGTGCGGGTTGTAACCGCATCTGCATCAGATTTCCCGCGTTTCTAGGGTAACTGCATGGAGACCTGCCTGGAGACACACCACCTCCGCTTACACAGTGGCACTTCCGGAGGAGTCTACTCTGCACTTGCTTTTCTTTTAATTTCTTATTTACTCATTGTTAACTAATGAGTATACTAAAATTTCTCCAAGTGTCTATAAGAATGTCTTTTTCCTTACATGTGAGTCCTTTGCCTTTACATAGCTCAGGGCTTTGGTGGGAGTGAGGCCTCCTCACTTTCCTTGGATCTCAGATATTAGAAGTAGAGTGGATTGCCTACACAGAGGGTGCTGGGACAGGTGCCCACTGTCACATGCACTGCGCAGCTGACCTCTGGGTGGACATCAGCATGTTCCAACCCTTGGGAGTTCCTTAACATATTCTCAGGGCACCTTTGTTTTGATACTTCGGTTATGGGATGACAATCTATTGGGAGGGGCTGTGCTCACCAGAGGGGCAGATGTGTGGGCTCAGAGGATGGAGAACATTCCTGCTGTACCCTTTGATGTCTCATAGCAGGCTGCCAGGGCAAAACTCAGCCCACCACTAGAGTAATGCTGGTTAGAGGAGGAAGGAAAATTTTGAAAGGCCAAAAGAATACTATTGTGTGTGTGTGTGTGTGTGTGTGTGTGTGTTGTCATATTCCACATCTTTCCAGGTAGCAAACAAGCGAAAAACTTTACCCTGCAGTAGAAGATAACCCAGTAAACCCTTCATCTTAACAGTATCAGAATAAATGAAGCTCTCTGCAAGCCAGAATGAGTGGCATGATACATGCAAAGTGCTGAAAGGAAAAAGAACTACAACCAAGAAGAATGTACTTGACACGACTATCGTTCAGATTTGAAAGAGAGATCAGCATCTTCCTAGATAAACGAAAGCTAAAAAGCTAAAGGAGTTTATCACCACCAAAATAGCCTTACAATAAATGTGAAACTGACCTTTTAAAAATGGAAAATGAGGGGCACCTGGGTGGATCAGTGGGTTAAAGCCTCTGCCTTTGGCTCAGGTCATGGTCCCGGGGTCCTGGGATCGAGCCTCACGTCAGGCTCTCTGCTACGCAGGGAGCCTGCTTTCTCCTCTCTCTCTCTCTGCCTGCCTCTCTGCCTACTTGTGATCTCTGTCTGTCAAATAAAGAAATAAATAAAGAATAAATAAATAAATAAAAAATGAAATGGAAAATGAGCAGTCAGAAATTGCATAAGTAAGTTATGAGTAAAAAGATGTAAAATACAAAAAAATATGTAAATATGACAGCATGTACATAAAACATGGAAGAGATAAGGAAAAAGGAAGAGAGGTTTTTGTTTTTTTAAAGAATGTGTTTATTTATTTTTTAAAAGTTTTTATTTATTTGACAGGGAAAGAAAGAGAGAGAGCACAAGAAGGGGGAGCAGCAGGCAGAGGGAGAGAGAGCAGCAGGTAGCTGGGCAGTGGGCTGGATGTAGGGCTCGATCCCAGGACCCTGGGATCAGACCTGAGCTGAAGACAGATGCGTAACCAACTGAGCCACCCAGGGATGTGTAAAGAATGTTTTAGACTCAAGTGACTGTCCAATTAATATACACTGCTATAACGCAGGATATTATATAAGAACTTCAGGGTAATGGCAAACCTGAAACCTGTAGTGGATATGCAAAATTAAAAAAAGAGAAAGCCAAACAACACTACAGAAACTTGTCAATCACAAAGAAAGAGAGGAAGATAAGGAGACAGGAACAGAAAACTACAAACAACCAGACAACAAAAAACAAAATTTCAATAAGGACATACGTGTTAATAATTGCATTAAATGTAAAGGGCCTAAATGTTCCAATCAAATGACAAGGTAGAGAATGGATAAATAAGCAAGACTTATCTATATGGTGCTCAGAAGAGATCATCTCAGATGTAGAGATACATGCAGAGTAAAAGCTAAGGTATGGAAAATGTAGATGCATGCATTTGGAAGCAAAAAAATAACCAAACAAACAAAAATCAAAACAAAATGAAAACAA
Organism: Martes martes; assembly: GCF_963455335.1. NCBI lineage: Eukaryota > Metazoa > Chordata > Mammalia > Carnivora > Mustelidae > Martes > Martes martes. The sequence goes on along the minus strand of NC_137893.1, from coordinate 119,821,032 downwards.
CCCAGAGAAGAAATGCTTATATCAGAAAAAATGGCATTTAAAACAAAGACCATAACGAGCAACAGAGAAAGACATTACATAATGCAAAGGGGTAAATCCAACAGGGAGATATAACAATTCTAAATATCTATGCACCCAACACTGAAGCACCTAAATACATAAAGCAAACATTAATGGACATAAGGAGACAAGATGATATGGCACAACAAGATTAGGGGGCTTTAACCCCAAAGTACATCAATGGATAGATCATCAAGGCAGAAAATCAATAAGGAAATCGTGTCTTTGGATGAGAAATGAGACCATGTGGACAACACAGATGTATACAGACCATTCCATCCCCAAACAAGAGAATACACATTTTCTTCCAGTGTGTATGGAACATCTAGAGTATATGACATGTTAGGGCATAAAACAAGCCTCAGTAAATTTAAAAAGATTGAAAGCATACTCTGCAACTGTTCTTGACCCCTATGGTATGTAACTAGAAATCAACCACAAGAAAAAAACTGGAAAACACACAAACACGTAGAGTCTAAACAACATGATACTAAACAAACAGTGATTCAACAAAGCAGTCTAAGGGAATAAAAAAGTGGGAAATATATATAAATATATAAATATCTATAAAAAGTGGAAACATGAAAAACAAAAATATCCTCTCCATGTAATAAAAAAAAATAAAAATAATTAAAATGAGACAATGGTAAAAAAAAAAAACACACAAAACTTTGAACACAGGGAAAGCATTTTGTTAAAATTTGAATTCAATTAGCCAGCGTATAGTACATCATTAGTTCCTGATGCAGTGTTCAATGATTCATCAGTTGCATATACACCCAGTGCTCATCACATCGTGTGTCCTCCTTAATGCCCATCACCCAGTTACCCCATACCCCCACCAACCTCCCCTTCCACAACCCTCAGTTTGTGTCCCAATAGTTCATTTTTGCTTTTGTTTCTCTTGCCTTTAGAGACATGTCTTGCAAGACTTTGCTCCGGACAAGGTTGAAGTGGTTACTGCCTTTGTTCTCAGAGATTTTCATAGATTCCTGCCTCACATTTGGGTCTTTCATCCATTTTGAGTTTATCTTTGTGGATGGTGTGGGGTTCTCTTTCTTCAGTCACATTATTAATGTATAGAAATGCAACTGATTTCTGTGCATTGATTTTGTATCCTGTCATGTTGCTGAATTGCTGTAAGAGTTCTAGCAATTTTGGGGTGGAGTTCTTTGGGTTTTCCACATAAAGTACCATGCCATCTGGGAAGAGAGAAAGTTTGACTTCTTTGCCAATTTGAATGCTTTTTGTTTGTTTTTGTTGTCTGATTGCTGAAGCTAGGACTTCTGGTACTATGTTGAACAATGGTAGCGAGACTGGGCATCCCTATCATGTCCATGACCTTAAGGGAAAAGCTCTGTTTCTTTCCATTGAGAATGATATTCGCTGCTTTTCATAGATGACTTTTATGATAGTGATGTATATTCCCTCTATCCCTACACTTTGAAGAGTTTTAATGAAGAAAGAATGCTGTATTTTATCAAATGGGTTTCCTGCATCAATTGAAAGGATCATATGGTTCTTGTCTTTTCTTTTATTTATGTGATCTATCACATTGATTGATTTGTGAATGTTGAACCACCCTTGCATCTCAAGAATACATCCCACTTGGTCATGGTGAATAATCCTTTTAATGTACTGTTGCATCTTATTGAGTAGTATCTTGGTGAGAATTATGGCATCTATGTTTATCAGGGATATTTGTCAGTAGCTCTCCTTTTTGGTGGGATCTTTATCTGGTTCTGGGATCAAGGTAAAAGTGGCCTCATAGAATGATTGGGAAATTTCTTTCCTTTTCTTCTTCTTCTTTTTTTTTAAACAGCTTCAGAAGGGTAGGTATTAGTTCTTCTTTAGATGTTTGGTAGAATTCCTCTGGAGTCATCTGGCCCTGGATTCTTGTTTGTCAAAAGATTTTTGATTACTGTTTCAATTTCCTTGCCGGTTGGCATATAGCTGCTATAATATGTTCTTAAAATTGTTTCTATTTCCTTGGTGTTGGTTTTGATCTCTCTTCTTTCACCTATGGTTTTCTTAATTTGAGTCCTTTCTCTTTTCTTTTACACAAATTTATTTGGCTTTATTTATTCATTTCTGTTAGAGAGAGCGTGTAAGTGAGCCAGAGAGAGAACAAGTAGGGGGAGGGGCAGAGGAAGAAGAAGATTCCCTGCAAAGCCGGGAGCCCGATACGGAACTCGATCCCAAGACCCTGGGATCCTGACCTGAGATGAAGGCAGGTGCTTAACTGAATAAGCCACCCAGGTGCCCAAGGGTCCTTTTTCTTTTCTTTTTGTAAAGTCTGGCTGGGAGTTTATCAATCTTATTAATTCTTTCAGCAAACCAGCTTCTAGTTTCATTTATCTGTTCTACTCTCCCTCTGGTTTCTATTTCATTGGTTTCTCCTCTAGTCTTTATTATTTCTCTTCTCCTGCTTGGTTTAAGCCATATTTGCTGTTCTTTCTCCAGTTCTTTTAGATGTAAGGAGAGCTTGTGTATTTGAGATTTTTCTAATTTTTGAGAGAGGCTTGTATTGAAATACAGCTCCCTCTTAAGACTGCTTATGCTATTTCCCAAAGGCTTGAACAGTGTGTTTTCATTCTCATTAGTTTTCATGAATTTTTAAAGTTCTTTAATTTCGTGGTTGACCCTTCATTCTTTAGTAGGATGCTCTTTAACCTCCAAGTGTTTGACTTCTTCCAAATTTCCTCCTGTGATTGAATTCAGGATCATTGTTGTCTGAAAACATGCAGGGAATTATCCCAGCCTTTTGATATTGCTTGAGACATGGTTGGTGACCTGGCATGTGATCTGTTTGGAGAGTGTTCCATGTGCACTTGAGAAGAACGTGTATTCTGTTGCATTAAGGTAGGTTTGTTGCCAGCCTAATGTTTCTACCATTGTAGGTTAAGAACCTTTTGTCTTGAGCTGCTTTCAGGATTTTGCTTTCGTCTCTGAAATTTGCAAGCTTCACTATTACATGTTGGGGTGTGGATCTATTTTTATTGATTTTGGGAGGGTCCTCTCTACCTCTTGGACTTGAATACCTGTTCCCTTTCCCAGATTAGGGAAGTCCTCAGCTATGATTTGCTGAAATATACCTTCTGGCCCACTTTTTCTCTTTCTTCTCTCTCAGGGACCCCCAAAATTCTAATATTGTTTCATTTGATGGCATTGCTGATTTCTCAAAGTCTCCCCTAATGGTCCATTAGTTGTTCTTCTCTCTTTTCCTCAACTTCTTTCTTTTCCATCAACTTGTCTTCTATGTCACTTACTCTCTCTTCTGCCTCATTTACCCTAGCTGTTCAAACATCCAGTTTAGACTGCATCTTAATTAAAGCATTTTAAATTTAGGCCTGATTGGATTTCACTTCTGCACTATGAGACTGTCTAGCGTCTTTTATTCTTTTTTTTCAGGCCCAGCTAGTAACTTTATACTTATTATCCTGAATTCCATCTCCAACACTTTACTTATATGAATATTGATTAGATTCATGACAGCATTAACTCTGGTTCTTTCTTCTGTTGTGAATTCCTCCTTCTAGTCATTTTGTTCAGAGAAGAATGGATGAACAAGTGAAATAAATAAAAAACATCAACCATGACCCATGTGAAATACACATCAGACAAATCCAAAGAGGTCCAACCAATTAAAAAAGAAGAAGAAGAAGAAGAAAGAAAGAAAGAAAGAAAGAAAGAAAGAAAGAAAGAAAATAAAAGAGAGGAAGAAGAGACAATATAATTTCCCAGATGGACAAAACAGAATGATCCACTCGTCCTGAGTGTATTTTACTCTATTTGTTAGAATACACTAAATCCCAAAATTGTTAAGAAAGCAAAACTTATATACACACAAAAATTAAATGAATACAGTGAAAGGAAGCCAAAAAGGCAGAATATATTGATAAAATGTAAACGTGAAAAATGAAAGTAGAAAAAGACTTGAGGAAGACCCCAAAAATGAAAAGACATTCCATGCTCATGGATTGGAAGAATGAATATTGTTAATATGTCTATGCTACTTAGAACGATCTACACATTTAATGCAATCCCTGTCAAAATGCCATCATGATAGAGGGGGGCAAAATGGCAGAGGAGTAGGGGACTCCATTTCAACTGATGCTCTGAATTTAGCTGGATATCTACCAATCTGTCTGAACACCCATGGAATCAGCCTGAGATGTAAGATTATATGTCTGGATCTCTATGGGGACAGAGGACCTTCAGTCGTGAGGTACAAAGGATGGAGTTGTGATCGTGCAGACCAATATCAGAGGATAAACAGAAGGGGGAGGGGCACACCAGAAGCTGTCCACTGGGAAGTAAAATATTATCCCATGCAAAAACATCCTGCCCCTGGGAACCAGTGATAATTTTCAGAGGGTTGGTGGTGGGACAGGAAGTGCTCAGTATAACAGCATTTGAACAGAATCCAGGAGCTTAAGGGGAAATTGCTGGACCAGGACAGGCTCTTGTGAGGACCTGTGCCCGTGGATCTGGGGGGCTGGCCTTTGGCAGGGCAGCTTCCGCAGCTGCCACCCTCACCCACCCAGACTGGGATCACTCATGGTCTTGGTAGCACAAACATGCAGCCAAGAATACTTTATCCAGCAAGGCTGTGATTCACAACAGAGGGAGAGACAAAGAGCTTCCAGGACAGGCAGAAACTGAAAGAATATGTGACCACTAAGCCAGCCCCGCAAGAAGTATTAAGGACAATTCGATAAAATGAGAAAGTCCCCAAGAGTGTTATAGAACAGAAATATACAGAGACAATCTACAGAAACAAGGACAGGCAGCGTGAGGACAATAAAATCCCATCTTTCAATAATCACTTTCAACATGAACGCCCTAAATGCTCCCATAAAATGGCACAGGGTTGCAGATTGGATAAAAAGGTCCCATCCATATGCTTTCTATAAGAGACTCATGTTGAACTTAAAGATACATCTAGCTCAAAAGTGACGGGATTGATAACCATTGTTCATGCCATCAGACCTCAAAAGAAAGCTGAGGTAGCAATTCTCATATCAGGCAAACTAGATTTTAAGATAATGACTGTAGTTAGAGGTACAGAAGGACAGTATATCATTCTTAAAGTGCCCATCCAATGAGAGGATCTAACAATTGTTAAGTATTTATGCCCCCAACGTGGGAGCAGCCAACTACATAAGCCAACTGTTACCAGAAAAAAAAAAAAAAAAAAGATAATAACACCTTAATAGTAGGAGACCTGAACACTCTCAGCAATAGACAGATCATCTAAGCAGAAAATCAAAGAAGAAACAAGAGCCTTGAATGACACACTGCACCAGAAGAACCTCATAGATATATACAGAACATTCCCCTGAAACAACAGAATACTCATTCTTCTCAAACACATATAGAACTTTCTCCAGAATAGACCACATACTGGGTCACAAATCAGGTCTCAACCCATACCGAAAGACTGAGATGATTCCCTGCATATTCTCAGACCACAATGCTTTCTTTGAAACTGGAACTGAGCCACAAGAAAAAGTTTGGGAAAAATTCAAACACTTGGAAGCTAAAGATCATCCTACTCAAGAATGTTTGGGTCAACCAGGAAATCAAAGAAGAACTTAAACAATTCATGGAAATCAAGGAGAATGAAAACACATCATTATAAAACCTATGGGATATGGCAAAGGCAGTCTTAAGGGGGAAATACATAGCCAGCCAAGCCTCAGAAAAATAGAAAAATCCCAAATTCACCACCTAACTTTACACCTTAAGGGACTAAAGAAAAAACAACAAATGAAGCCTAAGCCACACACGAGAAGAGAAATAATTAAGATTAGAGGAGGGATCAATGAATTAGAAACCAGAAATGCCAAGAGCAGATCAACAAAATAAGAAACTGGTTCTTTGAAAGAATTAATAAGATCAATAAACCACTGGCCAGACTTATCCAAAAGAACAGAGAAAGGACCCAAATGAATAATATTATGAATGACAGGGGATGATCACAATGAACACCAAGGAAATAGAAACAATTATTAGAGATAATTATCAACAAAGATATGCCAATAAAGTAAGCAACGTGAAAGAAATGGATGCCTTCCTGGAAACCTATGAACTACCAAGACAGAAACAGGCAGAAATTGACAACCTGAATAGACCCATAACCAGTAACAAGGTCGAAGCGGTGATCAAAAACCTCCCAAAAAAACAAGAGTCCAGGACATGATGGATTCCCTGTGGAATTCTACCAAACATTCAAAGAAGAAATAACACCTATTCTCCTGAAGCTGTTTCAAAACATAGAAACAGAAGGAAAGCTTCCAGACTCACTCTGTGAGCCCAGCATTACCTTGATCCCCAAACCAGGCAAAGACCCCATCAAAAAGGAGAATGTCAGACCCACATCCCTGATGGATATGGATGTCAAGATTTTCAAAAAGATCCTACCTAACAGGATCCAACAGTGTCTAAAAAGAGTACATTACAAACAGTACATTAAGAGATTATCCATCAGGACCAGGTGGGATTTATCCCTGGGATGCAAGAGTGGTTCAACATTGGCAAATCAATGTGATAGAACACGTTAATTAGAGGAGAGAGAAGAACCATATGGTTCTCTCAATTGGTGCAGAAAAAGCATTTGACAAAAGACAGCATCCTTTCCTGATTGAAACTCTTCAGAGTATGAGGACAGAGGGAACATTCCTCAATTTTATAAAAACCATTTATGAAAAGCCCACAAAGAATATGACTCTCAAAGGGCAAAAGCTGAGATCCTTTCCCTTAAGATCAGGAACACAAGAAGGATGCCCGCTATCCCCACCGTTGTTCAACATAGTACTAGAAGTCCTAGCCTCAGCAATCATACAACAAGAAGAAAGAAAAGGTATTGAAATGGGCAAAGAAGAAGTCAAACTTTCTCTCTTCACAGATGACATGATACTTTATATGGAAAACCCAAAAGACTCTACTCCCAAATTACTAGAACTCATGCAGCAATTCAGTAATATGACAGGATACAAAGTCAATGCAGAGAAATCAGTTGCTTTCCTATACACTAACAACGTAACTGTCGAAATAGAATTTAAGGAATCAATTCCATTTACAATAGCACCCAAAACCATAAGATACCTTGCAAAAAACCTAACCAAGGAGGTGAAGGAACTACAAAGAAGACATCCAAATGGCCAACAAACACATGAAGAAATGCTCAACATCCCTTGGCATCAAGGAAATACAATTCGAAACCACGATATATATCTATACCCGTATCATCTCTATCTATCTATCTATCTACCTACCTATCTACACACATGCACACACACACTAGAATATTACGCAGCCAATAAAAATAAATAAATCTTGCCATTTGCAATGACATGGCTGGAACTAGGGGGTATTATGCTAACAGATATAAGTCAATCAGAGAAAGACAACTATTGTATTATCTCGCTGATGTGTGGATTTTGAGAAACAAGGCAGAGGATCATGGGGGATGAGAGGAAAAATTGAAATGAAATGGGATGAAACCAGTGAGGGAGACAAACCATAGAAGACTTTTAATCTCAGGAAAAAACTGAGGGTTCCTGCAGTGGTGGACGCTGGGAGGGATAAGATGACTGGTTGATGGACATTGCGGAGGGTATATGCTATGGTGAGTGATGTGAATTGTGTAAGACTGATGAATCACAGGCCTGTACCCCCAAAACAAATAATACATTATATGTTCATTAAAAAAGAGAAAGCTGTGAGGGCGATCTGACTGCGGCATCTGTCACCCCATTGTTCGCCAGGGTTGATTCGGCTGATCTGGCTGGCTAGGCGGGTGTCCCCTTCCTCCCTCATCACTCCATGTACATCCTTCCCAAAGCCATGCACTCAATCAAAGAGGATGATTTCCCCGATAGAGGAGAAGACCGTTCTTGGGTCAAGGGTATACGAGTAGCTGCGCTCCCCTGCTAGAACCTCCAAAAAAGCTCTCTAGGTCCATTTGTAGGAGAACATAGGGTAGTCAAACTTCCAAGACCCCAGACACACCCAAATGAGGCTCTGCACGTGGCAGTCTGCCTTAAAAAAAAAAAAAGACAAAAACAAAGAGTCGATAAAGTAGGAAACTAATTGAAAAAGGAAATAACAGAAAAAAGAGAAGGAAAAATTTTAAATGAAAGATAAACAAATCATGAAAAAAAAAACCACCTTAAAATCTCTATTTTATTTTCCTCTAGTCCTAGAGTTTTGCGGTCCTGTGTGCGCTGTAAACTTGGTGTTCCCTGTTGTTTCATCTGGTCTTCTGGGGAAGGGGCCTGCTGCACTGAATCTCAGGTGACTTTGCCTGGGCGGAGTTGCACAGCCCCTTGTCAGGGGGCTGGACTTGGGCTGAGCTGCTAGTGATTGCTCTATGTGGCTTCTGTTCCCCATAGGTGTTCTGCGTCTCTCTAGAGGATGAAAACAAATAAGGCCTTGCCTGATCTTGAGTCCTGGTACCAAGAGATGGCAGTCTTCTCTCTTCACTAAACCCTCAGGGATAAGTGGTCTTCACTTCTGTGTGTGCCAAAGTCTAAAGACTCCTGTGGTGTGTGCTTGCACGGATCCTCCCAGCAGAATGCAAAAGCTCCCTGAATTTCTGTCCTTTGTAGGGTCCCCGCACAGAGAGTGGTCACCCGGTCAGGCACTCCTCCATGCTGTCCTTCCTGGGGAAGGCATACGGCTACAAGTTTTCTGTCCATTGCAGTACCCCTACACTCTGAGGGGTTACCCAATTGTGCACACTCCCGTGCCATCCCTCCTGGAGGAAGTCACAGGGCTGCCACTTTTCTCTCCTTTGCAGGACGCCTGCAGGAGTGCTGTCACCGGATCATGCTGCAGTTCATGGTTTATGGCGAACCCGGGTTTGCTGACCCTCACTGTTTTCTTCATTCCCATGCTTAGGAACTCTGTCTGCTCATGCAGCCCTGTTCTTTCTGTGACCCTGGAGATTCTAAGACTACACTGTCACACCTAGGATTCTGCCCTGCTTCCAACCTGAGCACCTTTCAGGCACGGATGTCTCTCATTGGAGCAGATTTATAAAGGTTTTAATAGTGGGCTCTGGGGCTATATCACTTTCTAGTAGCCAGTTTACAGAGCCCCCGCCCGGCTGATTATCTTCTGAGATATCCCCTCAGATTCTCCAGACCTCCTACTTTGCAAAAAGTGGTCACTTTTTGGTTTGTAGAATTCCCGCAATTCTTTCCTTACATCTCAGTTTGAATTCATAGGTGTTCAGAATGATTTGATAGTTATCTACCTAAATTCAGGGGACCAGATAAAACGAGGTCCCCTACTCTACTGCCCTCTTGCCTCCCTCCCCAAAATGCAAATTCTATAATCCATGCAAGAAGAGGAGGTGACTTGTATCATACATAATGAATTTAACAGATCTTGCTCAATATGTTTGGTGTCAACAGTAGAAAGACTCCATATACTCTAAAGCCTTGGGTCACACATTGTGCAACACAGCTTTCCCTTCCCTGTATTTACATAAACGAAGTCACCATCCAGCGCACACAATCACTGTCTTAGTGTTCATAAACACAAGTTTCCAATTTCACATCAGGCACCGGCAGTCCGACCAATCCAAACCTCCTTCAGCAACAAATAATGATTGATCAGAACTATCAAGATCTTAGGACACCTGGGTTGCTCAGTTGGTTAAGCATCTGACTCTTGATTTCAACCCAGGTCATGATGTTCCAGGTTGTGAGATGGAGGCCTGTGTTGGCTCCATGGTGGGTGTGGAGCCAGCTTAGGATTCTCCCTCTCCCTCTGTCTCTCACTGCCTCCATGTTCCCTCCCTCTCAAAACACCAAACCAAAACAAACAAACAAAAAAACCATCACTGTTCTCAGCAGCAACTATTATGGACACCCAAAGCACCTTCACACCACTGTGTGAATGGATCCTCCAGCACGGGGATTTTCTTCAGCTCTAACGATAAAGAAAAGCTCTAAAGATGCAGAGCATCACTATTAGGAGAAAAGGTAGTTGCTGGAACTGACACTTCTATAGAGTCACGGATGGATGAGATGTGGAGGGAGGAGCTTCGTAGCGAGACTGGATTCACTTTTGCACCTGGGAAACCAGGGTACTGAGAAGAGGTCAGGGGGATACCTTAAAAGGAAGGCAGGTCAAAGGACTGTAAGCCTGCATTATTGCCATAACGTTGCTGTAGACTTACTGATAAACATCATTCTTTTGACTCTCTGTATGTAATTCTGTGTAAAGCCACACCATTATTTTCTATACATGTGCACTCCCTCACTGCATACTACAACAAAGGATCCTTCTGCTCAAAGACCCAACGGAGTAGTGTGTAAGTATTTTGAGGCATAATTTGAAAACAGCACAAAGGCTTACTCATCTCAACAAAGTATTCTGTCCCCCTGAAAATATAAGGACTATTTTCAGCCCCTTGCCGGTCTGGCATCACAGATAATAAATCTTGCAGTGGGCCCAGGGTGTGTGGACACCGGATCACAGAAGAGTGGCAGCTCTTTCTTATCCATTCAACACCTCCAAGTACATGCTTGAAAGGAGGAAGACATACATTTCCTTTCTCTCTCATCCACAGTAGAGCAGGTGTCAAAGGTAACAATTCTCCAGGATGGTTAGCATCTTCTCAGAGCACCCAATATCTCATTATTTGCAGTTAAAACTTGGATGTAATAATACCTTGCTTTACTAACTACCCCTCGTCACTTGAAAAAAGAAACAAAATTGAGATAAAACAAAAGCACTTATTTGGGGTCTTAGAATGGCAATTCAGGAACATCGATTCAGGTAGTAACCCAAATTGTGTCCCACTAGGGAACAAATAATTTGAGGGTTTTTACAACAACAGGGAATGCTTATATATGTAGATAAAAATAGTTATGATTGGTGTTGGTGGTAGAAAACTAGTCTCAGCTAAACAGAATTGGTTCTCTGATGGCTAGAGCCATCATTGAGCAAAAGTCCGTTATTGCTGCAAGTTGCAGATGTTCCTGCAGAGCCCCTGGAATATTCCTGGTTTGGTGTTGTTCAAAATTCATTTTTCCACCCAGTGAGGACATGTGTAAGACCCACCTCCTTAATGGCCTTGGGCTCCATTTTAAAACCTCTCAACATAAGTGTCCCCATTTCTTTTCACCTCTCACACATTTCAAAAGGCTAGAAGTCATATTTTAAGCATACTTATATTTTTAATATAAAAAAAACCTAGGACACTTTCAGCTACTAAAGTTACATCCTACAGCTATCAAGTCATAAGCCATACTTATTTCTCTCTTCCCTAATGGTCCCTTAATGATAAATTTTATTAGCATCAGGTTATTATTTATAATGCAAACCCAGGAATGAACGGAGTAGTAAAATTTTCTATTTCCTGTATCTTTTTCAGTAAAATGTCTATTTCAAAGCTCAGGGTTACTGTATTATCATTGCTATTTTGAAATCAGCTAGACAAAAATAGGAATTGATGTTCTACCAACACAAGTTCTATAAAAAGATCATTCTAACTTCACAACTGATTCAGTCACATTTTAATTAAATTAGCTAATTTGACCTAGCAAAAAATGTTAGTAATTTTCTAGCTTAAATTCAATTAGTTTTAGTTCCTGGTAGAAAGCCTAGATACCCAACTTGGTTGCTAAAAAAAAAAAAAATGGTAAACAGGTATTCCTAGAGGTCAGTATGCTCAGTGCCTGTCATGCTGACTGCACACAACAGGTACGGAGTAGATGTGTGTGGATGGGATGATGGAAGAGTAGATGAGGAGTGGACAGAACCAACTGAGCAGGCAAGGAGGAAGGAAAAGCAGGAGGTGAGAAGGAAGACCCAGAGAGTCCCTAAATCCAAGCTGTACACATAATATGATACAGTGAATAAGTACGGAGACATGCAGAGGATGGCCGTTTAGGTCCATCTCGTAAAGATAGGAGAGGATTATGCTAAGTGAAATAAGTCAAACAGAGAAAGTCAATTATCATATGGTTTCACTTATTTGTGAAACATACAAGGAATAGCATGGAGGACATTAGGAGAAGGGAAAAATGAAGGGGGAGAAATTGGAGTGGGAGACGAACCATGAGAGACTATGGATTCTGGGAAGCACACTGAGGATTTTAGAGGGGAAGGAGGGTAGAGGGATGGATGAGCCTGGTGATGGGTATAAGGGAGGGCAAGGATTGCATGGAGCATTGGGTGTAGCATGCAAACAATGAATCTTGGAATGCTTCATCAAAAACTAATGGTGCGCTGTATGGTGACTACCATAACACACAAGGAGAGGAAATGGGAGTTCAGTCAGCCCTTTAGATGCTAAAGCAGGAGAGACAAGCAGTGTGTTCTAAGAGGGTCTGTACTGTGTCAGCCAGCAACATTGGGCTGCTGGGACCTCCATGCCTGCTGGGCTCAGGCTGATTCCCAAACCTGCAGAGCCACCAGTGTGGACAAGGCTGACTCCCAGAAAATCCTTCTGGGGTGGCAGCTTTAAGCCAGCACACTTACTCCCCACTTGGACTGGCTCCCTGGTAAAGTTCTGGACATTCTATAATCAAGACGCGTGGGTGTCTCTTACTGGAGAATATCTCAAACCATCCTGCACTGCCCTGCTCTGACAAGGCAGCCCAGAGCCCTCCAGGTGTGTCTTCAGGAGCAAGAATATCCACATTTGTGCAGATTAGCTCTTGGAATGAGGCAGTGGCCAGGAACACCCAATAGCCCACTACTGGAACCCAGCCTCTCCCTACAGATGCCCTGGTTCAGATTCCAGACTCTTCTGAACTGTGTCACCCACGGATGTGCGGTCTGTACTCTGTCAGTTGGCCTTTGGCTCTTGGGGCCCCCCAGGCCTGTTGGGCTCAGGCTGGACCCCAAAACTGCACAGCTTCCCGGGTAGACAGAGCCTACTCCCCTAAAATCTTCCTGAGATGGCAATTTTAAACTGAGGATGGTCAGTCCCCATTGGGACTGGCTGCCTGATGGTGTCCTGGGCTCACCAGTAATCAAGCTTCTTGTGAAGGATACTCTAGCCAGTCGGCTGGGCTGATGCTGGGAAGGCAGGACAACTTCCTCCATCTCTGCCTTCAGGGGGACTATGCACATTTGTGCAGAGGAGAGATTGCAGTTAGGCACACACTGGGTCCTGCAAGAGCTGAATCCTGTGACCTGGGCTCTGCAGACCCTTGTCTTTCTGGATCCCTGACAGCACCAATCGGCACAGCAGCACATGCCCAGCACACATACCTTCAGCAGACCATGGGTGTCAGGGCCCTCCATGCCTGGGGAGTTAGTGCCTGTCCCCAAATGATCGTAGAGTCTAGAGGATAGTGGAAGCCCAGCCCCCATAAATCATTCTGAAGCAGCTGTTGCAAACTGGTGAGTCAGTCCTCATTTGCAGCTGTTGCCTGTTTTGGATCCAGGGCTTCAGGTCTCTCTTACTGGAGGAGTCACTGGCCAGTGGTCCTTCCCTTTGTTGACTAGAAAGTCCACTATCCTCCAGATTTGCCTGCAGGGGGAATGGGCACACTCTTTATTGTGTTAAGACTTGGTGCTTGCAAATCCTGAACTTCCAGGATAGAAAAGTGTTTCATGAGTCCACACAGGCCCATATTTGTGCCTCACTCACATAGGAATCATGAGTCCTGCCTCAAAAAAATAAAAGTGATCTCTCAGTTCCTGGGATGTCCATAGGTACCTTCACCTTCTCCTAGGCCATGGGAGAGGGCCGGAGACCCCGGTTCTAATCCTGGGCTTGCCACTAAGCAGTCATATGACTCTGGCTGGACCCCAGTTTCTGAAAGCCCCTGCCCCTCATCTGTAAGAGGTGGTACTAGACTTAGGGGGTCTCTAAGCTCCATGATGATGTGGCCCCTCCCTCTCCTCACTAAGTAAATGGAACATGGCTGAACAGGGAACTTTCCTGCGTGATGTTCCCTCCTTCCTACAACAAACTGTTTCTACATGTGCATGCTTCATGTTAAGTTTTCTGTTCCTGGGAGGGCACAGAAGTCATCATTTTGCTCCAGAGTGAACTGGGGAGTGCACTGGTCCCTGAACAGAGAGTGGTGGGATCTGGCTGCCTCATGTGCAACAGCTCTGAGCAGGGCCATCACCAGCCCTGCTGGTGGGGAACATTTGCCTCTAACCTGGTGGCACCATTGGCTCCTCAGGACGGCAGCACCTCCCCTTAGCTCATCCTCCTGACAGGCTCTCCCTGTGCCCTTGGCTCTGCCACAGCCCAGTGCTCACTGCAGCTCAGGGAGCCCCCAGCAAGGCCAGATAATGGACTCTCACCTTGTAGTTTTGTCTCCTGGTGAAGTCAGTAAGGGCTCTGCTGTGCACCCTAGGCTTATGACCCTTGGCTACCAAGAGCCACATGAAAAGTGGAGTCACCAGAGCTGCTTGAAGCAGCAGGAAGAATGGGCTTTCCCCCATTTGTGCAGCTCCCAATCTGCTGCAGAGATGTGAGCCCATTCCTCCACACCTGCTAGAGGGTCAAGGGACACCAGAGACATTTCCCCATGAGGAGTGTTAAAATCAGAAAGCCTTTCCTGCAGTTAAGAGACATCATCAGCCAGGGACAGCTTGGCCTGGCACTGAGAAAAACATGCATGGTTTGTAGAGGACCTCCTGACACTGCTTCCACATGGCCAGTGGCCTGGGAACTAACACCAGCCTTTTCTTGCCTCAGCATCTATCCTCAGCTGGTCAACCCAGGTTGAAAAAGCACACTGCTTCCTACAAAGAGGGCACATGGTCCCAACATGGGAGTTCCTTGGCAGTTCTAAAGCACATGATGATGGACAGCGGTGCTCTGAGGGACAGTGGGGCTCAGCCAGCCCTACTGCCAGATCCCCCCACCTACCTTGGGCCAGCTCAGCTGGGGCTCCATCATGCTGGGTGTCAGTCTACACTGCAGCATCTGAGTGCTCTGAAGTCACATGGCTTCCCAGATACCATCTCATGCTTAGCCTACCACCTCCCATTTTGATTCCTTTATGATCTCCAAAGTGTGGTGACCTCACTCTAAATATGCTATTGCATTCTATCCTCCTAACTCTTCTCTGGGGAACTGGAACCAGTGGCCAGACCCAGACCATTGAAAGTCTTGTGAAACCAAACCAGTGATCACTTTCAAGTGGCACCTGAGAGGCTTAGCCTGTGTCTCATGGCACTGTAGAAAGTGTGCGTATATAAATGCATGACCTGTATTCATTTGTGTTGCTATAGTGATGTACTGAAGCCAGCATAACTGGTGGACACGGTCAGTGAGAGGAAGTGAAGCATCTTGGTGGTGGCTATTGAAGCAAATGTGGATAAAGAGAGGCTCTTAGATGTGGGGACCTTAGGATCAGCAGCGGGGATCATAGAAGCCGCATCCTGGGCCCCACTCCAAGCGATTTAGTTGACGTGGGGCCCTGGACTCCGCACTTTTTACAGAAACACCCCAAGTGATCCTAATGCAGGTGGGCTATGGACCACAGTTTCTTAAATATGCTTATATAACATTGAGTTAATCTTATAAATAAAGTTGTTTTAATGGAAGAAACTTTAACAGGAAAGTGTGTAGGTCATTTCATTAATGTTGATGTAGAGATCTTAATATATTCCTTAGGAAGTGTCCTCAGTTATGTTCCTTTGCCTTCCAGAGTTAAATAAAGCTACTACCCCACAATTATTTCCTAGAAATAGTTTAAAAATTAAAGCAAATAACAAGAAGAAAAAAAGCCCACCACTGTCACCACCATCACCACCACCAGCAAAAAGAATCCATCAACAAACTCATGTCTGAAGTGGAGACATACCCCTCTTTCCCAGTAGATGGAGTGGCCTCAGTGTTTGCTTTCACACTTGGTTAAGTATTTCCATGAGTGCCTTTGGCTGTCAATACAGAGAAGCTCGCTGGCAGAATCAGCAGAATGCATGAGAAGTCCTCAAACTAGTAACATTGAGAAAGTAGCAAAATGTGAGACTCTCTTGCCCTGTGGTTGTTCTAGCATCCCCGTGATTCTTCCTTCATCTTTAGGCTGCCAGGACTGGTGCATTGAGAAGATAATCAGTAATCAATGGAAGCTCAGATATTGCTCAGATATTGCTCCTAAGAAATACATAACATTTATGAAAGTAACAGCATGTGATCTCATAAATCTCAGATCTGCTCTTTATGAACCATTGAAAATAGCTCTGTGATTTAACAAAACTGTTGTCAAAAAAATGTACCTTTGAGAAAAGGATTTGCCAATATTTAATTTTTTGTAAGTTATGTTCTTTCCCTCTATGGGACAGAAACAGAGCCCATTGCTTAAAAAAAATCCATCTGTGTGACCACCAATGTCTTCCAATTTGCATAACTCACATAAGGAGCTCTGTGCAGAGGATGGGGTACACATCCTACAGAAGAGAATGAGAAGGAAAAGGATGGCAGGGACCTAATGTAACACTGAAACACGTAAAGCTAGCTCTTGACCTGACTACCTAAGACAGACAAACTGCAGAGTTTATCCAGGGTTTATTGTCTCCCACAGATCTTATCACTGTTGAAGTGAGTGAGAGAGATAGGTGTATAGGTTTCTACTGCTGCCATGACAGGTCACCATAAACACAGTGGCTTCAAAGGGCACACTTTATTATCTCACAGTTCTATGGCTAGTAGTCCAACCAGGATCTCCCTGGACTAAAATCAAGGTGTCAATGGGGAGGCTCTAGGGGACTATCTGTTTCATTGACTTTTCTAGCTTTTATAGGTTCCCTGTATTCCTTGGCCATTGGACACTTCCCTCTGTCTTCAGCACTAGAAACAGCAGGTAGAGTTCTTTCACACAGCATCATTCTGACCTCCTTTTCTCCCTCTTCCAATATGAAGGCCCCCATGTAATTCCATGGGGTCATCTGGACAATCCAGGATAATGTCCCCATCTCCAGGTCCTTATCATAAGCACATTGGCAAAGTCCCTTTTGCTCTGTGATGTAACATATTCACAATTCCAGGGATTAGAATGGGGGCCTGCTAGGGAGGGGGCATTATTTTGCCTACCACCACAGTATTAAGTCAGGAGTCAACTAGTATTGGAACTAAATACATATAACAAATTATATGTGTATTTACTTCCTGAATACATATTTTTTCCAATGTGTATGTTCTAATTTCAACATTTTAGTAAAGTAAGACACTACCTCAAGACAAAGGCTAATCAGAACTCTAGAAGTGTTTCATTCATTTTCATTAGTAAAGTAAGACACTACCTCAAGACAAAGGCTAATCAGAACTCTAGAAGTGTTTCATTCATTTTCATTAGTAAAGTAAGACACTACCTCAAGACAAAGGCTAATCAGAACTCTAGAAGTGTTTCATTGATGACCATAAAATTCCCTAAGCACTAGTCTCATTGGAGTAGTTGTTTTGCTTTGTTTTCCAGACAGGGCTTTTTTCTCTCCAAGGGCTGACGTTGCAGAAATTTCACCCAAGGCGCAGTGGTAGAGGAAAGGAATGAATGGCCATGGCACAGTTGGTGCACCTAGGACCCACTCACCTTCTGCTATGAACCCTCAGCTGGGTCTATATAGGGCAGGTGGGATGGATAGACTGTTGGATAGAAGATCTAACAATAGTAAATATCTATGCCCCCAAAATGGGAGCAGCCAACTACATAAGCCAACTGTTAATCAAAATAAAGAGACATATTGATAAAAATACATTAATCGTCACATGCCACTCTCAGCAACAGACATATCATCTAAGCAGAAAATCAACAAAGAAAAGCTTTGAATGACACATTGGGCCAGATGGACCTCATAGATATATACAGAACATTCAACCCTAAAACAACAGCATACTCATTCTTCTCGAGCGCATGTGGAACTTTCTCCAGAATAGACCACACACTGGGTGACAAATCAGGGCTTAACTGATACCAAAAGACTGAGATTATTCCGTGCATATTCTCAGACCATGATGCTTTGAAACTGGAACTCAACCACAAGAAAAAGTTTAGAAGGATTTCAAACACTTGGAAGCTAAAGACTATCCTGCTCAAGAATGTTTGGGTCAACCAGGAAATCAAAGAAGAACTTAAACAATTCATGGAAACCAATGAGAATGGAGACACATCGGTCCAAAATCTATGGGATATAGCAAAGGCGGTCCTAAGGGGGAAATACATAGCCATCCAAGCCTCCCTCAAAAAAATTGAAAAATTCAGAATACACCAGCTCTCTTTACACCTTAACGAACTGGAAAATCAACGACAAATTAAGCCAACCCCTCGCACAGAGAAGGGAAATAATCAAGATTAGAGCAGAGATCAATGAGTTAGAAACTAGCAGTATAGTAGAACACATCAATGAAACTAGAAGCTGGTTCTTTGAAAGAATTGATAAGATCAATAAACCACTGGACAAACCAATCCAAAAGAAAAGAGAGAGGGCCCAAATTAATAAAATTATGTATGAAAGGGGAGAGATCATGACTAACACCAAGGAAATAGAAACAAACATCAGAAATCATTATCAACAGCTGTATGCCAAAGAGTTATGCAACCTAGAAGAAATGGATGCATTGCTGGAAACCTATTAACTTTCAAGTCTGAGACAGGAAGAAATTGACAACCTGAATAGACCAATATCTAGCAATGAGATTGAAGCAGTGATCAAAAGCCTCCCAAAAAACAAAAGTCCAGAATCTGATGGATTCCCTGGGGAATTTCAAAGAAGAAATAATACCTATTCTCCTGAAGCTGTTTCAAAAAATAGAAACAGAAGGAAAACTTCCAGACTCATTCTGTGAGGCCAGCATCACCTTGACCCCCAAACCAGGCAAAGACTCTATCAAAAAGGAGAATTTCAGACCCATATCCTTGATGAATATGGATGCCAAGATTCTCAACAGGATCCTAGCTAGTAGGATCCAACAGCACATTAAAAAGATGACCCAACAGGACGAGGTGGAATTTATCCCTAGGGTACAAGGGTGGTTCAACATTCACAAATCAATCAGTTTGATAGAACAAACCAACAAGAGAAGAGATGAATCCCATGGTCCTCTCAACTGATGCAGAAAAAGAATTTGACAAAACACAGCATCCTTCCTGATTAAAACTCTTCAGAGTATGGTGATAGAGGGAAAATTCCTTAACTTCATAAAATCTGTCTATGAAAACCCCACAGCGAATATCATTCTCAATGGGGAAAAACTGACGGCCTTCCCATTGAGATCAGGAACACGACAAGGCTGTCCACTCTCGTCACTATTGTTCCATATGGTACTAGAAGTCCTAGCAACAGCAATCAGACAACAAAAAGAAATAAAAGTTATTCAAATTGGCAAAGAAGAAGTCAAACTCTCTCTCTTTGCAGATGACATGATAACTTTACATGGAAACCCCAAAAGACTCCACCCCCAAACTACTAGAACTCATACAGCAATTCAGTAATGTAGCAGGATACACAATCAGTGCACAGAAATCAGTTGCTTTCTTATATACGAACAATGAAAATATAGAAATGGAAATTAGAGAATTGATTCCATTTACAACAGCACCAAGAACCATAACATACCTTGGAATAAGCCTAAACAAAGAGGTAAAGGATCTGTACTTGAGGAACTGTCGAATAGTCATGAAGGACATTGAAGAAGACACAAAAAGATGGAAAAACATTCCATGCTCATGGAATGCAAAAATAAACATTGTTAAAATGTCTATACTTCCCAGAGCAATCTGTACTTTAAATGCCATCCCAATCGAAATTCCAACGCCATTTTTCAAAGTGCTGGAACAAACAATCCGAAAGTTTGTATGGAACCAGAAAAGACCCCGGATTGCTAAGGAAATGTTGCTAAAGAAAAACAAAGCTCGGGGCATCACGTCATGGGATTTCAAGCTTTACTACAAAGCTGTCATCACCAAGACAGCATGGTACTGGCACAAAAACAGACACGTAGACTAGTGGAACAGAGTAGAGAGCCCAGATATGGATCCGCATCTCTATGGCCAACTAATTCTCGACAAAGCAGGAAGAAATATCCAGTGGAAAAAAGACAGTCTCTTTAATAAATGGTGCTGAGAAAATTGGACAGCTATGTATAGAAGAATGAAACTCGACCATTCTCTTACACCATACACAAAGATAAACTTGAAATGGTTAAGAGACCTCAACGTGAATCAGGAATCTATCAAAACTGTAGAGGAGATCATAGGCAATAACCTCTTTGACACCAGCCACAACAACCTCTTTCAAGACATGTCTCCAAAGGCAAAGGAAACAGAAGTGAAAATGAACTTTTGGGTCTTAAAAGCTTCTGCAGAGCAAAGGAAACAGTCAACAAAACAAAGAGGCAACTCATGGAGTGGGAGAAGATATTCGCAAGTGACACTCCAGACCAAGGGCCGATATCCAGGATCTATAAAGAACTCCTCAAACTCAACACCTAGAAAAGAGAGAGAATCATGTAAAAAATGGGCAGAAGACATGAGCAGACACTTCTCATGTGTGTGGCTATGTATGTGGCTAACAGACACATGAAAAAAACTTCATCTCTAGCCATCAGGGAGATTCAAATCAAAACCACATTCCGATGCCACATTACACCGGTTAAAATGGCCAAAATTAACAAGATAGGAAACAACAAGTGTTGGAGAGGATGTGGAGAAAGGGGAACCCTCTGACACTGTTGCTGGGAATGCAAGTTGGTGCAGCCAGGTTGGTAAACAGTGTGGAGATTCCTCAAGAAATTAAAAATAGAGCTTCCCTATGACCCTTCAATTGCACTACTGGGTATTTACACCAAAGATACAGACGTAATGAAAAGAAGGGCCATATATACCTCAATGTTCATAGCAGCCATGGCCACAATCACAAAACTGTGGAAAGAGAAAAGATGCCCTTCAATAGACGAATGGTTTAAGGAGATATGGTCCATATATACAATGGAGTATTATGCCTCCATCAGAAAGGATGAATACCCATCCTTTGTATCAACATGGACGGGACTGGGGGAGATTATGCCGAGTGAAATAAGTCAAGCAGGAAAGTCAATTATCATATGGTTCCACTGACTTGTGGAGCATAAGGGATAATACGGAGGACATTAGGAGAAGGAAAGAAAAAGTGAGTTGGGATAAATCAGAGGGGGAGATGAAGCATGAGAGACTGTGGACTCTGAGAATTAAACTGAGGGTTTTGGAGGGGAGGGGGGTGGGGAGGTGGGTGAGTCTGGTGGTGGGTGTTAAGGAGGGCACGTATTGCATGGAGCACTGGGTGTGGTGCATAAACAACGAATCCTCTTGGAAGACTGAAAAAAAAAAAAAGACATTTTCTCCAAATTTACAACTTGCAAATTTTACTATCACATGCCTGAAGGTCTTTCTACTCTCATTGATCTGGGGGGTATCCTCTCTGCCTCTAGGACATGAACACTTGTTCCATTCCCCAAATAGGGAAATTCTCAGCTAGGATTTGCTCAACCATATCTTCTAGTCCTCTGTCCACCTGCTCAGGGATCCCACCAATTCTGACATTGGAACATTTCATGGCATTATTTATTTCCCTAAATCTGTCTTCATGGCTTCTAAGGTGTTTTTTCCAGGCCTCCTGATCCCTCTTTCCTAACACTTTGTCTCCTAGGTCACTAATTCGATCTTCTGCCTCATTTACCCTAGCTGTTAGAGTATTTAGATTAGCTTGGATCCCACTGATAGCATTTTTAAGTTCTGTCAGATTAGCTCTCACTTCTGCCCTTAGAGATTCTATGTTGCCACTAATGGTTTTCTCCAGCCTAGCCATTGTCTGGATAACTGTTACCCTGAATTCTATTTCCACCATCTTGCTTATGTCCATATGCAATAGTTCTGTGGCAGAGGTCACAGTCTCTGAATTTTTCCTCTGTTGGGACTTCCTCCTCCTAGTCGTTTTGGTGAGAGGTGGTTGAAGGGATGCATAGCTGAAAATATCAACCATGATCCACGCAAGGTACACCCTGGAAAGTTTCAGAATAATCAGAAGTCACCACCAAAAAAGAAAGAAAAAAAAAAAGAAAGAAAGAAAGAAAAGAGAGGAAAGAGAAAAAAAGAAACCCAGACAAATGAGCCCCAAGAATAAGATTTATAACATACAAAAACAAAAAGGAACAAAAGACTGACAAAAGAAAAAGAAGAAAAGAAAAGAAAAGAAAAACCCTGCAAAATGAACTCCAAGAATAAGATTTATGAAGTACAAAAACAAACACACTGAAACATCAACAAAAGTAGAAGACAGAAGGTGGTTACAAGCCATTGATGTGGGGGTGGAAGGGTGTTTCAGTTCTTCCTGGGTATATCTTGTTATCTTTGTTAGAGGTCTCAACTTTCCAGAGATATAGGGAAATTAAAACTGGTAGATAGCTAGATAGCTAGATAGATAGTATTGAATAGGGAAAAAGGATTACCTTGAAGCTTGTATGTATTTAAAAAAAAGGAAACAAAAGTATATGTATGAAAAAAGTTCAGTTAAAAAGCTACTATGGAATACGGTGTATTAGACATCTAGTTGAAATGGTAAATAGGTAAAAAAAAAAATAAAACAACAAGAATCATGATAACGAATTAAAAAAAAAAGTTGCATCTATGAAAATCTATGAAATACACAGGCTGTGAGGCAATACTGGGAGCTTACTATATTGTTGCCCATGATGTTGGGGTTTTACAGTTTTAAGAGGACCCTGTATTTGTTGTTGTTCTCTTGTTCTTTCATCTTGTCTTCTGGGGGAGGGGTCTGCTGCATTGTTTTTCAGTCAATTCAACTTGGGCTGAGTTGCCCTGCCATTGATCAAGGGGGCTGGGGTCTGTGGAAACCGGTTTCTCAGGCTTTTGTTCTCTGGAGGTTTTTTTTCTTTGGTGGCTTTTTGCACCTATTCAGAGGTGTCTGCACCAAGACCTCTGCCTCAGAGAGAAGACTCAGTCTGCTCCCATCTGAATTGTCCAGAACACACAGACTCCCCCTCTGCAAATTCTGTTGAACACCACAACCTCCCACGGGCTGTGCGCACCCCCAGCCACCGTATCAGTGGTTGTCTGAGGCCTCTGCTTGTCTCTGTTACCCCTGTGCCACCAAAACTGTGAGTGATACTGGTCTGGGCAAGCCTGGGCCTGGCAGCTGTGGTTCCTGGGACTGCTGATTGGAACTCACCCTGGATGCGCTCAGCCCCAGTGGCAGTGGAGGCAGCAGAGGTGGCCACAGAGCCAGGTACTGCCAACTCAAGCCCGTGCTGTGGCCTCCCTGGACCGTACGCTTAGGTCTGCACCCGTGGCTGTCTTTTACGAGCAATTGTCCCTTAAGTCCCTTTGTTCTGTTTGAATGCTTTTATCAGTCCCTTCCCGTCTCACAGCCACTGCTCTCTAAGCTATTGCTGGCCCCCAACCACAGGACACTTTTGTATTGGGGTATTACTTTCCAATGGCTCACTTCTGGTGGCTCCCTCCCCCTTCTGTTTATCCTGATACCAGTCCTTGTGTTCCCAACTCCTCTGTACCTCTCCACTGATGATCCTCTGTCCCTGTAGAGATCCAGAAGTGTATAATCTTACATCTCAGGCTGATGTCATGGGTGCTCAGAGTGTTCTGGTAATACCTAGCTCACTTCAGGACACCTGTTGAATTAGGTCTCCTACTCCTCCTCCATCTTGCCCCTCCTCCCAGTTTTAGTTTTGATTGACTTCAAGCCGAGAGAATGAAAAAGATTGGAAACCTTAGTTTGGAGAGCCATAGCCAGATATTTCAGGAAGCATTCAGTATCTAGTCTGGTTTGTAATAAATGGTATTAAAATCCAATATCTACAAAAATGTGTTACCAAAACATACTTTTCTCTATAATCACTCTCATTTTACCAAAGATAGCCAAGTCAAGATTAATTTGTTTGTAAAGCAAGTCCAGTTTTAACAAACTTGGTCTATTTATTTATATAATAAGATCAACAAGAATAGTGATTGACCATATAGATCTTTTTAAAATTTGCATTGTTGGAGCTTTTTATAAGGAATCTTTAGATTGAACAATTTTTGAAAGTTTTTTAAAAAGATTTTATTTATTTATTTGTCAGAGAGAGAGAGAGCGCGCGCACAGCACGGGGAGCAGCAGGCAGAGAAGGCAGAGGGAGAAGCGAAGCAGGCTTCCCGCTGAGCAAGGAGCCCGATATAGGACTCCATCCCAGAACCCTGGGATCATGACCTGAGGCAAATACAGCCGCTTAACTGACTGAGCCACCCAGGCAACCCTAGATTGAACAATTTTAATAGCCTCTTGAGGCCAGAAACCATGCTATATACTTGTCCTCAGACATGCCTGCAATACCTGTAGATTTGGGCAAATTCCACTTCTCGAGGTCCACCAAATATCCTGAGGTTCCTGTACCTGCCAGGAAGGAACACTCTTTACTCACCTAGTGAGGCTGCTGGGAACTCTGTGAGTGGGGTGCCAGATTGCATTTCCATTGCATTTTATTGGCTCCATAAAGTCAACCTTAGTTCTTACAGCTGTCTGATCATATCTGAATCTATGCATGTCTCTCTCAAATAGGACATTCCAGTCAAAGCCTTGGTAAAATAACCAGTGTTTCCAATGGCGACCTGGTACAAGGAGAACAGATTCTTACGGAACTTATGGCAAAAATTATAATTTGCATTGGAAGAAAGGATACTCAATAGAGTTTCTGAATTTCAGAGGGTTCAGGTAGGGAGAAAAGTAAAAGTGCTTCAAGTTGTTCCCAAAAGAACAAAAGAACATTTCATCGTATTTCTGTATATCATGGGTCTCTTATGAGGAAGTTTCCTTAATCTGGAAGAGCTAACATTAGAGAACCAGCAATGTTTCAAATAAGACTCATAAAAAAATATGGCCATTTTTCTCAATTTATTTAGTCCCATATTACTAATTCTTAATCTCTTTGAACGCAGCTTCTTTCCCCATTAGCTCTGAAAATTTTCATTTGCTTTAGTTTTATGATCTTAAAGATATCAGATACCTGTATTTGCCAAAAGTTCATTTCATGGGTCTTCTTGACAAAACACACTTTCTGAGAGCATCAGGATAATAACTATAACTGACAAAAGACTCAAAAACGGACATGGTTAAAGATCTGATGAGAGTTGGTGATAACAGGAGAGTTTAGTATAATGCAGTTGACCAGGAAACCCAGTTCTTTCTGTTACACAACATTTTCATAATCAGAACATCCAGTGACGACTTTATGCCAGGACATAAGAAAACTTTCGAGATTTCATATAGTTTCTAAAACAGTCATAGCATTTACCCCTACAATATAAGCTAAGGCTTATCATCAGTTGTTTGACAATGCTTCCCATGTAATTTAAGATAGCAAATAAGCCTAATTAGTAAAATAAAAGACTTCATTTACAATTCTTGTGGGAAGTTTGTTAAAGTTTTAAAAGCACATGCCTAAATAGGATTAGGCATCATTATAAAACTTAAACCTGAATTATTTATCTCCCCAAGGTGATAATAAGTGATTCCAAAGACAATTAGGTAGGGTTACATAGTTGTTCTCAAAATTTAGCTCTTTTAGTATTGAGAAGTTTTAACTCTCTTAGGTAACCCAAGACCCCATAAAGACAAAACAAAATTTGGTTTTCTGGGCAAGGAAAATAAAACAACTTTGTTTACAATTTCTTATCAAGTGCAAACTGACAATCCAAGAAAACGGTGACTTTTTCTCACAGAGTAAAGCAGAATTTTAATCATGAGCCAGTGTAGCTTTAAAATCTATTTATTTCAACATTTGTCCTGACCACACATAAAATTCTTTCCAACGATTTCCTTTCACAATCCTTCTGTAGCTTTTTTTGTTTTGTCTCATTCAGATTTGGCCGAAGCCTTTCTCTCTAGACTACCAGTCTTATTTTAGGACAAAATTACCTCCCCCACCCCAACAAAATGAATTCCCGTGCCTTATATCTTTCTCATCAAAAACACATTCTTCCCCCTGCAAAGTTGCTTTCATTATCTCCATCAGTCTTAATTACAATGAGCAGAATTTTAACACTTAGAAACCTTAGTGTCTAATGAAAACTAAGTAGTAACCAGGTGCGAACTGTGTGTTACACTGGACTTCTTTAGATCTGAAATTTATGGATACACTTGCTATTTTGTAAAAATATGTTTTTCTGTATACAATCTTTGATAAAGCATCAAGAATGTTTACTGATAGACCCAAGTATCCTCGGTGTTGGGTCCCCAATGTTGGGTCCCCCAATAACGGGTCCGTGATTAAAGGAGCGAGACTGATACAAAGCGAAGGTCAAGCAAGCTTTATTTTGCGCCAAGCATCAAGAATCAAACCGAACGTTCAGGGCCGCACCTCTTACAGAGAGGGCGACCTCTCTCTGCTTCACAGACTAGCTTTTAAGGGCAAAGGCCTGTGGTTGGGCCTGGCCACACACAGGTGGCCAATGAAATTGTAACACACAGAGAAAGCTGCACAGTCATGTTAGGTCACACATAAGTGACCAATTGAATTAGAATTTGCCCAAGTAGATACTTGAACCAGCCTATCACCTTAGTCAGAATTGGTGACCAAAAGGAGCCCAAGGGGCGGGGCCCATACTCCTTGGTAACTAGGGAGACAGTATGGATCCCCCCACTGATTGGATGTCTCCACCTGGCCTGACCCCCAGGCTTTGTTACCTGGGGCTGGTTTCCGGGACTTGTTTTTAAGTAAGTCCCCTAGGGGAAGGGGAGCAGGGACAGTTTAAGGGTTAAACAACAATTTTATTGTTTAACGGATGGAAGCGCTCTGGCTAAGTAGGTCCTTACACTCAGCTTCTCTGCAATAGCGATGAAGTGCTAGAATATAGGTAAGATTCAGTGGGGTGAGGTCCGGAGCCCATGACCAAGAAAGAATTCTTGAGACATCTTTGGTGCAAAATGGTGGTTTATTAAATAAAGCACGGGGACTCAACCCATGGGCAGTAAGAGCTGCTGCCCCAGGGTTGTGAGGAGTGGCAGGTTATGTACCATGAGGGTGGGGAAGGAAAAGGGAGGTTTCAATAGAACTTTCATAAGCTTGAGGCCTTGCCATTGTCAAGGTCATTTTCCCCTCTAACAAGGTATTAACATTAAGATAGTTGGGAGATTCCTAAAGAATGTCATTATATGTCCCACCCAGGAGTGGGGGCGGGAGAAGGTTGCTGGGTGTCAGCTTTTGCTTTGTCCTCAGCCAGCCTTCTGTTCCCTCATCAATAGGAAGCCAAAAGCAAGTAAACCTTATGTTTAGTAATTAATGAATCTGTATTTTGTCTTATTTGGAAAAGACTTAGATATCCAATGAATTCAATCTGAGTTGTCATTCAAGTAAAACTGTAAGCTTTCAGGTTACCAAAGGCTGTGAAAGCTATTTTAGCAATTACCTGTAAAAACTTGGAGACAGACAAATTTAACCATCATTTTGATGAGGGAGCAGGAAGCTGGCTGAGGACAAAGCAAAAGCTGGCACCTTGCACCCCCTCTCCACCCACTCCCCTCGGTAATACGGTAATACCGTAATACGGTAATATGTGTAGCATTCCTCAGGCACCCCTGACTGCCATAAATGAGAAACAAATAGTTAACTTGCAGAGATCACAATCCTGCAAGACAGGAATCTCCCAAGTATCTTGATGTTAATGGCTTGCTAAAAGACAACATTAATCAAGCTGGGAGACCTCTGGTATCCCGGCACCTTGTACGCCTCTTTAGCATATGAAAGCTCCATTGAAACCTCCCTTTCCCTCACCTTCCCCCAACCACAGGGTACATAACCTGCCATCCCTCACAACTGGGGGCAGCAGCTCTTCCTGCCCATGGGTCCTGTCCCTGTGCTTTAATAAACCACCATTTTGCACCAAAGATGTCTCAAGAATTCTTTCTTGGTCATCGGTTCCGGACCTCAGCCCACCGAACCTCACCTAGGTTCTAGAACTTCATCAATTTGAAACCATCATTTGTTGAAAAATTGCTGAGAGATAACATGAGCCTATTTGATCTTCAGCAAGCCTTTGTAGAATAAAAGTGTTATATTTAATGTTGGGAACTAATTGAGATAGACATGCCTATCTTTTTTTTTTTTTTTTTTTTTTTTTTTTTTTTAAAGATTTTATTTATTTATTTTACAGACAGAGATCACAAGGAGGCAGAGAGGCAGGCAGAGAGAGAGAGGAAGGGAAGCAGGCTCCCTGCCAAGCAGAGAGCCCGATGTGGGGTCGATCCCAGGACCCTGAGATCATGACCTGAGCCGAAGGCAGAGGCTTTAACCCACTGAGCCACCCAGGCGCCCCAAGACATGCCTATCTTAATTAAACCAACAATCTCAAATTAACTTTAATACAGAATATGTTGCACCTATGTCCACTTAAAAGTCAATCAATTTGTTCCCCATTGTCATTTCTTTTCACCTTGGGGCACCTATAGGGAAATCTGAAGTGAGTGGTCTAGGTCCAAGAGGGTGCCCTTTGTTCCCTGATAGTGAGGGCAGGAGAAGCAGCAGCCGATGGGTGGTGGAGGCACCCAGGATGGTATAGGAGCTGGTTGTACAAGCCCACACCCACGGTGGTGCAGATACAGGAGGAGGGAGTGGGGGAGGCAGGAGAGGGGAGGGACTGCCAGCAAGGCTGGAGGTGAATAAAAGCTCAGACAGAAGGGAACTTCCTTTCTGCCTCTGCTGCTGCCATTGTATCCTTGGAATATCTTGTGGTGAAGGGGGAGAGGGGGAAAGAAGCAAGTTCTGAAGTTTACCCTTGAGTGCACCCACCCGGTAGAAGATAGAATCCTGGATGCTGCCAATTGTAAGCATTTTCTTGAAGAGACAATCAGTGGGTAGATGGAGAGGAGAAGGGAGTTGAGGGAAACTGGAAGGGGAGGTGAACCATGAGAGACTATGTACTCTGAAAAACAACCTGAAGGTTTTGAAGGGGCGGGGGGTGGGAGGTTGGGGGAACCAGGTGGTGGGTATAAGGGAGGGCAGAGATTGCATGGAGCACTGGGTGTGGTGAAAAAACAATGAATACTGTTACACTGAAAATAAATAAAAAATTTTAAAAAGAGAGAGAGAGAGAGACACTCAATGAATTTAAAAGCTGGGAGTCTTGGTGGTAGGATTGTAACCATTGAAAGGAGGAAGAGCAAGATCACTGTAGCTTCTGAGGTGCCTTTTTCCAAAAAGGTATTTGAAATATCTCACCAAAAAGTATTTGAAGAATAATCATCTATGTGATTGTGTGCACATAGTTGCTAACAGCAAAGAGAGTCACTAATTGTGTTACTTTACAGATTAACCAGGGTGAGGAAGTGGAGGAAGAGAAGGATTAAAACTCATTTATTTGGAATATTTTGTAAGAGTTCTTGTGTGAAACTTGGGAACCAAAATGGTGGTTTTCCATTTCCATTTCTATTTTGGGTCCTTGTGTCTTTAACAAACACACCAAACACACAGAATCCAGTGTATTGTTTTGTTCTGTTTTACTTCTATGCTTCTTACTTATTTTGTTTTGTTTCTGTTTTCCTCTGTTTTCTTTTGTTTTTGTTTTTGCCGTGTTGTTGTTGCTTAAAATAAAAATATTTTAATATTTATTTATTTTTTAAATCTTTTTTTATTTATTTTCAGTGTAACAGTATTCATTGTTTTTGCACCATGCCTAGTGCTCCATGCAATACATGCCCTCCTTAACACCTGATTCCCCCAACCTCCCATCTTCCGCCCCTTCAAAACCCTCAGGTTGTTTTTCAGAGTCCATAGTCTCTCATGGTTCACTTCCCCTTCCAATTTCCCTCAACTCCCTTCTCCTCTCCATCTCCCCCTGTCCTCCATGTTATTTGTTATGCTCTGCAAATAAGTGAAACCATATGATAATTGACTCTCTCTGCTTGAGGTATTTACTCAGCATAATCTCCTCCAGTCCCATTCATGTTGATACAAAAGTTGGATATTCATCCTTTCTGATGGAGGCATAATACTCCATAGTGGATATGGACCACATCTTCCTTATCCATTCATCCATTGAAGGGCATCTTGGTTCTTTCCACAGTTTGGCGACCGTGGCCATTGTTGCTATAAACATTGGGGTACAGATGGCCCTCTTTTCACTATATCTGTATCTTTGGGGTAAATACCCAGTAGTGCAATTGCAGGGTCATAGGGAAGCTCTATTTTTAATTTCTTGAGGAATCTCCACACTGTTTTCCAAAGTGGCTGCACCAACTTGCATTCCCACCAACAGTGTCAGAAGGTTCCCCTTTCTCCACATCCTCTCCAACACACGTTGTTTCCTGTCTTGCTAATTTTGGCCATTCTAACTGGTGTAAGGTGGTATCTCAATGTGGTTTTAATTTGAATCTCCCTGATGGCTAGTGATGATGAACATTTTTTCATGTGTCTGATAGCCATTTGCATGTCGTCATTGGACAAGTGTCTGTTCATATCTTCTGTCCATTTTTTGATATGATTTTCTGTTTTGTGTGTGTTGAGTTTGAGGAATTCTTTATAGATCTTGGATATCAAACTTTTGTCTGTACTGTCATTTGCAAATACCTTCTCCCATTCCGTGGGTTGTCTCTTTGTTTTGTTGACTGTTTCCTTTGCTGTGCAGAAGCTTTTGATCTTGATGAAGTCCCAAAAGTTCATTTTTGCTTTTGTTTCCTTTGCCTTTGGAGACATATCTTGAAAGAAGTTGCTGTGGCTAATGTCGAAGAGGTTACTGCGTATGTTCTCCTCTAGGATTCTGATGGATTCCTGTCTCATGTTGAGGTCTTTTATCCATTCCGATTTTATCTTTGTGTATGGTGTAAGAGAATGGTCGAGTTTCATTCTTCTGCATATAGCTGTCCAGTTTTCCCAGCACCATTTATTGAAGAGACTGTCTTTTTTCCACTGTATATTTTTTCCTGTTTTGTCGAAGATTACTTGACCATAGAGTTGAGGGTCCATATCTGGGCTCTCTCCTCTGTTCCACTGGTCGGTCCAAAACCTATGGGATACAGCAAAGGCAGTCCTCAGGGGGAAATATACATAGCCATCCAAGCCTCCCTCAAAAAAACTGAAAAATCCAGAATACACCAGCTGTCTCTACACCTTAAAGAACTAGAAAATCAACAACAAATCAAACCAACTCCACACATAAGAAGGAAAATAATCAAGATTAGAGCAGAGATCAATGAGGTAGAAACCAGAGATACAGTAGAACGTATCAACGAAACTAGAAGCTGGTTTTTTGAAAGAATCAATAAGATCAATAAACCATTGGCCACACTAAGCCAAGAGAAAGGAGAGAAAGCTCAAATTAATAAAATTATGAATGAAAAGGGAGAAATCACAACTAACACCATGAAAGTAGAAACAATCATCAGAAGTTATTATCAGCAGTTATATGCCAATAAGCTAAGCAACCTAGATGAAATGGATGCATTTCTAGAAAACTATAAACTCCCAAAATTGAACCAGGAAGAAATTGACAATCTGAATAGACTGATATCTAGTAACGAGATTGAAGCAGTGATCAAAAACCTCCCAAAAAACAAGAGCCCAGGACCTGATGGATTGCTTGGGGAATTCTACCTAACTTTCAAAGAAGAAATAACACCCATTTTCCTGAAGCTGTTTCAAAAAACTGAAGCAGAAGGAAAACTTCCGGACTCTTTTTATGAAGCCAGCATTACCCTGATCCCCAAACCAGGCAAAGACCCTACCAAAAAGGATAATTTCAGACCAATATCCCTGATGAACATTTTTTTAAATTTCTATTCAGTGTTCCAGAATCATTGCTTATGCACCACACCTAGTGCTCCATGCAATATGTGTCCTCCACAATACCCACCACCAGGCTCACTCAACCTCCCAACCCCCTCCCCTCCAAAACCCTCAGTTAGTTCCTCAGAATCTACAGTCTTTCATGGCTCATCTCCCCCTTCAATTTCCCCCAATTCCCTTCTCCTCTCCATTTCCCCATGTCCTCCATGTGATTCCTTACACTCCACAAATAAGTGAAACCATATGCTAATTGACTCTCTCTGCTTGATTTATTGCTACTTTTGTCTTTTCTCTGCCTTTCTTCTATTCTTTTCTGGACATAATGACAAGACAGAGAAATTCACCCCAAAAGATCAGGAGACAGTAATCACTGCCAGGGACTTAATCAATATGAATATAAGTAAGATCTCAAACTAGAATCAACAGAACAATTATAAAGATACTAGAATAGAAAGTAGAGAATCTCACACTGGGGAAAAATAACAACAAAAATGTAATCAGGCTGAAATTTAAAAAGCTATTACTGAGATGCAGTCTCAAAAGAGATATATAAACTACCAAAACTGAAACAGGAAGATAAAGAAAACATAAATAGACCCATAACCAGCAAGGAAATTGAAGCAGTAATCAAAAATCTCCCAATAAACATGAGTCCATCCAAGATGCATCCAAAATTCTACCAAACATTTAAAAAAGAATTAATACTTATTCTTCTGTTAAAATGAGGGGGTGGAAAACAACTTACCATGCTAATGGACATCAAAAGAAAGCTGGGGTGGCAATCCTTATATCAGATCAATTTGATTTTAAGCCAAAGACTATAATAAGAGTTGAGGAAGGACACTGTGTCATACTCAAAGCGTCTGTCCAACAAGATCTAACAATTTTAAATATCTATGCCCTTAACATGGGAGCAGTCAACTATATAAACCAATTAATAACAAAATCAAAGAAACACATTGACAATAATATAGTAATAGTAGGGCACTTTAACACTCCCTTCACTGAAATGGATAGGTCATCCAAGCAAAAGATCAACAAGGAAATAAAGGCCTTAAATGACACATTGGACCAGATGGACATCACATATATAGTCAGAACATTCCATCCCAAAGCAACAGAATACACATTCTTTAGTGCACATGGAATATTCTCCAGAATAGATCACATCCTGGGTCATAAATCACGTCTCAACCAGTATCAAAAGATTGGGTTCATTCCCTGGATATTTTCAGACCACAATGTTCTGAAGCTAGAACTCAATCACAAGAGGAAATGTGGAAAGAACCCAAATACATGGAGACTAAAGAGCATCCTACTAACGAATGAGTGGGTCAACCAGGAAATTAAAGATGAATTGAAAAAATTCATGGAAACAAATGGTAATGAAAACACAACAGTTCAAAATCTGTGGGACACAGCAAAGGCAGTCTTGAGAGGAAAATATACAGCAATACAAGCCTTTCTCAAGAAACAAGAAAAATCTCAAATATGCAATCTAACACTACACATAAAGGACCTAGAGAAAGAACAACAAAGAAAGCCTAAACCCAGTAGGAGAAGAGAAATAATAAAGATCAGAGCAGAAATCAATGAAACAGAAACCAAAAAAAAAAAAAAACAACATAAAAAATCAACGAAACCAGGAGCAAGTTCTTTGAAAGAATTAATAAGATTGATAAACACCTGGCCAGATTTATCCAAAAGAAAAGAGAAAGGATCCAAATAAATAAAATCATGAATGAAACAGGAGAGATCACAACCAATATCAAAGAAATACAAACAATTATAAGAACATATTATGAGCAACTCCACGCCAACAAATATGACAATCTGGAAGAAATGGATGCATTGCTAGAGACATATAAACTACCACAACTGAACCAGGAAGAAATAGAAAACCTGAACAGACCCATAACCAGTAAGGAGATTGAAACAGTCATCAAAAATCTCCCAACAAACAAGAGCCAAGGGCCAGACGGCTTCCCAGGGTAATTCTACCAAACATTTAAAGAAGAATTAATTCCTATTCTCCTGAAACTGTTTCAAAAAATAGAAAATGGAAGGAAAACTTCCAAACTAATTTTATGAAGCCAGCATTGCCTTGATCCCCAAACCAGACAAGGATCCCATCAAAAAAGATAATTATAGACCAATATCCTTGATGAACACAGATGTGAACATTCTCACCAAAATACAAGCCAATAGGATCCAACAGTACATTAAAAGGATTATTCACCACAACAAAGTGGGATTTATTCCAGGGTTGCAAGTTTGGTTCAACATCCGCCAATCAATCAATGTGATACAATACATTAATAAAAGAAAGAACAAGAACCATATGATACTCTCAATAGATGCTGAAAAAGCACTTGACAAAGTACAGCATCCCTTCCTGATCAAACCTCTTCAAGGTGTAGGGATAGAGGGCACATACCTCAATATCATCCATGCCATCTATGAAAAATCCACCACAAATATCATTCTCACTTGAGAAAAACTGAGAGCTCTTCCACTAAGGTCAGGAACATGGCAGGGAAGTCCATTATCACCACTGCTATTCATCATAGTACTAGAAGTCCTAGCCTCAGCAATCAGACAACAAAAAGAAATTAAAGGCATCCAAATCAGCAAGGAAGAAGTCAAATTCTCACTCTTTGCAGATGATATGATACTTTATGTGGAAAACCCAAAAGACTGCATCAAGACAGTATGGTACTGCCACAGAAACAGACACATAGATCAATGGAACAGAATACAGAGCCCAGAAATAGACCCCTCAACTCTATGGTCAACTAATCTTCAACAAAGCAGGAAAGAATGTCCAATGGAAAAAGGACAGCCTCTTCAACAAATGGTGTTAGGAAAATTGGACAGCCACATGCAGAAAAATGAAATTGGGCCATTTCCTCACAGCACAGATGAAAATAGAATCAAAATGGATGAAGGACCTCAATGTGATAAAGGAATCAATCAAAATCCTTGAGGAGAACACAGGCAGCAACCTCTTTAACCTTAGCTGCAGCAACTGCTTCCTAGGAACATCACCAAAGACAAGGGAAGCAAGGGCAAAAATGCACTATTGGGACTTCATCAAGATCAAAAGCTTTTGCACAGCAAAGGAAACAATTAACAAAACCAAAAGACAACTGACAGAATGGGAGAAGGTATTTGCAACGACATATCAGATAAAGGGTTAGTATCCAAAATATATAAAGAAATTATCAAGTTCAACACCCAAGGAGCAAATAATCCAATCAAGAAATGGGCAGAAGAGGGGAGGAGTCAAGATGGCGGAGAAGTAGCAGGCTGAGACGACATCGGGTAGCAGGAGATCAGCTAGATAGCTTATCTAACCATTGTGAACACCTACAAATCCAATGGGAAATCGAAGAGAAGAAGAGCAACAATTCCAAAAACAGAAAATCGATCACTTTCTGAAAGGTAGGACCTGCGGAGAAGTG
The DNA here is from genome assembly GCF_963455335.1 of Martes martes. NCBI lineage: Eukaryota > Metazoa > Chordata > Mammalia > Carnivora > Mustelidae > Martes > Martes martes. The sequence continues at coordinate 119,785,749 of NC_137893.1, read as the reverse complement.
AATCCAAAGCGACGGGAAGATAGACCCCGGGGGGAGGGGCCGGCACCCGGCAAGTGGCGGAGCGACAGAGCACAAAATCGGGACTTTTAAAAGTCGGCTCCACTGGGAGACATCGCTCCAGAGGCTAAACCGGGGGGAAACCCAGGCGGGGTCAGCATAACCCCAGGTCCCGCGGGGTCACAGAAGGACTGGGGGTGTCTGAGTGCCACAGAGCTCGCAGGTATTAGAGCTGGGAAGCCGGCTACAGTGACAAAGCCGAGGAGTGAGCTCTAAGCCCGGGGTTACCTTGTGCCGGTCGCAGGCTGGGTGGGCTCGGAGCGCGGCCGGAGGCCACGGAGACAAAAGCAACCCGGCGCTTTTCTCCAGCTCCAGCAATTGACTGCTTTCCTTGAGGCGCGACCGCAAGCCAGGGAGGCGGGGCTCTTGGGCGCTTTGCTCTGAGAGCGCACTGAGGAGCGGAACCCCAAGCTCTCGGCTCCTCTGGGCCGGAGACTGGGAGGCCGCCATCTTCATTCCCGTCCTCCGGAACTCTACGGAAAGCGCTCAGGGAACAAAAGCTCCTAACCCGAGCGGATTCCTTAGCCCAGCCCCTGGCAAGGGCGGTGCAATTCTGCCTGCAGCAAAGACACTTGAGAATCACTACAACAGGCCCCTCCCCCAGAAGATCAACAAGAAACCCATCCAAAACCAACTTCGCTCACCAAGAACAGCGGAATTCCACAGCAGGAGAAAGCAAATCTTATCTGGACAAAATGACAAGGCGGAAAAACTCACCTCAAAAAAAAGAACAAGAGGCCGTACCGAAGGCTGGAGACCTAATCAATACGGACATAGGTAACATGACAGATCTAGAGTTTAGAATGACAATTCTCAAGGTTCTAGACGGGCTCGAAAAAGGCATAGAAGATATTAGAGAAACCCTCTCCAGAGAGATAAAAGCCCTTTCTGGAGAAATAAAAGAACTAAAATCTAACCAAGTTGAAATCAAAAAAGCTATTCATGAGGTGCAATCAAAAATGGAAGCTCTCACTGCCAGGATAAATGAGGCAGAAGAAAGAATTAGTGACATAGAAGACCAAATGATAGAGAATAAAGAAGCTGAGCAAAAGAGAGACAAACAAATACTGGACCACGAGGAGAGAATTCGAGAGATAAGCGACACCATAAGATGACACAACATTAGAATAATTGGGATTCCAGAAGAAGAAGAAAGAGAGAGGGGAGCAGAAGGTATATTGGAGACAATTATTGGAGAGAATTTCCCTAATATGGCAAAGGGAACAAACATCAAAATCCAGGAAATGCTAAGAACGCCCCTCAAAATCAATAAAAATAGGTCCACACCTCGTCACCTGATAGTAAAATTTACAAGTCTCAGCGACAAAGAGAAAATCCTGAAAGCAGCCCGGGAAAAGAAGTCTGTAACATACAAGGGTAAAAACATTAGATTGGCAGCGGACCTATCCACAGAGACCTGGCAGGCCAGAAAGAACTGGCATGATATATTCAGAGCACTAAACGAGAAAAACATGCAGCCAAGAATACTATATCCAGCTAGGCTATCATTGAAAATAGAAGGAGAGATAAAGAGCTTCCAGGACAAACAAAAGCTGAAAGAATTTGCAAACACCAAACCAGCTCTACAGGAAATATTGAAAGGGGTCCTCTAAGCAAAGAGAGACCCTAAAAGTAGTAGATCAGAAAGAAACAGAGACAATATACAGTAACAGTCACCATACAGGCAATACAATGGCACTAAATTCATATCTCTCAATAGTTACCCTGAATGTTAATGGGCTAAATGCCCCAATCAAAAGACACAGGGTATCAGAATGGATAAAAAAACAAAACCCATCAATATGCTGCCTACAAGAAACTCATTTTAGACCCGAAGACACCTCCAGATTTAAAGTGAGGGGGTGGAAAACAATGTACCATGCTAATGGACATCAGAAGAAAGCTGGGGTGGCAATCCTTATATCAGATCAATTAGATTTTAAGCCAAAGACTATAATAAGAGATGAGGAAGGACACTATATCATACTCAAAGGGTCTGTCCAACAAGAAGATCTAACAATCTTAAATATCTATGCCCCTAACATGGGAGCAGCCAACTATATAAACCAATTAATAACAAAATCAAAGAAATACATCGATGGTAATACAATAATAGCAGGGGACTTTAACACTCCCCTCACTGAAATGGACAGATCATCTAAGCAAAAGATCAACAAGGAAATAAAGGTCTTAAATGACACACTGGGCCAGATGGACATCACAGATATATTCAGAATATTCCATCCCAAAGCAACAGAATATACATTCTTCTCTAGTGCACATGGAACATTCTCCAGAATAGACCACATCCTGGGTCATAAATCAGGTCTCAATCGGTACCAAAAGATCGAGATCATTCCCTGCATATTTTCAGACCACAATGCTCTGAAGCTAGAACTCAATCACAAGAGGAAATTTGGAAAGAACGCAAATACATGGAGACTAAACAGCATCCTTCTAAAAAATGAATGGGTCAACCAGGAAATTAAAGAAGAATTGAAAAAATTCATGGAAACAAATGATAATGAAAATACAACAGTTCAAAATCTGTGGGACACAACAAAGGCAGTCCTGAGAGGAAAATATATAGCGGTGCAAGCCTTTCTCAAGAAACAAGAAAGGTCTCAAATACACAACCTAACCCTACACCTAAAGGAGCTGGAGAGAGAACAACAAAGAAAGCCTAAACCCAGCAGGAGAAGAGAAATCATAAAGATCAGAGCAGAAATCAATGAAATAGAAACTAAAAAAACAATAGAACAAATCAACAAAACTAGGAGCTGGTTCTTTGAAAGAATTAATAAGATTGATAAGCCCCTGGCCAGACTTATCAAAAAGAAAAGAGAAAGGATGCAAATAAATAAAATCATGAATGAAAGAGGAGAGATCACAACCAACACCAAAGAAATACAAACAATTATAAGAACATACTACGAGCAACTCTATGGCAACAAATTTGACAATCTGGAAGAAATGGGTACATTTCTAGAGATGTATAAACTACCACAACTGAACCAGGAAGAAATAGATAACCTGAACAGACCCATAACCAGTAAACAGATTGAAACAGTCATCAAAAATCTCCAAACAAACAAAAGTCCAGGACCAGACGGCTTCCCAGGGGAATTCTACCAAACATTTAAAGAAGAATTAATTCCTATTCTCCTGAAACTGTTCCAAAAAATAGAAATGGAAGGAAAACTTCCAAACTCATTCTATCAGGCCAGCATCACCTTGATCCCAAAACCAGACAAGGATCCCACCAAAAAAGAGAATTATAGGCCAATATCCTTGATGAACACAGATGCGAAAATTCTCACCAAAATACTGGCCAATAGGATCCAACAGTACATTAAAAGGATTATTCACCACGACCAAGTGGGATTTATTCCAGGGCTGCAAGGTTGGTTCAACATCCGCAAATCCATCAATGTGATACAATACATTAATAAAAGAAAGAGTAAGAACCATATGATACTCTCAATAGATGCTGAAAAAGCATTTGACAAAGTGCAGCACCCCTTCCTGATTAAAACTTTTCAAAGTGTAGGGATAGAAGGCACATACCTCAATATTATCAAAGCCATCTATGAAAAACCCACCGCAAATATCATTCTCAATGGAGAAAAACTGAAAGCTTTTCCGCTAAGGTCAGGAACACGGCAGCGATGTCCGTTATCACCACTGCTGTTCAATATAGTACTAGAAGTCCTAGCCTCAGCAATCAGACAACAAAAAGAAATTAAAGGCATCCAAATCGGCAAAGAAGAAGTCAAACTATCACTCTTTGCAGATGATATGATACTATATGTGGAAAACCCAAAAGGCTCCACTCCAAAACTGCTAGAACTCATACAGGAATTCAGTAAAGTGTCAGGATATAAAGTCAATGCACAGAAATCAGTCTCATTTCTTTAACAACAAGACAGAAGAAAGAGAAATTGAGGAGTCAGTCCCATTTACAATCGTACCCAAAACCATTAGATATCTAGGAATAAATCTAACCAAAGAGGCAAAGAATCTATACTCAGAAAACTATAAAGTACTCATGAAAGAAATTGAGGAAGACACAAAGAAATGGAAAAATATTCCATGCTCATGGATTGGAAGAACAAATATTGTGAAAATGTCTATTCTACCTAAAGCAATCTACACATTTAATGCAATCCCTATCAAAATCCCATCCATTTTTTTTAAAGAAATAGAACAAATAATCCTAAAATTTATATGGAACCAGAAAAGACCTTGAATAGCCAAAGGAATATTGAAAAAGAAAGCCAAAGTCGGTGGCATCACAATTCCAGACTTCAAGCTCTATTACAAAGCTGTCATTATCAAGACAGTATGGTACTGGCACAAAAACAGACATATAGATCAATGGAACAGAATAGAGAGCCCAGAAATAGACCCTCAACTCTATGGTCAACTAATCTTCGACAAAGCAGGAAAGAATATCCAATGGAAAAAAGACAGGCTCTTCAACAAATGGTGCTGGGAAAATTGGACAGCCACATCCAGAAAAATGAAATTGGACTATTTCCTTACACCACACACGAAAATAGACTCAAAATTGATGAAGGACCTCAATGTGCGAAAGGAATCTATCAAAATCCTTGGGGACAATGCAGGCAGCAACCTCTTTGACCTCAACTGCAGCAACTTCTTCCTAGGAACATCGCCAAAGGCAACAGAAGCAAGGGCAAAAATGAACTATTGGGATTTCATCAAGATCAAAAGCTTTTGCACAGCAAAGGAAACAGTGAACAAAACCAAAAGACAACTGACAGAATGGGAGAAGATATTTGCAAACGACATATCAGATAAAGGGCTAGTATCCAAAATCTATAAAGAGCTTATCAAACTCAATACCCAAAGAACAAATAATCCAGTCAAGAAATGGGCAGAGGACATGAACAGACATTTCTGCAAAGAAGACATCCAGATGGCCAACAGACACATGAAAAAATGCTCCAAATCACTTGGCATCAGGGAAATACAAATCAAAACCACAATGAGATACCACCTCACACCAGTCAGAATGGCTAAAATTAACAAGTCAAGAAATGACAGATGCTGGCAAGGATGTGGAGAGAGGGGAACCCTCCTACACTGCTGGTGGGAATGCAAGCTGGTGCAACCACTCTGGAAAACAGTGTGGAGGTTCCTCAAAAAACTGAAAATAGAGCTACCCTATGACCCAGCAATTGCACTACTGGGTATATATCCTAAAGATACAAACGTGGTGCTTCGAAGGGGCACATGCACCCGAATGTTTATAGCAGCAATGTCCACAATAGCCAAACTGTGGAAAGAGCCTAGATGTCCATCAACAGATGAATGGATAAAGAAGATGTGGTATATATACACAATGGAATACTATGCAGCCATCAAAAGACATGAAATCTTGCCATTTGCGACGATGTGGATGGAACTAGAGGGTATCATGCTTAGCCAAATAAGTCAATCGGAGAAAGACAACTATCATATGATCTCTTTGATATGAGGAAGTGGAGGTGCAAGGCGGGGGGGGGGTTGGGGGGAGGTAGGAAAAGAAAAAATGAAAAGATGGGATTGGGAGGGAGACAAACCATAAAAGACTCAATCTCAAGAAACAGACTGAGGGTTGCGGGGGGGAGGGGGGACGGGAGAGGGTGGTGGGGAAATGGACATTGGGGAGGGTATGGGCTATGATGAGTGCTGTGAAATGTGTAAACCTGACGATTCACAGACCTGTACCCCTGGGGATAAAAATACATTCTATGTTTATTAAAATAAAAAAAATTAAAAAAAAAAAAAGAAAGAAATGGGCAGAAGACATGAACAGACATTTCTGCAAAGAAGACATCCAGATGGCCAACAGACACATGAAAACGTTTTCCACATCACTTGGCAACAGGGAAATACAAATCAAAACCACAGTGAGATACCACCTCACACCAGTCAGAATGGCTAAAATTAACAAGTCAGGAAACAAAAGATGCTGATAAGGATGCAGAGAAAGGGGAACCTTCCTACATTGTTGGTGGGAATGCAAGCTTGTGCAACCACTCTGGAAAACAGTGTGGAGGTTCCTCAAAAAGTTGAAAATAGATTTACCCTACGACCCAGGAATTGCACTACTCGTATTTACCCTAAAGATACAAACGTAGTGATTCGAAGGGGTATGTGCACCCGAATGTTTATAGCTACAATGTCCACAATAGCCAAACTATGGAAAGAACCTAGATGTCCATCAACAGATGAATGGATAAAGAAGAAGTGGTATATATATACAATGGAATACTAAGCAGCCATCAAAAGAAACGAAATCTTTCTGTTTGTGATGACATGGATGGAACTAGAGGGTATTATGCTTAGCGAAATAAGTCAATTGGAGATAGACAACTACCATATGATCTCCCTGATATGAGGAAGTGGAGATGCAACGTGGGGGGTTTGGGGGTAAGAAAAGAATAAATGAAACAAGATGGGAATGGGAGGGAGATAAACCATAAGAGACTCTTAATCTCACAAAATAAACTGAGGGTTGCCAGGGGAAAAGAGGTAGGGAGAGGGTGGTAGGGTTATAGACATTGGGAAGGGTATGTGTTAAGGTGAGTGCTGTGAAGTCTGTAACCTGCTGATTCACAGACCTGTGCCCCTGAGGCTAATAATACACTATATGTTTATAAAATATTTTTTAATTATTAAAAAAATAATAATATAAAAATAACAATAAAAAATAAATAAAAGTAAATAGCTAATGAAAAAAATACTTATTCTTCTGAAACTGTTTTACAAAAATAGAAATGGAAGGAAATTTTCAAAATATTCTAGGAGGCCAGCATTACCTTGATCCCAAAACCAGACAAAGACCCACCAAAAAGGAAAATTACAAACAAACATCCCTGATGAACATGATGCAAAAATTCTCACCAAGATACTAGCCATCAGCATCCAACAGTACATTAAAAGTACTATTCACCACGACCAAGTGGGATTTATTCCTGGGTTACAAGAGTAGTCCAACATCTGCAAATTAATCAATGTAATACACAATATTAATGGGGCAAAAAACCATATGATTTTCTCAATAGATGCAGAAAAAGCATTTGACAAAATGCAGCATTTTTCTTGATTAAAATTCTCCACAGTGGTGGGATAGAGGGGACATAACCTCAATATCATAAATGCCATCTATGAAAAATCCACAGCAAATATCATTCTCAATGGGTAAAAACTGAGAGCTTTTCCCTTGATGTCCAGAATATGACAGAGGTGTCCACTCTCACCACTGTCGTTCAACATAGTACTGGAAATCCTAGCCTCAGCAATCTGACAATGAAAACATAAAATAGTAAAAATAAATAAATAAATAAATAAATAAATAAATAAATAAAGCCATAATTTTTTTTAAGTTTTAAAGTTAAAAAATAAGAAATAAATAAAAGGCATTCAAATTGGCAAAGAAGTCAAACTCTCATTCTTCACAAATGACATGATCCTCTATGTGGAAAACCCAAAGAACTCCACCCCAAAACCGTGACAACTCATACAGCAAATCAGCAAAATGGCAGGATATAAAATCGTGCCACAGAAGTCAGTTGCATTTCTACACACTAACAATGAGAAATAAGAAAGAGAAATCAAGGAATCAATCCATTTACCATTGCACCAAAACCCAAAAATCATAAGTTACCTAAGAAGTAGCCTAACCAAAGTGGCAAATAATCTGTGCTCTAAAAATGATAGAACTCTCATGAAAGAAATTGAGACTGACACCAAGAAATGGAAAAACATTCCATGTTCATGGATTGAAAGAACAAATATTGGTTTTTACTTTGTCTTTTTTAAATCTTTTTAAAAATTTTATTTACTTAATTATCAGAATGAGAGAGAAAGCACAAAAGGAGTGGGGGTGGCAGGCAGAGGAAGAATCAGGCTCCCCATTGAGGAAGGAGCCTGATGCAGAATTCAATCCCAGGACCCTGGTATCATGACCTGAGCCAAAGGCAGGTGCTTAATTGACTGAGCCACCCAGGCATCACAGAACAAATATTGTTGATATGTCTATCTTACCCAAAGGAATCTACATGTTCTATGTAATCCTTATCAAAAATACCATCAACATTTTTCACAGCACTGGAACAAATAATCCTAAAATTTGTATGGAACCAGAAAAGAACCCGAATAGCCAAAGGACTGCTGAAAGAGAAAACCAAAGCTGGTGGCATCCATCACAACTCCATACTTCAAGCTGTATTGCAAAGGTGTCATCATCCATACAGCATGGTATTGGCACAAAAACAGACACATAGAACAATGGAACAGAATAGAGAACCCAGAATTGGACCCTCAACTCTATGGCCAACTAATCTTTGACAACGCAGGAAGGAATATCCAATGGAAAAAAGATAGTCTCTTCAATAAATGGTGCAGGGAAAATTGAACAGCCACATCTGGAAGAATGAAACTGGACCATTTTCTCACACCATAACCAAAAATAAATTCAAAATGGATGAAAGTGCTAAATCTAAGACAGGATTCCATAAAAATCCTAGAGGAGAACATAGGCAGGATCCTCTCTAACCTCAGCCATAGCAACACCTTGCTAGACACATTTTCAAAGGCAAGGGAAACAAAAGTGAAAATAAACTATTGAGACTTCATCAAGACAAAAAGTTTTTGCACAGCAAAAGAAAAGGTTGAGAAAACTAAATACAGAATGGGAGAACATATTTGCAAACGGGAGAAGATATTTGCAAATGTCTTATCAGATATAAGGGTAGTATCCAAAATCCATAAAAAACTACCAAACTCAACACGCTAAAGACAAAAGAAATCCAGTCTAGAAGTAGGCAAAAGACATGGTCAGACATTTCTCCAAAGGAGACATCCAAATGGCCAACAGACTTGTGAAAAATTGCTCCACATCCCTTGGCATCAGGGAAATGCAAATCAAAACCACAATGAGACACCACCTCACACCTGCAAGAATGGCTACAATTAACATCTCAGGAAACAGAAGATGTTGGTGAGGATGCAGAGAAAAGGGAAACCTCTTACACTGTTGGTGGCAATGCAAATTAGTACAGCCACTCTGGAGAACAGCATGGAGGTTTCACAAAAAGTTAAAAATATAGCTACCCTATGACCAAGAAGTTGTACTACTAGGTATTTCTCCAAGGGATACAAGCATAGTGATTTGAAAGGGCCATGCATCCCAATGTTTATAGCATTGATGTCCACAATAACCAAACTATGGAAAGAGCCCTGATGTCCATCAACAGATGAATGGATAAAGAAGAGGTGGTTATAGATAAAAGAATAGAATATTACTCAGCCATGAGAAGAATGAAATCTTGCTATTTGCAATGATGTGGATGGAACTAGAGGGTTTATGCTAAGTAAAGTAAGTCAGAGAAAAACAAATAACATATGATTTCAATCATATGTGTAATTTAAGATCAAAACAGATGAACATAGGGGAAGGAAGGAAAAAAAAATAAGACAAAATCAGAGAGGGAGACAAACAGGGACTCTTCACTGTAAGAAACAAATTGTGTTGCTGGATGCAAGGTGTGTGGGGATATGAGGTAAGTGGGTGTTGGACATTAAGGAGGGCACTTGATGTAATTAATGAGCACTGGGTGTCACTTGCAACTGAAGAGTCACTAAATTCTACCTGTGAAACTAATAATACACTACCTGTGTATTAACTGATTTTATATAAAAATAAAACTATTGTTCTTATTAAAAATAAATAAAAATAAATATTTATAAATGTTTGTTAGAATTCACTAGTGAAGCCATTTGACTATGAGGTTTTATGTTTGTTTGTTTGTTTGTTTGTTTGTTACTGAAGCAAATCTTGAATTACAAGTTACAAGTGCATTAGGCCCTCCCTTGAGCAACCCAGACCCACCCCTTGTGTGGAATTTAGGGGCCACCTGGACAAACCCCTTGCTTTTTCTCATGTTAGAAAGAGGATCTGGAGGCAGAGTGGAGTCTGTATTGTCCAGGGGAAAGGGAGAAAAGGGTCAGTGATGGGGCCAAGGTCCAAGAAGAATGATGCTGAGAAAACCCTCACTGCAGCTACTCACTGCAGAATGAATCCTACACAGCACGATCAGAGAGCAGGGCAAAGGTTAGCTCAGCATGTGGAGCCCATCCAGGCCCAGTTGTTCCATGCCCAGCTCCTCCTCCAGCCCCAACCCAGCCACAGCCAGGCTGTTGACACCTCATGTCAGGCAATCTAGCCAACTCTGCCACAATCTTCTTAGAGAAACCTAGGGAGGACTCTCCTGGGAGGATCATGTTGGGTCCTGAGCCATGGCAGGAACAGTGGGACAAGTTCTGGTGGTTGAGAGGATGGGAGTCCTGGAGGCCATTCACTACTCCCTCACCCCATAAAAATCCAGGCCCTTCCGAAAACATGGGAGATCCTGCACAAGGCTAGTTGCTGGGCTCTCCCTGCTGAACTGCTCCAGCTGCTGGGACCAAGTTGTGCATGCCAGGAAGAGTTTGAGTCAGAGCAGCAGTCATCAAAGAGCATTCTATATGGAAACAGTCCCCAGGCTGAAGTCACTCATTGACCAGTGTAAGATTGTTCCTTATACCCATGGAGCTGTGTGGGTAGTGCACCATAGTGCCATGGCCTGCCAAGAGGCTGCTCACTAGACAGCTGCACTGAGCAAGCTTCGGAAGACAGCCCTAGCTGAGGAAGAAGCTTCGGGGTGGGTGGCTTGGGCAGGCAGAACCATACTCAGGGGCTGCATGGGTGTAGAGGCAGCCATTGGTCAGTGGGTAGTTTGCAGGTATCCAGGGAGCATCCTCAGTGAAAGAGGATGATGTAGGTAACATATTTGGCAACAACTGTTTGGGCAGCTACTGTTGGGACTTTCTGGAGTCAGCTGGGCCCATGAGCAAACTGAGGGGGCTGAGGGGCACATGATGGTGGGGGGAGGTCCCAGTTGTAGAACCTGGATAAAGGGAGGAACCCAGAATAGGAGATGAAGAAGGGAAGGAGGAACTGACAGAGGAGACAGCCAATGCACTGAATGAGAGGGAGAGACAGTGATCAGTAGTTGTAGGAGCCTGGACCTGTGGCTGGGGACTGGTCAAGGAAGCCTAGAGGTCAGGATTGCTCACAAAGTCGATTTCTGTCAAATCCTGTGCATGCTCGCAAAGCATACACAGGATTGCTCCAGGGTGAGTTGCTAATCAGGGAACAAAGTCATGGATCATCATAGCCCAAGCTCAGGCCCAGGTATTTAAGAAAGAAGTCAAAAGGGAGGATGACTTCAGGACAGGGATGTGAGGTGAGCTCTTGGGTAAAAGTGGCCAATCTTTCAGAGATAACACATCGCTATTTGGGGGCATCAACAATTCATCCCACCACATTCTTACACATAGTCTTTCCAGTCCTCTACCCACCACTTTGTGACCACAACTTCCAGGAACTGGAGAAAACACACTCTCCCCAGTTGGTATTATGTGGTCAGGACCACTCCTTTGTTTAATGAACCCCATTTATTTCTATAGCTTCTTAAATAAAGTTTCAGAGTGGCTGGCTTTTGGATTCCAGGTGCTAACACAACTAGTTATATTAAAAGCTAAAAAGCAAGCAATGTGGTGGGTAGGCCAGCATTAGAATAAAGCCAAGATGTACAACAGATGCCAGGGACCACCATCACCCCCAGATTCCCAAGCACTGGCTGGGTAGGAAACAGTGGCATAGATCAGGGAAAGCTCACGGAGCAGGGTCTGCCTCCCACCAGCTTCCACTTCTGCCCCAGGGAAGGGTCCACATGCCTCTGCATGAAACAAGGAGAGGGGATACCTCTTGGCTTAATTAAGATGGAAGATACAAGGATATCTGGAAAGTCACTCACCAGCCAGGTAAACGGATTTCCTCCAGTCTGAAAGGCAACTCAGTAAACAGTGAGCTGAGAACCAGAACGTCTCCTACAAAGGGGATGCAGAAAGTTTTGGAGAAAGAACAGAACTTACCAAGATCTGCTTGCAGATCATCTGAAAGAAAGTGAAAATTGGGCATGAATTCCCATCACTCAGAATAGCAAGGACTACAGCTGGAAAACCCACCAAAACATCTCTCTGTATCCTATAAGATCTAACTCCAGACCCCTTGAGCCTCCACAGCTCCAACTGTCCTCTCTGAAACTACTTGGCCACCTGCCCAGGCCAAGGGCCTTCCTGTCCACTTTTCTTCCACACCGGCTTCCACATTCACAGGTCTTGGCCCCTGCCCTGCCTTACCTCGGGCATTCAGCACATTTTCCTTTGTGTTCTAGTCCTTTTTCTTGTCCTAGTGCAGTTTCTCGTGTTCCTGCATTTCCTGCCACTTTGTTTTATGTTCTTTCGTGGTGTGGTAGGCAGCCCCAAGGGTTAAGAGCATCAGCAAGTTCAAGCTTACCAGGAAAGCTGGTTTCCAAGGAGAGGCCCTAGGAAAGAAGGCCTCTGTGCCCAGCCAGAGACCCTGTCAGGGGCACAGACCAGAACAGACCAGCCAAGCACACCCAGGAACACCGGCCCCTCCCTCCCAGAAAGAGCACTGACTTGAAATGAAAAGAGCTATTGCCTTCCCCTGGCCCAGGATGAGGTTGAAGACACGGTAGATCACATTGCCTGAAGAGCTGATCCTCACCCACCAGAGCAGCCTCCACACTAAACAGCCCCCCACTGTCTTGGGCGTGTATCTCAGAGAATACCAGGAACTTCTCCCCTCTGAGTGCTCTCCACTATACCTGAGCCTTCGGGAATCACCCCAAGGCCATGCACAGCACTTGGACCCCATCTTTCTCTGGTGCTTGGATGTGCACTTGAGAGTAGAGCCTATACCTGCAAGAGAGAAGCTGGAGAATCCAGGAATCCTGGCAGAGTCATCCTGTGCACAACTCCAGGAACAGCATGGCATTCTGGGGTCTCTTTGAGGAGTGGCCTCTACAGGGAGCAAAACAGTAGCCCTGCCTCAGGGAACAGAAGGAAAGAGCACCGGGACTGCTGCAGGCACAGAGTGCGGGCTCTTCTCCCCAACCATGAGGGTAGCAATCCATCGCCCAGAGTGACAGAAGGAGGAATTTGGTCCCAGGATCCATCCTTCTCTGTTCTTCTCACCTCACACACTCTCCAGGGCATCTGCTTGCACACCCACTGCCACTTGGTCATCATTTCCACCATTGACAACCCTACATACCTCCTGAGCTCCTTCCTGAATATCCACATCCCTGGGGGTTAGCTCTGCCATTCCTCACAGATACTTCAAACTCAAATCCTGAACTAATTCATGATTGGACCCATCTGTGATAGGACGATGATTAAACTAACCCCAATACTTCAGCCTTCTTTACATCCAGTGTGCCCTCTGCCACATATTGCTAATGCCTTCACACTCTGCTTCTGAGCTCCAACCTGTGACTTGACTCGGCCACTGAGAGCTCAGGGAATGTGACTCTAGCAGAGGTTGGAAACTGCTTGTGTCATTGCCTTGCCCTTTTCCACAGGAGGCACATGCTCAGGCTAACACAGTCTTTCAGCTGAAGCTGTTCTAGACCAGCCACCAGCCAACTGGACAACACCCATGTGAGCAACCCCAGCCAAGATCCACTTTCAGGACAAATAAAAATTAAAGGTAAGAACTCACTGTCCCTATTGAAAATAAGGAAAGAGGGTCCCTTCCCATCATTTTCTTGCAGCATTTACTTGAGGAAACTTGTGTTGTGGGTGCTTTCTATCCTTTTTGAAATGTAAAAATTGGGCAGGACTTTTGCCAGCTTTGTGATCCTGGAATGTCTTTCTCAAGGACCTGGGAACCCTCTCTTTGAACTGTTAACACCAAGGAAGACAGCACCCTTCTCTCCCCCTTTCTGTGCCAGGGTAGGAACCTAAACTTACTGGGCACCAGGATGCACATGGAAAAATACGTCCTGTCACGAAGATGGGAGAATTTTGTTTCCTTCCAGATAAAGCCAGTTAGCTAACATAATGATCACCCTGATTGCCAAGTAAACATAGCATGAACTGCTTGTGACAAATGGTGCTGTCAAGTCTGCTGACTTCAGAGCCAGTAACTGCCTATCCAGAGAACATGTATGTAATGAGTTGTGTCTGCATGGGCATGGAAAAGGGTGAGATTAATTTGTCTCTGCATCTCTTGAAAGAAACTCTGTGAGGCACATCACATTGTAGTTAATGCTAAAAAATAAAAAATAGAAATAATAAAAATTGTTTCTTTTCCTACTGTCTCTGTGGAGAAGATTTCTGGTTTGGGAGATGTGTGTTTAGTGACATTTTCCCAAAATTAACAAAGATGTGTAAGGAAGCCCAGTTAAGAGTAGAGAAATACAGCCTAGATGAGCTAAACTCCCTAAATAACTGAAAAAATGGCTATATGCCACTAAAATTTCTGTGGCTGTGTGTTACACAGAAACATGACAACAATTGGCAAATAACACATCATTATCAATATTTCTACTACTATTAAACAAATAGTCAAAGAGAAACCCTAGGACTCTCTGTAGTCTTCTATTCCACCTCTAAACTCTGTCCCCAAATCTACACACTCAGCTGAGTCTACTTTCCAAACCTCTCTGAAGCCAGATGCCTCCTCTTCCACCCACCTGCCCCTACATGGAGTCAGACAGCCAAACTTCCTCTGTGTAAATACATCCATGCCTCCAGTCTCCACTCTTCATGCTGTTAAAGCAAACCCCTGCACAGTTCTGTTTAAAATTTCCTTAGGTCTGCATCCAAACTCCATTACATAGCACACAAAGACTTCTCTACTCTGACATCTGCCTCTACCCCCGCCCAACAAAATCCCTTTCCACTTCCAGCCCAAATTCCATACTTGTGCCCCACAGAGCACACACATTCCAGTCTCTGGACTATTTGGTTAACTGTCATAACCACAGTAACCATGCTCTCTGTGCCCCTGATGTTCCCATCCATCAACCTGCAGGACTATTTGGAACACTATGTGCTTCACTCAGGTACCTGCTCAAGTGTGTCCTCTTCACGAGCTTTTCATGATCAATCTCTTCTCTGTGCCCATGGACCAGGAACACCTCTTTATTCCAGGGTTGTCACTTCTCCCCACCCTCCCATTCACCTCTCTCACCAACTGTGTGGACTCCCTGTGTGCCCAGACTCACAAGCCACCCTCCTTCCTCAAGTGTTTCACATGTGTGTTCCTCTTCTTGGAACTCTCGCCCTCAGATATCCTCTCTTCAAAATGCCTAATTACTAACATCTAACATCCTCTAGCCCCCATCCATCTACCTGTGTTTTGCCTCTAGAATATAAATGCTGCAGTGCAGGGACCTTTCTTAAGTTCACTGATGTGCGTGTCCAGGTATCTAAAAGGGAACCTGGTACTTAGTAGGATTTCTATATATTCATACTGAATAACTGAATAAATCAAAGACTTCCTTTCCTTCATCTGAAAAATAAGGGGCTGATTTACTTGGCTCGGAGGTTGCTCCTAACTCTAATACTGAAGGACCAAATATAGGTCAACCACCAATCTGTCACATTCACCTCTGGACAGACAGATTCACAGAAGCTTCCTTGTCTAAAGAAGCAAGCATACAGCCTGTTGATGAAAGCCTGGACATTATGGATGTGCAGGATGGCTTCCTCCCAGGTGAGGAAGGTCTTCATCAGTGAGGTCATGAACTCCTTTGTGGACACTGACATAGGGGCAGGGAACACACTGTCATTTGAAAGTCCCAGGCAGGAGGAAGTAAGTGTCATGCAGGAGGCCCTGACCTGACCATTCTGAATCAGGGCAAGATCATCTTACCACAATTTTGAGACCCAGAAATGGTGTCAAAGAGACTCCCTCAGCAGCCTGTGCTCCTGGCTCCAGGTCCTTCCATGAAGGACTCTCTAACTCAGTGGTTCTAACCTTCCACAGACATCATAATCACAAGGAATGCCTGTGAAATGCAGACTGCTGGGCTCCACCCCCAGAGCTCCTGGTTCAGTAGGTCTGGAGTGGGTCCAAGAATATGCATTTCTAAGGAGGTGGTAGGGATGCTGATACTGATGTTCCAGGTGCCACACTCTGAGAACCACAGCTCTAACCTACCTCCTCTTAGGACAGGACTGAAAACACACCAAAGAGCACTACTGTGGCCTAGGTGGGAACTCTCTGCTCATGGGTCCACACCCAGCAACATCCCCACACCTTCTCCTAAGTTTATTATTTCTGTACATGTGTTTCTCCTCTGCTGAATTCCATGTGCATGAAAAACTGGAGCCCACAGCTGCTTCCATTAAAATCTTCCCCTATTCTGTAGGACACAGGCACCAAATCAGTACTAGCTACAGAAGAAGGTTCACTCCACCACCACCCCTGACAGCCCTCAGCCTTCTGAGGATGGGTGGACAAGCCATGAAAAAATCTTCTGCAGGACCAGCCCTGCTGGACCTCTAAAGAGCAATTTATCACCTCCTGTGCTACTCAAATGTGGCTGAGTTATCTGTCTCACCTGGGGGATGACAGTGACTAGCCTCCCTGGGACTATCCTCTCCCCAACCCCATGTGTGTGACCCTTTTAACCTGTAACTAAAACCATGTCCTTACTTGGCTCAAAGTCCTGCAATGGCTCCCCAGTTCCCCACATGGTCTGAAATCCCAAGAGGAAGACCTCACAGAGCTCTCTGACTCTCAACTCCTGCTTCTCTCCTTCTCATTCAGTCTGCCCCAGCCAATACTCATCTCCTCTGCTCCTTGATCATCCAGGCATTTGGGCAGGTTTGCTCTGGCTTTTGATCCCTGTGGAGACACTCTTTCCATTGGGATCCTCACAGGCTGGTACACCACCTCCTCCACATCTTCGTTCCCATCTCACTGCCTACACTAGTCACCTTATGGAGCAGTACTGCCTGCCCACAGCAACTCCTGCCGCCACAACTGCCCCACCTGCTCTACTTCCTTGTCCCATGCTCTCCACTCCTCTAACAGATGTAGATTATATGGCATTGTGGTTTGCTGTCTCCTGCCAGAATGTAAACTCTGCAAAGATAGGGATTTTGACAGCTTCGTATGTAGACTACAACCTAACACATACTCCATACCCTGTAAATAACTATGGGTGCATTGAATTAATTGGAGAATAACTGCTTAGATACCAACAAAGCCAGGAAAGAAGAAATTGGTGCAAATTTATTTTCACTCTTTTCATGGTGAAATTCACCTTTTTCATTTTCTAATACATAAACCCTTCATTAGACAAGGGACATGATTCCCGGTCCTTGTTTACATTTAGGAATCTTCTTAAAATTTAGATACTACTAGCAGTTGGAAGATCACAAGAATCTTGCTGGAGACAGAGCCTCCATCAATAGCCATCCATCCTGATGGAGATGTCAGCAGAGCTCCCTGGTGCTCTCACCCACCCCAGGGAGACACATGGAGGGGGAGGGGACACACTCACCTGTTGAGCCCCCAGCAGGCAGCTGGAAGAGGAGAAGCAGGGAGGGGAGATGGGAGAGCAAAGAGCCCCTGCAACAATCCTCTATTTCCTCAGAGCTGGGGGTACACAGGGCAGGAGGCAGATGACACCTCCAGGGAGCAGGCAGTGCCAGCCTCAGAGCAGACAGCAGGGCTCAGGGCTGGCAACAGTCCCCAGCAGGAGCAAGCTCAGTATGCTGATGAGGTGGGAGCTGCACAACCCTGATGCCAAGAAAGTCCTCCCAGCCCTTTGGAAATGTTCCCAGCCTGCTCTGCCCATAGGACCAGACCCCTCCCACCTCAGCACATGGACCTCCTCCATGTCTGCATGAGTCACAGGCCACCACAGAGGCCCAGGGACACAGGGCCCATCTCAGGCCCCTACCCATGAATGACATGCCAGCTTCTGCATGCTTTTCTTCTCCTGATCCCAGGGAATCACTGAGAAGTATAAGAGTCAGATTACATTCTCCTAAAGGACACTGTGGGTCCCATCACACACACCCTGTCCTGCTGCTCCCCAGCATTTTCCTGCTTGGGACCAATGACCTGGCCTTGCTTCCAGCAAAGCCTCTCTCAGCCTGTGTTCACTCTTGATTTTTCTGAATGTTTTGATGTATTTGTTTTAATGAAACAAAGACTGACCCATCAATGCATGGGAGTTTCTGCCAAGATGTCTGGTAGGACATATTAAAACTCTGGGCAAACCCAGGACTTCTGGATATACCTAAGCACATCCTGTTGGGGCCAATTCCACATTAAAACCTGTTAAACCCCTAGGGCCTGCCAGAGTGACTCCATGTTGCCTAGGTAGACATTTTGTTGTTTAATAAATGCCTCAGCAGTTACTGATATCAGTTCCAGGTAACTGTTGCTAAAACACACACCTAAAACAAGGCCATTTTGTTTATATCGGTTCCAGGTAACTGTTACTAAAACACGTACCTAAAAGAAGGTCATTTTGTTGTTTAATAAACGCCTCAGCAGTTATTAGAATAAAGCTTTACATAACTTTCACTTTGTCTCAGCCTCATTCCCCTGGCTGCTCAGTCTAACTTCCAATTCTTGGCGTAGAATAAGGTTTTGCATAACTTTCACTTTGTCTCAGTCTTGTTCCTTTGATAATGGACCCAACAATCTGATGTTGTTATCCCCAAATGTGCATTTCTGCCAATATCCACTTAGAGTCAGGAGTATTGGGAAAACCCATCTTAATTGAAAAATAATGAATGAACAAGGACCAACATTAACCTCCAGTTCCATCCCCCACTCCCACCAAATTCCCCTGCCCAACTGGGAGACTTCTTAAGGCCTGAGAGACATTAGGGGAATTTTATACAAAAACATAAGGGAGAAAAAAAAAAGCACAAATTTATTGAGTACCTAGTAAGTGCCAGGACCTAGGCTACACCAGTTGTTCTCATGACACTTCAATCTCACACATGCAACAGAGATGTAGGAAGACATGAGCCCTTACATCTAATAAGCCTTATTCCAGGAACTTCCTAGAAGAAGGAGGGCTGGAGCTGCACCAACACTGCCCCCCAACACACACTCCAGTCCTCAAGCCCATCCCAGCCCCCAGCTCCACATAACTCAGGATGAAAGAGGAGAAGGATGGGGACCTTGGATTCAACAATGGCCCAGCATGATTGGGCCAGAAAGCTTATCTCCCTTGAATGCTGGCCCTTGGATCCCATGTTGGAAGAAGAATGAAGGAATGACAAAGCACAGGGAAGATTTTCCTGAATGACACTGGAAAGACACCTGGAGACATTGCAGGAAAGACATCAAACAGCAAACTTCACTCCAGCCCCACCCACACACTGCCAGTTCATCAGGCTCACAGTCCAGCTATTTGTTAACAAACACTATTCACTGGCCATGAATGATTTTTCTTGCTCAAAATAAATTATCTAGTGGGGTGTTAGAATTGCACTTTCTACTTGAACAGCCATATAATAGTTGTTAGCATATAATATAATAGCATATAATAGCTTCAAGTGCTTTTGAAACACTTCCAGACAAACACCTAGGCTTTAAAACAATGGCTAAGGTAAAAATAATTATGAATTTCTAATGTGCCAGTTTGTAGAAAGTTTGTAGGAAGTATTAAACCCACTTTTTAAAAATCTCTAATAAGGTAAAGCTTAATTTATTTTAATTTTTTATGACTCATTTTATCTGAGTGTGATTGACAGATAATGTTGTTATTTTTCAGATGGCAACATGGTGATTCAACAAGTTAAACATTATTCCATGCTCTCCACAGGTGTATCTATCATCTAACTGTCAGCCTATCTCCCATTCTCTTCACCCTCTTTGGCCCAGACCGCACTCCATCTCCCTTCTGGCAAGCAGGGGTTTGTGCTCTGTGTTCACAGGTCTGATTCTGCCTTTCGTTTGTTTACTTATTCATTTGGTTTGTTTGTATTCCATATATGAGTAAAATCATGCAGTATTTGTCTTTCCCAGTCTGACTTCTTTCACTTAGTATAAAACCTTCTAGATCCATCCATGTTATCACAAATAGCACAATATCATCCTTTCTTCTGGCTACATACAATTCTATTGTGTTTATACATACTTCCTCCCCCTTGTCCATCTGTCATATCTTAGGTATTATAAATAATATTACAATAAATATGGGGGTGTTTATGCCTCATCAAATTCATATTTTCATTATCTTTGGGTAAACACTTGATGAGAGAAAACAGAACAAAGTCTAGAATTTGCTGTGGCTCATAGGTTACAGGCTTATAGATTACAACACTTCTGCAGATCCCTCAAGGACTTCCTTTCATGTTTGATCACTATAGCTTTGTTCTTTTTAGTTTTACTTCCCTGTGAGAACCGTAAATAGCCCCACCCAAAATATGATTGCAATTACCTTACGAACATTGGTCCACCGATATACGTCCGAAGGGCCTCAGGATTAATGTTTTCCTAGAAGGTAGTAAATAACTATCTTAACAGCAGTTGCCTCCTCAAAATCCTGGAAGCCTTGCTTTCAAACTCTTTTGAGACTTGCACTATCTCTTATCCCCACTAACTAAAAAGTATAAGATCAGTCACAGCTCACAATCTCTGTGCAGCTCTTTCTGCCCATGGATCCTGTCCCTGTGCTATAATAAAACCACTTTTGCATGGAAAACTCTCAAAAATTATATCTTGACCATTTGCTCACCAGCCTCACATCATTTTGGTGCCCAACCTGGGGCCTTTCTTCTTATCTGGACTTCAACCTCTGTGCAAAGTTCTCTTCCTGTGCTTCCATTTCAGGGGCTATTCCAGGAGTAAGGCCCTACTGGAACACTTTCATGTCAATTGCTCAAGCTGCAACCCTCTAGCCCATGGCTGCTCTCAGGGGAGGGAGAAAAGCCTGCATTTTGACTGGAAGCTAGTACCCTA
The DNA here is from genome assembly GCF_963455335.1 of Martes martes. Lineage (NCBI taxonomy): Eukaryota > Metazoa > Chordata > Mammalia > Carnivora > Mustelidae > Martes > Martes martes. The sequence continues at coordinate 119,764,823 of NC_137893.1, read as the reverse complement.
GCCGAAATGGTAATAAGACCCAGAAACCTGATGCCTTCTCTTTGTTCCAATCTTAATACAAAACTGTCTTTTTGGGGCATAAGACAGCCACCTAAGTCACTAGAATGCCTGCCAACCTTAAGACTCTCCTGCGAGTTTTCCTCCTCATTGATCCAATGTGGTCTCTTCCACATCAGTTATCTAGCCACTTCTGGCCAAAAGACCTCCACTGAGAGCCAGCCAAAACTGAATTAAAACCCAGCAAAGGGCTGTTTCCTAGGAAAGTTGGCTGTAAAGACTACCTGCATTGGGATGTTACTTAGACCATGATGGATTTCTATCTTTACACTTTTTCATCAGTGTCCTCTAATCACAGCTTGGATCATGTTGGGTAATTTCTCCTCATAAAACTTTTCTAGTGTTTTCTATAGGCTAATAATGGCAAGTTTTCATGGCATGTCACGGTATTTCAGCCAATTCACCAGCACCAATTTGTAGTCTAGAATGCTGTGGGGCAGTGGGGGGCAACAGCATCCCTCCTACATTCCTCCTACAAGGCTGGAAGTGTTCACAGCAGTTTTGTTCTAGGCACACCTCCAGTCATTTTGACACTGGGAACCTCTGACATATCCTGCATAGGACATCACAGGGGAGTATGGGGGATTTTCTTGCTCATGGACCTGCTCTGCTTCTCTAGGAACATGGGATCTTCTTCAGTCCCCAAGAGCTCTCCTTTGGGGTGTCTTTTAACCCACTAGCATCAATTCAGATCACAAGATTTAAGAAAGACAAGAATGATTTTCTCTGTAACCATCCATGGCCTCAGTGCTCCTTATTAGATGAGGAAAAATGGCCATTCATGAGACACTGAGTTTCAATACGATCTACCATTTAGATCTCTTCTGCAGGAAAAAGGGCAAATGGACTGAGGTATGCTATGTCCAGGCCTTCATGACCCTAAATCAGGATCATGACCTTGACAGAATATGTTTGGCCACTCACCAGGCTAATAGTCGCCCTTCCAACATGTTGGATGATGATATCTAAATAAGCCTACTCCTCCTAATAAACACAGCTTGCCAGAGGAAGCTAATGAAGGGGACACTGACTCTTTCACTGTCCTTCCTCTTAATAGACCCAGGTTATTCTTCTTGTATGTGGGGCCTTCTTCCTCATTCATTTACTGGTTAATGGTTATGATAACTGGAGCCAATTATCAGTTAGTCTACCTCAGAACATGGCCCTGAAGGAATATTCCCATGCAGATGCCAAAACTCCTTTTGTTTCAAGGTCATTCCCTGTCTTTGCTGGCCTGAAATGGACTCCCTAATTTCACTTTGTGTTGGTGGGGGGACAAAAATACATCTGCTCCTCTGTCTGAGCTGATGAGCTTTAAAAATGGGAGTCCTCTTTTTTTGTCTTTCTTTTTTTTACCATGTGTTACCACTCTACTATAGAGTGTGATCAAAACTCAATTATGAGAGCTCAAAAAGACATTAAAAACCCATACTTTTCAATTTTATTACAAGCTTTAAAATCTGGGAGTAGTTTGCAAAAAATCTATCTGCTAATTTTAGCCCAAGGTGAATATTTTACAAACTAAGAATCACTACAGGCAAACATCAATGCAACAAGCAAGTACAATTTACAAACCCAGGTCACACACTTACTAACAAACTCACTAATCATGGTAAGGGACAGTGCCAAAGTCCAGCTGATGTCCCAGTTAAATCAGAAAGAAACCTTTCTTAATATTCATTTGTCAATCCATTCATTAGTCAATTAATATTTTTTAAAACTTTTCTTACCTTTATATTGAAATATAACACATATATATAAATGTATAGAAGTCTCAAGGTTTACAGCTCACTGAATTATCACAAAATAAACACACACCTTGGTGACCACCATCTAGACCAAGTACCTTTAAAGTACACTCCTTCTCCCCAAAGTCATCACTGTCCTGATTAGTATTTCTTGATTTTTAAGTTTTATACAAGTGGAATTATGTAATATTGTGTCTCATGCTTGCTTTATGGTAGTCCATTGTTTGAATATACCACATTTCTTTGTCCTACTGTTTTTGGAATTTGGAGTGTGTCCAGGTTGAGACAGTTATGAATAATGTTATTGCAGGCATTCATGTATGTGTCCTCTGGTGCACATGTGAATGCATTTTCTGGGGGCACGCCTAGTTCTGGAATTGCTGGGTATGCCAGTGTTTAGCTGTGCAGCAAATGCGGACAGTGCTCAGAAATGGTCTACATTCACACCCCATCAAGGCTTCAGATAGCTGCTTCACATCCTGGTCAGCTTTGCAGTTTTGACCACTCTGGTGGTGCTCAGGGCCATCTCATGCTTCCAGTATGTTTCCCTAAAAAGGAGGTGGAGCATCTGTCCACCTGTCAGTAGTCCCTTCTGCTGCCCTTGTTAGTACTTTCTAGCTTCTTGGCCATTTTTTTAAAGTTTGGGTTGCCAATCTTTATTTCTCACTGATTTGGATCATTCTTTATATATCTGGATGTGAGTCCTTTGCCAGTAATATGTATTATAACCATCATCTCCCACTCTGGGCCTGGCCTTCTCATTGTCTTAGTGTGCTTTTTTATGAACAGAAGTTTTTAATTTCAGTGTTGTCCATCTCATCAATCTTTTTTTGTGGTTGATGCTTTCATGTCCTGTTTAAGAAATCTGCTCCTATCCTAAAATTTTAATCCCCTTCTCCTATTTTTCCCATTCCTCCCAACTTCTCCCTTCTGACAACCATCAAATTTTTCTCTGTGCTCATGAAGTCTGTTTATCTTTCAGTCAACAGATATTCTTGAGTGATGATTATAAGCCAGACACTGATCTAATGCTGGGAATATAATGGTGAATCAGAAATACATGAACACTGCCCACATCCAGTATGGAGGGCATGAGATAAATAATTGAATGTCTACTTTGTTATAAAAAAAAAAAAAGAAAGAAAGAAAAGAAAAGAAACTTTGCCTTCCATGAAGGCAGAAAAACATGCAAACAATTCTGATTTAAGAAATTTGCATAGAATCAAATTGAAAAAACTCAACATATTAAATTCAATCCAAGGAGCATCAAATATTAAATTGAAGCAAAGGGAGGACTAAAACAATTAATTTCCAGGTATGCAACTAAAAGAGGACAAGAATTTCAGGTGTGGAAATTAGGTGTAGGCAAACTCTTTAAAAACATTAGTTTATACTCTTTAATTTTTATACAAGGCAGGTATTTCTGCAATGTTTAGATTTTACCAGGGCACCATAAGGTCTCAGGTTTTGTTTTCAAAGTCATTCTCAAACACTCTTGAATTTTGGTTGGCAGCAATGACATCTTTACAAGTTAATACCTTTTCAGATACACAGGTGACAAAATCCCACTTTCTGTCTGGTCCAACTTAATGTCTGTTTGTAGAATGACTTGACATTAGCTCAATCCATGGCTTAACTGGCACAGAAGATACTATTTCCTGGGCATGTCCACATTTTGTTTCCATCTCCTCAGCATGATCTGTCTCTCAATCATTTCTCCTTCACTTTCCATACCCTGACAAAGTCTCCAGTGGATCCCGGAAAGTTGCACAGATGTCCAGACTGGAAGCTCAACTATTGCTTATCTCCAGCTCCCCCTCCTGGGAGCCAAAGCAACAGTTTGTTGTGAAGAATTGTACAAACGTAATTATATATAAATTCATTTTTGTGCACTTTCACGTATTTTAAAACCTGGTGTAGAGGGTGCTTTCAGGCAGCAGGCTTGAGCCCTGGAACTCTGAGTAAGGAAGAAGGGCCATGGTGACCGCCAGTCTGAGGGCAAACAGGCACATCGGGAAACCCATCTCCAAACAGCCAGAAACCCTAGCTTCTGACCAATGGGCTACTTATGGCTGGGCACAGGTACCAAAAAAGAAAAATTCCATACATTTCCATACCTCCTCACTCCCCCACTTCCCTGTAGCTCCAGTACCACTGCCCCCTGGCCGACAGTATCTCCTTTGCTGTCCTGCCCGCTGCTCCGTTGCAGCATGTACCATAAAGTTGTATTTCCTCTGTCCTGCCTTGGCTGAATTCATTTACCACTGGACCTGCTGGTCCCACACCGGGACTTCTACAACTGCTCTCTAGAGTCTTTTCTGGAGGGTAGTAGAGTATACAGTAGTACAAAATGACACTTTATTTCCACAGGAAGAAAAACATTTAGCATACATAATAATTGTGTGCATCATGTAAATTGTAATAAAAAATTGAAATGTCCCAGAACCATGAATTTTTTATGAACCCTGCATTTTCCTGCAAGAAGAGAACCTCAAAGATGTCACTGGTTTGGCTTTCAGTCAATTAGGAGTCGCCATGGTTGTATAAATGATTCTCTGAGAAAAGCACCAGATGAAACTCACACTTTTAAAAGTAAAATAGTGACTAAGGACAGAGCACACAGCTCCACACCCTTATCAATCTGCTCAAGGTCAAATTGCCAGAAATTCTCTAGAAGGACTCTCCTAATATTTTGGTATTATTACCACAATAACTACAATTTTCAAGCAGGAAAAAAAAAACATGTAATCACAAATAAGAGAATGGCAGCCTGAGTAAAGTTCTCTCTCTCTCTCTCTTTTTTTTCTTTTCTTTCTTTCTTCCTTTTTTTTTTTTTTCTCCTGAGTAAAGTTCTATTGCTACAATGTACAATTGTCTGGTCAATCCACACTGCAGAGACACAAGGAAAACCACCATTTTGGTCCCCAAGTTTCACACAAAAACTCTTACAAAATATTCCAGATAAATGAGTTTTAATCCTCCCCTTCCTCCACTTCCTCACCCTGGTTAATCTGTAAAGTAACACAATTAGCAACTTTGCTGTTAGCAACTATGTGCACACAATCACGTAGATGATTATTCTTCAAATACTTTTTGGTGAGACATTTCAAATACCTTTTTGGAAAAAGGCACCTCAGAAGCCACAGTGATCTTGCTCTTGCTCTTCTCAATGGTTACAACCCCTACACCAAGACTCCCAGCTTTTCCATTCACTGATTGTCTCTTCAAGAAAATGCTTACAATTGGCAGCACCCAGGACTCCATCTTCTACTGGGTGGGTGCACTCAAGGATAAACTTCAGAACTTGCTTCTTTCCCCCTCTCCCCTTTCACCACAAGATTTCCAAGGATACAATGGCAGCAGCAGAGGCAGAAAGGAAGTTCCCTTCTGTCTGAGCTTTTATTCACCTCCAGCCTTGCTGGCAGTCCCTCCCCTCTCCTGCCTCCCCCACTCCCTCCTCCTGTATCTGCACCACCGTGGGTGTGGGCTTGTACAACCAGCTCCTATACCATCCTGGGTGCCTCCACCACCCATCGGCTGCTGCTTCTCCTGCCCTCACTATCAGGGAACAAAGGGCACCCTCTTGGACCTAGACCACTCACTTCAGATTTCCCTATAGGTGCCCCAAGGTGAAAAGAAATGACAATGGGGAACAAATTGATTGACTTTTAAGTGGACATAGGTGCAACATATTCTGTATTAAAGTTAATTTGAGATTGTTGGTTTAATTAAGATAGGCATGTCTATCTCAATTAGTTCCCAACATTAAATATAACACTTTTATTCTACAAAGGCTTGCTGAAGATCAAATAGGCTCATGTTATCTCTCAGCAATTTTTCAACAAATGATGGTTTCAAATTGATGAAGTTCTAGAACCTAGGTGAGGTTCGGTGGGCTGAGGTCCAGAACCGATGACCAAGAAAGAATTCTTGAGACATCTTTGGTGCAAAATGGTGGTTTATTAAAGCACAGGGACAGGACCCATGGGCAGGAAGAGCTGCTGCCCCCAGTTGTGAGGGATGGCAGGTTATGTACCCTGTGGTTGGGGGAAGGTGAGGGAAAGGGAGGTTTCAATGGAGCTTTCATATGCTAAAGAGGCGTACAAGGTGCCGGGATACCAGAGGTCTCCCAGCTTGATTAATGTTGTCTTTTAGCAAGCCATTAACATCAAGATACTTGGGAGATTCCTGTCTTGCAGGATTGTGATCTCTGCAAGTTAACTATTTGTTTCTCATTTATGGCAGTCAGGGGTGCCTGAGGAATGCTACACATATTACCGTATTACGGTATTACCGTATTACCGAGGGGAGTGGGTGGAGAGGGGGTGCAAGGTGCCAGCTTTTGCTTTGTCCTCAGCCAGCTTCCTGCTCCCTCATCAAAATGATGGTTAAATTTGTCTGTCTCCAAGTTTTTACAGGTAATTGCTAAAATAGCTTTCACAGCCTTTGGTAACCTGAAAGCTTACAGTTTTACTTGAATGACAACTCAGATTGAATTCATTGGATATCTAAGTCTTTTCCAAATAAGACAAAATACAGATTCATTAATTACTAAACATAAGGTTTACTTGCTTTTGGCTTCCTATTGATGAGGGAACAGAAGGCTGGCTGAGGACAAAGCAAAAGCTGACACCCAGCAACCTTCTCCCGCCCCCACTCCTGGGTGGGACATATAATGACATTCTTTAGGAATCTCCCAACTATCTTAATGTTAATACCTTGTTAGAGGGGAAAATGACCTTGACAATGGCAAGGCCTCAAGCTTATGAAAGTTCTATTGAAACCTCCCTTTTCCTTCCCCACCCTCATGGTACATAACCTGCCACTCCTCACAACCCTGGGGCAGCAGCTCTTACTGCCCATGGGTTGAGTCCCCGTGCTTTATTTAATAAACCACCATTTTGCACCAAAGATGTCTCAAGAATTCTTTCTTGGTCATGGGCTCCGGACCTCACCCCACTGAATCTTACCTATATTCTAGCACTTCATCGCTATTGCAGAGAAGCTGAGTGTAAGGACCTACTTAGCCAGAGCGCTTCCATCCGTTAAACAATAAAATTGTTGTTTAACCCTTAAACTGTCCCTGCTCCCCTTCCCCTAGGGGACTTACTTAAAAACAAGTCCCGGAAACCAGCCCCAGGTAACAAAGCCTGGGGGTCAGGCCAGGTGGAGACATCCAATCAGTGGGGGGATCCATACTGTCTCCCTAGTTACCAAGGAGTATGGGCCCCGCCCCTTGGGCTCCTTTTGGTCACCAATTCTGACTAAGGTGATAGGCTGGTTCAAGTATCTACTTGGGCAAATTCTAATTCAATTGGTCACTTATGTGTGACCTAACATGACTGTGCAGCTTTCTCTGTGTGTTACAATTTCATTGGCCACCTGTGTGTGGCCAGGCCCAACCACAGGCCTTTGCCCTTAAAAGCTAGTCTGTGAAGCAGAGAGAGGTCGCCCTCTCTGTAAGAGGTGCGGCCCTGAACGTTCGGTTTGATTCTTGATGCTTGGCGCAAAATAAAGCTTGCTTGACCTTCGCTTTGTATCAGTCTCGCTCCTTTAATCACGGACCCGTTATTGGGGGACCCAACATTGGGGACCCAACACCGAGGATACTTGGGTCTATCAGTAAACATTCTTGATGCTTTATCAAAGATTGTATACAGAAAAACATATTTTTACAAAATAGCAAGTGTATCCATAAATTTCAGATCTAAAGAAGTCCAGTGTAACACACAGTTCGCACCTGGTTACTACTTAGTTTTCATTAGACACTAAGGTTTCTAAGTGTTAAAATTCTGCTCATTGTAATTAAGACTGATGGAGATAATGAAAGCAACTTTGCAGGGGGAAGAATGTGTTTTTGATGAGAAAGATATAAGGCACGGGAATTCATTTTGTTGGGGTGGGGGAGGTAATTTTGTCCTAAAATAAGACTGGTAGTCTAGAGAGAAAGGCTTCGGCCAAATCTGAATGAGACAAAACAAAAAAAGCTACAGAAGGATTGTGAAAGGAAATCGTTGGAAAGAATTTTATGTGTGGTCAGGACAAATGTTGAAATAAATAGATTTTAAAGCTACACTGGCTCATGATTAAAATTCTGCTTTACTCTGTGAGAAAAAGTCACCGTTTTCTTGGATTGTCAGTTTGCACTTGATAAGAAATTGTAAACAAAGTTGTTTTATTTTCCTTGCCCAGAAAACCAAATTTTGTTTTGTCTTTATGGGGTCTTGGGTTACCTAAGAGAGTTAAAACTTCTCAATACTAAAAGAGCTAAATTTTGAGAACAACTATGTAACCCTACCTAATTGTCTTTGGAATCACTTATTATCACCTTGGGGAGATAAATAATTCAGGTTTAAGTTTTATAATGATGCCTAATCCTATTTAGGCATGTGCTTTTAAAACTTTAACAAACTTCCCACAAGAATTGTAAATGAAGTCTTTTATTTTACTAATTAGGCTTATTTGCTATCTTAAATTACATGGGAAGCATTGTCAAACAACTGATGATAAGCCTTAGCTTATATTGTAGGGGTAAATGCTATGACTGTTTTAGAAACTATATGAAATCTCGAAAGTTTTCTTATGTCCTGGCATAAAGTCGTCACTGGATGTTCTGATTATGAAAATGTTGTGTAACAGAAAGAACTGGGTTTCCTGGTCAACTGCATTATACTAAACTCTCCTGTTATCACCAACTCTCATCAGATCTTTAACCATGTCCGTTTTTGAGTCTTTTGTCAGTTATAGTTATTATCCTGATGCTCTCAGAAAGTGTGTTTTGTCAAGAAGACCCATGAAATGAACTTTTGGCAAATACAGGTATCTGATATCTTTAAGATCATAAAACTAAAGCAAATGAAAATTTTCAGAGCTAATGGGGAAAGAAGCTGCGTTCAAAGAGATTAAGAATTAGTAATATGGGACTAAATAAATTGAGAAAAATGGCCATATTTTTTTATGAGTCTTATTTGAAACATTGCTGGTTCTCTAATGTTAGCTCTTCCAGATTAAGGAAACTTCCTCATAAGAGACCCATGATATACAGAAATACGATGAAATGTTCTTTTGTTCTTTTGGGAACAACTTGAAGCACTTTTACTTTTCTCCCTACCTGAACCCTCTGAAATTCAGAAACTCTATTGAGTATCCTTTCTTCCAATGCAAATTATAATTTTTGCCATAAGTTCCGTAAGAATCTGTTCTCCTTGTACCAGGTCGCCATTGGAAACACTGGTTATTTTACCAAGGCTTTGACTGGAATGTCCTATTTGAGAGAGACATGCATAGATTCAGATATGATCAGACAGCTGTAAGAACTAAGGTTGACTTTATGGAGCCAATAAAATGCAATGGAAATGCAATCTGGCACCCCACTCACAGAGTTCCCAGCAGCCTCACTAGGTGAGTAAAGAGTGTTCCTTCCTGGCAGGTACAGGAACCTCAGGATATTTGGTGGACCTCGAGAAGTGGAATTTGCCCAAATCTACAGGTATTGCAGGCATGTCTGAGGACAAGTATATAGCATGGTTTCTGGCCTCAAGAGGCTATTAAAATTGTTCAATCTAGGGTTGCCTGGGTGGCTCAGTCAGTTAAGCGGCTGTATTTGCCTCAGGTCATGATCCCAGGGTTCTGGGATGGAGTCCTATATCGGGCTCCTTGCTCAGCGGGAAGCCTGCTTCGCTTCTCCCTCTGCCTTCTCTGCCTGCTGCTCCCCGTGCTGTGCGCGCGCTCTCTCTCTCTCTGACAAATAAATAAATAAAATCTTTTTAAAAAACTTTCAAAAATTGTTCAATCTAAAGATTCCTTATAAAAAGCTCCAACAATGCAAATTTTAAAAAGATCTATATGGTCAATCACTATTCTTGTTGATCTTATTATATAAATAAATAGACCAAGTTTGTTAAAACTGGACTTGCTTTACAAACAAATTAATCTTGACTTGGCTATCTTTGGTAAAATGAGAGTGATTATAGAGAAAAGTATGTTTTGGTAACACATTTTTGTAGATATTGGATTTTAATACCATTTATTACAAACCAGACTAGATACTGAATGCTTCCTGAAATATCTGGCTATGGCTCTCCAAACTAAGGTTTCCAATCTTTTTCATTCTCTCGGCTTGAAGTCAATCAAAACTAAAACTGGGAGGAGGGGCAAGATGGAGGAGGAGTAGGAGACCTAATTCAACAGGTGTCCTGAAGTGAGCTAGGTATTACCAGAACACTCTGAGCACCCATGACATCAGCCTGAGATGTAAGATTATACACTTCTGGATCTCTACAGGGACAGAGGATCATCAGTGGAGAGGTACAGAGGAGTTGGGAACACAAGGACTGGTATCAGGATAAACAGAAGGGGGAGGGAGCCACCAGAAGTGAGCCATTGGAAAGTAATACCCCAATACAAAAGTGTCCTGTGGTTGGGGGCCAGCAATAGCTTAGAGAGCAGTGGCTGTGAGACGGGAAGGGACTGATAAAAGCATTCAAACAGAACAAAGGGACTTAAGGGACAATTGCTCGTAAAAGACAGCCACGGGTGCAGACCTAAGCGTACGGTCCAGGGAGGCCACAGCACGGGCTTGAGTTGGCAGTACCTGGCTCTGTGGCCACCTCTGCTGCCTCCACTGCCACTGGGGCTGAGCGCATCCAGGGTGAGTTCCAATCAGCAGTCCCAGGAACCACAGCTGCCAGGCCCAGGCTTGCCCAGACCAGTATCACTCACAGTTTTGGTGGCACAGGGGTAACAGAGACAAGCAGAGGCCTCAGACAACCACTGATACGGTGGCTGGGGGTGCGCACAGCCCGTGGGAGGTTGTGGTGTTCAACAGAATTTGCAGAGGGGGAGTCTGTGTGTTCTGGACAATTCAGATGGGAGCAGACTGAGTCTTCTCTCTGAGGCAGAGGTCTTGGTGCAGACACCTCTGAATAGGTGCAAAAAGCCACCAAAGAAAAAAAACCTCCAGAGAACAAAAGCCTGAGAAACCGGTTTCCACAGACCCCAGCCCCCTTGATCAATGGCAGGGCAACTCAGCCCAAGTTGAATTGACTGAAAAACAATGCAGCAGACCCCTCCCCCAGAAGACAAGATGAAAGAACAAGAGAACAACAACAAATACAGGGTCCTCTTAAAACTGTAAAACCCCAACATCATGGGCAACAATATAGTAAGCTCCCAGTATTGCCTCACAGCCTGTGTATTTCATAGATTTTCATAGATGCAACTTTTTTTTTTAATTCGTTATCATGATTCTTGTTGTTTTATTTTTTTTTTTACCTATTTACCATTTCAACTAGATGTCTAATACACCGTATTCCATAGTAGCTTTTTAACTGAACTTTTTTCATACATATACTTTTGTTTCCTTTTTTTTAAATACATACAAGCTTCAAGGTAATCCTTTTTCCCTATTCAATACTATCTATCTAGCTATCTAGCTATCTACCAGTTTTAATTTCCCTATATCTCTGGAAAGTTGAGACCTCTAACAAAGATAACAAGATATACCCAGGAAGAACTGAAACACCCTTCCACCCCCACATCAATGGCTTGTAACCACCTTCTGTCTTCTACTTTTGTTGATGTTTCAGTGTGTTTGTTTTTGTACTTCATAAATCTTATTCTTGGAGTTCATTTTGCAGGGTTTTTCTTTTCTTTTCTTTTCTTCTTTTTCTTTTGTCAGTCTTTTGTTCCTTTTTGTTTTTGTATGTTATAAATCTTATTCTTGGGGCTCATTTGTCTGGGTTTCTTTTTTTCTCTTTCCTCTCTTTTCTTTCTTTCTTTCTTTTTTTTTTTCTTTCTTTTTTGGTGGTGACTTCTGATTATTCTGAAACTTTCCAGGGTGTACCTTGCGTGGATCATGGTTGATATTTTCAGCTATGCATCCCTTCAACCACCTCTCACCAAAACGACTAGGAGGAGGAAGTCCCAACAGAGGAAAAATTCAGAGACTGTGACCTCTGCCACAGAACTATTGCATATGGACATAAGCAAGATGGTGGAAATAGAATTCAGGGTAACAGTTATCCAGACAATGGCTAGGCTGGAGAAAACCATTAGTGGCAACATAGAATCTCTAAGGGCAGAAGTGAGAGCTAATCTGACAGAACTTAAAAATGCTATCAGTGGGATCCAAGCTAATCTAAATACTCTAACAGCTAGGGTAAATGAGGCAGAAGATCGAATTAGTGACCTAGGAGACAAAGTGTTAGGAAAGAGGGATCAGGAGGCCTGGAAAAAACACCTTAGAAGCCATGAAGACAGATTTAGGGAAATAAATAATGCCATGAAATGTTCCAATGTCAGAATTGGTGGGATCCCTGAGCAGGTGGACAGAGGACTAGAAGATATGGTTGAGCAAATCCTAGCTGAGAATTTCCCTATTTGGGGAATGGAACAAGTGTTCATGTCCTAGAGGCAGAGAGGATACCCCCCAGATCAATGAGAGTAGAAAGACCTTCAGGCATGTGATAGTAAAATTTGCAAGTTGTAAATTTGGAGAAAATGTCTTTTTTTTTTTTTCAGTCTTCCAAGAGGATTCGTTGTTTATGCACCACACCCAGTGCTCCATGCAATACGTGCCCTCCTTAACACCCACCACCAGACTCACCCACCTCCCCACCCCCCTCCCCTCCAAAACCCTCAGTTTAATTCTCAGAGTCCACAGTCTCTCATGCTTCATCTCCCCCTCTGATTTATCCCAACTCACTTTTTCTTTCCTTCTCCTAATGTCCTCCGTATTATCCCTTATGCTCCACAAGTCAGTGGAACCATATGATAATTGACTTTCCTGCTTGACTTATTTCACTCGGCATAATCTCCCCCAGTCCCGTCCATGTTGATACAAAGGATGGGTATTCATCCTTTCTGATGGAGGCATAATACTCCATTGTATATATGGACCATATCTCCTTAAACCATTCGTCTATTGAAGGGCATCTTTTCTCTTTCCACAGTTTTGTGATTGTGGCCATGGCTGCTATGAACATTGAGGTATATATGGCCCTTCTTTTCATTACGTCTGTATCTTTGGTGTAAATACCCAGTAGTGCAATTGAAGGGTCATAGGGAAGCTCTATTTTTAATTTCTTGAGGAATCTCCACACTGTTTACCAACCTGGCTGCACCAACTTGCATTCCCAGCAACAGTGTCAGAGGGTTCCCCTTTCTCCACATCCTCTCCAACACTTGTTGTTTCCTATCTTGTTAATTTTGGCCATTTTAACCGGTGTAATGTGGCATCGGAATGTGGTTTTGATTTGAATCTCCCTGATGGCTAGAGATGAAGTTTTTTTCATGTGTCTGTTAGCCACATACATAGCCACACACATGAGAAGTGTCTGCTCATGTCTTCTGCCCATTTTTTACATGATTCTCTCTCTTTTCTAGGTGTTGAGTTTGAGGAGTTCTTTATAGATCCTGGATATCGGCCCTTGGTCTGGAGTGTCACTTGCGAATATCTTCTCCCACTCCATGAGTTGCCTCTTTGTTTTGTTGACTGTTTCCTTTGCTCTGCAGAAGCTTTTAAGACCCAAAAGTTCATTTTCACTTCTGTTTCCTTTGCCTTTGGAGACATGTCTTGAAAGAGGTTGTTGTGGCTGGTGTCAAAGAGGTTATTGCCTATGATCTCCTCTACAGTTTTGATAGATTCCTGATTCACGTTGAGGTCTCTTAACCATTTCAAGTTTATCTTTGTGTATGGTGTAAGAGAATGGTCGAGTTTCATTCTTCTATACATAGCTGTCCAATTTTCTCAGCACCATTTATTAAAGAGACTGTCTTTTTTCCACTGGATATTTCTTCCTGCTTTGTCGAGAATTAGTTGGCCATAGAGATGCGGATCCATATCTGGGCTCTCTACTCTGTTCCACTAGTCTACGTGTCTGTTTTTGTGCCAGTACCATGCTGTCTTGGTGATGACAGCTTTGTAGTAAAGCTTGAAATCCCATGACGTGATGCCCCGAGCTTTGTTTTTCTTTAGCAACATTTCCTTAGCAATCCGGGGTCTTTTCTGGTTCCATACAAACTTTCGGATTGTTTGTTCCAGCACTTTGAAAAATGGCGTTGGAATTTCGATTGGGATGGCATTTAAAGTACAGATTGCTCTGGGAAGTATAGACATTTTAACAATGTTTATTTTTGCATTCCATGAGCATGGAATGTTTTTCCATCTTTTTGTGTCTTCTTCAATGTCCTTCATGACTATTCGACAGTTCCTCAAGTACAGATCCTTTACCTCTTTGTTTAGGCTTATTCCAAGGTATGTTATGGTTCTTGGTGCTGTTGTAAATGGAATCAATTCTCTAATTTCCATTTCTATATTTTCATTGTTCGTATATAAGAAAGCAACTGATTTCTGTGCACTGATTGTGTATCCTGCTACATTACTGAATTGCTGTATGAGTTCTAGTAGTTTGGGGGTGGAGTCTTTTGGGGTTTCCATGTAAAGTTATCATGTCATCTGCAAAGAGAGAGAGTTTGACTTCTTCTTTGCCAATTTGAATAACTTTTATTTCTTTTTGTTGTCTGATTGCTGTTGCTAGGACTTCTAGTACCATATGGAACAATAGTGACGAGAGTGGACAGCCTTGTCGTGTTCCTGATCTCAATGGGAAGGCCGTCAGTTTTTCCCCATTGAGAATGATATTCGCTGTGGGGTTTTCATAGACAGATTTTATGAAGTTAAGGAATTTTCCCTCTATCACCATACTCTGAAGAGTTTTAATCAGGAAGGATGCTGTGTTTTGTCAAATTCTTTTTCTGCATCAGTTGAGAGGACCATGGGATTCATCTCTTCTCTTGTTGGTTTGTTCTATCAAACTGATTGATTTGTGAATGTTGAACCACCCTTGTACCCTAGGGATAAATTCCACCTCGTCCTGTTGGGTCATCTTTTTAATGTGCTGTTGGATCCTACTAGCTAGGATCCTGTTGAGAATCTTGGCATCCATATTCATCAAGGATATGGGTCTGAAATTCTCCTTTTTGATAGAGTCTTTGCCTGGTTTGGGGGTCAAGGTGATGCTGGCCTCACAGAATGAGTCTGGAAGTTTTCCTTCTGTTTCTATTTTTTGAAACAGCTTCAGGAGAATAGGTATTATTTCTTCTTTGAAATTCCCCAGGGAATCCATCAGATTCTGGACTTTTGTTTTTTGGGAGGCTTTTGATCACTGCTTCAATCTCATTGCTAGATATTGGTCTATTCAGGTTGTCAATTTCTTCCTGTCTCAGACTTGAAAGTTAATAGGTTTCCAGCAATGCATCCATTTCTTCTAGGTTGCATAACTCTTTGGCATACAGCTGTTGATAATGATTTCTGATGTTTGTTTCTATTTCCTTGGTGTTAGTCATGATCTCTCCCCTTTCATACATAATTTTATTAATTTGGGCCCTCTCTCTTTTCTTTTGGATTGGTTTGTCCAGTGGTTTATTGATCTTATCAATTCTTTCAAAGAACCAGCTTCTAGTTTCATTGATGTGTTCTACTATACTGCTAGTTTCTAACTCATTGATCTCTGCTCTAATCTTGATTATTTCCCTTCTCTGTGCGAGGGGTTGGCTTAATTTGTCGTTGATTTTCCAGTTCGTTAAGGTGTAAAGAGAGCTGGTGTATTCTGAATTTTTCAATTTTTTTGAGGGAGGCTTGGATGGCTATGTATTTCCCCCTTAGGACCGCCTTTGCTATATCCCATAGATTTTGGACCGATGTGTCTCCATTCTCATTGGTTTCCATGAATTGTTTAAGTTCTTCTTTGATTTCCTGGTTGACCCAAACATTCTTGAGCAGGATAGTCTTTAGCTTCCAAGTGTTTGAAATCCTTCTAAACTTTTTCTTGTGGTTGAGTTCCAGTTTCAAAGCATCATGGTCTGAGAATATGCACGGAATAATCTCAGTCTTTTGGTATCAGTTAAGCCCTGATTTGTCACCCAGTGTGTGGTCTATTCTGGAGAAAGTTCCACATGCGCTCGAGAAGAATGAGTATGCTGTTGTTTTAGGGTTGAATGTTCTGTATATATCTATGAGGTCCATCTGGCCCAATGTGTCATTCAAAGCTTTTCTTTGTTGATTTTCTGCTTAGATGATATGTCTGTTGCTGAGAGTGGCATGTGACGATTAATGTATTTTTATCAATATGTCTCTTTATTTTGATTAACAGTTGGCTTATGTAGTTGGCTGCTCCCATTTTGGGGGCATAGATATTTACTATTGTTAGATCTTCTATCCAACAGTCTATCCATCCCACCTGCCCTATATAGACCCAGCTGAGGGTTCATAGCAGAAGGTGAGTGGGTCCTAGGTGCACCAACTGTGCCATGGCCATTCATTCCTTTCCTCTACCACTGCGCCTTGGGTGAAATTTCTGCAACGTCAGCCCTTGGAGAGAAAAAAGCCCTGTCTGGAAAACAAAGCAAAACAACTACTCCAATGAGACTAGTGCTTAGGGAATTTTATGGTCATCAATGAAACACTTCTAGAGTTCTGATTAGCCTTTGTCTTGAGGTAGTGTCTTACTTTACTAATGAAAATGAATGAAACACTTCTAGAGTTCTGATTAGCCTTTGTCTTGAGGTAGTGTCTTACTTTACTAATGAAAATGAATGAAACACTTCTAGAGTTCTGATTAGCCTTTGTCTTGAGGTAGTGTCTTACTTTACTAAAATGTTGAAATTAGAACATACACATTGGAAAAAATATGTATTCAGGAAGTAAATACACATATAATTTGTTATATGTATTTAGTTCCAATACTAGTTGACTCCTGACTTAATACTGTGGTGGTAGGCAAAATAATGCCCCCTCCCTAGCAGGCCCCCATTCTAATCCCTGGAATTGTGAATATGTTACATCACAGAGCAAAAGGGACTTTGCCAATGTGCTTATGATAAGGACCTGGAGATGGGGACATTATCCTGGATTGTCCAGATGACCCCATGGAATTACATGGGGGCCTTCATATTGGAAGAGGGAGAAAAGGAGGTCAGAATGATGCTGTGTGAAAGAACTCTACCTGCTGTTTCTAGTGCTGAAGACAGAGGGAAGTGTCCAATGGCCAAAGAATACAGGGAACCTATAAAAGCTAGAAAAGTCAATGAAACAGATAGTCCCCTAGAGCCTCCCCATTGACACCTTGATTTTAGTCCAGGGAGATCCTGGTTGGACTACTAGCCATAGAACTGTGAGATAATAAAGTGTGCCCTTTGAAGCCACTGTGTTTATGGTGACCTGTCATGGCAGCAGTAGAAACCTATACACCTATCTCTCTCACTCACTTCAACAGTGATAAGATCTGTGGGAGACAATAAACCCTGGATAAACTCTGCAGTTTGTCTGTCTTAGGTAGTCAGGTCAAGAGCTAGCTTTACGTGTTTCAGTGTTACATTAGGTCCCTGCCATCCTTTTCCTTCTCATTCTCTTCTGTAGGATGTGTACCCCATCCTCTGCACAGAGCTCCTTATGTGAGTTATGCAAATTGGAAGACATTGGTGGTCACACAGATGGATTTTTTTTAAGCAATGGGCTCTGTTTCTGTCCCATAGAGGGAAAGAACATAACTTACAAAAAATTAAATATTGGCAAATCCTTTTCTCAAAGGTACATTTTTTTGACAACAGTTTTGTTAAATCACAGAGCTATTTTCAATGGTTCATAAAGAGCAGATCTGAGATTTATGAGATCACATGCTGTTACTTTCATAAATGTTATGTATTTCTTAGGAGCAATATCTGAGCAATATCTGAGCTTCCATTGATTACTGATTATCTTCTCAATGCACCAGTCCTGGCAGCCTAAAGATGAAGGAAGAATCACGGGGATGCTAGAACAACCACAGGGCAAGAGAGTCTCACATTTTGCTACTTTCTCAATGTTACTAGTTTGAGGACTTCTCATGCATTCTGCTGATTCTGCCAGCGAGCTTCTCTGTATTGACAGCCAAAGGCACTCATGGAAATACTTAACCAAGTGTGAAAGCAAACACTGAGGCCACTCCATCTACTGGGAAAGAGGGGTATGTCTCCACTTCAGACATGAGTTTGTTGATGGATTCTTTTTGCTGGTGGTGGTGATGGTGGTGACAGTGGTGGGCTTTTTTTCTTCTTGTTATTTGCTTTAATTTTTAAACTATTTCTAGGAAATAATTGTGGGGTAGTAGCTTTATTTAACTCTGGAAGGCAAAGGAACATAACTGAGGACACTTCCTAAGGAATATATTAAGATCTCTACATCAACATTAATGAAATGACCTACACACTTTCCTGTTAAAGTTTCTTCCATTAAAACAACTTTATTTATAAGATTAACTCAATGTTATATAAGCATATTTAAGAAACTGTGGTCCATAGCCCACCTGCATTAGGATCACTTGGGGTGTTTCTGTAAAAAGTGCGGAGTCCAGGGCCCCACGTCAACTAAATCGCTTGGAGTGGGGCCCAGGACGCGGCTTCTATGATCCCCGCTGCTGATCCTAAGGTCCCCACATCTAAGAGCCTCTCTTTATCCACATTTGCTTCAATAGCCACCACCAAGATGCTTCACTTCCTCTCACTGACCGTGTCCACCAGTTATGCTGGCTTCAGTACATCACTATAGCAACACAAATGAATACAGGTCATGCATTTATATACGCACACTTTCTACAGTGCCATGAGACACAGGCTAAGCCTCTCAGGTGCCACTTGAAAGTGATCACTGGTTTGGTTTCACAAGACTTTCAATGGTCTGGGTCTGGCCACTGGTTCCAGTTCCCCAGAGAAGAGTTAGGAGGATAGAATGCAATAGCATATTTAGAGTGAGGTCACCACACTTTGGAGATCATAAAGGAATCAAAATGGGAGGTGGTAGGCTAAGCATGAGATGGTATCTGGGAAGCCATGTGACTTCAGAGCACTCAGATGCTGCAGTGTAGACTGACACCCAGCATGATGGAGCCCCAGCTGAGCTGGCCCAAGGTAGGTGGGGGGATCTGGCAGTAGGGCTGGCTGAGCCCCACTGTCCCTCAGAGCACCGCTGTCCATCATCATGTGCTTTAGAACTGCCAAGGAACTCCCATGTTGGGACCATGTGCCCTCTTTGTAGGAAGCAGTGTGCTTTTTCAACCTGGGTTGACCAGCTGAGGATAGATGCTGAGGCAAGAAAAGGCTGGTGTTAGTTCCCAGGCCACTGGCCATGTGGAAGCAGTGTCAGGAGGTCCTCTACAAACCATGCATGTTTTTCTCAGTGCCAGGCCAAGCTGTCCCTGGCTGATGATGTCTCTTAACTGCAGGAAAGGCTTTCTGATTTTAACACTCCTCATGGGGAAATGTCTCTGGTGTCCCTTGACCCTCTAGCAGGTGTGGAGGAATGGGCTCACATCTCTGCAGCAGATTGGGAGCTGCACAAATGGGGGAAAGCCCATTCTTCCTGCTGCTTCAAGCAGCTCTGGTGACTCCACTTTTCATGTGGCTCTTGGTAGCCAAGGGTCATAAGCCTAGGGTGCACAGCAGAGCCCTTACTGACTTCACCAGGAGACAAAACTACAAGGTGAGAGTCCATTATCTGGCCTTGCTGGGGGCTCCCTGAGCTGCAGTGAGCACTGGGCTGTGGCAGAGCCAAGGGCACAGGGAGAGCCTGTCAGGAGGATGAGCTAAGGGGAGGTGCTGCCGTCCTGAGGAGCCAATGGTGCCACCAGGTTAGAGGCAAATGTTCCCCACCAGCAGGGCTGGTGATGGCCCTGCTCAGAGCTGTTGCACATGAGGCAGCCAGATCCCACCACTCTCTGTTCAGGGACCAGTGCACTCCCCAGTTCACTCTGGAGCAAAATGATGACTTCTGTGCCCTCCCAGGAACAGAAAACTTAACATGAAGCATGCACATGTAGAAACAGTTTGTTGTAGGAAGGAGGGAACATCACGCAGGAAAGTTCCCTGTTCAGCCATGTTCCATTTACTTAGTGAGGAGAGGGAGGGGCCACATCATCATGGAGCTTAGAGACCCCCTAAGTCTAGTACCACCTCTTACAGATGAGGGGCAGGGGCTTTCAGAAACTGGGGTCCAGCCAGAGTCATATGACTGCTTAGTGGCAAGCCCAGGATTAGAACCGGGGTCTCCGGCCCTCTCCCATGGCCTAGGAGAAGGTGAAGGTACCTATGGACATCCCAGGAACTGAGAGATCACTTTTATTTTTTTGAGGCAGGACTCATGATTCCTATGTGAGTGAGGCACAAATATGGGCCTGTGTGGACTCATGAAACACTTTTCTATCCTGGAAGTTCAGGATTTGCAAGCACCAAGTCTTAACACAATAAAGAGTGTGCCCATTCCCCCTGCAGGCAAATCTGGAGGATAGTGGACTTTCTAGTCAACAAAGGGAAGGACCACTGGCCAGTGACTCCTCCAGTAAGAGAGACCTGAAGCCCTGGATCCAAAACAGGCAACAGCTGCAAATGAGGACTGACTCACCAGTTTGCAACAGCTGCTTCAGAATGATTTATGGGGGCTGGGCTTCCACTATCCTCTAGACTCTACGATCATTTGGGGACAGGCACTAACTCCCCAGGCATGGAGGGCCCTGACACCCATGGTCTGCTGAAGGTATGTGTGCTGGGCATGTGCTGCTGTGCCGATTGGTGCTGTCAGGGATCCAGAAAGACAAGGGTCTGCAGAGCCCAGGTCACAGGATTCAGCTCTTGCAGGACCCAGTGTGTGCCTAACTGCAATCTCTCCTCTGCACAAATGTGCATAGTCCCCCTGAAGGCAGAGATGGAGGAAGTTGTCCTGCCTTCCCAGCATCAGCCCAGCCGACTGGCTAGAGTATCCTTCACAAGAAGCTTGATTACTGGTGAGCCCAGGACACCATCAGGCAGCCAGTCCCAATGGGGACTGACCATCCTCAGTTTAAAATTGCCATCTCAGGAAGATTTTAGGGGAGTAGGCTCTGTCTACCCGGGAAGCTGTGCAGTTTTGGGGTCCAGCCTGAGCCCAACAGGCCTGGGGGGCCCCAAGAGCCAAAGGCCAACTGACAGAGTACAGACCGCACATCCGTGGGTGACACAGTTCAGAAGAGTCTGGAATCTGAACCAGGGCATCTGTAGGGAGAGGCTGGGTTCCAGTAGTGGGCTATTGGGTGTTCCTGGCCACTGCCTCATTCCAAGAGCTAATCTGCACAAATGTGGATATTCTTGCTCCTGAAGACACACCTGGAGGGCTCTGGGCTGCCTTGTCAGAGCAGGGCAGTGCAGGATGGTTTGAGATATTCTCCAGTAAGAGACACCCACGCGTCTTGATTATAGAATGTCCAGAACTTTACCAGGGAGCCAGTCCAAGTGGGGAGTAAGTGTGCTGGCTTAAAGCTGCCACCCCAGAAGGATTTTCTGGGAGTCAGCCTTGTCCACACTGGTGGCTCTGCAGGTTTGGGAATCAGCCTGAGCCCAGCAGGCATGGAGGTCCCAGCAGCCCAATGTTGCTGGCTGACACAGTACAGACCCTCTTAGAACACACTGCTTGTCTCTCCTGCTTTAGCATCTAAAGGGCTGACTGAACTCCCATTTCCTCTCCTTGTGTGTTATGGTAGTCACCATACAGCGCACCATTAGTTTTTGATGAAGCATTCCAAGATTCATTGTTTGCATGCTACACCCAATGCTCCATGCAATCCTTGCCCTCCCTTATACCCATCACCAGGCTCATCCATCCCTCTACCCTCCTTCCCCTCTAAAATCCTCAGTGTGCTTCCCAGAATCCATAGTCTCTCATGGTTCGTCTCCCACTCCAATTTCTCCCCCTTCATTTTTCCCTTCTCCTAATGTCCTCCATGCTATTCCTTGTATGTTTCACAAATAAGTGAAACCATATGATAATTGACTTTCTCTGTTTGACTTATTTCACTTAGCATAATCCTCTCCTATCTTTACGAGATGGACCTAAACGGCCATCCTCTGCATGTCTCCGTACTTATTCACTGTATCATATTATGTGTACAGCTTGGATTTAGGGACTCTCTGGGTCTTCCTTCTCACCTCCTGCTTTTCCTTCCTCCTTGCCTGCTCAGTTGGTTCTGTCCACTCCTCATCTACTCTTCCATCATCCCATCCACACACATCTACTCCGTACCTGTTGTGTGCAGTCAGCATGACAGGCACTGAGCATACTGACCTCTAGGAATACCTGTTTACCATTTTTTTTTTTTTTTTAGCAACCAAGTTGGGTATCTAGGCTTTCTACCAGGAACTAAAACTAATTGAATTTAAGCTAGAAAATTACTAACATTTTTTGCTAGGTCAAATTAGCTAATTTAATTAAAATGTGACTGAATCAGTTGTGAAGTTAGAATGATCTTTTTATAGAACTTGTGTTGGTAGAACATCAATTCCTATTTTTGTCTAGCTGATTTCAAAATAGCAATGATAATACAGTAACCCTGAGCTTTGAAATAGACATTTTACTGAAAAAGATACAGGAAATAGAAAATTTTACTACTCCGTTCATTCCTGGGTTTGCATTATAAATAATAACCTGATGCTAATAAAATTTATCATTAAGGGACCATTAGGGAAGAGAGAAATAAGTATGGCTTATGACTTGATAGCTGTAGGATGTAACTTTAGTAGCTGAAAGTGTCCTAGGTTTTTTTTATATTAAAAATATAAGTATGCTTAAAATATGACTTCTAGCCTTTTGAAATGTGTGAGAGGTGAAAAGAAATGGGGACACTTATGTTGAGAGGTTTTAAAATGGAGCCCAAGGCCATTAAGGAGGTGGGTCTTACACATGTCCTCACTGGGTGGAAAAATGAATTTTGAACAACACCAAACCAGGAATATTCCAGGGGCTCTGCAGGAACATCTGCAACTTGCAGCAATAACGGACTTTTGCTCAATGATGGCTCTAGCCATCAGAGAACCAATTCTGTTTAGCTGAGACTAGTTTTCTACCACCAACACCAATCATAACTATTTTTATCTACATATATAAGCATTCCCTGTTGTTGTAAAAACCCTCAAATTATTTGTTCCCTAGTGGGACACAATTTGGGTTACTACCTGAATCGATGTTCCTGAATTGCCATTCTAAGACCCCAAATAAGTGCTTTTGTTTTATCTCAATTTTGTTTCTTTTTTCAAGTGACGAGGGGTAGTTAGTAAAGCAAGGTATTATTACATCCAAGTTTTAACTGCAAATAATGAGATATTGGGTGCTCTGAGAAGATGCTAACCATCCTGGAGAATTGTTACCTTTGACACCTGCTCTACTGTGGATGAGAGAGAAAGGAAATGTATGTCTTCCTCCTTTCAAGCATGTACTTGGAGGTGTTGAATGGATAAGAAAGAGCTGCCACTCTTCTGTGATCCGGTGTCCACACACCCTGGGCCCACTGCAAGATTTATTATCTGTGATGCCAGACCGGCAAGGGGCTGAAAATAGTCCTTATATTTTCAGGGGGACAGAATACTTTGTTGAGATGAGTAAGCCTTTGTGCTGTTTTCAAATTATGCCTCAAAATACTTACACACTACTCCGTTGGGTCTTTGAGCAGAAGGATCCTTTGTTGTAGTATGCAGTGAGGGAGTGCACATGTATAGAAAATAATGGTGTGGCTTTACACAGAATTACATACAGAGAGTCAAAAGAATGATGTTTATCAGTAAGTCTACAGCAACGTTATGGCAATAATGCAGGCTTACAGTCCTTTGACCTGCCTTCCTTTTAAGGTATCCCCCTGACCTCTTCTCAGTACCCTGGTTTCCCAGGTGCAAAAGTGAATCCAGTCTCGCTACGAAGCTCCTCCCTCCACATCTCATCCATCCGTGACTCTATAGAAGTGTCAGTTCCAGCAACTACCTTTTCTCCTAATAGTGATGCTCTGCATCTTTAGAGCTTTTCTTTATCGTTAGAGCTGAAGAAAATCCCCGTGCTGGAGGATCCATTCACACAGTGGTGTGAAGGTGCTTTGGGTGTCCATAATAGTTGCTGCTGAGAACAGTGATGGTTTTTTTGTTTGTTTGTTTTGGTTTGGTGTTTTGAGAGGGAGGGAACATGGAGGCAGTGAGAGACAGAGGGAGAGGGAGAATCCTAAGCTGGCTCCACACCCACCATGGAGCCAACACAGGCCTCCATCTCACAACCTGGAACATCATGACCTGGGTTGAAATCAAGAGTCAGATGCTTAACCAACTGAGCAACCCAGGTGTCCTAAGATCTTGATAGTTCTGATCAATCATTATTTGTTGCTGAAGGAGGTTCGGATTGGTCGGACTGCCGGTGCCTGATGTGAAATTGGAAACTTGTGTTTATGAACACTAAGACAGTGATTGTGTGCGCTGGATGGTGACTTCGTTTATGTAAATACAGGGAAGGGAAAGCTGTGTTGCACAATGTGTGACCCAAGGCTTTAGAGTATATGGAGTCTTTCTACTGTTGACACCAAACATATTGAGCAAGATCTGTTAAATTCATTATGTATGATACAAGTCACCTCCTCTTCTTGCATGGATTATAGAATTTGCATTTTGGGGAGGGAGGCAAGAGGGCAGTAGAGTAGGGGACCTCGTTTTATCTGGTCCCCTGAATTTAGGTAGATAACTATCAAATCATTCTGAACACCTATGAATTCAAACTGAGATGTAAGGAAAGAATTGCGGGAATTCTACAAACCAAAAAGTGACCACTTTTTGCAAAGTAGGAGGTCTGGAGAATCTGAGGGGATATCTCAGAAGATAATCAGCCGGGCGGGGGCTCTGTAAACTGGCTACTAGAAAGTGATATAGCCCCAGAGCCCACTATTAAAACCTTTATAAATCTGCTCCAATGAGAGACATCCGTGCCTGAAAGGTGCTCAGGTTGGAAGCAGGGCAGAATCCTAGGTGTGACAGTGTAGTCTTAGAATCTCCAGGGTCACAGAAAGAACAGGGCTGCATGAGCAGACAGAGTTCCTAAGCATGGGAATGAAGAAAACAGTGAGGGTCAGCAAACCCGGGTTCGCCATAAACCATGAACTGCAGCATGATCCGGTGACAGCACTCCTGCAGGCGTCCTGCAAAGGAGAGAAAAGTGGCAGCCCTGTGACTTCCTCCAGGAGGGATGGCACGGGAGTGTGCACAATTGGGTAACCCCTCAGAGTGTAGGGGTACTGCAATGGACAGAAAACTTGTAGCCGTATGCCTTCCCCAGGAAGGACAGCATGGAGGAGTGCCTGACCGGGTGACCACTCTCTGTGCGGGGACCCTACAAAGGACAGAAATTCAGGGAGCTTTTGCATTCTGCTGGGAGGATCCGTGCAAGCACACACCACAGGAGTCTTTAGACTTTGGCACACACAGAAGTGAAGACCACTTATCCCTGAGGGTTTAGTGAAGAGAGAAGACTGCCATCTCTTGGTACCAGGACTCAAGATCAGGCAAGGCCTTATTTGTTTTCATCCTCTAGAGAGACGCAGAACACCTATGGGGAACAGAAGCCACATAGAGCAATCACTAGCAGCTCAGCCCAAGTCCAGCCCCCTGACAAGGGGCTGTGCAACTCCGCCCAGGCAAAGTCACCTGAGATTCAGTGCAGCAGGCCCCTTCCCCAGAAGACCAGATGAAACAACAGGGAACACCAAGTTTACAGCGCACACAGGACCGCAAAACTCTAGGACTAGAGGAAAATAAAATAGAGATTTTAAGGTGGTTTTTTTTTTCATGATTTGTTTATCTTTCATTTAAAATTTTTCCTTCTCTTTTTTCTGTTATTTCCTTTTTCAATTAGTTTCCTACTTTATCGACTCTTTGTTTTTGTCTTTTTTTTTTTTTAAGGCAGACTGCCACGTGCAGAGCCTCATTTGGGTGTGTCTGGGGTCTTGGAAGTTTGACTACCCTATGTTCTCCTACAAATGGACCTAGAGAGCTTTTTTGGAGGTTCTAGCAGGGGAGCGCAGCTACTCGTATACCCTTGACCCAAGAACGGTCTTCTCCTCTATCGGGGAAATCATCCTCTTTGATTGAGTGCATGGCTTTGGGAAGGATGTACATGGAGTGATGAGGGAGGAAGGGGACACCCGCCTAGCCAGCCAGATCAGCCGAATCAACCCTGGCGAACAATGGGGTGACAGATGCCGCAGTCAGATCGCCCTCACAGCTTTCTCTTTTTTAATGAACATATAATGTATTATTTGTTTTGGGGGTACAGGCCTGTGATTCATCAGTCTTACACAATTCACATCACTCACCATAGCATATACCCTCCGCAATGTCCATCAACCAGTCATCTTATCCCTCCCAGCGTCTACCACTGCAGGAACCCTCAGTTTTTTCCTGAGATTAAAAGTCTTCTATGGTTTGTCTCCCTCACTGGTTTCATCCCATTTCATTTCAATTTTTCCTCTCATCCCCCATGATCCTCTGCCTTGTTTCTCAAAATCCACACATCAGCGAGATAATACAATAGTTGTCTTTCTCTGATTGACTTATATCTGTTAGCATAATACCCCCTAGTTCCAGCCATGTCATTGCAAATGGCAAGATTTATTTATTTTTATTGGCTGCGTAATATTCTAGTGTGTGTGTGCATGTGTGTAGATAGGTAGGTAGATAGATAGATAGATAGAGATGATACGGGTATAGATATATATCGTGGTTTCGAATTGTATTTCCTTGATGCCAAGGGATGTTGAGCATTTCTTCATGTGTTTGTTGGCCATTTGGATGTCTTCTTTGTAGTTCCTTCACCTCCTTGGTTAGGTTTTTTGCAAGGTATCTTATGGTTTTGGGTGCTATTGTAAATGGAATTGATTCCTTAAATTCTATTTCGACAGTTACGTTGTTAGTGTATAGGAAAGCAACTGATTTCTCTGCATTGACTTTGTATCCTGTCATATTACTGAATTGCTGCATGAGTTCTAGTAATTTGGGAGTAGAGTCTTTTGGGTTTTCCATATAAAGTATCATGTCATCTGTGAAGAGAGAAAGTTTGACTTCTTCTTTGCCCATTTCAATACCTTTTCTTTCTTCTTGTTGTATGATTGCTGAGGCTAGGACTTCTAGTACTATGTTGAACAACGGTGGGGATAGCGGGCATCCTTCTTGTGTTCCTGATCTTAAGGGAAAGGATCTCAGCTTTTGCCCTTTGAGAGTCATATTCTTTGTGGGCTTTTCATAAATGGTTTTTATAAAATTGAGGAATGTTCCCTCTGTCCTCATACTCTGAAGAGTTTCAATCAGGAAAGGATGCTGTCTTTTGTCAAATGCTTTTTCTGCACCAATTGAGAGAACCATATGGTTCTTCTCTCTCCTCTAATTAACGTGTTCTATCACATTGATTTGCCAATGTTGAACCACTCTTGCATCCCAGGGATAAATCCCACCTGGTCCTGATGGATAATCTCTTAATGTACTGTTTGTAATGTACTCTTTTTAGACACTGTTGGATCCTGTTAGGTAGGATCTTTTTGAAAATCTTGACATCCATATCCATCAGGGATGTGGGTCTGACATTCTCCTTTTTGATGGGGTCTTTGCCTGGTTTGGGGATCAAGGTAATGCTGGGCTCACAGAGTGAGTCTGGAAGCTTTCCTTCTGTTTCTATGTTTTGAAACAGCTTCAGGAGAATAGGTGTTATTTCTTCTTTGAATGTTTGGTAGAATTCCACAGGGAATCCATCATGTCCTGGACTCTTGTTTTTTTGGGAGGTTTTTGATCACCGCTTCGACCTTGTTACTGGTTATGGGTCTATTCAGGTTGTCAATTTCTGCCTGTTTCTGTCTTGGTAGTTCATAGGTTTCCAGGAAGGCATCCATTTCTTTCACGTTGCTTACTTTATTGGCATATCTTTGTTGATAATTATCTCTAATAATTGTTTCTATTTCCTTGGTGTTCATTGTGATCATCCCCTGTCATTCATAATATTATTCATTTGGGTCCTTTCTCTGTTCTTTTGGATAAGTCTGGCCAGTGGTTTATTGATCTTATTAATTCTTTCAAAGAACCAGTTTCTTATTTTGTTGATCTGCTCTTGGCATTTCTGGTTTCTAATTCATTGATCCCTCCTCTAATCTTAATTATTTCTCTTCTCGTGTGTGGCTTAGGCTTCATTTGTTGTTTTTTCTTTAGTCCCTTAAGGTGTAAAGTTAGGTGGTGAATTTGGGATTTTTCTATTTTTCTGAGGCTTGGCTGGCTATGTATTTCCCCCTTAAGACTGCCTTTGCCATATCCCATAGGTTTTATAATGATGTGTTTTCATTCTCCTTGATTTCCATGAATTGTTTAAGTTCTTCTTTGATTTCCTGGTTGACCCAAACATTCTTGAGTAGGATGATCTTTAGCTTCCAAGTGTTTGAATTTTTCCCAAACTTTTTCTTGTGGCTCAGTTCCAGTTTCAAAGAAAGCATTGTGGTCTGAGAATATGCAGGGA
Organism: Martes martes; assembly: GCF_963455335.1. Taxonomy (NCBI): domain Eukaryota; kingdom Metazoa; phylum Chordata; class Mammalia; order Carnivora; family Mustelidae; genus Martes; species Martes martes. Next base: position 119,736,662 of record NC_137893.1, on the reverse strand, counting down.
ATCATCTCAGTCTTTCGGTATGGGTTGAGACCTGATTTGTGACCCAGTATGTGGTCTATTCTGGAGAAAGTTCTATATGTGTTTGAGAAGAATGAGTATTCTGTTGTTTCAGGGGAATGTTCTGTATATATCTATGAGGTTCTTCTGGTGCAGTGTGTCATTCAAGGCTCTTGTTTCTTCTTTGATTTTCTGCTTAGATGATCTGTCTATTGCTGAGAGTGTTCAGGTCTCCTACTATTAAGGTGTTATTATCTTTTTTTTTTTTTTTTTTCTGGTAACAGTTGGCTTATGTAGTTGGCTGCTCCCACGTTGGGGGCATAAATACTTAACAATTGTTAGATCCTCTCATTGGATGGGCACTTTAAGAATGATATACTGTCCTTCTGTACCTCTAACTACAGTCATTATCTTAAAATCTAGTTTGCCTGATATGAGAATTGCTACCTCAGCTTTCTTTTGAGGTCTGATGGCATGAACAATGGTTATCAATCCCGTCACTTTTGAGCTAGATGTATCTTTAAGTTCAACATGAGTCTCTTATAGAAAGCATATGGATGGGACCTTTTTATCCAATCTGCAACCCTGTGCCATTTTATGGGAGCATTTAGGGCGTTCATGTTGAAAGTGATTATTGAAAGATGGGATTTTATTGTCCTCACGCTGCCTGTCCTTGTTTCTGTAGATTGTCTCTGTATATTTCTGTTCTATAACACTCTTGGGGACTTTCTCATTTTATCGAATTGTCCTTAATACTTCTTGCGGGGCTGGCTTAGTGGTCACATATTCTTTCAGTTTCTGCCTGTCCTGGAAGCTCTTTGTCTCTCCCTCTGTTGTGAATCACAGCCTTGCTGGATAAAGTATTCTTGGCTGCATGTTTGTGCTACCAAGACCATGAGTGATCCCAGTCTGGGTGGGTGAGGGTGGCAGCTGCGGAAGCTGCCCTGCCAAAGGCCAGCCCCCCAGATCCACGGGCACAGGTCCTCACAAGAGCCTGTCCTGGTCCAGCAATTTCCCCTTAAGCTCCTGGATTCTGTTCAAATGCTGTTATACTGAGCACTTCCTGTCCCACCACCAACCCTCTGAAAATTATCACTGGTTCCCAGGGGCAGGATGTTTTTGCATGGGATAATATTTTACTTCCCAGTGGACAGCTTCTGGTGTGCCCCTCCCCCTTCTGTTTATCCTCTGATATTGGTCTGCACGATCACAACTCCATCCTTTGTACCTCACGACTGAAGGTCCTCTGTCCCCATAGAGATCCAGACATATAATCTTACATCTCAGGCTGATTCCATGGGTGTTCAGACAGATTGGTAGATATCCAGCTAAATTCAGAGCATCAGTTGAAATGGAGTCCCCTACTCCTCTGCCATTTTGCCCCCCTCTATCATGATGGCATTTTGACAGGGATTGCATTAAATGTGTAGATCGTTCTAAGTAGCATAGACATATTAACAATATTCATTCTTCCAATCCATGAGCATGGAATGTCTTTTCATTTTTGGGGTCTTCCTCAAGTCTTTTTCTACTTTCATTTTTCACGTTTACATTTTATCAATATATTCTGCCTTTTTGGCTTCCTTTCACTGTATTCATTTAATTTTTGTGTGTATATAAGTTTTGCTTTCTTAACAATTTTGGGATTTAGTGTATTCTAACAAATAGAGTAAAATACACTCAGGACGAGTGGATCATTCTGTTTTGTCCATCTGGGAAATTATATTGTCTCTTCTTCCTCTCTTTTATTTTCTTTCTTTCTTTCTTTCTTTCTTTCTTTCTTTCTTTCTTTCTTTCTTCTTCTTCTTCTTCTTTTTTAATTGGTTGGACCTCTTTGGATTTGTCTGATGTGTATTTCACATGGGTCATGGTTGATGTTTTTTATTTATTTCACTTGTTCATCCATTCTTCTCTGAACAAAATGACTAGAAGGAGGAATTCACAACAGAAGAAAGAACCAGAGTTAATGCTGTCATGAATCTAATCAATATTCATATAAGTAAAGTGTTGGAGATGGAATTCAGGATAATAAGTATAAAGTTACTAGCTGGGCCTGAAAAAAAAGAATAAAAGACGCTAGACAGTCTCATAGTGCAGAAGTGAAATCCAATCAGGCCTAAATTTAAAATGCTTTAATTAAGATGCAGTCTAAACTGGATGTTTGAACAGCTAGGGTAAATGAGGCAGAAGAGAGAGTAAGTGACATAGAAGACAAGTTGATGGAAAAGAAAGAAGTTGAGGAAAAGAGAGAAGAACAACTAATGGACCATTAGGGGAGACTTTGAGAAATCAGCAATGCCATCAAATGAAACAATATTAGAATTTTGGGGGTCCCTGAGAGAGAAGAAAGAGAAAAAGTGGGCCAGAAGGTATATTTCAGCAAATCATAGCTGAGGACTTCCCTAATCTGGGAAAGGGAACAGGTATTCAAGTCCAAGAGGTAGAGAGGACCCTCCCAAAATCAATAAAAATAGATCCACACCCCAACATGTAATAGTGAAGCTTGCAAATTTCAGAGACGAAAGCAAAATCCTGAAAGCAGCTCAAGACAAAAGGTTCTTAACCTACAATGGTAGAAACATTAGGCTGGCAACAAACCTACCTTAATGCAACAGAATACACGTTCTTCTCAAGTGCACATGGAACACTCTCCAAACAGATCACATGCCAGGTCACCAACCATGTCTCAAGCAATATCAAAAGGCTGGGATAATTCCCTGCATGTTTTCAGACAACAATGATCCTGAATTCAATCACAGGAGGAAATTTGGAAGAAGTCAAACACTTGGAGGTTAAAGAGCATCCTACTAAAGAATGAAGGGTCAACCACGAAATTAAAGAACTTTAAAAATTCATGAAAACTAATGAGAATGAAAACACACTGTTCAAGCCTTTGGGAAATAGCATAAGCAGTCTTAAGAGGGAGCTGTATTTCAATACAAGCCTCTCTCAAAAATTAGAAAAATCTCAAATACACAAGCTCTCCTTACATCTAAAAGAACTGGAGAAAGAACAGCAAATATGGCTTAAACCAAGCAGGAGAAGAGAAATAATAAAGACTAGAGGAGAAACCAATGAAATAGAAACCAGAGGGAGAGTAGAACAGATAAATGAAACTAGAAGCTGGTTTGCTGAAAGAATTAATAAGATTGATAAACTCCCAGCCAGACTTTACAAAAAGAAAAGAAAAAGGACCCTTGGGCACCTGGGTGGCTTATTCAGTTAAGCACCTGCCTTCATCTCAGGTCAGGATCCCAGGGTCTTGGGATCGAGTTCCGTATCGGGCTCCCGGCTTTGCAGGGAATCTTCTTCTTCCTCTGCCCCTCCCCCTACTTGTTCTCTCTCTGGCTCACTTACACGCTCTCTCTAACAGAAATGAATAAATAAAGCCAAATAAATTTGTGTAAAAGAAAAGAGAAAGGACTCAAATTAAGAAAACCATAGGTGAAAGAAGAGAGATCAAAACCAACACCAAGGAAATAGAAACAATTTTAAGAACATATTATAGCAGCTATATGCCAACCGGCAAGGAAATTGAAACAGTAATCAAAAATCTTTTGACAAACAAGAATCCAGGGCCAGATGACTCCAGAGGAATTCTACCAAACATCTAAAGAAGAACTAATACCTACCCTTCTGAAGCTGTTTAAAAAAAAAGAAGAAGAAGAAAAGGAAAGAAATTTCCCAATCATTCTATGAGGCCACTTTTACCTTGATCCCAGAACCAGATAAAGATCCCACCAAAAAGGAGAGCTACTGACAAATATCCCTGATAAACATAGATGCCATAATTCTCACCAAGATACTACTCAATAAGATGCAACAGTACATTAAAAGGATTATTCACCATGACCAAGTGGGATGTATTCTTGAGATGCAAGGGTGGTTCAACATTCACAAATCAATCAATGTGATAGATCACATAAATAAAAGAAAAGACAAGAACCATATGATCCTTTCAATTGATGCAGGAAACCCATTTGATAAAATACAGCATTCTTTCTTCATTAAAACTCTTCAAAGTGTAGGGATAGAGGGAATATACATCACTATCATAAAAGTCATCTATGAAAAGCAGCGAATATCATTCTCAATGGAAAGAAACAGAGCTTTTCCCTTAAGGTCATGGACATGATAGGGATGCCCAGTCTCGCTACCATTGTTCAACATAGTACTAGAAGTCCTAGCTTCAGCAATCAGACAACAAAAACAAACAAAAAGCATTCAAATTGGCAAAGAAGTCAAACTTTCTCTCTTCCCAGATGGCATGGTACTTTATGTGGAAAACCCAAAGAACTCCACCCCAAAATTGCTAGAACTCTTACAGCAATTCAGCAACATGACAGGATACAAAATCAATGCACAGAAATCAGTTGCATTTCTATACATTAATAATGTGGCTGAAGAAAGAGAACCCCACACCATCCACAAAGATAAACTCAAAATGGATGAAAGACCCAAATGTGAGGCAGGAATCTATGAAAATCTCTGAGAACAAAGGCAGTAACCACTTCAACCTTGTCCGGAGCAAAGTCTTGCAAGACATGTCTCTAAAGGCAAGAGAAACAAAAGCAAAAATGAACTATTGGGACACAAACTGAGGGTTGTGGAAGGGGAGGTTGGTGGGGGTATGGGGTAACTGGGTGATGGGCATTAAGGAGGACACACGATGTGATGAGCACTGGGTGTATATGCAACTGATGAATCATTGAACACTGCATCAGGAACTAATGATGTACTATACGCTGGCTAATTGAATTCAAATTTTAACAAAATGCTTTCCCTGTGTTCAAAGTTTTGTGTTTTTTTTTTTTTTACCATTGTCTCATTTTAATTATTTTTATTTTTTTTTATTACATGGAGAGGATATTTTTGTTTTTCATGTTTCCACTTTTTATAGATATTTATATATTTATATATATTTCCCACTTTTTTATTCCCTTAGACTGCTTTGTTGAATCACTGTTTGTTTAGTATCATGTTGTTTAGACTCTACGTGTTTGTGTGTTTTCCAGTTTTTTTCTTGTGGTTGATTTCTAGTTACATACCATAGGGGTCAAGAACAGTTGCAGAGTATGCTTTCAATCTTTTTAAATTTACTGAGGCTTGTTTTATGCCCTAACATGTCATATACTCTAGATGTTCCATACACACTGGAAGAAAATGTGTATTCTCTTGTTTGGGGATGGAATGGTCTGTATACATCTGTGTTGTCCACATGGTCTCATTTCTCATCCAAAGACACGATTTCCTTATTGATTTTCTGCCTTGATGATCTATCCATTGATGTACTTTGGGGTTAAAGCCCCCTAATCTTGTTGTGCCATATCATCTTGTCTCCTTATGTCCATTAATGTTTGCTTTATGTATTTAGGTGCTTCAGTGTTGGGTGCATAGATATTTAGAATTGTTATATCTCCCTGTTGGATTTACCCCTTTGCATTATGTAATGTCTTTCTCTGTTGCTCGTTATGGTCTTTGTTTTAAATGCCATTTTTTCTGATATAAGCATTTCTTCTCTGGGTTGTTTTCATTTTGTTTTGATTTTTGTTTGTTTGGTTATTTTTTTGCTTCCAAATGCATGCATCTACATTTTCCATACCTTAGCTTTTACTCTGCATGTATCTCTACATCTGAGATGATCTCTTCTGAGCACCATATAGATAAGTCTTGCTTATTTATCCATTCTCTACCTTGTCATTTGATTGGAACATTTAGGCCCTTTACATTTAATGCAATTATTAACACGTATGTCCTTATTGAAATTTTGTTTTTTGTTGTCTGGTTGTTTGTAGTTTTCTGTTCCTGTCTCCTTATCTTCCTCTCTTTCTTTGTGATTGACAAGTTTCTGTAGTGTTGTTTGGCTTTCTCTTTTTTTAATTTTGCATATCCACTACAGGTTTCAGGTTTGCCATTACCCTGAAGTTCTTATATAATATCCTGCGTTATAGCAGTGTATATTAATTGGACAGTCACTTGAGTCTAAAACATTCTTTACACATCCCTGGGTGGCTCAGTTGGTTACGCATCTGTCTTCAGCTCAGGTCTGATCCCAGGGTCCTGGGATCGAGCCCTACATCCAGCCCACTGCCCAGCTACCTGCTGCTCTCTCTCCCTCTGCCTGCTGCTCCCCCTTCTTGTGCTCTCTCTCTTTCTTTCCCTGTCAAATAAATAAAAACTTTTAAAAAATAAATAAACACATTCTTTAAAAAAACAAAAACCTCTCTTCCTTTTTCCTTATCTCTTCCATGTTTTATGTACATGCTGTCATATTTACATATTTTTTTGTATTTTACATCTTTTTACTCATAACTTACTTATGCAATTTCTGACTGCTCATTTTCCATTTCATTTTTTATTTATTTATTTATTCTTTATTTATTTCTTTATTTGACAGACAGAGATCACAAGTAGGCAGAGAGGCAGGCAGAGAGAGAGAGAGGAGAAAGCAGGCTCCCTGCGTAGCAGAGAGCCTGACGTGAGGCTCGATCCCAGGACCCCGGGACCATGACCTGAGCCAAAGGCAGAGGCTTTAACCCACTGATCCACCCAGGTGCCCCTCATTTTCCATTTTTAAAAGGTCAGTTTCACATTTATTGTAAGGCTATTTTGGTGGTGATAAACTCCTTTAGCTTTTTAGCTTTCGTTTATCTAGGAAGATGCTGATCTCTCTTTCAAATCTGAACGATAGTCGTGTCAAGTACATTCTTCTTGGTTGTAGTTCTTTTTCCTTTCAGCACTTTGCATGTATCATGCCACTCATTCTGGCTTGCAGAGAGCTTCATTTATTCTGATACTGTTAAGATGAAGGGTTTACTGAGTTATCTTCTACTGCAGGGTAAAGTTTTTCGCTTGTTTGCTACCTGGAAAGATGTGGAATATGACAACACACACACACACACACACACACACACACACACAATAGTATTCTTTTGGCCTTTCAAAATTTTCCTTCCTCCTCTAACCAGCATTACTCTAGTGGTGGGCTGAGTTTTGCCCTGGCAGCCTGCTATGAGACATCAAAGGGTACAGCAGGAATGTTCTCCATCCTCTGAGCCCACACATCTGCCCCTCTGGTGAGCACAGCCCCTCCCAATAGATTGTCATCCCATAACCGAAGTATCAAAACAAAGGTGCCCTGAGAATATGTTAAGGAACTCCCAAGGGTTGGAACATGCTGATGTCCACCCAGAGGTCAGCTGCGCAGTGCATGTGACAGTGGGCACCTGTCCCAGCACCCTCTGTGTAGGCAATCCACTCTACTTCTAATATCTGAGATCCAAGGAAAGTGAGGAGGCCTCACTCCCACCAAAGCCCTGAGCTATGTAAAGGCAAAGGACTCACATGTAAGGAAAAAGACATTCTTATAGACACTTGGAGAAATTTTAGTATACTCATTAGTTAACAATGAGTAAATAAGAAATTAAAAGAAAAGCAAGTGCAGAGTAGACTCCTCCGGAAGTGCCACTGTGTAAGCGGAGGTGGTGTGTCTCCAGGCAGGTCTCCGTGCAGTTACCCTAGAAACGCGGGAAATCTGATGCAGATGCGGTTACAACCCGCACAGTTCTATCTTTTTCCTAGCGAGCTGTGAGCCTATCTGAGGGCCCTCTGGCGCGACACCATGGAAGTAGTTGAGGCCACTGCGGCTCAGCTAAAAACTCTGAAATTTAATGGCACCTGTTTGGGGGATGGCCAAGGTCAGGCGGTGCAGTCTCAGGGCTGTATACCTGTCCCACGGTCATGGCCATCACTGCAGTCGCATGAGGTGTCCCAGGACACCAGACAGGCCAAGGAGGTTCAGCCTGCCAAGGAGCAGCCACCTGAATTCCCTCCACAGTCAAGGCCAGGACCTGAGTTTCTGTCACTCAGATTTAAAATGGTTGGTGGGGGTATGGGGTAACTGGGTGGAACTGCATCACCACCCCTGGCGCTGTAGAGCTGGCGGGGACCGCGGACTCTCTAGAGACTTCAGACTCGGATTTGGACTTGGACAGTGAAACAGATTCGGGTAGTTCAAGCGCCTCCTCATTCTCATCATCTTCCTCTTGTATATCACTTCCTCCACTGCTCTCAGGTGAAGATGACTGACAAACTGAGAAGGAAAATAAGAATTTTCTTCTTAAAACAAGATAAGTTACTCCTTCATGAACTACCTTCTGCTGAAGAAGTCACTATTATTCTGCCTGAAGATACTGATTTAAAGCCCCTTGGGATGGTTTCAAGTATTATTAAGCAATTTGTAATAATTCCATTTATGATTAACCTACCTCCGGTTAATGGGACTGTAATTTTTTTTTTGAGACTGTAATTTTTAAAAGCAATCGATAGGCGGCAGGAAAGATATTTGAGATATTTGAACCTGTTGCACATCCATTTATGTGTCATGGTTTAATTCTTCAGAGCACATTGAGAGTAAAGGTATGAAAATAAAGGACATTGTGTATTTTGGTCCGTCAGTGAAAGACTTCACTCAGTACATAGTCACAGAAATGCCCAGAGCGTCTCAATCGCATTCCTCAGTCCCTGTGATGTCAGTGAATCATTTGCAGAGAGCAAGTGTGACCTGGAAGAATGTACCCACTCTCTCAGTCCCATGTACGTCAGGCCAATCCAAGGTCAAGGCTGAAATGGGCAAATCCCGGTGGGAGGGATGTGAGTGCCAAGTTATGGGAAAAGGCCTGGAGAACTGGCACTTCGGCCTCTCACCTTGAAAGCATCAAGGGAGAGAGGCTTGGGCAGAAAAAGCAAGGGAGACCCTGACCAACCCTGAGAGACTGATTGGAATCAGCCTCTGTCAGAGAAACTTATCTGCAAAGGCTGGACTGTAGGCTGAAACCATGAGGCCAGGATCCTGCTCCCTGCTGACCTTCACCAAATAATCAGGCCCACCATTCCCCAGGTGCCATTTCACTCTGAACATTATGTACTTTATTTCAATAAATAATTTACGCTAATCCTCAGAGGAGAGTCTTTCCTCATTTTAAATCTGAGTGACAGAAACTCAACAACAGGAGAACACCTGTAAAGGGTCATTTGGTTGTGTGGCCAAATCCTACAGGAGCCAGGGGCACCCCAAGCTCAGCTGAGCTCTAAACAGAGGGCATCAGATTGGGAGCACCAGCAATAGGAGTGCTCCAGAGATCAGACAGGCAGGAGGGGAGACAGAAATCATATTAGAACTTCTACTATAAAAAAGGGAACTTCTATTAGAAAGCTTTGAACTTAACTCTCTTTAACATGTTGCTTGAATTTCTTTTTATAATCTGTATAATGTCTGTGCATATTTATTAGCTGTACATTGAAAATATATTCTGAAAGGAGTAGATGATCCAAAGAGTTCATTGTTCCGCTTGTGTTTCTCCAGTGTTCCCAGCACCATTTCTTGAAGTGACTATCCTTTTCATTGGGTGTTCTTGGCTTCCTTACCTATTATTGGTTGACCACAGGTGTTGGGATTTAATTCTGGGCTCTCTATTCTGTTCAATTGGTGCATATGTTGCTTTTTGTGCCATTACCACATTGTATTCTGTTACTATGGCTTTGAGGTATGGTTTGAAATGAGGAAATGTGCTACCTCCAGCTTTGCTCTCTTTTTGCAGGATTGCTTTGGCTATTTGGAGTCTCCCATGCTTCCACACAAATTTCAGAATGATTTCTTCTATTTCCATAAAAAACGCCTTTGGTATTTTGATTGAGATCACATCTGTAATGGCTTTGTGTAACATGGTCATTTCAACAGTATTAATTCTTCAAATCATAAACATGGGATGTGTTTCCATTTGTTTGTGTCTTCAACTTCTTTCAGGAAAGTCTTGTAGTTTTCATTGCACAGGTCCTTCACTTCGCTGGTTTCTTATATTCCTATTTTGTTGTTGTTGTTGTTTTTTTTAATTTTAATAAACATATAATGTATTTTTATCCCCAGGGGTACAGGTCTGTGAATCGTCAGGTTTACACATTTCACAGCACTCATCATAGCCCATTATTTTGTTGTTTTTGATGCTGTTTTCATTTTCTGATGCTTCACCGTTAGCGTACAAGGACGCCACTGATTTTTGTAAGTCAATTTGTAATATGTCGCTTTATTGAGTCATTGATTACTTTCAACAGATTTTTTTATTGACTCCAGATTTTTCTGTATGTAAGATGATATTTGCAAAGAGTGACATTTCCACTTCTTCCTTCCTAATGTGGAAGGCTTTTATTTCTTTCTCTTGCCTAACTGCTCTAGCTAGGACTTCTGCTACTATATTGAATAGAGGTGGTGAGAGTGTCCTTCCTTGTTATGTTCCTGTTCTTAGAGGAAATGCTTTCAATTTTTCTTCATTGAGTAGGATGTTTGCTGTGGGGTTCCTGTAGGTGGCCTTTATTATGTAGAGTTATGCTCCTTCTATATCCAATCTCTTAAGAGTTTTATCATAAAAGAATGGTATGTTTTGTATCATTGCTTTGGGCAACTTTTGAGATGATCATGTGATTTTTACCTTTCATTTTCTTGGTGTATTGAATTACACTTATTGATCTTTGTAGGTTCAACTACGCTTGCATCCCACAGATAAATCCCATTTAGCCATGATGTCTAATTTTTTTAATGTGTGAACTCAGTTTGGTAACATTTTGCTGAGAATTTTTCCATCTGTATTCATCAAGGATACTGGTTTATTGCTTTTTTGTTGTGGTGCTATCCTTATCTGGTTTGCTATCAAAATAATACTGCCTTTGTAGAATGAATTTGAAATAGTTGCCTCTTTCTTAACATTCTGGAAGAGTTTGAGGAGTATTGGTATTAACTTTCCACTGCATGTTCACTAGAATTCACTAGTGAAGTCATTTGACCACAGGGTTTTCTTTTGGGAGTTTTTGGGGTTTTGTTTTGTTTTGTTTTTAAATTTTTTTAGTTTTCTAATAAACATATAATGTATTATTATCCCCAGGGGTACAGGTCTGTGAATCACCAGGTTGATACACTTCACAGCACTCACCATATCACATATCCTCCCCAATGTCCATAACCCCACCACCCTCTCCCTCCCCCCCTCCCCCCAGTCACCCTCAGTTTGTTTTGTGGCAGTAAGAGTCTCTTATGGTTTGTCTCCCTCCCGATCCCATCTTGTTTCATTTATTCTTTGCCTACCCCCCCAAGCCCCCCATGTTGCATCTCCACTTCCCTATATCAGGGAGAGCATATGATAATTGTCTTTCTCTGATTGACTTATTTCGCTAAGCATAAAACCCTCTACTTCCACCACATAGTTGCAAATGGCAAGATTTCATTTTTCTTTGATGGCTGGATTATATATATATATATATATATATATATATATATATATACACACCACACCTTCTTTATCCATTCATCTCTTGATGGACATCTAGGTTCTTTCCATAGTTTGGCTACTGGGGACATTGCTGCTATAAACATTCAGGTGCACGTGCCCTTTCGGATCACTATGTTTGTATCCTTAGGGTAAATACCCAGTAGTGCAATTGCTGGGTTGTAAGGTAGCTCTATTTTCAACTTTTTGAGGAAGCTTCATACTGTTTTCCAGATTAGTTGCACCAGCTTACATTCCCACCAACAGTGTAGGAGGGTTCCCCTTTCTCCACATCCTCGCCAGCATCTGCCAGGCACTCCAGCCAGGGCTGCCACAATCTCATTACAATAACCTAGGGAGGACTCTCCTGGGAGGATGATGTTGGGCCCTGAGCCATGGCAGGAACAGAGGGTCAAGTTCTGGTGGTTGAGGGCATGGGGGTCCTGTAGGCCGCTAATTGGCCCATTATCCCCTAAAAGCAAAGGCCCCTCAGAAAAGCTGAGGGGTCTAACACCAAGCTGGTTGATGGGCTTCCATGCTAAACCATTCCTGCTGCTGAGACAGAGTGTGTGCGTGCCAGGGGATAAACAAGTCAGAGCAGCGGTCATCAAAGAGCACGTTGTGAGGAAACAGGTTTCCCAGTCTGAAGTCCCTCACTGGCTGATGGTAAAATGCTTGCTCATGCCCATTGAGCTGGGTGGGTATAGTGTCATACAGTGTGGTGGGCTGCCCAGGTGCTGCCCACCTGAAGGTGCTTTGAGCAGGTCTGAGAGGACATTGCTGGATGCTATAGAGGCTTTGGGGTAGGTGGCTGGGTAGGCAGAACCAAATTTGGGGGGCTGTATGGGTATGGAAGCAGCCTCTGGTCAGTGGACAATGTGCTGATATCCGGGGGACACCCTGAGTGATGCAGGATAAGGCAGGTGACATTGTTGTAAAAAACTTTCTGGGCAGCTGCTCTTGGGTGTCAGCTGGGCCCTTGGGCAACCTCAGGCAGCTGAGGGGCACATGGTAGTGGCAGGAAGGGATTCCAGGGGGAGAAGCTGGGTAAGGGGGTTACCCAGCACAGGAGAGGAAGCAGAGGGGAGGAATTGGAGGATGCGAGAACCCGAGAACCAGAGCACTGAGTGAGGAGGGAGGAGGCTGACAGGGAGGGGTAGCTATCAGAGCCTTGAAGGTGGGGGTGGGGAATGCTCCAAGAAGCCTAGGGGTTGGGATTGCTCAGGGAAGACCACAGGATGGGTAGCTGAGCAGGGAGTAAAGTCCTGTCTCATCATAGCCCAAGCTTGGTCCAGGCACTGGCTCCCACTGATCCTGAGGTGGATCATGCTGTGTCTTAATTTGGAGGTACTGATACCCTCACTCAGGTTGGGGTAGGCTGTCTCCTCAGGGCCCTGGATGATAGGAAGTGCCAGGGGAAATTGCAGGTTGGTGAGATCAGGTAAGGAGCTTCCTGTGTTCATGGCTGGTGGAAGGGCAGGCACATTGGCAGGCTGGTCAGGAAGCACATGGTGCTCTGATTGACATCAGATAAGTGTTAGTTAATTGCAGGGAGTTCACAGGACTAAGATCAGGAAGAACATAAGGACAGCTTCCAAGCATGGCATGGCTTCAACAATTCTTTGTCCTCTAACAAGTTCTCTTCAATAACAGGGACTTTGGAGTGCACTTTGCCATTCAGAAAATCTCCATGGTGGCTGTGCAGGATGCTAGGAGAGGCGGGGCCTGGGTAAGTGTCCTGAGGGCTGGGGTTCCTCACACTGGTGTGAAGGCAGAGTCAGTACTTGTCCTATTCAGTCAGATGGTAGTAGAAAGACCTGCCCCTTCTCCGGGACGTTGTCCCAGGGCACATCCTCCACCAGCTGGGCTCTGGGGGAAGAGACAAATAGGTAGGACCACAGGGAGAGCTGTCTTTCTGGCAGGGATAGCAGTGGAGTGGGGACACCATATATTTGGAATCTCACTGTAACTGTTCCAAAGCTCCTGGTGCCCAGGGCTCCACAATGAATACAGAGGCAAGTTGAGGGGGCTCTTGGAACTCAGCCAGGTCAGAGCTAATCTGCTTATCAGTGGGCAGAGAATGGCCATAAGGAGAGCTCCTTGTGTATGCCAGTTGCAATTTGGGGGCGTGTAGGCCGCATGTGATCCTCAACCCCAGGCTCTCTGGTGTCTGTGCCTCCCCTACAAGCCTGTCTTCCTGTCCTTCAGCCTCCACCTGTGCCTCTCAGATGACTAGACTGGTCTGTTCAGGTTGTCTACACCTTCTTGATATAGTCAGGAAGTCTTGGTCAGTTGTGTGTTGGTCAGTCTTGGTCAGTTGTGTGTTTCTAGGAATGTACCCATTTCCTTTAGATATATAATTTGTTGGTATGCAATTATTCATAGTCTTTCATGATTCTACATATTCCTGTCCTATCCGTTGTAATAACCCTCTTTTATTTCTTCTTTTTTTATTATATTATATTCATCACTGTACAGTACTATGTCTCTTTTTTTTCTTAGACTAGCTAACTTTTTGCCAGTTTGTGTTCATCATCTTCTAGAACCAGCTTTTAGTTTCATTGATCCTTTCTATTGTTTTCCTGGTCTCTATTTCATTTACTTCTGCTCTGATTTTTATTATTTCTTTCCTTTTGTTAACTTTGGGCTTAATTTGTTCCTCTTTTCTAGTTCATTGAAGTGTAAAGGTAGATTGTTTATTTGAGAGCTTTCTCATTTTTTGTTGCTCTAAACTTCCTCTCTGAACTGCTTTTACTGCAACCCACAAAATTTGATATATTGTATTTTCATTTTCACTTGTTTGAGACCATTATTTATTTCCCTTTTGATTTCCTCTTTGACCTATTGATTGTGTTACCAAACTCAGACTAGTTGAGCACCCAATGCCCAGTAAGCCAAAGTCTGAGACATGGGTTTTGAGGCAAAGAAAGCCTCATTATCACAAGGAAAGCCCAGTGAGAAGGCTGGCTATCATTCCCAAAGCTGCAGTGCCCTCTGGAGGAACAGGGACAGCCACTACTTGTTTGGGGAAGGAGGTCAATGTGTGAGAGGAGGATGAGGTGTTTCTGGAAACCTTGAGACAGTGGGCCTTGAATGAATCTGGAGCTCTATATTCCTCTGGAAAATAAGGCACCCCATTCAGGACCTGGAATGATGAGGTATGTCAGATAATTTTGAGACAAATGTTTCTTTCCACTCCCCATTAGGTTCCTATAATCAGTGGGTCAACAGGGAGTAGGGGTAAAAAGCAAAGTAAATGATTGATCATGCATGAGGTTAAGTGATGTGAAAACGTCCTTAGTAGGAAATAAAACATGATGTGCAGCTAAGGTAATAATGCAACTAATACAATATAGTTCTGCATATGCTTTCAAGACTAGTCCAAGAATCAGCTGTCTGGCTTCAGTTGTTTAAAACTTTGTCATCTCTTTCCCACATATTTTTAGGTCTACTCAGTTTCCTCTTGTTCGTTTTCACTTCCATACCAACGTGGTCAGAGAAGTTGGCTGATATGGTTTGAATCTTCTTAATTTTGTTAAGATTTCTGTGTTCCATCAGGGGATCTATCCTGGAGAACGTTCAAGGTACACATGAGAAGAACATGCATTCCTCTGCAGCTGGACAGAATGTTCTGTAAATGTCTGTTATTTTTTTCTGAAGTGTGGTTACATTCTGTTTCCTTGCTGATTCTGCATCTGGATGATAAATCCACTGTGGACCATCAGGTATTGAGGTCCCCTGCTATTATTGGATTATTGTCTATCTCTCCCTTAAGATCTGCCTTTGTTTAATGTATTTCAATACTCAGGTATTGAGGGCACATGTATTTACAACTGTTATATCTTCTTTTTGGCTTGAAGTCTATCTTGTCTGATATACACATGGCTACACCTGCTTTCTTTTTGGTACCATTTGCTTGGGTTATCCACATCCATTCCTTCACTATAAACCGACATTTGTCCTTACAGCTAAAATGACCCTTCTGAAAGCATCACATACTTGGGTCTATGTTTTCAATTTATCAAGGCACTCTCTGTCATTTGATTGGTAAAGTAAACCCACTTACGTTTACGTGATTATTGATACCTAAGGACTTACTATTGTCATTTTATCCTTTCTTTTCTGATTGTTTTCTATCTTTATTATTTCTTCTTCTTTGTGTTTCTGTCTACTTTTATCACTTGCTGTTTTCCACGATGATTCCCTCAGTTTGCCCCTTTTTAAGGTTCTCTCTGCTCTACGTATTGTTTTGTCTTACCCTGAGGTTTGTATAAACTGTCTCATAGATTAAATGGTGCTTTCCCTGCTGTTGGCAACTTTCCTTCATTTGCCTACATAGCTGTTCTCATTTTCCTCCTCCCCTTTGACATTTATGCTGTCACAACTGTTTTCCTGGTATGGGTTTGTTACCAACTGTAGTAGCTCTGGTTATTTTTAATAACTTTAGCCATTGCTGTTATCATTAAGTGTTTAATGCCCTTTTCTAAGATAAGGTTACAGTTTCTGACTCTGTCTGCCAGCTTACTCAGAGTCTCTGTACCTTCATCTTTTCATTACAGTATTAAAGTTCCGCTCAATATGTCTTGGAGGCAGGACTAGTGATGGGAAATACCCTCAAGTTTTCTTTGTCTGAGAAAGTCTTTATTTCTCCTTCGTGTCTGAAAGATAAATCCTGGATACAGATTTCTTGTCTGGCAATATTTATTTGTTAATGTTATGAGTATGTCATTCCACTCCCTCCTGGCCTGCAGATTTTCTGCTGAGAAATCTGCTAATGATCTCTCCTATGGAGGCTCAGTTTTACGTTACTTTCTTTTATACTTTCAAGATTCCTTCTTTATCTTTGACATTTGGCAGTGTCATTGGAAAGTGTCTTGGAGATGGTATTTTTGCATTGAGGTAATAAGGTTATCTATTAATTTCACAGATTTCTATGTCCAGTTCTTAGGATTGGGAAGTTCTGAGACAACACTTTTGTAATAACAGCTCTGCCCCTCTTCTCCTTCTCTTCTCCTTTTGATATACCCATTATTCTTAACTGGCTCTCCTAATGGAGACTGGTAGCTCTTGCAGGATTTCTTCATTTTCTAAGCTTCCTTTTCTCTTAAGTAATCTCTACATGCAACATAGGGCTCCAGGTCACAATCCAAAGATCAAGAGTCGGATACTCCACTATCTGAAGCAGCCAGGCACGCCAGGGTTTCTTCACTTTAAAAAATAATAATAAACCTTAGTTCTCTTCACTTCCACCTGAATCATTTCTAGATTCTACCTTTCAGATCATGTATTCTCCCTTCCACCTGATCTGCTCTATTTCCAATGTTTCTAATGCATTGTTCATTTCATTTACTGAGTTCAGCTCCAGAATTTCGGTTTGGTGCTTTTTTAGAAATTCGGTCTCTTGGGTAAAGTACTCCTTCTATCCATTCATTTTATTACAGAGTTCATTAAGTTGCCTGATTCTCTTGTATCTTGTTGAATTCCGTTCTGACAGTTATTTTGAATTCTCTATTACTTAGATCACAGTCTTCTGTAAATGTAGGTTTGGTGGCTGGAGAACTGTCATTTCTTTTTAACAAAACCATATTACCATGATTTTTCATGCTCTTTAATGAGATTTTCCTCTGCCAAATAGTTTGAAGTAGCCAACACCTTTTGTATGTAGGCAAAAATTTGTTAACTATGATTCTAACAGTTCATGGGTGGGAGGTTAGAGGCCCTTCTTCAGTATTACAGCAGGTGGCAGAAGAGCACAAGTTTTTGCTTTCTCTTACCAGAGTAGCCCTGGTGGCTGTATAGACAAGGCTCAAAGGGAAAAAAAAAAAAAAAAAAAAAAGGAGGAGACTGGCAACTCTGGAGGGGCCAGTATGTACTAAGTCCCTTGGGTTTGGGGTGTGCCCCAGCCTCCAGGAGGAGGATCCTCAAGTTCATGAGTCCCATGGAGCTGGGAGCTCGCTTGCTGAATTCTCAGGGCAGACAGTGAATAAAGTGTTTATTCTTCTCTGCCTCCTTCCCTTGCCTTTTCCTTTACCCCACTGTCCCCTCCTGGTCAGAGTTGTCCTACCCATAGGACCCTGCTCTGTGGCTTCCTAGCTAGGGGGTCCTCCAGGACAGCCCACAGGGCCAAGTAGCCTTTCACTCACCCCTTTCCAAACCCAGCTCCTCTGCCACAGGAGTCACAGGTGAGCATTACCACCACTGTAGAAGCCAGGATAGCAGGCCCCACCAAGCTGACTGGCCTCTGGTCTCCATGAGGCCCAATACACACCTCTTCAGATGTAAACATGATGCATCTCTTTGGTGTCTCGTGTGCTGTGCAGAGGAACTTTGTTGGGTTTTGGAATCTTACTAGTTGTAAACAGAAAGGGGGAGACAAATGGAAGGACTCATTCTGCCATGATGCTGACCTCACTCCTCCCAAGAATGATGGTTTTAACCATTCTTTGTGGAATTACATGGGCAGCTGGTCCACTAGTTTCAAAAGATTCCTCTTTTTTGTGTGGATAATTCCTATCACACCCATACCTTCGTTTCCTCCCCATTTCACAGGAAATATACCCATAGCCCATCTAAAAGGAATCCAGTGTCATAAAGCCACAAGGTAGACTGTAAAAGGAGATGAACATGTCAGATAATATATTAACACATAGAGTATTTTAAAAGTATACAAAGATCCCAAAGAGTATATTTATGACTTTATTGTTGGGATAAATATTTTGATAAATTTGAAAATTCCTCTACTACCCTTTCCCATGTCCTGTGAGCAGTGCAATGCCCTCCCCCAACATACAGTTCAGTTTAGATGTTTGTGTCACTCAGTGTCCGGTCAGGAGGCAGAAACCACATCACTCATGTTAACAGGGAAAATCTGATATAAAGAATTATTAAGAAAGACGTATTTAATTATGAAAGAGATAAATGAAAGCTCTATGGAAACCAGAAGTAGAAGATATAGGAAGCAGACTTTACATCTAGGGCTGAGGTAGAGCATCCAAAAGACGGAATACATTTGGAAGAATTCAGACTGACATTCTGTTTTTTGGACAAGGTGGGACCAGAGTCCCCAGGAAGGAAAGAAATTCACCAACACGCTGCAGACCAAGCCTGTTGGGCAGGAAAACTCTTACTAGAGAACTGACAAGATTCCTTGGGAGGCAGTGCTCTAGTACACAACCTGCTACAATGTCATACTCATTCGCCCAAAGGCAAGGGAAACTAAGTCTTCTCCGGCCACTGTCAGTAGCATCATGAGGTCAAGGGGGAAACAACCCCAAAGTGGGACATCTAGGTGGCTCACTCAGTTAAATATCTTCCTTCAGTTCAGGTCATGATCCCAGAGTCCTGGGATGGAGTCCTTCTTTGGGTTCTCTGCTCAGCAGGGAGTCTGCTCCTCTCTCTGCCTGCCACTCTCCCTACTTGTGCTCACTCAATCTCTCTCTGACAAATACATAAATAAAATCTTTTTTAAAAAACACGAAAAGAAAAAAGCTTTTTCTCCTGCTATGTCTTGCTGTGTTCCCTCTGGTGCTATGTAGGAAGTTCTCACTCTTTCCCCAAAATGGAACAAACAGGCAGTCTCAGGCATTGAATCAGTTATATTTATTCCTTAAGTCCAGACACAGTCATTTGACTATTCTGTTACCTAGAGATTATATTTGAAATATTACCATGGACAACTTGCATAAAATCACACTGGGAAGAAGGGAGAAGGAAAATAGATAATTAATACAAAGGACACATCTGCATGACAAGATAGAAAAATATGCAAAGGGATTCCAGTCCTTTTCCTATTTTTGGTCACAGGCAGGAACTGAAATCGGTGACCTCCTTCTTCCACTTCCAATTCCGTGTCTTCCTCATCTCTCCCAGAACCACAACAGGTCAGGTTCTCTACTTCAGGAGCCAACAAACCTTTATTCATTAATAATTCCTTCTGTTTCCTGTGGGTTCCATCCACCTTTACAATTGGACTAGAAGTACTGAGAAGCCATACATAGATCCTGGAACTGTGCTCGTGGTCAAAGCTTTCTGCAATTCACCCAGGGTCTGAAAACACTCATCTTCATTTACCTCTTTATTCTGGTAGCAGTTCTGTTCTTTCCAACTGCTGTTGACTCACAAGGAAACCCAAACTCTCATTTCCCATTCCCTGAATAAATGCAGCATCAGTATTTCAGAAATAACAAATATTTACCAAGGTTTGTTAAGATAAGTATGTCTCATCCATTCCAGAATAGGAAGCATGTACAATAGAATATTACACTCCACTCTTCTTCAAGTCCATTAGCCATACATTTCTTCAGAAATGTTCAGCTGGACAATGTTTTTTAGTCAGAGTGCACATTTCCTAAATAGAGCTGGTAACCCACCCGTAGCCTCTGGGTTCATCTGCACAACTCAAACTATATATAATAAAAACCATTTAATTGTTCAGAATAATCCAGACCTCATCTTATTTCATATCAAAACAATACAAAGACTCCATGAAATAATGTTCATGATCAAAAGAAACATGACTTCCAATAGCAAAATTCAGCCAACCCCATTACAGCTGAAAAAGTCAACATTCATCTTCTAATACCTGAGCACAAGGCATGAACAGACTATTCTCATAACCACACCCCAGCAGTCTATACCCAGAAAAGAAGGGCAAGCCACCCGGTCATTCAGGACTAACTTCAGAGGCTATTATCCCTGGGAGTCCACAGCTTCAGGAGGAGCCACCATGAGGAATCTGGGACGGGGTTGGAGCATTATGGGGACATAGCTTCAGGACCACAGGGGAGTAATGGAGATTCAGCCCCTGGGAGATCACCATCAACACCAGAGCCTGAACTGAACCCCTGCCCTGAGAGGCTCACAGGCTCCTCTGAAGAACAAGGAGGGTTGTTAAGAGGTAAAGGGGTCTGCAAAGGCCCACCAACCCCAGAGCAGATGGTCAGGGACACATCTCCTGACCTCAACCTGAAGTATGGAAACAGAGGCACAGAGGAGGAAGCAAGAGGGAAGGAGAAAATGTGGGAACCGTCAGTCATGTTGTAGAATGAGACATCTCCTTCCTTCAGGTCCAGGAAAACCCCTACCCTCTGGGGAATTGGCACAATGTGTTCTCCCTTAGGAGGGAGGGAACAGAATGTCTTTGCATAATCCCCACAACCCAGAACCCATTGTCTGGGCATTCCTGGTACCAGCCTCTCCTCTCCACATCTCTCCTACAGACCCCCAGGGCCCACTCACTTCTTTCTGCATTCCTGACCTCCACCTCCCAGTAACAGCACCCTGATGTGATGCCTTCATGACCCAAGACACTATAGACTCCATCTTCTGAGCACTTGCATGAGTCCTTGAAGGTCACACTAGTCTTGTCATCAGAGACAGCAAGGCGGGAATGGGCAGACTCTGGATCCAGACTGACAGTTACTGCAGAGACAGTTACCAATCATTCAAGGACTTGCCCTACCACATAACAAGGCACACAACCACCACCCCACCCCCAGACACCTAGCTGCACGCAGGGAGGGCTAAACCTCATGAGATGAGAGCCTTCTGGCTCAAGCACACAGCCTCTAAATGGAAGAAATAAGCATAAGACTGATCTGGAGCTTAAACATGTCACAGGGCCCTTGAGAGCCAGACAGGACTCCAACACTAAAGAATACCCATTTATATCCAGTATCAGTCACACCCAGTAATCTCAGCTACATGACTTTCACTACCCCATCCCACCACACTACCATTGATGATGTCAGCATCTGTATCACCATAGCAAGCTGAAGGAGATGTCAGCAGCCATGGGATAGCAGTAGGAGCACCCAAACAACAGAAGTAACTCACAGGCCTGGAACTTCTCCTTCCGCCAATCTACAAGAAAACCACATTGCACAAATGTGAACAACAAATCAGAGACTTGAAGAGACTGTACAGACCAGTGTTGGTACCTATCTCTGAAATAAACTGAACCAAGAGTTATAGGGGAAAATGTTTGGAAGCATGCACCTGGTGAATTTATTGTTCACACACATTAATTCTCTCTCTCTCACACTCTCTCTGTCTCTCTCTGTCCTCTCTGACACACACACACACATGCACACACTCTCTCTCATATATCCACAGCCATCATGCTACACTGTTCCCATGAAATCCAAGCCATAAAGCTTAACACCACTGAAGGACTGGGTACTGACCTAAAAAGAAGACTCTTTGCACAGATTTCATTATGAAAGTAAGCTTTCTTAATCC
Organism: Martes martes; assembly: GCF_963455335.1. Classification (NCBI taxonomy): domain Eukaryota; kingdom Metazoa; phylum Chordata; class Mammalia; order Carnivora; family Mustelidae; genus Martes; species Martes martes. The sequence continues at coordinate 119,715,111 of NC_137893.1, read as the reverse complement.
CTAGCCACACATCTGTCCTGAAAACTAATTTTCTATTGAGAAAGAACTGAGGAGATCAAAATTTCTGAGGCCTCCATGTACTTATAAAGAACTGACTGAACTGAACTTGCAGGTTGACTCAAAACCATGGTAGAGGCAATACAACTGGGTGGAGCTGCACTTGGAGGATGACTCTCAGCCATGGGTGAAGAGAACTCAGGACACGGCACCAGAACAATCTTGCCCCATCAAGAGGTGATGGAGAAGATTCAAGGAAGGAGAGAGAGAAGTTCAAAGCAAGAAAGTAATGAATTTGCTTCCATTTATCATGGAGTACTGCGAGGAAAAACATCCCTGTGTGTAAGGGGAAACCCAAAAACATTGGGTCTAGTCATCTGCTTCTCCTTATAATCACCTGGAGAGATCAAAAGCAGCAGGAGACACCACACATGATCAGCCCCCAAATATGGCTGTGTCCTATGCCCCAGAAACTGTGAATATGTTTTGACAGAGAGGACTTTACAGATGTGAGAAGGTTAAGGAACTGGAGATACGAATGGTGCAGGGGTGGAATAATAATTTCTTTATAAACCTAGACGGAACCTCAAACCCAATTATCCTAAGGACCATATCAAGCTACCCTCTATAAAGTGAGGTCCTGAAATGAGCAAGAGAAGAATACAGGTACCCTGTCCCTCAGTGATGGAAAGTATAAACTCCTCCAACCTTCATACTCCCCTTTGGGAAGAAGAAAGGAAGCTAACTGATCACAGCAAAAGTCTATCTGTCATAAGATGCAGAAAAATCTGCACGGTAAAGCTGTTACCTCCAATAGGACAGAGACTCCGGAACAAAATTAGAACGATTATAAAATAAGAACAGGACACTTTCTTGAATAGTTGCCGACAACATAGGACACCTATTCTCCCACAGGTTTATTCAGATAAAGTAGTATGTCCGGCTCTGTTGATTTGATTATACCCACAGATTACATGAAGTGGGTGGATATGTCACATTTTGAGAAAAGGGAACTTTACTTGTTCTTCACTAAGACATTAGCTGACAGCAAACTCTACATTTCTATATGACAACTGATACAGATTAGCAAAGAAGAGGAATCAAGCGGAGCAGAAGAAGGAAGAGGAGAAAGGAGTTGGTGTTCCATTCTGAGACTTTACAGTGCACCTAGAGCTATGCTGTACACTTCTGTGGACCAAGCGCATTCTTCACCTCATTTCCACAGCAAGCTGTTCATTAGAAATTATTCTTCCAATTTCATGAATAAGATCAGATCAGACATTTGTTCACATCACATTATGAGCCCACCAATGTGAAAGTGTTGATTCTACTTTCTGTGTGTTTCTGTTCTTACAAAATAAAAAGAACATATATAAGGCATACTTTAAAACACAGGCATTTCAATCCAGCAGAGAATGGGGTGATGCTAAAAGAAGACCACTTAATCCACATTTTTAACAGATAAGTCCCAAGATTCAGTGAGGCTCTCCTAAAGAGTTTTCCTCACACATCTGGCCCCCATAGACTCTTACACCCCTGGCTCCCCCTTCTCTGTTCTCACAGGCTGTATCCCTCATCATAAATAGAAACAACCAGGACGGAAAAGGCACGTGTTATGGATTCAAACGGCCTATACTCATAACCCACCCCAGTTCTAGAGGGTGCTCTGGATAACCTTTTATTGCATTAGCAACCCTAGGATCATATTCCTCCCCCCGGCTATTATGGGAAGGGTGAGATGGCCTCATTATCTGAAGCAAACCCAGTTAGAAAATTACTTCCAAACAGCTTAAAATAAATATAAGTCTTTTCAGAGAACTCTCAAACATGCATCAAGGAGTTTATTACTTTTTGCGTACCCCATAACTTGCACATCCTTTGTGTACTTCCAACTCTAACCACCATGGCTGTCATTTGTGGTCTCTCTCCTGCCCAAAGCCACGCAAAGGGTCTCTTCTACTCTCAGCCCCCCAAAGTGTCTCTGAGAGGAATCACAGGCTCTCTACTTTCCTTCTCATCTCCTCCTCTCTTCTCCAACCAGCTTTTCTTTCCCTGATTTACTCCCAAATTTTCTCTGGTAAACAATTTTCACTCCTCAGATCTTCTCCTATTGCACTCCTCACACATTGCCCCTAATGAATCTAACAAGTACTGAGCCCATCAGGTAAATCCAGAATTCTCCTAAAAGGAGAGATAATAGTTGTGAACAATTATAAGTTACTGTCCTTTAAAAAATTAATTTCTTAATGCTGTAATGCAAATACGTACATAAGATTTTGTATATAATGGTCAGAACCTCACAAACCCACTACCAGAACTCCCTACACATCCTGGAGACTCTGGATCTGAGAATCAGAACAGCTGACCTAAAGAAAACTACTTCCAAAACAACCATGGAGGTTTAGAGGAAGATACCTGGCTTGGACAAGAAGTCAGAGCATGCAGAAGCAAAATGAAGACCATCATTCCAGAAAAACAGCAAAAAAACCCCCAAAAAACAAAACAAAACAAAAAACACAAAAAAACAAAACCCAAAACAGGAAAACCAAAGCAAGATCCAAAAAGGGGTAGGAATTTCAGGGTACAATGGATTTAGAAAAAGGATCCTTTATGGAAGACCTGAGTCCTAAGCAGGCAAGCTTGATTTCTGAAATCTTCCAGAGACAGCAAATTCTGAAGTACACCGTCAATGCCACAGTCCAACTGCCCTTACAAATGACCACTCTGTTGTCACTGTACCAACAAACTATCCATTGAACAAGGTGTGTCCAGAGGGTGTTGCTAATTCTAACAGCAACCTACAGTAGAGGATGGGTCAGAATAGAGGCAGATCTGTGTTCCCAAGGACAGTCCCTGCAGTCTTCAGAAGGACACAACAAACATAACAAGGAGATCAGGGACACCAACCCCATCCTGGTGTGAGGTCCAATGACAGAGAAGGTGGCACAGTGGAGGCTGGGGAGGTAAAGCCACAGGAAACGGAGTCACTTACCTGCATACAGTTTTGCCTTCTTCAGGGCTGAAAGGGAAGACACCCTAGTGAGACATGAGCCAGAACAAGTCTGCATAATTTTGATCTACTGGCACTTGACTCCTCTCTGTGCTACAGGTGATACTATCAACAGAGTCAGGAGAGAGGCCAGAGAGGAGATACCCTCCTGACATGGGCAGACAATAGGATGTTGTGGGAAATTCCCTGGACCACCAGTCAGAGAGCCAGCATTGGAGGCTGAGTTCCATGCCTGCCAGTTCCTGCTGTGTGACCTTAGCCAAGTTAGTGTCCTGAGTCTTAAAAACCACAACATTAAAATAAAAACTCTGAGAAACAAACTGAGAGTCTTGGAGGGAAGGGGGTGGGAGGTTGGGTGAGCCTGGTTGTGGGTATTATGGAGGGCCCAATTACATGGAGCACTGGGTGTGCTGCATAAACAATGAATTATGGAACACTGAAAAGAAATTGAAAAAAAATAAAAGATACATGTAGTTGAATAGTAAAACCATCAAAATGACAATTAAATTAAAAATCAAAAGCACTTTTAACTATTAGCCTACTAAAGAAAACAGTCGACTTCTTGTGAAGGTTTTGGAGAAATATGTATCAGTTCGTTTTATTTGGGTCTAAAAAAGGAACCCGCAGGCACTTCCTCTTGTGGAATGTTTAAAAAGTTAGCCTACTAAAGAAAACAGTCTCTTTTAACTATTAAACTTATATTCTCCTACAGACAAGTAGACTTAAGAGTCAACCAAGAAAAACAATTTTAACCAGAAGAGACAAAATTTTAAAAATAAATAAATAAATTCAGCAGAGTCTAAAGAGACAAATGAAAAGAACGTAAAATTGAACAATTGATTATAACATTAAGAATCTCTAAGGTGAAAAAACTCTTAGATGGAGTGGAGAAGGGAGTTGAGGGAAATTGGAAGGGGAGATGAACCATGAGAGACTATGGACTCTGAAAAACAACCTGAGGGTTTTGAAGGGGCGGGGTGGGAGTTTGGGGAGACAGGTGGTGGGTATTATGGAAGGTAGGTATTATGGAAGGCACGTAGGGCATGGAGCACTGGGTGTGGTGCATAAACAATGAATTCTGTTACGCTGAAAAGAAATTTTTAAAAAGTTATTAATTCAATTTTATGCACACAAGCATTGCAAGACCAGTTATCTATATGCATTTGATTTTATGAACAATAGAAGAGATAAAACTTCTGTGGAAACACTCAGCCCATAAGAGTCAGGTAGATCTCCTGGGGCCAGTGGGGAAGAATTTTAATCTCTAAAGAAATTTCATGTTTAAAAAAATTGGTAGCAGTGTGGGAGGTACTCAGCATAAATACAGTCAACATCTAAATCTGTTTCTTCTTTTTTTATGGGGTGAAGGGGGATTTAACAATAAGTCAAAATGTGCATTTCAAATAAATTTTCAATAAAATATAGTATTCCTTCAAAGAACAATACACTATGTCAACCATTCTTGATTACCAAAAGAAAATGCATAATACTAACAAATTTCATCCACAGAATTTTTCTGAAATGAATCCCAGTATCAATTGCATCCCAAAATAAAGAAATTTTCACATGAAAAATAAAAAAAACCACGCAAAATTTTTATCCCATCTGCTTTCAATTGGATTTAAAGGTCTAAAATTATACAATGTATGAAATGTTTTAGGGAATAAAGTATACATTATTCCATGAATGTAAGAAATCATTATTACATCCAATGATTTCCATGAAAGAGAGATATGGGAAATAACACAAAAGGGGAGATGAATTAAGAACCGGGATGTTAGGTGAGCACTAGGGTAAAAGTGTCCAAACGTTCTCAGAAAACACAACACTGGACCATTGAGAACTTACCCCACGACATTCCCACCCAAGCTCTGTCTATCCTCTACCCAACACTTTGTGATCAGTACCTCCAGGAACTGCAGAGAAAAGACTCTCCCACGATGCTGTTATGTGGAGGGATCACACTCCTGAATTTAATGACCCCATTTATTTATATAGTTTCTCTAAAACATTCCAGAGTATTTAGGCTGACTGAGAACCAGTTGCACTGAAGACTAAAAGGCTACAAAGGAGGTGGGTAGATCAACCCAAGATGCACCACGGACTTCAGTGACCACCATCATTCCAGGTTTCAAAGCATCGTGTGTGAAAAAATAGCCCAGATGGGGAAAGCCCATGGAACAAGTTCTGCCTCCGGCCACTTTCCACTTCTACACCAGGGATGGGTCCTCATGTCTCTGCATGAAACAGAGAGGGGACACTATGGCTTAGGGGGCAAGAGACCCAAGGATATCCAGACAGTCACTCACCTGCCAGGTAAGCAGATTTCCTCCAATCTGAAAGGCAACACAGGAAACGGGTGAGCTAAGAACCAGAATGTCTCCTAAAATGTGACACAGAAACTTCTGGGAAAAGGACACAACATACCAAGATCTGCTTGGAGTTCATCTGAAAAAAAGTGAAAAATACTCTTAAACTCCCATCACTAAGAGCAGCAAATACTGCACCTGGAAAACCCACAAGAGCATCTATATGTCTCCATGAAGATCTAACTCCAAAGCTCTCGAGCCTCCACAACCCCACCTGTCCTCCTCTCTGGTCCTCCTCAGTCCCCTGCTCCTGGCCAAGGGCCCTACTGTCCGCTTCTCCTCTGCACCAGCTTCCACACTTGTCTGCCTTGGCCCTGTCCTGCCTTACCTCTGGCCTTCAGTGCCTCCTCCTTTATCTGCTGGTCCTCCTCCTTGTCTCTGTGCAGTTTCTCAATTTCCTGCATTGCCTGGAACTTTGCAGTATGTTCTTTCATGATGTAGAAGACAGCCCCAAGGAGTAGGAGCATCAGCACAGTCAGGATCACCATGGAAGCCGGCTTCCAGGGAGAACTCCGAGGGAAGAAGGGTTCTGGGCCCAGCCAGACACCCCATCAGGGCATTGCTCAGGACGGCCCAGCCCAGCACACACAGGGACCCCCAACCAGACCACCCCACCCTTCTAGGAGTGGGAAGTAGTACTGACCTGGGATGAAAATGGCCATTGCCTTCTCCTGGCCCAGGATGGGGTTGAGGACTGAGCAGGTCACATTCCCTGAAGAGCTATCCCTCACCACAAGAGTGGCCTCTATGGTGAACAGCCCTTCAGCATCTTGGACCTGGGTCTCAGAGAACATCAGGAACTTCTCTCCACTGAGAGCTCTCCACTGCACTTGGGGCTTTGGGAACCACCCCGAGACCATGCACACAACTTGGACCCCGTCCTCCTCTGGCCCTGTGATGTGCACTTGAGGGGCAGAGCCCACACCTGAAGAGAGAAGCTGGAGAGCACAGGGAGGCCACCCAGAGCCCAGAGATTCCAGCAGAACCTTCCTGTACACAACTCCATGCGCAGCACTGCATTTTGGGGGCTCCTTGGGGGAGTGGTCCCTACAAGGATTAATATAAGGGGTCCTGCCATGGGGAACAGAAGGAAGAAACATGGGGACCTGTGGCAGACCCAGAGGGCAGGCACTGCTCCCCAACCATGAGAGTGGGAATTCCATCACCCAGAGGGATAGAAGGAGGAATTTGGTTCCAGGATCCATCCTTCTCTGCTCTTCTCAATTCACACACTCTCCAGGGCATCTGCGGGCACACCCACTGCCACTCGGTAATCACTTCCACCAACCTACATACCTCCTGAGCTGGCTCCCACATCTCTGGTTTAGCTGTGCCAGGATTCCTCACAGATGCTTCAGACTCAAATCCTGAACTAATTCATGTTTGGCCCCATCTGTGACAGGATAATGAGGAAAATACCCCCAATCTTTCATTCTTCTTTACATCTAGCCAGCCCTCTGCCACCTACTGTTAATGCCTTCACACTCTGCTTCTGGGGTCCATCCTGTGACTTGACTCAGCCACTGAGAGTTCAGGGAATGTGACTCTAGCAGAGGTTCGAAACTGCTTCCGCCATTGCCTTGTCCTCTGACACAGAACAGACATCTTCAGGCTAGCGCAGCCTTTCCAGCTGAAGCTGTCCTAGATCAACCAATAGCCACCTGGACAACACCAGCTGAGCAAATCCAGCCAAGGTCCACAGTCAGGACAAAATATATTAAAAGTAAGAATCTTATTGTCCCTGTTGAAAATAGGGAAAGAGAGCCCTTTCCCAGCCTTTTCTTATAGCATTTACTTGAGGAAACTTGTGGTTCTGGGTGTTTTCTCTCCTCTTTGAAATGTATATAAGTACTTTAAAAACAAACAAACAAAGTAATAGGCCTTTTGCCAGCTCTGTAATCTAAGAATGTGTTTCTCAAGGACCTGGGAACGCTCTCTTTGAACTGCTCACACCAAGGAAGACAGCAGCCCTCTCTCCCCCTTCTCTGCCAGGGTAGGTGCCTAACCTCAGTGGGTACCACGATCCACGTGTAAAATCACCGCCTGTCATCATGATGGGAGAATTGGTAAAAAAACCAAACCACTACTTTAATTTTTATGTGTCTGGGAAAATCTTCATCTCTCCTTATATTCTGAATGATCCCCTTGTTGGTTTCATGGATGCAGATTTTTTTTTTTTCCTTTTAGCACATTGAATATATCACACCACTCCATTCTGGCCTGTAGAGTTTCTGTTGAAAATTCCACTGAGTATATATGAAAGTGTTAAATCACTATATTGCATACCTGAAATGAATATAACACTCTGTGTTAACTACACTGGAATTATTATTATTTTTTTTTGTTTTTATGGTAGGAGAATTTGGTTTTCCTCGGAATAAAGCCAATTAGCTAACTTACATGCTCACCCAATTTCCAAGCAAATATAAAGTGCACCACCTAGGACAAATGGTGCTGGCAAGTCCACCTACTTGAGGGCTCATAACTGTTGATCCTGAGAACATGTATGGAATGAGTTCTGTCTGCATATGGAAAAGATGAGATTTCTTCTGTCTTTGCACTTCTTGATAGAATCTCTGTGATGCACAGCACATTGTAGTTAATGCTAATTTAATATTTAAAAGGATCTTTCTTCCTACTATCTTAGAGACAAGATGCTGGGTTGGAAGATTATGTTTTTAATTATATTTCCCCTATGTGACCGAAGATTTATGAGTAAGACCTGTTAAGATTAGCCGAACACAGCCCAGATGCGCTGAACTCCCTGAATGCCGGATTTAAAAAATGCTTGTTATAGGCCACTGAGATTTCTATGTCTGTGTTACACAGCATAATGGCAGCAATCTGCAGCTTACACATAAAATCAATATTTCTACCACTAAACAACCAATTAAAAAAAAACAAACCTGTGAGTACCTGAAGTCCCTTGTCCCCAAATCTATTCACTCAGCTGGGTCTACATCCAAACCTCTCTGATGCTGGAGTGCTCCTTTCCCACCACACTGCCTCTACATGAATGCGGGGGGCCATTCTCTTCACCCCATAACTACATCCAGGCCTCCAATCTTGCTCACCTTCCATACACCTTCCATTACAGCTGCCAAAGCAAACCTGCCCTCACATACCTCGCTCCACTGCTCTGTTTAAAATTCCCTCAGCCCTGCATCTAAACGGCATAAGAGCACACAAAGCCTTTGATGGTCTGGTATCACCACCCCCACTACCCCACAAAGTAAACTCCTATCCACTTCCTCCCCAATCCCACCACTTGCACCTGTCAGGGAGTACACAGTCCAGGCCCAGGACAATTGGGTTGATTGCTCAGAACCACAATCACCATTATGTGAATGCGCCACACAGATCCATCAACCAGAAGGCCATTTCAGAACACTGTCTGCTTCACTCAAATGTCTGCTCAAGTGTGCCTTGCTCATGGGCTTCTTCTGATAAATCCCGTCTCTGTGCACCCGGACCTGGAACACCTCTATATTCTGGATAGTCACTTCTCACCACCGTCCTATTCACCTCCACACCAATCGTGTGGCCTCTCTCTCTGCCCAGACTCACCAGCCACACTCCTCCCTCAGGTGTCTCACGTGGGTGTTCTTCTGCTTGGAACTCTCACCCTTAAAATATTTATTTGGCTAAATCTCTACTCATCACCATATAACATTGTCTATATCCTATCTATTTGGTTATTTATTGTCTGTATAATATAAACTCTACAGGGCAGGGACCTTTATTTGTTACACTGAGATATCCAGGTGCGGAGAACATAGCTATCACGTAGCAGGAGTTCTATATATTTAAACTGAATAAATGAAGAGTGAAAAACCCACTTTCCCTCTTGTGTAAATTGAGGGCTATTAACTTAGGGCTATTAACTGAGGTGGCTCCAAATTCAAATACTGCAGATCTCTAAATATAGATCAGCAACCCACCTGCCACCTTCAGTTCCAAACTGGCCTGTTCATAGAAGATTCCCATTCGGAAGAAGCAGGTATACAGCCCGTTGTCAAAAGCCTGGACATTGTGGATGCGCACAGCAGCCTCCCCCTGGGTGAGGATCACCAGTGAGGTTCGCCCTCTGTACTGAGCCAACTGCTCTTCTCTCTGCTCCCGCTGGTTTTGATAGATGAACACTGCTTCTGAGAACTTGGAGCGGAACCACCGCAGCTCCATATTCTCCACATCCATGGCCGGGGACACGAGACATGGCAGCGTGATGTCCCCACCCAGCGCTGCCACAATGGGTTCCGAGGGGCCAATCACCATAAACTCCTCTGTGGACACAGACATAGGACTGAGAAAGCAGGAGAGATGCAGGACAGGGAAGGGAACACACTGTCAGGAGGGAGGCCCTGAATGAGGGACTCAGCTGTGACAACTCCTAGTGGGACAATTTTATCCTACAACAATTTTGAAACACACATATGGTACCAAAGAGACTCCTCAGCAGCCTGTACTCCTGACACCAGGCCCTTCCATGAAGGACTCTCTAACTTAATGGTTCCAACCTTCCACAGGCATCACAATCACCAGGAAGGCCTGTGAAACAGACTGCTGGGCTCTACCCCAGGCCTCCTGGTTCAGTAGGTCTGGAGTGGGTCCAAGACTGTGCATTTCTAAGGAGGTGGTGAGAAGCTGATACTGATGTCCCAGGGACCACACTCTCAGAACCACAGCTCTAACCTGCCTCCTCTTAGGACAAGACTGAAAACTCACCAAAGAGCACTACTGTGGCCTAGTGGTAACATCCTACTCACTGCAGCACACCTGAAACTTTCCTACACTGGCTCCTAAATTTATTATTTCTGCCTATGTCTTTGTTCTTTGCTGAATTCTATGTGCACTAAAAACTAGACCTTACAGCTACTTCCATTAAAAACTGCCTTCACTCCACTGTTCACAGGACCCAAATCACTACCTGTTCCCAAAGAATGTTCATCCCACTGCCCCCAGCCCCTCGCAGGCCTTGGTCTTCTGAGACCTGGTCGGTACATCACAGCAGGACACTTCTGCTGGACAAACCCCACCAGACAACCAAACACTGACTTCTCAGCTCCTGTGCTACTTAAATTTGGCTGAGTCACTATTTGTCTCACCTGGGGGATGACAATTACTAGTCTCCCGGTGACATCCTCTCTCTACTCAATGTCTGTGAACCTTTAAACCTGTAACCAAAACCATGTCCATCCTCTACCAAAGCCCTTCAATGATTCTGCAGTTGCCCATGTGATCCCGAGCCCATTAAGGAAGACCTTCCCTGCTCTCTGATCCCTAACTCCTGCTTCTCTCCCCCTCATTCACTCTGCTCCGGCCAACACCCGCTTCCTCTGCTCCATGAACACCCAGGCACACCGCCAGCTTTGTCTGGCTAATCCTCACTGTGCTGAACCTCTTTCCATGGGATCCAGACAGGTTCCTCCCACCTCCTCCATGTCTTTGTTCCGATCTCACTGCATAGAGTGACCACCTTATGGAGCACTGCTGCCTGGCCACTAGCCGTCCTGCAGCCCTGACTGCCCCACCTGCTCTACGTCCTTGTCCCATGCTCTCCACTCCTTTAACAAACATAGACTGTACTGGGTTGTGGTATTTCGTACTCGCTGTCCCTGCCAGAATGTAAGCTCTGTAAAGATAGAGACTGTCGGCTTTGAACACAGAGTAGCACCTAACATGTACTCAGTACCCTATAAATATTTATGAAAAAGAAGTACCAGTAAATCCAGGAAACAAAAAGCCAATAAAGCCAGGAGGCAAAAAATAAAGAGACAATTATTTTCATACTTTTCATAGTGAAATTCACATTTTTTACTTTATAAGACATAAACACCTTATTAGAGAACTGTCATGCTCCCTGCCTTTATTTTGCAGTTCTGGGATTCTTCTTATGTGTTTAATTTCAAATAGCAGTTGGGGGATCTCCAGAATCTGTGTACAGCCAGGGCTTCCACCAATAGCCATCTGTCCTGATGGAGACACCAGCAGAGCTCCAGGGGCTCTTACCCACCCCAGGGAGGGGAAACACTCACCTGCAGAGTCCCCAGCAGGCAGCTGGATGAGGAGGAGCAGGGAGGGGAGATGGGAGAGCAAAGAGCCTCTGCAGCAATCCTCCATTTCCTCAGAGCTGGGGAGACACAGGACAGGAGGCAGGTGAACACTTCCAGACAGGAAACAGGGCCAGCCCAGAGCTCTGGGCCTCAGAGCAGGGCTTAGGGCTGGCAACAGTCCCCAGCAGGAGCACAGCCTTTCCTACTGCTCAGTGTGCTAATGGGGTAGGGGGTCCGCACAACCCTGAAGCCAAGAAAGCCCTCCCAGCCATTTGGAAACTTTCCTAGCCTGTTCTGCCCACAGGACCAGACAGAGAGGCCTCCTCCATGTCTGCATGAGTCACAGGGCACCACAGAGGTCCAGGGACACAAGGCATAGACTCAGGGCCCTCCCCATGAAGGACATACCAGCTCCTGTGTGCTGTTCTTCTGCTGCTCCCTAATTATGACAAGGGAAAGACTGAGAGTCATGAGAGTCAGACTGTGTCCTCCTCAAGGACACTGTGGCTCCCACCACATGCACGTTGCTCTGGGGTCCTTTGATAGGTGAGGTCACCGTGATTTCAGCTTCTGCCTCCTGCAGCCCTTTTCTGCTCAGGACCAAGGACCTGGACTTGCTCAGAGCTGAAGCCAGACAATTCCCCATGAACAGTTAATCCTCATCTTCTCTATCTTTGAGGGGTTTCTGCCTCAGGATAAAGGATCCCAGCAGAGCAGCGGGAAGCACAGGATAAAATGAGACCTGGTCAGAAAGAAGGGCTTCAGACCAATGACTCTGAGGGGGCAGGACGGAGCCAACAGTCCTGGGAAGGACAGATTCTGGGGCTGACTGCTAAGGTCTCCTCCACACTCAGCCACCTGCTGTGGGAATCACCTGAGGCAAGTTTCTTGACCTGCTCTGCCCCAGGTCCTATCTGCAATATAGAGAGAATAATAAGATCTCATCCCACGGAATAAGAAGTATCCTATGAATTTATGTATGGAGAGTCAGTGCACATTAGAACAGTGCCTTTTGGGGCACCTGGGTGGCTCAGTGGGTTAAGCCTCTGCCTTCGGCTCAGGTCATGATCCCAGGGTCCTGGGATCGAGCCCCACATCGGGCTCTCTGCTCAGCAGGGAGCCTGCTTCTCCCTTCCTATCTGCCTGCCTCTCTGCCTACTTGTGATTTCTCTCTCTGTCAAATAAAAAAATAAATAATCTTTAAAAAAAAAAAAAAAGAACAGTGCCTTTTCCTAGGAATACTACAGAAATGTCATTAAGTAAATGAATAAAGTGGAGGCCCCACTGTAGTTGTCCTGGGTCCTCTCAGAGCCTCATTATTATTCACACCAGCCCCCAGCCCCACCACGATCTCGGCGACCTCCTCCCAAGCATCTGCTCCCCACTTTCCTCTTCTTGTCCAGCAAGTGTCTTCAGAACCCACTCACCTGCTTGAAAACCTGGGGCTTCTGGAGCGTCTCTAACTCAGTACTGTGAGACCTCAGCCAGCCCCAAATCTGCTCTCAGAGACCGCACATGCGGTTCACTGCTCAAGCCCCAAAGACTGGTCCAGATCCAACATTGGTGCCACAGGCTCCTCTTGTCTGAGAGGCAGCTGGTTCCAGGAGAGCGGAGAAGCACAGCCTGGCACAGGTTGCAGAGGTCTCAGCTGAATCAGGGACCTGGGGGCACTCAGCACTCCCAGACAGAAGAATCCTGCGCTGACTCCTTCCACCATTTGAAAGTGAAAGCTTACAAAACGCAACCCTAGCAGACTCTGCCCTGCCCTCTGGACGGTGCACCCTAGTTATCAGGAAGGAAACAGCATGATCAGAGCCACAGGAACAGGGCAGGTACAGATACACTGACTCACTCTGCAGGGGGACACACAGAGTCGCAGACTCATAATCCTTTGTTGAACAACTGCCACTCTCCAGGTTGGCTAGCTTTTAGACCAGAAGTTGGGAATGTGTGTGGCACAGCCAAGTTTTAAAAAGCCCTATGCTTGGGGCTACTTGTACTTTCTGTTCACTACCAAAACTATTCTGTTGGTTGGTGAATCCTGTCAGCTGGTGAATGCTATGTGGCAGGAGGCTTTGAAAAGCCCCCAGTGTAGCTGCTTTGCTTTTCTTCAACAGGAGATGACCCAGGTGCTCCCCACAACGTGGCAATAGAGGGGTTAAGCCTCAGCACCACAGAATCTTCCAGGACCAGCTTCAGGACCCTGGCCCTGCCCCAGCTGAATGGACAGCACCCTGTGGCTTCTTAATACTTATTATCACAGAAGGCCTGGGTAGACCATTCAGCCCCTCCGCGCCAGACCACAGTGTGCAGCAGGAAAATTGGATTCTGTGGTCTCTGAAGGAACACCGTGGAGCACTAGGGCTTCCTTTCCAGCCCCTCCCTTCCTGCAGTTCCCCATCTCAGTAAAGGATACCTGGGTTCACCCAGATATGCCTGCCAGTAACTGGAGGGTCATTTCACCGCACACTCCTCTTTCCCACCCAGTCTGCTTCCAGTGCACCAGAAAGTTCAAGACTTTTCTCTAATCCATATCCATGGCTACTTTCTAGGTCCCACCCATCTCACTTCCCGCCTCACCCAGACACGGTGTCCCTGCTTCCCCATGGTTGTGCATCCCCTGCCTACCTCCATCCTCACCCTGTCAAGTTCATTATCCATCCAAGGTTGTAACCTCTCAAACCATCTTATGTCAGCTCTGCTTCACCACTTACAGGGATCCCCCTGCTAAACCTCAGCCAGCCCCAGCTTCCTCCCTGACCTCATTCCGCTGCTCCCAGGGCTCCCTCCTGGCCTGGCAGCATTCCTCCAGTTCACGGAGCTTTCCCAGCCTCAGGCCTTCTCACAAGCCCCTGGATGTCCTGTTCTCTCTCATCCCCCAAACTGCTCACCATTCCAGTCTCACCTAAAGTGACCTCCCTCAGAGGAGCCTTCCCCAACCGGCTCATCCTCATCTGAGCCCCATACACGTGCTTGTTGGGGTTTAGTGGTGCCCTGTTCTCCTCCACAGCCCTGACATGTGATCTTCTGTGGAATGTCCGAGGCATCCACAGAGGGAGGCACTGTGTGTCCTGGTCACGTGTCCAGCACACAGCAAACACTCAGGAAACTGTGCCTTAGCTCATGTGCAGAGAAGTCACCTCAGCAGCACGTTGGCTTCTCTGTCCAATTTGGAAAACACTTCAGTCCACTGAGAAACAGGAGGACTTAACTCTGACCTAAACAGGTCAGCCGCTGGGTGGATGCAACAACTGCACCAACTTCCCCGCTCTTTTGTTCTTCCTACCCCAAACATATATGCAGCACCGGGCTAGAAAATGTCAGACTCAACCACCTTGTTTGCTCCCTCAAGCCCGCCCAGTGCTTGGGTGGTCTTGTGTTTCGTGACTGGCGTTAAGACACCAGTTTGGGCTAGAGCCTCCCTGGCCCCACTTCTGCCAGGTTGTTGTCATTATTGTCTTCATTCTACAGGTGAGGAAACCAATGTCTCAGAGTTCCACAACCTCACACCCAGCAAAGCCTCTCCCAGCCTGTGTTCACTCTCAATTGTTCTGAATGATCCACTCTATCTGTTTTCATGAAGCAAAAACTGATGGACCCGTTGGTGCATGGGAGTGATTGGTTTCCACCCAGATGTCTGGTCTGAGATATTAAACTCTGGGCAAACCTGGGGCTTCTACATATATCTGAATACATCCCACGTTATCATCCCCAAAGGTCTATTCTGCCAATATCCACTTAGACTCAGGAATATTGGGAAAATCCATCTCAAGTGAAACAAAACAGACAAGGGCCAATATCATCCTCCAGGTCCACCCTCCACTGCCACCACCAATCTCTGCCCAATGGGGAAATTCCTCAAGGCCTGAGAACATAGTGGAATTTTGCAAAAAGTCAGAGGGAAGAAAACCAAATATTACTGAGTACCTACTAAATGCCAGGACCTGCACTACACAAGTTGTACTTATGACACTTCATTCTCACACATGCAGAGATGAAGGAAGACAGGAGTCCTGCCATCTAGTAACCTTTCATCCAGGAACTTGCTGGAGGAGGGAGGGCTGGAGCTGCAGGAACACGGCTCTGCACACCCTCACACGCCCCACTCCTCAAGCCCAGCCCAGCCCCAGCTCCACACAACTCAGGGTGAAAGAGGAACAGGAAGGGGACCTTGGACTCAGACATGGCCCAGCATGATTGGGCCAGAAAGCTTATCTCCCCTGATGCAGCCCCTGGATCCCATGTTGGGAGAAGAGGGGAAGGAATGACAAAGCACAGGGAAGGTTTTCCTGAAGGATGCTGGCGGGACACCTGAAGACAGTGCAGGAACACCACCAAGCAGTAGACTTCACTGTTTCCCCCCCACTCAGCAGGCTCAAATTCCAACTGCTTTATCCACAAACACTGTTCATTGTCCATGAATGATTTTTCTTGCTCAAAATAAATTATCTTGATGGAAGTAGGATTAATATTATACTTTCTACTATCACAGCCATATAATATATCTTATGTTTAGTTGCTTTAAGTTCTTTTCAGCAGTTCCAGAAAATATGGCATAAAACACGGACTCTGGTAAAATGAAGTGTGATTTCATAATGTGCCAGTTGGAGGAAAGGATTAAACCCACTTATTACAGACATCCAATAAAACAACGTTTTATTTGGGTTTGGTGGCTGGAGAACTGTCATTTTCTTTAACAAGATCATATCACCACATTTTTTCATGGTCTTTCATGAGATTTTCCTGCGACAGATCATTTGAAGTAGCCAACACCTTTTTCATGTAGGTCAAGATCTATTAACTTGAATTCTAACAGTTCATAGAGGGGCAGCTAGAGGCCCTTCGTTAGTATTACAGCAGGTGGCAGAATAGCACAAGTGTTTGGTTTCTCTTCCCAGAGCAGCCCTGATGGTTTAGACCAGGCTCAATATGAAGAAAAAAGTAGGGGGCTGGCAACCTACTAGGGGCAGCACGTACTAAACCCCTGGGCTTGGGGCATGCCTCACACTCCAGGAGGAGGATCCTCAAGTTCAGGAGTTCCACGGAGCTGGGAGCTCTCTTGCTGAACTCTTGGGGCAGACACTGCATAAAGTGTTTCTTCTTCTCTGCCTGCTTCCCTTGCCTTTTCCTTTCCCCCACTGTCCCCTCCTGGTCACAGATGTCCTACCTCAGAGGACCCTGCTCTGTGGCTTCATAGCTAGGAGGACCTCCGGAACAGCCCACAGGGCCAAGTAGCCTTTCACTCACCCCTTTCCACCCACACCTTCTCAGCCACAGGAGTCACAGGTGAGTGTTACCACCACTGTAGAAGCCAGGGTAACAGGCCCCACCAAGCTGCCTGGCCTCTGGTCTCCCTGAAGACCAATCCACACCCTCACAGATGTAAACATGGATGGATCTCTTTGGCGTCTGGTGTGGTGTGCAGAGGAACTCTTTTGGGTTTTGGAATCCTAGTAGTTGTAAAGAGAAAGGGGGAGACAAGTGGTAGGACTTATTCTGCTATGATGCTGACCTCACTCCTCCCAAAAATGATGGTTTTAACCATTCTTTGTGGAATTACATGGGCAGCTGGTCCACTAGTTTCAAAAGATTCCTCTTTTTTGTGTGGATAATTCATATAACATCCATACCTTCCTTTCCCCTCCATTTCAAAGGAAATATACCTATAGCCCATCTAAAAGGAATCCAGTGTCATAAAGCCACAAGGTATACTTAAGGAGGAGATGAACATTTCAGAAAATATATTAACATATACAGTATTTAAAATATATACAAAGATCCCAAAGAATATATTTATGACTTTATTGTTGGGGCAAACATTTTGATAAATTTGAAAATTCCTCCACTACACTTTCCCGCATACTCTGAGCAGTGCAATGCCCTCCTCCAAGATACAGTTCAGTTTAGATGTTTGTATCACACAGTGTCCTATCAGGAGGCAGAAACCACATCACTCATTTTAACATGGATAATTTGATATAAGGAATTATTGTTATTTTTATTTTTAAAAAGATTTTGTTGTTTTTTTTAAATTTGAGATAGAGAGAATGAGAGAGAAAGATCATGAGAGGGGTGAGGGGTAGAGAGAGACATAGACTCCCCACCAAGCAGGGAGCCCAATGTGGGACTAAATCCTGGGACTCCAGGATCCTGACCTGAGCCGAAGGCAGTTGCTTAACCAACTGAGCCACACAGGTGTCCTGATATAAAGAATTATTAAGCAAAGGTTTTAACTATGAAAGAAGTAAAAGAAAGCTCTAAGGAAACCAGAAGTAGGAGATACAGGAAGTAGACGCTACCTCTAAAAACAGAAGACATTTGAGAGAATAAGCCTGACGCTCTGTCTATTGGAGAAGGTGAACTGGGGTCCTCAGGTAGGGAAAGAAGTTCACCAACATGCCGTAGACCAAGGCTGCTGGGCAGGAAGACTCTCACTAGAGAACTGGCAAGAGTCCCTGGGAGGCAGCCTTCTAGAACTGCTACAATGTACAATTGTAGCCTGCCACAATGCCATACTCATTTTGTTGGGTCCGTTATGAGACTGAGACAAAGCTTTATTCTATACCAAGCATTAGAAGTCAGACTGACCGGCCAGGGCCGCCTCCAAAGAGAGCGACCCCTCCCTTGGTCTTACAGGCTAGTTTTATAGGGCACAACCACAGACCTTTACATATGTGGCTTTGGCTGATTTAATGTGTCCACCTGTCGGGCCTTGTTTTAGATTTAGTAATGTTTTTAGTATGTTTTAGTAATAGTTACCTGGAACAGATATAAAGAAAATGGCCTTGCTTTAGGTGTGTATTTTAGCAACAGTTACCTGGAACTGATATCAATAACTGTTGAGGCATTTATTAAACAACAAAATGTCTACCTAGGCAACATGGGTTCACTATGGCTAAGTAGGCCCAGGCAGGCCCTAGGGATTTAAAAGGTTTTAACATGGAATCGACCCCAACATTCCCCCCTTTTCTTTGGAGATTAGTCAATTCTTTGACTCTTTCTGAACTGCAAGCAAACCAGGCTCTGGTGGGGGCCTTAAGGATGTTAATGAAGACGGTAGGGACTATTATGGTCCATTAGGCTATTTTAGGCCGATGAGGTGTTTCCTGGCTGCTGCTGAGTAGGAACAGGGTTAAAAGTGACCAAGTTATGAAACCCTTTTGAGTCTTAATTTTAGTCTATAGTTGGTGGGGTCCACTGGCAGTCGTTCCTATTTTTGAGGGGTGTTTTTGCTTTTGGCTTATTTGATGTGATGTGTGTGAATCCAGGTCCTGATGTCTTTTACTTTTACTGCCATGGGGGTGGTCAGGATGACGGTGAATGGTCCCTTTCAGCGAGGCTTCAAGTTTTTATTCAGAGGCAGTGTATCCAAACCAAGTTTCCGGGTTGGTAAGGATGTGGTTCCATCTCTGTCTCAGTGTAGGCAGCTCGGATCCCTGCGTGGGATCGTTTTAAGACAGACTTTAGCACCTGCAGTGACTAGAGTATAGACTGATCAGTCATTTTCACTAGGGCAATCTCTTGTAGCTGTGGGCAGAGTGGAGGGGGGTCTCCTGAACATGATTTTAAATGGGGTAACCTTGTGTAAGTAGGGTGTACATTGCACCCTAAGGAGGGTGAAGGGAAGGAGATCCACTCATCCACTGCCAGTTTCCAGAATTAACTTTGTCAAGGTATTTTTAAGAGTCCAGTTTATTTTCTCTACTTGTCCAGAACTCTGGGGCTGGTAGGCACAGTGTAGTTTCCAATTAGTGCCCACGGCCTTGGCCAATGCCTGTGAGACTGAACTCACAAATGCAGGTGTGTTGTTTGACCTGATCACAAGAGGCAACCCAAACCTAGGAATTATTTTTTTTAGTAGCTTTTTTGGCTACTATTTCTGCCATCTCATGTTCGGCGGAAAAAGTCTCTACCCAGCCTGAAAGGTATCTATAAAAACTAACATATATTTGTGTCCAATAGTTTCTGTTATTATCCCTACAGAATATTAGGTAAGATTGTCTAAGTGAGCTATTGTGTACTTTCTCTGAAGTTTACTTCGAGTTGTCTAGTTTATGTGAACAAACATTTAAAGACAACAAAATCTAGAACTTAATATTCACTAAGGTGTGTTACTGAAACATAATTTTTCTTTCTAAAATAACCCCCATTTTCAGAGATAGCCATATCAGGATTAATTTATTTGAAAAAACAAGTCCAGTTTTAACAAGCTCGGCCTAATTATTTACATAAGCTCAGCAAGAACTTTTAGAATCTGATTTGCTGGAACTTTTTATAAGGAATCTCTAGGTTGAACTTGTAATAGCCTCTCTAGGCCAGAAGCCAAGCCAAGTACTTGCCATCAGACATGCCTGCAATACCTGTCGATTTGGGCGAATTCCTCTTTCTGAGGTCCCCAAAGTATCTTGCATTTACTGTAAGTGGCATTCTTTACTCACCTGGTGAGGCTGCTGGGAACTCTGTAAGCAAGTATCAGGCCAACAGTTTCAAGGGGCTTTATGGCTCCAGGTTTTATAAAGTCAACTTTAGTTCCTTTAAGCTGTCTGGTCATATCTGAGTCTTTCTCAAATATGATATACCAGTCAAAGCCTTGGTAAAATAACCAGTGTTTCCAATGGTGTCCTGTTACAAGGAGAACAGATTCTTATTGAACTTATGCAAATGACTGATTGCCATGGAAGAAAGAATACTTACTGAGACCTTTTGAGTTTTAGAGGGTTCAGATAGAGAGAAAAGTTGAATGCTTTGATTTGTTTACAAATGAATATTTTTATATCTCTGTAAGTTACAGATAACTTAAGAAAAAGTTTCCCTAGTCTGAAAGAGCAAACATCAGTTCATCTGGTCCCATGTTACTAATTCTGGTTTAGTCTGAATGCAGCTTTTACTTAGTTCTGAGAGTGAGACGTCTGGGTGGCTCAGTGGGTTAAGCAACTGACTTCGGCTCAGGTCATGATCCCAGAGTCCTGGGAGCAAATCCCTCATGGGGCTCCTTGCTCAGTGGGTAGCCTGCCTTTCCCTCTGCCTGCCACTGCCCCTGCTTATGCTTGCTCACTCCCTCTCTGACAAGTAAATAAATAAAATCTCCTTGAAAACATAGCAAAAGAAGAAGAAAGCTTTGTCCCCAGCTATGTCTTGCTGTATTACCTCTGCTGCCCTCTAGGAATTCACAGTGCTGAGACAGCCAAAATCTGACTTGTATATGCCTCCATGGATGAAACCAACTGAAAAACAAAGGAGGAATGCCCAGAACGCTGGCCTTCTTTGAAGATTCTTGGCTGAAACCGGCCAGATTCTTACTGTGGCTCAAGGTTCTCATCTAGGGAGTAAATGTTTAAATTTCGAGGAGAAACAGGCACATGTGGTGCTCATGTACTTCATGAATTCCTAGCCTCCTTGCCCTTACCACACACAGCCTTACTTATTACTGTCCTGACCATTAAGGCTACACTTTCCTCCTTGCTTTGTTCTTGTGCTGAGTGTATTGATATGACCCCAATGAAGTGGGGACAAAGCTAGCCCTGGTGGCCTTTTGCCACTAGAGTGTCTGTCCCTAGGCCTCTCCTTTCTCCTACAAAGATGTCTGGAGTGATCTTTTCATTTGCTGTCTCGGGGTTTGCTAGCCAAACCCAACAGTGCACTGACTGACAGTGGCTGTGCCAAGTGTACCACATGGCAAAAATGAAACGTTTATGACATCCAGTATCAACAAGCAGGGCACATAGAAGGTAGATTTGAATCAAAAGCCAAAGAATGGATAATGGGCAGATTTCACACCTCTAGATCCTCAGCTTTCCCATACACCATTTTACTCCTACTGGAACTTCCATATAACAGCATAACAGCTCCACATTTTCACCCATCTACATGGCTACACCTACAAGTGAAAAACTTTTCACTCTTTCCCCAAAATGGAAAAGACAGGCAGTCCCAAGCATTGAACTGAACAGTTATATTTAGTTTCTTCAGTCCAGCCACAATCATTTCACTGTTCTGTTACCTAGAGATTACATTTGAAATATCACCATGGACAACTTGTGTAAATCAGACTGGTAAGAAGAAGGAAGAAATAAAATACATAATTAATACAAATGACATGACAAGAAAGAAAAAATATACAAAACTACTACAGTCCTATATGTAGAAGAATGAAACTCGAACATTCTCTTACACCATACACAAAGATAAATTCGAAATGGATAAAAGACCTCAACGTGAGACAGGAATCCATCAGAATCCTAGAGGAGAACATAGGCATTAACCTCTTCGATATCAGCCACAGCAACTTCTTTCAAGATACGTCTCCAAAGGCAAAGGAAACAAAAGCGAAAATGAACTTTTGGGACTTCATCAAGATCAAAAGCTTCTGCACAGCAAAGTCAACAAAACAAAGAGGCAACCCACAGAATGGGAGAAGATATTTGCAAATGACAGTACAGGATCTATAGATCCAGGATCTATAAAGAACTCCTCAAACTCAACACACACAACACAGATAATCATATCAAAAAATGGGCAGAAGATATGAACAGACACTTCTCCAATGAAGACATACAAATGGCTATCAGACACATGAAAAAATGTTCATCATCACTAGCCATCAGGGAGATTCAAATTAAAACCACAATGAGATACCACCTTACACCAGTTAGAATGGCCAAAATTAGCAAGACAGGAAACAACGTGTGTTGGAGAAGATATGGAGAAAGGAGAACCCTCTTCCACTGTTGGTGGGAATGCAAGTTGGTGCAGCCACTTTGGAGAACAGTGTGGAGATTCCTCAGGAAATTAAAAATAGAGCTTCTCTATGACCCTGCAATTGCACTACTGGGTATTTCCCCCAAAGATACAGACGTAGTGAAAAGAAGGGCCATCTGTACCCCAATGTTTATAGCAGCAATGGCCACGGTCGCCAAACTGTGGAAAGAACCAAGATGCCCTTCAACGGACGAATGGATAAGGAAGATGTGGTCCATATACACTATGGAGTATTATGCCTCCATCAGAAAGGACGAATACCCAACTTTTGTATCAACATGGATGGGACTGGAAGAGATTATGCTGAGTGAAATAAGTCAAGCAGAGAGAGTCAGTTATCATATGGATGCACTTATTTGTGGAGCATAAAAAATACCATGGAAGACATGGGGAGATGGAGAGGAGAAGGGAGTTGAGGGAAACTGGAAGGAGAGGTGAACCATGAGAGGCTATGGACTCTGAAAAACAACCTGAGTGGTTTGAAAGGGCAGGGGGTGGGAGGTTGGGGGAACAAGGTGGTGGGTATTAGGGAGGGCACGGATTGCATGGAGCACTGGGTGTGGTACAAAAACAATGAATACTGTTATGCTGAAAAGAAATTAAAAAAACAAAACAAAAACCTACTACAGTCCTTTTCCTACTTTTGGTTACAGGCAGGAACTGGGATCTGTGTCTTCCTTCTTCCATGTCTAACTCTGTGTATTCTCATCTCTCCCAGAACCGCAGCAGGTCACAGTCCTGTACCTTGGAAGTAGACACACATTCATTCCTGAATGTCTGAGTCCTCAATAGTCTGGCTTCCTTGTGTTTCCTGTGGTTTCCATCCACCTTTACAAGTGGACTAGAAGTACTGAGAAGCAGTACATAGATCCTGGAACTGTGCTCATGGTCAAACCTTTCTGCAATTCATCTGGGGTCTGAAAATGCTCTTCTTCATTCACATCTTTATTCTGGTAGCAGTTCTGTTCTCTCCAACTGCTGTTGACTCACAAGGGAACCCAAATTCTCATCTTCCCATCCCTGAATTAAGGCAGCACTAGTATTTCACAAATAACAGATATATACTAAGGTTTGTTAAGATAAGTAGGTCTCAGGGCGCCTGGGTGGCTCAGTGGATTAAGGCCTCTGCCTTTGGCTCGGGTCGTGGTCCCAAGGTCCTGGGATCGAGCCCCGCATCCCCCGCATCGGGCTCTCTGCTCAGCCGGGAGCCTGCTTCCCTCTCTCTCTCTGCCTGCCTCTCTGCCTGTGATCTCTCTCTGTCAAAAAAAAAAAAAAAAAAAAGATAAGTAGGTCTCATCCATCCCAGAATAGGAAAGATATACAATATATAGTATATATATATTATAGTACGCTCCACTCCTCTTAAAGTCCATCAGCCATACATTTCTTCAGAAATGTTTAGATAGACAACATCTGTAGTCAGAGTGCACATTTCCTAAAATAAAGCTGATGACTCACTCATAGCTTCTGGGTTTATCTGTACAACACAACCTCTATAAAATAAACACCATTTAATTATTCAGAGTAAATCAGACCTCACCTCATTTCATATCAAAACAATACAAAGATTCCATGAAATAATTTTCATGACCAAAAGAAACATGACTTCCAGTAGCAAAATTCAGCCTATCCCATATAAGCTCAAAAAGTCAACATTTATCTTCTAATACCTGAGCGTCAGGCATGAACCGACTATGCTCATAACCACACCCCAGCAGTCTACACCCAGAAGAGAAGGGAAAGACACCAGGTCTTCCTGGACTAACTTCAAAGGCTATTACCCTTGGGAGTCTGCAGCTCCAGGAGGAGCCACCATGAGGAATCTGGGACAGTGTTGGAGCATTATGGGGACATAGCTTCAGGACCACAGGGGAGTAATGGAGATTCAGCCCCTGGGAGATCACCATCAACACCACAGCCTGAACTGAACCCCTGCTCTGAGAGGCTCACAGGCTCCTCTGAAGAACAAGGAGGGTTGTTAAGAGGTAAAGGGGTCTGCAAAGGCCCACCCACCCCAGAGCAGATGGTCAGGGACACATCTCCTGACCTCAACCTGAAATATGGAAACAGAGGCCCAGAGGAGGAAGCGAGAGGGAAGGAGAAAAGGTGGAAACCATCAGTCATGTTGTAGAATGAGACATCCCCTTCCTTCAGGTCCAGGAAAACCCCTACCCTCTGGGGAATTGGCACTAGGAGTTCTGCATCATCAGGGAGGGAACAGAGTATATTTGCATACATTGCCACAACCTAGATCCCTTTTTCTGGAGATTCCTTGTACCAGCCCTTCCTCTCCACATCTCTCCTACAGATCCCAAGAGTCCACTCACTTCTGTCTCCATTCCTGAACTCCACCACCCAGTAACAGCACCCTGATTGATGCCCTCCTGACCTAAGATGCTACACTGTTTTTCTGGGTCCTTAGTTGTATCCTTCCAGGTCACAGAAGACTTTTCATCAGAAACAGCAAGATTTGGATCTGCAGACCCCGGATCCAGAGTGACAGACACTGCAGAGAGAATTGCCAAGCATTTGAGGTCTCCCTTTGCCCTATAACAAGGCACACATCAACCACCCCCACCACCAGACACCTAGATGCATGTGGACAGGGTAAAGCCTCCTAAGATGAGAATCTTGTGAGTCAAGAACACACCCCACCCACCAGGAGAAATAACTAAGGACTGATCCAGAATTTTGATATGTCATGGGCATTTGAGGACAAGACTGGACTCCAACACTGAAGGATATTTTTTTAGTATCCAATATTACGCACACCCACCAACCCACCTATGTGACTTTACCATCCCATCTGCACCCACCACCACTGATGGGGCCAACATCTGTGTCACCACAGCAAGCTGAGGAGAGGTCAGCCACCCTGGAGCACTAGTAGGAGGACCCAGAAAGAACTCAAAGTAAGTCACAAGGCAGGAATTTCTCCTTCCACCAATCTACAAAAGAACCACATGTTTCTTGTTAAGGCTTTGAGAAGTCTTAGACACATTGGGGTCTATATCTAGTTTTCTGAAATACACTGATGCAAGAGTTACAGGGAAATACTTTTGGAAACATTCCCTGATGCATTTATTTCTTACACACACACACACACACACACAAACACACACAGACACACACACGCACACACGGCTGTCATGCTACAGCCTTCCCATAAAAGCCAAGCCATAAAGCTTAACACCACTGAGATGCTGTATAACAACCTGAAAAGAGGAATATATGCCCAGATTTCATTCAAATTGTTTTCTCAATCCTTAGCCACATATCCTTCACGAAAGCTAGGTTTTCGTGAACAGAATGGGGGAGATCAAAATACAAGTACACAAGGCATACTTTAAAACACATATTTTAAAACACTGTAGCTGCAACAGTCAGTTAAGCATCCGGCTCCTGATTTGGGATCAGGTCATAATCTCAGAGTGGTTGGATCCAGCCCCCCTACCAGGCACCAGATTCAGCATGGAATCTGCTTGAGATTTTCAACCCTCCAACCGCTCCAATGGCTCTAAATAAATAAATAAATAAATACAATATTTTTTTAAAGATTTAATATATTTGAGAGAGAGACAGAGATAGTGAGAGACAGCAAGAGCAGGGAGGAGAGGGAGAAGCAGTATCCCCACTGAGCAGGGAGCCCAATGTGGGGCTCAATCCAAGGACCTTAGGGTCATGAACTGAGCCAAAGGCAGCTGCTTAAGAAACTGAGCCACCCAGGGTCCCCTATAATCTTTTTTTAATTAAAAAAAAAAGAAAAGAAAAATGTGGACGGAGCCGAGATGTCCTTCAACAGATGAATATATAAAGATGTGGCTCATATAAATAATGGAATATTATTCAGCCATCAGAAAGGATGAATACCCACCATTTGCATTGACCTGGTGGGTATTATGTTAAGTGAAATAAATCAAGCAGACAAAGATCATATGGTTTCACTCACATGTGCAACATAAGGAATAGCATGGAAGACATTAGGGGAAGGAAGGGAAAACTGAAGGGGGGGGATAAGAGAGGGAGACAAACTATGAGAGACTATGGACTCCAAGAAACCATCTGAGGATTTCAGAAGGGTGGGGGTGGGAGGGTGGGGTAGCCTGGTGGTAGGTATTAAGGAGGGGATGTGTTGGGATGAACACTGCATGTTAAATGCAAATAATGAATCACAGAACACTAAACTAATGATGTACTGTATGATGACTAACATAACATAATAAAAAATATTCTACTAGTATGCTTCATGGGAAAAATATTTTAAAATAAATAAATAAATAAATAAGTCATGCAGATCAATTCAGCAGAGAAAGGGAAATGCTAAATATAATTATTTAATCATCATTTTTCGCATATATCCCAAGAATCAGTGAGGCTCTCTAAGGAGCCTCACATCTGGACCCCTGGTTTCCTTCACCTCTGGCTTCCCCTTCTCTGTTCTCACAGTTTACATCCCTGATCATAAATAGAAACAGTCAAAAAGAAAAAGCACATATTACACAGGTTCAAAGGGCCCAGATTCTTAACCTACCCCAGTACTAAAGGAACCTCTCAATAACTTTTCATTGCTTTAGGATCCCCAGACCACGTTCTTATCCCCACACCACTGGAAGATCAAGAAGATCTCATTATAACCAGAGGCAAATCTGGTTACATGATTACTTTAAAACAGCTTAAAACAAGTATAAGTCCTCTCAGAAATCTCTCAAATAGGTATTAGGAGTTTATTACTTTTCATACATGCAAATAACGTGCACACCCTCTGGTATACTGCCCACTCAAACCACCACAGCTGTGATTTAGGGTCTCACTTCTGCCACTCTTACCTGCCCATAATCTCTCCAAAGGAATCTCAGGCTCTGTACTTCCCTTCCCAACTCCTTCTCTTTCCTAACACATTTTTTTCTTTCCTGATTTGAACTCCACTTTTCCCTATTAATGAATTTTAACTCTTCTAGTGTTCTCCTTTAGCATCTTCACACTTTGCCTCCAAAAAACCCAACCAAGTTAAGCCCATTATGTAAGAGCAATATTCTCCTGAAAGGAAAGATAATGCTTGAAACAATTATTAGTAGCTGTTTTTAAAAACACATACATAACACATATCCTAATGTTAAATATTTAATATATAATATATATTTAATAATATAATATGATTATAATATATGTAAGTTATTGTTCTTCTTACACAACAATATACAAAAGATATTGTATATAATTGCAGGTGGTTCACAGACCCCAACCCCAGGAATCTATAAATCTCATGGTGGCTCTGCATCTCAGATTCAGATCACCTGCTCTAAAGTATTTAATTCCTCAACACCTAAGGAGGCTTAAGGGAAGAAATCCAGTTCCAACAGGGAGTCAGAGCATGAGGAAGCAAAATAAAGACCAACATGCCAGAGGTCTAGTAAGAAACAGGAAAATGAAAATGAGAGACAAAAAAAAAAAGGAATTTCAGGGGAAACTGGATTCACAAGCAAGAATCCACCTAGGAAGACCTGAGTCCTAAGCAGGCAAGCTTGATTTCTGAAATCCTCTACACACAACAGTTTCTGATTTATAAAGTCACTATCCTGTTCCAGTCTCTCCTTATAAATGACCTCTCTGTTGTCAATACACCAATTAAACGTATGAATTGAGCAGTGGGTTCAGAGGGTATTGGTAACCCTAACAGTGATCTGCAGTAGAGAATGGGTCAGAATGGAGGCAGACCTGTCATTCCAAGGATAGTCCTTACAGTCTTAAGAGAATGAAGACAAAAGTGACAAGGGGAGCATGGACACCAACCCCATCCTGGTGTAGGGTCTGTGACATAGAAGGTGGTTGAGTTGATCCTGGGGAGATAAGGTAACAAGAAACTGAGTAGCTTACCTGCCTACAGATATGCCTTCCTCCAGACTGAAAGGGAATGCACCCTGGAAAGACCTCAGTTGGAACAAGTCTGCTCAGCATTCATCTACTGACCCTTGCCTGCCCTCTGGGCTACAGGTGACACTGCAGAGTGGGGAAATTCTGCAAAGGAAATGACCTCCTGCCAGGTGCTGACATACACTGTATAAAAAATTACAGGGATAAAATATATAAAATTCCATAAGTATAAAAACATCATTACTATACCTGGTGATTTTGAACACAGAGATATTTGAGAAATAACCCAAAAGGAGAGAACATTTCAGGCAGGGATATGAGGTGAACTCTAGGGTAACAGTGGCCAATCCTTCTCAGATAACACAATCACTATTTGGGGGCATTGAAGGCTCATTCCACCACATTCTCACACATAGTCTGTCCAGTCCTCTACCCATCACTTTGTGATCACAACTAGGAACTGGAGAAAACACACTCTCTGGTTGGTATTAAGGAGCTAAGGTCACACTCCTATCCTTAGTGACCACATTAATTTATATAGTTCTTTTCCTGATGTCTCAGAGCAGCTGGCTTTTGGATTCCAAATGCTGACAGAACTAGTTGCACTGAAGGCTAAGGAGCTAGCAATATGGCACGCAGGTCAACATTGGAATAACCCCAAGATGCACGACAGACTCCAGAAACCACCATCAACCCCGGATTCCCAAGAAATGGTTGGGAAGCAGTGGCCTAGATTGGAGAAAGCTCATGGAACAGGGTTCTTCCTTCCACCAGCTTCTGCTTCTGCCCCAGAGAAGGGTCCACATGTTTCTGCCTGAAACAAGGGGAGGGGACACCTTGACTTAGGTGGGTCAAAAGACGCAAGGACACCTGGACAGTCACTCACTGGTCAGATAAACAGATTTCCTCCAGTCTGAAAGGCAACACAGAAAACAGGTGAGTTAAGAACCAGAACGTCTCTTTCAAAGAAGACACAGAAATTTCTAGAGAAAAAGCAGAACTTACCAAGATCTGCTTGGAGTTCATCTGAAAGAGAGTAAGAAATAAGCATGAACCCTCATCTCTAAGAACACCAAAGATTGCACTTGACAAATGCACAGTTGCACATGTCAGTATCCTAGAAGTTACAGCTCCAGATCCATTGAGCTTCCACAGCTCCATGTCCTCTCTGGACCTCCTCAGCCACTTGATCCAGGGAAAGGGCCCTCTGTCCACTTTTCCTCTGCACCAGCTGCCACACTCACAGTCTGTGGCCACTGTCCTGCCTTACCTCTGGCTTTCAATGCCTCCTCCTTTGCCCACTGGTCCTCCTCCTTTTCCCTTTGGAGTTTCTCCCATTCCTTCATCTCCTGGCACTTAGCAGTTTGTTCTCTCTTGGTGTAGTAAGCAGTCCCAAAGAGTAAGAATATGAACAAGGTCAGGATCACCATGAAAGCTGACATCCAGGGAGAAGTCCGGGGAAAGAAGTCCTCTGAGTCTGGCCATACACACAGTCAGGGGCACAGCCCAGAACAGTCCATGCAGCACGTCCAGGGACTCCCAGTCCCTCCTTATGGCACTACTGGGAGAGAGAAACAGCACAGACCTGGGGAAAAAAAATGACAATTGCTTTCTCTTGGCTCAGGATTGGTTTACAAATGGAGCAGGTTACATTCTCCAAAGAGCTATGTTTCACCACCAGTGCAGCCTCCGCACTGAACACCCCTTCAGCACTTTGGGCATGGGTCTCAGAGAATGTCATGAACTTCCCTCCACTGAGGGCTCCCCACTGAACCTGGGGCTTTGGGAACCATGCTGATGCCTTATATACCACTCAGATCCTGTCCTCCTCTGGCCCTGCGATGTGCACTTGAGGGGCAGAGCCCATACCTGCAAGAGAGAAGCTGGAGAGTACAGGGAGGTCTCCCAGAGCCCAGGGATGCAAGCAAAGCCTTCCTGTGCACACCTCCAGGGGCAGCATTTCATTCTGGGGGCTCTACTGGATAGTGATCATGGCAGAACAAAGCAGGGGTTCTACCAAAACAAAAAGAAGGAGCATGGGGACCTGTGGTAGGCACAGAAGGCAGGGCTCTTCTCCCCACCCATGAGGGTGGGAAGTCCATTGTCCAGAGTGATGGAAGAATTTGCTCTCAGATTCCATCCTTCTCTGCTCTTCTCACCTCACACACTCTCCAGGTCATCTGCACACCCACTGTCACTTGGTACATCACTTCACCTTCAATAAATCTAGCTACCTCCTGAGGAACCTCCCTAATATCCACATCCCTGAGGGTTACCTCTGCCTGAATTCCTCACAGATGCTTCAAACTCAAATCCTGAACAGGTTCATACTTGGTCCCATCTTTGATAGCCTGATGATGAATACATTCCAATCCTTCAGGCTTCCTTACATCCAGCTCACCCTTGGCCACATACTGTTAGTGCCTTCACACACTGCTTCTAGTCTCCATCATGTGACTTGAATAAGCCACTGAGAGTTCAGGGAATAAGACTCCAGCAGTGGTTGGAAACTGTTTTTGCCATTACTTGCCCTCTCCCATGAAAAGGACATGCTCAGGCTAGCACAGCCTTCATAGCTAAGTTGTCCTAGAGCAGCCAAGAGCCAGCTAAACAACACCCATGTGAGCAAACCCAGCCAAGGTCCTGTGTCAGGACAAATAAAAATTAAGGCAAAGAGGCTTAATTTTCCCTCTTGAAAATAAGGGAAGAGAGTCCCTTCCTTTTTTTTTTTTCCATCATTTATTGAGAAAACGTGTGACTGTGGTTGCTTTCTTTCCTCTTTGAAATGTACATAAGTCCATTGAAAAACACAGATAGGTCTTTTGCCAGCTTTGTGATCCAGGGATATCTTTCTCAAAGATCTGGGAAACTTGTCTTTGAATGGCTCACTCAAGAAAGACAACACCCCTCTCTCCTCCTTCCTGTGCCAGGGTATGGGCCTAACTTCAGTGGCACCAGGATCCTTGTGTAAAACCACTTCCTGTTATAAAAATGGGAGACTTTGTTTTTCTTCTGGATGAGGCCAACTACCTAACATAGATGGTCACCTTATTACTATGTGAATCTAGGGTGAACTGTTTGTGACAGATGGTGCTGTCATGTCCACTTACTTGAGAGCTAGTAACCATCTATCCTGAGAACATATGTGTAATGAGCTGTGTCTGCATGGCTATGGAAAAGAGTGATTTTCTTTGTCTTTGCATCTCTTCAAAGATTGCCTATGATACACATCACATTTTGGTAAATCTAATTCTATAATAAAAGGGTTTTCTTTTTACTATCTGTGTGAAGGAGATTTCTCAGAGATTTCCTTTTAATTATATTTCCCGAACATGACCAAGGATGCATGAGCAGAGGAGAAGGGAGTTGAGGGAAATTGGAAGGGGAGGTGAACCATGAGAGACTATGGACTCTGAAAAACAACCTGAACGTTTTGAAGAGGCGGGGTGTGGGAGGTTGGGGGAACCAGGTGGTGAGTATTAGGGAGGGCACGGATTACATGAAGCACTGGGTGTGGTGAAAAACAATGAATACTGTTATGCTGAAAAGAAATAATAATAATAAAAAAGAGTAGCCAAATACTCGTACAAATGGCTAACAGACACATGAAAAAATGTTCAACATCACTAGCCATCAGGGAAATAAATATCAAAACAACATTGAGGGGCGACTGGGTGGCTCACTTTGTTAAGCCTCTACCTTCGGCTCAGGTCATGGTCTCAGGAGCTGGGATCCAGCCCTACATCAGGATTTCTGCTCAGCGGGGAGCCTGCTTCCCCCCCTCTCTCTTTGCCTGCTGCTCTGCCTACCTGTGATCTCCCTCTCTCTCTGCCCAATAAATAAATAAAATCTTAAAAAAAACCACATTGAGATATTACTTTACATCAGTTAGAATGGCAAAGATTAATGAGGCAGTAACAACAAATCTTGAGAGGATGTGGAGAAAGGGGAACCCTCTGACACTGTTGGTGGGAATGCAAGTTGGAGCAGCCACTTGGGAAAATAGTGTGCCCATTCCTCAAAAATTTAAAAATAGAGCTACCCTATGACCCCGCAATTGAACTACTGGGTATGTACCCCAAAGATACAAATGTAGTGAAAAGAAGCCAATATTCATAGCAGCAATGTCCACAACAGCCAAACTGTGGAAGGAGCTGAGATGCCTTCAACAGATGAATGGATGAAGAAGAAGAGATTCATATATAAGTGGAATACTACTCAGCCATCAGAAAGGATGAATATTCACCATTTGCACTGACATGGATGAAACTGGAGGGGATTATGCTAAGTGAAATAAGTCAAGCAGAGAAAGACAATTTTATGGTTTCCTTCATATGTACAACATAAGGAATAGCATGGAAGACATTAGGGGAAGGAAGGGAAACCTGAAGGGGGGAATCGGAGGTGGAGATGAACCATGAGAGTCTATGGACACTGGGAAACAATCTGAGGGTTTCAGAGGGGAGAGGGTGGGAGGATGGTTTAGCCCAGTGATGGGTATTAAGGAGGGGATGTGTTGTGATAAGCACTGGGTGTTGTATACAAATAATAAATCACTGAACACTACATCAAAAACTAATGAGGTACTATGTGTACTGGAGGAACTACAGAACACTCATGAAAGAAATTGAAGAAGATACAAAAACTGGAAAAGCATTCCATGCTCATGGATTGAAAGAATAAACATTGTTAAAATGTCTATCCTGCCTAGAGCAATCTAAACTTTTAATGCCATTCTGATCAAAATTCCACCGGTATTTTTCAAAGAGCTGGAGCAAACAATCCTAAAATTTGTATGGAATCAGAAGAGACCCCAAATCGCTAAGGAAATGTTGAAAAAGAAAAACAAAACTGGGGGCATCACATTGCCTGATTTCAAGCTTTACTACAAAGCTGTGATCACCATGACAGCATGGTACTGGGACAAAAACAGACACATAGACCAGTGGAACAGAGTAGAGAGCCCAGATATGGACCCTCAACTCTATGGTCAAATAATCTTCGACAAAGCAGGAAAAAATATCCAGTGGAAAAAAGACAGTCTCTTCAATAAATGGTGCTGGGAAAATTGGACAGCTATATGTAGAAGAATGAAACTCGACCATTCTTTTACACATACACAAAGATAAACTTGAAATGGACAAAAGACCTGAACGTGAAGCAGGAATCTATCACAATCCTAGAGGAGAACATAGGCAGTAAACCTCAACATCAATCACAGCAACTTCTTTCAAGATATGTCTCCAAAGGCACAGGAAACAAGAGTGAAAATGACCTTTTGGGACTTCATCAAGATTAAACGCTTCTGCACAGCAAAGGAAACAGTCAACAAAACAAAGAGGCAACCCACAGAATGGGAAAAGACATTCGCAAATGACATTACAGACAAAGGGCTGATATCATCTTGTTCATTTCTACCTTCATACCATCGTGGTCAATGAAGTTGGTTGATATGATTTCAGTCTTCTTAAATTGCTACTACTTCTGTGCTCCATCATATGAGATAACATGGAAAATATTTCATGTGCATGTGAGAGGAATACACATCTGTTGTTGGACAGAATGTTCTGTAGATATGTCTTTTGTTCTAAAGTGTGGTTTCATTCCAATGTTTCCTTGTTGTTTTTTTGTTTGTTTGTTTTGTTTTTGTTTTTGTTTGTCTGGACATTCCACCCATTGTTGACAGTGGGGTGTTGAGGTCCCATACTATTTCCTCTGCTATGTCTTGCTGTTTCCCCTCTGGTGCACTATAATGACCAAGGCTAGCAGTATTCCACATGACAAAAATGAAATTGTTATGGGATCCAGCACCAGTATCAACAAGTAGGGCAAAACCAGGGTAGATTTGAATCCAAAAGGCAATAAGTTGATAATGGGCACAGTCCATACCTTTAGTTCCTCAGCTTCCACGTGCACCATTTTACCCACATTGGAAGTTTCATATAACAACACAACAAATCCACATTTTCACCATCTACAAAGCTACACTTACAAATGAAGAAGTTCTCTCTTTCTCCAAAATGAAACACACATTGAATCCAACACTGTTATATTATTTATTCCTCAAGTTCAGTCAAAATCTCTTTGACTAATCTGTTACGTAGAGACAATATTTTAAATATCACCAACAGCAACCTGAATAAAATCACACTCATAAGAAGAAGAGACAGGAAGAATGTAGATATTAAAGACAAATAAGACATCTACATGATAAGAAGGAGAAAATATGCGAGCTTCTACAGTTCTTTTTCTGTTATTGGTCACATGCAGGAACTGGTATCTATGACTTCCATCTTCCACTTCTAATTCTGTGTCTTCTCACTTCTCCCAGAACCACAGCAGGTCAATGTTCTCTACCTTGGAAGTGAACACACCTTCATTCCTGAAGGTCTGAGTTCTCAATAGTGTGTTTTCCTTTCGTTTGCTGTAGTTTTCTATCCACCTTTACCATCGGAGTTGGACATACTGAGAGACAGTACAGTGTTCAAGGTCAAGGCTTTCTGCAGTTCACCAGAGGGTTTAAAATTCTCTTCTTCATTCACATCTAATTCTTATAGCAGTTTTGTTCTTCCCAACTGGTGTTGGCACACCAGGGAATTCAGACCCACAACCTTCATTCCCTGAAGTAACTAGCACAAGTTTCACAAGTAACAGACAGGTAAGTGTGTTTCATCCATCCCAGCAAAGGAAGTATATAAAGTAGAATATTAGACTGCTCTCCTCTTAAACCATCAACCATACTTTCCCCAGAAATTTTTGGATGACTAATGGCTCTGTTCAGAGTGCACATTTCCCAAAATAGAGCTGGTGACCCACCCATAGCCTCTGGGTCCTCTGCACACCTCAAGCTGTGTTTAATTTGCAGAGTCATTCAGCCCTCATCTCCTTCATATCCAAACAGCATAAAGGCTCCATGAAAACACACACACACACACACACACACACACACACACACACACACACGAAAAAAAAAGAGGCAAGCACAAAAGACTCAACTATAGAGAACAAACTGGTAGTTGGTGGGTGACAAATGGGTGAAATAAGTGAGGGGGATTATGGAGTACACTTACCATGATGAGAACTGAGACATGTATAGAATTGTTGAATATGGTACACTTGAAACTAATCTAACCCTGTACATTAACTCTACTGGAATTTAGAAAACATTTAAAATATATATATATATATATATATATATATATATATATATATATATATGCATAAGTAATAAGAAACTCTAGGACACTTTATAAATTAAATTTTTGCTGAATTTACATAGGGACACTGATAATATAAAAGAAATATAAATGATGATTTAAAATTAAAAAAAAATTTTCATTATCAAAAGAAACATGACCTCCTGTAGTAAAATTCAGCCTACCCCAAATCAGCTCAAACAAGAGTCAACTTTTATCCTCTGCTATCTGAACATAAGGTATGAATTAACTATTCTCATAACTACACCAGGAGTCTGTATCCAGAGCAGGAGTTCAGGACACCAGCTCACTCAGGACCAGCTGCAATGCTTTTGCTTCAGGGAGTCTGCAGCTCCAGTAAGAACAACCATGAGGGGTCTGAGACTATATTGGGCCCTAAGGGGGATATAACTTTGGGTTACAAGAGAGTAATGGAGATTTGGCTCCTTGGGAAGCACCATCAGTACCAGAGCCTGGGCTGAACCCCTGCCCTGAAAGGTTCACAGTCTCTTCCAAAGAAGGAGAAAGCACAGGGTCCTTTCCAGGCCCACCCACCACAGAGAAGATGGTCAGGGACACATCTCTTCACCTAGACATGATGTATAGAAACAGACAGGGGCTCCTGGTGGCTCAGTGAGTTAAAGCCTCTGCCTTTGGCTCAGGTCATGATTCCAGGTCATGGGATCAAGCCCCGCATCAGGCTCTCTGTTCAGCAGGAGCCTGCTTCCTCCTCTCTTTACCTGCCTCTCTGCCTACTTGTGATCTCTGTCTGTCAAATAAATAAAATCTTAAAAAAAAAAAAAGAAAAAGAAACAGACAGCCAGTGGAGGAAGCTAAAGGGAAGGAGAAAATGTGGAAGCCATCAGTCATGTTATAAAAGAAGACATCACCTTTTTTGAGGTCCAGGAAATCCCCTACCCTGTGGAGAACTTGCACAAGGATTAGTTGAGTCATAGTGATGGTACAGGCATAATATATATTGGCATATTGCCCACAGTCCAGAACCCAAGCTCACAGTCCAGGATGCTGTGTCTCTCCTGTATCCTCAAATGTATCCATCCAGATGATATTAGTCTTTTTATCAGAGACAGCAAGGTCAGGATGTGCAGAATCTGTATCCAGACACTGCAGAGAGAGTTGCCAATCATGCAAGGCCTTCCCCTGCCCTATAAGAAGGCACACCACCACCACCACCACCCAAGACACCTAGCTGCAGGGAAGGCTAAGCCTTCTGAGATTAGAGCCTTGTGACTCAAGCCCATAGCCCTCCAAACAAGAGAAGTAATCATGAGAGTGATTAGGGGGTTAGATATATCACAGGACACTTGAGGATCAGACGATACTCCATGGACTGAAGGATATCTCTTTAGCATCCAATATCACTCACACCCACCGATCCCAGCTACATGACTTTCACTGCCACATCCGAGCCCACCACCATTGATGGTGCCAGCATCTATATCATCACAGCAAGCTGAAGGAGATGTCAGCAGCCATCAGGCAGCAGTAGAAGCACCCAGAAAGAAATCAAAGTAACTCACAGGCCTGGAACTTCTCCTTCCACCAATCTAAAAGGGAAACACATTTCCCAAAAGTGAAAAAAAAACCTAGAGATTTGAGGAGACTGTACACATCAATGTCAATATCTAGTCATCTGAAATACAGTGATGCAAGGGTTATAGGGGAATATACTTTGGAAACATTCATCCGATGCATTTATTTCTTTTACACACACACACACACACACACACACACACACACACGGAGCCATCCTGCTACACTCTTCCCAGGAAAGTCAGGCCATAAAACCTAACACCATTGAGAGGTTGGGTAACAATCTGAAAATAAGATTCTATTCCCAGATTTCACTATCAAATTATGCTTTCTTAATCCCTAGCTACACATCCACCCTGAAAGCAAAGTTTTCTTGAGAAAGAATTGGAGAGATCTTAATTTCTGAGGTCTCTGAGGTGTTTGGGTTGTTCAGTCAGTTAAGCACCTGACTCTTGATTTCTGCTCAGGTTGTGATCTTAAAGAGTCATGGGTCAAGCTCTGTGTTGGGCTCTGCACTTGGTGGGGAGTCTGCTTGACCATTCTCTCTTTCTGTCTCCTTCTGTCCCTTATCCCACTCATTTTGTCTGTCTCTTTAAAATAAATAAATAAATATCCTTAAAAATTCTTGAGGCCTCCATTTATTTAACTGATTGAACTGATTTTGTAGGTTGACTCAAAGCCACAGTAGAGACTATGCTACTTGGTGGAACTGCACTTGGAGGATGACTCTCAGCCATGGGTGAGGAGAACTCAGGATACTCCATTAGAGAAATCTTGCCCAGTCAGGAGGCAACAGAGAGATTTCAAGGAAGGAAGAGAAAGAAGTTCAAAGCAGGAATGACATACATCCAGTGAGAGGTCAGACACTAATGAATTTGCTTCTCTTTTCAATGGAGTATTGGGAGGAATATCACCACTATATATATATGGGGAAACCCAAAAGTATTGGTTTTACTCATCTACTTCTGTCTAATAACTCACAGAGATCAAAAGCACCAGGAGACACATTATGTGGCAGGTTCCAGATATGGCCATGTCCAATGCCCCAGAAAGTATGAAATTGTTTCAGGTATGAACGTGAGATGGAGTTGGGACAGAGGGAGAATACAATGTCCCCAAACACCTAAATGGAACCCCAAACCCAAGTGTCCTACAGACCAGATCAAGTTACCCTCTGTAGGCTGAGGTCCTGAGTTGAACAAAAGGAGAGCACAGGGACCTCCTCCCCCAATGGCCCAAGGACACATAAACTCTTTCTTTTTTATTTTTTAAGGATTTTATTTATTTATTTGACAGAGGGAGATCACAAGCAGGCAGAGAGGCAGGCAGAGAGAGAGAGGAGGAAGCAGGCTCCCCGCTAAGCAGAGAGCCTGATGCAGGACTCGATCTCAGGACCCTGAGATCATGACCTGAGCCAAAGGCAGAGACTTAACCCACTGAGCCACCCAAGCGCCCACATAAACTCTTTCAACATTCATACTCCCTGGTTTTTTTTTTTTTTTGAGATTTAATTTATTTATTTGACAGAGATTGCAAGTAGGTAGAGAGGCAGGCAGAGAGAGAGAGGTGGGAGAAGCAGGCTCTCTGCTGAGCAGAGGGCCCGATGTGGGGCTCAATCCTAAGACCTTGGGATCATGACCTGAGCTGAAGGTAGAGGCTTAACCCACTGAGCCACCCAGGTGCCCCTCATACTCCCTTTTGGGGAGACAAAGGAAGCTAACTGATCAAAGCAAAACTTACATATGTCAGAAGACTGAAATGTCTGCAGTGGGAGAGCTGTTACTTGCAAAAGAGCAGAGACTCTGGAACAAAATTATAACATTCATAAAAATAAGGAGATGACATTTTCTTGACCGTTTGGGATGTAATTCTGTGACCACCATTCCCACTTACACAGATTTATTCAGATAAATGGGCTTTTCTGTCTGTGTTGATTTGCTTGGTGGAAACAGATCACTTAATATGGCCTGACCCCTGTGACCCTTTGAGAAAAAGAAACTTTGTTTACTTGTTCTTCACTGAGAGATTAGTTGACACCCAACGAACACATTTCTATATAAATACTGATACGCATTAGCAAAGAAGAGGAATCAGGAGGAGAAGGAGAAGGAAAAGGAAAAAGGGAGTTGGCATTCCATTTTGAGGCTCTACAATGCATCCAGAGCTATGCTATGCATTTCAGAGGCTTAAGTGCATTCTTCACTTCATTTCTACAGCAAGTCTTTCATTATGATTTATTTTTCCAATTTCGTGAATAAGATGAGATCAGACATTAGTCCACCTCACACTATGAGCCCATCAATGTGAAAATGTTGATCCTACTGTAAGGGTGTCTGTCCTGACAAAATAAACAGGTATACAAAGTTCATGTTATTTTCCCCCATAGGCTTCTTTTTCTTTCCACGTTTTTATTTAAATTCCAGTTAGTTACCATACAGTGTAGTATTAGTTTCAAGTGTAGATTTACTGACTCATTATTTACATACAACACACTGTGCTCATCACAAGTGCCCTCCTTAATCCCTGTCCCTCATCTAGCCCATCCCCCACCCATGCTCTTCCAGTAATCCTCAATTTCATCTCTATAGTTAAGAGTCTGTTACAAGGTATACTTTGAAACACATGAACTTCAGTTCAATAGAGAAGGGAGAGATGCTAAAAGAATAGTTGAGGGGAGACAAGATGGCAGGGAAGTAGGCGGAGGCGCTGTTTCAACCTGTACCCTAAAGTGAGCTGATTACCTACCAAAGAACTCCAGTCACCCATGAAATCAGCCTGAGATCAGAATTATACACGTCTGGGTCTCTACAGGGGCAGAAGATGCCAGTGAGCAGGTAAAGTGGAGTGGGAATGTCGGACTGATGTTGGAAGATAAACAAAAAGGGGGAGGGAGCCACCAGAGGTGACCCATTGGAAAGTAATACCCCAATACGGGAGAGCCCTGCATCTGGGGACCAGCATTAACTTGGAGTCTGGTTGAAAGCACTCAAAAAGAGCAAAGGATTGCGGGGGGGAAATTGTGGGAATTGGGACAGTTAGGGACAGGGGCTTAAGTCCCCGGACCCAGGACAGCCACCCCTGGCGCTGAGCCAGAAAGAGTGTGGCGGAGAAACCAGGTCTTGGTCCCTGAGCTGCCAGTGCACCTGAGAACGCATGGGGTCCAGCTCCCGTGAGTCGGCAGAAGCACAGACTTTTTACAGTCCCCATGTGAGTGCTCTACCACACTATCAGAGCCTGAGAAGCGTGCGCCCCACACCCTACCCTGGGAGAGGTGCACAAAGTTGCCAGCCCGGCGCTCTTGGACCTGGAAAGACCAGGCACTCCCAGCCCGGGCCAGCGGGAAAATCTCAGTGTGCGGTCACTGCTTTGAACCTCTCCGGCGGTCTGGAGCTGCCCAGACAGCTGCCGCTGTCGTGGTTTTGGGTATAAGCAGGAGTTCCTGTGTCCCCAGGGACCGTGACTCGGAACCTGCTCTGCTAGCAGCTGAGGGGGAACTTATTTTCTCTGGAACACCCAGAGAGGAACAGATTGAGGCTTCTTTCTGAGAGGGAGGTCGGGGTGCAGTTTGCTTTCCTCTAAACTTCCAAAAACCATCAAAAGCTGTCAAGGTGAGAGAAAACAAATGAACAAACATAAAAAATTCCAGAGAACAAAAGTCTGAAAAACCGGTTTCTTCAGAGCCCAACCCCTTGAGGGGGGCAGGAGGACTTAAAACTGGGAACATTTCCTGAAAACCCACGTGGCAGGCCTCTCCC
Source organism: Martes martes (assembly GCF_963455335.1). Classification (NCBI taxonomy): domain Eukaryota; kingdom Metazoa; phylum Chordata; class Mammalia; order Carnivora; family Mustelidae; genus Martes; species Martes martes. The sequence goes on along the minus strand of NC_137893.1, from coordinate 119,674,548 downwards.
CCAGAAAACCAACCAGGAAAAAAAAAGGAGAAAAAAAAAAAAGACAAGAGAACAACCACCACTACTCCATAGATACAACTTTTATTTTTAATTCGTTCCCACTGTTCTCATTCACTTTTTTTATATAGATGGTTTTTTAACCTATTTACCATCACAGTGAGATGTCCAGTACATCAAATTCCATAATAACCTTTTAACCTGAACTTTTTGATACATATACCCGTGTTTTTCTTTTGCTTTTCTATTTTTTAATTTTTTAAAATTTTAGTTGTTTAGTTTAGTTTATTCTTTTTTTTATTCTTATTTTTTAATATTCATATAGAGTTAAACTTCAAGGTAATCCTCTTTCCCCAATCAATACTACCCCTATAGGTAAACCAATTTTTAATCCCCCTTTATCTTAGGAAAGTTGAATCCTTTAACAAAGAGATCAAGATACGTCCAGGAAGACTCAAAATAAACTTCCTCACCCACACTGAGAATTTATAACCACTCTCCCATCTTTTTATTCAGCTAGTGTTTCTGTGTATTTGTGTTTGTCCTGATAGTATATAAATCTTATACTTGGGGTTCTTTTTGACGAGGTTCTTTTTTTGTCTTGCATATAAATATAAATATAAATACATATATATATATATATATATATATATATATACTTTTTTTTTCTCTTGTCATCTTTGTTTGTCAGTCTTTTTGTTTGTATACTTCATAAATCTTACCTTGGGGCCCATTTGGGCTGAGCCTTCTCTTTTATCTTCCCTTTTTCCCCCTGTCTCTCTCTCTCTCTTTTTTTCTTTTTCATTTCTTTTTTCTCTCGTTTGGGTGGGGAATCCTGATTGCTCAGAAAGTGTTCCAGGGTGCACCTTGACTGCACGATGGTCGATACATCCACCTACATCCGTTCAGCGATCTCTCACCAAAAAGACTAGGAGGAGGAATACCCAACAGAAGAAAAATACAGAGGATGGGCCTTCTGCAATAGAGCTAATGGCTATCGACATAGACAATATGTTGGAAAGGGAATTCAGGCTAACAATTATCCAGGCAATAGCTAGGTTGGAGAAAGCCATGGATGACCAAACAGAATTGAGTAGGGCAGAACTGAAAGCCACCAGGGATGATGTTCACAATGTTAGGGCAGAACTGAAAGCCACCAGGGATGATGTTTACAATGCTCTCAATGAGTTCCAATCTAACCCAAATTCTCTAAAAGCTAGGGTAACTGAGACAGAAGATAGAATTAGTGATCTGGAGGACAAACAGATAGAGAGAAAGGATCAGGAGGAAGCCTGGAACAAACAGTTTAGAAGCCACGAAAACAAAATCAGGGAAAAAAATGATGCCATGAAACGTTCCAGTGTCAGAATTATTGGCATCCCTGAAGGAGAGGAGAAAGAAAGAAGTCTAGAAGATATAGTGGAACAGGTTCTCCATGAAAATTTTCCCAATCTCGCGAATGGAACCAGCATTCATGTACTAGAGGCAGAACGGTTTCTCCCCAAGATTATAGATTCTCCAAATTCCTCAAGACACCTAATAGTAAGAATGAAGAATTATAATTGTATAATTATAGGCAGACCTACAAGTCTTGAAAGCAGCTAGGACAAAGAAGCTCCTTACAGACAGAGGAAAGCCCATCAGAATAATGTCAGACTTGTCCATAGAAACCTGGCAAGCCAGAAAGGTCTGGCAAGATATATTCAGGGCACTAAATGAGAAGAACATGCAGCCAAGAATACTATATCCAGCAAGACTGACATTCAAAATGGGTGGAGAGATAAAGAGTTTCCAAGACTGGAAAGGCTTAAAAGAGTATGCGACCACCAAGCTGACACAGCAGCAAATATTAAGAAGGGGTTCTATAAAAGAGGAAAAATCCTAAGAATATCATTGAACAGAAATATAGAGACAATCTACAGGAAGAAAGACTTCAAAGGTAACACAATATCAATAAAAACGTATCAATCAATAATCACTCTCAATGTGAATGGCCTAAATGCGCCCATAGAACGACACAGGGTTGCAGATTGGATAAAACGACAGGACCCATCCATATGTTGTCTACAAGAGACCCATTTTGAACCTAAGGATACACCCAGACTGAAAGTGAAGGAATAGAGAAGCATCTTTCATGCCAATGGACCTCAAAGGAAGGCCAGGGTAGTGATTCTCATGTCAGATAAATTAGATTTTCAACTAAAGACTGTAGTCAGAGATACAGAAGGACACTACATCATTCTTAAAGGGACTATCCACCAAGATGATCTAACAATTGTAAATATCTATGCCCCCAATATGGGAGCAGCCAATTACATAACAAAACTATTAATCGAGATAAAGAGTCATATTGATATGAATACATTAATAGTAGGAGATCATAACACGCCTCTCTCAGTAATAGACAGATCATCGAAGTAGAAAATCAATAAAGAAACAAGAGCATTGAATGACACACTAAACCAGGTGGACCTCATAGATATATACAGAACATTCCACCCTAAAACAATAGAATACTCATTCTTCTCAAGTGCCCATGGAACCTTCTCCAGAATAGGCCATATACTTGGTCACAAATCAGAACTCAACTGATACCAAAAGACTGAGATTATTCCCTGCATATTCTCAGATCACAATGCTTTGAAACTGGAGCTCAATCACAAGGAAAAGTTCAGAAGGAACTCAAACACCTGGAAGCTAAAGACCACCTTGCTTAAGAATGCTTGGGTCAACCAGGAGATCAAAGAAGACCTTAAACAATTCATGAAAACCAATGAGAATGACGACACTTCAGTCCAAAACCTATGGGGTACAGCAAAGGCGGTTCTAAGGGGGAAATACATAGCCATCCAAGCCTCCCTCAAAAAAATGGAAAAATCCAGAATACATCAGCTGTCTCTACACCTTAAAGAACTGGAGAATCAACAATGAATCACAGCAACTCCACACATAAGAGGGAAAATAATCAAGATTAGAGCAGATTTCAATGAGGTAGAAACTAGAGATACTGTAGAACATATCAATGAAACTAGAAGCTGGTTTTTTGAAAGAATCAATAAGATTGATAAACCATTGGCCACATTAATCCAAAAGAAAAGAGAGAAAGCTCAAATTAATAAAATTATAAATGAAGAGGGCAAGATCACAACTAACACCAAGGAAGTAGAAACAATCATCAGAAGTTATTATCAACAGTTATATGCCAATAAGCTAAGCAAGCTAGATGAAATGAATGCATTCCTGGAAAACTATAACCTCCCAAAATTGAACCAGGAAAAAATTGACAACCTGAATAGACTGATATCTAGTAACGAGATTGAAGCAGTGATCAAAAACCTCCCAAAAAACAGGAGCCCAGAACCTGACGGATTCTCCGGGGAATTCTACCAAACTTTCAAAGAAGAAATAACACCTAACCCCCTGAAGCTGTTTCAAAAAATTGAAGCAGAAGGCAAACTTCCAGACTCTTTTTATGAAGCCAGCATTACCCTGATCCCCAAACCAGGCAAAGACCCCACCAAAAAGGAGAATGTCAGACCAATATCACTGATGAATATGGATGCTAAGATTCTCAACAAGATCCTAGCAAACAGGATCCAACAGCACATTGGAAAGAACCAAGATGCCCTTCAACGGATGAATGGATAAGGAAGATGTGGTCCATATACACTATGGAATATTATGCCTCCATCAGAAAGGATGGATACCCAACTTTTGTAGCAACATGGACAGGACTGGAAGAGATTATGCTGAGTGAAATAAGTCAAACAGAGAGAGTCAAGTATCATATGGTTTCACTTATTTTTGGAGCATAACAAATAATATACAGGACAAGGGTAGATGGAGAGGAGAAGGGAGTTGAGGGAAATTGGAAGGGGAGGTGAACCATGAGAGACTATGGACTCTGAAAAACAACCTGAGGGTTTTGAAGGGGCAGGGGGTGGGAGGTTGGGGGAACCAGGTGGTGGGCATTAGGGAGGGCACAGATTGCATGGAGCACTGGGTGTGGTGAAAAAACAATGAATACTGTTCATAAATACTGAAATACTGAATAAATACTGAAAATAAATAAAAAATTAAAAAAAAAAAAGATGATCAACCATGACCAGGTGGGATTCATCCCTGAGTTTCAAGGATGGTTGAACATTCGCAAATCAATGTGATAGAACAAATCAATAAGAGAAGAGACAAGAACCTCATGGTCCTCTCAATTGGTGCAGAAAAACATTTGACAAAATCCAGCATCCGTTCCTGATTAAAATACTTCAAAGTATAGGGATAGAGGGAACATTCCTGAACTTCATAAAATCTATCTATGAAAGACCCACAGCAAATATCATCCTCAATGGGAAAAAGCTCGCAGCCTTCCCGTTGAGATCGGGAACACGACAAGGATGCCCACTCTCACCACTCTTGTTCAACATAGTATTAGAAGTCCTAGCAACAGGAATCAGACAACAAAGAGAAATAAAAGGTATTCAGATTGGCAATGAGGAAGTCAAACGCTCTCTCTTTGCAGATGACATGATTCTTTATATGGAAAACCCAAAAGACTCCACCCCCAAAGTACTAGAACTCATACGGCAATTCAGTAATGTGGCAGGATACAAAGTCAATGTACAGAAATCAGTGGCTTTCTTATAGACTAACAATGAAAATACAGAAAGGGAAATTAGAGAATTGATTCCATTTACTATAGCACCAAGAACCCATATTCCATCAGGAATAAACCTAACCAATGAGGTAAAGGATCTGTACTCGAGGAACTACAGAACACTTATGAAAGAAATTGAAGACACAAAAAGATGGAAGACCATTCCATGCTCTTGGATCGGAAGAAAAAACATTGTTAAAATGTCTATACTGTCTAGAGTAATCTATACTTTCAATGCCATTCCGATCAAAATTCCACCGTTATTTTTCAAAGAGCTGGAGCAAATAATCCTAAAATTTGTATGGAATCAGAAGAGACCCCGAATTGCTAAGGAAATGTTGAAAAAGAAAAACAAAACTGGTGGCATCACGTTACCTGATTTCAAGCTTTACTACAAAGCTGTGATCACCAAGACAGCATGGTACTGGCACAAAAACAGACACATAGACCAGTGGAACAGAGTAGAGAGCCCAGATATGGACCCTCAACTCTATGGTCAAATAATCTTTGACAAAGCAGGAAAAAATATGCAGTGGAAAAAAGACAGTCTCTTCAATAAATGGTGCTGGGAAAATTGGACAGCTATATATAGAAGAATGAAACTCGACTATTCTCTTACACCCTACACAAAGATAAACTCAAAATGGATAAAAGACCTCAACGTGAGACAGGAATCCATCAGAATCCTAGAGGAGAACATAGGCAATAACCTCTTCGATATCAGCCACAACAACTTCTTTCAAGATATGTCTCCAAAAGCAAAGGAAACAAAAGCGAAAATGAACTTTTGGGACTTCATCAAGATCAAGAGCTTCTGCACAGCAGAGGAAACAGTCAACAAAACAAAGAGGCAACACACGGATCAACACACACAAAACAGATAATCATATCAAATATGGGTAGAAGATATGAACCGACACTTCCCCAATGAAGACATACAAATGGCTATCAGACACATGAAAAAATCTTCATTATCACTAGCCATCAGGGAGATTCAAATTAAAACCACAATGAGATACCACCTTACACCAGTTAGAATGGCCAAAATTAGCAAGACAGGAAACAACGTGTGTTGGAGAAGATATGGAGAAAGGAGAACCCTCTTCCACTGTTGGTGGGAATGCAAGTTGGTGCAGCCACTTTGGAGAACAGTGTGGTGATTCCTCAAGAAATTAAAAATAGAGCTTCCCTATGACCCTGCAATTGCACTACTGGGTATTTCCCCCAAAGATACAGATGTAGTGAAAAGAAGGGCCATCTGTACCCCAATGTTTATAGCAGCAATGGCCACGGTCGCCAAACTGTGGAAAGAACCAAGATGCCCTTCAATGGACGAATGGATAAGGAAGATATGGTCCATATACACTATGGAGTATTATGCTTCCATCAGAAAGGATGAATACCCAACTTTTGTATCAACATGGACGGGACTGGAAGAGATTATGCTGAGTGAAATAAGTCAAGCAGAGAGAGTCAATTATCATATGGTTTCACTTATTTGTGGAGCATAACAAATACCATGGAGGACATGGGGAGATGGAGAGGAGAAGGGAGTTGAGGGAAATTGGAAGGGGAGGTGAACCATGAGAGACTATGAACTCTGAAAAGCAACCTGAGGGTTTTGAAGGGGCAGGGGTGGGAGGTTGGGGGAACCAGGTGATGGGTATTGTGGAGGGCACGGATTGCATGGAGCACTGGGTGTGGTGCAAAAACAATGAATACTGTTACTCTGAAAAAAAAATATATGAAATAGTTGATCCCCATTTTAACAAATAAATCCCAAGAATCCATGAGGCTCTCTGAAGGGATTTCCTCATACATCTGGCCCCCAGGCCTCCTTCACCCATGGCTCCCCCTTCTCTGCTGTCACAGTCATTATCCCTGATTATGAACACAAACAGCCAAACACAAAAGACCACTGTTACACAGGTTCAAAGGACCCAGAACTTAACTCACCCCATTGTTAAAGGATGCTCTGGATAAACTTTCATTGCATTAGGATCACCCCGATCACACTCTGGTCCCAATTCCACTAGAAGGTTGAGATGGTCTCGTTATCAGAAGCAAGCTCAATTAGATGATTAAAATAAATTTAAGTCTTTTTAGAAATGTATCAGACAGATGTCAGGAGTTTATTACTTTTCATGCACCCAAATACCCAAATATACCCTCGGTGTACCTTCCACTTTATCCACCATGACTGTGATTTCTGGTTTCTCTTCCACTGCTATGAGCCACCCAAAATTTCTCCAAGAGGAATCAAAGGCTCTCTACTTTCCTTATCTCTTCCTCTCTTCCCTACCAGCCTTCCTTTCCCTAATTTGCTCCCCAATTTCTGTGGTAAACAATTCTCACTCCTCTAGATGTGTCCTTCTACAAACTTCACACATTGTCCCTAATAAACCCAAACAAGGTGGAGCCCATCAGGCAAGTGCAATATTCTCCTAAAAGGAATGACAATGGTTGGGAATGATCATTAGTGGCTGTTTTTTGAAATCTATACATATCATCTATCATGTTATATATTAACCATATACTATAGATTACAGTGTAACATATTTTAATATATGTTATTCCATCTGCTACAGAAACATATATACAAGATTTTGTATATAATGAGGGTGGTTCACAGACCCCACCTCCAGGAATCCATAACTGTCCTGGAGGTTCTGGATCTCAGATTCAGATCAACTGCTCTAAAGCATTTAATTCCTCAGCAACTAAGCCGTTTAATGGAAGAAACCCAGCTTAGACAAGGAGTCAGAGCATGAGGAAGGGAAATGGAGAATATCCCAGAGGACCAGCAAGAAGCAGGGAACCCAAACTTAGATCTATGAAAAGTAGGAATTTCAGGGTAAAATGGATTCAGGACCAAGAATCTGCTTAAGAAGATCTAAGTACTAAGCAGGCAAACATGATTTCTGAAATCTTCTAGCCGTGGGAAATTCTAATCTATAAAATCACTACCCTTTTCCAGACTCTCCTTATAAATGACCTCTTTACTGACATTGAACAAACTAAAATAATCATTTAAAAAGGTGTGCTCAGAAGGTGTTGCTAGCCCCAACAGCCACCTATAGTAGAGAATGGGTCAGAATGGAAGCAATTCTGTGTTCCCAAGGACAGTCCCTGTAGTCTTCCAGAGGGAGAAGACAGAAGTGACAAGGACAGGATGTACACCAACCCTGTCCTGGTGTGGGGTACATGACAAAGAATGCGGCCGAGTTGAGGCTGGAGGTAAGGCCACCAGGAACCCCAGAGTCACTTACCTGTATATAGCTGTGCCTTTCTCCTGGCTGAAAGGGAGCACACCTCGTGAGAACTCAGTCACAACAAGCCTGCTCAGCATTCATCTACTGACCCTTGCCTGCCCTCTGGAATACAGGTGACACTAGCTGCAGAGCGGGGAAAATCTGGAGAGGAGATGACCTCCTGCCACGTGCTGACAGCAGGGTATTGTGGGAAAGTTCCTGGGCCACAGGTCAGGAAGTCTGCATCGCAGGTTGAGATTCACTCCTACCCACAGCTATTTTGGTCCTTCGCCAAGTCATTTAGCTGTCATTTGCCTCAAAAACTTAAAAAACTTTATTCTACCTGCATTGGATTTTGGACCCATTGATTGAAAATTATACAATATAAGAAAATATTTTAGGGAATAAAATATACATTATTCCATAATTGTTAAAAAATTAGTACATCCAGTGATTTTGATAACAGAGGTATTTAAGAAAGAAGAAGGGAGGATGACTTCAGGATAGGGATGTGAGGTGAGCTCAGGTGGCCAATCTTTCTCAGATAACACATCGCTATTTGGGGACATTGACAGTACATCCCACTGCATTCTCACACATAGTCTTTCCAGTCCTCTACCCACCACTTTGTGACCACAACTTCCAGGAAATGGAGAAAACACACTCTCCCCAGTTGGTATTATGTGGTCAGGACCACTCCTTTGTTTAATGAACCCCATTTATTTCTATAGCTTCTTAAATAAAATTTCAGAGTGGCTGGATTTTGGATTCCAGGTGCTAACACAACTAGTTATATTAAAGGCTAAAAATCAAGCAATGTGGTGGGTAGGTCAGCATTAGAATAAAGCCAAGATGCACAACAGATACCAGGGACCACCATCACCCCCAGATTCCCAAACACTGGGTAGGAAACAGTGGCACAGATCAGGAAAAGCTCACGGAGCAGGGTCTGCCTCCCACCAGCTTCCACTTCTGCCCCAGGGAAGGGTCCACATGCCTCTGCATGACACAAAGAGAGGGGATATCTCTTGGCTTAATTAAGATGGAAGATACAAGGATATCTGGATAGTCACTCACCAGCCAGGTACACGGATTTCCTCCAGTCTGAAAGGCAACACAGTAAACAGTGAGCTGAGAACCAGAACGTCTCCTACAAAGGGGATGCAGAAAGTTTTGGAGAAAGAACAGAACTTACCAAGATCTGCTTGCAGATCATCTGAAAGAAAGTGAAAATTGGGCATGAATTCCCATCACTCAGAACAGCAAGGACTACAGCTGGAAAACCCACCAAAAGATCTCTCTGTATCCTATAAGATCTAACTCCAGACCCCTTGAGCCTCCACAGCTCCAACTGTCCTCTCTGAAACTACTTGGCCACCTGCCCAGGCCAAGGGCCTTCCTGTCCACTTTTCTTCCACACCGGCTTCCACATTCACAGGTCTTGGCCCCTGCCCTGCCTTACCTCGGGCATTCAGCACATTTTCCTTTGTGTTCTAGTCCTTTTTCTTGTCCTAGTGCAGTTTCTCCTGTTCCTGCATCTCCTGCCACTTTGTGGTATGTTCTCTTTTGGTGTGGTAGGCAGCCCCAAGGGTTAAGAGCATCAGCAAGTTCAAGCTTACCAGGAAAGCTGGTTTCCAAGGAGAGGCCTTAGGAAAGAAGGCCTCTGTGCCCAGCCAGAGACCCTGTCAGGGGCATGGACCAGAACAGACCAGCCAAGCACACCCAGGAACACCGGCCCCTCCCTCCCAGAAAGAGCACTGACTGGAAATGAAAAAAGCCATTGCCTTCCCCTGGCCCAGGATGAGGTTGAAGACACAGCAGACTCCACACTAAACAGCCTTCCACTGTCTTGGGCATATATCTCAGAGAATACCAGGAACTTCTCCCCTCTGAGTGCTCTCCACTATACCTGAGGCTTCGGGAATCACCCCAAGGCCATGCACAGCACTTGGACCCCATCCTCCTCTGCTGCTTGGATGTGCACTTGAGGGGTAGAGCCCATACCTGCAAAAGAGAAGCTGGAGATTCCAGGAATCCCAGTAGAGTCTTCCTTTGCACAACTCCAGGGACAGCACTGCATTCTGGGGTCTCTTTGAGGAGTGGCCTCTACAGGGAGCAAAACAGTAGCCCTGCCTCAGGGAACAGAAGGAAAGAGCACAGGGACTGCTGCAGGCACAGAGTGCGGGCTCTTCTCCCCAACCATGAGGGAAGAGGTCCATCGCCCAGAGTGACAGAAGGAGGAATTTGGTTCCAGGATCCATCTTTCTCTTCTCTTCTCACCTCACACACTATCTAGGGCATCTGCTTGCACACCCACTGCCACTTTGTCAATATTTCCACCATTGACAACCCTACATACCTCCTGAGATCCTTCCCTAATATCCACATCCCTGGGGGTTAGTTCTGCCATTTCTCACAGGTACTTCAAACTCAAATCCTGAACTAATTCATGATTGAACCCATCTGTGATACGAGGATGATTTAAATATCCCCAATACTTCAGCCTTCTTTATTTCTAGTGAGCCCTCTGCCACATATTGCTAATGCCTTCACACTATGCTTCTGGGCTCCAACCTGTGACGACTCAGCCACTGAGAGTTCAGGGAATGTGACTCTAGCAGAGGTTGGAAACTGCTTATGTCATTGCCTTGCCCTCTGCCACAGGGGGCACATGCTTAGGCTAACACAGCCTTTCAGTTGAAGCAGTTCTAGATCAGCTGCCAGCCAACTGGACAACACCCATATGAGCAACCCCAGCCAAGATCCACTGTCAGGACAAATAAAAATTAAAGGTAAGAACTCACTGTCCATATTGAAAATAAGGAAAGAGAGTCCCTTCCCATCCTGTTCTTGCAGAATTTTCTTGAGGAAACTTGTGATTGTGGGTGCTTCCTATCCTTTTTGAAATGTAAAAACTATACAGGACTTTGGCAGCTTTGTGATCCTGGAATGTCTTTCTCAAGGACCTGGGAACCCTCTCTTTGAACTGTTAACACCAAGGAAGACAGCACCCTTCTCTCCCCCTTTCTGTGCCAGGGTAGGAACCTAAACTTACTGGGCACCAGGATCCACATGGAAAATCGCCTCCTGTAATAAACATGGGAGAATTTTGTTTCCTTTCAGATAAAGCCAATTAGCTACATAATGATCACCCTGATTGTCAAGTAAACATAGCATGAACTGCTTGTGACAAATGGTGCTTCAAGTCTGCTGACTTCAGAGTTAGTAACTGTCTATCCTGAGAACATGTATGTAATGAGTTCTGTCTGCATGGGCATGGAAAATGGTAAGCTTTATTTGTCTCTGCATCTCTTGAAAGAATCTCTGTGATGCACATCACATTGTTGTTAATGCTAATAAATAAAAAATAGAAATAATGAAAATTATTTCTTTTCCTACTGTCTCTGTGGAGAAGATTTCTGGTTTGGGAGATGTGTGTTTTGTGACATTTTCCCCAAATGAACAAAGATGTGTAAGGAAGCCCATTTAAGAGTAGAGAAATACAACCTAGATGAGCTAAACTCCCTAAATATCCAAATTAAATAAATGGCTATATGCCACTAACATTTCTGTGGCTGTGTGTTACACAGCAACAAGACAACAATTGGCAAATAACACATAATTATCAGTATTTCTATTCCTATTAAACAAATAGCTAAAAAGAAACCCCGGGACTCTCTGTAGTCTTCTATTCCACCTCTAAACTCTGTCCCCAAATCTACACACTCAGCTGAGCCTACTTTCCAAACCTCTCTGAAGCCAGATGCCTCCTCTTCCACCCAGCTGCCCCTACATGGAGTCAGACAGCCAAACTTCCTCTGTGTAAATACATCCATGCCTCCAGTCTCCACTCTTCATGCTGTTAAAGCAAACCCCTGCACAGTTCTGTTTAAAATTTCCTTAGGTCTGCATCCAAACTCCATTACGCAGCACATTACACAGCACACTCCATTACACAGGCTTCTCTATGCTGACATCTGCCTCCACCCCCACACAACAAAATCCCTGTCCACTTCCAGCCCAAATTCCATACCTGTGCCCCACAGAGCACACACATTCCAGTCTCTGGACTATTTGGTTAACTGTCATAACCACAGTAACCATGCTCTCTGTGCCCCTGATGTTCCCATCCATCAACCTGCAGGACTATTTGGAACACTATGTGCTTCCATCAGGTACCTGCTCAAGTGTGTCCTCCTCATGAGCTTTTCATGATCAATCTCTTCTCTGTGCTCATGGACCAGGAGCACCTCTTTATTCCAGGATTGTCACTTCTCCCCACCCTCCCATTCACCTCTCTCACCAACTATGTGGACTCCCTGTGTGCCCAGACTCACAAGCCACCCTCCTTCCTCAAGTGTTTCACATGCATGTTCCTCTTCTTGGAAATCTCACCCTCAGTTATCCTCTCTTCAAAATGCCTACTCACTAACATCTAACATCCTCTATCGCCCATCCATCTATATATTTTTTGCCTCTAGAATATAAATGCTGCAGTGCAGGGAACTTTCCTTGGTTCACTGATATGTCCAGGTTTCTAAAAGGGAATCTGGTACTTAGTACGGGGTTCTATATATTCATACTGAATAACTGAATAAATCAAAGACTTCCTTTCCTTCATCTGAAAGACAAGGGGCTGATTTGCTTGGCTCTCGGTGGCTCCTGACTCTAATACTGCAGGACCTAATATAGGTCAACGACCCAACCATCACCTTCACCTCCGAACAGACAGATTTACAGAAGCTTCCTTGTCTGATGAAGCAGGCATACAGCCTGTTGTCGAATGCCTGGACATTATGGCTGTGCAGGATGGCCTCCTCCCAGGTGAGGAAGGTCTTCACCAGTGAAGCCATGAACTCCTTTGTGGACACAGACATAGGAGTGAGAAAGGCCAGGGGTAGTGAACACACTGTCATTTGGGAGTCCCAGGCAGGAGGAGGTAAGTGTCAGGCAGGAGGCCCTGACCTGAGGGACTGAGCTCTGACCATTCTGAATCAGGGCAAGATCATCTTACCATAATTTTGAGACCCAAAAATGGTGTCAAAGAGACTCCCTCACCAGCCTGTGCTTCTGGCTCCAGGTCCTTCCATGAAGGATTCTCTAACTCAGTGGTTCTTACCTTCCACAGGCATCACAATCACCAGGAAGGCCTGTGAAATACAGACTGCTGGGCTCCACCCCCAGAACTCCTGGTTCAGCAGGTCTGGAGTGGGTCCAATAATGTGCATTTCTAAGGAGGTGGTAGGGATGTTGATACTGATGTTCCAGGGACCACAATCTGAGAACCACAGCTCTAACCTACCTCCTCTTAGGACAGGACTGAAAATGCACCAAAGAGCACTACTGTGGCCTAGGTGGGAACTCTCTGCTCTTGGGTCCACACCCAGCAACTTCCCCACACCTCCTCCTAAGTTTATTATTTCTGTACATGTGTTTCTCCTCTGCTGAATTCCATGTGCATGAAAAACTGGAGCCCACAGCTACTTCCATTAAAATCTTCCCCTATTCTGTAGATCACAGGCACCAAATCAGTACTAGCTACAGAAGAAGGTTCACTCCACCACCACCCCCTGACAGCCCTCAGCCTTCTGAGGACAGGTGGACAAACCATGAAACAATCTTCTGCAGGACCAGCCCTGCTGGACCTCTGAAGAGCGATTTATCACCTCCTGTGCTACTCAAATGTGGCTGAGTTATCTGTCTCACCTGGGGGATGACAGTGACTAGCCTCCCTGGGACTATCCTCTCCCCAACTCCTTGTGTGTGACCCTTTTAACCTGTAAGTAAAACCATGTCCTTACTTGGCTCAAAGTCCTGCAATGGCTCCCCAGTTCCCCACATGGTCTGAAATCCCAAGAGGAAGACCTCACAGAGCTCTCCGACTCTCAACTCCCTCTTCTCTCCTTCTCATTCAGTCTGCCCCAGCCAATACTTGCCTCCTCTGCTCCCTGATCATCCATTTACTCTGCCGGTTTGCTCTGGCTTTTCATCCCTGCAGAGACACTCTATCTATTGTGATCCTCACAGGCTGGTACCCCACCTCCTCCACATCTTCGTTCCCATCTCACTGCCTACACTGGTCACCTTATGGATGCACTGCTGCCTGCCCACAGCCACTTCTGCCCCCACAACTGCCCCACCTGCTCTACTTCCTTGTCCCATGCTCTCCACTCCTCTAACAGATGTGGATTATATGGCATTGTGGTTTGTTGTGTCCTGACAGAATGTAAACTCTGTGAAGATAGGGATTCTGTCAGCTTTGTACATAGGCTACTACCTAACACATACTCCATACCCTGTAAATATCTGTGGGTGCATTGAATTAATTAGAGTATAACTGCTTAGATACCAACAAAGCCAGGAAACAAGAAATTGGTGCAAATTTATTTTCATACTTTTCATGGTGAAATTCACATTTTTCATTTTCTAAGACATAAACTCCTCATTAGACAAGTGTCATGGTCCCCATTCCTTGTTTATATTTTGGGAATCTTCTTAAAATTTAGATACTACTAGCAGTTGGAAGTTCATGAGAATCTTTCTAGAGCCATGGTCTCCACCAATAGCCATCTCTCCTGATGGAGATGCCAGTAGAGCTCCCTAGTGCTCTCATCCACCATAGGGTGACACAGGGAGGGGGAGGGGACACACTCACCTGCAGAGTCCCCAGCAGGCAGCTGGAAAAGGAGAAACAGGGAGAGGAGATGGGAGAACAAAGAGCCCCTGCAGCAATCCTTCATTTCCTTGGAGCTGGGGAGACACAGGGCAGGAGGCATGTGGACACCTCCAAGGAGGAGGCAGGGCCAGCCCACAGGTCTGGGCCTCAGAGCAGACAGCAGGGCTCAGGACTGACAACAGTACCCAGCAAGAGTGCAGCCTTTCTTACTGCCCAGTATGCTGATGAGGTGGGGGCCCCACAACCCTGATGCCAGGAAAGTCCTCCCAGCCCTTTGGAAATGGTCCCAGCCTGCTCTGCCCATAGGACCAGACCCTTCCCACCTGAGCACATGGGCCTCCTCCATGTTTACATGAGTCACAGGCCACAACAGAGGCCCAGGGACACAGGGCCCATACTCAGGCCCCTACCCATGAATGGCATGCCAGCTTCTGCATGCTTTTCTTCTTCTGATCCCAGGGAATCCCTGAGAAGTATAAGAGTCATATTATATTCTCCTAAAGGACACTGTGGATCCCACCACACACACCCAGTCCTGCTGCTCTCCAGCATTTTCCTGCTTGGAGGAAACGACCTGGAGGAGCTTGGAGGCTTGGTGGAGCAACGACCTGGCCTTGCTCCCAGCATATCCTCTCTCAGACTGTGTTCACTCTTGATTGTTCTGAATGATGTTTTAATGTTTTGATGTTTTAATGAAGAAAAGACTGACCCATTGATCCATGGGAGTTTCTGCCCACATGTCTGGATGGATATATTAAAACTCCGGGCAAACCCAGGTCTTCTGGATATACCTGAACACATCCCATGCTGTTATCCCCAAATGTGCATTTCTGACAATATCCACGTAGAGTCAGGAGTATTGGGAAAACCCATCTTAACTCAATAATAATGAATGAAAAAGGACCAATATTAACCTCCAGGTCCATTCCCCACTCCCTGGCCAACAGGGAGACTCCTCAAGGCCTGAGACATATTAGGGGAATTTTATACAAGAACAGAGGGAAGAAGATAGCACAGAAGAAGCAGGCTGAGATGACATCAGGTAGCAGGAAATCAGCTAGATAGCTTATCACCATTCCAAACACCTATAAATCCAACAGGAGATTGAAGAAAAGAAGAGCAGTAATTCTAGAAACAGAAATTCGACCACTTTCTGAAATGTAGGACCAGCAGAGAAGTGAATCCAAAGCGATGGGAAGATAGACCACAGTGGGTGGGTGGGGCATCTCCCGGCAAGCGGCAGAGCAATGGAGCACAAAATCAGAACTTTTAAAAGTCTGCTCCAATAAGGGACATTGCTCCAAAGGCTAAGCCAGGGTGAAACCCACACAGGGACAGCGTGGTCTCAGGTCCCGTGAGGTCAGAGAAGGATCGGGGATGTCTGAGTGTCACAGAGCTCATAGGTATTAGAGAGGGGAAGCTGGCTACAGAGACAGAGCCAAGGAGTGAGCTCTCAACTCAGGAATACCTTAAATTGTGATCCATGGCACAGGCCACTTATCTGTGAGCAGGGACCCCCCACAAGATCCAGGTAGACACCCCTGGAGGAGCGTGGGGATCTGCAGGGTTTGGAGACTCCAGGCAGGGCTGTGTCCCAGAGACAGAGATGCATTGTCACAGGCTGGGTGAGCTCAGAGTGCAGCTGGAGGCCAGGAAGATGGGAGTGATTGAGCGTTTTTCTCTGAGGGCACACTGTGAATGGGGCCCCAAGCTCTTGGCACCTTGGGCCAGAGACTGAGAGGCCGCCATTCTCTTTTTTAATATTTTATTTCTTTTCAGTGTAACAGTATTCATTGTTTTTGCACCACACCCAGTGCTCCATGCAATCCGTGCCCTCCACAATACCCACCACCTGATTCCCCCAACCTCCCACCCCCCGTCCCTTAAAAAACCCTCAGGTTGCTTTTCAGAGTTCATAGTCTCTCATGGTTCACCTCCCCTTCCAATTTCCCTCAACTCCCTTCTCCTCTCCATCTCCCCATGTCCTCCATGGTATTTGTTATGCTCCACAAATAAGTGAAACCATATGATAATTGACTCTCTCTGCTTGACTTATTTCACTTAGCATAATCTCTTCCAGTCCCGTCCATGTTGATACAAAAGTTGGGTATTCATCCTTTCTGATGGAAGCATAATACTCCATAGTGTATATGGACCACATCTTCCTTATCCATTCGTCCGTTGAAGGGCATCTTGGTTCTTTCCACAGTTTGGCGACCGTGGCCATTGCTGCTATAAACATTGGGGTACAGATGGCCCTTCTTTTCACTACATCTGTATCTTTGGGGGAAATACCCAGTAGTGCAATTGCAGGGTCATAGGGAAGCTCTATTTTTAATTTCTTGAGGAATCGCCACACTGTTCTCCAAAGTGGCTGCACCAACTTGCATTCCCACCAACAGTGGAAGAGGGTTCTCCTTTCTCCATATCTTCTCCAACACACGTTGTTTCCTGTCTTGCTAATTTTGGCCATTCTAACTGGTGTAAGGTGGTATCTCAATGTGGTTTTAATTTGAATCTCCCTGATGGCTAGTGATGATGAACATTTTTTCATGTGTCTGATAGCCATTTGTATGTCTTCATTGGACAAGTGTCTGTTCACGTGTTCTGCCCATTTTTTGATATGATTTTCTGTCTTGTGTGTGTTGAGTTTGAGGAGTTCTTTATAGATCCTGGATATCAATTTTTTGTCTGTATTGTCATTTGCAAATATCTTCTCCTATTCCGTGGGTTGCCTCTTTGTTTTGTTGACTGTTTCCTTTGGTGTGCAGAAGATTTTGATCTTGATGAAGTCCCAAACGTTCATTTTCACTTTTGTTTCCTTTGCCTTTGGAGACATATCTTGAAAGAAATTGCTGTGGCTCATATTGAAGAGGTTACTGCGTATGTTCTCCTCTAGGATTCTGATGGATTCCTGTCTCATGTTGAGGTATTTTATCCATTTCGAGTTTATCTTTGCATATAGTGTAAGAGAATGGCTGAGTTTCATTCTTCTACATATAGCTGTCCAGTTTTCCCAGCATCATTTATTGAAGACTGTCTTTTTTCCACTGTATATTTTTTCCTGTTTTGTCGAAGATTATTTGATCATAGAGTTTAGGGTCCATATCTGGGCTCTCTACTCTGTTCCACTGGTCTATGTGTTGTTTTTATGCCAGTACCATGCTGTCTTGGTGATCACAGCTTTGTAGTAAAGCTTGAAATCAGGTAATGTGATGCCGCCAGTTTTATTTTTGTTTTTCAACATTTCCTTAGCGATTTGGGGTCTCTTCTGATTCCATACAAATATTAGGATTATTTGCTCCAGCTCTTTGAAAAATACTGGTGGAGTTTTGATTGGAATGAGGCCGCCATTTTCATTCCCATCACCTGGAACTCTACGGAGAGTGTTCAGGGAAAAAAAGCTCCCGAAAGCGAACCCAAGCAGATTATTTAGCTGGGCCCCTGGCAAAGGTGGTGCAATTCCGCCTCAGGCAAAGACACTTGAGAATCACTACAACAGACCCCTCCCCCAGAAGATCAACAAGAAATCCAGCCATGACCAAGTTCACTTACCAAGGAGAAGAGCGGAACTCCAGAGGAGGACAAAGCAAAGCATGGAATTCATGGCTTTCTCCCCATGATTCTTTAGTCTTACAAACTTAATTAAGTTTTTTAATTTTATTTTTTTCTTATGCTAAAACATTTTTAACTGTACTCTTTCCTCTTTTAATATTTTTTAACTAGTTTATCCTAACAATACCTTCCATTAAAAAAAAGACTTTTTTGAACCTTCATTATTATAGTCATATTTTATCCTTCATTGTATCTAACTTTATTTATTGTACACACATAGGTTTTTTTCTTCTAAAAAAAATTTGGGAACAACTTCTAATAGATCAAAATATACCCTAAATCTTTGTTCTATTCGCCAGCCTGAGAAATTCTCTCTACTTTCTTTTTCTTTATTCTCCCAACCAACTTATCAACTCCTTTTTATGCCATTTTTTAAAAAATTTCATCTTTATAGTCATATTCTATCCTTTCATCATGTTTACCCTTACATATGTTTTTCATTCTTTAAAATTTAGAGAGGTAGCTTCTTCTAAGAGACCAAAATACTCCCAAAATTAAGTCAGTGACCCTGTTCTATTCACCAGTCATATATATATATAATTTTTTATATTTTTTCTTTGTGTTTTTCTTTTTTTTTAAATTTTTTTCTGAACTTTTTTTACTCCCTTTCTACCCCCAACAATTTGGGGTTGCTTCTGATTAGGTTAAAGGACATTTTCCTGGGGTTTTTGCCACCCTACTAGTATTTTAATCACCCCTTCATATATCTTTATCTGGATAAAATGACAAGGCAGAAAAAATCACTACAAAAATAAGAACAAGAGGCAGTAACAAAGGCCAGGGACCTAGCCAATACAGACATTGGTAATATGTCAGATCTAGAGTTCAGAATGATGATTCTCAAGGTGCTAGCTGGGCTCAAAAATGGCATGGAAGATATTAGAGAAACGCTGTCTAGAGAAATAAAAGTCCTTTCTGGAGAAATCAAAGAACTAAAATCTAACCAAGTTGAAATAAAAAAAGGTATTAATGAGGTTCAATAAAATATGGAGGATTTTTCTGCTAGGATAAATGAGGCAGAAGAGATAATTAGTGATATAGAAGACCAAATGACAGAGAATAAGGAAGCTGAGCAAAAGAGAGAAAAACAACTGCTGGACCATAAGGAGAGAATTCGAGAGATAAGTGATACCATAAGACAGAATAACATTAGAATAATTGGGATTCCAGAAGAAGAAGAAAGAGAGAGGGGAGCAGAAGGTATATTGGAGAGAATTATTGGAGAGAATTTCCCTAATATGGCAAAGGGAACAAGCATCAAAATCCAGGAGGTGCAGAGTACCCCCCTCAAAATCAGTAAGAATAGGTCCACACCTGATCATCTAATAGTAAAATTTACAAGTCTTAGCAACAAAGAGAAAATCCTGAAAGCAGCCCGGGACAAGAAATCTGTAACATATAATGGTAAAAATATTATATTGGCAGCAGACTTATCCACAGAGACCTGGCAGGCCAGAAAGAACTGGCATGATATATTCATAGCACTAAATGAAAAAAAAAATGCAGACAAGTATACTATATCCAGCTAGGCTATCACTGAAAATAGGAGAGATAAAAAGCTTCCAGGACAAACAAAAACTAAAAGAATTTGTAAACACCAAACCAGCTCTACAGGAAATATTGAAAGGGATCCTCTAAGCAAAGAGAGAACCTAAAATAAGTAGGTCAGAAAGGAACAGAGACAATAAACAATAATAGTCACCTTACAGGCAATACAATGGCACTAAATTCATATCTCTCAATAGTTACTTTGAGTGTAAATGGGTTAAATGCCCCAATCAAAAGACACAGGGTATCAGAGTGGATAAAAAAACAAAACCCATGAATATGCTGTCTACAAGAAACTCAT
Organism: Martes martes; assembly: GCF_963455335.1. NCBI lineage: Eukaryota > Metazoa > Chordata > Mammalia > Carnivora > Mustelidae > Martes > Martes martes. The sequence continues at coordinate 119,654,506 of NC_137893.1, read as the reverse complement.
TTTAGACCCAAAGTCACCTCCAGATTTAAAGTGAGGGGGAGGAATACAATTTACCATGATAGTGGACATTAAAAGAAAGCTGGGGTGGTAATCCTTATATCAGATCAATTATATTTTAAGCCAAAGACTATAATAAGAGATGAGGAAGGACACTATATCATACTCAAAGAGTGTCCAACAAGAACATCTAACAATTTTAAATATCTATGCCCCTAACATGGGAGCAGCCAACCATATAAACTAACTAATAACAAAATTAAGGAAAAACATCAACCATAATATAGTAAAAGTACGGGACTTACACTCTCCTCACTGAAATGGACAGATCATCCAAGCAAAAGATCAACAAGGAAATAAAGGCCTTAAATGACACACTGGACCAGATGGACATAAGATATATTCAGAACATTCCATCCCAAAGGAACAGAATACAGATTCTTCTCTAGTACACATGGAACATTCTCCAGAATAGATCACATCCTGGGTCATAAATCAGGTCTCAACTGGTATAAAAAGATTGGGATCATTCCCTGCTTCAGACCACAATGCTCTGAAGCTAGAACTCAATCACAAGAGGAAATTTGGAAAGAACCCAAATACATGGAGACTAAAGAACTTCCTTCTAAAGAATGAATGTGTCAACTAGGAAATTAAAGAAGAATTGAAAAAATTCATAGAAACAAATGATAATGGATACACAATGGTTCAAAATCTGTGGGAAACAGCAAAGGCAGACCTGAGAGGAAAATATATAGTGATACAAGCCTTTCTCAAGAAACAAGAAAGGTCTCAAATACACAACCTAACCCTACACTTAAAGGAACTGGAGAAAAAACAACAAAGAAAGCTTAAATGCAGCAGGAGAAGAGAAATAATAGAAATCAGAGCAGAAATCAATGAACTAGAAACATATATATATATATATATATATATATATATATATGACAAATCAAGAAAACTAGAAGCTTGTTTTTTGAAAGAATTAATAAGATTGATAACCCCTTAAACAGACTTATCAGGAAGAAAAGAGAAAGGACGGGGCACCTGGGTGGCTCAATGGGTTAAGCCTCTGCCTTCTGCTCAGGTCATGAACTCGGGGTGTTGGGATCCAGCCCCACATTGGGCTCTCTGCTCAGCAGAGAGCCTGCTTCCCCCTCAATCTCTGCCTGAGGCTCTGCCTACTTGTGATCTCTCTCTCTGTGTCAAATAAATAAATAAAATCTTAAAAAAAAAGAAAAGTGAAAGGACCCAAATAAATAAAATCATGAATGAAAGAGGAGAGATCACAACCAACACCAAAGAAATACAAACAATATAAGAACATATTATCAGCAAATCCACACCAGTAAATTTCACAATCTAGAAGAAATGGATGCATTCCTAGAGACATATAAACTACCACAACTAAACCAGGAAGAAATAGAAAACCTGAGCAGACCCATAATCAGTAAGGAGATTGAAACAGTCATCAAAAATATCCAAACATTTTTTCATGTGTCTGGTAGCCATTTGTATGTCTTCATTGGAGAAGTGTCTGTTCATATCTTCTGCCCATTTTTTAATATGATTATCTGTTTTGTGTGTGTTGAGTTTGAGGAGTTCTTTATAGATCCTGGATATCAACCTTTTATCTGTACTGTCATTTGCAAATATCTTCTCCCATTCCGTGGGTTGCCTCTTTGTTTTGATGACTGTTTCTTTTGCTGTGCAGAAGCTTTTTATCTTGATGAAGTCCCAGAAGTTCATCTTTGCCTTTGTTTCCTTCGCCTTTGGAGACAGATCTTGAAAGAAGTTGCTGTGGCTGATATCAAAGAGGTTACTGCCTATGTTCTCCTCGAGGATTCTGATGGATTCCTGTCTCACGTTGAGGTCTTTTATCCATTTCGAGTTTATCTTTGCGTACGGTGTAAGAGAATGGTCAAGTTTCATTCTTCTACATATAGCTGTCCAGTTTTCCCAGCACCATTTATTGAAGAGACTGTCTTTTTTCCACTGGATATTTTTTCCTGTTTTGTCAAAGATTATTTGACCATAGAGTTGAGGGTCCATATCTGGGCTCTCTACTCTGTTCCACTGGTCCATGTGCCATCAGGGAGATTCAAATCAAAACCACATTGAGATACCACCTTACACCAGTTAGAATGGCCAAAATTAGCAAGACAGGAAACAACGTGTGTTGGAGAGGATGTGGAGAAAGGAGAACCCTCTTACACTGTTGGTGGGAATGCAAACTGGTGCAGCCACTTTGGAGAACAGTGTGGAGATTCCTCAGGAAATTAAAAATAGAGCTTCCCTATGACCCTGCAATTGCACTGCTGGGTATTTACCCCAAAGATACAGACGTAGTGAAAAGAAGGGCCATCTGTACCCCAATGTTTATAGCAGCAATGGCCACGGTCGCCAAACTGTGGAAAGAACCAAGATGCCCTTCGACGGATGAATGGATAAGGAAGATGTGGTCCATATACACTATGGAGTATTATGCCTCCATCAGAAAGGATGGATACCCAACTTTTGTAGCAACATGGACAGGACTGGAAGAGATTATGCTGAGTGAAATAAGTCAAGCAGAGAGAGTCAATTATCATATGGTTTCACTTATTGGTGGAGCATAACAAATAATATAGAGGACAAGGGTAGATGGAGAGGAGAAGGGAGTTGAGGGAAATTGGAAGGGGAGGTGAACCATGAGAGACTATGGACTCTGAAAAACAACCTGAGGGTTTTGAAGGGGCGGGGCGGGAGGGTGGGGGAACCAGGTGGTGGGTATTAGGGAGGGCACAGATTGCATGGAGCACTGGGTGTGGTGAAAAAACAATGAATACTGTTACGCTGAAAATAAATAAAAAATTTAATTAAAAAAAAAATATCCAAACAAACAAAAGCCCAGGGCCAGATGGCTTCCCAGGGGAATTCTACCAAACATTTAAAGAGGAATTAATTCTTATTCTCCTGAAACTGTTCCAAAAAATAGAAATGGAAGGAAAACTTCCAAAATCATTTTATGAGGCAAGCATTACCTTCATCCCAAATCCAGACAAAGATCCCATCAAAAAAGAGAATTACAGACCAATATCCTTGATGAAAACAGATGTGAAAATTATCACCAAAATACTAGCCAATAGCCTCCAACAGTACATTAAAAGGATTATTCACCACAACGAAGTGGGATTTATTCTAGGGTTGCAAGTCGGGTTCAACATCCACAAATCAATCAATGTGATACAATACATTGATAAAAGAAAGAACAAGAACCATTTGATACTCTCAATAGATGCTGAAAAAAGCATTTGACAAAGTACAGCATCCTTTCCTGATCAAAACTCTTCAAAGTGTATGGATAGAGGGTACATACCTCAATATCATCAAAGCCATCTATGAAAAATCCACGGCGAGTATTATTCTCAATGGAGAAAAATGGAGAACTTTTCTGCTAAAGTCAGGAACATGGCAGGGATATCCATTATCACCACTGCTTTTCAACATAGTACTAGGAGTCCTAGTCTCAGCAATCAGACAACAAAAAGAAATTATTTGCATCCAAATCAGCAAAGAAATCAAACTCTCACTCTTTGCAGATGATATGATATTTTATGTGGAAGACCCAAAAGACTCCACTCCAAACCTGCAACAACTTGTGCAGGAATTCAGCAAAGTGTCAGGATATAAAATCAATGCCCAGAAATCAGTTGCATTTCTTTAAACCAACAACAAGACAGAAGAAAGAGAAATGAAGGAGTCAATCCCATTTACAATTGCACCCCAAACCACAAGATACCCAGGAATAAACCTAACCAAAGAGGCAAAGATCTGTACTCAGAAAATTATAATGTGCTCATGAAAGAAATTGAGGAAGACACAAAGAAATGGGAAAATGCTCCATGCTCATAGATTGGAAGAACAAATATTGTGAAAATGTCTATGGTACCTAAAGCAATCTATGCATTTAACGCAACCCCTATCAAAATCCCATCCATTTTTTTCAAAGAAATGGAACAAATAATCCTAAAATTTATATGGAACCAGAAAAGACCTTGAATAGCCAGAGGAATATTGAAAAAGAAATCCAAAGTTGGTGGTATCACAACTCGAGACTTTAAGCTCTATTACAAAGCTGTCATCATTAAGACGGTATGGTACTGGCCCAAAAACAGACACATAGATCAATGGAACAGAATAGAGAGCACAGAAATAGACCCTCAACTCTTGGTCAACTAATCTTTGACAAAGCAGAGAAGAATGTCCAATGGAAAAAAGACAGTCTCTTCAACACATGGTGTTGGGAAAATTGGACAGCCACATGCAGAAGAATGAAACTGGACCATTTCCTTACACCACCCATGAAAATAGAATCAAAATGGATGAAGGACCTCAATGTGAGAAAGGAATCCATCCAAAATCCTTGAGGAGAACACAGGCAGCAACCTCTTCCATCTCAGCCTCAGCAACTTCTTCCTAGAAACATCGCCAAAGGAAAGGGAAGCAAGGACAAAATTGAACTATTGGGACTTCATCAAGATCAAAGTCTCTTGCACAGCAAAGGAAACCAAAAGACACCTGACAGGATAGGAGAAGACATTTGCAAACGACATATCAGATAAAGGGATAGTATCCAAAATCTATAAAGAATTTCTCAAACTCAACACCCAAAGAACCAGTAATCCAATCAAGAAATGGGCAGAGGACATGAACAGACATTTCTGCAAAGATGACATCCAGATGGCCAACAGACACACTAAAACGTGTTCCACATCACTCGGCATCAGGGAAATACAAATCAAAACCACAACGAGATACCACCTCACACCAGTCAGAATGGCTAAAATTAACAAGTCAGGAAATGACAGATGTTGGCAAGATTGTGGAGAAAGGGGAACCCTCCTACACTGTTGGTGGGAATGAAAGCTGGTGCAACCACTCTGGAAAACAGCATGGAGGTTCCTCAAAAAGTTGGCAATAGAGCTACCCTACAACCCAGCAATTGCACTACTGGGTGTTTACCCTAAAGATACAAACGTAGTTATCCAAAGGGGCATGTGCCCCCAATGTTTATAGCCACAATGTCCACAATAGCCAAACTATGGAAAGAACCTAGATGTCCATCAACAGATGAATGGATAAAGAAGAAGTGGTATATATGTACAGTGGAATACTAAGCAGCCATCAAAAGAAATGAAATCTTGCTGTTTGCGATGACATGGATGGAATTAGAGGGTATTATGCTTAGCAAAATAAGTCAATCAGAGAAAGACAACTATCATATGATATGAGGAAGTGGAAATGCAATGTGGAGGGTTTGGGGGTAAGAAAAGAATAAATGAAAGAAGATGGGATCAGGAGGGAGACAAACCATAAGAGACTCTTAATCTCACAAAACAAACTGAGAGTTGCTGGGGGAAGGTGCTAGGGAGAGGGTAGTAGGGTTATTGACATTCGGGAGGGTATGTGCTATGATGAGTGTTGTGAAGTGTGTAAACCTGGTGACTCACAGTCCTGTACCCCTGGGGCTAATAATACAATGTATGTTAATAAAAAATTTAAAAAAATTAAAAAAGGAGAAATAAAAACCAGAGGGGAAAAACACCCCAAGTTTATTGAGTACCTAGTAAGTGCCTGGACCTGGGCAAACAAGTTGTTCTTATGACACTTTATTCTCACACATGCAACAGAGATGAAGGAAGACATGAGCTCTGTCATCTAATAAGCCTTCATCCAGGAACTTTCTAGAAGAAGGAGGGCTGGAGCTGCACCAACACTGCCACCCCCCACACCCCAGTCCTCAAGCCCAGCCCAGCCCCCAGCTCCACATAACTCAGGATGAAAGAGGAGAAGGATGGGGACCTTGGATTCAACAATGGCCCAGCATGATTGGGCCAGAAAGCTTATCTCCCTTGAATGGTGGCCCTTGGATCCCATGTTGGAAGAGGAGGGGAAGGAATGACGAAGCACAGGGAAGATTTTCCTGAAGGACACTGGAAAGACACCTGGAGCCATTGCAGGAAAGACACCAAACAGCAAACTTCACTCCCCTCACCCACACTGCCAGTCCATCAGGCTCATGGTCCAGCTTTTTGTTAACAAACACTATTCACTGGCCATGAATGATCTTTCTTGCTCAAAATAAATTATCTAGTGGGGTGTTAGAATTGCACTTTCTACTTGAATAGCCATATAATAGCCGTTAGCATATAATACAATAGCATATAATAGCTTCAAGTGCTTTTGAAACACTTCCAGACACCTAGGTTTTAAAACAATGGCTAGGTAAAAATAATTATGAATTTCTAATGTGCCAGTTTGTAGAAAGTATTAAACCCACTTTTAAAAAAACTCTAATAAGGCAAAGCTTACTTTATTTTAATTTTTTAAGACTCATTTCTATCTGAGTGTAATTGAGAGACAATGTTGTTATTTTTCAGATGGCAACACACTGATTCAACAAGTTAAACATTATTCTATGCTCTCCACAGGTGTACCTATCATCTAACTGGGAGCCTATCTCCCATTCTCTTCACCCATTTTGGCTCACACCACACTCCATCTCCCCTCTGGCAAGCATGGGTTTCTGCTCCATATTCACAGGTCTGATTCTGCCTTTCGTTTGTTTACTTATTCATTTGGTTTGTTTGTATTCCACATATGAGTAAAATCATACAGTATTTGTCTTTCCCAGTCTGACTTCTTTCACATAGTATAAAACCTTCTAGATCCATCCATGTTATCACAAATAGCACAATCTCATCCTTTGTTCTGGCTGCATACAATTCTATTGTGTTTATACATACTACCTCCCCCTTGTCCATCTGTCAATGGACTGGTAGATGGCTTCCATATCTTAGCTATTATACATAATTTTACAATAAATATGGGAGTGTTTATGCCTTATCAAATCCGTATTTTCATTATCTTTGGATAAACACTTGATGAGAGAAAGCAGAGCAAAGCCTAGAATTTGCCATGGCTCATAGGTTACAGGCTTACAGATTACAACACTTCTGCAGCTCCCTCAAGGACTTCCTTTCATGTTTGACCACTATAGCTTTGTTCTTTTTTAGTTTTACTTCACTGTGGTAACCATAAACAGCCCCACCCAAAATATGATTGCAATTACCTTACAAACATTGGTCCACCAATATACATCTGAAGGATCTCAGGATTAATGTTTTAGTAGAAAGTAGTAAATAAATTTATCTTGACAGCAGCTGCCTCCTCAAAGTCCTAGAAGCCTTGCTTCCAAATTCCCTTATCCCTTATCCCCTTATCCCTTATCCCTATCCCTTATCCCCACTAACTAAAAAGTATAAAGTCAGTCACAGCTCACAATCGCTGTGCAGCTCTTTCTGCCCATAGGTCCTGTCCCTGTGCTCTAATAAAACCACCTTTTGCATGGAAAACTCTCAAAAATTATATCTTGACCATTTGCTCACCAGCCTTACATCACTTTGGTGCCCAACATGGGGTCTTTCTTCTTATCTGGACTTCAACCTCAGTGCAAAGTTCTCTTCCTGTGCTTCCATTTCAGGGGCTATTCCAGGAGTAAGGCCTTACTGGAACACTTTCATGTCAATTGCTCAAGCTGCAACCCTCTAGCCCATGGCTGCTCTCGGGGGGGGAGAAAAGCCTGCATTTTGACTGGAAGCTAGTACCCTAGCCGAAATGGGAATAAGACCCAGAAACCTGATGCCTTCTCTTTATTCCAATCTTAACACAAATCTGTCTTTGTTGGGCACAGGACAGCCACCTAAGTCACTAGGATGCCTGCCAACCTTAAGACTCTCCTGTGAGTTTTCCTCCTCATTGGTCCAATGTGGTCTCTTCCACATCACTTATCTAGCCACTTCTGGCCAAAAGACCTCCACTGAGAGCCAGCCAAAACTGAATTAAAACCCAGCAAAGGGCTGTTTCCTAGGGAAGTTGGCTGTAAAGACTACATGCGTTAGGATGTTTCTTAGACCATGATGGATTTCTATCTTTACACTTTTTCATCAGTGTCCTCTAATCACAGCTTGAATCACAATGTTGGATAATTTTTCCCCGTATAATTTTTCTAGTGTTTTCCATAGGCTAAAAATGGCAGGTTCTTCATAGCAAGTCATGGTATTTTAGCCAATTCACCAGCATCAATTTGTAGTCTAGAATGCTATGGGGAGGTGGGGGCCAACAGCATCCCTCCTACATCCCTCCTACAAGGCTGGAAGTGTACACAGCAGTTTTGTTCTAGGCACACCTCCAGTCAGTTTGACACTGAGATCCTCTGACATATCCTGCATAGGACGTCACAGGGGAGTATGGGGGATTTTCTTGCTCATGGACCTGCTCTGCTTCTCTAGGAACATGGGATCTTCTTCAGTCCCAAAGGGCTCTCCCTTGGGGTGTCTTTTAACCCACTAGCATCAATTCAGATCACAAGATTTAAGAAAGACAAGACTGATTTTCTCTGTAACCGTTCATGGCCTCGGTACTCCTTATTAGATGAGGAAAAATGGCCATTCTTGAGTTTCAATATGATCTACCATTTAGATCTCTTCTTCAGGAAAAAGGGCAATTGGACTGAGGTATGCTATGTCCAGGCCTTCATGACCCTAAATCAGGATTCAGTCCTTGACAGAATATGTTGGGCCACTCCTCAGGCTAATAGTCCCCCTTCCAACTTGTTGGATGTTGATATCTAAATAAGCCTACTCCTCCTAATAAACACAGCTTGCCAGAGGAAACTAATGAAGGGGACACTGACTCTTTCACTGCTTTTCCTCTTAATAGACCCAGGTTATTCTTCTTGTATGTGGGTTCTTCTTCCTCATTCATTTACTGGTTAATGGTTATGATAATTGGAACAAATTATCAGTTAGTCTACCTCAGAACAGGGCCTTGAAGGAATATTCCCACGCAACTGCCAAAACTCCTTTTGTTTCAAGGACATTCCCTTTCTTCTCTGGCCTGAAATGGACTCCCTAATTTCACTTTGTGTTGATGGGGGGGATAAAATACATCTGTTCCTCTGTCTGAGCTGATGAGCCTTAAGAATGGGAGTCCTTTTTCTTTTGTCTTTTTTTCCCCTTGTGTTAGCCACTCTACTATAAAGTGTGATCAAAACTCAATTATGGAGGAGACAAGATGGCAGAGAACTAGGAGGGGGCGCTGTTTCAACCTGTACCATAAAGTGAGCTGATTACCTACCAAAGAACTCTGATCACCCATGAAATCACCCTGAGATTAGAATTACACATGTCTGGATCTCTATGGGGGCAGAAAACACCAGTGGGCAGGTAAAGGGGAGTGGGAACGTTGAACTGATATCGGAAGATAAACAAAAGGGGGAGGGAGCCATGAGAAGTGACCCATTGGAAGGTAATACCCCAATATGAGAGTGCCCAGCATCTGGGGACAAACATTAACTTGGAGTCTGGTTGAAAGCACTCAATAAGAGCAAAGGACTGTGGGGGGAAACTGTGGGAATTGGGGCAGTTAGGGACTGGGGCTTAAGTCCCTGGACCCAGGACAGCTACCCCTGGCGCTGAGCCAGAGAGAGTGTGGTGAAGAAACCAGGTCTTGGTCCCTGAGCTGGGGGCGCACCTGAGAGCGCGCAGGGTGCAGCTCCCATGAGGGGCTGGGAACCTTGCCAGCCAGCAGAACCACAGCCTTTTTGAACTCCCCATGTGCGCGCTGCACTGCGCTACCAGAGTCTGAGTTGTGCCCCACACCCTTCCCTGAGAGAGGTGTGTTCAGGCTCCAGCCTGGTGCTCTCGGACCTGGAAAGTCTAGGCACTCCCAGCCCGGGCCAGCAGGAAAATCTCAGTGTGTGATCACTGTTTGGGACCTCTCTGGCAGTCCGGAGCTGCCCAGACAGCCGCCACTGCCGTGGTTTTGGGTATAAGCAGGAGTTCCTGTGTCCCCAGGGACCACAACTGGGAACATGCTCTGCCAGCGGCCAAGGGGGAATTTATATGCTCTGGAGACCCAGAGGGGAACAGACTGAGGCTTCTCTCTGAGAGGGAGGTCTGGATGCAGTTTGCTTTCCTCTAAACCTCTAAAAGCCATCAAAAGCTGTCAAGGCGAGAGAAAACAAATGAACAAACAAATAAGAAAAACCTCCAGAGAACAAAAGCCAACCCGGTTTCCTCAGAGCCCACCCCCTTGAGGAGCGCGGGAGGACTTAACTCAGGAAACAATGCCTGAAAACCCACAACGTGGCAGGCCCCTCCCCCAGAAAACCAACCAGGAAAAAAAAAAAAAAAGATGAGAGAACAACCACCACTACTTCATAGATACCAATTTTATTTTTAATTTGTTCCCACTATTCTGGTTCGTTTTTTTTATAGTTAATTTTTTAACCTATTTACCGTCAGAGTGAGATGTCCAGTACATCAAATTCCATAATAACCCTTTAACCTGAAGTTTTTGATACATATACCTGCGTTTTTCTTTTGCTCTTCTATTTTTAAATTTTTTTAAAATTTCATTTTAGTTTAGTTTAGTTTATTCTTTTTTTAATTTTTACTTTTTAATATTCATATAGAGTTAAACTACAAGGTAATCCCCTTTCCCCAATCAATGCTACCCCTATAGGTAAACCAATTTGTAATCCCCCTTTATCTTAGGAAAATTGAGTTCCTTAACAAAGATGTCAAGATACATTCAGGAAGAATCAAAATAACCTTCCTCCACCACACTGAGAATTTATAATCACTCTCCCATCTTTTTCTTTGGCCAGTGTTTCTGTGTATTTGTGTTTTTCCTGGTAGTATATAAATCTTATACTTGGGGTTCTTTTTGACGAGGTTCTTTTTTTTGTCTTGCTCTTATATATTGTCGTGGCTGGCGCGACAACATGACCAGGGTCGAGAGGGTAAAAGGATGGTGAAATGAAGATGAGATGCAAAGAGATGGGGACAAGAGGGGCAAGGTGGATGATGTCCAAGCAATGCCAACTTTATTCAGAACAGCAAATCATTATATAGCTAGCAGAAACAAAGAAAAGGGAGTAACTATTTCTGGCATGCACATGAAACCCTTCAGGCTTTCTCTTATCTATATACCTATACATGTTTCAGTCCCTCTGGTTTATGTCCAATAGGCCTTGAGTATAGATAAACTAACTAATCTAGCTTCAAAGTAACCATAAGGAGTGATTAATGACCCGTCAAGGACAGCACAGGCCCAGTATGAATAAATGACCAAATCTGGTCAGTCTGTTCCAGATAAGCTAATGTGGGCAGTCATGTAAGCGAGTTTCAGGTCCCATTGCTCAAGCTCTTTCTCAAGCACTACTCAGCTTTTCACCTGTAGGGTTGTTAACCCTTTTAGGCTTTTAGTAGGCGCAAGTCTGAGCCCAGTTTGGTCAACTCACTTGAGCTAGTTTGTGGCTGCCCACTATATATATATCTCTCTCTCTATATATAGATCTATATATACATGTATATATAGATCTATATATAGAGAGATATATATATATATACACACACACATACATACATACATACTTTTTTTTTCTCTTGTCATCTTCGTTTGTCAGTCTTTTTGTTTGTCTGTTTTTGTTTGTCTACCTCATAAATCTTACCTTGGGGCCCATTTGGGCTGAGCCTTCTCTTTTATTTTATTTTTCTTTTTTTTCCTGTCTCCCTCTCTTTTTTCTTTTTCTTTTTTCTCTCTTTCTTTTTTCTTTCATTTGGCTGGGGACTCTTGATTGCTCAGAAGTGTTCCAGGATGCACCTCTACTGCACCACGGTTGATACATCCAGCTATATCCACTCAGCCATCTCTCACCAAAATGACTAGGAGGAAGAATGCCCAACAGAAGAAAAATTCAGAGGCTGGGCCTTCTGCAACAGAGCTAATGGCTATCAACATAGACAGTGTATTGGAAAGGGATTTCAGGCTAACAATTATCCAGGCAATAGCTAAGTTGGAGAAAGCCATGGATAACAAAATGGAATTGATTAGGACAGAACTGAAAGCCACCAGGGATGATGTTCACAATGTTCTCAATGAGTTCCAAACTAACCTAAATTCTCTAAAAGCTAGGGTAACTGAGACAGAAGATAAAATTAGTGATCTGGAGGGCAAACAGATAGAGAGAAAGAATGAGGAGGAAGCCTGGAACAAACAGCTTAGAAACCACGGAAACAGAATTAGGGAAATAAATGACACCATGAAACGTTCCAACATCAGAATTATTGGAATCCCTGAACGGGAGGAGAAAGAAAGAGGTCTAGAAGATATAGTGCAACAAATTCTCCATGAAAATTTTCCCAATCTTGTGAATGGAACCAGCGTTCATGTACTAGAGGCAGAACGATCTCCCCCCAAGAATATAGATTCTAAAAAAACACCAAGGCACCTGATAGTAAAATTGAGAAATCATAATTATAGATACAATCTCTTGAAAGCTGCTAAGACAAAGAGGCCCCTTACCTACAGAGGAAAGCCCATCAGAATAACGTCAGGCCTGTCCATAGAAATTTGGCAAGCCAGAAAGGGATGGCAAGATATATTCAGGGCACTAAATGAGAAGAATATGCAGCCAAGAATACTTTATCCAGCAAGACTGACATTCAAAATAGATGGAGAGATAAAGAGTTTCCAAGACCAGCAAGGCTTAAGAGTATGCGGCCACCAAGCCGACACTGCAGGAAACATTCAGGGGGGTTATATAAAAGAGGAAAAATCCTAAGACTATCATTGAACAGAAATATAGAGACAATCTACAGAAAGACAGACTTCAAAGGTAACACAATATCAATAAAAATGTATCTATCAATAATCACTCTCAATGTGAATGACCGAAATGCGCCCATAGAATGACACAGGGTTGCAGATTGGATAAAACGACAGGACCCATCCATATGTTGTCTACAAGAGACCCATTTTGAACCTTAGGATACACCCAGACTGAAAGTAAGGGATGGAGAAGCATCTTTCATGCCAATGGGCCTCAAAGGAAGGCCAGGGTAGCGATTCTCATGTCAGATAAATTAGATTTTCAACTAAAGACTGTAGTCAGAGATACAGAAGGACACTACATCATTCTTAAAGGGACTATCCACCAAGATGATCTAACAATTGTAAATATCTGTGCCGCCAATATGGGAGCAGCCAATTACATAAGAAAACTATTAATCGAGATAAAGAATCATTTTGATATGAGTACATTAATAGTAGGAGATCGTAACACACCTCTCTCAGTAATAGACAGATCATCGAAGCAGAAAATCAATAAAGAAACAAGAACATTGAATGACATATTGGACCAGATGGACCTCATAGATATATACAGAACATTCCACCCTAAAACAACAGAATACTCATTCTTCTCAAGTGCACATGGAACCTTCTCCAGAATAGGCCACATACTGGGTCACAAATCAGGGCTCAACCAATACCAAAAGACTGAGATTATTCCCTGCATATTCTCAGATCACAATGCTTTGAAACTGGAGCTCAATCACAAGGAAAAGTTCAGAAGGAACTCAAACACCTGGAAGCTAAAGACCACCTTGCTTAAGAATGCTTGGATCAACCAGGAGATCAAAGAAGACCTTAAACAATTCATGGAAACCAATGAGAATGAAGACAGTTCAGCCCAAAACCTATGAGATATAGCAAAGGCAGTCCTAAGGGGTAAATACATAGCCATCCAAGCCTCCCTCAAAAAAACTGAAAAAAACACACCAGTGAAAAAAACACACCAGTTGTCTCTGCACCTTAAAGAACTGGAGAATCAATAACAAATTAAACCAACTCCACACACAAGAAGGGAAATAATCAAGATTAGAGCAGAGATTAATGAGATAGAAACTAGAGATACAGTAGAACATATCAATGAAACTAAGAACTGGTTTTTTGAAAGAATCAATAAGATCAATAAACCATTGACCACGCTAATCCAAAAGAAAAGAGAGAAAGCTCAAATTAATAAAATTATGAATGAAAAGGGAGAGATCACAACTAACACCAAGGAAATAGACAATCATCAGAAGTTATTATCAACAGTTATATGCCAATAAGTTAAGCAACCTGGATGAAATGGATGCATTCCTGGAAAACTATAAACTCCCAAAATTGAACCAGAAAGAAATTGACAACCTGAATAGACTGATAACTAGTAACGAGATTGAAGCAGTGATCAAAAACCTCCCAAAAAACAAGAGCCCAGGACCTCACGGATTCCCTGGGGAATTCTACTTGACTTTCAAAGAAGAAATAACACCTAACTTCCTGAAGCTGTTTGAAAAAATTGAAGCAGAAGGAAAACTTCCAGACTCTTTTTTATGAAGCCAGCATTACCTTGATCCCCAAACCAGGCAAAGACCCCACTAAAAGGGAGAATTTCAGACCAACATCACTGATGAATATGGATGCTGAGAATCTCAATAAGATCCTAGAAAACAGGATCCAACAGCACATTACAAAGATTATCCACCATGACCAGGTGGGATTCATCCCTGGGTTTCAAGGATGGTTCAACATTCGCAAATCAATCAATGTGATAGAACAAATCAGTAAGAGAAGAGACAAGAACCCCATGGTCCTCTTGATTGATGCAGAAAAAGCATTTGACAAAATCCAGCATCCGTTCCTGATTAAAACACTTCAAAGTATAAGGGATAGAGGGAACATTCCTGAACTTCATAAAATATATCTATGAAAGACCCACAGCAAATATCATCCTCAATGGGAAAAAACTCACAGCCTTCCCGTTGAGGTCAGGAACACGACAGTGATGCCCACTCTCACCACTCTTGTTCAACACAGTATTAGAAGTCCTAGCAACAGTAACCAGACAACAAAGAGAAATAAAAGGTATCCAGATTGGCAATAAAGAAGTCAAACTCTCTCTCTTCGCACATGACATGATACTTTATATGGAAAACCCAAAAGACTCCACCCCCGAACTACTAGAACTCATACAGCAATTCAGTAATGTGGCAGGATACAAAGTCAATGTACAGAAATCAGTGGCTTTCTTATAACATGAAAACACAGAAAGGGAAATTAGAGAATCGATTCCATTTACCACAGCACCAAGAACCATAAGATACTTGGGCATAAACCTAACCACAGAGGTAAAGGGTCTGTACTTGGGAAACTACAGAACACTCATGAAAGAAACTGAAAAAGACACAAAAAGATGGAAGACCATTCCATGCTCTTGGATCAGAAGAAAAAACATTGTTAAAATGTCTATCCTGCCTAGAGCAATCTAAACTTTTAATGCCATTCTGATCAAAATTCCACTGGTATTTTTCAAAGAGCTGTAGCAAACAATCCTAAAATTTGTATGGAATCAGAAGAGACCCTGAAATGCTAAGGAAATGTTGAAAAAGAAAAACAAAACTGGAGGCATCACGTTGCCTGATTTCAAGCTTTACTACAAAGCTGTGATCACCAAGACAGCATGGTACTGGCACAAAAACAGACACATAGACCAGTGGAACAGAGTAGAGAGCCCAGATATGGACCCTCAACTCTACGGTCAAATAATCTTCAACAAAGCAGGAAAAAATATGCAATGGAAAAAAGACAGTCTCTTCAATAAATGGTGCTGGGAAAATTGGACAGCTATATGTAGAAGAATGAAACTCGACCATTTTCTTACACCCTACACAAAGATAAACTCGAAATGGATAAAAGACCTCAACGTGAGACAGGAATCCATCAGAATCCTAGAGAAGAACATAGGTAATAACCTCTTCAATATCACCCACAGCAACTTCTTTCAAGATATGTCTCCAAAGGCAAAGGAAACAAAAGTGAAAATGAACTTTTGGGACTTCATCAAGATCAAAAGCTTCTGTACAGCAAATTAAACAGTCCACAAATCAAAGACGCAACGCACAGAATGGGAGAAGATATTCATGGATGACAGTACAGACAAAAGGTTGATATCCAGGATCTATAAAGAACTTCTCAAACTCAACACACACAAAACAGGTAATCATGTCAAAAAATGGGCAGAAGATATGAACAGACACTTCTCCAATGAAGACGTACAAATGGCTATCAGACACATGAAAAAATGTTCATTATCACTAGCCATCAGGGAAATTCAAATTAAAACCACAATGAGATACCAACTTACACCAGTTAGAATGGCCAAATTTAGCAAGACAGGAAACAACGTGTGTTGGAGAGTATGTGGAGAAAGGGGAACCCTCTTCCACTGTTGGTGGGAATGCAAGTTGGTGCAGCCACTTTGGAGAACAGTGTGGAGATTTCTTAAGAAATTAAAAATAGAGCTTCCCTATGACCCTGCAATTGCACTACTGGGTATTTCCCCCAAAGATACAGATGTAGTGAAAAGAAGGGCCATCTGTACCCCAATGTTTATAGCAGCAATGGCCACGGTCGCCAAACTGTGGAAAGTACCAAGATGCCCTTCAATGGACGAATGGATAAGGAAGATGTGGTCCATATACACTATGGAGTATTATGCCTCCATCAGAAAGGATGAATACCCAACTTTTGTATCAACATGGACGGGACTGGAAGAGATTATGCTGAGTGAAATAGGTGAAGCAGAGAGAGCCAATTATCATATGGTTTCACTTATTTGTGGAGCATAACAAATACCATGGAGGACATGGGGAGATGGAGAGGAGAAGGGAGTTGAGGGAAATTGGAAGGGGAGGTGAACCATGAGAGACTATGGACTCTGAAAAACAATCTGAGGGTTTTGAAGGGGCAGGGGGTGGGAGTTTGGGGGAGCCAGGTGGTGGGCATTATGGAGGGCACGTATTGCATGGAGCACTGGGTGTGGTGTGTAAACAATGAATTCTGTTACACTGAAAAGAAATAAAAAAAAAAACACTCAATTATGAGAGCTCAAAAAGTCATTAAAAAACCATACTTTTCAATTTTATTACAAGCTTTAAAATCTGGGAGTAGTTTGCAAAAATCTATCTGCTAATTGCAGCCCAAGGTGAATATTTTACAAACAAATTGAGAATCACCACAGGCAAATATCAATGCAATAAAGAAGTACAATTTACAAACCCAGGTCACACACTTACTAACAAACTTACAAATCATGGTAAGGGACAGTGCCAAAGTCCAGCTGATGTCCCAGTTAAATCAGAAAGAAACCTGTTTTAATTTTCATTTGTTAATCCATTCATTAGTTAATGAGTATTTTTTAAGCTTTTCTTAACTTTTTACTGAAATATAACACACATATATAAATGTATACAAGTTGCAAGGTTTACAGCTCACTGAATTATCACAAAATAAACACACACCTTGGTGACCACCATCTAGACCAAGTACCTTTGAAGTACACTCCTTCTCCCCAAAGTCATCACTGTCCTGATTAGTATTTCTTGATTTTTAAGTATCATACAAGTGGAATTATGTAATACTGTGTGTCATGTTTGCTTTATGGTAGCCCATTGTTTGAATATACCACATTTCTTTGTCCTACTGTTTTTGGAATTTGGAGTGTGTCCTGGTTGAGACAATTATGAATAATGTTATTGCAGGCATTCTTGTATGTGTCCTATGGTGCACATGCAAATGCATTTTCTGGGGGCATGCCTAGTTTCGGAATCGCTGGGTATGCCAGTGTTTAGCTGTATAGCAAATGCGGACAGTGCTCAGAAATGGTCTTTCATTCACACCCCATCAAGGCTTCAGACAGCTGCTTCACATCCTGGTCAGCTTTGTAGTTTTGACCACTCTGGTGGTGCTCAGGGCCATCTCCTCATGCTCTCAGTATGTTACCCTAAAAAGAAGGTGGAGCATCTGTCCACCTGTCGGTAGGCCTTTCTGCTGCCCTCATTAGTACTTTCTAGCCTCTTGGCCATTTTTTAAAGTTTGGGTTGCTAATCTTTATTTCTCACTGATTTGGATCATTCTTTATATATCTGGATGTGAGTCCCTTTGCCAGTTATATGTATTATAACCATCATCTCCCACTCTGGGCCTGGCCTTTTCAATGTCTTAAAGTGCTTTTGTATGAACAGAAGTTTTTAATTTCAATGTTATCCACCTCATCAATCTTTTTTTATGGTTGATGCTTTTTGTGTCCTGTTTAAGAAATCTGCTCCTATCCTAAAATTTTATTTTCTTTTAAAGATTATTTTTAAAGATTTTATTTGATAGACAGAGATCACAAGTAGGCAGAGAGGCAGGCAGAGAGAGGAGGAAACAGGCTCCCCACTGAGCAGAGAGCCATATGCGTGGCTGGATCCCAGGACCCTGGGATCATGACCTGAGCTGAAGGCAGAGGCTTTAACCCACTGAGCACCCAGGCTCCCCCTATCCTAAAATTTTAATCCCCTTCTCCTATTTTGCCCATTCCTCCCACCTGCTCCTTTCTCACAACCACCAAATTTTTCTCTGTGCCTATGAAGTCTGTTTATCTTTCAAGCAACAGATATTCTTGAGTGGTGATTACAAGCCAGACACTGATCTAGTGCTGGGAATATAATGATGAATGAGAAATACATAAACACTGCCCACACCTAGTATGGAGGACATGGAATACATAATTGAATGTCTACTTTGTTATAAAAAAAAAGGAAAGAAAAAAAGAAAAGAAAAGAAACTTTGCCTTTTGTGAAGGCAGAAAAACATGGAAACAATTCTGCTTTAAGAAATTTGCATAGAAGTAGAAAATGCTAGAGCCTTTACCGCAAATCAAATTGAAAACATTCAACATATCACATTCAATCCAAGGAGTGCCAAATATTAAATTGAAGCAAAGGGAGGACTCAAACAATTAATTTCCAGGTATGCAACTAAAAGAGGACAAGAATTTCAGGTGTGGAAATTAGGTGTATGCAAACTCTTTAAAAACATTAGTTTATACTCTTTAATTTTTATACAAGGCAAGTATTTCTGCAATGTTTAGATTTTACAATGGCACCATAAGGTTTCAGGGTCTCTTTTCAAAGTCATTCTCAAATACTCTTGATTTTTGGTTGGCAGCAATGACATCTTTACAAGTTAATACCTTTTCAGATACACAGGTGACAAAATCCCACTTTCTGTCTGGTCCAACTTAATGTCTGTTTGTAGAATGACTTGACATCAAATCAATCCATGGCCTAACTGGCACAGAAGATACTATTTCCTGGTCATGTCCACATTTTGTTCCCATTTCCTCAGCATGAACTGTCTCTCAATCATTTCTCCTTCACTTTCCATACCCTGACAAATTCTCCAGTGGATCCCCGAAAGTTGCACAGATGTCCAGGCTGGAAGCTCAACTATTGCTTATCTCCAGCTCCCCCTGCTGGGAGCCAAAGCAACAGTTTGTTGTGAAGAATTGTACAAACAGTAATTATATATAAATTCATTTTTGTGCACTTTCACGTATTTTAAAACCTGGTGTAGAGGTCACTTTCAGGCAGTAGGCTTGAGCCCTGGGACTCTGAGTAAGGAAGAAGGGCCTGCGATGACCGCCAGGCTGAGGGCAGACAAGCACATCAGGAAACCTATCTCCAAACAGCCAGAATCCCTAGCTTCTGACCAATGGGCTACTTATGGCTGGGCACAGGTACCAAAAAAGAAAAGTTCCCTACATTTCCATACTTCCTCACTCCCCCACTTCCCTGTAGCCCCACCACCACTGCCCCCTGGCCAACAGTATCTCCTTTGCTGTCCTGCCCGCTGCTCCCTTGCAGCGTGTTCTATAAACTTGTATTTCCTCTGTCCTGCCTTGGCCGAATTCATTCACCACAGGAGCTGCCGGTCCCACACCAGGGACCTCTACAACTGCTCTCCAGAGTCTTTTCTGGAGGGTAGTAGAATATACAGCAGCACAAAACAACACTTTATTTCCACAGGAAGAAAGGTTTAGCATATATAATAATTGTGTGCATCGAGTAAATTGTAATAAAAAATTGAAAAGCCTCAGAACCCCGAATTTTTATCAACGCTGCATTTTCCTGCTAGAAGAGAACCTCAAAGAAGTCACAGTTGCAGGAGAGAGGTGGGGTGGGCAGATGGGCCAAAAAGGTGAAGAGAGGGAGACAGGCTCCCAGTTAGATGGTAGTTACACTCATGGTGAGCATAGCATAATGTTTAACTTGTGAATCACTATGTTGTACACCTGAAATGAATGTATCATTGTCAAGTATACTCAAATTAAAAAATTAATAAAAATGTAGAATAAATTAAACTTTACTTTATTTCATTTTTTTAAAGATTTTATTTGTTTATTTGACAGACAGAGATCACAGGTAGGCAGAGAGGCAGCCAGAGAGAGAGGAAGGGAAGCAGGCTCCCCGCTGAGCAGAGAGCCCGATGCGTGGCTGGATCCCAGGACCCTGGGATCATGACCTGAGCCCAAGGCAGAGGCTTTAACCCACTTAGCCACCCAGGCACCCCTATTTCATGTTTTTAATAAGTGGGTTTAATCCTTTCTACCAACTGCCACATTATAAAATCATAATTCATTTTATCTTAGCCCTAGTTTTCTGGAACTACTTCAAAGGCACTTGAAGCAACTAAAAGTCAGAGAGGGGGGAAACCATAAGAGACTCTTAACTAAGGGAAACAAATTGAAGGTTGCTGGAGGGGAGGGGAGTGTGGGCGGGGAGAGGTAACTGAGTGTTGGGCATTAAGGGTAACACCTGATGTAATGAGCACTGGGTGTTATATGCAATTGATGAATTACTAAATTCTACCTTTGAAATTAATAATATACTGTATGTCAATAATTGAATTAAAACAAATATTGGAGGGGGAGATGAACCATGAGAGACAGTGGACTCAGAAACAAACTGAGGGTTTTGGAGGGCATGGTGGTGGGGGTTTGGGTGAGCCTGGTGGTGGGTATTGTGGAGGGCACATATTGCATGGAGCACTCGGTGTGGTGCATAAACAATGAATTCTGGAACACTGAAAAGAAATTTAAAAAGTAAATAAAAATTAAAAAAAAGAATTGTTATATGGGTGATAAAATAGATAGTATAATATTAACTCAATTAGCATCAGAATGATCTATATTTAGAGCAAGAAAAGTCATTCATGGTCAGTGAACAGTGTTTATAGATAAAACAGCGAGAACATAAGCCTGATGAGCTGGAGGAGGCAGTGGAGTTTGCTGTTTTGTTTCCTTTCCAAGGTGTCTTCAGATATCCTTCCACTATCCTTCAGGAAAATCTTCCCTGTGCTTTGTCATTCCTTCCTCTCCCCTCTCAACATGGGGTCCAAGGAAGGGAATGCAGGGGGATAAAATTTCAGGCCCTATCATCTGCATCATTGCTGGGTCCGAGGTCCCCTTCCTCCTCCTCTTTCACCCTGCATTGTATGAAGTTGGGGGCTGGGCTGGGGTGGACTTGAGAACTGGGGTGTGTAGGGGTGTGTGGGGCAGTGTTACTGCAGCTCCAGCCCTCCCTCCTCTGGAAAGTTCCTGCATGAAAGGTTACCAGATGGCAGGACTGATGTCTTCATCTCTGTTTGCATGTGTGAGAATCATGTTTTGTGAATACAACTTGTGTAGCTTTGTTCCTGGCACTTAAGAGGTACTCAGTAAAATAAGACTTTCTTTCCTGTGTCTTTTTTTTTATAGGAGAATTTTTTTTAATTATTTATTTAATTGACAGAGAGAGAGAGCACAAGTAGGTAGAGAGGCTCAGTGGGGAGCCCAATGCTGGGCTGGATCCCAGTGCCCTGGGAACATGACCTGAGACAAAGGGAGACACTTAACTGACTGAGCAACCCAGGTGCCCATTCCCTGTGTCATTTAATAATATTCCCCTAATGTCTCTCGGGCCTTGAAGAGTCTCCCTATGGGGCAGGGTGTGGGGACAGTGGGGATGGACCTGGAAGTAAATATTGGCTCCGGTTCATCCCATATTTTTTTAAATTAAGGATTTCCCCAATATTCCTGAGTCGAAGTGTATATTGTCAGAATGGATGTTTGAGGATGACAACATGGGATGCTTTCAGATATATCCAGAAGTCCTGGTTCTGCCCAGAATATCTCAGTCCAGACATCCTAGCAAACTATCACTCCCATGCATCATGGGTCTGTCAGTTCTTGCTTCCTGAAAATAAATACAGTGGATCATTCAGAACAATTGAGAGTAAAAAGGCTGGGAGAGGTTTTGCTGGGTGTGTGGTTGTGAAACTGAGAGATTTGGTTTCCTCATCTGTAGAATGAAGACAGTAGTGACAGGAAGCTGGCAGAAGTGTGGCCATGGCATGCCGGCCCAAACTAGTGTCTTAACACCAGTCACACATGAACACCTGAGCACTGGGCAGGCTTGAGGGAGCAAACAAAGGTCAGGTGTGAAATCTGAGTTTCTATTCTGGTGATGCTTCAGTGTTGCATATATGTTTGGGGTAGGAAGAAAAAAAGAGTGGAGAAGGTGGTGGAATTGCTGTATCCACCCAGGGCCTGACTTGTTTAGGTCAGAGTTAACAGTCTTTGTGTTTCTCAGTGAACTGAAATGTTTTCCAAATTTGGACAGGGCTGGTCAGCCAATGTGCTGCTGAAATGACTCCTCTGCACATGAGCCCAGGCAAAGTTTCCTGAGGGCTGTGTGCTAGACACGTGACCAGGGCACACAGTGCCTCCCTTTGTGGACGCCACAAACAGTTCACAGAAGAACACATGTCAGGGCTGTGGAGGAGAACAGGGTGCCACTAAACCCCCAACAAACACATGTATGGGGCACATGCGGGGATGAGCAGGTTGGTGAAGGCCCCACTGAGGAAGATAACATTAGGCAAGATTGCAATGGTAACCAGTTTGAGGGATGAGAGAGAGGGAGAGAGAGAGAGAGAGAGAGAGAGAGAGAGAGAGAAACATTTAGTGGCTTATGAGAAGGCCTGAGGCTGGGGAAGTTCCATGAACTGGAGGAACTCACCCAGGCCAGTGAGCGACCAACTGGGTAAGTGATGGGTGATGTCAGATACAAAGATAGTACCTGAGAGCTATAGATGAGAGGGGGATCCCGATAGATGAGAGGAGGCTCTCTCTCAACTCATTAGCAGGGGATCCCTTGAAGGGATGAGGAGACCTAACATAAGCTGACTTGAGAGGATCATGACCTTGGAGTGAAAATGAATGTGAGTAAATTTCTGATTGCTTAGTTCCCTAGGAGAGGATGGGGAGAGGGGAGAGAATAGGAAATGACTACTAATGGTTACAGGAATTGATTTTGTTGTGATGAAAATATTGTAAACCTAAGTTGAGATAATGGTTGTATAAGCCTTGGAATATATCAAATCTGTGATGTTGGTGAAAGCACACACTATGGGCCTTCATAAAAAAAAAGAAAAGAAAATGAGCTTGAGGAGGTAAGGCTTGAGGTGGTAGGGATACTCATCAGGAAACAGGGACCCCCAGTTTGGATCAGGGAGGACATAAGAGTGTTGTAGGTAGGTGCTGGGCAGTGAATATGAATTTGAGAAACTCTTGAACTTTCTAGTATGTTGGAAGTAGACTAAGAATGTGGAGTGTCAGGAATGTGCTTCAAGTTTCTGGCAGACATAACTGGGTGAAGCCAGTTGTCCTTTACTGAGATGAGGAAGTGCAGCCAGGGAGGGGCTGGAGAAGAAGCCCTAGTGCTCCATGGTTTTCCTTCAGAGGCCATAGAATCCACATTTCCTGGTGAAGACTGTGACCTGGCAGGGAGGGGCTGAATGGCACATCCAGGCCATGTGTGATAATACAGTATTAAGCAGCCACAGAGCACTGCGCATTTACTTCTGCAGGGACAGTTTCCTGAATGATGCTGATGCTCAATACTAAATTGTCTGTTGCCAGGCTGTGGGATGATGTGGGTGGTCTCCTGGTGAAGAAAGGCAAAACAGCTACACGGGTGGATCCACAATATACCTACAGATATGGTGTCATCTTAGTAGTGAACAGTTAGGTGACCAGGAGAGTAGTAGTTGTTCAATAAATGGTTGCTAAGTCTGTGTCTTTGTGTGTCCTCCTGCAGAGTGGGTCAGTGTACCTGTACTTGTCCTGTTTCTGTGGCTCTGATCATGCTGTTTCCTTCCTGATAACTAGGGTGCACCATCCATAGGGCAGGGCAGAGTCTGCTGGGATTGTGTTTTGTAAGCCTTCACTTTCAAATGGTGAAAAGAGTCAGTACAGGGCAGATTCTTCTATCTGGAAGTGCTTAGTGCCCCAGGTTCCTGTTTCAGGAGAGACCCCTGCAACTTGTGCCAGGCTCTCCTTCTCCACTCATCTGAGAACCACTTCCTCTCAGACAAGAGAAGCCAGCATCCCCCATATTGGACCTGGAAGCAGGGTGTGGGGCTCGGAGCAGCAAACTGCTGAGGCAATCTGAGAGCAGACTTGGGGTCAACTGAGATCTTGCACTGTTGAGTTAGAGACGCTTATGAAGTCCCGGGTTTTCAAGCAGGTGAGTGGGTTCTGAAGGTACTTGTTTGGCAACAAGAGTAAAGCTCAGAGCCGTTGGCTGTGAGGAGGAGGCTGAGATCATGGTAGGGTTAGGGGTTGTGATGCTGGATAATAATGGGGGCAGCATTTTACTTATTTATTTGATGACATTTCTGTAGCATTCCCAGGACCAGGTACTCTTCTAATGACATAATTTCATAGGATGCATATACATAAATTGAGAGGATTCTGCTTATACCTTGGGGGTATACCTTATACTCTTACTATCCCCATTTTGCAGATGAGGCAGAGTGGATCAAGAAACTTGTCAAAGAAAGTCACACAGAAAGTGGATGAGAGTGGAGGAGATGTCAGCAGTCCAGAATCTGTTCTTTAAGACCACTGACTGCCTCCCATATATAAGTGGTGTGAAGCCCTTCTTTCTGAGTGGGGCTCATTTACCCTCTGCTGCTCCTGCCCTGCTGGGATCCTTTATCCTGAGGCAGAAGCTCCTCAAGGATAGAGAGGATAATTATTGTGGACCCATCATGGAAAATTGACTGGACATTGGCTGTGTGAATGGCCAGGGCCTTGTCCTGAGAAGCGAAGGGCTGGGTGGGGGGATGGGACTGAAGTTCAGGTGAACTGAACAAGCAAAGGACCCCAGGACAACGTGCGTGTGGTGGGAGCCACGGTGTCCTTGAGGAGGACGCAGTCTGACTCTCATGCTTCTCAGTCATTCCCTGGTCATAATTAGGGAGCAGCAGCAGAACAGCACAGAGGAGCTGGTTGTGTTCTTCATGGAGAGGGACCTGAGTCTATGCCCTGTGTCTCTGGGCATCTGTGGTGGCCTGTGACTCATGCAGACATGGAGGAGGCCCATGTGCTGAGGCAGCAAAGGTCTGGTCCTGTGGGCAGAGCAGGCTGGGAAAGTTTCCAAAGGGCTAGGCGGGCTTTCTTGGCATCAGGGTTGTGGGGCCCCCACCCATCAGCATACTGAGCTGTAGGAAAGACTGTTGCCAGCCCTGAGCCCTGCTGTCTGCTCTGAGGCCCAGACCTGTGGGCTGGCCCTGCTTCCTCTCTGGATGTGTTCACCTGCCTCCTGCCCTGTGTCTCCCCAGCTCTGAGGAAATGGAGGATTGCTGCAGGGGCTCTTTGCTCTCCCATCTCCCCTTCCTGCTTCTCCTCTTCCAGCTGACTGCTGGGCGGTCTGCAGGTGAGTGTGTCCCCTCCCCCTTCCTGTGTCTCCCTGGGGTGGGTGAGAGGCCCCAGGAGCTCTGGTAGTGTCTCCATCAGGACACATGGCTGTTGGTGGAGGCCCTGGCTCTAAAAAGATTCTGGAGATCCTTGAACTGCTAATTGTAACTAAACATTTAAGAAGAGTTCCTAAGCCATAAAAAAAAAAGACATGGGATCATGACAGTTGTCTAATGAGGAATTTATGTCTTATAAAGTAGAAAATGTGAATTTCACTATGAAAAGTATGAAAATGAATTTTCCCTCATTTCTTGTTCCCTGGCTCTATTGGTATCTAACCACTTGTTTTGTTATTAATTCATTACACCCACGAATACTGACAGGGTGTCCAGTGTGTGTTAGGTCCTACTCTATGTACAAAATGACAGATTATCTGTCTTCACAGAGCTCATTCTGGCAGGTGACAGGGAGTACTAAATACCACAACCCCATACAATCTATGACTGTTGGAGGAGTGGAGAGCATGGGACAAGGAAGTAGAGGAGGGTGTGGAAGGGAGAGAGGCAGTAGGGCTGTGGGCAGGCTGTAACGCTCCATAAGGTGGCCAATGTAGGTAGTGAGATGGGAATGAAGCGTGATGGAGGCAGTGTGTCATCCTGTGAGGATCACCCAGGATTGAGGGTTTCTCTCATGTGGAGCAGCCAGAGCAAAGCTGGAAGTGTGACTCTTTGTTCAGGGAGCCAAGGAAATAAGTGTTGGCTGTAGCAGAGTGAGGGAGAGGGAAAGAAGCAAGGGTTGGGGGGGTCAGAGAGCAGTGGCAGGTCATCCCTATGGGGCCTATGGGCCATATGGGGAACTGTGGAGACATTGCAGGGCTCTGAGCAGAGGAGGGACATGGTTTTGCTTGTGGATTGAAAGAGTCATGCACAGAGGTTTGGGAGAGAATAGTCACAGGGATTGTAGTCACTCTCATCCCACAGGTGAGACATACAGTGACTCAGCCAAAGTTGAGTATCACAAGGGGTGAGAAGTCACTCTTCTGAGGTCCAGCATGGGTGTTTCTTGGAGAAGTGTCCTGTCATGACATGTCCATCAGTTCTCAGAAGACCAAAGACTGTGAGGGGGTGGCGGCGGTGAAGTGAACCTTTTGTTGTAAAAAGTAGTGATTTGCGTCCTATAGGTGATGGAGTGGGGACAGGCTTTAACAGAAATACCTGTGGACTCTAGGTTTAGTGCAAATGTAATTCACCAGAGTACTAAGATATGGGGACAAATATCTAACTTAGGTGTGGGTAAGTTCCTGAGTTGGCCGAATGAGCAGAGAGTTCCCACCTAGGCCACAGGTGTTTTGTGGTCAATTTTCAGTCCTGTCCTAAGAGGAGGCAGGTTAGAGCTGTGGATCTGAGTGTGGTCTCTGGAGCATTAGTAACAGAGTCCCCACAACCCCCTTAGAAATACTCATTCTTAGACCCACCCCAAAACTACTGAACCAGGAGCTCTGGGGGTGGATCCCAGCTGTCTGTGTTTCACAGGACTTTCTGGTGATTCTGATGCCTGTGGAAAGTTAGAACCACTGAGTTAGAGAGTCCTTCATGGAAGGGCCTGGAGTCAGGAGCACAGGCTGCTGAGGGAGTCTCTTTGACATCATTGCTAAGTCTCAAGTATGTGGTAAGAGCATCTTGCCCAGGTACAGAGTGGTAAAAGCTGAGTCCTTCAGGTCAAGACCTCCTATCTGATTCTTACCCCACTTGTCTGGGCCTCCCACCTGACAGTGTGTTCCCTTCCCTGTCCTGCATCTCTCTTGCTTTCTTACCCTTATGTCTGTGTCCACAGAGGAGTTCGTGGTGATTGGCTCCTCAGAACCCACTGCGGCAGTGCTGGGTGAGGACATCACGCTGCCATGTCGTGTGTTCCCGGCCATGAATGTGGAGAACGTAGAGCTGCAGTGGTTCCACTCCAAGTTCTCAGAAGCAGTGTTCATCTATCAAAACCAGTGGGAACAGAGAGAGGCGCAGTTGGGCCTGGTACACAGGGCCGTCCTCATCGGTGAAGGAATTCCTCACCTGGGGAGAGGCCATCCTGCACATCCACAAGGTTCAGGCTTTCGACAACAGGCTATATACCTGCTTCTTCAGAAAGGGAAACTTCTGTGAATCTGCCAGTTTGGAACTGAAGGTGGCAGGTGGGTCATTGATCTATATTTAGGGTGCCGTAGTATTGGAGCTGGGAACAAACTTGGGGCCAAGTAAATCAGCCCCTCATTTTACAGCTGAAGGAAAGGATGTGTCTTCACTTACTCATTAATTCAGTGTGCATATAGAATCCCCATGAAGTGTCAGCTCCCCTTCTGGGTACCTGGGGGCATTACTGAACCAAACCACGATCCTTGCTCTGTAGAGTTTATTTTCTAAAAGCAATAAAAGTGTAAACAGTTGGGTTATAGAGGGTGTTAGGTAGTGGTGAGTAGGCATTTGGAGAAGTGGCTATCTGGGGGTGAGAGTTCCAAGCATAAGAACAGCTATGTGATATAACCGAGTTAGGCATGTGGCAGGTATGTTGGGCACACAGGGAGGCCACATAGTTGGTGAGAGAGGTGAATAGTGGGGTGGGGAGAAGTGAGAATCCTGGCATAAACAGGTGTTTCTGGACCAGGTGCACAGAGAAGGGATTGATCAGGAAACTTTCATGAGTAGCACATACTTGAGAAGGTACTTGGGATCACCAGTCTCTTCCAAAGGGCCTTTCTGATTTGTGGTCTGGACTATGAGGGGCACAGAGAGCATGGTGATTGTGGTTATGAAGAGTTAACCATATAGTCCTGGGGCTGGAGTGTGTGTTCCCAGGGGAGTGCAGGAGTGGGAACTGGGGAGAAATGGATAGCTGTTTAGTGGGGGGAGAGGCAGATGTGAGGGTATAGAAGGCTTTTTGTGCAGTGTAATGGAGTTTGAATGTAGACGTGAAGAAATTTTAAACAGAATGGTGTAGGGTGGCGGTTTGCTTTGACAGTATGAGGGAGGATAGATGGAAGGTGAGGAGACTGAAGGCATGAATGTAGTTATGCAGAGGAAGGTGGGTTGTCTCACTTCATGTGGGGGCTCTGGGGTTGGAGATATTTGGCTTCAGAGAGGTTTGGAAATGAGACACAAATGAGTCAGTAGATTTGGTGATAGGTGAAGGGGGAAAAGGGGACTACAGAGAATCCTAGGGTTTCTCTTTTGCGAACTGTTTAACTGTAGTAGAAATATTGATAATTATAAGTTATTTCCTAATTGTCATGATGCTGTGTAACACACAGTGCAGAGCTCTCAGTGGCAGAGAGCTATTTATTTAACTTGGGCATTAAGTGAATTTAGCTAATCTAGGCTATGTTTGGCTTCTTCTTTTTCTCTTCATTTTTCCAGTTTTATTTTTTTAATTTAAATTCAGTTAGCCAACGTATACTACATCATTAATTGCAGAGGTAGAGTTCAATAAGTCATCAGCTACATATAACACTCAGTGCTCGTGTAGTTGGCTGCTTTTTTTTTTTTTTAATTTATTTGACAGAGAGAGATCACAAGTAGACAGAGAGGCAGGCAGAGAGAGGGAGGGAAGCAGGCTCCCCGCCGAGCAGAGAGCCCGATGCGGGACTCGATTCCAGGACCCTGAGATCATGACCTGAGCTTAAGATCATGACCTTAAGCTCAGTGGCTTAATCCACTGAGCCACCCAGGCGCCCCGGCTGCTCTTTTTTTATTATGTTATGTTAGTTACCATATAGTACTTTTTCAGTGTTCCAAGATTCATTGTTTATACACCACACCCAGTGTTCCACGTGCCCTCCATAATATCCAACAGCAGGGTCACCTAACCCCCCATCCTCCTCCCCTTCAAAACCCTCAGTTTGTTTCTCAGAGTCCACAGTCTCTCATGGTTCATCTCCCCCTCCGTTTTCCCCCAACTCACTTCTCCTCTCTAACTCCCAATGTCCTCTGTGTTATTCCTTATGCCCCACAAGTAAGTGAAACCATATGATAATTAA
This sequence comes from Martes martes, assembly GCF_963455335.1. Taxonomy (NCBI): domain Eukaryota; kingdom Metazoa; phylum Chordata; class Mammalia; order Carnivora; family Mustelidae; genus Martes; species Martes martes. The sequence goes on along the minus strand of NC_137893.1, from coordinate 119,624,984 downwards.
TTCTCTCTGCTTTACTTATTTCACTCAGCATAATCTCTTCCAGGCCTGTCCATGTTGATACAAAAGTTGGATATTCATCCTTTCTGATGGAGGCATAATACTCCATTGTGTATATGGACCACATTTTCTTTATCCATTCATCTGTTGAAGGGCATCTTGTCTCTCTCCGCAGTTTGGTGACTGTGGCCATTGCTGCTATGAACATTGGGGAACAAATGGCCCTTCTTTTCACTACATCCGTATCTTTGGGGTAAATACCCAGTACTGCAATTGCAGGTCATAGTGTAGCTCTATTTTTAATTTCTTGAGGAATCTACACACTGTTTTCCAAGGTGGCTGCATCAACTTACATTCCCACCAACAATGTCAAAGGGTTCCCCTGTCTCCACATACTTTCCAACAGTTTTTAGTTATTGTTTTGTCAATTTTGTCCATTCTAACTGATGTAAGGTGGTATCTCAATGTGGTTTTGATTTGAATTTCCCTGATAGCTAATGATGATGAACACTTTTTCATGTGTCTGTTAGCCCTTTGTATGTCTTCATTGGAGAAGTGTCTATTCATGTCTTCCGCCCATTTTTTGACATGATTATCTGTTTTGTGTGTGTTGAGTTCGAGGAGTTCGTTATAGTTCTTGGATATCAGCCCTTGGTCTGTCCTGTCATTTGAGAATATCTCTCCCATTCCGTGGGTTGCCTCTTTGTTTTGTTGACTGTTTCCTTTGTTGTGCAGAAGCTTCTGATCTTGATGAAGTCCCAAAAGTTTATTTTCGCTTTTGTTTCCTTTGCCTTTGGAGACATATCTTTTTTTTTTTTTAATTTTTTATTTATTTTCAGCGTAACAGTATTCATTGTTTTTTCACCACACCCAGTGCTCCATGCAATCTGTGCCCTCCCTAATACCCACCACCTGGTTCCCCCACCCTCCCACCCCGCCCCTTCAAAACCCTCAGGTTGTTTTTCAGAGTCCATAGTCTATCATGGTTCACCTCCCCTTCCAATTTCCCTCAACTCCCTTCTCCTCTCCATCTAACCTTGTCTTCCATATTGTTTGTTATGCTCCACAAATAAGTGAAACCATATGATACTTGACTTTCTCTGCTTGACTTATTTCACTCAGCATAATCTCTTCCAGTCCTGTCCATGTTGCTACAAAAGTTGGGTATTCGTCCTTTCTGATGGAGGCATAATACTCCATAGTGTATATGGACCACATCTTCCTTATCCATTCATCCGTTGAAGGGCATCTTGGTTCTTTCCACAGTTTGGCGACCGTGGCCATTGCTGCTATAAACATTGGGGTACAGATGGCCCTTCTTTTCACTACATCTGTATCTTTGGGGTAAATACCCAGCAGTGCAATTGCAGGGTCATAGGGAAGATCTATTTTTAATTTCCTGAGGAATCTCCACACTGTTCTCCAAAGTGGCTGCACCAGTTTGCATTCCCACCAACAGTGTCAGAGGGTTCCCCTTTCTCCACATCCTCTCCAACACACGTTGTTTCCTGTCTTGCTAATTTTGGCCATTCTAACTGGTGTAAGGTGGTATCTCAATGTGGTTTTGATTTGAATCTCCCTGATGGCTAGTGATGATGAACATTTTTTCATGTGTCTGGTAGCCATTTGTATGTCTTCATTGGAGAAGTGTCTGTTCATATCTTCTGCCCATTTTTTAATATGATTATCTGTTTTGTGTGTGTTGAGTTTGAGGAGTTCTTTATAGATCCTGGATATCAACCTTTTATCTGTACTGTCATTTGCAAATATCTTCTCCCATTCCGTGGGTTGCCTCTTTGTTTTGATGACTGTTTCTTTTGCTGTGCAGAAGCTTTTTATCTTGATGAAGTCCCAGAAGTTCATCTTTGCCTTTGTTTCCTTCGCCTTTGGAGACATATCTTGAAAGAAGTTGCTATGGCTGATATCAAAGAGGTTACTAACAATGAAAATACAGAAAGGCAAATTAGAGAATCGATTCCATTTACTATAGCACCAAAAACCATAAGATACCTCGGAATAAACCTAACCAAAGAGGTTAACGATCTGTACTTGAGGAACTACAGAACACTCCTAAAAGAAATTGAAGAAGACACAAAAAGATGGAAGACCATTCCATGCTCTTGGATGGGAAGAATAAACATCGTTAAAATGTCTATACTGCCCAGAGCAATCTATACTTTTAATGCCATTCCAATCAAAATTCCACCAGTATTTTTCAAAGAGCTGGAGCAAATAATACTAAAATTTGTATGGAATCAGAAGAGACCCCGAATTGCTAAGGAAATGTTGAAAAACAAAAATAAAACTGGTGGCATCACGTTACCTGATTTCAAGCTTTACTACAAAGCTGTGATCACCAAGACAGCATGGTACTGGCATAAAAACAGACACATGGACCAGTGGAACAGAGTAGAGAGCCCAGATATGGACCCTCAACTCTATGGTCAAATAATCTTTGACAAAACAGGAAAAAATATCCAGTGGAGAAAAGACAGTCTCTTCAATAAATGGTGCTGGGAAAACTGGACAGCTATATGTAGAAGAATGAAACTTGACCATTCTCTTACACCGTACACAAAGATAAACTTGAAATGGATAAAAGACCTCAACGTGAGACAGGAATCCATCAGAATCCTCGAGGAGAACATAGGGAGTAACCTCTTTGATATCAGCCATAGCAACTTCTTTCAAGATATGTCTCCAAAGGTGGAGACATATTTTGAAAGAAGTTGCTGTGGCCAATGACGAAGAGTTTACTGCCTATGTTTTCCTCTATGATTCTGATGGATTCCTGCTTCACATTGAGGTCTTTTATCCATTTCGAGTTTATCTTTGTGAATGGTGTAAGAGAATGGTTGAATTTCATTCTTCTACATATAGCGGTCCAATTTTCCTAGCACCATTTATTGAAGAGACTGTCTTTTTTCCACTGTATATTTTTCCTGTTTTCTTGAAGGTTAGTCGATCATAAGATTGTGGGTCTACATCTGGGCTCTCTACTCTGTTCCACTGGTCTATGTGTCTGTTTTTGTGCCAGTATCATGCTGTTTTGGTGACCACAGCTTTATAGTAAAGCTTGAAATCAGGGAATGTGATGCCCCTCTTTGGTTTTTCTTTTTCAACATTTCCTTAGCAATATGGGTCTCTTCTGGTTCCACACAAACTATAGGATTCTTTGTTCCAGCTCTTTGAAAAATCCTGGTGGAATTTTGATTGGAATGGCATTGAAAGTATAGATTGCTCTAGGCAGTATATACATTTTAACAATGTTTATTCTTCCAATCCATGAGCATGGAATGCTTTTCCCGTTTTTGTGTCTTCTTCAACTTCTTTCATGAGTGTTCTATAGTTCCTTGAGTATGGATAGTACGTCATTAATTTTTGATGTAGTGTTCAGTCATTTATTATTTGTATACAACAACCAGTGCTTACCAAAACATGTCCCCTCCTTAATACCCATCACTGGGCTAAACCATCCTCCCACACTCTCCCCCTGAAACCCTCAGATTGTTTCCCAGAGTCCATAGTCTCTTTTGGTTCATCTCCACCTCCGATTTCCCCCCTTCAGGTTTCCCTTCCTTCCCCTAATGTCTTCCATGCTATTTCTTACGTTGCACATATGAGTGAAACCATATAATTGTCTTTCTCTGCTTGACTTATTTCACTTAGCATAATCCCCTCCAGTTTCATCCATGTCAGTGCAAATGGTGAGTATTCATCCTTTCTGACGGCTGAGTAGTATTCCATTTATATATGAATCACTTCTTCTTCATCCATTCATCTGTTGAAGGCATCTCGGCTCCTTCCACAGTTTGGCTGTTGTGGACATTGCTGCTATGAATATTGGCTTCTTTTCACTACATCTGTATCTTTGGGGTACATACCCAGTAGTGCAAATGTGGGGTCATAGGCTAGCTCAATTTTTAATTTTTTTGAGGAATTAGCACACTATTTTCCCAAGTGGCTGCTCCAACTTGCATTCCCACCAACAGTGTCAGAGGGTTCCCCTTCTCCACACCCTCTCCAAGATTTGTTGTTTCTTGCCTTGTTAATCTTTGCCATTCTAACTGATGTAATGTAGTATCTCAGTGTTATTTTTTTAAAGATTTTATTTATTTATTGGACACAGAGAGAGAGAGATATATCACAAGTAGGCAGAGCAGCAGGCAGAGAGAGAGGGGGAAGCAGACTCCCTGCTGAGGAGGGCTCAACCCAGCACCCTGAGATCATGACCTGAGCCAAGGGCAGAGGCTTAACCCAGTGAGCCACCCAGGTCCCCCTCAATGTGGTTTTGATATTTATTTCCCTGATGTCTAGTGATGTTGAACATTTTTTCATGTGTCTGTTAGCCATTTGGACCAGTATTTGGCTGCTCTTAACTGGGTTTGCTCATACATCTTTGGTCATGTTGGAGAAATATAATTAAAATGAAATCTCTGAGAAATCTCCTTCACACAGATAGTGGGAAAGAAAACCTTTTTATTATAGAATTAGATTTACCAAAATGTGATGTGTATCATATGCAATCTTTGAAGATTCTTTTCCATAGCCATGTAGACACAGCTCATTACACATATGTTCTCAGGATAGTTGGTTACTAGCTCTCAAGTAAGTGGACATGACAGCACTATCTGTCACAAACAGTTCATACTAGATTTACATAGTAATAGGGTGACCATCTATGTTAGGTAGTTGGCCTCATCCAGAAGAAAAACAAATTCTCCCATTTTTATAATAGGAAGCAGTTTTATAAAAGGATCCTAGTGCCCACAGAGGTTAGGCCTGTATCCTGGCACAGGAAGGGGGAGAGAGGGGTGTTGTCTTTCTTAAATGAGCCGTTCAAAGAGAAGTTTCCCAGATATTTGAGAAAGACATCCCTGGATCACAAAGTTGGCAAAAGACCTATTTGTGTTTTTCAATGGACTTATGTACGTTTCAAAGGGGAGGAAAAAGCACCCACAGTCACATATTTTCTCAATAAATGATGGAAAAAAAAAAAAGGAAGGGACTCTCTTCCCTTATTTTCAACAGTGACAATTAGCCTCTTTGCCTTAATTTTTATTTGTCCTGACACTGGATCTTGGCTGGTTTGCTCACATGGGTGTTGTTTAGCTGGCTCTTGGCTGGTCTAGGATAACTTTAGCTAGGAAGGCAGTGCTAGCCTGAGCATGTCCTTTTCACGGGAGAGGGCAAGGCAAATGGCCAAAGTAGTTTCCAACCACTGCTGGAGTCATATTCCCTGAACTCTCAGTGGCTGAGTTGAGTCACATGATGGAGCCTAGAAGAAGTGTGTGAAGGCACTAACAGTATGTGGCCAAGGGTGAGCTGGATGTAAGGAAGGCTGAAGGATTGGAATGTTTTCATCATCAGGCTATCAAAGATGGGACAAAGTGTGAACCTGTTCAGGATTTGAGTTTGAAGCATCAGTGAGGAACTCAGGCAGAGGTAACCCTCAGGGATGTGGATATTAGGGAGGTTCCTCAGGAGGTAGCTAGATTTATTGAAGGTGAAGTGATGTACCAAGTGACAGTGGGTGTGCAGATGATCTGGAGAGTGTGTGAGGTGAGAAGAGCAGAGAAGGATGGAATCTGAGAGCAAATTCTTCCTTCTGTCACTCTGGACAATGGACTTCCCACCCTCATGTTTGGGGAGAAGAGCCCTGCCTCCTGTGCCTACTGTAGGTCCCCATGCTCCTTCTTTTTGGTTTCTGTGGTAGGACCCCTGCTTTGCTCCCTGCCGTGGTCACTCCTCAGTGGAGCCCCCAGAAGAAATGCCCCCAAAGGTGTGCACAGGAAGGCTTTGTTTGCATCCCTGAGCTCTGGGAGACCTTCTTGTACCCTCCAGCTTCTCTCTTGCAGGTATGGGCTCTGCCCCTCAAGTGCACATCACAGGGCCAGAGGAGGACGGGGTCCGAGTGGTGTGTAAGGCGTCGGGGTGGTTCCCAAAGTCCCAGGTCTGTGCTGTTTCCCTCTCCTAGTAGGGCCATAGGGAGGGACTGGGAGTCCCTGGACGTGCTGCATGGACTGTTCTGGGCTGTGCCCCTGACTGTGTGTATGGCCAGACACAGAGGAATTCTTTCCCCGGACTTCTCCCTGGATGTCAGCTTTCATGGTGATCCTGACCTTGTTCATATTCTTACTCTTTGGGACTGCCTACTACACCAAGAGAGAACAAACTGCTAAGTGCCAGGAGATGAAGGAATGGAAGAAACTCCTTAGGGAAAAGGAGGAGGACCAGTGGGCAAAGGAGGAGGCATTGAAAGCCAGAGGTAAGGCAGGGCAGTGGCCACAGTCTGTGAGTGTGGCAGCTGGTGCAGAGGAAAAGTGGACAGAGGGACCTTGCCCTGGGGCAAGTGGCTAAGGAGGTCCAGAGAAGACATGGAGCTGTGGAGGCTCGATGGATCTGGAGCTGTAACTTCTAGGATACTGACATGTGCATTTGTGGGTTTGTCAGGTGCAATCTTTGGTGTTCTTAGAGATGGGGCTTCATGCTTATTTCTCACTCTCTTTCAGATGAATTCCAAGCAGATCTCGGTAAGCTCTGCTTTTTCTCTAGATGTTTCTGTCTTCTTTGAAGGAGACATTCTGGTTCTTAGCTCACCTGTTTCCTGTGTTGCCTTTCAGACTGGGGGAAATCTGTTTATCTGACAGGTGAGTGACTGTCCAGGTGTCCTTGGGTCTTTTGTTCCACCTAAGTCAAGGTGTCCTCTCTTGTTTCAGGCAGAAACATGTGGATCCTTCTCTGGGGCAGATGCAGAAGCTGGTGGAAGGAAGAACCCTGTTCCATGAGCTTTCTCCAATCTAGACCACTGTTTCCTACCCAGTTCTTGGGAACCTGGGGGTGATGGTGGTTCTTGGAGTCTGTCATGCATCTTGGTTTTATTCCAATGCTGCCCTATGTGCCATATTGCTAGCTCTTTAGCCTTCAGTCCAACTAGTTCTGTCAGCACTTGGAATCCAAAAGCCAGCTGAGATTTCAGGAAAAGAACTATATAAATTAATGTGGTCACTAAGGATAGGAGTGTGACCTTAGCTCCATAATACCAACCAGGGAGAGTGTGTTTTCTCCAGTTCCTAGAAGTTGTGATCACAAAGTGATGGGTAGAGGACTGGACAGACTATGTGTGAGAATGTGGTGGAATGAGCTTTCAATGTCCCCAGATAGTGATTGTGTTATCTGAGGATTAACCACTGTTTCCCTAGAGTTCACCTCACACCCCTGCATGAAATTATCTCTCCTTTTGGGTTATTTCTCAAATATCTCTGTGTTCAAAATCACCAGGTATAGTAATGATGTTTTTATAATTATGGAATTTTACGTATTTTATCCCTGTAATTTTTTTATACAGTGTATGTCAGCATATAGCAGGAGATCATTTCCTTTCCAGCATCACCCCACTCTGCAGTTAGTGTCACATGTAGCCCAGAGGGCAGGCAAGGGTCAGTAGATGAATGCTGAGTAGACTTATTTTGACTGAGGTCTCACCAGCGTGTGTTCCCTTTCAGTCTGAAGGAAGGCATATCGGTATGCAGGTATGCTACTCAGTTTCTTGTTACCTTATCTCCCCAGGCTCAAATTGACCACCTTCTATGTCACAGACCCTACACCAGGATGGGGTTGGTGTCCATGCTCCCCTTGTCACTTTTGTCTTCTTTCTCTTAAGACTGTAAGGACTATCCTTGGAATGACAGGTCTGCCTCCATTCTGGCCCATTCTCTACTGCAGGTCACTGTTAGGGTTACCAAAACCCTCTGAACCCACTGCTCAATTCATACGTTTAATTGGTGCATTGACAACAGAGAGGTCATTTATAAAGAGAGCCTGGAACAGGATAGTGAGTGACTTTATAAATCAGAAACTGTTGTGTGTAGAGGATTTCAGAAATCAAGCTTGCCTGCTTAGGACTCAGGTCTTCCTAGGTGGATTCTTGCTTGTGAATCCAGTTTCCCCTGAAATTCCATTTTTTTTTTTGGGGGGGTCTCTGGTTTTCATTTTCCTGTTTCTTGCTAGACCTCTGGCATGTTGGTCTTTATTTTGCTTCCTCATGCTCTGACTCCCTGTTGGAACTGGATTTCTTCCTTTAAGCCTCCTTAGGTGTTGAGGAATTAAATACTTTAGAGCAGGTGATCTGAATCTGAGATGCAGATCCACCATGATATTTATAGATTCCTGAGGTTGGGGTCTGTGAACCACCTGCAATTATATACCATATCTTTTGTATATTGTTGTGTAAGAAGAACAATAATTTGCATATATTATAATCATATTATATTATTAAATATATATTATATATTAAATATTTAACATTAGGATTTGTGATATGTATGTGTTTTAAAAACAGCTACTGATAATTTTTTCAAGCATTATCTTTCCTTTCAGGAGAATATTGCTCTTACATAATGGGCTTAACTTGGTTGGGTTTTTTGGAGGCAAAGTGTGAAGATGCAAAAGGAGAAAACTAGAAGAGTTAAAATTCATTAATAGGGAAAAGTGGAGTTCAAATCAGGAAAGAAAAAATGTGTTAGGGGGCAGGAGTCAAGATGGCGGAGAAGTTGCAGGTTGAGACGACATCGGGTAGCAGGAGATCAGCTAGACAGCTTATCTAACCATTGTGAACACCTACAAATCCAACGGGAAATCGAAGAGAAGAAGAGCAACAATTCTAGAAACAGAAAATCGATCACTTTCTGAAAGGTAGGACCTGCGGAGAAGTGAATCCAAAGCGATGGGAAGATAGACCCCGGGGGTAGGGGCCGGCTCCCGTCAAGCGGCGGAGCAACAGAGCACAAAATCGGGACTTTTAAAAGTCGGCTCCACTGGGAAACATCGCTCCAGAGGCTAAACCGGGGGCAAACCCAGGCGGGGTCAGCATAACCCCAGATCCCGCGGGGTCACAGAAGGACTGGGGGTGTCTGAGTGCCGCAGAGCTCGCAGGTATTAGAGCGGGGAAGCTGGCTACAGCGACAAAGCCGAAGAGCGAGCTCTAAGCCCAGGGTTACCTTGTGCCGGACGCAGGCTGGGTGGGCTCGGAGTGCAGCTGGAGGCTGCGGAGATGGAAGTGACCCGGCGCTTGTCTCCAACTCCAGCAATTGACTGCTTTCCTCAAGGTGTGACCGCAGGCCAGAGAGGCGGGGCGGTTGGGCGCTTTGCTCTGAGAGCGCACTGAGGAGCGGAACCCCAAGCTCTCGGCTCCTCTGGGTCGAGAGATTGGGAGGCCGCCATCTTCATTCCCATCCTCCGGAACTCTACGGAAAGCGCTCAGGGAGCAAAAGCTCCCGAAAGCAAACCCGAGCGGATTACTTAGCCCGGCCCCTGGCAAGGGCGGTGTAATTTGGCCTGCGGCAAAGACACTTGAGAATCACTACAACAGGCCCCTCCCCCAGAAGATCAACAAGAAACCCATCCAAAACCAACTTCAGTCACCAAGAACAGCGGAATTCCACGGCAGGAGAAAGCAAATCCTACCTGGACAAAATGACAAGGCAGAAAAACTCACCTCAAAAAAAAGAACAAGAAGCCGTACCAAAGGCTGGAGACCTAATCAATACGGACATTGGTAACATGACCGATCGAGAGTTCAGAATGACGATTCTCAAGGTTCTAGCCGGGCTTGAAAAAGGCATAGAAGATATTAGAGAAACCCTCTCCGGAGAGATAAAAGCCCTTTCTGGAGAAATAAAAGAACTAAAATCTAACCAAGTTGAAATAAAAAAAAGCTATTAATGAGGTGCAATCAAAAATGGAAGCTCTCACTGGTAGGATAAATGAGACAGAAGAAAGAATTAGTGACATAGAAGACCAAATGACAGAGAATAAAGAAGCTGAGCAAATGAGAAAAAAGCAAATACTGGACCACGAGGAGAGAATTCGAGAGATAAGCGACACCATAAGATGACACAACATTAGAATCATTGGGATTCTAGAAGAAGAAGAAAGAGAGAGGGGAGCAGAAGGTATACTGGAGACAATTATTGGAGAGAATTTCCCTAATATGGCAAAGGGAACTAACATCAAAATTCAGGAGATGCTAAGAACGCCCCTCAAAATCAATAAAAATAGGTCCACACCTTGTCACCTGATAGTAAAATTTACAAGTCTTAGCGACAAAGAGAAAATCCTGAAAGCAGCTCGGGAAAAGAAGTCTGTAACATACAAGGGTAAAAATATTAGATTGGCAGCGGACCTATCCACAGAGACCTGGCAGGCCAGAAAGAACTGGCATGATATATTCAGAGCACTAAACGAGAAAAACATGCAGCCAAGAATACTATATCCAGCTAGGCTATCATTGAAAATAGAAGGAGAGATAAAGAGCTTCCAGGACAAACAAAAGCTGAAAGAATTTGCAAACACCAAACCAGCTCTACAGGAAATATTGAAAGGGGTCCTCTAAGCAAAGAGAGACCCTAAACGTAGTAGATCAGAAAGAATCAGAGACAATAGACAGTAACAGTCACCATACAGGCAATACAATGGCACTAAATTCATATCTCTCAATAGTTACCCTGAATGCTAATGGGCTAAATGCCCAAATCAAAAGACACAGGGTATCAGAATGGATAAAAAAAAACAAAACCCATCAATATGCTGCCTACAAGAAACTCATTTTAGACCCGAAGACACCTCCAGATTTAACGTGAGGGGGTGGAAAACAATGTACCATGCTAATGGACATCAGAAGAAAGCTGGGGTGGCAATCCTTATATCAGATCAATTAGATTTTAAGCCAAAGACTATAATAAGAGATGAGGAAGGACACTATATCATACTCAAAGGGTCTGTCCAACAAGAAGACCTAACAATCTTAGATATCTATGCCCCTAACATGGGAGCAGCCAACTATATAAACCAATTAATAACAAAATCAAAGAAATACATAGACAGTAATACAATAATAGCAAGGGACTTTAACACTCCCCTCACTGAAATGGACAGATCATCTAAGCAAAAGATCAACAAGGAAATAAAGGCCTTAAATGACACACTGGACCAGATGGACATCACAGATATCTTCAGAACATTCCATCCCAAAACAACTGAATATACATTCTTCTCTAGTGCACATGGAACATTCTCCAGAATAGACCACATCCTGGGTCATAAATCAGGTCTCAATCGGTACCAAAAGATTGAGATCATTCCCTGCGTATTTTCAGACCACAATGCTCTGAAACTAGAACTCAATCACAAGAGGAAATTTGGAAAGAACGTAAATACATGGAGAATAAACAGCATCCTCCTAAAAAATGAATGGGTCAACCAGGAAATTAAAGAAGAATTGAAAAAATTCATGGAAACAAATGATAATGAAAACACAACGGTTCAAAATCTGTGGGACACAACAAAGGCAGTCCTGAGAGGAAAATATATAGTGGTGCAAGCCTTTCTCAAGAAACAAGAAAGGTCTCAAATACACAACCTAACCCTACACCTAAAGGAGCTGGAGAGAGAACAACAAAGAAAACCTAAACCCAGCAGGAGAAGAGAAATCATAAAGATCAGAGCAGAAGTCAATGAAATAGAAACTAAAAAAACAATAGAACAAATCAACAATATTAGGAGCTGGTTCTTTGAAAGAATTAATAAGATTGATAAGCCCCTGGCCAGACTTATCAAAAAGAAAAGAGAAAGGACGCAAATAAATAAAATCATGAATGAAAGAGGAGAGATCACCACCAACACCAAAGAAATACAAACAATTATAAGAACATACTACGAGCAACTCTACGCCAATAAATTTGACAATCTGGAAGAAATAGATACATTTCTAGAGACGTATAAACTACCACAACTGAACCAGGAAGAAATAGATAACCTGAACAGACCCATAACCAGTAAGGAGATTGAAACAGTCATCCAAAATCTCCAAACAAACAAAAGTCCAGGACCAGACGGCTTCCCAGGGGAATTCTACCAAATATTTAAAGAAGAATTAATTCCTATTCTCCTGAAACTGTTCCAAAAAATAGAAATGGAAGGAAAACTTCCAAACTCATTCTATGAGGCCAGCATCACCTTGATCCCAAAACCAGACAAGGATCCCACCAAAAAAGAGAATTACAGACCAATATCCTTGATGTACACAGATGCGAAAATTCTCACCAAAATACTGGCCAATAGGATCCAACAGTACATTAAAAGGATTATTCACCACGACCAAGTGGGATTTATTCCAGGGCTGCAAGGTTGGTTCAACATCCGCAAATCCATCAATGTGATACAATACATTAATAAAAGAAAGAATTAGAACCATATGATACTCTCAATAGATGCTGAAAAAGCATTTGACAAAGTGCAGCATCCCTTCCTGGTTAAAACTCTTCAAAGTGTAGGGATAGAAGGCACATACCTCAATATTATCAAAGCCATCTATGAAAAACCCACCGCAAATATCATTCTCAATGGAGAAAAACTGAAAGCTTTTCCGCTAAGGTCAGGAACACGGCAGGGATGTCCGTTATCACCACTGCTGTTCAACATAGTACTAGAAGTCCTAGCCTCAGCAATCAGACAACAAAAAGAAATTAAAGACATCCAAATCGGCGAAGAAGAAGTCAAACTATCACTCTTTGCAGATGATATGATACTATATGTGGAAAACCCAAAAGGCTCCACTCCAAAATTGCTAGAACTTATACAGGAATTCAGTAAAGTGTCAGGATATAAAGTCAATGCACAGAAATCAGTCGCATTTCTTTACACTAACAACAAGACAGAAGAAAGAGAAATTGAGGAGTCAGTCCCATTTACAATCTCACCCAAAACCATAAGATACCTAGGAATAAATCTTACCAAAGAGGCAAAGAATCTATACTCAGAAAACTATAAAGTCCTCATGAAAGAAATTGAGGAAGACACAAAGAAATGGAAAAATATTCCATGCTCATGGATTGGAAGAACAAATATTGTGAAAATGTCTATTCTACCTAAAGCAATCTACACATTTAATGCAATCCCTATCAAAATCCCATCCATTTTTTTTAAAGAAATAGAACAAATAATCCTAAAATTTATATGGAACCAGAAAAGACCTCGAATAGCCAAAGGAATATTGAAAAAGAAAGCCAAAGTCGGTGGCATCACAATTCCAGACTTCAAGCTCTATTACAAAGCTGTCATCATCAAGACAGTATGGTACTGGCACAAAAACAGACATATAGACCAATGGAACAGAATAGAGAGCCCAGAAATAGACCCTCAACTCTATGGTCAACTAATCTTCGACAAAGCAGGAAAGAATATCCCATGGAAAAAAGACAGGCTCTTCAACAAATGGTGCTGGGAAAATTGGACAGCCACATGCAGAAAAATGAAATTGGACTATTTCCTTACACCACACACGAAAATAGACTCAAAATGGATGAAGGACCTCAATGTGAGAAAGGAATCTATCAAAATCCTTGAGGAGAATGCAGGCAGCAACCTCTTTGACCTCAACCGCAGCAACTTCTTCCTAGGAACATCGCCAAAGGCAACAGAAGCAAGGGCAAAAATGAACTATTGGGATTTCATCAAGATCAAAAGCTTTTGCACAGCAAAGGAAACAGTGAACAAAACCAAAAGACAACTGACAGAATGGGAGAAGATATTTGCAAACGACATAGCAGATAAAGGGCTAGTATCCAAAATCTATAAAGAGCTTATCAAACTCAATACCCAAAGAACAAATAATCCAGTCAAGAAATGGGCAGAGGACATGAACAGACATTTCTGCAAAGAAGACATCCAGATGGCCAACAGACACATGAAAAAATGCTCCCCATCACTCGGCATCAGGGAAATACAAATTAAAACCACAATGAGATACCACCTCACACCAGTCAGAATGGCTAAAATTAACAAGTCAAGAAATGACAGATGCTGGCGAGGATGCGGAGAGAAGGGAACCCTCCTACACTGCTGGTGGGAATGCAAGCTGGTGCAACCACTCTGGAAAACAGTGTGGAGGTTCCTCAAAAAACTGAAAATAGAGCTACCCTATGACCCAGCAACTGCACTCCTGGGTATATATCCTAAAGATACAAACGTGGTGCTCCGAAGGGGCACGTGCACCCGAATGTTTATAGCAGCAATGTCCACAATAGCCAAACTGTGGAAAGAACCTAGATGTCCATCAACAGATGAATGGATAAAGAAGAAGTGGTATATATACACAATGGTATACTATGCAGCCATCAAAAGACATGAAATCTTGTCATTTGCGACGACGTGGATGGAACTAGAGGGTATCATGCTTAGCGAAATAAGTCAATCGGAGAAAGACAACTATCATATGATCTCTTTGATATGAGGAAGTGGAGATGCAAGGCGCGGGAGGGGTTCGGGGGAGGTAGGAAAAGAAAAAATGAAAAGATGGGATTGGGAGCGAGACAAACCATAAAAGACTCAATCTCAAGAAACAGACTGAGGGTTGCGGGGGGGAGGGGGGACGGGAGAGGGTGGTGGGGAAATGGACATTGGGGAGGGTATGTGCTATGATGAGTGCTGTGAAATGTGTAAACCTGGCGATTCACAGGCCTGTACCCCTGGGGATAAAAATACATTATATGTTTATTAAAATAAAAAAATTAAAAAAAAAGAAAAAATGTGTTAGGAAAAGAGGAGGAATTGAGAAGAAAAGTAGAGAGTCTGAGATTCCTTTCGAGAGATTATGGGCAATAAGAGTGGTAGAAGTGAGACCGTAAATCACAGCTGTGGTGGTTTGAGTGGGCAGTATACAAGAGGGTGTGCACGTTATTTGCATGTATGAAAAGTAATAAACTCCTGATACCTGTTTGAGAGATTTCTGAGAGGACTTATACTTGTTTTAAGCTGTTTGAAAGTAATCATGTAACCAGATTTGCCTCTGGTTATATTGAGATCATCTTGGTCTTCCAGTGGTGTGGGGACAGGAAAGTGGTCTGGGGATCCTAAAGCAATGAAAAGTTATCGAGAGGTTCCTTTAGTACTGGGGTAGGTTAAGAGTCTGGGCCCTTTGAACTTGTGTAATGTGTGCTTTTTCTTTTTGACTGTTTCTTTTTTTTTTAATTTTTATTTATTTTCAGCGTAACAGTATTCATTGTTTTTTCACCACACCCAGTCCTCCATGCAATCTGTGCCCTCCCCAATACCCACCACCCGGTTCCCCTACCCTCCCACCCCCCGCCCCTTCAAAACCCTCAGGTTGTTTTTCAGAGTCCATAGTCTCTTATGGTTCACCTCCCCTTCCAATTTCCCTCAACTCCCTTCTCCTCTCCATCTACCCTTGTCCTCTATATTGTTTGTTATGCTCCACAAATAAGTGAAACCATGTGATACTTGACTCTCTCTGTTTGACTTATTTCACTCAGCATAATCTCTTCTAGTCCTGTCCATGTTGCTACAAAAGTTGGGTATTCGTCCTTTCTGATGGAGGCATAATACTCCATAGTGTATATGGACCACATCTTCCTTATCCATTCATCTGTTGAAGGGCACCTTGGTTCTTTCCACAGTTTCGTGACCGTGGCCATTGCTGCTATAACCATTGGGGTACAGATGGCCCTTCTTTTCACTCCATCTGTATCTTTGGGGTAAATACCCAGCAGTGCAATTGCAGGGTCATAGGAAAGCTCTATTTTTAATTTCTTGAGGAATCTACACACTGTTCTCCAAAGTGGCTGCACCAGTTTGCATTCCCACCAACAGTGTCAGAGGGTTCCCCTTTCTCCACATCCTCTCCAGCACATGTTGTTTCCTGTCTTGCTAAATTTGGCCATTCTAACTGGTGTAAGGTGGTATCTCAATGTGGTTTTGATTTGAATCTCCCTGATGGCTAGTGATGATGAACATTTTTTCATGTGTCTGGTAGCCATTTGTATGTCTTCATTGGAGAAGTGTCTGTTCATATCTTCTGCCCATTTTTTAATATGATTATCTGTTTTGTGTGTGTTGAGTTTGAGGAGTTCTTTATAGATCCTGGATATCAATTTTTTGTCTGTACTGTCATTTGCAAATATCTTCTCCCATTCCGTGGGTTGCCTCTTTGTTTTGTTGACTGTTTCTTTTGCTGTGTAGAAGATTTTGATCTTGATGAAGTCCTCTCTTTGCAGATGACATGATTATTTATATGGAAAATCCGAAAGACTCCACCCCCAAACTACTAGAACTCATACAGCAATTCAGTAATGTAGCAGGATAAAAAGTCAATGTCCAGAAATCAGTGGCTTTCTTATACACTAACAATGGAAATACAGAAAGGCAAATTAGAGAATCGATTCCATTTACTATAGCACCAAGAACCATAAGATACCTCGGAATAAACCTAACCAAAGAGGTTAAAGATCTGTACTCGAGGAACTACAGAACACTCCTAAAAGAAATTGAAGAAGACACAAAAAGATGGAAGACCATTCCATGCTCTTGGATCGGAAGAATAAACATCGTTAAAATGTCTATACTGCCCAGAGCAATCTATACTTTTAATGCCATTCCAATCAAAATTCCACCGTCATTTTTCAAAGAGCTGGAGCAAATAATCCTAAAATTTGTATGGAATCAGAAGAGACCCCGAATTGCTAAGGAAATGTTGAAGAACAAAAATAAAACCGGTGGCATCACGTTACCTGATTTCAAGCTTTACGACAAAGCTGTGATCACCAAGACAGCATGGTACTTGCATAAAAACAGACACATGGACCAGTGGAACAGAGTAGAGAGCCCAGATATGGACCCTCAACTCTATGGTCAAATAATCTTCGACAAAACAGGAAAAAATATCCAGTGGAAAAAAAGACAGTTTCTTCAATAAATGGTGCTGAGAAAACTGGACAGCTATATGTAGAAGAATGAAACTTGACCATTCTCTTACACTGTACACAAAGATAAACTTGAAATGGATAAAAGACCTCAACGTGAGACAGGAATCCATCAGAATCCTCGAGGAGAACATAGGCAGTAACCTCTTTGATATCAGCCACAGCAACTTCTTTCAAGATATGTCTCCAAAGGCGAAGGAAACAAAGGCAAAGATGAACTTTTGGGACTTCATCAAGATCAAAAGCTTCTGCACAGCAAAAGAAACAGTCAACAAAACAAAGAGGCATCCCACGGAATGGGAGAAGATATTTTTGACTGTTTCTATTTATGATCAGGGATATAAAATGCGAGAGCAGAGAAAGGGAAGCCAGAGGTGAAGGAAACCAGGGGTCCAGATGTGTTAGGCTCATTAGAGAGCCTCGCTGATTCTTGGGATGTATGTGAAAAATGATGATCAAATAATCATATTTAGCATCTCCCCCTTCTCTGCTGAATTGATGTGCATGATGTAATTAATTAATTAATTAATTAATTTTAAAATATTTTTCCCTAAAGTCAATTATCATATGGTTTCACTTAATTGTGGAGCATAACAAATAACATGGAGGACATGGGGAGAAGGAGAGGAGAAGGGAGTTGAGGGAAATTGGAAGCGGAGGTGAATGATGAGAAACTGTGGACTCTGAAAAACAACCTGTGGGTTTTGAAGGGGCGGGGGGTGGGAGGTTGGGGGAGCCAGGATGGTGGGTATTAAGGAGGGCACATAGTGCATGGAGCATGGGGTGTGGTGCAAAAACAATGAATACTGTTATGCTGAAAAGATATAAAATAAATAAATAAATAAATAAAAAATATTTTTCCCATGAAGCATAGTAGTAAAATATTTTTTATTATGTTATGTTAGTCATCATACAGTACATCATTAGTTTAGTGTTCCGTGAATCATTTTTTGTATTTAACATGCAGTGCTCATCACAACACATCCCCTCCTTAATACATATCACCAGGCTACCCCATCGGCCCACCCCCGCCCTTCTGAAATCCTCAGATGGTTTCTTGGAGTCCATAATCTCTCATAGTTTATCTCCCTCTCTTATTCCCCACCCCCCTGCTTCAGTTTTCCCTTCCTTCCCCTAATGTCTTCCATGCTATTCCTTATGTTGCACATATGAGTGAAACCATATGATCTTTGTCTGCTTGACTTATTCATTTAGCATAATCCCCTCCAGTTCCATCCAGCTCAATGCAAATGGTGGGTATTCATCCTTTCTGATGGCTGAATAATATTCCATTGTATATATGAACCACATCTTCTTTATATATTCATCTGTTGAAGGACATCTCAGCTCCTTCCACATTTTGGCTATTTTTTCCTGATTTAAAAAAAAAGATTTTAGGGGCCCGTGGGTGGCTCAGTTTCTTAAGCAGCTGCTTTTGGCTGAGGTCATGACCCCAGGGTCCTTGGATCAAGCCCCACATTGGGCTCCCTGCTTAGTGGGGACACTGTTTCTCCCTCTCCTCCCTGCTCTTGTTGTCTCTCACGATCTCTGTCTCTCTCTTGCAAATAAATTAAATCTTTAAAAAAAGATTGTATGTATGTATGTATGTATTTATGTATTTATTTATTTATTTCTAGCCATTGGAGTGGGTTGGAGTGTTTAAAATCTCAAGCAGATTCTATGCTGAATCTGGAGCCGATCGGGGGCTGGATTCAACCACTCTGAGATTATGACCGAGCCCAAATCAGGAGCCAGATGCTTAACTGACTGTTGCAGGTGCCAGTGTTTTAAAGTATGTGTTTTTTTTTTAAAGATTTTTATTTATTTATTTGAGAGAGAGAGAGAGAGCATGAGAGAGAGAGCATGAGAGGAGAGAGGTCAGTGGGAGAAACAGACTCTCTGGTGATCAGAGAGCCTGATGTGGGGCCCGATCCCAGACTCCAGGATCATGACCTGAGCAGAAGGCAGTTGCTTAACCAACTGAGCCACCAAGGAGCCTTAAAGTATGTGTTTTAAAGTATGCCTTGTGTACTTGTATTTTGATCTCCCCCATTTGTTTCAAGAAAACCTAGATTTCATGATGGATATGTGGCTAAGGATTGAGAAAACATAATTTGAGTGAAATCTGGGCACGGATTCTTCTTTTCAGGTTGTTACACAGCCTCTCAGGTGTGTTAATCTTTATGGCTTGACTTTTATGGGAAGGCTGTAGCATCATGGCTGTGTGCGTGCGTGCATGTAAGAAATAAATGCTTCAGTGAATGTTTCCAAAAGATATTTCCCTGTAACTCTTGCACCAGTGTACTTCAGAAGACTAGATATATACCCCAATGTGTTCAGACTTCTCAAAGCCTTAACAAGAAACATGTGGTTCTTTTGTAGATTGGTGGAAGGAGAAATTCCTGCCTTGTGAGTTACTTTGAGTTCTTTCTGGGTCCTCCTACTGCTGCTCCAGGGTGGCTGACCTCTCCTCAGCTTGCTGTGGTGACACAGATGTTGGCCCCATCAGTGGTGGTAGGTTCAGATGGGGTGGTGAAAATCACATAGGTGGGTTGGTGGGTGTGGATGATATCAGATGTTGAGAGATACCCTTCAGTTTGGAGTCCAGTCTTGTCCTCCTGAATCAGTCTTTAGTTACTTCTCCTGGTTGGTGGGGTGTGTGCTTGAATAACAAGATTCTAATCTCAGGAGGCTTAACCCTAGCCACATGCATCTAGTTGTCTGGTGGTGGGGGTGGTTAATGTGTGCCTTGTTATAGGGCAAGGGAGACCTCAAATGATTGGCAATTGTCTCTATAGCATCTGTCACTCTCTATCTGGGGTCTGCACGTCCAACCTTGCTGTTTCTAATGAAAAGACTAATGTGACCTGGAAGGATACAACGAAGGACCCAGGAAAACACTGTAGCATCTTAAGTCAGGAAGGCATCACATCAGGGCGCTGTTACTGGGTGGTGGATAGCAGGAATGGAGACAGAAGTGAGTGGTCTCTGGGTGTCTGTAGAAGAGATGTAGAGAGGACATACTGGTATCAAGAGTGCCCTGAAGGGGGGTTCTGGGCTGTGGGAGTATATTTGCAAAATTACTGTGCATATTCCAACTTTGTGATTTTGCTATTCTGTAGACAAGTTCCTCATATGGTGGGGGTTTTCCTGGATGTTGAGGAGGAGATGTCTCCTTCTACAACATGACTGATGGCTTCCATACATTCTCCTTCCCTCTAGCTTCCTTCTTTGGGACTCTGTTTCCATACTTGATGTTGAAGTCAGGAGACATGTCCCTCACCATCTGCTCTGTGGTGGGTGGACTGACAGATACCCCTGTGCCCCTTCCTTCTCCTTTGGAGGAGCCTGTGAGCCTCTCAGGGCAAGGGTTCAGGTCAGGCTCTTGTGTTGATGGTGCTCTTCCAGGGGCTGAGTCTCCATTACTCCCCTGCAGCCTTGAAGCTATGTTGCCATAGGACCCCAACACTGTCCCAGATTCCTCAGGGTGACTCTTTCTGGAGCTGCAGACTCCCTGGGTCAAAGCTTCTGGGTAGGTCCTGGATGACCTGGTGTCTTGCCCTCCTGCTCTGGATGCAGATTTTCTGGGATGTGGTTATGAGAATAGTCAGTTCACACCTCAGGTAGGAGAAGTTAAAAGTTGACTGTTGTTTGTGCTGATTTGGAGTAGGTTGAATTTTCCTATTGGAAGTCATATTTATTTTGGTACTAAAAATTATTTCATGGAGTCTTTATAAAGTTTGTATATGAAAGGAGGTGAAAGCTGAATGACTGCAGAATTACATGGTGTTTGTTTTATCTAGCTTGAGTTGTGCAGATGAACCCAGAGGTGACAGGTAGGTTATAAGCTCTATTTTGGAAAATCTACACTCTGACCAGAGACATTGGCCATCCAAAAATTTCTGGAGAAATGAATGGCTGATGATTTTAAGAAGAGATAATCTAATATTTTATTGTATAAATTTCCTATTCTGAAATAGATGAGAGGCTCTTATCGTATCTTAGTAAATTTCTGTTACTTTGAAAAACTAGTGATGTGTTTAATCAAGGAATGAAGGATGAGGATCTGGGTTTCCCTTTTGTGTCAACACCAGTTGGAAAGAACAGAACTGCTACCAGAATAAAGTGTTCGTGGTGAAGAGAATTTTCAGATGCCAGGTGAACTGAAAAAAGCGTTGATCATGAGCACGGTTCCAGGATCTATATACTGCTTCTCGGTACTTCCAATCCAATGATAAAGGTATCAACTACACAAATATAAAGAAGCCAGACTACTTAGGGACTCAGCCCTTCAGGCACAAAGGTGTATTTACTCCACAGGTAGAGAATTCTTACCTGCTATGCTTCTGGGAGTTATGAGAAGACACAGAATTAGAAATGGAAGAAGGAAGTCACAGATATCATTTTCTGCCTGTGACCCATGAAAGGACTGTAGTAAGGACTGCATATTTTTTTTCTTTCTTGTCATAAGCTGTGTTTATTTGTATTTATGATTTTCTTCCTCTCTCTTCTTACCCTTATGATTTTATTCAAGTTGTTGATGGCTATATTTAAAACAGAGCATCTACAGGAAACCATCAAAATTCTGTAGGAGAACACAGGCAGAAGACTCTTTGATTGTCTTCAGAGGCAAGGGGAACAAAAGCAAAAATGAGCTTTTGGGACTTCACCCAGATAAAAAGTTTGTAACAGCAAAGGAAACCATCAACAAAGCTAAAAAACAGAATGGGAGAAGCTATTTGGAAATGATAAACTTGCTAACAGGTTTTATCCAGAATCTGTAAAGAAGATATTAAATACAACAAATATGAACTAAATAATCCAGTTAAGAGATGGGTAGAAGACATGAATAGGCACTTTTCCCAAAAGACATCCAGATGACTAACAGACACAAGAAAAGGTGCTCAACATCATTCACATGAGGGAAATACAAATCAAAACCACAATTAGATTCCACCCCGATAGTTCAGAATGGCCAAAATTAATGACACAAGAGACAATAGGTATTGACAATGTTGTGCAGGAAGGGGAATCCTCTTTCACTGTTGGCGGGAATGAAAACTGGTGGAGCCACTCTGGAGAAAAGTATGGTAGTTCCAAAAAACCTAAAAATTGATCTACCACAAGATCTAGTTATTACACAACTAGGTATTTAGCCAAACTATGGAAAGAGCCCAAATGCCTGTTGACTGTTGGGTAGTAAAGAAGATGTGGTATATATATAATGGTAAACATGATGAAGGGATGGAATATGACCATAAAGATGAAATTTAAAAAAAAATTCTAAAAAAGGAATTGATAAGATATTGGTTGGGAGAATAAAGAATAAGAAAGTGGAGAGAATTTTCTCAGGCTAGAGACTAGAACAAAGCCCTGTGCTAGATTTAGGGTATATTTTGATCTATTAGAAGAAGTCATATCCCATGTGTATACAAAAAATAAAGTTAGATACAATAAAGGATAAAATATGAGTATAATAATGAAGAAAAAACCCTATGTGTATACAAAAAATAAAGTTAGATACAATAAAGGATAAAATGAATATAATAATGAAGATTCAAAAATATTTTTTATGAAAGGTATTGTTAAGATAAACTAGTTAAAAAACATTAAAAGAGGAAAGTGTAAAAGTTAAAAAATTAGCATAAGAAAAAAAAATTAAAAAAAATTAATTAACTTTGCAAGTCTAAAGAATCATGGGGAGAAAGCCATGAATTCCATACTTTGCTTTCTCCTTCTCTGGAATTCTGTTGTTCTCCTTAGTAAGTGAACTTGGTCTTGGCTGGATTTCTTGTTGATCTTCTGGGGGAGGGGCCTGTTGTAGTGATTCTCAAGTGTCTTTGCCTGAGGCGGAATTGTCCCACCCTTACCAGGGGCCAGGCTAAGTAATCTGCTTGGGTTCACTTTTGGGAACTTTTGTTCCCTGCATGCTTTCCATAGAGTTCCGGAGGACAGGAATGAAAATGGCGGACTCCCAATCTCTGGCCCAGAGGAGCCAAGAGCTCAGGGCCCCACTCCTCAGTGCGCCCTCAGAGAAAAGCGCTCAATCACTCCCTTCTCCCTGGCCTCCAGCTGAACTCCTAGCTCACCCAGCCTGTGATGAAGCATCTCTGTCTCTGGGACACAGCCCTGCCTGGAGTCTCCAAACCCCACAGATCACTGCACTATTCCAGGGTGGTCTCCCTGGATCTTGTGGCATCCCTGTTCACAGAGAAGTGGCCCGTGTCACAGATCACAATTTTAGGTAACCCCAAGTTGAGAGTTCACTCCTTGGCTCTGTCTCTGTAGCCGGCTTCCCTGCTCTAATACCTGTGAGCTCTGCAACACTCAGACACCCCTGATCCTTCTGTGACCCCGTGGGACCTGAGACCATGCTGTCTCTGCATGAGCTTCACCCCTGGTTAGCCTCTGGAGCGGTGCCCCTCGGTGGAGAAGACTTTTAAAAGTTCTGATTTTGTGCTCTGTTACTCTGCCCCTTGCAGGGAACCGGTCCCTCCCACCATGGTCTATCTTTCCATCTCTTTGGATTCACTTCTCCACTGGTCCTACCTTTCAGAAAGTGGTCAATTTTCTGTTTCTAGAATTGCTGCTCTTCTTCTCTTTGATCTCCTCTTGGATTTCTAGGTGTTCAGAATGGTTTGATAAGCTACCTAGCTGATCTCCTACTACCTGATGTCATCTCAGCCTGTTATTTCTCTGCCATCTTGACTCCTCCCCCATTTTTTTCTTTGACAGAGAGAGAGCACACAACCAGGTAGAGAGAGAAGGAGAAGCAGACTCCTCACTGTGCAGAGAGCCTGATGTTGAGGTTGATCCCAGGGCCTTTGAATCATGACCTAAGCCAAAGGCAGATGCTTAACCAACTGAGCCATCCAGGCACCCAAAAATTTCCCGAGGATTTTATCAAACTTCCCAAAGGCTTGAGTCGTAAATGAAATCTTCTTGACTAACTAGGCTTGCTTATTTGGTATGTTAAGTTATTTGGGAAGGATTGTCAAACAAATAATGGTAAGCTTTGCCTTATGTTGTATGGGTAAGTGCTATAATAGTTCTAGAAATTATACGAAATTCCAAAAGTTTTATTATATCCTGGTATAAGGTCATCACTTCACATTCTAATTATTAAAGCATCATGTGTCATAACAATAACAAAATTTCTTGATCAGCTATATTATAATGAACTCTCATACCAGATCTTTAAACATGTTCATTTTTAAGTTTATCCTTTTATAGTTATCATTCTGATGTTCTTGCAGAACATATTTTGTCCCCAAGGTGATTCCTGAAGAGGACTTTTAACAAACATATGATGTTTTGGGGTGCTTGGGTGGCTCAGTTGGTTAAGCATTTGCCCTTTAGCTCATGTCATGATCCCAGGGTCCTGGGATTGAGCCCTGAGTCACATTGAATTGGGCTTCTTGCTCAGTGGGGAGTCTGCTTATCCCTCTCCCTCTGCTGCCCTCCCTGTTTGTGTTCCCTCTGCCTCACTCTTGCTCTCTCAAGTAAATAAGTTTTTTTAAATTATGTTTTTTAAAAAAATTATTTTATTAAAATTTTTTTTTTATTTTCAGCATAACAGTATTCATTGTTTTTGCACCACACCCAGTGCGCCATGCAATACGTGCCCTCCACAATACCCACCACCTGGTTTCCCCAACCTCCCACCCCCCGCTGGTTCAAAACCCTCAGATTGTTTTTCAGAGTCCATAGTATCTCATGGTTCACCTCCCCTTCCAATTTCCCTCAACTCCCTTCTCCTCTCCATCTACCCTTGTCCTCCATATTGTTTATTATGCTCAACAAATAAGTGAAACCATATGATACTTGACTCTCTCTGCTTGACTTATTTCACTCAGCATAATCTCTTTTAGTCCTATCCATGTTGCTACAAAAGTTGGGTATTCGTCCTTTCTGATAGAGGCATAATACTCCATAGTGTATATGAACCACATCTTCCTTATCCATTCGTCTGTTGAAGGGTATCTTGGTTCTTTCCACAGTTTGGTGACCATGGCCATTGCTGCTATAAACATTGGGGTACAGATGGCCCTTCTTTTCACTACATCTGTATCTTTGGGGTAAATATCCAGTAGTGCAATTGCAAGGTCATAGGGAAGCTCTATTTTTAATTTCTTGAGGAATCTCCACTCTGTTCTCCAATGTGGCTACACCAACTTGCATTCCCACCAACAGTGGAAGAGGGTTCCCCTTTCTCCACATCCTCTCCAACACATGTTGTTTCCTGTCTTGCTAATTTTGGCCATTCTAAGTGGTGTAAGGTGGTATCTCAATGTGGTTTTAATTTGAACCTCCCTGATGGCTAGTGATGATGAACATTTTTTCATGTGTCTGGTAGCCATTTGTATGTCTTCATTGGAGAAGTGTCTGTTCATATCTTCTGCCCATTTTTGATATGATTATCTGTTTTGTGTGCGTTGAGTTTGAGGAGCTCTTTATAGATCCTGGATATCAACCTTTTGTCTGTACTGGCATTTGCAAATATCTTCTCCCATTCCGTGGGTTGCCTCTTTGTTTTGTTGACTGTTTCCTTTGCTGTGCAGAAGCTTTTGATCTTGATGAAGTCCCAAAAGTTCATTTTCACTTTTGATATCTTTAAAACCATAAAACTAAAATTGGTAAGAATTTCTGGAAGGAAAAAGTTGCACTCAAACTGACGAATAAGTAATATCACCACTTAGACCCTCCGACCTGGCCTTTGCTACCCATTTGCTCATACTCAGACTTTTTTAAAACATTTTTCCCTAATCTCTTCTTTCCTGTTTTCCCGTTAACTCAAATGAAACCTGAAACCACCTGCAGGTAATGGTGACTCTCCTGGCAAACCTGCCCTGACAAGACCTCTCACAGACCCAGATCACCTAGACTCTTTGAGCTAAATATGACTCATCTTATGCAGATGGACCATGGAGTGACCTTTGGAATGACCTACAATAACCTTTACCTCTTTATTATGCTAAAATATCTACCCAAGGAGAGGCCTCAGCCTCATTTACATAACATACAATATATGTATGGGCATGTTTCCTTAAGGAGCATGTGTGACTTTATGCCTGCCTATACATAGGATGACAATGCTTCCCTATCTAAATATTCATTCTAATCTTAAAAAAAGGAACCCATTCACCCTCTTTGATATAGTTATGGCTTTGGAAGCCATTCCCTGTGATCTCCTTATTTTCTACAAATAAAAGTTTTCTTTGTGAGAAAACTCAACCTGGTACAGTTTCTGACTCATCAAGGAGTAAATTCATATTGATTCAATTACAGTAACATGGGACTAAATGAATTGAGGAGGATGATTATAGTTTTTGTGATGCTTGTTTGTAGAAATATTTTGGGTTCTCTAATGTTCAACCAGAGTAAGGAAACTTGCTCTTTTTCTCTTTTTAAGATTTTATTTATTTATTTGAGAGTGAGAGAGTGAGCACATGAGTGTTGTGAAGGGGCAGAGGGAGAGGAAGATGCAGACTCTCCACTGAGCCAGGAGCCCAACATGGGGCACAATTCCAGGACTCCAGGATCATGACCTGAGCTGAAGGCAGAAGCTTATCTGATTGAGCTACCCAGGAGCCCCAGGAAACTTTCTCTTAAGATATCCATGATTATACAGGAATATGATAAAATATTCCTTTGTGAACAAATAAAGCATTTAATTTGTCTCTATACCTAAACCCCCCAAATTCAGAAACTCTCAGTGAATACTCTTTATTTCATGGCAATTACAGTTATTTGCATAAGTTCAATAAGAATCTGTTCTCCCTATAACAGGAAACATTGGTTATTTTACAAAGGCTTTGACTTCCAGTCATATTTGAGAGAGACATGCATAAACTCAGATATGACCAGACATTTTAAGGTAATGAGGTTGACTTTATGAAGCCAATAGAACCCCTTGGAAATGTTGACCTGATAACTTGCTTACAGAGTTTCTGTTAGC
Source organism: Martes martes (assembly GCF_963455335.1). Lineage (NCBI taxonomy): Eukaryota > Metazoa > Chordata > Mammalia > Carnivora > Mustelidae > Martes > Martes martes. Next base: position 119,598,254 of record NC_137893.1, on the reverse strand, counting down.
TTACAGGATGAGTAAAGAATGTCATTTCCTGGCAGGTGCAGTAACCTCAGGATATTTTGGGGACCTCAGGAAGAGGAATTCTTCCAATTCTACAGGTATTGCAAGCGTGTGTTTGGCTTGGCTTTTGGTCTTGAAAAGCAATTAAAAGTTCAATCTAGAGATTCCCCATAAATACTTCTGGCAAAGCAGATTTTATTTTATTTTATTATTTTTTTGGATATTTTTAAAATTTAATTTTATTTTTTTCAGTGTTCCAATATTCATTGTTTATGCACCATACCCAGTGCTCCATGCAATATGTGCCCTCCTTAATATCCACCACCAGGATCACCTAACCCCCATCTCCCTCCCCTCCAAAATCCTCAGTTTGTTTCTCAGGGTCCACAGTCTCTCCTGGCTCATATTCCCCTCTGACTTCCCCCAACTCACTTTTCCTTTCCTTTTCCTAATGTCCTCCATGTTATTCCTTATGCTTCACAAATAAGTGAAACAATATGATAATTGACTCTCTCTGCTTCACCTATTTCACTCAGCATAATCTCTTCCAGTCCCCTCCATGTTGATACAAAGGTTGGGTATTCATCCTTTCTGATGGAGGCATAATACTCCATAGTGTATATGAACCACATCTTCCTTACCCATTCGTCCGTTGAAGGACATCTTGGTTCTTTCCACAGTTTGGCGACCGTGGCCATTGCTGCTATAAACATTGGGGTACAGAGGGCCCTTCTTTTCACTACATCTGTATCTTTGGGGGAAATACCCAGTAGTGTAATTACAGGGTCATAGGGAAGCTCTATTTTTAATTTCTTAAGAAATCTCCACACTGTTCTCCAAAGTGGCTGCACCAAATTGCATTCCCATCAACAATGTCAGAGGGTTCCCCTTTCTCCACATCCTCTCCAACACACGTTGTTTCCTATCTTGTTAATTTTGGCCATTCTAACTGATGTAAGGTGGTATCTCAATGTGGTTTTGATTTGAATCTCCCTATGCCTAGTGATGATGAACATTTTTTCATGTGTCTGTTAGCAATTTGTAGTTTTCTTTGGAGAAGTGTCTGTTCACGTCTTCTCCCCCCCTCCTTTTTTTTTTTTTTTTGACACGATTATCTGTGTTTTGTGTGTTGAGTTTGAGGAGTTCTTTGTAGATCTTGGATATCAGCCCTTTGTCTGGAGTGTCATTTGCAAATATCTTCTCCCATTCTGTGGGTTGCCTCTTTGTTTTGTTGACTGTTTCCTTTGCTGTGCAGAAGCTTTTGATCTTGATGAAGTCCCAAAGCTTCAATTTAGCTTTTGTTTCTTTTTTCTTTGAAGATATATCTTGAAAGAATTTGTTGTGGCTGATGTCAAAGAGGTTACTGTCTCTGTTCTCCTCTAGAATAGCAAAGCAGATTTTAAAAGGTTTATATGACCAATAACTATTCTTGCTTAGCTTATGTAAATAATTAAGCCAAGTTTGTTAAAAATTGGACTTGTTTATCAAATGCATTAATATTGATTTTATTATCTTTAATAAAGAGGGTGATTATAGAGAAAAATGTTTCAATATCGCATCTCTATAGATACTAGATTTTAATAATCTTTATTATAAAGTAGACTAGATCCTGAATTCTTCTGGCTTCCTCAAATATCTGGCTATGGGTCTCTAAATTAAGGTTTCCAGTCTTCGTTCATTCTCTTAACGTCATTAAAAACTAAAATTGCCCTTTCTCCTAAATTCCCCCAAACTTATGCTGGACAACTTGAGGTCAGCTTCAGAGAAATTGCCACAAAACCCATGTCCAGACAATCCTCTGTGCCTATTACTCTACCAGCCTTTCAAAAGGATCAATAGAGACATTTGAATTATAATCCAGAGAGACCCATTTGATTCCTGCTGTCTGTTCCCACTCCATCTGAGGATGTTTCAAGGCTGACATCTGAAGTATCTTCTCACTGGCAGCACTCAAGATTCAGACACTGGGTGTGTCATTTGCTCCAAGAATTAATCTATATTTTTCTTTTGTTTCCATATTAATTACCTGATTGCTCGCTAAACAAAACAGAATCTACATGATGGCTAGCAGCACCTGCTACACAATTAAAGTGTTAAATGATACTCAAAATGTCATTACATTATTAAACACTGAAGTTACACAGATGTGCAAAGCACTTTTACAACATTGAATGGCCTTGGGCATTTTGACAGCTGCACAGGCTGGTACATGTACCATTATAAAACGGAATGTAGTGTATATATCCCAAATTATCACATGTATCACAAATGTAACAGGATTTCCAAAAGATATGAGTACTCAGATAAATCCTTTACATGATCCCTCCCTCTCCTTTAATGTTTGGTTGAACTCCTGGAATGGAGGAGAATTTTGGTCAACTATCAAAGGTCATTTTCATGTGCTTCTTTTTTTCATAATAATATTAACCTTATTTTGTTGTCTTTTCTTGTGTCTGCCCGGTGCTAGGATTCTTTCACTGCCATAACTTCTAGCTGATAGATGTTCCTTTCTACTGAAAGAGATTCATATATGTCATCTACCTTGGATTCATTCAACTTCTTCTGCCTTTCATACTCCCATATATAAATTCCCACTGACCAATATTGGCCCATAAGTAGGGACCTCTCTACACCCCTGTTCAGCAAGAAGAAGTTACAGAAGATAAGACCTTCTAGCCTAAGCAACCATAAAGAATTAAGGGTCAAATTGTTAAAGGGAGAAAATGATGAGGAGAACAAAGGCAAGAGAAATTTAGATAAAATTATACTTCCTTACAGCTTGCAGTCTATTGATAAATACCTGAGACAAGCAGAATGTGACATTCCTTAAGGATTCATGGCTGCTTTAACGTTGATGTTTTGCTAGACTTAAAGCGACCTTTTCTTGACAATAGCCAGACCTCAGGATCCCATATGTCCTCTGAACATACAGAAAAGTCTTTAGAGACTTCTCTTAACTTTACTCCCAATTGAGAAATATCTAATCTGTTTCACCTCTCCGTGACAGGCCAGTTCTTTTTGCCCATGGATCCTCTCCCCATGCTATAATAATAGTAGCTTTTTGCACAAAAAATGTCTCAGGAAATCTTTATCAACAGTTGTCTTGGTGGCCACATATCAAATTTGACTTAGGATGCCTCCTCTTCTTATTCCTTTCATTTCCCTGGCTAACCTCAGAAATTGCTTCAGTTGACAGCTCCACAGATGACTGAAATTTATATCTTCAGCTCAGATCTCTCTGAGAGTCTGACTTCTTGATCCAATAGTCAAGTTGATATTGCCTCTTGCATACTTCAAAGGCAGGCACATTAAACTCAATATGTACAAAATAGAACCCTGTCTCAAATCTATCCATTTCTATCTCCACTGCCACCACCAAGATACCTTCATCTTTCATATAGGTGCTCATAGTAACATCTGAATTGGGTCTTCTTCTTTTTTTCTTTTTTTAAATGATTTTATTTATTTATTTGACAGACAGAGATCACAAGTACGCAGAGAGGTGGCAGAGAGATGGGGAGAGTCAGGCTCCCTGCTGAGCAGAGTGCCCAATGCGGGACTTGAACCCAGGACCCTGAGATCATTACCTGAGCCAAAGGCAGAGGCTTTAAGCCACTGAGCCACCCAGGTGCCCCCTGAATTGGGTCTTCTTGTGTCACCTTGGCCCTTCTTCAGACTGTCATCTTGCAGGAAGAGTGATTTTTTTTGTTGTTGAAAATGCAAATTCAATCAAGTCTCATTAAAAAACTTTCTGTACCTCTTTGATTAGGTTTATTCCCAGATATCTTATGGTTCATAGTGCTATAGTAAATGGAATCAATTCTCTAATTTCCCTTTCTGTGTTTTCATTGTTAGTGTATAAGAAAGCCACTGATTTCTGTACATTGACTTTGTATCCTGCCACATTCCTGAATTTCCTTATGAGTTCTAGTAGTTTGTGGGTGGAGTCTTTTGGGTTTTCCATATAAAGTATCATGGCATCTGTGAAGAGAGAGAGTTTGACTTCTTCATTGCCAGTTTGAATACGTTTTATTTCTCTTTGTTGTCTGATTATTGTTGCTAGGACTTCTAATACTATGTTGAAAAAGAGTGGTGAGAGTGGGCATCCTTGTTGTGTTTCTGATCTCAAAGGGAAGGCTGTCAGCTTTTCCCCATTGAGGATGATACTCGCTATGTGTTTTTCATAGAAAGCTTTTATGAAGATGAAGAATGTTCCCTCTATCCCTATACTTGGAATCGTTTTAATCAGGAAGGGATGCTGTATCTTGTCAAATGCGTTTTATGCATCAATCAAGAGGACCATGTGGTTCTTCTCTCTTCTCTTATTGATTGTTCTATCACACTGATTGATTTGTGAATGTTAAACCATCCTTGCAACCCAGGGATAAATCCCACCTGGTCCTGGTGGATGGAGATATATATATATATATATATATCTCTATAGATATATAGATCTATATAGATATATAGATCTATATATATAGACATATATATAGATCTATAGAGAGATACATATATATAGATATATATACATACACACACACACACACAATCACGAATAATCATGAATGGGTTTATTTTATTTTATTTTTTAAATTTCTTTTCAGTGTACCAGAATTCAATGTTTATGCATGACACCCAGTACTCCATGCAATACATGCTCTCCATAATACCCACCACCAGGCTCACCCAACTTCCACTCCCCGCCCCTTCAAAACCCTCAGATTATTTTTCAGAGTCCATAGTCTCTCGTGGTTCGTCTCCCCCTCCAATTTTCCCAAATCCCTTCTCCTCTCCGTCTCCCCATGTCCTCCATGTTATTTCTTATGCTCCACAAATAAGTGAAACCATATGTTATCTGACTCTCTCTGCTTGACTTATTTCACTCAGCATAATCTCTTTTAGTCCCGTCCATGTTGATACAAAAGTTGGGTATTCACCCTTTCTGATAGAGGCATAATATACATGGTGTATATGAACCAATCTTCCTTATCCATTCGTCCATTGAAGGGCATCTTGGTTCTTTCCACAGTTTGGCGACTGTGGCCATTGCTGCTATGAACATTGGGGTACAGTTGGCCCTTCTATTCACTACATCTGTATCTTTAGGGTAAATACCCAGTAGTGCAATTGCAGGGTCCTAGGGAAGCTCTATTTTTAATTTCGTAAGGAATCTTCACACTGTTTTCCAAAGTGGCTGCACCAACTTGCATTCCCACCAACAGTGGAAGAGGGTTCCCCTATCTCCACATCCTATCCAACACAGGTTGTTTACTGTCTTGTTAATTTTGGCCATTTTAACTGATGTAAGGTGGTATCTCAATGTGGTTTTGATTTGAATCTTCCTGATGGTTAGTGATGATGAACATTTTTTCATGTGTCTGGTAGCCATTTGCATGTCTTCTTTGGAGAAGTGTCTGTTCATATCTTCTGCCCATTTTTTGACATGATTATCTCTTTTGTGTGTGTTGAGTTTGAGAAGTTCTTTATAGATCCTGGATATCATTCTTTTTTCTGTACTGTCATTTGCAAATATCTTCTCCCATTCTGTGGGTTGCCTCTTTTTTTGTTGACTGTTTCCTTTGCTGTGCAGAAGCTTTTGATCTTCATGAAGTCCCAAAAGTTCAATTTCACTTTTGTTTCCTTTGCCTTTGAAGATATATATTGAAAGAAGTTGCTGTGCCTGGTATCAAAGAGGTTACTGCCTATGTTCTCCTCTAGGATTCTGATGGATTCCGGCCTCCCATTGAGGTCTTTTATCCATTTCAAGTTTATCTTTGTGAATGGTATAAGAGAATGGTTGAGTTTCATTCTTCTACATATAGTTGTCCAATTTTCCCAGCACCATTTATTGAAGAGACTGTCTTCTTTCCACTGGATATTTTTTCCTGCTTTTCGAAGATTATTTGACCATAGAGTTGAGAGTTCATATCTGGGCTCTCTACTCTGTTCCACTGGTCTATGTGTCTGTTTTTGTGACAGTACCATGCTGTCTTGGTGATCACAGCTTTGTAGTAAACCTTGAAATCAGGCAACGTGATGCCCCTTGTTTTGTTTTTCTTTTTCAACATTTCCTTAGCAATTCGGGGTCTCTTCTGATTCCATACAAATTTTAAGATTGTTTGCTACAGCTCCTTGAAAAATACAGGTGGAATTTTGATTGGAATGGCTTTAAAAGTATAGATTGCTCTAGGCAATATAGACATTTTAACAATGTTTATTTTTCCGATCCATGAGATGGAATGGTCTTCCATCTTTTTGTGTCTTCTTCAATTTCTTTCATAAGTGTTCTGTAGCTCCTCAAGTACAGATCCTTTACCTCTTTGGTTAGGTTTATTCCCAGGTATCTTATGGTTCTTGGTGCTGTGGTAAATGGAATTGATTCTCTAATTTCCCTTTCTGTATTTTCATTGTTAGTGTATAAGAAAGCCACTGATTTCTGGACATTGCCTTTGTATCCTGCCATGTTAGTGAATTGCTGTATGAGTTCTAGTAGTTTGGGGATGGAGTCTTTTGGGTTTTCCATATAAAGAGTCGTGTCATCTGCGAAGAGAGAGAGTTTGACTTCTTCATTGCCAATCTGGATACCTTTTATTTCTCTTTGTTGTCTGATTGCTGTGCTAGGACTTCTAATACTGTGTTGAACAAGAGTGGTGAGAGTGGGCATCCTTGTCGTGTTCCTGATCTCAATGGAAAGGCTGTGAGCTTTTTCCCATTGAGGATGATATTTGCTGTGGGTCTTTTTCATAGATAGATTTGATGAAGTTCAGGAATGTTCCCTCTATCCCTGTACTTGGAATCGTTTTAATCAGGAAGGGATGCTGTATCTTGTCAAATGCGTTTTCTGCATCAATTGAGAGGACCATGGGGTTCTTGTCTCTTCTCTTATTGATTTGTCCTATGACATTGATTGATTTACGAATGTTGAACCATCCTTGTAACCCAGGGATGAATCCCACCTGGTCATGGTGGATAATCATTTAATGTGCTGTTGGATCCTGTTTGCTAGGATCTTGTTGAGAATCTTAGCATCCATATTCATCAGTGATATTGGTCTGAAATTCTCCTTTTTGGCAGGGTCTTTGCCTGGTTTGGGGATCAGGGTAATGCTGGCTTCATAAAAAGAGTCTGGAATTTTGCCTTCTGCTTCAATTTTTTGAAACAGTTTCAGGAAGTTAGGTGTTATTTCTTTTTTGAAAGTTTGGTAGAATTCCCCAGGGAATCCGTCAGGTCCTGGGCTCTTGTCTTTTTAGAGGTTTTTGATCACTGCTTCAATCTCGTTAGTAGATATTGGTCTATTCAGGTTGTCAATTTCTTCCCGGTTCAATTTTGGGAGTTTATAGTTTTCCAGGAATGCATCCATTTCATCTAGGTTGCTTAACTTATTGGCATATAACTGTTGATAATAACTTCTGATGATTGTTTCTACTTCCTTGGTGTTAGTTGTGATCTTGCCCTCTTAGTTTATAATTTTATTAATTTGAGCTTTCTCTCTTTTCTTTTGGATTAGTGTGGCCAATGGTTTATCGATCTTATTGATTCTTTCAAAAAACCAGCTTCTAGTTTCATTGATATGTTCTACTGTATCTCTAGTTTCTACCTCATTGATCTCTGCTCTAATCTTGATTATTTCCCTGTTTACGTGTGGAGTTGGTTTGATTCATTGTTGATTTTCCAGTTGTTTAAGGTGTAGAGAGAGCTGGTGTATTCTGGATTTTTCCATTTTTTTGAGGGAGGCTTGGATGGCTATGTATTTCCCCCTTAGGATGGCCTTTGCTGTATCCCATAGGTTTTGGACTGAAGTGTCGTCATTCTCATTGGTTTCCATGAATTGTTTAAGTTCTTCTTTGATCTCCTGGTTGATCCAAGCATTCTTAAGCAAGGTGGTCTTTAGCTTCCAGGTGTTTGATTTCCTTCCGAACTTTTCCTTGTGATTGAGGTCCAGTTTCAAAGCATTGTGATCTGAGAATATGCAGGGAATAATCTCAGTCTTTTGGTATTGGTTGAGTCCTGATTTGTGACCCAGTATGTGGTCTATTCTGGAGAAGGTTCCATGTGCACTCAAGAAGAAAGAGTATTCTGTTGTTTTAGGGTGGAATGTTCTGTATATATCTATGAGGTCCATCTGGTCCAAAGTGTCATTCAATGTTCTTGTTTCTTTATTGATTTTCTACTTCGATGATCTGTCTATTACTGAGAGAGGCGTGTTAAGATCTCCTACTATTAATGTTTTCATATCAATATGACTCTTTATCTTGATTAATAGTTTTCTTATGTAATTGGCTGCTCCCCTATTGCGCCCATAGTTATTTAAAATTGTTAGATCATCTTGGTGGATAGTTCCTTTAAGAATGATGTAGTGTCCTTCTGTATCTCTGACTACAGTCTTTAGTTTAAAATCTAATTTATCTGATATGAGAATCACTATCCCAGCCTTCTTTTGAGGCCCATTGGCATGAAAGATGCTTCTCCTTCTCTTCACTTTCAGTCTGGGTGTATCTTTAGCTTCAAAATGGGTCTCTTGTAGACAACATATGGATGGTTCCTGTCATTTTGTCCAATCTGCAACCCTGTGTTGTTTTATGGGCACATTAAGCCAATCACATTAAGAGTGATTTTTGAGAGATACATTTTTGACATCGTGTTACCTGTGAAGTCTTTGTTTCTATAGATTATCTCCATATATTTCTGTTAAATAATATTCTTAGGATTTTTCTTCTTTTATAGAACCAACCTTAATATTTCCTTCAGTATCGGCTTGGTGGTCACATACTCTTTTAAACTTTGCCGGTCTTGGAAGCTCTTTATCTCTCCATCCATTTTGAATGTGGATCTTGCTGGATAAAGTATTCTTGGCTGCATGTTCTTCTCATTTAGTGCCCTGAATACGTCTTGCCAGCCCTTTCTGGCTTGCCAGGTTTCTGTGGACAGATCTGATGTTATTCTGATGGGCTTTCCTCTGTACGTAAGAAACTTCTTTGCCTTAGCTGCTTTCAAGAGCTCCTGTCTACAATTATGATTCATCATTTTCACTATCAGGTGTCTCGAGGTCTTTCTAGATTCTATGATCCTGGGGGGATGCCTTTCTGCCTCTAGGACATGAATGCTGGTTCCATTCACCAGATTGGGAAAATTTTCATGGAGAATTTGTTCAACTATATCTTCTAGTCTTCCTTCTTTCTCCTTCCCCTCAGGAATTCCAATAATTCTGACCTTGGTACATTTCCTCGTGTCATTTATTTCCCTAATTCTGTTTTTGTGGCTTCTAAGCTGTTTGTTCCAGGCTTCCTCCTGATCCTTTTTCTCTATCTGTTTGTCCTCCAGATCACTAATTCTATCTTCTGTCTCAGTTACCCTAGCTTTTAGAGAATTTAGATTAGATTGGATCTCACTGAGAACATTGTGAACATTATCCCTGGTGGCTTTCACTTCTGCCCTAATCAACTGAATTTTTGTCATCCAAGACTTTCTCCAACCTTGCTATTGCCTAGATAATTGTTAGCCTGAATTCCCTTTCTGACATACTGTCTATGTCCATATCCAATAGCTCTTTTGCAGAAGGCCCAGTCTCTGAATTTTTTTTCTGTTGGGCATTCCTCCTCCTAGTACTTTTGGTGAGAGATGGCTGAATGGATGTGTAGCTGAATGTATTGACTATGGTGTCAGCAAGGTGCACCCTGGAACGCTTCTGAGCAATCAAGAGTCCCCACCAAAAAGAAAGAAAAAGAGAGAGAGAGTGAGAGGAAAAAAAAAAAAGAAAGATAAAACAAAAGAGAAGGCAAAGCCCAAATGGGCCCCAAGGTAAGATTTATGAAGTATACAAATAAAAACAGACAAACAAAAAGACCAACAAAAGTAGATGACAAGAGAAAAAAAAATTAAATGAAAAAAAGAACCTAGTCAAAAAGAACCCCAAATATAAGATTTATGTACTACCAAGACAAAAACAAATACACAGAAACACTGACAGAAGAAAAAGATGGGAGAGTGGTTATAAATTCCCAGTGTGGGTGAGGAAATTTATTTTGATTCTTCCTGAATGAATCTTGATATCTTTGTTAAAGGACTCAACTTTCCTGAGATAAAGGAGGATTAAAACTAGTTTACCAATAGGGGTAGCATTGATTGGGGAAAGTGAATTACCTTGAAGCTTATCTCTAAATGAATATTAAAATAAAATAAAATAAAATAAAATAAAAAAAAGAAAAGCAAAAGAAAAAGAACAGGTATATATATATCAAAAATTTCAGGTTAAAAGGTTATTATGGAATTTGATATACTGAACATTTCATTGTGATGTAAATAGGTTAAAAAGGTTAAAAGGTTAAAAGGTTAATAGGTGGGCGCCTGGGTGGCTCAGTGGGTTGAGCCTCTGCCTTTGGCTCGGGTCATGATCTCGGGGTCCTGGGATCAAGCCCCACATCAGGGTCTCTGCTCAGTGGGGAACCTGCTTCCCCCTCTCTCTGCATGCCTCTCTGCCTACTTTGATCTCTCTCTCCATCCAATAAATAAATAAAATCTTTATTAGAAAGGTTAATAGGTTAAAAAATTATGTATATATATATATATATATATATATATATATATATATGAACCAGAATAGTGGGAATGAATTAATAATAAAAGTTGTATATATGAGGTAGTGGTAGTTGTCCCCCCCCCTTTTTTTTTGGCTGGATTCTGGGGGAGTGGCCTGCTGTGTCATTTTCAGGGAGTATTGCTAGATAGAGTTAAGTCCTCCTGCCCCCATCAAGGGGGTGGGCTTTGAGGAAACCTGTTTTTCAGGGTTTTGTTCTCTGGAGGTTTTTTGTTTGTTTGTTCATTTGTTTTCTCTCCCCTTGGTGGCTTTTGAAAGTTTTTGGCGGTCTAGAGGAAAGCAAAGTGCACCCAGACCTCCCTCTTGGAGAGAAACCTCAGTTTCTTCCCCTCTGGGTGCTCCAGAGCACATAAATTCCCCCCTGCCACTGGCAGAGCATGTCCCCAGTCACGGTCTCTGGGGTCACAGGAACTCCCGCTTGTACCCAAACCCATGAGAAATACTAGCCTTGGCTGTCTGGGCAGTTCCAGACCACCAGAGAGATCCCAACCAGAGATAGTGCACTAAGATTTTCACACTGGCCCAGGCTGGGAGTGCTCAGACTCTCTGGTCTGAGAGAGCGCCCGCTGGCATCTGCACAGATCTTTCTGAGGGGAGGGTGTGGGGTGGGACTCAGACCCTGGTCATGCAGCACGCATTCCCGTGCAGAGTGCAAAAGGCTGTGGTTCTGTTATGACCCAGTTTCAAGCCCGAGAGACCACCAAGGAGTCAACACCGATGCAAACACATGAGGGTCTTTATTCGGATTCAAGTCTGGGCTCACGACTGTCACCGGCACGGAGCGAGAGCCCCAGACCTGCCAAGAAAGGGGTTTTTATGTGTGGTTACCAGAGGCTTGGCGGGGTGGGGGTGGAAGTGGGGAAATTTCAGACTTCCCTGCAGTAAGCTGGTTAGCTATCGCTAGGGTATTTGCAGGGTTGGGTATAGCGGTTTTTTCTGCAACTAAAGTAGAGTTGGGTATAACGGTTTTTCCTGTAACTAGAGTTCAGCCCCTGGTCACAGGGGCCTGAGATGTCTGCCAAAGCTAAGATGGCTGTACTTGTGCTAACGTTAAACTTGAGGTGGGATGGCCTTAATTTTCTTGGCCTCCACATTCCCCCCTCTCAGAGGAACCTAAGGAAGGACCCAATCATGGGTCCAGGCTGGTTTCAGCAAAAAGGTTCAGTGGTTGGTATTGCTGTTTGAGTACCATGAGTTGAACTGTACTGACTCTGTCTTTGACAAAAGTAACTAATCTATTGATAAGGCAGGGCCCAAAGGTAAGGAGGAGATGGAGGATAATGAGGGGTCTGGCTAGGGTGGACAGTAAGGTGGTTAACCATGGGGAATGATTGAACCATGACTCGAACCAACCTTGCTGCTGTTCCCATTCCCGTTTGCATTTAGCCAAAACTTCTCTGACTTTTGCCATTGATTCTCGGAATATTCCCGAGTGGTCAGTGAAGAAGCAACATTCTTCATTTAAGGCAGCACATAACCCCCCTTGCTGTAAGAAGACTAGGTCTAATCCCCTTTTGTTTTGAAGGACAACCTCAGACAAAGATGTTAGGGATTCTTGGAGGTGGGAAATAGAGGTTTCTATCCATTCTATGTCTAGATCAATTGCTGCTCTGAGACTGTTATAGTGGGAATTCTGTACGGCAAGTGAAGCAATACCTGCCCCCGCTCCTGCTAACCCAATTCCCAACAGTGTGGCAATGGTGATAGCCAAGATGGGCTCTCTTTTATCCCGTCTATAGGTAACTGTATCGAACCATTGAAGTACCTGTTCATCTGAGTGGTAGATAATTTTAGGAAGTAGCTGAACTAGCACACAGAAACTCTTTGTCTTATTTAGAACCTGACCATGAAAGCAGGGGGTTAGGCCTGCAGAACATGCCTACCAACCATCTTGAGGAGGTAGGTGGTAGTCTAGGCTAGATATAGATCTTGTATTATTACATAGGGACTGGTATTGGGGTGAGGGGTGCCTATACAGAGTCCCTGACCTGACACTGATTGTGAAGTGAGCCCTTGAGTCTTTTGACGCCATCTACAGGCATTAGGGTCAGAGGTTGTGTGATACTGACCCAACATCGCGATTCCCTCATAGAAGGGAGGCTGGATGTCATAGCAAAGCCAGAAAGATCGGGTAAGATTGGGCTTAGTTGCACTGAGGAACCTGTAAGCTTGGAACATCAAGTCCCAAAGTGGTTGCTGAGAGGGGCTGAGGAAGGGAGGATCTTGTGGGAAGGAGGTTGGGACGGGAGTGATTGTGTCTGCATCAAGGGTGTTATTGGATGCAGGCAGCATGGTAGGTACAGGGGATGGTGGTGGGGAGATACGAGTTGTCTGAGGTTTGGGCAGGGGAGGTGCTAGCATAGGGTTTGGACCTAAGGCAATTGGGTTAGTTTCCCGGGCCAGGAGTCTCACGGTAAACAGGGTTGCAGGGTCAGTTTTGTCCCATCTTGAGCCATCTCTGGAAGTCAAATAGTTTCTAAGACCCCAGGTAAGTCCCATCTGCCATCTTGTATCTAGTTTGCCGGCCTCAGTGAATTTTAGGGTGATCACATTACAGGTTTTAGAGCCAGGGTTGTCTTTTACCTGTGATGTGCAGGTTTGAATTTTTTGTAAGTTGTGGTTTCTTTTAAGGGTAATTAAATCATCTTTGTAGGGTGCCATCCACCAAATTTTGCCAGTGGAGGCACAGCTCCAGCTGGCACAGTAAAAGTGGGAGGGATTCCCCACACTGTCTTGCCCAGCTTCCTTTAAGTTATCCCGGGCAAACATAGAAATACTGTTTCTGCAAAAACCATGGTTGGATCGGGCAATGGCTGCATGTGTCCTCCACATGGAGTATCTGTAACAAGTCAAAGGTCAAGTCTGGAAACTAAGCTTGTAGTGGGACAATTTTTGAGGGGGAATATACAATTTCTCCTCTAGAAACATCAATCACCTGCCAGGTAAGGTTAAGTGGTTGGTGGGGGCTGGTTCTGGCACGAAGAGGACCTAGTATAAGCAACATTAGTGGGGTAAGTGAGAACAGCACAGTCTTAGCTTTAGGGGATTATCCTTGTTTGGTTGGCTTTTCCATTCTGGAACAAAGTCCTTGAGAATGGCGTGTGGGTCATTTGGCCGGACGTGGGTGTAGTGGACCCGGGGAGTAATCCCGTCAACCTTGAGAGCTATGGGAGTGGTCAGGATCACGATGTAGGGTCCCTTCCAGTGTGGTTGAAGTGTCTGGTGTTGGTGTCTCCGGATGTACACCCAATCACCCATCCAATATCGATGGGGGTCTGGGGGTGGCCCAGTCTTGTAGAGGGCCCTCAGCTTAGGCCACACCTGTTCATGGGTTCATTGTAACATTTGGAGGGAGAAAAGGAATTGGTGATCATCAAACTCAGCAAGCACCTCAGGTTTTAAATTGAGAATAATAGGTGGAGGAATACCGAACATGATCTCATAGGGAGTAAGTTCAATCTTATATGGGGAGTTTCGTACCCTATATAGGACGAAGGGGAGGAGAGTCACCCAGTCCCCGCCAGTCTCCAGGGATAATTTAGTTAGGGTATCCTTTAATGTTCTGTTCACCCTCTCTACCTGTCCTGAGCTTTGGGGCCTGTATGCAAAATGTAATTTCCAATCTGCCCCAAGTACTAGTGTCACTAGTACCTTAGAGATGAATCCTGGTCCATTGTCTGATCCAATCTTAATGGGGAAACCATACCTCAGAAAGATGTCTTCCAGCAATTTCTTGGTCACGGTCTGTGCTGTTTCATGTTTGGTGGGAAATGCCTCTGTCCATCCTGAAAAAAATATCTACAAACACTAGCAAATACCTGTATCCATATTTTCCAGGTTTTACCTCAGTGAAGTCCACTTCCCAGTAGGCTCCTGGGTGGTCCCCCAGGAGCTGGGTGGCCCGGTTAGATCCATGGGCGGTGACATTAGTTAATTGACATGCGTGGCAGCTTGCCACAATCTGTTCAATCTTTGATCGGGAGTCTTTGATCGTGATCTTTGCATGTCGCACCAAGTATTCCATTTTTTTTTTTTTGTTGTTCCCATGTGGGTACTCTTATGCATTTTAGATAGGACTCGCCGTCCCAGTTCCTCTGGTAGGATTATGCTGCAATCTGCAGCTCTCCACCAGCCATGTAAGCATTGTGTCATGGGCAGATGCCTAATTCATTGTAAGTCTGCGTCAGTGTAGTCGGGGCTGTCTGGCAAGTTGGGTGCCCCTGGATCAGGCAGTGTGATCACTAAGACATGGGCCACCGAAAGAGTTGCCTCTTTTGCCTCTAAGTCATCTAGCTGGTTTCCCCTGGCCACTGGTGTGTCTGCTTTTTGGTGTCCCGGACAATGGATAATGGCCGGTGCCTTAGGCAGCCAGAGGGCCCTTAGGAGCTCAAGGATTTCTACCTTGTTTTTAATAGTCTTTCCTTCTGCCAGTAAGAGCCCTCTTTCTCTATAAATGGCTCCGTGGATGTGGGCTGTGGCAAAGGTGTACCTGCTATCAGTATAGATGTTTATCCATTTGCCTGCTCCCATTGTTAGTGCCTTGGTTAGTGCAATCAGTTCTGCACGTTGGTCAGATGTCCCAGCCACCAATGGTTCTGCCCAGACAGTCTCTGTCTCTGTGGTCACAGCTGCCCCTGCATACATGATTCCTTCCTGGACAAAGCTGCTGCCATCTGTATACCAGGTGTCATCTGCATTTGGCAGTGGTCGGTCCTGGAGATCAGCTCTGACTCCGTGCACCTGAGTCAGGATTTCTTGGCATCATGTAAGGGGGACTCCCAGTCAGGGTTAGGGAGCAGTGTCTCTGGGCTTAGGGCTGTTGGCGCCTGGAACAAAATTCTGGTAGGGTTCAAAAGCAAGCCCTGGTAATGGGTCAAGAGGACATTGCTGATCCATCAGTCCGGGGTTGTTTGAGTACCCCTTCAATGGCATGTGGGGTAGTGATGTATAGTTCCTGCCCCATAGCCAGCTTATCTGCATTCTTAACCATGGTGGCCACTGCAGCAATAATTTTTAAGCATGGAGGCCATCCAGCGGCCACAGCATCTAATTTCTTTGAGAGGTAGGCCACTGGTCTCTTCCAGGGGCCTATGTATTGAATTAGGACTCCTTTTGCCACCCCTTCCATTTCATCCACATAAAGGTGGAAGAGATTAGTCAGATCAGGCAGCCCGAGTGCCAGGGCCGAAAGTAAGGCTTGCTTAAGGTCATTGAATGCTTTGTTCATGGCCTCAGTCCATACAAAGTACTGTTTTTGTTTTGTGGCCTTGTAGAGGGGCCTAGCTATGTCAGTGAAACCAGGGATCCACAATCGGCAGAACCCAGCCGACCCAAGAATTCATGCACCTGGCGGATGTTTCAAGGCTGTGGGATCCTCATGACGGTCTCCTTCCGTGCATCTATTAACCATCTTTGTCCATTTTTCAATTTGTACCCCAGGTAGCTCACCTCCGTTCTGCAGATCTGGGCCTTCTTAGCTGAAGCCCCGTATCCCAGAGTTGCTATCCCTTGGAGCAAATCCTTGGTGCCTCATAGGCATGTTTCCTGGTCCTTGGCTGCCAACAGGATATTATCTACGTATTGTAATAGAGTCAAATTAAGGTGCTTGGCACAGAACTCACCTAAGTCTTTGTGCAGTGCCTCGTCAAAGATGGTGGGCGAATTCTTGAATCCTCACAGCAGTCAAGTCCAGGTGAGTTGGCCATTGATGCCCTTCTCCGGGTCCACCCATTCAAAAGCGAAGAGGTCTTGGCTCTTTGGGCCAAGGGCAAGCTGAAAAAGGCATCCTTTAGGTCTAGAACTGTGTACCAAGTCTTGTCTGGGGGCAAGGTGGAGAGGAGATTATAGGGGTTTGGGACCATAGGGTGCATGTCCATCACCTGTTGGTTAACTTCCCTCAAGTCCTGGACCAGTCTATAATCATTAGAGTGTGGCTTTCACACCAGCAGCAGGGGAGTGTTCCATGCTGACTGACAAGACCGCAGTATGCCCAAGTCTAGCAGTAGCCGGATGTGTGGGGTGATCCCCGTCCATGCTGTGAGATGCATGGGGTATTGGCAGACCCTGACTGGATCTGCCCCTGGCTTTAATTCAATGTATATATCCGGCCAATGTTGGGCTAGTCCCATTCCCCCAGTTTCTGCCCACACTTGGGGAAACTCCTGCAACCAGTGGTCAATGTCAGTCATTGGTGGGGGCATTTGGTGAAGATGATATTCGTCCTCGAGGGTCATGACAAGCACCTGGATTGGGTGCCCCTCTTTATCCAGAACTTTTGTTCCTTTAGGGTGGAAACTAATTTGGGCTCCCATCTTGGTGAGTAAGTCCCGGCCTTACAAGGGATAAGAGCATTTAGGGATGACCATAAAGGAGAGGGATACCCGGCCCACACCAAGATCCACCATTCTTCAGGTAGTCCATGAGTATTGTTTAGTGCCTGTACCCATGAGGTCTTATTTGTCAATTTCCCTTGAGGTTGTAGCAAGACAGAGTGCTGTGCCTCGGTGTCTACTAGGAATTTAATTGGTTGCCCCTCCACTTTAAGGGTTACTCTGGGCTCGGGGAGGGGTGCCAAACCCCAATCCCCCTAGTCATCTAAATCTTTGACCTACAAGATAGTGGAGGTCTTTGGTCTTTTGTTGGGGCAATCATTTACCCAGTGGCCTTCTTCCTTGCAATAAGCACATTGGTTTTGATTCAGTTTGGGGCATTCTCATTGGGGGCCATCCTCCTTACCTGCTCCTGAAGCCAACTTCTTGAGACGTCTCTGTTTTTCATGTGGGTCATCCATGGTTGTGGCCAGTAGGACCCAGGTTCCGGGTCTGTCGGTCATTTATCTTAGCCCATTGTTCCTCCAGGCTCTCTCTGTTATTGTAGACTCTTTCTGCCACTACTATCAGATCCTGTAGGCTCTTTTCTCCTAGTCTTTCTATCCTCTGCAGTTTCCTTTTAATGTTCAGAGCGGTTTGATTAACAAAAGCCATAATAATGGAAGCTTTTGTTTCTGGGGCCTCTGGATTCATAGGCGTGTACTGTCTGAATGCCTCTATGATCCTTTCTAGGAATGCTGCCAGACTCTCATATTTACCCTGTATTACATCATATACCTTGGCCAGATTGGTGGGCTTGCGTGCTTCAGCCTTGAGACCTGCCACAAGAGTCTAGTGGTAGACCAGGAACCTCTCCTTACCTTCAGCCAAACTGTAGTCCCAAGTGGGGCGAGACAAGGGGAAAGCTGCATTTATGATATCGGGGTTCTGGGTTGGCTGTCTGTCGTCACCCAGGATGGACTTTCGGGCTTCCACCTGGATCTGTTCTCTTTCCTCAGTGGTAAAGAGAATCTGCAAGAGCTGCTGACAGTCATTCCAGGTGGGCTGGTGGGTGAAAAGAACAGTACCCAAAAGACCTATAAAATCCTTTGGGTTATTGGAGAACTTTGCATGTTAGATTCTCCAGTTGTAAAAATCACTAGTAGAGAATGGCCAATATAACATCGGCTGTCCCCCCATTTCATCGGGGGGTCCCATGGCGTGGAGGGGAAGGACAGTGGAATTGGCTGGTCCCAGGTTTGGGGTTGGGCCTGCCTGATGGGTCCGTCCACATGTCCCTGCCACTGGCCCATGCATGAGGGCCCCCCATCTGGGAGGGGGAGCAGCATTCCCTTGGCAGCCCCTGGTGCTTCTATTGGAGGGGCAGATGGGGGGGGGACCTGGTAGGGTGGTGGAAGAATCAGGTCCTCTGTGATAGTGTCCTGAAGGACTGGGTAAAGAGGAGTCCTTGGTTTGGACTCTGCTTCCTTGTCAGACTTAGGAGTTGGGTTCCACAGGGCTAGAATCTTGGATGTAAGTCCTGCTTTGGGAGGGAGAAAAGGTTTAAGCCAGGAGGGAGGGTTCTCGATCATGTCCTGCCAGACCAGGATATAAGGCACTTGGTCAGGGTGGCCATGTGGTTTTTCTCTGAAGATGACGGCCTTAACCTGTAAAATAACAGGCAGTTGAAAAGTTCCCTCCCAGGGCCATACAACATTAAAGGATGGCCATTCAGACATGCGGAAAGTCTGAAACTTTCCCTTTCGTATGTCCGTGCTCAGGTTATGAGCTCTTTCCCTGATGTCCGGGAAGTGGTCAACCATCAGAGACAGAGGGGTCGTCTGTGTCTGTCCCATTGAGTCCTCAGTCCACTCCAAGACAAAGACACCAATGACAATTAATAAGAACACACTCACACAGAAAAATGATCAGTCCACTCCAAGACAAAGACACCAATGACAATTAATAAGAACACACTCACACAGAAAAATGATCTGGCGCGGCTGCGAAGACAAAACTGAAAGTAAGCTGAGGGGCGGTCCGACCGCAACGGTAGCTGACTCTCCTCACAGATGAGGACTTCGTCCTCCAGGCAGGGGCAAGGGACATCTCCCAAGACCCCTGGTCAATGGCCTGCCAGCACATCTGCTTAAGCCAATGTCAATCCAGATACAGCTTGGAATTCCTACAGGTAAAAATGCAGATTGGAGCTCCCAGAAAGTATACACTCAAACAGGTAAAAATGAGTGCACTCACCAGCCGGCGCAGGGCCCTCCAGATCGGGGTCCTGGGGAACTCTCAGATCCAGGATGAGCCCCCAAATGTTATGCCTAAGTTTCAAGTCCGAGAGACCACTAAGGAGCCAACACCGATGCAAACACATGAGGGTCTTTATTTGGATTCGAGTCCAGGCTCACGACTGTCACCTGCACAGTGGCACAGGAGCAAGAGCCCCGGACCTGCCAAGCAAGGGGTTTTTATGTGTGGTTACCAGAAGCTTGGGGGGGGGGGGAAGTGGAGGAATTTCAGACTTCCCTGCAGTCAGCTGATTAGCTGTTGCAGGGGTATTTTCAGGGTTGGGTATAGCGGTTTTTCCTGTAACTAAAGTAGAGTTGGATATAACTGTTTTTCCTGTAACTAAAGTTCGGCCCCTGGTCACAGGGGCCTGAGATGTCTGCCGAAGCTAAGATGGCTGTACTTGTGCTAATGCTAAACTTGAGGTGGGATGGCCTTAATTTTCTCAGCCTCCACAGTTCTGCTGGCTGGTGAGGCTCCCTCACCCTCATGGGCGCTGCCACTCAGACGCTCTCAGGTGCACCGGCAGCTCAGGGACCAAGACTCTCTCTGGCTCATTGCTAGCGGTGGCTGTCCTAGGTCGGCAGGCTTAAGCCCCTGTCCCTAACCGCCCAATTCCCCCAATGTCCCCCTATGATCCTTTGCTCTTTTTGAGTGCTTTCAACCAGACTCCAAGTTAATGCTGGTCCCCTATCACAGGGCACTCTCGTATTGGAATATTACTTTCCAATGGGTCACTTCTGGAGGCTCCCTCCCCTTTTGTTTATCTTCTGATATCAGTCCAATGTTCCCACTCCACTTTACCTGCCCTGGTAGAGATCCAGATGTGTATAATTCTAATCTCAGGCTGATTTCATGGTGATCAGAGCTCTATGGTAGGTAATTAGCTCACTTTAGGGGACAGGTTGAAAGAGTGCCTCCTCCTACTTCTCTGTCATCTTGTCCCCCTCTGGTGGATAATCTTTTTAAGGTACTGTTTGATCCCATTAGTTAGGATCTTGTTGGGAATCTTAGCATTCATATTCATCAGGGATATTCGTCTGAAGTTCCCCTAAGAGGTAAAAGATCTGTATTCAAGGATTTACAGAACACTCATGAAAGAAATTGAAGAAGACACAAAGAGATGGAAGAACATTCCATCTCGTGGATCAAATAATAAACATTGTTAAAATTTCACTACTAGAGCAATCTATACTTTCAATGCCATTCTGATCAAAATTCCACCAGTATTTTTCAAAGAGCTGTAACAAACAATCCTAAAATTTGTATGGAACCAGAAGGGACCCTGAATTGCTAAGGGAATGTTGAAAAAGAAAAACAAAACTGGGGGCATTATGTTGCCTGATTTCAAGCTTTACTACAAAAACTGTGATCACCAAGACAGCATGGTACTGGCACAAAAACAGACACATAGACCAGTGGAACAGTCTAGAGAGTCCAGACATGGACCCTCAACTCTATGGTCAAATAATCTTCGACAAAGCAGGAAAAAATATCCAGTGGAAAAAAGACAGTCTCTTCAATAAATGGTGCTGGGAAAATTGGACAGCTATATGTAGAAGAATGAAACTTGACCATCTCTTACACCATACACAAAGATAAACTTGAAATGGGTAAAAGGCCTTAACGTGAGAAAGGAATCCATCAGAATCCTAGAGAAGAACAAAGGCAGTCAACCTCTTCAACATCAGCCACAGTAACTTCTTTCAAGATATATCTTCAAAGGCAAAGGAAACGAAAGTGAAAATGAAGCTTTGGGACTTCATCAAGATCAAAAGCTTCTGCACAGCAAAGGAAACAGTCAACAAAATGAAGAGCCAACTCACGGAATGGGAGAAGATATTCGCAAATGACAATACAGACCAAGGGCTGATATCCAGGATCTATAAAGAACTCCTCAAACTCAACACACACAAAACAGATAATCATGTCAAAAAATGGGCAGAAGATATGAACAGACACTTCTCCAAAGAAGACGTACAAATGGCTATCAGACTCATGAAAAAAAATGTTCATCATCACTAGCCATCAGGAAGATTCAAATCAAAACCACATTGAGATACCACCTTACATCAGTTAGAATGGCCAAAATTAACAAGATAGGAAACAACAAGTGTTGGAGTGTTGGAAACAACAAGGGGAACCTTCTGACACTGTTGGTGGGAATGCAAGTTGGTGCAGCCACCTTGGAAAACAATGTGGAAATTCCTTAAGAAATTAAAAATAGAGCTTCCCTATGACTCTGCAATTGAACTACCGAGTATTTACCCCAAAGGTAGAGATGTAGTGAAAAGAAGGGTGATCTGTACCCCAATGTTCATAGCAGCAATGGCCACAGTCGCCAAACTGTAGAAAGAACCAAGATGCCCTTCAAAGGACGAATGGATAAAGAAGATATGGCTTGTATATACAGTGGAGTATTATGCCTCCCTCAGAAAGGATGAATACCCAACTTTTGTATCAACATGGAGGGGACTGGAAGAGACTATGCTGAGTGAAATTAGTCAAACAGGGAGAGTCATTTATCATATGGTTTCACTTATTTGTAAAGCATAAGGAATAACATGGAGGACATGGAGAGATGGAGAGGAGAAGGGATTTGGGGGAAATTGGAGGAGAGAGGAACCATGAGAGACTGTGGACTCTGAGAAGCAAACTGAGGGTTTTGGAGGGGTGAGGGGGTGCGAGGTTGGGTGATCCTGGTGGTAGGTATTATGGAAAGCAGGTATTGCATGGAACACTGGGTGTGGTGCATAAACAGTGAATTCTGGAACACTGAAAAGAAATTTAAAAAAATAAAAATTAAAAAAATAAGCATAATGTTTAGTCCTAGAAATTGTCTATGAACTTAATAGAATTTTTTGAATTTTACCAATATAAGATCAAATACTAATAAAAAATATTTTATTAAAAAAACCCTTTCTGTAGTTTCTCAATTAATCAAAGATGAGAGACGAAATTTAACATATCCTAAAAGGCTTTACATGGTGTGGCTTCTGGTCTGCTTCTTCAGCTTTTTTTTTTTTTTTTTCAAGTTTCTTTTGTGTCAATCTGGGTGTACAAGTCTTCTGCCAGTCTGTTACTGAGAATCTTTGCTCAAGTAAAGATGCCTTTGTACTGCTATCCTCCCAGTGTAGTATACTGTTCTCCTTCCTCTTTTTTTTTTTTTAATGATTCCCTCTCCTCTTTTAGCTCTCAATTGAAGCAGTATTTAAGATTAAACATTCCTTAACCTGACTCACTAGCTAATGAACTTCCTATTGCAGGTCGTTTTCATAATGGTTCTTGTTATGTTTAGTGGATCAAATTATTTTAATTCTTTTAGGCAGTTATTTACCTGCCTTTTGGAGCCCAGCCCCAAATAAGGGCACCTAGATAAGGCAGGAAGACTCAGCACTCCTGGTGAGCAGAAAAGGAGGTGGAGGATGGTGCTGGGCTTTGTAAGGTCTCCACTAGCCATCCCTGCCAGCAGAACCAGTCCTGGCTTTCCTATTGCCTTCATGCATGACCCCATCCCTAAGTCCCAGCCTTTCACCAGCTTCACTTCACCTCCCCTCTTTATACTACACCCTCTCATATTGCCAGTTGTCACTGGCCTGACCACCTGAAGTCAGATGACCTCTTGTAGAAGTTTCTGCCTGTCAATCTGACCACTTTTAAAGATTTTATTTGAGAGAGAGAGAGAGAGAGAGAATGAGCAGGAAAGAGCAAAGGGGAAGGGAGAGGGAGGAAGAATCTGAGGCAGACTCCACACAGTGCAGAGCCCTATCTGGGTGTGGATCCTAGAGATCTGGGAGATTAAGTCCTGAGCCAAAGCCAGGAATAAGACATTTAACTGACTGAACCACTCATGTGCCCTTCAACCTGAACTTTAAAAAACCAAACCAGAAGCCTCTGCCTGTCAATATGACCTTTTAGAAACTTATCAAACTGCTAGAACAGAAAAAAAAGAAAAAATCTGAGGATGACACCTGGATAAATTTGAGTCAGAAAGTGCTAGAACTGCTGGACAGTTACCTGAATGTCATTATACTGTTAAAACCCCACTCCATTCATCTCAAGCCCTCATAAAAAGAACTCTCTTTCTCCTGTTTCCAGAGATAAGGCTTTGGAAATTATACCCAGAGATCTCTTATTTATAAAATTAAAAATGACTTTGAGGAGGAAATATACCTCATGTTGGCTTTGTCTATAAGTTATCATCTATCCCTGACCTGTGCTTAGCTTCCCCTCCATCTTTGATGCCTGACCACTATCTTATCCACACTTCCCTATTCTTAAAAAAAAAAAAAATGCCATTATAAGTGCAGTTTCATGTGCTTATGATTGGATTAATATCTTTCCCACTAGAATAAGTTCCATGAGGGCATAAGCCATATTTAATAGTGTCCATCAGGGTGGTGCCTGGTATCTAATAAGTGATTGGTCAATGAATCAATTCAAATGGGTATGTGTGTGTGTGTGAAATATGCAGTTCAAACTACAACCTTGGACCTCACAGAATTTTAAGAAATCTACATTGGCATTATGTTATCATAGCTAATGTAAAAGTCTCTCAATTTAATATGGTATCATAATTATTTCAGCTATAGTGTGAAGACATTACATCCCAACAGTATCTTTTTAATGAACATATAAAAAAGCAGTGTTTCAGTATGAATTAAATTTTTTTTGTTTAAAGTGTTACACATTTATTTTGCAAAATATAGTGTGTGTAAAAAAAGAAAAAGAAAAATAGTGAAAAATCACCTGTAATCTCATCATAAAGAGGATCATTGTTAAAGAAGATGTGGTATATATATATACAATGGAATACTACTCAGACAAAAAGTGAAATCTTGCTATTTGCAATGATGTGGATGGAACTAGAGCGTATTACTCTAAGCAAAACAAGTCAATCAGAGAAAGACAATGATCTCACTGATATGTGGAATTTAAGAAACAAAGCAGAGGATCCATAGGGGAAGAGAGGAAAAAATAAAACAAGATGAAACCAGAGAGGGAGAGTTTTTATCTGTTGCCTATGAAATAAATGGAATGAAAACTGAAGTCTCTCCAGAACTCTAGTTTCTTATTCCAACCTTATTTTCTTCTGGGAAGGAAGCATTTGCCAAATTTCTTCATTTAGATCCCACCATTTGTCATCATTTTTCACAATATCTAAATAGAATTTATGCTTTTTATACTTATTTTTAATTTTTTTTAAATTAATTTATTTTAATAAACATATAATGTATTTTTATCCCCAGGGGTACAGGTCTGTGAATCTCCAGGTTTTACACATTTCACAGCACTCATCATAGTACATACCCTTCCCAATGTCCATTTACCCACCACCCTCTCCCGTCCCCCCTCCCCCCAGCAACCCTCAGTCTGCTTTTTGAGATTGAGTCTTTTATGGTTTGTCTCCCTCCCAATCCCATCTTCTTTCATTTTTTCTTTTCCTACCCCTCCAACCCCCCCACATTGCATCTCCACTTCCTCATATCAGGGAGATCATATGAAAGTTGTCTTTCTCTGATTGACTTATTTCGCTAAGCATGATACCCTCTAGTTCCATCCACGTCGTCGCAAATGGCAAGATTTCATGTCTTTTGATGGCTGCATAGTATTCCATTGTGTATATATACCACTTCTTCTTTATCCATTCATCTGTTGATGGACATCTAGGTTCTTTCCACAGTTTGACTATTGTGGACATTGCTGCTATAAATATTCGGGTGCATGTACCCCTTCGGAGCACCACGTTTGTACCTTTAGGATATATACCCAGTAGTGCAATCGCTGGGTCATAGGGTAGCTCTATTTTCATTTTTTTGAGGAACCTCCACACTGTTTTCCAGAGTGGTTGCACCAGCTTGCATTCCCACCAACAGTGTAGGAGGGTTCCCCTCTCTCCGCATCCTCGCCAGCATCTGTCATTTCTTGACTTGTTAATTTTAGCCATTCTGACTGGTGTGAGGTGGTATCTCATTGTGGTTTTGATTTGTATTTCTCTGATGCCGAGTGATGTGGAGCATTTTTTCATGCGTCTGTTGGCCATCTGGATGTCTCCCTTGCAGAAATGTCTGTTCCTGTCCTCTGCCCATTTCTTGATTAGATTATTGGTTCTTTGGGTGTTGAGTTTGCTAAGCTCTTTATAGATTTTGTATACTAGCCCTTTATCTGCTATGTCGTTTGCAAATATCTTCTCCCATTCTGTCAGTTGTCTTTTGGTTTTGTTCACTGTTTCCTTTGCTGTGCAAAAGCTTTTGATCTTGATGAAATCCCAAAAGTTCATTTTTGTCCTTGCTTCTTTTGCCTTTGGCGATGTTCCTAGGAAGAAGTTGCTGCGGTTGAGGTCAAAGAGGTTGCTGCCTGCATTCTCCTCAAGGATTTTGATGGATTCCTTTCTCACATTGAGGTCCTTCATCCATTTTGAGTCTATTTTCATGTGTGGTGTAAGGAAATAGTCCAATTTCATTTTTCTGCATGTGGCTGTCCAATTTTCCCAGCACCATTTGTTGAAGAGGCTGTCTTTTTTCCATTGGACATTCCTTCCTGCTTTGTTGAAGATTAGTTGACCATAAAGTTGAGGTCTATTTCTGGGCTCTCTATTCTGTTCCATTGATCTATGTGTCTGTTGTTGTGCCAGTACCATACTGTCATGATGATGACAGCTTTGTAATAGAGCTTGAAGTCTGGAATTGTGATGCCCCCAACTTTGACTTTCTTTTTCAATATTCCTTTCACTATTCGAGGCCTTTTCTGGTTCCATATAAATTTTAGGATTATTTGTTCTATTTCTTTGAAAAAAATGGATGGGATTTTGATAGGGATTGCATTAAACGTGTAGATTGCTTTAGGTAGAATAGACGTTTTCACAATATTTGTTCTTCCAATCCATGAGCATGGAACACTTTTCCATTTCTTTATGTCTTCCTCAATTTCTTTCATGAGGACTTTATAGTTTTCTGAGTATAGATTCTTTGCCTCTTTGGTTAGGTTTATTCCTGGGTATCTTATGGTTTTGGGTGCAATTGTAAATGGGACTGACTCCTCAATTTCTCTTTCTTCTGTCTTGTTGTTAGTGTAAAGAAATGCAACTGATTTCTGTGCATTGACTTTATATCCTGACACTTTACTGAATTCCTATACAAGTTCTAGCAGTTTTGGAGTGGAGCCTTTTGGGTTTTCCACATATAGTATCATATCATCTGCAAAGAGTGATAGTTTGACTTCTTCTTTGCCAATTTGGATGCCTTTAATTTCTTTTTGTTGTCTGATTGCTGAGGCTAGGACTTCTAGTACTATGTTGAACAGCAGTGGTGATAAAGAACATCCTTACCGTGTTCCTGACCTTAGCGGAAAAACTTTCAGTTTTTCTCCACTGAGAATGATATTTTCAGTGGATTTTTCATAGATGGCTTTGATAATATTAAGGTATGTGCCCTCTATCCCTACACTTTGAAGAGTTTTAATCAGGAAGGGATGCTGCACTTTGTCAAATGCTTTTTCAGCATCTATTGAGAGTATCATATGGTTCTTATTCTTTTTTTTTATTAATGTATTGTATCACATTGATGGATTTGCGGATGTTGAGCCAACCTTGCAACCCGGGAATAAATCCCACTTGGTTGTGGTGAATAATCCTTTTAATGTAATGTTGGATCCTATTGGCCAGTATTTTGGTGAGAATTCTCGCATCTGTGTTCATCAAGGATATTGGTCTGTAATTCTCTTTTTTGATGGGATCCTCATCTTGTTTTGGGATCAAGTTGATGCTGGCCTCATAAAATGAGATTGGAAGTTTTCCTTCCATTTCTATTTTTTGGAACAGTTTCAGGAGAATAGGAATTAATTCTTCTTTAAATGTTTGGTAGAATTCCCCTGGGAAGCCGTCTGGTCCTGGACTTTTGTTTGTTTGGAGATTTTGGATGACTGTTTCAATCTCCTTACTGGTTATGGGTCTGTTCAGGTTTTCTGTTTCTTCTTGGTTCAGTTGTGGTAGTTTATATGTCTCTAGAAATGTATCCATTTCTTCCAGATTGTCGAATTTGTTGGCGTAGAGTTGCTCATAGTATGTTCTTATAATTGTTTGTATTTCTTTAGTGTTGGTTGTGATCTCTCCACTTTCATTCATGATTTTATTTATTTGCGTCCTTTCTCTTTTCTTTTTGATAAATCTGGCCAGGGGCTTATCAATCTTATTAATTCTTTCAAAGAACCAGCTCCTAGTTTCGTTGATTTGGTCTATTGTTTTTTTTAGTTTCTATTTCATTGATTTCTGCTCTGATCTTTATGATTTCTCTTCTCCTGGTGGGTTTAGGCTTTCTTTGTTGTTCTCTCTCCAGCTCCTTTAGGTGTAGGGTTAGGGTGTGTATTTGAGACCTTTCTTGTTTCTTGAGAAAGGCTTGTACTGCTATATATTTTCCTCTCAGGACTGCCTTTGTTGTGTCCCACAGATTTTGAATCGTTGTGTTTTCATTATCATTTGTTTCCATGATTTTTTTCAATTCTTCTTTAATTTCCTGATTGACACATTCATTCCTTAGAAGGATGCTCTTTATTCTCCATGTATTTGGGTTCTTTCCAAATTTCCTCTTATGCTTGAGTTCTAGCTTCAGAGCATTGTGGTCTGAAAGTATGCAGGGAATGATCCCAATCTTTTGATACTGCTTAAGACCTGATTTATGATGCAGGTTGTGATCTATTCTGGTGAATGTTCCACGTGCACTAGAGAAGAATATGTATTCTGTTGCTTTGGGATGGAATGTTCTGAATATACCTGTGATGTCCATCTGGTCCAGTATGTCATTTAAGGCCTTTATTTCCTTGTTGATATTTTGCTTAGATGCTCTGTCCATTTCAGAGATGGGAGTGTTAAAGTCCCCTACTGTTATTGTATTACTGTTGATGTATTTCTTTGATTTTGTTATTAATTGGTTTATATAGTTGGCTACACCCATGTTAGGGGAATAGATATTTAATATTGTTAGGTCTTCTTTTTGGACAGACCCTTTGAGTATGATATAATGTCCTTAGTCATATCTTTTATAGTCTTTGGCTTAAAATCTAATGATCTGATATAAGGATTGCCACCCCAGCTTTCTTCTGATGTCCATTAGCATGGTACATTGTTTTCTACCTCCTCACGTTAAATCTGGAGGTGTCTTCAGGTCTAAAATGAGTTTCTTGTAGGCAGCATATTGATTTTTTTTTTAATCCATTCTCATACCCTGTGTCTTTTGATTGGGGCATTTAGCCCATTAACATTCAGGGTAACTATTGAGAGAGATGAATTTAGTGCCATTGTATTGCCTGTAAGGTGACTGTTACTGTATATTGTCTCTGTTTCTTTCTGATCTACTACTTTTAGGGTCTCTCTTTGCTTAGAGGACCCCTTTCAATATTTCCTGTAGAGCTGGTTTGGTGTTTGCAAATTCTTTCAGCTTTTGTTTGTCCTGGAAGCTCTTTATCTCTCCTTCTATTTTCAATGATAGCCTAGCCGGATATAGTATTCTTGGCTGCATGTTTTTCTCGTTTAGTGCTCTGAATATATCATGCCAGATCTTTCTGGTCTGCCAGGTCTCTGTGGATACATCCGCTGCCAATCTAATGTTTTTACCCTTGCATGTTACGGACTTCTTTTCCTGGGCTGCTTTCAGGATTTCCTCTTTGTCGCTAAGACTTGTAAATTTTACTATCAGGTGACGAGGTGTGGACCTATTTTTATTGATTTTGAGGGGCGTTCTTAGCATCTCCTGGATTTTGATGTTTGTTCCCTTTGCCATATTAGGGAAATTCTCTCCAATATTTGTCTCCAATATACCTTCTGCTCCCCTCTCTCTTTCTTCTTCTTCTGGAATCCCAATTATTCTAATGTTGTGTCGTCTTATGGTGTCGCTTATCTCTCGAATTCTCTCCTCGTGGTCCAGTATTTGTTTGTCTCTCTTATGCTCAGCTTCTTTATTCTCTGTCATTTGTTCTTCTCTGTCACTAATTCTTTCTTCTGCCTCATTTATCCTAGCAGTAAGAGCTTCCATTTTTGACTGCACCTCATTAATAGCTTTTTTTTATTTCAACTTGGTTAGAATTTAGTTCTTTTATTTCTCCAGAAAGGGCCTTTATCTCTCCAGAGAGGGTTTTTCTAATATCTTCTATGCCTTTTTCGAGCCCGGCTAGAACCTTCATTCTGAACTCTAGATCTGTCATATCACCAATGTCCGTATTGATTAGGTCCCCGGCCTTCGGTACTGCCTCTTGTTCTTTTTTTCGTGGTGAGTTTTTCCACCTTCTCATTTTGTCCAGATAAGATTTGCTTTCTCCTCCTCTGGAATTCCGCCGTTCTTGGTGAGTGAAGTTGGTCTTGGCTGGGTTTCTTGTTGATCGTCTGGGGGAGGGACCTATTATAGTGATTCTCAAGTGTCTTTGCCCCAGGTGTATTGCACCGCCCTTACCAGCGGCTGGGCTAAGTAATCCGCTCGGGTTTGCTTTCGGGAGCTTTTGTTCCCTGAGCACTTTCTATAGGGTTCTGGAGGATGGGAATGAAGATGGTGGCCTCCCAATCTCCAGCCTGGAGCAGCTGAGAGCTCGGGGTCACGCTCCTCAGTGCGCCCTCAGAGAAAAGTGCCCAACCGCCCCCGCCTCCCTGGCCTCCAGTCGCACCTGGAAGAAAGTGCTCAATTGCTTTCACCTGGAGAAAATTGCCCCGTCGCTTCCATCTCTGTGGCTTCCAGCCGTGCTTCGAGCCACCCAGCCTGCAACTGGCTCAAGGTAACCCTGAGCTGAGATCTCACTCCTCGGCTTTGTTGCTGTAGCTGGCTTCCCTGCTCTAATACCTGTGAGCTCTGTGACACTCAGACACCCCCGGTCCTTCTGTGACCCCATGGGACCTGGGGTTACGCTGACCCCACATGGGCTTCCCCCCGGTTTAGCCTCTGGAGCGATGTCTCTCCGTGGAACAGACTTTTAAAAGTCCTGCTTTTGTGCTCCATTTCTCCGCTGCTTGCCAGGAGCCAGCCCTTCCTCCTGCGGTCTGTCTTCCCATCGCTTTGGATCACTTCTCCACAGGTCCTACCTTTTAGAAAGTGATCGATTTTCTGTTTCTAGAATTGTTGCTCTTCTTCTCTTCCATTTCCCGTTGGATTTGTAGATGTTCGCAATGGTTAGATAAGCTATCTAGCTGATCTCCTGCTACCCGATGTCGTCTCAGCCTGCTACTTCTCTGCCA
The DNA here is from genome assembly GCF_963455335.1 of Martes martes. NCBI lineage: Eukaryota > Metazoa > Chordata > Mammalia > Carnivora > Mustelidae > Martes > Martes martes. The sequence goes on along the minus strand of NC_137893.1, from coordinate 119,567,845 downwards.
TCTTGACTCCTCCCCCTATACTTATTTTTTAATTGACTCACCTTAATCTCATCTTAACCTATAATTTCAAAAATCATGAGCTTGATAGCCTGGATATATTATTTTCATTCACATAAAAGTAAATATTAACTATTCCTATTAAAATGTTTACTGGGGGCCACCTGGAATCATCATCTCCATCAGCAGGGTCCTCATCCCCCTTTGTGTCCTTATCCTTGGGGTGCTTTGCTGTATACAAGTTCTCTGCTTAACTCTCTGCCTTTATAGTAGACTTTCTATGTCCTAATTTTTTTTTTCTCTCTCACTCCTTTCCCAGTCCATTCAATTTCATAAACACCATGGTAGGCACTGAAGATGGAGATTATGGTAAGACACGGATCTTCCTTCAGGGAGTTTACACTCTGGTAGAAGAATTAATAATTCAGGGATCTCAAACAATATACAAAACCTACCTATCTTCTTTTGATATCCAGCTCAAATTCTACTGCCTATGAAAGTCTTTCTTGTACTACCCCAAAACAAAGAGGCTTTCCTTTTCTGAATTTTTCCTGTTGTATTTATTGCTCTGAATTGATATTTCTATTCTTAACATGGTTTATTCTTCCCATTTATGTTTATCCTATTGATAAAGATATTTGCATACCTTTGTGGATGTTGCACTTACTAGAGACTACATAAACAGCTATTTAGTTAGACAGGAAAACACCAAATTTTAGAGAAAATATAGCTATAAATTCCTTTAATCAGAGTTTTATTTAATTGTATTTTCCTGACAATAATACATCATGAACATACATTTTGAAAAACTCACATTTCACAACTGAAGTTTGAAACTGAGAGATTTAAAATTGAGAATTTCTGAAGGAGATTTTACCAGATTACAAACAAAGGAACAGAAAATTTGTGATTAAAAGGAATGTAAGGAATGTATTATTTTAATCTCTATCATAGAAGATGGGGATTTAGTTTTTTGAAGTTTATGTGTTGGAGCAAAATTATTCAATTCTGCTTTGTTAGTTTATGAAATGTGGAGTTTTCCTCAATGAGACCCTTTTCTTACTGCCCATTTTCTTTCCCTTGCCTTCTTTTGGGTCCACGTTCTTCTTGTCCTCTTTAGCCACCTTTATTTTATCTTTTTTTTTCATAGAATCTCTTTTCATATCCTTGTCTTCTTTCTCGTCTTCACCTCTCTTCTTGTCTTTCTCCACTGTCCTGTCATCATCCTCCTTTATGTCCTCATCTCCATTCTTGTCCCTGTTTACTGTCCTGTCCTCATCTCCCTCATTGTCATTGTTCTCATCCTCTTTTATTTCCTCACCTTCATTCTTGTCCTTGTCCTCATCCTCCTTTGTGTCCTCATATCCATTCTTATCCCTGTCCTCTCTCCTGTCCTTATCTTCATTCTTGTCCTTGTCCTCATCTTCCTTTATGTCCTCATCTTCATTACTGTTTTTGTCCTCCTCCTCCCCCTCTATGTCCTCATCTCTATTCTTGTTCCTATCCTCTGTCCTGTCCACATCTCCCTTATTGTTCTTGTCCTCATTCTCCCTTATGTTCTTATCTCTATTCTTGTCCCTGTCCTCTGTCCTGTCTTCATCTCCTTTATTGTCCTTGTCTTTCTCCTCCTCTCTCTCATCTACCTTTGTGTCCGTGTCCTCTGTCTTGTCTTCACCCCCCTTTGTGTTCTTGTCCTCTTTCCTGTCTTCATTTCCCTTATTGTCCTTGTCCTCATCCTTCTTTATGCCCTCATATCCCTTCTTGTCCCTGTCCTCTGTCTTGTCTTCATCTCCCTTTGTGTCCTTGTCCTCTGTCTTATCATCATGTCCTTTCTTGACCTTATCCTTTTTGTTCTTTTCCTTCTCCTTGTATTTATTCTCCTTTAAGTCTTTATCTTCCTTCTTGTCTTTATCCTCCATGTTCTCATCTCCCTTATTTTTCATGCTTACCATTTCTTCTTCTTCACCTTTATCTTTTTCACCACCTCTGTCCTTCAATTGCCCCTTACCTATTTTCTTTTCCTTGTCCATGTCTTTCTCAGTATCTTTTCTTTTGTCTCTTTTTACTCTTCTCTCTTCTTTACTTTGAGTTTTCTCAGGAAGCTTTTCAACTTTCACTCCAGTTTTCTGTTTTTGTCTCCTCTCATAAGTCTTCTCAGGGCCACTTACTTCTCCCTTATGCTGGTATTTAGGACCATTTTGGCTATTTTGGTATGGGACTATCTGAATTCTCAAATGAATATCCTGTTTTGGGGTAGTTTTTCTTGATTCTGTAGTCTTACTTTTTACTTCTGTTTCTGAATCTTCTTTCAAATCATCTGGAAATATAAGAGATAATGTAATAAAAATGCATAACTCATATCTTAGTTTTTTTCTATTGTCAACTTTAGTTATCAAACACTTTTACTTTGCTTTAAGTTTGAAACAATCTATTTGTTTTCCCAATAATATAAAATTTGTGAAGTTATACACATATGAAGATTTAGATAAGAGGTTCTTGAAATACAGACTGTTCAGGAATTGAACTGAAAAAAGGGAAAAATACAACACAAAAGAATTAGTAATTCTCAATAGACTAGGACTGGAGAGTATGATTAAAATAGAAATGTAATATGAAAAGGATAACCTCCTCTGAGAAAATTATATTATTAAATAATATTTATAATTCCCTAAGGAAGCTCCATCTCCCTTTGAGTGATAAAGAGAATTGTAAAGCTGGCAATCTGAAAGAAAATGAGGCTGGAACTTTCCTTAGCTACCTTATAGGTTTTCAGGAAGTCTGTTTTAAAAGTGATTTAGAGAGTGGGAGGATCAAGATGGTGGAGAAGTAGCAGGCTGAGATGACATCAGGTAGCAGGAGATCAGATAGATAGTTTATCAAACCATTCTGAACACCTACAAATCCAATAGGAGATCGAAGAGAAGAAGAGCATTGATTCTACAAACAGAAAATTGACCACTTCCTGAAAGGTAGGACGAGTGGAGAAGTGAATCCAAAACGATGGGAAAATAGACTGCAGGGGGTGGGGCTGGCTCCCTGCAAGTGGCAGAACAATGGAGCACAAAATCAGAACTTTTGAAAGCCTGCTCCACTGAGGGACATCACTCCAGAGGCTAAGCCGGGGTAAAGCCCAAGCAGGGACAGCATTATCTCAGGTCCTGCGGGGTCACAGAAGGATCAAGGGTGTCTGAGTGTTGCAGAGCTCACAGGTATTAGAGCGGGGAAGCTGGCTACAGAGATGGAACTGAGGAGTGAGCTCTCAACTCGGGGTACCTTAAATTGTGATCCATGGCACAGACCACTTCTCTGTGAGCAGGGACCCCACAAGATCCAGGGAGACCATCCTGGAAGAGCACAGGGATCTGCAGGGTTTGGAGACTCTAGGCGGGGCTGTGTCCCAGAGACAGAGATGCTTGGTCACAGGCTGGGTGAGCTTGGAGCGCAGCCAGAGGCCAGGGAGACGGGAGTGATTGAGTGCTTTTCTCTGAGGGCACACTGAGGAGTGGGACCCTGAGCTCTGGGAAGCCACCATTTTCATTCCTGTCCTCCTGAACTCTATGGAAAGCATGCAGGGAACAAAAGTTCCCAAAAGCAAACCCGAGCAGATAGCCTGGCCCCTGGTAAGGGTGGGACAATTCTGCCTCAGGCAAAAACACTTGAGAATCACTACAACAGGCTCTTCCCCGAGAAGATCGACAAGAAATCCAGCTAAGACCAAGTTCACTTACGAAGGAGAACAACAGAATTCCAGAGGAGGAGAAAGCAAAGTAAGGAATTCATGGCTTTCTCCCCATGATTCTTTAGTCTTACAAAGTTAATTAATTTTTTAAAAATTTTATTGTTTTCTTCTGCTAAAACTTTTTTAAACTTGTACTCTTTCCTCTTTTAATGTTTTCTTAACTAGTTTATCTTAACAACGCCTTTCATAAAATAATATTTTTTGAATGTTCATTATTATACTCATATTTATCCTTCATTGTATCTAACTTTATTTTTTGTATACACATAGGGTTTATTCTCCTAAAAAAATTTTGAGATACATCTTCTAATGGATCAAAATATACCTTAAATCTAGCACAAGACTTTGTTCAAGTCTCCAGTCTGGGCAAATTCTCTCCACCTTCTTTTTGTTTATTTTCCCAACCAACTTATCAACTCCTTTTTTATAAATTAAAAAAAAATTTTTTTTCTTTATAATCATATTCGATCCATCATATTTACCCTTATATATGTTTTTCATTCTTTAAAATTTTGGGAGGTAGTTTCTTCTAAGAGACCAAAATACTCCCAAAATTAAGAGGATGACCCTGTTCTAATCACCAGTTTAATATATATTTTTTTCTTTTCTTTTAAAATTTTTTCCATGAATTTCTTTTTGTGAACTTTCTTCTCCCAATGATTTGAGGTCTCTTCTGATTTGGTTAAAGCACATTTTCCTGGGTTCTTTACCACACTATTAGTATTTTAATCACTCCTTCATATATTCTTATCTGGATAAAATGACAGGACAGAAAAACTCACACCCCCATCCCCCCCCCCAAAAAAAAACAAGAGACAGTACCAAAGGCTAGGTACCTAATCAATATGGACATTGGTAATATGTCAGATCTAGAGTTCAGAATGACGATTGTCAAGGTGTTAGCCAGGCTCAAAAAAGGCATGGAAGATATTAGAGAAATCCTGTCTGGAGAAATAAAAGCCCTTTCTGGAGAAATAAAAGAACTAAAATCTAACCAAGTTGAAATAAGAAAAGTTATTAATGAGGTGCAATCAAAAGTGGAGGCTCTTACTGCTAGGATAAATGAGGCAGAAGAAAGAATTAGTGACAGAGAAGAACAAATGACAGAGAATAAAGAAGCTGAGCATAAGAGAGACAAACAAATACTGGACCACAAGGAGAGAATTCGAGAGATAAGCGACACCATAAGACGACACAACATTAGAATAATTGGGATTCCAGAAGAAGAAGAAAGAGAGAGGAGAGCAGAAGGTATATTGGAGAGAATTATTGTAGAGAATTTCCCTAATATGGCAAAGGGAACAAGCATCAAAATCCAGGAGGTGCAGAGAACCCTCCTCAAAATCAATAAGAGTAAGTCCACACCCTGTCATCTAATAGTAAAACTTACAAGTCTTAGCGACAAAGAGAAAATCCTGAAAGCAGCCTGGGACAAGAAGTCTGTAACATACAATGCTAAAAATGTTAGACTGGCAGCAGACTTATCCACAGAGACCCGACAGGACAGAAAGAACTGGCATGATATATTAGGAGCACTAAACGAGAAAAACAGGCAGCCAAAAAAACTATATCCAGTTGGGCTATCATTGAAAATAGAAGGAGAGATAAAAAGCTTCCAGGACAAACAAAAGCTGAAAGAATTTGCAAACACCAAATCAGCTCTACAGGAAATGTCGAAAGGGGTTCTTTAAGCAAAGAGAGACCCTAAAAGTAGTATATCAGAAAGGAACAGAGACAATAAACAGTAATAGTCACCTTACAGGCAATACAATGGCACTAAATTCATATCTCTCAATAGTTTCCCTGAGTGTAAATGGGTTAAATGCCCCCAATCAAAAGACACAGGGTGTCAGAATGGATAAAAAAACAAAACCCATCAATACGCTGTCTACAAGAAACTCATTTTAGACCCAAAGACACCTCCAGATTTAAAGTAAAGGGGTGGAAAACAATTTACCATGCTAATGGACATCAAAAGGAAGCTGGGTGGCAATACTTATATTAGATCAATTAGACTTTAAGCCAAAGACTATAATCAGAGATGACTAAGGACACTATATCATACTCAAAGCGTCTGTCCAACAAGAGTATCTAACAATTTTACTTATCTCTGCCCCTAACATGGGAGCAGCCAACTATATAAACCAATTAATAACAAGATCAAAGAAACACATCGACAGTAAAACAATAACAGTAGGGGACTTTAACACTCCCCTCCCTGAAATGGACAGAGCATCTAAGCAAAAGATCAACAAGGAAATGAAGGCCTTAAATGACATACTGGCCAGATGGACATCAAAGGTATATTCAGAACATTCCATCCCAAAGCAACAGAATACATATTCTTCTCTAGTGCACATGGAACATTCACCAGAATAGATCACAACCTGCATCATAAATCAGGTCTTAAGCGGTATCAAAAGATTGGGATCATTCCCTGCATACTTTCAGACCACAATGCTCTGAAGCTAGAACTCAAGCATAAGAGGAAATGTGGAAAGAACCCAAATACATGGAGAATAAAGAGCATCCTTCTAAGGAATGAATGTGTCAATCAGGAAATTAAAGAAGAATTGAAAAAATTCATGGAAACAAATGATAATGAAAACACAATGGTTCAAAAATCTGTGGGACACAGCAAAGGCAGTCCCGAGAGGAAAATATATAACAAATATATAACAAACAATTCTTTCTCAAGAAATAATAAAGGTCTCAAATACACAACCTAACCCTACACCTAAAGGAGCTGGAGAAACAACAACAACAAAAAAAACCTAAACCGAGAAGAACAAGAGAAATCATAAAGATCAGAGCAGAAATCAATGAAACAGAAAACAACAAAAACAACAACAACAAAAAGCAATATAACAAATCAACGAAAGTAGGAGCTGGTTCCTTGAAAGAAGAAGATTGATAAATCCCTGGCCAGATTTATTAAAAAGAAAAGAGAAAGGACCGAAATACATCATGAATGAAAGAGGGGAGATCACAACCAACAGCAAAGTAATACAAACAAGTATAAGAATATATTATGAGCAACTATACACCAGCAAATTTGACAATCTGGAAGAAATGGATGCATTCCTAGAGACATTTAAACTACTACAACTGAACCAGGAAGAAATAGAAAACCTAAACAGACCCATAACCAGTAAGGAGATTGAAGAAGTCATCAAAAATCTCCCAAAAAACAAGAGCTAAGGGCCAGACGGCTTCCCAGGAGAATTCTACCAAACATTTAAAGAAGAATTAATTCCTATTCTCCTGAAACTGTTCCAAAAAATAGAAATGGAAGGAAAACTTCCAAACTCATTTTATGAAGCCAGCATTACCTTGATCCCAACACCAGACAAGGATCCCATCAAAAAAGAGAATTACAGACCAATATCCTTGATGAACACAGATGTGAAAATTCTCACCAAAATACTAGCCAATGGGCTCCAACAGTACATTAAAAGGATTATTCACCATGACCAAGTGGGATTTATTCCAGGGTTGCAAAGTATTCAACATCCACAAATCCATCAATGTGATACAACACATTGATAAAAGAAAGAACAAGAAACATTTGATACTCTCAATAGATGCTTAAAAAAAAAACATTTGACAAAGTACAGCATCCTTTCCTGATCAAAACTCTGCAAATTGTATGGATACAGGATACATATCTCAATATCATCAAAGCCATTTATGAAAAACCCACGGCGAGTATTATTCTCAATGGAGAAAAATGGAGATCTTTTCTGCTAAAGCCAGGAACATGGCAGGGATGTCCATTATCACCACTGCTATTCAACATAGTACTAGGAGTCCTAGCCTCAGCAATCAGATAACAAAAAGAAATTATTTGCATCCAAATCAGCAAAGAAATCAAACTCTCACTCTTTGCAGATGACATGATATTTTATGTGGAAGACCCAAAAGACTCCACTCCAAACCTGCAACAACTTGTGCAGGAATTCAGCAAAGTGTCAGGATATAAAATCAATGCCCAGAAATCAGTTGCATTTCTTTAAACCAACAACAAGACAGAAGAAAGAGAAATGAAGGAGTCAATCCCATTTACAATTGCACCCCAAACCACAAGATACCCAGGAATAAACCTAACCAAAGAGGCAAAGATCTGTACTCAGAAAATTATAATGTGCTCATGAAAGAAATTGAGGAAGACACAAAGAAATGGGAAAATGCTCCATGCTCATAGATTGGAAGAACAAATATTGTGAAAATGTCTATGAGACCTAAAGCAATCTACATATTTAATGCAAACCTTATCACAATCCCATCCATTTTTTTCAAAAAATGGAGCAAATAATCCTAAAATTTATATGGAACCAGAAAAGACCTCGAATAGCCTGAGGAATGTTGAAAAAGAAAGCCAAAGTTGGTGGCATCACAATTCCAGACTTCAAGCTCTATTACAAAGCTGTCATCATCAAGACATTATGGTACTGGCACAGAAACAGACATATCGATCAGTGGAACAGAATAGAGAGCCCAGAAATAGACCCTCAACTCTATGGTCAACACATCTTTGACAAAACAGGAAAGAATGTCCAATGGAAAAAAGACAGTCTCTTCAACACATGGTGTTGGGAAAATTGGACAGCCACATGCAGAAAAATGAAACTGGACCATTTCCTTACACCACACATGAAAAAGACTCAAAATGGATGAAGGACCTCAATGTGAGAAAGGAATCCATCAAAATCCTTGAGGAGAAGGCAGGCAGCAACCTCTTCCACCTCAGCCTCAGCAACTTCTTCCTAGGAACATCGCCAAAGGCAAGGGAAGCAAGGGCAAAAATGAACTATTGGGATTTCATCAAGATCAAAAGGTTTTGCACAGCAAAGGAAACAGTTAACAAACCCAAAAGACAACTGACAGGTTGGGAGAAGATATTTGCAAATGACATATCAGATAAAGGGTTAGTATCCAAAATCTATAAAGAGCTTAGCAAACTCAACACCCAAAGAACAAATAATCCAATCAAGAAATGGGCAGAGGACATGAACAGACATTTCTGCAAAGAAGACATCCAGATGGCCAACAGACACATGAAAACGCATTCCACATCACTCGGCATCAGGGAAATACAAATCAAAACCACAATGAGATACCACCTCACACCAGTCAGAATGGCTAAAATTAACAAGTCAGGAAATGACAGATTGTGGGGAGGATACAGAGAAAGGGGAACCCTACTACACTGTTGGTGGGAATGCAAACTGATGCTACCACTCTGGAAACAGCATGGAGGTTCCTCAGAAAGTTGAAAATAGAGCTACCCTACGACCCAGCAATTGCACTACTGGGTATTTACCCTAAAGATACAAACGTAGTGATCTGAAGGGGCACGTGCACCTGAATGTTTATAGCAGCAATGTCCACAAAAGCCAAACTATGGAAAGAACCTTGATTTCCATTACAGATGAATGGATAAAGAAGAAGTGGTATATATATACAATGGAATACTAAGCAGCTGTCAAGAAAAATGAAATCTTGTCATTTGCGATGACATGGATGGAACTAGAGGGTATTATGCTTAGCAAAATAAGTCAATCAGAGAAAGACAGCTATCATATGTTCTCCCTGATATAAGAAAGTGGAGATGCTACGTGGGGGATTTCGGGTGTTGGAAAAGCATAAATGGAGCAAGATGGGATCGGGAGGGCAACAAACCATAAGAGACTCTTAATCTCACAAAACAAACTGAGGGTTGGTCGGGGGGGGGCAGGGAGAGGGTAGTGGGGTTATGGACATTGGGGAAGGTATGTGCTATGGTTAGTGCTGTGAAGTGGGTAAACCTGGCGATTCACAGACCTGTATTCCTGGGGCTAATAATACATTATATGTTAATTAAAAAATGAAATTAAAGTTGAAAAGAAATGATAATCATTGATGTGAGTTCCAGTTCCTGAATCAAAAAGATAACTTTCATTATTTTGTTATACATATTATATTTGCTATAGGTTTATGTGTGAGAAAATCATCCAAGTTTTCAAACAGATTTCTTCAATAGTGCTTCATTTTTTCAGAAGCTTTTTAAGATAAACTCTCTTTGTTAATCCATAATCCACATTGTTGGAGGTCATTCTCTGCTAACTTACTACCTTATGTGTTGGGTTTTATTTGACAATTTTCCATTTAATCTCCTGAAATTTCTTCTCCAGAAAGGATTTTTGTATTTTTCATATCAAATATATGGAGTTCTACAAACAGGTAGCTTAACGTATCTCAACTAACATATATGCAACATTTTAGAAACTGTCTATGTTGTATTCTCCCCTAATTTTCTATTAAATATTTGGATATGCAGATATTTTCTGTACATATCTTACTTTGTAGGATGACAAAAGTAGATATTAGTTTCACTAATAATTAGTGAACACCAGAAATAAATATTTCTTTTGCTCACAAAAAAAAAAAGTGATTTAGAGATAGTAGCATTACTTAAGTTGGCAAAGTAGCTTGTTCTTGTAGTACCTCTGCTAATAACAGGAATATTTATTGCTGTGTGATACATAGAAAATTAAAATTAATATTTTTACAAATAGGAAAACTAAAGCATGATTATTTGTTTTGTTGAAATCCAGGTTAATTTAGTTAATCCTTTCATGATTAATTTCTCTTTTAATTGATCTGAGTGTTTGCTTCTGATAAGGTTCATTGCCCCTTTACTTATTTAATCTGGACCAAATAGGACAAGTAGTTACCAAAATATGATAGAAAGCATATTTTATGAAAGTAATGAGAGTTAGGAGTCTTCCCCCATTGGGAGTGGGTTAAGAGTTTAGTGAGAGCTCATATTGTGCATCATAGTAGCATCCCTTTATAAATGCCCCAGATATTTGACACTGGACGCTCAGATTTATTCAGTTGTTACTGCATATTGGTTCATGAACTCTCTAACTGGTTCTTCTCTTTGTCTGGAGTCAAGGTGTGTGTTTTATGTTTGGGTGTTGCATTATCTGTATTGGGCAATAACCTCTATCCATATTTCCTCCTCTATGTATTTTATTAGTAAAGGAAAGTTAGGAGTTGGGGAGATGGAATACATAGAAGTTATGGGAATAAGCATAAAGTAATTCGTAATTTGTAAAACTGGACAGGTGATGTTGAGGATAGAGAGATGGGGTAGGATATTATGAAGAGAATTTTCAAGAGGGCTTCCAACCTGGAATGTTAGCACTGTGGAATAGGCCTGTTTCTTGTTTTGAGAAAGCTTGTTAGACTCAGTTCAGGGTAGTTGAGAGATCATTGGATGAGGAATTTAAAAATATTTGAGTTCTGTTATTATGTGGCCTTTGCCAAAGATTCCCAATTTTTTTGTAACTTAACTTTTCATATGTACAATGAAGTTAATAATACTGTCCTTGTTTACATCATACAAGTTATGTGGGGACAAAATGACAAAAAGTACATTAGTGCACTTTAAAAATTGCTGAAATAATAGACACAAATACATTTGAGGTTAACAACTTGAAACACAAGAGGAAATTTTACCATTAAACATAATTAGTACAGTGGTCTTTTAATTTAAAAACATTTCATGAGGGATGCCTGGGTAGCTCAGTGGGTTAAAGCCTCTGCCTTCAGCTCAGGTCATGATCCCAGAACCCTGGGATCCAGTCCACATTGGGCTCTCTGCTCAGCAGGGAGCCTGCTTCCCCCCCCCCCGCCTGCCTGCCTCTCTGCCTATTTGTGATCTCTATCAAATAAATAAACAAAATCTTAAAAAAAAAAAAAAAGCATTTCATGGTTCTGTGTCCATACTATTGATTGGTATAAAATGTTTGCATAATAGTCCATTTATGTAATTTCATAATTTTAAGCCAGTCTCCTATTGGTGAATGTTATGTGTGAATTTTAATTATTATAAATAATAATGTCATAAACTACCTAATACATATGCCTTAGGAATGTTTTTTTTTTCTTAGAAAACATTTCTGGAAGCATAATTTCTTAGTTAATGGATGTGAACATCTTACATTTTGAAACATATTGTCAAATGCACTCTTGAAAAGTTAAAGTTACCTCAGTACTACTAGGGCATAGAAATAAAAATATGTTCAACACCCAAAAGACTTTGTAAATCTTTACAATCTTTCACAGATAGTTTTTTTTTAAAAAAAGATCTTATTTGTATCTCTTTGGTTAACTAGTATTTTTGGATTTTCAGCATTTACTTATTGCTATATTACCTGTATCTTTTGCTTTATTTTTTCCCCCAGAGATCACTATATATTGAGGCTATAAAATCTTTATATGGCATAAATTTTGTTTTCTTAATTTCTATTTGCCTTTCAGATTTATTCACAGTGACTTTTTTCACATAGAAATTAAAAAATGTAGTCTAATTAATCAAACTTTTAAATTAATTTTTTGTATTTTATATCATTCTTAGAAAATATTTTTGTTTGTTGATAGCATTGTAAGATGTTAATTTACAAAGTAAAAATATTTTATAATGCACATAGTTTACCAAATAATCATTTTTTAGATTAAAAATAGAATTACCACATGATCTAGTAATTCTACTACTGGGTATTTGCCCATAGAAAATGAAGAAAATAATTTGAAAATATATATACACCCCCCATATTTACTGCAGCATTATTTATAATAGCTAAAATGTGGAAACAACCCAAGTGCAATCAATAGGTGAATGGTTAAAGAAGGTGTGGTATATACATCTATCTGCAGTGGAATATTACTCAGCCACAAAAGAGAATGAAATCTTGCCATTTGCAATAACATGGATGGATATAGAGAGTATTATGCTAAGTAAAATAAGTCAGAGAAAAACAAATACCATATGGTTTCACTTATATGTGGACTCTAAAAAACAAACAAAACAAAATAAAAACCAAAAACAATCCAGAAAACAAAACAAATTAACAAACACAAAAACCCAGTCTCTTAAATACAGAAAATAAACTGGCGATTTACCAAAGGGGAGGTGAGTGAGGGAAAGGGTAAAATAGGTGAAGAGGATTAAGAGGAACGAACTTCTGGTAATAAAATAAATAAGTCATGGGATGAAAAGTACAGTGTAGGGAATATATTCGATATTATTTTAAGAATGTTGTATGGTGATAGATGGTGGCTACACTTATCATGGTAAGCATTAGTTCATGTATGGTGTTGTTGAGAATCACTGCTTTACAACTGCAACTAATATAACATTATATGTCAATTATGCTTCATTAGAAAAGTCTATTAATAATATAAGACACCTTTATAATGGAGATATTGATTAATATCGAAGAATTAAAAACTTCCAAATCTGGACTTCAGTTTTTCTAGAAAGTAGGCTAGTATCAAAGAAAGAGAACAAAATCTGAAGTCAAAGGAACTGGTTTAAAAAATTGGTTTATCACTTAACAGTTAAGCAACATGTGAAAAACTCTCTCTGAGCCACAGATCTATTAAATATATTAAAGAAATACTCATTACCTAACCATAGGTTGTTACTTTCTGGTGCCTATTAATTCCTCAGTAAATATTTGTTTAATTTTAAAAAGGTGTTTCATGGTTGAAAAATGTTAATTATGAGAAAATTTGAAAAAACAAACAAAGAGTTTCAAGGACAAAAAATATCACCTGTAGTCCCACAACTCAAGGATTGCCACCTTTGATTTATTTTATTCTAGGTCTAGATGCTTAGATTTTATTTTAAATCTTTCTCTCTCTCCCTTTTCCTTCCTTCCTTCCTTCCTTCCTTCCTTCCTTCCTTCCTTCCTTCCTTCCTTGTTTCTCTTTCCATAGTTGTGACCTAAGTATAAATGCATTCTAAACAATTTTATGCCATGTTTCACTCTATTAAAATCCTTTTTCCATATTATTGCAATTGCATGTAAACAGTTTTAATTGTGCTTTTTTTTTGCATAGTAAATATGTCATAGTATTTCAGGTTTATATTATTCGTGAGAGGGAACGAGTATATCCTTTAATGGACTAACACATGGTAATGAGTGTGGGAGATTTAGTAACTATCTTGTCTATCTAGAAATATTTGCAGTGACTTTGAAAGGCCGATTATATATATATATATATATATATATATATATATATATATATAAAATCTAAGGAGAAACATAAAATTGAGTTGATATTAAACTCAGTTATCTGAAGAAAGCATTTAAGTGAGGCAACCCCTATCCCAAGCATCTGTTCTAATTTGGAGGCATTTGGTAGGTTTTATTTATTCAAGGCTATAAAAGCAAATCTTAATGATAACAAATTTCATTATAATTATGAATTATTTTCAATAACTCCATAAAGAAGTAATGCCCTAGTTGAAAACTTACTTTCAAAAACATGTTTGGCAATATTGCGTTTATAATGTTTACATCTATATTCATTAGGAATATTGGTCTATGGTTTTCTTCTGGTTTCCTTAGCTGGCTTAGGTACCAGAGTAACGCCTGTCTTATAAAAAGAGTTTGGAAGTGTTTTCTTCTATTTAATTTTTTGGAAGAGCTTGAGAAGGGTTGACATTAATTATTCTTTAAATATTTCATAGAATTTACCAGTGAATTCATCTAGTGCTGGGGTTTTCTGTATTGAGATTTTTTTTTCCCCTTTACTGTTTCAGCTGGTCAGTTGTATGCTTACAGGAGTGTATTTATTTCTTGTAGGTTATCTAAGGTGTTGGCATATAATTGTTCATTAAAGTCTCTCTGAATCCCTTGTATTTTTGCAGGATCATTTGTAATATATTTCATTTCCGACTTTGAGTTTTCTTTCTTTTATTCTTAATTGAGCTACAGATTTCTTAATTTTGTTTATCTTTTTGAATAGCCGCCTTTTAGTTTTGTTAATTTTTCCTTCTTCTCTAATCTTTGTTATTTCCTTCCTTCTACCAGCTTTGGGTTTAGTTGTTGTTGTTGTTGTTGTTTTTCCTACCTCCTTGAAGTGTAAAGTGAGGTTGTTTATTTGCAATATCTCTTTCTCCTTAATGTGTTTCTCACTAAACTTCCTTTTTAGAACTGTAACCCAAATGTTTTAGTATTTTGTGTTTACATTTTTATTTGTTTTAAGAGATCATTTTTTAAATTTCTTTTTTAACCCATTTGTCAGTCAAGAATGTTTAATTTTCATAAGTCAATCGGAGAAAGACAACTATCATATGATCTCCCTGATATGAGGAAGTGGAGATGCAACATGAGGGGTTAGGGGGGTAGGAGAAGAATAAATGAAACAAGATGGGATCAGGAGTTAGACAAACCATAAGTGACTCTTAATCTCACAAAACAAACTGCTGGGGGGAGGGGGGTCGTGAGAGGGGGGTGGGGTTATGGACATTGGGGAGGGTATGTGCTATGGTGAGTGCTGTGAAGTGTGTAAACCTGGCGCTTCACAGACCTGTACCCCTGGGGATAAAAATACATTATACATTTATTTTTAAAAAAATAAATTAAAAAAAAAGAATGTTTAATTTTCATAGACTTAATTTTCCAGTTTTTACTCTGTTATTGATTTCTAGTTTCATACCATTGTGGTCAGAAAAGATACTTGGTATAATTTCAGTGTTCTTAAATTTGTAAGTCTAGTTTTATGACCTAATTTATTACCTAGTCTAGATAATATTCTATAGGTACTGAAATAGCTTATGTGTTCTGCAGCTATGGGATGGAGTGTTGTGTATATGCCTGTTAGGTCCACTTGGTCTAAAGTATAGTTCCAGTCCAGTATTTCCTTATTTATTTTCTGTCTGGAGGGTCCATCCATTATTGAAAGTGGATTATTGAAATCCCCTACTATTTTTGTATTGTTACCAATTTCATTGGTTATCAATTGCATTGAGTAACATAATAATGTCCCCTTGATGAACTGACCCATTTACCATTATATAACAAATTTTATTTCTTGTTACAGTATTTGACTTCAAGTCTATTTTGTCTGGTTAAGTATAGCCTTCCCTGTTCTCTTTCAGTTTCTATTTGTGTAGAATATTTTTCATCCTTCACTTTCAGACTGTGTGTGCTTAAAGCTGCAATGTGTCCCTTGTAGGCAACATTATAATTGGGTGTATTTTTTTTTCATTCAGTCACTTTATTATTGGAGAATTTAATATGCTTACCTCTAAATCAGTTATTGAGAGCTAAGGATTTACACTTGTTATCTTATTTATTTCTGGGTGTTTTATAGTTCCTTTGTTCTTTTATCCCTCTCTTGCTATCTTCTTGTTTGATTTTATGATTTTCTATATTTCTATGCTTCTCTTCTCTTCACCATTTGTGTATCTACTGTAGATTTTTGTTTTGTGATTACTAGGAAGTTTACATAAAAATCTTACAGTTGTAACAGTCTATTTTGGGGTAATAACAATGTAACTTAATCATATATGAAAAATCTACAATTTTATTCTTCTTCCCCACATTTTATGTTTTTGAGACCATAATTTACATCTTTTTAAAAAAAATTATTTATTTGACAGACAGATCACAAATAGGCAGAGAGGCAGGCAGAGAGAGAGGAAGGGAAGCAGGCTCCCTCCTGAGCAGAGAGACTGATGTGGGGCTCGATCCCAGGACCCTGGAATCATGACCTGAGCCAAAGGCAGAGGCTTTAACCCACTGAGCCACCCAGGCGCCCCTACATCTTTTCATATAGTGTCTATTAACAAATTTTAGATATCATAATTTTTAATACTTTTTTAAGTGTCTTACACATTACTATTAGAGTTTGACTATTATGAATTAGACTACATTTTTAAAAAAGATTTTATTCATTTATTTGAGAATGAGAGAGAGAGAGAGACAGAGAGCAAGAAAGCACAAGCAGGGGGGATGGGCAGAGGGAGAGGGAGAGGTAGGCTCTCCACTGAGCATGCAACCCAGTGTGGGGCTCAAACCTAGGACCCCAGGATCAGCACCTGAACTGAAGGCTTAATGGACTGAACCACACAGGTCCCCCTACATACTTACTTTTACCACAGTGTTTTATATTTTCATGTTATTAATTAGTATCCTTAATTGCAAGTGAATAAGTCCTTTCAGCATTTCTTGTAAGGCAGGTCTAGGTGATGCACTCCTGCTTTTGTTTTTCTTTTTTTCTCCTTTATTTCCAAAGGATAGCTTTGCTGGGTAAAGTATTCTTGGTTGATTTTTTTTTCTTTCAGCACTTTGAATGTATCAAATCACTCTCCCTTGTCCTGCAAGGTTCTTGATGAGAAATCCATGGATAGCCTTGTGAAGAGTTTCATGTATGTGACAAGTTTTTTTTTTTTTTTCTCTTGCTTTCAAAAATTTTTTTTTCCTGAAAGTTCATTTATTTTTGAAGCGATTAACCACAGGTACAACATATGATATTTCACTATCTCCTTCACTTGACATTTTTACTTTTCACAATTATTTAAAATATATTTTTCAGAATCTTTCAGTCTGGATATGTGAGTATTTTAGGTAGATTAAAATAGACTCTATAATAAAGTTTTGTAAGAATTTCCTTCTGTTTATATTAAATGTCAGCTATTCAACAAGTAAATTATTTTATTTTATTTTTACTATATGTTTTCATTTAATTTTATTCTATTATGACTTGGAAAAGATCCCTTTGGGTTATATCTGTTTGGAGAATTATAAGCTTCATATACTTGTATATCCATATGATTTGGGAAGTTATTAGCCATTATTTCTTTAAATAATTTTTCTATCTCTTTTTCCCTTTCTTCTTCCAGGATTCCTATATGCATAAATTCTTTCATTTGATGGTATTTCATAATTTTGTCCTTCTTTTGTCCTCCTTTTCATTCTCTTTTCTTCGTTCTTTTACCACATAATTTCAGATAACCCATCTTTGAGATAACAGATTTTTTTTTCTGCTTGATCAATTGTGCTGACAATGCTCTTTATTGCATTTCTCACTTCATTTGTTGTATTTTTCAGCTCTAAAATTCCTGTTTGACCCTTTTCTGTGATATCTATCTTTGTTGAGTTTCTCATTTTTTTTTCTTGTGTTGTTTTCCTGATTTCATTGAGTCATATAAGTCTTGTAACTTGTAACTTGCTGAACTTCCTTAAGACTGTTTTTTTTTTTTTTAACTATTTGTTAAGCAATTCAGAGGTCTTCATATCTTTGGGTGGTTACTGGAGCTTTTCTAGGTTCCTTTGGTGGTGACATATTTGCCTGATTCTTCATGCTCTGTGTAACCTTGCATTGATTTCTATGCATTTGAAGGAACAAACACCGTTTCCTGTCTATACAGACTAATTTCATTAGGTAAAGATCTTTACCTGTCAGTTTTAAGAGTGATGGGACTGCCTCTGGGATCTCAGGCAAGTGGAGATGAAGCTGTCATGTGGCTGTTGCCAGATCTACAGTTGAGTTTGTGTTTGGCCAGTCCGTTATGGGGGTGCAGGTAGACATGGTTCCTCCTCAATCCCCAGGTGGATAAGCCTCCTTTAGGACTACACTCAAGCAAGGCTGGAGTTAAGTCATAGGGCCATTTCTGGGTCTGCAGTCAAGTCAGGCAAAAGTAGGCCTATTGCCTGGGGGTGTAGATCCCACTGGGTTCCTGAGTGAGTGTACTCTGGGTCTCTGGATGAGCCCTGTGCTGGCAGGACTGGCTTACAGGGCAGGAGAGCAGAGTTGGGCAAGGTCACAGGACTGCTTCACAGCAGTCACAGTAGTCATGACCAAGGCCAGCTGCTGATCTTCAATCAGGGATTGGATAAGTGTGTCTCTTGTAGATTATCTGCTTAAGCAGTACTTTTTCTGGACTGCAGTAGAGTGGGGCTGGAACTGATCTCAGGGTTATTTCAGGATTGACAGCTGCGACTTTAGAAAGGAAACATGGAGGGGAAAGTGCCTCATTTTCTCTCATTATTACTAGAAATGGAAACCTATAAGAACCTGTTAAAATTCTAAATTTGCTGCTTTGAATTTCATGAATTCTCCTTAATTTTAAAAATGTCTTCTTCTTTTGTCCCCCATCTTCTGTTGCTGTAAACTCTGGTGCTGTAAACTCTGGTGTGGTAAACTCTGGTGCTGTAAACGCTGGTTAGTTTCTGTTAATGACTTTTTAACAAGTCACAGGAGATCACTTTGCCCTCTAAGGAATGTCACTCCTTTCAGAATTTATGAAAAAACTAAAGAGTTGAGGGAAAAGACAATGAAACTCAAGGTCCAACAGAATTAGAAGTAAAAAAACAAAATGAGCATGGAAGAATGGATGGGTGACCTATGGACAATGGAATTGAGAAACAATCCATTGCCAGAGAACACAGAGGACACTGGGGGACAGAAAAAGTACAGACAAAAATAATAATTTGAATAGTCTATTGTTTGTTGAAGATTAGTTGACCATAGAGTTGAGGGTCCATATCTGGGCTCTCTATTCTGTTCCATTGATCTGTGTGTCTGTTTTTGTGCCAGTACCATGCTGCCTTGGTGATCACAGCTTTGTAATATAGCTGGAAATCAGACAGTGTGATGCTCCCAGGTTTGTTTTTCCTTTTCAACATTTCCTTGTTGATTCAGGGTCTTTTCTGGTTCTGTACAAATTTTAGGATTATTTGTTGCAGTTCTTTGAAAAATGCCATTGGTATTGCACTGCTCGGTGTTTACCCTAAAGATACAGATGTAGTGAAAAGAAGGGGCACATGCACCCCAGTGTTCATAGCAGTAATGTCCACAATAGCCAAACTGTGAGAGTAGTTGAGATGCCCTTCAAGAGATAAATGGGTAAAGAAGACATGGTCCATATAAACAATGGAATATTACTCAGCCATCAGAAAGGATGAATAGCCACCATTTGCATCAACTTGGATAGATCTGGAAGGGATTATGCTAAGTGAAATAAGTCAAGCAGAGAAAAACTATCATATGGTTTCACTTATATGTGGAACTTAAGGAATGGCATGGAGGACATTAGGAAAAGGAGGGCAAAATCAGAGGGGGAGATGCACCATGAAAGATTATGGTTCTGGGAAAACAGACTGAGGGTTTTAGAGGGGAGGGGATGGGGAGATAGTTTGGCCTGGTGATGGGTATTAAGGAGGGCACCTATTGCAAGCAGTCCCAGGTGTTGTACGTGAATGATGAATCATGGAACACTACATTGGAAACTAATGAAGTACTGTATAGTGACTAACATAACATAATAAAAAAAAATAAAAAAAAATCTACATTTAAAAAATAAATAAATGTGGGGTTGCCTGGGTGGCTCAGTGGGTTAAAGCCTCTGCTTTCAGCTCAGGTCATGATCTCAGGGTCCTGGGATTGAACCCCACGTTGGGCTTTCTGCTCAGCAGGAAGCCTGCTTCCCTTCCTCTCTCTCTCTGCCTGCGTCTCTGCCTACTTGTGATCTCTGTCTGTCAAATTAAAAAAAAAATCTTTAAAAATAAATAAATAAATAAATAATAAATAAATGTAACATGGAAATAAAAAGCAAAATAAGCAGTGCCTGGGTGGCTCAGTGGGTTAAATCCTCTGCCTTCGGCCAGGTCATGATCCCAGGGTCCTTGGATCGAGCCCCACATCGGGCTCTCTGCTCAGCGGGGAGCCTGCTTCCTTCTCTCTCTGCCTGCCTCTCTGCCTACTTGTAATCTCTGTCTGTGAAATAAATAAATAAATAAAGTCTTTTAAAAATTAAAAAAAAAGCAAAATTTAAAAAAATAAATAAATATTGTCTTGGGTCAAGAATCTGGTTCATTCTCATAAGGTAGTCTCAGAAATGAGACCATGAAGCAGTACCTTTTCCTTTATGTATTTATATTTTTGGCCACAATAAGCTGGTACAATGGACTTGGTGTTTGTGTCCCTCCCAGATTCATATGTTGAATCCTAATTCCCTATGTGAGTAGGTAGAGGTAGGGCTTTTAGGAGGTAATGAGACCATGAGGGTGGCATCCTTATGAGTGGATTGTATTAGTATCCCTATAAAAGGACCCCAGAGAGAGGTCTCCCATTTTTTGCTACAGTAAGGAGGTGGCATTCTGCAACCTGGAGGGGGGCTCTCACCAGAACCTGACCATACTAACACCCTGATATCAGACTTCCAGCCTTCAGTACTGTGAAAAATAAATTTTTGTTGTTTGTAAACTACTTGATCTATGGTACTTTTATAGCACCCTAAACTAAGTCAAATAGGATGTGAAAGCAGGATTTCTTCTTTGTTCTCATGTTCCCATCAGTGTAGTGGAGAGAAGGAGGCCCACTTTAAGTCTTTTATTATTTTACTCAGTCTTATGGCTGAAACCCTTCAGAGACATTTAACATGTTCTCTCTCTCTCCCCCCCACTCCTCCTCCTCTTTCTTTTTCTTCACTTCTTTCATTCATTTTTCTTCTTGTCTCCTTTCCCCTATTTCCTTATTGTTGTTTATATCTCTATGCTTTTTTTTGGTTTGATTGTTTGCACAGTCTGTTTACTAGTGTTGATAAGCTATTTAAGCATTGGTAATGACTGTCTCAGATTCAGACATTATCTTTTTCCATTAACCTGGGGAATTGCCTTTTACATAATATTTTTTAACTAAACCATATGTTGACATCAAGGAGATAAAAAGTTAAATATGAGATCGAAATTATTGTGTTAGAAGTGATGGTTTCCTCAAGAACCAATACTATAATATTTAAGGAGAAAAATTATCTCTGCATTTTATTACATATTTTTCTGAAGTCAAAACACAAATAAATGTTTCAGGGTATCTTTGTTGGAGTTTTTGAATAATTTCTAATCATAGATTACTCTTAGTTTTACTGCATGTTTTTGTCTGAAATGCTACAATTTTATTCAGAGTAAAGCTTGAGGGAGAGGGAAGAGAGGAAAGTCGGTTCCAAATTCTATTTTCTCAGCTGTTTTAAGAATTTGAAGCCATTTAGATTAACTCATCTTTTATACATGTTCTTTAACTCCTCCATTTTCCCCATTTCCTAGTCTAAGTTTTTTACATCTCTTATAGAGTCTGTTGGTGATTTTGTTAGTTTTTCCTGACAACCTCTTAAAATCATTCCAAGAAAGTCATTTGTCTTTTATTTATTCTTTTGGATAAGTGATGGATTTCTTTTTAGGAAACATCATAAACTAAGGGAATATTGGGTAAATACACCAGTCTCAAGGTAAAAGTAAAAATAATCATATCAGAAATTTTCCCAGAACCCTCAGAATATCTTTGGGTAGTGGAATTAACAAATAGGAAGTAAACATATGAATGGATATTAAAGATATTGACAGAAAGAAATAAGAACATATTTTAAAAATTCCCCCCTATGAAAATTAATTCCTATTCTATAGTCTAAGAAAAGGAGCAATAAAAGTGAGCTTTTTAGATGAGAAATGACAGAGATTAGCATCCCTTTTGTATGAATCATGTCCTCTTATTGTAGCAGTGGTGGGTTGTGGGATGGCCATTTGGTAGGGAGCATTGATATCTTTCAGTGGGTTGGTTTGCTGTAACATCATTTTACTTTAAAAAAATCATTTTTCTCTTTGTTTTTCTTTCTATATATTCAGCTCATTTATTTTTAAGTATTTCCTTTTCACTTGTTCAGTATGTTTTTTAGAACATTTTTCAGACTTACCAGGAGTCTATAAACATATAGCTGAAATAAACTAAGGAAATAACTTAGATCACAGATACTGGATCAGTGACTCAGTCACTATTTAGACCATAAATTCTTTTTTTTTTTTTTTTTAGACCATAAATTCTTTTTCTAGAAAGAGCAAGCTCTCACAGTTATATTGAAGTATGTTATGGGTTGAATATTCTTATTTTAAGGTTTTTGGATTTTCTGAACCCTAAGTTTGATAGGCCTTCAGGAACAGTTGAGTAGATGAAGCCCATTCTAGTTTTTCACTTCTTTCCTGAGTCCAGAATTGAAAGCTTTCAGTAGATTGGTATTTACACACTACCAGGTCTCTCCTTTCTTTTCTTTGCTCTGCCACAACTCTCTTTCTTATTTTATTCTCTTCTACCTTCCTGTTCATATTTAAATTTCTGAATACTGTTTTTCAAGATAAATACCAATTTTGTGATAAGCAAATTATTTTGTGAGCTCCCCCCCCATTTTAAAGAGATTTTATTGAATTATCTCTACACTCAACATGGGACTTAAATTCACAACTTCAAGATTAAGAGTCACAAGATCCCCCAGCTGAGCCAGCCAGGTGCCCCAGCATCATTTCCCTTTATGTTAATTTTCTTTTAATCATAAGGGTGAGTTTTTAAAAAAATGACACTACTCTCACAGCAGGAAGAAGGAATGCATAAGGGATAATACTAGTCTCTTAACATTGCTTGAGACCAAGGTATTTTTATTGAAAGGGAAATTATTAGTCATTACTATAGACTTTTCTAAAGTTAAATATTTCATTTTAATGTTTTATTTTTGTACATGGTATATATTTAATGTTGATAATCTTTTCTTTTTTTTAAGATTTTATTTATTTATTTGACAGACAGAGATCACAAGTAGGCAGAGAGGCAGGCAGAGAGAGAGAAAGCAGGCTCTCCCTGGAGCGGAGAGCCCCATGCGGGGCTCAATCCCAGGACCCTGGGATCATGACCTGAGCTGAAGGCAGAGGCTTTAACCCACTGAGCCACCCAGGCGCCCCTGGTAATCTTTTCTTAAGAACATCAGTGATCTGGACCTCAGGGCCACCAAATCATCTATGACATGTGTATAGGGGTTTTAGTCCTGGCAAAGATAGAACTTAAGAGGGCTGGGCAGGGGTCTATCAGTCCTCTCCAATGACCACCTTTTGTCACTCACCATCTTGTTGGAAATTAAAACTCCTGAAGGATTGGAACTGTTGTCTTACTTTAAACCAAAATTCCCTAAATTCATCAATTAATTTCTTTCAATTATCTTTTTAGGTTACTTTATTGCTTCTGTTCTTTTTATTTATTTATTTATTTTTTGCTTCTGTTCTTTTTAAACATATACATAAAATATATTAAATATTAGGAAATGCTTCTGTTATTAATTGTTGTTTCAGTTAGTGATTTAAACATTTCACTGTGTAAAAATTTCTCAGTGAACTGCGGAACTTCTGGATAAGAAGGAAAAAGGGAAAGGAGACAGATATGTGAAACTGAATTGACATAGAAAGCCTGAGTTGAAACAGGCATTTTGTGAAGAATTCCTTGGATTCTACAGGAGACTGACATATACTAGAAATAAGAGATGCAAAGGAACTTACTTGTGGGTACTGGAGTTGACCCTAAAAAACAAAACCAGGAAAAATAGGATTTTTTTTGGTATAATATACAGTTTCCTACCATATTTTTCCAGAAAGACTTTTTAAAAATGGGACATTTACAGAGCACCACACCAATCTTACATTTATTTCTAAAGGAACTTGGCAATTTTGATGGGCTTGGAGAAAAAACAGAAAATAGCACTTATTCTACATGTTTTTCATATATTTTAGCCATTTAACTATTTCATTTATAGTTGAACTATTTATGAAGTAGAATTTTTCAGTATTTGAATTTTCTTACCACATTTAATTCCCTCAGATTTCCTCATGTAATCTGCTCTTACTATCTGTCTTAGCCTGCTTTTGTTATTTTATTATTATTATCGTTATCATCATCATCATTATTATTATTTGGTACATGTATCTCAGAGAGCAAAGTCAATAAATTGCTCACAATAGGCTTAACACATTTTCCCTGGTGATTTATTACACACCACCATGTATATATGTATTTTTCTATTAATGAGGAATATGTGCTTTCTAAAGATTATCAGTAATCTACATATTTCAAAACAATTTGAAGAGTTTTCCAAAAGCTAGAAATGGCAGCCCTTAGATAGTATAGAAGACCAAAATATATTATGAGGAGAAAACAGCAAGAGAGCCAATGAGTAACACCGATTCTCCCACAGAAAAACACCACTATTTGAGGTCATTTTGTCTGGCACATATTGAAGATAATTAACATCGATAATCTATTCCTTCTTTCCTTCATTCTGTCAATGTTCATTCAAGAAATATTTGTCAATTTTGTGTTCCAGGCACTGTACTCAACACATGGGATCTAGCTCTGAGTGAAAGACTCTGTCTTTAGGAGCTTCTAACCAGAGGTGCCAGGCTTAAGCTTTAGGGTGTGCACAGAAATGTTTCACTTCTATTTAAGGTAAATTTAAAATTAAAATTAAAATAGTTTCATTGAATCCATAAATGCATATTTTTAAACTTTCAATTTACTATTCAGTTGAGTGGGAAAGAAATAGGAATACTTGCAGTATTTCAAAGACATGAAAATGTTAATACCCTGATCTCTTAATTTAGAAAAGCTTACACATCAGCAAATATATTTCCATTCTGAAATCAGTCCCAAGGTTATTTCATAAAGCAAAGCTGAATTTGCTCAGCACTCTTCAAAAGGGAGTTGAAATTCAGGCTCTCCTACATTGAAGCTTCAATTAAAATTTTCTTCTTCCATTTGTCTTTTTACTCCTTCATCTTAACCTTTATTTTTTTCATGAAAAACATTTAAATGGGAAATATGCCCTGTTTATTGTTATCAGGTTATTATATATATCCATAGGATAATTACATGTTTTAAAGTCTATATTCATTTTAATAATTAGTGCTTTTTTGCAGAGAAAATTAGAATTTATAACCTAAAAACAAGTTCCTTTTAGGTTCTCCAACTGTGCATAGTATATAGTTATAAAATACAAAATTAGATGTCCCTGCACTTCGAGAATAGTTTTTTATGACAGTCTTCCTAGGGGAGATTTTTACATCCTTCTGCTGAACTCTTAGGATTTTTGGCTTATGCTTGCTAGGATATTCCACTTTATTTTTTTTTAAATTTTATTTAATTTTTTAATAAACATATAATGTAATTTTAGCCCCAGGGGTACAGGTCTGTGAATCGCCACGTTTACACACTTCACAGCATTCACCATAGCACATACCCTCGCCAATGTCCATAACCCATCACCCTCTCCCAGCCCCCCTCCCCCCAGCAACCCTCAGTTTGTTTTGTGAGATTAAGAGTCTCTTGTGGTTTGTCTTCCTCCTGATCACATCTGGATAGTCCACTTTAATTTCACCCCTTTCTCATCTCAAACATGAAACCGGGTTCGTGTCAAAACCCACCTAACTGTCCATGAGAGAGGCTTTAAATGTGAAGTGATCATCTAACCATAGAAGTGGTTGCCCTCTGAGTCCTGTTATCACACTGCTTTCAGATTCATTTGCTAAAATGCAATTTTATTTGTATTCTTTGAAAACTTCTTGCAAGACCAAACTCCTAGTATGACATCCTTCATAATTTAGTCTCATACCCTTCTCCAAACTTCTTTCCTCTTGACACCAACACCTCCCTCCTGTTACTAGTCTTTAAACCCAATACAGAATCAGAGGATGATGACACTGAGAACAAACTTGAAGTCATTCAGTTTACAAAATTTTAGTGAATGATTCTTTCCCTGATACAGACTTAGAGAAAGACACTGCCTGACTTTCATGAAATATTACATAATTCCTGTCTCAGTAACATCCCAGATACTTCTCTCCAAATGGCATTTACTACCTTCTGTATCATTTTAAGTTGCCTTATTACACCCAGGCCCCAGGGCTTCTCATTGTTATAATGAAGTTCTCTATACTTGGGATCTGATATTTTGACTTCTGTTTTCAGTGTAAGCTTCCGTGGTGATCACTATTTTTTGTGTTTCACTGATGAAGTAAATCACCTAAAGTCCTCCAGCTCTTAATTGGATATGAACCCATGTGAACCCTAGCAGCCTGGCTCCTAAACCCTTACCTCTAACATTGTTGTTTTATCCCCACCCTTCTCCCCAGGTCCATGTTGACTTCTTTGGCATTTTAATCCTCAACGTCCAAATCTCCTTCTTGAATTTTACTTCTTTGACACTTTTTCTTTACATGATTTATTTCTTTTATTTATTTATTTTTTGAGAGAGACAGAGAAAGTCAGTGAGTGGGGGAAGGGCAGAAGGAAAGAGAATGTTAAGTAGGCTCCCCACCCAGGTCAGGGCCCAATGTGGGGCTCAATTTCATGACCCTGAGATCATGTACATGATTTTTAATTTCTCACTCCTTCTTTTTGTTCTGTTCTTTTCTGCTGTGGGACATTCCTTCAAACTAGAGAGGATTGTTAACCTGTCTTTAGCCACAGACCAAGAAGGTGGCAGTTCTGTTCTGGGAATCTAGGTTTGACTCCACATTACTTTATCTCTTTCCGAGATTTATAGACAAATGAAAAGAATATGGTTATCTTCCTTTTATAAAACAAATGCTTAAGGGTCTACCATGTTTTATGTGGTAGTATAATATATACTGGGGATGAAGAAATGCACAGAGGAACACTGTGCCTGTACTTGCAGACTTAGCAGTTTAGTAAAGAATATAGGCACATTAGCAATTAGTTTCATCAGTGTGGTGGACATTCAGACTAAAGGAGTACTCAATCTATATGGTATCAAAACTCTCTAGAAATTATTAAGATCTCCTTTAATGAAAGATACCTTGGTGTGCTGGGGGGTTTGTCTTTAGGGGCCAGTACTGTGTAGAAGAGCATTAACAGGTATATTAAAATCTTAATGTGAAGATAAAACTTTATATCTCATAAAATAAAATAAAATGCTGGAAAAAACCTTCAATAGTCTTGTGTTGAGGAAAGGCTTCATTAGAATCCCCAAAACACAGAATTTGAGAAACACGTGTATTTGATTATAATGAAATTGTATTTCTTTTAAACTAAGAACGTCATAGACAAAGTTTACAGACATATAATAAATTGAGAAAAGATATTTTCAAAGTATAAAAGTCACAAAAGATTAATATCCACATTATACAAGAAAGACCTGCAAAGTAATAAGAGCAGAAACCTGAATGGAAAAAAAAAAAGGCAGAGAAGATGAATAGGCAATTTAGAAAAGGAAAGTCTGAATGGCTATATACATGAACTCACCACTAGACACCAAAAAGCAAATTAAAATAACAACAAAGAGCTTTGATGTACCAAACAGAATGGCCAAAATTAGGATAACAGATAAAACAAAGTGCTGTGTAGGATATCAGGTAAAGGGAATATTTCTCCAACAACTGGTGAGAGTATAGATTATTACACTAGTTCTGGAAAGCAATCTAGGAATGAAATTAAGTATCTGTACATCTCATCAGTAGTACTACTCCCAGTTATAATTCTAGAGAAATGACTCACAAGATCTAAAGAGAACGTACTCTAGATGTCGATTTGGGCAAAAAGCTTGTGAGAATTGGCCAGAAAGCCCCTGCAAAACTGACTTCCAGTGGCCGATGCCTTCGGGGGAGCCTGCTGGGCCCAAGATGGAGTCCCCCGTGCTGTCGCCTAAAGCCTACGGGAATGCTCTAAAAAGCGGACATATGATACTGATGGGTAGGATATAATAAGGAGGGGCAGATTGAAGATTCAGCAGAATTGGATGACTGATGGGAAGAACTCCTAGTATTGATAAGAATTGGTGGAATCCAGATCCTGGGGGGAGGAGCTGATCTTAATAGTAGAGACATGGCTATCATTGTAGAAAAGGGGAAGATTAATGGAAGGCTTTCACCTGTGGATTATAGGCACATCTCATTTTATTGTGCTTTACTTTATGACACTTCACATATATTGTGTTTTGTATACACTGAGATTCAAGACTTCAGTGGAAGAGGTACCTGCAGATATGGTGGAAATAGTAAGAGAACTAAAAATCAGAAGTAGAGCCAGATGTGACTGAATTGCTGCAATCTTATGATAAAACTTTAGTAGATGAGTTATTTCTTATGGATGAGCAAAGAAAGTGATTTCTTGAGATGGATCTGGTGAAGATGCTGTGAAAACTATTGAGATGACAACAAAGGCTTTAGAATATTACATAAATTTTGTTGCTTTTAAAGCAGTGTCAGGGTTTGAGAAGATTGATTTCAATTCTGAAAGAAGTTCTACTGTGGGTAAAATGCTATTGAACAGCATCCCTTGCTATAGAGAAATAATTCATGAAGGGAAGAGTCAACTGATGCTTCAGACTTCATTATTGTCTTATTTTAAGGAATTGCCACAACTGCTCCGAACTTCAGCAACCACATAATCAGTCAGCAGTCATCAACACTGAGGCAAGATCCTCCACCAACAAAAAGATTGTGTCTTGCTGAAAGCACAGATGGTGGTTAGCATTTTTTAGCAATAAAGTGAAATAAGTCAAGCAGAGAGAGTCAAGTATCATATGGTTTCACTTATTTGTGGAGCATAACAAATAATATAGAGGACAAGGGTAGATGGAGAGGAGAAGGGAGTTGAGGGAAATTGGAAGGGGAGGTGAACCATGAGAGACTATGGACTCTGAAAAACAACCTGAGGGTTTTGAAGGGGGGTGGTGGGAGGTTGGGGGAACCAGGTGGTGGGTATTAGGGAGGACACAGATTGCATGGAGGACTGGGTGTGGTGAAAAAACAATGAATACTGTTATGCTGAAAATAAATAAAAAATTTAAAAAAATAAAATAAAATTCAGTTATGTCTATTTTAAGACATAATGCTATTGTACATGAAATAGACTATATGCACTGAGAAACCAAAAAAATTCATTTGACTTGTTTTGTTGCAATATTTGCTTTATTGAGGTAGTTTGGAACTGAACATACAAGTTCTCTTAGACGTGCTTGTTATTTGGTGGCACAAACCTGAGGATTATGTGTGAATTTTTTTTTTTTTTTTTTGGTCTTTCAACATGATGTGTAGCCTCTGTGGAGAGTGAGAGGTGTGAAGAAATTTTAATTTCATTTGCATCACGAGGAAATTTCAATAGTTTCTTTGGAGAATGGGAGTGCAAGTAGATGGGGGAAAGATACTGTGACCAGCTTTGAGTGAACACCTGAGGCTGGCAGCTATGAGAAAACAGAAGCACAAGCATGCATAGTGGTGACATGCTCCAGTCGCACCTCCAAGTATTGAGTATTAGTGTTGCTTGTTACTTAAAAACTTCTTCACTCATTTTATACTCTTCTATTTTTCTATTTTCCCTGTTATGTTTTAATTCATTAAACTTAAAACTTTGGTATGTGTTTTTCCCCTGAGTAAGATATTATTAGGTTTTACTATTAACTCATTTGATTTGGTTTGATAATATCCTTTGTAGGTTATTCTTTCTACAATTACATAGTTTAGTTTCCAGAAATTTAGCAAAATTATTAATTTGTTCCCTACTGAAAATGACAACCAGCAAAGTTAATAATAGTCTCATCTACACTTAACAATCCAATATATAACATAATCACAAATATCACAATATTACTTACTGGGAAGTGGTGGAGTTCGTGCTGAAATACAAGAAATATAAGTTTTGTTAGGCAGTTATGGGTACAGCATACCTTCCCCTATTAAACTCACATGAGGGAATCTTTTAATCAAAAACTATAAGCAAAAGGGTTTCTGTATCAATTACTTTGATGTTGGAGTTCCTGACAAAATATTCACTTAGAAAGTATGTCAAATGGGGGCGCCTGGGTGGCTCAGTGGGCTAAAGCCTCTGCCTTTGGCTCAGGTCATGATCTCAGGGTCCTGGGACCGAGCCCCACGTCGGGCTCTCTGCTCAGCGGGGAGCCTGCTTCCCTTCCTCTCTTTCTCTGCCTGCCTCTCTGCCTACTTGTGATCTCTGTCAAATAAATAAAATCTTAAAAAAAAAAAAAGAAAGTATGTCAGATGTTCAGTTCTGGTGTTGGAAAGAAAGCAGGACCTTAGTACCCACCAAGCTGTTGTGATATACACACTGTAACATCCTTTCCAAGTGAAGAACTTTGTTTGTTTGTTTGTTTATACTGAAACACAGTTGACACACGATGTTACATTAGTTTCAGTTGTATAATATAATGACTTGTTAAATCTGTATGTTATGCTGCTCCTCTAATTATTTTTTTTCTTTTACCTTTTTTTTTCTTTTCTGAATTTTAATTCCAGGATAGTTAACATAGAGTGTTTTATTAATTTCAGGCATACAATATAGTGATTCAACAAATCTATACATTATTCAGTGCTCATCAAAATAAATGTATTCCCAAGTCCATCTACCTATTTAACCCATCCTCCTAAACACCTCCCTTCTGGTAAACATCAGTTTGTTCTTTATAGTTAAGAGTCTTTTGGGGGGGGTGGGGGAAACAGGCTCCCCGCTGAGCAGAGAGCTCTATGCAATGCGGGGCTCAATCTGAGGACCCTGGAATCATGATCCGAACAGAAGTCAGGGGCTTTAACCCACTGAGTCATCCAGGCACCCTCAATTTTTAGTTTTTTGAGTAATCTCCATACTGTTTTTCAGAGTGGCTGCCCCAGTTTCCATTCCCAAACATTGCAAACAGTTTTATCCACATCTTCATGAGCAGTTTTCTTGTGGTTTGTTTGTTTCTTTGTTTGTTTTCCCATTTTGATGGATGAGGTGATATCTCAATGTGGTTTTGATTTGTATTTCCCTGATGATGAGTGATGTTGACCATTTTTTCATGTGTCTGTTGGCTATCTGGATGTCTCCTTTGGAGAAATGTCTGTTCATAACTTCTGCCCATTTTTTAAATTGGATTATTTGTTTTTTGGTGTTGAGATGTAAAATTATTTTATTTTTTTGGCTTCTAATCCTTTATCAGATATGTCATTTGAAAATATTTTCTGCCACTCATTAGGTTGGCTTTTAGTTTTGTTGATTGTTTTCTTTGCTGTGCAGAAGCTTTTTATTTTGATGTGGTTCCAATAGTTTATTTTTGCTTTTGTTTCCCTTGCCTTGAGAGATATATCTAGAAAAATTTGGCTATGGCCCAAGTCAGAGAAGTTATAGCCTGTGTTCTCATCTATGATTTTCTTGGTTTCAGGTCTCACATTAGTCTATTTTGATTTTGCCTTTGTTTATGGTGTAAGAGAGGGGTCCAGTTTCATTCTTCACAGGTAGCTGTCCAGTTTTCCCAATACCATTTGTTGAAGAGAATGTCTTTTTTCTATTGAATTTTCTTTCCTACCTTGTTGAACATTAATTGACCTTATTTCTGAACTATGTATTTTGTTCCACCAATGAGTCTATTTTTGTGCCAGTACCATACTATTTCGATTACTACAGCTTTATAATAAATCTTCAAATTTGAGATTGTGAGTTTGCCAGTTTTGGTCTTTTTCAAGATTGTTTTGGCTTTGGAGTCTTTTGTGCTTCCATATAAATTTATTTGTTCTAGTTCTGTGAAAGATGTTGTAGGGATTTTGGTGGGGATTGCATTAAATGGGTAAATCGCCTTTGGGTAGTATAAACGTTTTAACATATTTGTTTTGCTATTCTATAGGTATGGAATGTTTTTCCCTTCCTTGTTTAATCTTCAATTTCTTTCAACAATATTTTATAATTTTCAGATGCTCAGATGCTACATGTCTTTCACTTCCCTGGCTAAGTTTATTCTTAGGGATTTTATTATTTTTGGTATAATTGTAAGTGGAACTTTTTTTTCTTTTATTTTCAGTGTTCCAGAATTCATTGTTTATGCACCACACCCAGTACTCCATGCAATATGTGCCCTCCATAATACCCACCACCAGGCTCACCCAGCCCCCCCACTTCCCATCCCTCCCAAACCCTCAGATTGTTTCTCAGGGCCCACAGTCTCTCATGGTTCATCTCTCCCTACAATTTCCCCCAACTCTCTTCTCCTCTCCATCTCCCCATGTCCTCCGGTGTTATTCCTTCTGCTCCACAAATAAGTGAAACGACATGATAATTACTCTCTCTGCTTGATTTATTTCACTCAGCATAATCTCTTCCAGTCCCATTCATGTTGATACAAAAGTTGGGTATTCATCCCTTCTGATGGAGGCATAATATTCCATTGTATATATGGCCCATATCTTTATTATCCATTCATCTGTTGAAGAGTGTCTTGGCTCATTCCACATTTTGGCAATTGTGGCCATTCCTGCTATGAACATTGAGATAGAGATGGCCCTTCTTTTCACTACATCTGTATCTTTGGGGTAAATACCCAGTAGTGCAATTGCAGGGTCATAGGGAAGCTCTATTTTTAATTTCTTAAAAATCTCCACATTGTTTTCCAAAGTGGCTGCACCAACTTGCATTCCCACAAACAGTGTCAGAGGGTTCCCCTTCCTCCTCATCTTCTCCAACACACGTTGTTTCCTATCTTGTTAATTTTGGCCATTCTAACTGATGTAAGGTGGTATCTCAATGTGATTTTGATTTGAATCTCCCTGATGGCTAGTGATGATGAGCACTTTTTCATGTGTCTGATAGCCATTTGTATGTCTTTGGAGAAGTGTCTGTTCATGTCTTCTGCCCATTTTTTGATGTGATTCTGTCTTGTGTGTGTTGAGTTTGAGGAGTTCTTTATAGATCCTGGATATCAGCCCTTTGTCTGGAGTGTCATTTGCGAATATCTTCTCCCATTCCGTGGGTTGCCTCTTTGTTTTGTTGACTATTCCCTTTGCTGTGCAGAAGCTCTTGATCTTCACGAAATCCCAAAAGTTCATTTTCACTTTTGTTTCCTTTGCCTTTGGAGACATATATTGAAAGAAGTTGCTGTGGCCAATGTTGAAGAAGTTACTGTCTATGTTCTATCTAGGATTCTGATGGATTCCTGCCTTATGTTGAGGTCTTTTATCCATTTCCAGTTTATCTTTGTGTATGGTGTAAGAGAATGGTCGAGTTTCATTCTTCTACATATAGCTGTCCAGTTTTCCCAGCACCATTTATTGAAAAGACTGTCTTTTTTCCACTGGATATTTTTTCCTGCTTTGTCAAAGATTATTTGACCATAGAGTTGAGGGTCCATATCTGGGCTCTCTACTCTGTTCCACTGGTCTATGTGTCTGTTTTTGTGCCAGTACCATGCTCTCTTGGTGATCACAGCTTTGTAGTAAAGCTTGAAATCAGGCAACGTGATGCCCCCAGTTTTTTCTTTTTCAACATTTCCTTAGCAATTTGGGGTCTCTTCTGATTCCATACAAATTTTAGGATTGTTTGCTCCTGCTCTTTGAAAAATGCCAGTGGAATTTTGATTGGAATGACATTGAAAGTATAGATTGCTCTAGGCAATATAGACATTTTAACAATGTTTCTTTTTCCAATCGATGAGCATGGAATGGCCGTCCATCTTTTTGTATCTTCTTCAATTTCTTTCATGAGTATTCTGTAGTTCCTTGAGTACAGATTCTTTACCTCTTTGGTTAGGTTTATTCCCAGGTATCTTATGGTTCTTGGTGCTATAGTAAATGGAATCGATTCTCTAATTTCTCTTTCTATATTTTCATGGTTAGTGTATAAGAAAGCAACTGATTTCTGTACATTGACTTTGTATCCTGCCATATTACTGAATTGCTGTATGAGTTCTAGTAGTTCGGGGGTGGAGTCTTTTGGGTTTTCCATATAAAGTGTATCATCTCATCTGTGAAGAGAGAGAGTTTGACTTCTTCATTGCCAATCTGAATACCTTTTATTTCTCTTTGTTGTCTGATTGCTGTTGCTAGGACTTCTAATACTATGTTGAACAAGAGTGGTGAGAGTGGGCATCCTTGTCGTGTTCCTGATCTCAAAGGGAAGGCTGTCAGCTTTTTCCCATTGAGGATGATATTTGCTGTGGGTTTTTCATGGGTAGATTTTATGAAGTTGAGGAATGTTCCCTCTATCTCTATACTTTGTAGCATTTTGATCAGGAACAGATGCTGTATCTTGTCAATTTTTTTTTTTCTGCATCAATTGAGAGGACCATGTGGTTCTTCTCTCTTCTCTTATTGATTGTTCTATCACATTGATTGATTTGTGAATGTTGAACCATCCTTGCAACCCAGGGATAAATCCCACCTGATCCTGGTGGATAATCTTTTTAAGGTACTGCTGGATCCTATTAGCTAAGATCTTATTGAGAATCTTAGCATCCATATTCATCTGAAATTCTGATATTGGTCTGAAATTCTCCTTTTTTGTGGGGTCTTTGCCTGGTTTGGGGATCAGGGTAATGCTGGCTTCATAAAAAGAGTCTGGAAGTTTGCCTTCTGCTTCAATTTTTTGAAACAGCTTCAGGAGAATAGGTATTATTTCTTTGAAAATTCCCCAGGGAATCCGTCAGGTCCTGGGCTCTTGTTTTTTGGGAGGTTTTTGATCACTGCTTCAATCTCGTTACTAGATATTGGTCTATTCATGTTGCCAATATCTTCCTGATTCAGTTTTGGAAGTTTATAGTTTCCAGGAATGCATCCATTTCATCTAGGTTGCTTAGGTTATTGGTATATAACTGTTGATAATAATTTCTGATTATCGTTTCTGTTTCCTCAATGTTAGTTGTGATCTCTCCCTTTTCATTCATAATTTTATTAATTTGGGTCTTTTATCTTTTCTTTTGGATTATTTTGGCCAATGATTTATCAATCTTATTGATTCTTTAAAAAAAACAGCTTCTAGTTTCATTGATGCATTCTACTGTATCTCTAGTTTCTATCTCATTGATCTCTGCTCTAATCTTGATTATTTCCCTTCTTGTGTGTGGGGTTGGCTTACTTAATTTTGATTCTCTAGTTCTTTAAGGTATAAAGACAGCTGGTGTATTCTGGATTTTTCAGTTTTTTTGAGGGAGGCTTGGATGGCTATGTATTTCACCCTTAAGACCGCCTTTGTTGTATCCCATAGGTTTGGACTGAAATGTCTTCATTCTCATTGGTTTCCATGAATTGTTTAAGTTCTTCTTTGATCTTCTGGTTGATCCAAGCACTCTTAAGCAAGGTGGTCTTTAACTTCCAGGTGTTTTTATCTTTATCTTGATTCATAGTTGTCTTATGTACTTTGCTGCTCCCATATTGGGAGCATAAATATTTACAGTTGTTAGATCCTCTGGGTGGATAGGTGTGGAGCGGGACTCAGACCCTGGTGGCACAGCTTGCATGCAGAGTGCAAAAGGCTGTGGTTCTAGAGAGCGCCTGCTGGCGTCCACGCCAGACTATCTCATGCGCACCACTGCTACCCAGACACTGTCATGCTTGATGGTGGCTCAGGGACCAAGGCCTGGCTTCTTTGCTGCACTCTCTCTGGCACAGCGCCAGCCACCGCTGGTGGTGTGTAGTTAGTTGGTGGCTGTCCTGGTCCATTAGCTTAAGCCTGTGTCCCTGACTGCCCAATTCTACCAATTTCCCCTTAAGATCTTTTGTTCTTTTTGAGTGTTTTAAACCAGAATCCAAGTTAATGCTGGTCCCCAATCACAGGGTACTCTCGTATTTGGGGTACTACTTTCCAATGGGTCACTTCTGGTGGCTCCCTCCTCCTTTTGTTTATCTTCCAATATCAGTCCCATGTTCCCACACCACTTTATCTGTCCACTGGCGTCTTCTGCCCCCATAGAGATCCAGAAGTGTATCATTCTACTCTCAGGCTGATTTCATGGGCAATCAGAGTGCTTTGGTAGATAATCAGCACACTTTAGGGGACCGGTTGAAACAGCATGCCCTACTTCTCCGCCATCTTGCCCCCCTCTAGAACTATTTTCTTTATTCATCTTTCTACAATTTGATTAGTACTTTAGAAATGCAACAGATTTCTGTATATCTATTTAGCATCCCATGACCTTATTGAATTTATTTACCAGTTCTATTAATTTTATGGTGAGGTCTTTAGGGTTTTTTAATATACAGTATCATGTTATCAGGAAATAGTGAATATTTTACTTCTTTACCAACATGGATGCATTTTATTCCTTCATATCATCTAAGTGCTGTGGTTAGGACTTCCAGAACTATATTGAATAAAAGTGATGAGAGTGAACATCTTTTTCTTATTCCTGACCTTATGGGAAAAGCTCTCAGTTGTTCCCCAATAAGCATGTTAGCTGTGGATTTTTCATATACGGTTTTTATTATGTTGAGGTATATTCCTTCTAAACTTACTTTGTTGAGGATTTTTATCATGAATGGGTGTTATACTCCATCAAATGCTTTTTCTGCATCTGTTGAAAAATCATATGGTGTTTTCCTTTCTCTTGTTCATGTGATGTATCATATTAATTGATTTTTATATATTGAACCATTGTGCATCCCAGGAATAAATCTCATCTGATTCTGGAGAATGATTTCTTGTTTAATATATTGTATGTGGTTTGCTAATTTTTTTTTTGAGGACTTTTGTATTCAAGTTCATCAGAGATATTGGTCTGTGATTCTCTTTTTTGTAGTGTCTTTATCTGGTTTTGATACCAGGATAATGCTGGCCTTATAGAATGAATGAATTATTATTTTTATTTTCAAAATTTTATTATTTTAAAATAAAAATAAAAAGTTTCATTTTATTTTTATATTATTATTATTATTACTATTATTTTGTTATTTTGGAATAATTTGAGAAAAATAGATATTAAGTCTTTTTTTGTTTGTTTGTTTAATTTGAGATAATTCACTCATGGAGCCATTTGTTCCTGGACTTTGATTTGTTGGAAGTTTTTTTATTACTGATTCAATTTCACTGCTGGTAGTTAGTCTGTTCAAATTTTCTATTTCTTTCTGAGTCAGTTTTGGGAATTTGTATGTTCCTAGGAATTTATCCATTTCTTTTAGGTTGTCCAATTTGTTGGCATATAACTTTTCATAGTACTCTCTTATAATACTCTGTATTTCTGTGGTTTCAGTTGTTACCTCTCTTGTTTGTTTTCTGATTCTATTTATTAGAGACACCCTCTCTCTCCTTTACTCTTTTTTGATGAATCTGGCTAAATGTTTATCAATTTTGTTGATCTTTTCAAAGAACCACCTCCTGGTTTCAATGATATTTTCTGTTTTTATTTGTTTGTTTCTATTTCATTTATTTCTTCTCTAATCTTTATTTCTTTTCTTCTACTGCTTTGGGGTTTTATTTGTTCTTCATTTCTAACTCTTTAGGTGTAAGTTTAGGTTGTTTGAGATTTTTCTTGCTTCTTGAGATAGGCCTGTATTGCTGTAAACCTCCCTCTTACAGCCACTTTTGCTGCACCTCAAAGATTTGGAAGCACTGTGTTTTCTTTTGTCTCCATTTATTGTTTTTTTAATTTTCTATTTGATTTTTTGGTTGACACATCCATTGTTTAGTATCATGATATTTAACCTCCAAGTATGGTGTTCTTTCCATTTTTTTTTTTTTTTTTATTGTGGTTGACTTCTAGTTTCACAGTGTTGTGGTCAGAAGAAAAATGCATGGTATGACCTTTATATTTTGAATTTGTTGAGACTTGTTTTGTGGCCTAAAATGTGATTCGTTTTGGAGAATGTTCCACATGTACTTGAAAAGATGTGTTTTCTGCTTTTATAGGATGAAATGTTTTGAATGTTTCTGTTAGAGTCATCTGTTTCAGTGTGTCATTCAAAGCCATTTTCCTTATTGCTATTCTGTTTAGATGATCTATCCACTGATTTAAGTGGGGTGTTAAAGTCTCCTACTACTATTGTGTTACTATTGATTATTCTGTTTATGTTTGTTATTAAATACTTTATATATTTGGTTCTCTTATCTTGCATCCATAAGTATTTACAATTGGTATATATCTTCTTGTTGGATTATACTGTTTATGATTATATAGTGTCCTTGTTTGTCTCTTGTTACAGCCTTTGCTTTAAAGACATTTTGTCTGATGTAAGTATTGTTATTTCAGCTTTCTTTTCACTTCCATCACATGATAAATGTTTTTACATCCCTTCACTTTCAATCTGCTAATGTCCTAATCTGAAATTATTCTCTTGTAGGAATCATATAGATAGGTCTGGCTTTTTTATCCATTCTGTCATCCTGTCCTTTGATTGTTTAGTCCATTTACATTCAGTTTAATTATTGATAAGTATGTGCTCATTGCCATTTTGTTACTTATTTTTATGTTTTTTTTTTTTTAGTTTTTCTCTGATCCTTTCTTCTCTTCTCTCATAGTTTGTTGGTTTTTTTTTAGTGATATACTTGGATTTCTTTCTCTTTATTTTTTGCATATCTATTACTGGTTTTGATTTGTGGCTACCAAAAGTTGGTATGTAACATCTTCTGCATAAAATTGTCTATATGAAGTTAATGGTTGCTTAAGTCTGGACCCATTCTTTTTTTTTTTTTAATGTTTTATTTCTTTTCAGTGTGACAGTATTTATTGTTTTTTCACCACACCCAGTGCTCCATGCAATCCATGCCCTCCCTAGTACCCACCACCTGGTTCCCCCAACCTCCCACCCCCCGCCCCTTCAAAACCCTCAGGTTGTTTTTCAGAGTCCATAGTCTCTCATGGTTCACCTCCCCTTCCCATTTCCCTCAACTCCCTTCTCCTCTCCATCTACCTTGTCCTCCATATTGTTTGTTATGCTCCACAAATAAGTGAAACCATATGATACTTGACTCTCTCTGCTTGACTTATTTCACTCAGCATAATCTCTTCCAGTCCTGTCCATGTTGCTACAAAAGTTGGGTATTCTTCCTTTCTGATGGAGGCATAACACTCCATAGTGTATATGGACCACATCTTCCTTATCCATTCATCCGTTGAAGGGCATCTTGGTTCTTTCCACAGTTTGGCGACCATGGCCATTGCTGCTATAAACATTGGGGTACAGATGGCCCTTCTTTTCACTATATCTGTATCCTTGGGGTAAATACCCAGTAGTGCAATTGCAGGGTCATAGGGAAGCTCTATTTTTAATTTCTTG
Source organism: Martes martes (assembly GCF_963455335.1). Taxonomy (NCBI): domain Eukaryota; kingdom Metazoa; phylum Chordata; class Mammalia; order Carnivora; family Mustelidae; genus Martes; species Martes martes. The sequence goes on along the minus strand of NC_137893.1, from coordinate 119,528,479 downwards.
AGGAATCTCCACACTGTTCTCCAAAGTGGCTGCACCAACTTGCATTCCCACCAACAGTGTCAGAGGGTTCCCCTTTCTCCACATCCTCTCCAACACACGTTGTTTCCTGTCTTGCTAATTTTGGCCATTCTAACTGGTGTAAGGTGGTATCTCAATGTGGTTTCAATTTGAATCTCCCTGATGGCTAGTGATGATGAACATTTTTTCATATGTCTGATAGCCATTTGTATGTTTTCATTGGAGAAGTGTCTGTTCATATCTTCTGCCCATTTTTTAATATGATTGTCTGTTTTGTGTATGTTCAGTTTACGCCTCTCTCCCTGCTCATGGTTTGGGTATATGGTGTCATACATTACATCCTTTTATTTTGTGGACCCCTTGACTGATTTTTAAACATATACTTAATTTTACTGCTTTTGTGCTTCCTACTTTTCTTATTCCTGTTTATGGTTTTCTTTTCCACTCAAAGTGACCACTTATATTTCTTGTAAAGCTAGTTTAGTGGTCATGAATTCCTCTAACTCTTGTTTGTCTAGGAAAATCTTTATCTCTTCTACCTGAATAATAGCAGTGTTGGATAGAATATTCTTGGCTGCATATCTTTCCCATTCAACACTTTGAATACATGATGCCACTCTCTTCTGGCCTACAAAGTTTCTGCTAAAAAAAACAGCTGATAGCCTTATGATGTCTCCCTTGTATGTAGCTATTTTCCTTTCTCTTGCTTCTTTTAAATTTCTCTCCTTTTCATTACTTTTTGCCATTTTAATTCCCATGTCTCTTGATGTGATCCTCTTTGGGTTGATTTTGTTGGGGGCTCTCTGTGCCTCCTCAGTGTGGATTTCTATCTGCTTTCCCAGATTTGGAAAGTTTTTAGCTATTATTTCTTCAAATAAATTTCCTGACCCCTTTTCACTCTCTTCTCCTTCTGGGATCCCTATAATGTGAATGTTACTATGCTTGATTGTGTTGCTGACTTCTCTTAATCTATTTTCATTTCATATTCCTTTTTCTCTCCTGTGTTCAGCTGGATTACCTACCAATAGTTTGTCCTCCAGGTTGCTGATCTGTTATTTTGCTTCCTCTAGTTTACTACTTTTTTCCCTCTAGTATATTTTAATTGCAGCTATTGACTTCTTTATCTCTGATTTGTTCTTTTCCTGTTTTCTAACTCTGTTAAGGGTTTCACTGAGGTCCTTCTCTCTTTTCTCGAGCCCAGTGATTATCTTTATGGCCATTACTTTGTTTTCTATCAGTCATATTACTTTTCTTTGTTTTGTTTGGCTATCTTATTGAAATTTTGTCCTGTTCTTTCATTTGGGACATATTCCTCTATTCATTTTGTCTAATTCTCTGTGTCTGTTTCTATGTGTTTGGAAAGTTAGCCACATCTTCTGCTCCAAAAGGTAGTAGTCTCAGGAAGAGGTCCTATAGTACCCTGCAGAGCACTGTCTCCTATTCAGAACCTGATGCTTCTTGGTTGTCTCCAATATGTAGTGAGTGCACCCTACTATTGTGGCTATTTGCCTTCAGTCCGGTCATCTGCAATGGGTCTCTTTGCCTGTTGTGGGCAGAGTTTTGTCCTGTGTTAGTGGGCCAGTCTGGGACTGTCTTGGGCTTGAACTGAAACAGAGAAAGAATTTTCCAGAGCTACAACTACATCAAATTCCAGGGAGCTTTCTCTGTGTTATCCTCTGGGAAGCTTTCATTGGTGGGTGGGGCCTGCAGTTAGATCAGATGTCCATCCCAGCCCATTGCTGACTCTGCAGTAGAACTGGTATGTGTGGTTTTCTTCCTTCTCCATAGGGCAGGAGTCATTTGGGGGTGGTGCTGGCCTCTGCTGGGACTGCTTGCACACTGCCACACTTGTGACACCACTTCAGATGGACTCTGGCTAAATGTGCGTTGGATAGAATGGGCTCACAGGAGAATACAGAGGTGGGGTGTGCAGTGCCAGCAAGGTCCATGCATGTCTGTTTTGGGAAGGGAAATGCAGCTTTCCAGGAGAACTGCTGAAGCTGAAGTGGGGCTGCAGAGGTGGTATCTACTGAAGAGTGCAGGGGTGGGCACACCGTTAGCAAACTAGGTGAAGAGTGTTCAGAGTGTGCTAGTTCCCACAGATGTTTATGTATCCAGGCTGGGGGATACAGTAGGACAATGGAGGCTGCCAGCTCTTTTGTTCTTGGAAAAGTCTCCCAAATATCCCTACCGCTCCAGCATACACTCTGAGATTACTAAACATATCTCCCTTCCATATATCCCAGGCATTTTTCAGACTGCTGTTTCTCTGCTTCACCTCAGCAGGACTATTTATTGTGCTGTCTCTTTAAGGCAGGGACTCACTATCCTAACACTCTCTGGCTTTCCCAGAGTCAAGCCTACTGGTTTTTAAAGTTCTAGGTGTTAAGTTCCAAAGATTGTAGGAACTTGTGAAGTTAAGCTCTCTGATTTTCAAAGCCAAATATGGGGATTTATCTCACAGTGTGGGTCCCCTGTATCTGGGATGGGGTCTCTTCCTCTCTCCTCTCCATTCCAGTGGTCTCCGTCTCTCCCAGGTACAGTCCCATGAATCAATTTGGCTCTTGACCTCAATTCTCTGATGTGACCTCTTTTCTGCATTCAGCAGCATCTTCTCTCCCAGTCTTTGGGTCATTTGCTGGGTTATTTATATCAATGTCGTTATAAACTAGGTGTATTCATGGGACAAGGTAAGGCTAGGATCTTCCTACTCCCCCATCTTCCCTGGAAGTTGTTTATTTCTTCACAGAATTTCTGAAAAATCTATATTCACTTCAGATTTTATATAGTTTAGATATGTATTTGTTGAATATATCTGTGTAATAGTTACATTTGTGGAGGCACAAACATTTTATATAGGTGTTCATTCTTTTTAACCTCTTATGTGTTCTGTAGAGATTTCAAAGCCTGGCAAATGCCTGTTGCTGCTGTTGTTGTTTTTTCCCCCTTTCCTCCTTTTATAGTTTTCTCATTTCTTACTCTAACTTTTCTTACCTATGGTCTTCTTTGTGAGTTGCCATCCACTTATTCAAAAAAGAATATGTAATTCAGACCATGACTTTTTTCTCTACTTTTTATTCTTTTAATTAATCAATGGAGTTTTGGTCTATAAATTCATGGGCAAATGCTTCTTGATTGCATAAAAAGTACTTAGAAAGACTAGGGACTTCATGAAAAATTGAGAATAAATTATCATTACAAGAATCAATTATAGGACATCAGGTAGCAGGAGAACAGCTAGATATCTTATCAAACCATTCCAAACACTTACAAATCCAACAGAGATCGAAGAGAAGAAGAGCAGCAATTCTAGAAACAGAAAATCAACCACTTTCTCTGGTAGAGAAGTGAATCCAAAGCAAGGGGAAGATAGACTGCAGGGGGGAGGGGCCAGCTCCTGGCAAGCAGCGGAGCAACAGAGCACAAAATCATAACTTTAAAAAGTTTGCTCCACTGAGGGACATCACTCCAGAGGCTAAACAGGGGTGAAGCCCATATGGGGACAGCATGGTCTCAGGTCCCGCAGGGTCACAGAAGGATCGGCGGTGTCTGAGTGTCACAGAGCTCACAGGTATTAGAGCAGGGATGCTGGCTACAGAGACAGAGCTGAGAAGTGAGCTCTCGACTCAGGGTTACCTCATTGTGATCCATGGCACAGGTCACTGCTCTGTGAGTGGGGACTCCACAAGACCCAGGGAGACTCCCCTGGAAGAGCACAAGGATCTGTGGGGTTTAGAGACTCCAGGCAGGGCTGTGTGCCAGAGACAGAGATGCTTGGTCACAGGCTGGATAGGCTTGGAGCGCAGCCAGAGGCCAAGGAGATGGGAGTGATTGAGTGCTTTTCTCTGAGGGTGCACTGAGGAATGGGGCCCCAAGCTCTTGACTCCTCTGGCCAGAGACTGGGAGGCTCCCATTTTCGTTCCCATCCTCCAGAACTCTACAGAAAGCATTCAGGGAACAAAAGCTCCTGAAAGCTAACCCAAGCAGATTACTTAGCCTGGCCCCTGGTAAGGGTGGTGCAATTCTGCCTCGGGCAAAGACACTTGAGAATCATTACAACAGGCCCCTCTCCAAGAAGATCAACAAGAAATCCAGCCATGACCAAGTTCACTTACCAAGGAGAACAATGGAATTCCAGAGGAGGAAAAAGCAAAGTATGGAATTAAGGGTTTCCCCCCCATGATTCTTTAGTCTTGCAAGATTAATTAATTAATTTTATTTTATTTTTTTCTTCTGCTTTTTTTTTAAAGTTTTACCCTTTCCTCTTTTAAAGTTTTTTTAACTACTTTATCTTAACAATACCTTCCAAAAAATATTTTTTGAAACTTCATTATTATAGTCACATTTTATCCTTCATTGTATCTAACTTTATTTTTTGTATACACATAGGGTTTTTTCTTCTAAAAAAATTTGGGATAAAATTCTTCTAATAGATCAAAATATACCCTAAATCTAGCACAGGGCTTTGTTCTAGTTTCCAGCCTGAGCAAATTCTCTCCACTTTCTTTTTCTTTATTCTCCCAACCAAATAATATTATCAAGTCCTTTTTTAGAAATTAAAAAAAAATTTTTTTCATCTTTATAGTCATATTCCATCCCTTCATCATGTTTACCCTTATATATGTTTTCCTTTCTTTAAAGTTTGGGGAGGCCAAAATACTCCCAAAACTAAGTGGGTGAACCTGCTCTATTCATCAGCCTAATATATATATATTTCATTTTTATATTTTTTCTTTATTTTTTTCTTTGTAAATTTTTTTTCTGAACTTCTTTTTACCTTCTTTCTTGCCCCCACGATTTGGGGTCTCCTCTGATTTGATTAAAGCACATTTTACTGGGGTCTTTGCCACCCTTTTAGTATTTTATTCACTCCTTCATATATTCTTATCTGGATAAAATGAAAAGGTGGAAAAACTCACCACAGAAAAAAGGACAAGAGGCAGTACCAAAGGCCAGGGACCTAATCAATAGAGACATTGGTAATATGTCAGATCTAGAGTTCAGAATGACAATTCTCAAGGTGCTAGCCAGGCTCAAAAAAGGCATGGAAGATATTAGAGAAACCTTGTTTGGAGAATTAAAAACCCTTTCTGGAAAAATAAAAGAACTAAAATCTAACCAAGTTGAAATAAAAAAAAAGCTATTAATGAGGTGCAATAAAAAAATGGAGGGTTTTACTGCTGGGATAAATGAGGCAGAAGAGAGAATTAGTGATATAGAAGATGAAATGATGGAAAATAAAGAAGCTGAGCAAAAGAGAGACAAACAACTGCTGGACCATGAGGGTAGAATTCGAGAGATAAGTGATACCATAAGACAAAACAACACTAGAATAATTGGGATTCCAGAAGGAGAAGAAAAGAGAGAGGGGAGCAGAAGGTATATTGGAGATAATTATTGTAGAGAATTTCCCTAATATGGCAGAGGGAACAAGCATCAAAATCCAGGAGGTGCAGAGTACCCCCCTCAAAATCAATAAGAATAAGTCCACACCCTGTCATCTAATAGTAAAACTTACAAGTCTTAGCGACAAAGAGAAAATCCTGAAAGCAGCCTGGGACAAGAAGTCTGTAACATACAATGCTAAAAATATTAGATTGGCAACAGACTTATCCATAGAGACCTGGCAGGCCAGAAAGAACTGGCATGATATATTCAGAGCACTAAACGAGAAAAACATGCAGCCAAGAATACTATATCCAGCTAGACTATCATTGAAAATAGAAGGAGAGATAAAAAGCTTCCAGGACAAACAAAAACTGAAAGAATTTGCAAACACCAAACCAGCTCTACAGGAAATGTCGAAAGGGGTCCTCTAAAAGCAAAGAGAGAGCCTAAAAGTAGTAGATCAGAAAGGAACAGAGACAATATACAGTAACAGTCATCTTACAGGCAAAACAATGGCACTAAATTCATATATCTCAATAGTTACCCTGAATGTAAATGACTCAATGCACAAGTCAAAAGACACAGGGTATCAGGATGGATAAAAAAAACAAAACCCACCAGTATGGTGTCTACAAGAAACTCATTTTAGACCCAAAGTCACCTCCAGATTTAAAGTGAGGGGGTGGAAAACAATTTACCATGCTAATGGATATCAGAAGAAGGCTGGGGTGTCAATCCTTATATCAGATCAATTAGACTTTAAGCCAAAGACTATAATAAGAGATGAGGGAGGACACTATATCATACTCAAAGTGTCTGTCCAACAAGAAGATTTAACAATTTTAAATATCTCTGCCCCTAACATGGGAGCAGCCAACTATACGAACAAATTAATAACAAAATCAAAGAAACACATTGACAATAATACAATAATAGTAGGGGACTTTAACACTCCCCTCCCTGAAATGGACAGAGCATCCAAGCAAAAGATCAACAAAGAAATAAAGGCCTTAAATGACACACTGGACCAGATGGACATCACATATATATTCAGAACATTCCATCCCAAAGCAACAGAATACAGATTCTTCTCTAGTGCACATGGAACATTCACCAGAATAGATCACATCCTGGGTCATAAATCAGGTCTCAATCCATATCAAAAGATTGGGATCATTCCATGCCTATTTTCAGACCACAATGCTCTGAAGCTAGAACTCAATCACAAGAGGAAATGTGGAAATAACCCAAATACATGGAGACTAAAGAGCATCCTACTAATGAATGAGTGGGCCAACCAGGAAATTAAAGAAAAATTGAAAAAATTCATAGAAACAAATGAAAATGAAAACACAATGGTTCAAAATCTGTGGGACACAGCAAAGGCAGTCCTGAGAGGAAAATATATAGCGATACAAGCCTTTCTCAAGAAATGAGAAAGGTCTCAAATACACAACCTAACCCTACACTTAAAGGAGCCGGAGAAAGAACAACAAAGCCTAAACCCAGCAGGAGAAGAGAAATCATAAAGATCAGAGAAGAAGTCAATGAAATAGAACCCCCCCCCCAAAAAAAACCCAACAATAGAACAAGTCAATGAAACTAGGAGCTGGTTCTTTAAAAGAATTAATAAGATTGATAAAACCCTGGCCAGACTTATCAAAAAGAAAAGAGAAAGGACCCAAATAAATAAAATCATGAATGAAAGAGGAGAGATCACAACCAACACCAAAGAAATACAAACAAGTATAAGAACATATTATGAGCAACTATACGCCAGCAAACTTGACAAGCTGGAAGAAATGGATGCATTCCTAAAGATGTATAAGCTACCACAACTGAACCAGGAAGAAATAGAAAACCTGAACAGACCCATAACCAGTAAGGAGATTGAAGCATCAAAAATCTCCCAACAGGGTGCCTGGGTGGCTCAGTTGGTTGCACAACTGTCTTTGGCTCAGGTCATGATCCTGGACTTCCAGGATCGAGTCCCACATCGGGCTCCTGGCTCCTTGGGGAGTCTGCTTCTCCCTCTGATCTTCTCCTCTCTCATGCTCTCTCTCACTCATTCCCTCTCAAATAAATAAATAAAATTAAAAAAAAAAATCTCCCAACAATCAAGATCCCAGGGCCAGACAGCTTCCCAGGGGAATTCTACCAAAGATTTAAAGAAGAATTAATTCCTATTCTCCTGAAACTGTTCCAAAAATAGAAGTGGAAGGAAAACTTGCAAACTTATCAAGCATTACCTTGATCCCAAAACCAGACAAGGATCCCATAAAAAAAGAGAATTACAGACCAATATCCTTGATGAACACAAATGTGAAAATTCTCACCAAAATACTATCCAATAGGATCCAACAGTAGATTAAAAGGATTATTCACCACGACCAAGTGGGAATTGTTCCAGGGTTACATGGTTGGTTCAACATCCATAAATTAATCAATGTGATACAACACATTAGTAAAAGAAAGGACAAGAACCATATGATACTCTCAATAGATGCTCAAAGAGCATTTGACAAAGTACAGCTCCCTTTTTCTGATCAAAACTCTGCAAATTGTAGGGATAGAGGGTACATACCTCAGTATCATCAAAGCCATCTATGAAAAACCCACCTCAAATATCATTCTCAATGGAGAAAAACTGAGTGCTTTTCCACTAAGGTCAGGAACACAGCAGGGATGTCCATTATCACCACTGCTATACAACATAGTACTAGAAGTCCTAGCCTCAGCAATCAGACAAGAAGAAGAAATTAAAGGGATCCAAATCAGCAAAGAAGAAGTCAAACTATCACTCTTTGCAGATGATATGATACTATATATGGAAAGCCCAAAAGACTACCCTTCAAATTTGCTGGAACTTGTATAGGGATTCAGTAAAATGTCAGGATATAAAATGAATGCACAGAAATCAGTTGCATTTCTTTACACCACAAACAACACAGAAGAAAGAGAAATGAAGGAGTCAATCCCATATATAATTGCACACAAAACCATAAGATATCTAGGAATAAACCTAACCAAAGAGGCAAAGAATCTGTATTCAGAAAACTATAAAGTACTCATGATAGAAATTGAGGAAGACACAAAGAAATGGAAAAAATGTTCCATGCTCATGGATTGGAAGAACAAATATTGTGAAAATGTCTATGCTACCTAATGCAATCTACACATTTAAAGCAATCCCTATCATAATCCTATCCATTTGTTTCAAAGAAATGGAACAAATTATCCTAAAATTTATATGGAACCAAAAAGGACCTCGAATAGCCAGAGGAGTATCGAAAAAGAAAGCCAAAGTTGGTGGCATCACAATCCCAGGCTTCAAGCTCTATTACAAAGCTGTCATCATCAAGACAATATGGCACTGGCACAAAAACAGACACATCGATCAGTGGAACAGAATAGAGAGCCCAGAAATAGACCCTCAACTCTATGGTAAACACATCTTCGACAAAGCAGGAAAGAATGTCCAATGGAAAAAAGACAGTCTCTTCAACACATGGTGTTGGGAAAAATGGACAGCCACATGCAGAAGAATGAAACTGAACCATTTCCTTACACCACACATGAAAAAGACTCAAAATGGATGAAGGACCTCAATTTGAGAAAGGAATCCACCAAAATCCTTGAGGAGAAGGCAGGCAGCAACCTCTTCCACCTCAGCCATAGCAACTTCTTCCTAGGAACATCGCCAAAGACAAGAGAAGCAAGGGCAAAAATGAACTATTGGGATGTCATCAAGATCAAAAGCTTTTGCACAGCAAAGGAAACAGTCAACAAAACCAAAAGACACCTGACAGAATGGGAGAAGAAATTTGCAAATGACATATCAGATAAAGGGCTAATATCCAAAATCTATAAAGAGCTTAGCAAACTCAACACCCAAAGAACAAATAATCCAATCAAGAAATGAGCAGAGGACATGAACAGACATTTCTGCAAAGAAGACATCCAGATGGCCAACAGACACATGAAAACGTGTTCCACATCACTCGGCATCGGGGAAATACAAATCAAAACCACAATGAGATACCACCTCACACCAGTCAGAATGGCTAAAATTAACAAGTCAGGAAATGACAGATGCTGGCAAGGATGCAGAGAAAGGGGAACCCTCCTATACTGTTGGTGGGAATGCAAGCTTGTGCAGCCACTCTGGAAACAGCATGGAGGTTCCTCAGAAAGTTGAAAATAGAGCTAACCTATGACCCAGCAATAGCACTACTGGGTATTTACCCTAAAGATACAAATGTAGTGATCCAAAGGGGCATGTGCACCTGATTGTTTATAGCAGCAATGTCTGCAATAGCCAAACTATGGAAAGAACCTAGATGTCCATCACAGATGATTGGTTATAGAAGATGAGGTATACATATACAATGGAATACTATGCAGCCATCAAAAGTAATGAAATCTTGCCATTTGTGACAATGTGGATGGAATTAGAGGGTATTACGCTTAGCAAAATAAGTCAATCAGAGAAAGACAGCTATCATATGATCTCCCTGATATGAGGAAGTCGAGAAGCAACATGGGGGGGGGTGTTGGAGGTAGGAAAAGAATAAATGAAACAGGATGGGAACAGGAGGGAGACAAACCATAAGAGACTCTTAATCTCACAAAACAAACTGAGGGTTTCCAGGGGAAGGGGGCTTGAGAGAGGGTGGTGGGGATATGGACATTGGGGAGAGTATGTGTAATGGTGAGTGCTGTGAAGTGTGTAAACCTGGCGATTCACAGACCTGTACCCCTGGGGCTAATAATACATTATATGTTAATAAAAAAATGTTTTAAAAGAATCAATTATAGAATTTTATTTAGCTTTGTAGATTCAACAACTTAAATATAGAAAATTTATTTATTGGTTAGTTTAGGAATATATTAATTAGGGGAACATTTGTTGGAAATTATTTTAACATATTACACATTAGTGTATTAATAAACTATTTACCACATTTAGGCCTCTGGACTCTTCCCCGGTAGTAATAATATTATGCAACTTAGTTATAAATATATTACTACAAACTAATTCTTTTCCCTTTTTTTGGGGGGGGGAATAAAAACTTTTATATCATGAGCTCAAACATATAATTTATTTATTTAGACTCACTTAACTTTCCTCAGGGAATACCCATGCACATTGTTTCTTTACTAACATTAGTAGTTTTTATCAATTCTCATAAAATTTTGTTAACTAATAAATCAGGATAGTTATATTTCATTTGTAAATGAGTACTAAGCTTTAATATTTCACCAATTATTTATTCTTTCAAATTTATGTAGTGTAAATTAACTGTACATGTTCTTTGACCTTTGTTAATAATAAAATGAGTATGTGCCTATCCTGCTGAGATTCATTTAAAAAACATATATACGACAAGAATGGACCTGGAGGGCATTATGCTAAATGAAATAAGGCAGACAGAGAAAGACAAATATGGTATGAATTCACTTATATATGGAATAAAAAAAAAAGCAAACAACAACTAAAAAACAGGTTCGTCCATACAGAGAACGGATTGGTGGTTGCCAGAGATGGGAATGGTGGGGTGGATAAAATGGATGAAGGAAGTCAAAGGTACAAACTTCCAGCTATAAAATAAATATTTCATGCGAATGTAATGTACAAATGGCAACTTAAGTTAATATTTAAGTTAATAATGCTCTATCCTGGGGTGCTTGGATGGCTCAGTCAGGAAGCATCTGCCATCAGTTCAGGTAATGATCTCAGGGTCCTGGGATCTAGCCTCTCAGTGGGCTCTCTGCTCACCAGGGTGTCTGCTTTTTCCTCTCCCTCTATGCTCATGTTCTCTCTCTCATTTGCTCACTCTCTCTCAAATAAATAAAAATTTAAAAATCTTTAAAAAATAGTAATACTCTATTACATATTTGCAAGTTGCTAAGAGAGTAGATTGCAAAATTTCAGATCACAAGAAAAAAATGTAACTCTCTATGGTGACAAATGTTAACAAGACTTATTGCAGTGATCATTTCACAAAATATACACATACCAATTCATTATGTTGTACACCTAAAACTAATCAAATGTTGTATGTCAGTTACGTCTCAAAAAAATATGTATGTAAATTTGTTCTTCATCCCCACTTCCTAGCTCATCAGTCTCCTGGCTCCCAAAAGCCTTCTTGAGCTCTAAGAGCAATGAAAGTATCTTCTGTTATATTTATTATTTATTATTTTATGTATAATTATGAACTTATTATCTCTCTTGTCCTCAGTTCCTGAAAACACTTCAGTACCATAATAATGAAATGAGTGTCTTGCTATTCACAATAATCCCCATTCCAATGTAACTGGGTTTAGGCTAATGAATTGACTTTTGGAAAACTCCAAAGGATAATGGCTGGTTACCAGAGGAACCAACCTTGAATAGAAAGTTCCAACCAAAGTTTTGGTTCACCCCTTGATTTCTGTGGAGGGGTTGAGGTTGAATCTATCACCAGTGGCCAATGATTTATTCAATCATGTCTTTATAATGAAGCATTCATAAAAGCTCAAACAGAGGTGTTTTGGAGAGATTTTCAGGTTGGGAAACCAGAATGCTTCCACATATCTTCATACTGGGCTCCAAGCCCCAGGAGGACAGATGCTCTTTTGTTTAGAACTTCACCCTATTTCTTTATCTGCTTTTTGTTTTGAATCCTCTAATACTCTTTGTAGTAAACCAGTAATCTGGTGAGTAAACAGGTTTTCTGAGCCTGTCAAACAAATTAGCTGAATCTAAGGGAGGGTTTGTAGAAACTTCCTATTTGTAGGAAGTCCTTTGGATGTACACATAACAACCTGGACTTTTGACTGGCATCTGAGTGGGGGCAGTCTTGTGGGACTGAACCTTTTATTTGTGTTATCTGATGCTATCTCAGGGAAGACAGTGTCAGAATTGAGTTGAATTGTAGGACATCCTGCTGGTGTTCAGAGACTTGCTTATTGATGTGGGAACCTCTCCCCAACATGGGAAATTTTGTATAGAACCAAAGAGTGCTTTGTTGAATTACAATAGTATTGCCCTGTCATCCTAAACACTTTTTCCTAATATGTTGCTTTGATTCTAATTATTTCTTTTGCTGGTATTCCTCTTAGGTTCATAGAAAAAACTTACTCTGTTAGTTTAGAGAAGAGTGAGTTTTCTTCCAGGAGACCATTTCAATATATATTTTCTTGTTGCAGTGAATGTATACTATTTGGGGTCCTTACAAGAAATTAAATAATTTAATTTCCCTTCTCTCTTCCTTGTTGGATCTAAATCTTTGCCTATCTATAAATGTCATATTGGGTTCTGTTTTAGTATTGGCAGAAATTTTAAATTACAAGTAGAATAACATATATCTTAATATATAATTATTTTGCATCATTTGGTCATCATGACAGTGAGAAATAATGAGAAATATGATTGTTGAAGTTTTTCTCAGTTGAAACTAATAATGGCAGTTGTTATTAAAAGTGGCTCACACCCTCTGCATATTTGGAAAAAGAACCTAATGATGGGCAATGTGGGTCTTTTAAAATAGGTAAATAAGGAAATAAATAAATGAATTTTATGTTTATGGAAAACTATAACAAAGAATTTAATGAAAGTTTGTAAATCAGAACAAAATTGTTATTCTTGCAATTTCCAGAGAATGCTCCCATAAAGAGAAATCAAGGAATTTTCAGAAAAGATGAGACCACAATGAGTAAAAAGTCATTTTAAGACTTGATGCATTTTGAAAATCTCATGTTCTTTCATTTTGGAAGAACTCTGTGGAGTCATGTGGAGTCATGACTCTGTGAAGTCATGAAAGAGAAAATGAAATATTTCATGGTATAATATTATTACATTTAAACTTTAGATCTTTTTCATCACCTCCTACTTTTTTTTTTTTTAAACCTGGGCTTTCCTCCTCCATATAAATTCCTCTGCTATTTTACTGTAAAAAGAATTTTATTTGTTGTGTGGTATATGTTGTTTTAGTTAATTAGTTCTGGCAGACTCTTAGGAACTTCCAAAACTGCTGATTATGAAGAGGTTAACATTGTAGAAGGAAAAAAGTTAAATTGATATTTGTAAGTTTTTAGAAGATAGACTTTGGCCTCCCATATAATTCTCAGACTTAGCACCATGCTGTAGTACATAACTTAAGTTATAATAATGCTGATTATATATTTATTGTTTCCTTTCTTTGGTCACTGTCCCTCTGCCCCCATAAAATTGTAAGAAGTTCCATGAGGACAGGTGTCATGTCTATTTCAGTTGGTAATATCACTGTGCCTGTTATGTAATGAGTCCTAAATCAATGCTAAATGAAAGAGAACAATGTGGACTAGAGCCCTGGAGTTATAAATGCACTGGAGCTTTCGATAATGGCAGGGAACATTGGAGTTACAGATGTGGAAGAGGTTGCTCAGGCAACTGGGGAAGTAAACAGTCTTATGAGAGAGTTCTGAGGAACACAAACACTTGAGAAAGTGGAAGAGAATATGAGTAACAGTGAGATTGATACAGAACAAGAGAGGTGGGAGGGAAAACAAGGAGAGTCCAATGTGGTGTCAGGGGGGAAAGAGTGCTTTAAGAAACAAGGAGTGGATACCAAACGAGATTATTTAGAGGGGAAGTGAAGAATAAAAAAAAACATGAAATGGATTTACTAAGGATGGATCACGTTGGCTTTGTGTGGTAAATGGAGATGGAAGTCAGTTGGTGGTAGGCAGAGAAGTGAATGTTGAAATAGTAGAGTAAGGAGTAAGGACAACTGATGAAGTTTAGCTATGATGTAGAGGAGAAAGGTCATGACTGGGTTGGAGGAGGTGGATAGGTCATAGAAAGATTTAAAAATTTGTATAATGATGTTGGCATGTTTAAATGTGAATGGATAGAATCCAACAGAAGGGAGAATTTGAAGATATGGAAAGGTGACATTTCAGGTCAGCATGTCCTCTAAGTGGGCAAAATGGTGTGGGATATAGAATCCAGTGAAGGAGTTGATTTTTGAGAGATAGACTATTTCTACCCTTGTAATTGGAAGAGAGAAATAAAAGTATTTCACTTGCAGATTATTTGGTGGTAGAAACTGAGGGATAATATCTGATGTTTTAAAATTTCTCTGAAGTATGAGGCCCAGAATGTACCAAGAGTATGGTAGTGGTATAAAGTTTTTTGTTTGTATGTTTGTTAGCATGACTTTGTTTTTGAAATCTTCTATAGATAATTTGAGAGCAAGTTGATTAAGGAAATATAGAATAATTGTGATACAACTTCTAGTATTCATCTGAGGTTAGAGTCTATGCGTGAATTAAATTGTGTTACTGCTGTGAATGGTTATACAATATTTTCTAGCAGAACACTGCAATTCATTTGTAAGTGTGCAGAGGAGATGTTTGCATTGATCCATGAGGTAATTTTGTCAATCTCTTATGATGTAAGAACATTGGGTCAGGGATATTGAAGATTTTCTCCTATAAGTTGTAAAGGGACTAATCATGTAATTTAATTGGGAGAGAAAGGAACTGAAGCCCCAAGAATGTTAAACAACAATGGAAAAATTAGAGTGGTCATGAAACTGAAGACATTAGCAGAGTCATAACTGGTGCTGCAGGTCCAACCCAAGTGATAAACCTAGAAGGTTAGTGTCTCAGAAGTGTGATGCTTAGGGACCTTGAGAATATCCAAAGGTAACCATATGAAAGTGTGTCCAGAGTGGAGATTAGCATTCCTTTGTAATGTGGATGTCTGTCTTGAGAGTTGGGAATATTGGCTGAGTCATCCACCTGCATCTGATTTAGTATGTTTACTGGACTTTCAAGGAAAGGGAAACAGTGGATCTTTTACCAATCAGGGAATGATGTGAGAGGACCATGAAGTTAATAGATACACCAGAAAAGGGGTAGATGGTTGCACTGCTATGTTAAGGAATTTTAACCATGACACTGAAATTCTAGATATCAAATATGAGGATTCTTGGGAAAATTACTGACTCAATCTTTTTAGGAACAGATTAGAGCTCCTCCATTCTGTATTAAAAGCCAGAATTCCAGTCAGTTGATATAGACATGTTCTTCTACTTATGTCCTCCAGTTTCAACAATCCTCCAAGTTAAGCTAGTCAGTAAATCTTTTGAAAATAGGTCCCTCTCACCTCCACAGTCACTGCCCTTATTTGGTTTTCAGGTCTGGATGTGATATTCACTACTTCCTGGAGTCTTTAGTTTATCTATATTTTTCCCCCTACTCTTGGCCTCCTTCTGTATATCTTACCTTAATTCTGCCCCTTGTATACTAAATAAACATTGCTTATATTCTGCTTCTCTGACATCATGCTGAAGTCCATATGCTTTTCTTTGAGGTCTGGTTTACTTACAAGCTGGTCACCTAATTCCATATGTTCTTCCTGTAAGCTTCCATGTAGAGAAAAGGAAACTCATGCACTGTTGAGAATGTAAATTGGCACCATCGTTATAGAAAACAATGTGGTACTTCCTCAAAAATTGAAACTAGAACTACCATGTGATCCAGCACTCCCCCCCTTCTGGATATATATCTGAAAAAGATGAAACCTGAATCTTGAAGACATGTCTGCATTCCAATGTCCAATGTAGAATTATTCACAATAGCCAAGATACAGAACAACTTAAATGTCCTTTGACAGATTAATGGTAAAGAAAATGTATATGTATACAATGGAATGTTATTCAGCCATAAAAAGAAAGGAAATCCTGCTATTTTTGACAACATGGATGAATCTGAAGGGCATTATGCTAAGTGAAATCAGCCGGACAGAACGAGACAAATGCTACATGTTATCACTTACATGTGAAATTTAAAAGAAACAAAAAAGAGTCTATTTTTAGAAATAATGAATAGAATCATGGTTGCTGGGACTGGGGAGAGGGAAAAATGGGGAGATGTAGGTCAAAGTGTACAAGCTTTCAGTTATAAGAAAAATAAGTTCTGAGGATATAATGTACCACATGGTGATGACTACAGTTAATGATATGATTTTGATATTGAATACTTTGAAAGTTGGTAAGACTAGATTTAAACATTCTTTTTTTGTTTGTTTTATTTTATTTTTTCAGTGTTCCAAGAGTCATTGTTTATGCACCACACCCACAGCTCCATGCAACATGTGTCCTCCTTAATAACTACCACCAGGCTCACCCATCTCTCCACCCTCTTTCTCCCCAAAACCCTCAGTTTGTTTCTCAGGGTCCACAGTCTCTCATGATTCATGTCCCTCTCTGTTTCCCCCCAATTCACTTTCCCTTTCCTTCTCCTAATGTCCTCCATTCTATTCCTTATGCTCCACAAGTGAAACCGTATGATAATTGACTCTCTGCTTGACTTATTTCACTCAAATGATATCCAAGATGTGTAAAGAACTTAAACTCAACCCCCCCAAAACAGATAATCATGTCGAAAGATGGGCAGAAGAAATGAACAGACGCTTCTCCAAAGAAGACATACAAATGCCAACAGACACATGAAAAAATGTTCATCATCACTAGCCACCAGGGAAATTCAAATCAAAACCACATTGAGATACCACCTTACACCAGTTAGAATGGCCAAAATTAACAGGGTAGGAAACAACAAGTGTTGGAGAGGATGTGGAGAAAGGGGAACCCTCTGACACTGTTGGTGGGAATGCAAGTTGGTGCAGCCACTTTGGAAAACAATGTGGCGATTCCTTAAGAAATTAAAAATAGAGCTTCCCTATGACCCTGCAAATGCACTACTGGGTATTTACCCCAAAGATACAGACGTAGTGAAAAGAAGGGCCATCTGTACCCCAATGTTCATAGCAGCAATGGCCACAATTGCCAAAATGTGGAATGAGCCAAGACACTCTTCAACAGATGAATGGATAATAAAGATATGGGCCATATATACAATGGAATATTATGCCTCCATCATAAAGGATGAATACCCAACTTTTGTATCAACATGGATGGAACTGGAGGAGATTATGTGGACTGAAATAAGATTTTAAACATTCTTATCACACACAAAAAGAGTTAAGTGTGAGGTTAAGTGTGGACATGTTAATTATCTTGATCTTGGTGATCATTCACAATGTATATATATATCAAATCATCATGTTATACATTTTAAGTATATACAATTATATTTGCCAATTATTTCTCAATAAAGTTGAGGGAAATTTAAAAAAATAAACCTCTAATTGTGTTTTCTATATAATTTTTATAAAGCTAAGACTTACATCATATTCTATTATGTCCTTCTTAATTAGGCCTCACACACTTCCCGGTCCCATTCACTCCAGCTCCATATTGAGGATCAGAGAAAGATTAAATTCTGAGGATTTTGGAGATCTTTTTATTTATAAAATCTTTCTGAATATTTTTTCTTTCTGAGTTAAGATAGGAGTTAGGTATTGAGTGACTTCCTGGATATATATCCTGCTCATTATCTACCAAATCTGATAGGTTTCTGACCAACAGTTGTTTGGACATTTTGTATTCTTTTAAGGTGTATTTATTTATTTATTTATTTACTTATTTATTTATATTTTATTTATTTATTTTTTTTAATGTGGAGAAGGGGAAACCATCTTTAAAGGTGTATCACTTCAGGGCTGTTAACATTGTTAATGATGCTGATGCTGTGCGATTTTGAAGTCTGCTTTCCGAAAGTTCACATATCTGACAACTTTTAACTGTGTCTTCCTTATTTATCACAAAATCTAAGTTCAGGTGATCTTTTGCTAAAATTTTAATTGTTTTCTTTTATTAGTACAACCCACTTGGTTTGTGTAAATAAGGCTGGGAGTAGTACTCCTATTTGATTTTTTACCCACAGTAAGATGATTAAAGTCAGTTTGAATTTGTTTAACTTTGTTGTTTCTATTTTCTTACCCCATCTACTTTTATTTTCTACTCTTTAAACAATTTATTTGTTTAAACAATTTAAACAATTATTTGTTAACTTATTATTGAACAACACATTTTTCTCTTTTTAATCTTCCAACAGGAATCTTATGAAATGATATACAAACAGTACAAACATTTCTGCCATGGTTATTTTATAGCTTTAAGTCCTGGCCAAAAAGTTTTTTATGGGCTGTGTGCCATACTTGGTGTCAAGATTGGAGAAAACTGTGGTGATATTCTCATTTCATCACCTACCTGCTGTAGGGCCCCTCTGTGATATCCCTGCTATGTGAGAAGTTTATGACTAGGACTCTTTATTGAAAGGGAACCTGTTACTTTCCCTAATCACCTATTTTTATCTTTGACCTACTGATATTCATTTTTTATTTCTGGCCTCTCAAATGCTCTTTCTCTTTTTTCTCAGATGTTGGCTCTTTTCTATATAGGTTTCAGTCTACATTATTTATTTATTTATTTATTTTTGAAAGTTGTTCTTGCTTGTTTTGAGGAATATATCCTCTTAGTTATTTTGTAAATTTTTTTCAGCGAACTGTCAGTAATGTCTAAAAATCCTCACTAATGGGAAGTTAATACACAATAAGAAATATTAACATGATATTTTCAAATTTGCCAGAGAAATAAAATTGCCAGAGAAATTAAAAAATCTTCATGCACTTATTTCTCCAGAAATCATTTGTGTTGAAACATAGAAAGAGCTTAAGGGTAAATCTCTCAGCAGTTCCTAAACTATAAACAGACATAAGAGAGTATAATTTAATTTGTAGATTGCACTATTATGCTTCTTTCAGTTATTTTAATCTCCAATTTCCTTAGAATACCAAAGGTTCCTTAGCATTTATTAAAGCCTATTAAGGAATCACACATTGTTTTGCAGTTTGCTTACAGTTTTAAAATTAAAATTTCTTACTAATTAGCAAGCTTTAAGTATGAGAGGGAAAAGGCAAAAGGAGATTTAATAAAATTAATTTTAACAACATTGGACATAGATGCAAGTAGATTCAGCAAAAGCACACCACAGCTAAAAAGTGAAATGATCCTGGAGTAGAGACATGGAAAGGGAACTTACCACTGGTTCTCCCAACTCTACCTATAATAAAAGATAAATGAATGAATACAAAAATTATTCAATGTAACTTTTTCTTGAATATCAGAAACTTACAATAGCTCATAATAACTGATTGAATAACATATGCCCAAGCATGGATCCAAGTGTTTAACTATTTTAATTGCCACAGAAGTCCCATGAGGTGGCTACTATTGTTCTCTTCATTTAACCAATAAAAAATCTGGGGAGAGATAGACTACTCTTAGGCATCTACCTAAGATCAGACATCACTTAAATGGTGGGGTCTGGATTTATAGCTAATCACCAAAACCACAGAACCTCTACTTTTATGGTCTTTTACATATGTGTATTGTCCTGGTTCTTTAAAGTTCCAGCTTTAAAGTTGGCTGCTTTGGCATTATAATCTGAAATAACAAAATCTTTTTAAACACTAATTCCTTGACTGTTTCATACATGATCTTCCTCCTTTTTTTTTAAATTTTTTGTTAATTGTCTTCAATATTTTCTGAGGCAGAGAAGATTATTAACTTTATACCTTTTAGAATTGAGAGAAGATTTTCTTTTTCTTATTATAAAACTAATGTTCAATAAGTGTCTATCATATTTTAGACATCATACTAAATGTCTCCCCCTTAAAGACTAAGTAAGTCTAGTGGAGGAATTTGTTGTATTACTCAGTAAATGCACTCATGATGGAAGAATTCACTAGAGGTACTACAGGATATTAAGGGCAAAAAATGCAACAAAAAACATTGTTTTTTTGTTTGTTTGTTTTCTCTAAATCTAAGATGTTAGCACCCTTTAGGAAGTTGTGCTCTCTCTTTTTAGAAAATAGTCTACTGTAATAGAATATTTGTCTTTATGGAGTCAGTCTGGGATAGTGGGAAAGAGCATGGGCAGTTGAATTAAAAACTTAAATGTGAAAGTTAAAATACCAGGGTACTGGAAGAAAATGACAGATCATCTTCACAACCTGGCATGTAGGCAAGGATTTCTTTGAACCCCCAAGATACAAACCATAATGTGGAAAACTGTCATAGTTGAGCATATACAAATTGAATATTTTTCAACAAGAACATCATAGAACATCATACTTCAAAGATTTGGAGAAGATAGTTTCAGAGTTCAAAAGTCACAAGGAATTAATATTAAAATATTGAAGGTGTAATGGGCTGAATGTCTGTGCTTCCCACCCCCAATTCATACGTAGAAGATTAAGCCTGCAATGTGATGTTTTTAGGAGGTGCAGAGGTAATTAGGTTTAGGGACAGTTGCAAGGGTGGAGTTCTCATGATGAGATTAGGGCTCTTTAAGGAGAAACCCCAAAGAATGGAAGAAGACAGCAAAAGAGTGGCTGTCTCTGCATCAAGAACAGGGCCCTTACCAAGAACCTGACCAAGTTGGCACCCTTATCTCAGACTTCTAGCCTGCAAATCCATGAGAAGTGTTTGTTGTTTAAGCCACCCAGTATGGTAGTCCGTTACAGCAGCCTGAGCTAAGACAGAAGGAATGATTATAAAGGAACATGAAACAGATAAGAAACCAGTTAGAGAAAGAATGATGAGTATGTGAGTAGACAACTTATGAAAAGCTATTATATATAATGAAACATATGAACAACTTAAATAAATTAAATACAAACACTTTTGAAACACCCTAAGTAATTTAAAGTGATGAATATTTAAATATAATCATTCAGTGTGCGGTTTAATTCTGAGTTTTCTTCCCAGGTGTAGGATTTTAAGCATATTCTTTGATTTCAGTAAGCCTGTTTCCTCACCTGTAAATTCTGCCAGTTAGTATGTGTCTCATAGAATTCTTATGATTTTAAAAGATAGATTTATCTGACTTGCTTAGCACTTAAAAATGTTCAACTAAAGTTATTTTTCTTTCCCTTTCACCCATTCTCTTCTGATACATACCATTCTCTGTTCTCCAGTGTTCAAAGATTTAAATTTTGCTATATGGACTGAAATTAAAAACAAATTTTCCTCAATCATTCTTTTTCTTTTCCTTCTTCTTATCTACTAAAGAGCCATTCTAATCGATCCCAGGACTTATTCTATTTCCTTTTTTTTTCCAATAGTGCTTTATTTTTGAAAAAAAATCAGTAACTTTTGAGGAGACTGAATTCATTGAGAATAAAATACTAAGAAGAATATGAGCCTTTTGGTGAAAATCACAAGTTTAGGAGTTTACCAAACAGATTTTTGACACCAAAACTGAGAACCAAGTAATTACTAGAAAATGGAAATTCATCAAAAAAGGAAACAAAGAAAATTTATGCTTTACAGATCAGTGATCCCTTATCAACCAAAACTGGGACCCAAGATAACATAACTCATCTCAACTGAACTACATTTACTTATTTGTATGTTAGGATATTCTACAAAGGGTATGCATTCTTTCCTTTGTTCAAACAATAAATAAATTTTAAAAAGATCAGATGCCTTTTAAGCATCATCAAAGTAAATACAGATGTGAAATGTTTAGTTTGTCAAATTGTCACAATAGCTCCTTTAAGAATCTATCAGTTTGGAATTTCTACATCATTAGTAGAACTTCAGTCAATCAGTCTATCAGTGTGCTGCATTTCAAAAGACTGCCTGGATGGGGCACCTGGCTGACTAAGTCAGTAGAATATGTGACTCTTGATCTCAGGGTTGTGAGTTTGAGCCCCACATTGGGAGTAGAGTTTCCAATAAACAAACAAACAAATAAACAAACTGCTTGGATCTGGCCACACCCTTAGCACCCACAGTATTGAGACTCCCTAGAGGTCTCATCAGTGTAATCATTTCCTTGGACCTGTGAAGAATGATATCCAAGTGTCAGGACTATCCTTAATGAGTCACCTCTAAGTCTAAAGTTAGTACAGATCTATCCCCAATCTAACCAGTTGAAAATTGTCCTCAGATGTGGGGTGCCTGGGTGACTCAGTGGGTTAAAGCCTCTGCCTTTGGCTCAGGTCATGATCCCAGGGTCCTGGGATCAAGCCCCACATTGGGCTCTCTGCTCTGCAGGGAGCCTGCTTTCTCCTCTCTCTCTGCCTGCCTCTCTGCCTACTTGTGATCTCTGTCTGTCGAATAAACAAATAAAATCTTTAAAAAAAAGAAAATTGTTCTCAGATATACAGAGTTTAACAGATTTATACTTAATCCTCTGTACTCTGATTTATTATCCAAAAGTTGGCAGAAGTTTTTATTATATTATATCAAGCATGAACAGAATATTTAATATCAAATGTATGTTGTATTAATTTTATCCACCACATGCCACTGAAAGGTCAATGGTACAATTTGGCTGACAAGTATATTAGGACATAAGAAGGAAAGAAAAATAAAACTTCAAAAATTACCCTATCCCAATCTCCTCTTGGTTATTAACTATCATGTTATAAATATTTCACTCTTTAATCATGAAAATTAGGATGATTTGGACTGCAGTAGAAGACATGACAGATGTGCAATAGGGAGGAGAAGCCAATAAGAGACAACAACATGTAGGAGTTTGATACATAATGAAAAATATATAGAACTTCCAAATAAAAATGGTAGATTAACACATGTTCCTGCTTGAAATCTTTCTGTAACTGTTCTAAAACAACAGTAGAGGGATTTTTTTTTTAATTGCATAAGCTTACAAGTAAAAAGAACAAGGGAGAAGATAAAAAAATCTTGGGAAAAGAGGCTGTTTAGTAGGTCAGAGAAGGATGAATCCTAAGTGGAGAAAGTCAAGAAGCAACCTAATTTCACTGAAGATTCACCACTACCCTCAAAAAAGATACAGGATGTGACAACAACATTAAGTATTATCTCACAGGATGAATACTTGGTAGTGGAATTGCCATGTCATGTATAAGCATATCTATAACTTCACTAGGTAATGTGAAAATGATCTCCAAAGTGGCTTTACTGATAACTTTGTTATATTGGGCAATATCTCCTTCAATTTTTTTTTTAGATGGGTTCTTTTCTTTTGTATTGCTATAGTATCAAGGTATGATATTATAAGGTAATCTAATCTCTGAGTCAGCAAATTTTAGGGACTTACTCTCCTTTTCTGGGCTTTGCTGTGTCATTGTCTGGACACTAAATAAAAATGAACAACTATATAATTGTATAATGTTTTTTCCTCTTCCTCTGTGTTTTCTATTTCTCCAAGTGAAAATATAGAGGTCTCTTTCCTTCAATCCTCCTAGGGTAGCTACACTGTGGTGAGCATAGCATAATGTACAGTGATGCTGAACCATTATATTTTACACCTGAAAATAATGTAATATTGTATGTCAACTATATCCAAAAAAAATTTAAAGGTATTTAATGGAAAAGTGAAGAAACTATGAGAAATGAGATCTTGAAATAATTTTCAGCATAGGGTAAATTGTGCAAGTAGCATCTTTTGAAACAAGGTCTTTGGACAAGATTAAAATCAGGCATTTCTCATTCTTCCCCACGTGGTGACCAGAAGAAGGCGGCCCTGGGAGACATTCTGTTTCTATGAATTTGAGAATGCTTTTTTGTCCCTGCCAGATTTGGAACCAAAAAACACCTGAGCCATTTTTTTCATGCCCATTGTCAATAAATCTGATAAGCTTTTAGGCAAATGGTCTAAGCTTGCTCCAGTGTTCTGAAATGTTTCTTTTTTCCAGAGGGGATCATAATTTCTCATAGCTATGGCAGTCTTCTAGGCTTAGAAGTGAAAAGTGTAATGTTTATAGTTGGCTCTCCTAAAGTTCAGTTTAGATTATATGAAAATTTTTAGTTGTTTGTCCTCAGTTATCATAAAATCTAAGCTCATGTGATCTATTACTTTTAAAAAATACTTTTTCTTATTGATGAACTTCTTTTGTTAGTACAAAGTGGGTCAATAGTAATTCTACTTGTTTCTCCTATTAAGATACAATATAGTCAACTTGATTTGTTTCCATTTTCCCACCTAATTTTTCTTTTACTTTTTAGGAATTCTCTTCTTATTATATTTGTAATATTATTTCTAATTTATTATATTCTTTTAATTTTGATACCTTAGAAGAAATATGGGTATAGTCCATTTTTAAAATCTCTTTGATTATTCAGGCTTCTAACTGAATTTTTGGACATTGTGTGTATGATTTAGAATATTCATTAAGGCATTTAAAAAAAATCCCTCTTCCTTGTGTTTTTCTTTTCTTTTCTTTTTTTTCCACAGCTTTGACTTATTTTTATTGCTAGTTAAGGACATTCTTCTTTGTTACTGGTAAGTCAGCTAGCTTGACTGAGTGATGATGTGCTTCTATATCTATTCTTTCTGTAAATCCTTTGGGTTAAGTTTCAAGATAATTGTCAATAACACAGTAAACTTCTTGGCTTTTCCTCTACTGAAATACAATGGCAATAGAAGTTAATAATAATCCTGTGTATGTAGCAAAAGACTATAGCTGTGGAATTATAAATAAGATACTGTACTTACGAGGAAGTGGTGGGACATTTGCTAAAATAAAAACAAACAATTATTATTATTATTATTATCTTAGCTATTAACTATACAACATATTTCCTTTGTAAATATACATTGGGGAGTCCAAAAAATGACACTCAAAAAGCACATATATTTCTGCATTAGTTAATTTGCTGCTATGATTCTTAGCAAGCTGGTCCTTAATAAGACATATAAGATACAGTTTTGAACTGGAGAGAACCTCAATTTGTAGTTTTTTAGACTAAATGGGCCATCGTCTACTCACTCATCTGCTTTGGGTCTATAAAATCCCTGCCAACTGAGAAATTTTTCTTGGGACTCTATATTAAAGACTAGCTCATTCCTTTGTGCATTCTTTACATATTCAAATCTTTGAATAGCTCAGAATTCATGTAGGTTATATACATAAATATTATAAATGAGTTCATTCTTTCTACAAAGGAATTGATTCTTTCCCTCTAGACTCCCATGTGTCTTGAGAGCCTGCAAGACTCAAAAACTCTGCTTCTTTTCTTTTCAGTCATCCTCATTTTTTTTTCATTTCCAACCATCTCTCATCTTCTTTTTCAGCTACCCTCAATCTATTCGATTAAGAATTTTCACATGGTTTCACTTACTTGTGAAACATAAGGAATAGCATGGAGGACATTAGGAGAAGGAAGGGAAAAATGAAGAGAGATAATCAGAGAGGGAGATGAACCATGAGAGACTGTGGATTCTGAGAAACAAACTGAAGGTTTTAGAGAGGAAAGGGTTGGGAGGATGGATAAGCATGGTGGTGGGTATTAAGGAGGACACATATTGCATGGAGCACTGGGTATTATATGTAAACAATGAATCTTGGAACACTACATCAAAAACTAATGATGTACTGTCTGGTGACTAGCATGACATAATTAAAAAAAAATGAGAGAAAGAATGCATGACTAACCCTATAGAATTTTGTGCTACTTAAAACATTTTGTTGTTGTTGTTGTTGTTGTTTATCAGTTGATTTTTCTGGTTCAAAAACTCATCAGGAGATTTTTTTTGTTTTGTGTTTTTAATTAGCTGGGTGAGAAATGGAGAAATATGAGTCTAGAGAAACTGTGTTTTTAAAACTATAGGAATGTTAATTGCAGCATTATTGACAATAGCCAAGATATGGAAGCAACCTAGGTGCCCACAGATGGGTGAGTGGATAAAATAAATGTAGTGTAGTGTAGGCAGGAAAGGAAGGTGGTGGCAGATTAGGAGGACCATAGACTCCTCTTGTCCCATAAACACAACTAGATAACTATCAAATTATCTTGGCTAATCCTGAGAAATCAACCTGAAGACTGATAGAACAAAATCCACAACTAAAGGAAGAGAAAAGTCCACATCA
The DNA here is from genome assembly GCF_963455335.1 of Martes martes. Taxonomy (NCBI): domain Eukaryota; kingdom Metazoa; phylum Chordata; class Mammalia; order Carnivora; family Mustelidae; genus Martes; species Martes martes. The sequence continues at coordinate 119,502,267 of NC_137893.1, read as the reverse complement.
AAGAAGATAGGAAGTGCTGAGATATGGTTTAGGGGAGAAACAGATCCTGGATGCTGTAGAAGGGAAAGACCTGTGGACTGGAGAAGGGTGAGAGAGGAGTACATAGGGGAGAACATAAGGAGAAAGTTTCTCCCAAAGCCCTTGGTTTTGATAACAAGAAGGACTTAATTTCATAAGTTCTTGCAGTCAGCGATGCTTAAAGTCTGGAGTTTAAAAGGAGTTTTGAAGGTAAACTTGGATGGGATAGAGCCAGAGGGTACTACTGTGCTATTCCTGGAGAGAAGGCAGACAAACCACCTCGGCATAGACAGCTTGGAAACAGTGATCTGAAAAGTACCTAGAGGGTAGAAAGAGAGGTTATTTACTTTCCCAGGAGCACTTTTTTTGAGAGACAGCGTTCACCAAGAGGCTTTTGCAAGGACAGAGGAGCTGGCTGGTGCCATTTGCCTCTCCTACCCCTCAGCATAAACACAGAGCCACTTGTGGGAAAAAGCATCAGTGCATGCTGCCTAACTTGTTTACACCAAGTTCCACACATCTGAGCCCTGGCTGGACTGCTGTTCTGAGTTACTCAAGTTTGCCTCAGATTCAGTGTGGCAGGCTCCTCTCCCAGACCACCAGGACAAACCCCTGCTTACACCATGTCTTCCTATCACAGAGTTCAATAGGTTCTCATGGAGTTGATGTCAGATTTAATTTCATAAGCACACCAGAGTACACCTGGTTTAAACTTACCACATTGAGCCCAGGGAACCAATGCTATCCACAGCTGGCTGTGAGTGCCTCTGTGATGGCTGTCCTGGAGGCTAGAGCAGCCAAAATACAATAGCAGAGCTGACACAGCACACTCCAGAGATTTCCTGAAGCACCAGGCCCTGGACACAACATGACCTCTTCTTCATAAGGCTAATACTTGCAGTAGCAGAACTTTTAAGTGGCTTTTCTAACACGGGGAAGAAGTCAGGGACTTAGACAAAATGCCAGGGCAGAAGAATTTATCCTAAGTAAAAGAACAAGATAAGGCCATGGCCAGAGACCTAAGGAAAAATATATATGAGTAACATGCATGATGGAGAATTAAAAGCAACAATCATAAGGATACTGACTGGGCTTGAGAAAAGAATAGGAGAGCTCAGAGACCATACGATGGAGATAAAAGAGTTAAAAAATAATCAATCAGAGATGAATAATGCAATAAATAAGACTGGAAACAGGCATGATGAAATTCACAGAAGGATGGAAGAAATGGGGGAAAGTATTAGTGGCCTCAAAGACAAAATAATGGCAAATAAGGAAGCTGAATGAAGGAGAGAAAGAAGGATTATGCAAAGTGAGATAAGATTTGGAGAACCAGTGGCTCCATCAAATGTAGTAATATCTCTTTTTAGGAGTCCCAGAAGAAGAAGAGAGAAAAGGGTGCAGAAAGTTTATTTCAAAAAGTAATACCAGAAAATTTCCCTAATCTGGGGAAGAAAACGGAAATCCATATCCAGGAGGCACAGAGAACTCCTATCAAAATTAACAAAGCAGGCCAATTCCAGGACATACTATTGAGGCTGATTCATGTTAAAACCTGTTAAACCCCTAGGGCCTGCCTGGGCCTGCTTAGCCAGAGTGACTCCATGTTGCCTAGGTAGCCATTTTGTTGCCTAAGTAGCCATTTGTTGTTGCCATGTTGCCTAGGTAGACATTTTGTTGTTTAATAAACGTCTCAGCAGTTACTGATATCGGTTCCGGGTAATAGTTGCTAAAACACACACCTAAAATAAGGCCAGACAGGTAAAAGACATCCAATCAGCCAAAGCCACATATGTAGAGGGCTGTGGTTGTGCCCTATAAGAACTAGCCTATAAGACCAAGGGGAGGTTGCTCTCTTCGGAGGCGGCCCTAGCTGGTCTTCTAATGCTTGGCATAGACTAAAGCTTTACATAACTTTCACTTTGTCTCAGTCTTGTTCCCCTGGCTGGTCAGTCTAACTTCTAGCGCTTGGCATAGGATAAGGCTTTGCATAACTTTCACTTTGTCTCAGTCTCGTTCCTTTGATAATGGACCCAACAATACTTTAATTAAATTTGCAAAACATAGTGATAAAGAAAAAGTCTTAACAGCAGCAAGACAAAAGAAGTCCTCAACTTACAAGGGAAAACCCATAAGGTTAGCTGGAGATTTCTCAGCAGAAACTTGGCAAGCCAGAAGAGAGTGCTATGTTATATTCAAAGCACTGAATGGGAAGAATCTATAGCCTAGAATACTCTACCCAGTACGGCAATTATTCAGATAGAAAAGACAAAGTGTTTCCCAGAAAAATAAACACCATGAGAGTTCATGACCATTAAAGCAGCCCTGAAAGAAATATTAAAGGGGGTTCTTTGAGTGCAAAGGCAAGATGAAAATTGACACAGGCAAGAAAAGATCAGAGAAAATCTTCAGATACAACTACAAAATAAGTAATAAAATGGCAACAAATGCATAACTATCAATAATTACTTAGAATGTAAGTGGACTAAACACTCTAATTAAAATACTTAAGATGACAGAATAGATAAAACAAAAAGGGCATCTATGTGTTGCCTACAAGAGACTCATTTTAAACCTAACGACACTTGCAGACTGAACGTGAGGAGGTAGATAAACATTTATCACTCAAATGTACATCAAAAGAAGCTGGATTAGCAATACTTCTATCTGACAAATTAGGTTTTAAAACAAGGACTGAAAAAAAAGAATGAAAAGGGGCATTATATAATAACAAACATAAAGGAACACATTGATAATAGCAGAATATTGGTAGGTGACTTTAAAACCACCCTTACATCAATAGATAGATCACCTAAGCAGAAAAGCAACCAGGAAATAATGGCTTTGAATGACACAGTGAAACCAATGGATATAACAGATATATTCAAAACATTCCATCCTGAAACAGCAGAATACACATACTTTTCAAGTGCATATGAAACATTCTCCAGAACAGGTCACATCCTGGGTCACAAAACAGGCCTCAACAAATACAAAAGTGTCAAAATCATACCATACTTATATTCTAACCACAACACCTTGAACCTAGAATTCAACTTCAAGAAAAATATTCTGAAAGTTCAAAAGCACATGGAGGTTAAATGACATGCTACTAAACAATGAGTGGGTCAACCAGAAAATCAAAGAAGAAATAAAAAAATACAAGGAGTCAAATGAAAATGAGAACACAACAATCCAAATCTGTGGGATGCAGCAAAATGGTCCTAAGAGGGAATTAATACATAGAAATACAGACTTAACTCAAGAAGCCATAAAAATCTCAGACACACCACCTAACCTTATACCTGGAGGAGCTGGAAAAGAAAAATAAACAAAGCCTAATGCCAGCAGAAGAAAGGAAAAAATGAGGATTAGAGCAGAAATAAATGACATAGAAACAACAACAACAAAAACCCCATAGAACAGATCAAAGAAGCCAGGAGTTGGTTCTTTGAAAAACAAATCAACAAATGTTAAATCCCTAGCCATACTTATCAAAGAGAAAAAAGAAAGGACCCAAATAAATAAAATCACAAATGAGAGAGGAAAAATAACAATACCACAGAAATATAAAAAATTATAAGAGATTATGAAAAAACCTATATGCCAGGAATGTGGATAACCTAGAAGAAATGGATAAGTTCCTAGAGACATTTAAACTATCAAAAATGAAACAGGAAGAAATAGAAAACTTGAATAAACCAGCGAAAAATGGAATCATTAATCAAAATACACTCAATAGGGGCACCTGGGTGGCTCAGTGGCTTAAAGCCTCTGCCTTCAGCTCAGGTCATGATCCCAGGGTCCTGGGATCGAACCCCGCATCGGGCTCTCTGCTCAGCGGGGAGCCTGCTTCCCCCTCTCTCTCTGCCTGCTTCTCTGTCTACTGTGATCTCTGTCTGTCAAATAAATAAATAAAATCTTAAAAAAAAATACTCAATAAACAAAAGTCCAGAACCAAATGGTTTCACAGGCAAATTCTACCACTTAAAGAAGCATCAATATCTATTTTTATCAAACTATTCCAAAAAATAGAAAAGGAAACTTCCATATTTATTCAATGAGGCCAGCATTACCTTGAAACCAAAACCAGATAAAGACTTCACTAAAAAAGAGAACTATAGGCCAATATCCCTGATGAATATAGATGTAAAAATTCTCAAAAAAAACCTGGCAAACAGAATCAACAACATATTAAAAAATCATTTACCGGGGCACCTGGGTGGCTCAGTGGGTTAAAGCCTCTGCCTTCAGCTCAGGTCATGATCCCAGGGTCCTGGGATTGAGCCCCACATCGGGCTCTCGGCTTAGCAGGGAGCCTGCTTCCTCCTCTCACTCTCTCTGCCTGCCTCTCTTCCTACTTGTGATCTCTGTCTGTCAAATAAATAAATAAAATCATTAAAAAAAAAAAAAAAAGAAAGAGAGAGAAGCAGAATCACCAACCTGGAATAGCAAATACAGCACCTGATACATGGTTTGTTCTCAGTAAAGTTTATCTACCATTAAAAAAAAAAAATCATTTACCATGTTCAAGTGGGATTTATTTCTGGGTTGCAAGAGTGGTTCAAAATTTTCAAATGAGTTGACCTGATAACCACATTAGTGAAAAAGCATAAGAACCTTATGATCCTTGCAATAGATGCAGAATAAGCATTTAACAAAGTACAACATTCATTCATGATAAAAACCCCCACAAAGTAGGTTTAGAGAGAACATACCTCAACATAATAAAAGCCATCCTATGAAAAACCCACAGTGAAAATCGCTCTCAATGGGAAAAAACTGAGAGCTTTTCCTTTAAGGTCAGGAACAAGACAGGGATGTCTGCTCTCACCACTGTTATTTAACATAGGATGAAATAAAAGTCATCCAAATTGTCAAGGAAACTGTTAATATTTGCAGATGACACAATACTCCTTATAGAAAACCTGAAAGACCCCACCAAAAAACTGCTAGAACTGATAAACAAATTCATTAAAGTTCCAGGATACAAAATCAACATACAAAGATCTATTACACTTCTCTCCCCTCCTCTCTCTCTGCCTGCCTCTCTGCCTACTTGTGATCTCTGTCTGTCAAATAAATAAACAAAATCTTTAAAAAAAATCTATTATACTTCTCTATACCAATATTGAAGCAGCAGAAAGATAAATAAAGGAAAATCAATCCCATTTGCAACAGCAGCCAAAATCACAAGTTGCCTAGGAATAAACCTAACCAAAGAATTGAAAGACCTGTACTCTGAAAACTATAAAACATTGATGAAAGAAATTGAAGATGCTGAAAAGAAAAGGGAAAGACTTTCCATGCTCATGGATTGGAAAAACAAATACTATTAAAATGTCTATACTGCCCAAAACATTCTACACCATTATTGGAATTGTTATCAAAATACCAACAGCAGGGGCGCCTGGGTGGCTCAGTAGGTTAAGCCTCTGCTTTTGGCTCAGGACATGATCCGAGGGTCCTGGGATCGAGCCCCACATCAGGCTTCTCTGCTCAGCAAGGAGCCTGCTTCCCCCTATCTCTGCCTGCCTCTCTGCCTACTTTTGATCTCTGTCTGTCAAATAAATAAATAAAATCTTAAAAAAATACCTACAGCATTTTTAAGAGAACTAAAATAAATAATTGTAAAATTTATATAGAGTCACAAAAGACTGTGAATAGCCAAAGCAACCTTGAAAAAGAAAAACAAAGCTGGAAGCAATGCAATTCCAGATTTCAAGTTATATTACAAAGCTGTAGTGATCAAAACAATATGGTGCTGACACAAAAATAGACATATAGATCAATGGAACAGAACAGAAAACCCAGAAAAGAACCCAAAACTATATAGTCAATTAATCTTCAACAAAGCTGGAAAGAATAACCAATGAGAAAAAGACAGTTTCTTCAACAAATGATGTTGGGAAAACTGGACAACAGCATACCAAAAAAAAAAAAAAAAAAAAAGGAAATTGGACCACCTTCTTACAACAAACATATAAATAAGTGAAAAATGACACAATGAACCCATAAAGATTCTAGAGAAGATATTGTCCATAATAACATCTTTCTAGATATGTCTCCTGATGCAAGGGAAACAAAAACAAAAATAAACCACTGGAACTATATAAAAATAAAAGCTTCTGCATGGTGAAGGAAATAGCCAACAAAACTAAAAGGCATCCTACAGAATGGGAGAAGATTTTTGTTAATGACATATCTAAGAAGGGCTAGCATCCAAAATATGTAAAGAATTTAGAAAGCTCAACACCCCCAAAATAAATAATCCAATTTAAAAATGAGCAGAATATAAGAACAGACATTATTCCAAAGCAGACATGCAGATGACCAACAGACACATGAAAAGATACTCAACATCACTCATCAGCAGGGAAATACAAATCAAAACTATGATGAGATATCACTTCACACCTATTAGAATGGCTAAAAATCAATAATACATGCAACATGTATTGTTGTATTGCACTGTTGGTGGGAATGCAAATTGGTGCAGCCACTTTGGAAAACAGTATGGGGGCTCCTCAAAAATTTAAAAATAGAACTACCCTATGAGCCAGGAATTGTACTAGTAGATATTCACCCAAAGAATACAAAAATATTAATTAGAAAGGATACATGAACACTGACGTTTATAGCAACATTATCAATAATAGCCAAACTATGGAAACAGCCATGTGTCCACTGACTGATGAATGGATAAAGAAGATGTGACTATATATATACAATGGAATATTAGCCAATGAAAAGAATGAAATCTTGCCATTTGCAAGAACGTGGATAGAGCTAGAGAGTGTTATGTTAAGTGAAATAAGTCAGAGAAAGACAAATACCATATGATTTCACTCATATGTGACATTTAAGAAGCGAATGAGCAAAGGAAAAAGAGAGGGGGGGCAAATAAAAAAACAGATTCTTAAATATAAAGAACAAATTGTTGGTTACCAGAGGACAGGTGGGTGGGGAGATGAGTGAAATAGGTGATGGGGATTAAGAAGTGCCCTTGCTGTGATGAGCACTGGCTATTGAATGGAAGTGTTGAATCAGTGTATTGTACACCTGAAACTAATGTCACACTATATGTCAACTAACTGGAATTTAAATAAAAACTCATCCTGGGAGGTTCTAGAAGACCTGTCTTTCACCAGTACTTTTTTTTTTTTTTTTAGAATTTTTAAGAATATATTGAGTGACAGACGGCAATTACATCAAGTGATCTGAACAAACATGCATAGGTAACAAAACACTTCCCAAAGTAGAATATGCCGTCACTAACCCATTTGGTTCCCTGCTTCATTAAGACTACTTGATTTTCTAGAGGAGGAAGAGGTGGCTTTCTCCACTTGTTAGTGGTCCAAGTTCTACTAAAGCTTGTGGGAGAACTACCTCCCATCGGGTAAATGCTCTGTCTAGAAGAGGATTCCAGTTCTGTCAGCAGAGGGAACTTGACATTAAAAATCTAGGTCAAGAATCTATAGGATGAGTCACTGGAAAACTGAATTGTACAGAGATAGGTAAAAACCATTTGAAAGGGGACACCTGGGTGGTTAAGCCGCTGCCTTCAGCTTGGGTCATGATCCCAGCATCCTGGGATCGAGTCCCGCATCGGGCTCCTTGCTCAGCAGGGAGCCTGCTTCTCCCTCTGCCTGCTACTCTGTCTGCCTGTGCTCATGCGCACTCTCTCTCTCTCTGACAAATAAATAAATAAAATCTTTAAAAACAAACAAACATAAGGAAGATGTGGTCCATATACACTATGGAGTATTATGCCTCCATCAGAAAGGATGAATACCCAACTTTTGTAGAAACATGGATGGGACTGGAAGAGATTATGCTGAGTGAAATAAGTCAAGCAGAGAGAGTCAAGTATCATATGGTTTCACTTATTTGTGGAGCATAACAAATAACATGGAGGACAAGGGGAGATGGAGACGAGAAGGGAGTTGAGGGAAATTGGAAGGGGAGGTGAACCATGAGAGACTATGGACTCTGAAAAACAACCTGAGGGTTTTGAAGGGGAAGGGGTTGGGAGGTTGGGGGAACCAGGTGGCGGGTATTAGGGAGGGCACAGATTGCATGGAGCACTGGGTGTGGTGAAAAAACAATGAATACTGTTACGCTAAAAAGAAAAAAAAATTAAAAAAAAACAAACCAACCAATCAACAAACAAAAAAAAAAAACAAAACAAACCAAATCAAAACAAAACAAAAACATTTGAAAGAATCTGTGAGCTTTAAGGTTAGTAACATCTTTTTCAGGGATGTAGCATGTGAAGAGAACCACCAACACTATGTAGATAGTGAACAAAGCAGAAAAGTCTTTTGACTAAAGTGGGGAAGACAGTAGAAAAAAAATATTTACCTAAAGAAAGGGTTCAGAATAAAATACTATTTACAGGATGTTAAAAAATTAATCTTCAGCCATAATGACGCCTCCCTGAGCTCCTAAAACTTTTGCTTTCTTCTCCTTCGTCTTTGCTCATGTTGTTTCCATTGTTCCTCCATAGTTTGCAGAGAAGGTTGTTTGCAAGTTTTTTTGTGGAAGCTAACTCAGTTTACATGTTCCTTCAGAGAATTATTTTCTTTAGATTGACCCCATGGTTTCAGTTTGCCTTTGTGGGGCTCATAGTTGAGGGGACGAGACAGACTTGCTTTGAGATCAAACACTGGCTTCTTGCTGGAGACTGGAGTCTGTGCTGCCTGAGTTGTCAGTTTGAATGGTGTAACGACAGAAGCAGAATTCCTGGTTGTGGTCTTTATCTTGTATATCCTGAGCACAACCTGGTCTTTTGGGGTACTCCCAGATGTGATCACATGTGGAGACTTTCTGGCTGGAGTCTTGGTCAGTGAACGCTTATGCTCATTATCTTTGGTAGCAGCTGAAAACCTGACTTCATTTTAGTTCCCCAGAGCTCGGAACGCTTGGCAGAGCCCTTCCCACACAAGATGCTCCTGCCCACAGCGCCCAGTGGGCCCTGTGAGTGGAGCTGGCTGGTGGGAATACAAGCCAAGGGGAATCTTACCCGGAGAGGAACTGGAGTCACCACTTGTACCCTTGGTGACCGGCTGCTTCTTCAGTTCATGAAATGCATTGTGTTCTTCAATTTTTTTCTTTTTTCTCTCAATATATTGATCAATGGACTCCATTTCCTTAAAACGAGTCTCATGAAGCTTCTTAAAGTTTGGAGTTGTGCTTATAGTTCTTTTGCTTTTTCCAGGTTTGGAAAACCCATCTGTGTAGAGAGACTTCTTTCCTTCCGAAGGTACCTTCGAATCTCCATTACCACTTCTTCTTCTTTGTCCTGAGGAAATGGCATTCTCTTCTCCTTGGCTCCCATCTGGTGGTAAAGGCACTTCTGCAACTCTTCTGAGATCCTGGTGTTCTGCTTCTCTTGATTCTGGAATTCAGTGTGATCACTTACTTTTATATCTGAATGATCCTGGGTGTCAGGGTTCCTGAGGACTGTCTTGCACCTTCTCCTGGTTTTGGTGCCATGACCAGACGACTCCCTCTCAGCTTGTTCCTGGCCACAGCTCTGCAGTTCAGCCTCATCACAGGATAATGCAGAGGTCTGACTTCCATCATGGAAAGAAAGACATTCATCTGCCACGTTCTGATTCTCATTTTTTTTTTTTTTTTCTTTTTGGCTTCATGTTTAAGGTGGGCTTTGAAGGCTTTTAGCAACTTGTCTGCCCTCAGGTTAGCCCAGATACCCAGATTCTTGGCTAAGTTCTGATGTTCTGAAGGTCGCTGTACTTGAAGGAGTCCAGCTCCTCAAGGGAGGGTACGGCCTTGGTGAGCTGCATCCGGGCGACCATGGTGAGGATGCGTACTCCACCTTCAGAAGCTTTGTTCAAAACTCTGGTGCTCACCAGTACTTTGAAAAATAAATTTGCAAGGGGAGCTCCAGCTAAAAAAAGAAAATGTGGTGCATGTGTGTGTGTGTGTCCGCACACACACACACACACACGGTGGAATGGTTTTCAGCCACAAAAAAGATGGAAATCTTGCATGTACAGCAACACGGATGGACTTTAAGGGAATTATGCTCAATGAAATAAGTCAGAGAAAGACAAATTATGTGTGATCTCACTTATATGAGGAACCTGGACAAACAAAAAACCCAAATTCTTGGATACAGAGTACATACTGTGGTTGACAGAATTGAGGTGGGTAGAGGGTAAAATGGGTGAAAGTCGTTAAAAAGTACAAATCTCTAACTATAAAAATAAAGAAGTCATGGGGATGTAATATACAGAATGGTGAGTACAGTTAATAATACTTATGGTGGGGTCCCTGAATGGCTTAGTCAGTTGAGTGCCTCATGACACCAGGGTTGTAAGATTGAGCCCTGCATTAGACTCCATGCTAGGTGTGGAGCCTGATTAAGATTCTCTCTTTCTCTCTCCCTGCCCTCCACTCTCTCTCTGTCTTTCACTTTCTCTCCAGAAAAATTTAAAATAATACTCCCTGGTGTATTTGAAAGTGCTAAGAAAGTAGGTCTTAAAAATTTTTATCACAAGAAAAAAAATTTGTCATTATTTATGCTGATCAATGTTAATTACACATATTGTGGTGATCATTTTGAAATGTATACAAATATTCAATCATTATATGGTATATCTAAAACTAATATCATGTTGCATATCTAAGTTAAAAAAATAAACTATAGCCATAATTCCAGACTATCATTTAAACTAAAAGATATAATAGTTGAAGAAAAGAAAAAGACTTACCAATTGGTTCAGCAAATCCTGATTCAGTGAAAAAAATATTGCCTAATTATCATGTTATGTATTATCTTATTAACAAACAATTTTTCTATGGCTAAGTATCTGGACTGTATTTGAGATTGTAGCCATAATTACATAGTTGTAAATATATTTTCAGAATATATTTTCTTTTCCTTTGTTTTATATTCTTAGTAATGCCTAAATTGGAATTTTGGGCTAAAACACATGCATAATTACTTATTTTGGAGACTTGTTACTTATCTTTAAATCTAGAGGTAACTGAATTTAGAAATGAAAAAATGTTTTTGTATAGCATCTCTGATTTGTTTATGCTCATGAAATGCATATTAAGAAATATATGGTACTGTATGGTGACTAACATAACATAATAAAAAAATAAAAATTAAAAAAATATATATCATAGTACCTAAAATTGGAATTCATTTAGTGACTTTTGGGGCTTAAACATTCTCCAAAAGTTTAGTTTGACTTCTATGTTGGATGAATTAACTGTACATGTTCTTCTACCATTTGCCAATAGAAAAGTTGTTGACCTAAAAAATGATGCATTTTTGGTAGGTCAAATTTGCAATAGTATTGATTGTAACATTTCTACATAGTTTGTGTTGTTGGCGTCCCTGTTGTGTTCTAAGGGAGTTTGGGGTTTGGGTCTCCTTACTTTGGTAGAAGAGCAAAGCAAATGGTCCTTCTGGAGCCTGTCAATCTCATACATTATTGTCTATTGCAATAGGCTTATACCATTTTTGAACCAGTCAAGAAGTTATACCTCTTATTTTCCCTTCCTATTACACTTATATTAACTTTCCCCATCTCTTTGTTTATGCTTGTGAATATCATATTGGATTCAGTATCAAAGACTGGTTTGATAAGAGCATTTTGCTTAATGAGTACAATGTATTAATTTTTGATTCTTAATCTTTCATCAGTTAGAGAAATCAGCGTAGAGAAATATTAGCATGAGATTTTAAACCATTGACACTGTAATAGCAATAGAGAGTAAAACTAGCTTACATTCTATGGATTTTAGGATTCCAAAAGGAACTTACTAATGGATGATGCAGTTTCTTTAAAACAGAGAGAAAAATAAAGACATGAATATTGTGTAGTATATGAAAATATATCCAATAAAGAAACTTCTCTAGGTTTTGAGTTAGAACAAAATGCTCACTTAGGCAATTTTTAGAGGGTGCCTCCAAAAAGAAAAGTCAAGGAAATTTTAGTACAGTTGAAACTATTTGTGTTTAATGAAAGATCATTTTTAATATCTGATTAATCCTAGATATTTTAATGTTCTGCTTGAAGGGCCTCTGTTGAGACAGGTTATTCTTTGTGTACTATATCTTTCTTATCCAGGACAATGAAATATTCAAATCTTTTAGGAAGGTGGCATATTACAGTAGTATCTATCACTCTAATTTTCTTTCAAAACTCAGCTCTTGTCTTCTTTATAGTTCCCTTCTATATTTTGTTTTGAAAAGGATTTTAATTTATTTTGTGATAGTCATATAACAAATTCCTTTAAGCTTTTCTGCAAATTGTCAAGTGTCTCTAAAAAAGGCTCACTAATATGAGGGGAATGCAGAAAATGAAATAATAACATTGAGATTGCAAAGTTGATTATGGCTACGGCCAGACTTATTTATCAAAAGATCTTTACGCTCATATTTTTCCAGATAGTACTTGCAGAAGTAACTTACTGGGAATTTTCTGAACAGCTCCTGGAGAACAAAAATAAATAAAGGAACATGGTTTGACCTACTATCATAGGCTTACCCAAAATACTTCTTTGTGTTATTTTAACATCTAGCTTCTGAGCCAGCTAATGAGCTTTTATTTTGGAAGTTCTAGCAGAAACATAGGTCTATGGATTATTCTTACATTCACTTCCTCCTCAATATTTTATCCTTTAACTGACATTTAGTGTATTGTGTATAAAGTTTATACATCTCTTTAGTTCCTTCTTCCTTCCATGTCTTTTAATTCAATGACTGATTCCCTCCCTGAATCCACTGCATTTCACTTAACATATTGGTATTTTTTTTCTGCCCTAGTATGGACATTTACTTTTTTTTTAAATAGACAAATCAGTTCTCTTGGTATAACAATACATTTCTTCATTTATTCTTTCTACAAACCAGTTGTTTTCAATTAAAAGTTAATCAACAGTAACTCTAAATTAACTTTGATCTTCTGAAAATGATGCAAAACTTACCTCTGATTGCTGAATGTTGGCCTAAAATAAAATATAAGTAAGTGAGTGTGGTGTGGTTTACTAACATGCTTGATAAGAACTTTGTTCAGGCTTAAATTATCTTCAAGCATTAAATAATATCAGGTCATTTAGTTGATTAAATTACCATGTGCCAAGCACTTATATAAGAGCTTTATGTGATTGAAATTTTTTAATCTTCAGCAACACTATGATGAAGATTCTGCCCAGAGAAATTACCCAACGTCACACAGCTAATAATTAGTGGAGCCAGGAGCCATCCCCAAAAATCCAGGATCTAGTCTTGCTTTGAAAAACTTTTTTTTTTTTTTTTTTTGGTTAATTTGGCACCATCATCTCAGTATCGGTCTGAGTTTTTAAACATTTTTTTCCCCTGTAATGTTATAGTCCCATTTCCCTTATTTTCTTCAATGGTAAACCTGGAACTGGTATCTAGGTTTGTTGTTCTCTACAGTCTTCATGTAAGTCAACCTTTCTTTCTTTCTTTCTTTCTTTCTTTCTTTCTTTCTTTCTTCCTTTCTTTCCTTTTCTCTCTTTCTTTCAGAGGAAATTCCTACAAAAGGAATCAGCCATCTTAATAAACAATTACATTAGTGTAGTCAGTACCCCAATAGAATTGTGGATGAGGAGTTTTAGGAAGACAGAGAAAGAAGTGTTACTCATTCTTTCTTCTCAAACTTTCTTAAAGAGTTGATACATTTGGAGAATTGTTTTTTGTTAGTTTCTTAGTTTTTTGTTTGTTTTCATTTTGGGAATTGTTAAGCTCTTCTTTTATGGAAGAAAGCCTGATTATAATGGAAGGATGTTTCTTTAGCAGGGGATAGGGAGAGGATGCAGCATGGTACACTGGGAAGGGCACTAGTAGATGCATTAAAGAAAAAAAGCAAAATGTAAAAGTAATGGAAGAAATTGCAGAAGAATATCTTCATGAGGTTGAGGTTGGGTAAAACCAAACTACATTGTGAAAAACTGATATATTTGATTGTATCATATTTTAGGATTTTTGTTCAATGAAACACATAATAAACAGATTTCAGAGATAATGACAGACTGGAAGAAGATATTTGCAATATCTAAAATCTGGAAAATAATTCAGATGTATGTGTGGCACCTGAAAACCAATAAGAAAAAGACACAAAATTCAATAGAAAAGTGTAAGTAATATGAATTAAAGCTCACAAAAAGGAAAATGGGGTGATTAACAAGCATGTGATGAAGTGTCACCACTGGGACCAGAAGTGTACAACTTAAAGTGACATTGTTATGCCTTTCTTCCACAAGAATTGCAAGTGGTGTGGTAAGTATTGGTAGGAATGTAAGTTGACAGTCATGAATTGTAGGTGGGAATATAAATTGTACAGTAATTTTGGAAATTATCTGGCATATGCTGTATGAGCTAAAGACCAGTTTGCTAAATATAGATATCAAGGAATTCTAACTCAAGTCCACAAAGGATCACTTATCAGGATGTCCAATTATAGTGTTTTTGGTGAGATTAGTGTATTGGACTATGATCATAATTTGTCTACTACCAGGAGAATGGAATTGTGAGAGAGGCATTCTCTGCAATACTTTACAGAGCTAGAAGTAACATATAGGATGTATGGATATATAGCAACATGGATAGATCTTTAGAGGTATGAAATGCAAAAAAAAGGAGAAGATGGGGCGCCTGGGTGGCTCAGTGGGTTAGGGCCTCTGCCTTCGGCTCAGGTCACGATCCCAGGGTCCTGGGATCGAGCCCCGCATCGGGCTCTCTGCTCAGCAGGGAGCCTGCTTCCTCCCTTCTCTCTCTGCCTGCCTTTCTGCCTACTTGTGATCTGTCTGTCAAATAAATAAATAAAATCTTTAAAAAAAAAAAAAGGAGAAGAATGAATGAGGTGTAGTTGATGAAATTAAACACACACAAATAAATGTTACAGGTTATTCAGTGACAGACGAATAGTTAAGGACAAATTTTGGTCACAGAGTAGCTGCATATACTTGTGAAAGGGATGGGACTGCAGGCTATGGTTAAAGGGGGAAAGCTAAAAAAGCAGAAGAGTGTGAATTTTGAATTAATTTGATCAGATTTCAATCCTGGCTTTTCTCAACAGCTGTGTGGATTTGAATATGTTATTTAACCTCAATATGCATGTTTTCTTAACTGTAAAATGAGGCATATGATAGAATTATATTGAATTTTAGGGAACTATAACAAAATTCTCTTTTCTTATTAGGTGCTTAATTCATATCCTTTCCCTTTCTTCTTTCTCTCCATCCCTCTCTTTCTAGGGACACTATCATGGTTTACCTGCTTTTATTCAAACATCACTACATTAACTTTTATTTAATCTTACTTTCTTTATCATCTCTTCTTGTCTTGTTCTCATATTGTTCTGTTCTTTTCTATTTTTCTCTCCACTCTCATTGCCCCACATACATAGTTATCCATTTATTGTTTTTGATGAAAAGCCACTAAAATCATTCTAATGAGATTGCTGATTTAATCTTCCTATGTCTCTGGAATTAAGGAAATATTTCACTATGAAATATATCATGCATATATAAGAGTTTAGATATGTTTGTACATAGTTTAAAGAATAATGTCCGTCTACCCAGCATCCAGGTTCCCCTAACCATGTGCCTTCCCTGATTGCATTTTCGCCCATTATATGTATCCAGTTCTTGCTTGAATTAACCATGGTACTGAATTTTGTTTTAGTCCTTCCTGTTTTACTCTTCATTTTTGTTATGAATGGGCTTTTCATTTGCTAAATATTTATAAACAGTTAAATAATATTCTGGTTATGGGTAACCAAAAGAGGTGAAAGTACCTAAATCTAAATTTAAATTTCTACAGAAGTGAAAATAGAAAATTAAAACAATTCCCTTGAAGGCTTTTAGAAAACCATATTTGAGAATGAAAAAAAGTTACTAAAAGTTGCTGAAGATATGATCAAAAGGAAGTTAAAAAAAATTAATGAGGTTCTGTTTTCCAGATCAGTTACCCACATCTTATCTAGTCTTTGCCTTGGAAACAAGTTCAACTTCAGGGAGTGACTCCTCATCAGAGATACTCAGTGGTAAGAGCATGTGCTGAGGACAGCACCTCTGACTTTAATGTAAGAATAGTTCTAATTCTTAGGTTTCTATGAGCATTCAGTTTGGCAGATCCTGTGGGGTACTGGGATGGGGGTTAGCTTTTTCTAGTTTTTCATCTTATTTTTTTAGCCTGGAGTTTAAAACAAAACAAAGCACAACACCTTACAATGAACTAAAAAAAAAAAATTCAGTGTATCTCTGCTTTCTACCCACTATTTTTTCTGTCGTTAATTTCTGTCTATCTTCTGTCTCTAAATACAGGAATGTGTGAAATGCTACTTTTTGTTGTTTAGGAACTATTTTCAACCTTGTCAGGGCATTTACCCTTTCATGTCAGAGCTCTTTTTACTTTCTAAATACATCAATTACATATCAGCAGAGGGAGGAGACTTGTGTTCTAAATCTTCTGTGCAAAAATGTTGCTCTTTTATACAATGTTCAGAGCATTCTACTACATAAATAAATAAAAAAGGGAAGTTATTGAAAGTTACAGATACTTAAAAATAAAACATATTTTAAAATCTTTTCCATCTAAAACATGGTGAAAGTAGACCATGTTGACAATATTCTTTTCATAGGACCATTGAATCCTTCATAACAGAGTCTGTGGTGTTACAGCCTATATTGGGAAAGGGGTTATCATCCTTTTCTTTTTTTTTATTCCAGCTTTTGAAGACTGTTTGTTAAAATCTGTCTCCCTTACAAATTTTCTGCTCTTGTTTTCTTATTTTGCTCTTGTTCTTCTTATTTTCAAGTCTGTCTTCTTCTTCTTTTTATTCCATCCTCATTATTTTGTAAAGTTTTTCAGTTCAATTAATAACCTACTACAAACAACCTTTGGAGATATTTCTCCTCCTTCTATTTGTTCAGTCGCTGGGATTTGTCTCTCAAATATTCTCAATAAATGCAGAGGACTTTATATAATACGAAACTAAAGGAAATAGAGAACCATGTGTCTTGGATCATTCAGAGCCAGAATAGAAATGATTTGGATGTGCAACGGTTCTCATATGTTTCAAAAGACTGAAACACACCAAAATTGAGAAAGACTTGAGCAACTTACTGCTATAGGTTGGACAGGTTTCTAAAAGAGAAAAAAAGAAATATGCATAATTAACCCTGAAAGATTAGTGTTGTATTTTGGTGATCAATAACCACTTCTAATATTCCTCTAGTATAAACATGAAAAGGGACATTTACAGACAGTCAGTTACTTCTCCATGAATGATTATGATATGGTAAGAGATTGGCACCCCATGTGACTCTGAGCCAATCCATTAAGGGATTCCAGGGACCTCAGTTTGGAAAGAGTGCAGGAAGAGTACATGGATAGAGCTCTTTTCATGGAGAGAAAAGCCTTCACTTTTCTCTACTGTTGAGTAGTTTCTCATATCCCTAAAAACTTTCCTTTTTATGATTTTTTCTATTAATACACATATGTTTTATGAATGTCAAGTGTTGATTTATGTTGATGTTTTTTAGAAACCTTTTTAGAGAACAATGTTATTCCACAGTATTTTATAAGTAAGAAATGATTATACTAAAATACACTGACAATATAGCAGAATTGTGAGGAATGAGGAGATAGGAGTGAATATTAAGCACTTGGAAGTTTAGAAAGTAAAGCCCCCAGACACTGTAGAAGATGAAAGTATACTTGGAAAGAAACTTATCTGGGTTCTGTTGTTTTTACTGAAATACAGTGCATAAATATGTAGGCGTTTTTGGTCTAAAAGGAGACTAGACTTTTCTGTAAATCCTCTAAAATGCAAAAGATTAAAAATTCACAGCTGCTTTCCTGAACATGGCAGAGGAATAGGGGGACCCTAAGTTTGTTGTGTCCTTTGAATACAGCTAGATAGTTATCAAATCATTCTGAATACCCAAGAAATCAATGGGAGATCTGAGAAAACAAATACTGCAAGTCTACAAATAGAAAAGCAACTGCCTTTGGAAGGTAGAAAGTGCAGGGACTTGAATCCAGTGTGATACAGCTGTGCATATGGCAGTGGGAGGATATAGCAGCAGGGAGGGAACCTGCTTAAGGAGAATACCACAGAGTAGTGTAAGCAGTGGGTCATAAAATTGAAACTTTTGGAAGTCTGCTACACTGTGGGACTGTGTGGCTTAAAGGTGCTCAGGTGGTGAGCAGGGCAGAATCACAGGTGTGACATTGTGGTCTGACATTCCCCTGGGTCACAAGAAGAATGAGAGGTGCCTAAGTGTTTCCCTGTTTGCAGGCATAGGAGCATGGAAGTCAGCTGAAAACAGTGAGCCTAGGTACCAGATTTCAACTTTGTTTTGCCATAAACTGCAAACTGCTGCATGGTCATTGGAACACTTTGCCAGGATGGGTCCAGCAAAAAGCAGAAGCATGGCGAGACCCTCCCCAGGAGGAAGAGCATGAGCCCACACCTGGGAGTCTCTAAAATTTGGATTTTTAAAACTCATGTGACAGATAAAAATG
This sequence comes from Martes martes, assembly GCF_963455335.1. Taxonomy (NCBI): domain Eukaryota; kingdom Metazoa; phylum Chordata; class Mammalia; order Carnivora; family Mustelidae; genus Martes; species Martes martes. The sequence goes on along the minus strand of NC_137893.1, from coordinate 119,483,711 downwards.
CTCAGTTACAAACAGGGCGAACAGAGTTCTGATGGAAACCCAGGAGACAAGAGTGATTGATTGCTCTTCTGTGAGGGCTCACTGAAAGTGTGGGGTGTGTGAATTTTCAGCTTCAGGGCTAGAGAGTGGGGCATCCCCATATTCATGCCACCCATCCCCACTTAAAACTTTCAGGAAACAAAACATTGCCACCTAGTGGATTCTGGAGTGGCTTACACTGAAACTTGACACCCTGTGCCCTGGTGACACATTTCCACTAGGCCAAGTATACCTGAGAATCACAACAGACCCCTACTCCAGAAGACCAGTAGGAACAACTTGCTCATACCAAGTTTACTAATCATGGAGGGCTGAAAGTTTCAGCTCTAAGGGGAAAATAGGATCTAACTTTCTTTGTACTTTCATTCTTCATTCTTTTTTTTTAATTTATTTTTTCAATTCTTTTTTATTCTTTTATTTTCATATATTCTTTATTTTTTCTTTTCATTGTATTTTACTATATATACAACACATTGTATTTTACTGTATATATATACATATGTAGTATACATACTTTTTACTATAAATACTATTTACTACATGTACAGTAAACATACTACTTATTACATGTATAGTAAAATAGATGTATTTTACCATATACACACATACAAATATATAGTACATGGATATATATACATATGTAGTACACACACATACACACATTTACATATATATACACACAGGCACATACATATACATACACATACATGCACACATATACATACATATAGTATACATGTATGCATAACTATACTATATAGGTATACTATACTATACTATATATACACATATAGATATGTTTGTTATATACATATCTATACATACACTACATGCATACATACATGATATATATAGAATACACACATATATATAGTATATACATGCATATACTATACGTGTGTGTGTGTGTGAATGTATATATATAAATTCACATATGTAGTTTTTCTTTCATTCTTATTTTGGGATCTAGTTTTGTTACTGATGTTGCTGTTTGTTTGTTTTTACTTTTGTTTTTTCTTTTCTGGATAAATTTTCTCATCTGGACAAAACTGATAAGATGGAGAAATTCACCTCAAAAGAAAGAATAGGAGATAATACTCACAGTCAGGTATTTAATCAATATGGCTATAAGTAAGATGTCTGAACTAGAATTTAAAACAATGGTTATAAGGATGCTAGTTGGGGTTGAAAAAAGTATAGAAGACACTAGAGAATCCCTTGCTATAGAGATAAAAGAACTAACATCTAGACTAGCTGAAATTAAAAATACTATAACCAAGATACAGTCCCAAGTGGAGGCCATAAAAATGAAGATAAATTAAGCAGGTGACCTAATGAGTGATATAGAAGACAAAACTATGGAAAATAATGAAGTTGAAAAGAAGAGTGTAGGAAAACTATTAGATCAAAGGTAGACTCAGTGATTTCATAAGCAAAATAATATCCATATCACAATAGCCCCAGAAGAATAAGAACAGGAAAAACAAGGCAGTAGGTTTATTTGAACAAATTATAGCTGAGAACTTCCCTAATCTGTGGAAGGAAACAAGCATTCAAGTCTAGGAAGCACAGAGAACTCTCCTAAAAAATCAATAAAAACAGGCCAACATCCTAACATATCACAGAGAAAATTGCAAATTACAAAAAGAGAATTCTGAAAGCAGCTTGGGAGACAGATCTTTAATCTACAAGGGTAGACACATAAGGCTGGCAACAGACCTGTCCAGAGAGACCTGGCAGGCCAGAAAGGACTGGCATGATATCTTCAATGTGTTAAATGGGAAAAATATGGAACAAAGAATACTTTATCCAGTAAAGCTGCCATTCAAAATAGAAGGAGAGGGAAAGGGTTTCTAAGACAAACAAAAACTAAAGAAATTAGTAAACACTAAAACAGCCCTGCAAGAAATATTAAAGGGGATCCTTTGAGCAAAGGGAGAGCCCAGAAATAACAAAGACCAGAAAGGAACAGAGACAATTTATAGAAACAGCAACTTTACAAATAATGCAATGGCACAAAATCCATATCTTTCACTAACTATTCTGAAGCTAAATGGACTAGATGCTCCAATCAAAAAGACGGGGTATCAGAATGGATAAAAAAAATAAGACCCATTGATATGCTGCTTATAACAGATTCATTATAGACCCTAAGGCACCTCCAGATCAAAAGTGAGGGGATGGAGAAGGATTTAACATGCTAACAGGCATCACAAGAAAGCTGGCATAGCAATCCTTATATAAGATGAACTAGATTTTAAATAAAAGACTGTAATAAGAAATGAAGAAGGGTACTATAGCATAATAAAGGGATCTATCCAACAAGAAGATTTAACAATTGTAAACACTTATGTCCCTAACTTGGGAACAGCCAATTCTATAAACCAATTAATAACAAAACTAAAGAAACACATTGCTAATAATACAATAATAGTAGGAGACTTTAACACCCTACTCACAGCAATAGATATATCATCTAAGCAAAAGATCAACAAGGAAGCCAGGGCTTTGAATAACACACTGGACAACATGGCCTTAACAGATTTATTCAGAATATTTCAATGTAAAGTAGCAGAATACATATTATTTTTGAGTACACATGGAACATTCTCCAGATTAGACCATATATGGATCATAAATCAGGACTCAAGTGGTAAAAAAATGATTGAGAATATACCATGCATATTTTCAGATCACAATGCTTTAAAACTTGAACTCAACACAGGAGAAAATTTGGAAGGAACACAAATACGTAGAGGTTAAAGAACATCCTACTAAAAGCAAGGAAATCGAAGAAGAGTTTTAAAAATTCATGGAAAAAAATGAAAATGAAAACATGGCAGTTCAGAACGTTTGGGATGCAACAAAGGTGGTCCTGAGAGAGAAGTATATAGTAATACAAGCCTTCCTCAAAAAACAAGAAAAGTCTCAAAAGCACAACCCAAACTTATACCTAAAGAAGCTGGAAAGAGAACATCAAATAAAGTCTAAACCTGGAAGGATAAGAGAAATAATAAAGATTAGAGCAGAAACCAATTACATAGAAATGAAAAAAAAAAAAAAAACCCACAGTAGGATAAATCAACAAAATGAGGAGCTGCTTCTTTGAAAAACTTAACAAGACTGATAAACACCTAGCCAGGCTATGAAAAGGAAAACAGAAGGGACACAAATACATAAAATCATGAATGAAAGAAGAGAGATCACAATAAACACCAAAGAAATACAAACAACGTAAGACTGTAATTATAAGCAATTATATGCCAACAAATGAGGCAAAATAGAAGAAATGGATGGATTCCTAAAAACATATAAACTACCAAAACTCCAGCAGGAAGAAAGAAAATCTGAAAATACCCATAACCAGTAAGGAGATTGAAACAGTAATCAAAAATATCCCAACAAACAAGAGTCCAGGGCCAGTTTCTTCTGAAACTGTTCCAAAAAAATTGAAATGGAAGGAAAACTTGCATATTCATTCTATGAATGAATCATTACCTTGATTCAGACCCCACTAAAAAAAGAGAATTACAGATCAATATCCCTGATGAACATGGATGCAAAAATTCTCACCAAGATACTAGCTAATAGGATCCAACAGTACATTAAAGGGATTAATTACCACAACTAAGTGGGTCTTATTCTTAGGCTACAAGAGTGGTTCGACAATGACAAATCAATCAATGTGATATACTACATTAATTAGAGAAAGGACAGGAACCATATGATCCTCTCGACAGATGCAGAAAAATCATTTGACAAAATACAGCATCCTTTCTTGATAAAAACTCTCTGCAGTGTATGGATAGAGAGAAGATACCTCAATATAGTAAAAGCTATATATAAAAGAATCAAAGTGAAAATCATCCTCAATGGGGAAAACCTGAGAACTTTTCCCCTAAGATTAGGGACATGACAGGGATGTTCATTCTCACCAGTGTTGTTTGACATAGTGATCCTATGCCTCAGCAATCAAAAAACAAAAAGAAATAAAAGGCATTCAAATCAGCAAAGTAGTAGTCAAATTTTCGCTCTTCACGGACGACATGTTACTCTATGTAGAAAATGTGAAAGACTCCACGAAAAAATTGCTAGAACGTATTCAAGAATTCAGCAAAGTCACAGAATATAAAATCAATGCACAGAAGTTTTTTGCACTTCTATACAGCAACAATGAAGAAGCAGAAAGAGAAATCAACGAATTTATCCCATTTACAATTGCACCCAGACCCGTAAGATACCTAGGAATAAACCCGAACAAAGAGGTAAAAGACTGTACTTAGAAAACTAGAAAAAAATGAAAACTATATAGAAGAAATTGAAAAAAATACGAAGAAATGGAAAAAGGTTCCATGCTCATGGATAGGAAGAACAAATATTGTTAAAATGTCCCAAAAGCAATCTACATATTCAGTGCAATCTGTATCAATATATACCATCAGCATTTTTTCACAGAGCTGTAACAAACAATCCTAAAATTTGAATGGAACCAGAAAAGACTCCAAATAGTCAAAGGAATGTTAAAAAATAAAACTGAAACTTTTGGCATCATAACTCTGGATTTCAAGCTGTAATACAAAGCTATAATCATCGACACAGTATGGTACTGACACAAAAACAGACACTTAGATCAATAGAATAGAATAAAGAACTCAGAAACGGACCCTCAACTCTATGGTCAACTAATCTTCAACAAAATGGGAGAGAATATCAATGAGAAAAAGACGGTCTCTTTAACAAATGGTGTAGGGATAACCGAAGAGCAGCATGCAGGAAAATAAAACTGGACCACACTGTTACAACATATAAAAAAATAAATTCAAAATGGATGAAAGATCTAAATGTGAGCTAGTAATCCATCAAAATCCTAGAACACAGACAACAACCTCTTTGACCTTGGCTGCAGCAACTTCTTGCCAGACACATACCCAGAGACAAGGGAAACAAAAGCAAAAATGAACTATTAGGACTTCATCAGGATAAAAAGCTTTTGCACAGCAAAGGGAATAATCAATAAAACTAAAAGGCAACCTACAGAATGGGGGAAGATATTTTCAAACAACATATCAGATAAACGGGTAGTATCCCAAATCCATAAAGAACTTATCAAACTCAACACCCAAAAACAAAAAGTCCAGTCAAGAAGTGGGCAGAAAACATGAACAGACATTTCTCCAAAGAAGACATCCAAATGTTTAACAGTCAGATGAAAAAATGGTCAACATCACTCATCATAAGGGAAATACAAATCAAAACTACAATGAGATACCACTTCCCACCTGTCAATTGGCTAAAATCAACAATACAAGCAACAACAGGTGCTGGTAAGAATGTGGAGAAAGGGGAACCCTCTTACATTATTGGTAGGAATGCAAACTGGTGCAGCCACTCTAGAAAATAGTGTGAAGTTTCCGCAAATAGTTAAAAATAGAACTACCATATTACCCAGTAATTGCATTATTAGTTATTTTCCCATACATATATACATGGATATATCTATATATCTACACACACACACACATATATATGGAATGGGATATTACTCAGCCATCAAAAAGAATAAAATCTTGGGGTATCTGGGTGGCTTAGTTGGTTGAGCACCTCACTCTTGTTTTCAGCTTAGGGCACTATCTTACTGTGATGAGATCAAGCCCCATGGCAAGCTCCATGCTCAGTAGGAAGTCTGCTTCTCTCTGTCTGTCCCTCTGTCCCTCTTACCCTTCCCTTGTCTGTGCTCTCTCTCTGAAATAAATAAATATATCTTTTTTAAAAATGAAATCTTGTCATTTGCAGCAATATGAATGGAATTATAAGGTATTATGCTAAGGAAAATAAGTCAGAGAAAGATGAATACCATATGATTTCACTCATACGTGGAATTTCAGAAAAAACGATGAACAAAAGGGGAAGGGAAAGAAAAGTAAAATAAGAAAAACTGAGAGCGAGGCAAACCATAGAGAGTCTTGACTATAGGAAACAAACTAAATGTTGCTGGAGGGGTGGTGGGTGGGGGCATGAGGTAATTGGGTAATGGGCATTAAGGATAGCACTTGATGTAATGAGTACTGGGTGTTATATGCAACTGATGAATCACTAAATTATGCCCCCTCCAAACTAATATTACACTATACGTTAAATAAATTGAATTTAAAATGCACCTAACTAAATAAATAAATCTCCCCACAAATGAAATAAATCTCCCCCACAAAATGAAACCTCATTTCATTTTATAAACATATAAAACATTGCAATAATCTGACCCCCACCCCCCATTTATTCCGAGTTTTCTTCCTTGGCAGGAACCACTTTTAACATTCTTTTGTTGTTACTTTCTTGTGCTTTTACATCTGCTTTTATTTTTTATTTAAGATTTTATTTATTTATTTGAGAGACAGAGAGAGAACAGAAGCAGGAGGAAGGGCAGAGGGATAAACTGACTTCCTGCTCAGTGCAGAGCCCAGTGTGTGCACACTCAATCCCAGGACCCTGAGATCATGACCTGAGCCTAAATTAGATACTTAACCAACTGAGCCACCCAGATGCCCCTACATCTTCTTTTTTAAATAACATATTTATAGAGCTCTTTCTTGACTTATAAAATTCTATCTTAAATTTTGACTTCTTACCGGGCTTGATTTTTTTTTAAATTTTAATTCCAGTATAGTTAACATAATGTGCTGTATTAGTTTCAGGTGTACAATATAGTGATTCAATGATTCTATACATTATTCAGTGCTCATCACGAGTGTAGTTTCAATCCCCTTGACTTACTTCACCCATCCCTCTACCCACCTCCTCTCTGGTAACATCAGTTTGTCCTCTATGGTTAAGAGTTTGTTTTTTGGGGGGCGCCTGGGTGGCTCAGCGGGTTAAAGCCTCTGCCTTGGGCTCAGGTCATGATCCCAGGGTCCTGGGATCGAGCCCCACATCGGGATCTCTGCTCGGCGGGAAGCCTGCTTCCTCCTCTCTTTCTCTGCCTGCCTCTCTGCCTACTTGTGATTTCTGTCTGTCAAATAAATAAATAAATAAAATCTTAAAAAAAAAAAGAGTTTGTTTCTTGGTTTGTCTCTCTCTCTTTTTAAGATTTTATTTATTGTTAGAGAGAGAGAGAGAGAGAGAGAGAGAAAGTGCACTAGCAGCGGGAGGCAGGCATAGGGAGAAGCAGACTCCCCACTGAGCAAGAAGCCCGATGTGGGACTCTATTCTAGGTCCCTGGGATCATGACAGGAGTCAAAGGCAGACGCTTAACTGATTGAACCACCCAGGCAACCCTCTCTTTTTTTCTTTGTTCATTTGTTTTGTTTCTTAAATTTCACATATCAGTGAAACCATATGGTATTTGTCTTTCTCTGACTGACTTTCTTCACTTAGCATTATAGCTTCTAGGTCCATCCATGTTGTGACAATGGCAAGATTTCATTCTTTTTTATGGCTCAGTAATATATATATATACACACATTATATATAATGTATATATATGTACAATTTATACTGTACAAATTGTACAATGGTGTGTATATATATGTATATATACCATTATCTTCTTTATCCATTCATCTGTTGATGGACACTTAGGCTTCTTCCATAATTAGGCTATTATAAATAGTGCTGCAATAAACACAGGGGTACATGTATCTTTTTGATTTCAAATTAATGTGTTTGTATTCTTTTCTTACCAACTTTTTTTATCTGTCTCTTCCTTCTCCCACCATGAGCATTCCTTCCTCCAAACCTCCTAGTATAGTTTGTCCCAATTTTCTCTGAAATTAATATATTCAGTGAAACATTGTTACAACCCAGCATATCTCCACAGCTAAGGCATATACTGTGATGTGCTTATATTGTGCTTAATGTACAACTCTTTGTATTTCCTGTACTTAATCTTTTCCCTTTTTCTTCTAAACAGATTGCTTAGTTGGTCCTTTAGGTTTCATGCCATTTTAGGGCTTTGGTTGTCACTTCCTGTGCTCTGAGAAGTAGATGAAATGAGTGTGCTTGAACTGTTACATCCTCTTGAAGCCCTCTTTAATACTTTCTTTTAGGTGGTTTTGCAATTGGAGATGATAAAAGCCTGAGTGAGCAAAAAAAGCCTTTCATATAATTAGAAAACTAAAGCACAATAGAGATGAAAGTTGAAAAAGGAACTGAGTAATGGATTGTGGGGTGTTAACTATTGTGCAAACATAAATAAAAGCCCAAGTGTAGTTTTCTTAAAAGGAGATTATTCTTTTCTTTGCAAGAATTCTTTTCAGGGCAATTTTTAAAACCAGAAGTAATAATCAGAGAGAGCAAAAGAATTTTCAAACAACTAGGAGACAAATTTAGATATGAGAAACAGAAAAGGAACTTAATTTTGAACGGTTCTTTAGTTTTAACTGAAATACAAATACAAATAAGAGAAATAAGTGTTATTCTATGGAGAGGAGAATACAGTTCTCTTAATAGTCTTCATTTTCAGCAAAATGCAAAATTCACATGAAATATTTTAAAACTTGATTTTTCACAGTAAATATGTATGTACATTTTTTTAAAATTAGAAGTTGTATTGGCTTATTATGAAAATTAGCCTCTTAACTTACTCCCTTAAACCCCCAATTCCCTCCCCTTAGAGGCAAACACTTCCAAATCTTTTAGATGTTGTTTTGGGGTTTTGGTGTCTTTTTTGTCTGGTTTTTTTTTTTTTTTTTTACTTAAAATTCTTAAAGTAATATTTCTTCAAATGTACAGATTATTTATTAATTTACTATTATGCATCTTGTGGCCTTAGCCTTACTCTGTCTTTCCCTCTCTTTCTTTTGGAGTCATCGAGTCACAATTTTTGGTTAACTCAATAGTCAGTGTTATTTTATCTATGTGAATACTCTTCATTCTTGAGCCAAAAATATACTTTGGTCACATTCCTTTTATTTTTTAGTAATCTTTAAAAATTTTGTGAAGTTAATCTTTGCCTCTCTTGCTCTCTCTTTTACTGGACTTGGTTAATCTGTATAAATTTATGTCCCATGTTATCCTTTTACTATAATTTTAGTGGTATTTCTGGGGGGAGGAGAAGAAGATATGTAGAGTTAGACTGCTAAGTTAAACATGGAAATACCATTTTAATCCTTTTCAGTTATACAACTGAAGATGGTAATTATCAGAGTTCAAAATTCATGTGTATGAGTCTATAGAATATCACAGATAAGGAATATGTGGGTAGGTTCTAAACTAAAACATAAACAAATAAATACAAATATTGTGATTTCTCCCAAGGATGGAAGATGGTTTTCTCTAATGATAATTTTTGGTTAAAAATTATGAAGTACATTATAAAATTCACACAACTTCAAAATTATTTAACTTTCATGTGATAGTGACAAATGTAAAAGTTTATGTTCAATTAACTTTACAGACTTATAGCAACAGCAACAAAATCCAATTATCTCCCATTACATAAATCTATAATATATAGAATTATAGATTTATCTATAATATAGACTTATCTATAATTCTATATCCTCTATAATTATAGATATGTATATATCTATATATGTATATCTATAATATATATTGTAAATATATATAATTCCATAACCTATATATATAAATCTTTAGATTTATATATTCTATCTATATATTCTATCTATTCTATATTCTATAAATATTCTATAAATATTCTATAAATATCTATATTTATATATAAATATTCTATAAATATCTATATTCTATAAATATTCTATATTCTATATTCTATAAATATCTATATATATTCTATAAATACTCTATAAATATCTATATCTACTATTCTATATTCTATAAATATCTATATCTACATGTATATCATATATAGATTTATATATATCTATATGTAGACTTATATATTTATATATTAAATCTATATATTCTATAAATCTCTATAAATCTAATTCTGTATGGGCAAAGAGAAGCACTTTAAATTTTTAAAATGTGTTTTGCAGCATATAGAAATACCACTAGTATTCTTATATAACTCTATCTTTTAAAAAATTTTTGTATTAAAGTATAAATACAGAGAGAATAGTGTCCCAATCAGAAGTATGTCTATGGATTGAGACAAGATGGCGGGGAAGTAGGAGGAGGCGCCTTTTCAACCTGCACCCTAAAGTGAGCTGATTACCTACCAAAGAACTCCGATCACCCATGAAATCAGCCTGAGATCAGAATTATACACGTCTGGATCTCTACGGGGGCCGGAAGACGCCAGTGGGCAGGTAAAGTGGAGTGGGAACGTCGGACTGATATCGGAAGATAAACAAAAGGGGGAGGGAGCCACCAGAGGCGACCGACTGGAAAATAATACCCCAATACGAGAGTGCCCGGCATCTGGGGACCAGCATTAACTTGGAGTCTTGTTGAAAGCACTCAAAAGAGCAAAGACTCGAGCGGGGAAATTGTGGGAATCGGGGCGGATAGGGATAGGGGCTTAAGTCCCCAGACCCAGGGCAGCATCCCCTGGCGCTGAGCCGGAGAGTGCGGCGGAGAAACCTGGTCTTTGTCCCGGAGCCGCCAGTGCGCCCGAGAACGGGTGGAGTCCGGCTCCCGTGAGGGGCTGGGACCCACACCAGACGGCAGAACGCGCACCTTACTGGAGATGCGCGCGTGCCTCAACCTCCCCTGAGAGAGGTGCACGCCCAGCCTGGTGTTCTGGGACCCACGCGGCGATAGACCCACGCGGCGATAGAGCCGATAGAGCTGGAGGCGCCGCGCCCCAAACCATCCCCTGGGAGAGGTGCGCGCAAGCCCTGAGCTCTCAGCCCCAGCCAGCGGGAAAATCTCAGTGTGCGATTGCTGCTTGGAACCTCTCTGGCGGTCTGGAGCTGCCCAGACAGCCACAGCTGCCTTGGTTTTGCGTAGAAGCAGGAGATCCTGCGTCCCCAGGGACCGTAACTCAGAACCTGCTCTGCCAGCGGCCCAGCGGCTGCAGCACCTGCAGGGGAGCAGACTGAGGCTTCTCTCTGAGAGGGAGGTTGGGGTGCAGTTTTCTTTCCTCTAAACCTCCAAAAACCATCAAAAGCTGTCAAGGCGAGAGAAAAGAAGTGAACAAACATAAAAACCTCCAGAGAACAAAAACCTGAAAAAAAACGTTTTTCTCAGAGCCCACCCCCTTGAGGGGGTCGGGAGGACTTAACTCAGGGAACATCATTGACTGAAAACCCACGTGGCAGCCCCCTCCCCCAGAAAACAAATCAGGAAAAAAAAAAAAAAAGACTACAAGAGAACAACCACCACTACTTCATAGATACAACTTTTATTTTTAATTCTTTCCCACTATTCTGGTTCATTTTTTTTCTTTTTTTATATAGATAATTTTTTAACCTATTTACCATCACAGTGAGATGTCCAGTACATCAAATTCCATGATAAACTTCTAACCTGAATTTTTTGATACATACACATGTGTTTTTCTTTTGCTTTTCTATTTTCTTAATTTTTAAAAAATTTTTTTAATTTAGTTTAGTCCAGTTTATTCCTTTTTTATTTTTATTTTCTAATATTCATATAGAGTTAAACTTCAAGGTAATCCCCTTTCTCCAAGCAATGCTACCCCTATAGGTGAACCAATTTTTAATCCCCCTTTTTCTTAGGAAAGTTGAGTCCTTTAACAAAGATAGCAAGATACATCCAGGAAGAATCAAAATAACCTTCCTCGCCCACACCGAGAATCTATAACCATGCTCCCATCTTTTTCTTCTGCCAGTGTCTCTGTGTATTTATGTTTGTCCGGATAGTATATAAATCTTATACTTGGGGTTCTTCTTGACGAGGCTCCTCCTTTTTTTTTTGCTTATATATATATATATTTTCTCTCGTCATATACTTTTATCAGTCTTTTTGTTTGTCTGTTTTTGTTTGTATACGTCATAAACCTTACCCTGGGGCCCATTTGGGCTGAACCTTCACTTTTATCTTCCCTTTTTTTCCTGTCTCTCTCTCTCCCTCTTTTTTCTTTTTCTTTTCTTTTTTCTCTCATTTGGGTGGGGAATCCTGAGTGCTCAGAAGCGTTCCAGGGTGCACCTTGACTGCACCACGGTCAGTACATCCAGCTACATCTGTCCAGTCATCTCTCACCAAAATGACTAGGAGGAGGAATCCCCAACAGAAGAAAAATACAGAGGATGGGCCTTCTGCAACAGAGCTAACGGCTATCAACATAGACAATATGTCAGAAAGAGAATTCAGGCTAACAATTATCCAGGCAATAGCTAGGTTGGAGAAAGCCATGGATGACCAAACAGAATTGATTAGGGCAGAATTGAAAGCGACCAGAGAGGAGGTTCATAATGTTAGGGCAGAGCTGAAGGCCACCAGGGATGAGGTTCACAACCCTCTCAATGAGTTCCAATCTAATCTAAATTCTCTAAAAGCTAGGGTAACTGAGACAGAAGATAGAATTAGTGATCTGGAGGACAAACAAATAGAGAGAAAGGATCAGGAGGAAGCCTGGAACAAACAGCTTAGAAGCCACGAAAACAGAATCAGGGAAATAAATGATGCCATGAAACGTTCCAACGTCAGAATTATTGGAATCCCTGAAGGGGAGGAGAAAGAAAGAAGTCTAGAAGATATAGTGGAACACGTTTTTCATGAAAATTTTCCCAATCTTGCGAATGGAACAAGTGTTCATGTACTAGAAGTAGAAAGGTCCCCCCCCAAGATTATAAATTCAAAAAAAACATCCAGGCACCTCATAGTAAAATTGAGGAATCATAATTGTAGATACAATCTCTTGAAAGCCGCTAGGACAAAGAAGCTCCTTACATACAGAGGAAAGCCCATCAGAATAACGTCAGACCTGTCCACAGAGACCTGGCAAGCCAGAAAGGGCTGGCAAGATATATTCAGGGCACTAAATGAGAAGAACATGCAGCCAAGAATACTTTATCCAGCAAGACTGACATTCAAAATGGATGGAGAGATAAAGAGTTTCCAAGATCGGCAAGGCTTGAAAGACTATGCAACCACCAAGCCGACACTGCAGGAAATATTAAGGGGGGCTCTATAAAAGAGGAAAAATCCTAAGAATAGCATTGAACAGAAATATAGAGACAATCGACAGAAAGAAAGACTTCAAAGATAACACAATGTCAATAAAAACGTATCTCTCAATAATCACTCTCAATGTGAATGGCCTAAATGCACCCATAAAACGACACAGGGTTGCAGATTGGATAAAACGACAGGACCCATCCATATGTTGTCTACAAGAGACCCATTTTGAACCTAAAGATACACCCAGACTGAAAGTGAAGGGATGGAGAAGCATCTTTCACGCCAATGGGCCTCAAAAGAAGGCCGGGGTAGCGATTCTCATATCAGATAAATTAGATTTTAAACTAAAGACGGTAGTCAGGGATACAGAAGGACACTACATCATTCTTAAAGGGACTATCCACCAAGATGATCTAACAATTGTAAATATCTATGCCCCCAATATGGGAGCAGCCAATTACATAAGAAAACTATTAATCAAGATAAAGAGTCATATTGATATGAATACATTAATTGTAGGAGATCTTAACACGCCTCTCTCAGAAATAGACAGATCATCGAAGCAGAAAATCCATAAAGAAATAAGAGCATTGAATGATACATTGGACCAGATGGACCTCATAGATATATACAGAACATTCCACCCTAAAACAACAGAATACTCATTCTTCTCAAGTGCACATGGAACCTTCTCCAGAATAGACCACATACTGGGTCACAAATCAGGGCTCAACCGATACCAAAAGACTGAGATGATTCCCTGCATATTCTCAGATCACAATGCTTTGAAACTGGAGCTCAATCACAAGGAAAAGTTCAGAAGGAACTCAAATACCTGGAAGCTAAAGACCACCTTGCTTAAGAATGCTTGGATCAACCAGGAGATCAAAGAAGAACTTAAACAATTTATGGAAACCAATGAGAACGAAGACACTTCACTCCAAACCTATGGGATACAGCAAAGGCGGTCCTAAGGGGGAAATTCATAGCCATCCAAGCCTCCCTCAAAAACATTGAAAAATCCAGAATACACCAGCTGTCTCTACACCTTAAAGAACTGGAGAATCAACAACAAATCAAACCAACTCCACACGTAAGAAGGGAAATAATCAAGATTAGAGCAGAGATCAACGAGGTAGAAACCAGAGATACAGTAGAACGTATCAATGAAACTAGAAGCTGGTTTTTTGAAAGAATCAATAAGATCGATAAACCATTGGCCACACTAATCCAAAAGAAAAGAGAGAAAGCCCAAATTAATAAAATTAAGAATGAAAAGGGAGAGATCACAACTAACACCAAGGAAGTAGAAACAATCATCAGAAGCTATTATCAACAGTTATATGCCAATAAGCTAAGCAACCTAGATGAAATGGATGCATTCCTGGAAAACTATAAACTCCCAAAATTGAACCAGGAAGAAATTGACAACCTGAATAGACCGATATCTAGTAACGAGATTGAAGCAGTGATCAAAAACCTCCCAAAAAACAAGAGCCCAGGACCTGACGGATTCCCTGGGGAATTCTATCAAACTTTCAAAGAAGAAATAATACCTATTCTCCTGAAGCTGTTTCAAAAAATTGAAGCAGAAGGAAAACTTCCAGACTCTTTTTATGAAGCCAGCATTACCTTGATCCCCAAACCAGGCAAAGACCCTACCAAAAAGGAGAATTTCAGACCGATATCACTGATGAATATGGATGCTAAGATTCTCAACAAGATCCTAGCAAACAGGATCCAACAGCACATTAAAAAGATTATCCACCATGACCAGGTAGGATTCATCCCTGGGTTACAAGGATGGTTCAACATTCGCAAATCAATCAATGTGATAGAACAAATCAATAAGAGAAGAGAGAAGAACCACATGATCCTCTCCATTGATGCAGAAAAAGCTTTTGACAAAATCCAGCATCCGTTCCTGATTAAAACCCTTCAAAGTATAGGGATAGAGGGAACATTCCTGAACTTCATCAAATCTATCTATGAAAAACCCACAGCAAATATCATCCTCAATGGGAAAAAGCTTGCAGCCTTCCCATTGAGATCAGGAACACGACAAGGATGCCCACTCTCACCACTCTTGTTCAACATAGTATTAGAAGTCCTAGCAACAGCAATCAGACAACAAAGAGAAATAAAAGGTATCCAAATTGGCAAGGAAGAAGTCAAACTCTCTCTCTTCGCAGATGACATGATTCTTTATATGGAAAACCCGAAAGACTCCACCTCCAAACTACTAGAACTCATACAGCAATTCAGTAATGTAGCAGGATACAAAGTCAATGTCCAGAAATCAGTGGCTTTCTTATACACTAACAATGAAAATACAGAAAGGCAAATTAGAGAATCGATTCCATTTACTATAGCACCAAAAACCATAAGATACCTCGGAATAAACCTAACCAAAGAGGTTAAAGATCTGTACTCGAGGAACTACAGAACACTCCTAAAAGAAATTGAAGAAGACACAAAAAGATGGAAGACCATTCCATGCTCTTGGATGGGAAGAATAAACATCGTTAAAATGTCTATACTGCCCAGAGCAATCTATACTTTTAATGCCATTCCAATCAAAATTCCACCAGTATTTTTCAAAGAGCTGGAGCAAATAATACTAAAATTTGTATGGAATCAGAAGAGACCCTGAATTGCTAAGGAAATGTTGAAAAACAAAAATAAAACTGGTGGCATCACGTTACCTGATTTCAAGCTTTACTACAAAGCTGTGATCACCAAGACAGCATGGTACTGGCATAAAAACAGACACATGGACCAGTGGAACAGAGTAGAGAGCCCAGATATGGACCCTCAACTCTATGGTCAAATAATCTTTGACAAAACAGGAAAAAATATCCAGTGGAAAAAAGACAGTCTCTTCAATAAATGGTGCTGGGAAAACTGGACAGCTATATGTAGAAGAATGAAACTTGACCATTCTCTTACACCGTACACAAAGATAAACTCGAAATGGATAAAAGACCTCAACGTGAGACAGGAATCCATCAGAATCCTCGAGGAGAACATAGGGAGTAACCTCTTTGATATCAGCCACAGCAACTTCTTTCAAGATATGTCTCCAAAGGCGAAGGAAACAAAGGCAAAGATGAACTTCTGGGACTTCATCAAGATAAAAAGCTTCTGCACAGCAAAAGAAACAGTCATCAAAACAAAGAGGCAACCCACGGAATGGGAGAAGATATTTGCAAATGACAGTACAGATAAAAGGTGGATATCCAGGATCTATAAAGAACTCCTCAAACTCAACACACACAAAACAGATAATCATATTAAAAAATGGGCAGAAGATATGAACAGACACTTCTCCAATGAAGACATACAAATGGCTACCAGACACATGAAAAAATGTTCATCATCACTAGCCATCAGGGAGATTCAAATCAAAACCACATTGAGATACCACCTTACACCAGTTAGAATGGCCAAAATTAGCAAGACAGGAAACAACATGTGTTGGAGAGGATGTGGAGAAAGGGGAACCCTCTTACACTGTTGGTGGGAATGCAAACTGGTGCAGCCACTTTGGAGAACAGTGTGGAGATTCCTCAGGAAATTAAAAATAGATCTTCCCTATGACCCTGCAATTGCACTGCTGGGTATTTACCCCAAAGATACAGATGTAGTGAAAAGAAAGGCCATCTGTACCCCAATGTTTATAGCAGCAATGGCCACGGTCGCCAAACTGTGGAAAGAACCAAGATGCCCTTCAACGGATGAATGGATAAGGAAGATGTGGTCCATATACACTATGGAGTATTATGCCTCCATCAGAAAGGACGAATACCCAACTTTTGTAGCAACATGGACAGGACTGGAAGAGATTATGCTGAGTGAAGTAAGTCAAACTGAGAAAGTCAAGTATCATATGGTTTCACTTATTGGTGGAGCATAACAAATAATATAGAGGACAAGGGTAGATGGAGAGGAGAAGGGAGTTGAGGGAAATTGGAAGGGGAGGTGAACCATGAGAGACTATGGACTCTGAAAAACAACCTGAGGGTTTTGAAGGGGCGGGGTGGGAGGGTGGGGGAACCAGGTGGTGGGTATTAGGGAGGGCACAGATTGCATGGAGCACTGGGTGTGGTGAAAAAACAATGAATACTGTTACGCTGAAAATAAATAAAAAATTAAAAAAAAAAAAAAAGAAGTATGTCTATCAATGAAGTATCTCAATGTGAACCTACCCATGTAACCACCACCCACATTTAGAAATAGAACATTAACAGTAGTTCATCTCTTCTCAGGCACCTTCAAAACACTGATCCACTCTCCTTCCTCCAAAGGTAATAATTAGTCTGACTTCTAAAGCCATAACTTTTAAATTTATATGAATGCAATTATAGAACACATTTCCCCCCTTAGGTCTAGCATCTTTCATTTGTTATTAGGTTAATGAGATTCTCCTGTTATTTCCTTTTAGTATAATTTATTTTCATTGTGGTATAGTATTCCACTATTTGAACATAACAAAATTTACTTATCCCTTCTGTTTATGGGCATCTGGGTTTTTTGTTTTGCTTTGTTTTTAAGTACTTGACTATTGTGAATAATGTTGCTTTGATCATTTTTGCCCCTCTTGGTGTGCAATGTATGTATCTGCAAATCTTTTTTTTTTTAAGATTTATTTATTTATTTATTTGCAATAGAGAAAGAGAGCACAAGCAGAGGCAGCAGCAGGCAGAGGGAGAAGCAGGCTCCCCTTTGAGCAAGGAGCCTGATGTGAGACTTGATCCCAAGACCCTGGGATCATGACCTGAGACAAAGCCAGATGCTTAACCAACTGAGCCACCCAGGTGTCCCTATGCCTACAAACCTTGGATAAATCTAGAAGTAGAGTTTCTTGGTCATAGAGTGGTTTAACTTTAGTATATAATATTACACTTTTTATTTTCAAAGTAAATACACCAATTCATACTCCCATTAGCAGTAGTTTATATTGCTCCCCATTTGGCAATATTGGAATTGTTAATCTTTTTAATTTTAACCATACTTGTAAGTGTGTAAGGTATCTCACTGTGATCATTATTTGTATTTCCCTGATGGCTAAGCTGCTAAGCACCCCTCCATTTCTTACTCTTAGTCTTTCTTTCTTTCTTTCTTTCTTTCTTTCTTTCTTTCTTTCTTCCTTTCGGGGGGGGGCTCCCATTTGGATATTCTTTTGTAAAGTATATTTTCAACAAACACTCTTGGTGACTTAAATTGAGCTATTTATCTTTTTTTGTACTGATTTATAGAATCCTGTGTGTTCTGGATATTGGCTCTTTTTTAGGTGTATGGGTTATACATACTTTCTCCAAATCCGTGACTTATCCTTTCACTGTGGATTTTTTTTTTTTTTTATGAATGAGGTTCTTAATTTTAATATATACCAACATCGTTGCTTTTTTTTTTTTTTTTTTAGGGTTACTGCCTTTTGTCTCCTGATCAAGAAATCTTTATCTAGCTTAAGATCATCAAGATATTCTCCTATGTATCTTGGATACCAGCCCTTTATCTGTAATGTTATTTGCAAATATCTTCTCCTATTCTGTAGGTTGTTTTTAGTTTTGTTGATTGTTTCCTTTGTTGTGTATAAGCTTTTTATCTTGACGAAGTCCCAATTGTTCATTTTTGCTTTTGTGGTTCTTGCCTTTAGAGACATATCTTGCAAGAAGTTGCCTTGTCCAAGGTTGAAGCAGTTGCTGCCTGTGTTCTTATCAAACTCAACAACCAAAAAACAAATAATCCAGTCAAGAAATGGGCAGAAGACATGAACAGACACTTCTCCAAAGAAGACATACAAATGCCAACAAACAACGGAAAAAATGTTCCACATCACTTGCCATCAGGGAAATACAAATCAAAACTACAATGAGGTACCACCTTACCCCAGTTAGAATGGCTAAAATTAACAAGACAGGGAACAACAAATGTTGGTGAGGGTTTGGAGAAAGGGGAACTCTTTTACATTGTTGGTGGGAATGCCAGCTGGTATAGCCACTC
Source organism: Martes martes (assembly GCF_963455335.1). Classification (NCBI taxonomy): domain Eukaryota; kingdom Metazoa; phylum Chordata; class Mammalia; order Carnivora; family Mustelidae; genus Martes; species Martes martes. The sequence continues at coordinate 119,464,658 of NC_137893.1, read as the reverse complement.
TGGAAAACAGTATACAGTTTCCTCACAATGTTAAAAATAGAGCTACCCTATGACCTAGCAATTGCACTACTGGGTATTTATCCAAAAAATACAGATGTAGTGAAAAGAAGGAGCACATGAACCCCATTGTTCATAGCAGCAAGGTCCACAATAACCAAACATGGAAAGAGCTGAGATGTTCTTCAACAGATGAATGCATAAAGAAGATATGGTTCATATATGCAATGAAATATTACTCAGCCATCAGAAATGATGAGTATTTACCATTTACATCAACATGGCTGGAACTGGAGGGTATTATGCCAGATGAAATAAGTCAATCAGAGAAACACAATTATATGGTTTCACTCATATGGAATATAAGGAATAGTGCAGAAGACAATAAGTGAAGGGAGGGAAAACTGAATGGGAAGACATCAGAGAGGGAGACAAACCACGTGAGACTCTTGACTCTGGAAACAAACTGAGGGTTGCAGAAAGGGAGGTAGGTGAGAGTATAGGGCAACTGGGTGATGAGCATTAAAGAGGACATGTGATACGATGAGCACTGGGTGATATACTCAACTAATAAATCATTGAACATTATATAAAAACTATATAAAGTACTAATGATGTACTATTAATTAGCTAATTGAATTTTAAAAATAAATACTAAAAAAAATACTCTCCTATGTAATCTTTCTGTAAGCATTTTTGTTTCACTTTTCATATTTAGATCTCAATCTGGCTAGAATCAATTTTGTGTGTGATTTGACTTACAGATTGAGTGACCATCTCAGTTTGTCTGGCACTGAGAGGAATTTCTAGGATACAGAACTTTCAGTGCTAAAATGAGGAAAGTTCTGAGCAAATGAAACAAGTTGGTTACACTTTTCCATGTTGATATTAAATTGATCCAGTACTAGTTATTGAATAAAGACTTCCTTTGCCTCAATACTATGCAGTGACACCTTATTCATAAGTAAGTTTCCAGATATTCATGGAATTGTTTCTCATTCCACTATTTTCTTCCTCTGATCCATTTGTCTGTCTTCATCCCAATCTTATTCTGTTTTAATTACGGTTGCTTCATAGTAAGACAATACTTGATAGTGGCTAAGTTTTCCTGCTTGTTCTCACTTAAAAGTGTCTTGTACTTCATGATTCTTTGCTCTCTTTCCCTACTTTTTAGTATGTATATTTTAGAATCTGCCATTTTCAACCAAAACAAAACTTCTTTGGCTTTTGACTACATTGAATCTATAGCTTAAGTTTTGAAGGACTATCATTTTTGCAATTTTGAGTTTTCCAATTGATAAACATGACTACTATTTAAGTCTTCTTTTCTCTCTCTTTTTAAAAAGATTTATTTATTTGAGAGATAGAGAGGGATAGAGAAAGGGAAAGCAAGACAGGGGAGGGGTAGAGGGAGACAGAAAGGGAGAGAGAATCTCTAGCAGATTCCCTGCTGAGCACAGAGCCGATTGCAGGGCTCAGTCTCACCAACTTGGGATCATTATGTGAGCTGAAACCAAGAGTTGGCGGCTCCATGACTGAGCCACCCAGGCACTCCTTCTTTAATTTATATAATACTGTGTTGTAGTTTAATATATAGAAGCCTTGCACATCTTTTATTAGATTTATTTCTAGGCATTTATTACTTCGATGCTATTATACATGGTAATGTTTCTCCAAATTTCATTTCCTAATTTTTCTGTACATGTGTGTAAAAATATAGTTGTTTGTGTATAATGACTTTGTATTTAGCAACATTGTTAAATTATTTTATTAATTCTAACAATTTATCTGTGAAATCTGAATTTCTTATATACATAATCATACCATCTTCAAAAATGAGCTTGCTTTTTTTCTTTCAAATGACAATGCCTTTTATTTCACTTTAAAAAAATCTTAATGAATGGCTCAGACCTCTAGTTCTACTTTATTAGAAGAGATAATATGGGCCATTCTTATCTTTTTTAATTTTGGAGAACTTAATTTTTTAAAAAATATTTTATTTACTTATTTGAAAGACACAGAGACTGAGAGAGAGAGAGAGAGAGTGCAAGTAGGTGGAGGGGCAGAGGGAGAGGGAGAAGCAAACTCCCTGCTGAGCAGGCAGGCTGATGTAGGACTTGATTGGAGGACCCTGAGATCGTGACTTGAACTGAAGGCATTCACCTAGGTGCCCAGAACTTAAATTTTTTTAAATTAAAAATGAGATTGCCTGAAGTTTTTTAAAACAGACTTTTCAGTTTAAGAAGTTCTTTTATCTTTCTAGTTAGCTAAAAATTTTCTTCAACCTACCCCTCCCCCACATAGATCTGTGGTGTATTGGTTTTTTATTGCCTCTGTAAAAAAAATGCCACAAATTTAGTGGCTTAAAGGACACAAATGTATTGTCTTACGGTTCTGGAGGTTTGACTCTAAAGTCAGGCTCAGTGGACCATAATTAAGGTGTTGGCGTGGCTGTGTTCCTTCTGGAGGCTCTAGGGGAGAATCTGTTTCTTTGCCTTTTCCAGAAAGGTTCTAGAGGCTGCTTGCATTCCTCAACTCATGGTCCCCTCCTCATAGAGAGGTTGGAATGATCCATTCTTTCTATATCTCTGATTTTGATCCTCCTGCCTCTCTCTTAAAAGGACCCTTATGATTACATTGGGCCCACCTGGATAACTCAGGCTAATCTTCCCATTTCAGGATCCCAAACTGAACCACATTTGTAAAGTCCTTTTTGCCATATAAGGTACCATGTGGATTCCAGGGATCAGGATATGGACATGTTTGGGGCAAAGGGAAGCATCATGCTACCTAACATATGTGATGTATCATATTGATTGATTTTTAATGATAAAGCAATCTTGGATTATTGGAATAAATCTAACTTGGTTGTGACATATGTAACAGAGAATATGCTTTGTAATTTCTACTCTTTGAAAATTGTTGAAACTCGATCTATGGATTAGCATATGGTCGATTTTTTAAAACATTGTTTATATTTGAAAATTATACACCTGCTGTTGTGCAATGTAGGACTCTATATTCCTTTGTGGTGTCAAATTTGTTAATCATGTTAAAATCTTTTATATTCTGTGTGTGCCCGTGTGTATTTATCAGTTAGTGACAGTAAAAAAAAAAAAAAGTAAATCTTCCAAATGACTATGGATTGCTCTCTTTTTATGCTTTCATGGTTTGTTTTATATATATTTGAGGCTATGTTATCATACTGAATGGGACCACTTTTACATAATTGTTTTTCTTTTTGCTTTATTGTTAAAAATATTCAATTTTCTAAAAGATCACACAAAAGTTGGGAAGAGGAAGAAGGATGTTAACTAAATCAGATCAAAATCTGGTCTGAAGAAGCACAAAGAGCTACCTAAAGAAACTGATGGCTGGAGCAAACTAGAAATTGAGACTGGCCCTAGCCAGCGGATCCAGCAGCCTGGGTCAGCCACACTGATGAGCGCCACCAGGGTGCAGTGGGGACATCAAGCCTCCTCTTCTGTAAGGGAGCAACAAGAGCTCACTGTTTGGACATGATTTTTTTTTTTCCCCGACAGCATTTAATAAATGGTGGTTGTAAAAATACCTATATTTCTTAAAAAAAAAAAAGGACAAAAAAGGCATAATAGCTGCTATAATTCTAATTTACTAATTAAACATAATTTACTAAATAATAAAAGTTAAAGGAGAATCCGTTCAAGGTCCCAGGTATCACCAAATATTTGGACATGATCTTGATGCCCTTGTGGCCTTTTCTGGTCTTCTCCCAGTTGCCACCATGAAATTTCTCAAGGACGACACTCCAGTGATGCCCTTATCTAGACATTGTGGGGCGATTGAGAAGCCTCCAGGTTTTGAGTGGTGAGTGGAAAAGCTCTGAACGTCCCATCTCTTACACAGAAGTTGCGCTGTGCTTTGTGCGTGTTGACTGTGTGTAGTTACTCTCTGGGCTTCCTTCAGGAGCTGGAACGATGAAATGTGTATCCTACTTCTCTCAAACGTTGCAGTTGCGGTCAAAGACGTGCAAGTGCATTGAGGCCAAAATTTCAGAGGACCGCTCCACAGTAGGAGCCTCCTGTGTGCTCCAGGAGGCGCTGGTAATGCAGTGTCTCCGGGGACGCTCGGCAGAGTCCTCCAAGTTGAGCTGCCGCAGTTTCTGGACCCTTTCCCTGCTCTATCCCTGGTAGCGAAGGTCTTCGCGGTTGCTGCGGAGGCAGAGGCCTGAGCTGCGCCGGGAGGGGCGGGGCCAGCCCAGGCTGGCTGCTGGGCTGGCTTCAGGGGCGGCCTCCCGGACACCCAGGGATGTGTTCCTTCGCCCTTCTCTCCGGCTATGGCCTTACTCTCCTCCCTGACTGCCTCTGCCGGGCCTGGCCGGTGGGGCGCTGTGGGAGGCCAGCCGCGAGTCCCCCGAGGTGCATCTCTGCTCCAAGCCTGCCATGGCTCTCTTACCAGATTTTTTACGGTAGACTATTGTAAATATTTTTCTCTGCCTTATGGTGTACTTAATAACGTTTTCTTTTCTCTAGTCTACTTTGTGGTAAGAATATAGTGTATAATATGTATAATATACAGAATGTGTGTTTGGCTGTTTATGAATGTTGGTGAGGTTCAGGTCAAAAGGCTATTAAGGGTATCCAGCTTCTAGGGAGTCAAAAGTTACAGCCTGAATTTCTGCTGCGTATAAGGGCACCTGCTATACAAGTTTTAGATTGCTTGATTTTCCTGGCCAGTCAACCTGTTATCATTATATGATATCCATATTATTCGCTAATATTGCTTTTTGCCTTAGATTCCTACAATTAATAGATCGGTAACTACTCTCATTTACATTAGAGTTTCTGCGGTATTTTTTCACCTTTATATTTTTCACTTTCGCTGTCCTATTTTATATTTATCTCTTATAAATATGGATGTGGGTTTTATTTTATGTTTTTATTTATGTAGTCAGGTTATTCTTGTGTTTTAAATGGAAGCAGTTGATCCGTTTGTAATTCAAGGGATTATTGATATAACCGAGTTCGAAATAGTTTTACTACATGCTTTCCAACCATAGTACCTGTACTATTTCTGTCTGCCTCTTCCTCAGCTTGCCCCCTCCCCACCTTCCTGGCTAATTCCTCCCTTCTTTCCTTTCTTTTCTTCTTCTTTTATGCTGGTGGACTTTTAATTTTTTTCATGTTCTGCCTCTTTATCTTTGTATTTTTTATTACTATAGTATTTTACTTGTTGTTATTATGGAGATTACAAATTGTAACCGTGGTTTGTCGAAGTCTGATAAAACTAGTATTTTTACCTCTGTGTATAAAGCAAGCACACTTTGTTTTTACTTGTCTCTACTTATATGTTATTACTATCATTTTTTAAAATTTTATGCACATGTAAACATGAGCATTGATGTTAAAAATCCTCAGGATGTTATTGTTTTGCAGTTAGTAGTTATTAGGGTTATCTGTGCATTTACTTTTTCAGGTTTGATATTCCTCACAGCATTTTTGGAACTTTTATCTAGGATATTTAGTAGGAATCTTCTAATTAATTTTACTTTTTTTTGGCTTGTAATTGCTTTTATTTCACCTTCATATTAACAACATTTTGGTTTTGTATGGAATTAAATATTGGCAGTTATTTTCTTTTGGTACATTGAAGATTTCATTTTCTTTTATCTTGGCTACTGTTGTTTCTGTTGAGGAGAACTTAATCTTACAGTTTACCTCTGAAGGTACGGTATTTCTTTTCTCTGTTTTAAGATTTGCTTATTGAGTTTCTTTCTTTTTTTTTTTTAATTAACATATACTGTATTATTTGTTTCAGGGTACAGGTCTGTGATTTCATTAGTCTTACACAATACACAGTGCTGACCATAACACATAGCCTCTCCATTGTCCATCAGCTTTTTGATTTCTTAGCAGCATTATTCTGCTATTCTAGATCTTATTTTGTTTTTAAACATATCTAGTTTGGAGCTGATAGTGATTTTAATTTTATTTTTTTTCTTAAAAGATTTATTTATTTATTCCAGAGAGAGAGTGCATGCGTGAGTGAAGGGGGGCGGCAGAAGGAAAGGGAGAGAAAGAATCTCAAGCAGACTCTGCTCCATGTGGGAAGCTCAACTTGGGGCTCTATTCAGGACCCCAAGATTATGACCTGAGCTGAAATCAAGAGTTGGCTGCTTAATGGACTGAGCCACCCAGGTGCCCCAATAGTGATTTTTAAATCTGTGTTATTGTATCTTCCTGGTATTGGGAAATTCCTTGTTGCAATATTCCTTGTTTCCCACTCTTCTCTTTTTCCCTTCTGGCATAATAATCATGCAGATGTTTGTCTTTTTCTCTGTAACTGGTATTACTCTGATATGCTTTCCTTTATTCTGCAACGTTTTGTTTACGTGCTCCTTTCTAAATATTTTCATTTGGCTCAAAACTGGTTCTTTGAAAAATCACTGAAGAAGGTAGTACCCCACTAACAAGAATACTAAAAAGATAGAGAATGCTCATTTCCCAACATTAGGAGTGAAGAATGAGACATCTCAATAGCTTCTTCATGATGAGGTGGGGCTCTCTATTTTGAGCCTACTACCCCATACATGTTACTATTCTCATTTTGTATATCACAACTTCTGCTAAAAATCATTATTATATGTTTGCATTATTGTGATCAAATAAATACTATTAAAGTGCAATCAACTTATCAGTGTGGCTTTACTTCAGTTCTTTACAAATTTTTAGTATTTCCTGGAATTTATATTGCTTTTGTTTTTTCATTTAATTTTCTTTGTATGTATTTTCTTTGTATAATGTGTCTCCAAAATTAATGCCTGAAATGTATAGTCATTTAGTTTGTTGAAATACATGTGGGCATCTGTCAAGTTTCTTGTCTTTCAAAAACATCTGCCACAAATCCCTTAGTATTTCAACTGGACTAGTTGATTTTTTGTGGATTAGTAGTCATTTTGGGATTTTTGCCACTAACAAGCTGGGAAGATGCAATTTGATCTTTGTGTTGAATTGCATGTTTTTGCAATCTCTTTTGGATCCCTTGGATTTCTCTTCCTTGGTTTACACCTTTTTTTTCGTGGACTACATTCACCTGTTTCTTCTGAATAGAGAGAAAATGGGAGATGAAAATTTTATCACCTTGCATTCATGAAGATAGCATCATTTGAACATCACATTTGTTTGATAGGATTTGGGGGGATACAGAATTCTCCACTGGAATTATTTCCGTTAGAATTTGAAAGCAGTGGTCCCTTGTTTTCTAATTTAAACTGTTGTGAGAAATCTTATACTATTCTGAATCTTGAACCTTGGTATTTGTTAACTTTTCTTTATTTCTTATGTTCTGAAAATGCATGATGCTTTGTCTTAGTGTGTGCCTTTTCCCACTTATTGTGAAGAGCCCTGGTGGACTCATTCAATTTTAACTTTTCATGGTGTGAAAATCTGGGTGACTGTTCTTTCCCCAAACCCCAACAAAAATTGTTGGGTTTGATAAAAAAAAAATGTTTGATCTATGACTGTTACTCTTGTTAATGTGGAGTAAATCTTCCTGAGTTCTTTTCTTTTCTCTTAATTCCTATTTTCTGTCTTTGTTTTGTTTGATTCAGATGACTTTCTGAGAATTTTATTGAAATCATTTTCCAGCCATTGTACAGAGTATTACTATTTAAGTCCTTCATATTTTTAATATACTACAGCTTTTCTTTTCCCATGATATGCTTTTCATACCACCTTGTTGTTGATTCATAAGTGTCCTGCTTTCCTTTTAAAGAGCAGCAGAATTTTTGGAGGTTTGTTTTGTTTTATTCGCATCTTCTATGTCTATTTCAGTTGCCTCTCTGGAAGTTTTGTTTTATTTGTTTTGTTATTAAAGACTGTTATGTCACAGATTCGCAAAGGTATCTAATTTTGAACTGCTTTTTCTGTTGACAACAATCTTGGGTATAAGGATTTTTCAGGTATATATGTTAAGAAGTCTCCTTATCCACACTGCTCTTCTCCTTTATAGTCACTTGGAATGGAAGAAAAATCTTTTCCCTGAGGGAATTATTAGTCTTAAAGTACTCTCTTTAATGCAATTATACTCTCTTTAATGCTGGTGCATTTCCCCAAGGAATGGAGATGAACATCTGGATGGAAGAAATATATAGGGCAAGGAATATGGAAAAGGGCAAACTGCTCTTCCAGCACTTCTTACTCATGTTCACCAAGACTCCGGAAACTATTATTTTGTCTGTTTATCTATTTATTTACTAAAATCAATTAATTAACATATAATGTATTATTAGTTTCAGAGATAGAATTTAGAGATTCACCAGTTGCATTTAACACTCAGTCCTCATTCCATCAACTGCCCTCCTTAATGCCCATCACCCAGTTACACCATCCCCCACCTCTCCTCCAGAACCCTCAGTTTGTTTCCTATAGTTAAGAATTTCTTTTGGTTTGTCTCCCTCTCTGATTTCATTTCATTTTATTTTTCATTCCCTTTCCCTACGTTCATCAGTTTTGTTCCTTAAATTCGACATATGAGTGAAATGATATCATATTTGTCTTTCTCTGACTTACTTCACTTAGTATAATACCCTCTACCACACACACAGACACACACATGGATATTACTTTTTATTCATTCATCTGTTGATGGACATCTGGGCTCTTTCCATATTTTGTCTATGGGACATTGCTTCTATAAACATTGGAAAGCATGTGCCCCTTTGAATCACTATGTTTGTATGCTTTGGGTAAATACCTAGTAGTGTAATTGTTGGGTCGTAGGGTATTTCTATTTTTAACTTTTGGAGGAACCTCCATACTGTTCTCCAGAGTGGCAGTACCAGTCTCCATTCCCATCAACAGTGTAAGAGGGTTCCCTTTTCTCCACATCCTTGCCAACATCTCTTGTTTCCTGAGTTGTTAATTTTAGTCATTCTGACTGGTGTGAGGTGATATCTGCTTGTGGTTTTTTTTTAAATTGTTGTTTGTTTATTTATTTATTTATTTATTTATTAACATATAATGTGTTATTTGCTCCAGGGGTACAGGTCTGTGAATCATCAGGCTTACACATTTCACAGCACTCACCATAGCACATACCCTTCCCAATGTCCATAACCCAGCCACCCAACCCCTACCTCCCCAATCCCTACAACAACCCTCAGTGTGTTTCATGAGATTAAGAGTCTGTAATGGTTTGTCTCCTTCCTGATACCATCTTGTTTCATTTTTTCCTTCCCTAACCCCCATAATCCTCTGCCCTTCCTCTCAAATTCCTCATGCCAGGGAGATCATATGATAATTATCTTTCTCTGATTGACTTATTTTGCTCAGCGTAATACCCTCTAGTTCTATCCATGACATAGCAAATGGCAAGATTTCATTTCTTTTGATGGCTGCATAGTATTCTGTTGTATATATATACCACTTCTTCTTTATCCATTCATCTGTTGATGGACATCTAGGTTCTTTCCATAGTTTGGCTATTGTGGACATTACCACTATAAAGATTCAGTGCATGTTCCCCTTTGGATCACTACATTTGTATCTTTAGGGTAAATACCCAATAGTGCAATTGCTGGGTCGTAGGGTAGCTCTGTTATCAACTTTTTGAGGAACCTCCATATTGTTTTCCAGCTTGCATTTCCACTAACAGTGTTAGGAGAATTCCCCTTTCACGGCATCCTTGCCAATGTCTGTCTTTTCCTGACTTGTTAATTTTAGCCATTCTGACTGGTGTGAGGTGATATCTCGTTGTGGTTTTGATTTGTATTTCCCTGACGCTGCTTGGTGTGGAGAACTTTTACATGTGTCTGTTGGCCATCTGGATGTCTTTGCAGAAATATCTGTTCATGTCTTCTGTCCACTTCTTGATTGGATTATTTGTTCTTTGAGTGTTGAGTTTGATAAGTTCTTTACAGATTTTGGATACTAGCCCTTTATCTGATATGTCATTTATGAATGTCTTCTCCCATTCTGTCAGTTGTCTTTTGGTTTTGTGGACTGTTTCCTTTGCTGTGCAAAGGCTTTTGATCTTGATGAAGTCCTAATAGTTCATTTTTACCCTTGTTTTCCTTGCCTTCGGCGATGTTTCTAGGGAGAAGTTGTTGTGGCTGAGGTGGAAGAGTTTGCCGCCTATTTTCTTCTCAAGGATTTGGAGAGAATCCTGTCTCACATTGAAGTCTTTCATCCATTTTGAGTCTATTTTTGTGTGTAGGGTAAGGATATGGTCCGGTTTCATTTTTCTGTGTGTGGTTGTCCAGTTTTCCCAACACCATTTGTTGAAGAGACTGTCTTTTTTCCATTGGACATTCTTCTCTGCTTTGTCAAAGATTAGTTGACCATAGAGTTGAGGGTCTATTTCTGGGCTCTCTATTCTGTTCCATTAATCTATGTGTCTGTTTTTGTGCCAGTACTATACTGTCTTGATGATTACAGCTTTGTAATAGAGCTTGAAGTCTGGGATTGTGATGTCACCAACTTTGGCTTTCTTGTTTAACATTTCTCTGGCTATTCGGGGTCTTTTCTGGTTCCATATAAATTTTAGGATTATTTGTTCCATTTCTTTGAAAAAAAAATGGATGGTATTTTGATAGGGATTGCATTAAACATGTAGATTGCCTTAGGTAGCATAGACATTTTCACAATATTTGTTCTTCCAATCCATGAACATGGAACGTTTTTTGATTTCTTTATGTCTTCTTCAATTTCTTTCATGAGTACCTAATAGTTTTCTGAGTACAGATTCTTTGCCTCTTTGGTTATGTTTATTCCTAGGTATGGTTTTCAGTGCAATTGTAAATAGGATTGACTCCTTAATTTCTCTTTCTTCTGTCTTGATATTGGTCTCTAGAAATGCAACTTATTTCTGTGTATTGATTTTATATCCTGACACTTTGCTAAATTCCTGTATGAGTTCTAGCAGTTTTGGAGTGGAGTCTTGGGTTTTCCACATAAAGTATCATATCATCTATGAAGAGCGAGAGTTTGACTTCTTCTTTGCCGATTCAGATGCCCTCTATTTCTTTTTGTTGTCTGATTGCCGAGGCTATGACTTCTAGTACTATATTGAATAGCAGTGGTGATAGCAGACATGCCTGGTGTGTTCCTGACCTTAGGGGAAAAGCTCTCAGTTTTCCCCCAATGGGAATGATATTCGCTGTGGGTTTTTCATAGATGGCTTTGATGATATTGAGGTATTTACCCTCTGTCTCTACACTTAGAAGAGTTTTGACCAAGAAAGGATGCTGTGCTTTGTCAAATGCATTTTCAGCATCTATTGAGAGTATCGTATGGTTCTTGTTCTTTCTTTTTATTAATGTATTGTATTACATTGATTAATTTGTCGATGTTGAACCAACCTTGAAGCCCAGGAATAAATCCCACTTGGTCATGGTGTATAATTCTTTTAATGTACTGTTGGATCCTATTGGCTAGTTTTTTGGCGAGAATTTTTATATCCGTGTTCATCAAGGATATTGGTCTGTAATTCTCCTTTTTGATGGGGTCTTTTTCTTTTTTTGTAATTTTATTTTATTTTATTTTTTTCCAGTGTTCCAAGATTCATTGTTTGTATACCACATCCAGTGCTCCATGCAATACCTGCCTCCTTAATATGCACCACCAGGCTCACCCAACCCCTGAACCCCTCCTACAAAACCCTCAGTTTGTTTCTCAGAGTCCACAGTCTTTAATGGTTTGTCTCCCCCTCCAATTTGCCCCAACTCTCTTCTCCTCTCCATCTCTTTGATGGGGTATTTGTCTGGTTTTGGGATCAAGGTAACGCTGGCTTCATAAAATGTGTTTTGGAGTTTTCCTCCTATTTCTATTTTTTGAAACAGTTTCAGGAAAATTGGTATAAATTCTTCTTTAAATGTTTGGTAGAATTCCTCTGGGAAGCCGTCTGGCCCTGGGCTCTTGTTTGTTGGGAGATTTTTGGTGACTGCTTCAATTTCCTTACTGGTTATGGGTCTGTTGGGGTTTTCTATTTCTTCCTGGTTCAGTTTTTGTAGTTTAGATGTCTCTAGGAATGCATGCATTTCTTCCAGATTGTCAAATTTGCTTGTGTATAGTTGCTCATAATATATTCTTATAATTGTTTGTATTTCTTTGGTGTTGGTTGTGATCTCTCCTCTTTCATTCATGATTTTGTTCACTTGGGTCCTTTCTCTTTTTGATAATTCTGGCCAGGGGTTTATCAATCTTATTAATTCTTTTAAAGAACCAGCTCCTAGTTTCAATGATTTGTTCTACTATTCTTTTGGTTTCTATTTCCAGGATTCTATTTTTCTGCTTTTAGGATTTTCTCTTTGTCACTAAGACTTGTGAATTTTACTATTAGATGATGGAGTGTGGATCCATTTTTATTGATTTTGAGGGTGGTTCTCTGTGCCTCCTGGATTTTGATGCTTGTTCCCTTTGCCATATTAGGGAAATTTTCTACTATAATTTGCTCCAATATACCTTCTTTTTCTTCATCTGGGATCCTAATTATCCTAATATTGTTTTATCTTATGGTATCACTTATCTCTCAAATTCTACCCTCGTAGTCCAATAGTTGTTTGTCTCTCTTTAGCTCTGCTTCTTTATTCTCCATCATTTGGTCTTCTATATCACTAATTCTCTCTTCTGTCTCATTTATCCTAGCAGTAAGAGCCTCCATTCTTGATTGCACCTTATTAGTAGCTTTTTTATTTCAACCTGGTTAGATTTTAATTCTTTTATTTCTCCAGGAAGGGATTTTATTTCTTCAGAAAGAGATTCACTAATATTTTCCATGCTTTTTTCGAGCCCAGCCAGCCCCTTGATAATCGTCATTCTGAACTCTAGTTCTGACATATTACTAATGTCTACATTGATTAGGTCCCTAGCCATTGGCACTGCCTCTTATTCTTTTTCTTTCTTTCTTTCTTTTTTTTTTTTTTTTGTGGTGAGTTTTTCTGCCTTGTCATTTTATCCAGATAAGAATAGATGGATGAGTGAAGAAAATACTAAGAGGGTGGCAAAGACCCCAGAAAAATATATGCTAACCAAATCAGAAGTGAGCTGAAACCAGAGGGAGAAGGGGGAGGGAAAATAAAAAATAAAAAAAAATAAAAAATATAGACACATACACACAGATATGCACACATACACATACATATATATATATATGTTAGACTGGTGAATAGAACAGAGCCACCAACTTGATTTTGGGTATATTCTGATCTCTTAGAAGAAACTACCTCCCAAAATTTTAAGGAGAGAGAAAATATATATAGGGTAGACATGATGATGAAGGGATAGAATATGACTATAAAGATGAAAATTTAAAAAGATTCTAAAAAAGGAATTGACAAGATAAGTTGGAAGGAAAAAGAAAAAAAAAAAAGAGAATGTGATCGGGCTGGAGACTAGAACAAAGCCATGCACTAGATTTAGGGTATATTTTGATCTATTAATAGAAATTGTATCCCAACATGTAAAAAAAAAAAGTACCTATATATATGTATACAAAGAATCAGGTTAAATACAATGAAAGGATAAAATACGACTATAAGAATGAAAATTTAAAAAGATTTTTTTAAAAAAGGTATTGATAAGATAAAATAGTTAAAAACATTAAAATAGGAAAGAGGAAAAGTTAAAAAAATAGAATAAGAAAAAAATTTAAAAAAATTAACTTTAAAAGACCAAAGGATTATGAGAATAAAGCCATAAATTCTATTTGTTGCTTTCCCTTAGCTCTGGAGTTCCACAGTTCTCATTTTTCAGTGAAGTTGGTCTTGGCTGGATGTTCTTGCTGATTTTCAGGGGTTGGGTGGCTATTGCAGTAATTCTCAAATGTCTTTGCCCAAAGCAGAATTGCACTGCCCTTGCCAGGGGCCAGGCTAAGTAATCTGCTCAGGTTCATTCTCAGGAACTTTTGTTCCCTAAGTGCTTTCTGTACAGCTTTGAAGGACAGGAATGAAAACGGCAGCCTCCCAATCTCTGGCCCATAGAAGCCAAGAGCTCGGAGCCCCACTCCTCAGTGCACCCGCAGAAAAGCAGTCAATCCCTTCTGTCTCCCTGGTCTCTGGCCACACTCTGAGCTCACCCGGCCTATGACTGAGCATTTCTATCTCTGGCACAGAACCCCATTTGGAATCTCCAAACCCAGAAGATTCTTGCAGGGTGCTCCTGCACCACTCCTCCCAGAGGAGGAAGAAGGGAATCTCCCCGGATCTGCAGCTTGTGGGGTCCCTGCTCAAAGAGCAGTGACCTGACTGTGCCTCAGTTCACGGCTTAAGGTAACCCTGAGATGATAGCCCACTCCTTGGCTCCATCTCTGCAGTGTCTTCCCCATTCTGATACCTGGGAACTCTGTCATACTGAGGCACCCTTGGTCTTTCTGTGATCCCACGGGTTCTGAGACCACATTGTCCCTTTGATGGCTCCATGCCCTGCTGAGCCTCTGGAGTAACGTCCCTCAGTGGAGCAGACTTCTAAAAGTTCTGATTTTGTGCTCTGCTGCTCCACCACTTGTCAGGAGCCAGCCCTCTCCTGCAGGCTCTCTTCTCATTGCTTTGGAATCACTTCTCCGCATTTCCGACCTTCTGGAAAGTAGCTGATTTTCTGTTCCTAGAGTTGCTGCTCTTCTTTTCTATTTCCTGTTGAGTTTGTAGGTGTTCAGAATAATTTGACAGCTATCTAACTGAACTCTTGATTATATCTTGACTATATCTTGATTATATCTCCGTCTCCTACTCCTCTGCTGTCTTGCTTCTTCCCTGCCTGTGGTTTTGATTTGTATTTCCCTGATGCTGAGTGAGTTGGTCATCTGGCTGTCTTCTTTGAAGATATGTCTGTTCATGTATTCTGACCATTTCTTGATGATGATGATGATTATTTTTTTGGGGGGAGTAGAGTTTGATAAGTTCTCTGTAGATTTTGGATATTAGCCCTTTATCTGATAAAACATTTGCAAATATCTTCTCCCATTCTGTAGGCTGTGTTTTAGTTTTGTCAACTCTTTTCTTTGCTGTGCAAAAACATTTTATCTTGAAGCTCCACAAATAGTTCATTTATTTTTGTTTCCCTTGCCTTTGGAGACATGTCTAATTGAACAACACTGGTGAGAGTGGACATCCCTGTCACTTTTCTGACCTTAGGGGAAAAGCTCTTAGGTTTTCAAGAATGATATTCACTGTAGGTTTTCATATATGGCTTTTATGATATTGAGTTATGTTCCCTCTATCCCTACACTGCAGAGAGTTTTTGTCAAGAAAGATGCTATATTTTGTCAAATGATTTTTCTGCATCTGTTGAGAGGATCATATGATTCCTGTTCTTTCTTTTATTAAATATAGCATATCATATTGATTGATTTGTGGTTGTCGAGCCACCCTTGTCGCCCAGGAATATAACCCACTAAGTTGTGGTGATTAATCCCTTTAAAGTACTGTTGGATCCTATTAGCTAGTATCTTGGTGAGAATTTTTGCATCCATGTTCATCAGGGATATTGGTCTGTAGTTCTCCTTTTTAGTGGGCTCTGAATCAAGGTAATGATTCGTTCATAGAATGAGTATGAAAGTTTTCCTTCCATTTCAATTTTTTTAGAACATTTTCAGAAGAATAGGTGTTAACTCTTCTTTAAATACTTGGTCAAATTCCACTGGCAAGCAATCTGGCCCTGGACTCTTGTTTGTTGGGATATTTTTGATTACTGCTCAATTTCTTTGCTGTTTACGGTATTTTCAGATTTTCTTTCTTCTTGCTGCAGTTTTGGTAGTTTATATGTGTCTAGGAATCCATCCACTTCTTCCAGATTGCCTCATTTGTTGGCATATAATTGCTTATAATATCCTCTTACAGTTGTTTGTATTTCTTCAGTGTTGGTTGTGATCTCTCCTCTTTCATAAAGGATTTTATGTTCTTTCTGTTTTCTTTTTCATAGCCTGGCTAGGGGGTTATCAGTCTTGTTAAGTCTTTCAAAGGAGCAGCTCCTAGTTTTATTGATTTGTTCTACTGTTTTTTCCCCCCATTTCCATGTAATTGCTTTCTGCTCTAATCTTTCCTATTTCTTTTATTCTTCCAGGTTTAGCCTTTATTTGCTGTTCTCTTTCCAGCTTCTTTAGGTGTAAGTTTAGGTTGTGTTTTTGAAACTTTTCTTGTTTTTTTGAGGAAGGCTTGTATTGCTATATACTTCTCTCTTAGGACCACCTTTGCTGCATCCCAAAAGTTCTGAACTGCCATGTTTTCATTTTCATTTATTTCCATGATTTTTAAAAATTCTTCTTTAATTTCCTGGTCGACACATTCATTCTTTAGTAGGATGTTCTTTAACCTCTATGTATTGGTGTTCCTTCCAAATTTTCCCCTGTGTTGAGTTCAAGTTTAAAAGCATTGTGGTCTGAAAATATGCATGGTATTTTATTTATTTATTTATTTATTTATTTATTTTTACCACTTGAGTCCTGATTTGCGATCCACATGTGGTCTAATCTGGAGAATGTTTCATATGCACTAAAAAATAATGTATATTAAAAATAACAAAAAACAAAAGAAAAAATAATGTATATTCTGCTACTTTAGGTTGAAATATTCTGAATATATCTGTCAAGGCCATGTGGTCCGGTGTGTTATTCAAAGCCCTGGTTTCCTTGTTGATCTTTTGCTTAGATGATATATCTATTGCTGTGAGTAGGGTGTTAAAGTCTCCTACTATTATTGTATTATTAGTAATGTGTTTCTTTAGTTTTGTTATTAATTGGTTTATAGAATTGGCTGTTCCCAAGTTAAGAGCATAAATACTATAATTGTTAGATCTTCTTATTGGTTAGGTCCTTTTATTGTGATATAGTGTCTTTCTTCATCCCTTATTACAGCCTTTGGTTTAAAATCTAGTTTGTATTATATAAAGATTGCTACTCCAGTTTTCTTGTGATGTTCATTAGCATGACAAATTCTTCTCTACCTCCTTATTTTTTTTTAAGATTTTATTTATTTGAGAGAGAGAGAGCACACAGAGGGAGAGTGCGAGGGAGGAGACTCCCCACTGAGCAGAGAGTCCAGTGTAGGACTTGATTCCAGCACCTCGAAATCATGACCTGAGCAGAAGGCAGGTGCTTAACTGACTGAGCCACCCAGGCAGCCCATCCATCTCCTCACTTTTAATCTAGAGGTTTCTTGGGCTCTAAAATGAGTCTCTTAGAGACAACATGTTGAGGGGGTCTTTTTCTTTTTTAATCCTATCTGATATGCTGAGTCTTAGACTGCAACATTTAAGCTATTTACTTTCAGAGTAATTATTGAAAGATAGGAATTTAGTGCCATTGTATTATCTGTAAAGTCACTGGTTCTGTAGATTGTCTCTGTTGCTTTCTCATCTTTGTTACTTTCGGGCTCTCTCTTCACCCAAAGGATCCTCTTTAATATTTCTTTCAGGCCTGGTTTAATGTTCGCTAATTCCTTTAATTTTTGTTTGTCCTGAAAACTCCATATCTCTCCTTCTATTCTGAATGGGAACCTTGTTGGATAAAGTATCTTGGCTCCATATTTTTCCCACTTAACACGTTGACTATATCATGCAATCCTTTCTGGCCTGCAAGGTCTCTGTGGACAGGTCTGCTGCCAGTCTAATGTTTCTTCTTTTGTGGGTTAAGGACCTCCTGTCCCAAGCTGCTTTCAGGATTTTCTCTTATCTGTGGAATTTGCAAGCTTCCCTATTAGATGTTGAAGTGTTAGCCTTTTTTTTTTTTTTTTTTAATTTTGGAAGTGTTCCCTGTGCCTCCTGCTCTTGAATGTCTGTTTCCTTCCCCAGATTAGGAAAGTCCTCAGGTATAACTTTTTCACTTGATCTTAGCAAAAAGGCCGAGAAGCGATAGGTATAACTTTTTCAAATAAACCTTCTGCACATCCCCTTTCCTCTTCTTATGGGACCCCAATTATTCTAATATTGATTCAATTTATGGTATTGCTGATTTCTCAAATTCTCCCTTTGTGAATCAGCAGTTGTTTTTTTTTTTCTCTTTTTCTCAGCTTCCTTCTTTCCCATCATTTTGTCTTCTATATCACTGACTCTCCCTTCTGACTCATTCACCCTAGTAGTTAGAGCATCCATTTTTGACAGCAACTCAGTAATAACACTTTTAATTTCAGCCTGATTAGATTTTAGTTCTTTTATTTCTACAGTAAGGGATTCTCTGCTCTCTTCTATGTTTTTTTTCAAGCCCAGCTACCATTTTTTCTTAATAATCATTGTTCTAGTTCTGACATCTTATTTATATCCATATTGATTAAATCCCTGGTAATGAATACTGTCTCCTTTTCTTTTTTTCTTTGTCTTTTTTTTTGGTGTGAGTTGCTTTGTCTTGTCATTATGTCCAGAAAAAAATAGATGAACAAGAGAGAAAAGACAAAAATAGCAACAACACCAGAAAAATACAGACAAAACCACAAGAAAACAGAAACAAAATAAATTAAGAAAAAAGCAAATAAGAAGTAAAACAGAAAAAAACAACAAGCTAGATCCTGGGTGTATTTTAGTCTGTTTGTTAAGAGAAACTAGATTCCAAAATTGGAAAGAAAAATTTATATGTATACAAAAGTAAAATACAAAAGAAACCAAAAGTAAAAATATATATGTATCATATATATAAAAAAGAACATTAAAAGAGTTAAAAAAAGAATTGATAAAATAAAATAGCTGACAAAAATAAAACTGAAAGACTAAAGAATTATAATTAAAAAAAAAAAAACTCATGAATGTTATATACTGTTTTCCCTAAGAGCTGAAGTTTTGCAGGTTTCTATAATCAGTAAACTTGGAGTTAGCGGGTTGTTCCCTGCTGGTCTTTTCTGTTCTAACTCTGTGTTCGCCCAGCCTGTGACCCAGTGTTTTTATCTTAAGCATGTGTCCCTGTTTCCAGTCTCCAAACTTACAGACTTCTGTGGTCGGCACTGGAGCTGTTCCCCCCAGAGGAGGGTGGGGTGGTCTTTCTCCAGGTATCTGCCTTTTGCTGGGTCCCTGCTTGTCGAGCAGTCGCCTGACTGTGCAGTGGTTCTGGGTTAATGGCAAACAGAAAACTGACACCTAGACTCCCCCTTTTCAGCTGCTTCCTTGCACAGATGTTTGGAAATTCAGCCACACTTAGACACCCCCAGTCTTTTTGTGACCCTAGGGATCCTAAGACTATGCTGTCCCACCTGGGATTCTGCCCCAAGGAAGCTTTTAAAAAAATGTATATTATCTTATAGATTATTAGTATGTCATTTCTAACTTTTAAAAATATACTACCTCTTTTTTTTTCTTTGAATGTACTTTATACTGTTGATTTATGAGTGAATTATCTCATATATGTAAAATACTTTTTTTTTAATTTTAACATTTTTCTCTGAACTTTTTTGGTTTCCCTAATTTCCTCTTTACTCTGATGTTTTAGTTTTGGTCTTTTGGTTTCAAGTCTGTCTTATAACATCTTATGACCCTTGGGAGTCCATTTATATTGAAAAATGAAACTAAATAGCTGATCTTGTGTGCCTGGCTACAAGTTCCAGGCTAGTCAGATTTCTCTGAATAACCCTTCATATGAGAATCAGTCTATCTTTTCCCTGGGGTAGTTCATTTTCTCCAAACATGGGTTATTTATACTGTCTGAGTTTCCTGAGTACATTAGGGAAAAAGTAGGATCAAGACTCTTACATTTTCCCTCTGTTGTCACATGTCACCCTGATTTTGCTTGTATAGGAAGTTCCCATATCCAGGGTTCCTTTGATCTAACCTCTCCTGAGCATATACCGTTTTTCTTCTACTCTACTGTGTGGGACCAAAGTAGAAGCTTGATTGAGAGGATTGGAAGAGATAATTTATATGGAGTTGTTTTAACACACTTTCAGGTAATCATCCTGTATTAATAATCACCTTCACATGCTTGACTAAAATGTTACCTGGTCCCTGGAAATCCTGAGCTCTCTGGTTCTCGTCTTTACAATTAGTCCTTTTGAATTTCCTTAGGATTCGTGTTTCGTGGATAGCTAAATTAATCATTATTCATCCATTGGCTTTTCAACTTTAATTGTTTCAAATTTTCATTTGCTGATTTCTGCTGCTATTTCTGAGATAGCATAGTTTTGCCTTAAAAAAAAAACCAAACTTTTCTTTTACTTTAGTGTGTTTCCAAGGGTACATGGAGAAAAATGAAATTTTTCAGTACCCAGTAATATTCTCATAATGATGGGATTTAAGTTATTATGACAATCACTATTGGGGCAAAATCTTCTTCCATTCCTTAGATGCCAAATTATACTAGTGATAAGAGACAGAAAAGGAACTTACCAGTTTGTCCTGAGGTAGTTTCTGTAGAAACAAACAGAAATAAACTTGCAAGCTAATTTAAAGAAGTTATTAATATTTTTCTCAATTCTCTAAACAGAAAATTTATAAAGCTACAAATGATGAAAATGAAAGTACACAAGAATCTCTTGTGGGATGTTATGATTGTACAGAATAGTTCAGATTCAAAAGAGGAACTTACCGACAGGTTTTGAAGTCACAACTGAAAAAGAAAAGAAAATAGGGATTGATTGTCTATTAGAAGAAGATTAACTTTTCTTAATATCTCCTAAAATCAATCTGTCAAATGCAAAGTTTGCACTACTTATTTAAATTTAATTTATCATATCAAAGTGCATGTATTTAATTTAAAAGTCAAATTATTTAATGTAAATAAAACTAAAATTTCTCTGACCCACCCCTTCTTACCTCCTATTTCCTTTGAACTTACACTCTTTGGGGGCAGGAGCTCTAAAACTAATATTTAATTATAAAATGTCTGTATGATATTTCATGATTTCTCAAATTTGGATGATGCACATTGGCTTCCACCTATGAGAAACAAGTGCATACCTCTTTTTATCCCCTTCTTTTATTCACTTCTCTTCCATTTTTCCAAAAAAACAGCTCACATTTTTGAAAAAGATTTTATTTACTTATTTGACAGAAAAAGAGACAGAGAGAGCACACACACAAGCAGAGGGAACAGCAGGCAGAGTGAGAGAGAGAAGCGGACCCTGGTGGAGAAGAGAGCCTGATATAGGGCTAGATCCGAGGACCCTGGGATGATGACCTGAGCTGAAGGCAGATGCTTAACTGATGGAGCCACTCTAGGTGCCCTCCAGCTCAAATTTTTTGTGGTAATATTGTGTTAGCAGTAGCCTGCCAATGTAAATAATGTTCATTGTTGAGTAATGTATTATGTTAGCTTTCCTATTTGAGGTTTTCTTTTCTCTCTATTTGATTCTTGACATTTTGGGAGATTTCACTGAACGTTTTTTCAAGTTTATGCCTTTTATTATTTTTTGTCAGTCATTTTAGTGGATTTCTGAAGGGAAGAGAATAAATTGCCCATTTTCTTTCTTTCTTCTCTTAGTGACAAATAGTTAACATGCAGCGTTTTATTAGTTTCAGGTGTACAGTATAATGACTCAACAATTCTATATATTTCTCAGGGATGGTAAGTGTACTTTTAATCCTCTTTATCTTTTCACACATCCACCCACCCATCTTCCTTCTGGTAACTACCATTTTTTCTCTGTATTTAAGAGTGAGTTTGTCTTTCTCTCTGGGTTTTGTTGTTGTTGTTGTTTGTTTGTTTACTTGTTTTGCTTCTTAAATCCCACATATGAGTGAAATCATATTTGCCTTTCTCTGATTAACTCATTTCACTTAGCATCCATTCATTTTGTTGCAAATGGCAAAATTTCATTATTTTCAGGCTAAGTAATATCCCACTGTGTGTATATGTGTATATATATACTAGAACTTTATTGTAAACAATTGGATTATGTGACTGTGTGGGCTGTCTTGAGAATTCTGAAAATTCTTAAAGGTAGGCCATCTGTTGGGGCTGGCTGGAATACTCAGACTCAGTCTGAGATTGTCCGTAGGAGAATTTCTTCTTCATTAGGGAAGCCTCAGCTGTACTCTTACAGCCTTTCAGCTGATTGAATCAGGCCCATTCAGATTATTTAGTATACTCTCCCTTAGAGTTAAATTATGAGTTTGAATGACATCTACAAAATACTTTCCCAGCAACATTTAGACTCATGTTCAAATAATTTGGGATGGTAGCCTAACTAAGGTGATACATCAAAAGACCATTGCAGTCTACTTCTTGACATTTTAACACTGAGGCACATTTCCTTAAACCACACTTAATCTCCAACTGAAGATAATAACAAAGTTATACTTCCAATTCACATAATACAATAATCATGTAACCAAAAACATGTTCATATTTCCCAGAAGAGAATGCAAAGTCCTTGGATGAGGTTCACTCTTCTTCTTTGCTATTTTGTGAATTAAATTCTGTGAGATTAAGTTGCTATTATCAATCCATCTTGTGTTATATGATAAGTTGATAAGAGAGAAAAAATAAAAATATTTGGTTAATATGTATCTAAGTAAATATTAAAGATAAGGCAGAAATGTTTATAATTATGATTCTTGTTTCTGCAACTGTTCACGTGATTGTACGTATTGTAGGTATGGTATTGGTAACTATCTCATTCCACTACTCATTCCATATTTCCTATGCCTTCAGTAAGTACTTCAACTGGTCTTTGTTCTTTACCAGTCCATGTGGTCCAAACTCTCCTTTTTGAGAGATCTGGGACATTATCAGTCCTGCCTGAATGGGGTTGTTTTAGTTTTCTACTGAGTTAAATTACAAGATATGGTAATACTAAGTAGAGACCTAAGAGATCTTTTTTACTTCCATTGCATAGCCGCCCAATTTCCCCTTGGTCATTGGGATCAGTCACCCCAACCAGTAACCTTTGTGTTTGCTTTTAGATTCAAATGCATGAAGAACTGCAAGTAGCCAGTTGGCATTCACTATTTCCGGTTCATTGGAACTGTTGTGTCTTTGTGGAAGCATTCTTCCTCTTGGATCTGTGACCTCTAGATTAGCAAAGCCTAAGTTTGTGTGATAGAAGGCAAACTTTTTAGTCATGGATCTCTAGGAGTAGTAGTGAATGAAGCCGATTCCACTTAATTCCTGGCTGTATATTGGACTGTGATTTAGAGTATATACAACATCCTACAGGATATTGCCTCAGCCAGACTAAGTATTGTCATCTAGTTGGCCCTGTAACTGAGTCCTTTAATACCTTATACTCCTCTATCAAGCTAGCTGCATTAAAATGACGGGGAACATGACAGTACAAACGATTTCCATCAGAATGGTCCCATTACTAGATTTCATTTACTGTGAAGTGAGTTTCTTGATCAAAAGCAATGCTGTGTGGTAATGGCGGTGGATAAGACATTTTATAAATCCACTGATAGTATTAATGCATACAGGGAAGACAAATCATATCCAGAGCAGTTAAGCTATTCCAGTAAGAACAAAATGAAATTCCTTTCAGGACGTAAGTGGTCCAATTTAACATGCTTGCTGGCTTCTGGTTAACCACCGTGGAGCATGGTGCCGTATTGTAGACTCAATGCTATTCTCTCCTACTGGCAAATTGAGCAGTTGACAGTGGCTGCATCTAGTTGGCCTTGGTGAGTAAATGTCCATGTTAGTGAGCATATGCATAACCTGCTACCATGATCACTTTGTTCATGTTCTCACTGGGCAGAAAAGAATAACTTGTATCAATAGAATGGTTCACTCTATCCATTTTATTAAAATCTGTGTCTGAAGAGGTTACTCTGGTGATCATTCACATGGGACACAAATATCTTCATATTATTTTCCTACTCAGAGATGTCTATCCACATACTTCTTTCTCAGACTTCTTTGTTACCAATTTTACAGTGTTCTTCCAAGTTTCCGACCATCCAGCAAAACCATTGGCTATATAGCCTATGAAGTTACATAAGCTCCTATATCTGGCTATTGCCCCTTTCAGACAAAATGAACAGTCACGTGTGCTGCTTGAAAGTGTGCCCACTGGAAGGACTTTCCTTCACGTTCCTTCCAGGATGTCTCAGAAAGGGGCTATAGGGGCCACTGTGCATATCCAGCTTTATGGGTTTGTGTTTCAGACAACAGCCAGTTCATGATGGGCAGCTCAGATCTCATGGCAATCTGGTAGTCCTCGGTTAAGCATTCAGCCTCAGTAACAATCCAAAAGCTTGTTTTCAAAATGAGAATAGTTATTTGCAGAGGATGGCAGATACTTACTTTAAAATCCTAGGGGCCTACCAAAGGCTCCACAGTATTTCTGTCTGCCAGTAACACTTCAAACACATCGTGTCTGCTGGATCATAAAGCTTAAGTGGCTGAGCAACTTGCCTGGCAGCCTGGATCTACTGCCAAGCCTTTTCCTGTGCTGTGTCCCATGCAAAACTAGCAGGTTTTCAGGTCATTCTGTAAGTGAGCTGAAGCAGCACACCCAAATGGGTATCATGTTGCCTTCGAAATACAACGAGGTCCACTAGGCATTGTGCATTTTTCATTGGTAGGAGGGGCAGAGGCAACAACTTATACCTCAGCATTGAAAATAAATCTTGACATACCCCCACATTAGTGCTCCCCATGAAATTTTGCTAAGGTGAAAGGCCCCTGCATTCTTTTTTGGGTTTATTTTCTACTTCTGATATACTAAACTTTTATCTAAATATCTATAGCAGTTGCTTCTCCTTGTTTGCCAGGGCTAGTCAGCACAGTATCACCATAGTATCCTAGAATGGAAAAGTGATGTAAGTTCCTGCAGACTGAATTATGACACAGATGTATAGTTGATATGACCTGAAGTAGGATAGTGTAAGCATACTGATTATCTTGTCAACTGAAAGCAAACTGCTTCTGGTGGTCTTTACTAAGAGAATAGAGAAAAAAAAATTGCTTGGCAGATCTGTAGCAACATGGCAGCAGGGCTTGTGTTAATTTGTTCAAGCATTGAAACCACAACCGGAATAGCAGTGCAATTTGAGTCATTATTTGATTGAATTTATGATAATCTACCATTCTCCAAGATCCATCTATTTTCTGCATAGGTCAAGTAGGTGAGTTAAATGAGGATCAAGACTTTGGTCATGCCACAAATGTTTGCTGTCCTCTGGGAATGTGGTATTATTTTTGGTTTAGGTAAAGCAGTTTTTGTGGGTTCCACTGGGCCATTACTAGCATGATAGCCCTTACTCAACAGATCAGGGAACCAATGTTATAACCCTGCCAGTTTTTGAGTATATCTGTTCTAATGATGCATTCTGAAACTGGATAAATAACTGTAGAGTGGATTTGGGGAACCATAGAGTCAGACAGACCTGAGCTAAAACCCATCAATCCCTTATCTTTATAGGATCCTACTCTGACCGATGGACCATTAGGATGTTTTGGGTCTTCAAGGATTATTTCAGAGCCAGTGGACAGTAATCCCTGAAAAGTGATTATTTCCCTTTCCCTAATTTATAGTATTTCTGGTAATTGGTCCTCAGTCCCTTTGTGAAAGGCTTAGAGAAAGATTAATATTATACATTGCTGGCAAAATAGCAAGGACTGTCTACAAGAGGATCTGGCCTCCAGTTTATCCTATGATTTCTGGATCTGTAGACTGGCTCCTATTAGAGAATTGATTGAGTAACTTATCTCTAGTGATTCAACTGACTTCTGTTCACTAGACCTCGAATCCTTTCACTAAGTATGAATTTAGAAAACTGTGCATCTGTTTCTTCTTTAGGGATACCATTATCAAATGGCCAGGGTCTTAGATTTTTGTGAATCAGACACATCTGATTCCTACTTCAGCTTCCATTCACCTCTGCTCTTAAGGGCTATCCAAGGGATTGCGTCAGGACCACCAGATTGTGTAGGATGATCTCTCTTACCTAGTGCCAACCTGATACAGACTTTAATCACATGCAAAAAGCACCTTCACAGCAACACCTAGATTAGTGTTTGATTGAATAACTGGTACTGTGCCTAGCCTATTTGACATATCAAAAGACCATTTCATTTGGGAATCCACATTTTGACCTTCTGCACTAAACTTCATGTTTTGGGGATTTCTTGATTTCCTCTTCCTTGGTTTACATTCCTTGTTTTGATGGAGTATATTCTCCAGTTTTTCCTGGAGAAGGAATGCATGGAAGATGAAAATCTTGAGGCTTTAAATCATATGATGTTTACATTTGCTTGATAGATTTCCTTGGGGATTTGGACCAATCCATTGGAAGTCTTTTAGAATTGAGAAGCACTTGCTCCAATGTTTTCTAAGTCCACTGTTGAGAAATATGATGCCATTCAGATTGGTGATCATTTGTACGTATCATTTTTTTTTTTCATTCCTAGCATATTTTGAAAATACTTGATGTGATTTGATATGTGTCTTTTTTCACTGTTCATTGTGCAGAGGGCTTTTTATTTTTTTTTAAAGGCACTCTGGGCTTTTTCAATTTTGATGTCTCATGACTCACTCTCCTTATTTTCTCCCACCATTAAAAAAATATTCTCTTGTCTAGTACTCCTATTATTGCACAGTACAGCCTCTTGGACTGTTATTTTAATTTTCTTTTTATCTCCATTTTCTGCTTTTTAAAGAATTTTTTGCTTCATTTTATTTTCTGGGAGGTTCTTTTGATATCATCTTCCTACCATTTTACAGAATATTAATGTCACCTGCTCATATTTTTAATTATTCTGTAGCTTTTTTGTTTTCTGAATGTCACTTTTTTATATCACCCTGTCCTTTTTTCAAGAGATCAGTATTTTCTTAAATGTGTTAAACACACACAAAAAACCCCAAAACCAAAAAAACCTTTTCACTGTTTTTCTGAATTTTCTTGGTTTTCTGTGGTTACCATTTTTTGCATTATTGGTTCTTCATTTTCAAGGTAGACTCTGTTCTTCAATATCTAGTTATCATTGGAAGTCCATTCATACTGAAGCATTTAATTCTAAATAGCTGATCACGTGTGTATGGATAGTGATTGGATGATCCGTTGTGCATGGATACCTGTCACCCACGTAGGTTGGCTTTCTCTGGATAACCCTCAATATCAGAATCTGTAGGTCTTTCTTCTAAGGTAGTTCATTTTCTTCTTTGCAGGGTCGTGAACTCTCTTCATGTATGGGTAATAAAAGTGACTGCCAAAGTTCTTTGAGTACACTGGGGAAAGAACATAGGTTGTCTACAATATATGTATAATAATATAAGAGTCTACAACCTTATTTTGCTCTCTATCATCAGGGTGCTTCTCTGTTTTTTCCTGTACATGGAGGCCTTGTTTTTAGGTTTCCTTTAATTCAACCTGTCCAAGGATAAAGTCCTTTTCATCAACTCTGGTATGTTGTGTGTACCAGTGTGGAAGCCTGATGGAAGGGAATGGAGAAGATCATGTATATGGACTTATTTAAACAATGTTTTTAGAAATTATCTTTTCCTCAACCACATCTTTACATCTCTGATTGAAAAGTTAGCTGGTACTGAGTCAATCTGGTTTCTGCAGTTCAGGGTTAGGTCTCTTGAATTTACTGAAGATTGGAGTTTTGTATGTCATATAGAAATTTTTAGTATATCATATGTATAAGTAATAGCTAATTTAGCTTTTAGTGTGCTTAACTGTGCTTCTTATACTTTAATACTTCTGTTTTAAATTTTCATCTACTTATGGTTTCTGTTGCTTTTTTTAGACTTTTAGATTTTGTCTTAAAAAAAATTCTTTCAATATAGTGTGATTTCAAACTTCTTGAAGGAAAATTAAATTTAAAAAATTTTTATATTTAACTTCAATCTCGCAATTATATTTTTAAAAGAAAGGCTTTATAGGACTGTTACTTGTAATTCCTAGGGGAAAAATCATCTCTTACTAAGAAACTAAGCATACTAGAGATAAGGGATAGAAAAGGGACTTACTAGTTTGTTCTGAGCTATTCCCTGAAAAACAAATATAAACAAACATTTGGCTAAATTGGTGATGGGATTGCCATTTTCTTTATTTCTCTAAAGTTAAGAATTTACAAAAGTAGAAATGATGACAGCCAGAGAATGCAAAACTCCCATGTAAGTTGGTAATGAATGCACATAGTGTTGAAAAATCAACTTTAAGAAAAAAAAAAAGATTTTATTTATTTATTTGAGAGAGACAGAGAGAGAGAGTGAGCACAAGCAGGGGAAGGGGCAGAGGGGTAGGGAACCTGACAAGACCCTGGAATCATGACCTGAGCTGAAGGCAGGTGCTTGACCAACTGAGCCACCCAAGCACTCCCGAAAAATCAAATTATTGACACATTTGGAAGCCGCAATTGAAGTAAGAAGGCAAATAAAAATGTAGGTGTTGTTTGCTCATTAGAAGGAGATTAGTTTTGTTTTCTATCTTTATAAAGTTATGTACTAGAATGTAAAATTTATAGTTTTATTTAAGTTTAACTTTTAATATATCAAAGTATAGATACTTACTTTAAAAGTTAAATTATTTTCTCTAAATTAAAACACTAGGTCTCTGGCCCACCAAATCTTACCATCGGTTTCTTTTTCACATTAGTTTTGTTCAGGGGAGGAATTTATTGACCAATATGCAGTTCTAGAAGACCTACATAATATTTTATGATTTCTCCAATTTGGACAATGTACACTAGGTTCCTCTCATGGAAATCAAAGTTTTACCTCTTTTTCTACCCCTTTCCCATATACTTCTCCTCTTCCTATTTCTCCCACAAAGTCATGTCACATTTTAAGCATATATTAATATGTTATGTTAGTAATATCAAGATGTGTAAAGAACCTTCATAGCTAAGTTACATACCAGATTTCCTGTGTAAACTCTCTGCTGCTAATTTTTCAATCTTTCCTGTTTTCTTAGAATGTTTTATAGGTTTGTGCTTCTTATAATTTTATTAGCCATTTAACCAAACTTCAGAAGGAAACCCACAGATTAGAAATAGGAAGGGAGGCTACTGATAGATTTAGGCTCTTCCCTAGAATACAAATAATATAAGTGTAATTTGTCTGAGAGGAGATTAATATTTTCATTCCCTAATCTTGTCTAGGGAGATTTTAAAAATGTAAATTATCATACCTGCAAAATTGAAAGACTTTTTTCTGTCTGGGAGACTAAAGTATATGTGAAAGATTGAAAATGGACTTACCAACAGATTCTGGAGTCTTAACTGAAACACAAACAAAACAAATACAAAATTGTTATCTGACCCTGCAAAAAAAGACTAGTTTCTCCAACAGGTTTTTCATTGTGAGTAAAATGCAACATTGATGTAATTGGATATGTTATTAATATTTAAATGTTGTAATCAAAGTCATATATGTTCAAAATTTAAAAAGCCAATTAATTATACTAATCATGCTTCTCTGTTGTATTTCTGTTGCTTTGACATCTGGAGCCTTGCTGGCTCTGGATAAACTGCCCTCCCTGTGTCTAGCCAATTCCTAGGGATCTTAAAATAATTCTTCTGCCAGCACACTTTCATATGCAAACTAACAAGTCCAGAGACTATTCCCTTGTTGGGCTCTTGCACTCTAGGCCACTTTGGGCTTTGCTGCCCTAATATCCCTGGGACCAGGTATCAAATAATCAGCTGGCTCCCTGCTGAGTGGAGAGCCCCACGGGGGGCTCAATCCCAGGACTCTGACATTATGACCTCAACAGAAGGCAGAGGCTTAACCCACTGAGCCACCCAGGCGCCCCTCTTTTGGTGATTTTTTTTAAGATTTTATTTATTTATTTGACACAGAGAGAGGGAGAGATCACAAGTAGGCAGAGAGACAGGCAGAGAGAGGGGGAAGCAGGCTCCCTGCTGACCAGAGAGCCCAATGCGGGGCTCAATCCCAGGACCCTGAGATCATGACCTGAGCCGAAGGCAGAGACTTAACCCACTGAGCCACCAGGTGCCCCTCTTTTGGTGACTTAAGAATGTTTTTCAGGCTTATGCCTTTTGCTATTCTTTTTCATTGGTTTTATTGAGTTCTGAAGGGAAAAGAAGAAAATGCTTATTTCCAACTTGCCTAATGTAGGTTTTTATACTCTCTTTATGAGTGGTTTTATAATCAGATATGGTAATATCCAGAAATCTCAACTGCCTCACTTGAGCAGGCCAGACCATCCCCAGATTAGAAATAGAAAGGGAGGATACTGATGCATTCTAAGATCTTTCATACAATACAAATAAATCCATCAGTTTGATTTTCCTGAGAGAAGGAGATTTTTTCTTCCTAATCTAGTTTAGAGTGATGGGAAAGCTTGAAGTTATAGCAGCTTGAAAATGCAAAAGTTTTCCTTGCAACTAGGAGACCAAAGAAATTTTGAAAATTGAAAATCCAGAATAAAAAATGGTGATGATGATGATGATGGTGATGGTGATGGTGATGACAATATATTGAGGTATTAAAGTAAATGCATTTTTAATGAGCATGACAATGATGGTATAAATAGTAAAGAAATAGAGTTCCAGTGTTCTTATACCCCCCCTTATATTGTCTTATTAATTTGCAATGTTAAATATCATAATTTAGGGGTGCCTGGGTGGCTCAATCAGTTAAGCATTTGACTCTTGGTTTCTGCTCAGGTCACGATCTTGCTGTTGTGGGGTTGAGCCCTACTTTGGGCTCCATGCTTAGCATGGAGTCACTTCAGATTCTCTCTCCCTCTCCCTCCTGTTCACTCTTACTCTCTCTTTCTCTCAAATAAGTAAAATCTCTTTTAAAAATGTAGTAATTTATGTTACAGTTTTGTAAGACAAAGATGAATGTTGTCATCTCTATGGTAATTCCTAAAAGAATTGTAAAATAGTGTGTTGCTAACATGCTATGAGATCAGGAAAATAGAATTATAAAAAAGAAATCATTTCAAAAGAAGGCAAAAAAAAGACACAAAAAGATGAGAATTAGCAAACTGATTAACATTATTATTAAAAATATAAATATATGAACGATTACACTGGATGCAAATGGTATAAATATTCCTATTAAATGAAAGTATTTTCACACTAGATTAAGAAATAAAATCCAAATATATATTTCATTCTTTTTTCTTTTTAATGTTGTGTTGGTATAAATTCCACTGCTCTGTCTTTGAGACAATGATCCTTTATTCTGCTTCACCTTGTCTCCTTTGGAACCCTCTAGTGTATTTTTCACCTCAGTTACTGTATTCTTCAGTTCTGTCTCTTCTTTTTGTAACTTTCTTGTATTTTCATCTCCCTGAAGTTTTCACTGTATCTGTATGACCATTGCTTTGAACTCTTTATCAGGTAAATTACCTATCTCTGTTTGATTAAGTTTGCCCCCCCCCAAGGTTTTATCATTTTCTTTCATTTGGAACATAGTGTCATTTTCTTCATTTTGTTTTCTCTTTCTATGTTGGTTTCTATTCATTAGCCACTTCTCACAATCTTGAAAGATTGTCCTCTTGTGCAAATGAACTTTATCACTAAACCCTGGTTTAGCCCTTGGTTGTCTACCAAACCTTTATGGTTGTGCAAGCAGCCTATTTGACTTTTAATACCTCCATGTTGTTGAGGGTGTGCCAAGACCAGTCAGTGTCCCAAAGGGAAGGATCTGTCAGCCCACCTAGATTCAGGCTAATTGGAAGCCAGACCCCCACACAGCAGCTTGGAATAAATCCCTATATAGGCAGTCTTGTGGACCTACATGTATGAGCTCTCCTGGCCCCCAGAGACAGGTGATCTGGAGGTGTCCCCTGGGCAGCAGTTGTAAAAATCAGTAGTCTAGTTACAAGCTCCCTTGTCGGAGATAAAGGTAAGGTGTAGTGAGGCAGAAGGAGATTGTAGAGTTGTTGTTCTTTGGCCTGTGTTCCCGAGAGTGCCTCTATAGCCTCTGGATGTGTGCCAGAGCTGATGTCGGCCCCTAAGTCTGAAGCTTCAGGACTTGGAAGTAGGCCTCTTTCACAGAAAGGCTGGGGTTGTGTTTCAGTCTGCTTTCTATGCAGTACGGCTGGAGATTATAGCCTACCAAGAGCTGCTCTGACTCTTGTAGTCCCATGGGACTCAGGAAGGCAAGCTCCTTTGCCCATTTAAGCCAGGTGATCAACAGGTATCCCCGGGTCAGCAGATGTGAAAGCCAGATCACCAGATATAAAAACAGGGGCACTGGACATACATAAGAG
Organism: Martes martes; assembly: GCF_963455335.1. Classification (NCBI taxonomy): domain Eukaryota; kingdom Metazoa; phylum Chordata; class Mammalia; order Carnivora; family Mustelidae; genus Martes; species Martes martes. Next base: position 119,432,637 of record NC_137893.1, on the reverse strand, counting down.
CTTCCTATTGAGAGATGCTGCTACTCTGAAGATTGTTGTCTCAGGAGACGTTTATGGTCTGTTTACTGTTTATGGTCTGCCACTCTGTCTGTGGCTGTGATGATAAAACAATCGACTTCTTTCACAGAATGATTGAGCTCCTGAGTCTATTCCCTCTTGTTCTGCTCTGGAGGTACTAGCTGTTTAAGAACACTTTCTCCATTGGTTATAACCCCATGGAACCTGTGTACATAAGCCCCACTGGCCCCCCAAAGCCAGGTGATGTAGAGGAGTTCCCTGGCAGCCACAAAAATCTGGACACCAGAGAAGGGTATAGACTCCTTTCTGTAAGATACCAATGAACAGGAGTGAGGCAAAGGGAAAGCACAAAGATCTATCCACTGGCCACCATTCCCAGAGAGCATCTCCGTAGGCTCCTAAAGTGTGTCAAACCAGAAGGAAGATTTCCTCAGGCCAAAGTTTCTGGACCAGCAAAGCGGTCTTTTTCTCAGACAGACTGGGGTGGTCGACCACCCCAGTCTGTCTAGAGCTGTTTCTCTGATTGATAAAGTCTCAAGGGACCCAAGAAAGCAGGCCTCCATGATCTCCAGAGCCAGTCAAGCAAGCATGGGTGGCAGTGACAAAATATGAGTTAATAGATTAAACAAATGAACAAACAAACAAAAACAAAACTGAGGAACCAGTTGTGTGTAGAAGCTCCCTTCTGGGAGATGCTGGCACTATCATGTGGCAGAGGGAGAGTGCAAAGGTGGTACACATTGGTTAGAGAGAGGCCAAAGGAGAGTCAAAAAAAAAAAAAAGTAAAAATAAAAAGAAACAAAGAAAAGGGGAAAAAAGGGGGCACCTGGCTGGCTCAGTGGGTTAAGCCTCTGCCTTCGGCTCAGGTCCTGATCTCAGCGTCCTGGGATCGAGCCCCGCATCGGGCTCTCTGCTCAGTGGGGAGCCTGTTTCCCTCTCTCTCTGCCTGCCTCTCTGCCTACTTGTGATCTCTCTGTCAAGTAAATAAATAAAATCTTTAAAAAAAAAAGGGGGGGGGAAATGAGGAAGAAGATGGTAACCATTGACTTTAGTAAGATGGAAGGAGAATAGGAAGATGTTGATCACCAGTCTCCATCTCCAGAGAGTATCCAGCAAGACCATGTACCTCAGATCAATACTTTAAAACTAGGAAATGAGTCTCTTTCACATAATATCTGTGCACATTTTAAGGGACTGCTTTTGTCTTGGGTCCCGGTGGAGGAGTAGTGAGCCTGGTTGTCCTTTAAAGGCCATTCTCAGTTGGCCCCATCTCTCTGGTTTTTGTGGGCATGAGTCCTATTGGTCTTCAAAACCAGATATTTTGGGGGCTCATCTCTCAAGTTGAGTGGGTGGGGCTGGTGTGGGGTATGAATCCTTTGCCCCTCAAGGAGAAGCTCCAGGTTGTGAGTTCTTCCCACTGATTATGGATTGCCGCTCAATGCATGGGAAATATGGCAGGATTGTTGTGTCTTAACCTTTCCTAACAACTTCAATGTGGTTACCCTCTTGTTTACCCCATGTGAGGGGGTTAGTTCACCAGTCCTTCCCCCCCCCCCCAGAGGAAATCATTCCACACACATATATAGCCATAGATTTAGTGTGTCTGTTGGAGAAGGTGAGTTCAGGATCATCCTATGCTGCCATCTTGAATGGGAACTAGTCAGATAATGACTGTTAACTGGCCATCCCGCCCTGTATTTCTGCCTTCAATTTGTGAGCCTTTTCTGAATTTTGAATTGACATTCTTCTTACCTTTCTCTACTGCTTGTACTCAGGTTTCTTCTATCTCTTCTGTCAGTAATCTGTTTTCAAAAATTTCTCAGCACTTACAAACTGATTTCATTTCCTCTCCTTGTGTTCCTTGTGTATATGCTTCTTCCATTTATTTATTTCATTCCAGCAGGATTTTAGGCAGGCAGTTGAGGTAAATGCCTTTTTAAACTAAAACTCCCTCCTCCCATGACCCATGAACTCAGGGGGCTTATATTTAAACATGATAGACATGAAACTGGTAATATCCACAGGAGTCTTCCAGACCATTAATTCTAAATCACAAATAGGAAATAAACAAACAAAAAAGAAACTTACTGCAGGGTTCTGTTGTCTTTTCTGAAATATAAACACAAATAAACATATAAGTATCATTTGCCTAAGGGAAGGAAATTCTGGCTTTCTTTAATACTATTTTTGTGTATGACTAGTAAGTCATTGACAGTAATAGTGAGTAGAGAGATCAAAAGCTTTTCAAAGAAGTTATAAACAAAAGTCCAGCAGAGTTAAGGAAGTATCCTGGGACTTGCTGAGTGTTCTGAGTCTTCCACAGAATACAGATGTAAATATAGGAGTGTGGTTTTCTTCAGGGAAGAAGCCCAATGCGACCTTTTCCTCTGATACTCCTTTGGGGAGGTTCATTTTAAAATTAGACCATTTTAGAGCCCTTTGTCATCTTTATCTGCTCTTCTTGGTCTTTATAGTAGAAACGTCATAGGTTTGGGAAATGTGCATCTATTCTGTCGTCCTTAACATCTCTTTTTATTTCAGGGATATCTGTTTATTTTATTTATTTATATTTTATTTTATTTATTATTTCACAGATTTTTACAAGTTATATTTATTTATTTATTATCTATTTATATTTATTCATTTTTATTTATATATCTATTTATTATATTTTATTTATATCTTATTTTATTTATTTATTATTTCAAGGATATTTCTTTATATCAAGATTTCTATAAATTTGCTGAGAAATAGGAAAGCAACATCTATTTTTATTCAGAAAGTTTATTATAAATTATCAAATCTTTTGTTTGTTAAGAAAAAGGATACTATTTTTATTTTTTAGTGAGGAACATGAAAATGAACATATACTATTGCATCAGAAAAAGTCAGCTTCAGTGGAATTAATCATTGTGTGCATCTTTTGTTGTAATTTAATAACAGCCAATTTGATGGTTTTCAGATTTCTTGAGTTTGGTAGATTCAGGGCAACAACATCCATGAATATTTTTCTATGTCTTTGATTGAAACTTTTCATTATAAATGTAAGGCATTAGAATTTGCAAATCTTGCTTTATTTGCATTTTCATCATATTCTTACCTTTTCCCTACTTGTTAGGGAACCCACATCAGAACATCTTGACTACATATGGATAGTAGAAAAATAGATTTTATTGATCACCTTTCTTAAATGCTCTACCCATTGTTAGTAGGCTAGTGGCAGTGGCATGCTAACTATTGGGCAAGAGGAAAAAGGAAATGAAATTAGGAACATGGAGATTTTTGTAATATCCATAGTTATTAATACTGCCTTCTGTACCTATCATGGAGAAAGAAAAGTAGAAATGTTATATAGATAAGGAATTGCTGATAATTTCTGCATTTTTCCCAAAATGCCTATAAAATAAATAAATGACCATGATTTGGCTTGGGTATAAAGTTGTTGTTGACCATGATTTGGCTTGGGTATAAAGTTGTTGTTGTTGTTATTATTATTTATAATTATTTTTGCCTATGATTCTTTTCAAGGCCACAATTCTCTCTCTCTCTCTTTTTTTTTTTTTAAGATTTTATTTATTTATTTGAGAGAGAGACACACACACAGAAAGCATGAGCAGAGAGGAGGGGCAGAGGAAGAGGGGGAAGCAGACTCCCTGCTAAGCAGAAAACCAGATGCTGGGCTTGATCCCAGTAGCCTGAGATCATTACTTGAGCTGAAGGCAGAAGCTTAACCTGTTGGGCCACCCAGGTGCCCCCACAATTCTCTTTAAAAAGAAACTGGGATTTGAATCAAACCTTGAAGATGTTAAAACGCTATATATATTGTATTTCCACTTCTACCTCTTCTAACTGTTCTTATTTTTTCTCTCATACTCTCACTGTCCACTCACACCACACCACCCTTATTCTGCCTGTTTGTTGAAAAGGAAATATTAGTGATACTAAGAGGTTTTCCTTTACAACTTAAGAAACACGTAAAATTATATACACATGTACACATATATAAATATGCATGTAGGATACATATGTCTGTGTAAATAAGTTTGCCATTTCTTCATCCAGAAAAGATTTAAGACAGCTTCTCTTGCTATTTATTCTTTTTATTGTAATAGTGAAGAGGAAAATTTATATAGCTTTTATTGGATATGGAACAGTTCCCACTCTTTCATGTCTGGCATTTGATGTGAAATTGTCAGTGGCATCAAATCATCCTAATAATATTAAGTAAAGCAGGGTGAGAGAACCAGAAACTATAGTTAATATTTATGAATCTTACTTTTGGTTGGAAAGTCATTGATTTGGTGTTCTCCTTTCCAGACTTGAGCACATTTCAAATTGCTATCATAGAGCTATTAGCATTATTTCTTACATCATTACTGTAGTAATCTTTAGATTACTAATTTATAAAGAGTTGGTTTCTTAGAATAAGGCAATGGTTGAATGACCTATATGTTTTGTAAAGAAAAGGGACTTTTATTTATTTTTTAATATATGTGATAGGATATAACTTGTTTAATAATCAAGTGTAGTCTAATTGTTCTCCACAGGTTATTTGCTTTAATGAAGAGATGTGATGAGGTTATTAGCTGGTTACACTGAGTTTTTGGTTACATGTGTGTTTTTTTCCAAATGGGTTCTGAGTTCCTTAAACACAAATTGATATTAACAACTTGGCGTGGTAGGTATAAATTAATATTTGTTGAATATATACTGGGAAATTATACTTTAAAATATGCCTTATTTCCAAAACAGAATCCTTTCTTTGTAGAAAATACAAACCTAGAGAACTTCCCAGTCATCAGAATTATCATAAAACCCTAATTAGGAAAATTCAAAGAAATCCAGATTCACCATAACTTTTGCAGAAACTAAAGAGTGCTAGTTTATCAATGGACTATTAATTTTCTGGGTGTCTGATTACTGGGTCATCACTACTAAGTTAGAAGAAAGGGTTATCATATCCCAGTGGAGTCAAATCAGGAAATTAGAGTGTTCACATTATAAGTTTTGCTTTGTCTCTTTAGTAATACTGAGGGATAATCTCCTTTGTTTACCCAGGTTGCTTGTGCTCTGGAGAGGCCAGTGGCTCAATTGTTCATTTTCCTATTGTGTTTGTTGTTGTTGTTGTTACTGTTTAGTCACCCATGTCAGGCCTGCTTGACAGTGTGGAAGCTCTTCATGGAATGGGGAAGGATATAGACACATTTACTTGCATGGTCTCTGCCCTTTCTCCTCTGTTATCACTCTAGCTGGTAAGTTGGCTCCAGGCTGCCACAATTCAAACCAGTGTGGTAGCAGTTTCACTCTTTTCTTGCCAATAAAATGGACCAAACATACTCCCCTTTGTTCCATCCACAGATAATGACATCTTCTATGTACAGAGAGAATTCTTTTTTTTTTTAAATCTTAGTTTCTGAGAAAAGTAATAAAAGTATAAACAGAAAGAGTTTCAGAGCATAAGTATTTATCATCTATTTTCCAATACAAGATAGTTTAGATTTTACAGACTAGGAAATTAAGGCCCAGAGAAGTAAATTGACATTTCCAAATAATTAACCTAAAAAGGAATCCAGAGTCAGACAAGAAACAAATCTGTTGATTTTAAATTCAGTTCTTCCTACATCATCATGTCTGGTCTCCTGCTTATGGATATTTTGAGTAAGTCCTCAGACTGCCAGAGCCTTTTCTTTCTGACTCATTCTCTAGAGTGACCATGATTGAAAGCACAATTTTATCTAAAAGGAAATCTATTTCCTTTTACTTCGTGGGTCTGTTTATCTGAAGGGAAGAATTCAGAACAGGAACTCTGGAAATACGAGAATTCAAGGAATTGAATTCAAGGAATTCAAAACTCTCAATTATTTCTTTAGTTAGAAAAAAGAAATATAAAATATATAGGGTGTTCACTTGCTTTATGGTCTTAGTATGGGTCATTGTTTCCTATGCTTGATACATATTTCATTCTAAAGGACTTGATGTGCTGAATTATAATCAGTGGGCTCTTTTCTGTTGTTCTTTAGCAATATTTAGTTAATATTTATCTTATATAATATGTAGAATGGTGACATGTAGTGATGTGAGTACATAATGACTCCTTATTCTTCTCAGTTTACTCTCTGAAGAAATATGATGGCCCTAGGAAGGCCAGCTGATAGAACCCAGAGGATCTATTTGAAGCTGCTGGTTCTATAGAGATCTTCAAGGAGAAAGAGTAAGAAAACTTCTCCTTGAGGTTATGATAGAGCTAAGGTGTTTGTACTGGAATTGGGGACTTTTTTTGTGGCCTGGGGAAAATAATCAGTATTTTCTGGTTCATTGAGAGAGTGTAGCATGTGAAAACCTATAAAGCTCATTAAGAAAGGCCATTATTTTCCACTCATTTGTGTTCCTAGGAGAGTATCCTTGATCCTGCCCATTGTGCTGGGCCAAATTGCTCCCACTTCTTGTCTTAAAAGAAGAGTTAGTTAAGAGGGGGACATGGAAAAATCTTCCTTTCTGTGTCTCAATATAAGAACAGGGATTTACCATTTTGTACACAGACAACCAGTATAAGCAGGTCCTGCCATTTCTATGGCATAGTGATTGTCAATGAGTGAGAAATCCTAAGAGTTGGTTAGTTAATCTGATGGCTAAGAGCAAATTGTCCTGAACAAGCAAATATTATATGTTACTTAAAAGCTGGAGGGAGGGAAACCAAGTTGAATGTCTAAAACATGTCTTCTGATGAAACAGAACTAATGGGAGTTCAAAAAAGAACATTAAGGTAAAAATTTTTAAAGGAAGTCAAAATCAACCTAACAGAAGAACTATTTGAACTTAGCCTGGGTTTGGTGGTGAATTTTTGGATATAACATACAACATCCATGAAAGAAATAATTGATAAGCTATACTTTATTAAAATTAAAAATTCCTATTTTGTGAAAGACACTGTCAAAAAAAAATGATGGGCCACAGATTGGGAGAAAGTATTTGCAAAAGATATTTCTAATACAAGCCTGTTATCCAAAATATAGAATGAACCCTTTAAACTTAATAAAAAAAGGAACACCTTGGCTAAAAAATGCACAAAAATCTGAACAGACACCTCACCAAGAAGATACACAGATGGCAAATAAGCATTTGAGTAAGTGCTCCATGTCCTGTGTCAATAGGGAAAGTGTAAATGAAGAAACAATGAGAAAACACTGCACACCTATTACACTGGGCAAAAACTCTGACATCATCAAATGCTGGCAAGGAGGTGGAGCCACAGGAGCTCTAATCCCTTGTTGGTGGGAATGCAGATGGTACAGCTACTTTGGTATGGTTTGATGATTTCATGCAAATCTTACCGTATGATTAGACAGTCCTGCTCTTTGGTATTCCCCAAGGAGTTGGAAACTTATATCCACACAGAAATCTGCACATGAATGTGTATAGCAGCTCTATTCATAATTGAAAAACTTGGAAGCAGCTAAGATGTCCTTCAGTAAGTGAATGGATAAATGAACTGTGGGACACTCAGACGTTTGAATATTACTCAGTGGTAAAAAGATATGAGCAATGACCGCATTTCTCTCATGGATAAAAGAATAAACTGAAACTAAAGTTAACAGAAGGAAGGAAACAATAAAAGACTGGATCAGAAATAAATGAACTGGAAAACAATAGAAAGTACTAACAAACTAAGAATCTGTTCTTTGAAAAGATAAAATTGACAAACTTTAAATTAGGCTAAACTAAGAAAAAAGAAGGAGGACCTAAATCAACAAGATTACAAATGAAAGAGGAGGCATTATATCGGGTACCACAGAAATAAAAAGGGTTATAAGAGGCTATTATGAACAACTATATGCCAACAAACTGGATAGCCTAGAAGAAATGGGAAAATACTTGGAAACATGCAACCTACCAAGATTAAATCAAGGGGAAATAGAAAATCTGAACACACTTATTACTAGTAAGGTGAGTGAATCAAAAAATCTTCCAACAAAGAAAATTCTAGAACCAGATGACTTCACTGGTGAATTTTACCAAACACTTAAAGAAGAATTAATGCCAATACTTCTCGAAATCTTCCAGAAAAATCAAGGAAGAAGGAACACTATCAGAATCATTTTATGAGGCTAACATTATTAATGATAACAAGGCCAGAAAATGACACTATGAGACAAGGAACTACAGGTCCATGTCCCTGATGAATATGGATGCAAAAATTGTCAATAAAATACTAGCAGATGAAATTCAACAGCACATTAAAAGCAGCATTGACCATGGTTTGGTGGAATTTATTCCTGGGATGCAAGGATGGTTCAATATATTAAAATCAATAAATGTGATATATCAAATTAATAGAATGAAAGAAAAATAGAGTGATCATTTCTATGGGTGCAGAGAAAAATATTTGACAAAATTCAACATCAATTCATAATAAAATCTGAAAGTTAGGCATAGAGGGAATATAACCTCATAAAATAGAATGAAATGTTGCCATTTTCCAATATGGATGGCTCTTGAGGGCATTATGCTTAGCGAAGGAAGTCAGAGAAAGACAAAAACTGTATGATCTCACTTATATGTGGAATCTTAAACAAAACCGAACAAATTCATAGAAAGAGTGAACAGATTTGTGGTTACTAGAGGTGGGAGGGAAGACGGAGAAAGACTGGATTGAAGGTGATCAAAAGGTCCAAACTTCCAATTATAAGAGACCTAAATACTGGATGTACATATAATGTACAACATGATGACTTAGTTAACACCATCATAGGGTATATTTGAAAGTTGTTTAGAAAGCAGATCCTGAGAGTTCTCATCACAAAGAAAAATACTTTCATTTTGGGGAGTATGATATATGATGATGGATATTAACTAAACTTATTGTGCTAATCATTTAACAATATATATAAGTCAAATCATTATGCTGTACATCTTAAAGGTATACAGTACAGTATGTCAATTACATGTAAATAAACTTGGAAAAAATAGACTGCCAAGTGATTAAAAAGACAGGGAGAAAACTTAAATGCGTATTACTAAATAAAGGAAACTAATCTGAAAATACTACATACTGTGTGATTCTAAGTATTTGATATTCTTGAAGAAGAAAACCTGTGGTCAAGGCAAAAATATCAGTCTTTGTCAGGTGTTGGTTCATGGGTGGGAAGGATAAATAAATAAGCAGAGCCCATGGGATTTCCAGGGCAACCAACTATTTTGTGTGATATTGTATTAGTGAATACATGACATACATTTGTCAAAATCCATAGAATGTACTGCATCAGGAGTGAAATGTAAAACAAACTATGGACTTTTGCAATAATGATAACATAGTGTAGGTTCATCGATTGTGACAATGCACCATGCTGGTGCAGGATATTGGTAGTGGGGGAAGCTATGCATATGTGGGAGCAGAGGAGATATGAGAAGTCGGTACTTTCTGCTCAATTTTGCTGTGAACCTAAAACTGCTCTAAAAAAATAAAACTATTTAAAAAATCGATGAGAAAATTGGAAAAGAGAATGTTTATTAATGAGAAGTGAATTAGTGCTTTGGAAGATTGAATGGAAGAAATACCTCACAATAAAGAGATAAAACACCAATAAGTAGAAGCCAAGGGAAGAGAAATTTGGAGGTCAGACCCAATTCATCTAACAGGAGAATATTAGGAGACCCAGAAGGATGTGCTTGAACAGATGAAGTAATAAATTAGTGTTTCCTGAGTTGAGGATAGACACAAGATTATAAATTGAAATGAGTGACAGGCATAGCTTAGTAAAGGAGGATAAAAGTACAATTTTTAAAGGCTTCCAGTCAAAACTATTAGGCTTTGTTTAATGGAAAGAGTCAAAGCAGCATCTGATTTCTCATCAGCAGTACTAGATGTAAGATTGTCATAAAATAACACTGGTAATTGAGAAAATAATCTTATAATCCAGTATATCTATACCCAGCCATGGTAAAAATTCATTTGTTAGATCATAGAAAAACAGGTTCCAACAGGCACTATTTCAAGAGTATATGTGTGTGTGTGTATATATATATATATATATATATATATATATATATATATATATATTTTATGTGCTCTCTGAGGTAAACTGACTAATGTAATAAAGTTTTCAGGATGGGAAAGAGGAAGTACTTTAATCCGTGAATTGGATGTTCTCTTCTGCAACCTTCAGTTAATCAAGTTCTCAAATTTTCATCCTTCAATATAATATATTGACCAGTGCTCATGTGACTAGTAGACTGCTCTGTTCTGTAATCATTAACTGTAACTCTCGCCACTTAAGTTATATGCTCACCATGAGAGTTGTGTTTGTACTCAAAGCATGTACACATGGTCTTTGTTTTGAAATTACACAGTTTAAGCAAACCAATGCACTGTAATGCAAAAAAGGAGTTCGTTCTATAAAAATGAATTTCGAAAATAATTATCCATCAAGAATTCTTTGCCCAGTAACAATATTTTACAAAATGGAGGTGAAATAAAGATATTTTCAGATTGAGAAAAAAGGAGAGGGGGAGGCTTGTCACATATAGCTGTTCACTAACAAAAAACCAAAAGGTATTCTTCAGGCAGAAAGAAAACTATTACTCTGTATATATGCTAGCAGATACAGGGAAGACTGAAGAGGAATGGAAAGGTAAATATGTGAGTCTATCTAGATAAATACTGCCTTATGAAACAATAAAATTTTGTGAGAGTTAAAGTTTATATAGAATTAAAATCCATAATAAAAGTAAGATTTGGGGATTAATAAGTTAAAAGTTCTAATGACCTTGCATTATGTAGAAGAGGTAAATGTTCTAATTTGTATAAAACTAATTTGTATAAAACTGGATCAAGTCAGGGACACATCATGTATATTTTAAGGTGTTCATTAGAAGAATGGTTAAGTAATGCATAACCAGCTAATAGAAAAGTCAAAAAGGATGTGTGAAGCAAAAATAGATATACTAGAATATATTTAAGTCCAAGTATACCCATGATAACATTGAGTTTAAGTAGATTAAATGTTTCATTTAAAATATGATTATTAGATCAGATTAGAAACACACCTGCATTACAAGGGACACACCCAAAACATTAAAATACAGAAGAGTTGTTAAGTGAAAGAATCAAAAAGAAACAGTGCAAACACTATTCAAAAGGAAGATGGAATAACTAAATTTCCTACAAAGTAAACTTTAAGTCAAAAATCATTATTAGAAATAAAGATGATCATTTCACAATGATAAAACAATCAGTTCATGAAGATTATAGAAATTATAGAAATCTAAATTTGTATGCATGAAATCACATTGCCTTAAAATATATAAAGCATAAATTGACTGACCTACAGTCTGCAAACAGAATGGATGATTACATCCCAGTAAAATATGGATGAAGCACAAAAAATAGTTTGATATAGACGATGAACAATATAATTGTTATTTTATATGTATATGGCACTGTATCCAGCAAGAGAAAAATACATTTTTTATCAAGTACATCAAAAGTAAAATTAAAGATTTTATTTACTAACAGTGGAATTAAACTGGAATTTAATAAAAAAGAGAATTTCTATATATTCAGAAATAAAGAATTATATCTTAAAAATAACTGATAGGTTAAGTAAAAACTACAATGGAAGTAGATATATTTTTAATGAGGGATATTGAAAATACTATGTTTCAAAATTTATGGGATCCAGTTAAAGCCTTAAAGTAAATTTAGAACTTTAAATGCAAATGTTAGAAAAGAAAATTATTAAAAATCAATTATATGAACATTCAACTTAAGAAATTAAAAAAAATAGCAAATTGAACTAAAGCAAGTAAGACTAAAGGAGTGGAGTAGTAAAGATAAGAGCAGAAATTCATTACATGGAAAACAGTAGGGAAGGTGAAAAAGGTAAAATGAAATATAAGAAGAAATGTAAAATCTGAATAATTTTAGGATAAAGATATTGAAAGATATGTAAGACTTCAACATAAGAAACTATAAAACTATACTCAAAAAAATTAAAGAAGATTGTTACATGGGAAGAAAAATCTTATTAATGGATTGGAAGACTCACAATTGTAAGATGTAAATTATCCCCAAGTAAATTATAGATTTAATGCAATTCTAAACAAAATGCTTGCAGATTTTTCCTTTTCCTTTCTTTTTTGGTGTGTGTTTTCTAAAAGATTCTAAAATGCACTCTGAGAAACACTCTTAACTATAGAGAAGAAATTAGTGGTTACCAGAGGAGAGGTGAATGTGGAGATGAAATGCACTTGTTGTGATAAGTTCCAAGTGTTGTGTAGAATTTTGAATCATTAAATTGTACACCTGAAACTAATATTACAAAGTATGTAAACTAACTGGAATTTACATAACTTGAAAAAAAGCAAAGAAGATTAGACGGAGAACTGAAAAATATATACAGTAGACCATATGCCCAAAACACCAAGAAAACAATAAAAAAAGAAGAGTAGATCAAGACATGCCTCATAGACATTTGAACTTTCCTACAGCTTGTGTAATCAAAGCAGTATGACACTGACATATTTTCTTATTATAATCTGATAAGGAGCCTTAAGACATTTTTATTCTAATCATTCCCCTCATAAGATTTCCATATTACAAATAGACTATATGTTGCTTATATATTTCATGGATATACTATACATCTGCCTATGTACTTTATGAATATCTGTGATTTATACATTAATAGAATACAATTTTTTGACCCTCAAGAACCAATTTTTGCTTCCTGGAGGGAAACATTACTGCCATTTAAAATGCATTATTTAGGGGCGTCTGGGTGGCTCAGTGGGTTAAAGCTGCTGCCTTCGGCTCAGGTCATGATCCCAGCGTCCTGGGATCGAGCCCCGCATCGGGCTCTCTGCTCAGCAGGGAGCCTGCTTCCTCCCTTCTCTCTCTGCCTGCCTCTCTGCCTACTTGTGATCTGTCTGTCAAATAAATAAATAAAATCTTTAAAAAAAAAAAATAAAATGCATTATTTAGTGGAGAAAGGTTTATTTTACAAATGCTGCTGACAAATTTGATCTCTATCTGGAAGAGAAGAAAACTAAACACCAATTTCACAACATAAACAAATGGATTTAATAAGTGTGAAAGAGAAAATTTTTAGGAAAAAAAAAATGAGTATGTGTACCACAGTAGTAGGGGAAACACATTTGAAAGCCTAGAAACTATCAGAGTTAAGGCAGACACATTTGACTAAATGCAATAAATTTCTGTATAGTAAAAGATACCTTTATTTTATTTCATTTCATTTAACAAGTTGTTTTTTTTTTTGTTGTTGTTTGTTTTTTTTTAGCATCTACTGTGTGTGAGACACTTTTTTAAGCACTAGAGATTCAGCAGTGAACAAAACATTGTTCCTGTCTTCAGAGTTTACATCTATGGGACCAGAAAATCAATAAATACATAAATGTGTAATGTGAGGTAGGGATAAATGGTATGAAGAAAAGTCAGGACAAAAGGATAGAGAGTGGAGAAATACTGTTTGAGTTAGGATAGTCATGTTTTAGCTGACGTCTTAAAGAATTAAGGAAGTGAGTTGTGTACATGTTTTGGGGAAAGTGCTCGAGGCAGACCCTGAAGTGGGAACATGCTTGGTGGGCATGAAGAACAATGAAACCACAGTGTGCCTGCAGTAGTGAAGCATGAGGCTGGAGGAGAACCCAGAAGCTGCATACTATGAGTCCTTGAAGGTCCTGAGAGTTTTGGACTTTCACACAGAAATGACTGGAAGACCTTTGGAGGGTCTTGAGCAGAGAAGTAACATGATCTAGTTTACATTTTAAAAGTATGTTCTGAGTCACTTGGGTGGTTCAGTTGGTAAAGTGATTGACTCTTGGTTTCAGCTTAGGTCATGGTCTCAGTGTGGTGAGATCAAGCCTGTATTGGGCTCTGCACTGGGCGTGGGGCCTGTTTGAGTTTCTCTCTCTCGCCTCTGCCCCAACCACTGGGCTTGTGTGCTCTCTCTCTAAAAATAAAATTAAAAAATAATTAAAACAAAAGTATGATTCTGACTTGGTGGGGGACAATAGGCTGAGAGTGGGGAATGAGATCAAGAAGCTCTCTTTGGAGGTTATCACAGTAGTACAGATGAGCTATGGGGAAGGCTTGGATTACCTGATGAAGGAGGTGAGAAGTGGTCAGAATCAGGATATAATTTTAGGGAACAGGATGAATGAATTGGATGTTGGCAAGAACAAGTAGATTGAGAAAACTTTTTTTTTCTTAACACAAATGGCAGGTGAAAAACATTAATAGACAAAAAGCCCTACTTGAGTTGAATCTGAATAAGAAAAGGACAAACTGCCAGTATGGAAAATGAGTAATCCACAGAAGAGCAAGTCCAAAAGACCAAGAAGCCTATAAGAACTGCTCAGTCTCACTAGGTGTTGGGGGAATGCAATCAAAGCAAGGGTTAGATATTACTGTTCCCGTTACACAGACAAAAAATAATTAGCTACCACTTTTCTCATTACTATTTTTCTCAGTAGATACTCTGTGTAGCACCAGTGAGAGTGAGGGGAAAATAGAACTCAGATATCCCTGGTCAGAATATGAGTGATTACAAATTTTTGGGAAAGTGATTACATATTTTCATTAACATTAAAAAATACATATTTCCTTTTTCTCTTGACTTGCCAGTTCCATTTTGGAAATCTATCCTAGAGAAATAAAATCCTTATAATGTACAGAGATGTTTATTATAGCACCATTTGGTTAATGGTAAAAGCTGGAAACAAGCCAAATGTCCATTGTTAAAGATTTGGTTGAATATGCAGTAATTCATCCACTATACTATGATGATAATGTTTTAGAATGATGTCCTTCGACCTGGAGTGATGCACATGTTATAGTGTTAGATGTGGAAATCAAGTTGCAGAATAATGTGTGTAGATTGACTCCATGTGCATATATGTTTATATGAGCATAGGTTAAGATATGGAGAGATTCATAGGAAGTTAACACTGATAATGTCATGAGTTTTAATTTTTGCGGAGGAATTTAATAAAGATTTAAAATACTCTTGAGAACTGGGTTACAATGTCTATAATCTGTAGTGTGGTATCTTTTAAATTTTACTTCACAGCCTTGGCAGATGCTCGGGATTCTGGATGATGATGGATGCGAGTATCTTTAGTTCTCAAACCCTAGAAGAACAGGCTTCTATTTCTTCAAAACCTAATTGGGACCTCCCAGGTACAGAGTAGTGATGTTGGTTGTTTTTCCTATTCTTAACTATTTTAAAATGTGGGTAATGAAATTTCATCAAATGTAAAACTGAGCGTTCTAATCAATTTCTCAGTTTAACTTTTTATCTCTTTGGATCCTGTTTTAAATTCTATGCTTTTTCTCTTTCATCAGCTCCCTGCATTCATTTCTTACATATGCCAGTTATAACTTGGGGTGAGAGATATTTATGGGCGATGGTAAATTGCATTTTTAATGCAGTTCTAACCCAGAAATCTTCAGTTGGAGTAGGAGTCACATTATCTGATTTTACATAAATTGTTTACTTCCCAATATCTTTGCATTTCTTATTCAACTTTGTTATCTTTAAACTCAGTTTCCTGCTTTTCTTATGCTCTTTTCCTACACATAAAATGACTAATGGTAAGACTTCTACTCGACATATAACATCATATAAGTTTAAGGTGTACAACCTAATGATATACGTATATTTTATAAAATGATTACCAGAATAAGTTCAGTTAACATCTGTCACCTCACATAGTTACAAATTTTCTTTTTTCCTTGTGATAAGAACTAAATTCTAAACTGGGCATTTGTGAACAGGGCATTTGACATATGTGTTAGTTTATTTGTGAAACAATTTACCGCTGTTGATTTTTTAAGTCCCACTTCACTATCTTTATATCTAAATTATATTGATATAGCATGTACTTATTCATTTTCCTAGTATTTGCATCATTTTGCCAAACGTGGTGTTATTTTGATAGCTCACTCCTCCCCTTCCTTTTTCTGGGGTCCTTTAAAATTTCGATGCCTATACCTTTAAGGGAAGTTTAGCAATTATTTTTAACTGGCCTGTTTTTTGGTGGCCTTTAGAGAAGGGCACACATGGTTTTCATAATTGTAGTTTCCTATTGTATGACGTACTTGCCTGCAGGACCTAGTGGGAATGAAAATGTTTTGACTTGCAAATTGGAATGCACTCCTTTAACAATCCTTTCTTTAAATTTTCATCTTCCTATCAGAACATTTGTTGTATAGGTTTTCCTTACATCTTCCCATACCTTAATTTTTTTTCTTTGACCTCTAACAAGCTCAGTTCTTAGGACTGTGCTTTTGCTAGCTCTGTACTTTGTTCTTGGGGAACTCATTTACTCTATAACTTCAATTATCTCTACTGGTCTGACTTCAGAACGCTCTGGAATGACAAGTGTTAGTTTGTTTCCTTAAACTCAGCAATTTGTTATTCTCTCCCTGTCCCACAAACTAGCTACCAGTTTGTTATGGATTTTCGGTCACCCAGTTTCAAAAGTTATGGAGTCATCAATTTTTTTTTTCCTTTTCTTTACTCATACGTAGTCATCATGACGTAGTGATCTCTTCTTTGAAAAAATACTTCATACCCCTCCCTTCCATTTATTCTCTTTCCATCATTTATTACTCCAACTCGAACACCTCTTCACTAGACTTACTACTTTCGAGGTTTCTCCTCTTCAGTCTATTTTGTACAATCACAAGATTAATGCTTTGGTAATGCAAACTTATTCACCTAACTCTCCTTTGCAAATACCCTAGAATGCTTCCCAGTTGCCTGCTTTGTTTTTAATATTCCTTCAGAATCTTCTTCTAACCCTCCTTTTCAAAATTATATTCCAGAGTGCACTCATGAACCTACTGCAACAGTAAAATTGGCTACTTCTTCTAGAGCACAGTGTGACAGTCCTGAATTTCTTTGCCTTTCTTGTACTCTTCCTACTTCTCTCAGCGCATCAACATTTTATCCATCTTTTGAGACATATATACCACCATTCCCTTCCTCAGGGAGCTATCCCCTTTTTATTTTTATCCCAAGAGGTTTCTAACTCATATTATACCATCCATCTAAACTACATTTTGACAGATTTTACTTCTAAAAAATTGTTCTCTATACACATATTATATCACTATGTGTGTTAAAAGCTGTTTTATTGCAGGGAGTCAGACATATTTTTCTGTACCCCTTATTGCTAGAACAGCGTTTCATGAACATTTAGCCTACCATGAAGAGCACTGATTGGTTGATTGATTAGGCTGTCACTGAGTTAATTATAATAGTAGTCAAAGGAAATTATACAT
This sequence comes from Martes martes, assembly GCF_963455335.1. NCBI lineage: Eukaryota > Metazoa > Chordata > Mammalia > Carnivora > Mustelidae > Martes > Martes martes. The sequence continues at coordinate 119,415,314 of NC_137893.1, read as the reverse complement.
TTCTTTACATTGAAATTATACATTTCAAACATTCTCAAAATGTTTTATTTCAGAAAGTATCATCTTTCTTGACTAAGTCATAGAAGTATCAACTTAGAAAACAAAGAATTGGAAGCCAAGATTTGTAGCTGAGAGGACTAAAAATGGTGAAGCATCTATTGTAGACATATAAGTTAAAGGGATTCTATAATTACGATCCATTTAAGCAATAACTGGGTTGTGACGTGTATCTAGGGGATGGGAATCATAATAATCAGTTGACTTATGAGCCTTCCTTTTATTTACCCTTACTCTTTCCATCTTTTTGTTGTACTTTCTTCCTTTATTTGCCTTTGCCCCTTACTGAGCCTTTTTTTTTTTTTACTTTTAACTTCTGATTCTTTCTTTCCTTTAACTTTGTGCTTTCCTTCATCACTTTTCTTCAGAGCATTATTTTCTTCTTTATCTGTCTTCTTCCTTGCATCTCCCTGCTCTCCTTGATCCTCAGAACTCTCTCTCTTTACTTGAGGCCCCTGAACTAGCAGTATTTCAGACTCACTACTCTCTACTGGGGACTCATGTCCTTGGGGTGTTCCAGCTTCACTAGTCTTTGCTGGGGACTCCTGTGGTCCTTGCGGTACTCCAGCTTCACTGTTCTCTACTGGGGACTCCTGTCTTTGTGGTATTCCAGCTTCACTATTTTCCACCTGGGACTCCCGTCCTTCTTGTATTCTGGTGTCACTCTTTACTTGAGATCCCTGTCCTTCTTTTATTCCAGACTCATTCTTCTGTACTGGAGATCCCTGTCCTTGCTTTATTCCGGATTCACTCTTCTTTACTTGGGATCCCTGCCCTTCCTTTATTCCAGACTCACTCTTCTTTACTTGGGATCCCTGTCCTTGTAGTATTCCGGACTCACTCTTCTTTTCCTGGTCTTCCTCTTCTTGCGGTATTCCAGTATCATTCATCTCTACATGGGCCTCCTGTTCTTGTGGTATTCCAATGTCACTCACCTTTACTTGGTCTTCCTCTTTTGGTATCCTGGTGTCACTCTCCTTTAACTTGACCTCCATTTTTATTTCACCTTTCTCTAACTCAGTATCTTTTGCTTTGGTTTTTGTGTCTGGTTTGTGCCTTGATGTCAAGGATTCATCAGAATCTGTGACTAAGTTTTCCTTCTTTAATGTTTTCTTGTTTTCTTCTTGGCTGTTCTCAGACTTTGTAGTGGCTCCATTTTTTAGGATCTTGGCCTTGAAATCAGATTTTTTTGCAAGTTCTGCATCCATGTAACCTGGAAATATAACTGAGCACACAACAAAAGTGCACAATTCAGATATCAAGTACTTTCTCTTTATTCCTACTTTTTCCCTGATACTGGTTTATTTTTTGTCTTAAAACTGAAAAACTGGAGATAACTTGAGATTTCCTGAAAATATAAAATAATGGAACTCTTATACTTAAAGTTATACAGGTATTGATAATATTCTAGACTCCTTTCAATAAATTGGAAGATTATTGGAAGAAGAGGTAAAATGTATCATGAATGAAGTGGCTGGCATGCATTCAGTATATTATGGCTGATGATTAATGCTTAATAGCTAAAGGAGGATGTATTCTGAAAAGAAATGGAATTTATTTTTAGAAAAAAATGTGCAAAGAAGCAATAATTATTTCTTAAAATAGAAAAAACAAAATATGCTTTAGATATTGAATATAAGAATATCTCATTATTCAAAACTGATAATAGTACTAGCTGATAATCATTGGGTGCTTATCATATATCAGGCACTGAGCATTTTATATAAAGTATTAACTCATTTAATCTTCATAACAACCATATAGGGCAGATACTATTATCCCCATTTTACAGATAAAAAAACTGAGGTACAGGAACTTTAAATGAATGTGAATATGCCCTGGAGTCAGTAAGTGGAGGAGCTTGGATTTGAACCTGAAAAGTCAGACTTCAGAGTTCAGTCTAAACCATTGCTTTAGACAGTTCTTTATGATACCTGCAAACTCACTTTGCAAAAATTTCTGTTCCCTTTTTCCATACATAGGTAAGTGAGTTCTACTATGTCTCAATTTCTGTGTGATCTAATAAAAACTGAATTTTTTAGTTTCTGTTTTCTTTTCTTATTTTAGTGATTTGGTTCCCTGGATTAAGAAAAAAAAAATATATCTATGCTACCAGGAAGAATTTTGTGGGTTCTTGCTATGGAGCAGTGGCATGACTTCCTTTAAGAAAACCTATTTAAATAATGTAATAGAAAGAATACTGAATATAAAAGCTGAATTAGAACACCTGGGCTTAGTATTTCTGCTAGCTGGGTTTATTTGGGTAAGCCAGTTAATCCCCAAAGACTCACCTTCCTTATATTTAACTTGTTCTGCCCATTTTGTAAAGTTATTTAAGGATTCTAGACAAATGTTTAAGGAGCATGGCTTTTACAGACAGACTGGTTCAAATCCTGGCTTCATACCTAACTAGCCAGGTGAGCTTGGGTGAATCTTACTTACTTATCTGTAAAATGGGTGCAGTAGTAGTAGCTACTTTACAGAAGTGTTATAAAGATTAAATAATATTATGCAAGTAAAGCACTCAATACAGTACATGGAGCATAGTAAGTAGTCTAATATTGACTATAACTACTGCCAAATGAGATCATACAGGCAGAAAGTCTGATCTATCAAGACAAGGGATTCTTAGTTCCAACCAAATACTTTAGAGGAATGGTTAATTGCTTCACAGGAAGATTTCTTGCTTAAAAACTTTTTTTTTTTTCTTTTACATAGAAAGGCTTTTGGTATGTTTAGGGTTCTATGTCTGAAATATTGATGTACACATAACCAAATAACAAGTTGCCAGATGTGAGACACACCTGCATTAGGTAAGAAAGTAACTGTAAGTGAAAAGAGATGATGTAGTTCAGTGTTGCTTTTTTGATATTTTAGACTCTGACGCAAAATAACAATAACATTAAGAACCTTACAGCAGTGCTTTTTGAACTTTTTGTGTATTTTTTCCTCCCCAATGATTATTTAATAAGATATGGGTACTGACATTTTATTCCAGACAAACCCACTTCCAATTTACTAATGAAAATCAGTAGTAATATATCCTAAGTATTTTTGTACTGAAGAAGAGAGTTCAGAGTATTTTGATTTCTGACAGTACTACCAGTGGACACTTGTTTTTTGGGAGGATGTGGTATGTGGTGAGAGGAAGAGAATGTTTTTTCCACTGAAGCTTCCAACCTTACAAATTCTGTGCAATGTGTTCCTTAACAAGCTGACTTTTCTTAATATATGACTATCTTTAGTTTTACCATCTTTAGTTTGTTTCATATTTACTACTGTGTATACTATTGAAGGACTCATTTTAAAGGTAACTTTACCACCTAAATTATATAGATTTTTGTTAATCAAAGGTAAGAATTTTAGGTTTTAAAGAAAATGTTTATTCTAGCTATACTTTTCCTAATTTTATAGGATTTAAAGAATTTTATTGTCTTTCCCTCTACCATAAAAAATACTTCTAGTCACTTCTAATGTAATATGCTTGGTTGTTTTAATATCTTTGCTGTATATTTTCCATCTGGGACTTAATTGCATTGTAGAAGTCAGCTACAAATCATTATTCCACCAATTTCTAAGTTCTTCCCTCCCTTCTCTCAAATTTCTATATGGTACATAGATCTCCCCCCCACCCGGATCTCTATAAGATTTGTAAGCCCTGGCTGAAAGTCTGTTTATTGCAGACAGTAGCCTATATGGCAAAATTCTAATTATAAGGGAAATATTTAATCAAGAACTTGGCATTCATTATAATGTATTCAGACTACTTAAAGATCTTAAACTGGATTAAAAATTTGTTAAAGCTAAAAGATATCATGAGTTAGCTATCATAATAATAATTTTAATTATATGATACTTAAAATAATGTGGTGACTAGACCATGTGCCTTATTAGGAAATTATTCCTATTAAGTTCTTAAGCCAGTGGCTGTCAGGGAGAGCAAACCCAGATCTAGATCATAAAGATCTGTTAAGCATCAGGGAAAGGACTCATTGTAGATCTCAGTCCATTAATTAACATTAAAAAATCATATACTTAATTAGCTGAATGTGGAGATGATAAATTAATATAGTCAACTTGAGAGGGTGGTAAAGTTTGAGAAACTGATCTGTCTTAAATCTTTCTTTGAACAATGAATTAAATCTTAATCTCTTTTTGCTAAAAGTATCAACAGGGAAGAATATGTTTGAAATATTGTCGACAAGAACAGATCTTTTACAAGAAGTTTTAAAAGATTGAGCTGATTTTTCTCCTGGCAATTTAAAAAAGCATATTCATTAAAAATGAGTTCACTTTCAGGGAGGGCCTTAGCCTATGGTGCCTTCCCAAAGCCCTCTTTCTTTTTGTAAAGAAAACGTACACTCTCTTATCACCTTCTCCATGTGGGGAGTTCATTTGAAAGATGCAGATACATCATGAGTCCTCTGCATGCATATTATTTTTTGGACTGTGGATGCAAAGAAAATAACTATCCTTTTCAACTTCCCCACCTCCCACTCAAAAACCCACTCTCCTAGTGTGAACTGAGAAAAAACAATTAAATATAAAGATATATTTTGTGTTTGTTAGTGTTGGAAAAGTTCGAGATGCTTGAATCTGTCTTACTAAATTTAAGTTTTACTTGTTTCTTATGGTTGTATATTGACAGGGTTTTAAGAATTATTATTCTGTTTCATATGATTTTATTGAGGAGGTGAGGCATTAATAATCCTGTTGGGAAATCTGAATTTAGAAAACAGTTAAAAGCCAAACATTGATTTAAATGGGATGTCTTTTATTTTTAAAATTATCCTTTGTGTACATTTCATTATATATCTTCTCTAGTGGATGTATATTTGTATTTACAAATATTTTATTTATAGATATGGTTTCAGGACTAATCACAAAAAAGGTCTTTGTGGTTCAGTATAGAAGGCAATGTGTTGGCATGGAAAGAGTATGTACTTTGGAGACAGGAAGTCCTGGATTTAGATCGCAGCAGTGCTGTTTACCAACTCTTAAACCTTGGGCAAGTGTGAGCAAATTTACTGATGTGTAAAGTAGGGAATAACAATAGCTAGCAGATAGGCTATGGTAAGAATAAGAGATAATGTTTCTGAAAATGCCTAGCACAGTGCACAGTATAGAGGGGCTCAATACCTACTATTCCTCAAAAGTAAAGTTACTTAGAAGGCAAGAGAAAACAAAGTTTTTTTCTTAACTAGTTATTTTTCCTGTTAATATGATTCAGTGGACCTTCACTTGTTACCAAAAGGAGATCTAAATTACCAGCAAAAAACTCACAAAATCTAGAAACCAATCTTTTTGTCATTATATTTCCCTGGCAGTTAGAAAGGAGATTCTTTTTCAGAGCCTAGAAGATGGCCAGAGATTATGGCATCCTTTTGTATGAATTTCATTTCCTCTAGAGCTCTCTCTCCAAAAATAGTTATTTAAAATATTAGAAGATTCTGGAGAATAGGAACACTTAAAATGTCCTTAGAAACACAAGTCTCTATCTTGGGAGTAGAAACAGCAAGTCCAGAAAATATAAACAATGTAAAATATCACAGTTGAGAATAAAAAACTTACCCATAGGACAATGTGGGGGGGTTAGGGGGAGGTAGGAAAAGAAAAAATGAAAAGATGGGATTGGGAGGGAGACAAACCATAAAAGACTCAATCTCAAAAAACAGACTGAGGGTTGCTGGGGGGAGGGGGGGAAGGGAGAGGGTGGTGGGGATATGGACATTGGGGAGGGTATGTGCTATGATGAGTGCTGTGAAATGTGTAAACCTGGCGATTCACAGACCTGTACCCCTGGGGATAAAAATACATTATATGTTTATTAAAATAAAAAAAATAAATAAAATTAAAAAAACCCAACTTACCCATAGGAGATAGTGCTAAAAATAAAACATAAAAGATCGATCAGTGGGACTTTTCTAACTCAAGGAAAATCCCACTCCCAATAATATCTTTTGTAGGTGAATGCAGAAGCAGCACCTCCAGATACTATAAAAACCTCTGTTTCATCCTCAGGAGTGCTGCTGGCTCAATGCTCTACATCCTACTTCACAGAGACGGTTTTCTTTAGGATGCCCTTGGTTAATGTATGGGATGGAATCCTTGGGTTGGTAATATTTATTCTACCAAATTTCAAACTATCGCATTTCCTAATTTCATTGTTCTCTCACAAGTCAGTTTTTTACCCACTCACCTTTAGATAAGTTGGAAAAATACATATTTGGCCAATTATCAAAATCACCATCTTGTCCTGACACTTATTCTTTATGTCAAGTTTAGGTGATTTTCTTTTTTTAGTAAAAATTATCCATTGTCAGATGCTAGCACCAGGAAAATGGACTTCCTTGTGGTAAATAGCCAGAATTATGAGACAATATCATTATATTTTGTTCCAAAAGGGAAATAGAAAAGAAGAAATCAAAGTATGAGAAAATCACTTATTTAAGAAATATTGACTATTCTAAGGTAGAAGAACATGAAATATAAAATACATATAAAAAAAAATCCTCAAAGGTCCTAGACCAGAAATAGGTAAGGCAAAGAAATGATCTAAACTTACTGATTTTTCCAGAACTGTCCACTGAAAGAGACCAGAAAAAATCATCAGTAGGTGTTGGGCTCTCCCTTCTTACACAAACCCACACTCCTCTGCACTGGATGTACAGAATCTGTGTCATGAACAACTAAATTCTTTTTATTTCCCTGCCCTCCTCTTGACCTGTTATTGTTTAGGAAGATCTTGTGATTAGCTATTTTATGAAAAAAAATTTATTAAAATATATTTGACATTTTGTGCAAATTGAAGGTGTGCAACATGTCAATTTGGTATATTAGTATATTATATTATAATATGATTATAATATGATTGCCATTGTAGCAATAATTAGAACCTCTATGAAATTACATAGTGATCCTTTCTTGTGGTTGGAATCATAAAGTTCTAGTCTCTTGGTAAGTTTGATGATTGTCATACAATTTTGTTGTCTAAATTCACTATACTATGCATTAGGTCTCTAGGACTTATTTACTACTTGTGAATTTTTACCTTTGAATAGCACATGCCCTATCCCCCACCCACACAATCCCTTAGTAACTCTCATTTTACTTTTTTTTTTTTTTTAATAAATTTGGCTTTCTAGATTCCACATATAAATGATACCATGCAATACTTGTCTTCCTCTGTCAGACTTACTCATTCAGCATGATACTCTCAAGGTCCATCTATGTTGTTGCAAGTGGCAGGATGTCCTCCTTTCTCACTGTCGAATAATATAACTTGTTTGTTTGTGTGTGTATGTGTGTGTGACATCCTCTTTATCCAGTCATCCGTTGGTATGGGCAATTAAGTTTGTTTCTGTACCTTGGCTGTTGTGAATTATGATGTAATATTCATGAACTTATATGTATTTTTTGTATTTTTTTGATATCTTGTTTTCACTTCCTTTGGATATATGCCCAGAATGGAATTGCTGCATCATATGGATGGTAGGTCAACTTCTAATTTTTTTGATGAACTTCCGTGTTGTTTTCCAATTTACATTACTGGATCATACGGTAGTTTTTATTTTTCACTTTTTTAAAAAGATTTTGTGTATTTATTTGACAGGCAGAGATCACAAGTAGGCAGAGAGGCAGGCAGAGAGAGAGGGTGAAGCAGGCTCCCTGCTACGCAGAGAGCCTGACATGGGGCTCGATCCCAGGACCCTGGGATCATGACCTGAGCTGAAAGCAGAGGCTTTAAACCACTGAGCCACCCAGGTGCCCCTATTTTTCACTTTTTGAGGAATCTCCATACTGTTTTCCACAGTGATTACATGAGTTTGCATTCCCAGGAACAGTGCACAAGTGTTCCTTTTTCTCCACATTCTCACCAATACCTGTTATTTCTTCTCTTTTTGATTTTAACCATTCTGACAGGTATGAAGTGATATCTCACAGTAGTTTTGATTTGCATTTCCCTCATGGTGATTAACGATGAACATCTTTTCTTGTGTCTGTTGGCAATCTGTATGTCTTCTTTGGAAAAATGTCTTTTCATGTCTTCTGTCCATTTTTAATTGGATTGTTCGTTTTATGGCTGTTGAGTTTTATGTTTTTTATGGATTTTCTATACTAATCCTTTATCAGATATGTCCTTTCAACTATCTTCTGCCATTCCATAGGTTGCCTTTTAGTTTTGTTGATTGTTTCCTTTGCCATGCAGAAGATTTTTATTTTGATGTAGTCCCAATAGTTTATGTTTGCCTTGTTTTCCTTGCCTCAAGAGACGTATCTAGAAAAATGTTGCTATAGCTGATGTCAAAGATGTCATTTCTTCTGTTCTCTTCTACAGTTTTCATGGTTTCAGGTCTCATACTTAGGATTTCAAACTATTTTGAATTTATTTTTGTGTGTGGTGTAAGAAAGTGGTCCGGTTTCATTCTCTTGCATGTAACTGTCCAGTTTTTCCAATACCATTTGTTGAAGAGACTGTCTTTATTCTGTTGGATATTCTTTTTGCTTTGTCAAAGTTGAATTGACGGTATTATTATTATATCTGGGTTTTCTATTTTGTTCCATTGATCTGTGTGTCTGTTTTTGTGCCAGTACCATGCTGCTTTGATTACTAGAGCTTTGTAATATAACTTCAAATCCAGAATCATGGTACCTCCGGTTTGCTTTTCCTCTTCAATATTGCTTTGTTTATTCAGGTTCTTTTGTGGTTCCATACAAATTTTAGAATTATGTGTTCTAGTTCTGTGAAAAGTGCTGTTGTTATTTGGATAGGAATTTCCTTAAATGTGTAGATTGCTTTGGGTAGTATAGACATTTTAACAATATTTTTTCTTCCAATCCATGAGCATGAAATGTCTTTCCATTTCTTTGTGTCACCTTCAATTTCTTTCATCAGTGTTTTATAGTTTTCAGAGTACAGGTTTTTTATCTCCTTGGTTAGGTTTATTCCTAGGTATCTTATTATTTTGGGTAAAATTGTAAATGATAGTTTTCTTAGTTTTTCCTTCTGCTGCTTCATTATTGGTTTCCTGGTTTTATGTTTTTTTTTTTTTTTTTTTTTTTTTTTTTTTAGTTTCTATACAGTTTATTTATGCTCTAATCTGTATTAGTTACTTCCTCCTGCTGGTTTTGAGTTGTTTGTTGTTCTTTTTCTAGCTCCTTTATGTGTAAGGATAGGCTGTTTAGTTGAGATTTTTCTTGCTTCTTGAGGTAGGCCTGTATTGCTATAAACCTCCCTCTTAGAACCACTTTTGCTACATCCCAAAGGTTTTGAACCGTTGTATTATTTTTTAAGATTTTATTTATTTATTTATGAGAGACAGAGAAAGAGAGAGGCAGAGGGAGAAGCAGGCTTCCCATTGATCAGGGAGCCTGATGTGGGGCTTGATCCCAGGACCCCAGGATCATGACCTGAGTGAAGGCAGACACTTAACTGACTGAGCCACATACATGCCATGAACCATTCATTGTATTTTCACTTTCATTTGTTTCCTTGTATTTTAAAATTTCTTTCTTTTATTTTCTGGCTGACCCATTCATTGTTTAGTAGCGTATTATTTAAACACCGTGTATTTGTGGTCTTTCCTTTTTTTTTTTTTTTTTCTTATGGTTAACTTCTAGTAATGTGGTCAGAAAAGATTCATGGTATGATTTTGACCTTTTTGAATTGGTTGAGGGTTGCTTTGTGGTCTAATATGTGATCTATTCTAGAGAATGTTCCATGTGCACTTGAAAAGAATGTGTATTCTGCTGTTCTGGGGTGGAACGTTCTGAATGTACCTAATATATTAGTTCCAGTGTGTCATTCAAAGTTTTTGTTTCCTTGTTGATTTTCTGTTTAGATGATCTGTCCATGGCTGTAAGTGGGGTGTTAAAATCCCCTACTTTTATTGCTGTTCTCCATATTTGTAACTTGTTTGCCCAGCACCATTTGTTAAAAAGATTGTCCTTTCTCCTTTGAATGTTTTTGGCTCCCACCTTGACTGTTAGTTAACTGTATATGTGAGGGTTTTATTCTGGCCTCTCTATTATGTCCTGTTAGTCCATGTATCTATTTTCATCTCAGTACCCAACTGTTTTTATTATTATAGCTTTATAGTATAGTTTAAAATCAGCAAGTGTGATACCACTAGCTTTTTTCCCACCCCTCTGGATTGCTTAACTTGACTGAGCCACACAGGCTTCCCTCCCAACAATGCACATTTCTAAGGAGTTGACCAGGATGCTGATACTGATGTTCCAGGGACCACACCTAAGAACCACAGTTCTAACCTGGCCCTGTTAACAGGACAAAAAACTGACTAAAGAGCACATCTGTGGCCTAGGTGGGACCTCTCTGTTCATTGGTCCACACCTGGAACTTCCCTGTGCATGTTCCTAAGTTTATTATTTCTGTTCATGTGTTTGTCCTCAGCTGAATTACATGTGGCCTAAAAACCGAGCCCACAGCTATTTCTGTTAAAATCTGGTCCCACTCCATCAATCACAGGATCCAAACTACTACTACTTATAATGGAAGGTTTCTTTCACCCTCACCATTCCCTTACAAATCTTGGTCTTCTGAGACATAGAAGACATGTAACAACATACACTTCTGCAGGAAGAGCTCTGCAGGACCTCTGTCTGGAGAGGGACTTCTCACCCCTTATGCTACTCAAGTTTGGTTAAGTCGCTATCTGTCTTGCTGGGAGGATGAAAGTGTCTTCTCCCTGAGACTTGTATGTTCCATTCCTTCTCAAGGTTTGAGACGTTCTCAGCTAATATTTCTTTAAGTAAATGCTTTGCATTCTTCTCCCTCTCTTCCCTTTTATCCTCTTGTAACTGGAAGTATTTCTATATTCTTATTTTCCAAGTCATTTATTCTTTCTTTCATATAGTCTGCCCTGTTACCTATGCTCTGTATTGCATTATTCATCTCATTTATGACTTTTGTAGTTTCAGAATTTATTTTTTTAATAATTTTAATCTCTTAAGTAAAGAACTTATTCTCTTCATTAATTTTATTTCTTAATTTACTGGATTATCTATCTGAGTTTTCTTGTAGCTCGTTGCATTTCTTCATAACAGTTACATATAAGAAACAAGTGTTGCATGAAACAAAAGAGTTTCAAAATACATGGGAGAAAAAACTGATAGAACTGAAAAGAGAAATAGAAAAACTCACAGTTATACCTGGGAAATTCAACACCCCATTCTCAGCAGTTGGTAGAACTACTAGAAAGAACATGAAAGAGGTGAGAGGATCAGCCATGCAGATGTTTGAGTGGAGAATTCAGGCAGAGAGGACAATGACTAAACCAGTCTAGGGTAGGAATCTTTCTAGACTATTTGAGTGACAGAAAGAAAGCAAGTGTGGCTGGAACAAAATTTAAAAAAAAAATAAGATGAAGGAAAGCTATTAGAGAGTTGTGGGGGACAGATATCCAAACCCAGGACCTTTTTTTTTTTTAAATGATTTTATTTATTTATCAGAGAGGAGAGAGAGAGAGAAAGATAGAGAAAGAGGGCATGCAAGCAGGGGGGGGAAGCATAGGGAGAGGGAGAAGGAGGTTTCCTGCTGAGCAAGAAGCCAGATGTGGGACTCAATCCCAGGACCCTGAGATCATGACCTGAGCCGAAGGCAGATGCTTAACTGACTGAGCCACCCATGCATCCTCAGGACTTTCTTTCGAGAGGTGCTGTAATGACTTTGAATTTGAATCAAGAAAGATGGAGAGTTATTAATGGATCATAGCAGAGGGGTGACCTGAATCTTAAAAGGATCCCTGTGGATGCTGTATTGGTACTGACTGGAAGGCAAGAGTATAATAGAGCAACCAGAGAGATGAAAGTAACTTGGATCGCATTGAGAGTCATAAAGATCGTGAGAAGTACCAGGTTCTTATACCATACTGAGGGATCTGCTGTCCTACTATATAGTATTGTATCCTGCTAGGAATCTTGAATGGTACCTTAGAAGAAAAAATTAGGGAAATGGGAATAGAGAACTGTGTTTCTGATCCCCAAACACCATCATTTATATACTTTCTTGTTTCAATTTTCATGAATACCTCAAATAGCTACTAGTAAGTTCCCAATCTGTTTCTTGTAGTTTAGTTTCTTTCAGGGCAGAGGTAGGCAAACTTTGCTGTAGAGCACCAGATAATAAGTATTTTAAGCTTTTCAAGCCACAAGATCACTGTCATAACTACTCAACTTTGCTGCTGTGGTGCAAAAGTAGTCATAGACAATATGTAAAAAAAAAAATAAATAAATAAGGATGTGTCCCAATAAAACATTATTTGTAGACAATGAAATTTAGATTTCATATAATTTTCACATGTTACAAAATACCATTCTTATTTTTTGTGTTATGGGTTGTTGGTTTCTAGGTCTTTTTAGTGTATTCTGTTTATCATTATGTAATGTTCCTTCTTCTGATAAATTTTTTCTCTGAGGTCTACTTTATATGATATTAATATCACATTAACTTTTTAAAAAAATAATGTTTTCTGGGCGCCTGGGTGGCTCAGTTGCTAGGCAGCTGCCTTTAGCTCAGTTCATGGTCACAGTTCCTGGATCAATCCCTGCATTGGGCTATCTGCTCAGCAAGGAGTCTGCTTCTTCTTCTCCCTCTGCCTCTCCTCCTGGCTCATGTTCTCTCCCTCTCTCTCTCACCATCAAATAAATAAAATCTTTAAAAAATAAAAAAATAAATAAATAATAATGCTTTCATGGTATATACTTTCTATCATTTTCTTTTTATTGTTAAATTTGAAGTGAGTTTCTTAAAGATAGAATAAAGTTGGGTCATTTTTTTTTAATTTTTATTTTTTTAAAGTTTTATTTAAAATTCAGCTAGTAAACACACAGTATAATAGTAGTTTCAAGCGTATACATTAGTGATCCTACACTTCCACACATCACCCAGTACTCTTCATAAGTTCACTCCTACCACAGACTGGTGGTGGCCCTTAAGATGGGCATATATATGCAGCACTGGGTGTTGTACATAAACAATGAATCTTGGAGCACTGGATCAAAAACTAATGATGTATTGTATGGTGACTAATATAACACAAAAATTTAAAAAAAAGTGCACTCCTTAATCCCCCTCATCACTGATTTAACCTATTCCCCCACCCGCCTCCCTTCTGGTAACTACCTGTTGTTTATTCTCTATAGTTAAGAGTCTGTTTCTTGGTTTGTGTCTTTCTCTTTTTCCTGATTTGGTCATTTGTTCTGTTTCTGAAAGTCTACAAATGAGTGAAATCATATGGTATTTGTGTTTTTTCCGAGTGAATTCTTTTGCTTAGCATAATATTCTCTAGCTCCAGCCATGCCATTGCAAATGGTAAGATTTCATTCTTTTTTATGGCTAAGTAATATTCCATGGTGTGTGTGTATGTACTCAACATAATAACTTCTGGTTCATCCATGGTGTTGCAAATGGCATAATCATATCCTTTTTGTGGCTGTAATATATAGATACAGATATAGATATATCTATCTATCTTAATCTTTTCTCTATTGATGGACACTTAGGTTGCTCCTATATCTTGGCTATTGTAAATAATGCTGTGATAAACATAAGGGCGCATATATCTTTTCAAATTAATGTTTTTGTTTTCTTTGGGTAAATTATTGGATCACATGGTATTTTTTTAAAATTTGAGAAACTGGGGCGCCTGGGTGGCTCAGTGGGTTTAGCCTCTGCCTTCGGCTCAGGTCATGATCCCAGGGTCCTGGGATCGAGCCCCGCATCGGGCTCTCTGCTCAGCGGGGAGCCTGCTTCCCCTTCTCTCTCTGCCTGCCTCTTTGCCTACTTGTGATCTCTGTCTGTCAAATAAATAAATAAAATCTTTAAAAAATAATTTGAGAAACCTCCATCTGTTTTCCACTGGGGAAACAATTTACATTCCCACTAACAGTGCACCAGGGTTCCTTTTTTTCCACATCCTCAACACTTGTTTCCTGTGTTTTTGATTTTAGCCATCTGACAAGTGTGAGGTGATATCTCATTGTCGTTTTGATTTGTGTTCCCCTGATAACATAGTAGCATTGAGGATCTTTTTACATGTCTGTTGGCCATCTGTATGTCTTCTTTGGAAAATATCTACTCAAATCCTCTGCTTGTTTTAAAATCAGATTGTTTGTTTTCAGATGTTCTGAATTTTAGTGAAGTCCAGCTTATCAGTTATTCCTTTCATGAATCATGCCCTTAGGGTTATATCTAAAAAGTCGTTACCAGCACTCACTTTGGCAACACATATACTAAAAAGTCATTACCATACCCAAAGTCATTTAGCTTTTCTCTGATGTTATCTTCTAGGAGTGTTATATTTTGAATTTTATATTTAGGTCTGTGTTGCATTTTGAGCTAATTTTTGTGAAGAGTTTAAGTTATGGGGGAAGATTGACTTTTTTGTAAGTGGATGTCCAGTTGTTATAACATTATATCTTGAAAAGAATATCTTTACTCCATAGTACTGCCTTTGCTCCTTTGTTGAAGATTATTTGACTATATTTATGTGGGACTGTTTCTGAGTTGTCTATTCTGTTCCACTGATTCTGTGGTATTGCTTACCAATACCACACTATCTGGATTACTGTAGCTTTCAGTTAAGACTTGAGGGTGAGTAGTAGTGTCAGTCTTCCAAATTTGTTCTCCTTAAATATTGTATTGGCTTTTCTGAGTCTTTGGCTTCTTCATTTAAATTTTAGAATCAGTTTGTCAATATCCACAAAACACCTTGCTGAATTTTGATGGCATTGCACTCAATCTATAAATTATTTTGGGAAGAATTGACATTTTGACAATATTGAGTTTCCCTATTTATGAATATGGAATATCTTTCTTTTTATTTTGTTCTATTTTGGTTTTATTGATAAGAGTTATGTTAATCTTTGTTTTTTTTTAATTGGTACATTTAAAACAAGTTTTTAAAATTTTTATTTACTTTTTAAATTTCTTTTAAGTGTTCCAGAATTCATTGTTTATGTACCACACCCAGTGTTCCATGCAATACGTGCCCTCCATAATATCCATCACCAGGCTCACCAAATCTCCCACCCCTGACCCCTCTAAAGCCCTCATATTGTTTTCCAGAGTCCATAGTCTCATGGTTTGTCTCCCCTTCCAATTTCCCCCAACTCCCGTCTCTCCATCTCCCCATGTCCTCCGTGTTATTTCTTATGCTCCACAAATAAGTGAAACCATATGATAATTGACTCTCTCTGCTTGACTTATTTCACCCAGCATAATCTCTTCCAGTCCTGTCCATGTTGATATAAAAGTTGGGTATTCAACCTTTCTAATGGAGGCATAATACTCTGGAGTGTATGTGGGCCACATCTTCCTTATCTATTTGTCCATTGAAGGGCATCTTGGTTCTTTCCACAATTTGGCAATGTGGCAATTGCTGCTATTAACATTGGGGTACAGATGGCCCTTCTTTTCACTACATCTGTATCTTTGGGGTAAATACCCAGTAGTGTAATTGCAGGGTCCTAGGGAAGCTATATTTTTAATTTCTTAAGGAATCTCCACACTGTTTTCCAAAGTGGCTGCACCAACTTGCATTCCCACCAACAGTGTAAGAGGGTTCCTCTTTCTCCACATCCTAACACATGTTGTTTCCTGTCTTGCTAATTTTGGACATTCTAACTGGTGTAAGGTGGTATCTCAATGGGGTTTTGATTTGAATCTCCCTGATGGTTAGTGATGAACATTTTTTCATGTGTCTGTTAGCCATGTATGTCTTCTTTGGAGAGGTGTCTGTTCATGACTTCTGCCCATTTTTTTGGATGATCATCTGTTTTGTGTGTGTTGAGTTTGAGGACTTCTATATAGACCCTGGATATCAGCCCTTGGTCTGTATTGTCATTTGCGATTATCTTCTCCCATTCTGTGGGTTGCCTCTTTGTTTTGTTGACTGTTTCCTTTGCCGTGCAGAAGCTTTTGATTTTGATGACATGATACTTTATACAGAAAACCCAAAAGAGTCCGATCGCAAACTACTAGAACTCATACAGCAATTCAGTAATGTGGCAGGTACAAAGTCAATGTACAGAAATCAGTTGCTTTCTTATACACTAACCATGAAAATACAGAAAGAAAAATTAGACAATCGATTCCATTTACTTTAGCACCAAGAACCATAAGATACCTGGGAATAAATCTAACCAAAGAGGTAAAGGATCTGTACTCGAGGAACTGCAGAACACTCATGAAAGAAGTTGAAGAAGTCACAAAAAGATGGGAAATCATTCCACGCTCATGGATCGGAAAAATAAATATTGCTAAAACGTCTATATTGCCGCAAGATGGAGGAGAAGTAGCAGGCTGAGACAACATCGGATAGCAGGAGATCAGCTAGATAGCTTATCTAACCATTGTGAACACCTACAAATCCAACGGGAAATCGAAGAGAAGAAGAGCAATAATTATAGAAACAGAAAATCGATCACCTTCTCAAAGGTAGGACCTGCGAAGAAGTGAATCCAAAGCGACAGGAAGATAGAACCGGGGGGGAGGGGCCGGCTCCCGGCAAGTGGCGTAGCAACAGAGCACAAAATCGGGACTTTTAAAAGTCGGCTCCACTGGGAGATATCGCTCCAGAGGCTAAACTGGGGGGAAACCCAGGAGGGGTCAGCATAACCCCAGGTCCCGCGGGGTTAAGAAGGACTGGGGGTGTCTGAGTGCTGCAGAGCTCCCAGGTATTAGAGCGGGGAAGCCGGCTACAGTGACAAAGCCGAGGAGTGAGCTCTAAGCCCGGGGTTACCTTGTGCCGGTCGCAGGCTGGGTGTGCTCGGAGCGCAGCTGGAGGCCACGGAGACGGAAGTGACCAGGCCCTTTTCGCCAGGTTCCAGCAATTGACTGCTTTCCTACCGGCACGACCGCAGGCCAGGGAGGCGGGGCGGTTGGGCGCGTTGCTCTGAGGGCGCGCTGAGGAGCGGGACCCCAAGCAATTGGCTCCTCCGGGCCGAGAGATTGGGAGGCCGCCATCTTCATTCCCGTCCTCCAGAACTCTACGGAAAGCGCTCAGGGAACAAAAGCTCCCGAAAGCAAACCCGAGCGGATTACTTAGCCCGGCCCCTGGCAAGGGCGGTGCAATTCCGCCTGTCGCAAAGACACTTGAGAATCACTACAACAGGCCCCTCCCCCAGAAGATCAACAAGAAACCCAACCAAAACCAACTTCCCTCACCAAGAACAGCGGAATTCCACAGCAGGAGAAAGCAAATCTTATCTGGACAAAATGACAAGGCGGAAAAACTCACCTCAAAAAAAAGAACAAGAGGCCATACCGAAGGCTAGAGACCTAATCAATACAGACATTGGTAACATGACAGATCTAGAGTTCAGAATGACAATTCTCAAGGTTCTAGCCGGTCTTGAAAAAGGCATAGAAGATATTAGAGAAAACCTCTCCGGAGAGATAAAAGCCCTTTCTGGAGAAATAAAAGAACTAAAATCTAACCAAGTTGAAATCAAAAAAGCTATTAATGAGGTGCAATCAAAAATGGAAGCTCTCACTGCTAGGATAAATGAGGCAGAAGAAAGAATTAGTGACATAGAAGACCAAATGACAGAGAATAAAGAAGCTGAGCAAAAGAGAGACAAACAAATACTGGACCACGAGGAGAGAATTCGAGAGATAAGCGACACCATAAGATGACACAACATTAGAATAATTGGGATTCCAGAAGAAGAAGAAAGAGAGAGGGGAGCAGAAGGTATACTGGAGACAATTATTGGAGAGAATTTCCCTAATATGGCAAAGGGAACAAACATCAAAATCCAGGAGATGCTAAGAACGCCCCTCAAAATCAATAAAAATAGGTCCACACCTCGACACCTGATAGTAAAATTTACAAGTCTTAGTGACAAAGAGAAAATCCTGAAAGCAGCCCGGGAAAAGAAGTCTGTAACATACAAGGGTAAAAACATTAGATTGGCAGCAGACCTATCCACAGAGTCCTGGCAGGCCAGAAAGAACTGGCATGATATATTCAGAGCACTAAACGAGAAAAACATGCAGCCAAGAATACTATATCCGGCTAGGCTATCATTGAAAATAGAAGGAGAGATAAAGAGCTTCCAGGACAAACAAAAGCTGAAAGAATTTGCAAACACCAAACCAGCTCTACAGGAAATATTGAAAGGGGTCCTCTAAGCAGAGAGAGACCCTAAAAGTAGTAGATCAGAAAGAAACAGAGACAATATACAGTAACAGTCACCTTACAGGCAATACAATGGCACTAAATTCATATCTCTCAATAGTTACCCTGAATGCTAATGGGCTAAATGCCCCAATCAAAAGACACAGGGTATCAGAATGGATAAAAACCCAAAACCCATCAATATGCTGCCTACAAGAAACTCATTTTAGACCCGAAGACACCTCCAGATTTAAAGTGAGGGGGTGGAAAACAATGTACCATGCTAATGGACATCAGAAGAAAGCTAGAGTGGCAATGCTTATATCAGATCAATTAGATTTTAAGCCAAAGACTATAATAAGAGATGAGGAGGGACACTATATCATACTCAAAGGGTCTGTCCAACAAGAAGACCTAACAGTCTTGAATATCTATGCCCCTAACATGGGAGCAGCCAACTATATAAACCAATTAATAACAAAATCAAAGAAATACATTGACAGTAATACAATAATAGCAGGGGACTTTAACACTCCCCTCACTGAAATGGATAGATCATCTAAGCAAAAGATCAACAAGGAAATAAAGGCCTTAAATGACACACTGTACCAGATGGACATCACAGATATCTTCAGAACATTCCATCCCAAAGCAACAGAATATACATTCTTCTCTAGTGCACATGGAACATTCTCCAGAATAGACCACATCCTGGGTCATAAATCAGGTCTCAATCGGTACCAAAAGATTGAGATCATTCCCTGCATATTTTCAGACCACAATGCTCTGAAGCTAGGACTCAATCACAAGAGGAAATTTGGAAAGAATGTAAATACATGGAGACTAAACAGCATCCTTCTAAAAAATGAATGGGTCAACCAGGAAATTAAAGAAGAATTGAAAAAAAATCATGGAAACAAATGATAATGAAAACACAACGGTTCAAAATCTGTGGGACACAACAAAGGCAGTCCTGAGAGGAAAATATATAGTGGTGCAAGCCTTTCTCAAGAAACAAGAAAGGTCTCAAATACACAACCTAACCCTACACCTAAAGGAGCTGGAGAGAGAACAACAAAGAAAGCCTAAACCCAGCAGGAGAAGAGAAACCATAAAGATCAGAGCAGAAGTCAATGAAATAGAAACTAAAAAAACAATAGAACAAATCAACAAAACTAGGAGCTGGTTCTTTGAAAGAATTAATAAGATTGACAAACCCCTGGCCAGACTTATCAAAAAGAAAAGAGAAAGGACCCAAATAAATAAAATCATGAATGAAAGAGGAGAGATCACAACCAACACCAAAGAAATACAAACAATTATAAGAACATACTACGAGCAACTCTACGCCAAAAAATTTGACAATCTGGAAGAAATGGATACATTTCTAGAGACATATAAACTACCACAACTGAACCAGGAAGAAATAGATAACCTGAACAGACCCATAACCAGTAAGGAGATTGAAACAGTCATCAAAAATCTTCAAACAAACAAAAGTCCAGGTCCAGACGGCTTCCCAGGGGAATTCTACCAAATATTTAAAGAAGAATTAATTCCTATTCTCCTGAAACTGTTCCAAAAAATAGAAATGGAAGGAAAACTTCCAAACTCATTCTATGAGGCCAGCATCACCTTGATCCCAAAACCAGACAAGGATCCCACCAAAAAAGAGAATTACAGACCAATATCCTTGATGAACACAGATGCAAAAATTCTCACCAAAATACTGGCCAATAGGATCCAACAATACATTAAAAGGATTATTCACCACGACCAAGTGGGATTTATTCCAGGGCTGCAAGGTTGGTTCAACATCCGCAAATCCATCAATGTGATACAATACATTAATAAAAGAAAGAGTAAGAACCATATGATACTCTCAATAGATGCCGAAAAAGCATTTGATAAAGTGCAGCATCCCTTCCTGATTAAAACTCTTCAAAGTGTAGGGATAAAAGGCACATACCTCAATATTATCAAAGCCATCTATGAAAAACCCACCGCAAGTATCATTCTCAATGGAGAAAAACTGAAAGCTTTTCCGCTAAGGTCAGGAACACGGCAGGGATGTCCGTTATCACCACTGCTGTTCAACATAGTACTAGAAGTCCTAGCCTCAGCAATCAGACAACAAAAAGAAACTAAAGGCATCCAAATTGGCAAAGAAGAAGTCAAACTGTCACTCTTTGCAGATGATATGATACTATATGTGGAAAACCCAAAAGGCTCCACTCCAAAACTGCTACAACTTGTACAGGAATTCAGTAAAGTGTCAGGATGTAAAGTCAATGCACAGAAATCAGTCGCATTTCTTTACACTAACAACAAGACAGAAGAAAGAGAAATTGAGGAGTCAGTCCCATTTACAATCGCACCCAAAACCATAAGATACCTAGGAATAAATCTAACCAAAGAGGCAAAGAATCTATACTCAGAAAACTATAAAGTCCTCATGAAAGAAATTGAGGAAGACACAAAGAAATGGAAAAATGTTCCATGCTCATGGATTGGAAGAACAAATATTGTGAAAATGTCTATTCTACCTAAAGCAATCTACACATTTAATGCAATCCCTATCAAAATCCCATCCTTTTTTTTCAAAGAAATAGAACAAACAATCCTAAAATTCATATGGAACCAGAAAAGACCTCGAATAGACAAAGGAATATTGAAAAAGAAAGCCAAAGTCGGTGGCATCACAATTCCAGACTTCAAGCTCTATTACAAAGCTGTCGTCATCAAGACAGTATGGTACTGGCACAAAAACAGACATATAGATCAATGGAACAGAATAGAGAGCCCAGAAATAGACCCTCAACTCTATGGTCAACTAATCTTCGACAAAGCAGGAAAGAATATCCAATGGAAAAAAGACAGGCTCTTCAACAAATGGTGCTGGGAAAATTGGACAGCCACATGCAGAAAAATGAAATTGGACTATTTCCTTACACCACACATGAAAATAGACTCAAAATGGATGAAGGACCTCAATGTGAGAAAGGAATCCATCAAAATCCTTGAGGAGAATGCAGGCAGCAACCTCTTTGACCTCAACCGCAGCAACTTCTTCCTAGGAACATCACCAAAGGCAACAGAAGCGAGGGCAAAAATGAACTGTTGGGATTTCATCAAGATCAAAAGCTTTTGCACAGCAAAGGAAACAGTGAACAAAACCAAAAGACAACTGACAGAATTGGAGAAGATATTTGCAAACGACATAGCAGATAAAGGGCTAGTATCCGAAATCTATAAAGAGCTTATCAAACTCAATACCCAAAGAACAAATAATCCAGTCAAGAAATGGGCAGTAGACATGAACAGACATTTCTGCAAAGAAGACATCCAGATGGCCAACAGACACATGAAAAAATGCTCCACATCACTCGCCATCAGGGAAATACAAATCAAAACCACAATGAGATACCACCTCACACCAGTCAGAATGGCTAAAATTAACAAGTCAAGAAATGACAGATGCTGTCGAGGATGCGGAGAGAGGGGAACCCTCCTACACTGCTGGTGGGAATGCAAGCTGGTGCAACCACTCTGGAAAACAGTGTGGAGGTTCCTCAAAAAACTGAAAATAGAGCTACCCTATGACCCAGCAATTGCACTACTGGGTATATATCCTAAAGATACAAACGTGGTGCTCTGAAGGGGCACGTGCACCCGAATGTTTATAGCAGCAATGTCCACAAGCCAAACTGTGGAAAGAGCCTAGATGTCCATCAACAGATGAGTGGATAAAGAAGAAGTGGTATATATACACAATGGAATACTATGCAGCCATCAAAAGACATGAAATCTTGCCATTTGTGATGACATGGATGGAACTAGAGGGTATCATGCTTAGCGAAATAAGTCAATCAGAGAAAGACAACTATCATATGATCTCTTTGATATGAGGAAGTGGAGATGCAATGCGGGGTGATTTGGGCGGAGGTACGAAAAGAAAAAATGAAAGAAGATGGGATTGGGAGGGAGACAAACCATAAAAGACTCAATCTCAAAAAACAGACTGAGGGTTGCAGGGGGTAGGGGGGACGGGAGAAGGTGGTGGGTAAATGGACATTGGGGAGGGTATGTACTATCATGAGTGCTGTGAAATGTGTAAACCTGGCGATTCACAGACCTGTACCCCTGGGGATAAAAATACATTATATGTTTATTAAAATAAAAAAAAAATGTCTATATTGCCTAGAGCAATCTATACTTTCAATGCCATTCCAATCAAAATTCCACTGGCATTTTTCAAAGAGCTGGAGCAAACAATCCTAAAATTTGTA
This sequence comes from Martes martes, assembly GCF_963455335.1. NCBI lineage: Eukaryota > Metazoa > Chordata > Mammalia > Carnivora > Mustelidae > Martes > Martes martes. The sequence continues at coordinate 119,392,825 of NC_137893.1, read as the reverse complement.
TGGAATCAGAAGAGACCCCGAATTGCTAAGGAAATGTTGAAAAAGAAAAAAAAAAAAACTGGGGGCATCACGTTGCCTGATTTCAAGCTTTACTACAAAGCTGTGATCATCAAGACAGCATGCTACTGGCATAAAAACAGACACATAGACCAGTGGAACAGAGTAGAGAGCCCAGTTATGGACCCTCAACTCTATGGTCAAAGAATCTGCGACAAAGCAGGAAAAAATATCCAGTGGAAAAAAGACAGTCTCTTCAATAAATCGTGCTGGGAAAATTGGACAGCTATATGTAGAAGAATGAAACTCGACCATTCTCTTAACACTATACACAAAGATAAACTCGAAATGGATAGACCCCAACGTGAGACAGGAATCCATCAGAATCCTAGAGGAGAATATGGGCAGTAACCTCTTTGATATCGGCCACAGCAACTTCTTTCAAGATATGTCTCCAAAGGCAAAGGAAACAGAAGTGAAAATTAATTTTTGGGACTTCATCAAGATCAAAAGCTTCTGTTTGTTTGTTTTTATGGAAGCACAAATTTTTGTAGTTTGCCTGAATAGTATGAAAGGCAAGTCTCAATCAATTCTTTGAAGGAGAAGAAGTCAGAAGAGGCTTTTAAAGTACCCTGACCCCTTTTCACCGAACAGCAGTGGTGGTTCAGGTTTAGATATGATAAACTTTATGAAGGAGAGGATAAAGAGCAGTCTTTTTTTTTTTTTTTTTTTTTTGTCTTCAGCTGTATTTTAGTGTTTTCTTTGCATGTGCAGTCTGTCCCTCCTAATGCTCTCACTCATATCTTCTCATTATATGCTTTCTACCTTTTATCTTTTGGAATTTTGTTTTGTGACCGTAGAGCTTCAGACTGAGATATAAATTTCTTCGTGTGTTATTTCCATGGTTTTTCCTGTGATCTGACCCCAACATACTTTGTCAACATTGTTTTCCTTTGTTTCTCTTTTGTAACTTAATATGGTAACCAAAGAACAACTTTTTTCATTGTCTTTGCTGTTCTGTGGACCTTTGATATACTACCCGTCACTCCAAAACTATTTGTAAATTAAAAGAATACTAGAAAATGTGGAGGGGAAGAGGTGCAAAATGATCTAACTCTCAGGGCTCAGACTGGCCAGGTGTGAAAAGTATTAGTGTAAGTAAAGGAACCCAGATGTTAGAGAGGACCAGAGGACACTGAGAAAGCAATTAAAACTTACCAGCTGCTACTGGACCAATTACTAAAAAAGAAAATAAAATACATTATTATTTTGAAAAATTATGTACTTAGTTCCTATTGAAAATCTACTTGGAACTTTGGAAAAGGGACTTTTGGGAAACATGAAATCTTATATGAATATGCTTTACCTTATTAATTCAGTATTAATTACTCTTTAATAACCTAAGGCCATTTTGGAAGGCCTGTTTGATGAGTTATATGAGTAAAGTTACTTTCTCTAATGCAATAACTTTTTTTTTTAACATTCTTAACCATTTCCAAGGGTCACAATCTTACAGGAAACTGGCTACCAGTTAAAGGTTAGTAACTTAAATTCCTTCTTCATTTACTTCTCTTTCAGCATTCTATCTCACTTTCAAAACTGTCACCATGTCAGTTCTCATCATATTCCTTTTTGCAGTACAGAAAGTTTATAACTATCAACGTAAACACTTTTGTCATGATAATATTTATGTGTGTGTTTCTTTTTCTTTCTGATAACCTCTGGGGTTTAATCAGACCTAATTAGGTTTAATCAGACCTAATTAGGTTAAATTTGACCTAAGAAGTAGCACAAGTTAAGACCTGTAAACCATGTAAGATGATGGTTCTTGCACATCTTTCAAGGGTGGAGAATAGGGTATAGTGAAAATCAGTTATAATAACAATTGAGAAATCCCAAGAGTTTCAATCTCCTGATCTTCTTCATTAATCCTAAATCTTTCATGATAGTTAACTTTAGAGTAAACAAAATGGAGTTGAGGTTAGCCCCTCTTCTTTTCTTATCAGTTTTTATGATAATGTAAAATTCCTTAGGACCTAGCAATGATTATTTAGATTTCACTTATTTTGCTTTTCTTCCCATTTCAGTCTCTTACCTCATAATGTTTTTAGTCTATTCTTTGCTTTTCATAACATTATTATTTTAGTTTTTTCTTTTTTTAAATCTGAGCTGAATTCTTTATTACTTTAGGAAATTTGTTTTTTTTTTATTGAAAAGTTCATATTATGCCTGTCCTTTTTTTCCTTTGCATCAATAGATTTATCACTTAAAATCATTAATTTTAGGACATGCAGAAAAATCTGAGAGCAAAGAGATGGGAAAATATTCCACTTAAGTTTGCATTAACAGAAGTGATTATAGCCCATGAGAGCATGAAACCTCAACCCTGTGGGAGTCCAAAGGATGCTAGAATTGCCAAGCAATGGTGTTGAAGGTTTTGGTGGCGGAAACAAAACAAAACTCTAATCAACCTAACACAGAATTTAACTTTACCAAAACTCAATTACTAATCATATTCTTTATAGCAGAAGTAGAAAAGAATTCCTGAAACTATCTTCCCTTCTAAGAAGGCAGCTGCAAATAAATATGATATATCAATTCCTCCATTGTTTTGTCCAGTAACCTTGGGAAAGGACAGAGGACAAAGCTGGAGGCATCAGTATACCCCCAACTTTATATAAATTGCAGGCAACAGAGAGCATGCCAAACTATTACTGTTAGTTATGTTACTAGGAATCATTAATGTCTGGATATTAGTTTCCAGTGAGTATCAAATATTAATTTCTTACAGTCATTGTTGATAAGCATTGTTTATGAGTTTTGAGCTAATAGTCACTGTAAAGACTGTTATTACAATAAAATAAAGATTCATTCTTTGCTCATCAGTCCTTTAGAAAAGAGTTGAAATACAGTCATTCGATGGAAATGGCTGCCCTTTTTATATGAGGTAGAGGGAATATGGAGAGCTGCTGAAAGACAGGCAGCTGTTGAGTTTATATAGAAAATTTCATCCGAGTCAAAGTCATACCTCCACCTAGGCTCTTGAACAGAATTTGTCTTAATTCTAGTGCTCTTAATTGTGGTAAGAATAGACAAAGGTTATATAATCTGGTAAAAATACCCACTCTCTCACAACACTTAGTGATTGCACTAGCTTATGTCAACTTCGAAGCTCTTTATGACCGCCAAAGAAGGGACTAAACTCCTAGAGGTACTTCAGAATCCTGTATCAAAGCCAAAAATATGCAAGCATTGGGAATATAGTTAATGGTATTGTATGGTGACAAATGGTAGTTGCACTTGTGGTGAGCATAGCATAGTGTACAGAGTTGTCCAGTCATTTTGTTGTATGCCTGAAATACCTGTAGAAATCATTGTGTGTCCACTATACTTTAATCAAACAACAACAACAACCAACCAACCAACCAAACAAACAAAACCCAAAACAGACAAATAGATCCTCTCTGGAAAGATTACTTTGGAAGAGTAACTACTATGGTCTTTCTGAGTAATTGAGTTGTTAAAGTCATCATCCTTTACTAAATAGAGCATGAAAAATTTAAGTCTATTTTAGGTGGTATTGATAAAGACAGGGAAATATATACAATTCTTAGGAAATTTGGGGGAAAAAAATTCCACATTCATGGGTAATTTTTGAAAGCGTCTCTCTTGGAAATCATCCACTGAAAAGTATGCTAAAGTCGAACCTTTGAAGCCCTAGTAAGAGGAAAGAATCAGGTGTTGCCATATTTGAATTTTCACAATTTTCATATCCTTACTCTTGTGGCTGAGTCCTGGTTTCTCTGCTCTTTCTTGCTCTTCGTCTTTAGATTTCCCTTGTAGCTTGTTTTTTTGGCAAAATATTTAAACTTGTTTTCCCTAATTATCTTTTTTTTTTAACAGTCGTGGTTTAGGGTTTCCGCTGATTTATACATAAATAAATCAGTTGTTCCAGTAATATGGAATAGGGACAATGAAAACATGAGATTTAAAGGCCCTAGAGGTTACACAGATTAAAGTTTTAGAGAAATTAAATGCTTTACCCAGAGCCACATATCTGGTTAAGTGTTCTGGTTGAGATCTGAACCTAGGTCTATCTGATTGCTTTATTAACCACTGCAATATATCACCTTAGCATTTTTGTTTTTATAATTTAATATCATGTATATGGTTTTATTTCATATTTAGAATTATTCCTTAGAGCATATCTCTTGAAATGGAAATATGAGTTTAAGAGATACTGTATTTCATTGTATCTTGCAACATAATGTAAGTTTGCTTTCTAAAAGGTTCACATGAGTTTAAAAGGGATCAATGATGTATAAATATATATTTTTTACCAAAGCATTGCTGACACTGCTTTTCATATTTAAATTTTTCTTTTTATTAGGTGAAAAATACTACCTCAGGGTCTTAATTTTCTATCATTTATTTATCTATTTACCTAGGCATTGGGCATATTAAAGTTTCTAAATTCATTTGTAACTTAAAGAGGTACTAGATAATGGGGAGGTAAAGGGGCTTGAAAACATGAATGTGAAACACCTTGCTTCAGGGAAATTTTTCTAAAGGACACTGGAATTAAGAAATAGATGAATAAAGAAAAGAGAAATAGATGAATAATAACTTACCAACAGGTACTGGAGTAACTGGCAGAATAACATGAATAAAAATACATTAACCAAAGTTTTGGATCAAAAATATAGTTTCCTTCTTTTCTTTTTCCAAGGTATTAGCAAAGAGATCTTTGAGAGACACCAAACCTCCCCCAGTAAAAACATCCACAGTAAAATAAGAGGGATTAGTATTTCTTTTGTGGTACAAGAATAGTTTCAGTCTGACTTAATTGGCTTTCATATATTTTAATTTAGTGGAAAGACAGAGCAGGCTGGGACATATGTGCTTCTGCCATTCTTTTTCTTTCTCATCTAGTATAGAGGATTTAAATCCTGCAGAGAACAATAGCAAATTTGAATGCTAATTGTGGTTATTCTCTTTCCTTTCCTTACACCTTAGATATCTTCCTGATTTTTCCTTTATCCTCTCTTGGTATCTCCACATTTGGGATATCCCACTGTATATTATATATCTTTCCTTTTGGCTGTGTGGCAATTTTTATTTGTTATTAAAAGGTATTTGAAATTGTTTTTAGAAAACAAAATGTTTCTTTTATACTTAGTCTCTTAGTCAAATGTTTATTCTTTCTATTGAGTGAGTAATTACCCAGCAAGTTACCAAGAGGGAGAGGAAATATTTATAAATACAAGCATTGAATGGAATTGGTCAAAGTTAGAAAAAGTGTTCTCCTTATTTTGGGATCCCAACTTGTACCAGATTTATGAAAACAAAAGGAACTTACTGATAGGTACTGCTCCATGTGCTAAAATACAAATACAAATTATTAGTATAGGTTGACACTGATAATGAAATTGACGCTGATAATAATCTTACTGATACTGTTCCCAGACAGGAATTTCCAGAATGAAAGGGAAAGTAAACTCCAGAACTTTGACCTGAGTTACTTTAATCTCTCTTTTCCAGTAGTAACATAGTCATTTTGAAAAAGTGGCAAAGAAGTTTTATTTTTCTCTTATCCTCCAGTTTCTTTCAGAAATTGAAATACCACAGAGCTGGAAAAGCCTCATTTCCTATAAATTTTGCTTCCATTTTTATTCTACTCCCTTCTCTCATTCCTTACTCTTTCATGAATTTTCCTACTTTTATCTGTGATTTCTACCTTATATTTAGTTGAAAACATATTTTGTTGAAAAGTCAGTAGAGGCAATCCAAAGAAGTTTTCATCTCACTCTTAATTATTTCTGTTTCTCGGTTTCATTTTCCAGATATTATTCAGTAATCCAAGAGGGAAGAAGTTGGTCAATGTGTAAGCAAAGATCAGTGCATAGGAGTGGCACCAGCCCAGTTAGAAACGAGGATAAATCTGATTTTTCCTGCTTCTTTCCTCAGGCTATAGTATGTGATCTCTTTTATGTCCTTATCATGAGTCTTTTTAAGCAGATAAAGTCTTGTTTTAAGTGGGACATTTTAACTTACTGAGAAAAAAAATTAATCATGTTTATTTTTTCCACCAATCTTTATCATCTCTGTTTTGTATAAAATCATATATATTCTAGTAGGATTCTGAGTAGAGGGTATGGGAAATATAATGTTTATCTTTCTTTTGAAATGGAAACAGCTGCGTTTGGGGGGGGAACCCACAATGAGTGCATAACAGAAACAAAAAGGGAGTTTCTTAGAATTGCAGGTGTCTTAAAGTGGATAAAGAGAACATGACTGCCATTGATACTGTTCAATGACTGAAGACAAATATATTCTCAATTACTACTAAAGCATATATGTCAGACACAAGAGCTCCATTTTTAGAAGAAGTGGGAGAAATGAACTACTTTTTCTTTGCATTCTCCCCAGTTTCTCTGAAGAAGGGTGTCAGGAATGTTTAAATTCATATGTAAACTCCCAGAGGGCGGTTATTTTCTTCAGTTTTGGTCCCTGCTGTATCCCCAGTGTTTGACACAGAGTAGGCCCTCAATAATTAATTAATTAATTAATTAATTATCTAAGATCTCAATTGATTTAACTCTGCCAATTGAATTTTATTTCTGACATCTCCTACATTTAAAATTTTCTACCAAAACCATTTATAAACTCTAGTAAAGTAGTTACAACTAGCATATTTTTCCATAGGTGACAATTTACAACAAATGTTCAGAAGCATTATTTCTAATTCCAGGTCAGCTTTAGCCAGCTCAGTATTTGATTTGCCCTCTGTGGGTTTTTTACTTTCTAAAATAATTCCTCAGTTACTATAGAGGAAGTTATTTAATATAAAAACAAGAGAGACAAACTTTAAAAATTTGAATGTTAAGGTCTTTCATGTTCAGAAAAGGATATAACTAATGTTGGAACCAACCCCAGAACTGATGAATAGATATAGAACTTACTTGGTTCTTCTTGTCTTGCTGCAAAAAAAAAAAAAAAAATCAAATGAGTGAGTGAGTGAAAGATTTCTGGACGAACAGCAGAGTTACTTCTCAAAATTAACGCTAGAAGTTTTGAAATAAGAGAGACCACCAGATGCTGCACTTAGAATCAGTTCAATATGATTTGAGAATGAATATCTTTGCATTGTTTTGCTCATGTCCCTTTTAATTTGGATGCCTTTTTGGAAAGAAAGGTTAAGAGACGGGAGATGCTATTTCTGGTTTCTCTCTGCTAATTTGAACTCTTCATCAACTAGTAAGATTTTTATGTTACTGACACTTTGTTTTCTTCTTACTATTCCTCTCTTCCCATCACTTCTTTGGGATGATTGTATTGGTTTATCATGAGCATTGCTATGATTCTTGTTTTGCTAATTACTGTTCATTATGTTAATTTTAGAAAGTTTTCTCTTTTCCCTATAAACATACATATTGTAGGGCTGGGTGACTGTATTTCTCACCATCTGACTGGGATGGAGGCACTGCTGGACCTTTAGAGCCTGGATTTGAATCCCAATTTCTGCTGCTTATATTGTGGCATCATGGGCAAGTTACCTAGTCTCACTCTTTTATTCTCTTTGTAATAGGAATAACAATCCCTGTCTGATACAATGTATATGCATATATAAAGTGCTGACAGTGCCTTGTACATTGAATAAATATCAATAAATATAAAAATAAAAATTATATAAAAATAAAAATTAAAATTAAATAAAAACTGAATAAATATTACTTATTATTATAGTACCACATTAAATACCAATTAGTTTCAATTATAGCCTCTAAATGGACCTTGATAGTTGAAAATGGAACAAACTACTGGAAATAGGAATAGAGAAACAAGAAGTTAGAAGGCGAGAAATGCTGAAAATATTAATAAACTACAGAGTCAAAAATATAAATCTTAAGTCTTGGTGCATTCATACTAAAACAGAGCACAAAACGGCTGTTAGATTCCGTAAAAAACCAATGTTAAAAATATAATTGAGAGAAACATGGAACTTACTCTTAGATTTCTCAGGTCTTGCTTTAATAAAAAAAAGACAAACAAAGAAATTAGTGTGGTTGTCTGATGAAACAGAAACACATTTTCACTGATGTCATTCCAGTGTGAGCATCACACACTGAACAATAATGAAAAGGATGATTAAGCAGGGACCACTTTGCCTTGGGGATGTTCTGGAAGGAAGAATCCAGAGCTAGTGATGGAACTCACTTTTCCTTTTCCTTTCTAGATCCCTGACTGCGTGAAGTTGGGAAATGTGTCATATTCCAACCTATTTTAGTTGAGCTACTTTCTTGGTCCTCCTTTGTCATTTTACTTTTCCAATCTGCACCGATGATCTTTTTTTTTCTTCCTTTAAAGATTTTATTTATTTGACAGACAGAGATGACAAGCAGGCAGAGAGGCAGGCAGAGAGAGGAGGACGCAGGCTCCCCAATGAGCAGAGAGCCCGACATGGGACTCGATCCCAGGACCCTGGGAACATGACCTGAGCCGAAGGCAGAGGCTTTAACCCACTGAGCTACCCAGGCGCCCCTGAACCAATTATCTTAATCTTTGTGGTCCTCACCAAGATTCCTTGCTTAATTTGCCCACTCTGTCACTCCCTTCAGTGAGAGAGGTTTTATTTTCTCTTCATCGAATCCCACACTTAGCATGGCCTCTGCAAGAGCAGGCATTTAACAAATGTTTACTGAATCAAGGAAAAAAAATCACCCTACTGTATGTAGCCAGCATCAGAATGCTCCTCCTTTCCCTCTGTTCTCTTCAAGCACCCATTAAGAAGATTTTGAGCCTTATAGGTGAAACAGGTATGGGGTATATGAAGGCATGCAGAGATCTCTGTTACAAGATGCATGAGGGTGAGCAAATAGACTGCTGGGAGAGTGGTGAACATATGACCTTCTGTGCCTAAGTCCTGGAAAATTTTTAGTTGTAAGATTTTGAAAACTTGATCAGTCTAAGAAAAATGATTTCAAAGTTATAAGGAGTGGTTTTTTTTTTAATAATCTAGCAAGAGGTGAAATAGTTAATATACTTTTGGGGCAGCTTAATACACTTGGGGCAGCTTTTTTGGTTCTAGAGAATTACTAGAAAGAGCCAGGTGTGACAAAGCAAAGCAGAGATGAGATGACAAAGTAAGATTTGAAAAGGAAGTATTGATACACTATGACTCTGAGTAATCAAACTACATGTAAGAATGAGAAAACACACAAAGAAAAAAATTATTGTTTTCTAAGTATGAATTTGGGTTGCATTAATGGTGAAAACTGTTCTTTGACTGTGGAAGAATGTGTGTGTGTATGTGTATTCTTGCTCACAGTTGACTAAGCAACAATTTCACTGATGTATTGTTATGAGACTGAACTCCAGATGTGCTATTTTGGGGCTCAGGTTATAAGTATCAGTGCAGAGTATAAAAATTTCATTTTTCATAGAACCCAGCACCCCAAGTAATTTTGAAGATCAGTGATTTTTTTTCAGAAGCTGCACCTTGACAAACAAGGGCATCACTCATGGAAGTAAGTGGGGTTCCTTCAAATAGCCTCATGGACAGTGAACAAAATAAGAGGAACCAGAGGTTTGTTGTGGTAGACTAGTGGGTGAAAATGTGTCATCACCTCCTTAGAGATTCTCAGAGCTTGAAGGAGAAGGATGCGTTGCAAGAGAGGCTGAATCTTTTGTGGGTGGACACACTGGTGGTCCATAGCAAATGTTGCCACAATGACCTGCCTCCTTAGGGCTTCACAGTACTATTGTTTTATTTGCTTTCTTTTTATTTTGAGATACTGTAAAAAATAATATCTCAGAAATCAAAAAATCATACTACTTGTAATGTTTGTCATAGTTGTTCCCAATTTTTCTTCTAAGAAAAAAGATAATATAGGGATGTCCAAGATTACCGTTTGAATCACCAATCCCAGGTTCATTTTCTTCCCTCAATTTAGCATTCAGTGTGTATCCAGCAATTTTAAAAAGTACTTTCATATATATGTGGATCCTTAAGCAATAGGGTGGGTTTCAATATTTTTTGCTTTAACTTGCATGTGTCTTTTTAAAAATATTGATACATAAATTGTTATTCAATTCTCTGAAATACTTATTCTCGATTATTATGTGTCATCTTTTATTATTAGTTTGTATCAGGAAATACCATTTTTCATCTGGTTTGTTTCCATTCAACACTATGACTGGACCTCTTTTCTCAATTGCATACACAGACACTAGAGTTCATTTTAAACTACTGTATATTATTCTATTTTATGAGTTTACATATGTTAATTTATTTCTGATTTTTGAATGTCACAATAAACATCTTTGTACATGACATTTTATGTACAAATGTAAGACTTTACTCTTGTGTTTATACCCAGAAGTAATTTCAAGATTTTATTTATTTGAGAGGGAGGGAGTACGGTGTTGGGGGCACGGGGTGGACAGAGGGAGAGAGAGTCTTGAACAGACTCCATACTGAGCACAGAACCTGGCTTTGGGGCTCGATCTCAAAATCTTGAGATCATGACCTGAGTGGAAAACCACTGAGCCACCCAGGCGCCCCTAGTCTTATGATCTTTTGTGCTTCTATAGGTTTCACTTGTAAAAGGGACACTTGGGTGGCTCAGTAGGTTAAAGCCTCTGCCTTCAGCTCAGGTCATGATCCCAGGGTCCTGGGATCAAGCCCCGCATCGGGCTCTCTGCTCAGCAGGGAGCCTGCTTCCTCCTCTCTCTCTGCCTGCCTCTCTGCCTACTTGTGATCTCTCTGTCAAATAAATAAATTAATTAAAAAAAAAAAAAGATTTTTGTAGCAACATTGACAGGACTGGAAGAGATTATGCTGAGTGAAATAAGTCAAGCAGAGAGAGTTAAGTATCATATGGTTTCACTTATTTGTGGAGCATAACAAATAATATGGAGGACAAGGGTAGATGGAGAGGAGAAAGGAGTTGAGGGAAATTGGAAGGGGAGGTGAACCATGAGAGACTATGGACTCTGAAAAACAGCCTGAGGGTTTTGAAGGGGCAGGGGGTGGGAGGTTGGGGGAACCAGGTGGTGGGTATTAGGGAGGGCACGGATTGCATGGAGCACTGGGTGTGGTGAAAAAACAATGAATACTGTTATGCTGAAAATAAATAAAAAATTAAAAAAAAAAGATTTCAATTGTAATGGCTTTTGTTTCATTTCTGATTTTGGTTGTGTCTTCTCTCCTTTTTACTTATTCTAACAGTTTGTCAATTTTGTTTATCTTTTCACAAAACCAGCTCTTTGTTTCATTGATCTTTTCTGTTATTTTTCTGGTCTCTATTTCATTTATTTCCGATCTGATCTTTGTTATTTCTTTCCTTCTGCTAAGTTTGGCTTGGTTTGTTTTTTTGTAATTCCTTGAGGTATAACGTTAGGTTGTTTGTAGGCCGATTTCTTAATATAGGTGTTTTTCATTATAAAACTTCCCCCTGAGAACTGCTTTTGCTGTATCTTGTAAATTTTCATATGTTGTATTTCCACTTTTTGTTTTGAGAAATTTTTTAATTTGCTTTTTGATTTCTTCTGTGACCCATTGGTTGTTCAGCAGCCTGTTGTTTAATGTCTGCACATTTGTGAATTTTCTTTTTCTCTTAGCTTGATTTCTAGTTTCATAGCATTGTGATTGGAAAAGGTATTTGCTATGATTTCAATCTTCTGTATTTGCTAAGCCTTATGTTTTGACCTAAAATATGATCTATTCTGGAGAATATGTGTGCGCACTTGAGAAGAATGTTTATTTAGCTCTTGGTAGAATGTTCTGTATATGTCTGTTAGATTCATTGGTCTAAGGTATGTTTCAAATCTTGTGTTTCCTCACTGATTTTCAGTCTATATATGATCTTTTCATTGTTGAAAGTGAGGTATTGAAATCCCCTACTCTTATCCTACTGTTGTCTATTTCTCCTTTCATATGTTAGTATTTGCTTAATATATTTAGTTGCTCCAATGTTGGGTACATATCCATTTACAATTGTTATATCCTTTTGAAGAATCCATCACTTTATAGTGATGTAATGACCTTTGTCTCTTGTTACAATCTTTGTTTTAAAATCTGTTTTGTCTGATACAAGTACAGCTACCTCTGTGCCCTCTCATGACTTCCTCATGCAGGTAATGTCATTGTCATCCCTTCACTATAAGCCTAAGTGTGTCCTTAAAGGTCAAGTGAGTTTCTTGTTGGTAGCATATACCTAGATCTTGTTTTTTAATCCATTTTGCCTTTTGATTGAAGAATTTAGTCAATTTATATATAAGGTTATTATTGATAAGTAAGAATTTACTAGTGCTATCTTATTGGTTTTTGGATGTTTTTAAGTCCCTTGTTCCTGTATTCCTTTTTTGCTGTCATTCTCCGTGAATTGATGATTTTCCTAAGTGTTATGATTTGACTCCCCCTTCTTTTTTCTCTTTTGTGGATATACTGTAGGTTCTTGCCTTGTGGTTATTATGAGGCTTACATAAAACATTTTATAGCAGTCTATTTTAAGCTGATATTTTCAATCCTGTACAAAAACTCTATCTTTTTATTTCTTCTCCTATATTTTTATGTTTTTCATGTCATAATTTTCTTCTTTGTATAGCATAACCATAACAAATTATTGTAGTTATAGTTATTTTTAATACTTTTGTTATTTAAACCTTTATACTAGATTTAAGTGATCAACACACTACCATATATCAGTAATAGAATATTCTGAATTTGACTCTATGTTTAACTTTACCAGTATGTTATATATTTTCATATTATTAGTGAGCAATATTTCATTTCACTTCAAAGGATTCCTTTCAGAATTTCTTGTAAGTCAGGTCTAGTGGTGATGGATTTCCTCAGTTTTTGTTTCTTTGAGAAAGTCTTTCTCTTTCCTCCATTCCTGAAGGACAACTTTGCTTGGTTGTCTTTCTGGTTTGCAATGTTTTCCTTTCAGCACTTTGAATATATCAATCTACTCTCCTGGCCTGTAAGAGTTCTGCTGAGAAATTAACTTAAAGCCTTATGACGGTTCCCTTATAAGTGAAACTATTTTTTTTCTCTTGTTGCTTTTTAAATTTTTTTAAAATTTTTATTAACATATAATGTATTATTTGTCCCAGGGGTACAGGTCTGTGAATCATCAGACTCACACATTTCATAGCACTCACCATAGCACATACCCTCCCCAATGTCCATAACCCAGCCCCACCCCCCACACTCCCCAGCAACCCTCAGTTTGTTTTGTGAGATTCAGAGTCTCTTATGGTTTGTCTTCCTCCTGATCCCATCCCATCTTGTTTCAATTTTCCTTCCCTACTCCCCACAACCCCCTGTCCTGCCTCTCAAATTCCTCATATCAAAGAGATCATACGATAATTGTCTTTCTCTGATTGACTTATTTTGCTAAGCATAATACCCTTTAGTTCCATCCGCGCCATTGCAAATGGAAAGATTTCATTTCTTTTGATGGTATATATATATATATATATATATATATATATATATATACCACATCTTCTTTATCAATTCATCTGTTGATGGACATCTAGGTTCTTTCCATAATTTGGCTATTGTGGACATTGCTGCTATAAACATTCAGGTGCATTTGCCCCTTTGGATCACTACATTTGTATCTTTAGGGTAAATACCCAATAGTGTAATTGCTGGGTCATAGGGTAGCTCTATTTTCAACTTTTTGAGGAACTTCCATGTTGTTTTACAGAGTGGCTTCACCAGCTTGCATTCCCACTGACAGGTTGGAGGGTTCCCCTTTTCTGCATGCTCTCCAACATCTGTCATTTCCTAACTTGTTAATTTTAGCCTTTCTGACTGGTGTGAGGTGGTATCTCATCGTGGTTTTGCTTTGTATTTCCCCGATGCCGAGTGATGTAGAGCACTTTTTCCTCTTGCTGCTTTTAAAATTCTTAGTCTTTGCTTTTAGATAGTGTAATTAATGTGCTTGGACAAAAGTGTTTTGGGTTGAAATTTTGAGATGATTCACTAGCTTCAAGAATTTGGATTTCCAAATTTCTTCCCAGATTGGGAAGTTTCTTGTCATTATTACTTTAAATAAGCTTTCTATTCCTTTCCCCCTCTTTTTCTGGGACTCCAAGAATGTGCAGATTGTTTCTTTTAATTGTGTCCCATAATTCATGTGGGCTTTCTTTACTCTTTTTCATTCTTTTTCTTTTTTTTGCTCCTCTGACTAGATGATTTCAAATAACTTGTCTTCTAGTTCACTATTTAGAGAACTGTAAAATAGACAACTAAATGAAATTAGGGAAAGAATGCATAAACAAAATGAGAAATTCAACAAAGACATAGAAACCCTTAAAAAAAAAACGAATCTTAGAGCTGAAGAAAACATTGAACTGAAGAATTCAATAGAGAGGTTCCATGAAAGGCTCAACCACACAGAAAAAAAAAAGAGTGATGAGTCATTCTGAATATTTTGTCAAATAGTCCATAAATCTTCATTTTTTTAGGGTCAGTCATTGGATTTTTTATTAGTTTCCTTTCATGGAGTTATATTTTCTTGATTATTCATGATGGCTGTGGCCTTGTGGTGGTGTCTATGTGTTTGAGGGAGTAGGCACCACTTCCAGTCTTTACAGACTGGATTTGTCAGGCAAAACTCTACCATTCAGGCCATTAAGAGATTATGGATAGGCCCTCTTGCAGTGCCGTGTGCAGGCTTGCTACTAGAGTGTTTGGGAAAGAAGGTCTGATTCCTAGATTAGCAGGTAAGGTAGGCTTATTTTGGGGTATATGGAGACTAGCCTGGTACATGGGTCTGTGGGTCAAGCCTGAAGCCTGGATTCATTGTGCTGGGCCTGGTCCTTGAGTCTGTGGTGAAGGGACTGAGCCCTGAATCAGCATAGGCAGACTTAGATCCTGTGTCCACAGCTGCCCACCAGGCGTTGTTAACCACTGAGGTGTGCCCAGCATCTGAGCCCATGGAGGTTGGTCTAATATAGGGATGGTGCTAGAGCCTGGCTTCATGGGAATGGGTGTCGCAGCTAGGACTGAGGAGAAATGGCCTGGTGATAAGGTTATCCTGGAGCCTTATGTCACAGGAGCCCACCAGTGCTGGGATATGTTGGGGAGTCTGATCCATGGGAATTCATTAGGAGCCTGATGCCATAGGAGTTGGTCAGTACATGCCAGTGTGAGCTGAGGTCTCTCCTCCCAAAAGTGTCTCCCTCTGTGCTGGGCCACTTGTGCATGGAAAAGAGGTGATAGAAATAATGTGACTCTATCTCTCCTACCTTCCTCAGTGGATATTTTCTTATTTCTGTGCTTTACAGGTTCTGTAGTCCCTCATCTGGAATCCTTGGCTCTTGTGAAGGTATTATCATACATGGATACTTGTTCAAATTGGTGTTTGTGGATCAGACAAGTGCTAGAGATTTTGTTGCTGCCATTTTGCTGATGCCACTCCCCTTTACTCCACTGGTTAACATACCCCCAGTGATTAGTTTATTCCTGTGCTATGACCACATACATTCAATCAGTATTCTTTTTTAAATGACTTGATAATCAAATGATTGATTTGATAAATTTGGTGAGCCTTCCTTCTTGGGAACTTGATGTTTACATTATGCTGTTTACATAATGTTTACATTATGATGTTTATGTTATTTATTATATATATAGAACTGATTTGTCAAAATCCACAAAAATTCCTGTTGGGGATTTTTACTTGAATTTTATTGAATTGTAAATTGGTTGAGAATTAACATTTATATTGTTGTTGAATTTTACTATCTTTGAAAATAGTTTATGTATTTATTCAGGTCTTATATTATGTTTTTTAAAGGTATTCTCAAAAACTGTAGGCAAAGTGAATACCTAGAAACATTTTTCTTTCTTTCTTATGCCCTCTCTCTAAGTTGTCATGATTCAGAACTGGCTCACAGAGTAAAAGACATAGCAGGAATATAAGGGGAAAAATCTACAAAGTTATAATCAGTTTGCTCATTATTATAATTAGTGAATAGATGAATTCTGCATTATAATTATATATTGACAATAGTCACTACACATGTGTCTACATCAATATTGTAAAAGTCAACACTGAAATTATTTCCATCAGGGAGTCAATGATATAGAGGAGCAAATGGGCTTAAGGTTTTATTTGAGGGCCTGGTGCTAAACTGAACTATTGATCTATTTAACAGTAGACAGTACCGGTTAGATGGCTAACCTGTCTTCCCTCCCACCCATCCCTTCTTCCTCCTTACTTCTTCTCCTTTCTCTTACCCTACCTGCCTAATCTCCTTATATTCTCTCAGTTTATTTCAGGATACAAGTTTTTCCATCTCCTGTAATATCAAGTGCTCAGAGAAAATGGCTGAGTTGGCTAAGGTGTTCCATTTGATTTCTCTCTATATAAGACAACACATTTTTTGGAGGTTTATTCTTAGGAGATTTGTAAATTTTGCTTTTTTGGTGAATGGTATAATTTTATTTTCAAATTATATTTTCTAAAATGTTATTGCCGACATAAGAATGTTTTAAGTTCTGTTTGTTTTTGTATATAGCAACTTTGCTGACTTTGTATTAAGAATTAGCAGTTTGTTCATGTTTCATAGTCTTTTATGCAAATAGTCATAGTCTGAAAATAATGACAAAATTCTTCCTTTTCTTTGTCTTTATATCTTTTTTGTTTTATTGCACAGCTGGCATAAATTAGTAGTAGTAATATTGTTCTTGATTTTGACTTGAGTGGTAGTGGTTCTAAAATGTTGTTTTTTTAGAATTCTTAAGAAAGATAAAGGAATAAATCTCTTTTATTAGATTAAAGAAGTTCTTGTTTATTCCTTTTTGAGTTTTTATTTCTTGCTAATAAGAGTTTTGGTTAGAATGCTGTGTTGAATCTTATAAAATAAGTTTTCTTCATCTTTTTAAATGATCATACATTTTTCTCCTTTTATCTATGAATTTAGCAAATTTATTGATAGTTTTTTAAATAATTTCTATCATGGTTATGAGACATTAAAAATAAATATAGTATCACTGTATTTATGATCAGTGTATCATTGCTCTATTTGTTTAGGAGTTTTGTATCTGTGTTTCTAAGTAAAATATGTCTATGAATTTTTAAAAGATATATTTATTTATTTATTTGAGAGAGAGAAAGAATGAGAGAGAGAGCACAGGTTGAGTGAGGGGCACAGAGGGAAGCAGACTTCCCACTGAGCAGGGAATCCAATGCAGGGCTCAACTGGAACTCTGGGATCATGATCTGAGCGGAAGGCAGTGGCTTAACTGACTAAGCCCCCCAGCCCCAGTTGACCCTATGCATTTTTTTCTTATACAATTTTTGCCTTGCTTTGAAATCAAGGAATTACAACATCATAAAATGAGTTCAAGTACATTTCATTTCTTTGCTATTCTTTGGCACAGTTCCAAATACAAGAATTATCTGTTTTTTGAAAATTTGGCAAAACCATCTTGTCTGGGACTTTTTTTTTTTTAAGATTTATTTATTTGAAAGAGAGAGAGACAGAGAGAGCATGAGTGGAGAGAGGGGCAGAAGGAGAGGAAGAAGCAGACTCCCTGCTGAGCAGGGAACCTAATGCAGGACTCGATCCCAGGAGCCTCGGATTGTGACCTGAGCAGAAGTGACCTGAGCTGGGAGGAGGAGTCAAGATGGCGGAGAAGTAGCAGGCTGAGACGACATCAGGTAGCAGGAGATCAGCTAGATAGCTTATCTAACCGTTGTGAACACCTACAAATCCAACGGGAAATCGAAGAGAAGAAGAGCAACAATTAAAGAAACAGAAAATCGATCACCTTCTCAAAGGTAGGACCTGCGAAGAAGTGAGTCCAAAGCGATGGGAAGATAGACCCCGGGGGGAGGGGCCGGCTCCCGGCAAGCGGCGGAGCAACGGAGCACAAAATCGGGACTTTTAAAAGTCGGTTCCACTGGGAGATATCGCTCCAGAGGCTAAACCGGGGGGGAAACCCAGGCGGGGTCAGCATAACCCCCGGTCCCGCGGGGTCACAGAAGGACTGGGGGTGTCTGAGTGCCGCAGAGCTCCCAGGTATTAGAGCGGGGAAGCTGGCTACAGTGACAAAGCCGAGGAGTGAGCTCTAAGCCCGGGGTTACCTTGTGCCCGTTGCAGGCTGGGTGTGCTCGGAGCGCGGCCGGAGGCCACGGAGACGGAAGCGACCAGGCCCTTTTCGCCAGGTTCCAGCAATTGACTGCTTTCCTACCGGCACGACCGCAGACCAGGGAGGCGGGGCGGTTGGGCGCGTTGCTCTGAGGGCAAGCTGAGGAGCGGGACCCTAAGCAATTGGCTCCTCCGGGCCGAGAGATTGGGAGGCCGACATCTTCATTCACGTCCTCCAGAACTCTACGGAAAGCGCTCAGGGAACAAAAGCTCCCGAAAGCAAACCCGAGCAGATTACTTAGCCCGGCCCCTGGCAAGGGCGGTGCAATTCCGCCTGTCGCAAAGACACTTGAGAATCACTACAACAGGCCCCTCCCCCAGAAGATCAACAAGAAACCCAACCAAAACCAACTTCCCTCACCAAGAACAGCGGAATTCCACAGCAGGAGAAAGCAAATCTTATCTGGACAAAATGACAAGGAGGAAAAACTCACCTCAAAAAAAAGAACAAGAGGCCGTACCAAAGGCTGGAGACCTAATCAATACAGACATTGGTAACATGACAGATCTAGAGTTCAGAATGACAATTCTCAAGGTTCTAGCCGGGCTCATAAAAGGCATAGAAGATGTTAGAGAAAACCTCTCTGGAGAGATAAAAGCCCTTTCTGGAGAAATAAAAGAACTAAAATCAAACCAAGTTGAAATCAAAAAAGCTATTCATGAGGTGCAATCAAAAATGGAAGCTCTCACTGCTAGGATAAATGAGGCAGAAGAAAGAATTAGTGACATAGAAGACCAAATGACAGAGAATAAAGAAGCTGAGCAAAAGAGAGACAAACAAATACTGGACCACGAGGAGAGAATTCGAGAGATAAGCGACACCATAAGACGACACAACATTAGAATAATTGGGATTCCAGAAGAAGAAGAAAGAGAGAGGGGAGCAGAAGGTATACTGGAGACAATTATTGGAGAGAATTTCCCTAATATGGCAAAGGGAACAAACATCAAAATCCAGGAGATGCTAAGAACGCCCCTCAAAATCAATAAAAATAGGTCCACACCTCGACACCTGATAGTAAAATTTACAAGTCTTAGTGACAAAGAGAAAATCCTGAAAGCAGCCCGGGAAAAGAAGTCTGTAACATACAAGGGTAAAAACATTAGATTGGCAGCGGACCTATCCACAGAGACCTGGCAGGCCAGAAAGAACTGGCATGATATATTCAGAGCACTAAACGAGAAAAACATGCAGCCAAGAATACTATATCTGGCTAGGCTATCATTGAAAATAGAAGGAGAGATAAAGAGCTTCCAGGACAAACAAAAGCTGAAATAATTTGCAAACACCAAACCAGCTCTACAGGAAATATTGAAAGGGGTCCTCTAAGCAAAGAGAGACCCTAAAAGGAGTAGATCAGAAAGAAACAGAGACATTATACAGTAACAGTCACCTTACAGGCAATACAATGGCACTAAATTCATCTCTCTCAATAGTTACCCTGAATGCTAATGGGCTAAAAGCCCCAATCAAAAGACACAGGGTATCAGAATGGATAAAAAAAACAAAACCCATCAATATGCTGCCTACAAGAAACTCATTTTAGACCCGAAGACACCTCCAGATTTAACGTGAGGGGGTGGAAAACAATGTACCATGCCAATGGACATCAGAAGAAAGCTGGGGTGGCAATGCTTATATCAGATCAATTAGATTTTAAGCCAAAGACTATAATAAGAGATGAGGAGGGACACTATATCATACTCAAAGGGTCTGTCCAACAAGAAGACCTAACAGTCTTGAATATCTATGCCCCTAACATGGGAGCAGCCAACTATATAAACCAATTAATAACAAAATCAAAGAAATACATTGACAGTAATACAATAATAGCAGGGGACTTTAACACTCCCCTCACTGAAATGGATAGATCATCTAAGCAAAAGATCAACAAGGAAATAAAGGCCTTAAATGACACACTGTACCAGATGGACATCACAGATATCTTCAGAACATTCCATCCCAAAGCAACAGAATATACATTCTTCTCTAGTGCACATGGAACATTCTCCAGAATAGACCACATCCTGGGTCATAAATCAGGTCTCAATCGGTACCAAAAGATTGAGATCATTCCCTGCATATTTTCAGACCACAATGCTCTGAAGCTAGGACTCAATCACAAGAGGAAATTTGGAAAGAATGTAAATACATGGAGACTAAACAGCATCCTTCTAAAAAATGAATGGGTCAACCAGGAAATTAAAGAAGAATTGAAAAAAAATCATGGAAACAAATGATAATGAAAACACAACGGTTCAAAATCTGTGGGACACAACAAAGGCAGTCCTGAGAGGAAAATATATAGTGGTGCAAGCCTTTCTCAAGAAACAAGAAAGGTCTCAAATACACAACCTAACCCTACACCTAAAGGAGCTGGAGAGAGAACAACAAAGAAAGCCTAAACCCAGCAGGAGAAGAGAAACCATAAAGATCAGAGCAGAAGTCAATGAAATAGAAACTAAAAAAACAATAGAACAAATCAACAAAACTAGGAGCTGGTTCTTTGAAAGAATTAATAAGATTGACAAACCCCTGGCCAGACTTATCAAAAAGAAAAGAGAAAGGACCCAAATAAATAAAATCATGAATGAAAGAGGAGAGATCACAACCAACACCAAAGAAATACAAACAATTATAAGAACATACTACGAGCAACTCTACGCCAAAAAATTTGACAATCTGGAAGAAATGGATACATTTCTAGAGACGTATAAACTACCACAACTGAACCAGGAAGAAATAGATAACCTGAACAGATCCATAACCAGTAAGGAGATTGAAACAGTCATCAAAAATCTTCAAACAAACAAAAGTCCAGGTCCAGACGGCTTCCCAGGGGAATTCTACCAAACATTTAAAGAAGAATTAATTCCTATTCTCCTGAAACTGTTCCAAAAAATAGAAATGGAAGGAAAACTTCCAAACTCATTCTATGAGGCCAGCATCACCTTGATCCCAAAACCAGACAAGGATCCCACCAAAAAAGAGAATTACAGACCAATATCCTTGATGAACACAGATGCAAAAATTCTCACCAAAATACTGGCCAATAGGATCCAACAATACATTAAAAGGATTATTCACCACGACCAAGTGGGATTTATTCCAGGGCTGCAAGGTTGGTTCAACATCCGCAAATCCATCAATGTGATACAATACATTAATAAAAGAAAGAGTAAGAACCATATGATACTCTCAATAGATGCCGAAAAAGCATTTGATAAAGTGCAGCATCCCTTCCTGATTAAAACTCTTCAAAGTGTAGGGATAAAAGGCACATACCTCAATATTATCAAAGCCATCTATGAAAAACCCACCGCAAGTATCATTCTCAATGGAGAAAAACTGAAAGCTTTTCCGCTAAGGTCAGGAACACGGCAGGGATGTCCGTTATCACCACTGCTGTTCAACATAGTACTAGAAGTCCTAGCCTCAGCAATCAGACAACAAAAAGAAATTAAAGGCATCCAAATTGGCAAAGAAGAAGTCAAACTATCACTCTTTGCAGATGATATGATACTATATGTGGAAAACCCAAAAGGCTCCACTCCAAAACTGCTACAACTGTACAGGAATTCAGTAAAGTGTCAGGATGTAAAGTCAATGCACAGAAATCAGTCGCATTTCTTTACACTAACAACAAGACAGAAGAAAGAGAAATTGAGGAGTCAGTCCCATTTACAATCGCACCCAAAACCATAAGATACCTAGGAATAAATCTAACCAAAGAGGCAAAGAATCTATACTCAGAAAACTATAAAGTCCTCATGAAAGAAATTGAGGAAGACACAAAGAAATGGAAAAATATTCCATGCTCATGGATTGGAAGAACAAATATTGTGAAAAAGTCTATTCTACCTAAAGCAATCTACACATTTAAAGCAATCCCTATCAAAATCCCATCCTTTTTTTTCAAAGAAATAGAACAAATAATCCTAAAATTCATATGGAACCAGAAAAGACCTCGAATAGCCAAAGGAATATTGAAAAAGAAAGCCAAAGTCGGTGGCATCACAATTCCAGACTTCAAGCTCTATTACAAAGCTGTCGTCATCAAGACAGTATGGTACTGGCACAACAACAGACACATAGATCAATGGAACAGAATAGAGAGCCCAGAAATAGACCCTCAACTCTATGGTCAACTAATCTTCGACAAAGCAGGAAAGAATATCCAATGGAAAAAAGACAGGCTCTTCAACAAATGGTGCTGGGAAAATTGGACAGCCACATGCAGAAAAATGAAATTGGACTATTTCCTTACACCACACACGAAAATAGACTCAAAATGGTTGAAGGACTTCAATGTGAGAAAGGAATCTATCAAAATCCTTGAGGAGAATGTAGGCAGCAACCTCTTAGACCTCAACCGCAGCAACTTCTTCCTAGGAACATCGCCAAAGGCAACAGAATCAAGGGCAAAAATGAACTATTGGGATTTCATCAAGATCAAAAGCTTTTGCACAGCAAAGGAAACAGTGAACAAAACCAAAAGACAACTGACAAAATGGGAGAAGATATTTGCAAATGACATATCAGATAAAGGGCTAGTATCCAAAATCTATAAAGAGCTTAGCAAACTCAACACCCAAAGAACCAATAATCCAATCAAGAAATGGGCAGAGGACAGGAACAGACATTTCTGCAAAGAAGACATCCAGATGGCCAACAGACACATGAAAAAATGCTCCACATCACTCGGCATCAGGGACATACAAATCAAAACCACAATGAGATACCACCTTACACCAGTCAGGATGGCTAAAATTAACAAGTCAAGAAATGACAGATGCTGGCGAGGATACGGAGAGAGGGGAACCCTCCTACACTGCTGGTGGGAATGCAAGCTGGTGCAACCACTCTGGAAAACAGTGTGGAGGTTCCTCAAAAAACTGAAAATAGAGCTACCCTATGACCCAGCAATTGCACTACTGGGTATATATCCTAAAGATACAAACGTGGTGCTCTGAAGGGGCACGTGCACCCGAATGTTTATAGCAGCAATGTCCACAATAGCCAAACTGTGGAAAGAGCCTAGATGTCCATCAACAGATGAATGGATAAAGAAGAAGTGGTATATATACACAATGGAATACTATGCAGCCATCAAAAGACATGAAATCTTGCCATTTGCGACGACGTGGATGGAACTAGAGGGTATCATGCTTAGCGGAATAAGTCAATTGGAGAAAGACAACTATCATATGATCTCTTTGATATGAGGAAGTGGAGATGCAATGCGGTGGGGTTGGGGGGAGGTAGGAAAAGAAAAAAATGAAAAGATGGGATTGGGAGGGAGACAAACCATAAAAGACTCAATCTCAAAAAACAGACTGAGGGTTGCAGGGGGGAGGGGGGACGGGAGAGGGTGGTGGGTAAATGGACATTGGGGAGGGTATGTACTATGATGAGTGCTGTGATATGTGTAAACCTGGCGATTCACAGACCTGTACCCCTGGGTTAAAAATACATTATATATTTATTAAAATAAAAAAAATAAAAAAATAAAAAAATAAATCTAAAAAAAAAAAAAAAAAAGAAGTGACCTGAGCTGAAGTCTACAATTAACCAACTGAGCCACCCAGGCACCCTGGGACTTTTAAAGTGAGACGGTTTTTCTGACTCACTTTTCATATTATTTTATAATTATCGACAATATTTGGTTTTATTTCTTCTTGAGTCAGTTTGGATAATTCACATATTTTTCAAAAAATTGGTATTTGTTTTTAATATATTCTCATTTGGTTTAGTGCATTCTTTCATGATGCTAGAAATTTTTATTGTATTGATAAGTAAGTTCCTTTTTTATTCCTACATTTGTGTTTTTCTTTTTTCCATTAAAATTTTTCAACAAAATAAAAAAGATTATTTTTTAATGTTTAATTTTAATTTTATTAATTTCTTCTACTTTTGGTGTTTTTTTTTTATTCATTCAGCTTTTTGAGGTATAACTGGCAAGTAAAACTGTAAGGTAATTAAAGTGTACATTGTAATGATTTGACACACAAATTCGTTGTGTAAGATTTCTTCCCATCTAGTTAATTAACACATCTATCACCTCATTATATATATAATTTTTGCAAGAGTATTTAAGTTCTACTCTCAGCAAATTTCATTTATCACAATTTCAATTATATAATGCAGTATTATCAACTATAGTCGCCATGTTCTGCATTAGGTCTTCAGAGTTTATTCATTTTATAGCTAGAAGTGTATATCCTTTTACCAAACTTTCTATATCTTCCCCACTCCTCAACTCTTGGCAACTACTTTTCTGCTCTTTCTATGAGTTTGATTTTTCTTTTTAAGATTCCAGATATAAGTGATACCATATAGTATTTGTCTTTCTCAGTCTTATTTCACTTAGTATAATGTCCTCAAGGTCCATTAATGTCATAACAAACAACAGAATTTCCTTCTGTCTCATGGCTGAATAATATTCCATTGTGTGTGTATGTGTGTGTACAGACACACAGTATCTTCTTTATCCATTCCTCTGTTGATAGACACATCTTGGCTATTGTGAGTAATGCTACAGTGAACATGAGAGTACAGATAGTTCTTTGATACCCTATTTTCATTCCTTTGGAGTTATTCTTAGATGGGTTTACTAGATTATACCATAGTTTTATTTTTAATTTTTTTCAGAAACCTTTATACTGTTTTCCATAGTGGCTCAACCAATTTATATTGCCACCAACAACACACAGGATTCCCTTTTCTCCACATCATTGCCAACATTTGCTATCTCTTGTATTTTTTCATAGTAGCCCTTCTAACCAGTGTGAAATGACATCTCATGGTTTTGGTTTGCATTTCCCTGATGAGTTATGTTAAACACCTTTTCATGCACCTGCCACTCATTTAGTTGTCTTTCTCGGAAAAAAAAAAAAAGTCTATTCTGTTTCTCTGTCCATTTTTATTTTTATTTTTTTTATTATTTTTTTAAATATTTTATTTATTTATTCGACAAACGGGGATCACAAGTAGGCAGAGAGGCAGGCAGAGAGGGAGGAGGAAGCAGGCTCCCCGCTGAGCAGAGAGTCCCATACGGGGCTGGATCCCAGGACCCTGAGATCATGACCTGAGCTGAAGGCAGAGGCTTTAACCCACTGAGCCACCCAGGTGCCCCTCTCTGTCCATTTTTAAATCAAGCTTTATTTTTTCATTATTGAGTTGTATGTTTTCTTTATATACTTTGGATATTAACCCCTTATTATATATATGATTTGCAAATATTTTCTCCTTTTTGGTAGGTTATCTTTTTATTTTGTTGAACGTTCCCTCAGGTATACGGAAGCTTTTTAGTTTTATATACTCTCACTTGTTTATTTTTGCTTTTCTTGCCTTGGCTTTGGTGTCAAATCCAAAAAGTTCATTACAAAGACCAATGTCAGAAACCAATGTTTTCCTTTAGGAGTTTTATGGTTTGGGGTCTTAAATTTAATTCCTTGGTCCATTTGAATTGATTTTTGTAAATGGTTGTAAGTATTGGTCCAGTTTCATTCTTTTGCATGTGTGCTTATCCAGTTTTCCCAACACCATTTATTAAAAAAAACTGTCCTTTCCCCATTGTATATTATTGGGTCCTTTGTTTAAATTGACCAAATATACATTGGTTTACTTTCAGGCTCCCTGTTCTGTTCCACTGATACGTGTTTCTCTTTTTATGGCAATATCATACTGTTTTGATTGCTATAAAGTTTTGTAATATAGTTTGAAATCAGGAAATATGAGGCCTCTAAGTTTGTTCTTCTTTCCTAAGATTGATTTGGCTCTTCAGGATCTTTTGTGATGCCATGTTAAATGTTTATTCAATTTAATTTATTTATTATATTGTGTTAAGGGACATGTATAGATATTTTTCTGCCACCTCATTTAAAAAAAAACCAAAACTTGTTTTTGGGGTTTTTTTTCTCTTTTTGAAGTTTTTTGGTTTTTTTTTTTTTTTTTTGAGATTAACCAGGTTTTGTTTTACCAGGTTCCTTTTATTTTACCCTATAGGTTCAGAAGGTGTATGTTGCATTTCTATTGTATTAATAGTAGATTTTTTTGTAGCTTAATATTCAAATTTATATTTAAACAAAGTTTAATGTTAATCAACACTTCTGTCCTTCTGACAAATTATCTTCATATGTAATCACTGGCCTTGTTTCTCTGTTATTTTTTCTGATGCTTAAGATCTACTCATTTTAAAACACACTAGTAAATTTCTCCTACTTCAATTCCTTCTCCTCCTCTTCTTGCTTCCTTTCCTTTTTGTTCTTTTTCTTATTTATAGTCAACATTTTGGATTTAACATTGTGTTTTATTAGTTTATTGTCATATATATAATATATATGAAAATATATATATTATATATATGTTTTGCTTCTAACTCCATTTTAAGTTTTATTTTCACTAAAGTATGTCTCCTCAGCAAATCTTTCACTGAGGTTAGTGAGCTTTTTGAATATATAGAAATATAAGATTTCAATTCATCTTCACTCATAACTGGTAATTTGGCTCATTGTATCATATGGGTTTACAGTAATTTTCTTTCAGTTTACTGATGACATTGTTTTGCTGTCTTCTGGAATATAGTATTGCTAATGAGAAGTTAACATTAAAATGATTTTTGGTAGATTAATCCTGGCTTCTCTTGTTGTTTTTATGATTTTTTTAAATCTCTGTCAGTTTACTATGATAAGTCCTGTGTGTGTGTGTGTGTGTGTGTGTGTGTGTGTGTGTGTATGTCTATTTTAAAGTTGTCTACTTCTAGCACTCAGCACATTTGATCTGAGGATTTAAGTCTCTTTTCTTCTCAGATGTTGTTAATTACTATTTCTTAAAAATATTACTTGGTACTTGTTCTCTGAATTCTCTAAATTCCTGTTACACTTGACCTTCTTATTCTATCCAAGCATGGTTCTTTCTTTCATATTTTTCTTCATCTCTGTTTACTCTTCTGAGAGATTTCCTCAGTTCTATCTTTTAGTTTACTCTTTTTAAATGTGATTAATATAATACCTAACTATTACTGAAATAACTATATACTTACATAACTTTAAATATTAATATATTATTTAATTATCTATTGTTTCAACTTCAGGAACAGTTTTTCATTTCTAAGATTTCAGCTTTGTTATTTATATTTACCTCTTCTTTTTCCAAAATATCGTTAAAATATATTTGTCCTAATGGATAGTCTTTCTTTTATTTCCTGCTAGGGAAGCCAAGACTTATCAAAACTCTAACCTTTGGTTCCTCTTTGTGTTATGCTATCTTGACTCTATGCTATATGCTGTATCATCTGCTTTTTGTTTGTCAGTGAAAATTCTCTATGAGAATGAAAATTCTCTCCTTAACCCCTCTAATGAGGCTTTTGTTCCCATCTACCCTATCAGGGGTTACTGATGACTTCTGTTTTATAAAATTCAGTGATCAATTCCCAGTCCAAAACTTTACTTCTCAGCAGTTCTTGATGTAGTCATTCATCCATTTCATCCTTTCCATCTTGAAATACTCTGAGTTGTATGACACATCCACCCTGTTTTCATTTTCTTCCTACTTACTTTATATACCAGATATTTATATGCCTGTAATTTGGCATATACTTTGCCAGATATGTCTCTTTTTCCCAACCTCTAAAATTGATGTTCTTGAGCTCAATCCTTAGATCACCTTTGGTGATCTAATTTAGTTCAGTGGTTTTAAGTGTTAACTATGTGCTAATCACCATCAAATTTATGCTTTACCTGGCCTCTCCTGGTAGCTTCAGATTCAAATATTCAATTGTTTTTTGATACAGAGTATATGCTTGGATGGGAACACTATGTTGAGGGAGAGTTTTCCTATTATCCCCAAATTGACAACTAGCATCAAAAATTTGAGGAAAAGAGTTTATAATCTCTCATGTCCCTCCTGACCCAGCTGAAGTGAGACAAGCCCTCATGAAGAGGTTGACATAGTTGTGAAGTCTGTACTACCGGACACAGTGGGAAGGGATTCCTGGAGTTGTTGCAAGGCACAGGTGCTTCTCTCAGGCCTTAACAAGTGGCATCTAAATTAGTTCTCCTGTACCAAATGTCACTTTCCTTTTAAGTCTAAATAAGAAGACAACTGTACGAGAAAGGAGATTTAAAGAAATCTTCAAAGTTATGAGTAGTTGACAAGGAACAGTGTTGTGGGGGAGGAAGGGATAGTGATATCCTTTCTGAAAGCAAATGAGAAGGACTTCAAGAGATTTGCTTACAAAGATTGGGATGTCTGTGGGAAAGGATGTGTGGCAACTTTCCCTTGGGTGTATGCCTTTATAGTAGATTTGTTGATTTGTGTTGTGACTATTTAGGAAAAGAAAATTGGGAAGAGGGAACAGTGCAGAGTGGCAAGGGTGTAATCGAGCAACAGGTCTTCCTTTCCTTTCCTTTGTAGCAAAGATGTTTGAGCTTCAAAAGGAGTGAGTGGGCCCTGTAGCCATTTTATCAGACAAACTAGAACTTCAACCAAAAACTGTAATAAGAGATGAAGAAGGGCACTATAGCATAAAAAAGGGGGCCTATCCAACAAGAAGATCTAACAGTTGTAAATATTTATGCTCCTAAGTTGGGGGCAGAAAAATATATAAATCAATTAATAGAAAACCTAAAGAAACTCATTGACAAAACACAGTACTAGTTGGCGACCTTACCACCTCATTCACAACAATGGACAGATCATCTAAGCAGGAGAGGAACAAGGAAAACGGGCTTTGAATGGCACACTGGATCACATGGATGGGCTTGACAGGTATATTCAGAGCATCTTAAAGCAACATAATACACATTATTTTCAAGTGCACATGGAACATTCTCTAGAATAGATCACATTCTGGGTCACAAATTGGGCCTCAACTAGTACAAAAAAGATTGAGATCATACCATGCATATTTTCAGACTACAGTGTTATGAAACTTGAAGTCAACCACAAGAAAAATCTGGATAAGCCACAAATACATGGAGGCTAAAGAACATTCTACTAAAGTATGAATGGGTTAACCAGGAAATTAAAGAATTTAAAAAATACATGGAAGCAAATGAAAATGAAAACACCACAGTCCAAAACACTTGGGAGGCAACAAAGGCAGTCCTAAGAGGGAAGTATATAGCAATACAGACCTTTCTCAAGAAGCAAGAAAGCTCTCATATAAATCACCTAACCTTACACCTAAAAAAAGCTGGGAAAAGAGCAGCAAATAAAGTCTAAATCTAGCAGGAGAAGGGAAATAATAAAGGTTAGAGCAGAAAGAAATGATATAGAATTTTTTTTTTTAAAGTAGAATAGATGAATGAAACTAGGAGTTGGTTCTTTGAAAGAATTGACAGAATTGATAAACCCCTAGCCAGATATATGGGAAAAAAAGAGAGAAAGGACCTAAATAAATAATATTATAAATGAAAGAGGAGAGATCACAACCAACACCACAGCAATAAAAACAAGTATAAGGGAATATTATAGGCAATTATATGCCAACTGATTAGGCAATCTGGAAGAAGTGGATACATTCCTAGAAACATATAAATGACCAAAACTGAATAAGGAAGAAATAGAAAATCTGAACAGTCCCATAACTAGCAAAGAAATTGGAGCAGTAATCAAAAATTTCCCAACAAACAAGAACCCAGGGCTGGATGGCTTCCTAGCAGAATTATTCCAAACATTTAGGGAAGAGTTAATACCTATTCTTTTGAAACTCTTTCAAAAGATAGAAATGTAAGGAAAATTTCCAAACTCATTCTATAAGGTCAGCATTACCATAATTTCAAAACTGACAAGGACCCCCCTAAAGAGGAGAATATAGACCAATATCCCTCATGAACATGGATGCAAAAATTGTCAACAAGATTCTGGCCAATTGAATCCAACTGTACATTAAAATGATTATTCACCTCAACCAAGTAAGTTTTACTCCTAGTTTTACACCTGCAGGGGTGGTTCAACATCGGCAAATTGATCAATATGATGTACCACATTAATAAAAGGAAGGATAAGCATCATATGATCCTCTCAATAGATGCAGAAAAAAACATTTGACAAAAATACAGTATCCTTTCTTGATAAAAACCCTCAAGAAAGGAAGAATTGAAGGAACATGTCTCAACATCGTAAAGGTTATTATATGAAAGACCCACATCTATTATCAACCTCAACGGGGAAGAACTGAGAACTTTTCCCCTAAGGTCAGGACCATGATAGGGATGTCCACTCTCACCACTGTTGTTCAACATAGTACTGGAAGTCTTGGCCTCAGCAATCAGATAAAAAGAAGGCATCTAAATTGGTAAGGAAGAAGTCAAACTTATTTGTAGACAACATGATACTCTACATAGAAAACCTGAAAGACTCCACCAAAGAATTCCTGAAACTCATAGGTGAATTCAGCAAAGTCACAGAATATAAAATCAATGTGCATAATTCTGTTGCATTTCTATACAGCAAACAAAGCAGCAGGAAAAAAAATCAAGGAATCAATCCCATTTGCAATTACATCAAAACAAAGATATCTAGAAATAAATTTAACTAAAGAAGTAAGAGATCTATACTCTGAACATTATAAAACACTTATAAATGAAATTGAAGAGGATGCAAAGAAATTGGAAAGCATCCCATGCTCATGGATCAGAAGAACAAACATTGTTAAAATGTCTATACTACCCAAGTGAATCTATATATTTAATGCAGTCCTATCAAAATACCACTAGAATTTTTCACAGAGTTAGAACAAATAATCCTTAAATTTGTATGGAACTGCAAAATACCCTGAATATCTAAAACAATTCTGAAAAAGAAAACAAAACTGGAGACATTATAATTCTGGACTTCAAGCTTTATTACAAAGCAGTGGTCATCAAGACAGTATGATACTCTACAGACACATAGGTCAATGGAACAGAACAGAGAACCCAGTAATGGACCCACAACTAAATGGTTAACTAATCTTTGTCAAAGCCAAGAAGAATATCCAATGGGGGGGAAAAAAAGACAGTCTCTTCAACAAGGTGTTGAGAAAGCCAGACATGTAGAAGAATGAAACTGGACCACTTTTGACACTATACACAAAAATAAGTTCAAAATGGATGAAATATTTGTGAGACAAGAAACAATTGAAGTCATAGAGAAGAACACGGGTAGAAACCTCTTTGACCTCAGCCATAGCAAATTCTTCCCAGACATGTCACCACAGGCAAGGGAAACAAAACCAAAAATGAACTATTGGGACTTCATCGGGGTAAAAAGCTTCTGTGCAGCAAAGGAAACAATCAACAAAACTAAAAGGCAGCCTACAGAATGGGAGAAGATACTTGCAAATGACATATCTGAGTAGAGGGTTAGTATCTAAAATCTGCAAAGAACTTATAAAACTCAACACCTAAAAACCAAACAATCCACTTAATAAATGGGCATAAGACATGAATGACACTCCCCCACCCTCCCAAAAAAATCCAGATGGCTAATAGACACGTGAAAAGATGCTCAGCATCACTCATTATCAGGGAAATACAAATCAAAACCACAATGAGGTACAATCTCATACCTGTCAGGATGGCTATAATTAACAATACAAGAAATAACAGGTATTGGTGAGGATGTGGAAAAGGGGAACCTTCTTGCACTGTTGGTGGGGATGCAACGTGGCAGTCATTCTGGAAAACAGTATGGAGTTTCCTCAAAATGTTAAAACAGAACTGTCATATGATCTAACAATTGCACTGCTAGGTATTTACTCAAAGGATATAAAAATACAGATTTGAAGGGATACATGCACCCCGATGCTTATAGCAGCATTATCAACAAAGCCAAACCATGGAGAAAGCCCAAATATCCATCAACTGATGAGTGGATAAAAAAAAATACATGAGACACACACACATACTGGAATATTACTCAGCCATCAAAAAGAATTAAAACTTGCCATTTGCAAGAACATGGATTGAGCTAGAATGTTTTATGCTAAGTGAACTAAGTCAGACAAATACCATATGATCTTGTTTATATGTGGAATTTGAGAAAGAAAATAGATGGACATATGGGAAGGGGGTAAAGAAAAAAAGGAGAAAGGTAAACAAGCCATAAGAGACTCTTAATGACAGAGAACAAACTGAGGGTTGATGGAGGGAGTTGGTTGGGGTGGGTAGATGAGTGATGGGTATTAAGGAGGGCATTTGTTATGATGAGCACTGGGTGTTATAAGTGATGAATCACCTGGATTCTACTCCAGAAATCAATATTGCACTATATGTTAAGTTTGTAAAATCCAAATTTAAAAAAAGGTTTGATATATAAATATGTAGATTTATATATGTGTGTGTGTGCATCACATATATATTATATATATCACATATATATTATATATGTATGTATGTATCTGAGACTCTTAATGATAGGGAACAAACTTAGGGTTGCTGGAGGGGAGGTGAGTTGGGGGATGAGGTAAATGGGTGATGGACATTAAGGAGGGCACTTATTACATTAAGTAGCGAGCACTGTTGTATGCAAGGGATGAATCACTAAATTCTATCCCTGAAACTAATACTATACTATGTATTAGCTAACTCGAATTAATATAAAATCTTGAAAGAAAAAAAAAAGCAAAACAGACATAACAATCCAAACTTGAGATTTTGTGTTGGTATCTTACTCAACTTTATACCTATTTGGTGATGGTAGTAACAGACTATGAGGTATACTGTAGAGAGTGAGCTGAGGGGCTTTGGAATAGGCCATACTGGAGTCAATACTCTCACATCAGAGACTGTGCAGTAGAGTCCTCAGAACTGGGCAAGTTCTTGCAGATTCCTTCAAAAAATTCAACACATATTCTATAAGACATCGGAGTGCCTAACCTAAATGACATTGAAAGGTATCCAGTATCATATCCTCAGAAGAAAGACCGCAACTAACAGAGGAGGGAAATTGTGCACCTAATTAAATGAAACCCATTTTTCTAGCTTCAGCTCAGTGGGAACTATAATCAAAGGAGGTGGACGGAAAGGAGAAGGAAACTGTACTTCTTCCCTGTTCTGAGTCAGTGGGCCTAAGATTGATTGCTAAAATGGAGTATTTCAAGAGGAGGGGCCTGAGGGTTTTTAATAGTTTAAAATGACTAAAATTATAGGTTCTACCCCAAATGTTAATGGGTAGGGAAGAGATATGTGTCAGAGACCATGCCCATGGCCTACTGAGTGCAGCTTTTTAAATAAACTGGTCATAAATGTTCAAGGCATCTTGAATTTAACATGCACAAAACTGAGCTCAAGATTGCCTCCTCTAAATCTGCCCTTCTTCCCATCTTACCTAGATCAGTAAGTAGCCCCATTCTCCCAGTTGCTTTGGCCCCAAACCTGAGAATTACCTTTAGTTCTTTTCCATTTAAACTCACATTCAGTGTAATGGCAGAATCTGTTGGCTGTACCCTAAAAATACATGGAATGTGGAGACTTCTCCCCACCTTCACCTTGATCACTATGCTTCTTGTCACATTCACATGTAACTGGTGGTTCCTTAATTCCAGTCCTACTAACTGGTCTTCCTGCTTCTTCTCTTGAGCTCCTTGCACTTGTCACTCTCTGGCAGTTAATTTTCCATACCGTAGTCAGAGAGATGTTATAAAATTATAAAGCAGACATTATGACTCCGTGTTCAAACCCACTAGTGGGCCCTCATTATGGCAGGAATAAAAATCTACCACTTTTTACCAAGGACTGCAAGGCCTCACATATGTGGCCTGTTTCTCTGACCTCATCTTCTACCATCCTCCGTCTTTCTTTTCATCTATCTACATTAGAATATGCATCCCTACAGCAGAACCTACATCCTTGTTCTTTTGCCTGGAACACTCTTTCTCCCCTCTATATACCATCTTCTCTAGTCTTTTCTGTTACTCTGCTTATATTTCTTCATGGCATTTATCTGAAAGTAATTATATGTTAATTTGTTGTTATTTGCCTGTTTTTATTTCAAACTGTTAACTTCTTGAATGCAGTGGCTTTTTCCCTACTATTATATTCTCAGTGTCTAGAATAGGCACCCAATATATTTTTATTAAATGCATTAGCATCTCTGAAGATTTAAAGTTTATTATTTTATTTCTTTCAGTTTGCTACAGCTGTATTTCTTTGGGTTGAAATTCTCCAATTTGTTGGGGCTTGTGAAGTGTCATTTTGGTGCTGGGTTTCTTCATGCGTTTCATAAATTTTTGGTGTCTCTTATTCCTTGAGAATTAGCTTTGTGAGTCATGTTTTATCCCGTGGATATTCTGCTGCAGTTTCCTTCTTGTAGGGAGTTTTTGTGGTTTTTATTGCCTTAGGTAACAGGGTACAGCATCACCAAACCAGATCTCAAGTGTTTTGGTTTGGGATCCTGTACAGCATGGATGGCACACTTCCAGCAGGGCTTTGAGCCCTGAGCAGATTAGGTCTGGTCCTGTGCAGGTGACTTTGTTTTCATGGATAGGGCAGATATGTAGGGTATTTTCTGATCCCAGCTTTGCTCAGGGAGTCTCAATTCCAATTCTTACCATTCTGGGTTCTGAAATCATTCTACCCTCCAGCCCCTCTTTATTTATGCTTAAGCTTAGCTGTGTAGTTTTAATAATAATAAACAAAGCAGGCAAAACCAAGCCAGCCAGAAAGAAGGTGGTGTATTCTCTAGTGCCTTTGGCTTATGTTTCTATCTCCACCCAATCTCTTGAGCCTTAGATTTTAAAATCTCTCCTTCCACCCTTTCTGGTACCTCCACTGAAAAGGACATTAAATTCTTCACTTTAGGTTCTGGATTATAATTTCCACCTGCAAAACCAATAGTGCTTTTTGCTACACTCAGTTGTTTCCAATTATAGGGCTTATTCCCAAACATGGACATCCATGGTTTCCAACCTTATCCTTGGGTCTGCTCCATTGACCCTTTTGACTCAGTATTTCATCTGGCAGTGAGACTATATAGCTGGTCAGTCTCCTTGTTCAGGATTCAGAAAGAACATGTAGAATGTCTGTGTTAACAGTTCCAATTCTTCCTCCTCAGATACTAATCCTTGTGTCTTAATATTATAGCAATTGTTCAAAAGTTAGTATTATAAAATACAATCAGAATGTGTTTAGATGGAAATAGAGGGTTATATAAGCAAGTTTACAATCTGTTAAAGTGATCCATGGTTTAAAAATTAGGAAATTTTATCTAAAATCTGGATTAAGTGAGATGTTTTGACAACTCTAGTTCTGTATTCTTGCATGGAGAAATTGGCTAGACCTGAGCAGCAGCTACCCTCTTTACACTATACATGATCTTTTTACTGTTTCTAGGTGATGTGCCTCACCTACTCATTTATATTATCTTCCTGGGCTCCACTGGCATCTGAATTTTTAAAGTCTTGACAAGAACTTTGGGTTTTAATAGTAATGTAATTTAATTTCAATCTGAGGAACCCCAAAGGATATTGGTATTGCATAAAAATCATTTGTAACATAGATATGAGGACCAGACTTGAATTATGGAAAATTTGAATAGTGTATAATGTGGTTTCATGAATTCTATGTTAAAGATCACCATTGTCAGTGTTTGATCTGGTTTAAATATTGAATCACTGTTGGTGTCTGTTTCCTGGGAAATTGAGTTAGGAATGGAAGTAATGGGAACTCTTGCAGTTACGGATCAAAAAGATCATCTGGAAGTCTAATCTGGAAGACTTGGGTAATATGAAAGCAAACAAATATGAGAAACATGAATTTCAATCTTTTGTACACTTTAGGAATAGAATATATCTTCTTGGGGAAAATCTCACATTTGACAGGCTGAGAAGTAAAGAACTTACTTGAGGTTCTCTGTGAAATCACTAAAAAATAAGCAAAAAAAAGCCATGTAATTTTTCTTAAATAGAATAAACACAGTATTATCTAACATTTTCCCCTGGTGTCTCTGAGGGGAGTACCTGGGTAGACATAAGAAGAAAGCATACTTTGAGGGAACACTCAAAATTCTTTCTCCAATTAAACATTACTTTGGACTTCCTGTTTGTCTTTCAAAAATTTTGGCTACCTCTGTTATTTATATTTTTCATGTTTTTTTGTTGTTATCTGTTGACATATGCTACTTTACTTCTTTTCTTTTCATCAGTATATTCTTAAATTATCTATAATGTAGGGGAAGCTGTGTCGTAAGAAAGCAAGAGATTAATGAGAAACTCAAATCACTTTAACAGACTTTAAGACCTGAGAACCATAGTAAAGAAACAGAATACTTACTTATGGGAGGCAGGAGCACACCTTTAAAAAAAAAAAAAAAAAGGTATCAGTGAGTAATTATTTGAAAGGAACAAGTTTCCTTCTAGGGAAGCATATTTGTGTGAGGAAGAAGTTTGGTAGTCACATGGCTCTTGGTTCCAACTATGGTTCAGTGAACTGTGTTCCTGGGCAAGTATGTGGCCTTGGTTTCGAAGTCCCTAAGAGTTGATTCACTCCAAGGAATAAATGGGATATAATGTAGTTAAAGCACCTGTATAGTTCGTATCACTGAGGAGATGCAAATTAAACAAATGTTTGAAATTAAATGGAAGTTTACTTCACAGAATGAGCAGAAGGCAAAGTAATGTGAGAGCTTAGTCTCAGGCTGCTGCACAGGAGTTAGAAATGAGTAGGGCAGAAACAGTTCTGTAGGCCACGTAGAGGACAACAACAACAGAAAATAGTAAAAAACAAACAAACAAAAAAACCCACAAACACCAAAACAGACTGAACTTACCTCTGGGCATTGAAGGTGGTGGACCAGCTGAAAGACAAAGAAGTATTTTTGTAAGCCTTTTCTCTTCCATTCTTTCTCCCCCCTCTCGGTTTAGAGTTCTTTCTCATTAAGTCATTATAACAATAGGGAAAATGTTCCCTTTGGTCTTTATTTACTTTCAGTGTAAATGAGCAAGATTTGAACTTTCAAAAAATCATCAATAAGCATGGAATTTGTCCACGGAAAGGCTAGTGGTTAAGGAAGTATGTAACCATGCACAGAAATCCCAGCGTAGCCAGGGAAAGAAGCTATAGGACTCCACGGTGGAGGAAACATGGAAGGACTTACTGA
Source organism: Martes martes (assembly GCF_963455335.1). Lineage (NCBI taxonomy): Eukaryota > Metazoa > Chordata > Mammalia > Carnivora > Mustelidae > Martes > Martes martes. The sequence continues at coordinate 119,355,567 of NC_137893.1, read as the reverse complement.
GGGCAGGTGGAACTGATGCGACTGGAAAACAGAACAGAGAAAATTGTTACCTCCTTTTCCTTTCTTCCCCATTCAATTTGTTTTGTCCCTTGTAACATGCTATTTTTAACCACTGGGAAGACTTCGCTTCTGATCTTCATTTTTTTTTCCCTAAAGATTTTATTTATTTATTTGACAGACAGAGATCACAAGTAGGCAGAGAGGCAGGCAGAGACAGAGAGGAAGGGAAGCAGGCTCTCCACTGAGCAGAGAGCCCGATGTGGGGCTCGATCCCAGGACCCTGGGATCATGACCTGAGCTGAAGCCAGAGGCTTTAACCCACTGAGCCACCCAGGCGCCCCTGATCTTCATTTTTTATGTAAATCATGCAATTTGACTTTTCCCATAAAATTATTTAAAAACTAGGAGAATTATTGGTAGTTTGAATACAGGATGTCTAAGAAATAGGAACTTCAAGCCTCTAAAATCCCAAGTGGTCAGGGAAATTGTCCTCAGGTGTTTTGGAATTCAAATGTGGAAAAACAAACTGGGTAGGTAGGGCAGGAGGTCCAAATGAAAAACTGTTTTAGAAACTTCTGATCCCCTCCTTTCTCTTCTATTATTTTTTCCTTTTCTGTAGGCAGCCTCTTGGTGGTCTCTGTAACTAAGTAAAACTTTTTTTCTCTCCTGTTTATGTAAATCTGTACTGTTAGAACTTTCTCCTGAATCATGAATCACCCAGAGGGACTTTGATAATGAAATAGCAAGGGGCCGCGAGGTACCTCAAGCCCTTTGCACAACAACGTGGCCAAGTAAAGACTCTTAGACCCCACTAAAAGCCAGTTGAGTCCATGGCAGAGAATTAAATGAATACGCAGACCTACTGTTTGTGTGACGAGTTGATCCTACTAAAAAATAAGTAGAGACATTTCTTATTGCCCCCTGCTCATTTACTCTCCAACTCATTTTTTTCTATTGGTAAATTTTCTAGTGATATAACTGACTGAAAAGTTTTTCTGATCAGGAGTATTTGAACTTTGCAGAAAACTTACAGTCAGCTGGTGGAATTCAGGTTAATGGAGAAGCAAACGTTAAGAAATTAAGTTTCAAGTTTGTGTACTAGAACTCAAATTTCAATAGACATTGCTGGACTTTGACTAAGTGAACAGCAAAGAAACAAACAAACAACTTACTAATTGCTCATATAGATGACCCAGTTGGAAAATAGAAATATCACCTGTATCTTTGTTTTTCCTGTTCATTTTTTTCTTCCGTATGGAAAGTCCCTGCCAATCTTTAGAACCATGGAGAAACATTTTTCTCTGCTCTTTAATTTTTATGTGACTCTGTGAACATTTTAGAAACTTATTAATAACCTAGTGGAATTCTGGGTAATGGGAAAATAAGGGTCAAGGAAATAGGAGTCTTAAGCTATGGCTATCTCAATAGGGATGGATAAATTTTTGTTTATGTAGATCTGTTAGACAGTGCTGGAGATAATTGAGTTCCATCGTGAAGGGAGACAGTGAAACTTACAAGAGGATCCTGTAGCTGAAAAACAAAAAGAGAAGTCAGTGTAGAAAGACTGGTGAAAAGAGGAGTTAGTTTTCTTGCTCGTTTTCTGAGAGGGAGTATCAGAAATGTTCATGGAGGGAGCATCTAACCCTTATAGATGTTGTGCACTGTGCTGGAGAACCCAGCTGCCATCATGCCTTAGGGGATTTTGCGTCTTGATTAGTCTGAGAGGTTTCAGGAAAGAGAGTTATCTCTTCCCTTTTTGCAGTGAGTGGTAACTGCTTCAAATCCTACAGGAGATTGGTAATTTAAACTATGCTGCTTTTACTTTCCTACTCCCTGTTTCTGCCACTCTGTGCAAGCTTTCATTCATTCATACAAATGTCCTCCCCCATCCTTGTTGCCAGATAGTTTCCTCTGATATTTTTATGAAATATAGTATATCTATATTAAGTTTTTCAGGTTATTAAGTGAGGTTTGTATCCCTCTTCATTCATTCATTCCTTGGGTTGGGATGCAGGCCGATAGTGGAATAAGCAAGAGGCAGAGAAACATGAATATCTATACCCACAAGACAGAAGCAAAGGATTGCAGACCCTACAGGAAGCCAAAGGCAACTACTGTATAAGAACAACTGTGGAACTTACTAGTCATTTCTGAAGTTTCACCTGGTGGAGAAATGGAAAGGAAAGAAAAGGGAGAACTCAGTGTGTGTAGAACGAAGAGAACTCAGTTCTTCCATGATGGGGTTGAAAAGGGTACCCACAGGGAGGATGCAGGGAGTTCTAAAACCTTCCTGTTAGCTCAGTGCATCATCTGGTCTTAAGCTCCTACCCCCGTGCTTCACATCCTCAGGTCTTTTGCTGGTCTGGAGCAGGAGCATGTATGTCTTCCTTCCTTTCCATCCCTTTTCAGGGCACTTAAACTCCATGGCACCAGAGATTAGCCAAATCTTCCTCTCTTATTCATGACTTTATTTTGAAAGTATATTTATTATTTATTTTTATTATGTTCATTTAGCCAGCCTATAGTACAATCCTAAGTTTTTTGATGTAGTGTTCCTGACTTCATCCCTAAGCCTCATCCTGGCTTCTGATACAAGAGCTCAGCTAGTTAAAGGAATGTTTGAGTATATCTGACTTGCCTTCTGATAATGTCCTCTTGTTTGGCTTAAATTTTGGAATGTTGTTACTTAATTTCCAGACTCAGAATTTACAATGACTTGAGTTTGGTTTATTTTGACACCCTAGAATTTGATATTGGTTTTGCCCTACCTAGTGACAATATTAACTTACCCTTCACTCTCTTTCATTTATAGTTTGTAGTTGTCTGATGTATCCGGCAGTTCCTATAATTGCAGCCCACCTACCATCATATCCTGTTCCCTGAAGGGGTGCGTGTGTGTGTGTTGGTGTTTGGGACAAGGGGCAGGATAGGACATGAAGAAAGAGAAGGTATTGGGAGAAAAGATTGGGGAATTCTGGGCAGACTAGATCCTTAGTATTATTCTTTGGTGCACTTTTCCCAGGAAACTTGGAAGAAAACTGATAAGACCTCAGTCTATTTAAATTTGATTGTTTTTCCCTTCTTTTACATTTGTTTTAAAATTTGCTTTCCTTTTTTTAAAATTTTGTTTATATTGTCTCTGTTGTCTTTGAAGAGGCCCTTTATGAACTACAAATTATTTCAGAAGTAAAAAGCTACCCTTATTCTTTCTCTGTTACTTTAGAAAATTCTGTATTATCATAAAAGCCATTATGACCATTACTGGGGACATTTTCTTACTTTTTTTCTTAAGAAATAACTTTAGGGAATTCTCAGCAAATGAAACTGAGATGCATGAAAACGTGTCTAAAACCATTGTCCTTATGGTAATAGATACATTTGGGACAGGGGACAGGCCCTCTACACACTGTAGAAGATCAAAGAAAACACCAGAGGAAAAAGATAGATAAGAGACTTACCACTGGGCCCAGTATATTGCACTAAAAATAGAAACAAAGAAATTATTGTGGTTGTTGAACATGATAAACACACATACCACTGTTTTCCAAAGGAGAACAGTTAAATACCTTGCCAGAATTACTAAATCCCAGTTATCAGGATTAAATATTTTTACTGGACTGTATCCTCACCATAAGAATCAGATCTTCCCCTAGGAGACTTGTAACCCTGTTTCAGTTAGAGGGAGAAACATTTCATGCTTGCCTTTAACTACTACAGGTGTTTGAAGTGAAATCTTTATTGTATTCCTTTCCCTTCATTTTCCCCATCTTTTTTCTCTCATGTCACTGTTTTTCACTCTCTTGGCCTTCCTTCTTTTGTCTTCTTTCTTATTTCTTATGTCTTCCCCCAGATTCTCTCTATTGCATCTTTGCTTTGGAACATTCTTCTAATGTATACTGACAAACTACCATGATTATTTTTTTAAGATTTTATTTATTTATTTGACAGAGATCACAAGTAGGCAGAGAGGTAGGCAGAGAGAGAGAGAGAGAGGAGGACGCAGTCTCCCTGGTGCGCAGAGAGCCTGATGTGGGGCTCGATCCCAGGACCCTGGGATCATGACCTGAGCCGAAGGCAGAGGCTTTAACCCACTGAGCCACCCTGGCGCCCCACCATAATTATTATTAGAAAAATGTTATGCCACCTATTATGAATTTGAGTAATATATATGAGTTAATGTATATATCGGAAACTTACCAATAGGTCCTGGAGTTTGCACTAAAAAGAAATCAAGATTGGGATATTAGTATGACTGTTTGTATGAAGAATACATTTTTCATTAATTTTATTCTAGGGTGGGGCTTTGAGAGGTAGAGAAAAAGTGATAATGGTAATAACATTAGGGAGAACTAATCCAGGTATGATAAATACATAGCAAAAGAGATATTTAGCATATATTGCAACTCAACCTGAGATGAGGATCTCTCTAGAATCACTGTCAACCTAGGAGAGGCTAGAGACATTAAAGATATAAACTTTGTCTTTTTCTTTCCTGTCAGTAACAAAAGATGGTGCTCTTTTAAAGGACCACCCCATACTAAAATATTTCTGACCAACTAATACACTCTAGGGTAGGCATGAAGGTAGGATGTAAGGATATAGTCTTCTCAGTTTCCAGCTTACTGACTACTGCTTTGATTGGCTTGTGTCTCTGGGAAAAAGTCAACAAAACCTTCAGTTTTTAATGATAATTTGGCCTTCGATTGAATTTCTAGTTCTGACTAAACCTGCTATCTTACTTGACAACATTCTTTTATTTTAAGAATGATCCTTGGGGCACCTGGATAGTTCAGTCAGTTAAGCATCTGACTCTTGATTTCAGCTCTGGTCATGACATCAGGGTCATGAAATCGAGCCCCACATTGTGCTCCATGCTCAGAACACAGTCTGGTTAAGACTCTCTCTCTCCCTCCCCTCTCCCTCAATCACTCTCTCTCTAAAATAAATAAACAAATGAATAATAAATAATAAATAATAAAAATTTAAAAAAATTTAAAAATGTAAGGAAGAATGATTCTTGTTGATAAACTGCATGTGAACTGGGAGAACTATAAATACCCTTTAGAAAGCCATATCTTTGGGCTTCCCTAAGTGTAGTGACCATGTATTTGGGCATGTTCCTTATAGGATCCCTGCAGGTTATGTTGTGGAGTTCTTATAGGATATTTTGGTTCTTGGGCTTCTAACTCCAAGCAACTCCTTTATGCAGCCTATGGGAGGCAATGGGTGCCTGGGTGACACTTCCATAGACCACATCAAGGACCACTGTCACAGACAAGAGGTGGTTGATGCTGCCCTAGTGGCAAGCTGTGTTTCCTTCCTTAAGTCCCGCTGAGTAGCCTGATGAAAGCTGGGATCATCTTGTGAGACTGTATGGTTAATTGAGTCTAAAAAGACCACCCCACCTTTCAGTGGGCATTACATTATCTTTCTTCTCCATAGCTCCTTGCTTCATGGCACTCATCGTGGGAAATATCCCAGTTCTAACCCATAAGTCCCCAAACCTTTAACTCTGAATTTTTTTTTCCATATAAAAAAGCTAGAAGGTACATTACCAGTTGTGCATATTGTGGGCCCTTAGGTGTAGACAAGCTAGAAATTTAGGTAATTTGCAAAAGTAATTTAATATTTGCTTGACTGTATCTATTTTTAAAAAATGCCCTTGATCCTGGATTAGAATTCTTAGGACATTTACCCTCCGGTATAAGCCACTAAAAATTTAGATAGATAATCATTTCAAATATTATTTTGTTTTCTTTGTTTTCCTGTATTTTCTTACTCATTCCTTTTTTAACTTGTGACTCTTTTGTAGACTTCTTTCACTTCTCTTTCTCAACTTTATTTATATTCACTTATTCTTTTTTCTTTTTTTCTTCTCCTGCCTCCAACTCAATCTCCTGCGTTCAACTTCCTTCCTACTTTGTTCCTTTTAAATTTCTCTCAATTTTTCTCTTTTTAACATATACCTTTATTCTCTGTTATTCTTTGTATTGCATTTTCTCTCACTTTCTCTCCCCATAGGCATTTTTGTCCACTATTTTTAATATTATAAGTGCATTGTATTCCTAACTAATAACCTTTTAGAACACTCAAAATGGTAGTGGAAAGAACTCAAGAGTTAGCACAACTTCAGTTCTAACTTCATTAATCATCTTCCTTCCCTATTTTTTGAGGAATGACTTCTGAATCTCAATTTTTTCATCTCTCATGATGGGTATAATACCCACTTTACCTACCACCATTGAAATGCTGTGTAGAGCCAACAAAATAATGCATGGGAGAATTAGAAAAATGGAAACCATTACAGGAATCATATAGGGAGTGTTCATTTCAGCAGCACATATACTAAAATTGGAACAATACAGAGAAGATTAGCATGGCCCGTGCACAAGGATGATATGCAAATTCATGAAGGAATCACACCAAGAGTGACTAGGTACAGATACAGGACTTACATTCATTCTGTCAGGCAAATGTTTTTTTAGGTTTCTAATTTCACAAATTCCTAATTTTTGTTAGGAATGCTATAACCTAGTGTGTGAAGCTATAACTATTTCCTCTTAGTTTGTAAATATGTAATTATGGACAACCGTATCTTGGAACCTAACCATTATTTATAATGTTTCCATGGAAAAATGCAATAGGACAAGTTGCTAAAAGTTGGCAAAAATAAAACCTAACTATAGTGGACAGAACTTTTCATAGAAATTAGATAGTAAGAAAAACATAATCTAATAATCTAATCTAAGAACATAATCTAATAAAAATTATTTTCAGGGAAAGCAAGAAGTTTAGATGTTATGTTCCAAATCTTTATTACATGTTGGTTCTAGAAAGCTAGATTATAGAACTTAGGTAAGACCTCTCCTAGTGGGGGTTATTTTTTCACTTCATATTTCAGCTTCATAGTTAGTATCTTTTTATTGCAGAACCTGGGTGAATCTAACCTCTAAGAATTCTGAGTGGGATAATGAGGCAGTGGAAAAACTTGATCCTGGAGTCCATAGGCATGAATCATTTGAAATAAAAATCAACTGAGCGTTAGATGACTTACCAATGGTTTTTTGAGAGAGCTCTAGAAAAATAAACAAAAGGAAAGAGAAAAGAAATCAGTAGCTGCTCTGGGGCACTGGAGCCCATAGTTCTCATTTGCATACTTTTCCTGGTGAGAATCTGTGCCATTAAACTTGTCAGCTACAGTGGGGTAGTAGGGATGCTGACTTTCTTCATGGATGCTAATACATATAAGGGCTTCCTTATCTAATGAATTCACTGAGAGGCTAAGTAGCAAAGGTACTAAATAGATGTCACCCTTTTGGCCCATTTAAACCCCGCAGAGGGTTGGAAAAATCCTTCTACGTTTAAACTTAATCTTCCTTTCCCCTATAATTTCACTTGTGTCTATCTCATTCTGTTTTTAAAAGTCCTTCGTGTGATGTTGATAAGCCACTGGAAACTTTCAAGAGTTCATCTTCCAGTTTATAGCTTGTGTTTGGCACTGCAATGTACATCCACACTATCATTAATGATTTACGGAAATGGTAGGTAGAAGACAACAAAAAGACCGAGAAAATGTGGACCCCAAACCACTGAAATCCTGACATAGAATCCAGGGAAAGGTCCCTAAGATACTATAGGAAATTAAAATTCTCTACAGTGAAGAATCAGGCAGTAAACTTACTGATAGGTCCCGTAGCTCCTGCTGAGAAACAGAAAGGGAGAGAGAGAGGAAGAGAAGAGTGGGGGGAGAGGGAGATAATCAGTATGCTTTATCACTCTGAGGGAAATAACCATTCTTCAACCCTCACTCTAGAGGGAGTGTCCTAAGTAGAAACCCTAGGAACATCAAGGGTTGTTTGCATGGCAATCCTCAGACAGGCTCCGTGTTGTACAATATAGGGGACTTCCAGGAATGGGGCCTTCCCTTGTTTTCAGTAGTATTTGCAACCTTTAGAGGATTGGGATAGACTTATTCCTTTCTAATTCATAATGTCTCCTTTAAAAATTTCCCTCTCTCTCTTTTTTCTCTCATTCCATTAAGATCTTATTGTTATTTGAAAAGTGAACCTTCCTTTTTTGACAGGGTATTGTGACTGCTATTAAGAGGATCCTTTTCTTTTCTATTTTCTTATGCTAGCCCATGGGCTTTGTAGTCTCTCTACTTCATGCACGGCTTCTTTGGAAACTGTGTAATAGGAATACTAGAGAAGCTGAGAAACATGGCATCAAGAAAGCAGGGCAGATCAGTACTTAAGATTTTGTGGGTGAGAAATTAAAGGAACCAGAGTGCAGAAGCAAATTTGATACTTACGAATTGGTGCTGTGAATTGCACTAAAATACAAAGAAGAAGAAAATCAGCAGGTTTGATATTACCAGAATGCTCATGCCACCAGTATTCTTTTTAAAGAAACTGTGAAGCAGCTCAACCAGAGGGAGAATTACTACTGCATATCAGTAGATAATTTTAACAAAGAGGCCCCATAGCCCTCCCTCCAGATTAAGTCATTTGGCATTCATCTTAAATGAGAAAACTATGGCAGAGGGGAACATATAAAACTGGGGTTGAAGGTTGTCAATCTTTCCTTCACTTTCATTCCTCCTCCCTTTCCCTCTCTGCCCAGCCCAATACTCAGCTCTCTCAAAGGACTGACACTCCTGGGGTAAGTGGGATGTCAGTTCTGTGTTTTTTTTTCCCATCACCACCTCCTCTTTTGTCTTTATCATGCTTATTCTTTTGCCTCCTCCTAGAACCACCTGTTCTTGGAGTGCTTCCTCAGTTTAAGGAAGTCCACAAATAGTTATTTTAATTATTTTCATAATAATAAGGGGATTTTCCCCCTGGTTTTAAATATTTATTTGTATTTCATATTATTTTAAATATGAATGATTTTACTTTCTCTTGTCTTAAACTCAGTGACAGTTCAGGGTGTTTTTTGTTTGTTTTTCCTGATGTCTTGAGCATCAGGAGGGGTCAGTAATTCAAATGTAATCATGCAGTCAATTAGCGTGAGTAAGAAAGCCTGGATATAGAAAGAGCTTGGGTAAGGAGAAGTCCCATAGCTCACAGAAGACCAAAGAGTGTTAGAATTAAGAAACAGAAAAGGAACTCACTTATGGGTCCAATGGTTCCAGCTAAAATATGAGAAAAACGAGACAGACTAATTAGAATGGTTCTTCGGCACAGAAAATTTAGTTTGCACTGAAATTATCTTTGGGAGAACATCATAAATGCAGACACAGGGAACAAAATTTCTACTTCAGAAGAAGAATAAATACATTTTTTTCTTCATTCTCCACCATGGAGGATCCCTGTAACACTGGTATCCCTGTAACAGCTGGAGTTGCAGGGATGCAGTGCTCAGGGTGCCTTTCCTGATGGATCACTGAAACTCAGTAGATTCGATTCCACAGGCCATTGCTTTTCTTCCAGTTGGGGTAATTTGAACTTGTTTAGCCAGAACCTATGGCCTCATCTTCTGAAGGAGGCAGTGGGAATTTCTGTCTCCTGTGGGTGACCTCAGCTCCCTTATTAATTAGAGTAATTTGGCCTGCAATATCTGAGCATAAAAGGGAATAGGAACTCTCAGATGGCTCAAGACTTTCATAGGTGCACTTGGCTGGTAAAGAGCTTGAGGCACTAGACCCACATGCTTACCAATAACAGCCTTCTTTACCTTCTTTACAAACACCATACATACAGACACCTCTCTGTATCTATAGGGCTACATGTGCTTTAGTGACACTTCCCCAGTGTTTGTTCTTGATTGACTTTGTTTTAATCAGGTTTCATGTGTATAAATGCTCCAGGAAGAGCAAGACTTGGCGTGTGATTTGTCATGAGCTCTAACCCTCAAATTATTCTTCTTGCTTTAGTGTTGCCCCTGCCCTAGGAACATCCTCAGGAATGATGGGCAGAAATACGTTAATAAATGAATGAACCCTTGATGAGTTTCATTTTTCTTATCATTGACTTTAAGGTTACTCTTGCTATGGAGAATCTGAAGGGATGAAAGACCTGGTTAAACTTGGATCTAGTGCACTCAAATTTTTATTTCTTTTCTAGCTATAAGGGATTAAAACTCTGTTAGTTATGGTTCTAAGGCACCTGGGGATTTTCTTAAGAATTCAGATTCTGATTTAGTGGGTCTTAGTTGGAGATTCTTCACTGTCAAGAAACTCCAAGGTGAGGCTAATGCAGATCCCTGGGCCCAATTTAAGCAATAGGCCATTAAGCGACTGGTAAAATCTCAGAACATGTATAGGACACTGTTTACATTTATGATTTTTTTTTTCTTTTCTGTATCAACTGTCTCTCACCCATCCCTCATTCCCAGTGCTTCTGCCAGAGATGTTTGTTGTAATGTCATTAAGATGCTACCGGGACACTTCTTCCAGACTTACTCTTTGTTAGTGAGCTGGGACTTGCTGCTCTCTTCCTCTGAGTGTGACTGGGATTTCTAGTAAGGGACCGTCCTACCTTTCTAACACTTTTATTCTTAACACTTTTCCCTTGCCAATTGAGTCTCAAGGTTTTGAGAAATTTAAAAGTAATAGTACTTCCTCAGAAGGCTCCCAGCTTATTAAAATAAGAATAGGGAATAAAGAAGGAGAAAAGAATTGACAATTTGTGCAGGAGGAAATAAAAACATCCATGAGTAGCAGAGCCTTACATATTCTAAAGTGTAGTAAAGCAAAGCACATGGGAATTAAAGCATAGGAAAGGAACTTACTTATGGGTCCTGCTGCGCCTGCTTGAATACAAACACAAAGAGGTAAGTCTGGAGAGAGCATGACTGAAAGATGTACATTTCAGGGAACTTCAGGTCAAGCATTTACTACATTATTATATTTACGTGGAAAGCAGGAAGAAGTAAGTCTGGCTTCCCTCCTCCCCTTTTTTTCCTTAAGGAGACTCTTAAAATCATATTTCCTACAATTATTGTTCTTGTTTTCAATTTTTACTATCTTCCTATATCAAATCCTTCTAAAATTTTCTGTTTGTTTTTGGTAAACAACTTCATCCAACCACAGGATTTTTCCTTTCACCTATGAATTAATTTTATTAGCAGAGTTTCCACTTTGCTAAATAAGAAAATTGTCACTTAGAGGGATCCTGAAATCATCCTCAAGTTCCTCACACTGGTAAAGAAAAGGACATAGTAAAATAGTGAGATGTCTCCTTTCCTCCTCCTTTATGTGCCTACTTAACCTCTGCTCCAGTGCCCCCCCCCACCCATAGTAGGCACTTTGTAGAAGACCAAACAAAAACAAAAACAAAAAACAAAAGAACAAACAAAACAAACAAACAAACAAAAAACTGGAGTTAAAAAATAAGAGAAACTTACATAAAGGTTCTGGAGTTACTTTGAGGGTTTTTGCATCACCTGTGATGAAAAATGATGAGAACTATGAGAGATAAAGTTTGTTTAAGGGAAAAAAAAAAGACAAGTATAATGTCATCTCGATTTAGACTTTCAGAGAGCATGAAGTGTAGGCAATCCTACTCCTTCCTGCCCACGTGTATGGTACAAATAGTCTTGAGATTAAAGATCCAAGACTAGGGGCATTTGGGTGGTCAGACGGTTAAGCGTCTCTTAATTTTGGCTCAGGTCATGTTCTCAGGATCATGAGATCAAGCCCCATGATGGGGTCAGTGTGGAGCCTGAGTAAGATTCTCTCTCCTTCTCCCCATTCTCTCCTGCACAATCTCTCTCTTTCTCAAATAAATAAATAAACATCCAAGACTAGAGAGTCCCAGCTTCACTACTCTCTAGTTTTATGATACATAAGTCACTAAACATTTAAAACATTACTTTCCTTATCTTTAAAATGGGAATTATATTTCCTTTCTTAGAGGCATGGCTACAGTGAAAAATCAAGAATAATAATGGATAGGAAAGCTGATAAGTTCTTTCAGAATTGTTATGGAAAGACTATTCAGTGACTACAAAAGAATGAAACTCTTATCCAAAATAGGAAGTGTTCATTGTGTTTAAAGTCTTCAGCTTTAGTTTACTTCTTTTCTGTTTTCTCTATTTTTCCCTCTTACATCTTTTATTGTCATTTGGGAAGTTCTGAATGCCGGTGACAGGGCATTTTCATGAGCACTTCATTCTGTTGTTTTGGTTTGCTGATCTGTGTGATTTCACTCTTTAAAAAAAAATCCCTTTTATTCCTTGGTTACCTCAGTACCTCAGTTATACCCATTGATGTTCCAGTGAGATTGGCAGCAGTGGAGAACCATTGCTTCTTCCTTGAGAGGAACCAATCTTACTTTAAGATGTCAAGACCTCTTTACTGAAACAAGTTTATGTATGTGATGAATTAATTTTCCCATGGAATTTCAAAGGTTTTGTTTATGTGTGAAATTATGATTTGAAGTTTTAGAACCTACTTTGGACTTCATTTTCCTGTTCTGGAATTTTTTTTTTAAGATTTTATTTATTTATTTGACAGACAAAGATCACAAGTAGGCAGAGAGACAGGCAGAGTGAGAGGAGGAAGCAGGCTCCCTGCCAAGCAGAGAGCCCGATGTGGGGCTCGATCCCAGGACCCTGGGACCATGACCTGAGCTGAAGGCAGAGGCTTTAACCCACTGAGCCACCCAGGCGCCCCTGTTCTGGAAATTTTTGCTGAAATTCTTCCTCCTTATTGTTTTCTTCTCCACTCTTTCTTCTTTTACCTATTCAAATATTTTTTCCTTATGTAGTTTTATTTCTCTATTGAATGTTGTTTAAGGGCTGATGTATTATTTAAAAAAAATTATACTTAGTAAGAAAGCTTTTAGGCAGTTAAAAATTTGCAGCTTATTTCTCTTAAAATTATTATTGTTTTTACTTGTATATTTATGACTCCATTTTTGTTTGCCAGTTTGTTGAATTTAGGGGGAAATAGTAGCTTTTCACAGAAATGTTAAGATCTCGGCACTTGGGAAGAGATTCTGCCTTTTCTATGTGCTATAGACTAAGGTAACGTACTGCCACTTCCACTAACAAACAAAGATAATTTATAAAAGATAGCACCCATATACTTAGGATTTAAGAATATTGACCCATATTAGGCATGATGAATTTTTTGAGTTAATAGACTAATTCTGATCAATTAGTAGCATTGATTAGTAGCATCCCAGGACATGAGAAAAATTTTAGATTGTATGTGGGCTGAGCAGGAAAGAAAACTATGATCACTCACTGGTACCTGCCACAGGCAAAGGTATACAGACAGGAACATATATCATATATTTTTGGAAATTTTTGAACTTAGAGTTTTGTAGCATTGTCCAGTTGAAGACAAATAATTATGCATGACAGTGAAATGTTTGCACTTACTTTCGAAGTGAAGAAACAGATAAAAATCTTAATTATAAGACTTGAATATCCTGCCAAAACACTTAAGTATTATGTATGTTTAGATTAAGGGCATAGCTTCTGTGGATAGTCTGCCTAATGAGAATATCAGAATTAGTTATCTTAGAGAGTGCCAAATTTTCTGCGCTAAATGGAAATCCTGGTAGTCTTTGTGGGGGTCGCATGCCCAATTGCCTCAGCTAGTCTCATGAGTTGTGAATCTGTCAGTTTAAGGGGATAGTGGGGAAGTTGGGGATTGAAAATTGCACACTCTATCTAGAAGCATTCACATTCAGAATTTAAAATAACGCAATGCTGGTCAACCAGAACCCATGTACAGGTGGCACTGGGCTAGTGGGTTGCCAATTTGGGAGCTCTACTTTGGAAAAGGAAGGGGTTTAAGTGAGTACCCTACGTATTTCAACAATAGTAGAGTGTGAGATTCACATCACCACAGATTGTGGCCTGGATCAAGATAGACCAAATAAATTCCTTTGTTTCACTAATTTAATCATAGGTGTTGGTTGGGTCACATTTAATTAAAACCTGTAATTCACAAACTTGTTCAGGTTGTGAAACACCTGGAAGTTGTGATATTTTTAGAAAAATCATGAAATCATGATTTTTGAGCAAGAAGTAATTTTACTCATTTTGACCAAAAGTATAATACTCAATATGAAAAATTTTATTAGAAGCATATAGCTCAGAAGAAAAAAAAATCTGTCAACCAGGATTATCTCTTTTTAAATTTTTAAAATTTTTTGTGTCACTTTCCCTAATTCCTTACTTTTCTGCCCCTCATTCCTCTCTCTGTCTTCCCTTTGTTTAGAAAATGTATTCATTTTGCTTTGGCAATAAATGGAAATCAGTTCCAGTAGACTGATTTAAGCCTTGTCACCTCAATTTTCTTCTTTCTCCATTCATGTATTCTATATTCTCTCACTTTTCTGTTCTTTTCTCTTAGTTTTTCAATTGGTAGTTGAAATTGTAACAGTTTAATGAGAAATTAAATAACTTGCCTATGTTCAAATAACCAGTAAATAGGGAGCTGGCATACAACTCTACGCAGCCTGGCTCCAGAACCTTCATCTGTAACAGTCTCCCTGTATATTTATAATACATTAATTAACAACCAAACTTATTTTTAAAGTGGTTTTTAATAGTTATTATGCCACTCGCAATTCATGGAGAAATAATGCATATTTTCAATAATGGGGTGAGCAGTAACTTATTCCCAAGGTCACAGCCAAAGTAAATAGCATAATTTCCTTCTTTGTTGGGGGGGAGGTGATGTAGTTAGAAAGGGACACAGAGCCCAGGGAGGGCCTGTTGGGATGGAAGAAAATCAAATTTGCTCTAAGAGGGAGAGAGAGTTAATGGAAAAGTACAAGGATACAGAAAAGAGAAGTTATGGCTGCTGAAGAAAAGGTGGGGCTGGGAGTAGAGGTCCCATGACATGAGTGCAGGAATTTGCTTGAAAGCAAGAAGGGGTGTGTCATTGTCTTGGGGAGAAAGGTGAGACAGGTGAGCATGGTGCAGGTAAGATAACTAAAGAAGGAGAAGGTGGAGAATGATGAACCTCAAGCGCTCTCACTCCGACATAGCCTATCTCCCCAGATAAGACAAGATATCCTCTGCCTAGTGTGGGAGCCCTATAATAACAAATTTTGAAAGAAGAAGAAAAACTTACTCATGGATCCTTGCAGTAATACTAAAGAACAATAACAAATATTCAAATCAGTTTAGAGTTAATGCTTTAAATAATACATCCATTTCCCAGAAGTCTTTACAGAAACTGTACTCTTTATTCCCCAGTAGGGACATGGGTTTCCACCCATGGATATTGAATCTTCCTCCCCCTTGGACACCACCCAGGAGTGAAATTCTCAGGGAAGTCTCCAGGTTTACTGTATTTCCAATATTCTGATTTCATCCAGCACCTTTCCTTTCCCCTGTTTTCCACTCCTCCCTCTTTCTTTCTTTCCTCTTCTCAGTTTGGAGAATCTCCTCTCCATGATGTAATAGCTTCAAGAACTGAAGAAAGACAATGTTACAAAGGTTCCAATTTTATAACAAAAGAAGACCGAGGTGGAGAGAGTCTGTGCCTGAGTATGTGAAAAAAAATATGTAGTTTTCACCTCCAATTTTTCTGATTCAAAGTTCAGTGCACTTTCCTCTGTACTGCATAGAGTTTTCTCTTTCTGTTCTTTCTGGAATATTCCTTTAAAAAGTAAATTAACTTCTTTCTACATATTGACGCGCACACACACACACACACACACTCTCTCTTTCTCTCTCTTTTGTTCTTTTTATTACTCTCTGGAGTGTTCCTCTTATAAAAAAAAAAAAACCTAAATAATAGGGAATGTTTCTGGAACTTTCAGTATTAAATCATGACAGTACTGGTAATATGTAAACTACTTTAGCATGAACCCCACTATATTCAGTGGCAGAAGGCTGAGCATTTGTCTTATTTGCCTTATGGTGGAGGTTAAATTCCTGTGTGAAGTTTGATCTTAGATCATTTCTGTCATCTTTTTGGAAACTTGTTTAACCAATCTCTAAAAAGGCAAGATTTAACAATGTCAACTCATTTAGTCTAAATCCACAAACTGAAGTCCTGTGTTCCTGGGCTTTTTAGCCTTAGCTAATCAAATCTAGGATAATGGGGAAGCAAAAAGACTGACATTCTAAGTTTAGGACTGCCTGGGAAGGGGAAGACAGAGAGAACAAGATCCCCAGATATCAAGGATTCACGGCAGAGAAACAGTCAGAAACATGCTCAGTTCCCTTGTAAACTGTGCTAAATGGACACACAGGTAAATTCATGAGGTCAGCTGTTTAAAGTCATCAGAGTTAAACCCCTTTGATGAGAAGCTTCCAGAAGAAGCTCTCCACTCCCTTCCCCTGTGATTTGGTCACAGAGAGTGGAAAGATCCTGTGCTTTGGTGCCGTGACAGAGGCCCAGAGGCAAGACAGAGGAATGGAGATGAACAGGGAGGTCATTTACGTCTTCTTTGTAAAGGCTGAAACTCTGAAGGGAACATGGAAGACGTTAAGTCTTGCTTAAACTTTCTTTAGTTGTCCTATGTACTCCTTTCTTTTCACCTTTTGATTACTCATGTGTGTCTTTCCTGAATTGAGAAATAGAAAGGGACTTAAATATTCTGGAGTTGACACTGAGGAATACTAGCAAAAATCCACAAGAGTTTGGATGAATAGTGTAAGAAGCTTATGATTCTCGTGGAACTCTTTTTAGAGAGGGGGTCCAGATTAGTCTTCATGAGATACATGTGTGACCTTGCACAAGTTATTTAATTTTTTGTGTCTTAGAGTATTCATTTTAGGTACAAAATTTATAGTAATATATAATTCGTAGGATTGCTATGAAGGTGTAACACATATACTTCATCTATATTATAACAATAGTTTCAAATTGCAGTCCTTATCTATGTATACCTATATACACCTGCATGGGACAGATGGACCATAGCCTCCTCTGCCTCCGGCACTGTGCTGGTTTAAGATTTTCAGAGAAATAATAGAATCAAACCCTTTGTGCTCCCGGTTTGAGAACCCTTCCCCAAGTTACCGTAGTCCACTGAGATGTCTCTGAGAATGACCTCTCAAGAGGGCTTCATTTATCCTCTAGGACCACACAGTGTATTGAACTTCAGGAGTGAATGACCCCATGCATCTTTCAGCTAAATACTATATATAATAACTAATTACTCACCTTCCTCTGAGATTAATCCCAACATGTGTCACATATCCATTTACCTTATTCACCATCAGAAGATAATTCTCATTTTAAGGAGCATATTATCATAATGATTAGTATAACTCCTAATCTGATTTTCTTTCTTACACTCTAAAATCCCATACACCATGCTGTCTGAAATTACTATCAGCAGATTCCCCTGTATCTTTAATTTCTCCAGATGTTCTGTTCATCATTTTGTTTTAACAAGCCCAATTGTCCTTTAAAGTACTATGCCTCTTGCAGCCCTCTGAGCAATGGTTATTTTTGATTCCATACTCATATACCACAGGGCCTTGAAATATTGCAGGAGAAATTGAAGACTTGAGTTGATTGTTTAACACATGTCAACCTGAAGATATTTGAGTTTGTTCCTGTGGTAAGTTATTTCTGTGACTTAACTGGATGAAAACAAAGCAAAATTAAATAAAACCTGATTTGATTATAACAGTAATGAAATATTGAGCTTAATGGTTTTCCAAGGTCATTATATAAGATATAGATATATCTATATCTTACATATACATATTATATGTCTATGTAATAAAGCAACCTTATTCATCACATGCAGTTATGTCAGTAATGGACTAGAAAAATAATTTTGAGATTTAGATTAATTCATATTTTTTGCATTTTTAGATTACATATTAAAAATTGAAGTAATATTTTTTACATATGCATAACGTTCTAAATTTCATTTCAAGAAGATACTTTAAATTGAAAAAATAAATTTTAATGGTGTCCTGGGGATAGTTGGACAAGCACATGACTTAATTAAAAGCTCAGTGTGTAGGGCACCTGGGTGGCTCAGTGGGTTAAGCCTCTGCCTTCGGCTCAGGTCATGATCTCAGGGTCCTGGGATCGAGTCCCGCATCGAGCTCTCTGCTTGGCAGGGAGCCTGCTTCCTCCTCTCTCTCTCTCCGCCTGCCCCTCTGCCTACTTGTGATCTCTCTCTGTCAAATAAATAAATAAAATCTTAAAAAAAAAAGCTCTGTGTGTAGAACCTCAGTTTTACCTTCTATGAACTATGTGCCTTTGGGTAAGTTAGATAATATCCTTGAGTTCAGTTTCTTATCTATAATTCCTGTGAATATGGATTCAACAAACCTGGCTTATGTAATTACAGCTGTCCCCCTTACTCTCATTCCCTGCCCTTTTCACAACCTTCTTCTTTCCTCCTGCTTCTGAGCAAAAGAAGGTATTTTGTTTTGCTGAAACCCTCACAGCCAGCTAAAACAATTAGAATCTTCTCTCTATTCATAATCGGTAGACTTTTCATTTTCCAAAGCTCTCATTAACTTCAGGTAAAGTGCTTGATTATAGAGAAGGAAGAAAAGTTGAGGGACAAGGTTAGGCAGAGTTAGGGTATGACCCCCAGGTCTGTGATACACCAAAGGGAATTAGAGTTGAGAAAGAGTAAAGGAACTTACCTCTTTGTTCTCCTAAAAAGAAACACAAAAAAGTTTATGGGGTTGTCTGGCATTTTTTTTTTTATTGCTGCTTTTCATTTTGGGAGTATCAGAACAGGGAACCCCTGGGAGCACCAACTCCTGAGTGTCAGCTGTGGCTCAGGGAGTTAGGAAATTATATATCTCCTCCATTGTTGCCATTCAAACCTGGGGATATCTTGAATTGAGTTGGAGAAAGGTAAAGGAACTTACCAATACTTGATCGAGACAGTGCTAAAAGAAAGCAAACAAGAATGAGATTTGTGTATTTTAGGGAGAATCTAAGATTACATAGATTACATATGAGGAAAAGGTTGTGGGAAAGAGAGCAGCAATGTGTCACATTTCATTTTCTATTACCAGGGGCAATGCAGTGGGCAGATGGACATCCATCTACGGATTATTTTGGGGGCTTTTGTGTATTTATTTAGTAATACTCTTATGGCAGGGTAAGATTACAACATCTATGCAGCCTATCTTTTAATTTCTCTTAGTAAGGGAATAACAAGGTTTGTGAGGATTGCTAGCTTTCTGGTCCCCAGAAACTTTTCTCCCTCTTTGACTTTCTTCTTTGTGATCCTGCTGCTTTTGTTCTGTTTCCTTCTCTACCCATATTTCTCCTCCTCCTCTTCTCTCTCAATTTTCTTTCTCTTTTTCTCCCTTTGAAAGATCTTTGCACCAAACTAATACTACATAACAGCTTCAACAGGGGATTTATACTTCTCAGAAATCATTTGTGTCCTGTGGGGATGCTCAATAACAAGAAAACAAAATAAGGATGTCTCTAGATATTAAAAGATAAAGAGTCAAGGCAGGGAAAAGGGACTTCTTGTCAAGATGGATATTTCACCCTCTCCTCTAACCACTTGGAAAAGTTGAGCGTGATAATTTTTAAAGTTTTAAAACATAAAGCTGAACTTGAAAACTAGAAAGAAAAGTCTCCAAGGGCCATATATCAAGAAGAAGCCCATAATTTTGATAGGAAGTGAGAAGGTTCATCACCCATATATCTTAATGGGAGGTTGACTTTTCAATACATGATCAGGAGCAAAAATTAAGGCCACAGACCTCATGCTGCGGAAGAACATGGGACTAGACATTCTATGTATGTAAGGCTCACAAAAACACTATCTGTGAGAAGGTCACTATTAATTCATATCTGTTTGTCAGGGTTTGCCAGGAAGTGATCTGTTTGCACCAGGCTATGGTGCAACACATTTCAGAGAATATAAATCACACACATACGACTTGTAAATCATAATACAATTAATAATCAACAATAAAAATAGCAGATGAACTTAGAGTGAACTTAAATATTTACATTAAAAAATAAGAAATTCTGAAAATTAATGAAGGGTTTCACATAGTAAACTAGAAAAAGGAACTAAAATAGAAGGAAATGGGGTGCCTGGGTGGTTCAGTGGGTTAAAGCCTCTGCCTTCGGCTCAGGTCATGATCCCAGGTCCTGGGATCAAGCCCTGCATTGGGCTTTCTGCTTAGCCGGGAGCCTGTTTCCTCCTCTCTCTCTGCCTACTTGTGATCTCTGTCAAATAAATAAATAAAATCTTAAAAAAAATAAAATAAAATAGAAGGAAATACTAAAGCTTAAAAGAGAAAGTAATAAAATAGGAAAAAATAATTAGTAGATATTCAACAAAACCAAAATTGATTTTCAAATAGAGTAATAAAAACAACTATCTTTGGCACGGATGAATGACCAAAGAAAGAAAGCACAAACCCAGTGATACTAGGAATAAAAAATAACACATATCTAGGAGGTGCTCAGTCATCTAAGGGTCTGCCTTCAGCTCAGGTCATGATCCCAGAGTCCTGCGATGGAGCCCCCATTGGGCTTCCCACTCAGCAGAGAGTCTGCTTCTCCCTCCTCTTGTGCTCTCTCTCTCACAATCTCTCTCTCTCTCTCAAGTAAGTAAACAAATTATAAAATCTTTTTAAAAAAATAGGACATATCCATAGATAGAGTGCACAATTTTTAGAATCATAAAATACTTTTGTCATTAAATTAAAAAAATTAAAATGTATTCAGTACTTATTCTTAATAAGATTTTTGTTAGCAAACTAGAAATAGGAGTTTTCTTAACCCAATAAAATGGAACTGACAAATGGAAGCAAGCATCATGTTTAGTGGTGAAAACAGAGGCGTTCTTGGTAAAGTCAGATACCAAGAAGAATGCCTGTGATTATTGCTGGTGTCAGTGCTGGATATTTTGGATAAAACAGTAAGATAAGGGGAAAGTTTAAGAACTAAAAAGAAGACTCAAAAATTGTTAGTTTTTGCAGATGGGATTTTCTACATACAAAATCCAAGACTAAATTATTAGAAGTCTTAGAATTCAGCAGGGTGGCTAGGTACAACATCTACTCTCAACAGTACAACATACAACTTATATAGCAGCAGTTATCGTCTGTAAAATCCAATAGAAAAAAAATCATTCACAACGGAAACAAAAACAAATATGTGCATAGTAATTAATCTAACAAAAGATGCTCCAGACCCTTTAGAGAAAATTATAGAACATTACTGAAGGACATATAAGAAGATTTGAGTAAGATACATTATCATAGTAATGCATCAGAAAAATTGATTTTATAAATCTACAGACTCAATGAAATTCTAATGAAATCCTACTGTGTCTCATACAAACTTGAGAAATAGACTAAATTTTATGTAAGAATTAAGGTCCAAGAATAAGCAAAGCATTTCTGAAACTCCAACAAAGAGGAAAAAAATGTGTCATTCCTCATAGTAAATGTCATAAAACTTTAGAAATCGAAGCAATTTTGGGCTCCTGGGTGGCTCATTGGGTTAAAGCCTCTGCCTTCGGCTCGGGTCATGATCCCAGGGTCCTGGGATCGAGCCCCGCGTCGGGCTGTCTGCTCAGCAGGGAGCCTGCTTCCTCCTCTCTCTCTCTGCCTGCCTCTCTGCCTACTTGTAATCTCTGTCTGTCAAATAAATAAATAAATAAATAAATCTTTAAAAAAAAGAAGAAATGGAAGCAATTTAGTATCTGTTGAGTGAAAGACAAAAGTTCACTAAGACAGAAAATCCATGGAAAAATTAAGCATAAGATAAGAGAGGTATTACAATTCAATGGGTAAAGAATGCATGAGTCAATAAATTCAGTTGGAACAATTGGTTTTTCAGAAGAAAATTAAACCCCATCTATATTATTTATAAACAAACAAAAATCCCAAATGCAAAAACCTCTATTTGGATTAACATCCTGTATGTGGAAAGAGAAAATTTATAGCTATTAAGAGAAGGTGTAGAATAACATCTATGTGATATCCAGACCAGAAAGGCAAAACAAAACAAAACAAAACAACAACAACAACAAAACAACAAAAAACAACCCAAACCCCCCAAATCTAAAAGAGAACAAAAGATTGACAAATATCATTACAACTAATTGTGTGTGGGTAGGCAGGAGGGAGAATGGGGCCTTCTAAATGTCAAAAGACACCATAAGAATTTAAGAACAGTGCAGAGGATCATAGGAGAAAAGAGGGAAAATCGAATGGGAAGAAATCAGAGAGGGAGACAAACCGTGAGAGACTCTGGACTCTGGGGGAACAAACTGAGGGTTACAGAAGGGAGGGGATGGGGGGATGGGGTACCAGGGTGATGGATATTAAGGAGGGCACGTGTTGTGATGAGTACTGGGTGTTATACGCAACTAATGAATCACTGAACACTACATCAAAAATTAATGATGTACTAATGTTAGCTAATTGAACATAATAAAAAAATTTTAAAGGAAGAGAATCAGAGAAGATGTTTACAGATACTTAACAAAATATAAAAGATTTGCTTTCATAATTACAAAGAATTTCTGCAAATCAATAACCTCATGGATAAATGGGTAAACTAAATGAACAGTTTGTATAAGGTGAAGCCGTAAGTAGGTAGTAAACATGTAAGATACTCAGTTTCAGGATTGAGCAGAAAAATGCAAATTAAAATTTTTACACTAATCCAAGTGGCAATAAGGTGGAAATATGACAAAATTGGGGTTGTTACTGATGCAGGAAAATGGGAAACTTTTACAGATTTTTGTGTGCCTCCTATGTGGAATTCAATTAAACAACAGCTAGTAAAGTAAAAAAGTGCTTAAATTACATAAATCCCAGGTGTGTACCTGGGATTAATTATTTTTTAAATTACTTAAAGAGATCTTGCAGCATTATTTATGATAGCAGAAATTGAACACATTGAGAACAGAACAGTAGGAGAAAGAATAGAAAAAATATGTTCATAAGTTGGGATATTTATTTAACAATTAAAATGTATAACCCGGATTTCTGTATGTTTTCAATATTATAATATTTGGGGGGGGAGCAAGTTGTAATGATACTTTCAGAATGATGTCATTTCAGTAAAATTTTTAAATAAATATGTACAAAAATACTATGTATTGTTCAGTGATCCATAAAAATTATATAAATAGATGAAAATAAAGTTACAGGATATATGGTACATTTATAAGAATTTGGGAATTGGGGAGAGTGGAATGTATGTAGGGATGGGGACAAAAGAGATTTCTATATTATGTCACTTGAGAAATATGACAAAATATCAGTTGTCAAATCTAGGGTATGGATTTACAAGGGTCAATAATTTTTGTACTTTAAAACTTCTTTAAGGGATAGAAATAAAATACAGAAACTATACAGGACGTGCAAACCAGATGATAGTAGAAAAGCCACAAGGAACTTACCTAAGGAGTTGGCTGACGGTGCTAAAACACACACACAGAAACATGAGGTGAATTGTCAGAATTTGGATCACTGACCTTGCATATCAATTACTGTGACCTCCTCTCAGGAGGAGGTCCAGGCCCAGGGAGACCTACTGACCTGGTTGTGGGTACCAGAAGCCACTCCCACCAACTCCATCCCTTCCATCTCTATAAAGTATTTCAGCTTTTAGTAGACAGATGCTATTCCTATGAAACTTTGTGGCTTATATTTCTGTCCTAATCCCTCCCCCATTCCTTTCCTTTCTTTTCCTTTCCTCTTCCCCTCCTTTCACTTCCCTTTCCTGTCACTCATCATTACCTCTTTTTTTTTTCCTTTTTTCTCAGTCAGTTCTGAAACCAGCAGACCAAGTTTGGAAACTGACAGTTTGTTAATGACAAACTATCTTAAACCAGCACTAGCAGACTTCACTTATTACTTAGTATTCATATGAACTGATGGCATTTCTCTTTTCTCAAAGCATTTACAATCTAGGGAAGCAAATTTTTGTTAAAAAACAAGAGAATACTTACTGTAATCTCCTTTGGATCCCTCTAAAAACACAAGTAAAACCAAGAAAAATCAGTTTGAATTTTCTATTTCTATAGTTTCAATATCATTACAGAGGATTACCCAATCAATGCCCTCAAGTATCCAAGTAGGCAAGAAACTGGGGGCAAAAATCTTCTCATGACTTAATTTATGAGTCAAATGACATGAAAAACCAGGCAAAGATTAATAAAAGTAAATACATAGTGAGAAGAGATAATAATTATACATGGAAAGAAACACAGAAACAGAAGAGCACAGTAGTTATAAAATAAGTTAAGGTAAAGTAAGAGAAAAAATGGCAAAATATTTATTCAACTAATTGAGAGTTCAAATTTAATGAAGAGTGGCAAATTTAATGAAGAGATGGCAAAATTGAATGAAGGGATGGCAAAGTATAATGAATACACACACACACACACACACACACACACACACACACATAGTGATTGGATGTGCATCCTACAACCTAAAACTTAGTAATGTCAAAAACATTGTCTAAAAAATCTGGAGATAAAGTAAATTACACGAAAACTTGTCATCCTATCACTATTGTTTTCATGAAAGTGTAAAAATAAATAATACCAACACTCTGGAAATGACAAATCATGTTGCACGATGGTCTAATTTGCTATTTTACTGACATATAAGTAAAGATCTACCTGGAAATGTAAAGACAACTTTTTTTTTTTCTTTCTCATCCCCATCCTGAAGATGAATGCTTTCCTGCCATACTCAGGTGTCATTGTGATGGGATTAAGTCCAAGACACACAAAACCTCTGGTTTACACTATTGTTACTTGTTTCTCTTTTTTCTGTGGGTATTTTAAAAACAGAAAATACCAAGATGTATATACCAAATGTGCGTCATTTACACTTCCTGTAAAACGTAATAACATTAAAAATAAATTCAGTGCCTTTCAAAATTCGTGAATTATCATGGCAAATTTAATATGTAATACATGATATATTTAAATATCAAAATTTAAGTACTAAACTTCATGCACCTAAACTGATCTGATGACTTTGCTCAATATTTTCCTGTCAGAGGATTTTTGTAGTCTCTAGCTGACCAGCAAATTTATATTTCCATGTCCAGAAAAGATAGAGGGCAGACTGGTAGAGCTTGGGAACGTAGAAACAAGGTCATTGAGCTTCATAAGGCTACTTTAGAGTGACTGGGAAATCAAAGAACTAAGTTGTCATTTGGCTCTATGAATTTTAAATTATAGCTTATTTACTGATCCAAGTTTTCCCTAAAAATGCAAGGGTAGCCTGGAATAGAAAGAAGCTAAGATTGCAAACTCTACACTAAAGATCCATAGCAGGAAATTAGTAAGGTATTACTAAATTGTGTAAAAATAAGGAACATGAAATCTAGAGTCAGATAATTCTATGTTTCTATCAGGTTGAGTCATTTGCAAACCCTGTGGCTTTGGGCAAGTCACTAACATTTTTCATGTGTATGTTTCTCTAATTAGGGATAAAAATCAAGGATAACAATATATAGTAAGTTAATTGATTTAAGAATTGCTTGCTAAGGATCATCCTTACTGATGAAGAAAATAGACTGTAAGAGGGTAAGAGTAGGAAGAAACCAGTTAGGGGTCAAAGTAGTTCAGGTAAGAGATGTTGATGCTTGAGCTAAGATTGTCCTCATGGTGAGAAGTGATCTAATTTGTAATATAATGGGAAAGTAGTGGGGATGGGATTTCCTGGTGGATTGTCTAAGGAAAGTGAGAGAAAGAAGTTACAGAGGTAGATGGCCTGAGCAATTGGGGGAATGCATGTGCTGGTACCTGTATGTAAATAGGATCAGGACTTGGGTTTTGGACATGTTGAGAATGAACTACCATTCTTATATCTTCAGGACC
Source organism: Martes martes (assembly GCF_963455335.1). Lineage (NCBI taxonomy): Eukaryota > Metazoa > Chordata > Mammalia > Carnivora > Mustelidae > Martes > Martes martes. Next base: position 119,329,831 of record NC_137893.1, on the reverse strand, counting down.
ACTGTATTATGGTTGCATAGGTTGTTCACTGTGCAGAGGGATTTGGGGGCTAAAATCCCAGTAGTGTCCTTGAGTGGGACTGCATCTGCCTAGAGAAAGGAAGACTCTCTAATTTGCACCAAAGCAATCTGTAGGCTAACTTGTAGAGACCTTGAGCAGCCACAGGAGCTTCATTCTTTGTGGTTCACAAGGTCATTTGTAGATATTAAAATAAAGTGAAAAACGTCCACAAGTGTGGCTGGCACATAGAAGGTACTGAATGCATGGTAATTCTCTCCCTTTCTTTGTTTACAGTTGCATTTTACTTATCTGTGTACCCTTACATTTCTCACATTCAGGTAGCTTCTTGCACTGGTTTAATGCAGTGTCGTGATGACTGACTATTCTGAGAAGGTTTGTTTCCCAAGAAACATGAGATGTAAATGACAACAGTAGACAAGATCAGGCTTTCTTTGCCCTCTTGGAATTTCAGTGCACAGGTCAAACCTTAATATGACAAATTTTAAGGGATTTATTCCTCCATTTCTTAACATTTATATTAAAAAAGACACACTTAGTGGCTAACATTCTTATGCTCTGGGATATTGAATGTACCTTTGAGTACTCAGACTACTTTAAGACGATTAGGAGGTGAATAGAAGAGGAATTGGATGGTACTGGGGGAAAAGATACCTCATGGTGTGAAGGTGACCATTTCTGAATACTTCTCAGAATCCTCTATACATTACATTGGTTTCCTGTCTTTTTACCTAAATTGTACAGCCCCTCATGTTATAACAGGAAAAAAAAATATCTAAATATACTTACCTTGATCATCATATGAAGTGTCTAGAGGATTGAAGGAAAAACATAAGATTCTTAATTTCTCATAAATAGATGTCTGTATCAATTTCTTAATAATTCAATATTTAATTTATTTACCACTTTCTGTTGAATACAAATGACGGAATCCTAAAAGACAAGATGAAAACGTAATGAGATTCTACTCTGACAACTATGTGTACATTATTTTCTTTCTAGGTGAAAATCTGTTTACCTCTTCCTCTTTCAGATCTCTGAGAGGGAACATCTTTTGGGGAAAAAAAAAACAGATTGTTTACTAACAGCTCATCAATAAATGTTTCATTATATGTCTAAATCCAACTAGTAGGATTTCTCTTCTTCCCTAGATTTTTCTCCTTTCCTAGATGTTTCCATTTCCCTTGGATCCAATTTCAGGAAAGAAAGAGAGGATCCCATGGTTCCTCACTCTGTTCATGACAGATGAATCATAGAAGTAAAGGAGAAGGCATGGACCAAGAGGCCAAGTGTGGGGCATGACAGGAAGCAGAGTGACCAAGCTGTCTCCTCTCTCCTTTTGGAAATATGAATCTTTATGCTTGTAGAGTGTGTACATGTGTGCATCTCTGTGTGTGTGTGTGTCCCTACAAAAAAGTAGGGTGCCTTGGCCTCTACTTTGAACCATTAGATTTCTGGTTGTTTCATTTCAAATACGTTTTATCATTATTTTTGCATCATGTCAGACTAAATGTCCTGATTTTATTAATATTAATATTTAATAATATTAATAATAAATACCGAAATTCAGTTTAAAATGAGCCTTTGTTGTCTTAACCAAATGGGGATAGTGTCATGTGAGAATATGAGTACTGAACTGAAGGCCACAACCACCTGGATTTGCTATCTAACTTTTTTTGTTAGGTGCATTTGGGTAAGTCTTAACTTTTAACATTATCGATATCAATTTCATCTTCTAAAATGATGATAATATAAGTTGTGCTCACCTATTGTGTTGTATAGTTTACTGTTTCTGTTCATGTATGCTATGCAGTCTTCATGACGACCCATGGATTATCCCTATTTTATACATCTTTATCCCTATTTTATACATCTAGGAAATTGTTTCAGAGAGGTTTCTTAGCCTTTGCAAGATCTTGGTATAAATAGGAGTTGGAAAGAATTTTTTTAATGTCTCAGAAAGGGGACATATTTGTCTTTTCTGAGAAAAATGTACAAATCACATTTTTTATATATATATATATATGTATGTGTGTGTATATATACACACATGTGTGTATATATATATACACACATGTGTGTATATATACACACATACATATATATATATACACACACACATACATATATATATATATGCATAGAAAGGTAGATTGGCAGTTGGATATTATAATAATAAAAAGTATGCTGACCTCACAAATTGTGCTCAAAGGGAGATGGGCTTTTTTTGTTCTATAAGAACACATTTCTCTATTCATTCTGTAGTAGTTCCTAATCTATTTACCTCTACCATCCTCATAGTCCAGAAGACCAGCACCTGGAGTAAAAAGAAAGAGTACTTCATGGTTTTGCTTCTTGAAAAGGAGTGGGGCTTTAAGACTCAGAGCTATGTAGAGATGAACTCCCAGTAATGAATGATGATGGGAATTTATTTACTTTGTAGGAACTAAGGACTGCATAGCTGGAGCAGTTGATGAGTGACTATGCCAGTCACCAGTTTCACTAGACTAGACAGTGATCAGACAGGGCTTCAAATTGCTTTTCCTTCTTGGTGCTCCAGAACTTAGCTCCTATTTTCCTTCTCTTACTAATCCTGGGCTATCTTTCAGCAATTTTGACATCTCGCTAGACATTGCCATGGAAAATATGCTTCATCTCTTCATATCTTGAACTTGGTGCTCTTCTCAATCATAGTTACCTTAGTTGTGTTTACTCTTTTATTATTCCTAGCTAATTTGATTCTTCTACCCAGCCACCTTGCTGAGGCCCTTTTCACTACCAGATTTAGACCTTCTATTCCACTGCCCGAGGAGTCTGCTGTTTTCATGACTTGATATTCCTGTTGCTGTTGTTCCACAGAAGGTATCCGAAGAGAGCCTCAGAATCATGCAGACCTACCCCCTATTAGTTTATTCTGCCCAATTTCAGTTTGGCACTCAGCGTTACATAGAAATCTCTGGTAGATTTCTCTGAGTAAGTTAGAAGCTCAGTTTATGGAATGATTCATTTTGCAAGGTGCTGGGAATACAATGGTAAATAAGACAGACTTGGTCTCTGACTTAAGGAAATTCCATTATGCTTTCTATTTTTCTCTCTCTCTTGGGTCTAAGTACTTACTTTGTTCTGAACTGTATCTTGAGACATCAATTTCTGTGGAAGAATCAAGCAAAAATATTACTATTAACTACAGTGAGAGGTGTTCATCCTCCTGACTCATCTCTCGTCACTCTAAACTGTGCTTCTGTGTTCCCAAGGCGGCACTCTTGATATGATGTATTACTGGTTCCTACCCCTTTCCAGCACCTACAGTCAGTCCAGTTCTGTCTGTTTCCACACTTATTCTCTGAGGGCTCATAGGTGCTGAGATAAGAAAGAGGGGTGGTTGGGGGGGGATACAAGGCAATGGAGAAGATACTGAGGAAAATCCTGGAAAGAGACACCTTATGGCATAGAAATAGGTCATTGGCTACATGAGCCCCATCTCTATTTCCTTGACAACTACTACTCTATATTTGTTTCTTCTTATCATCTCTGTAGTATTAAGTAACTAAAATTCTTTTTTTAAAAGATTTTATTTATTTATTTATTTGATAGAGAGAGATCACAAGTAGGCAGAGAGGAGGAGGGGGGAGAGAAAGGCAGAGAAAGAGGGAGAAGCAGGCTCCCTGCTGAGCAGAGAGCCTGATGTGGGGCTCGATCCTAGGTCCCTGAGATCATGACCTGAGCCAAAGGCAGAGGCTTAACCCACTGAGCCACCCAGGCGCCCCAGTAGCTAAAATTCTTGAAATTTTTTGGTATAATACTAGCTACTGGTGTCCATCAGCACAGTATCTTTTCTTTTCTATTTTTATTATGGAGATAATTTCCCTTGGAACTTAGATAATTTTAGAGTATTCTTGTTATTACTATTTTTAAATTCAATCTGCTTTTTGGGGGGCTTGACATTATTGGCTATGTGAGCTTTGGGAGTTTAAAAAGTCTCTAGCTATCTCTAGCAAAGTCCCTAGCCGTCTAATAAGCAGAAACTAAGTGAAACTGAATCTTGACATCCCTTCCACTGTGCCTTTCATGGGGAATTTCCATTTTGACTTGTTACTCACCATTTTGCTTGCGCCGTGTCCATCTTGTTAATAAAATAGCCAGAATGGCAAGTCCCAGTAGAGTCAGGATGACAGCCAAAGTTATTTCTGCAACAAAATCTCACCTGTAGGCCTGCTTATTTAGACCTGGTCATTATCAGAGACAATTACCGATCACCTCTTTATTGTTTCCGCCAAATAGATATATCTCCTCTGCCCCCTTTTCTGCTACCTGAACTCCTTTCTTCCTTTATGTTCTTCATCTTATTGTCCCCACATTCCTTCCCCTACCCATTTTTTATGTTGGTCCTTTTGGTCAGATACCAAGAACCGCAGTTGCTGTCTACCCTTGATTTAGAGTGGAAAATGTGACAGATTTCCTCCTCAATTGAATCCCTTACTCTCTATAGACAGAAGGCTAGAGGAATTCATTGATATGCAAAGCAATCCACTGGGGTGTGAGGAAAAAAATATTAGTTCTACTTTTATGTAATTTTATATTACAACTTTAAAATTCTAGGTTTTGTTTTGAAACATATATTAGTACAGTAGTATGTTTTATATGTGTGTGTGTGTGTGTGTGTGAGAGAGAGAGAGATATACACACATATATAATGTGTGTGAAAAAATTTTTACAGCAAAAGTTTTTTGAGCAATCAAAACTTAGTGGCCCCTGACTGAAGGTGGTCATATTAATGAAAACAACAGCAGAGGGCAGAAATTTCTTACCATTGGGAAAGACCTTTCAGTCATCATCCACAAATCTGTGATGAATGTTACTTTGATTAATAGGAGAAAGAATGCTGGAACTGCCTAAACTATATCTGTTTATGTATAATTTGAGAGACAAATCTTAATTATATACTTTGCTACAGTTAATGAAAAACTGAAACTAAGGAGCCTTTGGGAGAAGAAAGGCAGGCAGTGAGGCAGAAGGAAGGAAGGGAGGAAAGAGTGGAGAAAGGAAAGAAGGGAGAAAGAACAAGAGAAAGAGAAAGAGAAGAAGAGATAGTAAGGGAAGAAGGAGGAAGGAAAGAAGGAATGAATGAACAAAGGGATCATACATCTGCCTGTGACAGTGAAATATGTTGAAGACAATTGACTATGAAGGGCTAAGAAAATTAATTACACTAAGATTAAGGATGCTTCAAGAAAGCAATAGATGAATTCATCTCAAGATGAATTGGGGAATTCCTCCAATTCCTCCAATTGGGGAAAATTGGGCAAATGTCTACCTAATCTTTCAAGTATTAGATCATGTGAGAAAATTTTCCCAAAAAGACAACCTTCAGAGATTTTCTCCTAATGGACCACTAAAATGAATAGGAAGTAGTTGGACTCTTTCGTGCAAGTCAGAATTTCATAACTGATGTGAAGTAATCCTTAGGGGTGGAAGGGATAACCAGGTGGTACACTTGGATCAAGCTTCTGGTACTCCCTTTGAGTAGTGTCAGAAATGTTCTGGCTATTGGACAGAAGATGATCTACTCCATTTATGAGGAAAATAAGAGGAAGAGTTGAGGCAGATTATAAAGTGAGTAGTATTACCAGAAGTGAGATAACAGGCTAAGGAATTTTCTTATTATTCCAGAGGATGGTTATTTTCTTTTAGTAATTCAAACCCTGAAACCAAAAGAAAGATTAATGTCCTTACTCTAGAGTTTAGTTGACTATGTGGGTCGTTTTCCGCAGGCTCCCAAAGGAATCAATGAGAATGAAAGAAAGGATATTGAATTTGAAAGTAAGCAGGCAAGAAAGGTAAAGCCACGTGTTAAAGTCTCTAAGGAGGAGACTTTTCTGATTCAGTAGGGTAAGGGAGGCCTTAGAGAGGGACTCAGTCCATACCCAAAACTGCCATTTTCCAGGTATTGTCTTCAGTGGTTTCTGTATCATCTGGATTTCTTTGTCAGAGGGTGATCAAGAAAAAAGGAACACTTCAAGCTCACTGTTTCTGAGCAGTATGAACTTGAATGTGGGGGAGACCCTTGTAGACAAGCATGCAGAGGGTTGCAGAGGAACTGTGTGACTTAGGTTGATCAGACCTAAGCAGGCTACAGGAGTGTGGCCTGTGAAGGTTCCAGAATCTATGTCATAACAAAGAACTGGAACTTTAGAGAGGCAAGAAGAAAGGAAGAGCAGAACCAAGACACTGGGAAGATTTCAGAATATTTTAAAGACTTTAAACTTATGATTTTGGAAGGGAGTTTATCTGTACTCTGGAATAAGTTCTAATTTTCCAGTGACTTTGAGGCCAGAGACTGTATTTCCATCATCCTTGTAACTCTTGAGGCAGAGAACGTCCTATGGAATAAGCACTTAATACCTGTTTAATAATTAGAAATGAGAAAAATTCCTAAATCTATTTAAAAGAAGGACCTTGAAACAAATGGAGGGTGAGCCAGTGAAGCCCAGATGTTGGGGTTAGATAGTAAGGGAAAGTCAAGAGGTCTGTGGTGCTAGGAAGAAAAAGCCAGTGAATGGGATTTCAAGCCACTGTGGACAACAAGAGGAGTAATAAAACCATACAGCTTTATTATAACTCTAAGGCTTTATGGTAGATACATACCTTACATGTACAAACTTATTTAATCGTTAATAATGTTTACAATGAAACCCTTCACCTGAGACATCTGAAGTCACCTAGCCAACAACTGACAGAGTTTCTGACTCCAGAGCACACCCTATTCACAAAATCACATTTCATTTCAATCTTGGGGGCCTACTCTTCATGGTAAGGTGTTATAGTGTGAGCTGTCAGCCACTGGAGGAGCAGAGTGATGGCCAGTTTTAGGATGCCCCTCCATGTTTTGGGCAGCTCTGGACTACTACTGATTTATTTTTCACCCATCTCCCCACTGACTTCCCTCTGGCAACCATCAGTTCGATCTCTATAATTAAGAGGCTGCTTCTTGGTTTGTCTCTTTTTTTTCCTTTGTTCATTTGTTTTGTTGCTTAAATTCCACATATGGTACTTATCTGTCTGATTTTTTTCACTTAGCATCGTAGTCTCTAAGTCCATCCATGTTGTTTCAAATGGCAAGATTCTATTCTTTCTTATGGTTGATTAATACTGCATTATATATGTACACATGTATGTATGTATATGTGTGTGTATACATATATATATAAAAATAATCTCTCTCTCTCCATATATATATATATACACATATATATATATTTGTGTGTGTGTGTGCGTGTATATATATATATATATATATATATATATAATCTCACAGCTTCTTTATTCATCCATCCATGGGTGAATGTTTGGGCTGTTTCCATAGTTTAGTTATTGTAAAAAATGCTGCGATAAACACAGGGGTGCATGAATTCCTTTGAGTTAGTATTTTTGTATTTTGGGGGGTAATAAACAGTGGTAAAATTGCTAGATCATAGGGTAGTTCTATTTTTACTTTTTTGAGGAACTTCCTTACTGTTTTCCACAGTGGCGGCGCCAGTTTGCATTCCCACCAACAGTGCATGAGCATTGTTTTTCTGCATATCTTCATGAACACTCATCATCTCTTGTGTTTTTTTTTTTTTTTTATTTTAGCCATTCTGATGGGTGTGAAGTGATAATTCATTGTAGTTTTTTTTTCCAGGCACTGTTTTTTAAATTTATTTTTATTTTTATTTTTATTTTTTTAATTTCTTTTCAGTGTACCAGAATTCATTGCTTATGTTCATTGTAATTTTGATTTGCATTTCCCTGATGCTGAGTGAAGTTGAAGATCTTTTCATGTGTCTATTGGCCATCTGGGTGTCTTCTTTGGAGAAATGTCTGTTTGTGTCTTCTGTCCATTTTTTTTTAAAGATTGTATTTATTTATTTGACACAGAGAGAGAGAGAGAGAGAACACAAGCAGGGGGAGTGGGAGAGGGAGAAGAAGGCCTCCAGCTGAGTAGGGAGCCCAATACAAGGGCTTAATCCCAGGACCCTGGGATCATGACCTGAGCCAAAGGCAGTCACTTAACCAACTGAGTCACCCAGGCACTCCTTCTGCCCAATTTTTAATGGGATTATGTTTTGAGTTGAATCGTATCAGTTCTTTATATATTTTGGATATTACCCTTCATCGGCTCTGCAATTTGCAAATATCTTCTCCCATTCCATGGATTGCCTTTTAGTTTTGTTGATTGTTTCCTTTGCTGTGCAGAAACTTTTTATTTTGATGTAGCCCCAATAATTTATTTTGCTTCTGTTTCCATTGCCTTAGGAGATGTATCTAGAAAGATGTTCCTATGGGCAACATCAGAGAAATTACCACCTGTGCCCTCCTCAAGGATTTTTATGGTTTCGGGTCTCACATTTACGTTTAACCCACTTTGAGTTTATTTTTGTGTGTGGTGCGAGAGAATGGTCCAGTTTCATTCTTTTGGATATAGCTGTCCAATTTTGCCAGCACCAGTTGTTGAAAAGACTATCTTTTGGCCACTATATCTTCATTTATCCTGTGTCAAAGATTAATTGACCATACAATTGTGGATTTTCTCTTCTATTCCATTGATCTGTGTGTCAACTTTTATGCCAGTACTGTGCTGTTTTAATCCCTACTGCTTTGCAATATAACTTGAATTCTGGAATTGTAATACCTCCTGCTTTTTTCTTTTTCAAAGTTGTTTTGACTATTCAGGGTCCTTTGAGTTCCCATAGAGATTTTAGGATCGTGTGTTCTAGTTCTGTCAAGAATACTGTTAGTGGGGCACCTGCGTGGCTCAGTCCGTTAAGCCTCTGCCTTCAGCTCAGGTCATGATCCCAGGGTCCTGGGATCGAGCCCCATGTCTGGCTCCCTGCTCAGTGAGCAGCCTGCCTCTCCACTTCCTCCGCCTGCCACTCCCCCTGCTGGTGCTTGCTCTCTCTCTCAAATAAAAAAAAATAAAAAATAAAAAAAAAAAGAATACTTTTAGTATTTTGATAGAGAGTGCATTTTATCTGTAGATTGTTTTGGGTAGTACAGATCTTTTAACAATATTTGTTCTTCCAATTCATGAGCATGGAATGTTTTTCCATTTCTTTGTGTTATCTTGAATTTCTTTCATCAGTGTTTTATAGTTTTCAGAGTACAGTTCTTTCACCTTTTTGGTTAAGTTTATTCCTAGATATTTAATTGTTTTTGGTACAAATGCAAACGGAGTACTTTTCTTAATTTCATTTTTAGTTGCTTCATTACTAGTGTAGAAAAATGCAGGATATTTGTGCACATTGATTTTGCATTCTGTAACATTATCAAATTCACTTATCAGTTCTAGTAGTTTTATGATGGTCTTTAGGATTTTTTAAAAATTATTTTTATTATCACATAAAAATTATTTTTATTAACATATAATGTATTATTTGTCCCAGGGGCACATGTCTGTGAATCATCAGATTTACACATTTCACAGCACATACCCTCCCCAATGTCCATAACCCAACCACCCTATCCCTACCCTCCTACACCCCAGCAACCCTCAGTTTGTTTTGTGAGATTAAGAGTCTCTCATGGTTTATCTCCCTCCCAATCCCATCTTGTTTCATTTTTTCCTTCCCTATCCCCCACAACCCCCTGCCCTGCCTCTCAAATTTCTCATATCAGAGAGATCATATGATAATTGTCTGTCTCTGAATGATTTATTTTGCTCAGCATAATTCCCTCTAGCTCCATCCACACCATTGCAAATGGCAAGATTTCATTTCTTTTGATGGCTCCATAGTATTCCATTGTATATATATACCACTTTTTCTTTATCCATTCATCTGTTGATGGACTCTAGGTTCTTTCCATAGTTTGGCTATTGTGGACATTGCTGCTATAAACATTCAGGTGAACGTGCCCCTTCATTTGTATCTTTAGTGTAAATACCCAGCTGGGTCATAGGGTAGCTCTATTTTCAACTTTTTGAGGAACCTCCATGCTGTTTTCCAGAGTGGCTGCTCCAACTTGCATTCCCACCAACTGTGTAGGAGGGTTCCCCTTTCTCCACATCCTCGCCAACATCTGTCATTTCCTGACATTTATTTTAGCCATTCTGACTGGTGGATTTTCTATGTATAGTACCATGTCATCTATGAATAGTGAGAGTTTTACTTTTTTTTTCTTTTCCAATTTGAATGCATTTTACTTCTTTTACTTCTTTTCATTTTCTATTTACTGTTGCTAGGACTTCCAGTACTATGTTGAATAAACGTGGTGAGGGTGAGATATCCTTCTCTTGTTCCAGACCTTAGAGGAAAAGCTCGCAATTTTTCACCATTGAGTGTGATGTTGGCCATAGATTTTTCATAAATGGCCTTTATTATGTTGAGATATGTTCCATTTAAACTCATTTTGCAGAGGGTTTTTATCATAAATATATGTACTTTGTGAAATGCCTTTTCCGGGAAGGAGTCAAGATGGCAGAGGAGTAGCAGACTGAGATGACATCAGGGCCTAGTCAGCTAAATAGTTATCAAACAATTCTGAACACCTACAAACCCAACAGAAGATCGAAGAAAAGAAGAGCAGCAATTCTAGAAACAGAAAATCGACAACTTTCTGAAAGCTAGGACGTGCCAAGAAGTGCATCCGAAGTGACAGAAAGATAGACCATATGGGAAGGGGCTGGTTCCTGGCAAGCAGTGGAGCAACAGGGCACAAAATTCAAACTTTTAAAAGTCTGCTCCACTGAGGCACATAGCTCCAGAGGCTAAATGGGGGTTGAGCCCTTGTGGGGACAGTGTGGTCTCAGGTCCCATGGGGTCACAGAAAGATCGGGGTGTCTGAGTGTAGCATAGCTTGCAGGTCTCAGAGTGAGGAAGCCAGCTACAGAGACGGACCCAAGGCATGAGCTCTCAGCTTGGGGTTACTTTAAATTGTGATCTGCAGCACAATTGGACCACTGCTCTTTGAGAGGGACCCCTCAAGTGGCAGACCCAGGGAGACCCACCTTCACCCACTGGAAGAGCAGAGAAGAAGGAATCTGCTGTATTTGGAGACTCCAAACAGGACTGTGTTCCAGAGACAGAAATAGTCAAGGACTGGGTGAGTTCAGAGTGCGGCCAGAGACCAGGGAGATGTTAGAGACTGAGCGCTTTTCTCCAAGGGTGCACTGAGGAGTGGGGCCCCGAGCTCTCAGCTCCTCTGGGCCAGAGATTTGAAGGCCGCCATTTTCATTCCCATCCTCCAGAGCTCTAAGGGAAAGTGTTCAGGTAACAAAAGCTACCGAGAGTGAACCGGAGCAGATTACTTAGCCTGGCCCCTGGCGAGGGTGGTGCAATTCCACCTCTGGCAAAGACATTTGATAATCACTACAACAGTGCCCCCCTCAAGACCAGCAAGAACTTCCAGCTAAGACCAAGCTCACTGATCAAGGAGAACAGTGGAATTCCAGAGACGGGGAAGGTAAAGCATGGAATTCATGGCTTTCTCCCCATGATTCTTTAGTCTTGCAAAGTTAATTGAATTTTTAATTTTACTTTTTCCTTATTCTAATTTTTGTAACTTTTCCTTTTCCTTTTTTAACGTTTCTTAACTAATTTATCTTAACAATACTTTTCTAAAACTTTTTAAACTTTTTAAATTTTAATTATTTTAGTCATATTTTATCTTTCATTGTATCTAACTTTATTTTTTGTATACATATAGGGGCTTTTTCTTCTAAAAAATTTTGGGATGCAATTTTTTCTAAAAGATCAAAATATACCCTAAATCTAGCACAGGGTCTTGTTCTAGTCTCTAGCCTGAGCAAATTCACTCCCCTTTTTTTCTTTCTTTTTCCAAACCAACTGATCTTATCAATTCCTTTTCTAGAATTTTTTTAAATGTTCATCTTTACAGTCATATTCCACCCCTTCATCTTGTTTACCCTTATTTTTGTAGATATATAAATTTTTCTTTCTTTAAAAATTTGGGAGGTAGTTTCTTCTAAGAGACCAAAATACACACAAAATCAAGTGGGTGGCTCTGTTCTATTCATCAGTCTAATATATATATATGTGTGTTTATATACATAAAAACATATATATACACACATATATATGTGTGTGTATATATCTGTGTGTGTATATATATGTTATATATATATATATGTTTTTTAATTAAAAAAATTTTAAAACTTCTTTTTACCCCCCTTTCTGCTCCCCCCAATTTGGGGTCTCTTCTGATGTGGTTAGCATACATTTTTCTAGGGACATTGCTACCCTTTTAGTATTTTATGCTCTTGTTCATATATTCTTATCTGGATAAAATGAGAAGACAGATAAACTCACCACAAAAAAAAAAATCAAAAAACAAGAGGCGTTACCAAAGCCTAGGGACCTAATCAATATGAACATTGGTAATATGTCAGATCTAGAGTTCAGAATGATAATTCTCAAGGTGCTAGCTGGGTTTGAAAAAGGCATGGAAGATATTAGAGAAACCCTGTCTGGAGAAATAAAAGCCCTTTCTGGAGAAATAACTAAAATCTAACCAAACTGAAATCAAAAAAGCTATTAATGAGGTGCAATAAAAAATGGAGGCTCTTACTGCTAGGATAAGTGAGCTAGAAGAGAGAATTAGTAACATAGAAGACCAAATGATGGAGAATAAAGAAGCTGAGCAAAAGAGAGAAAAACAACTACTGGACCACAAGGGGAGAATTTGAGAGATAAATGATACCATAAGACAAAAGTGTATTAGAATAATTGGGATTCCAAAAGAAGAAGAAAGGGGGGGGGTGGGGAAGAAGGTCTATTGGAGCAAATTATTATAGAGAATTTCCCTAATACGGCAAAGGGAACAAGCATCAAAATCTAGGAGGCACAGAGAGCACCCCTCAAAAATCAATAAAAATAGGTCCACACCCCGTCATCTAATAGTAAAATTTACAAGTCTTAGTGGCAAAGAGAAAATCCTGAAAGCAGCCTGGGAAAAGAAGTCTATAACCTACAATGGTAAAAATATTAGACTGTCAGGAGACTTATCCACAGATACCTGGCAGGCCAGGAAGAACTGGCATGATATATTCAGAGCACTAAACGAGAAAAACATGCAGCCAAGAATACTATATCTGGCTAGGCTATCATTGAAAATAGGAGGAGAGATAAAAAGCTTCCAGGACAAACAAAAACTAAAAGAATTTGGAAACACCAAACCAGCTCTACAGAAAATTTTGAAAGGGATCCTCTAAGCAAAGAGAGAGCCTTAAAGTAACACAGACCAGAAAGGAACAAAGACAATATACAGTAACAGTCACCTTACAGGCAAAACAATGGCACTAAATTCATATCTTTCAATAGTTGCCGTGAATGTGAATGGGCAAAATTCTGCAATTGTAAGTCACAGGGTATCAGAATGGGTAAAAAAAACAAAAACAAAAACAAAAACAAGATCCATCAATATGCTATCTACAAGAAACTCATTTTAGACCCAAAGACAGATTTAAAGTGAGGGGGTGGAAAACAGTTTACCATGCTAATGGACATCAAAAGAAAGCTGGGGTGGCAATCCTTATATCAGATCAATTAGACTTTAAGCCAGAGACTATAATAAGAGATGAGGAAGGACACTCTATCATACTCAAAGGGTCTGTCCAACAAGGAGATCTAACAATTTTCAATATCTCTGCCGCTAACATGGGAGTAGCCAACTGTATAAACCAATTAATAACAAAATCAAAGAAACACATCGACAATAATAAAATAATAGTAGGGGACTTTAACACCCCCCTTACTGAAATGGACAGATCATCCAAGCAAAAGATCAACAAGGAAATAAAGGCCTTAAGTGATACACTGGACCAGATGGACATCACAAATATATTCAGAACATTCCATCCCAAAGCAACAGAATACACATTCTTCTCTAGTGCACATGGAACATTCTCCAGAATAGATCACATCCTGGGTCACAAATCAGATTTCAACCCGTACCAAAGATTGGGATCATTCCCTGTATGTTTTCAGACCACAGTGCTCTGAAGCTAGAACTCAATCCCAAGAGGAAAGTTGAAAAGCACCCAAATACATGGAGGCTAAAGAGTATCCTACTAAAGAATGAATGGGTCAACCAGGAAGTTAAAGAATTGAAAAAAACTCATGGAAACAAATGATAGTGCAAACACAACTGTTCAAAATCTGTTGGACACACAAAGGAAGTCCTGAGAGGAAAGTATATAGTGATACAAGCCTTTCTCAAGAAACAAGAAAGGTTTTAAATACACAACCTAGCCTTATACCTAAAGAAGCTGGAGAATGAACAGCAATGAAAGCTGAAATCCAGCAGGAGAAGAGAAGTCATAAAGATCAGAGCAGAAATCAATGAAATAGAAACAACAACAACAACAACAACAACAAAACTAGGAGCTGGTTCTTTGAAAGAATTAATAAGATAATTCCTTGGCCAGACTTATCAAAAACCCCAAATAAATAAAATCATGAATGAAGGAGGAGAGGTCACAACCAACACCAAAGAAATACAAAAAATTATAAGAACATATGAGAAATTATACGCCAGCAAATTTGTCAATCTGGAAGAAATGGATGCATTCCAAAACATGTATAAACTACCAAAACTGAACTAGGAAGAAATAGAAAACCTGAACAGAACCCTAACCAGTAAGGAGATTGAAGCAGTCATCAAAGATCTCCCAAAAAATGAGAGCCTAGGCCAGACAGCTCCCCAGGGGAATTCTACCAAAAATTTAATGAAGAATTAATACTATTCTTCTGACACTGTTCCAAAAAATAGAAATAGAAGGAAAACTTCCAAACTCATTTTATGAAGCCAACATTATCTTGATCCCAAAGCCAGACAAAGATCCCATCAAAAAAAAGAGAATTACAGACCAATATCCTTGATGAACACAGATGCGAAAGTTCTCACAAAAATACTAGCGAAGAGGATTCAACAGTACCTGAAAAGGATTATTCATCACGACCAAGTGGGATTTATTCCAGGACCACAAGTTTGGTTCAACATCCACAAATCATTCAGTGTGATACAATACATTAATAAAAGAAAGAACAAGAACCATATGGTATTCTCAATAGATGCTGAAAAAACATTTGACAAAGTACAGCATTCTTTAAAAAAAAAAGATTTTATTTATTTATTTGACAGAGAGAGATCACAAGTTGGCAGAGAGGCAGGCAGAGAGAGGCAGAGAGGCTGAGCAGAAAGCCTGATGCAGGGCTCGATCCCAGGACCCTGAGACCATGACCTGAGCCAAAGGCAGAGGCTTAACCCACTGAGCCATCCAGGTGCCCCTAGCATCCTTTCTTAATAAAACTCTTCAATGTTTAGGGATCGAGGGTACATACCTCAATATCATCAAAGCCATCTATGAAAAACCCACTGTGAATATCATTCTCAACGGAGAAAACCTGAGAGCTTTTCCACTATGGTTAGGAACACAGCAGGGATGTTCATTATCACCACTGCTATTCAACATAGTAGAAGAAGTCCTAGTCTTAGCAATCTGACAACAAAAAGAAATTAAAGGCATCCAAATTGGCAAAGAAGTCAAACTATCACTTGTTGCAGATGATATGATACTTTATGTGGAAAACCCAAAAGACTCCACTCCAAATCTGCTAGAACTTGTACTGGAATTCAGTAGTGTAAAGATGAAAATAATGCACAGAAATTAGTGGCATTTCTATACACCACAACAAGACAGAAGAACAAGAAATTAAGGCGTCAATCCCATTTACAATTTTGCACCCCAAACCATAAGATAACCTAGGAATAAACCTAACCAAAGAGGCAAAGGATCTGTACTCAGAAAACTATAGAACACTCATGAAAGAAATTGAGGAAGACACAAAGAAATAGAAAAATGTTTCATTCTCATGGGTTGGGTGAAATAATATTGTGAAAATGTCTGTGCTATCTAAAGCAATCTACACGTTTAATGCAATCTTTATCAAAATCCCATCCATTTTTTTCAAAGAAATGAAAAAAAATCCTAAAATTTATATGGAAGCAGAAAAGACCTCAAATCGACATAGGAATGTTGAAAAAGAAAGCAAAAGTTGGTGGCTTCACAATTCCAGACTTCAAGCTCTATTACAAAGCTGTCATCATCAAGACAGTATGGTACCAACACAAAAACAGACATATAGATAAATGAAACAGAACAGAGAGCCCAGAAATAGACCCTCAACTCTATGGTCAACTAATCTTTGACAAAGCAGGAAAGAATGTCCAGAGGAAAAAGATGGTCTCTTCAACAAATGGTGTTGGGAAAATTGGACAGCCACATGAAGAAAAATGAAACAGACCATTTTCTTATACCACACACAAAAATAGACTCAAAATGGGTGGAAGACCTCAATGTGAGACAGGAATCCATCAAAATCCTTGAGGAAAACACAGGCAGCAACCTCTTCAACCTCAGCCTCAGCAACTTCTTCCTAGAAACATCACCAAAAACAAGGAAAACAAGGGTAAAAATGAACTATTGGGACTTCATCAAGATCAAAAGCTTTTGCACAGCAAAAGAAACAGTCCACAAAACCAAAAGACAACTGACATAATGGGGAAGATATTTGCGAATGACATACCAGATAAAGGGCTAGTATCCAAATCTATAAAGAACTTATCAAATTCAACACCCAAAGAACAAACAATCCAATCAAGAAATGGGCAGAGGACAGGAACAGACATTTCTGCAAAGAAGACATTCAGATGGCCAACAGACACATGAAAACATGCTCCACATCACTCAGCATCAAGGAAATACAAATCAAAACCACAATTAGATAACACCTCATGCCAGTCAGAATAGGTAAAATGAACAAGTCAAGAAATGACAGATGCTGGCATGGAGGCGGAGAAAGGGAAACCCTCCTACACTGTTGGTGGGAATGCAAGCTGGTGCAACTACTCTGGAAAACAACATGGAGGTTCCTCAAAAAGTTGATAACAGAGCTACCCTATGACCCAGCAATCACCACTACTGGGTATTTACCCTGAAGATACAAATGTAGTGATCTGAAGGGTCAGATGCACCTGAATGTTTATAGCAGCAATGTCCACAACAGACAAACTATGGAAAGAACCTAGATGTCCATCCATCCACAAATGAATTCATAAAGAAGATGTGGTGTATATATATACAGTGGAATACTATGGAGCCATCAAAATACATGAAATCTGGCCATTTGTAATGATGTGAGCCAAATAAGTCAACCAGAGAAAGACGATTATCATATGATGTCCCTGATATGAGAAAGTTGAGAGGCAGAGTGAGGGGTATGGGGGTAGGGAAGGAAAAAATGAAATAAGATGGGATCAGGAGGGAGACAAACTATAAGGGACTCTTAATCTCACAAAACAAACTGAGGGTTGCTGGGGGTGGGGAATAGTGAGAGGGTGATTGGGTTATGGACATTGGGGAGGGTATGTGCTATGGTGAGTGTTGTGAAGTATGTACGCCTGACTATTCACAGACCTGTACCCTGAGGCTAATAATACGTTATATGTTAATTTAAAAAAAGAAATGTTTTTCACACATCTATTGAAATGATCATATGGTTTTTATCCTTTCTTTTATTGTTGTGGCATATCACTTTGATGGCTTTGTGAATTTTGAATCAGCCTTATATACTAGGAATAAATCCCAGTTGATTGTGTTGTATGATTTTTTTTTTAATATGTTGGTGGATGAATGTTTTGTTGATAATTTTTGCATTTATAGTCATCAGAGATGTTGGCCTGTAGTACTCTTTCTTGTTGTATCTTTATCTGTTTTTGATATCAAGGTAATACTGACCTCATAGAATGAAGTTTTTCTTCGTTTTCTGTTTTTTTTTTAATAGTTTGAGAATAATAGGTATTAACTTTTTAAAATTTTTGTTAGAATTTGCCTGTGAAGCACTCTGGTCTTGTTTTCTGATTACTGATTCCATTTTATTTCTGGTAATTGGCCTATTCAAATTTTCTACTTTTTTTTCCTGTTTTAATTTTGGTAGGTTATATATTTCCATGAATTTACCCACTTCTAAGTTGTCAATTTGTTGGCATATAGGTATTCATAATATTGTGTTATAATTGTTAGTATTTCTGTGGTGGCGGTGGTATTATTTCTCCTCTTTCATGAGCTATTTTATTTATTTAGGTCCTCTGTCACCCCCCCTTTTTTATGAGTCTGATTAGAGATTTATCAATATTGATTTTTTTCTTCAAAGAGCCAGTTACTAGTTTCTTTGATCTGTTCCTTTTTTTTTTTTCAGTTTTCATTTAATTTATTTCTGCTCTAATCATTATAATTTCCTTCTTTTTCCTGGGTTTGGATTTTATCTGTTCTTCTTGTTCTAGCTCCTTTAAGTGTAAGTTTAGACTACATATTTGAGATTTTTCTTTCTACTTGATGTGGGCCTGTATTGCTATAAACTTCCCTCTTGGAATCACTTTTGCTGCCAAAAAATTTGGATCAAAGATTTTGGACCATTGTGTTTGATTTTTAAAATCAACTTTCATGGCTGAGACTTATTTAGTCTGTTTTTATGGTCTAGGCTGGTGAAGGAACACTTAAAATTTTACATGTATCAGCTTAAATTGCCAACATTTTAATAAGCATCCTATATTTTAATTCAGTTAGGACTCACCTATTGACACAGATTCATTCTTGGTACAAGATTAGACCATTGAAATCCTGTCCTGCCATGATGCCCCTGCATGGAGAACCATAGACCTCCCAACACACACCTGCTTCAATTCCAGCTGTCCCACCAGGGCACTCTCTGTGGGGAGAGCCCTGGAACATCGTAGCTTATACTCACTTCATTTCATCTATACTGCCAAGAAGCCTTCAGTGCATAGAGCCATGGGATCCCTTAGCTTGTATGCACTTCACCTTCAGCTACCCTGCTAGGGCACCTTCTGAATGAAATGATCTGAGTTCCCCCCACCTTAATCCACTTCAGCTTCAGCTATTCTGCTAGGACAATCACCGTGTGGAGAGCTCTGGGACCTCCTGTCATGCACACACTTCATTTCAACTTTTCTGAAAGTTCACCATCTGTACAGAGAGCCTCAGGACTGTCCCAGACCACGTGCACTTCAGCTTCAGCCATCCTACCAAGGCAGCCCCATTATGGACTCCCAGGCCATGCCAGCCACAACTCCAGCCAGTCAGCAAAAATCACTAGGCACACATGGTTCACACAGGAGATGACTATACACAAGACTATTCCCTCAAGTTTAGGAGAAATAACTATTCTTTTTAATTCATAGAACCAAACAGAAAGTTAAGCAAAATGGGGAGACAGAGGAATATGCTCCAAATGAAAGAACAAGACAAAACCTCAGAAAAAGACCTAAATGAAAAGGATATTATCAGTGTGCCTGACAAAAGAATTTAAAGTAAAGCTCATGCTCACCAGGCCAGAGAGAAGAACAAAAGAACTCAGAACTTTAACAACAACAACAACAACAACAACAAAGAAAATATGAAAAAGAGTTGAAGAATACAATAACTAATATGAAAAACACACCAGAGGGAATCAATAGAATATTAGTGGATGCAGAAGAACAGGTCAGTGATCTGGAAGACAGGGTAATGCACCCAACCTAGACAGTAAAAGAACAAAAAAAGAATTTTAAAAACCAAGGGTGGATTAAGGGATGTCTTAGATGACATGAAGTGAACAAACATTCACTTTATAGTAGTCTCAGAAGGAGAAGACAGAGAGAAAGGTAGAAAAGACATCCAAAACCAACATAATATTCTTTGTACGTGAACATGAAACATTCTCTGTATAGATCAAATGTTAGGTGACAATTGAGGTGCCTGGGTGGCTCAGGGGGTTAAAGCCTCTGCCTTCAGCTCGGGTCATGATCCCAGGGTCCTGGGATCGAGCCCCGCATCAGGCTCTCTGCTCAGCGGGGAGCCTGCTTCCTCCTCTCTCTCTGCCTGCCTCTTTGCCTACTTCTGATCTCTGTCTGTCAAAGAAATAGATAAAATCTTTAAAAAAAATGTTAGGTGACAAAAGAAGTCTCAATGAATTTAAGAAGGTTCAAATCACATCATACACTTCTGACCACAACAGTATGAAATATGAAATAGATCATAAGAAAAAAAAATAGAAAAAACACATGTGGAGGTTAACCAAGATGCTACTAAACAACCAAAAGGTCAACAACAAAATCAAAGAAGAAATTAAAAAAAAAATACATGGAGACAAATGAAAATGGAAATACAATTGTCCAAAATCTTTGGCATGTGCAAAAGCAGTTCTGAGGGAATGTTTATAGCACTATAGAACTACTTCAGGAAACAAGAGAAAAACCCAAACGATCTAACCTAATACCTTAAGAAACAAGACAAACAAAAGCCAAGGTGAGCAGAAGGAAGGAAATAATAAAATCAGAGCAAAAATAAATGACATGAAGACTAAAAAATGAAGAAGAAAAAAAGAAATTATAGAAAAGATCAATGAGGGGCGCCTGGGTGGCTCAGTCAGATAAAGCCTCTGCCTTCGGCTCAGGTCATGATTCCAGGGTCCTGGGATTGAGCCCCACATCAGGATCTCTGCTCAGCAGGGAGCCTGCTTCCTCCTTTCTCTCTCTCTGCCTGCCTCTCTGCCTACTTGTGATCTCTCTCTGTCAAATTAAAAAAAAAATCAATGAAAGTAAGAGCTGGTTCTTTCAAAAGATGCACAAAATTGATAAACCTTTAGACAAATTTATGAATAATAAAATAGAAAGGAATCAAATAAATAAAATTAGAAATGAAAAAGAAACAATAAAGCAGTCCAAGATGGTAGAGGAGTAGGAGACCTTAATTTCATCTGGTCCCAGGACTTCAGCTACATAGCTATCAAACCATTTTGAACACCTGCAAACTCAACCAAAGATCTAAGAAAAGAATGGCTGCAACTCTACAAATAGAAAAGTGATCACTTTCTGCAAGGTAGGAGGTGTCGAGAAGGTAGTCTGAGGCAATATATGGGAAGACAGACCATGGGGGAAGGAGCCTCCATCAGCCAACTACTGGCATGTGATAGAGCAGTGGAGCACAAAACAGGAACTTTTAGAAGTCTGCTCCGGTGAAGGATATTGGTCAGGTGAGTATATGCCAGTGGAGGGTGGGCAGGTGGAAACTTTGCTGGGACAGTGTGCTCTTAGAATCCTCAGGGTCACACAAAGATTAGAGTGCCTGAGTGTGGCAGAGCTCCTAGGTATCAGAGCAGGGAAGCTGGCTGCAATCACTGAGTCCAGGAGTGGGCTCTCAGCTGAGGGTTGCCATAACCCTTTGACTGTGGCACAGCCAGATGACTGTTTCTGAGCAGGGGCCCAGCAAGCAGCAGAATGGGTGATATTCCCTCCCCCCCCCCCAGGAGGAGTAGCAGGGAAGCACACCACAGTTGTCTGCAGGGTTTGGAGACTTGAAATGTCTGAGATAGAAATGCTCGGTCACAAGGCTGTGTGAGCATGGACTATGGCCTGAGAACAGGGAGACAGGAGTGACTGACTGCTTTTCTCTGAAGGCTTGCTGAGGTGAGGCCCTGAGAAAGCTAAGGGCCTCAAAAATGGGAGGCCACCATTTTCATTCTCAACCTCTAAAGCTGAGCAGAAAGCCTTCAGGAAACAAAAGCCACTTGGAGCAAACGGGAGCAGATTACTTAGTTGGGCCCTCTGGCAAAGGTGGTGCAATTCCACCTTTGGCAAGGACATTTGAGAACCAATGCAACAGGCTTCTCCCTCAGAGGATCAGCAAAAACATCCAGCCAAGACCAAGATTACCAATTGAGAACTGCAAAACTCCAGCGCTAGGGTAATATAGCACATAGAACTTATGACTTTGTTCCCATGATTCATTAGTCTTCCACCTTTAATTTTTAAATTTTCTTTATTTTTTTTAAATTTTCTCCTCCTTTTAAAACTTTTTTAATTTTTAATTAAATTTTAATTTTAATTTTTAATTTTCATTTTTATAATCACATTCTATCCCTTTATTGTACCTAACCTTAACATATCTTAATATCTTAATTTACATATATAAAGATATAAATATATATATAAAGATATCTTAAAGATAAAATATGTGTGTGTGTGTATATATATATATATTTCTTTCTTTCTTTGTTTCTTTCTTTCAAATTTTGGGATCCAGTTTCCTCTAACAGACCAAAAAACAACCAAAATCTAGTGTATGGCTCTGTTCTATTCACCTGCCTGATCGTAATCTTTTTGTTTGCTTGTTTTTCTTCTTCTTTTTTGTTTTCTTTTGTTAGAGTCTTTTTTAACTTTCCTCTTTATAGTTACATTTTATCCTCTCAATGTATTTAATTTTATTTTTTTATATATAAGGTTTTTTTTTTTTTTCTCACAATTTCAAGATGTAGTTTCTTCTAACAAACTGACCAAGATACACTCAGGAGGTAGAGTGTTGCTCTGTTATATTCACCTATCTGTTTATATCTCTTCCTTTTTGTTCTTATTTTGTTATTTTGTCCTTTTTCTTTGTGCTTTTTTTTAATTTCCATTTTTATAATCACATTCTATCCTTTCATTGTATTTAATTTTACTTCTGTACATATACAAGTTTTTCTTTCTTTACAATTTTGGAATCCATCTTTCCAAAAAACAGACCAAAATACAAACAGAATCCAGCATATTGCTCTATTCTGCTCACCTGTCTGATTATACATATTTTTTCCCCTGGTTTTGGATCTCTTCTGATTTGTTTAGTGTATATTTCTCAGGGGTTGTTGTACTTTCAGTATTTTGTTCTCTTGTTCATCTACTCTTCTCTGGACATGATGACAAGGCAGAAAAACTCACCTCATAAAAAGAGAACAAGAGGCAGTACTGACTGCCAAGGGCCTAATCAATATGGACATTAGTAAGATATTGGAACTGGAGTTCAGAATAACAATTATAAAGATACTAGCTGAGTTTGAAAAAAGCATAGAAAACACTAGAAAATACCTTTCTGGAGAAAAAAAAGAACTAAAATCTAATCAAATTGAACTAAAAAAGGCTATTAATGAGATGCGATAAAAAAATGGAGGCTCTAACTGCTAGGGTAAATGAAGAAATAGTGATATAGAAGACCAAACAGTGGAGAATAAAGAAGCTGAGAAAAAGAGAGAGAAACAATTACTGGATCATGAGGGGAGAATTCAAGAGATAAGTGACACCATAAAGTGAAACAGTATTAGAATAATTGGTATCCCAAAGGAAGAGGAAAGAGAGAGAGGAGCAGAAGATATATTGGAGCAAATTATAGCAGAGGTCCTCCCTGATCTTGGGAAGGAAACAGACATCAAGATATAGGAGGCACAGAGAACTCCCCTCAAAATCAATAAAAATGGGTCAACACCCTGACATATAATAGTGAAACTTAAAAATCTCAGAGACAAAGATAAAATCCTGAAAGCACCTCAGGACAAGAGAGCAGTAACCTACAAGGGTAGAAACATTAGATTGGCAGCAGATCTGTCCACAGAGATCTGGCTGGCCAGAAAAGACTGACAAGATATATTCAGGGTGCTAAATGAGAAAAACATACAGCAAAGAATATCCAGCTAAGATGTCATTCAAAATAGGTTCCAGAACAAACAGAAACAGAAAAAGAATTTGTGATTACCAAACCAGTAGTATAAGAAATACTGAAAGGGGTCCTGTACACAAAGAGAGTCCAAAATTAACATAGACCAGAAAGGAACAGAGACAATATACAGTAACAATCACCTTACAGGCAATACCATGGTACTAAAGTCATTTATTGCAATAGTTATTCTGAATGTAAATGGGCTAAATGGCCCAATCAAAAGACACAAGGTATCAGACTGGATAAAAAAGCAAGACCTATTAATATACTGTCAGCAAGAGACACATTTCAGAACCAAAGACACCTGCAGATTTAAGGTGAGGGGGGTGGAAAACAATTTATCATGTTAATGGACATCAAAAGAAAGCTGGGATAGCAAACCCTTATATCAGACAAATTAGATTTTAAACCAAAGACTGAAATAAGAGATGAGGAAGGATACTATATCCTACTTGAAGGATCTTTCCAGCAAGAAGATCTAACAACTCTAAATATTTATGCCTCTAACCTGTGCACAGCCAATTATATAAGCCAATTAATAACAAAATCAAAGAAACATGTAAATAATAATACAATGATAATAGGGAATTTTAATAGTAGTGAGGGTTGCCCTCCTCACTGCAATGGACAGATCTTCTAAGCAACAGACCAACAAGGAAATAAGGGCTTTGAATGACACAGTGGACCAGATGGACTTCACAGATATATTCAAAACCTTCCACCCCAAAGCAACATATACACTTTCTTCTTAATTGCACATGGAACATTCTCTAGAATAGATCACTTCCTGGGTCACAAATCAGACCTCAACTGGTACCAAAATATTGAGATCATTCTCTGTATATTTTCAGACTGTATTGCTTTGAAACTGGATCTCAATCAGAAGAGGAAAGTTGGAAAGAACTCAAATACATAGATGCTACACAGGATCCTACTAAAGAATGATGGGTCAACCAGGAAATGAAAAAGGAATTAAAAAATTCATAAAGATAATTGAGAATGAAAACACAACTGTTCAAAATTTGTGGGACACAGCAAAGGCAGTCCTGAGAGAAAAGTATATAGTGATACAAGCCTTTCTCAAGAAACAAGAAAGGTCTCAAATACACAACCTAACCCTACATCTAAAGGGGCTGGAGAAAGAACAGCAATGAAAGCCTAAATCCAGCAGGAGAAGAGAAATAATAAAGATTAGAGCAGAAATCAATGAAATAGAAACCAAAAGAACAGTAGAACAGATCAATGAAACTAGGAGCTGGTTCTTTGAAAGAATTAATAAGATTGATAGACCCCTGTCCAGACTTATCAAAAAGAAAAGAGAAATAAATAAATCATAATCATGAGTTAAATAAAATTATGAATGAAAGCAGAGAGATCACAACAAGCTCTAAAGAAACACAATTCTAGAAGCATGTGAGCAGCTATATGCCAACAAATTTGACAATATGGAAGAAATGGATGCATTCCTAGAGATGTGTATAAACTATAGAAACTGAACCAGAAAGATAGAAAACTTGAACAAACACATTTGCAACAAGAAAATTGAAGCAGTAATCAAAAATCTCCCAACAAACAAGAGCCCAGGGCCAGATGGCTTCCCAGGAAAATTCTACCAAACATTTAAAGAATTAGTACCTTTTCTTTAAGATGTCTCAAAAAATCAAAATGGAAGGAAAACTTTCAAACTCATTTTATGAAGCCAGCATTACCTTGATCCCCAAACCAGACAAAGACCCCACCAAAAAGGAGAATTACAAACCAATATCCCTGATGAACATGGATGCAAAAATTCTTACCAAAATATGAGCCAATAGGATCCAAGAGTTCATTAAGAGCATTATTCACTGCAACCAAGTGGGATTTATTCTTGGGCTGCAATCAGACAACAAAAAGAAATAAAAGGCATCTGAAATGGTAAAGAAGTCAAACTCTCTCTCTTTGCAGCTGACATGATACTCTTCAACAAATGGTATAGGAAAGATTTGACAGCCACATGCAGAAGAATGAAACTGGGCCATTTCCTTACACCATACACAAATATAGACTCAAGACAGACCAAAGACCTAATGTGAGACAGGAATCCATCAAAATCCTAGAGGAGAACACAGGTAGCATCCTCTCCAATCTTGTCTGCAGCAACTTCTTGCTAGATATGTGTCCAAGGAAAATGAAACAAAGGCAAAAATGAACTATTGGGACTTCATCAAGTTCAAAAGCTTTTGCACAGCAAAGGAAACAGTCAACAAAATCAAAAGACAACCAACAGAATGTGAGAAGATATTTGCAAATGACATATCAGTTAGAGGGCTAGTATCTGAAATCTATAAAGAACTTACCAATCTCAACACCCAAAGAACAAATCCAATCAAGAAATTGGCAGAGGACATAAACAGACATTTTTCCAAATAAGACACCCAAATGTCCAACAGATACATGAAAAGTGCTCAATGTCACTTGGCAGGGAAGTGCAAATCAAAACCACAGTGAGATACCACCTCACACCAGTCAGAATGGCTAAAATTAACAAGTCAGGAAATATCAGATTTTGGTGAGGATGAGGAGAAAGGAAAACCCTCCTACACTGTTGGTGGGAATGTAAGTTTGTACAGCCACTCTGGAAAAGAGTATGGAGGTTCCTCAAAAAGTTGAAAATAGAGTTACCCTATGATCCAGCAATTGCACTACTGGGCATTTACCCTAAAGATACAAATGCAGTGATCCAAAGGAGTGCATGCACCCCAATGTTTATAGAAGCAATGTCCATAATAGCCAAACTGTGGAAAGAGCCTAGATGTCAATCAATAGATGAATGGATAAAAAAGATCTGTATATATACACAATGGAATACTATGCAACCATCAAAAAAATGAAATCTTGCCATTTCAGCAATGTGGATGAAACTAGAGGGTATTATGGTAAGCGAAATAAGTCAATCAGAGAAAGACAATTATCATTATCATGTTACTGATATGTGGATTTTAATAAACAAGGCAGAGGATCATAGAGGAAGAGAGGAAAAAAAAAAGTAACAAGATGAAGCCAGAGGGGGACAAAACCTGAGTCTCTTAATCATAGAAAACAAACTGAAGGTAACTGGAGGTCAGGCAGATTGAAGGATAGAATAACTGGGTATGTGTCATAATGAGCACTGGGTATTATATAAGACTGATGAATCATACGCCTGTATCTCTGAAACAAATAATATATTTTATTTTTATTAATTGAATGCAAATTTTGAAAAATTAAAAAAAAAACAAAGTAAGAATACAGTCATACACTGAGATTAAGGGGATAGTAGACTTGGAAATTTAAAGAAGGTGGATTTTTTTTTTTTTAAGTTGGGACCATGCCCTGCATGCAGCCCCACACAGGGTTCAAACTCACAACCCTGAGGTCACCATCTGAACTGAAATCAAGTATCAGATGCTTAACTGAACCACACAGGTGTCCCAAAGAAGGTGGAATTACTAATGAAACTGACTGCAAAATAAGGAAATGCAAATGGCTGAAGACACATGGGAGGATTATTGGATAGAGCTGGTGTTCAAGTTCTCATAGGTGATTATGCATGTATAGAGGAACCAATCTCCTCATATATCTGGAATGTTATAGCATATTAAGCTGCCAGTATGAGAAATGGATAATTAGATTGGTTCATATTTTGAGTTTTGGCAAGACAACATAACAGAAAGATAGTGATGCCAGGGATTTTCATTTATCAGTAAGAGAATGCTAGAAATTATTAACCATGGGACTAAATTAGGGAAGGTTAAGAAGTGAAGTCAGGGGGCACCTGGGTGGCTCAGTGGGTTAAAGCCTCTGCCTTCAGCTCCGGTCATGGTCTCGGCGTCCTGGAATCGAGCCCTGCATCGGGCTCTCTGCTCAGCGGGGAGCCTGCTTCCTCCTCTCTCTCTGCTTGCCTCTCTGGCTACTTGTGATCTCTGTCTGTCAAACGAATAAATAAAATCTTAAAAAAAAAAAAAAGAAGAAGAAGTGAAGTCAGGAGGAACTGATGCCTCAGAAAATTTGAGGGACCTAAATGAGACTGACACACTGGAGGAGTGTGAGTACCTAAGTAATAAACTACCGGACTTTATACTTCCTGTTCCATCTAAATAATCAGTTGTGGATGCCATCTGTTGCCGTGTTTAAAGGGAGAGTGCATAAGTCGGGAATAGATTCGATCACAAATGACAAATATCCAATAAACAAATGGCTTAAAGATAAAAGTTTATTTCTCACAGAAAAGAATTCTAAAGTTACATAATAGAGTAGCTCCATAAAGTTGCCAAAAAAACCCCAAGTCTACTGTAATTTCTCTGCCATGCATATTGTATTACATCGTCAGAGATGTTCTTTCAGTTCCATTCACCATGACACATTCGGCCAGCAAAAAAGAAAAAAAAGTGAAGGATACAATTTCTCATTTAGGACACATTCCAGGAATCACACAGAATAATTCAGGTTATAACACACTGGCCATCAACTAGTCACATGCAACAGGAGAAGCTAAGAAATCTAATGTTTATATGAGGTTGTCATAGGACAGGTAATAGTATGAAAACACTATAATTAAGGAAGAAGGGAGAACTGATATGAGGAACAATCATCAGTTTTTGTCTCAGAGCATCATCTTAAGATGACTTGTAAGAAGAAGGAAAAAAATCATTTGCATCTCCTTAGGGGAGAATTATAATAATCACTGAGGCCCAAAATAATCATTTTTCCTATTCAGGTATGTTAATTACAGCATCATTCACTTCTCCCATTGGACAGATGGTTAGGGAACCTGCATCAGAGGACCAAAGCCTGAAAAGTGGTCTTAGGGCACCACTAAATGTGTTCTTAGTAAAAGAGAAAATGTGGGATCCATCTGTCATATTATAGAAAGATACATCTCCATCTTCATAATCCAGGAATATCCCCACAGTATGGGGTTTTTCTGTTACAGTGAGATAGGTTTCTGGGGAGGTGAGGGCCCAGTACTCGCTATTATAGAATCTGATGGCCCAGAAACCATACTCTGGAGACACAGTGACCCTCCCCTTCCTTGTTACATTATTGAGACAAATTCCCAGGTCCCAAGAAGGTGCATCCTTAACCTTAACTTCCCAGAAGGATCTCCCAGAGCTGATGTGCTGCTGACCCAACACACAGGGAAGGGAGTCAAATCTCTGGGTGGAGCTGGATAGATCTTGATGACTTTCTTGCCAGGTCACTCGTCTCTTGTTTTCAGAAAGGAGAAGGGAAGGATGGGCAGTGGCTTCATCCAGGGTCACATTTACTGTGGACAAGTAGACTATTATTTTTCTGGGAAGGACCAAAGTAAGCTTGGACTAGAGGGTCCCCCATTCGGTGAAGGTTTCTTTTGCCCTGGGTAAATCTAACTCACCTCCACCCATCTTTCCCCAAGACTACCCCACAAGAAGCAGTGTCCCTCCTGCATCATCATAGACTTACCAGCCTGGAACTCTTCTTTCCTCCAATCTGCAAGAAACAAGTGTACATGAGAACCTACCCTCTAAAATATAGCTGCCTTTCTCACCACAATACCATGAGTATAAATTCCCTAGGATTAATTCAGGAATAATAGCAACCAAAGGAAATACTCTTTTATATCCTTAAATATCTATTTATTTACCTTTTGCCAAATTGTGTTTGACTTGAAGATTTGACACATGTCATGCTCTCTTTATATCATGTTCCCTCAGGATAAATTTCACTTAAGTATTTAGGATGTTGAGAGGAAACTGGGAATATGGTGAATCTGATCAAATAACTTATTTTTTTGCTTTAGTTTTCTTAGATTTCTAGCAGACAATAACCGCTCTACCTATGTTCAACTTATGCTCAAAAGTAAAAAAAACTGCTAAAATTTAATATTTCTAACACATTATTATCTATTAAAATATTGAGTAATCTGCCAAGTTCATGGAATATATGCTTTGGAGTTGCTTTGATTTTTAGCACATTGTTTTATACACAGTAGGTATTGATTTAAAATATCTTTGATACTAGGATTTTCTTCATCAGAGTTCATAGCACTCACCAGCATATAATTGTGCCTTCCTCCAGGCTGGAAAAAAAGAGAAAAAAAAACAAAAAAGGAAAACTTTTACCTGTTTTCTCTCATTGTCTTTTCCATTTCTCCCTGTCTTTGTCCAATTTCTTCTGAAATTCTTGGATTTTCTGTTTTAATACTGTATTATTTTCATACTCTCTTTTTTCAAATATCATTAAAAAAAAGATCACGAGTAGGGTAGGTACAAATATAGAAGCAAAGCAAAGTAGGAGAGATGGAGGAGCAGGAAAGATAACATAAAATCAAGACAAGGTTGGAAGGGAGGAGGGAAAAAATGCCAAATCACTTAAGGTTTGCTCTTCTGAGAGATTTTACTAAACTTCTTTAAATTTGGAAAGCTAATGCTACAAATACTTCTTTGCCAACCATAGACTTTTTTTTTTTTTTTTGTATTTCTGCATACTGTCTTACAACTTTAGGACAGGATCGGAGAGATGGTAGAATAGAGCTTTCTGAGAGACAAACATTACTCACCAGCCTTGTATTGAACTTTCCTCCTAGCTGAGAGAAAACAAACAAACACTCATGTATGAGACAGATCTTCTTAACATCATAAGGAAGATATAATTAAAAGCATACATTTGCTAACATTTATGCCTGTTTATTGGTCAAGTAAAGCCCATTACAAAAGTAATAAAAGGAATCTCTAAAGTCCATTCCATGTAGAAATTTTACTGCAATTTGCAGAATACAGTCTCTATACAATACACTGTAGATTCAATATGAAGATTTAAATAATTCTTCTTATGTAATACTAAAAATAGCATAAGGATATCTTTGAAGATAGCCTTAGACTTTAGAGATAATAAGCTATGAGGCTAATAAGCAAAGAAGTTTGAGTGAAAAAAAAAAAGAATGTATAAAAGACCATAAAAGAAGAAACCTATTGAGTTAATAAGTAAATGGATTTAAGTAAAAATGAAAGAGGAGTAATAACCGTGGCTGGAAAGAGACAGTAAGCAGGCAAAGCATGCAAAAATACTTATATACCATGGATCACTGGAAATTTGTCAAGAGAATAAGACTGTTATATGTCAAGGTTACACTTGACATCAGTAGTACGCAAAATGTGTGAAAGGCAATCAAAAAGAGGAACTTCTGTCACTTGGCAGTTTTGAAGTCTAAGCCCACCCATTAAGAACTGGGGTAATATTATGTACAAAACAATGGGCACTTTGTCTCAGAAGACGTGTTGGAGAACTCAATTTAAAGGGCAGCTTTCTATTAAATGGAGAAGACCACTTCTCCTTAGCTTAATCCCCTCACCTCACCAAGCTTATAATGAGATTTTTGGCAATCCTCTAAAAGATAGAACCCTAAGAATAAATCAAAGGAATGAAAAGGAACGACAAAAAATATTCCTAGGAAATACATCAGTAAAAAGAATGCCAGAAAAAGTTACCAATTTCCTGTTGAAGTCCTGAAAAGTAAAAAGGAAAGAACTCATGTAAATGCCAGTAAACGTCAAGGAAAACCAACACAGAAAATAAAAATGAGTCAAAAACTTTCCATGCACAGAATATTGGTAAGATAAATGCAATCAGAAAACAACAACAACAACAAAACCCAAGAAATAGGAAGTGAAAAAATAGCAAGAAAGAACATTTTTATCTTAGAAAAGTGAGAACAGAGTATGGATTTTAACAATTGAATAAAAGAAGAATGGTGAAGATGTGGAAAGAGATAACTAGAATTTCATCTACTATATTCATCTTATAGTCAGTTTTAAGGATATAAGTAATTCAAGATTTAGACCCAAACATATATTTAATAAAATAATTTTCTAAAAGATATTGTCTTGTTAGTAGCTTATTGAGTAGATTAGTAGTCTTGAAAATTTTTGTGACTATGTCAGACTAAATAAGATGCCTTTAGTGAAGACACATATGTATAAATCCTGAAATGATCTTTCTAGAAGATTTCACAGCCATTGACAAAAAAAAATGACTCTGGGCCTGGGTATAATCATTTGCAATTCTGTTGATATCTAATTCTTTGTCTGTAATAAAATTTAATTTAGTTGTCAGTTGATAGGACTTTCCAAATTAGATTTAAAAATCTGTCCTCTTGGATTTTATCATTTACTTTAGAAGGTCAAAGAGGTAAGTGACAAGGCTCTAACTAAAATCTTTCTATTCCTAGTAACTTACATAAAAGTAGAGAATTTCTCAGAACATAAATCTCTTAAAAACAAACAGAAAATAAAATTGATATTGATTATTGACTCATGTATTTGTGGGAAACATAAGAAAAAAGAAAAAAAGAAAAAAAGAAAGAAAGAAAGAAAGAAAGAAAGAAAGAAAGAAAGAAAACACTTTAGAAAATGAGACCCAGAAAAGTGGAATAGGGCTTTCTCTGAGATAGCCAGTGTCAAATTATTCATCTTGCATTGGCCTTCTACCATTTTGAAAATAAAGCATAACATATATACAAGAGATAGGTTCTCCAAAAATGATAAATAAGGGTGCAGTATTGACACTCAACCACCAGTAATTGTATCTTTAGCATTTCTCATAACATGTTTGCTACATAAATTGAAGTAATATTTTCTTATATTCTAATCCCTGTGAGAACATAAGTAAAATTGAAAAAAATCATCTAGCTAAGATGGGTTATTAAACTTTATGACTATTTTAGGGTCTTACAAGAGAACTTAATAATAACATCTTGGACAACAGCTTCTGTCCCTAAATTTAAAAAAAAATCAGATTGAGAAATATCCATGAAATTTCCTTGAGAAATAAAACCTATGTACAAAGATTCAAAAAGAAGACCACTTTGCAAAATTAAGCATTGGTTGAATTAATATGTAAAGAAAAAGTGTAACTACAATGGCTGGGGAAAAAAAAAAAAACACAGGCAAAATTTTCTAAAAGTACTTACATACAAAAGAACACTTGACTAATGATTAATGGCAAAAGAAGAGTGAGCCTCAGTCTCACACTTGACCAATGAATAACATTGGAACTTACAGGGTTTTTTTTCCTTTTATTTTTATTTTATTATGTTAGTCACCATACAGTACCTCATTAGTTTTTGATGTAGTGTTCCATGATTTCTTGTTTGCATATAACACCCAGTACTCCATGCAATACATGCCCTCCTTAATACCCATCACTGGGCTTAACCATCTCCCCATCCCCCTGCCCTCTCAAACCCTTAGTTTGTTCCCTGGAGTCCATAGTCTCTCATGGTTCATTTCTGCCCTTTTCCCCCCTGTCCATTACTCCCTTCCTTCTCCTAATGTCCTCTATGGTATTCCTTATGTTCTACAAATAAGTGGAACCATATGATAATTGTTTTTCTCTGCTTGACTCATTTCACTTAGCAAAATCTCCAGTCCCATCCATGTTGACGCAAAAGCTGGTGAATCATCCGTTCCAATGTCTAAGTAATATTCCATTGTGTATAGGGACCACATCTTCTTTATCCATTCCTCTGTAGAAGGGTATCTCAGCTCTTTCCACATTTTGGCTATTGTGGACATTGCTGCTATGAACATTGGGGTGCATATGGCCCTTCCTTTCACTACATCTGTATCTTTGGGGTAAATACCCAGTAGTGTAATTGTTGGGTCATAGGGTAGCTCTATTTTTAACTTTTTGAGGAACCTCCACACTGTTTTCCAAAGTGGCTGCACCAATTTTCATTCCTACCAACAATGTAAGAGGATTCCCTTTATCTACAACTTCTCTAAAATTTGTTTGTTTCTTGCCTTGTCAATTTTTGCCATTCTAAGTGGTGTAAGGTGGTATCTCAATGTGGTTTTGATTTGAATTTCCCTGATCGCTAATGATGATGAACACTTTTTCATGTGTCTGTTAGCCATTTGTATGTCTTCATTGGAGAAGTGTCTGTTCTTGTTTTCTGCTCATTTTTTGACTTGATTATCTGTTTCTAGGGTGTTGAGTTTGAGAAGTTCTTTATGGATCTTGGGTAATAGACCTTTGTAGTGTCATTTGTGAATATATTTTCCCATTCCGTGGGTTTCCTCTTTGTTTTGTTGACTATTTCCTTTGCTGCGCAGAAGCTTTTAATCTTGATGAAGTCCCAGAAGTCCATTTTCGCTTTTGTTTCCCTTGCCTTTGGAGACATATCTTGAAAGAAGTTGCTGTGGTCAATGTCAAAGAGGTTACTGCCTATGTTCTCCCCTAGGATTTTGATGGATTCCTGTTTCACATTGGGGTCTTTCATCCATTTTGAGTGTATCTTTTTGTATGGTGAAAGAGAATGGTCAAGTTTCATACTTCTATACATAGCTGTCCAATTTTCCCAGCACCATTTATTGAAGAGACTGTCTTTTTTCCACTGGATATTTTTTCCTGCTTTATTGAAGATTACTTGACGATAGAGTTGAGGGTCCATATCTGGGCTCTCTATTCTGTTACATTTGTCTATGTGTCTGTTTTTGGCCAGTACCATGCTATCTTGGTGATCACAGCTTTGTAATAAGCTTGAAATCAGGCAATGTGATGCCCCCAGCTTTATTTTTCTTTTTCAACATTTCCTTGGCAATTCAGTCTTTTCTGGATCCATACAACTTTTAGGATTGTTTGTTCCAGCACTTTGAAAAATGACAATGGTATTTTGATCAGGATGGCTTTGAAAGTATAGATTGCTCTGGGCAGCATAGACATTTTAACAATGTTTATTCTTCTGGTCCATGAGCATGGAATATTTCTTCATTTTCTTTTGTCTTCAATTTCTTTCATGAGTGTTCTGTAGTTCCTAGAGTATAGATCCTTTACCTCTTTGGTTAGGTTTATTCCAAGGTATCTTATGGTTTTTGGTGCTATTGGAAATGGAATCGATTCTCTAATTTCTCTTTCTACAGTTTTATTGTTAATGTATAAGAAAGCAACAGATTTCTGTGCATTGATTTTGTATCCTGCCACATTACTGAATTACTGCATGAGTTCTATTAATTTGGGGGTGGAGTCTTTGGGGTTTTCCACATAAAGTATCATGTCATCTGTGAGGAGAAAGAGTTCAACTTATTCTTTGCCAGTTTGAATACATTTTATTTCTTTTTGGTGTCTGATTACTGTGGCTAGGACTTCTAGTAGTACGTTGAACAATAGTGGCAAGACTGGACATCCTTGTTGTGTTCCTCATCTCAAAGGGAAGGCTGTTAGCTTTTCCCCATTGAGAATGATATTCACTGTGGGTTTTTCACAGATGGATTTTATGAAGCTGAGGCGTGTTCCCTCTACCCCTATGCTCTGAAGAGTTTTAATCTGGAAAGGATGCTGTATTTTTGTCAAATGCTTTTTCTGCATCAATTGAGAGGACCATGTGGTTCTTCTCTCTTCTCTTATTGATTTTGTTCTATCACATTGATTAATTTGCCATTGTTGAACCACCCTTGTATCCAGGGATAAATACACCTGGTCATGATGGATAATCTTTTTAATGTACTATTGGATCCTCTTAGCTAGGATCTTGTTGAGAATCTTCGTATCCATATTCATCAAGGCTATTGGTCTGAAATTCTCCTTTTGCCTGGTTTTGGGATCAAGGTAATGCTGGCCTCATAGAGTGAGTCTGGAAGTAAGTGCACACCCCCAGCGACCCTCTCAGTGGTCGACCAAGGTCCCTGCTTTTCTCTACACCCCTTTGCCACCAAAACCAGGAGTGATACTTGTCTGGGTGAAGTCAGTCCTGGTGGCTGCCATTCCTGGGACTGCTGACTCAAGTCCACACTGTCTCCTCTCAGGTATGGGTGGGTGGTGGCTGCACCCATTGGGGACCATGGGCTTAGGTCCATGCCTGTGTCCCTGGTCCCAGCAATTGTCCTTTAAGCCCCTTTGTTCTGTTTGCTGTTATCAGTCTCTTTCTGTCTCACAGTCAAGGAACACAGGGCAATTCTGTATTGGGTATTACTTTCCAATGGCTCACTTTTGGTGCCTCCTTCCCCCTAATGTTTACCCTCTGATATCTTCCCACACAATCCCAACTCTGTCTTTTGTAACTCTCAACTGATGATCCTCTGCCCCCATAGAGATCCAGGCAGGTATAATTTTACATCTCAGACTGGTTTCATGGATGTTCAGAGTACTCTGGTAGATATCCAACTCAATTCAGGGGACCAGTTGAAATAGAGTCCCCTCCTTCTCTGCCATCTTGCCCCCCTCCCAGAATTTACACGTGTTTGAAAGACAAATGAAAAAGAATTATCTCAGTGACTTTGGAGTGTTCTCCCATATCTTAAAGATTGAGGTAATATCATGTATATAGTAATGAGAACCCTTCCCTGGAATACATGATATGGCACTTAAGTAAAGAGTTGTCAATAAATGTAATTGAGTGGAAACCATGTGCTTGTTAACTAAATTCCTTTATTTTATCAACTTCATAATTTTACACTGGCACTGGCAAGGCATAGGATGAAGAAAAGAAATATGGGGAAGATGGAAAACAGAAGTGAAGGAAACAATATGGGAAAAGTGCAGAAACCAAATAATGGGGAGGGTGAGCAGACATTCAAAAGGGAGAGCCAAGGGATGCATGCAAGTGAAGAGGCAAGAAATATCAGTGGTGACAGGCATCATAGTGCAGAACTAAAGTGTTGTCAGAATATTTATAATTCCTTTTTTGAGGTTCATCTGATAAACAAATCAAAAATATTAATGTGATATTAATGTAAATGTCAAAGTAAATATAAATGAAGAAAATTAAAATTTGTTTAAAAAATAAGAGTGTGTTTGGGTGTCTGGGTGGCTCAGTTGGTTAAGTGTCTGCCTTCAGCTCAGGTCATGATCCTGGAGTCCCAGGATCGAGCCTCCACATCTGGCTCCTTGCTCAGTGGGGAGTCTGATTCTCCCTCTCCCTCTGCCCTTCCCCCTTTTCATTCTCTCTCTCCCAAATAAATAAATGAAATATTTTTAAAAAATAAAAAATAATGTGAAGTTAAAACTAACAAGATGCTGCACACAGGCATACATGCACACACACACAAACACACACACACACACTCACTCACATCCCAGTGGTAGCAGGAGAACTCATTTTGATTTACATAATGCTTTCCAGAAAATATAAAAGGAAAGGGAAAGAGTGATGATATTACTGAATTAGGGAATAAATGAGAAATGTTATTTTTGGTGGTTACATTTTATGAATACCTTTTTAAAATGTTCTCACACTTTCTTACCCTAATAGGTTCTTTAACTCTTTTTAATCTACCTCTATCTTTATATATCACAGATGCACACACACACATAGGGAGATGTTCTCTTTCTCTCTCTCTCTCTCTCCAGATGTGTGTGTGTGTATACACAAATATAATCTCACCAATTACATGCTTTTATATATATGCTATACATATATATGTAATACATATATATACACACACACACACAGATACATAGCAACAAGTAGTACTCATTTGCCAACTCTTGGT
This sequence comes from Martes martes, assembly GCF_963455335.1. Taxonomy (NCBI): domain Eukaryota; kingdom Metazoa; phylum Chordata; class Mammalia; order Carnivora; family Mustelidae; genus Martes; species Martes martes. Next base: position 119,292,748 of record NC_137893.1, on the reverse strand, counting down.
ATGTGATTTTGGAATTCATCACAAAAAGTTAGAAAGTGAATAATTCCAATGATGCATACAATTCTTTTCTCAACTCTGGTCCTGTTCACTTTTTTACTTCAGAAAATATTGCAAGAGTATTCAATTGGTTTGTCAGTTAATTCCTCACAATTAATTATTTGATTAAAAAATCACTAAAGAATTTAAGAATTTTGAGTATTTAATTGGACAAAAATGTTTAAAGGTAAAATATTGTCATAATTTTGTTCTTCTTTCTTCTCTCACTTCATCCTTCTTTTTTTCCTTTTCTGCCTTTCTTCCACTCCTTATCCTCAATTGTTCCTGTGTTTCCAACCTTTGCCTTCATCACATGAGGATGACTGCTATTATAATATTGAAGTAAAGTAGTGAGAAGAAGAAAATAGGAATGAAAGTTGAGAGGAAAGAAATGAGAGTGAAGAAAGAAAAAGAAGGGAGTAAATTGAAGAAGCAGAGGTATTTGTAAAATGGCTCTGTTGTTTGCACTCTGGAAGAAGCCATCTACATTATGGAGATGTAGGAAAAAAAAAAAGCCAGAGAGAAATAATAATGGTGAGAATTTCAGTGCCCCACTTTCATCAATGAATACATCACCCAGACATAAAGTAAATAAGGAAATACTGGATTTGAACTACATTTTATATCAAATGGACATAACAGACATATACAGATCATGCCATTCAACAGTACCAAAATGCACATTTTTCTCAAGTGCACAGAGGGTATTCTCCAAGATAAATCATATTTTAGTCACAAAACAAGTCTTGACAAATTTATGAAAATTGGTATCATATCAAGTATATAATTTTTTGTTAAAATGATATGAAACTACAGGTCAGTAACTGGAGGAAAGGTGACAGAGTCACAAATACAATGAGATTAAACAAAGTGTTCTGAAAACCAATTTGTCAAAGAAGTAAACAAAAGGGAAATCAAAAATGTCTTGAGATACATGAAAATGGAATCACAACATACAGAAACATAAGGGAAATGGCAAAACATTTATAAGAGGAAAATTTATAATGATCAATCCTACACTAAGAAAGAAGAAAGATCCTAAATAAACAACTTAACTTGAAACTTCAAGGCTTACTACCCCAAAGTTAATAAAGGAAAGAAATAATAAAGATTTTATAAATGTAATAAAAGCTAGAAAAACAGTAAAAAATATCAATGAAACTAAAAGTTGTTTTTGGGAAGATAAACAAAATTGATAGATCTTATTTACATTACCTTAGAAAAATTAGGGAAGATTTAAATGAACTAAATTGAAAAAGACATTACAACTGATAAAGCAAACAATCAATAGACTAAAAACTTTTTCTCCACATTCTCGCCAAGAGTTGTTATCTTGTGTTGGTGGAATTATAAATTGGTACAGCTTTATTAAAAATAACAACAACAACAGTAGAGAAGATCTTCAAAAAATTTAAACTAAGAGCCAGAGAAGATGACATAGGAGGACCCTGACCTCATCTCATTCCATGACACACCCAGGTAACATCTATATCTATGCAACTCTGAGAATGACCCAGGAACTAGCAGAACAGATATTTCACAGCTAATTGTAGAGACAAGGCAGATCTGGAAAAGTAATAAAGTGGTAGAGAGATCTGGTTAGGAACCAAATCCCCAGCCTGACTAACCAAAAACTAAAGGAACATCAGAATCACAGAAAACTGAGATCAGACCCCACACTGTGCTCCCATGTCCCTGGGACACACACTGGTAAGATGAGTCCCTATAACATCTGGCTTTGAAAACCAGCAGAATTTAACTCCTGGAGGTTTAAAAATCATCAGGCTTGGGGCGTCTGGGTGGCTCAGTGGGTTGGGGCCTCTGTCTTCGGCCCAGGTCGTGATGCCAGGGTCCTGGAATTGAGCCCCACATCGGGCTCTCTGCTTGGCAGGGAGCCTGGTTCCCCCTCCCTCTCTGCCTGCTTCTCTGCCTACTTGTGATCTGTCTGTCAAATAAATAAATAAAATCTTTAAAAAATTATCAGGCTTAACCCTGGGAGAGCTGGAGGCCAATAGGAAACCAAGTTACTACCCTCAAAGAGCAAGCATACTAAATCAGAAAGAAACACAGCAATTAAGATATCTGAGGTATATCTGAGGGAGATTTATTGACTAAACTCATAACGTGTTCTGGAGGGTCAGGGATCTCCAGAAGATTTCTCAGGAAACAAAAGAACTTGTGAGGGTTATTTCTCACCCCCTTCCCCAACCTAGATAATCAGGCACTTGTGGAAGCCCTGTTAATGCTATCTGCCTTGCTAGCACCACAAGCTTCACCCTGGCATCCCATGCAGACACATCCCTTCCAAATCACCCATTTGGCAGGCATCCCTCTAACGCATCTAGTGCCCAGCAACACCAAGCCAGCAGCCTCAGTGAGGACCACCTCCCCTACAAATAACTCTTGCCCTGTGGAAGAGAGGAAATAAGCTTGCACATGAGCACACCCAGTTCCTGAAGCCAAGCCTCTTAGCTGGCCATGCAGGGAGAGAGGTTAAGTGCAAATAGGACACCCAGCTACTCCAGCCACACCCACCAACGTCTCACAGCAGACTAAGCAACTACTCTCAATAGTCCAGGGATCAAATCCTACCCAGCACACCCACAAAGAGGGTCATTGCAACCAGCTGGGCAATGGTTGTCAGCTGAAACGGGAGGGTACATGTAGATTACACAGGGAATAACCCTGGAAAGCCTAGTTCCGGTGACCAAGAGGGGTTTGTCTTTAGGGCACCACAGGAACTTCTCTACACAAGATTATTACTCTCAAGACCCATACACATACCTGTCCTTCCTAATACATCGAAACAAGAGTGGAGAATTAGGCAAAATGAGGAGACAGAGGATTATGTCCCAAATCAAAATATAAGACAAAATCACAGTAAATTAGCTAAATAAAACTAAGATAAGCAATATGCCTGATAAAGAATTCAACATAATGGTCATAAAAAACTCACTGGACTTGAGAAAAAAATGGATGAACTCAGTGTGAACTTCAACAAAGATATAAAAAAGAACCAATCAAAGCTGAAGAATTCAATAACCGAATAAAAATACACTAGATAGAAGCAACAGTGGAGTAGAGGATGCAGAAGAACAGATCAGCAATCTGGAATACAAGGAAATAGAAAGCAACAAAACTGAAGAAAAAAAGGATAAAAAAATGAGAAAAGTTTCAGGGAACTCTATGACATCATCGAGCATATCACTTACATTATAGGGATTTCAGGAGAAAGAAAGGGGAAGAGAAGTTATCTAAAAGCATAATGGGTAAAAACTTCCTTAATCTGGGGAAGGATCAGACATCCAGACCCAGGAAGCACAGCAGCCTCTGAGCAAGAGGAATCCAAACATGTTCACAAAAAGACACATAACAATGAAAATGGCAGAAAAATGCCTTTATTATAAGGCAGATTTTTAAAATCTGCAAGGGAAAAGAAAGCAGTTTCATACAAGGGAAACCCCATAAAGCTATAAGCTAATTAAAAAACAAAAACAAAAATAAAAACAAAACTAATAGGCCAGGACTGTTGAAAGGAAAAAAACAAAACAAAGCAAAACAAAACAAAACAAAAAACAAGAATATTCTACCCAGGACTGCTATCATTCAGAATAGAAGGAAAGTTAGAGTTTCTTGGAGTTTTTGTTAACAAACAAAAGTTAAAGGATTACATAAGGACTAACCAACCTTACAAGAAATGTTTAGGGGACACTTTAAGTGGAAAAGGGCACAATTAGAAGTAAACAAAAATATTGTAAAAAGAGGAGGAGTTGAGATGATGGGAGAGTAGGACTCTAAGCTTGCTTCATCCCTTGAACATAGCTATATAAATATCAAATCATCCTGAACACAAAATCAGTCTGAAGACTGAGAAAGAACAAACTGCACATCTAGAAGTAGAAAAATGGCCACACTTTGGAAGGTAGGAGCTGCAGAGAGTTGATTTGGGAGAGAAAAAATTGCAGGTGTTGCAAGGGGAAAGATCCCTGATCTTGGAGAGAGGAGAGAGAAAGACTGTGAAGGCAGTGTGCAGAGCATTGCCCAAAACCATTGATTGGGAAAAGGAGAGGGACTGACTACTGAAAGTTTTTATAAGAAGTGGAGCTCCAAGTCTGAATTTTTAAAATCTTGGCCATCATCAGGGTCATTCCTGGTGGAATTACTGGTGCTCCTAAAAGGAAGGCATGCAAGGGCCCAGGAATAGGTAATATGCTCTGAAGATCCCCTAGGTAGTACGGCAAGAAACCATTCTAATTATTCGAGTGCATTTAGGAATGGTGGCATAGCCTTTCAAGGGACAAATTATTGGCAGGTGCCAACATGCTGCCCTGGTTGCCAGCATAAGAACTGAGACACCAGCTGTGGGTACGAAACCATAGTGTCAGCTTTCTGTTATGTTTTACCATAAAGTCTGAAAAACTGCATACTCCCTAGACTGCCTTTCTGGGACAAACCACTACCTGCCACATTGCAGCAAGGCCCTCCCCCAGAGGATCATTGCAGGTTCATGTTGCACCAGGTCCCTAAAGTTTGGAGTTTTGAAACTCAGCTGGACTACTGAGATAAAGCAGAGGAGTAGTGTACTGCTCACTAGGCAGACAGCCTGGACTCAGAGAGGGTGAAGTCAGGGATCTAAAGGAAACTAGTAACAAAGGAGGGGAGATGGTCTGCTCTTTGCCGAGGGCTTCCTGAAGAGTGGCAGGTGCAAAGTACCTGCTATGGGGATAAGAGACTGTAGTGATGTCATTTCCTCCCAGCCCATCAGCACTGAACAACCTCAGTGAGCAACACAGCATCCCCAGTGAAAACTGGAGCTGCTTACACAAAGCCCCACCCTCCTATACCATTCAGGTTTATCTCCACTAGTGCATGTCTGCCTGAGAATTAGCACAGCAAGCCTCTCCCACAGAAGACCAGCACAAACCCCACACATGCACCAAGTCTACTAATCATAGACTGTGCAATGCTTCAGCTGTAGGGGAAAAAGAATGTAGCTCCTTTTAACAAGCAGACCAAAAATACCTAGTTAAAACTTGCCACACAGAGGAAAAGATCCAAATGGCCCCCATGGCAGGCAAGGAGAAACTCTGCAGCAGACTGAACTCAGGGAAACAGGAACCAAAACACAATACCAGAGTGCATATTCTGAAGTATCTCCTGATGCACTAGGCTCAAGACAGTGTAGCTTCTCTTAACATAGCCATTACTCTCAGGAGTAAGAATATAACAGACTTTCCTAATAATCACACACACACACACACACACACACACACACCAGTGACTTACACAAAATGACATGATGGAGGAATTCATGTCAAAAGAAAGAATAGGAAGAAGTCATGGCCAGGGATATAATCAAAATTGATATAATAAAATGTCTGAAGCAGAATTTAAAACAACAATCATAAGGATACTAGCTGGATTTGAAAAGCATAGAAGAAATTAAGAATCCCTTACTGCAGAGATAAAAGAACTAAACACTTGTCAGGCCAAAATAAAAAAAAAATGCTATAGCTCAGATGCAAAACTGACCAGATGCAACAACAAGGATTGATGACACTGGAAAATAAATCAGAGCTATAGATGATCAAAATATGGAAAATAATGAGGCTAAAAAGAAGAGGGCAAGAGACTTATTGGATCATGAATGTATACTTAAGAACCTCAGTGACTCCTTAACACATAATAATAGTCATATCATAGGTGTCCCAAAGAAGAGTGGGGAAAAAGAGACAGAATTTTAATTTGATCAGATTATAACTGAAAACTTCTCTAATCTGGGGAAAGAAATGTACAGCAAAATCTAAACAGTATGGAGAACTCCCATCAAATTCAACAAATGCTGGCCTACACCAAGACACATAGTCAAATTTACAGACACACAAGAAAATACTCCTGAAAGAAGCAAGGAAGGGAAAAAGCCCTTAAGCTACAAGGCAAGATAAATCACAGTTGCAGCAGATCTGTCCACAGAAATTTGACAGGCCAGAAGAAAGTAGCATGATATATTCAAAGTGCTGAATGGGAAAAAATAAGCAACCAAAAATTCTTTATCCAGCAAGGCTGTGATTCAGAATAGAAGGAGAGTCAATTTCCCAGACAAGCAAAAACTAAAGGAGTTCTTGACCACTAAGCAACCCAGCAAGAGATATTGGAGGGGACTCTTTGAGTGGAAACAAACAAACAAACAAACAAACAAAAATAAAACAAAATAACAATAACAACAACAACATCAACAACAAAGCAAAAAAGACTAGAAAGGAACAGAGGACATCACCCAAACCACCAACATTACAGGTAACACAATGGCACCAAATTCGTATCTACCAGTAATCAGTCCAACTGGAAATGGACCAAATGTTCTGATCAAAAGGCATAAGATATCATAATGGATAAACACACACACACACACACACACGAGACCTGTCTATGTGCTGCCTACAAGAAACTTATTTTAGACCAAAAGACACTGGCATATTGAAAGTGAGGGGAACAAGAACCATCAATCAAGCTAATGGATGTTAAAAGAAAATTGAAGTAGCCATACCTATATCACACAAACTGGATTTCAAACCAAAGACTGTGACATGAGATGAAGAAAGGATCTATCAATCAAGAAGACAGTTATAAATGTTTATGCCCCCAAATTGGAAGCACCCAATATATAAATGGATTTATAACAAACATAAAGAAACACAATGATAATAATACCGTAATAGTAGGAGACTTGAACACCATACTTACAATGATGGACAGATTATATCAGCAGAGAATCAACAAGGAAAGAGTGGCTTTGAATGACACACTGGACCAGATGGACTAAAGAGATACATTTAGAACATTTCATCCTAAAGCAGCAGAATACATGTTCTTTTTGAGTACACATGGAACATTCTCTGGGTAGAACACATACTAGGTCATCAATCAGCCCTCAATAAGTACAAAAGGCTGAGATAATACCATGCATATTTTCAGACCACAATGCTATGAAACTTGAAGTCAATCACAAGAAAAAACATGAAATGAATACAAATATATGGAGGTCAAACAGCATGTCACTAAACAATGAATGGGTCAACAGGAAATCAAAGAAGAAATTTAAAAATATATGGAAACAAGTGAAAATAATAATAATAAAATGATAGTCCCAAAACTTTGGGATATGACAAAGGCTGTCCTAAGAGGGAAGTATATGCAATGGAGGCCTACCTCAAGAAGCAATTAAAGTCTCAAATACACAACCTAACCCTACACCAAAAGAAGCTGGAAATGCAATAGCAAATAAAACCTAAAACCAGCAGAAGAAGGGAAATAATAATGATTAGAGCAAAAATATATGGTATAGAAACAAACAAGCAAACAAAAAAAGGTAGAACAGTTAAATGGAACTGAGAGCTGGTTTTGTGAAAGAATTAGTAAAATTGACAAACCCCTAGCCAGATTTAGCAAAAAGAGAATGGACCCAAAATGAATAAAATCGTGAATGATAGAGGAGACATCACAGCCAACACCTTAGAAATACAAATAATTATCAGAATATCATGAAAAATTTTATGCCAATAAACTGGACAATTTGGAAGGAAAGAACAGATGCCTACACACATGCAAACTACCAAAGCTGAAACAGGAGGGAATAGAGAATTTGAACAGACTTATAACCAGCAAAGAAAAATGAATCAAAAATCAAAAATCTCCCAACAAATAAAAGTTCAGGGCCAGATGGCTTCCCAGGGGAATTCTGTAAGACATTTAAAGAATAGTTAATAACTTTTTTTTTTCTCAAACTGTTCCAAAAAATACAAGTGGAAGGAATCTTCCAAACTCATCCTATGAGCTCAACAATACCTTTATTCCAAAACCAGAGAACAAACCCACTGAAAAGGAGAATTATAGGCCAATATCCCTGATGAACATGGATGTAAGAATTTTCAACATGATGCTGGCAATTTGGAAAAGAATTATTCACCATGATCAAGTGAAATGTATTCCTGGGCTAGATGGGGGAGTTCAGTATTCACAAATCAATCAACAACATATACCACATTTATAATGCTGATGGCATCATAATTCCAGACTTCACTTCATATTACAAAGCTGTAATCATCAAGGCAGTATGGTACTGTCACAAAAACAGACACATAGATCAATGGAACTGAATAGAAAACCCAAAAATGGAGCCACAACTATATATTCAACTAATCTTCAACAAAAGCAGAAAGAATATTCAGTGGAAAAAAGAGTCTCTTCAACAACTGGTATTTTGAAAACTCCATAGCTGCATGCAGAAGAATAAAACTGAACCACCTTCTTACACCTTACACAAAAATAAATTCAAAATGGATGAAAGTCCTAAATATGAGATAGGAAATCATCAAAATCCTAGAGAAGCACACAGGCACCAATCACTTTGACTTTGACCTGAGAAAATTCTTATGAAACATGCCTCTGGAGGCAAGGGAAACAAAAGCAAAAATGAACTGAGACTTCCTCAAGATAAAAAGCTTTTGCACAGTGAAGGAAGCAGTCAACAAAACTAAAAAGCAGCCTGCAGAATGGGAGAAGATATTTGCAAATGATGTATCTGATAAAGGGTTCATGTGCAAAACATAAATAATTTATCAAACTCAACACCACACACACACACACATATCCAGTTAAGAAGTGGACAGAAGACAAGAATAGACATTTTTCCAAAGACACTCAGATGGCTAACAGACACATGAAAATATGCTCATCATCAGGGAAACACAGAGTAAAACCATGACGAGGTAACACTTCACACCCATCTGAATAGCTAAAACAACAGCACCAAAAACAGCAGGTATTGGTAAAGATGCAGAAAAAGGGAACTTCCTCCACTGTTGGTGGGAATGCAAACTGGTGCATCATTCTGGTAATCAAAAATTAAAAATAGAGATACCCTACAACCCAGCAATTACACTACTAGATATTTACCCTAACTGTATAAACATAGTAATTTGAAGTGATACATGAACTCCGATATTTCTAGCAGCAATTTCCACAATAGCCAAAATATGGAAAGAGCCCGGATATTCATCAGTAGACGAATGGGTAAAAAAGTGGTATATATATACAGAATGGAATATTACTGATCCATCAACAAGAATGAAATCTTACCATTTGCAATGATGTGGATGGAACTAGAGGGTATTATGCTAAGTGAAATAAGTCAGTCAGAGAAAGACAATTATCACATAATTTCACTCATATGTAGAAGTTAAGAAAAAAAACAGATGAACATAAGAAAAGGAGGGAAAAATACAATAAGACGAAATCAGAGAAGACAAACCAAAAAGACTCGTAACTATAGCAAACAAACTGACGGTGGCTGGATGGGAGGCAGGAGGATGGTGTAACTGGGTGATGAGCATTAAGGAGGGCATGTGGTATAATGAGCACTGAGTGTTCAATGCAACTGATGAATCACTAAACTCTATCTCTGATACTGTTAGTACACTGTATGTTAATTGATTGATTTTAAATTAAAAATAATTTAAAAAATTTAAAAACTTTAAAAAAAGAAATTTTCATCAATTAGTTTGTAAATGTTCAGCTAATATGTCAGTATTTACTATGGTCACAAGTCAGTCACCTTATGCCTGATGATCCTGGTGCCATTTCTATAGAGAAGACAAATCTTATGGACTAAAAGGAGGTAAACTCCCTGGCTTTATAGGGTAGAAAAAGAGATTTAGTATATAAGTGACCATTGTTAACCAAACATCCTATTGTAAATTCCTCTGCTCTCCTAATTAGGATATAAAAGACAGACAAGGCATTCCAAGAAAAGAAAACCACATAACCAGTATCCATCATGCATACTGGAGCAAATGCCTCAACAAAATACTAAAGCAAACCAAAATAGCAACATACTAAGAGGATTAGTCTTGAAGTTACACTGGCATTTGTTCCTGGTATATAAGGATGGTTCAATGTACAAAAGTGAGTGTTATACACATTAATAGGATGGAAAGGAAGAGAATAAATCCATGATCACCTCAGTTGTTCCAGAAAAAGTAATTTGGGAAAAAAATCCAACACATTTTCATGACAAAAAATAAAACACTCAATAATCTAGGAATAGAAAGTAACTTCCTTAACACAAAGACATTTGTAAAAAACCTACAACTAACATTATATATTCCTAGTTGTGAAAGACTGAAAGTTTTTTATTTTCAAAATTCATGAACAAGACAAGGATGGCTGGTTTTGCCACTTAAATATATTGAAATTTCTAGCTAGAGCATTTCAAGAAAAGGGAATCAAAGTCATCCAAATTGGAAGGAAAAGTAAATTTTTATTTTCACAGATGATAGGATCTCATAGCTAATAAACACCAAGACTGAACTTGCAAGAAGAAAAAAAAAAAAAACTTTTAGCGCTAATAAACAAATTCAGCAAAGTTGCAGGATATGAAGTTAACATGCAGAATTAGTTTCACTTCTGTGCATTAATAATGAGGAATTTAAAAGGAAATTAAGAAAACAATCTCATTTATAGTAGCATTAAAAAGAATAAAATACTTTTTTTTTTTTTAAAGATTTTATTTATTTATTTGACAGACAGAGATCACAATTAGGCAGAGAGGCAGGCAGAGAGAGAGAGGAGGAAGCAGGCTCCCCGCGGAGCAGAGAGCCCGATGCGGGACTCGATCCCAGGACCCTGGGATCATGACCTGAGCCGAAGGCAGAGGCTTTAACCCACTGAGCCACCCAGGCGCCCCAAGAATAAAATACTTTAAATAATATTTAATTTAATGGACAGAAGACTTATACACTGAAAACTATGAAATATTGTTGAAAAAAATTGAAGATATAAATAAGTGGAAAGGCATCCTAAGTTCACCAAGTGGAAGGCTTAATACTTGTTAAGATTATAGTAATACCCACTATATTCTACAAATTCAATGTAATCCACAATAACACTTAGGGTTTTTTGTGTGTGCAAAGCAGACAAAACATCATAAAATTCATATGGCACCCCAAAAGACTCTGAATGACTGGAACAATCTTGGAAAAGAACAAAGTGGAAGGACTTACACTTCCTGGTTTCAAAATTTATTACAAAGCTACAGTAATCAAAATGCGGTGATACTGCCATAAGGACAGATATATGGACCAATGAAATAAGAAAAGAAGCCCAGAAATAAATTTTTATATATATGGTCAATTGATTGTTGATAAGGTACCATGACCATTCACTGGGGAAAGCACAGATTTCTCAACCATAACGCTAAGAAAACTGGATATCCACATGCAAAATAATAAAATTGGACCTTTATCTCTACCGTACACAAAAATTAACCCAAGATAGAATAAGACATAATAATAAGGGCTAACACCATATAACTTTTGGAAGAAAACATAGAGAAAATCTTCACAACATTGTTTTGGTAATGAATTCTTGGACATTACATCAAAAACACAGACAACAAAAGAAAAAAATAGATAAATTTTACTTTATCAAAATTGAAATATTTTGTAGATCAAAGAAAAGTATCAAAATTAGGTGAATGCTCTCTGGGGTAAGAATGTTGTTACAGTCATCAAATTACTTATGCAAGTTTGTTTTTGTGTTTTTTTTTTTTTAAACTAAAATGACAAATACGGTCAATGATAGCCGGAAAAACAAGGAATTAAGATCTTATGAAAGAAGTGTTGCCACTATGGACGTTTGATCATATATTAAACAGAGAACTACCACATGACCCTGGAATTCTGTTCCTAACTATATGCCCCAATTAAATGAAAACATAAATCCACACAAAAACTTGTGTATGAATATTCATACTAATGTCAGAATATCCAAAAAGTGGAAACAACTGAAATGTTCATAAACTGATGTGTTATATCCGTACAAGGAATACGATCTGCCAATAAAAATAAATGAAGTACTGATACATGCAACAACATGGATGAACCTTGAAAGTGAAAGAAGCCCATCACAATTACATGTTAAATCATTCCATTTATATGAAATATCCAGAATAGGCAAATCCATAGAGACAGAAAGTAGATTAATGGTTACCAAAAACTGGAAGGAGGGGAAAATGGGAAGTGACTACTAATGATTATAGTTTATTTTGTGATGCTAAAAATGTTCTAAAATTAGATGTGCACTCCACAATTAATATGTAACAAATTTAAATCTCCTACAGAAAACTCCTTTGCGTGGAAATCTTGAGTTTCTTTTAAAATTTCTGAAGAAATTGAGATAAACATTACTTGTAATTCCAAATAACATAAAAGAGTAGTGATTAGATAAATAATACCCTGGGCCCAGAGTTTCTGTCCCAGGAAAAGTGATTTTACTTGAAGGGGCATCCTTTAATAATAGTGTTTCTTGCAGGTTTTCCTTCCCGGTGGAATGAAGGGAGACTCCTTTGTAAGCAGCTGTATATTCAAATGAACAACATCATTCTTAGAGCCAAAAGCTATCAGATAATTAAAGAATCACACCAATGTCAAAAGACTAAGGAGTGGGTAACATTTATTTATATCCAGCTTTGAATTTGATAGGGAAGAAAGAGAGGGTAAAATCGTTTGACCATAATTTGGTTATCATGAAGTGTGCCTCTCAACCTAATAACTCTGAAAAGAATTAATGACTGAAAAAGGAGGTATCACTTAGTTTGGTAGATTTTAAAGCAGTCAACAGTTGGAGAAGAAAAAAAGAAGAGCCACACTTCTCTCCATACACCAAATAAATCATATGGATAAATATGAAACAGTGAAATCATTAAAAAATGAAGCAAATACAGATGAATGTATTTCTAACATTCAAGCTTTCTAAAAATAATATCCAATAAACATTATACCTAAAATTAACATAGTTGACCAAACAGGAATATTTTCCAATTCAAAAGCCATCATAAAGAAAGTGAGAAAGCAAATGATAAGAATGGATAATTAATATTTGATTATACTTAAAAATTGGATCATCTAAAAAAATAGATAATCAGATTATCTAAAAATCAGTCACTGAATCAGATATCTGAATACAACTTCAGCAAAAATAAATCTACCATTTACTGAATATATACTATATTCTAAATTCTGGTCACTGTGTTTTTTTCTCATAATTATACTTAATCTTCACAGCAGCCCTGGGATATAGGTGTTGTTTATTCCCGCTTTATAGAAAACTATAATTCATAGGACTTATGTGACTTTCATTTAATTCATAATTACCTAGATAGACTCAGAAATAAAGTTTATTATCTATCATTTAGGTACACTAACTCAGATAAATAACAAGTTAAGAAATATAAAAGGGTCAAAATCACACACAAACATGGACACATAAACTGTTTATCTTTATGAAAACACAAAAGCAGATTGCACTATGGAATATCATCTCTATGTCTATATTTATGCTCATATCTATAATTATACCATATATAGTTGCATTGACTCCAGTATCAAGGTGTGTCAAGAAATAAAGGGTCTTGGAAATTATTCATCCAGTGTGCAACAAGCAGGTATTAGAGTAAATAGAGGAAGAAGAGAAATTCAGAGCCTTAAAGGACTGAAAAAAACAAATTCTTCTGAATCTCAAGTATTAACAGATAGGACAAAAAGAGACTTTGAGAGCAAAGGTCCATAAAACCTTTCAATTTGGTAAAAGGACTAGGGACAAAGAAAATATATCCTGCCAGGTTTTCAAAAAGGAAAATACTGGTTAAGTTCAGGGAAGGTTCAAAGAAACATAGCCACAACTGATGGAAATTTTCAAGGAAAAAACTCCAGCAAACTTAATATAAACATGTACAGACTTTAACCTAGAAATTCCATATGCATGATTGTAGCCTTAAAATTATATAGTTTTATGGATAAGTTTTTTGCACAAAGTTCTTCCTCACTACATTATTTTAAATAATAATTTGGTAACAATCTAAATGTAATTTTACACATTACATACATATACAAGGCATGTTCATTTACATATAATATATACACAAAATATGTAAATGAAAGTACACCTGAAATGTGCCTGTTTATATGTGAATATGTATAGTTACTATTGTGCCACATTATTTCCTTTTTGTGTATTTTGCATTTTTATAACAATCTTTTTTTTTTTTTAACACAAAATAGAATGAACTTAGTTGGGTGAGATTTTTAAATTTCTGAATAATAAAAATCCCCAAATTAAGATGCGGTAGAGAGACTGGGCAGCATTATCAAGAATTTATAGAAGACTGTTGTCTCTCTATTTTCTTAGTCTAGCTAAAGATTTGTCAATATTATCTTTACAAAATAATAGCTTGTTATTTCATTGACATTTTCAGTTGCTTCTCTGGTTTCTGTATCAACCTAACATATTAGCTATTCTGGAGACTTTTCATTGAGACTTGAGAATAATGTGTGTTCTACTACTGCTAGATGGAATAATCTGTATTTGTCTGTTAGGTTCATTTATTCTATGGTGCTGTTAAAATAGCTGTTTACTTTTGATTTCTATGTAGATGATCTATCCATTGTAGAAAGTGGGGTGCCAAAGATCCCCACCATTATTGTATTGTCATTTCTTTCTTTCTTTAGATTGGTTAATATGTGCTTTCTATATTCAGGGGCTCTAATATTGGGATATATGTTTTTAAAGTGTTATATTTTATTGATAAATTGATCCCTTTTATTAAAATAAATGACCTTCTTTTTCTCTTTTGACAGTTTTGACTTAAAATCTATTTTGTATGATCTATACCCACCCCTGCTCTGTTTTGCTTAAAATTTTCATGGAAAATTTCCCATTTCTTCACATTCAGCCTGTGTGTGTCCTTACATCTAAAATTAGTCTCTTGTAAGCAACACATAATTGAGTCTTACTGTTTAAAAACTCCATTTAGCTAATTTGATTTAGAGTCTTCTGATGTAGAATTTGATCTATTTATACTTTAAGTTATTATATATAGGTGAGAACTCATTTTTGCCATTTTTTTTAAAGATTTTATTTATTTGACAGAGATCACAAGTAGGCAGAGAGGCAGACAGAGAGAGAGGAAGGGAAGCAGGCTCCCCGCTGAGCAGAGAGCCCTATGCGGGACTCGATCCCAGGACGCTGGGATCATGACCTGAGCCGAAAGCAGAGGCTTTAACCCACTGAGCCACCCAGGCGCCCCATCATTTTTGCCATTTTATTAATTGTTTTATGAGTGTTTTCTATTTCTTTGTTTCTTCTCTTGCTGTCTTCCTTTGTAGTGGTATGCTTTCATTCCTTTCTCTTTTATAGTTTGTGTATCTACAACTTTTTTTGCATTTTAATTTGTATACATATTTTTTTAATTAAAAAAATTTTTTTAACATATAATGTATTAGCCCCAGGGGTACAGGTCTGTGAATCGCCAAGTTTACACACTTCATAGCACATACCTTCCCCATTGTCCATAACCCCACCACTCTCTCCCTCCCCCCTCCCCCCGCCACAACTTTTTAATTTGTGTTTCCATAAATATGAGGCTGGTATAAAATGTCTTATAACAGTCTATTTTAAACTGAGAGAAACTTTTGATTACTTTAGATGACATTACACTTCCTTCCTCCCAACACTGTCTGTATATTTTGATGTCACAGTTTTACATCTTTTTATATTGTGTAACCATTAATAAATTATTATAGTTATAATTACTTTTATTATTATTATCTTTTAAATTTTGTACTTGACTTGAAAGTGGTTATGTACCACCAATACAGTAATATAATATATTGTATTTAATTATTTCCTTTAACCGGTGAGTTTTATACTTTTACATGCTTTCATGCTGCTAATTAGTTTCCCTTCACTTCAGCTTGAAGAACTCCATTTAGCATTTCTGGTAAGGCATGCCTAGTGATGAAGAACTCCTTTTGTCTGAGAATGTGCTCATCTCTCCTTTATTTTTGAAGTACAGATTTTCTAACTATAATATTCTTGTTTGGCACTTTTTCTTTGTCAGTATTTTGAACATATCATCCTACTCTCCGGCAAGATTTCTGCTGAGAAATCCACTTACAGTCTTTTTGGGGGCTCCGTGGGGTTTTTTTGGATGAATCATTTTTTCTTGCTGCTTTCAAAATTTTCTCTTTGTCTTTAACTTATGACAATTTAATTATAATGCATACATTAAACCTATTAACATTCTTGGGGCTTCATGAACCTGAATGTCTACTTCTCTTCCTGTATTTGTAAGTATTTCTTTTTTTTTTAAATTTTTTTTTTATTATTTATTTTTTTGACAGACAGAAATCACAAGTAGGCAGAGAGGCAGGCAGAGAGAGAGGGAAGAGGAACCAGGCTCCCTGCGGAGCAGACAACCCGATGTGGGGCTCGATCCCAGCACCCTGGGATCATGACCTGAGCTGAAGGCAGAGGCTTTAACCCACTGAGCCACCCAGGTGCCCCTGTAAATATTTCTTTATATAGACTTCCTGCACTCTTTTTCTTTCTCTTCTCATTGTGGGAGTCTCATAATGTATGTATGGATTCCTTGATTGCCTCCCATAGTGCATTAGATTCTCTTCTCTCTTTTTTATTATTTTTTTTTCTTTTTGTTCCTCTGAGAGCATAATTTTAAATGATCTTTGTTTTTGTTGGTTGTACCTTCAGCTCAATCATGTCTGTTTTTGAAAATAGTGATTGTTTCAATTTAGTTATTATATTCTTCAGCTACAGTATTTCTATTTGGTTCTTTAAAACGAAGTTTCTATCTCACTGTTGAAATTTCATGTTATTCATGTATTCTTTTCCTGTTTTTGTTGAGGTGTCTATTTGTGTTCCATTGTAATACACTGAGCTCCTTAAGATTATTATTTTCAATTTTTTGCCAGACAATTTACTGATCTCTTTTTTTTTTAGAGTTTGTTACTGGAGATTTGCCTTCTTCCTTTGTGTCATATTTTCTTGATTCTTCATGTTCCTTGTATGTTTGCTTTCTTGTCTGCATATCTGAAAATGAAGCTACCACTCCCAGCCTTTACGGACTGGTTTTGACTGAAAAAGAATTTCAGTGGTCTGTGGTGTTTGAGGCTCATCTCTTGGGGTGTGCACACTAAGACTACGGCCAATGACACCTTTGCTTCCTCTGCTCTTTGAAAAAAAGCAAAAAACCTCAGTCTGTGCTCCATCTCGGTCAAGCCAAATACTGCCAGCTTTGTGAGAAAACTCATTCCTTTTCTTTGTTGCTGTCACAGGGGACCAAGCTCTGCAGTTATTCAGAGTTTATGTTTTCTTCTGGAGGTCCTAAAGATTTTTTTAAAATTAAATTTAAACCTTGATAGCAATACTAGAATTTGTTTTAGATTTGATTTTTCTGGGTCAATCTTTCTTTTACTTGAAATATTTTCTTGAGTTTTGCTTTTAAATATGATTACTGGATCCTATTTTGATTTTCTTTTTCTTTTAATTTTCTTCATTCTTCTGAGTCACCAATGATGAATGTTCAGTCTTTTTTTCCTAGCATTTCTATCACTTGTTTCTGATCCTTTTTGCTTAAAAAAAAAAAAAAACTTTAAAAATTCTCTGTATTTTTTTTCTTTTTCTTCAATATTCTTTTCAAAGTTTTCATCTGAATCCATCATCTTTATTCTTCATTCTTTCAAAATTTCTCTTCTTATTTCAGTGAACCCTTGTGCAATTTCTTTATTCTTTTTCCATTTCTGTGCTTTGTATTCACATTTTTGATTCAAGGTGCTCTTTATTTTTTTTTCTATGTCATGAAATGCTTAAACATATTTAATAGAGTTTTCAGTATGATATAATTATCTTCTTAAGTTTTATACTTAATTTGGGGGATATTTTTGTTTGCATGAAGGATTTAGTTTGCATTTTCTGACTTTTGGTTATAGTCTCATACGGAAGTGGCTTGAGTGTTTGTTTAATGGACAGAAATCTATTTCAGGATGTTTTCATCTATCAGTATGTTCTCATCTTTGCAGTTACTTTGTTAATGTTGTTGGAAACAGGGGAGACCAAGTATTATCTATCCTTTTATCTCTTTCATTCTGAATGATCCTTAGTTTATCTCTCTTAGTTGATTCTTTCCTCCTTTCTTTTCTCTATAGATTTTTTTCCCCCCAGAGGCAATGGCTCTCCTGGGCTGCTGCTTTACTCCCCACATATTTTCAAATCCCTTTTCCACATTTAGACTTTGATCTGCCAGATCCCAACTTGTTTAGTTATTTTCTTTTTTTCAATTTAATTTATCCTTATGGGACTAAGTTTCTCTTGCTAAATTTACTTATTCTTTCTAGAATCTAATTTCTTGCATTCCCTGTATGTAGACAATCACATCACCTAGAAACAGAGAATGTCTTATTCTTTTCTAATATGCATATTTAAATTTCTTTTTCTTACTCTATAGATCTGGCTAGACCCTTTACTATGATGTTTAATGAAACTGATGAGAGCAGACATCCTTGTCTCATCTGGTTTTAGGGGGAGAAGTTATTCAGTCTTTCTTCATTAATGGTGATGTTAACTGTAGTTTTCTCTGTAGGTGCCCTTTATCAAGTTAAAGATTTTTACATATATTTCTAGTTTACTGATAGTTTTCAATAGGAATGGAAATATGGATATTGATTTTTTAATCTAACATGTTTTATGTCTTTATTATAATGATCACATTATTTTTCTTTTTTGGATTGTGATATGGTAAATTGTATTTGTCACTTTTTTTTTTAAAGTTTAGGACCATTTTGCATTCCTGAAATAAATCTGATTCAGTCAGACTACATTATCTTTTCCATGTATTGCTGTGTTTACTTGTTAATATTTTTTCAGAATTTTTCTCTATGTTCTTATAAATATTGGCCTATACTTTTGGAATTTTTACCTGATTTTGATATCATACTGTTTTGGTTTTTTTTTTATAAAGTGAGGTAAAATAATTTTCCACCTCTTCTATATTCTGGAAGTGGTTTGTGGATTGATGTTATTTCTTCTTCAGATGTTCGCTGGAATTCCCACTGAAACCAACTGGGCTTGGATTTTTCCCTCTTTAAAAATTTTAAGCTACAGGGTGCCTGGGTGGCTCAGTGGGTTAAGCCTCTGTCTTCAGCTCAGGTCATGATCTCAGGGTCCTGGGATCGAGTCCCACATCGGGCTCTCTGCTTGGCAGGGAGCCTGCTTCCTCCTCTCTCTCTCTCTCTGCCTGCCTCTCTGCCTACTTGTGATCTCGCTCTGTCAAATAAATAAATAAAATCTTTAAAAAAAATTAAGCTACAAATTCAATTTATTTGATGATAGATAAAGGACTATTCACTTAACTATTTCTTCTGTAAGAAGTTTTGTCATTTGCATCTCTCAAAGAAATTGCCTATTTCTTAAAATCTTTTGAACTTTTAGGCTTGAATTTGATAATGATATTATTTATTTTTCAATGTCTCTAAATTTTTAGTTGTTGCCTTCCTTCATCTTAATCTTGGTAATCTATTCCTTCTCATACATATATGTATATTTTTTACTTGCCAGTCTTACTAGAGGTTGGTCAATTTCATTGTTTTTTCAAAGTACACTCAACACACACAAAACAGATAATCATATCCAAAAATGGGCAGAAGATATGAACAGACACTTCTCCAATGAAGACATACAAATGGCTATCAGACACATGAAAAAATGTTCATCATCACTAGCCATTAGGGAGATTCAAATTAAAACCCCATTGAGATACCACCTTACACCAGTTAGAATGGCCAAAATTAGAAAGACAGGAAACAACGTGTGTTGGAGAGGATGTGGAGAAAGGGGAACCCTCTGACACTGTTGGTGGGAATGCAAATTGGTGCAGCCACTTTGGAGAACAGTGTGGAGATTCCTCAAGAAATTAAAGATAGAGCTTCCTTATGACCCTGCAATTGCACTACTGGGTATTTACCGCAAAGATACAGATGTAGTGAAAAGAAGGGCCATCTGTACCCCAATGTTTATAGCGGCAATGGCCACGGTCGCCAAACTGTGGAAAGAACCAAGATGCCCTTCAACGGACGAATGGATAAGGAAGATGAGGTCCATATACACTATGGAGTATTTTGCCTCCATCAGAAAGGACGAATACCCAACTTCTGTAGCAACATGGACGGGACTGGAAGAGATTATGCTGAGTGAAATAAGTCAAGCAGAGAGAGTCAATTATCATATGGTTTCACTTATTTGTGGAGCATAACAAACAAGGACATGGGGAGATGGAGAGGAGAACGGAGTTGAGGGAAATTGGAAGGGGAGGTGAACCATGATAGACTATGGACTCTGAAAAACAACCTGAGGGTTTTGAAGGGGTGGGGGGTGGGAGGTTGGGGGAAACAGGTGGTGGGTATTGGGGAGGGCATGTATTGCATGGAGCACTGGGTGTGGTGCAAAAACAATGAATACTGTTACACTGAAAAAAAATTTAAAAAAAACGTACAATCTTAGCTATTAATTTTCTCTACTGTTTTTCCATTTTTGATATCATATATTTCTGATATTTTCTTTATTGTTTATTTCCTTTTAATTGCTTTGGGTTTATTTCATTCATTTAAAGAACTTTTAATGTGGAATTTTAGATAAATAATTTGAGACTTTTTTAAATATAAGAATATAATTTAATAAATTCTTCTATAAGCACTGTTTTAACTCTACTCATAAATAATGATATGATGGATTTTCATTTTCATCCAAAATATTTTTTATTTCTTGGTTATTTCCTCCTTGATTCATGTTCTATTTATCAGTGTATTGCTTAATATCTGAATACCGGGGGAATGGGGTGGGGTGTAATTTATTTATATCTCTGTTTTTGATATATAATTAATTTATAATCATAGAACATAATTTGCATGATTTCTATTACTTCAAACAGGTTAAAGTATATCTGTCACCTGTACTTTGTTTTTAGTGTATGTTTTATGCGCAATTGAAAAATAGTTCTACAGTTGTTTTTAGAGTCTTTCTTCAATGTCAAATTGATTGAGATTTCTATCTAGGTATTCTAACTTCTATTGTTTCCAGTCTACTAAAAGAGGAGTGTTGATGTCTTCAAATATTATTCTATCAGTTTTCACTTCATGTATTTGAGGTTTTGTTATGAAATTAAAATTTGTTAATTTAGAAGTATTAATGGTCTCAGAGAATTTACTAGGTTTTTTTCTGTTTTTGTTTTTAAAGACTTTATTTATTTGAGGGAGAGAGAGAGAGAGCATGAGCAATGGTAGGGGGAGAGGGAAGAGGGAGAAGCACACTCCTTGCTGTCATGGGGCTTGATCCCAGAACCATGGGATCATGATGTGAGTTGAAGGCAGACCCTTAACCAATTGAGCATCCACATTCCCTTATCATTATTTAATGTCCCTCATATCCTGTTTTAAAGTCAATTTTTCTTATCGATATATCTTCTCCAGCTTTTAGTGTTAGTATTGTACATGTTTTTCTATCCTATTCACTCATTATATATATTTTTGATTTATTTTAACCAATATCTATTTTCAAGGTAGGTTTCTAATAATGTATAATTGGGCCTTTTAAATAGTCCAATATGATGATCTCTGTCATTTTAATTAACATATTTAGTCCATTTATAATTAATAAAACTATTCATATAGCTGAATTTAAGGCTCCTGTATTACATTTGGTTAATGTTTGTCCCTGTGCTTTTTTCCTCTATTCTTTTATTATTGCCTTGTTATGAATTATTCTAGCCCTTTTTAGTATTCCATTTTAACTTGATTATTGTATTTTGACAATATATCTTTATATTCTGTTTGTTTATGTTTGCTTTAGGAGTTTAAAAAATGCATACCAAAACTTTCTTATTCTACTTAAAATGAATATTCCACCACTTCAAGCAAAATGTAGACCAAATAAATTTACACCTTAGAGTACTGAAGAAAACAACAAATGAACCCTAAACCATGCACAAGAAGAGAAATAATTAAGATTAGAGCAGAGATCAGTGAATTAGAAACCAGAAATACTGTAGAACAAATCGTCAAAACTAGAAGCTGGTTCTTTGAAAGAATTAATAAGATCAACACACCACTGACCAGACTTATCCAAAAGAAAAGGGAAAGGGCCCAAATTAATAAAATTATGAATGAACAAGGAGCGATCACAACACCAAGGAAATAAAAACAATAATCAGAAATTATTATCAACTATATGTCTATAAATTAAGCTACCTGGAAGAAATGCATTCTTGAAAACCTATAAACTACCAAGACTGAAATAGGAAGAAATTGACAACCCAAATAGATCAATAACCAGTTATGAGATTGAAGCAGTGATCAAAAACCTTCCAAAAAACAAGCATCCAGGACTGATGGATTCCCTGGGGGAATTCTACCAAGCAGTCAAAGAAGAAATAATATCTATTCTCCTGAAGTTGTTTTAAAAAAATAATCAGAAAGAAAACTTCCAGACTCTTTCTGTAAGGACAGCATGACCTTGATCCCAAAATCAGGCAAAGGCCCCTTCAAAAAGGAGAATTTTGGACCAATATCCCTGATGAATATAGATGCCAAAATTCTCAAAAAGACCCTAGCTAATAGGATCCAATAGTACATTAAAAAGATTATCCATCATGACCAGGTGGGATTTATCCCTGGGATGCAAGGGTGGTTCAACAATCAGTATGATAGAACACATTAATAAGAAGAGAGAGAAGAACCATATGGTCCTCTAAATTGATGCAGAAAGAACATTTGACAAAATACAGTGTCCTTTCTTGATTAAAACTCTTCAAAGTGTAGGGATAGAGGGAACATACTTCAATATCAGAGCCATCTATGAAAAGACCATGGTGAATATCATTTTCAGTATGAAAAAACTGAGAACTTTTCCCTTAAGGTCAGGAACACAATAGGGATGCCCACTCTCACCACTGTTGTTCAACATAGTACTAGAAGTCCTAGCAACAGCAATCAGAAAACAAGAAGAAATAAAAGGTATTCAAATTGGCAAAGAAGAAGTCAAACTCTCTCTCTTTGCAGATGACATGATATTCCATACGGGAAACCCAAAAGTCTCCACCCCCAAATTACTAGAACTCATACAGCAATTCAGTAATATGGCAGGATACAAAATCAATGGACAGAAATTAATTACTTTCCTATACACTAAAAATGTAACTGTAGAAAGAGAAATTAGGGAAATGATATGATCCAACAGTTTCCCTTTTGCAACTACATTAAATGGAAAGAAGAGCAAAAATGAACTTTTAGAACTTCATCAAAATAAGTTTCTGCACAGCAATGGAAACAGTTAACAAAACAAAGAGGCCTCCCACGGAATGGGAGAAGATACTTGCAAATGACACTAGAGATAAAGGGCTATATCCAAGATCTATAAAGAACTTCTCAAACTCAACACCCAAAATACAGATAATCAAGTCAAAAAATGGGCAGAATACATGAACAGATATTTCTTCAATGAAGACATACAAATGGCTAGCAGACACATGAAAAAATGTTCATCATCACTAACCATTAGGGAAATTCAAATCAAAACCACATTGAGATATCACCTTACACCAGTTAGAATGGCAAAAATTGACAAAGCAAGAAACAATAAATGTTAGAGAAGTTGTAGATAAAGGGGAACCCTCTTACACTGTTGGTGGGAATGAAAATTGGTGCAGCCATTTGGAACACAGTATGGAGGTTCCTCAAAAAATTAAAAATAGAGCTACCCTATGACCCAACAATTACACTACTGGGTATTTGCCTCAAAGGTACAGATGTAGTGAAAAGAAGGGCCATATGCACCCCAATGTTCATAGCAGCAATGTCCACAATAGCCAAAATGTGGAAAGAGCTGAGATACCCTTCAACAGATGAATGGATAAAGAAGATGTAGTCCATATATACAATGGAATATTACTCAACCATCAGAAAGGATGAATACACAGCTTCGTAGCAGCATAGCTGGAACTGAAGGAGATTATGCTGAGTGAAATAAGTCAAGCAGAAAAAGACAATTATCATACGGTTTCACTTATTTGTGGAACATAAGGAATAGCATGGCAGACATTAGGAGAGGAAAAGGACTAATGAAGGGGGGAATCTAAATGAACAAATGAGATTTATAAACTCAACCAAGATTTAGTTAACCTAGAGCAGTATACTAAGAAATTATGCATACGAACATGTAAGTTTTTATAAAAATTACAAGAATGATTTAAAAAGTGGAAATTTTGTTAATATATATTTCCAAAATAATAAATTAAATAAGGGGATGCCTGGGTGGCTCAGTTGGTTAAGCGGCTGCCTTCGGCTCAGGTCATGATCCCAGCATCCTGGGATCGAGTCCCACATTGGGCTCCTTGCTCAGCAGGGAGCCTGCTTCTACCTCTGCCTCTGCCTGCCTCTCTGTCTGCCTGTGCTCACTCTCTCTGACAAATAAATAAATAAAATCTTAAAAAAAAATAAATTAAATAAGAATAATTATTTTGATATATGCAAAAATTTAAGTGATCATCATAGATTCATTCTTGATTTATATACAACTAATGAATTGTTGAACACTACATCGAAATCTTATGATGTACTATATGCTGGCTAATGGAACATAAAAAAAAATTAAAAGGAGAGAAAGAAAAAAATTAGAAAGTTAGGCATAGAAGAAAAATGATTAACCCAATAAAGAGTATCCATCAGAAACTGATAGCAAACATTTTTTCTAAATAACAAAAAACTAAAACATAAGCTGTGCTTGTTCTCTTTTTATCAAATACATAATTTTTTAAAAAAATCCATTTTAAATATAAAAAAGAACATTCAATATAATTCAGATGTTCTAGGAAATGACATATTAAAATTTAAAAAAAATGATTTGTCTCCTATCATCTATCTACAACTTTACTGTGGAAAGAGGGAAATTGTCATCTTGAAATGATATAACTATAGTACTTCAAAAACTCAAGAAGATCAATAAAATTATATTTTAAAAATAATAAGTGAACTAAACGAGGTTGTCCACTCAATGAACAAAGGTTTTCCTTTAAAAAAAATCACTAGCTCCACTGCACATTAAGGTGATTAAAACTTTCATTTTGCTTGAGATATTCCAAGATTATGCGTGTATTGTATTGTATTATTATCTATTACTAAATAGCAGATAACCACAAATTTAGTGGATTAAAACAACACACATTTATTATCTCACAGTTTCATTTATCATCACGCAATACAGCTTCACCTGATCCTCCACCTTAGGGTTTTTCATGAAACTGCAATCATGATATTGGGCACCACTGGGGTCTTGGCCAGGGAAGGATTTGTTTACAAGCTCATTTATATGGCTGCTTGAGCCTCCCTGGTGGTCTAGTGGTTAGGATTCAGCGCTCTCTCATTTATATGGCTGCAGACATAATTCCAACAGTTTCTAGCTCGCTGTTGACCTAAGGCTGCCATCAGATCCTTACCAAACGGTTTTCCTCAACACAGTAGTAACTTGCTTTGTTAAGGTTAGTAAGGGAAAGAGTCAGCTAACAAGACAGATATCAGAATCTTTTATAGTTAATGGGGGAACTGATATCACTTCAAACTTCAGATAAGAATAGGGTTATTCAAGAGGAAAGGAGTACATAGGCCATGGATACTAAGAAACAGAGAACTTTGGGACTGAAATGAAAATTTGAGTTTAGAATAAAATTTGCCTCAAATGCCCACATCTTATTGGTTTCTGTTTTCTCAACACTAACAATGTCAACAACAAAAATATACCTAATATACTCATTCTTTTTACTTCAAAATATGACCATTAGTAGACTGATTATAAACTACTATTTTTTTACAAACAACTATTAATATGCTATGAAAGAAAAATTGTTATTATTTTGATCTTTGTTTTCCTAAACAGCTTAATATCTCAAAGAAAAAAAAATGACGATACTCTTTCCCTATTCTCACCTGTCTCACTCATTCTATTGGATTTGTTATAATTTACTGTATCCCATTTTTTATATCTTACCGTTTTTATTGTCACTTTTCTTGCAATAATATTTATAAATACATAATCCTAGAAGTATTAAAATGATGATTCCAAATAAAGCTATAATTATATGATATTTTGTGGTGTTTTCTGAAAAACAAAAAAATATATAGACGTGCAATTAGTTTCAATTTTCATTCTTAGTCATCTTTCACCCAAGAAAAGCCCACTTGTATTTTTTCTGCTCCCACTGTGGGAGGTCTGAGAGTTGTCTTTGTTTAAACTACAGAAACATGTTTTTGAACATCGGCTACTTTAATGACTTTACACTAGTTGCTGTGAGAAATACATCAAAAGAGAAATTACCCTTCCTGTGCTAAGGAAGTTTCACTTGAGTTATACAACTGGCTCTCTAGGAATTCTCCTCCTCAAAAATCCCATAACAATGATGCTTGGTTAATCTCAGTTAACTTTGGAGCACTGAACTGGAAAATGCACTTTGCAAAAACATTTTATGGGATGATTTTATGGGACAGAATCAAGGCTATGTAACTATCTGTGAGATGGAAAAGTCTGTCATTCTACATCAATATTCGAACTGGAATTCTGAGAAAGATTTGTTATACTCATGCTTCTCATTCTACTTTTTAAATTTACTACATTTTCTACCTCTTAATTTCCTACATCTCTTATCTATGCAATGCATAATTGCAGCCCAAGATGAAAATTTTCCATTCTCTATTATATTCTCATTTCCATTTAATTCAGATGTTGTATTCTGAATTACCCTATTTCTGACAATCTCTTTTCTCACTCTCTTCATTTTTCATGTCCATTCAATTACCACAAATTAGCATATACTATCAATCAGTTTTTCCAGGGTTCTTCATTTACTCACAGTGATACTGGAATTTCCTAGGTTAAACACTACTTATTCATTTCCTGTCAAGGATTGATTAATTATTTAGCCCAAATCTTTATTTCTCTGATCATAGTGGTGAGATTATCTTCCTATAGACCTTGAAGGCTGCTTTCAGGATATTATATTCACAAGCTTAATAACAAATCCACTTCTTTTCTTTATTTATTTTTTCAGTCCTGTCTGGTAAGCCACTCAACTCTCATGTTTAGTTTGAATATATATTGACCTTCTGATCACTTTCCCAAATTTATTTCAAATTTTTTCTTCTCTTTAACATTTAGGTTGAAACCTGAACAACTTGAAAGAACTCATTGATGGTACACGTCAAAACTGCCTGTTACTCTTACTTGTACTCTTTTACATCCATAATTGATATTTCCAATGTATTTAAGCAAACTTTTCATAAAATCATAACATATTTTTTCACAATTTCAATTTTTCTTTTAAAAAAATCAGTTAAGAATCCTTTATTTTTAAACAAAAATTCTGTTTCTTGGTTAGATGTGCTACAGTTCCATAAAACATGTTTTTATTTTTAAAAAAAATATTGTTTGGTTAAGATTACTTTATAATCTGTTCAAGATTTGTGATTTTAGTCAAGATGCATTTAATCTCCAGCCTGAAGTATCATAAAAATTGTACAAAATGCCTGGAACAGAACCCAAGATATCAGGAATCAGACAATAGAGGAGAGTGATCTCAAAGGGATAGGAAACAAATGAGGAAAGGCCTAAATTTTCCACAGCTTATTCTCTTAAGAAGGTTTCTAGGTTGCATCAAAGAAAAAGAGGAAACAGACTGAGCCTGCAAGAATCCCTGAGTGCAGGGACTAAGGCAGAGTATAAAAGAGAAGAAAGCTGCCCAAAGATAGAACTCAAGAGATCTGCAGAGGGTCCACTCTAATTCCTCCAGCACGAATTGGACAGCACTAGCATGTAAAGAAACTATGTAAGGATGGAAACCATCTGAAAGTAACTAAAAAAGACCTAAATAAATGGATGATCATACCATGTTTATAAATTAGAAGACTTAATATGTTAGATTAAAATTCAGCATACCCTTGAAGCACATGGATGACTCAGTAGGTTGAGTGTCTGCCTTCAGCTCAGGCTGTGATCCTGGGATCCTGGGATGGAGCGCTGCATTAGGATCCCTACTCACCAGGGAACCTGTTTCTCCCCCTCTCTCTGCTGCTCTCCCTGCTTGTGTTCTCTCATGTGCTTGCTCTCTCTCTGTAAAATAAATAAATAAAATATTTTTTTAAAAATCAGCATACTCTTTTTGTTGAAAATGACATGATAATTATAAACTTCTCATGGAAATTTATAAGAACTTGAACAGCCCAAACAAAAAAACAAGCAAAAATACAAAGACCAAGATTGGCAGAGTCCTACTATCTAACTCCAAAATTTATTATAAATTTACTTTAATGAAGACAATTTGGTGTTGGTGTGTAAGGAAAAACCAAACAGATCAACTGAAGTCCAGAAACAGATCCACACATAGATGAACAACTGATCGCCAACAAAGGTGAAAAGACAATAGATACATATGGCTAACAATATGAAAATAAAAGCTTTAATCCAAACCTTGAATATATAAGTGAATATATAAATGAATCATTGATGTAAATATAAAACCTAAACCTATGAAAGGTCTCAAAGAAAACACAGGGGACAATCTTTGTGACCTTGGGTTAAACTTATTTTCTTAGATATGACACCAAAAATGCTATATAAAAAAGGAAACAGTGATACATTAAATCTCATTAAAGTCAACAATTTTTTTTTTTGCAAGACACTTTTAAGATAATGAAAAGATAATCCATGGTTTGGAAGAAAATAATTGTAGCCCAAAAATCTTATAAAAGGTTTATATCCAGAATATATAAGGACTTTCAAAATGCTAATACAAATATAAAAAAAATAGGCAAGAGATTTGAACAGATACTTCACTAAATAGGATATATGATGGAAAATAGGTACATGAAAAGATATTTGGTGTCATTGTCATGAAGGATTACAAATATAAACCAAAATGAAATACCACTAACCATCTATTAGGATGTCTAAAATTAAAACGCTTGACCATATCAAGTGTTGGCAAGGATGCAGAGGAATTGAAACTCATACACATTGCTCTTAGGAATATGAAATGATACTACTACTTTGGAAGAAAATTTGATAGTTTCTTGAAAATATAAGCTATAAATCTACCATATGATTCAGCCATTCTCCTGCACAAAATAAAAAATAAAAATGTATGTCCATAAAGAAATTTTTATATGAGTATCCATGATGACTTTCCTTGTAAGTTGTAAAGACTAGAGAGAACCTAAATATTTATCAGTAGGACAGTGAATAGAAAAAGTTATTATATGTATATAAAATGGAATAATATATAGCAATAA
The DNA here is from genome assembly GCF_963455335.1 of Martes martes. NCBI lineage: Eukaryota > Metazoa > Chordata > Mammalia > Carnivora > Mustelidae > Martes > Martes martes. The sequence continues at coordinate 119,263,478 of NC_137893.1, read as the reverse complement.
AAAGTAATGAACTATTGATACATGCAACACCATGGGGGAATCTTAAAATAGTTATGCTGAATGATAGAAGAAAGTACAAAGTTGTACATAGTGTTTGATTCCATTTAGAAAATTATAGAAAGTGAAAATTAATCTGTAATGACAGAGTGTGTGGAACACAATGACTATGTGGAAATAAGGAGGGCAAGGAGGGCAAGAAATAAGGAGAGCAAGAAAGGGACAGAGAGAAATATTATAAAGTCTCATGAGGGAAGTTTTAGGATAATGAACATGTGTATTTTTTGGATTATGGTTATGGTTCCAAGAATGCATACATATTTCACAACATATCCAATGGTACATTTTTAATAAGTATACTTTATAATGTGCCAATTATATACCAATACAACTATAAAGAAGAAACAAGCAATACAGCCCTTAGACTTCCTGGCCATTGGTACTACCCCAATTTCCCAATTCACCATTTCTTTCTTGGTTTTGTTTCTTTTCTGATCAAGATGTACCCTTTTTAAAGCACTTAATAGATATTCAACAATATTTCAAATTTATTACTAAAAGTTTCTTTACTGAATTCTGTTTAAATTAATCCCCAAACTTAAACCAGCCCAACTGCTTAGTCATCTCTTCTGATTGAAAATAGAAAGTCTGGTTAGCAGGTTGTTGCAATCACTCAAGAAAGAAAAATAAAGATTGACTAGGACTACTGTAGTGGCTACAGATGGAAAGAAATGGAAAAATTCCAAGTGTATTTTGATTATTTACATATCATATTTAGACAAAAGCATTATTTCCATGACACAAATATATCTTGCTAAGTAATGAAAGAACCAACAATCCAATGACAAATAAGCAAAGGGTATGAATACAGTTCACAATACAAATGAACATGTGAGAAGAAGCTCAATATCTTATAATAAAAGAAATGCAAAAGAGGACAAGAATTCAAAATATTTGGTGGAAAAATAATTTACATCAGAGTATAATCTCAGTGTTGAATAAATATATATTTAGCCCTTGAGCAATGCAGGGGTTGGAACAGTGAACCCCTGAGCAGTCAAAATTCAAGTGTAACTTTTGACTCTCCCAAAGCTAAATTACCACTGTAGATAGCCTGCTATTGATTAGAAACCATTCCCAATAACATAAACAGCCTATTAACACATTTTGTATGTCACATGCATTATAGCCTGTCTTCTTATAATAAAGCAAGCTAGAGAAAAGAAAATATTATTTTTAAAAATCAGAAGGAGGAGAAAATATATTCACAGCAGTGTAGGCATACTTACTAAAAAAAAAATCCAAATATAGGTAGGTGAACCTGGCTAGGCAGAGCTGGGAAAGGGAAGTGGTGATGGTAGGCCTGGCCCTGGGTGGTGATGTTTAGCAGCTTGATTGCCTAGGCTTAGCAGTGGAAAGCTGCCAGGCAGCTTTGCAGGTGGCAATGGCAGTGGCCTAGAGGCACAGTACATGCATCCAATCTGATTTATAGCTGTATCACTGGCCTGTAACTATTGGCAGCAGCAGTCACAACTGAGTGCACTGGTCCCCAGGAGAGTCTCCTGTATCTGGGGGACCTTTGTGGGAAGGTGTCTGCACCTGTTCAAGAAAAACTGGAAACCAACAACCACCCTGGCCCAGACCTCCATAGTCCATGGTGTGTAAAGAACTGGGGGTGCCACAGGGGCATCAAGGGCATGAGGCTCCCAGTACAGGGCCATACCTATACTCTGGGCATGTTTCTCTGCTTCAGCCTGTCCTCTTGTATGCCAGGCTCGGGTGCTCTACAGACCATCCTGTGGGCACAACCATGATCTGAAACGCTGCCAGGTCTTGGGAGCCCTGTGGGCTACTGACAACCTTGGTGGGCCTCCCTGGGTATTATGAAGGCAGTAGGCACAATTTTAGCACCAGTTGCCCTTGATTTGGTCCTGGGGAGACTAGGGTGGTCAATTGTAAATAAATGCCTATGGCTTTTGCTATCAACTTAAACAAACAATTCAGTACAAGTGGACTAGTGCTGGTCAATCCATTTTGTTCAAGAGTTAACTGTACTTTCTCCAATTTTTTATTTAATTTTTTAAGCAAAACTTATACAAGTTAGACTGATTTTTTTCTATCTATATTCATCTTATTTTCTACTTATATTCAGAGATGTTTTTTAATGTTTTCATTTACCAATTTTCTGGTTTTTGTGTCATTAATTAATTAATTAAAAGTATAATTAGCATATATTATTATATATATAATATTTATTTATTTGAGAGAGGGAGGGAGGGAGTGGGAGAGAGGGTAGAAGGAGAGAGAAAATCCTCAAGTATTCTTACCCTGAGCACGGAGCCCATGCTCTAGGGCTCTATCCCAGGACCCCAAGACCTGGGATAAACCAAGACCTGAGCCAAAATGAAGAGTTTGATACTCAACCAATTGAACCACCTAGGTACCCCATATGTATTGTTATATTATGTCACTTTTAAAAAGCTTATTTTCCCCTTTTTTCTGTAAGATAAACTTCAACAAAAGCATTATGAATTTTACTTTATTTTATTTTATTATTTTATTGTTTCATTTTAATTTTTCTTTTAATTCCAGCATAGTTAACATACAGTGTTATATTAGTTTCAGCTGTAGAATATAGTGATTCAACAACTTATTCTTCAGTATTTATCAAAATGAGTGCACTATTAACACCATTTACCTATTTCATCCATTCCCCCAACCCACCTCCCCTGGTAACCCACTGTTTGTACTCTATAGTCAAGAGTCTGTTTTTTTTTTTTTCTCTCTGCTTTTTTCTTTGCTCTTTTATTTTGTTCCTTAAACTCCACATGTAAATGAATCTTATGTTATTGTCTTTCTCTGACTTATTTCACTTAGCATTATACTCTCTAGAGCCATCAATGTTGGTGCAAATGGAGAATTCATTCTTTTTATAGCTGAATAATATTCCATTGTATATATCTCCACTTCCTCTTTATTCATTCATCTGTTGGTATACACTTGTACTGCTTCCATATTTTGGCTATTATAAATAATGTTGCTATAAACATAGGGATTCATACATCTTTTTGAATTAATGTTCCAAATTATTTTAGTAAATCCAGGTAATGTGATCACTGATCATAGGGTAGTTCTATCTTTCTTTTTTGAGTAATCTCCAAACTGTTTTCCACGGTTGCATTCTCACCAGTAATGCACAAGTGTTTCTCTTTCTCCACATCCTTTTCAACACCGATTGTTTCTTCTGTTTCTTATTTTATCTATTCTGACAGTTGTGAAGTGTTATCTCACTAGGGATTTGATTTGAATTTCCCTGATGATGAATGATGTTGATGTATCTTTTGGTTATCTGGTTAAATGTCTTCGGAGAAATGTTTGTTCATGTCTTCTGTCCATTCTTTTGGGCAAATCCATTGCATTGGATTGTTTGGATTTTTGGCATCGAGTTGCATAAGTTCTTCATATATTTTGGATACTAACTCAGTATTGGACATGTCATTTCAAATGTCTTCTCCCATTCAGTAGATTTTTTGTTAGTTTTGTTGGTTGTTTCCTTTGCTGGACAGAAGATTTTTCTTTAGATATAGTTCCAATAACTTATTTTTTGTTTTATTTCCCTTGCCTAAAAAGACATATTTAAGAAAATGTTGCTATGGCTAATGTCAGAGACATTACTGCCTGTGCTCTCTTGGATTTTTTGTGGTTTCAGATCTTATGTTTAGGTCCTTAATCCATTTTGAATTTATTCTTGTGTATGGTGCAAGAGAGTGGTCATGTTCCATTCTTTTGCATGTAGCTGACCAATTTTCCCAACATTATTTGTTGAAGAGACTGTCTTTATCCAATTGGATATTCCTTCCTCATTTGTCAAAGATTAATTTACCATATAATGTGATTTAGTTCTGTGTTATCTATTCTGTTGCACAGATTTATGAATCTATTTTTATTCCAGTAACATAATGTTTTTGATTACTACAGCTTTGTAGTTTAAAATGAAATCTGGAATAGTGATGCCTCCAGCTTTGTTTGCCTTTTTCAAGATTGCTTTGGCTATTCAGGATAGCTCCATAGAATTGTTTTTCCTAATTTTATGAAAAATGTTGCAGGTGTTTTGATAGGAATTGCATTAAATGTGTAGGCTTATTTTGTTGTATGGACATTTTAATAATGCTTGTTGTCCCATGGTTGTTGATCAAACGTCCCACTGGTCCTAAGCTAAGAAAGATCGTCCTCTGAAGACAAAAATAGGCTCCCACCCACACTGCATCCTAAAGTTTGGAGGTATAAAAGTCAGCTGGCTTGGCTGAGATAGAGCCCGCAGTGCACTGAACTGCTCCTGAAGAGAAGAAAGGCAAACAGTGTAAGAATAGACCATGAAAACAGAGGTCTAAGAAATGCCTGGAATGCACAGGGTGAAAGTTATTCCCTCTTCTTCAGATAGTTCACCTGAGAGCAGCATGCAACCCCTCTCTGGTAACAAAGGAGCTGGTGGGTACCATTTTCCTCCCCCTGCCCTACTCCTGGAGAGAAGGCAGGCAAATAACTTCCAGGGGCAAAGGGTGTGATTGGAGGGTCACCCAAGGCACACATTGGGGAGATTATTTACTATTACTATTATTTACTATATATATATATATATATATATATATATATATATATATATATAATTTACTATTTACTATTTTGGGAACTTGTCCAGGAAAGGTATCATTCACAGAGACACTTCTTTAAGGAAAAAGGAGCCAGCAGGTGCCAATTCCCTCCCCTACCCTCAGCATAAATACAGAACCATCTGTTGAAGGCAGCTGGTCCCTGACACTGGCTGTCTAGCCTGCTTGCTCCAAGTGATATGCCACTGCACTCTGGCACAAAGCCTTTCATGGTCAAACTTGCTTCAGTCTTGGTGTGGCAACAACCTCCCCCAGGAGACTAGCACAAGCCCTTGCCCATACCTCTTCCCTAAAGCCTAGAGTTCGAAAGTCATCAGACTTGGCTGGGAAAGGGTCTGGAGGATCCTTCTCTGTTCCTGGAGAGGAGGCAGGCAAAAAAGTCTGGAGGCAGAAATCATGAAAACAGCAATCTGAAAAATGCCTGAGAAACACAGGGGTGAGATTATTCACTTTTCTCAGATTGCTTCCCTGAGAACGACAAACATGGAGACCCCTTTCCAGGGAGAAAGGAGCTGGATATCACCATTTCTGTCTCTCACCCCTCAGCATAAACATTGAAACACCTTCCATAAATAGCACAGTGCAGACACTGGCTGCCTAATCTGCTTCACCAGCTCCCACATCCCTGCTCTCTGCCAGCATTGCCCTTCTTGATCCATTTGGCATCAGTCCCAGTGCAACAGCTCCCTTTCCCAGAAGACCAACAGAAATCCCATCCACACCATGTCTCCCAGTGAGAAATTTCTGCAATGCTTCATTTCTAGTGCAAGTAGATTTAGGTCTCATTTAACAAGCAGAACAGAGCGTCCCCAGTTAAAACCACCACACCCTGTCCACAGATTAACTGCCTGCTGCAGGCAAGGAGAGCCTCTGCAGATTACTACCCTAAAGGATAGAGCAGCCAAAACACAGGAAGAGAGTGCATATAGTACACACCAGATACATTCACTGAGTTGTCAAACTTGGACACTATATGATCTCATCTTCATAAAGCCATTAATCTCAGGAACAGGAAACATAACAGGCTTTTCTAATACACAGAAGAATACAGAGACCTGGACAAAATGCAAATGTGGAAGAATTCACCCCAAATGAAACAAGATAAGGTCATGGCCAGTGATCTAAGTGAAACAGATATAAATAATTTGCCTGTTGGACAACTTAAAGCAACAGTCATAAGAATAATTGCTGGGCTTAAGAAAGAATGGAAGACTTCAGGGAAGCCCTTACTGGAGAGATTAGAGAGAGAAGAAATAATCAGAAATAAGAAATTTCAATGACTAAAATTCGAAGCATACTTAATGAAATGGCCACACATTTAGAAAACTCTAAGGACAAATAAGTGATACAAAGTATAAAAATAATGCAAAATAATGAAGCTGAACAAAAGAAAGAGAGAAGAATTATGCAACACGGTAAAAGACTTAGGGAATTCAGTCCCTCCATCAAGCATAATAACATTGTCATTATAGGAGTCACACAAAAAGAAGAAAGAGAAAAGGCGACAGAAAAATGTATTTGAGAAAATCATAGCAGAAAACTTCCCTAATCTGAGAAAGGAAAAAGACTCCCAAATCCAGAGGGTCACAGAGAACTCTCATCAAAATCAACAAGAGCAGGCCAACACCAAGACATATTAAAGTGAATTTGCAAAGTATAGTGATAAAGAAAACATCTTAAAAACAGCAAGTAAAAAGAAGTACCCCTAACTTATAAGGGAAGACCCATAAGCCTAGTTGTAGATCTCTCTAGAGGAAAGTGGTAAGCCAGAAGGGAGTGGTATAATATATTCAATATGCTTAATGTGAAAAATATGCAACAAAGAATACACTGCCCAGCAATACTATCATTCAGAACAGAATGAAAGATAAGGAGTTTCCCAGACATAAACTAAAGGAGTTTGTGACCACTAAACCCGTCCTCCAAGAAATATTAAAGGAAAATCTTTGAGTGGAAAGTGACAAGTAAGAGAAAATCAGAGAAAAATCTCCAAAAATAATGACAAAGCAAGTAATAAAATGGCACTAAATACATATCTATCAATAATTACTATGAATGTAAATGGACCAGATGCTCCAATCAAAAGACATAGATAGACTGTCAAAATGGATTCAAAGCCTACATATATGTTGCTTACATGAGACTTATTTTAGAACTAAAAACAGCTACAGATTGAAAGTGAGGTGATGAAGAAAATGTGTCTTCCAAATGGACATAAAAAGAAAGCCAGAGTAGAAATACTTTTATAGACAAACTAGATTTCAAATCAATGACTATAAGAAGAGATGAAGAAAGGCACTATAGCATACAAGGAGGACTACCCAAAAAGAAGACTTAACAATTGCAAGTATTTATGACCCCAAAAAAGGAGCATCCAAATATATAAAACAAACACAAAGGAACTCATTGACAGTAATACAAAAATAGTAGGAGATGTTAACACACCACTTACCTCAGTGGATAGGTCATCCCAGCAGAAAATCAACAAAGAAGCAATGGCTTTGAATGGCACACCGGACCAGAGGGACTTAAAAGATATAGTCAGAACATTTCATCCTAAAGCAGCAAAATACACATTCTTTTCAATTGCACCTGGGAACTCCCCAGAATAGAACACAGTCTAGGTCACAAATCATTCCTCAGCAGGTACAAAAGGTTTGAGACCATACTGTGAATATTTTCTGACAACAACCATATGAAACTTGAAATCAACCACAAGATAAAAATAAAAATAATTAATAATAAGAAAACTAAAAAAAAAGCCCTAAAATCAAACAAATAAACAAAACTGGAAGGACCACAAATACATGGAGGATAAACAACATGCTACTAAACAATGAATGGAGAGGGAGAAGCAAGATGGCAGAGGAGTAGACCTAAATTCATCTGGCCCCAGGAATTCAGCTAGATAGTTATCATACCATTATGAATACCTACAAACTCAACAGGAGATCAAAGAAAAGAATAGCAGCAATTCCATGAACAGAAAAGTGACCACTTCTGGAAGGTAGGATGTGTGGAGAAGTGAATCCAAGGTGATATATAGGAAGATAGGCAGTGGGGGAGGGAGCCTCCATCAGCCGGCTACCAGCAAGTGATAGAACACCAGACCACAAAATCAACATTTTTAGAATTTTGCTCTGCAAAGGGATGTCACTCCAGTGGCTAAGCAGGGAGTGGAATCCTCACTGGAACAGTGTGGTCTCAGGACCCTCGGGGTCACAGAAGGACCGGGGGTGCCTGAGTGTTGCAGAGCTCCCAGGTATTGGAGCAGGGAAGCCGGGTGCAAAGATGGAGCCGAGGAGTGGGCTCTCAGCTCAGGGTTGCCGTAAACTGTTACCCAAGGAAGAGTTGGGTCACTAGTTTTTGAGCAGGGACCCCACAAATGACAGATCGAGAGAGACCCCATCCTTCCTTCAATGGGAGGAGTGGAGCAGGAGTGTGCTTCAGGAATCTAATGGGTTTGGAGACTCCAAATGGAGCCATGTGCCAGAGATAGAAATGCTCAGTAATAGGCCAGGTAAGCACAGAGTACACTCAGAGACCAGGGAGACAGGAGTGATTGACTGCTTTTCTCTGAGGATTCACAGAAGAGGGGGACCTCAAGTTCTTGGCTCCTTCAGGGCTGGAGATTGGAAAGCATTCATTTTCATTCTCTAACTCCAAAGCTGTATGGAAAGCTTTCAAGGAACATAAGCTACCAAGAGCAAACCTGAATAGATTACTTAGCCTGGACCCTGGCAAGGGCCGTGCAATTCTGCCTCAGGCAAAAGCATTTGAGAATAGCTACAACAGGCCCCTCCTTCAGAAGATCAGTAAGAATATCTGGACATGACCAAGTTTACTGATCAATGAGAAGTACAAAGCTCCAGCCCTAGAGAAATACAGCACATAGAATTTGTGGCTTTCCACCCCCACACCCAATTATTCTTCAGTCTTTCAAAGTTAAATTTTTTAAATTTTCTTTTTCTATTTTTTAAATTTTTCCTCTTTCTATTTTAACCATCTTATCAATACCTTCTTTAAAATCTTTTTTAATTTTCATTTTTAGTTATATTCTACACCTTCATTTTATTTAACTTTATTTTTTGTATATATATATATAAATTTTTCCTTTTTTTTTTTAATTTTGGGATACAGGGTACCTGGGTGGCTCAGTGGGTTAAGCATCTGCCTTTGGCTCAGGTCATGATCTCAGGGTCCTGGAATCGAGCCCCACATTGGGCTCTCTGCTCAGCAGGGAGCCTGCTTCCCCTCTCTCTCTCTGCCTTCCTCTCTGCCTACTTGTGATCTGTGTCTATCAAATAAATAAATAAAATCTTTAAAAAATAAATACATAAATTTTGGGATACAGTTTCTTCTAACAGACCAAAATATACCATAAATCTAGTGTATGGCTTTATTCTAGTCTGCCACCTTATCATATTCTTTCCCCTTTTAATTTTTTTCCCTTTTTTTCCAACTTCTTATCTTATCAATTCCTTTTTAAAAATATGTTTTTTAATTTTCATCTCCCATATTCTATATGGACTATTCCATTCCTTCATCATATTCCATCCCTTCATCATACTTACCCTTCTTTTTGTATACATATAAGTTTTTCTTTACTCAAAATTTTGGGAGGCAGTTTCTTCTAACAGACCAAAAACACCCCAAAATCAAATATGTGGCTCTGTTCTATTTACCAGCCTGATCCTTTTTTTTTCCCCCTTTATTTTTCTGGTTGAAGGTCTCTTCTGATTTGTTTACAATATATTTTGCTGGGGTCATTGTTACCCTTTTAGCATTTGTTCTCTCATTCATCTATTCTTCTCTGGACAAAATGACAAAATGGAAAAATCTCACCTCAAAAAAAAAAAAAAAAGAGTCAGTACCAACTGCTAAGAACCATATCAATACAGCCATTAGTAAGATGTCAGAACTAGAGTTCAGAATGACAATTGTAAATATACTAGCTGGGCTTGAAAAAAGGCATAGGAGATACTAGAGAATCCCTTTCTGGAGAAATAAGAGAACTAAAATCTAACCGAGTTGAAATTTTAAAAAAAGATATTAATGAGGTACAATAAAAAATGGAAGCTCTTACTGCTAGGATAAATGAGGCTGAAGTGAGAATTAGTGATATAAAAGACCAAATGATGGAGAATAAAGAAACTGAGAAAAAGACAGGTAAACAACTACTGGATCATGAAGGGAGAATTCGAGAGATAAGTGATAATCATAAAGTGAAACAATATTAGAATAATTGGGATCCCAGAAGAAGAAGGGGGGGGGGCAGAAGCTTTATCAGAGCAAATTATAGTAGACAACTTCTCTAATTTGGGGACAGAAACAGGCATCAAAATCCAGAAGGCACACAGAATCCCCCCCAAAATCAAGAAAAATAAGCCAACATCCTGTCACTTAAGAGCAAAACATGGTAGTCTCAGAGACAAAGAGAAAATCTTGAAAGCAGCTCAGGACAAGAGGTCTGTAACATACAATGTTAGAAATATTAGATTGGCAGCAGACCTACCCACAGACACCTGGCAGGCCACAAAGGACTGGCCGGATGCATCCAGAGCATTAAACAAGAAAAATATGCAGACAAGAATACTTTATCCAGCTAGACTGTCATTGAAGATAGAAGGAGAAATAAAGAGCTTCCAAGCCCAACCAAAACTAAAAGAATTTGCCAACACCAAACCAGTCTTCAGGAAATATTGAAAGGGGTACTCTAAGAAAAGAGACAGCCTAAAAGTAGCAAAGAGCAGAAAGAAACAAAGACAATATAAAGTAACAGTCACATTACAGGCAATACAATGATACTAAATTCATATCTTTCAGTAGTTACCCTGAATGTAAATGGGTTAATGACCCAATCAAAAGACACAGGGTATCAGAATAGATTAAAAAAAAAAAAAAAAAACCAAGACCCCTTGATATGCTGTCTGCAAGAGTCTCACATTAGACCCAAAGACACCTCCAGATTTAAAGTGAGGGGGTAAAAAACAATTTATCATGCTAGTGGACATGAAAAAAAAGCTGGGGTGGCAATCCCTATAACAGACCAATTAGATTTTAAACCAAAAACTATAATAAGAGATAAGGAAGGACACCATATTATACTCAAAGTGTCCGTCCAACAAGAGGATCTAACAATTTTGTTTTTTAAAGATTTTATTTATTTATTTGTCAGAAAGAGAGACAGAGAGCGAGCACTGGCAGACGGAAGCAGAGGGAGGCAGAGGGAGAAGCAGGCTCCCTGCTGAGCAAGGAGCCCGATGTGGGACTCGATCCCAGGATGCTGGGATCATGACCTGAGCTGAAGGCAGCTGCTTAACCAAGTGAGCCACCCAGGCGTCCCGAGGATCTAACAATTTTAAATATCTATGCCCCTAACATGGGAGCAGCCAATTATGTCAACTAATTCATAACAAAATCAATAAAATACATCAACAATAATACAATAACAGTAGGGAATTTTGACACCTTCCTCACTGAAATGGAAAGATCGTGCAGGCAAAAGATCAACAAGGAAATAAAGGCTTTAAATGATGCACTGGACAAGATGGCTTTCACAGATACATTCAGAGCATTCTACCCCAAACAACAGAATACACATTTTTCTCTAGTGCGCATGGAACTGTCTCCAGAATAGATCATATCCTGGGTCATAAATCAGGTCTCAAATAGTACCAAAAGAATGGAATCATTCTCTGCATATTTTCAGATCACACTGCTTTGAAACTAGAACTCAACCACAAGAGGAAAGGTGGTATGAACCCCAAAACATGAAGGCTAAGGGGTATCCTACTAAAGAATAAATGGGTCAACCAGGAAATGAAAGAAGAATTTTTAAAAATCATGGAAACAAGTGAAAATGAAAACAGAACTGTTCAAAATCTTTGGGATACCACAAAGGCCATCCTAAGAGGACAGTAAGGAGCTGGAGAAATAACAGCAAATAAAGCCTAAACCCAGCAGGAGAAAAGAAGTCATAACGGTCAGAGCAGAAACCAATGAAATAAACATCCAAAGAACAGATTAATGAACCCAGAAGATGGTTCTTTGAAAGAATTAATAAGATTGATAAACCCCTGGCCAGAATTATCAAAAAGAGAAGAAAAAGGACCGAAATTAATAAAATCATGAGGGAAAGAGGGGAGATCACAACCAACAGCAAAGAAATACAATTATAAGAACATATTATGAGCAGTTATTGGCTAGCAAATTAGACAATCTGAAAGAAATGGATGTATTCATAGAGAGGTATAAACTACCAAAACTGAACCAGGAAGAAATAGAAAATCTGAACAGACATATCACCAGTAAAGAAATTAAAGCAATCATAAAAAATCTCCCAACAAACAAAAGAACCCAGGGCCAGATGGCTTCCCAGGGGAACTCTGTGAAACATTTAAGGAAGATTTAATATGTATTCTTCTGAAAATGTCCCAAAAATTTGAAATGGAAGGAAAACTTCCAAATTCATTTTATGAGGCCAGCATTACCTTGATCCCTAAACCAAAGACCCCATCAAAAAGGAGAACTAGAGACCAATTTCCCTGATGAACTTGGCTGCAAAAGTTCTCACCAACATCCTAGCCAATAGGATCCAAAAGTACATTAAAAGGATTACTCACCATGACCAAGTGGGATTTATTCCTGGGCTGCAAGGTTGGTTTAACATCCGCAAATCAATCAATGTGATACAGTATATTAATGAAAGAACAAGAATCATATGGTCCTTTCAATAGATGTCAAAAAAACATTTGATAAAGTACAGCATTCTTTCTTAATGAAAACTCTTCACAGTGTAGGGATAGAGGGTACGTACCTCAATATCATCAAAGCCATCTATGAAAAACTCACAGAGAATATCATTCTCAATGGAGAAAAACTGAGAGCTTTTCTGCTAAAGTCAGGAACATGGCAGGCATGTCCACTATCACCACTGCTATTCAACATAGTACTAGAAGTCCTAGCCTCAGCAATCAGACAACAAAAAGAAACTGAGGTCATCCGAATCAGCAAAGAAGGAGTAAAACTATCACTCTTTGCAGATGATATGATACTTTATGTGGATAACCCAAAGACTCTACTCCAAAACTGCTAGAACTCATATAGGAATTCAGTAAAGTGTCAGGATATAAAATCAGTACACAGAAATAAGTTGCATTTCTATAGACCAATAACAAGACAGAAGAAAGAGAAATTAAGAACCAATCCCATTTATAATTGCACGAAAAATCATGAGATACTTAGGAATAAATCTAACCAAAAAGGCAAACAATCTGTAATCAGAAAACTATAAAGTACTCATGAAAGAAATTGAGGAAGACACAAAGAAATGGAAAAATGTTCTATGCTCTTGGATTGGAAGAACAAATATTGTGAAAATGTCTATGCTACCTAAAGCAATCTACACATTTAAGGCAATCCCTATCAAAATCTCATCCATTTTTTTTTCAATGAAATGGAACAAATAATCCTAAGATGTATATGGAACCAGAAAAGACCTCAAATACCCAGAGGAATGTTGAAAAAGAAAGCCAAAGTTGGTGGCATCACCATTCCAGACTTCAAGCTCTATTACAAAGCTGTCATCATCAAGACATTATGGTACTGGCACAAAAACAGACACATAAATCAATGCAACAGAATAGAGAGCTCAGAAATAGACCCTCAACTCTATGGTCAACGAATCTTTGACAAAGCAGGAAAGAATGTCCAATGGAAAAAAAGACAGTCTCTTCAACAAATGGTGTTGGGAAAATTGGACAGCCACATGCAGAAAAATCAAACTGAACAATTTCCTTACACTACTCACGAAAATAGACCCAAAATTGATGAAAGACCTCAATGTGAGAAAAGAATCCATCAAAATCCTTAAGGAGAACACAGTCAGCAACTTCTTTGACCTCAGCCATAGCGACTTCTTCCTAGGAACATCACCAAAGGCAAGGGAAGCAAGGGCAAAAATGAACTATTGGGACTTTGCCAAGATCAAAAGCTTTGCACAGCAAAGGAAATAGTCAACAAAACCAAAAGAAAACCAACGGAATGGGAGAAGATATTTGCAAATGACATATCAGATCGTGGGCTTGTATCCAAAATCTATAAGGAATTTATCAAACGAAACACCCAAAGAACAAATATTCCAATCAAGAAATTAGTAGAAGACATAAACAGACATTTCTTTGAAGAAGACATCCAAATGACCAATAGACACATGAAAATGTGCTCACTATCCCTCTGCATCAGGGAACTAAAAATCAAGACCACAGTGAGGTACCTTCTTACACAAGTCAGAATGGCTAAAATTAACAAGTCAGGAAATGAGAGATATTGGTGAGGATACAGAGAAAGGGGAACCCTCCTACAGTGGAGACAAAGCATAAGATACTGTAAATCTCAGGAAACAAACTTAAGTTTGCTGGAGGGGAGAGGGGTGAGAGGAATGGAGTGTCTGGGTGATGGAGAGTATGTGTTATAGTGAGTGCTGTGAATTGTATAAGACTTATAAATCACAGACCTGTACCCCTGAAAAAATAATACATTATATGTTTATTGAAAAAAAATGAATGGGTCAACTAGGAAATTAAAGAAGAAATGGCAAAATACTGGAAACAAAAGAAAATGAAAACACGAAGATTCAAATCATTTGGGATCCAGCAAAACCATTACTATAAGGAAATGATGTAGCAATACAGGTGTACTTAATGAAGAAAAAAAGGTCTCAAAAAGGCAACCCAAACTTGCATGTAAACAAGCTGGAAAAAGAACAAAAAACAAAACCTAATTCCAGCAGGAAAAGGAAATGGTAAACTTAGAGCAGAGATAAATGGTACAGAAACTTAAAAAATAATAGCACAGATCAATAAAACTAGGAGCTGGCTCTTTGAAAAATTTAATAAAATTGATTTAAAATAGCTGCATTTATAAAAAAGAAAAAAGAAGATCCAAATAAATAAAATCACAAATGAGAGAGGAGAAATTTAGAACCAACATCACAGAAATACAAACGAGTGTAAAAGAATATTATGAAAAACTATATACCAACATATTTGACTATCTGGAAGAAATATATACATTTAGAAACATATAAACTGTCAAAACTAAAAGAAGAAATAGAAAACATGAACATACCAATAAACAGAAAAAGAATTGATTCAACAATAAAAAAATCTTCCAACAAACATAAGTATAGGGCCAGATGGCTCTACAGATGAATTCTACCAAACACTTATTTATTTTTTAAATTTTAAAAAAATTTAATTTAATTCAATTTTTTCAGTGTTCCAAAATTCATTGTTTATGCACCACACCCAATGCTCCATGCAATACGTGCCCTCCATAATACCAACCACCAGGCTCACACAACCCCTCACCCCTTTCCCCTCTAAAACCCTCAGTTTGTTTCTCAGAGTCCACAGTCTCTCATGGTTTCTCTCCCCTTCCGATTTCCCCCAACTCACTTCTCTACCAAACATTTAAAGAAGAGTTAATACTTCTTCTTCTTAAACTGTGCCAAAAAATAGACATGGACAGAAAACTTCCACTGCACTCTGCAGACCAGCATCATTCTGATGCCAAAACTAGATAAAAACTCTAATAAAATAGAGAACAACAGGCCAATATCTGTGAACATGGATGCAAAAATTTTCAATAAAACACTAGACAATTGAAATCCAATAGTACCTTAAAAGAATCATTCACCATAATCAAGTGGGAATCATTCCTGGGTTGCAAGTGTGGTTCAGTGTTCACGAAACAATCAATGTCATACACCACTTAATAAAAGAAAGGCTAGATCCAAATGATCCTTTCAATAGATGCAGAAAAAAACATTTGACAAGGTACAACATCCATTCATGATAAAACCTTCCACAAATTAAAATTAGAGGGAACACACCTGAACATAAATGTCATCTATGAAATACCCACCTCACATAGTATCATCCTCAATGGGGAAAAACTGAGAGCTTTTCTCTCCATGGTCAGGAACAAGAGAGGGATGTCAACTCTCATCATCATTACTTAGTATATTACTGGAATTCCTAGCCACAGCAATCACACAGTAATAAAAAAGATAACAAAGAAATAGAACACATTCAAATTGGCTTGGAGGAAGTCAAACTTTCGCTCCTTGCAGATGACATGATACTTTATATAGAAAACCCGAAATCTTGCTAGAACTGATAAATGAATTCAGTAAATTTGCAGGATTCAGAATAAATGCACAGAAATCTGATGAATTTCTACACACAAATAATGAAGTAGCAGAAAGAGAAATTAAGGAATCAATCTCATTTACAATTGCAACAACAACAACAACAAAATAAGATACCTAGGAATAAACCTAACCAAAGAGGTGAAGGACTTGTACTCTGAAAACCACAAAACATTGATGAAAGAAATTGAAGAGGGCACAAAAAAATACAAAAACTTTCCATTTCATGGATTGGAAGAACAAATATTGTTAAAATCTTTATATTACCCAAAGCAATCTACACATAAAATGCAATCCAAATCAAAATACCACCAACATATTTCACAGAGTTAGAACAAAAAGTATTAAAATATGTATGGAAACCCAAAAGAAGCCAAGTAGCCAAAGCAATTTTGAAAAATAAAAGAAAAGCTGGAGCCATTACAATTCCAGACTTCAAGTTATATTACAAAGCTGTAATGAAGAAGGCAATATGGTACTGGCACAAAAATAGACCCATAGATCAATTGAACAGAATTGGAAATCCAGAAATGAACCCACAGCCATATGGTCAATTAATCTTAGACAAACCAAGAAAGAATATCTGATGGGAAAAAGACAAACCATTCAATAAATGGTATTCTGAAACCTGGGCAGCAACAGGCAAAAAAGGAAACTGGACCACATTCTTATACCATATACAAAATTAAATTCACAATGGATGAAGGGAAACCATTAAAATCCTAGAAGAGATCACAGGCAGTAACATCTTTGACATTAGCCATAGCAACTTCTTACTACAAACGTCTCCTTAAGCAAAGGAAACAAAAGCAAAAATAAACAATTGGGAACACACACACACACACACACACACACACACACACACAGCATAATGAAGGAAACAATCAACAAAACTGAAAGACAATCTTCAGAGAAGATATTTAGAAATGAAATATCTATTACAAGTTTAGTATCCAAAATATATAAAGAACTTATAAAACTTATAAGAATAATTCAAGGAACAAATAACCACTTAAAAAATGGGCAGAACACATAAATAGAATTTTTCCAGAGAAGATATCCAGACACATAGAAAGATGCTCAACGTCACTCACCATCAGGGAAATACAAATCAAAACTACAATGAGATATCACTTCACACCTGTTAGAAAGGCTAAAATTAACAACACAGGAGATGACAGGTGCTGGTGAGAATGTGGGAAAAGGGGAATCCTCTTACACTGTTGGTGAGAAGGCAAATGGGTGCGGCCAGTCTGGAAACAGTATGGAGGTTCCTCAAAATGTTAAAAAGAGAACTACCCTCGGATCCAGCTATTGTATTATTAGGTATTTACCCAAAGGATACAAAAACAAAGATTTGAAGGGTTATATAAACCTCCATGTTTACAGCAGCATTGTCAACAACAGCCAAGCTAAAGAAAGAGTCCAAATGTCCATTGACTGATGAACGGATAAAGAGGTAATGGTAGAGAGTCCAAGAAGGTGGAGGAGTATGAGACCTTAGTTGCCTCCGGTCCAACGACTTTAGCTAGATAGTTATCAAATGATCAGAACACCTAAAAACTCAACTGGAGATTAAAGAAAAGAATAGCTACAACTCTATGAATAGAAAAGTGACCACTTTTTGCAAGGTTGGAAGTGCAGAGACATGAATCTGAGGTGATATATGGGAAGGTGGCTGGGGTGGGGAGCCTTTGTTAGCCTGCCACTGGTAGCAGGGCACAAAAATGGAACTTTTAGAAGTCTGCTATGGTGATGGAAATCATTCATGCTACCAAGTGGGGACAGATCCCTAGCTGGGGCAGTGTAGTCTCATAATCCCTGGGTTCACAGAAAACTGGAGGTGCCTGAATGCAGCAGAGCTCCCAGGAATTGGAGCAGGGAAGCCACTGCAATCAGTGAACCCAGGAGTTGGATGTCAGCTTGGGGTTATCATACTGTGAACCATGGCACAGTCAGGCCACAGCTTTTTAACAAGGGCCCAAAAGCTGGTGGAACTGGTGAGACTCTTCTAACTCCCATGAGAGGAACAGCACAGGAGCTCACCACTCTGAAGTGTTTGGAGACTTCAAATGGGGTCATGTGCCTGAGATAGAAAGGCATGGTCACAGGCCAGATGAGCATGGAGAGCAGTCAGAGACCAGGGAGGAAGGAGTGATTGATGGCTTTTCTCTGAGGGCTCACTGAGAAGTGAGGCCCCTGAGCTTTTGGTCCTGAGGCCAGAGATTGGGACGCTGCCATTTTCATTCTCATCCTCTAAAGCTTCAGAGAAAGCTTTCAGGAAACAAAAGCCACATAGAGAAAACCAGAGCAGATTACTTAGCCTGGCCCCCTGGTAGGGGCGGTACAATTCCACCTGTGGCAAATACACTTGAGAATCAATGAAACAGGCCCCTCCCCTGAAGATGAGCAGGAATATCCAGTCAAGACAAAGTTTAGTGATCAATGAGAACTGCAAACCTCCAGCACTAAGGAAATACAGTGCATAGAACTCATGGTTTTCCCCCATGATTCTTTAGCTTTACAACTATAATTTTTTTCTTCTTTTTTTTTTCTTTTTTAAAAAATTTTCTTCTTTCCTCTTCAACGAATTTATTTTGTCAACTTCTTTTTAAAATCTTTTTAAATTGTCATTTTTAGTTACATTCTATCCCTTCATTGTATTTAATGTTATTTTTGTATATATATGTTTTAATTTTTTTTTTTAATTTTGGTATGCAGTTTCTTCTAACAGACCAAAATACACCAAAATTTAAGTGTAGGATTTTATTCTAACCACTGGTCTGATCATATTCACTATTTTTTTCTCTTCTTCTTCTGTTTTGTTTGTTGTTGTTTTTGTTTGTTTGTTTTGTTTTGTTAAAGTCTTTTTAAATTTTCGTCTTTACAGTTACATTCTATCCATTCAATATATTTAATTTTATATTTGTATATATATATTTTTTCCTTCTTTACACTATTGTGATGTAGTTTCCTCTAACAAACTGAACAAAATACACTCAAGAGGTAGTATATTGTTATGTTCTGTTCACCTGTCTGTTTATATTCCTTCCTTTTTTTGATATTATTGTTTTTCTTTCTCTTTTGTTTTTTCTTGTTTTTTAATTTCCATTTTTACAGGTATAATCTATCCTTTCCTTGTATTTAATCTTATCCTTGTACATATATAAGTTTTTTCTTCTTTACAATTTTGGGATCTAGTTTTCTAAAAAAACAGACCAAAATACACGCAGAATCCAGAGTATTGTTCTATTCTGCTCACCCATCTGATTATATTCTCTCTCCCCCCTCCGTGTTATGGGTCTCTTCTGATTTGTTTAGTGTATATTTCTCTGGGGTCATTGTTGCCATTTTAGTATTTTCTCCTCTCATTCATATATTCCTCTCTGGAAAGGATGGCAAGATAAACTCGCCTCAAAAAAGAAAAAGAGGCAGTACTGACTGCCAGGGATCTAATCAATATGGCCATTCAGAACTAGAGTTCAGAACAACAATTTAAAAGATACTAGCTGGGCTTGAAAAAAACCATAAAAGACACTAAAGAATCCCTTTCTGGAGATATACAAGGACTAAAATCTAACCAAGTTGAAATAAAAAAGGCTATTAATGAGATGCAATAAAAAATGGAGGCTCTAACTTCTAGGCTAAATGAGGCAGAAGAGAGAATTAGTGATCTAGAAGACCACATGATGGAGAATAAAGAAGCTGAGAAAAAGAGAGACAAACAACTACTGGATCATGAGGGGAGAACTCAAAAGATAATTAATCATAAAGTGAAACAATACTAGAATAATTGGAATTTCAGAAGAAGGGAAAAGAGAGACAGGAACAGAAGGTATTTTGGAGCAAATTATAGCAGAAGACTTCCCTAATCTGGGGAAGGAAACAAGCATCAAAATCCAGGAAGCAGATAGAAGCCCCCCAAAAATCCATAAAACCAAGTTAACACCCCAACAATTAATAGTGAAACTTACAAGTCTCAGAGACAAAGAAAATCTTGAAAGCAGCTCAAAGCAAGAGGTCTGTTACCTGCAAGGGTAGATACATTAGATTGGCAACAGACCTGTCCACAGAGTTCTGGTAGGCCAGACTGGCATGATGATATATTCAGGGTGCCAAATGAGAAAAATATGCAGACAAGAATACTTTATCTAGCTAGGATGTCATTCAAAAATAGGAGTGATGAAAAACTTCCAGGACAAACAGGAACAGAAACAGAACAGGTTTGTGATCACCGAACCAGGCCTACAAAACATAACAAAAGGGGTCCTCTAGGAAAAGAGAGCCCCAAAGTAACACAGAGCAGAAAGGAACAGAGACAATATAAAGTAATAGTCACTTTACAGGCAATGCAATGGCACTAAATTCATATCTTTCAATAGTTAATCTGAATGTGAACAGGCTAAATTCCCAACCAAAAGACACAGGGTATCAGATTGAATCAAAAAGGAAGAACCATCAATATGCTGTCTACAAGAGACTGATTTTAGAACCAAACACCTCCAGATTTAAAGTGAGGGGGTAGAAAACCATTTATCATGCTAATGGACATGAAAAAAAAAAGGTGGAGTGGCAAGCTTTCTATCAGACAAATTAGATTTTTAAGCAAAGACTATTAACAAGAGAGGAGTAAGTATGACACTATATCATACTTAAAGCATTTTATCCAACAAAAAGATCTAACAATTGTAAACATTTATGCTCCTAACATGGGAACAACCAATTATATAAACCTAATAATAGCAAAGTCAATGAAACACATCAATAATAACACAATAATAGTCAGGTATTTAACATCCCCTTCAGTGAAATGGACAGATCATCTAAGCAGAAAATCAACAAGGATATAAGGGCTTTGAATGAGATACTGGACCAGATGGATTTCACAGATTTATTCAAAACATTCCATCCCAAAGAAAAAGACACACATTCTTCTTAAGTGCACATGGATCTATTCTCCAGAATAGATCACATCCTGGGTCACAAATCAGGTCTCAAACAGTAACAAAACATTGGGATCATTCTCTGCATATTTTCAGACCACAATGCTTTGAATCTGGAACTCAATCACAAGAGGAAAGCTGGAAAGAACTCAAATACGTGAAGACCAAAGAGCATCCTACCAAAAAATGGATGGGCCAACCAGGAAATGAAAGAGGAATTTTAAAGATTCATGGAAACAAATGAAAATGAAAACACAACTGTTCAAAGTCTTTGGGATGCAGAAAGGCAGTACTAAGAGGGAAGTATATAGCACTGCAAGATTTTCTCAAGAAACAAGAAAGGTCTCAAATGCACAACCTAACTCTACAAATAAAGGAGTTGGAGAAAGACAGCAAAGAAAGGTTAAACAGCAAAAGAAGAGAAATAATAAATATTAGAGCAGAAATCAATAAAGTAGAAACCAAAAGAACAGTAGAACAGATCAATAAAAATAGAAGATGGTTCTTTGAAAGAATAAGATTGATAAAGCTCTGGACAGACTTATCAAAAGAAAAAGAGAAAGCCCTAAATAAATAAAATCATGAATGAAAGAGGAGAGATCACAACCAACACCAAAGAAATACAATTATAAGAACATATTATGGGTCAAGTTTTTGGCCAACAAATTAGACAATATGGAAGAAATGGATGCATTCCTAGAGACTACCAAATCTGAAAAAGAAGAAATAGAAAACCTGAACAGACCCATAACCAGTAAGGACATTGAATCAGTAGTTAAAAACTTCCCCAAAACACAAGAGCCCAGGGCCAGATGACTTCCCAGGGGAATTCTACATTTAAAGAAGAATTGATATATATTCTTCTGAAACTGTTCCAAAAAATAGAAATGGAAAGAAAACTTCCAAACTCTCTATGAGGCCAGCATTACCTTGATCCCAAAAGCAGACAAAGACCCCACCAAAACGGAAAATTACAGACCAACATCTCTGATGAACATGGATGCAAAAATTCTCCCCAATATACTAGTCAATAGAATCCAACAGTACATAAAAAGGGTTATTCTCCATGACCAAATGGGATTTATTCCTGGACTGCAAGAGTGATTCAACATCCACAAGTCAATCAATGTGATGCACTACATTAAGAAAAGAAAGGGCAAGAATCACATGATCCTCCCAATAGATGCAGAAAAAGCATTTGAGAAAATACAACATCTTTTTTTGATTAAAACTCTTCACAGTGTAGGGAAAGAGGTATCAGGCCTCAACACATAAAAGCCATCTAAGAAAAGCCCACAGCAAATATCATTCTCAATTAGCAAAAGCAGAACTTTTCCCCTAAGGTCAGAAACATGGCAGGAATGTCCACTATCACCACTGGTGTTCAACATAAAACTAGAAGTCCTAGCCTTAGCAATTAGACAATAAAAAGAAATAAAAGTCATCCAAATCACCAAAGAAGGAAAACTCTCACTCTTCACCACTCTATGTGGAAAAACCCAAAGGACTCCACCCCAAAATTGCTAGAACTCATATAGGAATTCAGTAAAATGGCAGGACATAAAATCAATGCACAGAAATCTGTTGCATTTCTAAATACAAACAATGAGAGAAGAAAGAGTAATTAAGAGAGATTAATTTAAGTAAGTAAGTAAGTAAGTAGAAATTAAATCCCATGTACAATTGCACCAAAACCCATAAGATATACCTAGGAATAAATCTAACCCAAGAGGTAAAGGATCTGTACTCAAAAAGCATGGAATATTAATGAAAGAAATTGATAAAAATACAAAGAAATGGAAAGATGTTCCATGCCCATGGATTGCGGGAACAGATATTGTTAAAATGTCTATGCTACCTAGAGCAATCAATACATTCAGTGCAATCCCTATCAAAATACCATCAACTTTTTCACAGAACTGAAACAAGTAATCCTAAAATTTATATGGAATCAGAAAAGACCCCGAATGGCTAGAGGAATGTTGAAAAAGAAAACCAAAACTTGTGGCATCACAATGCTGGACTTCAAGCTCTATTACAAAGCTGTCATCATCAAGACAGTATGGTACTGGCACAAAGACAGGCACATAGATCAATGGAACAAAATAGAGAATCCAGAAATGGTCCATCAATTCTATGGTCAACTAATCTTTGGCAAAGCAGGAAAAAATATCCAATGGAAAAAAAAAAAGACAAGTCTCTTCAATAAATGTTTTTTTGGAAAATTGGACAACCACATGTAGAAGAATGAAACTGTATCATTTCTTTACACTGCACACAAACATAGACTCAACAATGGATGAAAGACCTCAATGTGAGACAGGAATCCATCAAAATCCTAGAGACAGCACAAGCAGCTACCTCTTTGACCTTGGCCACACCAACTTCTTGTCAGACACATCTCAAAAGGCAAGGGAAATAAAAGCAAAAAATGAACTATTTGGACTTCATCAAGATAAAAATTTTGCACAGCAAAGGAAACAGTCAACAAAACCAAAAGACAGCTGACAAAATGGGAGAAGATATTTGCAAATAACATATCAAAAAAAGGACTGGAATCCAAGATTTATAAAGAATTTGTCAAACTTAACACCCAAAGAACAAATAATCCAATCAAGAAATGGGCAAAAGACATGAACAGATATTTCTCCAAAGAAGTCATCCAGGTGGCCAGCATACACATGAAAAGTGCTCAACATCACTCGACATCAGGGAAATACAAATCAAAATTACAATGAGATATCACCTCACACCAGTCAGAATGGTTAAAATTAACAAATCAGGAAACAACAGTCCTTGGCAAGGGTGCAGAGAAAGGGGAACCTTCCTATACTGTCACTGCAAGCTGGTACAGCCACTCTGGAAAACAGTGTGGAAGTTCCTCAAAGAGTTGAAAATTGAGCTACCCTGTGTCCCAGCAATTGCACTACTGGACAAGGGGGCACCTGCACCCCAATGTTTATAGCAGTAATGTCCACAGTAAACAAACTATGGAAAGAGCCCAGATATCCATTGACAGACAAAGATGAAGAAGATGTGGTATATATATATTTTTTATATTTTTATATTCATACATATGTACTTTTATATTTATACATATAGACACACATATGTGTATATGTATGTATACATACACACACACATACAATGGAATATGCAGTCATCAAAAAATGAAACCTTGCCATTTGCAACAACATGAATAGAACTGGAGGGAAATAAGTCAGTCAGAGAAAGACAATTATCATATGATCTCACTGATACGTGGAATTTAAGAAACATAGCAGAGGATCATAGGGTAAGAGAGGAAAAAAAATGAAACAAAATGAAGCCAGGAAGAGAGAAAAACCTAAAGAGACACTTAATCTTAGGAAACAGAGGGTTGCTGGAGGGGAAGTGGTGTCAGGGGATGGGTTAACTGGGTTATGGACATTGGGGAGGGTATATGTTGTAATGAGCGCTGGGTTTTCTATAAGACTGATGAATCACATACCTGTATCCCTGAAACAAATAATACATTATATGTTAACAAATTCAATTGACATTTTTTTTAAAAGGAGTAATGGTATATATACATGATGGAATATTATTCAGCTATAGAAACAAATGAAATTTTACCATTTGCAATGATGTGGATAGAGCTAGAGCCTTAGGGTAAGCAAAAATAAGTCAGCCAAAGAAAGACAAATACCATATAATTTCACTCATATATGGAATTTAAGAAACAAAACAAATGAACATGGGGAGGAAAAGGAAGAAAACCAAGAAACACATCTATAGCTGTTGAGGACAAACTAATGGTACCAGAGGGGAGGTGGGTGGGAAGGTGGATTAAATAGGTGATGAGGATAAAGGAGGGCACTTGTGAAGAGCACCTGGTGTTTTATGTGATTGTTGAATCATTGAATTCTAAATCTAAACCTAAAATTACAGTGGATTTTAACTAACTGGAATTTAATAAAAATGAGAAAAAATAGAAATGTGATGGGTTTTGTACACTGATTTTGTATTCTATGACCTTACTGGATTCATTTATTAGTTCTATTATTTTTTTTAAGTGGGGTTTTTATTGTTTTTTTTTTAAATTAAATTTTTTATTTATTTTCAGCGTAACAGTATTCATTGTTTTTTCACCACACCCAGTGCTCCATGCAATCTGTGCCCTCCCTAATACCCACCACCTGGTTCCCCCACCCTCCCACCCCGCCCCTTCAAAACCCTCAGGTTGTTTTTCAGAGTCCATAGTCTCTCATGGTTCACCTCCCCTTCCAATTTCCCTCAACTCCCTTCTCCTCTCCATCTACCCTTGTCCTCTATATTATTTGTTATGCTCCACCAATAAGTGAAACCATATGATACTTGACTTTCTCTGTTTGACTTATTTCACTCAGCATAATCTCTTCCAGTCCTGTCCATGTTGCTACAAAAGTTGGGTATTCGTCCTTTCTGATGGAGGCATAATACTCCATAGTGTATATGGACCACATCTTCCTTATCCATTCATCCGTTGAAGGGCATCTTGGTTCTTTCCACAGTTTGGCTTCTATATATAGTATCATGTCACCACCAAATAGTGAATGTTTTGCTTCTTTTTTACCAATTTGGATGTCTTTTATTCCTCTTGATTTTCTGAATGCTATGGCTAGGACTTCCAGTATAATGTTTAATAAAAGTGGTGAGCATGGATATCCTTACTTTGTTCTTGATCTTTGACGAAAACTCAGTTTTTCCTCATTGAGGATGATGTTAGCTATGGATTTAAATATATATGGCCTTTATTAGGTTGAAATATATTCCTTTTAAACCTACTTTGTTGATGTTGTTTTTCATGAAAGGTTGTTTTTGTCAAATGCTTTTCTGCATCTATTGAAATAATCACATAGCTTTTATATTTTCTCTTAATAATGTGATGCATCATTTTGTATGATTTGTGAGTATTGGCCCACCTTTGCATCCCAGGAATAAATCATTCTTGATCGTGGTGAATAATTTTTAATGTATTGTTGTATGTTGTCTGCTAATATTTTGTTAAGGATATTTGCATCCATGTTCATCTGAGATATTAGCATATAGTGTCCTCTCTCTCTCACTGTTTTTTGTTTGTTTGTTTGTTTGTTTGATTTTTGGTAGTGCCTTTAACTGGTTTTGGTACCAGGGTAATGCTGGCCTCACACAATGAACCTGGAAGTTTTCTTACCTTTTCTATTTTTTGGAATAATATGAGAAGAACAGGTGTTAATTCTTCCTTATTTATTTATTTATTTAAATTCAAGTGAGTTAATACAGTGTATTATTCAAATCAGGGATAGAGTTCAGTGATTCATCAGTTGCATATAACACCTAGTGCTCATTCCATCAAGTGCTCTTCTTAATGCCCACCAGCCAATTACCCTCCCCACATTCCTCCCCTCCAGAAACTCTCAGTTTTTTCATATAGTTAAGCATCTCTTATTATTTTTCTCCCTCTCTGTTTTTATCTTATTTCATTTTTCCCTCCCTTCCCCTATGTTCATCCGTGTTTTTGGCGACCGTGGCCATTGCTGCTATAAACATTGGGGTACAGATGGCCCTTCTTTTCACTACATCTGTATCTTTGGGGTAAACACCCAGCAGTGCAATTGCAGGGTCATAGGGAAGCTCTATTTTTAATTTCCTGAGGAATCTCCACACTGTTCTCCAAAGTGGCTGCACCAGTTTGCATTCCCACCAACAGTGTAAGAGGGTTCCCCTTTCTCCACATCCTCTCCAACACACGTTGTTTCCTGTCTTGCTAATTCTGGCCATTCTAACTGGTGTAAGGTGGTATCTCAATGTGGTTTTGATTTGAATCTCCCTGATGGCTAGTGATGATGAACATTTTTTCATGGGTCTGGTAGCCATTTGTATGTCTTCATTGGAGAAGTGTCTGTTCATATCTTCTGCCCATTTTTTAATATGATTATCTGTTTTGTGTATGTTGAGTTTGAGGAGTTCTTTATAGATCCTGGATATCAACCTTTTATCTGTACTGTCATTTGCAAATATCTTCTCCCATTCCGTGGGTTGCCTCTTTGTTTTGATGACTGTTTCTTTTGCTATGCAGAAGCTTTTGATCTTGATGAAGTCCCAAAAGTTCATCTTTGCCTTTGTTTCCTTTGCCTTTGGAGACATATCTTGAAAGAAGTTGCTGTGGCTGATATCAAAGAGGTTACTCCCTATGTTCTCCTCGAGGATTCTGATGGATTCCTGTCTCACGTTGAGGTCTTTTATCCATTTTGAGTTTACCTTTGTGTACGGTGTAAGAGAATGGTCAAGTTTCATTCTTCTACATATAGCTGTCCAGTTTTCCCAGCACCATTTATTGAAGAGACTGTCTTTTTTCCACTGGATATTTTTTCCTGTTTTGTCGAAGATTATTTGACCATAGAGTTGAGGGTCCATATCTGGGCTCTCTACTCTGTTCCACTGGTCCATGTGTCTGTTTTTATGCCAGTATCATGCTGTCTTGGTGATCACAACTTTGTAGTAAAGCTTGAAATCAGGTAACGTGATGCCACCAGTTTTATTTTTGTTTTTCAACATTTCCTTAGCAATTCGGGGTCTCTTCTGATTCCATACAAATTTTAGGATTATTTGCTCCAGCTCTTTGAAAAATACTGGTGGAATTTTGATCGGAATGGCATTATAAGTATAGATTGCTCTGGGCAGTATAGACATTTTAACGATGTTTATTCTTCCGATCCAAGAGCATGGAATGGTCTTCCATCTTTTTGTGTCTTCTTCAATTTCTTTTAGGAGTGTTCTGTAGTTCCTCGAGTACAGATCTTTAACCTCTTTGGTTAGATTTATTCCGAGGTATCTTATGGTTTTAAACTAAAGATGGTAGTCAGAGATACAGAAGGACACTACATCATTCTTAAAGGGACTATCCACCAAGATGATCTAACAATTGTAAATATCTATGCCCCCAATATGGGAGGAGCCAATTGCATAAGAAAACTATTAATCAAGATAAAGAGTCATATTGA
Organism: Martes martes; assembly: GCF_963455335.1. Taxonomy (NCBI): domain Eukaryota; kingdom Metazoa; phylum Chordata; class Mammalia; order Carnivora; family Mustelidae; genus Martes; species Martes martes. The sequence continues at coordinate 119,235,649 of NC_137893.1, read as the reverse complement.
TATGAATACATTAATAGTAGGAGATCTTAACATGACTCTCTCAGAAATAGACAGATCATCGAAGCAGAAAATCAATAAAGAAATAAGAGCATTGAATGACACATTGGACCAGATGGACCTCATAGATATATACAGAACATTCCACCCTAAAACAACAGAATACTCATTCTTCTCAAGTGCACATGGAACCTTCTCCAGAATAGACCACATACTGGGTCACAAATCAGGGCTCAACCGATACCAAAAGACTGAGATTATTCCCTGCATATTCTCAGATCACAATGCTTTGAAACTGGAGCTCAATCACAAGGAAAAGTTCAGAAGGAACTCAAACACCTGGAAGCTAAAGACCACCTTGCTTAAGAATGCTTGGATCAACCAGGAGATCAAAGAAGAACTTAAACAATTCATGGAAACCAATGAGAACGAAGACACTTCACTCCAAAACCTATGGGATACAGCAAAGGCGGTCCTAAGGGGGAAATTCATAGCCATCCAAGCCTCCCTCAAAAACATTGAAAAATCCAGAATACACCAGCTCTCTCTACACCTTAAAGAACTGGAGAATCAACAACAAATCAAACCAACTCCACACATAAGAAGGGAAATAATCAAGATTAGAGCAGAGATCAACGAGGTAGAAACCAGAGATACAGTAGAACGTATCAATGAAACTAGAAGCTGGTTTTTTGAAAGAATCAATAAGATCGATAAACCATTGGCCACACTAATCCAAAAGAAAAGAGAGAAAGCCCAAATTAATAAAATTGTGAATGAAAAGGGAGAGATCACAACTGACACCAAGGAAGTAGAAACAATCACCAGAAGCTATTATCAACAGTTATATGCCAATAAGCTAAGCAACCTAGATGAAATGGATGCATTCCTGGAAAACTATAAACTCCCAAAATTGAACCAGGAAGAAATTGACAACCTGACTAGACCGATATCTAGTAACGAGATTGAAGCAGTGATCAAAAACCTCCCAAAAAACAAGAGCCCAGGACCCGACGGATTCCCTGGGGAATTCTATCAAACTTTCAAAGAAGAAATAATACCTATTCTCCTGAAGCTGTTTCAAAAAATTGAAGCAGAAGGAAAACTTCCAGACTCTTTTTATGAAGCCGGCATTACCCTGATCCCCAAACCAGGCAAAGACCCTACCAAAAAGGAGAATTTCAGACCGATATCACCGATGAATATGGATGCTAAGATTCTCAACAAGATCCTAGCAAACAGGATCCAACAGCACATTAAAAAGATTATCCACCATGACCAGGTGGGATTCATCCCTGGGTTACAAGGATGGTTCAACATTCGCAAATCAATCAATGTGATAGAACAAATCAATAAGAGAAGAGAGAAGAACCACATGATCCTCTCAATTGATGCAGAAAAAGCTTTTGACAAAATCCAGCATCCGTTCCTGATTAAAACGCTTCAAAGTATAGGGATAGAGGGAACATTCCTGAACTTCATCAAATCTATCTATGAAAAACCCACAGCAAATATCATCCTCAATGGGAAAAAGCTTGCAGCCTTCCCGTTGAGATCAGGAACACGACAAGGATGCCCACTCTCACCACTCTTGTTCAACATAGTATTAGAAGTCCTAGCAACAGCAATCAGACAACAAAGAGAAATAAAAGGTATCCAAATTGGCAAGGAAGAAGTCAAACTCTCTCTCTTCGCAGATGACATGATTCTTTATATGGAAAACCCGAAAGACTCCACCCCCAAACTACTAGAACTCATACAGCAATTCAGTAATGTAGCAGGATACAAAGTCAATGTCCAGAAATCAGTGGCTTTCTTATACACTAACAATGAAAATACAGAAAGGGAAATTAGAGAATCGATTCCATGTACTATAGCACCAAAAACCATAAGATGGGTCGTATATTTTTTAACATTATTTCTTCCAATCCATGAACATGGGATGTTTTCCATTTTTTGTGTCTCAATTTCTTTCATAAGTGTTTCTAGTTTTCTTTTTTTCTTTCTCAGCTCATTTCTTTTTTTTTTTAATTTTTATTTAATTTCTTTTCAGTATAACATATTTCATTGTTTATGCACCACACCCAGTGCTCCATGCAACACATGCCCTCCATAATACCCACCGCTAGGCTCCCCTAACCTCCCACCCACCTCCCTTTCAAAACCCTCACATTGTTTTTCGGAGTCCATGTCTCTCATGGTTCATCTCCCCCTCCAATTTCCCTCAACTCCCTTCTCCTCTCCATCTCCCCAAGTCCTCCGTGTTATCTCTTATGCTCCACAAATAAGTGTTTCTAGTTCTCAGAGTACAGATCTTCTACCTCTTTGGTTAGATTTATTCCCAGGTATCTTATGGGTTTTGGTGCAATTGTAAATGTGATTGAGTCTTTGCTTTCTCTTTCTGTTGGTTTATTATCATTGTATAGAAATGCAACAGAATTCTCTGCATTAATTTTAAATCCTGCAACTTTGTACATTCTTTTATTAGATATAGCTTTTTTTTTTTGTGGAGTCTTTGGGTGTTCTACATAGAGTATCACGTTGTCTGCAAATAGTAAAAGTTTGATTTCTTCCTTGCTGATTTGGATACTTTCTATTTATTTTTGTTGTCTAAAGGCTGAGGCTAGGATGTCCAGTTCTATGTTAAATAGTAATGGTGAGAGTGGACATCTCTGTTTTGTTCTTTACAATAAAGGAAAAGCTTTCCACTTTTCCCCACTGAGGATGATATTAGCTGCAGGTCTTTCCTTTATAGCTTTTATGATGAGTTATGTTCTATCTATCCTTACTTTGTTGAGGGTTTTTTAATCAGGAATGGATCCTGTATTTTGTCAAATGCTTTTTCTACATCCATTGAGAGGATCATATGGTTCTTATCCTTTCTTCTCTTAATATGATGTATCACACTGTGATTTGCAGATATTGAACTACCTCTGCAGACCAGGAATAAATCCCACTTGATCATCATTAATAATTCCTTTCATTTATTGTTGAATTCAATTTGCAATTATCTTGTTGAGAATTTCTGCATCCATGTTCATCAGGGATATCAGCCTGCGATTCTCCTTTTCAGTAGAGTCTTTGCTGGTTTAGGGATTAAGGTAATGTTGGCTTCAGAACAAATATGGAAATTTTCTTTCCATTTGTACTTTTTTGTTACAGTTTGAAAAAAGTAAGTATTAACTCTTCCTCAAAAGTCTGGTAGAATTCCCCTGGGAAGCTATTTGCCCCAGGACTTTTGTTTGCTGGGAGATTTTTTATTACTAATTATTTTTTTTTTGCTGGTTATTGATGTGTTAAAATTTTCTATTTCTTCCTGTTTCACCTTTGGTATTCTGTAAGTTTCTAAGACTTTGCCCATTTTTTTTGCAGATAGCCCAGCTTATTAGCCTATATTTTTTCATAATATTCTCTTATGACTGTATTTCTGTGGTTTTGGTTGTGATCTCTCCTCTTTCATTTAAGATTTTATTTATTTGGGTCATTTCTCTTTTCTTTTTGATGAGTCTGGCTAGGGGTTTATCAATTTTATTAATTCTTTCAAAGAACCAGCTCTTAGTTTCATTGATGTGTTCTACTGTTTGTTGTTTTCATTGTTTAGTTGTTTCTATATCATTGATTTCTGCTCTAATCTTTATTATTTCCCTTCTTCTGATGGAATATATATATATATATAGAGAGAGAGAGAGTGTGTGTATATATATATATATGGTTAGAGTGTGTATTTGAGACTTTTCTTGCTTTTTGAGGTAATCTTATATTATAATATATTTACCTTTAGGGCTGCCTTTGCTGCATCCCAGAGGTTTTGGACTGGTGTATTTTCAGTTTCATTTGTCTTTATGTACTTTTAATAAGATTTATTTATTTACTTTAGAGAGAGCACAGGTGGGAGGGGCAAATGGAGAAGGAGAAAGAATATTAAGCAGACTCCATGCTGAGAAGGGAGCACAGCATGGGGTTCAATGTCATGAGCATGACATCATGACCTAACCTGAAACCAAGAGTCAAACATTCAACTGACTGTGCCACCTAGGAGCCCCTGTTTTCATGTACTTTTAAATTTCTTCTTTGATTTCCGGTTAACCCATCCATTATTTAGTAGGATGTCTTATTTCCAAGTATTTGTGGTCTTTCCAATTTTTTTCTTGTGGTTGACTTCAAGTTTCATAGCAATGTTTTCTGAAAATATGCACTGTATGATATCAATCTTTTTGTACTTGTTGAGGGCTGATTTGTTACCCAATATGTGATCTATTCTTAAGAATGTCCCATGTGCACTCAGAAAGAATGTGTATTCTACTGCTTTAGGATGAAATGCTCTGAGTGTATCTGTTAGGTCCATCTGGTCCAGTGTGTCATTCAATGTCTTTGTTTCTTTATTGATTTTCTGCTTAAATGATCTGTCCATTGCTGAAAGTGGAATGTTAATTTCCACTATTATTATTATTGCATTACTATCAAAGAGTTTCTTTATGTTTTTACTAATTGATTCATATATTGGTTCTCCCATATTGGGGTCATAAATATTTATAATTGTTAGATCTTCTTGATGAATAGACCCCTTAATTGTGATATGGTGTCCTTCTTAATCTCTTGTTATGATTTTGATTTAAAATCTAGTTTGTCTGATATAAGTATGGCTACTCTGGCTTTCTTTTGACATCCATGAGCATGCTAGATTGTTCTCCATCCCCTCATTTTCAATCTGCAAGTATCTTTAGGTGTAAAATGAGTCTCTTTTAGGCAGTATATAGATAGGTCTTATTTTTGTGTCCATTCTATACCCTATGTCTTGTGATTGGAAGAGAAATCCAACCACCTATTCTGCTAACACTGCAAGAAATGGTCACTGTTGATATGAGGACCTCTGTGCCTCTACCACCCAGGAATCAGTGGACCTTCGCTATGAGACTGTGCCTTCTCATCCAGGCCAGAAGGAGCCTTCCGTGACCTAGTGGCCCTATATTTCCCTCTGGCCCTGTAATGACTACTGTGAGGCTTCCACCTACCACCCTAGGATAGTGTTTTAGCCATGCAACTACATATCTTAAAGTTAAAGGAAAAGAGTGTTGAAAATAACTATAGGATCTATAAATTGCTAGACAAAATACAACATAAAAAGAAGCAAATCAATAGTATAAAAAGGTGGACCCTTTGTAACTTATCAAAGATTATTTGCTATTAATATAAAATAAACTATTTTATGTGTAAGATGTTTTATGTAAGCTCTATAGCAAGCAAAGCAAAAACCTAGAGTAGATCCATCTGACAAAAGACAAAGAGGGAAATGGAGCATATAATGATTAAAAAAAACCACAAACACCTAAACCCAAAACAACAATTTACAAAAGTAGTCAAAAACAGTAGGAAAAAAGAAAAAAAGAAAAAAGGAAAAAAGGAAAAACAAAACAAGAAGAAAGTAACTAATAAGGTGCCTGACTTTAGTAAGTCCTTACATATCAATTATTATCCTTGATGTAAATCAACTGAATTCACCAATCAAAAGTCACAGAGTGGCTGGATGGATTGAAAAAATAAGACCCACTATATGCTACCTATAAGTGACTTACTTCAGCCTTATGGATATACATGAACTCAAAGTGAAAAAAAAAGAAAACATATGCCATGCTAATGGGAACCAATGTGGGAGTTGCTGTAATTATATAAGACAAAATAGATTTTAAGTCAAGACTTTTAATGACACAAGAGGGTCATTATATAACAATGTAATTGTATGTCTATATGTATATATCTATCTATCATATCTATCTATGTTCCAAAAAGTGGAAACAAACTAAATGCTTAAGAGCTGGTTAATCAATGAATCAATTATAGTATATCTATATAATAGAATATTATTCAGTAAAAAATAAGAGTAAACATTTTCTTCATGGATGAATCTCAAAATAGTTGTACTGAGTGAAAGAAGCCAGAGGATAAAATAAAGACAGTATATTGTTACATATATCTAAAAGCCTATGTCAAAAAATTTTATATAAAGTTCATAAAAAGGGAATACAATGTTCTGCTCTAGTTTCCTCCAATTTCCTAAAAATTCCATAGAGGTGTCAATGATTTCTTATCTTCAGAGTACATGTTTTAGTGCTCAAATTTCCTATTTTGAGTGTATGTAATATTTAACAAATAAATCTTTAAAGCATAAAAACTACAAAGCATTTCTACACTGTTGAAGGATACAGAAATAGATATTGTGATAGGCGAAATAATGGCCTCCTAAACATGTCCACACATTAATCTAGGAATGTAAGTTATTTTACATGGTAAAGGGACTTTGCATCTGTGATTCAGTTAAGGACCTTAAGAAGGAGGGATTATCTTTGATTATCTGGGTGGGTCCAATGCAATCACATATAAGTGAATCCTTATATGTGAAAGAGGAAGGTGGGGGGAACCTGTCAGAGGAGATGTCATAACAAAAGAAGACAATGTGTAGAAATAAAAGTACATTTAAAATTTATGTAGCCTTTGGCGCCTGGGTGGCTCAGTGGGTTAAAGCCTCTGCCTTCAGCTCAGATCATGATCTCAGGGTTCTGGGATCGAGCCCCACATCAGGCTCTCTGCTCAGCAGGGAGCCTGCTTCCTCCTCTCTGTCTCTCTCTCTCTGCCTGCCTCTCTGCCTACTTGTGATCTGTATCTGTCAAATAAATAAATAAAATCTTTAAAAAAAAAAACTTATGTAGCCTTCAATTTGAGAGACAAACTTTAATCATATCAATATGCCATAGAACATAAAGAAATTACACACAAAACAAATAATCATATTAAAAAATGGGCAGAAGATATGAACAGACACTTCTCCAATGAAGACATACAAATGGCTACCAGACACATGAAAAAATGTTCATCATCACTAGCCATCAGGGAGATTCAAATCAAAACCACATTGAGATACCACCTTACACCAGTTAGAATGGCCAGAATTAGCAAGACAGGAAACAACGTGTGTTGGAGAGGATGTGGAGAAAGGGGAACCCTCTTACACTGTTGGTGGGAATGCAAACTGGTGCAGCCACTTTGGAGAACAGTGTGGAGATTCCTCAGGAAATTAAAAATAGAGCTTCCCTATGACCCTGCAATTGCACTGCTGGGTATTTACCCCAAAGATACAGATGTAGTGAAAAGAAGGGCCATCTGTACCCCAATGTTTATAGCAGCAATGGCCACGGTCGCCAAACTGTGGAAAGAACCAAGATGCCCTTCAACGGATGAATGGATAAGGAAGATGTGGTCCATATACACTATGGAGTATTATGCCTCCATCAGAAAGGACGAATACCCAACTTTTGTAGCAACATGGACAGGACTGGAAGAGATTATGCTGAGTGAAATAAGTCAAACAGAGAAAGTCAAGTATCATATGGTTTCACTTATTGGTGGAGCATAACAAATAATATAGAGGACAAGGGTAGATGGAGAGGAGAAGGGAGTTGAGGGAAATTGGAAGGGGAGGTGAACCATGAGAGACTATGGACTCTGAAGGTTTTGAAGGGGCGGGGTGGGAGGGTGGGGAAACCAGGTGGTGGGTATTAGGGAGGGCACAGATTGCATGGAGCGCTGGGTGTGGTGAAAAAACAATGAATACTGTTACGCTGAAAATAAATAAAAAATTTAATTAAAAAAATTTAAAAAAATAAATAAAACAAAAAGAAAAAAAAAGAACATAAAGAAATTCAATTGATGACTAAAGGCCAAAAGAAAAATTAAGAAGTTAAAAAACTAATAGCAGGGAATAACTAGAGGTTAAAAAAAAAAAAAGTAATGGAACTCACCTTCTCCTTCTTCTGAGGATATTTTGGACAAATTTATAAAAGAAACATTGAACTGAGTCAGTAAATTTAAAAAGCAGGTGTTATTCAATTTGGTGTAACAGGTGCTCAAAGCATGTCAAACATGTAGACTGACAAACTACATATGGGAACATTCAGGAATGACAACATACTAAGGAGAAAATTATGATCTTAATCTTTGAAGAAATTAACAGTAAAGGCTTCTTAGAGAATGTCAGTGAAAAAGAAGGGCTTTTCTAAAGTAATAGCTATCAAAAAGTAATTTGTCAGGCACTGATAGAATTAGCTAAACTCCTAGAAGATTTGGAAAAAGTAAAATGATCACATCAAGGGAATGATAAGTTGGAAATTGTAATGGGCATCTAAAATGCTTTTCAGAAAATCCTATGAATAGCAGTTACTTCAGGTTTTATACCCCAATATCTCTCATCTTAACATCTTAACAGTGAATATGGTAATCACTGGTGCTTAGAAAAGGCAAGAGTAGAGAAAAATTGTGGTTGGTGAGCAGTGAAATTAAGGAGAAAAGGAGAATGGGAATAGGTGGAAGTATATAGAAGTTAGAAGAAATAGAGATATCTCTGGATACACTTACAGAGTTATATAAAATTACTATATTCTTACAGGCATTGACAGAAAGAGGAAATTTAAAAATACACATGTAAATGCCAATGGGGGACAAAGAAGACAAGAAAATATACTGAAAACTCCACACAAAGGGAACAAGCACTAGGATAATGCTAAAGAAAAAATGACTCTTCTTCTCTGTACTGATCACTGAAAAACAGAAGAAAAATATATTGCATTTATCTAAATGTCAAAATAATTAAGAAAATTTGTATTTGTGTTCTAGAGAGATTAACAGGATAACTTTCAATTTGTGAATCTCACAGAGTACTCAGAGATTTTATTTCTGCCTCCTATCTCTGGCATATATGCTACCATCATCCTAAACGACTATATGACTTATATGAACAAATTTCCATCACTCTGTTGCTATTGACAATTACTTTAGATTGTATTATTTTTCACTTCCTCCCTGAAGTAAACTTACATATTGATTCCCATTGTCAAATGATTTACCAGTGCACCTTGTTGGAGGAGTAAATATCAGTGTGAAATTGTTTTTGGCTTTGGGTAATGTTAATATTCATCTGTATAAGATGCTCTGTTTTTTTCTGTGTCTCCCTTCCTTCCTCCTTCCTTCCTTCCTTAAAGCTTCTGCACCTGGTTGTACTCAGCTGGACATTCTGTGTTCAGGATGAAGATGGGGCCTGCAAATACAATAGGTCCTTATTGTTGCTCTCATGGCAGAAGGCATGAATACACAAGAGCCCAAATCAGAAACTTAATCACATAAAGCTTCTTCCCAAATGTGATAGATAATATTCTGTTCTGTTGGCAAAAGAATATTACATATCCAAGGCCAAAAACAGTTTGACACTGATATTTACTCCTCCAGCAAGGTGCACTTGTAAATCATTTGACACTGCCATATTAATATTAGACAAAATTGTCTTCAGAAGAAATATTATAAGAAAAAGAAGAGACATCTCATGGTGATAAGGGATCAATATCTGCAGAACATATAACAATTCTAAATATTTATATCTAATAACACACTTTCAAAATACTAGAAGAAACTGACCAAACTAATAGGAGAATTAGACAAATCCCCAGTTATAGCTGAATAGGTCAATACTTTTCTCTCTATAATTGATGAGAAAAGTAAAAGGAAGAGTAGTAAGAATATAAAAGATCTTAGCATTATCAACAAATTTGAGATAATAGGCATCTATAAAACATTTTATGCAACAACAAAATAGCAGGAACAAAAAGTGCACTTAGAATATGTATTAAGATAAATGATAACCATATACAAAACAGAGTTCAAAGACTGAATTAGTGTGTCCTCTGACCACACCTAAATAAATTTATGGTGGATTTTTTTTAAATAAGTGAAAATCAAATACTACATTTAAAAGAAACCCATGACCCAAAGAAGAAGTAAAAAATGACATCAAACATAATTTTAGGGGAACCTGAGTGACTCAGTCGGTTAAGCTACCAACTCCAGAATTGGGCTCAGATCATGATCTAAGGGTCTTGAGATTAAATCCTGTGTTGGGCTCCCTGCTGGGCATGGAGTCTGCTTAAGATTCTCCCTTCTTCTCCCTCACTCCCCACTCATGCTCTCTCTCAGAAGAAAAAACAAAACAAAACAAAACAAAACAAAACCGGAACCAAAACAAAAGCAACATAACTTTCATGAATGAAAAGGAAAATTTAACATATTAAATTTGTAGTATATAACTAATGTAGTATTCAGAGGCAAAATTACAGCACTAAAATACCTATAAAAAAGGAACAGAAAGATCTCAAGTTAAAGATCTTATCTTCTACATTCAAGAAACTAAAAATTAAGAGTTAAACTCTTCAAAAGTAAAAGAAAGTAAATAATGAAGATCAGAGCAGAAATCAATTACATAGGAAACAGATATATAATAGGAAAAGGAACCACAGATTGCTTTTTATACTAAATCGATATTATATCAATAATATCAATAGATCACTAGTTTAAAAGATCAGAAAAAAAAAAGAATACACAAATTACAAATACCAGGATTTTATATTCATTATTTGGTTATAATAGTTCTATACGTATTGAGAGGAGACAAGATGGTGGGGAAGTAGGAGGAGGCGCCATTTCAACCTGTACCCTAAAGTGAGCTATTTACCTACCAAAGAACTCCGATCACCCATGAAATCAGTCTGAGATCAGAATTATACACGTCTGGATCTCTACGGGGACAGAAGACGCCAGTGGGCAGGTAAAGCAGAGTGGGAACGTAGGACTGATATCTGAAGATAAACAAAAGGGGGAGAGAGCCACCAGAGGCAACCGATTGGAAAGGAATACCCCAATACGAGAGTGCCCTGCGTCTGGGGACCAGCGTTAACTTGGAGTCTGGTTGAAAGCACTCAAAAAGAGCAAAGAATCGCAGGGGGAAATTGTGGGAATAAGGGCGGCTAGGGACAGGGGCTTAAGTTCCTGGACCCAGGACAGCCTCCCCTGGTGCTGAGCCAGAGAGAGTGTGGCAGAGAAACCAGGTCTTGGTCCCTGAGCCGCCAGCATGCCCAAGAACGCATGGAGTCCGGCTCCCATGAGGGGCTGGGAGTCGCGCCAGATGGCAGAACGTGCACCTTGCTATCAGCCTGAGATGCATGCACCCCACACCCTCCCCTGAGAGAGGTTCATGAAGGCCCAGCCTGGTGCTCTGGGTCCCGCGCTGCGCTAGAGCCGGAGACGCCCATGCCCCACACCCTCCCCTGGGAGAGGTGCACGCAAGCCTGGTGCTCTTAGACCCGGAAAGACCAGGCACTCCCAGCCCCGGCCAGTGGTAAAATCTCAGTGTGTGATCGCTGCTCGGAACCTCTCTGGCAGTCTGGAGCTGCCCAGACAGCCGCCGCTGCCATGGTTTTGCATACAAGCAGGAGATCCTGCGTCCCCAGGGACCGCGACTCAGAACCTGCTCTGCCAGAGGCCGAGGGGCTGCAGCTCCCACAGGGGAGCAGACTGAGGCTTCTCTCTGAGAGGGAGGTCAGTGGGGGTACAGTTTGCTTTCCTCTAAACCTCCAAAAACCATCAAAAGCTGTCAAGGCGAGAGAAAAGAAGTGAACAAACATAAAAACCTCCAGAGAACAAAAGCCTGAAAAAAACGGTTTCCTCAGAGCCCACCCCCTTGAGGGGGGCGGGAGGACTTAACTCAGGGAACATCATTGACTGAAAACCCACGTGGCAGCCCCCTCCCCCAGAAAACAAACTACAGAAAACAGACTACAAGAGAACCACCACCACTACTTCATAGATACAATTTTTATTTTTAACTCATTCCCACTATTCTGGTTCATTTTTTTTTCTTTTTTTATATAGATAATTTTTTAACCTATTTACCATCACAGTGAGATGTCTGGTATATCAAATTCCATAATAAACTTCTAACCTGAACTTTTTGATACATACACCTGTGTTTTTCTTTTGCTTTTCTATTTTTTTAATTAAAAAAAATTAGTTTAGTTTAGTCCAGTTTATTCCTTTTTTATTTTTATTATCTAATATTCATATAGAGTTAAACTTCAAGGTAACCCCCTTTCTCCAATCAATGCTACCGCTGTAGGTAAACCAATTTTTAATCCCATTTTATCTTAGGAAAGTTGAGTCCTTTAACAAAGATATCAAGATACATCCAGGAAGAATCACAATAACTTTCCTCGCCCACACTGAGAATCTATAACCATGCTCCCATCTTTTTCTTCCACCAGTGTTTCTGTGTATTTGTGTTTGTCCTGATAGTATATAAATATTATACTTGGGGTTCTTTTTGATGAGGTTCTTACTTTTTTTCCTTTCATATATATATATATTCTCTTGTCATATACTTTTACCAGTCTTTTTGTTTGTCTGTTTTTGTTTGTATACTTCATAAATCTTACCCTGGGGCCCATTTGGGCTGAACCTTCTCTTTTATCTTCCCTTTTTTTCCTGTCTCTCTCTCTCTCTCTCTCTTTTTCCTTTTTCTTTTCTTTTTTCTTTCATTTGGGTGGGGAATCCTGAGTGCTCGGAAGTGTTCCAGGGTGCACCTTGACTGCACCACGGTCGATACATCCAGCTACATCTGTCCAGTCATCTCTCACCAAAATGACTAGGAGGAGGAATCCCCAACAGAAGAAAAATACAGAGGATGGGCCTTCCACAACAGAGCTAATGGCTATCAACTTAGACAATATGTCGGAAAGAGAATTCAGGCTAACAATTATCCAGGCAATAGCTAGGTTGGAGAAAGCCATGGATGATCAAAAGGAATTGATTAAGGCAGAATTGAAAGCGACCAGGGATGATGTTCACAATGTTAGGGCAGAGCTGAAGGCCACCAGGGATGAGGTTCACAATGCTCTCAATGAGTTCCAATCTAATCTAAATTCTCTAAAAGCTAGTGTAACTGAGACAGAAGATAGAATTAGTGATCTGGAGGACAAACAGATAGAGAGAAAGGATCAGGAGGAAGCCTGAAACAAACAGCTTAGAGGCCACGAAAACAGAATCAGGGAAATAAATGATGCCATGACATGTTCCAATGTCAGAATTATTGGAATCCCAGAAAGGGAGGAGAAAGAAAGAAGTCTAGAAGATATAGTGGAACAAGTTCTTCATGAAAATTTTCCCAATCTCGCGAATTGAACCAGTGTTCATGTACTAGAGGCAGAACAGTCTCCCCCCAAGATTATAGATTCCAAAAAAACATCCAGGCACCTGATAGTAAAATTGAGAAATCATAATTGTAGATATAATCTCTTGAAAGCCTCTAGGACAAAGAAGCTCCTTATGTACAGAGGAAAGCCCATCAGAATAACGTCAGACCTGTCCACAGAGACCTGGCAAGCCAGAAACGGTTGGCAAGATATATTCAGGGCACTAAATGAGAAGAACATGCAGCCAAGAATACTTTATCCAGCAAGACTGACATTCAAAATGGATGGAGAGATAAAGAGTTTCCAAGACTGGCAAGGCTTAAAAGAATATGCAACCACCAAGCCAACACTGCAGGAAATATTAAGGGGGGTTCTATAAAAGAGGAAAAATCCTAAGAATAGCATTGAACAGAAATAATAGAGACAATCGACAGAAAGGAAGCCTTCAAAGATAACACAATGTCAATAAAAATATCTCTCAATAATCACACTCAATGTGAATGGCCTAAATGCGCCCATAAAATGACACAGGGTTGCAGATTGGATAAAATGACAGGACCATCCATATATCGTCTATAAGAGACCCATTTTGAACCTAAAGATACACCTGGACTGAAAGTGAAGGGATGGAGAAGCATCTTCCATGCCAATGGGCCTCAAAAGAAGGACGGGGTAGCGATTCTCATATCAGATAAATTAGATTTTCAACTAAAGATGGTAGTCAGAGATACAGAAGGACACTACATCATTCTTAAAGGGACTACCCACCAAGATGATCTAACACTTGTAAATATCTATGCCCCCAATATGGGAGCAGCCAATAACATAAGAAAACTATTAATCAAGATAAAGAGTCATATTGATATGAATACATTAATAGTAGGAGATCTTAACATGACTCTCTCAGAAATAGACAGATCATCGAAGCAGAAAATCAATAAAGAAATAAGAGCATTGAATGACACATTGGACCAGATGGACCTTATAGATATATACAGAACATTCCACCCTAAAACAACAGAACACTCCTTCTTCTCAAGTGCACATGGAACCTTCTCCAGAATAGACCACATACTGGGTCACAAATCAGGGCTCAACCGATACCAAAAGACTGAGATTATTCCCTGCATATTTTCAGATCACAATGCTTTGAAACTGGAGCTCAATCACAAGGAAAAGTTCAGAAGGAACTCAAACACCTGGAAGCTAAAGACCACCTTGCTTAAGAATGCTTGGATCAACCAGGAGATCAAAGAAGAACTTAAACAATTTATGGAAACCAATGAGAACGAAGACACTTCACTCCAAAACCTATGGGATACAGCAAAGGCGGTCCTAAGGGGGAAATTCATAGCCATCCAAGCCTCCCTCAAAAACATTGAAAAATCCAGAATACACCAGCTCTCTCTACACCTTAAAGAACTGGAGAATCAACAACAAATCAAACCAACTCCACACATAAGAAGGGAAATAATCAAGATTAGAGCAGAGATCAACGAGGTAGAAACCAGAGATACAGTAGAACGTATCAATGAAACTAGAAGCTGGTTTTTTGAAAGAATCAATAAGATCGATAAACCATTGGCCACACTAATCCAAAAGAAAAGAGAGAAAGCCCAAATTAATAAAATTGTGAATGAAAAGGGAGAGATCACAACTAACACCAAGGAAGTAGAAACAAACATCAGAAGTTATTATCAACAATTATATGCCAATAAGCTAAGCAACTTAAATGAAATAGATGCATTCCTGGAAAACTATAAACTCCCAAAATTGAACCAGGAAGAAATTGACAACCTGAATAGACTGATATCTAGTAACGAGATTGAAGCAGTGATCAAAAACCTCTAAAAAAACAAGAGCCCAGGACCCCATGGATTCCCTGGGGAATTCTATCAAACTTTCAGAGAAGAAATAACACCTACTCTCCTGAAGCTGTTTCAAAAAATTGAAGCAGAAGGAAAACTTCCAGACTCTTTTTATGAAGCCAGCATTACCCTGATCCCCAAACCAGGCAAAGACCCTACCAAAAAGGAGAATTTCAGACCGATATCACTGATGAATATGGATGCTAAGATTCTCAACAAGATCCTAGCAAACAGGATCCAACAGCACATTAAAAAGATTATCCACCATGACCAGGTGGGATTCATCCCTGGGTTACAAGGATGGTTCAACATTCGCAAATCAATCAATGTGATAGAACAAATCAATAAGAGATTGATGCAGAAAAAGCATTTGACAAAATCCAGCATCTGTTCCTGATTAAAACGCTTCAAAGTATAGGGATAGAGGGAACATTCCTGAACTTCATCAAATCTATCTATGAAAGACCCACAGCAAATATCATCCTCAATGGGAAAAAGCTCACAGCCTTCCCGTTGAGATCAGGAACATGAGAAGGATGCCCACTCTCACCACTCTTGTTCAACATAGTATTAGAAGTCCTGGCAACAGCAATCAGACAACAAAGAGAAATAAAAGGTATCCAAATTGGCAAGGAAGAAGTCAAACTCTCTCTCTTTGCAGATGACATGATTCTTTATATGGAAAACCTGAAAGACTCCACCCCCAAACTACTAGAACTCATACAGCAATTCAGTAATGAGGCAGGATATAAAGTCAATGTCCAGAAATCAGTGGCTTTCTTATACACTAACAATGAAAATAAAGAAAGGGAAATTAGAGAATTGATTCCATTTACTATAGCACCAAGAACCATAAGATACCTCGGAATAAACCTAACCAAAGAGGTAAAGGATCTGTACTCGAGGAACTACAGAACACTCATGAAAGAAATTGAAGAAGACACAAAAAGATGGAAGACCATTCCATGCTCTTGGATCGGAAGAATAAACATTGGTAAAATGTCTATACTGCCTAGAGCAATCTATACTTTTAATGCCATTCCGATCAAAATTCCACCGGTATTTTTCAAAGAGCTGTAGCAAACAATCCTAAAGTTTGTATGGAATCAGAAGAGACCCTGAATTGCTAAGGAAATTTTGAAAAACAAAAATAAAACTGGCGGCATCACATTACCTGATTTCAAGCTTTACTACAAAGCTGTGATCACCAAGACAGCGTGCTACTGGCATAAAAACAGACACATAGAGCAGTGGAACAGAGTAGAGAGACCAGATATGGACCCTCAACTCTATGGCCAAATAATCTTCGACAAAACAGGAAAAAATATCCAGTGGAAAAAAGACAGTCTCTTCAATAAATGGTGCTGGGAAAATTGGACAGCTATATGTGGAAAAATGAAACTTGACCATTCTCTTACACCACACACAAAGATAAACTTGAAATGGATAAAAGACTTCAACGTGAGACAGGAATCCATCAGAATCCTTGAGGAGAACATAGGCAGTAACCTCTTTGATATCAGCCACAGCAACTTCTTTCAAGTTATGTCTCCAAAGGCGATGGAAATAAAAGCAAAAATGAACTTTTGGGATATCATCAAGATCAAAAGCTTCTGCACAGTGAAGGAAACAGTCAACAAAACAAAGAGGCAACCCACGGAATGGGAGAAGATATTTGCAAATGACAGTACAGACAAAAGGTTGATATCCAGGATCTATAAAGAACTCCTCAAACTCAACACACACAAAACAGACAATCATATTAAAAAATGGGCAGAAGATATGAACAGACACTTCTCCAATGAAGACATACAAATGGCTACCAGACACATGAAAAAATATTCATCATCACTAGCCATCAGGGAGATTCAAATTAAAACCACATTGAGATACCACCTTACACCAGTTAGAAGGGCCAAAATTAGCAAGACAGGAAACAACATGTGCTGGAGAGGATGTGGAGAAAGGGGAACCCTGTGACACTGTTGGTGGGAATGCAAGTAGGTGCAGCCATTTTGAGAACAGTGTGGAGATTCCTCAAGAAATTAAAAATAGAGCTTCCCTATGACCCTGCAATTGCACTACTGGGTATTTACCGCAAAGATACAGATGGAGTGAAAAGAAGGGCCATCTGTACCCCAATGTTTATAGCAGCAATGGCCATGGTCGCCAAACTGTGGAAAGAACCAAGATGCTCTTCAACAGATGAATGGATAAGGAGGATGTGGTCCATATACACTATGGAGTATTTTGCCTCCATTAGGAAGGACGAATACCCAACTTTTGTAGCAACATGGACGGGACCTGGAAGAGATTATGCTGAGTGAAATAAGTCAAGCAGAGAGAGTCAAGTATCATATGGTTTCACTTATTTGTTGAGCATAATAAACAATATGGAGGACAAGGGTAGATGGAGAGGAGAAGGGAGTTGAGGGAAATTGGAAGGGGAGGTGAACCATGAGAGACTATGGACTCTGAAAAAGAACCTGAGGGTTTCGAAGGGGTGGGGGGTGGGAGGTTGGGGGAACCAGGCTTTGGGTACTAGGGAGGGCACGGATTGCATGGAGCACTGGGTGTGGTGAAAAAACAATGAATACTGTTATGCTGAAAAGAAATAAAACATTAAAAAAATTCTATATGTATTAAAGTCATAATAAGTGTATATTAAGAAGATATTTATGCCAATAAGTAAGTTTAGGTCAGCTCACTTCTTCCCTATTTCATTTTGTATAATTGAATCATTCCTCAGTAATTCTGATTAACAGAGATACTGTACTATTTTTCTTTCCCATAATCAGTTAATGGGGATTCTTGTTCCACATCCTTACCAGTACTTGGTATTTCCAGCTTTTAAAGATTTTGTTTTAGAAATTCCAATAGGTTTGTAAAGATATCTAATTCTGCTCCCCTTTTTTTCAGCTTTATTGCAGTATAATTGACAAATATATTTGTATGTATTTAAAGTGTAAAATATGTTGATTTGACATATTTATATTTTATGAAGTAATTATCATAATCAAGTCAAATTAATACAACCATCAATTCACATAGTTATTGGTATGTACATATAGTATTTATGTATGTATTTAGATGAGAATGCTTATGCTTTGCAGTCTTTGCAAATTTCAAGTATCAATATAGTATTATTAACTGTAGTCCCTATGCTGTACATTAGGTCTTCAGAACTTATTTACTTTTTATCTGAGAACTTACATCCTTTGACTCACATCCCCCCATTTCCCTTATTTCCAGCCCTGGCAACTATCATTCTGTTCTGTTTCTATAAATTCACCTTTTTTTTTTTTTCAGATTCAACATGTAAGTGATACCATATGGTATTTGTCTTTCTCCATATTGTTTATTTATTCAGCATAATGCCCTTCAGGTTCGAACATGTCATTGGAAATAGAAAGATTTTATTTTCCATTTTTTTAGCATTTACTACTATTCCATTGTGCATGTGTACATGTGTGTATATGCATATTTACAATATTTTCTTTATCTTTTAATCCTTTAATAGAAACTTTATTTGATTCCATAACCTGGTGAAGGTGGATAATGTTGCAATGAATATGTAAATTTAGGTACTTCTTCAATATACTTACTTTATTTCCTTTGAATATATACCCAGAAGTGGGATTGCCTAATCATATACTGATTCTATATTCATATTCTGTATTCTATTTATATATATATATATATATATATACATATTCATATACTGTTTTCTATAATGACTACAAATTACATTCCTACCAACAGTGTACAAAGTTCCCTCTTCTGCACACCCACTCCAACACTTATCTTTTGTCTTTTTGATAATGGCCATTCTAACAGGTGTGAGTTATTTGATATTTTGGATATTAACTCCTTAACATGGTTTACAAATGTTTTCCCTTATTCTGTAGGTTGTGTCTTCACTCTGTTGAAGCTTTTTAGTTTGATATATCTCCACTTGTTTTTGTTTGCTTTTGTTGTCTGTGCTTTGGGAGTCATATCAAAAAAATTGTTGGCAAGACCATTGTTGAGGAGCATTTTAACTACATTTATTTTTCCTATGAGATTTATAGTTTCAGGACTTCTATTTGATTCCTTAGTATATTTTGAGTTCATATTTATGTATTGTGTAAGATAAAGCCAATTTCATTCTTTTTCATGTGACTATACATTTTTCTCACCACTGTTAAAGATTATGCTTTCCTCATTGTACATTCTCAGCATCCTTCCTGAAAATTGATTGACCCTATATGCATGGGTTTATTTCTGGGTAATTTTGTTCTGTAGATCTATATGTCTGCCTATATTCCAGTGCCATACTGTTTGGATTAATATAATTTGAAACCAAGAAATATGATACCTGCAATGTTATTCGTCCCAAGGATGCTTTAGCTATTTGGTGTCTTTTGCAGTTTCATCAGATTTTAGCGTCGTTTTTCCTACTTCCAGGAAAATACCATTGATACTTTGATGGGGATTTGCACTTGGAAATTACTGTGTGGTAAGGCCATTTTAGCAACAATAATTCTTCCAATCCATGAACATGGTATATCTTTCTATTTATTTTTGTTTTCCTAAATTTCCTTCATCAATATTTTACAGTTTTTAGTGTATAGATGTTTCACCTCCCTGGTTAAATTTATTCCTAAGTATTTTATTCTTTTCCATGATTTTTAAAATGAGATTGCTCCCTTTATTTCCTTTTTGATATTTCATTGTTGGTGTAAAGAAATGGTAATGATTTTGGGGTTGATTTTGTATCCCACAATTTTTTTTCTTTTCTCTTCTTCTTTTTCTTTTTTTATTATGTTCAGTTAGCTACTGTATAGTACATAATTAGTTTTTGATATAGTGTTCAATTATTCATTAGTTAAATATATTAGTTCTAAAAGTTTTTTCATTCATATATGGAATATAAGAAATAGTGAAGAGGATCAAAGGGGAAGGTAGGGAAAACTGAATGGGAAGAAATAAGGGAGAGAGACAAACCATGAGTGACTCTTGACTCTGGGAAATAACCTGAGGGTTGAAAAAGGGAAGGCGGTGGGAGTATGGGGCAACTGGGTAATGGGAATTAAAGAGGGCACTTGATGTGATGAGAACTGGGTCTTACATGCAACTGATGAATTATTGAACACTGCATCTGAAATTAATGATGTACTATATCTTGGCCAATCATATTTAAATTAAAAAATTAATAAAAATAAAAGCTTTTTAGGGAGGCTTTTAAAAATTATTGAAGCATAGCTGAGATATAATTTCAGGTATACATATTAATTTCAGGTATACAACATAGTACACCACCACAATAAGTGTAGTTATCCTAAAGAGTTATTATAGGGGCACCTGGGTGGTTCAGTGGGTTAAAATCTCTGCCTTTGGCTCAGGTCATGATCCCAGGGTCCTGGGATCGAGCCCCACATTGGGTTCTCTGCTCAGCAGGGAGCCTGCTTCCTCCTCTCTCTCTGCCTGCCTCTCTGCCTACTTGTAATCTCTGTCAAATAAATAAATAACTAAAAATATTTTTAAAAAGTTATTACAATATTATTGACTGTATTCACTGTTCTTTAGTTTTTGTCCCCCTGACTTGTTTTGTAACTGAAAGTTTGCACTTCTTAATGTCTTTCATGTACTTTGCCTATCCGCCCCCATCCCTTTCTTCTCTGGCAACTGTCAGTTTGTTGTCTATGAATCTGTTTATTTTTGGTGTTGTTTCTTTGTTTGTTTTAGATTACAAATATAATTGAAATCACATGCTGTTTTTCCTTTTCTGTCTGACTTATTTCACTTAGCATATTACCCTCCAATTCCATCCATATTGTCATGAACAAGTAGTACCCTGTAAATCCATCTGCATTGTCCTATCTTATAATTTTACATTTGGGTATTTACCCAAAGAAAAGAAAAAAAACTAATTCTAATTAAAAAAATATATGCACCCTTACATTTATTTCTATGTTATTTAGAACCACCAAGATATGGAAGCAACCTTAGATACAGATATAGATATAAATAGATATAGATAGCTAGATAGATATAGATAGATGCAATATATATAGATTAATATATATATGTATACCTACATACATATATATACACATGTATTATATATAAAGATGTATTTTTACAGTTCCTACAGTAGAAACATGTCATCTGCAGAGAAAATTTTACTTATTCCTTTCTGATCTGTGTATTGCTCTTCCTAGTACTTCCATTACCCAGTCAAATATAAAGGAGAAACTGGATATGTTTGCCTTGTACTTTATCTTTAAAAAGGAAGGGGTTCTGTTTTTACATATTATGATGTTAGCTGTGGGCTCTTTGGATATAGGTATGCTCCTTCTACACTATATTTTGTTTGGAGTTCTTTTTATCATGAATGGCTGGTGAACTTTGTCAATTTTTTTTTTCCACATCTGTCAAGATGATCATATTATTTTAAATATTTAATTTGATTACTGTCTTATATATCATGGATTGATTTGTGTATTTTGAACCAAATTCGTATGCCAATGATAAATCCCACTTGATAATGGTGAACAATGATTTTGATGTGTTATTGAATTCAGTTTGCTAACATTTTTTGAGGATTTTTAAAATTTATGTTCAGGAAATAATAAGCAGGATTTTATGGAACTGAACACTAAAAGAAGATGTCAAACAGTTTAAAGTTACATCTCAAGAAACTAAAAGACAAACAAACTAAGCCTAAACTTAGCAGAAGGAAAAAAATAGAAACATTGGAGCAGAAATAAATCAAATTGATAATACAAAAGCCTTAGAAAAGTGAACAAAATAATGAGTCATTTTTTTAAAAAGATAAAAAATTTAAAAACACTTAGCTAGACTAGATTAAGGGGAAAAAAGGGGAGAAGACATAAATAAAATCAGAAATGAAAATGGAGACATATCCCATCCCTTCATCATGTTTACCCTTATTTTTGTGTACATATATATACACAAATATATATATATATGTATATGCATATATATACATAGATACATATATATACACATATATATACATATATGCATTATTCTTTCTTTAAAATTTTGGGAGGTAGTTTCTTCTTTTTTTTTTTTTAAAGATTTTATTTATTTATTTGACCTACAGAGATCACAAGTAAGCAGAGAAGCAGGCAGAGAGAGAGGAGGAAGCAGGCTCCCCGCTGAGCAGAGAGCCTGATGTGGGGCTCGATCCCAGGGTTCTGGGATCATCACCCGAGCCGAAGGCAGAGGCTTTAACCCACTGAGCTACCCAGGCACCCCGGTAGTTTCTTCTAAGAGACCAAAGTACTCCCAAAATTACGTGGGTGGATTTGTTCTATTCACCAGTCTAATATCTATATTTTCTTTTTTTTTTTTTAATTTTTTTTAACTTCTTTCTATCCCCTTTCTTCCCACCCCCCATGATTTGGGGTCTCTTCTGATTTGGTTAACACACACTTTTCTGGGGTCTTTTTTACCCTTTTAGTATTTTATTCTTTCCTTCATATAATCTTATCTGGATAAAACGACAAGGCAGAAAAATATATTCTTATCTGGATAAAAATATATTCTTATCTGGATAAAATGACAAGCCACAAAAAAAAAAAAAAAAAAAAGAACAACAGGCAGTACTGAAGGCTAGGGACCTAATCAATAAAGACATTGGAAATATGTCAGATGCAGAGTTCAGAATGATGATTCTCAAGGTGCTAGCTGGGCTCAAAAAAGGCATGGAAGATATTAGAAAATCCCTGTTTGGAGAAATAAAAGCACTTTCTGGAGAAATAAAGGCACTAAAATCTAACGAGGCTGAAATTTTAAAAAAGCTATTAATGAGGTACAAACAAAAACGGAGGCTCTTACTGCTAGGATAAATGAGGCAGAAGAAAGAATTAGTGATATAGAAGACCAAATGACAGAGAATAAAGAAGCTGAGCAAAAGAGAGAGAAACAAATACTGGACCATGAGGGGAAAATTCGAGAGATAAGTGACACCATAAGAAGAAACAACATTAGAATAATTGGGATTCCAGAAGAAGAACAAAGAGAGAGGGGAGCAGAAGGTATATTGGAGAGAATTATTGTAGAGAATTTCCCTAATATGGCAAAGGGAACAAGCATCAAAATCCAGGAGGTGCAGAGAACTCCCCTCAAAATCAATAAGAATAGGTCCACATCACATCACCTAATAGTAAAATTTACGAGTCTTAGCGACAAAGAGAAAATTCTGAAAGCAGCCTGGAACAAGAAGTCTGTAACATATAATGGTAAAAATATTAGACTGGCAGCAGACTTATCCACAGAGACCTGGCAGGCCAGAAAGAACTGGCATGATATACTCAGAGCACTAAACGAGAAAATCATGCACCTAGAGTACTATATCCAGCTAGGGTATCATTGAAAATAGAAGGAGAGATAAAAAGCTTCCAGGACAAACAAAAACTGAAAAAATTTGCAAACACCAAATCAGCTCTACAGGAAATATTGAAAGGGGTCCTCTAAGCAAAGAGAGACCCTAAAAGTAGTAGATCAGAAAGGAACAGACAATATACAGTAACAGTCACCTTACAGAAATACAATGGCACTAAACTCATATCTCTCAATAGCTACCCTGAATGTTACTAGGCTAAATTCCTCAATCAAAAGACACAGGGTATCAGAATGGATTAAAAAAAACCAAAAACCCATCAATATGCTATCTACAAGAAACTCATTTTAGACCCAAAGACACCTCCAGATTTAAAGTGAGGGAGTGGAAAACAATTTACCATGCTAATGGACATCAAAAGAAAGCTGGGGTGGCAATCCTTATATCAGATCAATTAGACTTTAAGCCAGAGACTATAATAAGAGATGAGGAAGGACACTATATCATACTCAAAGGGTCTGTGCAACAGGAAGATCTAACAATTTTCAATATCTCTGCCCTAACATGGGAGCAGCCAACTATATAAAGCAATTAATAACAAAATCAAAGAAACACATCGACAATAATAAAATAATAGTAGGGAACTATAACACCCCCCTCACTGAAATGGACAGATCATCCAAGCAAAAGATCAACAAGGAAATAAAGGCCTTAAATGACACACTGGACCAGATGGACATGAAAAATATATTCAGAACATTCCATCCCAAAGCAACAGAATACATATTCTTCTCTAGTGCACATGGAACATTCTCCAGAATAGATCACATCCTGGGTCACAAATCAGGTCTCAACTGGTATCAAAAGATGGGGATCATTCCCTGCATATTTTCAGACCACAATGATCTGAAGCTAGAACTCAATCACAAGAAGAAAGTTGAAAAGCACCCAAATACATGGAGGTTAAAGAGCATCCTACTAAAGAATGAATGGGTCAACCATGAAATTAATGAAGAATTGAAAAAAAAAAAGGAAACAAATGATAATGAAAACACAACAGCTGAAAATCTGTGGGACACAGCAAAGGCAGTCCTGAGGGGAAAATATATAGTGATACAAGCCTTTCTCAAGAAACAAGAAAGGTATCAAGTGCACAACCTAACCCTAAACCTAAAGGAGCTGGAGAAAGAACAACAAAGAAAGTCTAAACCCAGCAGGAGAAGAGAAATAACAATCAGAGCAGAAATCAATGAAATAGAAACCAAAAACAAACAAACAAACAAAAAACAGTAGAACAAATAATGAAATAAGAAGCTGGTTCTTTGAAAGAATTAATAAGATTGATAATTCCCTGGCCAGACTTATCAAAAAGAAAAGAGAAATGTCCCAAATAAATAAAATCATGAATGAAAGAGGAGAGATCACAACCAACACCAAAGAAATATAAACGATTATAAGAACATATTATGAGCAACTATACGCCAACAAATTTGACAATCTGGAAGAAATGGATGCATTCCTACAGACATAAACTACCACAACTGAACCACGAAGAAATAGAAAACCTGAAGGGACACATAACCAATAAGGAGATTGAAGCAGTCATCAAAAATCTCCCAACAAACAAGATCCCAGGGCCAGACAGCTTCCCATGGGAATTCCACCAAACACTTAAAGAAGTATTAATTCCTATTCTCCTGAAACGGTTCCAAAAAATAGAAATGGAAGGAAAACTTCCAAACTCATTTTATGAGGCCAGCATTATCTTGATCCCAAAACTAGACAAAGATCCCATCAAAAAAGAGAATTATAGGCCAATATCCTAGATGAACACAGATGCAAAAATTCTCACCACAATACTAGTCAATAGGATCCAACAGTATATTTTAAAAGGATTATTCACCACGGCCAAGTGCGATTTATTCGATTGCTGCAAGGTTGGTTCAACATCCACAAATCAATTAATGTGATACAATACATTAATAAAAGAAAGTATAAGAAACACATGATAGTCTCAATAGATGCAGAGAAAGCATTTGACAAAGTACAGCATCCTTTCTTGATCAAAACTCTTCAAAGTGTAGGGATAGAGGGTACATACCTCAATATCATCAAAGCCATCTATGTAAACCCCACAGCGAATCTCATTCTCAATGGAGAAAAACTAAAAGGTTTCCCACTAAGGTCAGGAACATGGCAGGGATGTCTACTATCAACACTGCTATTTAACATAGTACTAGAAGTCCTAGCCTCAGCAATCAGACAACAAAAAGAAATTAAAGGTGCCCAAATCGGCAAAGAAGTCAAACTCTCACTCTTTGCAGATGATATGATACTTTATGTGGAAAACCCAAAAGACTCCACTCCAAATCTGTTAGAAATTGTATAGGAATTCAGTAAAGAGTCAGGATATACAAAAACACAGAATTCAGTTGCATTTCTATACACCAACAACAAGACAGAAGAAAGAGAAATTAAGAAGGCAATCCCATTTACGATTGCACCCAAAGCCATAAGATACCTAGGAATAAACCTAACCGAAGAGGCAAAGAATCTGTACTCAGAAAACTATAAAGTATTCATGAAGGAAATTGAGGGAGACACAAAGAAATGGAAAAATGTTCCATTCTCATCTATTGGAAGAATAAATATGAAAATTTCTATGCTACCTAAAGCAATCTACACGTTTAATGTAATCCCTATCAAAATACCATCCATTTTTTTCAAAGAAATGGAACAAATAATCCTAAAATTTATATGGAACCAGAAAAGACCTTGAATAGCCAGAGGAATGTTGAAAAAGAAAGCCAAAGCTGGTGGCGTCACCATTCCAGACTTCAAGCTCTATTACAAAGCTGTCATCATCAAGACAGTATGGTACTGGCACAAAAACAGACACATAAATCAATGGAACAGAATAGAAAGCTCAGAAATAGACCCTCAACTCTATGGCCAATGAATGTTCAACAAAGCCGGAAAGAATGCCCAATGGAATAAAGACAGTCTCTTCAACAAATGGTGTTGGGAAAATTGGACAGCCACATGCAGAAAAATCAAATTGGACCATTTCCTTACACCACACATGAAAACAGACTCAAAATGGATAAAGGACCTCAATGTGAGAAAGGAATCTATCAAAATCCTTGAGGAGAACACAGGCAGCAACCTCTTCAACCTCAGCCATAGCAACTTTTTCCTAGGAACATCACCAAAGGCAAGGGAAGCAAGGGCAGAAATGAACTAACTATTGGGATTTCATCAAGATCAAAAGCTTTTGCACAGCAAAGGAAACTGTTAACAAAACCAAAAGACAACTGACAGAATGGGAGAAGATATTTGCAAACAACATATCAGAAAAGAGCTAGTATCCAAAATCTATAAAGTACTTATCAAACTCAACACCCAAAGAACCAATAATCCAATCAAGAAATGGGCAGAGGACATGGACAGACATTTCTGCAAAGAAGATATCCAGATGGCCAACAGACACATGAAAAAGTGCTCCACATCACTCGGCATCAGGGAAATACAAATCAAAACCACAATGAAATACCACCTCACACCAGTCAGAATGGGTAAAATTAACAAGTCAGGAAATGACAGATGTTGGCGAGGATGCAGAGAAAAGGTAACTTTCCTACACTGGTGGTGGGAATGCAAGCTGGTATAGCCACTCTGGAAAACAGCATGGAGGTTCCTCAAAAAGTTTAATATAGAGCTACCCTTTGACCCAGCAACAGCACTACTGGGTATTTACCCTAAAGATACAAATGTAGTGATCTGAAGGGGCACGTGCACCCAAATGTTTATAGCAGCAATATCCACAATAGGCAAACTATGGAAAGAACGTAGATGTCCATCAACAGATGAATGGATAAAGAAGATGTGATATATGTATAAAATGGAATATTATGCAGCCATCAAAAGAAATGAAATCTTACTCTTTGAGATGATGTGGATGGAACTAGAGGGTATTATGCTTAGCGAAATAAGTCAATCAGAGAAAGACAATTATTATATGATCTCCCTGATATGAAGAATTTGAGAGGCAAAGTGGGAGTCTTGGGGGATAAGGAAGGAAAAATGGAACAAGATGGGATCGGGAGGGAGACAAACTCTAAGGGACTCTTAATCTCACAAAACGAACTGAAGGTTGCCAGGGGGAGGGGGTTGGAAAAGGGTGGTTAGGTCATGGACACTGGGGAGGTTATGTGCTATGATGAGTGCTGTGAAGTGCGTAAATCTTGTGATTCACATATAACATATAACATAACATGTAATAATACATATATTAATAAAAAAATTAAAAAATTAAAAATAAAACTCCCAAGAAAGATTTAGCACCAGATGGATTCACAGGTGAATTCTACCTAACTAATACCAATTATTCTTAAATTCTTCCAAAAAAATAGGAGTGGGAACTCTTCCAAATTAATTTTACAGAGTCAGCATCATCATGATACCAAAGCCAGACAATGACATAATAAGAGGAGAAAATTGCAGTTCTATAATTTGGATGAGCATTAATACAAATGGCTAATTTCTTTGCATTGTTTTATAATATTTCATTGTATGAATGTACATAGTGCATTTATTCATTCACCCATTGAAGCATTTGGTTGCTTCCAGTGTTTGGCAATTATGTTTTAAGATGTTACAAGCATTTATGTTCAGGTTTTGTGTAGACAGCCATTTTCAACTCACGTGGGTAAATAACCTAAGAGCACAATTGCCGGAATGTATGTAAAGCTATGTGTAGCTTTGCAAGAAACAGCAAAACTGTCTTCCAAAGTAGTTATATCATTTTGCATCCCTACCACACATGCGTGTGCATTCCTGCTACTCCACATTACCACCAGCATTAGGTGTTGTCAAGTCAATTCGTGTTTTACAAAGGTGTCAAGGTAATTAGTATTTTGACACCTAAATAATTGAATATGTATTTTATTTTATTTTATTTTATTTTATTTTTTTAAAGATTTTATTTATTTGACAGACAGAGATCACAAGTAGGCAGAGAGGCAGGCAGAGAGAGAGGGGGAAGCAGGCTCCCCGCTGAGCAGAGAGCCCAATGTGGGGCTCGATCCCAGGACCCTGAGACCATGACCTGAGTGGAAGGCAGAGGTTTAACCCACTGAACCACCCAGGTGTCCTGAATATGTATTTTAAACATTAACCATGTCCTTACCTTATACCATGTACAATAATCCATTCATAGGGAAACATAACATAAAAGCAAAACAATGAAACTAAAGGGACAATACATGGAGGAACTCTGGTAATGGAGATTTTCCAGGATTAATTTCTTAATGAAAATCCTATTCTCTCCCTTTTAAAAAAAATATGTTCATTTAGCCATTTTATATACTTCATTAATATTTGATGTAGTGTTCAATGACTCATTAGTTGCATATAACATCCATTGCTCATCACAACACATGCCCTCCTTAATACCCATCACCCTACATCCATCCCTCTCCCCTCTGAAACCCTCCGTTTGTTTCCCAGAGTCCATGGTCTTTCATGGTTCCTCTCCCTCTCTGATTTCTCTCACTTCAGTTTTCTCTCCCTTCCCTTATGGTCTGTGCTATTCCTTATGTTCCACATATGAGTGAAACCATATGATAATTGTCCTTCTCTGCTTGACTTGTTTCATTTAGCATAATCCCCTCCAGTGCAGTCTTAATCTTAGGGGATACTACAAAGGCGGTCCTTAGGGGGAAATACATAGCCATCCAAACCTCTCCCAGAAAAGTAGAAAAATCCCAAGGCTACAAGCTAAAGTTACACCTAAGGGAGATGGAGAAGGAACAGCAAATAAAACCTAAACTAAGCAGGAGAAGAGAAATAGTAAAGATTAGAGCAGAGATCAATGAATTAGAAACCAGAAATACAGTAGAACAGATCAATGGAACTAGAAGCTGGTTCTTTGAAAGAATTAACAAGATTGATAAACATCTGGCCAGACTTATGCAAAAGAAAAGAGAAAGGATCCAAATTAATAAAATCATAAATGAAAGGGGAGAGATCACGACTAACACCAAGGAAATAGAAACAAATTATTAGAAATCATTACCAGCAACTATATGCCAACACATTAAGTAACCTGGAAGAAATGGATGCCTTCCTGGAAACTTATAAACTACCAAGACTGAAACAGGAAGAAATAGACATTATGAACAGACTGATAACCAGTAGGGAAGTTGAAACAAACTGAGGATTTTGGAGGGGAGGGGGGGGGAGGTTGGGTGAGCCTCATGGTGGGTATTATGGATGACATGTCTTGCATGGAGCACTGGGTGTAATGTATAAACAATGAATTCTGGAACATTGAAAAAGAATATATATATGAAAGGATGAGGAAAAAATTCTCCCCAAAAATAGGAGTCCAGGGCCAGATGGGTTCCCAAGGGAATTCTACCAAACATTTAAAGAAGAATTAATACCTATTCTATTGAAGCTGTTTCAAAAATAGAAACAGAAGGAAAACTTCCAAACTCATTCCATAAGACCAGCATTACCTTGATCCAAAAACCAGGCAAAGACCAAAGACCAAGGAGAATTACAGACCAATATCTGTGATGAACTTGGATGCAAAAATACTCAACAAGATCCTACACAGTAACATCCAATAGTACATTAAAAGGATTATTCACCATGACCAAGTGGGGTTTATTCCTGGGTTGCAAGGGTAGTTCAACACTCACAAATAATTCAATGCGATAGAGCATATTAATAAAAGAAAAAAAAAAACATGTGATCCTCTCAATTGATGCAGAGAAAGAATTTGACAAAATACATCATCCTTTCTTGATTAAAACTCTTCAAAGTGTAGGGATAGAGGGAACATACATCAATATAAAAACCATCTAAGAAAAGCCCACACTGAATATCATTCTCATTGGGGAAAAGCTGAGAGCTTTTCCCTTAAGGCCAAGAAAAGCACTGGGATGCCCACTCTCACCACTACTGTTCAACACAGTGTTAGAAGTCCTAGCCTCAGCAATCAGACATCAAAAAGAAATAAAAGGCAAAGAAGTCAAACTCTCTTCACAGATGATGTGATATTTTAGAAAACCCAAAAGACTCCACCACCAAATTACTAGAACTCATACATCAATTTAACAATGTAACAGGATACAAAACCAATGCACAGGAATCAGTTGCTTTCCTACACTCTATGTAACTGTAGAAAGAGAAATTAAGGAGTCTATTCCATTTGCAATAACACCAAAACCCATAAGAGACCTCAGAATAAACCTAACCAAAGAGGTAAAAGATCTATATGCTAGAAAATACAGAACGCTTATGAACAAGATTAAGGAAGCCACAGAGATGGAAAAATATTCCATGCTCATGGACTGGAGGAATAAACACTGTGAAAACGTGCAAGGTGCCCAGAGCAATCTACACTTTCATTGCCATCCCTATTAAGAAAATCCTATTCTCAAAAATACATTGGTAAGTTAATAAAAAGCTAGTGTATAGATAGCGATAAAATATTTTTGAAGTTTTGGTTTAAATTCATTAATTAACATATGGTGTAATATTAGTTTCTGGGATACAATATAGTGATTCCACACCTTCATACAACACTCAGGGCTCATCATGACAAGTACCCTCCTTAATCCCTATCAACTGTTTAAACCATTCCCTCACCCACCTGCACTCTGGTAACCATCAGTTTGTTCTCTATAGTTAATAGTCTGGTTTTTTTATTTGTTTGTTTTTGTTTTTGTTTTTTTGCCTCTCTCTATTTTTCCCTCCTTGCTTATTTTTGTTTATTAAATTACACATGTGAGTGAAATTATACGGTGTTTGTTTTTCTCTGACTGACTTATTTCACTTAGCATAATTCTCTAGCACTATCCATGTCATTGCAAATGGCAAGATCTCGTTTTTTTCTGAGCAAGTAATATATATATAATATATATGCATATTATATAGTAGAATATTACTAATAATATATGGCACATATTCTTTATTCATCCATCAGTTGATGGACACTTGGAATGGTTCCATAATTTGGCTATTGTAGACAATGCTACTATAAACATATGGATGCATGTCTCCCTTACGTAAGTGTTTTTGTATTTTGGGGGCAAGTACCCAGTAATGTGATTATTGGATCATAGGGTAGTTCTGTTTTTAACTTTTTGAGGAACCTCTATATTATTTTCTACAGTGAAGACACTGTTTGCATTCTCTGAAACTCCCATTGCAGGAGAGTTCCCCTTTCTCCACATCCTTGTCAGCCATCCTGAAAGGTGTGAGGTGATATCTCATTGTAGTTTTCATTTGTATTTCCCTGATGATAAGTCATGTTAAGGATCTTTTCAAGTGTTTGTTGGTTTTCTGG
Organism: Martes martes; assembly: GCF_963455335.1. Classification (NCBI taxonomy): domain Eukaryota; kingdom Metazoa; phylum Chordata; class Mammalia; order Carnivora; family Mustelidae; genus Martes; species Martes martes. The sequence goes on along the minus strand of NC_137893.1, from coordinate 119,204,011 downwards.
ATGTCTTCTTTGGAAAAATCTGTTCATGGCCTCTGCCCATTTTTAAATGAAATGAAATTAATTGCCCAAATTTAATTTAACAATTTACTTATTCATCTTTTGGTTGTTAAATTTTATAAATTCTTTATATATTTTGAATACTAACCCTTTATCAGGTTATGGCCTACAAAGGAGGTCATTTGCAAATATCTTCTTCCATTCTATATGTTATTTTTTGTTTTGTGTATTCTTTCCTGTGCTGCACAGAAGCTTTTTTCTATACACCAATAATGAAGCAGCAGAAAGAGAAATTAAGAAATCAATCCCATTTACAATTCCACCAAAAACAATAAGATACTTAGGACTAAACCTAACTAAAGAGGTGAAAGATCTGTACTCTGAAAACTATAACATCGATTAAAGAAATTGAGGATGACACAAAGAAATGGAAAGACTCTCCACGCACATGGATTGGAAGAATGAATATTGTTAAAATGTCTGCACTACCCATAACAATTTACAGATTTAATGCAACCCCTGTTAAATGTCACCAGCATTTTTCACAGAGCTAGAACAAACAATATTAAAATTTACATGGAACCACAAAGGACACCAAGCAGCCCAAGCAATCTTGAAAAAGAAAAGCAAATCTGAAGGCATCACAATTCTTGACTTCAAGTTATATTAAAAAGTTGTAGTAATCAAAACAGTATGATACTGGCACAAAAATACATACATAGATCAATATAACAGAATGTAAAACCCAGAAATGAACCCACAATTATATGGTCAATAACTCTTCAACAAAGGAGGAAAGAATATCCAATGGGGGAAAAAACAGTCTCTTCAACAAATGGTGCTGGAAAAACTAGACAGCAACATGGAAAAGAATGAAACTGAACTACTTTCTTACACCATAAACAAAAAGAAACTCAAAATGGATTAAAGACCTGAATGTGTTAAATGAGACCATAAAAATCCTAGATGAGAACACAGGCAGTAACTTCTTTGACATTGGCTGTAGCAACCTCTTTCTAGGTATGTCTCCTGAGGCAAGGGAAACAAAAGCAAAAATGAACAATTGGGATTTATCAAAATAAAATTTTTTGAATTAGTGTATTGTTTTGTTTTGTTTTGATAAATGTCCAGAGTGGTATTATTCAGTTGTACGGTAGTCCAATTTTAATTTTTTAAGGGGTTCCATATTGTTTTTTGTACTGGCTGAGCCCATTAACATTCCCATCAATAATGTACAAATGTTTCCTTTATTCCAGAACCTCACCAACACTCATTAACTATTGTGTTCTTGATGATAGCCATTCTAAAGCATGTGAGGTGATATTTCATTGTGGTTTTGATCACATTTTCCTGATGATTAGTGATATTGAGTATCTTTTCTGTACCTGTAAACCACTTGCATGTCTTCTTTAGAAAAATATCTATTCAGATTCTCAGATTCAGATCCTTTTGTTTTTGTATTGCATGAGGTCTTTATGTAATTTGAATATTAGCCCCTTATCAAATATACCATTTACAAATATTTAATCTTATTCAGTAGGTTGTCTTTTCATTTTAATTTTTTTCTTTGCCATGCAGGATCTCTTTGTCCCACTTGTTTACTTTATTTTTTATGTCTTTGCTTTTAAACAAAAAAGAAGATGGATGTCAGAGAGCTGACTGTCTATGTTTTTTTCTAGGAGTTTTATGGTTTCAATTCTTTAATACATTTTGAATTAATTTTTGTGTATGGCATAAGATAGTGTTCTTGTTTCATTCTTCTGCATATGGCTGTCAGTTTTCTCAGCACAATTTTTTGAACAGACTTCTTTCCCCATAGTATATTCTTGACTCCTTTGTCTTAAAGCAATTTACCATATATATGGATTTATTTCTTGGTTTTCTCTTCTGTTCCATTGATCTATGTGACTGTTTTTATACACATACTATACTGCTTGATATTTGAAATCAGGGAGAGCATTTCTTCTAGCTTTTTTCTTTCTCAGTACTGCTTTGGCTGTTTAAGGCCTTTTCTGATTCCATACTGATTTTAGGATTGTTTCTTTTATTTATGAGGAAAATACTATTGGAATTTTAATAGGGATTGCATTAAACCTATAGATACTTGAGTAGCATGGATATTTTAACAATATTAATTCTTCCAGTCTATGAGCACAAAATATCTTTCCATGTATTTGTGTCTTTTTCAATTTCTTTCATCAATGTCTTATAGTTCTTTGTTTAAAGGTCTTTCAGTTCCTTCCTTAAATATATTCCCAAGTATATGGTTTTTTTATGTAATCAGAAATGCGATTGTCTTCTTAATTTCTTTCTGATAGTAAGATATTAATGTACAACAGATTTTTGTATGTTGATTTTGAATCCTACAACACTACTGAATTAGTTCATTGACCCTGGTTCTAACAGGTTTGTTGTTATTGTTGGTGTTGTTTGTTTGTTCATTTTTGTAGAGTCTTTAGGGTTTTCTAGATACAGTATACAGATACAGCATAATGTCATCTGCACATAATGACAGTTTTCTTTCTTTCTTTCCAATAATTTTTATTAATTTTTCTTGCCCAGTTGCTCTGGGTAGAAATTTTAATACTATGTTGAATAAAAGTAATGAGAATGAACATCCTTGTCTTGTATCTGATCTTAGAGGAAAAGACTTCAGTTTTTAACCATTGAATATGATGTTAGCTATGGGCTTGTCATATATGAACTTTATTAAATTAAGATTCATTTCCTCTACTCATTTTTTTGAAAATTTTTTTTTATCATAAATAGATGTTGAATTTTGTCAAATGTTCTTTCTACATCTGTTGACATGATTATATGATTTTCTCCTTCCTTTTATTAATGTGGTGTATCATACTCATTAATTAGTGAATACTGAGCCATCTTTGCATCCCTGGAATAAATCCCACTTGGTCATGGTGAATTATTTTTTAATATATTATTGAATTCTGTTTGTTAATATTTTGTTGAGGGTTTTTACATATATGTTCATTGGGGATATTGGCCTGTAATTTGGGCTATCCTTTGTCTAGTTTTTCAAGACCAGGCTGATGTTGGCCTTATAAAATGATTTTGGAAATGTTCCCTACTCTCCTACTTTTTAGAAGAGTTTGAGGAAGATTGGTATTAATTCCTCTTTGAATGTTTGCTAGAATTCATCAATTAAGCCATCTGATCCTGGGCCTTTGTTTGTTAGGAGTTTTATTCTTTTTTGTCCTCCTCCTCCTCCTTCTCCTCCTCCTCCTTCTCCTCCTCCTCCTTCTTCTTCCTTTCTTCTCTATCTTCTTCTTCTTCTTTTTCTACTTATTCAGTCTCCTTACCAATAATAGGTTCAGGTTTTCTTTCTTCATGACCCAGTTGTATGTTCTAGGAATTTACTTCTGGCTTGTTCAATTTGTTGACATACAGTTGTTGATAGTAGTTGCATATGATCCTTTGTATTTCTGTGGTATCAGGTCTAACATTTCAGCCATCATTTCTCGTATTGTTTATTTGACTCCACATTTTTATTGGTGAGTCTCACTAAAGTTTGTCTATTTTGTTTATCTTTTCAAAAACAAGCTCTTAATTTTATTGCTATTTTCTATTTTCTTTTGGTCTCTATTTTATTTACTTTTACTCTGATCATTTTCATTTCTTTCCTTCTACTAACTTTGGGCTTTGTTTGTTCCTTTTGTTCTTTGAGGTCTAAAGTTAGGTACTTTATGTGAGATTTCTGTTGGTTTTTGTGTTAGGTGTTTATCACCATGAACTTCCTTTTTTTTTTCCCCTAAGAAAGGCAGACTGCTACATGCAGCAACAACTCATTTGCATGTGTCTGGAGTCTTAGAAGCTTACATTCTCCTACAAATGGACCTTGAGAACTTGTTTGGAGGTTCTTGCAGGAGTCGACAGCTACTCATACCCTTGTCCAAAGAATGGTCCTCTTCTTTCAGAGAAGGTTGTCCTCCTTAACTGAGGATGCATATTTGGGAGGGAGGCACATGAAGTGGTGAAGGAGGAAGCTTAGCCAGCTAGATCAGCCAAATCAACCTTGGTGATCAATGGGGTGAGAGATATTGCAGCCAGATTGTCCTCACATCCTGCACTTCCTTCTTCTTCTTCTTCTTCTTCTTCTTCTTCTTCTTCTTCTTCTTCTTCTTCTTCTTCTTTTTTTTTTTTTTGTTCTCGCAATAGTGATTTTATTATGCTAGTTGCTTTATAAGACATTGGAGATGCTGTAATTGTTAAACATAACAGTTGATCAAACTGTAGTCAAGTGGTACAGTTGGCTGAGTGTGTTTCGTAAGAAAGGAAATGCCAAAACCCTGTTAAAGTCATTCCATTGAAGCCTAGGAGAACAAATGAGAATCGTTTCTGAGACACTTAAATCAGGGAAATTAAACAGGTAAAGAGATTCCCCCATTCGAAGTACTCCATCAATAGAACAGTCTGATAAACAGAAACTAGTCAATATATGCATTCAAAATATTCTAAAACTTATAATGCAATGCAATAACGGAGAGGTTTATCTTCATCAGCTCCAAAGTTGGAGCGTTTTGGTCATTTAATTTTTAAATATCAAGCCAGTGGTTTTCAGCTGTTGTATCTTCACTCTGAGATAAGCAGTCTTCTTCACAATGTATTTTTGGTTTCTTCATGACAAAGCAATTTTAATATTAGGTGCACACCATATGCCCTTGTTGCAAACGACTTTTCTTGGCAAGTTATGAAGTAGTTCAAGGAGGTATGGTTAGGGCTCTATTACCAAATGGTGCCAGGAAATACTATACAATTTTTGTCATGTTGCAAACTTTGTGTCCAATTCAGTGACTGCAAGTATGGAATCAGATAGCAACAATGACAACATTATTAGGTTTACCTTTTGAACTATGATTTAGTAGCAACTGATATTCCCAATTTTAACTCCTTGGCAACAAGACCCAAGTTTCCTCATTTACACATTAGCACCTAAATGTCAAGAAGTTAAATAACCAGCACAAAAAATCCGGTACTTCTGATTGTAGCACTTGAGAGAATTGAAAGGAAAGGAAGTTATGCTACATGTTGAAGGAATGTGGGCAACTGGAAAGACATCAGAAGATAAAATGTCGCATGAAGTCTTCATGTTCTTGTACATATCCTCTATCACAACCATCATAACCTGCCAGATCATCTTTCATGGTGGGCTTTAGCCCCCCTCCAGGAACCACACTTTTCTTCTTTTTGGATTTGCTTTTCTTGCTTCTATTTTTCATGGCAAAGAAGTCAATGAATTGGTAATTGTTTTCAAGTCATAAGTTTCCAATTAAATACACATATCTTGACCTTAGTCTTCCAAAAACCTGGGACAATATAGTGACTTTTCATATTGTGTAATTTTGTCTTTTATTTATTTTTTTCTATTCAATAAATATACACAAAATTCATCTTGGGGGTTTTGTTTGTTTGTTTTTGTTTTGTTTCAGATTTTGATTTAAATTCTAGTTAGTTAACATATAGTGTGATATTGGTTTCAGGAGTAGAATTCAGTAATTTATCACTTACATGCAACTCCCAGTGCTCATCATAACAAGTACCCTCCTTAATATCCATCATCTATCTAGCCCAACTCCCACTCACCCCCTCCATCAACCCTCAGTTTGTTCTTTATCATTAGGAGTCTCATGGTTTCTTGCTCTCTCTTTGTCCTCATCCCGTATGTTCAGAATGGCTAAAATTAATAGTTAACAACACAAGAAGCAAGAGGTAGTGGCAAGTATGTACTGTTATTGAGAAAGCAAACTGGTATAGTCACCTTGGAGAACAGTATGGTGGTTCCCCAAAAAGTTGAAAATAGAACTACCCTAAGATCCAGCAATTTTGCTACTAGGTATTTGCCCAAAGAATACAAAAATATAGATTCAAAGGGGTACATGCGCCTGATATTTATAGCAGGATTATCAACAATAGCCAGACTATGCAAAGAATCTAAATGTCCATTGGCTAATGAATAAATAAAGAAAATGTGGTATATATACAATGGAATACTACTTAGTCATCAGAAAGAATGAAATCAGGGTGCCTAGGTGGTTCAGTCTGTTAAATGTTTGGCTTTGGCTTGGTGATGGTCCCAGGGCCCTGGGATTGAGCCCCATGTTGGGTTCTCTGCACAGTGAGGAGCCTGCTTCTCCCTCTCCCTCTGCCTGATGTTCCCCCTGCTTGTGCATGTGCATCTCTCTCTCTCTGTTCAATAAGTAAAATCTTAAAAAAAAAAAAGTAATCTTTCCATTTGAAATAACATGGAGGGAGTTAGAGTGTATCATGTTAAGTGAAATAAGTCAGTAAGAGAAAGACAAATGCCATATTATTTTACTTATATCTGAAATTTAATTTTATATTTTAATAATTTTCCAAACTCTCTGAAGGCACCTTTTTGAAGATGGGTTCATATCATCTATTCCATAAACTCTATTATTAACACAAAAATTTCTTTTGCTAAGGTCATTAGGTTTAACACATACTTTAAGATGAATGTTTTCTTATTGATTTTCTGCCTGGGTGATTTATCTATTGATTTATTTATTGATTGTGGGGTATTAAATTTCCCTACTCTACTGTAATGTTGTTTATTTCTCCCTTTAGTTCCGTTAACATTTGCTTTAGTATATATCTGCACTCTCATGTTGGGTACCTAAGTGTTCACAAATGTTATATTGTCTTGTTGGGGTGACCCCATCATCATTAGTCTTTGTTTAAAGTCTATTTAGTCTGGGGGCACCTGGGTGACTCAGTGGGTTAAAGCCTCTGCCTTCGGCTCAGGTCATGATCCCAGGGTCCTGGTATCGAGCCCCACATCAGGTTCTCTGCTCAGCAAGGAGCCTGCTTCCTCCTCTCTCTCTCTGCCTCTCTGCCTACTGTGATCTCTGTCTGTCAAATAAATAAATAAAATCTTTAAAAAAAAGTCTATTTAGTCTGATACAAGTGTACCTACCCCAGCTTTCTTTTGGTTTCCATTCACATGGACTATATCTTTCCATCTCTCAACTTTCAGCCCATGTCTGTCCTTATTTGCAGTGAGTCTCTTTAAGGCAGCACATAGATGGGCCTTGTTATTTATCCATTCAGTAACTTGAAGTGATTAGAGAATTTGATTAGAGAATTAGAGATTAGAGAAATCTCTTGATTAGAGAATTTAGTCCATTTAAATTTAACATAATTATTGATAGGTTTGTACTGACTGTCACTTAATTATTAATTTCTTCCTAGCTGTTTTATAGTTCTTTGTCTTCTATCTTGGGCACTTTCTTTGTGGCTTGATGGCTTTTTTAGTGGTATGCTTAGAGTCCTTTATCTTTTTTATATTCCCTATAGATTTCATTTTGTGGTTACAATGTGGTTAACACATAGAATTTGTCTGTAACAGTCTACTTTAAGTTGATAACAACTAAGTTTGAACATGTTCCAAAGTTCTACATTTTACTCTTTACCCTTCTTGGTTGTTTTTTTTCTTTTAAGATTTTATTTATTTATTTGACAGACAGAGATCACAAGTAGGCAGAGAGGCAGGCAGAGAGAGAGGAGAAAGCAGGCTCTCCACGGAGCAGAGAGCCCGATGTGGGGCTTGATCCCAGAACCCTGGGATCATGACCTGAGCTGAAGGCAGAGGCTTTAACCCACTGAGCCACCCAGGCGCCCCTACTATTCTTGTTTTTGATGGTGCATTTGCATCTTTATATAATATGTATTTTAAAATTAATTATTCTAGTTATAGTTGACATTACTTTTGTAACCTTCATATTAGCATATAGCTAGTATGTATAGTGATTATTACTATATGTTTACTTTTACTAGTGAGATTTCTTTTTTGATTTATATATTAGTGATTTTTATTAAAACAGTGTACTTTAGACTCCTTATCACTTAGTTTGTAGCACTTATGTAATTTTTAAAAATGTTATTCTAATGTAGTTAGTATATAGTGTTATATTTACTTTAGTTATTATATATATTATATATATTATTATATATATATTTTATATATATATTATATATATTACTTTAGTTATACAATGTAGTGATTCAACAATTCCATGTATTACTCAATGCTCATCTAGATGAGTGTACTCTATATCTTTTACCTATTTCACTCATTCCCCGCACGCCCACCTGCCCTCTGCTAAACGTCACTTTGTTCCCTATAGTTAAAAATCTGTTTTTTTTTTCTTTTTGGTTTGCCTCTTTTCTTTTTCATTTGTTCATTTGTTTTGTTTTGTTTTGTTTCTTAAATTCCACATAGAAGTATTTGTATATGGCATTTTTCTTTCACCAAATAGCTTACTTTGTTTAGCATCATGCTTTCTAGATTTATCCATGTTGTTGCAAATGTCAGGATTTCATTCTCTTTTTATGGCTATTATTCTGCTGTGTATGTATACACCACTTCTTTATTGATTCATCTATCAATGGACATTTGTGTTGCTTCCATATCTTAGCTAGTGTAAATAATGCTGCTATTAAAAAAGGGTGCATGTATCTCTTTGAATTAGTGTTTTTGTTTACTTTGAGTAAATACCTGGTAGTGCAGTTACTAGACCATATGGTAATTACATTTTTATGTTTTTGAGGAATCTCCATGCCATCTTCCACAGTGGCTGCTCCAGTTTGCATTCCATCAACAGTCCACAAGAACTCATATTTCTCTACATACTCACCAACACTCGCTGTTTCTTCTGTTTTTTATTTTAGCCATTCTGACAGATGTGAGGTGATATCTCATTGTGGCTTTGGTTACATTTCCCTGGTGATGAGTGATTTTGAGCATCTTTTTATGTGTATGTTGGCTACCTGGATGTCTTCAGAGAAATGTCTGTTCATGTTTCCTGTCCATTTTTTAAACTGATTTGGTTTTTGGTGTTGAGTTGTAAAAGTTCTTTATATTTTTTTGGATACTAAGCCATTATCAGATATGTCATGTGCAAATATCTTCTCCCATTCTGAAGGCTGACTTTTACTTTTATTAGTTGTTTCTTCCACTGTGCACAGGTTTCTTATTTTAAGGTAATCCTAAAGATTTATGTTTGCTTTCCTCAGCAGAGGTTAGGAAACATGTTAAATGTTGTTAAACATGTTAAATGTTGTTACAACTGATGTCAGAAAAATTACGCTCTCTTCTAGGACTTTTCTGGTTTCTGGTCTCACATTTAGGTCCTTAACCCATTCTGAACTTCTTTTTGTAAAAATAGTGTAAGAAAGTAGTTCAGTTTCATTATTTTCCATGTAGCTGAGCAGTGTTCCCAACATTTTTTGAAGGGATTTATTTTTTCTTAGTTCATATTCTTTTGTCTTTCATTGAAGATCAATTGAACATATAATTGTGGATTTAATTTAATTTTTTAATTTTTAAATAAAATAAATAAATTACTTTGTAAATATTAATTAAATTAAGCAGTTAAATTAAGTTAATTTATTGATTTATTTAATATTAAATAATAAATTAAATAATTAAATTAAATTAGTGATTTAAATTTTTAAATTTGACTTCTTCCTTGCCAATTTGGATACCTTTTATTTCTCTTTGTTGTCTGATTGCTGTTGCTAGGACTTCTAATACTATGTTGAACAAGAGTGGTGACTTAATTTCTGCATTTTCTATCCTGGTGTATTAATCTTTGTGTCTATTTTTAATCCAGTACTGTTTGAATCATTATAGCTTTTAATATAACTTGAAGTCTGGAATTATGATAGCTCCAGTTTTGCTTTTCTTTGTCAAAAATATTTGGGATATTCCAGATCTTTTGTGGTTCCATACAAATTTTAAGATTATTTGTTCTAGTTCTGTCAAAAATAGTGTTGGTATTTTGATATAGATTGCATTAAGTTTATAGATTACTTTGGGTAGTATGGACATTTTAACATTATTTGTTCTTCCAGTCCATGAGCATGGAGTTTCTTTCCATTTGTTTGTGTCATCTTCATTTTTTTCATCAATGTTTTATAGTTTTCAAGACTTTCACCTTTTTGGTTAGGTTTATTCCCAGGTATCTTATAATTTCTGATGCAATTGTAAATCGGATTGTTCTGTGACTTTCTCTTTCTGCTTCTTCATTATTACTGTATAGAAATACAATGGATTTCTGTACATTGATTTTGTATTCTGCAACTTTACTGAGTTCATTTATCAGTTCTAGTAGTTTTTCAGTGGAGTCTTTAGGGTTTTGTATACATAGTATCTGTCATCTGCAAATAGTGAATGTTTTACTTCTTCCTTATTAACTTGGATGCATTTTATTTCTTTTTGTTGTCTGATTCCTGGAGCTAGGACTTCCTATATTATGTTGAATAAAGATGGTGAGAGTGGATATCCTTGTCTTGTTCCTGACCTTGGGGGGAAAATTCTGGTTTTTTTCCCATTGAGTATGATGTTTGCTTAGATAGGCTTCATTATGTTGAGGTATGTTCCCTCTAAACCTATATTGTTGAGGGTTTTTATTATTAATAATTGTTGTACTATGTCAAATACTTTTTCTGCATCTACTGAGATGATCAAATGTTTTTATATCTTTTGTAATGATGTGATGTATCACATTGATTGATATGCAAATATCAAACCACTTTTGCAGAAATAAATCTCACTTGATCACATGATTTTTTAAATATATTGTTGGATTTGATTTGCTGTTATTTTGTTGAGAATTTTTGCATCCATGTTCATCAGAGTTATTAGCCTGTAGTTACATTTTGTTGTTGTTGTTGTGTGCTTCAGTGGTTTTGGTATCAATGTGATGTGGGCCTCATAGAATGAACTTGGAAGTTTTCCTTCTTTTTCTATTTTTGAAATTTTTGAGAAGAATAGGTATTTACTCTTCATAAAATGTGTGGTAGAATTCACCTGTGAAGCCAGCTGTTCCTGGACTTTTGTTATGAGTTTTTTTTTTTAATTACCTATTCAATTTTATTGCTAGTAATTGGTTCATTCAAATTTTGTTATTTCCTTTTGTTTCAATTTTGATAGGTTGTGTGTTTCTAGGAATTTACCCACTTCTTCCAGGTTGTCCAGTTTGGTGACACATAATTTTTTTTATAATAGTCTATTACAATCTTTGTATTTCTGTGATATAAGTTGTTATTCCTTCTCTTTAATTTCTGATTTTGTTTATTTAAGATGTCTCTCTCTCTGTGATGACTCTGACTAAACATTTATCAATTTTATTGATCTTTTCAAAGAACCAGCTCCAGATTTCATTGATTAGTTCTATTTTTAAAATTTCTATATCAATTATTTCTATATCATTTATTTCTGCTCTCATCTGTATTATTTTCTTCCTTTTGCTGGTTTTGGGTTTAGTTTGTCCTTTTCTAACTCCTTTAGGTGTAAAGTTAGATTGTTTATTTAAGCACTTTCTTGCTTCTTGAGGAAGACCTATATTGCTATAAACTTCCCTGTTACAACCACTTTCTCTGCATCTCGAAGATTTTGGATTCTTCTATTTTCATTTTTGTCTCCTTGTATCTTTTTAATTTCCTCTTTGATTTCTTGGTTAACCATTCATTGTTTAGTAACATGTTATTTAACTCCATGTATCTGTGCTCTTTCCAGATTTTTTCTTGTTGATTTCTAGTTTCATAGTGTTGTAGTAAAAAAAGATGCATTGTATAACTGATATTTTTGAAATTTTAAAGGTTTCTTTTGTGGCCTAAAATGTGATCTATTTTGGAGAATATTCCATGTGCACTTGAAAGGGATGTGTATTCTTCTATTTTAGGATGGAATGTTCTGAATATATCTGGTAAATCCATCTGGTCCAATGTGTCATTCAGAGTCATGATTTCCTTGTTTATTTTTTTGTTTACTTGATCTGTCCATTGATGTAAGTGGAGTATTAAAGTTTCCCAATACAATTGTACTACTAGTGATTTGTTACTTCGTATTTGTTATTAATTGTTCTGTGTGTTTGGGTGCTCCCTTGTTGGGTGCATAAATATTTTCCTTTGTTATGTCTTCTTGTTTGATTGTCCTCTTAATGCCTATATAATATCTTTGTCTCTTGTTATGGTGTTTGTTTTAAGGTCAATTTTGTATGATAAAAGTGTTACTACCCTCATTCCTTTTTCATGTTCATTTAAATGATAATTGTTCTCCATTTCCTCACTTTCAATCTGAGCATGTCTTTAGGTCTGAAGTGAGTCTCTGGTAGACAATATATATGAGTCTTGTTTTTTTATCCATTCCATCACCTATGCCTTTTGATTAGAGCATTTAGTCCAATTACGTTCAAAGTAATTATTGATAGGCATGTGTTTATTACCAATTTGTTATTTGTTTTGTGTTCATTTTTGTGGATGCTCTGCTCCTTTTTTCCTTTGCACTCCTCTCATCTTAAGTTGGCTTTCTATGTGATATACTTGGATTTCTTTCTTTCTTTCTTTCTCCCATCTCTTACTAGTTTTTGATCTGTGGTTTGTCTATAACATCTTCTGTATATAGCAGTCTTTCTTAAGTTGATGGTCAATTATGTTTGAACCCATTCTTTACTCCTCTTTTCCCCATGTTTTAAGTATACGGTGTCATACTTCATATCCTTTTATTTTGTGAGTCCCTTCACTGATTTTTGTCAATATACCTATTTTTATTGCTTCTGTGGTTCCTACTTTCTTCATTCTTAGGAATAGTCTTTCTTTTCCACCCAGAGTCCCATTTAACATTTGTGATGGGCTGGTTTAATTGGTCATAAACTCCTTTAACTTTAATTTGTCTGGGAAACTCATTATCTTTCCTTTTATGTTAAATGATAGCCATGCTGGATAGAGAATTCTTGGTTTCAGAAATTTTTTTTTTTTTTTTCCTTTCAGCTCATTGAATAGGTCATGGCACTCCCTTCTGGGCTGCAAAGTTTCCATTTAAAATTTCACTGATAGCTTATAAGGTTTCCTTTGTGTGTAATGGTTTTCTTTTTCTCTTGCTGCTATTTAAATTCTGTCTTTATTATTTTTGTTTTTGTTTTTGTTTTTGCCATTAATTACTATGTGCCTTGATGTGGACCTTCTCGGATTGATTTTGTTGGGGGATCTCTGTGCCTCTTGGATCTGAATTTCTGTTTCCTTCCTCAAATCTGGACGTTTCCATCTATTATTTCTTCAAATAAAATTTCTTCCCCCTTTTTCCCCTTTTCTCTTTTTAAGATCCTTAAAATTGAAATGTTATGATGGATGGAGTCAGTGAGTTCCCTAACATTATTCTTATTTTGCATAACATTTTTCCCTCATCTGCTCAACTTGATTACTCTACATTTCTCTGTCCTCCAGGTTGCTCATTTGTTTTTCTTATTCCTGTAGCCTGCTATTTATTCCGTGTAGTGTATTTTTAATTTTAATTATTGTGTTCTTCAGCTTTGATTGGTTCTTTTGTATCTCTGTGTTGAAGGTCTTGCTGATGTCCTCCATTTTTTTCTTAATGCAAGAGACTATAATCATTCTTTTAAATTCTCTTTCAGTCATATTACTTGTCTCCATTTCACTTAGGTTGCTTGCTGTGATTTTTCCCTGTTCTTTCACGTGGGAAATGTTCCTCTGTCTCCTCTTTTTGCCTAATTCTCTGTTTCTGTTTCTGTGTATTGAGAAAGTCAGGTATGTCTCTTGCTCTTTAAAGTAGTGGGTGGGGCACACACTTTTATCAAGGTGGTCTTGATCTTTTTCCACAGGGGATGCACAGTTACCCTGAAGACCAGCTTAGCCAGGGTCACTTTGCAATGCATATGTGGGCAGAAGGTTCAGTCTTAATAAGATGTGTGTGTTGTCCACAGGAGATAGGGAAACGTAGTGTTGGCAAGGTTTGCCCCAGGATTTTTGGGGAAGGGACCTACAAGCCAGCAGATAGGCCTGACTGGAAGGAGTGGTGGGGTGCAGTATGCAAGTTGGGTATTTACTAATGAGATTTATGCTTTCATATATTTGTTGTGGTGGTTATTATTGTAGTAATTATTGTCCCCTTTTTTGGTTTGAACAAGTCCCTTTAATATTTCTTTTATGTCAAGTTTAGTGATGATGATCTCCTTAAGCTTTTCTTTGTCTGGAAAATTGTTTAACTCTCTTTCAATTCTGAATGACAACTTTGCTGAATAGAGTTTCTTGGTAAAAAGTTTTGTTTTGTTTTGTTTTCAGAATTTTGAATGTATCATGCCACTCACTTCTGGCTTTCAAGTTTCTGCTAAGAAATGCTGATACTGTAATGGGAATTCTCTTATACATAGCAAGTTGGGATTTTCTTCTTGCTGCTTTTAATATTTTTCTCTGTCTTTAGTTTTTGACATTTTAATTATAATGTGTGTTTGTGTCAGTCTCCTTGCATTCATGTTTTTTTTCTTTTTTAGATTTATTTATTTATTTTAAAGAGAAAGAGCACGAGTGGAGGGAGGGGCAGGGAGAGGAAGAGAAGGAATCCTCTAACAGACTCCTCACTGAGCATGGCACCCAAAGCAGGGCTCGATCCCAGGACCCTGAGATCATGACCTGAGCCAAAAATCAAGAGTTGACCACTTAACCTAGGTGCCCCTCTTTGATTTCATTGTGTTTGGAGTTCTGGGCTTCCTGAATCTGGGCATCTGTTTCTTTTCTGGGTTAGGGAAATTTTCAGCCATTAGGTTTTCTGCCCTTTATTTCCTCTCTTCTCTAGAATCCCTATAATGTGAATGTTTTCATCTGCTTATTGTGCCATAAGTCCCTTAAACTGTATCACTTATTTCATTCATCTTACTTTCTTCTGCTCTCTTTGAACGAGTCCCACTGCCCTGTCTTAGAATTCACTGATCCTTTCTTCCTCTTCATTTGGCCTGTTTTTCATTCCTTCTAGTGTATTTTTCCATTTAGTTATTATATTCTTTGGCTCCAATACTTCTATTTGTGACTTTCTTATTTTTTTTAATCTTTGTGGATGTTTTCACTGTGTTAATCCATTTTTTCTTCAAGTTGGTGAGCATTTTGATAATCATACTTTGAACTCTTTACCAGTTAAATTACCTATCTTTGTTTCATTAAGGATTTTTTTTTTCTGAGTTTTGTCTTGTTCATTTGTAACTTACTCCTCTGTTTCTTCATTGTGTTTGACTTTCTGTGCTGGTTTCTGTGTATTAGATGGAACATTAACCTCTCCCATTCTTGAAGGAGTGTTCTCATCTAGATGATAAAAGTTGTTGTTTGACTCTGCCTTAGATCGTGTTTCCCAAACCTTTGTGATTGTCTAAAAAGTTGATTTTATTTTAGTGGCTCTCAGTAGTTAAGGGGTTGCCAACACCTATCAGTGTTTCAAAAGGAAGGGTTATAGTTAACACCTAGATTTAGTCTGATTGGCATGTAGAAACTCAGGCAGCAGCTTTTTTTCTTCAACTTTTAAAGTATGCACATACATACAGTCCTGCGGACACAAACATATAGCCCACCGAACATTAGTGCCCAGTGATCTAGAGGTGTCTGTTAGGTGGCAGTCTCAAAAATCAAGGCTCCAGATGAGGGTATAAATCCTGTCTTAGAGATTTTGGTGAGCTATAGGAAGGCAAAGGGACAGTGAGAAATAATGTACACTGGTCTACATTCCTAAAGCATAACAGAGTTTTAAATGCATCTACTATCTGAAGCTCTCATTCAGGCTATATCTCCAGGAGAAGCAAATCGGCCTCTTTCATAGAAAGACTGGAAGTCTGTATCAATCTGCTGTTTGTGTAATGCCCTGGATATGCAAGCCTTCTAAGAACTGTTTCTCCAATGTTACAGTCCTGTGAGACCCAGGAACTCCTGACCACCAGAACTAGACACTCAAGCGAGGAACCTGGATGGTAGCTGCAAAAACTGTGGCACCAGAAATAAATCCAGTGTCAACAGACATATGTGAAATCTCCTTGGGGTGCCTGGGGGTGCATTCAGCTAAGTGTCTGACGCTTGGTTTCAGCTCAGGTCATGACCTCAGGGTCATGAGATTGGGCCCTACATCAGGTTCCACACTCAGTGCAGAGCCCACTTGGAATTCTCCCTCTCCCTCTACCCCCTGTTGCTTGTGCATGTTCTTTCTCACTCTAACAATAAATAAATAAATCTTAAGAAAAAAAAAAAAAAAAAAACTCCTTTCCCGGAGAGACTGGTGACCTGGAGTGTGAGAAAGAAAGATTGTGAAGATGATGTCCACTAGCTAGAGTGAGGAAGAGAAGAAGGGTAAGACATGGTGCCCATTGGCTAGAGTAAGGCATAGAGAAAGAGTAGACATGTCTTCACTGGGAAAGGAATTTGAAAAAAAGAAGTAGAGAGAAAAACTAAAAAAATTAAAAAAAAAACCCTAATATTTGAGAAAATAATGCTGCCCACTAGTTGAGGAAGACATAGGGAGAGCACAAAGATGTTGCCTGGGCCAGTCTCTATCCTTAGACAGCATCACAGCAGTCACCCAATTGTCTAATCAGATGCCTGCCTTTTGAGCCAATGCTCCAAAAGAAGCAAATGAAGCTCTCCCTTACAAATTATGGGTACCCCTTGATTGGTTGCTTCCATGCTGTGCTCTGAGGTGGGTGAGTCAGAGTGAGTGAAACATTAAGACTTACTTTTCGGATCACTGTAGCCTTAGAGTATCATGGTTGTGAGCCCAGCTAGTTTCCAAAGATAAATGAGACTCATCTTTCAGATGCAGATGTTAAAAGTATATGGTGCCTGATGTGATGTTCCAACCTTTACCCCTTAGGAAGAAGCTCTAGGTTTTGAGTTCCCTTTCAACTGTGGGTTGCCACGTTGGTGGTGGGGTTTAGGGTGACATTGTTTCCCATTGTTTCTCTTCTACTTGTTTGGTGAGGATCTTCTTTGTTTGGATGCATAGTAGTCACTGAACTTGTTTTAGGTTTTTTCAGAGGAAATTTTTCCATATGTAGCTTAGATTCAGTTTGTGCCTGGAGGAAGTGAGATTAGGGTTCCCTTACATCACCTTCTTAAAACAGAACCCTTAAGAAACATTTAATATAACAGAAATATTCTTTCATGATTTTGTGAGCAGTAACATAAATATATATAGTTTGTCAAAATCATTAAACAGAACATATAAAACAGGCACATTTATCATATGTAAATTATACCTCAATAACCTTAATTTTAAAAATAAATTTAGATAGGAAACTCTATAAATATGTATAGTTATATAAGTAAATCCTCAATTTCCTCATTTCCTTATTCAGTCCCCAACTTCATTTTCAAAATATAAGCCTTTCTTTTCATGGAAAAATAAATTCAATATGTTTTAATTCCTTAGAGTATTACACTAATCATATTAAACTCTTTGTTATAGTTATGATGTGAATAACTACCTATACATGTTCCATTTGTTATCTCTCCAATATCCAGTGAGATACTGATTTATGATTTATTTTTTTAATTCTTCTTATACATACTCCTCTCCCTCTCTCTCGTTCCCTCTCATGACTGCATATCTTTCATTCAACAAATGATCTTTAAAATCTCTTTTTGATTTTCTTACCTTTCTTCCTACAAATAAACATCTTTAAGATTATCATTAATTAGCATTCATTTTTCCCATATAATTTGCACTCTAATTAAATCATATTTATCACTTTAAACTCATAAAATGCGATATTTTTTCTATTTGCTCTATCAAAATTTATTTCTATATTTCACTTTTTTGGCTATCTCTGCATTTGATATGGTGTTTGAGGGATTTCATTTGTTACAACTCTTTCTCATTTTGGTTTCAATGATTTAAATCTGCCATAATTCAATTCTTATATTCTGATAGTTTCTGCCTCTCAATCTTCATAATTTAATTTGATCCTTTAATCAAACTGTTGATAATATTTTTTAGAAACTGTCAATATATCTTCATGCTTATCAGATGTGACATTAGCAAATGAAGAAAAACTCCAGAGAAAACATTAAATATAAATTCCAGAATTGAAGAAGGCCTATGAATCACATGTAAGCCTATGAATCACATGAAGCACTTCCCCACACCTCTCATATTATATATCTAGAAAATTATCTTACAACTATAAATGTCAATTAAAATGACCATTATGAATACAATTTGATAAATATCAAGCCATTCTGAACACCCAAGGGATCAATCTGAGAACTTAGAGAACAAACTTCACATCTAGAAGGAGAAAAATGGCAACATCAATGAAGATAGAAGCTACAGAGAGTTGATTAGGGGGATAAAAGAACTGTAGGTGCTGTGGATGAGAGGTAGCCCTGATCATGGAGAAAGGAGGGAGACAGAAAGAGAGAAAGAGAGAGTTAAAGAAACTTGCAGGGGAATGCAGATGAAAAATTATTTCCCAAAACCATTGACTGTGAAAAGGAGAGGGGCTGTCTGCAACTGTTTTTATAAGCAGGAGGGCTCAAAATATGAAGTTTTAGAAGTTCACACTATCACCGGGGTCATTCCTGGCATTCTTAGTGGTGTTTTTGTGGGGAACCAGAGCAGAGTCCTGGGAGAAGGCAGTGTGGTCTGATGATCCCATTGTTCATGTGACAAGAAACAGTTCCAATTATTGGAGTGACTTTGGAAGTCATGGCACAGCCGCTTCAGGGATTTAGGATCTGGTGGTCACCAACATTCTACTTTGGTCACTACTGTAGAAACAAAGGTACGTGATGAGGGCAGCAAACCTTTGTGCTTGCTTTTTGCAGCACTATACCATAAACTTTCAACCACTGAGAAGTCCCGCAACTGCTTTTCTGGGACAAACCCGCAACAGCCAGAGTGCAGTAACACCAAAACCCAGAGGATCAGTGCAGGTCATTGCTGTGCTGGTACCTAAAATTTGGAGTTATGAAACCCAACCTAATGCCTGAGATAAAACACAAGAGTACTGTGCCACCTGGCAGGCAGACAGTATGGACCCTGACAGGGTGAAGGTGGGGATCTGACAGAAGCTGGCAGTACAAGAGGGGAGATTGTTCACTCTTCTGAGAAGGCTTCCTGAAGAGTGGCAGGTGCAAACTGACCATAGACTGCTGCAAACTTCACCTCCAGAGGGAATAGGATCTAGCTTACTTTTTTTTTTAAAGATTTTATGTATTTTCTTGAGAGAGAGAAGGCAGGAAAGCAAGCAAGCAAGGGAGCAGGGAGCAGAAGGAAAGGGAGGAGCAGGTTCCACATTGATCAAGAATCCCTATGTGAGGCTCAATCCCAGGACCCTGGTATCATGACCTGAGACAAAGACAGATGTTTAACTGACTGAGCCACCCAGGCACTGTAGGATCTAGCTTCCTTTAATAGGAGACCCAACAACATCCAGTTCAAACTTGCTACACACTGGGCAAGATCTAAAGAGTCCCCACAGCAGGAAAGGAGAAACTCTGCAGAAGACTGGCCTGAGGGAAGGAATGGTCAAAACACAACACCAGATTGCACATTCTGAAACCCCTCCTGAAGCCCAAGAAAGTATAGGACCTCTTCTCAATATAGCCATTACTCTCAGGAGCAGAAATATAACAGGGTTTCCTAACACACACATACACACACACACACACACACACACACACACACAGTGACCTAGACAAAAATGACAAGATGGGGGAATTCACCCCAAAAGAAAAAACATAAAGGAGTAATGACCAAAGATTTAATCAAAATTGATATAAGTAACTGCCTGAAACAATATTTAAAACACCAATCATAAGGATGATAGCTGGGTTAGCATATAAGATACCAGAGAATCTCTTACTGCAGAGATGAAAGAACAAAAAACTAGTTAAGCCAAGATTAAAAATGCTATAACTGAGATGCAAAACTGACTGAATACAATGACAACAAGGATGGATGAAGCACAGGAATGAATCAGTGATATAGACGATACAAGTATTGAAAATAATGAGGCTGAAAAGGAGAGGGAAAGAAAAGTATTGGATCATGAAGATAGACTTAAGGAACTCAGCAGGTCCTCAAGGTGTAAAAACATGAATATCATATAAGTTCCAGAAGAATAAGAGAGGGAAGAAGGGGCAGAAAGTTTATTTGAGCAAATGATTGCTGAAAAGTTCCCTAATTGTGGGGAGGGAAACAGGTATCAAAATCCAAGAGGCACAGAGAACTTCCATAAAATTCAACAAAAGCCAACCCACACCAAGACTTAATCATAGTCAAATTCTCAAAATACACAGACAAGGAAGGAAACTTGAAATGAGCACAGAGGAAAAAAGTCCTCAACCTGCAAGGGAGGACAAATCACATATGTAAAAGATCTGTCCATGTAGGCCAAAAGAGAGTGGCCCAACATGCTGAATGGGAAGAATTCACAGCCAAGAATACTTTATCCAGCAATGCTTTCATTCAAAAGGAGAGATAGAGTTTCCAAGACAAACAAAAACAAAAGGACTTCACGACCCCTAAACAGCCCTGCAAGAAATATTAAAAGGGATCCTTTGAGTGGAAAAGGAAGACCAAAAGCAATGAAGACTAGAAAGGAACAGAAAACATCACAAGGAACACCAAATTTAGAGGTAATATAATGTAACTAAATACATATTTATCAATAATCACTCTGAATGTAAATAGAATACATGCTCCAATCAAAAAATAAGGGGTATCAGAATGGATAAAAAAAATCTATATACTGCCTACAAGAGACTCTTTTATTTTATTTATTTTATTTTATTTTAAACTTTTAAAGATTTATATATTTAAGAGAGAGAGAAAGAAGGGGCAGAGGTTGAGGGAGAGAAATCCTCCAGCAAACTTGCCACTGAGCATGAAGTCCAATGCATGACTCCATCCCAGAACCCTGAGATCATGATCTGAGCTGAAATCAAGAATTGGAATCTTAACTGACTGAGATACTCAGATACCCTAAGGCATTTATTTTAGACCTAAACTCACCTTCAGATTGAAAGTGAGGGGATGGAGAACGATCTCTCATGATAATGGGTGACAAAAAGCTGGAGTACCCATTCTTTTTTTTTTTTTAAGATTTTATTTATTTATTTGACAGAGAGAGATCACAAGTAGGCAGAGAGGCAGGCAGAGCAGAGAGCCCGATGCGGGGCTCGATCCCAGGACCCTGGGATCATGACCTGAGCCGAAGGCAGAGGCTTTAACCCACTGAGCCACCCAGGCGCCCCATGGAGTACCCATTCTTATATCAAACTAGATTTTAAACAAAAGACCATAACAAGAGATGATGAATGACACTATATCATAATTAAGGGGTCTGTCCATAAGAAGATCTAACGATTGTAAGTATTTATGCCCCCAATATGGAAGAACCCAAATATATAAATCAATGAATAGCAAACATAAACTCATTGCTAATAAAACAATAATAGTAGGGGACTTTAACACCCCACTTACATCAATGGACAGATCATCTAAGCAGAAAATCAACAAGGAAACAATGGCATTGAACTACACACTGGACCAGATGGATCTCTATCTATATCTATCTATATCTATTTCTATGTCTGTAGAAATATTTATAGAAATATCTATAGAAATATATAATATCTGTAGCAATATTTACAGAAATATCTATAGAAATATATAATATCTATAGAAATAGATATAGATAGATATAGATATTCAGGACATTTCATCCTAAAGCAGCAGAATACATATTTTTTTTTGAGTACACATAGAACATTCTCTAGAATAGATCACATTCTGGGTCACAAATCAGTCATCAACAAGTACAAAAAGACCAAGATGATACTATGCATGTTTTTAGACCACAGGGCTATGAAACTTGAAGTCAACCACAAGAAAAAATTTGGAAAGAGGACAGATACATAAAGGTTAAAGAACATACTATGAAAGAATGAATGGGTTAACCAGGAATTCAATGAAGAAATTCAAAACTACATAGAAGCAAATGAAAATAAAAACATGACAGTCCATATGGTGCCTGGGTGACTGAGGTTAAGCATCTGCTTTCAGTTCAGGTCACGATCCCCAAAATATCCAGATCTATAACATCAATCGTTTATAAACTTACCATTTTCTCTGGTGACATTCTCAAGGGTGACTTGATTTAAAAAAAATAGCACCATGATTAGAAGGGTAGCTAACATCATCTTGGACAATTTAGTCTTTATGATATAAGATGTGAAATATGGAATCCCAGAGACCAAAGATGACTCCTGTAGGCTTAAAGTGTTTTTCTTTATTTCTTTCCTGCAAACAAACAGAAAAACCATTACCCAGGTAGTTTTCCTCAGGAAGCTGACCTCTACCATTTCCTAGGGATATAGGTCAAAATTGCTATCCGGGCTTAGCCTATGGTGGTAAATCGAGGACAAAGTTGGGGTTGGAAGGAGCTTCTGTTCTGGATCAGATGTGCACTTTGAGAAAGGGAATATCATTCATCAGCCCCAATTCAGGGGACTTCAGGAAGTCCTGCCTGATTACAAGACTTCTGTCACCCCCATTTTCCTGAAGGAGGTGTGAAAAGCTAGAAGATAGAGATCTTAATTTGCCTGAATTCGTGAGTGGGTTTTGAGTGAGAGATTTAGATTGGGGAGAGGGCCCAGGGAAGAAAGAGATTCAGAATGTTCTAATCTGACAGAAAACAAAAGTTTCTTCTGGAAAGGCAGTGATAAGAGAAATAAGGGACCTAAGGAAAAATATAAGGACCACAGAATGGTCTATCATAAACATGATAAAGCTACATAATTTCTAAGAACCAAAGAGAGTAAGATGAACACCTATTATCTAAGGTTGGAGAGGAGTACAGCTTTTTATTTTAAAAGAATCCTTAATATTTTCTAACTAGAGAAAGGATCTAGTTAGAACAAAGATAGACTAATCATGAGGGTGAAAGACATTAAATGGAGACACTTTCTCCTGTCCCTATTGACATTTCTCAGCTTCTTCATAAACATACACACACACACACACACACCCCAACTCTGACTTTTTTCCCCACCGTAAAAATTCCTTTTCACTCACCTTGCTTAATCACCAACCCCAAAATATTAGTTTCTCAGGAAACACTGGACAGCTAACTTCTCCTCTTGAACCCCCCTGAAATACTGAAACCCATTACTTGGAAGCTTCACTCAGCATTCAGTTGTCTTCCTCTCTGTAGTGCAACAAACAGGAATGTGAGAGTGACATAAGGACATGGAATATCAGGGAGTGTACTCTAACCAGTACTTTGCCCTTCTCCTTTTATAAGATGGTAATAAAGACCTCATATGACCATAAAGACAATATTTAATCCAAATATTTATATGCTGTTTTGAGTGTGAATGAAGGCACACACACACACACACACCTTCTGAAGAATGGCTTTTTTTCTTGCTTTTATGTGTATATTATTATTTTCAAAATAACAGCATATAGTAGAAATTTAAGTGAAGCATTCTCACACCAACTTCCTGAGTCAACGTATATACCTTGTTTAGAGTAAGGATTGGGTGTATCTGCTAATTCTACAATTTTTTATAGTCTAGCATAATTAATCTCCCAGTTTATGGAAAGTCTCCCCAGGATGTTGAGAGTAGCTGATTTTTACTTTTACATCCCATGCCCCAAAACTATATATAACCTGTTTATGCAAAAAGCTACTGCCAATATTTACAATCATCACGTTTGCTTTCTCCAAGATGCTCCATGCATTAAATAAATGTCAGTCCACAGAATTATATATTATAATTATAATTATATTATAATAGCTGTTCCAGGTAAGAACTCAGGAACTATCCACCTTCCATGTTTTTGGATTACCTGCACAGTTTAACCCCTTAGGACACACTAAATCCTAGGGATTATAAACTGAATTTACCAGATGTCTCTTGATTTCTTGGATTTGTTCCCAGGATTGAATCAAATTGACGGATTGAAGACCTCCAACTGGCCCTGTTGACTCTTATCTCCTCACACTGCTATCAGCATCATGGATATTTTTGGCCTTGGAGTAGTTTGTTCCATGTGTGAAAAAACCCTACATAGTCCTCCCTTTCAGGTGGGAAATTGCATGACTTAGTGAGATAAATTCCCAACCTATCTTCTCCTGTCATTTAGAGTTGAAAAAATGTGGGCACAAAACACTTTGTAGGTGAGAAATGCAAAACTGTGCTATTTGAAGGCTGCTTTTTTAGATTAATGGTCTTGCGTGAATAAGAAACCATCAGAAGAGCAAACTGCACAAAAAAAATTTCCTTTGCTTTGGAGAATTTCAGGGAGTTGAAGGAATTCATGGCCTTGTAATGGCACAGATATCAGGATATCCATGTACTGTTTCTCACATGTCTCAGCCTGTGAGCTTAATAATTGCTAATAAGTCTCTCACTACTGGTTGAATTGTTAGCTCCATGGTCAGTGTAAAAAATAAAATGTTAAACAGGAAAAATCTAAGCCAAAAAGTAATACCCAAGTTCTATCACAAAAAATCCATTAAAATTATCAGGAATTTCCACCAAGTAAACATACTATAATTCTGAGCTGCTCAAGTAAGAGACTTTGGCCACTGTTGACTGGAGCAGGGGAGTTGGTTTCTCTATCATTAATCTTTATGAAGGCCAGGAAAACATCAACAAGGACATTATTGGAGCTCTTTCACTTTAAATCTTGACCTTACTTGGTAAAAACAACTACTTTTTAATTGTGTATTTTTAAATTATTATTATGTAGTTAGTAAGCATATATTACATCATTAGTTTTTGATATAGAGTTCAATAATTCAGTGGTATTAAAGTAATTTTTTAATTAAAATGTAATTAGGCAAGGTACAGTACATTATTTGGTTTTGATATAATGTTCAATGATTCATTAGCTGAATATAACACCCAGTGCTCATCATATCAGGTGCCCTTCTTAAAACCTATCACCTAATTATTCCAATCCCCCTACCCACTTCCCTTTCTGCAACTCTCTTTCCCAGAGTCCAGAGTCTCATATGGTTTCTATCCCTCTCTGATTTCTTCCCATTCAGTTTTCCATCCCTTCCCCTATTGGTCTCTGCACTATTCCTTATGCTCCACATGGGAGTGAAACCAAATGATAATTGCATTTCCCTGATTGACTTATTTCACTTAACATAAGTACTTCTGCTTTTTAAATTTAAGACACTGTCTGAAACAGATATACCACTTCTCTGTATAATTATCTTCGCATTTTAGTTTTTAGCACTTCTATTGAGTTATGTTTTTTTTTTTTCTTTCCACACTTTAGATTTTGGGCTTGTGTTACCGTAAATGTTCACTCCATGGTTATCCTGTTGGCACCAGGTCTCCAGTTGATGCATCATACCTTCCACTGAGGCAGATCAGGAAATGCCATATTATGCAGTTCTACAGGTACATAGCATTCTCTCAAAATTTATTTCCAACAATGGAATTAAATTACATATCAAATTAGGGGACAATAATTTGTCCCTTGTAATGGTCAGAGAACAATTTCTTTCATAACCAGCTTGTTCTCATTTTGTTAGTTTATGCTGCTTGCACCTCAAAATTATAGGAAATTGTACACTGCCCCCTCTTCTCTCCTCTTGCCTCTGCTGACCTCCTGTACTGCTCCAGCACCTAGTAATTGTCCCATGTAAAATTATAACCCTCATTTTAAGAGTCTCTACTTTCTCATTCATTTCTCCAGATCCACCTCATTGTCCAATGTGCTGTCAGAAGCAGAGTCCCTCTGCTTGGGCCAAGCCTCTTACCAGAATCAGCAAATGTCCCTGGAAATAAAATGGTCATTGAATCACTAATCTAGTACAGCAAGTCAATATTAACTCCACAGCTTTTTAAATTTTTCAATATAAGATTCTCATTCAATTTGCTAATTTTTCAAGTTGTTGGTAGAGAGTATTATCCTGCTGTTATCCCTACATTTTACCCATAAATGCAAGCCAGCAATTAATTATTTTTTTGAGAGAGAGAGAAAGACCACAAGGGTGTGGGGGGAATAGAGGAAGAAGGAGAGAGAGAATCCTAAGCAGGTTGCACACCCAGCAGGGAGCTTGACATGAGGCTTGATCTCACCACCCAGAGATCATGAGCGGAGCTAAAATCAAGAGCTGGTTACATTACCAGTGGAGCCACCCAAGTACCCCAGTTAATTACATTTTCAAGTGGAACGAACTTTAATGTGAATTTTCCTTATTTAACTTGATTAAATTTTATATGATAGAAGACAAATTCCACCTATTATGATTATCCTTTCCATATAACGTTTTAAATAAAAAGAATTAGAGAGTGTGGGAGGCAAGATGGCAGCAGAGTAGGAACCTCATTTCATCCAGTCCATTGAATTTAGCTGGATATCTATCAAAACATTCTGAACACACACAAATTCAACCTGAGATGTAAGAAGATTTATCTGGATTTCCACAAGCAGCAAAAAAAAAAAAAAAAAAAAAAAAAAAAAAAACCAAAAAAAAAAAAAAAAAACCCAAACTACTTTTGCAAGGTAGGAAGTGTGGAAACTTGACTCTTTGGGGGAAATATCCAAAGATAAATGGAGGGGGAACAGGACCTCCATAAGCTGGCCATTGGAAAGTGATAACAATGGAGCAGAAAATCAGGACTCTTGGAAATCTCATCTAATGAGAGGGACCCCCTTCTGAAAATAGCACAGGATATGAATGGGGAAGAATTCTAGGTGGATCATTGCGGTCTCAGGATTCCAGGAGACCCAGAAAGAATGGGGATTCTGAAATGATAGAGTGCCCAAGTGGGAAGCAAGGGTGGGGAGACTGGTTATGTTCAGCAAGCCCAGAAGGGAATCTCAGCTCTGGTCACCATAAACTGTTAGCTGAGCAGATAGGGAGACTGCCCTCTGCCTGATGACCCTGAAAAGGACTAGAAGGTGCAGGATGTTTAACATCCTAGGGGAGCTATAAAATGGCTTGCGCTCATGACAGGTACAACTCTCAGGGTCGTGTGACCCCTGAAAGGACATTGGGGCAGTACCCAGCATTAACTAAGAGCTGTGGAAGAGGGTGCATGCATAAGCCCGCAGCTGCTAGCAGTTGTAAAGTCACAAAGCACAGAAACGCTTATATGTCTCCTTGATTCCCCCCGGAAGAGCTGTAGTGTGCACGATATGCTTGAGTTTGTGGAGTTTAATGCTCACAGAGTTAGAGATGGTTTGACCTGGAGGATTTGTTGAGGGAGGAGACCACGAGGTTGTGGCTCTGGGTGGTGGATTCCTGCAGGTCCATGTTTGCACTAAGCCTCCAAAGAAAAGCAGAAAGATGCCAGGGAACAAAAAGCCACACAGCCAACACGCTCACATTAAGCCAATCCCCCTGACAAAGTGTGGTGCAACTCTACCCAGGCACAGGCACCTGAGAAGCAGAGAAACAGGTCTTCCTCAGACAATAGACTGGAAGAACAGGTGAATGATAAGCTTATTTCCCTTAACTTATTGGCATATAACTGTTGATAATAACTTCTGATGATTGTTTCTACTTCCTTGGTGTTAGTTGTGATCTCTCCCTTTTCATTCATAATTTTATTAATTTGGGCCTTCTTTCTTTTCTTTTAGATTAGTTTGGCCAATGGTTTATCAATCTTATTGATTCTTTTAAAAAACCAGCTTCTAGTTTCATTGATGCATTCTACTGTATCTTTAGTTTCTATTTCATTGATCTCTGCTCTAATCTTGATTATTTCCCTTCTTGTGTGTGGAGTGGGCTTATTTTGTTGTTGATTCTCCAGTTATTTAAGGTGTAGAGACAGCTGATGTATTCTGGATTTTTCAATTTTTTTGTGGGAGGCTTGGGTGGCTAGGTGTTTCCCCCTTAGGACTGCCTTTGCTGTAACCCATAGGTTTTGGACCGAAGTGTCTTCATTTTCATTGGTTTCCATGAATTGTTCAAGTTCTTCTTTGATTTCCTGGTTGATCCAAGCATTCTTTTTTTTTTTTTTTTAAGATTTTATTCATTTATTTGACAGAGAGAGCTCACAAGTAGGCAGAGAGGCAGGCAGAGAGAGAGGAGGAAGCAGACTTCCTGCTGAGCAGAGAGCCCAATGTGGGGCTCGATCTCAGGACCCTGGGATCATGACCTGAGCCGAAGGCAGAGGCTTTAACCCACTGAGCCACCCAGGCGCCCCTGATCCAAGCATTCTTAAGCAAGGTGGTCTTTAGATTCCAGCTGTTTGAATTCTTTCCATACTTTTCCTTGTGGTTGAGCACCAGTTTCAAAGCATTGTGATCTGAGAATATGCAGGGAATAATCTCAGTCTTTTGGTATCAGTTGAGCCCTGATTTGTGACCCAGTATGTGGTCTATCCTGGAGAAGGTTCCATGTGCACTCGAGAAGAAAGAGAATTCTGTTGTTTTAGGGTGGAATGTTCTGTATATATCTAGGAGGTCCATCTGGCCCAATGTGTCATTCAATGCTCTTGATTTTCTGCTTGGATGATCTGTCTATTACTGAGAGTGGTGTGTTAAGATCTCCTACTATTAATGAACTCATATCAGTATGACTCTTTATTTTGATTAACAGTTTTCTTATGTAATTGGCTGCCCCCATATTGGGGGCATAAATATTTATTATTGTTAGATCTCTTGGTAGATAGTCCCTTTAAGAATGATGTAGTGTCCTTCTGTATCTCTGACTACAGTTGTTAGTTTAAAATCTAATTTATCTGATATGAGAATCATTGCTCCAGTCTTCTTTTGAGGCCCATTGGCACAAAAGATGCTTCTCCATCCCTTCACTTTCAGTCTGGATGTATCCTTAGGTTCAAAATGGGTCTCTTGTAGGCAACATATGGATGGGTCCTGTCATTTTACCGGTGCATTTAGGCCATTCACATTAAGAGTGATTATTGAGAGATGCATTTTTATTGACATTGTGTTACCTGTGAAGTCTTTGTTTTTAAAGATTGTCTGCATATATTTCTGTTCAATGATATTATAAGGATTTTTCCTCTTTTATAGAACCTCCCTTAATATTTCCTGCAGTGTCGGCTTGGTGGTCACATACTCTTTTAGACCTTGCTGGTCTTGAAAGCTCTTTATCTCTCCATCCATTTTGAACAACAGTCTTGCTAGATAAAGTATTCTTGGCTGCATGTTCTTCTCATTTAGTGCCCCGAATACATCTTGCCAGCCCTTTCTGGCTTGCCAGGTTTCTGTGGACAGATCTGATGTTATTCTGATGGGCTTTCCTCTGTACGTAAGGAACTTCTTTGCCCTAGCTGCTTTCAAGAGCTCCTGCCTACAATTATGATTCATCATTTTCACTGTCAGGTGTCTCGAGGTCTTTCTAGATTCTATGATCTTGTGGGGATGCCTTTCTGCCTCTAGTACTCGAACGCTGGTTCCATTCACGAGATGGGAAAATTTTCATGGAGAATTTGTTCAACTATATCTTCTAGTCTTCTTTCTTTCTCCTCCCCCTCAGGGATTCCAATAATTCTGACATTGGAACGTTTTATGGCGTCATTTATTTCCCTAATTCTGTTTTTGTGGCTTCTAAGCTGTTTGTTCCAGGCTTCCTCCTGATCCTTTCTCTCTATCTGTTTGTCCTCCAGATCACTAATTCTATCTTCTGTCTCAGTTACACTAGCTTTTAGAGAATTTAGATTAGATTGGAACTCATTGAGAACATTGTGAACATCATCCCTGGTGGCTTTCACTTTTGCCCTAATCAATTCCATTTTGTCATCCAAGGCTTTCTCCAACCTAGCTACTGCCTGGATAATTGTTAGCCTGAATTCCCTTTCTGACATACTATCTATGTCCATATCCAATAGCTCTAGTGCAGAAGGCCCAGTCTCTGAATTTTTCTTCTGTTGGGCATTCCTCCTCCTAGTCATTTTGGCGAGAGATGGCTGAACGGATGTGTAGCTGAATGTATCAACCATGGTGCAGGCAAGGTGCATCCAGGGATGCTTCTGAACAATTGAGAGTCCCCACCAAGAACTATTGCGGCTGGCACGACAACACGACCAGGGTCAAGAGGATAAGAGGATGGTGAAGAACGAAGTCGCAAAGTGATGAGGACAGGAGGGGCAAAGTGCCAGTTTATTCAGTGCCAGTTTATTCAGAAGAGTGCTCTGATATAAATATCGTACAGAGACAATCACAAGGAAGCAGTGATCCATTGCATTCTTAGAATAGTTTTCACAGGTTCCCCTTAGAAAGCTTCTTAAGGCTCATGTGCAAACATCCTGACACCAAGAGGGCTGCTTATAGATGAATTCCCTATAGATAAGTAGACAGAGAAGGGCCAAAAGGGCATCAGGTGTGGTTTATGGCCCCTGCAGGAACAGCAATTCAAGTTACTGATTCACGGCTTTACGCCTGCATGTCCTGTTCCAGATAAGCCCCAGAGGGTGGTCGCATAGGAGAGCGTGAGACCCATAGCACAGGCCCATTCTCTAAAGCACCTCAATTTATTACCCACAGGATTGCTTTAACCCTTAGGTTTCAAGGAGGCGCGAGTCAGGGCCTGGTTTGGTTCACTCTCAAGCTACTGCACGGCCTCCCACAAAGAAGAAAGAAAAAAGAAAAAGAGAGAGAGAGACAGAAAAAAAAAAAGAAAGAAAGATAGATCAGGAACATGACAAGGATACCCACTCTCACCACTCTTGTTCAACATAGTTTTAGAAGTCCTAGCAACAGCAATCAGACAATAAAGAGAAATAAAAGGTATCCAAATTAGGAATGAAGAAGTCAAACTCTCTCTCTTCGCAGATGACATGATACTTTATATGGAAAAAACAAAAGAATCCATAGAGCTCATACAGCAATTCAGTAATGTGGCAGGATACAAAGTCAATGTCCAGAAATCAGTGGCTTTCTTATACACTAACAATGAAAACACAGAAAGGGAAATTAGAGATTTGATTCCATTTACTATAGCACTGAGAACTAAAAGATACTTGGGAATAAACCTAACCAACAAGGTAAAGGATCTGTACTTGAGGAACTACAGAACACTCCTAAAAGAAATCAAAGAAGACACAAAAAGATGGAAGACCATTCCATGCTCTTGGATCAGAAGAATAAACATTGTTAAAATGTCTATACTGCCTAGAGCAATCTACACTTTCAATGCCATTCTGATCAAAATTCCATTTTTTGGTATTTTTCAAAGAGCTGGAGCAAATAATCCTAAAATTTGTATGGAATCAGAAGAGACCCCGAATTGCTAAGGAAATGCTGAAAAAGAAAAACAAAACTGGTGGCATCATGTTACCTGATTTCAAGCTTTACTACAAAGCTGTGATCACCAAGACAGCATGCTACTGGCATAAAAACAGACACATAGACCAGTGGAACAGAGTAGAGAGCCCAGATATGGACCCTCAACTCTATGGTCAAATAATCTTCGACAAATAGGAAAAAATATCCAGTGGAAAAAAGACAGTCTCTTCAATAAATGGTGCTGGGAAAACTGGACAGCTATATGTAGAAGAATGAAACTTGACCATTCTCTTACAGTGTACACAAAGATAAACTAGAAATGGATAAAAGACTTCAAGATGAGACAGGAATCCATCAGAATCATAAAGAACATAGTCAGTAACCTCTTTGATATCAGCCACAGCAACTTCTTTCAAGATATGTCTCCAAAGGCAAAGGAAACAAAAGCGAAAATGAACTTTTGGGACTTCATCAAGATCAAAAACTTCTGCACAGCAAAAAAAATAGTCAGCAAAACAAAGAGGCAACCTACGGAATGGGAGAAGATATTTGCAAATGACAGTACAGACAAAAGGCTGATATCCAGGATCTATAAAGAACTTCTCAAACTCAACACACACAAAACAGATAATCATGTCAAAAAATGGGCAGAAGATATGAACAGACACTTCTCCAATGAAGACATACAAATGACTATCAGACATATGAAAAAATGTTCATCATCACTATCTATCAGGAATATTCAAATTAAAACCACATTGAGATACCACCTTACATCAGTTAGAATGGCCAAAATTAGCAAGACAGGAAACAACGTGTGTTGGAGAGGATGTGGAGAAAGGGGAACCCTCTTACACTGTTGGTGAGAATGCAAGTTGGTGCAGCCACTTTGGAGAACAGTGTGGAGATTCCTCAAGAAATTAAAAATAGAGCTTCCCTATGACCCTGCAATTGCACTACTGGGTATTTCCCCCAAAGATACAGATGTAGTGAAAAGAAGTGTACCCCAATGTTTATAGCTGCAATGGCCACGGTCGCCAAACTGTGGAAAGAAATAAGATGCCCTTCAATGGAAGAGTGGATAAGGAAGATGTGGTCCATATACACTTTGGAGTACCTCCATCAGAATGCCTCCATCAGAAAGGATGAATGCACAACTTTTGTATCAATATGGACGGGATTGCAAGAGATTATGCTGAGTGAAATAAGTCAAGCAGAGAGAATCAAGTATCATATGGTTTCACTTACTTGTGGAGCATAACAAATAACATGGAGGACATGGGAAGATGGAGAGGAGAAGGGAGTTGAGGGAAATTGGAAGGGGAGATGAAACATGAGAGACTATGGACTCTGAAAAACAATCTGAGGGCTTTGGAGGGCTGGGGAGTGGGAGGTTTGGGGAGCATGGTGGTGGGTATTATGGAGGACACATACTGCATGGAGCAATGGGTGTGGTGCATAAACAATGAATTCTGTTACACTGAAAAGAAATTAAATAAAGAAAAAAAGATAAGAAAGATAAAAGAGAAGACCCAGCCCAAATGGGCCCCAAGGTAAGATTTATGAAGTATACAAACAAAAACAGACAAACAAAAAGACTGACAAAAGTAGATGACAAGAGAGAGAGAGAAAAAAAAAAGAGCCCGTCAAAAAGAACCCCAAGTATAAGATTTATATACTACCAGGACAAAAACAAATACACAGAAACACTGACAGAAGAAAAAGATGGGAGAGTGGTTTTAAATTCTCAGTGTGGGCGAGGAAGGTTATTTTGATTCTTCCTGGATATATCTTGATATCTTTGTTAAAGGACTGAACTTTCCTAAGATAAAGGGAGATTAAAACTGGTTTACCTATAGGGGTAGCATTGATTGGGGAAAGGGGATTACCTTGAAGCTTATCTCTGTATGAAAATGTAAAATAAAATAAAATAAAATAAATTTAAAAATAGAAAAGCAAAAGAAAAACACAGGTATATGTTTCAAAAAGTTCAGGTTAAAAGGTTATTATGGAATTTGATGTACTGAACATCTCATTGTGATGGTAAATAGGTTAAAAAGTTATATATTAAAAAAATAAAAAGAAGCAGAATAGTGGGAATGGATTAAGAATAAAAGTTGTATCTATGAAGTAGTGTTGGTTGTCCTCTTGTCTTTTATTTTATTTTTTATTTTTTTGGTTGGCCTTCTGGGGGAGGGGCCTCCTGCGTGGGTTTTCAGGTAATGTTCCTAGAGTTAAGTCCTCCTGCCCCAATCAATGGGGTGGGCTCTGAGGAAACCAGTTTTTCAGGCTTTTGTTCTCTGTAGGGTTTTTTGTTTGTTTGTTCATTTGTTTTCTCTCCCCTTGGTGGCTTTTGACGGTTTTTGGAGGTAGAGGAAAGCAAACTGCACCCAGACCTCCCTCTCAGAGAAATGCCTCAGTTTCTTCCCCTCAGGGTGCTCCAGAGCACATAAATTCCCTCTCTGCCACTGGCAGAGCACATTCCCAGTCATAGTCTCCTGGGTCATAGGAACTCCCACTTGTACCCAAAACCATGAGAAATACTAGCCATGGCTGTCTGGGCAGGTCCAGACCACCAGAGAGGTCCCAAGCATTGATAGTGCACTGAGATTTTCAAGCTGGCCTGTGCTGGGAATGCTCAGATTCTCCAGGTCCCAGAGAGCTCCGGCTGTCACCTGCACGCACCTCTCAGAGGAGGGTGTAGGGCGCGACTTAGACTCTAGTCACGCAGCGCACGTGGAGACTGCAAAAGGCTGTGGTTCTGCCAGCTGGCGAGGCTCCCTCACCCTCATGGGCACTGCCACCCAGACGCTCTCAGGTGCACCAGCGGCTCAGGTACCAAGACTTGGCTTCTTTGCTGCACTCTCTCTGGCTCAGCACCAGCTGTGGCTGTCCTGGGTTGGCGGGCTTAAGCCCCTGTCTCTAACCACCTGATTCCCCCAATTTCCCTCTGCAATCCTTTGCTCTTTTTGAATGCTTTCAACCAGACCCCAAGTTAATGCTGGTCCCCAATCACAGGGCACTCTCATATTAGGGTATTACTTTCCAATGGGTCACTTCTGGTGGCTCCCTCCCCCTTTTGTTTATCTTCCGATATCAGTCGGATGTTCCCACTCTGCTTTACCTGCCCTCTTCCGTCTTCTGCCCCCGTAGAGATACAGAAGTGTATAATTCTAATCTCATGCTGATTTCATGGGTGATCAGAGTTCTTTGGTAGGTAATCAGCTCACTTTAGGGGACAGGTTGAAATGGCGCCTCCTCCTACTTCTCTGCCATCTTGTCTCCCTCCCTTCCCTTTCCCCAACCTACATTTTTAAGTCATTTTTTCAAGTTCTATTTTCCTCATATATGTTTTATAGATTTATGTCCCATACTAGTACGTTTTTCACTCTCTCCACTTTTACCTTGATATATATAGACACATATGTGTATATGTGTCTATATATATCAAGGTATATATATATATCTGCGTGTTAGGAGACACTATATCTCAAAATTGCAAAAAAGTCAGAATATATCTATATATATAATATATATATAAAAGTCAGAATATATATATAAACACATATATACATATATGTATACATATACTATATACTAGTACGTTTTTCACTCTATCCACTTTTACCTTGATATATATATATACACATATGCATATAAGTATATGTGTGTATATATATGTGTATATATGTGTGTATATATATATCAAGGCATATATATATACACACACACATATATGTATACACATATATATGTATATGTGTATATACATATGTATACACATATATATACACATATATACACATACACACATATATATACACATATATGTATATATGTATATATATATCAAGGTAAAAATGGATAGAGTGTATATACATATATACACATATACGTATATGTGTATATATATATAAAGGTAAAAGTGACGTACTAGATATATACATATATGTATACATATGCTATATGTATACATATATGTATATATATGTTTATATATATTTTTTCTGACTTTTATATATATTATATATAGTATATTTTAAAATATATCTATATATATAATATAGATATATATTTAAATATATATATTTATATTTATATATATTTAAATATATATCTGTATATATTTTAAATATATAATCTATATATATATCTATATATCTATATATATAGATATATTCTGACTTTTTTGCAATTTTGGGATATAGTGTCTCCTAACACACAGACTAAAAATCAATCGGAAACAGGCAGATCACCCTGTTTTCTCCACCCTGAGAGATTATAATCTCTCTCCCCAACCCTCCCCTCCCTCTCTGTCTTTTCTTTTTTATTGTTTTGGACTATCTTGGCTTTGGTGGCATATTTGTGGTAGATTTTGACCACTTTGGATTTTTTTTTTAAGGTGCATTTTGCTTGGGTAGTAGTTGATATTTTGGACTCTGTCCAATTTGTTTAACCAGCCCTCAAGAGAATGACCAGGAGGAGGAAATCCCAACAAAGGAAAGAACCAGAGACAATGTCCTTTGCCACACAACTAATGGATATGGATATAAGCAAGATGTCAGATATAGATTTCAGTATAGTAATTATGAAGTCAATAGCTAGGCTTGAAAAAAACATTAGTGACAATATAGAACCTCTAAGGGCGGAAATGAAATCTAATCAGGCCAAACTTAAAAATGCTATGAAAGAGATGCAGTCTAAACGGGATACTCTAACAGCTAGGATAAATGAAGCAGAATGAATTAGTGATCTAGAAGATAAGCTGATAGAAAAGAAGGAAGTTGAGGAGGATAGGGAGAGGCAGCCAGTAGCACATGAAAATAGACTTAGAGAGATCAATGACACCATGAAATGTTCTAATGTCAGAATTATTGGAAACCCTGAGGGAGTAGAAAGAGAGGGAGGACTAAAAAGTATATTTGAGCAAATCATAGCTGAGAACTTCCTCAATATTGGTAAGGAAACAAGCATTCCTATCTGAGGCAGGGAGGACCCTTCCCAAAATCAATAAAAACAGATCAACATCTTGACATATAATAGTGAAGCTTGTAAATCTTAGAGTCAAGGGAATCAACCTGAGAGCAGCTAGGTGGAAGAGATTTCTTAGGCATGGAGGGAGGTACATCAGAATACCATCAGACATATCCACAGAGACCTGGCAAACCAGAAAGGGTTGGCAAGACATATTCAGAATAGTAAATGAGAAGAACATGCAGCCAAGAGTACTTTATCCAGCAAGGCTTTCATTCAGAACAGATGGAGAGATAAAGAGTTTCCAGGACTGTTCAGAAACTGAGGGAATACATGACCACCAACCAGTTCTGCAAGAAATATTAAGGGGCATTCTATAAAAGGAGAAAAACCCCAGGAGTGATATAGACCAGAAATTAACAGAGATAGTCTATAGAAACAGGGACTTTATAGGTAATACAATGACACTAAATTCATACCTTTTAATAGTTACTCTCATTGTGAACAAGATGATATAAATGATAATACATTAATACTAGACTTCAACATTCCACCCACAGCAATATGCAGATCATCTAAGTAGAACATCAAAAAAGAAACAAGAGATTTGAAGGACACATTGGATCACATGGTCTTTGTACATATATACAAAACTTTCCATCTTAAAACAACAGAATACTCATTCTTATTGAGCGCACATGGAATTTTCTCCAGAATAGATCACATACTGGGTCACAATTCAAGGTCTCAACCAAAAGATTGAGATGATTCCCTGTCCATTTTCAGACCACAATGCTTTGAAATTGGAACTCAACTACAGGAAAAACTTGGAAGGAACACAAATCCTTGGAAGTTAAAAAGCATCCTGCTAAGAAATGAATGAGTCAACCAGGAAATTCAAGAGGAAATTAAACAATTCATTCAAACCAATGAAAATGAAAACACATTGGTTCAAAACCTATGGGATATTGCAAAGGCAGTCCTAAGAAAAATACATAGCCATCCAAGCCTCTCTCAAAATTTTAGAAAAATCCCAAATGCACATCTAAAGGACCTGGATAAAAAAAGCAAAGAAAGCTTAAACCCAGCAGCAGAAGAGAAATAATAAAGATTAGAGCAGAAACCAATGAAATGGAAACTAGAAGAATAGTAGAACAGATTAACAAAAATAGAAGCTGGTTCTTTGAAAGAATTAATAAGATCAATGAACCTCTGGCCAGATTTCTCCAAAAGAAAAGAGAAAGGACCCACATTAATAAAATCATGAATGAAAGGGGAGAAATCACTACGAAAACCAGGGAAATAGAGACAATTACTAGAACTTATTGCCAGCAACTATCTGCCCAAAAAACTAGGCAATCTGGACAAAATGAATGTATTCCTAGATACTTATAAACTACCAAGACTGAAAGAGGAAGAAATAGACAATCAGAACAGACAAATAACAAGCAAGGAAATTGAAACAATAATCAAAAAGCTCCCGAAAAACAAGAGTCCAGGGCTGAATGACTTCCAAAGAGAATTCTACCAAACATTTAGAGAATTAATACCTAGTCTACTGAAGCTGTTCCAAAAAATAGAAATGGAAGTAAAACTTCCAAACTCATTCTATGAGGCCAGTATTACCCTGATCTGAAAACCAGGCAAAGATCCCATCAAATAGGAGAATTACAGACCAATGTCCCTGATGAACATGGATGCCAAAATACTCAAGAAGATCCTACCCAATAGGCTCCAACTGTACATTAAAAGAATTATTCACCCTGACCAGATGGGATTTATTCCTGAGATGCAACTGTGTTTCAACATTCAAAAATCAATCAGAGTGATAGATCATATTACAAACAGAAGAGACAAGAACCATATGATCTTCTAGATTGATGTAGAGAAAACATTTGACAATGTACAGCATACTTTCTTGATTAAAACTCTTCAAAGGGTAGGGATAGAAGGAACATACCTCAGTATCATAAAAGCCATC
Organism: Martes martes; assembly: GCF_963455335.1. NCBI lineage: Eukaryota > Metazoa > Chordata > Mammalia > Carnivora > Mustelidae > Martes > Martes martes. Next base: position 119,166,014 of record NC_137893.1, on the reverse strand, counting down.
TATGAAAAGAGTAATGGTGAATATCTTTCTCAATATAAAAAAAAACTGAGAACTTTTCCCTAAAGGTCAGGAACACAACAGGGATGCCCACCCTCACAACTTGAAGTCCTAGCCTCAGCAATCAGACAACAAAAAGAAATAAAAGGCATTCAAATTGGCAAAGAAGAAGTAAAACTCTCTTTTCTTTGCAAATGACATGATACTGTATGTGGAAAACCCAAAAGGCTGCACCTCCAAATTACAAGCACTCATATGGCAATTCAACATTGTGGCAGGATGCAAAATCAATGCACAGAAATCAGCTGCACTTCTATACACTAACAATGTGACTGAAGAAAGAGAAATTAAGGACTGATTCCATTTAAAATAGCACCTAAAACCATAAGATACCTAGGAATAAACCTAACCAAAGAGGTAAAGGATCTCTAGTCTAGAAACTACAGAACACTTATGAAAGAAATTGAGGAAGACACAAAGAGATGGAAAAATATTCTATGCTCATGGATTGGAAGAATAAACCCTGTGAAAATCTCTATGCTGCCCCAAGCAATCTACAAATTCAATACAATCCCTATCAAAATATGGTTGACATTTTTCACAGAGCTGGAACAAACAATCCTAATGTTTGTATAGAAACTGTATAGGATTGCTGTATGAGTTCTAGTAGTTTGGGGGTGGAGTCTTTTGGGTTTTCCATATAAAGAATCATGTCATCTGCGAAGAGAGAGAGTTTGACTTCTTCATTGCCAATTTGGATACCCTTTATTTCTCTTTGTTGTCTGATTGCTGTTGCTAGGACTTCTAATACAATGTTGAACAAGAGTGGTGAGAGTGGGCATTCTTGTCGTGTTCCTGATCTCAACGGGAAGGCTGCAAGCTTTTTCCCATTGAGGATGATATTTGCTGTGGGTCTTTCATAGATAGATTTGATGAAGTTCAGGAATGTTCCCTCTATCCCTATACTTTGAAGTGTTTTAATCAGGAATGGATGCTGGATTTTGTCAAAAGCTTTTTCTGCATCAATTGAGAGGATCATGTGGTTCTTCTCTCTTCTCTTATTGATTTGTTCTATCACATTGATTGATTTGCGAATGTTGAACCATCCTTGTAACCCAGGGATGAATCCCACCTGGTCATGGTGGATAATCTTTTTAATGTGCTGTTGGATCCTGTTTGCTAGGATCTTGTTGAGAATCTTGGCATCCATATTCATCAGTGATATTGGTCTGAAATTCTCCTTTTTGGTAGGGTCTTTGCCGGGTTTGGGGATCAGGGTAATGCTGGCTTCATAAAAAGAGTCTGGAAGTTTTCTTTCTGCTTCAATTTTTTGAAACAGCTTCAGGAGAATAGGTGTTATTTCTTCTTTGAAAGTTTGATAGAATTCCCCAGGGAATCCATGGGGTCCTGGGCTCTTGTTTTTTGGGAGGCTTTTGATCACTGCTTCAATCTCGTTACTAGATATCGGTCTATTCATGTTGTCAATTTCTTCCTGGTTCAATTTTGGGAGTTTATAGTTTTCCAGGAATGCATCCATTTCATCTAGGTTGCTTAGCTTATTGGCATATAACTGTTGATAATAACTTCTGATGATTGTTTCTACTTCCTTGGTGTTAGTTGTGATCTCTCCCTTTTCATTCATAATTTTATTAATTTGGGCTTTCTCTCTTTTCTTTTGGATTAGTGTGGCCAATGGTTTATCGATCTTATTGATTCTTTCAAAAAACCAGCTTCTAGTTTCATTGATACGTTCTACTGTATCTCTGGTTTCTACCTCATTGATCTCTGCTCTAATCATGATTATTTCCCTTCTTTCGTGCAATTCAGTAATGTGGCAGGATACAAAGTCAATGTCCAGAAATCAGTGGCTTTCTTATACACTAATAATGAAAATACAGAAAGGCAAATTAGAGAATTGATTCCATTTACTATAGCACCAAGAACCATAAGATAACTCGGAATAAACCTAACCAAAGAGGTTAAAGATCTGTACTCGAGGAACTACAGAACACTCCTAAAAGATATTGAAGAAGACACAAAAAGATGGAAGACCATCCATGCTCTTGGACCGGAAGAATAAACATCGTTAAAATGTCTATACTGCCCAGAGCAATCTATACTTTTAATGCCATTCCGATCAAAATTCCACCAGTATTTTTCAAAGAGCTGGAGCAAATAATCCTAAAATTTGTATGGAATCAGAAGAGATCCTGAATTGCTAAGGAAATGTTGAAAAACAAAAATAAAACTGGCGGCATCACGTTACCTGATTTCAAGCTTTACTACAAAGCTGTGATCACCAAGACAGCATGGTACTGGCATAAAAACAGACACATGGACCAGTGGAACAGAGTAGAGAGCCCAGATATGGACCCTCAACTCTATGGCCAAATAATCTTCAACAAAACAGGAAAAAATATCCAGTGGAAAAAAGACAGTCTCTTCAATAAATGGTGCTGGTAAAATTGGACAGCTATATGTAGAAGAATGAAACTCGACCATTCTTACACCGTACACAAAGATAAACTCGAAATGGATAAAAGACCTCAACGTGAGACAGGAATCCATCAGAATCCAAGAGGAGAACATAGGCAGTAACGTCTTTGATATCAGCCACAGCAACTTCTTTCAAGATATGTCTCTAAAGGCGAAGGAAACAAAAGTGAAAATGAACTTTTGGGACTTCATCAAGATCAAAAGCTTCTGCACAGCAAAAGAAATAGTCAGCAAAACAAAGAGGTAACCCACGGAATGGGAGAAGATATTTGCAAATGACAGTACAGATAAAAGGTGGATATCCAGGATCTATAAAGAATTCCTCAAACTCAACACACACAAAGCAGACAATCATATTAAAAAATGGGCAGAAGATATGAACAGACACTTCTCCAATGAAGACATACAAATGGCTACCAGACACATGAAAAAATATTCATCATCACTAGCCATCAGAAAGATTCAAATCAAAACCACATTGAGATACCACCTTACACCAGTTAGAAGGGTCAAAATTAGCAAGACAGGAAACAACGTGTGTTGGAGAGGATGTGGAGAAAGGGGAACCCTCTGACACTGTTGGTGGGAATGCAAATTGGTGCAGCCACTTTGGAGAACAGTGTGGAGATTCCTCAGGAAATTAAAAATAGAGCTTCCCTATGACCCTGCAATTGCACTGCTGGGTATTTACCCCAAAGATACAGATGTAGTGAAAAGAAGGGCCATCTGTACCCCAATGTTTATAGCAGCAATGGCCATGGTCGCCAAACTGTGGAAAGAACCAAGATGCCCTTCAACGGATGAATGGATAAGGAAGATGTGTTCCATATCCACTATGGAGTATTATGCCTCCATCAGAAAGGACGAATACCCAACTTTTGTAGCAACATGGATGGGACTGGAAGAGATTATGCTGAGTGAAATAAGTCAAGCAGAGAAAGTCAAGTATCATATGGTTTCACTTATTTGTGGAGCATAACAAACAATATGGAAGACAAGGTTAGATGGAGAGGAGAAGGGAGTTGAGGGAAATTGGAAGGGGAGGTGAACCATGAGAGACTATGGACTCTGAAAAACAACCTGAGGGTTTCAAAGGGGTGGGGGGTAGGAGGTTGGGGGAACCAGGTGGTGGGCACAGATTGCATGGAGCACTGGGTGTGGTGAAAAAACAATGAATACTGTTATGCTGAAAAGAAATAAAACATAAAAAAAAAATTGTTGGTCACAGACCAGTGAACTATATTAACTGTTTCTTACAGGTTCTTTATGAGACAAACACAGACCTAGAGTATTAGAAACATTTTAGAGAAAATTGACAGAGTAATTTTAAGCATATTGAATCTAACAATAAGCTTATTACAGCTTGTAATTGTATCCATTTGTTTTTTTATTGACTTCATTTTTCCAGTAATTTATCCTGGAAAATTATCAGTCTGTGATATATTAGATATAAAACAAGAAACAGCATTTATAACAATAACAATTACAAACAAAAATTTTTGTCTCTGCAATTAAGAAACAGTGCTGGTCACGGGGAATCATGGAGCCTCAAGTCAAGAGGCCTCATAATCAGTGAACTTGAGGTCACACATCAGAACTGGCATTCTGGGGTTTACAGAGAATAGGCTATTGTCTTCACTGTGTGAGTTCTTCCTCTAAGTCACTTAATATTGCTCATATGGGGAATGCTCCATGGATTTAATGTTGAAGTAAGGATAAAGTGATCCAGTGAAGCTTTCCTGGGTAAAGGAGAAGATGTGGGTACCTTGAGTCAAGTCATAGAAAGAAATGTCTTTGTCTTCATAATCCAAAAAAATCACAATCTTTTGTGGATATTTTTCTATCTTGAGATCTTCTTTCGGGGAAATGTCTTGAGGGCCACAGATGAGAGCCCTGAATTTACATCCTTTCTTTTCTAAGACTCTGAATTTCTTTTTTTGTAGATGTGTGGATAATCCACTCTCACCTGTGAGCTTCTCATAAATGCCTAGAGTCCACTCATCACTGTCCATAATATCCACTTCCCAGTAATGTCTTCCTGAGGTGAAGTCTTGCTGATTTAGTGTGATAAGGTTGCAGTCTCCTCTCTTATCACTAAGAGATAGATCCTGTGTTTCCTCTCTGAAGTTCTCTTTGCTCTCTGGGTCACAATAATTCTGATGGATTTCTTGATTTATTGTCACATTGGCTGTGGGGAAAGAAAAAGGAAGGGAAGGGCCAACATTACATATTTTAGAAGGTTGTTGTGCAGGTGAAACCTTTGAGAAACAGGATCAGATAGTGAAAGAACCCCCGTCCTCTGGATATGTGTGTGTGCTGGGGAAGATGGAGCTACGAAGTGCTCTCACCATGGGTTCAATGCTACTTATCTCACCTTATCTTACCTATGCTATTATCAGTGTCTTGGCAGAATGCAGGAGTGAGCTGTGACTTGCAGTGTTTACTTGGTAATAGTGTTCCTTCTTAATTATCTACAAATTAGAACTATGTTCTTTAATTAGTAATGGGCTCCATGTCAGCTGACCTCTTTACAAAGAGCAGCTAAGTTACTCTCATTATTTTAAGTACTTTTTACTCAGTTGGGGATTTCCTTCATAACCAAGTGGACCTCCCTCCCCCCCACCATAGGTGAGAAACCATGCCAATATAGGAAGGTGTAAATACAACCAGAGTACCTAATCCTAGCAGTAATTCTCAGCCCAGGCCAAAATTAATGATCTTCATGTACTTCCCTCTCTTTACCAGAATAGTGGTTCTTCTGTCTTTTCAAGTAGGAGATGATGTTAGGAGGGAAAAATGGGATATCAAAGGCCAGGTTGGAAAGGGGTCCAAAGATAAACAAAAAGCCACTCACCAGGCTGGAACTTTTCCTTCCTCCAGTCTGAAAAAGAGCAATACAAACTGAGACTATGATGGAAACACAACTACAGAATGAAGAGGAGGGTCACACTTCCTTTCCTGGCTCATTTTTGCTCAGCTCTCTTTCCCTCCTCCTCTGAACAGCTTGGACTCTCAGTATCCAGAAACTACAAGACAAAGGGTTTACTTCCTCTGTGCTGCCTCAGATTAAGAAATGATCCCCTCATCTGGCCCAACACTGAGGAAGTAAGTCTGGAGAACTCCTGGAGCATGGTCTAGTGTTCTAGGCACCTATGCTCTTAAGACCTTTGCGGCACTCCTCATTGAGGATGAAAGCTATAAAATGTCCTTTTATTTTACTTTATTTTATTTTATTGTTTTATTTCAGGGGTTTCCCAGGCTATGGCCACGTAAGAGTAGAGTTTAAGCTTTGGACCAAGGCTTTTAAACTGACCTTTTTAAATTTCAATGCTTGTAATCACATTTTTAATATTTTCCTCCAGAGATAGACTCTTCATGAGGAATAGAGCTACATCTGCCTCTGCCTGGAGCCACTTCTCTTATGGCAGGTCTTGTGATTTTATTAAAGATTGGGTATAGTCTTAGTGTCTTGGGGCACTAGGCAGATAAGAACTTATCCATAATTCTTGATGGTCTCTCACTGAGCTGCTCACTTCTAAGAAGGGTAGCACTCTATATGTAGAATCGATGAATACATGAGTCAAGAGGGGCTTCTGCGATCTCTTCATCTTAGAGATAAGAAGGCTGAGTTCAAGAAAGCAGAAATGACTGAATTCCTCAGCTGTCATTGATAGTGTTGGAACAAAAACCTGTATGTCCTCATCCCTACTACACTTTGCTCTCTCATCTAGAATCATGGGAACATTTTAAAGCAGCTCCTGAAAGAAAATCTTAGTAGAGGGTCACTTGCCTTTGGATCAGATCATGATCTCAGGATCTTGGGGTTGAACTCTATGTAGGGAATCCCTGGCTGGTGGGATGCCTGCTTCTTCTCTCCCTCCCCCTTGCTCATCCTCTCTCTTTCTCTCTCTCTCTCACAAATAAATAAATAAAATCTTTGAAAAGAAAAGAAGAGAAAAGAAAAGGAAGAAAAGAGAAGAGAAAGAAAAAAATAGAAAAGAAAGAAAAGAAAAAAGTAAAGAAAAGAAAAGAGAAAGAAAGAAAAGGAAAAAAAGAAAACACTCTTAGTAGAAACTGTTTATCCAACTTTAACCCTTGGGAGGAGCACCTTGACCCTGTCTTATCAAAGTACTTATCAGGCTGTGTGCAGTTGCCTGGTTCTTAGCTTACTTCCCCCAGTGGATTTTGCCACCAACATCTAGCACAATATCAGGCATATAAAAATTGCACAACTATATATTTAAGGAAATACCCAGCATGCTTTTGAGGTTTAACTCTGTATTACACATGCACATACACAGTCTTAAACATATGTAGTACATGGGCACAGATATCAGAAGATATAAAATAGCCAGTTCCCTCTACCATCAGATAAATAAATTTTTATGATGATATTAAAGTATTTTGAAAGACTGTTTTTCAAGCTTTTCAAACATAAACCTTGTTCCTGTGTATTGAACTTTACTTTGATTATTTCACATAGGTAAAAATAAATAAAATAATAATTAATATCTTTTTCCCAAGTATAAAATATGTTAACTGCTCTTTTGAACTTTATTCACTGTATAGAAATGCTGCTATCATATAGGGTGTCCTTTATTCTTCCTAAATCCCACCAAAATTGCTCTGATTTCTGTCTCTTCGTTCTTTATGGAGGATGGGTTAAAAATTCGTGTTGAGTCCTACTCTAGCCACGTGGAATTCACCAGTCAATAGTTATTTTTTCATCATACTTAGCTGACAAACAATTGAATTTTTGACCTTCCAAATACAAAAAAAGACTGTAGATCGATATCAAATAAATCTTCACAACTTTCAGGTCAGTGTGTGTGTGTGTGTGTGTGCGTGCGTGTGTGTGCGTGCGCGCGCACTTACGTCTCTACTTATTATACTTGGAATATTAGAGGCACATGGCAAGACCTATGCCAGAAAGTTACTTACCAGGATACAGCCAGGCCTTCTTCCAATCTGAAACAGAAAAAATGCAGTTAATATAAGGCAAGACATCCAGAGCCTCACATTCTTCTCCCCACCCCTTATTTTTTTTCACAAGTCACTATTAAATCTTTCAGTCTTAACTCTGAAGAGAGGAAGCCGAGAAAGTGTTGGACATCAAAACATTGAGGGGTATGGGAAACCCAGTCTCTTACCTGTAAGGTATAGTGCCTTTCGCTGTTCTGAAAGAAACAACATTCCGTGAGAGACCTACAACACATGTGGAAAGGGGAGCAAATTCTACACAGGGCATGAGAAGAAGCAAGACTCACCTAGCTCTGCCTTGAGGTTCTCTGAAAGAAGAGATATAAAATCCATCAAATTGGGCTTTAGCTGCTCTTGATTTCATGGAGCAGCTGAATGGATTCAATGTGGCCCACCATTAGGAGTCCCATAGTTAAGTAGGTAGGAAGGATTAGCAAACATACATGTGGACTCTAAATGATAAGTGCTAGGAAAAGTTACATGGGAAATGTCATAGGGTCACTGAGGAAGGAGTGTCAATGCTTTGTGGGAATTCATGCTTTCTTAGGTGTTTCAGAAGCTAATTCTGGAAGGAAGAATAGGAGGAGAAGAGGGGGAAAGACATTTGCACAAGGAGAAACAACACCACAGTTTGGGTACAGACCACTGCCCACAACTCTCCAAGTTTCCCCCATGGTTTCTTCTTTTCCATAAGACTCCAGCTTTATGGAATTTTGGTACTCCATGTTTTCCTTGAGGTCTTTGACAACTTTTATTTCCCCACGCACCTTATACAACCTGCACCCCCAGCTTCTCCATGAACCCTATTTGTCCTGGGGTCACAATACCTTTGGCCTTAAGTGCTGTTTCCTTTTCATTTTTCATCTGATCTCTTTCACGAGATTCTCTTTGCTTTTTCTTTACTTCTCTTTCTTTGGCTTGATGTTTTCTCCAGCCAGTGTAGCTGATCCCAAGGAGAAAGAGCATCAGCACAGGGACTGTCCCAGCCAGGGCTGCCTTCCATGGGTCCATCCTGGGGAAGAAGGGCTCTGACACAGGCAAGTGAAGACATAGTGAGGACTAGCCTGGAGGCCATCCTGCCCTTTCTCCAAGGCTCCCTCAGCCCTCCTTCCTTCCTCCCTACCCTCACCACACACCCAACTCTGCTTTGGGGTTTATGCCTCATTCACCAGGGAGGAAGATTGCTGATGCTTTCTCCTGTCCAGAGAGGGGATTTTGGATGGAACAGGTCACGTTGCCCAGAGAGCTATCTGTGACCACAAGAGATGCTTCCACACAGAAGAGCCCATCTTCATCCTGGGTCTGAAACTCAGAAAGGGCCTGTAGATTCACTCCCATCATGTCACTCCACTGCACCCTGGGTTTTGGGAACCAGCCATCTGCAGAGCACAACACTCGGATCCCACCATCCTCAGGTCCCATCATACGAACATGAGGTGCAGAGCCCAACCCTGAAGAGAGAAGGCATGTGTTTAAGGCCTGGAATCCTTGGGGCTCAGGAGTCCCTGAGGCTGACAGTCAAAATGCCCTCACTAGACTGATAAGTAAACTGAAGCTCAGAGGTCAATAATCCTCTCACAGTGAATGTTAGGGCAACCTGTGATTCAGTTTTGAAATCAGCTTGATGCCTTTGCACTATACTGAGACTAAGAGAGCTTGGAGTCATTTCAAAGAGAGAGAAAAAAGGTACAATTGAAGATAGAAAAAGGAGTTTAAGCCTATATATTGTCTTTCTCTACTGAATGGATGAAAACGAATGTCTGAGGGTGTCAGTACCTGTCTGAATTAATACAGACAATTAATTTTCTGGGGCCTTTTAGGATACAAAAACATAATCATAAATATTGCCTTTTTTGATGTTTAAAAGTGAATAGAGCATATAGTCTTAGCATCACTGTATACTTTAAGAAAGTGACATTCTGCAAGGTAAATTAGCATATCAATATAGGGAATATCATAAGAAATGCCAGGTTAGGAATCCAGACATCCTTTTTCTCTTTGCTTCACACCATGACACTTTGTGCCAGGTAAACATACCTATAACATGCAGCTCCACAATAGCCTCTTGGGAGCTCTGACCATCCATAAAATGACACCAGTACTGGCCATGATCAGAGGCACGAACATGTTGGATCAGCAGGGCCACACCTCCTTTGTTGATGGAGTCCCTCACGAACTCTGTCCTGCCACGGTATTCCAGCATTTGCTCCCCACCATGTTCCTGTCCATTCTGGTACTCAAACACAGCGGGGGAGAGTTGGTTTCGGTACCACCGAATGTGCATGTGGGCTGCACTCTGCTCAGGGGACAGCTGGCAGGGCAAAGTGGCATCTGCCCCTAGTAGAACCATGATGGGCTCAGCCGGTCCCGTCACAGAAAACCTGGATGCTGTATGAAAATCAAAGGCAGATTGGGGAAATGAGTGAGGGAGGATGACACAAAAGACCCATCTGCATTTCTTTCTTATTTGCATTGTTTTATATGTCTTAAAATATATATCTCCATAATACCTTCTTCAATATGTTCTCCAGAGGTAACAACTACTGATAGTTTGGCATTTGAAAGGACCGTTTTCTATGCATTTACAAATAGTATTTATGTGTAAGTTATGTAAAACCTACAAAAACTAAATAAGAGACTTATTTAGAATTAAATGTGGCAAAGTAACTTATTAAACAATTATCCCTTCTTTTGGTAGGAGAGGAGCAAAGTTACTTCTCTCCACACTCATCCCTTTCTCTCCCAACACACTACTCCTAAAAGGATAAGAAGCCATTTCTGATTAACAATTTAGGTTCCTCTGTGTTGAGGGGTGAGGAAAAGGATTAACAGTGTTTTATATCAAGGTGAAATGTAGAATTTATAAGGTTATGTCGCTTTTTATTTTTTTTAAATAACTCTGAATGCTTAGAATCATAAAGAATAGTTTTTCATAAAAAATATTTCTTGAGAGGACTTAGAAGCCAGTGGTTCCCGGGCGTAAGAGCAGGGCAGTCTTTATCAGAGAAGATGGTTGGATTCCTGGGTCAGAGAAGGAGGATGCTGCAAGCCAAAAATGGGGACTTTGCTTAGCTTTGCTAATCTCCTTTGTCAAGTCACTTAAACCATCTGTTTGCAACTTACTTTAGTATAGAAATCAGTAACTAAAAGGTGACTGATGCTCCCTGGGCAAAACTTGCACTGGCAGAGGCCAAAGATATTGTGGCTCTTTTGAATGGTCAGAGCTTAAGGACCCACAAATATAGTGACCCTGGAGTGGGAAGAATTCAAAAAGGCATGGCTGTGAAGGGGTCCAGGAGTGTTGCATACAAATGGCAAGGCCACATGAGCTTAAAGGAAAAATCCCATGGCCAGACTGTCCCAGAGAATGTGGATCAGGCAGTCCTGGGCAAGGAGCATGACACTGGCCATTAGGCTGGATGAAGGCTGTGATGTCCCTTCTTTTCTATTTCTGTGTAAAACCCAGAGTACTTAACAGATACGTGTTCTTAGTTAACTGATACATGGCTACTGGCTATACATGTTCTATAAGTCATTTAATTTAGGAAAAGTTATTTGACATTGCTTATATCCACAATATTGTATAAAAGTTACTGTATTTCACATAAATGGAATCACTACATATCAATTTCTGTAATAAGAAACATCCAGCCGTTTTAGTACACATAATTTAGGTCTATCTATTGTTTTTGACACTGCCTATACCATTGTGTTTAAGCTTTTCCTGTATCAGGGTAATATTTATATTGCTTCCAATTTATTATTACTATAAACAGTCCCACAATAAACATTTAATACATTATACATACACACATGGGAGAGCTTTTTCTTTATGATAAATTTTTGTGGAATTTCTGAGTCAACATGTGTGGAAATAAAACATTTTAGTACTCCCTGCCTAACTGACATCAAATTAAAGAGATTTTAATGAAAAATGTCATTATTGTAATCTCATAGCTGGTTTCTCTCCAAATCTTGAGTCTGAAAAATTTATCCTGAGACCCCTTTCTATTTTATGGAAGAAGGACTCAAGTGCCAGAGGGGGGGAAAAATGATTTGTCAAAGATCATAACCAGGGATTCCAAATTTGTTGTACTCATACTTAGGTTTTCTTGGCAATGTGAACATTATAAAGTATATTTTCACTGATACTGTTTCACTGAAGTTAAGCAGGCTAAAATCACACATAGTCAATAAAGATTTAGCTAAACATTACAGCTATAGTTTTATAAAATCTACCCAAAGTAGTAAGGGGTGTGTATATAAAGACCCGGCACATTCTTAGCCAGAAACTTCCAGTCTTCTGTTGGCACAAACACAGTTAGAGTTCCCCCCAATATAACTGCCTTTGAGAGGAGGTACAATGACAACTGATGAATGATCAAGTTTTTTCATCATCTGAGAAGAGCCGTTAAAAACAAGTGAATATATAAAGAGAAGGAGAGAGAACACTGACCTGCTGAGTACCATGTAGACACCTGGAGAAGGAGGAGGAGGAGGAGGAAACCAGCAGGAGAATAGTCTGGAGAAACCACCATCTTCTTCAGAGCAGAAAGTGAAAGCACGAAATGTTCACTCTGACAAGGAAGTAGTCTGTAAGAGAAGGTGGTGAGAAAGACACCAGAGTGAAAACTTTCAGGGAAAAAAAAAAAGCCCCATTCAAAGATTTACTTTTATACACAGCTTTTTGGCTGTGCTTCTTCACAGACCGCCACCAACTCCAACCCTCCCCCAATGGATTTTCCCTCTCTCTCTTCGTTCTGAAAACCATTTTCCCTGCAGGTGTAGAAAACCATAAACCACTCTCTTGTGTCCTGTGGGCTTTCTTGAAATTGAAAAGGAATTCCTTTTGAGAGAGGAAGGCATACACAAAATTAGACCACTCCTATTGGCCAATCTAACTTCTTCCTTCTTGCCTTCGTTCATTGATTCATTCATACATTTACTTATTTACTTTTACTATAAACACTCTTGTGGCTTAACTCCAGCAAGAGAAGAGAGTTTTCTCACTATGTGACCCAGAGCTCAAGCCCTTTTGTTTTTAGGACCCACAACTTCCACAGACACACCTCCACATCACCACGCATTCCTCTCTCACCATCCAGAATGAGCCAGGAGGCTTCCTGGAACCTCCTTATTTCCTCAGTTAAACTACAAGTCCCAGCTCCAGAGACATTGGTACCTGGTTGTTCTCGTGGTCAGAATCCAAAGGTGTGGCCTCAGGAGCTGGGAATAGTAGCTTTCTAACCCATCCCTGGACTGTAAAAATATTCTTAGAGGGGGACAAACAGGGCTACCAAAAGACACTGACATGTGAATGCCTCTCCTAGAATGGGTCCAGTAAGAAAGTCACAGCCGGCCTGCAGCTCTTGCAGTTACTGTGAAAGTGGAGGTAATAAAAGTCATCCTGGGGGACTTTGGGCTGGGTGCAGCTCTGGAATGATAGGAGCCAGAGTGCACTTTGGTCAAAATTGCTCAGTGTAGCTTCCTCCTCCTACCTGCAAAGGGCTGAAATCACTTAATTCAGAGAGGGAGAATCCTCTTTGTGTGTGTTATTCAAGGATGTTGGTCATCCCAATGTTTAACTTACAAAGTTAAACCATTTAGAGAACAAGAACAAGAGATACAAGAAATTTCTCCTACCACACCCTAACTGACATTGGAAACTGTGCAGGAGAAAATAAGAGGTCAGAAATGGAGGGTTCTGTGCTATGAGAAGATTAGGGCTGTATTTCCAAAACCTTAGGGCTCCTAAAAGTAAAATGGGGATAATAACCTAACTGTACAGTCCCAGACATAGAATGTGCTCAAAAGGGATTTCTTTCCACTTCAGATTTTTTCCAAGTCCAAGACATGTTTTTGCATGTCACACAGGTTTACAGATAATTAAGGACACAAATAGCAATTGCATAAATATTAGCATATAAGTCACTAATAGTCTGGTCAAAGGGATACTAAAATCTTAAATAAATATTCTCTAGAGACAATGAGGTACATTTGACTTTTTAGAAATCATATTTATGAAAATATAATTTGCATACAATGGAATGTATTGTTTTGAAATGTACATTTCAATGAAGTTTACAAATGTTTATACTCATATAACCACCACCTCCCTCAAAATATGGACCATGTCTGTCTGCCTCTTGAAAATTTCCCTCAACTTCATTTTCAGTCAATTCATTCCAGGAAAAACAAGCAGTATTCTGACTAATCACAATAGCTTAATCTTGCCTATTCTAAAACTTCAAAAACAATAAAATATAAATTATGCAGTGTGTGCACTTCTGTGTTTGGCTTCTTTGGATAAACAAAATGCTTTTTGAGATTCAACCATATTCTATTTATCAGTAAATTTTAAAATTTTCATTGCTGCATAATATGACATTGTTCAACTCTAATACAATATATTCTTCTGCGGTTCTCTTCATGGCTGCCCCCCCACCTCACTCATGCCCTGCTGGCCCACTCAAGCCCTCTCCCACCATGCTTGGCAGGCCTCCCCACTTAGGCCCTTTTGTTTCACTTGGGCTCTGACATCCACCTAATAGTTTAGGTCTGAAGTATTTGGGAATGGGAGTGGAACACTGAAATAGTATTGTAAGTGTTAAAGTAACCACTTGCCTCTTGTTTACTTTGTATTTTGTGAACATGCTTGTGTGTATATTCTATTCTAAAGTGTAAATAGATTAACATACATTCCAACAGAGCTAGAAAAATAAACATGAAAAATTCACTAAATGTCTTAGATATTTTTCCCAATAATAGAGAATTGTTTGAGGAAAATCAGTTAATCTGTGGAGAGTATTTTAAGGGAATTACATCATAAGAGCATTCGTGTGTTTAAGGAGAAAGGTAAGGGGAGAGGGAAAAGGAGCTCTCTAAGATATTATTGACTTCAAAAAGCAGTTTTAAAATAGCATAAACAGTATGGTCTTATTTGCTTAAAAATATGACAGGTTAAGCTTTAAAATCATAGAAAAATGATAGGGAACTTATATCTGAGTGATACAAATGGTGTTTCTATTTGTTGATTTTGCTTATCTCAGATTATCAGATTTCTCTCACATGAAAATGTAAATAATATGAATATGAAGATTTTTTTAATGCAAATGTGAAACACAATAAGGATTCATTTGTAGGAAATTCAGGACTAAAGAAATAATTCACATTCTTGGGAGTGGAAAACTGACTTAAAATAATAACCAACCAGAAGGGTCAGATACCAGAGTAGACACCTCTACAGGTCAAAATATTGGTCTAGAGCACTGGGTGTTGCATCAAAGTGTTGAATCACAAAGTCGTACACCTGAAACTCATACTGCACTGTATGTTAACTAAGTGGACTGTATATTAAAACTTAAAAAATATATTGGGCTAGAAAAATAGGGTTACTGGGTGCTTCCAGAATATGATACTTTAAATCAAAGAGATAAAACTTAAGAAACATAAGTTTAATTAAGCATACTAGATCCAGAGCTTCAACAGTCATTTAACAGGTTTTCTGAACTGGGAAGCAGATTAGGGGCCAGAATCAGAAAAAGGGCACTTCAGAAAGAGTTAAGTTAATGGAGAAAAAAATGCCATTTATATAAAATTTTTTAAAGTTTTAGAACTACATACAAACAAACAAAAACCCGAAAGTGTCTACAGTCCAGAAAACCCATTATGTACAAAAGAAGAATCAGCTTCCATCATACATCTGTCACATTGGATTCATTACTAAAAATACAGACTTCAAATTCCTGAGTAGAAATTAGAATGATCTAAGTGATAAAATGAACATCTAAATGTAAGGACAAAAGGAAGAAATTTCTGGACAAAGAATCAGAAATGTCTGCCTCACAAAACTTGTCTTACGTAAAGAGTGAAGGTTGCAGGTTTTGAACCCAGGGGCTTGCAGCAGGGAGAAGGTTTGGAGATACATTCCAAGTTCTGTTTATTCCACTTTGGGTAGCCACTGTTATTTAAGTTGGAGTAAGGGGAAGGGTAGGTTTGGTACATGTTGTCTGTTGAAGTTAGCTGCCTAGGAATGGAGGAGCCATATGCTGTCTTTATCTGTGTTTCTCTTTTTCTGCTAGCCTCTCCCAATAGAGTAGGTGCCTGCGAGGGAGACTGTGGTCTTCCTGTGGCAGTGACTTATTTCATAAACTTAAATTCAAGTATCATTCACACGCATGTCAAATCCCTGACTGCTTAGAAAATGTAAATCCAAATCTCTACTGAAATTAAATAGTTGAACAAGTTTCAAAAAGAATACTTAAATAAGCAGATATTTTGGTGTTTGTTTATATAAGAACACCTGGGAAAGATCGGACACTCCCAGCACAGTGGACAAAGGGACTCCATAAGTGTCACACCCGGTCATTTCTACTAATCCATCTTAACTGCCTGCAGCGGATTTATATTAATAAAAATAAAGAGAAATTAGTGGATCTCACAAATTCACAAAGATTTGGTATAGCATAGTTTATATAACTTAAAACTTCTATAACTTCATTTATATGTTCTATAATGGTTCTGTTCTTTTCTGACTATGACTACAAATTTCTTTTTTTGAGTTCCCAACTGATTTTGCTTTTTTAAAATCCAGCTGTATGTTATTAGCACCATGCAATACTTGAAAGTCCATGTTGTTATGAATGTATCTATTTGAAAAGGCATTTTTGTTTCTTTGAATGATTTCTCCCTGAATGTTTTTATTTTAAAATAATGGTGCAATATCTATAATTGTGTTAGAATATGTCTGGTTTGTAATAATTTATTTCTTGTTTTGTTATGTATCTTATAAACCATATATAGATGTTCGATCTTAGATATAGAATTTCAAAAATGTAGATTCAAGTTTTTAAAATTATTTCAATCTCTAGTTCAGAATTTCTTTCTGTGATTCTAAGCAAGAAACAATTATTCTAGATTTCATGGAACTTGAAGGATCTTCAAAACTAAAATGATTTAGGTAGGTAAGAGACAGAAATCTCATCCTTATCACTTCCATTATTTATAGCATTGAGGAAAGATCAAAGTCTCAGAGAATCATTTGGGGAATTTTATACTGTTTTTCTTTTATCCTGGTTGAGATGGATAAAATCCAGGTATCAGTGGAGAAAATTTCTGTCTGCGAGAAGAGTCAGACAGTGTGACTGTGCCCATGTCTTCTCAGTTTCCTGCCTAATGGAATGAGGGGTCCAACTGGAAGATGAAAATTCATCATCAGAGCAGATATATTGTGGTGAGTGAGTAAGACATTAAAATAAAAATATATAATATTTTAATAATCATAATATAATAAAAATTGTTAACAAGCTATCCTTAAATTATAAGTTACTGACACTCTTCTAAGCGCTTTAAATACATTCATGTACTCTTCACCCCAAACTTAGAATAGATACTATTATTGAACACACTGTCACATGAGGAAACTGAGGCACACGGAGGTTGTATAACTCATTCAAAATGATAAGCTGTATATAGCCTCATCAGATTGTCAAGTTCTAATACCTATGCTACTAACCTAGACAATATACTTCTCAGAAAGAAAGAAATCACTTGCTTTTGATCTCATCTATACTTTGTAAGTAAGTACTCATTAGATAGACTTATTATAAATGACAAATCAAAGTTTGCTTTCTTTACCTTATTTTACTTTCGGTTTTGAGTGTGTCAGGGTGGCCAAAGGGAAGTATACTGCTGAGGGATTCTGTGCAGGGGCCGTCTTTCTCTCAGTTGTCTGAACTCCCATAAAAAAACTTGGCCCCATGTTTTGTAAAGTCTGATATCTTCTTGGCATTTTGGAGAAACTCTCCCAGGAAAGTCCTGGGGGCAGCCAAGAACAGGTAACTGAGAGGAATGGCAGAGAGTATTTATTCCTGGTGCCTGTGGCCATGAGTCTGAGAAGTTTCCAGATGCCTTCATCTCTGTAAGAAGAACATAAAAAATGTGAGTGTTGTACTTTCTGGGTGATGGGCGAGAGAGAGAGAACTGAGAGCATTTGGGCAAGGGTTCTAGGGGTTGGCAGAGGACAGGCCAAGTTACCTATGCTCCTCCATCATATAGGAATGTGAGGAGGGGGTGGAATTCATTGAGGCCAAATTAATGTTTGTGCTAGACTCATCTCTTTCTGTGGTTGCTCATTGCCTCCTCTGTGTCTCTTTGTCCACTGGACAAGATGTTCTTGAGTTAGAAAAGAGTTTAGAGAGATAGTGGATAGATTTTTCACTGCAGAACATGGTTGTTAAGAGGAAGACTGTTGGGACGCCTCGGTGGCTTAGTGGGTTAAGCCTCTGCCTTTGGCTGGGGTCATGATCTCAGGGTCCTGGGATCGAGTCTCACATCGGGCTCTCTGCTCAGTGGGGAGCCTACATCCCCCCCTCTCTCTGCCTGCTTGTGATCTCTCTCTCTGTCAAATAAATAAATAAATAATCTTAAAAAAAAAAAAGATGAAGACTGTTTCCTTGGGGAAGGGAAACAAAAGTTCTTTTTTGTGAGTGTTAAAGTCTTCTCTGATGTTCCCTGAGAGACACACTACAGTAGTTTGAGAGTATCTGGAGGTAATTTCTTAGAATCACTGTGAACTGTCTTAGCTATCACGATTATTTTTACCTTATGGATTCCATTTTTGTCCTTAATCCAGCTATTTTCAGGACCTTACTGTTTGTCATACTGTTGTCTGCTCTGAGAAAGATGGTGGGTTCCCTGGACTTCTCTGTGCTAAGAGACCTCCTCTCTATCCTACTTCTCCAGGTGTCCATGTGGGGCTCAGGTAGCAATATTTTTTTTTATTTTACATGCTTAGATTGTTTTATTATCTGAACAGAAGGATTAAATTACTCCATCACTACTCAATATATACCTGGGTTAATACTAAATCCTTTATTTCAATATAGTGATTTATCTGCCCATACATGAGGGCAATTAAATCATTATATGAATGAGAGAGAAGAATCAGGTGGAATTATGTCACTAATTATTTTTTTCTAATTCATTCAGACCTCTCCTTCATGAAGAATGCATTTTCTGATGGCCAAGACCTAATTAAAAACTCTGGTTTCATGATTTCCCAGCACTCTTCCCTCCTTCTTCATAGAATTTATCACCATTGCAATTAAAAAAATCATTTGTTTAATAAGAGATTAGCCTGTTGACTGGGTAGAGATGTTCTTTGTCTTGTTCACTGCCATCTTCAGCCTGAAGGTATGCTGCAGAGAACTGATGTGTGAATAGCAGAATGTCTGTGGGATTCTTCTAGGCCAGTAGTGATGCTGGGTTCCAAAATGTCCGAGCAGGTCATTGATATTCTTTTCACGGTGGCTCTATTCCACAGATTCATTCTTGGTCATTGGCCCATCAGAGCCAATTGTTGCCATGCTGGGTACAGACAGTGCTGCCCTGGTGTGTCCCCGGTCATGAATGTGGAGAGCATGGAGCTGAGGTGGTTCTGATCCCCGTTCTCAGAGGCTGTGTATATGTATAAGGATGGAATGGAGCAGGCAGGAGAACAGCTGGTAGATTTCAAAGGGAGAGCAGAGTTGGTGAAAGATTACATCACTGAGGGAAGAGTCGCTGTGAGAATCTATGGTCTCTGGATCTCAGACAGTGGAATGTACAAGTGTTTTTTTCAAAAAGGCAGTGACTATGAAGAAGGCACTTTGGAGCTCAAGGTGATCGATGAGTAATTATCTGAGGCTACAGATCACTCTATGGGAATCTAAGTGTTCTGCATTTGATTTTGATGGGTGGGGGGGAATGATGAACAGAACACAGACAAAAAGGCAGATATTCTTGGAGCTGGTCAACATCCTAGACACTGGATTTAACCTGAAGTTTTCTTAATCTTTTCATACATATATTGTGCTGTACTTTAAAATTTAATGACTTCCATAAATATCTACTATACAAATAGATCATTTATTTCCCTGGTATGTGTATTTTCACACATTTTGAAGGAAGGCATCATGACTACCAAAATGTACCATTACTGGCAGAGACCAGAATCCCAGTTGGCTGCTGTGATGGACAGAGGTTCAGCTGGGAATGTCAGTGGTTGAGTCTTGAATGCACAGTTTGGAGGAAGTGACTGTGGGGATTGTGACAGGATGGACTGGTATTGCGGAGAATTAAACTTGTCATCACAGGATTCAGGCCAGAAATTAATCGATGTGCAGTGACTAAGTGAATCAGGAGTAGCTTTTGAGGAATAAAAGTCCTGAACAGAGGGCTTAGTGTGAAAAGCTGAGATGGGCTGAGGTTGCTCCACAGGATATTGAATTGACCACTCTAAATTTTATCATCATCAGTGCTGTTTCATTTTTAATTATAATAAAATTATAACTCATTGTATCAAACTCAAATAATTCAGAACAATATAAAATATAAATTGATAATCTTTCCTTTCCCGTCAATGTTCCTTTTTCTCCTCCAAAGTAAATATTAATATCAGATTGTTCTATGTTCTTTATCTCTTTTTTAGATATTTATATAAAGATATCAATAATTATATATGATAAAATAAAATACATAATGTAATTTGTAATTATAATAATATATATTTATATAGCAGACCTTAATCTCTGTTCCTAAACTAATCTTTAAGATGTTTACGTTAACTCGTTTAAAAACAAAATTGAAACTTTGAGCCCTCAACCAATCATGCTAGTATAAAGTTCTGTCTTAGCTCTTACTGGAGCTTCTGTCCCTCTTTCCCTCGAGTAGTAATTACACAAAGGTCCTATGTGGCCCAAAGCATTCAGAGGGCAGTTCCAGGCTTGGGCCTTCCCTTGTTAGTGCTAGGGTACTCATCATCTCAAGTTTTGTTACATCTCTCCCCTTGACTCCAGTGATTAAGTCACAGATATTATTAAAGACTTTTTTAAAAAGATTTTATTTACTTAGAAAGAGAGGGCAGAGGGAAAAAGAGAGTCTCAAGCAGACTCTCTGCCGAGGACAGAGCTCCATGCAGAACTCCTCATGGAGCTTGATCTCATGACCTGAGACCACAACCTAAGCTGAAATCAAGAATCATATGCTTAAGTGACTGAGCCATTCAAGTGAACCTATTAAAGACTTTTGATGCAACCCTTTAAGAAGCACCTAAAGATCTCTCTTTGTTATGTTTTGGGAAACGTCCCAGTCACTCTATCAAGGTTTCCTTCACTGACATTCTTTTCCCACCTATATTACACAATTGATTTCACTAATTTGTGTACTCAACAATGTAGCAAGAGAGTCTTATTCATGCAGTCCTACTTTAAGCCATATATTCCTGAAGCTGAAATATTACAATTAGAATCAGAGAGGGGAAAGTTTAGAGGAAAACTCAAGCAATAGTTAATTCAGCACAGTTAACAACACATTAAAATGTCAAGTAATTTTCTGCTCCATATACACATATTATATACCACATATACCATATACACATATACACTTAACCATTCCCTACCCCATCCCCTCTGGTAACCATCAGGTTGTTCTCCATAATTAAGAGACTATTTCTTGATTTGTCTCTCTTTCTCTCTCTCTCTCTCTCTCTCTCTCTCTTTTTTCCTACTTTGCTCCTTTGTTTTGTTTCTTAAATTCCACATGTGAGTAAAATCATATGGTATTTTTCTTTTTCTGACTTATTTTGCTTAGCAATATACTCTCTAGGTCCACCCATGTCATTGCAAGTGGCAAGATTTCATTGTTTTTGTTTTTGTTTTTGTTTTGTTTTTTTGGCTGAATTATATTCCATTATATATATACCAGTTCCTTATCCACTTATCAGTTAATGGATACTTGGGCTTCTTCCATAATTTGGTTTGTTATCATGGGGGCCTTGACTGGCTTTCAGGTGCCCAGGTGGTGAAGAGGGGCAGAATCCCAGGAGGGACAGTATGGTCTGAGGATTCCCTGGATCACAGAAGAATGGATGGCACCAAGATACTGTGCTGTTCCCAGGCATAGGATCTGGGAATCCAGCAGAGAGCAGCAGGTCCTGGTGCCAGATTTCTGCTATAAACTGCAAATCACCAGGCTGTTGTCTGACCGCTTTCCTGGGATAGGCCAGCAAGCCTAGGGAAAACCTCCCCTAGAGAAACAATGTGTTTCCCAATCTGGGAGTCTCTGAAATTTAGAGTTTGCAAGCTCTGAGACACAACTGAGATAAAAAAGCTCAAACACAGGCAGGGTGAATCCAGGGTTCAGAGGGAAACTGAGGACACAAATAGGGTGATTGATTGCTCTTCTCTGAAAGTTCACTGAAGAGTAGGGGTCCAAAAAAAAAAAAAAGAGTAGGGGTCCAAACTTTCAGCTCTGAGGCTGGAGGGCAAGTTACAACCATTTTCATATGCCCAACAGTGCTTAAAAATTTCAGGGAGCAAAATAGCACCACTTATTGGAGGCTGGAGCTATATACACCAAGCCCTACCCCCCTTCCACCCTGGAAATGCATTTCTACTGAAACAAGTTATCCTGAGAATCAACGCAGCTGGTCCATCCCCCAGTAGACCAGCACAAATAACTAGTCACACCAAGTTTTTTGATCATAGACTGCTACAAAGTTTTAGCTCTACGGGAAATAAGATCTAATTTCTGTTTCACTTTCATTCTTTACTTTAAAATTATTTTTTTTACTTATTTTCTTATATTTTCCAATTTATTTTTTATTTTTTTTAAATTTTAATATGTATATATAGTTTAATTTATTTTATTTTAATGTATTTTACATTACTATTATTATTTTTTGGGGGGGATCTAGATTCTTTTAGCAAGTAGACCAAAAACACCCAGGATGTAGTTTTGTTTTTATTTGGTTTTCTTGTTTTTTTATTTTTGTTTTTCTTGTTTGTTTTGTGTGTGTGTGTTTTCTTTCTCTTTGATTTTTGTTTTTTGTTGTTGGTGTTCTTTTTTCTTTCTTCTTTTCTTTTCTGAACAAAATGATGAGACAGAGGACTTCATCCCAAAAGAAAGAACATGAGGCAAAACTCACAACCAGGGATTTAATTAACACAGATATAATTAAGGTGTCTGAACTAGAATTTAAAACAATTATAAGGATACCAGCTGGGCTCAAAAAAAGCATAGAAGAAACTAGAGAATCCCTTACTACAGAGATAAAAGAATTAAAATCTAGTCAGGCTGAAATTAAAAATGCTATAACCAAGATGCAAACACAAATGGAGGCCATGAAAACAAGGATAGAGCAGAGGTTTGAATAGGTGATATAGAAGATAAAATTATGGAAAATAATGAAGCTGAAAAGAAGAGGGAAAGAAAGGTAATGGACTATGAAGGTAGACTTAGGGAACCCAGTGAATCAGTAAAGCATAATAACATTTGTATCATAGGAGTCCTGGAAGATGACGAGAGACATAAAGGCATAGAAGGTTTATTCAAACAAGTTATAGCTAAAAACTTCCCTAATCTGAGGAAGGACACAGACATCAAAATCCAAGAAACACAGAGAACACCCATTAAATTCAACAAAAGCTGGCCATCAACAATGCATATCATAGTCAAATTCACAAAATACACAAAGAAAGAATTCTGAAAGCAGCAAGGAAGAATAGGTTCTTAACCTAGAAGGGAAGGCAGATGAGGTTAGCAGCTGATCTTTCCACAGAGACATGGTGGCCAGAGAAGTGTAGAAGGAAATATTCCATGTCCTGAATGGGAAAAACATGCATCCAAGAATTCTTTATCCAGCAAGGCTGTCTTTCAGAATAGAAGGAGAGATAAAAAGTTGTCCAGACAAACAAAAACTAAAGAAGTTCATGACCACTAAATCACCCTTGCAGCAAATTTTAAGGGGGACTCTGACTGGAGAAAAAATAAAAATAAAAAAACAAACAAAAAAACAAAAAAACCTAAAAGCAACAGAGAATAAAAAAGACCAGACAACATCACTAGAAACACTAATTCTACAGGTAACACAATGGCACTAAATATGTATCTTTAAATAATCACTCTGAATGTAAATGGACTAAGTGTGCCAATCAAAAGACACAGGGTATTAGAATGGATTAAAAAACAAAAAAACAAATAAACAAAAACAAAACAAAAACAAGATCCATCTATATGCTCCCTACATGAGACTCATTTTTTAAAAATTTTATTTATTTGACAGAGAGAGACACAGTAAGAGAGGGAACACAAGCAAGGGGGATGGGAGAGGGAGAAGCAGGCTTCCTGCTGAGCAGGTAGCCTTATGCGGGGCTTGATCCCAGGATCCTGGGATCATGGCCTGAGCAAAAGGCAGATACTTAATGACTGAGCCACCCAGGCGCCTCATGAGACTCATTTTAGAACTAAAGACACCTGCAGATTGAAAGTGAGGAGATGGAGAACCATCAACCACAAGGTAGACATTAAAAGAAAGCCTGAGTACCCGTACTTATATCAGGCATGCTAGATTTTAAAACAAAGACTATAACAAGAGATGAAGAAGGGGATTATATTATAACCGAGTCTATCCAGCAAGATCTAACAATTGTAAATATGTATGCCCCAACTTAGGAGAACCCAAATATATAAATCTATTAATAAAAAATATAAAGAAACTTGTTGATGATAATGCAATAATAGTAGGGGACTTTAACACCTGATTTATAGCAATGGAAAGATCATCTAAGCAGAAAATTGATAAGAAAACAATGACTTTGAATTTGAAACCAGATGGACTTAACAGATATATTCAGAACATGTCATCCTAATGCAGAAGAATATACATTCTTCTTGAGTGCACATGGAACATTCTCCCAAACAGATCACATACTGGGTCACAAATTAGCTGTCAACAAATACAAAAAGATCAAGATTATGCCATGCATATTTTCAAACCACAACACTACAAAACTGGAAGTCAACCACAAGAAAAGATTTAGAAGGACCTCAAATACACAGAGATTAAAGAACATCCTGTGTTCATCAGAAAATTAAAGAAGAGTTTTAAAAAATAATGGAAGTAAGTGAAAATGAAAGCATGACAGTCCAAAACCTTTGGGATGCAGCAAAGGTAGTCTTAAGAGGGAAGTATATTACAATACAGAACTACTTCAAGAAGCAAAAATCTCTCAAGTTCAAAATCTAAGCTTGCACCCTAGAGGAACTAGAAAAGGAACAGCAATAAAGCCTAAAGCCCACTGAAGAAGGGAAATAATAAAGATTATATCAGAAATAAATGATGTAGACAAACAAAAAGAAAAAAGAGTAGAACAGATCAATGAAACTAAGAGGTGCTTCTTCAAAAGACTTAATAAAATTGATAAACCTCTATACAGACTTATCAAAAAGAAAATAGAAAGGATCCAAAGAGATAAAATCATGAATGAAAGAGGAGAGATCACAACCAATACCACAGAAATACAAACAAATATAAGAGAATACTACAAAAAAATTATATGCAACTAAATGGGCAATCTGGAAGAAATGGACAACTTCCTAGAAACTTACAAACTACCAAAACTGAAACAGGAAGAAATAGAAAATTTGAACAGACCAACAGCTAGCAAAGAAATTGAGTCAGTAATATAAAATCTCCCAACAAATAAAAGTCCTGGGCTGGATGGCTTCTCAGGGGAATTCTACCAAACATTTAAAGAATTAATATCTATTCTTCTGAAACATTTCCAAAAATAGAAATAGAAGGAAAACTTCTAAACTCATTGTATGAGGCCAGCATTACACTGATCCCAAAACCAGACAAAGAAAGCATGAAAAAGGAGAAGTACAGACCAATATCCCTGATGAAGAGGGATGCAAAAATTCTCATCAAGTTATACTAGGCAATCAGATCCAACAGTACATAAAAAGTATTATGCACCATGACCAACTGGGATTTATTTCTGGGCTGCAGGGGTGGTTCAGCATTCACAAATGAATCTGACTTGATTGAGATTAATCTGATAGAGCACATTAATAAAAGAAAAGACAAGAACCATATGATCCTCCCAACTGATGCAGAAAAAGCATTTGACAAAATACAGCATCCTTTCCTGATTAAGACTCTTCAAAGTATAGGGATAGAGAAAACATACCTCATATGTTAATATGAGGTATTAACATATTGGTATGTTAATATCATAAAAGCCATCTGTTAAAAACCCAAAGTGAATATCATTCTCAATGGGAAAAAAAAAATGAGAGCTTTTCCCTTAGAATTAGGAAGAGCATCGGGCTGCCCACTCACCATTATTATTGAACATAGTATTAGAAACCTGGCCTCAGCAATCAGACACACACACACACACACACACACACACACACACACACACACACAGAGGCATTCAAATTGGCAAAGAAGTCAAACTGTCTTCACAGACGACATGATACTTTATGTGGAAAACTCAAAAGACTCCACCTCAAAATTACTAGAACTCACACAGCAATTCAGCAATGTGGCAGGATACAAGATAAAAAGCATCTGCATAGCAAAGGAAACAGTCAATAAAATGAAGAGGCAACCCATGAAGTGGGAGAAGACATTTGTAAAGGACATTACAGATAAAGGGCTAGTGTCCAAGATCTATAAACTCAACACCCCCCCCCCAAAAAATAAGTCAAAAAATGGGCAGAAGACATGAACTTCTCCAAAGAAGACATGACAATTCTCCAAGGAAGACATAAATAGCTAAAAGACACATGAAAAAATCTTCAACATCATTAGCCACCAGGGAAATACAATGAGATGCCACCTTATACCAGTTAGGATGGCAAAAATTAACAAAACTAGAAACAGCAAATGTTGGTGAGGTTGTGGAGAAAAGAGAACCCTCTTACACTGTTGGTGGGAATGCAAGCTGGTACAGCCACTCTGTAAAACACTATGGAGGTTCCTCAAGATGTTAAAAATAGAGCTACTCTACAACCCTGCAATTGCACTACTGGGTATTTACCCTAAAGATACAGATGTAGTGAAGAGAAGGAGCACATGCACCCCAGTGTTCATACCAGCAATGTCCATGATAACCAAACTGTGGAAGGATCTGTGGTGTCCTTTAACAGATGAATGGATGAAGAAGTGGTTCACATAAAAAATGGAATATTACTCAGCCAACAGAAAGAATGAATACCTACCATTTGTATCAACATGGATGGAAGTGGAGGGGATTATGCTAAATGAAATAAGTCAAGCATAGAAAGATAATTGTCATAGTTTCACTCATATGTGGAACATAAGGAATAGCATGGAGGACCACAGGGGAAGGGAGGAAAAACTGAGTGGGAAGAAATCAGAGCGGGAGAAAAACTATGAGAGACTCTGGACTCCAGGAAACAAACTGAGGGTTACAGGGGAGAGGGGGTGGGGGGAATGGGGAATGGGTATTAAAGAGGGCATGTGTGGTAATGAGCACTAGGTGTATTACTCAACTAATGAATTGTTGAACACTAAATGAAAAATTAATGATATACTATATGTTGGTTAAATGAACACAGTAATAAAAATATATAAAAGCAAAACAAAACAAAACAAAACTGAAGGCGCCATGAACCCAGACTTTAAGCTCTATTACAAAGCTGTAGTCATCAAGACAGTATAGTACTGGTGTAAAACTAGACACATAGATCACTGGAACAGAATAGAAAACCCAGAAATGAATCCACAACTCTATGGTCAACCAATCCTTGACAAAGCAGGAAAGAAAATCCAATGGGAAAAAGACAGTCTCTTCAACAAACTGAGTTGGGAAAACTGGACAGCAACCTGGAGAAGAATGAAACTGGATCACTTTCTCACACCATACACCATACACTTTCTCACACAAAATGGATGAAAGACCTAAATGTGAGCTAGGAAACCAAGAAAATCCTAGAGGAGAACACAGTAGAAACTGCTTTGACCTTGGCCGTAGCAACTTCTTATTAGACACATCACCTCAGGAAGGGAAAAAAACAAAAACAAAAATGAGGAGGGACAAGATGGCAGGGAACTAGGAGGAGGCGCCGTTTCAACCTGTATCCTAAAGTGAGCTGATTACCTACCAAGGAACTCTGATCACCCATGAAATCAGCCTGAGATTAAATTATACACTTCTGGACCTCTACAGGAGCAGAAAATGCCAGTGGGCAGGTAAAGCAGAGTGGGAACATCAGACTGATATCGGAAGATAAGCAAAAGGGGGAGGGAACCTCCAGAAGTGACCCATTGGAAAGTGATACACCAATATGAGAGTGCCCTACAACTGGGGACCAGCACTAACTTGGAGTCTGGTTGAAAGCACTCAAAAAGAGCAAAGGATCACGGGGGGAAATTGTGGGAATTGGGGCGGTTAGGGACAGGGGCTTAAGTCCCCGGACCAAGGACAGCCACCCCTGGCGCTGAGCCAGAGAGAGTGTGACGGAGTAACCAGGTCTTGGCCCCTGAGCCGCAAGGGAGTGTGCCTGAGGGCACATGGGGTGTGGCTCCCGTGAGGGACTTGGAGCCTTGCCAGCTGGCAGAAACACAGCCTTTTTGCAGTCCCCATGCGTGCGCCGTGCCGTGCTATCAGAGCCTGGGTCGGGCCCCACACCCTCCCCTGAGAGAGGTGCGCGCAGGCACCAGCTGGGAGCTCTTGGTCCAGGAAAGGCTGAGAACTCCTAGCCTGGGCCAGAGGGAAAATCTCAATGTGCGATCGCTGCTTGGAACCTCTCTGGAGGTCTGGAGCTGCCCAGACAGCCGCCACTGTCATGCTTTTGGGTACAAGTAGGAGTTCCTGCTTCACCAGGGACCATGACTAGGAACGTGCTCTGCCAGCTGCGAAGGGGGAACTTATGTGCTCTGCAGCACCCACAGGGGAACAGACTGAGCCTTCTCTCTGAGAGGGATGTCTGGGTGCAGTTTGCTTTCCTCTAAACCTTCAAAAACCATCAAGAGCCACCAAGGGGAGAGAAAACAAACTAACAAACAAACATAAAAACCTCCAGAGAACAAAAGCCTGAAAAACCGGTTTCCTCAGAGCCCACCCCCTTGAGGGGGGCGGGAGTACTTAACTCAGGAAATACTGCCTGAAAACCCATGTGGCAGGCTCCTCCCCCAGAAAGCCAACTGGAAAAACAAACAAACAAACAAACAAAAAAACCAAAACAAATGACAAGAGAACAACCACCACTACTTCATAGATACAACTTTTATTTTTAATTTGTTCACACTATTCTGGTTCATTTCGTTATCTTTTTTATATTTTTATATAGATATTTTTTAGCCTATTTACCATCACAGTGATATATCCAGTACATCAAATTCCATAATAACCTTTTAACCTGAATTTTTTGATACATATACCCGTGTTTTTCTTTGCTTTTCTATTTTTTAAATTTTTTTAAAATTTTAGTTTAGTTTAGTTTAGTTCATTCTTTTTTTTTAATTTTTATTTTTTAATATTCATATAGAGTTAAACTTCAAGGTAATCTCCTAACCCCAATCAATGCTACCACTATAGGTAAACCAATTTTTAGTCCCCTGTTATCTTAGGAAAGTTGAGTCCTGAAACAAAGATATCAAGATACATCCAGGAAGAATCAAAATAACCTTCCTCACCCACACTGAGAATTTATAACCACTCTCCCATCTTTTTCTTTTGCCGGTGTTTCTGTGTATTTGTGTTTGTCCTGGTAGTATATAAATCTTATACTTGGGGTTCTTTTTGATAAGGTTCTTTTTTTGTTTGTTTGTTTTGCTTTTATATATATATATATATATATACATATATATATATATGTATGTATTTTTTTCTCTGGTCATCTACTTTTATCAGTCTGTTTGTTTTTGTTTGTATACTTCATAAATCTTACCTGGGGCCCATTATCTTCTCTTTTATCTTTCTTTTATTATCCTCTCTCTCTCTCTCTTTCTTTTTTCTCTCTTTCTTTTTTTCTTTCCTTTGGGTGGGGATTCTTGATTGCTCAGAAGCGTTCCAGGGTGCACCTTGACTGCACCATGGTTGAAACATCCAGCTACATCTGTCCAGCCACCTCTCACCAAAATGACTAGGAGGAGGAATGCCCAACAGAAGAAAAATTCAGACGATGGGCCTTCTGCAACAGAGCTAATGGCTACCAACATAGACAATATGTCAGAAAGGGAATTAAGGCTAACAATTATCCAGGCAATAGCTAGGTTGGAGAAAGCCATGGATGACAAAAGGGAATTGATTAGGGCAGAACTGGAAGCCACTAGGGAGGATGTTCACAATGTTAGGCCAGAACTGAAAGCCACCAGGGATGATGTTCAAAATGCTCTCAATGAGTTCCAATCTAATCTAAATTCCCAAAAAGCTGGGGTAACTGAGACAGAAGACAGAATTAGTGATGTGGAGGACAAACAGATAGAGAGAAAGGATCAGGAGGAAGCCTAGAAGAAACTGCATAGAAGCCACGAAAATAGAATTAGGGAAATAAATGATGCCATGAAACGTTGCAACGTCAGAATTATTGGAATCCCTGAAGGGGAGGAGAAAGAAAGAAGTGTAGAAGATATAGTGGAACAAGTTCTCCATGAAAATTTTCCCAATCTCGGGAATGGAACCAGCTTTCATGTAGTAGAGGCAGAATGGTCTCCCACAAAGATTATGGATTCTCCAAAGTCCTTGAGACACATAATAGTAAGAATGAGGAATTATAATTATAGAGAAACTCTCTTGAAGGCAGCTAGGAAAAAGAGGCTCCTTACATACAGAGGATAGCCCATCAGAATAACGTCAGACTTGTCCACAGAGACCTGGCAAGCCAGAAAGGGCTGGCAAGATATATTCAGGGCACTAAATGAGAAGAACATGCAGCCAAGAATACTTTATCCGGCAAGACTGACATTCAAAATAGATGGAGAGATAAAGTGTTTCCAAGACCAGCAAGGCTTAAAAGAGTATGCGAACACCAAGCTGACACTAGAGCAAATATTAAGGGGGGTTCTATAAAAGAGGAAAAGTCCTAAGAATATCATTGAACAGAAATATATGGAGACAATCTACAGAAAGAAAGACTTCAAAGGTAACAAAGGTAACATATCAATAAAAACGTATCTATCAATAAACACTCTCAATGTGAATGGCCTAAATGCGCCCATAAAATGACACAGGGTTGCAGATTGGATAAAATGATAGGACCCATCCATATGTTGTCTACAAGAGACCCATTTTGAACATAAAGATACACCCAGACTGAAAGTGAAAGGATAGAGAAGCATCTTTCATGCCAATGGGCCTCAAAAGAAGGACAGAGTAGTTATTTCATATCAGATAAATTAGATTTTAAACTAAAGACTGTAGTCAGAGATACAGAAGGACACTACATCATTCTTAAAGGGACTATCCACCAAAATGATCTAACAATTGTAAATATCTATGGACCCAAAAGGGGAGCAGCCAACTACATAAGAAAACTATTAATCAAGATAAAGAGTCATATTGATATGAATACATTAATAGTAGGAGATCATAACATGCCTCTCTCAGAAATAGACAGATCATCGAAGCAGAAAATCAATAAAGAAACAAGAACATTGAATGACACATTGAACCAGATGGACCTCATAGATATATACAGAACATTCCACCCTAAAACAACAGAATACTCATTCTTCTCGAGTGCACATGGAACCTTCTCCAGAATAGACCACATTGGGTGAAGAATCAGGGCTCAACCAATACCAAAAGACTGAGATTATTCCCTGCATATTCTCAGATCACAATGCTTTGAAACTGGAGCTCAATCACAAGGAAAAGTTCAGAAGGAACTCAAACACCTGGGAGCTAAAGACCACCTTGCTTAAGAATGCTTGGATCAACCAGGAGATCAAAGAAGAACTTAAACAATTCATGGAAACCAATGAGAATGAAGACACTTCACTCCAAAACCTATGGGATACAGCAAAGGCAGTCCTAAGGGGGAAATACATAGCCATCCAAGCCTCCCTCAAAAAAATGGAAAAATCCAGAATATACCAGCTCTCTCTACACCTTAAAGAACTGGAGAATCAACAACAAATCAAACCAACTCCACACATAAGAAGGGAAATAATCAAGATTTGAGCAGAGATCAATGAGGTAGAAACCAGAGATACAGTAGAACGTATCAATGAAACTAGAAGCTGGTTTTTTGAAAGAATCAATAAGATCGATAAACTATTGTCCACACTAATCCAAATAAAAGAGAGAAAGCTCCAATTAATGAAATTGTGAATGAAAAGGGAGAGATCACAACTAACACCAAGGATATAGAAACAATCATCAGAAGTTTTTATCAACAATTATATGCCAATAAGTTAAGCAACCTAAATGAAATGGATGCATTCCTGGAATACTATAAACTCCCAAAACTGAACCAGGAAGAAATTGACAACCTGAATAGACTGATATCTAGTAACAAGATTGAAGCAGTGATCAAAAACCTCCCAAAAAAAAGAGCCCAGGACCTGATGGATTCCCTGGGGAATTCTACCAAACATTCAAAGAAGAAATAACACCTATTCTCCTGAAGCTGTTTCAAAAAATTGAAGCAGAAGGAAAACTTCCAGACTCTTTTTATGAAGCCAGCATTACCCTGATCCCCAAGCCAGCCAAATAGGATCCAACAGCACATTAAAAAGATGATCCACCATGACCAGGTGGGATTCATCCCTGGGTTACAAGGATGGTTCAACATTCGCAAGTCAATCAATGTGATAGAACAAATCAATAAGAGAAGAGAGAAGGACCACATGGTCCTCTCAATTGATGCAGAAAAAGCATTTGACAAAATCCAGCATCCTTTCCTGATTAAAACGCTTCAAAGTATAGGGATAGAGGGAACATTCCTGAACTTCATCAAATCTACCTATGAAAGACCCACAGCAAATATCATCTCAATTGG
Organism: Martes martes; assembly: GCF_963455335.1. Classification (NCBI taxonomy): domain Eukaryota; kingdom Metazoa; phylum Chordata; class Mammalia; order Carnivora; family Mustelidae; genus Martes; species Martes martes. The sequence continues at coordinate 119,133,743 of NC_137893.1, read as the reverse complement.
AAAAAGCTCACAGCCTTCCCGTTAAGATCAGGAACACGACAAGGATGCCCACTCTCACCACTCTTGTTCAACATAGTATTAGAAGTCCTAGCAACAGCAATCAGACAACAAAGAGAAATAAAAGGTATCCAAATTGGCAATGAAGAAGTCAAACTCTCTCTCTTCACAGATGACATGATTCTTTATATGGAAAACCCAAAAGACTCCACCCCCAAACTACTAGAACTCAACCGCAATTCAGTAACGTGGCAGGATACAAAGTCAATGTACAGAAATCAGTGGCTTTCTTATGCACTAACAATGAAAATACAGAAAGAGAAATTAGAGAATTGATTCCATTTATCATAGCACCAAGAACCATAAGATGCTTGGGAATAAACCTAACCAAAGAGGTAAAGGATCTGTACTTGAGGAACTACAGAACACTCATTAAAGAAATCAAAGAAGACACAAAAAGATGGAAGACCATTCCATGCTCTTGGATCAGAAGAATAAACATTGTTAAAATGTCTATACTGCCTAGAGCAATCTATACTTTTAACGCCTTTCCGATCAAAATTCCACTAGCATTTTTCAAAGAGCTGGAGCAAATAATCCTAAAATTTGTATGGAATCAGAAGAGATCCCGAATTGCTAAGGAAATGTTGAAAAACAAAAATGAAACCGGTGGCATCACGTTACCTGATTTCAAGCTTTACTACAAAGCTGTGATCACCAAGACAGCATGTTACTGGCATAAAAACAGACACATAGACCAGTGGAACAGAGTAAAGAGCCCAGATATGGACCCTCAACTCTATGGTCAAATAATCTTTGAAAAATAGGAAAAAATATCCAGTGGAAAAAAGACAGTCTCTTCAATAAATGGTGCTGGTAAAATTGGACAGCTATATGTAGAAGAATGAAACTCGACCATTTTCTTACACCACACACAAAGATAAACTTGAAATGGATAAAAGACCTCAACATGAGACAGGAATCCATTAGAATCCTAGAGGAGAACATAGGCAGTAACCTCTTCGATATCAGCCACAGTAACTTCTTTCAAGATATGTTTCCAAAGGCAAAGGAAACAAAAGTGAAAATGAACTTTTGGGACTTCATCAAGATCAAAATCTTCTGCACAGCAAAGGAAACAGTCAACAAAACAAAGAGGCAACCCACGGAATGGGAGAAGATATTTGCAAATGACAGTACAGACAAAAGGTTAATATCCAGGATCTATAAAGAACTTCTCAAACTCAACACACACAACACAGATAATCATACCAAAAAATGGGCAGAAGATATAAACAGACACTTCTCCAATGAAGACATACAAATGGCTATCAGTCACATGAGAAAATGTTCATCATCACTAGCCATCAGGGAGATTCAAATTAAAACCACAATGATATACCTACCACCTTACACCAGTTAGAATGGTCAAAATTAGGGACACCTGTGTGGCTCAGTGGGTTAAAGCCTCTGCCTTCAGCTCGGGTCAAGGTCCCTGGGTCCTGGGATCGAGCCCCGCATCGGGCTCTCTGCTCAATGGGAAGCCTGCTTCCCTTCCTCTCTCTCTACCTGCCTCTCTGCCTACTTGTGATCTCTGTCTATCAAATAAATAAATAAGAATCTTTAAAAAAATGGTCAAAATTAGCAAGACAGGAAACAACGTGTGTTGGAGAGGATGTGGAGAAAGGGGAACCCTCTTACACTGTTGGTGGGAATGCAAGTTCGTGCAGCCACTTTGGAAAACAGTGTGGAGATTCCTCAAGAAGTTAAAAATAGAGCTTCCCTATGACCCTGCAATTGCACTACTGGGTATTTACCCCAAAGATATAGATGTAGTGAAAAGAAGGGCCATCTGTACCCCAATGTTTATAGCAGCAATGGCCACGGTCGCCAAACTGTGGAAAGAACCAAGATGCCCTTCAATGGACGAATGGATAAGGAAGATGTGGTCCATATTCACTATGGAGTATTACGCCTCTATCAGAAAGGATGAATACCCAACTTTTGTAGCAACATGGATGGGACTGGAAGAGATTATGCTGAGTGAAATAAGTCAAGCAGAGAGAGTCAATTATCATATGTTTCCACTTATTTGCGGAGCATAACGAATAACACATAGGACATGGGGAGATGGAGAGGAGAGGCAGGTTGGGGGAAATTGGAGGGGGAGATGAACCATGAGAGACTGTGGACTCTGAAAAGCAACCTGAGGGTTTTGAAGGGGTGGGGGGTGGGAGGTTGTGGGAGCCAGGTGGTGGGTATGATGGAGGGCATGCATTGCATGGAGCACTGGGTGTGGTGCAAAAACAATGAATTCTGTTATGCTGAAAAGAAATAAATAATAATCAAAAAATTGTAAATGATATTTTTTTCTCAGTTTTTCCTTCTTCTGCTTCATTATTGGTCTCCTGGTTTTATTTTATTTTTTGTTTGTTTGTTTTGTTTTGTTTTGGTTTCTATACAATTGTTGTTCTTTTCTAGCTAGTTCTTTTTCTAAGGTGAGGTTGTTTAGTTGAGATTTTTCTTGCTTCTTGAGGTAGGCCTGTATTGCTATAAACCTCCCTCTTAGAACCACTTTTGCTATATCCCAAAGGTTTTGAACCGTTGTATTATTTTTTAAGATTTTATTTATTTATTTATGAGAGACGAAAGAGAGAGGCAGAGGGAGAAGCAGGCTTCCCATTGATCAGGGAGCCTGATGTGGGGCTTGATCCCAGGACCCCAGGATCATGACCTGAGTGAAGGCAGACACTTAACTGACTGAGCCACATACATGCCATGAACCATTCATTGTATTTTCACTTTCATTTGTTTCCTTGTATTTTAAAATTTCTTTCTTTTATTTTCTGGCTGACCCATTCATTGTTTAGTAGCATATTATTTAAACGCCGTGTATTTGTGGTCTTTCCTTATTTTTTTTTTTCTTATGGTTAACTTCTAGTAATGTGGTCAGAAAAGATTCATGGTATGATTTTGACCTTTTTGAATTGGTTGAGGGTTGCTTTGTGGCCTAATATGTGATCTATTCTAGAGAATGTTCCATGTGCACTTGAAAAGAATGTGTATTCTGCTGTTCTGGGGTGGAACGTTCTGAATGTACTTAATATATTAGTTCCAGTGTGTCATTCAAAGTTTTTGTTTCCTTGTTGATTTTCTGTTTAGATGATCTGTCCATGGCTGTAAGTGGGGTGTTAAAATCCCCTACTTTTATTGCTGTTCTCCATATTTGTAACTTGTTTGCCCAGCACCATTTGTTAAAAAGATTGCCCTTTCTCCTTTGAATGTTTTTGGCTCCCGCCTTGACTGTTAGTTAACTGTACATGTGAGAGTTTTATTCTGGCCTCTCTATTATGTCCTGTTAGTCCATGTATCTATTTTTATCTTAGTACCCAACTGTTTTTATTATTATAGCTTTATAGTATAGTTTAAAATCAGCAAGTGTGATACCACTAGCTTTTTTCCCACCCCTCTGGATTGTTTAACTTGACTGAGCCACACAGGCTTCCTTCCCAACAATGCACATTTCTAAGGAGTTGACAGGGATGCTGATACTGATGTTCCAGGGACCATACCTAAGAACCACAGTTCTAACCTGGCCCTGTTAACAGGACAAAAAACTGACTAAAGAGCACATCTGTGGCCTAGGTGGGACCTCTGTTCATTGGTCCACTTCCCTGTGCATGTTCCTAAGTTTATTATTTCTGTTCATGTGTTTGTCCTCAGCTGAATTACATGTGGCCTAAAAACCGAGCCCACAGCTATTTCTGTTAAAATCTGGTCCCACTCCATCAATCACAGGATCCAAACTACTACTACTTATAATGGAAGGTTTCTTTCACCCTCACCATTCCCTTACAAATCTTGGTCTTCTGAGACATAGAAGACATGTAACAACATACACTTCTGCAGGAAGAGCTCTGCAGGACCTCTGTCTGGAGAGGGACTTCTCAGCCCTTATGCTACTCAAGTTTGGTTAAGTCGCTATCTGTCTTGCTGGGAGGATGAAAGTGTCTTCTCCCTGAGACTTGTATGTTCCATTCCTTCTCAAGGTTTGAGACATTCTCAGCTAATATTTCTTTAAGTAAACTCTTTGCATCCTTCTCCTTCTCTTCTCCTTTATCCTCTTGTAGCTGGAAGTATTTCTATATTCCTGTTCTCCAGGTCATTTATTCTTTCTTTCATCTAGTCTGCCCTGTAACCTATGCTCTGTATTGTATTATTCATCTCATTTATGACTTTTGTAGTTTCAGAATTTGTTTTTTTTAATAATTTTAATCTCTTAAGTAAAGAACTTATTCTCTTCATTAATTTTATTTCTGAATTTGCTGGATTATCTATCTGAGTTTTCTTGTAGCTCATTGCACTTCTTCATAACAGCTACATATAAGACACAGGTGTTGCATGAAACAAAAGAGTTTCAAAATACATGGGAGAAAAAAACTGATAGAACTGAAAAGAGAAATAGAAAAACTCACAGTTATACCTGGGAAATTCAACACCCCATTCTCAGCAGTTGGTAGAACTACTAGAAAGAACATGAAAGAGGTGAGAGGATCAGCCATGCAGATGTTTGAGTGGAGAATTCAGGCAGAGAGGACAATGACTAAACCAGTCTAGGGTAGGAATCTTTCTAGACTATTTGAGTGACAGAAAGAAAGCAAGTGTGGCTGGAACAAAATTAAAAAAAAAAATAAGATGAAGGAAAGCTATTAGAGAGTTGTGGGGGACAGATATCCCAACCCAGGACCTTTTTTTTTTTTTTAATGATTTTATTAATTTATCAGAGAGGAGAGAGAGAGAGAAAGATAGAGAAAGAGGGCATGCAAGCGGGGGAAAAGCAGAGGCAGAGGGAGAAGCAGGTTTCCCGCTGAGCAAGAAGCCAGATGTGGGACTCAATCCCAGGACCCTGAGATCATGACCTGAGCCGAAGGCAGATGCTTAACTGACTGAGCCACCCATGCATCCTCAGGACTTTCTTTTGAGAGGTACTGTAATGACTTTGAATTTGAATCAAGAAAGATGGAGAGGTATTAATGGATCATAGCAGAGGGGTGACCTGAATCTTAAAAGGATCCCTGTGGATGCTGTATTGGTACTGACTGGAAGGCAAGAGTATAATAGAGCAACCAGAGAGATGAAAGTAACTTGGATCGCAGTGAGAGTCATAAAGATCGTGAGAAGTACCAGGTTCTTATACCATACTGAGGGATCTGCTGTCCTACTATATAGTATTGTATCCTGCTAGGTATCTTGAATGGTACCTTAGAAGAAAAAATTAGGGAAATGGGAATAGAGAACTGTGTTTCTGATCCCCAAACACCATCATTTATATACTTTCTTGTTTCAATTTTCATGAATACCTCAAATAGCTACTAGTAAGTTCCCAATCTATTTCTTGTACTTTAGTTTCTTTTAGGGCAGAGGTAGGCAAACTTTGCTGTAGAGCACCAGATAATAAATATTTTAAGCTTTTCAAGCCACAAGATCTCTGTCATAACTACTCAACTTTGCTGCTGTGGCACAAAAGTAGTCATAGACAATGTGAAAAATAAATAAATAAATAAGTATGTGTCCCAATAAAACATTATTTGTAGACAATGAAATTTAGATTTCATATAATTTTCACGTTACAAAATACCATTCTTATTTTTTGTGTTATGGGTTGTTGGTTTCTAGGTCTTTTTGGTGTATTCTGTTTATCATTATGTAATGTTCCTTCTTCTGATAAATTTTTTCTCTGAGGTCTACTTTATGTGATATTAATATCACATTAACTTTTTAAAAAAATAATGTTTTCTGGGCACCTGGGTGACTCAGTTGCTAGGCAGCTGCCTTTAGCTCAGTTCATGATCACAGTTCCTGGATCGAGCCCTGCATTGGGCTATCTGCTCAGCAAGGAGTCTGCTTCTTCTTCTCCCTCTGCCTCTCCTCCTGGCTCATGCTATCTCCCTCTCTCTCTCACCATCAAATAAATAAAATCTTAAAAAAATAAATAAATAAATAAAAATAATGCTTTCATGGTATATACTTTCTATCATTTTCTTTTTATTGTTAAATTTGAAGTGAGTTTCTTAAAGATAGCATAAAGTTGGGTCATTTTTAAATTTTTATTTTTTTTAAGTTTTATTTAAAATCCAGCTAGTTAATACACAGTATAATATTAATTTCAAGTGTATACATTAGTGATCCTACACTTCCACACAGTATTCTTCATAAGTTCACTCCTACCACAGACTGGTGGTGGCCCTTAAGGTGGGCTCATATTATATGTAGCACTGGGTGTTGTACATAAACAATGAATCTTGGAACACTGGATCAAAAACTAATGATGTATTATATGGTGACTAATATAACACAAAAATTAAAAAAGAAAAAGTGCACTCTTTAATCCCCCTCATCACTGATTTAACCTATTTTCCCACCCGCCTCCTTTCTGGTAACCACCTGTTGTTTATTCTTTATAGTTAAGAGTCTGTTTCTTGGTTTATGTCTTTCTCTTTTTCTCTCTTTGCTCCTTTGTTCTGTTTCTGAAAGTCCACAAATGAGTGAAATCATATGGTATTTGTGTTTTTTCCGAGTGAATTATTTTGCTTAGCATAATATTCTCTAGCTCCAGCCATGCCATTGCAAATGGCAAGATTTCATTCTTTTTTTTTTTTTGGCTGAGTAATATTCCCTGGTGTGTGTGTATGTACTCAACATAATAACTTCTGGTTCATCCATGGTGTTGCAAATGGCATAATCATATCCTTTTTGTGGCTGTAATACATAGAGACATAAATATATCTATCTATCTTAATCTTTTCTCTATTGATGGACACTTAGGTTGCTCCTATATCTTGGCTATTGTAAATAATGCTGTGATAAACATAAGGGCGCATATATCTTTTCAAATTAATGTTTTTGTTTTCTTTGGGTAAATTATTGGATCACATGGTATTTTTTTTTAAATTTGAGAAACTGGGGCGCCTGGGTGGCTCAGTGGGTTTAGCCTCTGCCTTCGGCTCAGGTCATGATCCCAGGGTCCTGGGATCGAGCCCCACATCGGGCTCTCTGCTCAGCGGGGAGCCTGCTTCCCTTTCTCTCTCTGCCTGCCTCTCTGCCTACTTGTGATCTCTGTCTGTCAAATAAATAAATAAAATCTTTAAAAAAAATTTGAGAAATCTCCATCCGTTTTCCACTGGGGAAACAATTTACATTCCCACTAACAGTGCACCAGAGTTCCTTTTTTTCCACATCCTCAACACTTGTTTCTTGTGTTTTTGATTTTAGCCATCTGACAAGTGTGAGGTGATATCTCATTGTCGTTTTGATTTGTGTTCCCCTGATAACATAGTAGCATTGAGGATCTTTTTACATGTCTGTTGGCCATCTTATGTCTTCTTTGGAAAATATGTACTCAAATCCTCTGCCTGTTTTAAAATCAGATTATTTGTTTTCAGATGTTCTTAATTTTAGTGAAGTCCAGCTTATCAGTTATTCCTTTCATGAATCAAGCCCTTAGGGTTATATCTAAAAAGTCGTTACCAGCACTCACTTTGGCAGCACATATACTAAAAAGTCATTACCATACCCAAAGTCATTTAGCTTTTCTCTGATGTTATCTTCTAGGAGTGTTATATTTTGAATTTTATATTTAGGTCTGTGATGCATTTTGAGCTAATTTTTGTGAAGAGTGTAAGTTATGGGGGAAGATTGACTTTTTTGTAAGTGGATGTCCAGTTGTTACAACATTATTTCTTAAAAAGAATATATTTGCTCCATAGTATTGCCTTTGCTCCTTTGTTGAAGATTATTAGACTATATTTATGTGGAACTGTTTCTGAGCTGTCTATTCTGTTCCACTGGTTTGTCTGTTTGCTTACCAATACCACACTATCTGGATTACTACAGCTTTCAGGTAAGTCTTGAGGGTGAGTAGTAGTGTCAGTCTTCCAAATTTGTTCTCCTTAAATATTGTATTGGCTTTTCTGAGTCTTTGGCTTCTTCATTTAAGTTTTAGAATCAGTTTTTCAATATCCACAAAACACCTTGCTGAATTTTGATGGCATTGCACTCAATCTATAAATTATTTTGGGAAGAATTGACATTTTGACAAAATATTGAGTCTCCCTATTCATGAACATGGAATATCTTTCCTTTTATTTTGTTCTTTTTTGGTTTTATTGATAGAGTTTTGTTAATCTTTGTTTTTTCTTAATTGGTACATTTAAAACAACAGTTTTTAAAATTTTTATTTACTTTTTAAATTTCTTTTCAGTGTTCCAGAATTATTTGTTTATGTACCACACCCAGTGTTCCATGCAATACATGCCCTCCATAATACCCATCACCAGGCTCATCAAATCTCCCACCCCCAACCCCTCCAAAACCCTCAGATTGTTTTCCAGAGTCCAGAGTGTCATGGTTCATCTCCTCTTCCAATTTTCCCCAACTCCCTTCTCTCCATCTCCCCATGTCCTCCGTGTTATTTCTTATGCTCCACAAATAAGTGAAACCATATGATAATTGACTATCTCTGCTTGACTTATTTCACTCAGTATAATCTCTTTCAGTCCTGTCCATGTTGATATAAAAGTTGGGTATTCAACCTTTCTTATGGAGGCATAATACTCTGGAGTGTATATGGGCCACATCTTCCTTATCTATTCGTCCATTGAAGGGCATCTTGGTTCTTTCCACAGTTTGGCAATGTGGCCATTGCTGCTATGAACATTGGGGTACAGATGGCCCTTCTTTTCACTACATTTGTATCTTTGGGGGAAATACCCAGTAGTGTAATTGCAGGGTCCTAGGGAAGCTCTATTTTTAATTTCTTAAAGAATCTCCACACTGTTTTCCAAAGTGGCTGCATCAACTTGCATTCCCACCAACTGTGTAAGAGGGTTCCTCTTTCTCCACATCCTCTCTAACACACATTGTTTCCTGTCTTGCTAATTTTGGCCATTCTAACTGGTGTAAGGTGGTATCTCAATGTAGTTTTGATTTGAATCTCCCTGATGGCTAGTGATGAACATTTTTTCATGTCTGTTAGCCATGTATGTCTTCTTTGGAGAAGTGTTTGTTCATGTCTTCCGCCCATTTTTTTGGATGATTATCTGTTTTGTGTGTGTTGAGTTTGAGGATTTCTTTATAAGTCCTGGATATCAGCCCTTGGTCTGTATTGTCATTTGTGAATATCTTCTCCCCTTCTGTGGGTTGCCTCTTTGTTTTGTTGACTATTTTCTTTGCTGTGCAGAAGCTTTTGATCTTGACGACATGGTGCTTTATATGGAAAACGCAAAAGAATCCACCCCCAAACTACTAGAACTCATACAGCAGTTCAGTAAAGTGGCAGGATACAAGTCAATGTACAGAAATCAGCTGCTTTCTTATACACTAACCATGAAAATACAGAGAGAGAGATTAGAGAATCGATTCCATTTACTATAGCACCAAGAACCATAAGATACCTGGGAATAAACCTAACCAAAGAGGTAAAGGATCTGTACTCGAGGAACTACAGAACACTCATGACAGAAATTGAAGAAGGCTCAAAAAGATGGAAGACCATTCCACGCTCATGGACTGGAAAAATAAACATTGTTAAAATGTCTATATTGCCTAGAGCAATCTATACTTTTAATGCCATTCCGATCAAAATTCCACTGGCATTTTTCAAAGAGCTGGAGCAAATAATCCTAAAATTTGTATGGAATCAGAAGAGATCCCGAATTGCTAAGGAAATGTTGAAAAAGAAAAAAACTGGGGGCATCACATTGCCTGATTTCAAGCTTTACTACAAAGCTGTGATCACCAAGACAGCATGTTACTGGCATAAAAACAGACACATAGACCAGTAGAACAGAGTAGAGAGCCCAGATACGGACCCTCAACTCTATGGTCAAATAATCTTTGACAAAGCAGAAAAAAAGATCTAGTGGAAAAAAGACAGTCTCTTCAATAAATGGTGCTGGTAAAATTGGACAGCTATATGTAGAAGAATGAAACTCAACCATGCCTACACAAAGATAAACTCGAAATGGATAAAAGACCTCAACGTGAGACAGGAATCCCAGAATCCTAGAGGAGAACATGGACAGTAACCTCTTTGATATCGGCCACAGCAACTTCTTTCAAATTATGTCTCCAAAGGCAAAGGAAACAAAAGTGAAAATGAATTTTTGGGACTTCATTAAGATCAAAAGCTTCTGTTTGTTTGTTTTTATGGAAGCACAAATTTTTGTAGTTTGCCTGAATAGTATGAAAGGCAAGTCTCAATCAATTCTTTGAAGGAGAAGAAGTCAGAAGAGGCTTTTAAACTACCCTGACCCTTTTTCACCGAACAGCAGTGGTGGTTCAGGTTTAGATATGATAAACTTTATGAAGGAGAGGACAAAAATCAGCCTTTCTTTTTGTCTTCAGCTCTAATTTAGTGTTTTCTTTGTTTGCATGTGCAGTCTGTCCCTCCTAATGCTCTCACTCATATCTTCTCATTATATGTATTCCACCTATTATCTTTTGGAATTTTGTTTTGTGACTGTAGAGCTTCAGACTGAAATATAATTTTCTTAGTGTGCTATTTCCATGGTTTTTCCTGTGATCTGACCCCAACATATTTTATCAACATTGTTTTCCTTTGTTTCTCTTTTGTAACTTAATATGGTAACCAAAGAACAACTTTTTTCATTGTCTTTGCTGTTCTGTGGATCTTTGATATACTACCCGTCACTCCAAAATTATTTGTAAATTAAAAGAATACTAGAAAATGTGGAGGAGAAGAGGTGCAAAATGATCTAACTCTCAGGGCTCAGACTGACCAGGTGTGAAAAGTATTAGTGTAAGTAAAGGAACCCAGATGTTACAGAGGACCAGAGGACACTGAGAAAGCAGTTAAAACTTACCAGCTGCTACTGGACCAATTACTAAAAAAGAAAATAAAATACATTATTATTTTGAAAAATTATGTACTTAGTTCTTATTGAAAATCTACTTGGAACATTGGAAAAGGGACTTTTGGGAAACATGAAATCTTTTTTTTTTTTTTTTAAGATTTTATTTATTTATTTGTCAGAGAGAGTGAGCACAGGCAGACAGAGAGGCAGGTAGAGGCAGAGGGAGAAGCAGGCTCCCTGCTGAGCAAGGAGCCCGATGTGGGACTCGATCCCAGGACGCTGGGATCATGACCTGAGCCGAAGGCATCCGCTTAACCAACTGAGCCACCCAGGCGTCCCGGGAAACATGAAATCTTATATGAATACTCTTTACCTTATTAATTCAGTATTAACTACTCTTTAATAACCTAAGGCCATTTTGGAAGGCTTGCTTGATGAGTTATATGAGTAGAGTTACTTTTTCTAATGCAATAACTTTTTTTAAACATTCTTAACCATGTCCAAGGGTCACAATCTTACAGGAAACTGGCTACCAGTTAAAGGTTAGTAACTTAATTCCTTCTTCATTTACTTCTCTTTCAGCATTCTATCTCACTTTCAAAACTGTCACCTGTCAGTTCTCATCATATTCCTTTTTGCAGTACAGAAAATTTATAACTATCAACGTAAACACTTTTGTCATGATAATATTTCTGTGTGTATTTCTTTTTCTTTCTGATAATCTCTGGGGTTTAATCAGACTTTTAAATCTGACCTAAGAAGTAGCACAAGTAAGACCTGTAAACCAGGTAAGATGATGGTTCTTGCACATCTTTCAAAGGTGGAGAATAGGGTATAGTGAAAATCAGTTATAACAACAAATGAGAAATCCCAAGAGCGTCAATCTCCTGATCCTCTTCATTAGTCCTAAATCTTTCATGATAGTTAACTTTAGAGTAAACAAAATGGAGTTGAGGTTAGCCCCTCTTCTTTTCTTATCAGTTTTTATGATAATTTAAAATTCTTTAGGAGCTAGCAATGATTATTTAGATTTCACTTATTTTGCTTTTCTTCCCATTTCAGTCTCTTACCTCAAAATGTTTTTGGTCTACACTTTACTTTTCATAACATTATTATTTTAGGTTGGTTTTGTTTGTTTGTTTGTTTGTTTGTTTTTTGTAAATCTGAGCTAAATTCTTTATTACTTTAGGAAATTTGGTTTTTTTTAATTGAAAAGTTCATTTTATGCCTGTCCTTTTTTTCCTTTGCATCAATAGATTTTTCACTTAAAATCTTTAATTTTAGGACATGCAGAAAAATCTGAGAGCAAAGAGATAGGAAAATATGCCACTTAAGTTTGCATTAACAGAAGTGATTATAGTCCATGAGAGCATGAAACCTCAACCCTGTGGGAGTCCAAAGGATGCTAGAATTGCCAAGCAATGGTGTTGAGGGTTTTGGAGGGGGGGAAACAAAATAAAACAAAACTCTAATCAGCCTAACACAGAATTTAACTTTACCAAAACTCAATTACTAATCATATTCTTTATAGCAGAAGCAGAAAAGTATTCCTGAAACTATCTTCCCTTCTAAGAAGGCAGCTGCAAGGAAATATGATATATCAATTCCTCCATTGTTTTGTCCAGTAATCTTGGGAAAGGACAGAGGACAAAGCTGGAGGCATCAGTATACCCCCAACTTTATATAAACTACAGGCAACAGAGTGCATGCCAAACTATTATTGTTATGTTATTACGAATCATTAATGTCTGGATATTAGTTTCCAATGAGTATCAAATATTAATTTCTTACAGTCATTGTTGATAAGCATTGTTTATGAGTTTTGAGTTAATACTGACTGTAAAGACTGTTATTACAATAAAATAAAGATTCATTCTTTGCTCATCAGTCCTTTAGAAAAGAGTTGAAATACAGTCATTCAATGGAAATGGCTGCCCTTTTTTTTTTTTTAATATATTTTGACAGAGATTACAAGTAGGCAAAGAGGCAGGCAGAGAGAGAGGAGGAAGCAGGCTCCCTGCTAAGCAGAGAGCCCGATGCAGGGCTCCATCCCAGGACTCTGGGATCATGACCTGAGCCAAAGGCAGAGGCTTTAACCACCTGAGCCACCCAGGCGCCCCGGCTGCCCCTTTTATATGAGGTAGAGGGAATATGGAAAGCTGCTGAAAGACAGGCAGCTGTTGAGTTTATATAGAAAATTTCATCCGAGTCAATGTCATACTTCCACCTAGGCTCTTGAACAGAATTTGTCTTAATTCTAGTGCTCTTAATTATGGTAAGAATAGACAAAGGTTATATAATCTGGTAAAAATACCCAGCTCTCTCACAACACTTAGTGATTGCATTAGCTTATGTCAACTTTGAAGCTCTTTATAACTGCCAAAGAAGGGACTAAACTCCTAGAGGTACTTCAGAATCCTGTATCAAAGCCAAAAATATATAAGCATTGGGAATACAGTCAATGATACTGTATGGTGACAAATGGTAGTTGCACTTGTGGTGAGCATAGCATAGTGTACAGAGTTGTCCAGTCATTTTGTTGTATGCCTGAAATACCTGTAGAAATCATTGTGTGTCCACTATACTTTAATCAAACAACAACAACAACCAACCAACCAACCAAACAAACAAAACCCAAAACAGGCAAATAGATCCTCTCTGGAAAGATTACTTTGGAAGAGTAACTACTATGGTCTTTCTGAGTAATTGAGTTGTTAAAGTCATCATCCTTTACTAACTAGAGCATTAAAAAATTAAGTCTATTTTAGGTGGTATTGATAAAGACAGGGAAATACATACAATTCTTAGGAAATTTGGGGAAAAAATTCCACATTCATGGGTAATTTTTGAAAGTGTCTCTCTTGGAAATCATCCACTGAAAAGTATGCTAAAGTAGAACCTTTGAAGCCCTAGTAAGAGGAAAGAATCAGGTGTTGCCATATTTGAATTTTCACAATTTTCATATCCTTACTCTTGTGGCTGAGTCCTGGTTTCTCTGCTCTTTCTTGCTCTTCGTCTTTAGATTTCCCTTGTAGCTTGTTTTTTCGGCAAAATATTTAAACTTGTTTTCCCTAATTATCTTTTTTTTTTAACAGTCGTGGTTTAGGGTTTCCGCTGATTTATACATAAATAAATCAGTTGTTCCAGTAATATGGAATAGGGACAATGAAAACATGAGATTTAAAGGCCCTAGAGGTTACACAGATTAAAGTTTTAGAGAAATTAAATGCTTTACCCAGAGCCACATATCTGGTTAAGTGTTCTGGTTGAGATCTGAACCTAGGTCTATCTGATTGCTTTATTAACCACTGCAATATATTACCTTAGCATTTTTGTTTTTATAATTTAATATCATGTATATGGTTTTATTTCATATTTAGAATTATTCCTTACAGCATATCTCTTGAAATGGAATTATGAGTTTAAGAGATACTGTATTTCATTGTATCTTGCAACATAATGTAAATTTGCTTTCTAAAAGGTTCACATAAGTTTAAAAGGGATCGATGATGTATAAATATATATTTTTTACTAAAGCATTGCTGACACTGCTTTTCATATTTAAATTTTTATTTTTGTTAGGTGAAAAATACTACCTCAGGGTCTTAATTTTCCATCATTTATTTATCTATTTACCTAGGCATTGGGCGTATTATAGTTTCTAAATTCATTTGTAACTTAAAGAGGTACTAGATAATGGGGAGGTAAAGGGGCTTGAAAACATGAATGTGAAACACTTTGCTTCAGGGAAATTTTTTTAAGGACACTGGAATTAAGAAATAGATGAATAAAGAAAAGAGAAATAGATGAATAATAACTTACCAACAGGTACTGGAGTAACTGGCAGAATAACATGAATAAAAATACATTAACCAAAGTTTTGGATCAAAAATATAGTTTCCTTCTTTTCTTTTTCCAAGGTATTAGCAAAGAGATCTTTGAGAAACACCAAACCTCCCCCAGTAAAAACATCCACAGTAAAGTAAGAGGGATTAGTATTTCTTTTGTGGTACAAGAATAGTTTCAGTCTGACTTAACTGGCTTTCATATATTTTAATTTAGTGGAAAGACAGAGCAGGCTGGGACATATGTGCTTCTGCCATTCTTTTTCTTTCTCATCTAGTATAGAGGATTTAAATCCTGCAGAGAACAATAGCAAATTTGAATGCTAATTGTGGTTATTCTCTTTCCTTTCCTTACACCTTAGATATCTTCCTGATTTTTCCTTTATCCTCTCTTGGTATCTCCACATTTGGGATATCCCACTGTATATTATATATCTTTCCTTTTGGCTGTGTGGCAATTTTTATTTGTTATTAAAAGGTATTTGAAATTGTTTTTAGAAAACAAAATGTTTCTTTTATACTTAGTCTCTTAGTCAAATGTTTATTCTTTCTATTGAGTGAGTAATTACCCAGCAAGTTACCAAGAGGGAGAGGAAATATTTATAAATACAAGCATTGAAGGGAATTGGTCAAAGTTAGAAAAAGTGTTCTCCTTATTTTGGGATCCCAACTTGTACCAGATTTATGAAAACAAAAGGAACTTACTGATAGGTACTGCTCCATGTGCTAAAATACAAATACAAATTATTACTATAGGTTGACACTGATAATGAAATTGACGCTGATAATAATCTTACTGATACTGTTCCCAGACAGGAATTTCCAGAATGAAAGGGAAAGTAAACTCCAGAACTTTGACCTGAGTTACTTTAATCTCTCTTTTCCAGTAGTAACATAGTCATTTTGAAAAAGTGGCAAAGAAGTTTTATTTTTCTCTTATCCTCCAGTTTCTTTCAGAAATTGAAATACCACAGAGCTGGAAAAGCCTCATTTCCTATAAATTTTGCTTCCATTTTCATTCTACTCCCTTCTCTCATTGCTTACTCTTTCATGAGTTTTCCTACTTTTATCTGTGATTCCTACCTTGTATTTAGTTGAAAACGTATTTTGTTGAAAAGTCAGTAGAGGCAATCCAAAGAAGTTTTCATCTCACTCTTAATTATTTCTGTTTCTCGGTTTCATTTTCCAGATATTATTCAGTAATCCAAGAGGGAAGAAGTTGGTCAATGTGTAAGCAAAGATCAATGCATAGGAGTGGCACCAGCCCAGTTAGAAAGGAGGATAAATCTGATTTTTCCTGCTTCTTTCCTCAGGCTATAGTATGTGATCTCTTTTATGTCCTTATCATGAGTCTTTTTAAGCAGATAAAGTCTTGTTTTAAGTGGGACATTTTAACTTACTGAGAAAAAAAAAAAAATCAATCATGTTTATTTTTTCCACCAATCTTTATGGTCTCTGTTTTATATAAAATCATAGATACTCTAGTAGGATTCTGAGTAGAGGGCATGGGAAATATAATGTTTATCTTTCTTTTGAAATGGAAACAGCTGCATTTAGGGGAAGAAAAACCCACAATGAGTGCATAACAGAAACAAAAAGGGAGTTTCTTAGAATTGCAGGTGTCTTAAAGTGGATAAAGAGAACATGACTGCCATTGATACTGTTCAATGACTGAAGACAAATATATTCTCAATTACTACTAAAGCATATATGTCAGACACAAGAGCTCCATTTTTAGAAGAAGTGGGAGAAATGAACTACTTTTTCTTTGCATTCTCCCCAGTTTCTCTGAAGAAGGGTGTCAGGAATGTTTTAAAATTCATACGTAAACTCCCAGAGGGCAGTTATTTTCTTCAGTTTTGGTCCCTGCTGTATCCCCAGTGTTTGACACAGAGTAGGCCCTCAATAAGTGAATAATTAATTAATTAATTAATTATCTAAGATCTCAATTAATTTAACTCTGCCAATTGAATTTTATTTCTGACATCTCCTACATTTAAAATTTTCTACCAAAACCATTTATAAACTCTAGTAAAGTAGTTACAACTAGCATATTTTTCCATAGGTGACAATTTACAACAAATGTTCAGAAGCATTATTTCTAATTCCAGGTCAGCTTTAGCCAGCTCAGTATTTGATTTGCCCTCTGTGGGTTTTTTACTTTCTAAAATAATTCCTCAGTTACTATAGAGGAAGTTATTTAATATAAAAACAAGAGAGACAAACTTTAAAAATTTGAATGTTAAGGTCTTTCATGTTCAGAAAAGGATATAACTAATGTTGGAACCAACCCCAGAACTGATGAATAGATATAGAACTTACTTGGTTCTTCTTGTCTTGCTGCAAAAAAAAAAAAAAAAAAAAATCAAATGAGTGAGTGAGTGAAAGATTTCTGGACGAACAGCAGAGTTACTTCTCAAAATTAACGCTAGAAGTTTTGAAATAAGAGAGACCACCAGATGCTGCACTTGGAATCAGTTCAATATGATTTGAGAATGAATATCTTTGCATTGTTTTGCTCATGTCCCTTTTAATTTGGATGCCTTTTTGGAAAGAAAGGTTAAGAGACGGGAGATGCTATTTCTGGTTTCTCTCTGCTAATTTGAACTCTTTATCAACTAGTAAGATTTTTATGTTACTGACACTTTGTTTTCTTCTTACTATTCCTCTCTTCCCATCACTTCTTTGGGATGATTGTATTGGTTTATCATGAGCATTGCTATGATTCTTGTTTTGCTAATTACTGTTCATTATGTTAATTTTAGAAAGTTTTCTCTTTTCCCTATAAACATACATATTATAGGCCTGGGTGACTGTATTTCTCACCATCTGACTGGGATGGAGGCACTGCTGGACCTTTAGAGCCTGGATTTGAATCCCAATTTCTGCTGCTTATATTGTGGCATCATGGGCAAGTTACCTAGTCTCACTCTTTTATTCTCTTTGTAATAGGAATAACAATCCCTGTCTGATACAATGTATATGCATATATAAAGTGCTGAGTATGGTGCCTTGTACATTGAATAAATATCAATAAATATGAAAATAAAAATTATATAAAAATAAAAATTAAAATTAAATAAAAACTGAATAAATATTACTTATTATTATAGTACCACATTAAATACCAATTAGTTTCAATTATAGCCTCTAAATGGACCTTGATAGTTGAAAATGGAACAAACTACTGGAAATAGGAATAGAGAAACAAGAAGTTAGAAGGCGAGAAATGCTGAAAATATTAATAAACTACAGAGTCAGAAATATAAATCTTAAGTCTTGGTGCATTCATACTAAAACAGAGCACAAAACGGCTGCTAGATTCCATAAAAAAAAATGTTAAAATATAATTGAGAGAAACATGGAATTTACTCTTAGATTTCTCAGGTCTTGCTTTAATAAAAAAGACAAACAAACAAATTAGTGTGGTTGTCTGATGAAACAGAAACACATTTTCACTGATGTCATTCCAGTATGAGCATCACACACTGAACAATAGTGAAAAGGATTGGGAATGTTCTGGAAGGAAGAATCCAGAGCTAGTGATGGAACTCACTTTTCCTCTTCCTTTCTAGATCCCTGACTGTGTGAAGTCAGGAAATGTGTCATATTCCAATCTATTTTAGTTGAGCTACTTTCTTGGTCCTCCTTTGTCATTGTACTTTTCCAATCTGCAACGATAATCTTTTTTTTCTTTTTTCCTTTAAAGATTTTATTTGACAGACAGAGATGACAAGCAGGCAGAGAGGCAGGCAGAGAGAGGAGGAAGCAGGCTCCTCAATGAGCAGAGAGCCCGATGTGGGGCTCAATCCCAGGACCCTAGGGAACATGACCTGAGCTGAAGGCAGAGGCTTTAACCCGCTGAGCCACCCAAGCGCCCCTGAATGGATAATCTTAATCTTTGTGGTCCTCACCAAGATTCCTTACTTAATTTGCCCACTCTGTCACTCCCTTCAGTGAGAGAGGTTTTATTTTCTCTTCATCGAATCCCACACTTAGCATGGCCTCTTCAAGAGTAGGCATTTAACAAATACTTACTGAATCAGGGAAAAAAATCACCCTACTGTATGTAGCCAGCATCAGAATGCTCCTCCTTTCCTTCTGTTCTCTTCAAGCACTCATTAAGAAGATTTTGAGCCTTACAGGTGAAACAGGTATGGGGTATTTGAAGGCATGCAGAGATCTCTGCTTACAAAATGCATGAGGGTGAGCAAAAGAGATTGCTGGGAGAGTGGTGAACATATGACATTCTGTGCCTAAGTCCTGGAAAATTTTTAGTTGTAAGATTTTGATCAGGCTAGGAAAAATGATTTCAAAGTTATAAGGAGTTTTTTTTTTTTTAACAATCTAGCAAGAGGTGAAATAATTAATATACTTTTGGAGCAGTTTAATACACTTGGGGCAGCTTTTTCGGTTCTAGAGAATCATTAGAAAGAGACAGGTGTGACAAAGCAAAGCAGAGATGAGATGACAAAGTAAGATTTGAAAAGGAAGTATTGATACACTATGACTCTGAGTAATCGAACTACATGTAAGAATGAGAAAACACACAAAGAAGAAAATTATTGTTTTCTAAGTATGAATTTGGGTTGCATTAATGGTGAAAACTGTTCTTTGACTGTGGAAGAATGTGTGTGTGTATGTGTATTCTTGCTCACAGTTGACTAAGCAACAATTTCACTGAAGTATTGTTATGAGACTGAACTCCAGATGTGCTATTTTGGGGCTCAGGTTATAAGTATCAGTGCAGCGTATAAAAATTTCATTTTTCATAGAACCCAGCACCCCAAGTAATTTTGAAGATCAGTGATTTTTTTTCAGAAGCTGCACCTTGACAAACAAGGGCATCACTCATGGGGTTCCTTCAAATAGCCTCATGGACAGTGAACAAAATAAGAGGAACCAGAGGTTTGTTGTGGTAGACTAGTGGGTGAAAATGTGTCATCACCCCCTTAGAGATTCTCAGAGCTTGAAGGAGCAGGATGCGTTGCAAGAGAGGCTGAATCTTTTGTGGGTGGACACACTGGTGGTCCATAGCAAATATTGCCATGATGACCTGCCTCCTTAGGGCTTCACAGTACTATTGTTTTATTTGCTTTCTTTTTATTTTGAGATACTGTAAAAAATAATATCTCAGAAATCAAAAAATCATACTACTTGTAATGTTTGTCATAGTTGTTCCCAATTTTTCTTCTAAGAAAAAAGATAATATAGGGATGTCCAAGATTACCGTTTGAATCACCAATCCCAGGTTCATTTTCTTCCCTCAATTTAGCATTCAGTGTGTATCCAGCAATTTTAAAAAGTACTTTCATATATATGTGGATCCTTAAGCAATAGGGTGGGTTTCAATATTTTTTGCTTTAACTTGCATGTGTCCTTTTTAAAATATTGATACATAAATTGTTATTCAATTCTCTGAAATACTTATTCTCGATTATTATGTGTCATCTTTTATTATTAGTTTGTATCAGGAAATACCATTTTTCATCTGGCTTGTTTCCATTCAACACTATGACTGGAGATCTTTTTTTAATTACAATATACAGACACGTAGAGTTAGTTCATTTTAAACTACTGTATATTATTCTATTTTATGAGTTTACATATGTTAATTTATTTCTGATTTTTGAGTGTCACAATAAACATCTTTGTACATGACATTTTATGTACAAATGTAAGACTTTACTCTTGTGTTTATACCCAGAAGTAAATTCAAGATTTTATTTATTTGAGAGGGAGGGAGTACGGGGTTGGGGGACGGGGTGGACAGAGGGAGAGAGAGTCTTGAACAGACTCCATACTGAGCACAGAGCCTGACTTGGGGCTCAATCTCAAAATCCTGGGATCATGACCTGAGTGGAAAACAAGAGTCTGATGCTCAACCAACTGTACCACCCAGGTGCCATTTTGCCACATGTCTTAATAATATAAATCAAATTAATATTTTATCTTGTCAAGCTTTAAATTTTTTACTGACATATGTGGAGAAAAGAAGTATCTCATTTTTATGTTGTATTTTTGATTATTAATGAGATTTGGAAACATGTTTATTAGGCATTCAGTTTCCCTATTTCGTGAACTGTTTATTCTTATCCTTAAATCATTTATTTTTCTTACTGATTGTGAGATTTTATTTATATTCTTAATGCTAATAACATTGATAGTTATGCACACTGCAAATATTTTCTCTCAGTCTGACTCCCTCTTATCTTTTAACATTATTTGTAGTGTATTTGGTCAATAAAAATTTTGAATTTTATTAGTCAACATTTATGTTACCTGTTTTCTCAGTACTTTAAAAGAAAGCCTCCTTATCTGAGTCATAAATCTTTTCTCCTATATAAGGGTCTGTTTCTGGATTCTTGATTTTATCACACTAATTTTTTTCCCAACTTCTGCTGCTTATTTTTTTAAAGATTTTATTTATTTATTTGATAGAAAGAGAGAACACAAATAGGCAGAGTGGCAGGCAGAGAGAGAGGAGGAAGCAGGCTCCCTGCTGAGCAGAGAGCCTGATGCGGGGCTCCATCCCAGGACCCTGGGATCATGACCTGAGCCAAAGGCAGAGGCTTAACCCACTGAGCCACCCAGGCGCCCCTGCTACTCATTTTTAAATCAGATATTTTGCTATTGAGTTGATGAGCTCCATATGTAAAACATATGGGATATATGTATAAAATGACTCCTTATCAAGTAGGGCATTTTGCAGATTTTTTTTCTAATTCCATAGATTGCCTTTTCATTTTGCAGTTCATATTTTTTTTCCATACAGTAGCCTTTTACTGTGGTGTAGTTCCATCTTATTATTTTGTCCAATGTTAAGGAGTTATTCCCTTTAGCTTTTCTTAAGAATTTTACAGTTTTCAGTCTTATCCATTTTGAGTTTATTTTTGTGAGTGGAGTAAGATAGGAGTCTAATTTCATTCTTTTGCATGTGAATATTTTCTTCCCCAGCATCATTTATTGAAGATACTATCCTTTCCCCATTGAATATTCTTGGGTCAGCTGTCAAATGTTACTTGACTGTCTATGAATGGGTTTATTTCTGAGCTCTCAATTCTATTCCATTGGTCTCTGTGTCTGTTTAATGCCACTAACATACTATTTTGATTACTAGAGCTTTGTAATAGCCTAGATGAGATGTGATGCCTCCAGCTTTGTTCTTGTTCCTTGGGATGACTTTGGTTATTAGAGTCTTTTTGGTACCACACAAATTTTAGCATTGTGTTTTCTGTTTCTATGAACAATGGAAATTTAATAGGAATTGGAAATTTGATAGGAATTCCATTAACTCTCTAGATGGTTTTGGGTCGTACAGACTTTTAACAGTATTAATTATTCCAATCCATGGAATATCTTTCTATTTATTTGTGTCTTCTTCATTTTTTTTTTTTTAAGATTGTATTTATTTGAGAGAGAGAGAGAGAGAGCACAAGCGGTGGGATGGCAGAGGGACTGGGAGAAGCAGACTCTTTGCTGAGCAAGGAGCCTGAACCAGGGCTAGATCCCAGGACCCTGAGATCATGACCTGAGCCAAAAGTGGATGCTTTTCCAACTGAACCACCCAGGCACCCCTGTTTATGTCTTCAAGTTTTCTTCATGACTGCCCTGTACTTTTCAGTGTACAGATCTTTCACATTCTTGGTTAAATTTATTTCTAAGTATTTCATTGTTTTTGATGCTATTGTTAATGGGATCGCTTCATTTTTTTCAGATGTTTCATTGCTAGTGTATAGAAATGCAATTGATTTTTTGTGTGTATTTTGTGTCCAACAATTACTGAATTTGTTAGTTCTAACAGATTTTTGGTGGAATCTTTAAAGATTTGTGTATATAAAATCATATCACATGCATGCAGAGAGTGCAGAGAGAGCTTTGTTTCTTCCTTTCCAATCTGAATGCCTTTAATTTCTTCTCCTTAACTAACTTCTCTGGACAGGACTTCCAGTACTATATTGACTAGGAGTGGTGAGAGTGGGCACCCTTGCCTTGTCCCTGATATTAAGGAAAAGCTTTCAACTTTTGCTACAGAGTGTGATGATTGCTGTGGGTTCTTTATATATAGGCTTTATTATATTGAGGTATATTCCTTCTACATCTAATTTGTTGAGAATTTTTATTATGAAAAGATAGTGAATTTTGTCAGATGCTTTTTTGCATATATTGATATGATCATATGATTTTTATCTTCTGTTCTACTAATGCGATGTAGCACATTTTTTGATTTGCATGTATTCAGCCATCCAGGGATAAATCCCACTTTATCATTGTGTATGGTCACGTAAATGTGATATTTATACTAGTATTTTGTTTAGAATTTTTGCATCTTTATTCATCAGGAGTATTGGTTTGTAATTTTCTTTTATTGTAGTGTCTTTATTTGTCTTTATCACAAAGTTAATGCTAGCCTCATAAAATTTGAAAGTGTTCCTCCACTTCATTTTTTAGGGAAGAGCTTGGCAGAGATTAGTGTCACCTCTTTTTAATGTGTTTGATGTAATTCACCAGTGAAACTGTATGCTGTTGGTCATTTATTTTTTTGTTGGGAGGTTTTGATTACTACTATAATCTCCTTACACATTATTGGTCAGTTCAAATTTTATTATTTCCTGATTCAGTCCTGATAAGTTGTACGTTCCTGATAATTTATCCATCTCTTCTAGGTTATCCAGCTGTTAGCATATAAGTGTTCATAGTAGTCTTATGATCTTTTGTGTTTCCATAGGTTTCACTTGTAAAAGGGGTGCCTGGGTGGCTCAGTGGGTCAAAGCCTCTGCCTTCAGCTCAGGTCATGATCCCAGGGTCCTGGAATTGAGCCCCGCATCAGGCTCTCTGCTCAGCACGGAGCCTGCTTCCTACTCTCTCTCTGCCTGCCTCTCTGCCTACTTGTGATCTCTCTGTCAAATAAATTAATTAATTAAATCTATAAAAAAAAAGGTTTCAATTGTAATGGCTTTTGTTTCATTTCTGATTTTGGTTGAGTCTTCTCTCTTTTTTACTTATTCTAACAGTTTGTCAATTTTATTTATCTTTTCACAAAACCAGCTCATTGTTTCATTGATCTTTTCTGTTATTTTTCTGGTCTCTATTTCATTTATTTCTGATCTGATCTTTGTTATTTCTTTCTTTCTGCGAAGTTTGGCTTAGTTTGTTTTTTTGTAATCCCTTGAGGTATAAAGTTAGGTTGTTTGTAGGCTGATTTCTTAATATAGATGTTTTTCATTATAAAACTTCCCCGGAGAACTGCTTTTGCTGTATCTCATAAGTTTTCGTATGTTGTATTTCCACTTTTTGTTTTGAGAAATTTTTTAACTTGCTTTTTGATTTCTTCTGTGACCCATTGGTTGTTCAGCAGCCTGTTATTTAATGTCTGCACATTTGTGAATTTTCTTTTTCTCTTAGCTTGATTTCTAGTTTCGTAGCATTGTGATTGGAAAAGGTATTTGCTATGATTTCAATCTTCTGTATTTGCTAAGCCTTATGTTTTGACCTAAAATATGGTCTATTCTGGAGAATATGTGTGCACACTTGAGAAGAATGTTTATTTAGCTCTTGGTAGAATGTTCTGTATATGTCTGTTAGATTCATTGGTCTAAGGTATGTTTCAAATCTTGTGTTTCCTCACTGATTTTCAGTCTACATATGATCTTTTCATTGTTGAAAGTGAGGTCCCTCTAGTTCGATCCACGTCGTCATCACAAATGGCAAGATTTCATTTCTTTTGATGGCTGCATAGTATTCCATTGTGTATATATACACAATCTTCTTTATCCATTCATCTGTTGATGGACATCTAGGTTCTTTCCATAGTTTGGCTATTGTGGACATTGCTGCTATAAACATTCAGGTGCACGTGCCCTTTCGGAGCACCACGTTTGTATCTTTAGGATATACACCCAGTAGTGCAATTGCTGGGTCATAGGGTAGCTCTATTTTCAGTTTTTTGAGGAACCTCCACACTGTTCTCCAGAGTGGTTGCACCAGCTTGCATTCCCAGCACCAGTGTAGGAGGATTCCCCTCTCTCCGCATCCTCGCCAGCATCTGTCATTTCTTGACTTGTTAATTGTAGCCATTCTGACTGGTGTGAGGTGGTATCTCATTGTGGTTTTGATTTGTATTTCCCTGATGCCGAGTGATGTGGAGCATTTTTTCATGTGTCTGTTGGCTATCTGGATGTCTTCTTTGCAGAAATGTCTGTTCATGTCCTCTGCCCATTTCTTGACTGGATTATTGGTTCTTTGGGTATTGAGTTTGCTAAGCTCTTTACAGATTTTGGAAACTAGCCCTTTATCTGATATGTCGTTTGCAAATATCTTCTCCCATTCTGTCAGTTGTCTTTTGGTTTTGTTCACTGTTTCCTTTGCTGTGCAAAAGCTTTTGATCTTGATGAAATCCCAATAGTTCATTTTTGCCCTTGCTTCTGTTGCCTTTGGTGATGTTCCTAGGAAGAAGTTGCTGCGGTTGAGGTCAAAGAGGTTGCTGCCTGCATTCTCCTCAAGGATTTTGATAGATTCCTTTCTCACATTGAGGTCCTTCATCCATTTTGAGTCTATTTTGGTGTGTGGTGTAAGGAAATGGTCCAATTTCATTTTTCTGCATGTGGCTGTCCAATTTTCCCAGCACCATTTGTTAAAGAGCCTGTCTTTTTTCCATTGGATATTCTTTCCTGCTTTGTCGAAGATTCGTTGACCATAGAGTTGAGGGTCTATTCCTGGGCTCTCTATTCTATTCCATTGGTCTATATGTCTGTTTTTGTGCCAGTACCATACTGTCTTGATGATGACAGCTTTGTAATAGAGCTTGAAGTCTGGAATTGTGATGCCACCGACTTTGGCTTTCTTTTTCAATATTCCTTTGGCTATTCGAGGTCTTTTCTGATTCCATATAAATTTTAGGATTATTTGTTCTATTTCTTAAAAAAAATTGGTGGGATTTGGATGGGGATTGCATTAAATGTGTAGATTGCTTTAGGTAGAATAGACATTTTCACAATATTTGTTCTTCCAATCCATGAGCATGGAATATTTTTCCATTTCTTTGTGTCTTCCTCAATTTCTTTCATGAGGACTTTATAGTTTTCTGAGTATAGACTCTTTGCCTCTTTGGTTAGATTTATTCCTAGGTATCTTATGGTTTTGGGTACGATTGTAAATGGGACTGACTCCTCAATTTCTCTTTCTTCTGTCTTGTTGTTAGTATAAAGAAATGCGACTGATTTCTGTGCATTGACTTTATATCCTGACATTTTACTGAATTCCTGTATAAGTTCTAGCAGTTTTGGAGTGGAGCCTTTTGGGTTTTCCACATATAGTATCATATCATCTGCAAAGAGTGATAGTTTGACTTCTTCTTTGCCAATTTGGATGCCTTTAATTTCTTTTTGTTGTCTGATTGCTGAGGCTAGGACTTCCAGTACTATGTTGAACAGCAGTGGTGATAACGGACATCCCCGCCATGTTCCTGACCTTAGCAGAAAAGCTTTCAGTTTTTCTCTATTGAGAATGATATTTGTGGTGGGTTTTTCATAGATGGCTTTGATAATATTAAGGTATGTGCCTTCTATCCCTACACTTTGAAGAGTTTTAATCAGGAAGGGATGCTGCACTTTGTCAAATGCTTTTTCAGCATCTATTGAGAGTATCATATGGTTCTAATTCTTTCTTTTATTAATGTATTGTATCACATTGATGGATTTGCGGATGTTGAACCAACCTTGCAGCCCTGGAATAAATCCCACTTGGTCGTGGTGAATAATCCTTTTAATGTACTGTTGGATCCTATTGGCCAGTATTTTGGTGAGAATTTTCGCATCTGTGTTCATCAAAGAGATTGGTCTGTAATTCTCTTTTTTGGTGGGATCCTTGTCTGGTTTTGGGATCAAGGTGATGCTGGCCTCATAGAATGAGTTTGGAAGTTTTCCTTCCATTTCTATTTTTTGGAACAGTTTCAGGAGAATAGGAATTAATTCTTCTTTAAATGTTTGGTAGAATTCCCCTGGGAAGCCGTCTGGTCCTGGACTTTTGTTTGTTTGGAGATTTTTGATGACTGTTTCAATCTCCTTACTGGTTATGGGTCTGTTCAGGTTATCTATTTCTTCCTGGTTCAACTGTGGTAGTTTATACGTCTCTAGAAATGTATCCATTTCTTCCAGATTGTCAAATTTGTTAGCGTAGAGTTGCTCGTAGTATGTTCTTATAATTGTTTGTATTTCTTTGGTGTTTGTGGTGATCTCTCCTCTTTCATTCATGATTTTATTTATTTGCATCCTTTCTCTTTTCTTTTTGATAAGTCTGGCCAGGGGCTTATCAATCTTATTAATTCTTTCAAAGAACCAGCTCCTAGTTTTGTTGATTTGTTCTATTGTTTTTGTAGTTTCTATTTCATTGATTTCTGCTCTGATCTTTATGATTTCTCTTCTCCTGCTGGGTTTAGGCTTTCTTTGTTGTTCTCTCTCCACCTCCTTTAGGTGTAGGGTTAGGTTGTGTATTTGAGACCTTTCTTGTTTCTTGAGAAAGGCTTGCACCGCTATATATTTTCCTCTCAGGACTGCCTTTGTTGTGTCCCACAGATTTTGAACCATTGTGTTTTCATTATCATTTGTTTCCATGAATTTTTTCAATTCTTCTTTAATTTCCCAGTTGACCCATTCATTTTTTAGAATGATGCTGTTTAGTCTCCACGTATTTGCGTTCTTTCCAAATTTCCTCTTGTGATTGAGTTCGAGCTTCAGAGCATTGTGGTCTGAAAATATGCAGGGAATGATCTCAATCTTTTGGTACCGATTGAGACCTGATTTATGACCCAGGTTGTGGTCTATTCTGGAGAATGTTCCATGTGCACTAGAGAAGAATGTATATCCAGTTGCTTTGGAATGGAATGTTCTGAAGATATCTGTGATGTCCATCTGGTCCAGTGTGTCATTTAAGGCCTCTATTTCCTTATTGATCTTTTGCTTAGATGATCTGTCCATTTCAGTGAGGGGAGTGTTAAAGTCCCCTGCTATTATTGTATTACTGTCGATGTATTTCTTTGATTTTGTTATTAATTGGTTTATATAGTTGGCTGCTCCCATGTTAGGGGCATAGATATTTAAGATTGTTAGGTCTTCTTGTTGGACAGTCCCTTTGAGTATGATATAGTGTCCTTCCTCATCTCTTATTATAGTCTTTGACTTAAAATCTAATTGATCTGATATAAGGATTGCCACCCCAGCTTTCTTCTGATGTCCATTAGCATGATACATTGTTTTCCACCCCCTCACTTTAAATCTGGAGGTATCTTCGGGTCTAAAATGTGTTTCTTGTAGGCAGCATATTGATGGGTTTTGTTTTTTTATCCATTCTGATACCCTGTGTCTTTTGATTGGGGCATTTAGCCCATTAACATTCAGGGTAACTATTGAGAGATATGAATTTAGTGCCATTGTATTGCCTGTAAGGTGACTGGTACTGTATAATGTCTCTGTTTCTTTCTGATCTACTCCTTTTAGGGTCTCTCTTTGCTTAGAGGACCCCTTTCAATATTCCCTGTAGAGCTGGTTTGGTGTTTGCAAATTCTTTCAGCTTTTGTTTGTCCTGGAAGCTCTTTATCTCTCCTTCTATTTTCAATGATAGCCTAGCCGGATATAGTATTCTTGGCTGCATATTTTTCTCATTTAGTGCTCTGAATACATCATGCCAGTTCTTTCTGGCCTGCCAGGTCTCTGTGGATAGGTCCGCTGCCAATCTAATGTTTTTACCCTTGTATGTTACAAACTTCTTTTCCCCGGGCTGCTATCAGGATTTTCTCTTTGTCACTAAGACTTGTAAATTTTACTATCAGGTGACAAGGTGTGGACCTATTTTTATTGATTTTGAGGGTTGTTCTTAGCATCTCCTGGATTTTGATGTTTGTTCCCTTTGCCATATTAGGGAAATTCTCTCCAATAATTGTCTCCAGTATACCTTCTGCTCCCCTCTCTCTTTCTTCTTCTTCTGGAATCCCAATTATTCTAATGTTGTGTCATCTTATGGTGTCGCTTATCTCTCGAATTCTCTCCTCATGGTCCAGTATTTGTTTGTCTCTCTTTTGCTCAGCTTCTTTATTCTCTCTCATTTGGTCTTCTATGTCACTAATTCTTTATTCTGCCTCATTTATCCTGGCAGTGAGAGCTTCCATTTTTTATTGCAGCTCATTAATAGCTTTTTTGATTTCAACTTGGTTAGATTTTAGTTCTTTTATTTCTCCAGAAAGGGCTTTTATCTCTCCGGAGAGGGTTTCTCTAATATCTTCTATGCCTTTTTCGAGCCCGGCTAGAACCTTGAGAATTGTCATTCTGAACTCTAGATCTGTCATGTTACCAATGTCCATATTGATTAGGTCTCCAGCCTTCGGTACAGCCTCTTGTTCTTTTTTTTGAGGTGAGTTTCTCTGCCTTGTCATTTGTCCAGATAAGATTTGCTTTCTCCTGCTGTGGAATTCCGCTGTTCTTGGTGAGCGAAGTTGGTTTTGGATGGGTTTCTTGTTGATCTTCTGGGGGAGGGGCCTGTTGTAGTTATTCTCAAGTGTCTTTGTCTCAGGCGGAATTGCACCGCCCTTGCCAGGGGCCGGGCTAAGTAATCCGCTCAGGTTTGCTTTCGGGAGCTTTTGTTCCCTGAGCGCTTTCCGTAGAGTTCTGGAGGACGGGAATGAAGATGGCGGCCTCCCAATCTCTCGGCCCGGAGGAGCCGAGAGCTTGGGGTTCTGCTCCTCAGTGCGCTCTCAGAGCAAAGCGTCCAACCGCCCCGCCTCCCTGGCCTGCGGTCGCGCCTTGAGGAAAGCAGTCAATTGCTGGAGCTGGAGAAAAGCGCCAGGTCGCTTCTGTCTCCGTGGCCTCCACCCGCGCTCCGAGCCCAACCAGCCTGCGACCGGCACAAGGTAACCCCGGGCTTAGAGCTCACTCCTCGGCTTTGTCGCTGTAGCCGGCTTCCCCACTCTAAAACCTGCGAGCTCTGCGGCACTCAGACACCCCCAGTCCTTCTGTGACCCCGCGGGACCTGGGGTTATGCTGACCCCGCCTGGATTTCCCCCCGGTTTAACCTCTGGAGCGATGTCTCCCAGTGGAGCCGACTTTTAAAAGTCCCGATTTTGTGCTCTGTTGCTACGCTGCTTGCCGGGAGCCGGCCCCTCCCCCCGGGTCTATCTTACCTTCGCTTTGGATTCACTTCTCCGCAGGTCCTACCTTTCAGAAAGTGATCGATTCTCTGTTTCTAGAATTGTTGCTCTTCTTCTCTTCGATTTCCCGTTGGATTTGTAGGTGTTCACAATGGTTAGATAAGCTGTCTAACTGATCTCCTGCTACCCGATGTCGTCTCAGCCTGCTACTTCTCCGCCATCTTGACTCCTCCTCCTCTTACACAATTTTTGCCTTGCCTGGAAATCAAGGAATTACAACATCATAAAATGAGTTCAAGTAGATTTCATTTCTTTCCTATTCTTTGGCACAGTTCCAAATACAAGAATTATCTGTTTTTTTAAAATTTGGCAAAACTGTCTTGTCTGGGACTTTTTTTTTTTTAAGATTTATTTATTTAAAAGAGAGAGAGAGACGGAGAGAGCATGAGTGGAGAGAGGGGCAGAAGGAGAGGAAGATGCAGACACCCTGCTGAGCAGGGAGCCTAATGCCGGGCTCCATCCCAGGAGCCTGGGATCATGACCTGAGCAGAAGTGACCTGAGCTGAAGTCTGCAATTAACCAAGGCACTCCTGGGGCTTTTAAAGTGAGAGGGTTTTTCTGACTCACTTTTCATGTTATTTTATAATTATCGACAATATTTGGGTTTTATTTCTTCTTGAGTCAGTTTTGATAATTCACATATTTTTCAAAAAATTGGTATTTGTTTTTAATGTATTCTCAGTTAGTGCATTCTTTTATGATGCTAGAAATTTTAATTGTATTGATAAGTAAGTTCCTTTTTTATTCCTACATTTGTGTTTTTCCTTTTTTCTATTTAAATTTTTTCAACAAAATAAAAAAGATTATTTTTTAATGTTTAATTTTAATTTTAATAATTTCTTCTACTTTTGGTGTTTTTCCTTTTTTTATTCTTTCAGCTTTTTGAGGTATAACTGACAAGTAAATCTGTAAGGTAATTAAAGTGTACATTGTGATGATTTGATACACAAATTCGTTGTGTAAGATTTCTTCCCATCTAGTTAATTAACACATCTATCACCTCATTATATATATAATTTTTGCAAGAATATTTAAGTTCTACTCTCAGCAAATTTCATTTATACAATTTCAATTATATAATGCAGTATTATCAACTATAGTCGCCATGTTCCACATTAGGGCTTCAGAGTTTATTCATTTTATAGCTAAAAGTGTATATCCTTTTACCAAACTTTCCATATCTTCCCCACTCCTCAACTCCTGGCAACTGCTTTTCTGCTCTCTCTTTCTATGAGTTTAATTTCTCTTTTTAACATTCCAGATATAAGTGATACCACACAGTATTTGTGTTTCTCAGTCTTATTTCACTTAGTATAATGTCGTCAAGGTCCATTAATGTTGTAACAAACAACAGAATTTCCTTCTGTCTCATGGCTGAATAATATTCCATTGTGTGTGAATGTGTGTGTACACACACACAATATCTTCTTTATCCATTCCTCTGTTGATGGATACTTATTTCTTTGCTATTGTGAGTAATGCTACAGTGAACATGAGAGTACAGACAGTTCTTTGATATCCTATTTTCATTTCTTTGGAGTTATTCTTAGATGGGTTTACTAGATTATACCATAGTTTTATTTTTAATTTTTTCAGAAACCTTTATACTGTTTTCCATAGTGGCTCAACCAATTTATATTGCCACCAGCAACACACAGGAATCCCTTTTCTCCACATCATTGCCAACATTTGCTATCTCTTGTATTTTTTCATAGTAGCCCTTCTAACCAGTGTGAAATGACATCTCATGGTTTTGGTTTGCATTTCCCTGACGAGTTATGTTAAACACCTTTTCATGCACCTGCCACTCATTTAGTTGTCTTTATCGAAAAAAAAAAAAAGTCTATTTGTTTCTCTGTCCATTTTTAAATCAAGCTTTATGTTTTCATTATTGAGTTGTATGTTTTCTTTATATACTTTGGATATTAACCCCTTATTATATATATATGATTTGCAAATATTTTCTCCTTTTTGGTAGGTTATCTTTTTATTTTGTTGAATGTTCCCTCAGGTATACAGAAGCTTTTTAGTTTTATATACTCTCACTTGTTTATTTTTGCTTTTCTTTCCTTGGCTTTGGTGTCAAATCCAAAAAGTTCATTACAAAGACCAATGTCAGAAACCAATGTTTTCCTTTAGGAGTTTTATGGTTTGGGGTCTTAAATTTAATTCCTTGGTCCATTTGAATTGATTTTTGTAAATGGTTGTAAGTATTGGTCCAGTTTCATTCTTTTGCATGTGTGCTTATCCAGTTTTCCCAACACCATTTATTAAAAAAACTGTCCTTTCCCCAATGTATATTATTGGGTCCTTTGTTTAAATTGATCAAATATACATGGGTTTACTTTCGGGCTCCCTGTTCTGTTCCACTGATATGTGTTTCTCTTTTTATGCCAATATCATACTGTTTTGATTGCTATAACGTTTTGTAATATAGTTTGAATTCAGGAAATATGATGCCTCTAAGTTTTTTCTTCTTTCCTAAGATTGATTTGGCTCTTCAGGGTCTTTTGTGATGCCATTTTAAATGTTTATTCAATTTAATTTATTTATTATATTGTGTTAAGGGACATGTATAGATATTTTTCTGCCACCTCACTTAAAAAAAAAAAAAACTTGTTTTTGTTTTTTTTTTCTCTTTTTGAAGTTTTTTTGTTTTTTTGTTTTTTGTTTTTTGTTTTTGGAGATTAACCAGGTTTTGTTTTACCAGGTTCCTTTTATTTTACCCTATAGGTTCAAAAGGTGTATGTTGCTATTTCTATTTTATTAATAGTAGATTTTTTTGTAGTTTAATATTCAAATTTATATTTAAACAAAGTTTAATGTTAATCAACACTTCTGTCCTTCTGACAAATTATCTTCATATGTAATCACTGGCCTTGCTTCTCTGTTATTTTTTCTGATGCTTGAGATCTACTCATTTTAAAACACACTAGTAAATTTCTCCTCCTTCAGTTCCTTCTCCTTCTCTTCTTGCTTCCTTTTCTTTTTGTTCTTTTTCTTATTTATAGTCAACATTTTGGATTTAACATTGTGTTTTATTAGTTTATTTTCATATATATAATATATATGAAACTATATGTATTATATATATGTTTTGCTTCTAACTCCATTTTAAGTTTTATTTTCACTAAAGTATGTCTCCTCAGCAAATCACTCACTGAGGTTAGTGAGCTTCTTGAATATATAGAAATAGAAGATTTCAATTCATCTTCACTCATAACTGATAATTTGGCTCATTGTATCATATGGGTTTACAGTAATTTTCTTTCAGTTTACTGATGACATTGTTTTGCTGTCTTCTGGAATATAGTATTGCTAATGAGAAGTTAACATTAAAATGATTTTTGGTAGATTAATCCTGGCTTCTCTGGTTGTTTTTGATTTTTTTAATCTCTGTCAGTTTACTATGATAAGTCCTGTGTGTGTGCGTGTGTGCGTGTGTGTGTGTGTATGTCTATTTTAAAGTTGTCTACTTCTAGCACTCAACATTTTTGATCTGAGGATTTAAGTCTCTTTTCTTCTCAGATGTTGTTAATTACTATTTCTTAAAAATATTACTTGGTACTTGTTCTCTGAATTCTCTAAATTCCTGTTATACTTGACCTTCTTATTCTATCCAAGCATGGTTCTTTACTTTCATATTTTTCTTCATCTCTGTGTACTCTTCTGAGAGATTTCCTCAGTTCTATCTTCTAGTTTACTCTTTTTAAATGTGATTAGTATAATATCTGCTACTTAAATAACTATATACTTACATAAATATAAATAGTCATATATTATTTAATTATCTATTATTTCAACTTCAGTAACAGTTTTTCATTTCTAAGGTTTCAGCTTTGTTATTTATATCTACCTCTTCTTTTTCCAAAATATCTTTAAAATATATATGTCCTAATGGATAGTCTTTCTTTTATTTTCCACTAGGGAAGCCAAGACTTATGAAAACTCCAATCTTTGGTTCCTCTTTGGTGTTATGCTATCTCGACTCTATGCTATATGCTGTATCATCTGCTCTTTGTTTGAAAGTGAAAATTCTCTATGAGAATGAATTCTTTCCTTAACCCCTCCAATTAGGCTTTTGTTCCCATCTACCCTATCAGGGGTTACTGATGACTTCTGTTTTATAAAATTCAGTGATCAATTCCCAGTCCAAAACTTTATTTCTCAGCAGTTCTTGATGTAGTCATTCATCCATTTCATCCTTTCCATCTTGAAATACTCTGAGTTCTATGACACATCCACCCTGTTTTCATTTTCTTCCTACTTACTTTATATACCAGGTATTTATATGCCTATATTTTGGCATATACTTTGCCAGAATGTCTCTTTATCCCAACCTCTAAAATTGATGTTCTTGAGCTCAATCCTTAGATCACCTTTGGTGATCAAATTTAGTTCAGTGGTTTTAAATGTTAATTATGTGCTAATCATCATCAAATTTATGCTTTACTTGGCCTCTCCTGGTAGCTTCAGATTCAAATATTCAATTGTTTTTTGATACAGAGTATATGCTTGGATGGGAACAGTATGTTGAGGGAGAGTTTTCCTATTATCCCCAAATTGACAACTAGCATCAAGAATTTGAGGAAAAGAGTTTATAACCTCCCATGTCCCTCCTGACCCAGCTGAAGTGAGACAAGCCCTCACGAAGAGATTGGCATAGTTGTGAATTCTGTGTTACCAGACACAATGGGAAGGGATTCCTGGAGTTGTTGCAAGGCACAGGTGCTTCTCTCAGGCCTTAACAAGTGGCATCTAAATTAGTTCTCCTGTACCAAATGTCACTTTCCTTTTAAGTCTAAATAAGAAGACAACTGTATGAGAAAGGAGATTTAAAGAAATCTTCAAAGTTATGAGTAGTTGACAAGGAACAGTGTTGTGGGGGAGGAAGGGATAGTGATATCCTTTCTGAAAGCAAATGAGAAGGACTTCAAGAGATTTGCTTACAAAGATTGGGATGTCTGTGGGAAAGGATGTGTGGCAACTTTCCCTTGGGTGTATGCCTTCATAGTAGATTTGTTGATTTGTTTTGTGACTATTTAAGCATTAGGAAAAGAAAATTGGGAAGAGGGAACAGTGCAGAGTGGCAAGGGTGCAATCGAGCAACAGGTCTTACTTTCCTTTCCTTTGTAGCAAGCATGCTTGAGCTTCACAAGGAGTGAGTGGGCATTGTAGCCATACTTTTATCAGACAAACTAGAGCTTCAAACAAAAACTGTAATAAGAGATGAAGAAGGGCACTATAGCATAAAAAAGGGGGTCTATCTAACAAGAAGATCTAACGATTGTAAATATTTATGCTCCTAAGTTGGGGGCAGAAAAATATATAAATCGATCAATAACAAACCTAAAGAAACTCATTGACAAAACACAGTACTAGTTAGCGACCTTACCACCTCATTCACAACAATGGACAGATCATCTAAGCAGGAGAGGAACAATGGCACACTGGATCATATGGATGGGCTTGACAGGTATATTCAGAGCATCTTAAAGCAACAGAATTCACATTATTTTCAAGTGCACATGGAACATTCTCAAGAATAGAACACATTCTGGGTCACAAATTGGGCCTCAACCAGTACAAAAAAGATTGAGATCATACCATGCATATTTTCAGACTACAATGCTATGAAACTTGAAGTCAACCACAAGAAAAATCTGGATAAACCACAAATACATGGAGGCTAAAGAACATTCTACTAAAGTATGAATGGGTTAACCAGGAAATTAAAGAATTTAAAAAATACATGGAAGTAAGTGAAAATGAAAACACCACAGTCCAAAACATTTGGGAGGCAGCAAAGGCAGTCCTAAGAGGGAAGTATATACTAATACAGGCCTTTCTCAAGAAGCAAGAAAGCTCTCATATAAATCACCTAACCTTACACCTAAAGAAGCTGGGAAAAGAGCAACAAATAAAGTCTAAATCTAGCAGGAGAAGGGGAAATAATAAAGGTTAGAGCAGAAAGAAATGATATAGAATTTTTTTTAAGAAGTAAAATAGATGAATGAAACTAGGAGTTGGTTCTTTGAAAGAATTGACAGAATTGATAACCCCCTAGCCAGATTTATGGAAAAAAAAAAGAGAGAGAAAGGACCTAAATAAGTAAAATCATAAATGAAAGAGGAGAGATCACAACGAACACCACAGAAATATAAGCAAGTATAAGGAATATCATAAGCAATTATATGCCAACTGATTAGGCAATCTGGAAGAAGTGGATACATTCCTAGAAACATATAAATGACCAAAACTGAATCAGAAAGAAATAGAAAATCTGAACAGTCCCATAACTAGCAAAGAAATTGGAGCAGTAATCAAAAATTTCCCAACATCAACCCAGGGCTGGATGGCTTCCTAGCAGAATTATTCCAAACATTTAAGGAAGAGTTAATACCTATTCTTTTGAAACTCTTTCAAAAGATAGAAATGTAAGGAAAATTTCCAAACTCATTCTACAAGGACAGCATTACCATGATTCCAAAACTGACAAGGACCCCCCTAAAAAGGAGAATATAGACCAATATCCCTCATGAACATGGATGCAAAAATTGTCAACAAGATGCTGGCCAATTGAATCCATCTGTATATTAAAATGATTATTCACCTCAACCAAGTAAGTTTTACTCCTAGGCTGCAGGGGTGGTTCAACATCTGCAAATTGATCAATATGATGTACCACATTAATAAAAGGAAGGATAAGCATCATATAATCCTCTCAATACATGCAGAAAAAGCATTTGACAAAAATACAGTATCCTTTCTTGATAAAAACCCTCAAGAAAGGAAGGATTGAAGGAACATAGCTCAACATCATAAAGGCTATTACATGAAAGACCCACAGCTAGTATCAACCTCAATGGGGAAGAAATGAGAACTTTTCCCCTAAGGTCAGGAACATGATAGGGATGTCCACTCTCACCACTGTTGTTCAACATAGTACTGGAAGTCTTAGCCTCAGCAATCAGATGACAAAAAAGAAAAAGAAGGCATCCAAATTGATAAGAAAGAAGTCAAACTTTCTATTTGTAGACAACATGATACTCTACATAGAAAACCTGAAAGACTCCACCAAAGAATTCCTGAAACTCATAGGTGAATTCAGCAAAGTCACAGAATATAAAATCAATGTGCATAATTCTGTTGCATTTCTATATAGCAAACAAAGCAGCAGAAAAAAAAAATCGAGGAATCGATCCCATTTGCAATTACATCAAAACAAAGATATCTAGAGGGGCACCTGGGTGGCTCAGCAGGTTAAAGCCTCTGCCTTCGGCTCGGGTCATGGTCCCAGGGTCCTGGGATCGAGCCCCACATCGGGCTCTCTGTTCAGCAGGGAACCTGCTTCCTCCTCTCTCTCTGCCTGCCTCTCTTCCTACTTGTGATCTCTCTCTCTCTCTGTGTCAAATAAATAAATAAAATCTTTTAAAAAAAGATATCTAGAAATAAATTTAACTAAAGAAGTAAGAGATCTATACTCTGAACATTATAAAACACTTATAAAAGAAATTGAAGAGGATGCAAAGAAATTGGAAAGCATCCCATGCTCATGGATCGGAAGAACAAACATTGTTAAAATGTCTATACTACCCAAGTGAATCTATATATTTAATGCAGTCCTATCAAAATACCACCAGAATTTTTCACAAAGTTAGAACAAACAATCCTTAAATTTGTATGGAACTGCAAAAGACCCTGAATAGCCAAAACAATTCTGAAAAAGAAAACAAAACTGGAAACATTATAATTCTGGACTTCAAGCTTTATTACAAAGCAGTAGTCATCAAGACAGTATGATACTCTACAGACACATGGGTCAAAGGAACAGAACAGAGAACCCAGTAATGGACCCACAACTAAATGGTTAACTAATCTTCATCAAAGCCAGGAAGAATATCCAATGGGGGGGAAATGACAGTCTCTTCAATAAATGGTGTTGAGAAAGCCAGACATGTAGAAGAATGAAACTGTACCACTTTTGACACTATACACAAAAATAAGTTCAAAATGGATGAAATATTTGTGAGACAAGAAACAATTGAAGTCATAGAGAAGAACACGGGTAGAAACCTCTTTGACCTCAGCCATAGCAAATTCTTCCCAGACATGTCACCACAGGCAAGGGAAACAAAACCAAAAATGAACTATTGGGGTAAAAAGCTTCTGTGCAGCAAAGGAAACAATCAACAAAACTAAAAGGCAGCCTACAGAATGGGAGAAGGTACTTGCAAATGACATATCTTAGTAGAGGGCTAGTTTCCAAAATCTGCAAAGAACATAAAACTCAACAACTAAAAACCAAACAATCCAGTTAATAAATGGGCATAAGACATGAATGACACTTCCCAAAACCAAAATCCAGATGGCTAACAGACACATGAAAAGATGCTCAGCATCACTCATTTTCAGGGAAATACAAATCAAAACCACAATGAGGTACCATCTCATACCTGTCAGGATGGCTATAATTAACAATACAAGAAATAACAGGTATTGGTGAGGATGTGGAAAAGGAGAACCTTCTTGCACTATTGGTGGGGATGCAACCTGGCACAGCCATTCTGGAAAACAGTATGAAGTTTCCTCAAAATGTTAAAAACAGAACTATCATATGATCTAACAATTGCACTACTAGGCATTTACTCAAAGGATATAAAAATACAGATTTGAAGGGATATATGCACTCTGATGCTTATAGCAGCATTATCAACAAAGCCAAACCATGGAGAAAGCCCAAATGTCCATCAACTGATGAGTGGATAAAAAAAATATATGAGGGGCGCCTGGGTGGCTCAGTGGGTTAAAGCCTCTGCTTTCAGCTCAGGTCATGGTCCCAGGGTCCTGGGATCGAGCCCCGCATCAGGCTCTCTGCTCAGCTGGGAGCCTGCTTCCCCCCCCCTCTCTGCCTGCCTCTCTGCCTACTTGTCATCTCTGTCTGTCAAATAAATAAATAAAATCTTAAAAAAAATATATACATATATATATATGAGAGACACACACATACTGGAATATTACTCAGCCATCAAAAAGAATTAAATCTTGCCATTTGCAAGAACATGGATTGAGTTAGAATATATTATGTTAAGTGAACTAAGTCAGACAAATACCATATGATCTTGTTTATATGTGGAATTTAAGAAAGAAAATAGATGAACATATGGGAAGGGGGAAAAGAAAAAAAGGAGAAAGGTAAACAAGCCATAAGAGACTCTTAATGACAGAGAACAAACAGGGTTGATGGAGGGAGTTGGTTGGGGTGGGTAGATTGGTGATGGGTATTAATGACAGTATTTGTTATGATGAGCACTGGGTGTTATAAATGATGAATCACCTGGATTCTACTCCAGAAATCAATATTGCACTATATATTAAGTTTGTAAAATCCAAATTAAAAAAAAAAAGTGTGATATATAAATATGTAGATTTATATATATATGTGTATCACATATATCACATATATAATATATATATCACATATATATTATATATGTATGTATCAGAGACTCTTAATGATAGGGAACAAACTTAGGGCTGCTGGAGGGGAGGTGAGTCGGGGGATGAGGTAAATGGGTGATGGACATTAAGGAGGGCACTTATTACATTAAGTAATGAGCACTGTTGTATGCAAGGGATGAATCACTAAATTCTACCCCTGAAACTAATACTATACTATGTATTAACTAAATCGAATTAATATAAAATCTTGAAAGAAAAAAAAAAGCAAAACAGGCATAACAATCCAAACTTGAGCTTTTGTGTTGGTATCTTACTCAACTTTACACCTATTTGGTGATGGTAGTAACAGACTATGAGAGGGAGCTAAGGGGCTCTAGAATAGGCCATACTGGAGTCAATACTCTCACATCAGAGACTGTGCAGCAGAGTCCTCAGAACTGGGCAAGTTCTTGCAGATTCCTTCAAAAAATTCAACACATATTCTATAAGACATCTGAGTGCCTAACCTAAATGACATTGAAAGGTATCCAGTATCATATCCTCAGAAGAAAGACCGCAACTAACAGAGGAGGGAAATTGTGCACCTAATTAAATGAAACCCATTTTTCTAGCTTCAGCTCAGTGGGAACTATAATCAAAGGAGGTGGACGGAAAGGAGAAGGAGACTGTACTTCTTCCCTGTTCTGAGTCAGTGGGCCTAAGATTGATTGCTAAAATGGAGTATTTCAAGAGGAGGGGCCTGAGGGTTTTTAATAGTTTAAAATGACTAAAATTATAGGTTCTACCCCAAATGTTAATGGGTAGGGAAGAGATATGTGTCAGAGACCATGCCCATGGCCTACTGAGTGCAGCTTTTTTAATAAACTGGTCATAAATGTTCAAGGCATCTTGAATTTAACATGCACAAAACTGAGCTCAAGATTGCCTCCTCTAAATCTGCCCTTCTTCCCATCTTACCTAGATCAGTAAGTAGCCCCATTCTCCCAGTTGCTTTGGCCCCAAACCTGAGAATTACCTTTAGTTCTTTTCCATTTAAACTCACATTCAGTGTGATGGCAGAATCTGTTGGCTGTACCCTAAAAATACATGGAATGTGGAGACTTCTCCCCACCTTCACCCTGATCACTATGCTTCTTATCACACTCACATGTAACTGGTGGTTCCTTAATTCCAGTCCTACTAACTGGTCTTCCTGCTTCTTCTCTTGAGCTCCTTGCACTTGTCACTCTCTGGCAGTTAATTTTCCATACCGTAGTCAGAGAGATGTTATAAAATTATAAAGCAGACATTATGACTTCATGTTCAAACCCACTAGTGGGCCCTCATTATGGCTGGAATAAAAATCTACCACTTTTTACCAAGGACTGCAAGGCCTCACATATGTGGCCTGTTTCTCTGACCTCATCTTCTACCATCCTCCGTCTTTCTTTTCATCTATCTACATTAGAATATGCATCCCTACAGCAGAACCTACATCCTTGTTCTTTTGCCTGGAACACTCTTTCTCCCCTCTATATACCATCTTCTCTAGTCTTTTCTGTTACTCTGCTTATATTTCTTCATGGCATTTATCTGAAAGTAATTATATGTTAATTTGTTGTTATTTGCCTGTTTTTATTTCAAACTGTTAACTTCTTGAATGCAGTGGCTTTTTCCCTACTATTATATTCTCAATGTCTAGAATAGGCACCCAATATATTTTTATTAAATGCATTAGCATCTCTGAAGATTTAAAGTTTATTATTTTATTTCTTTCAGATTGCTACAGCTGTATTTCTTTGGGTTGAAATTCTCCAATTTGTTGGGACTTGTAAAGTGTCATTTTGGTGCTGGGTTTTTTCATGCGTTTCATAAATTTTTGGTGTCTCTTATTCCTTGAGAATTAGCTTTGTGAGTCATGTTTTACCCCGTGGATATTCTGCTGCAGTTTCCTTCTTGTGGGGAGTTTTTGTGGTTTTTATTGCCTTAGATAACAGGGTACAGCATCACCAAACCAGGTCTCAAGTGTTTTGGTTTGGGATCCTGTACAGCATGGATAGCACACTTCCAGCAGGGCTTTGAGCCCTGAGCAGATTAGGTCTGGTCCTGTGCAGGTGACTTTGTTTTCATGGATAGGGCAGATATGTAGGGTATTTTCTGATCCCAGCTTTGCTCAGGGAGTCTCAATTCCAATTCTTACCATTCTGGGTTCTGAAATCATTCTACCCTCCAGCCCCTCTTTATTTATGCTTAAGCTTAGCTGTGTAGTTTTAATAATAATAAACAAAGCAGGCAAAACCAAGCCAGCCAGAAAGAAGGTGGTGTATTCTCTAGTGCCTTTGGCATATGTTTCTATCTGCTCCCAATCTCTTGAGTCTCAGATTTTAAATAAAATCTCTCCTTCCACCCTTTCTGGTACCTCCACTGAAAAATACACTAAATTCTTCACTTTAGGTTCTGGATTATAGTTTCCACCTGCAAAACCAATAGTGCCTTTTGCTAAACTCAGTTGTTCCCAATTGTAGGGCTTATTCCCGAACATGGACATCCATGGTTTCCAACCTCATCCTTGGGTCTGCTCCATTGACCCTTTTGACTCAGTATTTCATCTGGCAGTGAGACTATATAGGTGGTCAGTCTCCTTGTTCAGGATTCAGAAAGAACATGTAAAATGTCTATGTTAACTGTTCCAATTCTCCCTTCTCAGATACTAATCCTTGTGTCTTAACATTATTGCAATTGTTCAAAAGTTAGTATTATAAAATACAATCAGAATGTGTTTAGATGGAAATAGAGGGTTATATAAGCAAGTTTGCAATCTGTTAGAGTGATCCATGGTTTAAAAATTAGGAAATTTTATCTAAAATCTGGATTAAGTGAGATGTTTTGACAACTCTAGTTCTGTATTCTTGCATGGAGAAATTGGCTAGACCTGAGCAGCAGCTACCCTCTTTAGACTATACATGATCTTTTTACTGTTTCTAGGTGATGTGCCTCACCTACTCATTTATATTATCTTCCTGGGCTCCACTGGCATCTGAATTTTTAAAGTCTTGACAAGAACTTTGGGTTTTAATAGTAATGTAATTTAATTTCAATCTGAGGAACCCCAAAGGATATTAGTATTGCATAAAAATCATTTGTAACGTAGGTATGAGGACCAGATTTGATTATGGAAAATTTGGACATAGTGTGTAATGTGGTTTCATGAGTTCTATGTTAAAGACCACTATTGTCAGTATTTGATCTGGTTTAAATATTGAATCACTGTTGGTGTCTGTTTCCTGGGAAATTGAGTTAGGAATGGAAGTAATGGGAACTCTTGCAGTTATGGATCAAAAAGATCGTCTGGCAGTCTAATCTGGAAGACTTGGGTAACGTGAAAGCAAACAAATATGAGAAACATGAATTTCAATCTTTTGTACACTTTAGGAATAGAATATATCTTCTTGGGGAAAATCTCACATTTGACAGGCTGAGAAGTAAAGAACTTACTTGAGGTTCTCTGTGAAATCACTAAAAAATAAGCAAAAAGAAAGCCATGTAATTTTTCTTAAATAGAGTAAACATAGTATTATCTAACATTTTCCCCTGGTGTCTCTGAGGGGAGTACCTGGGTAGACATAAGAAGGAAGCATACTTTGAGGGAACACTCAAAATTCTTTCTCCAATTAAACATTACTTTGGACTTCCTGTTTGTCTTTCAAAAATTTTGGCTACCTCTGTTATTTATATTTTTCAGGGTTTTTTTTTTTGCTGTTGTTATTGTTGACATATACTACTTTACTTCTTTTCTTTTCTTCAGTATATTCTTAAATTATCTATAATGTAGGGGAAGCTGTGTAGTAAGAAAGCAAGAGAACAATGAGAAACTTAAATCACTTTAACAGACTTCAAGACCTGAAAACCATAGTAGAAAACAGAATACTTACTTATGGGAGATGGGGGCACACCTTAAAAAAAAAAATAGATATCAGTGAGTAATTATTTGAAAGGAACAAGTTTCCTTCTAGGGAAGCATATTTGTGTGAGGAAGAAGTTTGGTAGTCACATGGCTCTTGGTTCCAACTATGGTTCAGTGAACTGTGTTCCTGGGCAAGTATGTGGCCTTGGTTTCTTAGCCCTTAAAAGAGTTGATTTACTCCAAGGATTAAATGGGATATAATGTAGTTAAAGCACCTGTATAGTTCGTATCACTGAGGAGATGCAAATTAAACAAATGTTTGAAATTAAATGGAAGTTTACTTCACAGAATGAGCAGAAGGCAAAGTAATGTGAGAGCTTAGTCTCAGGCTGCTGCACAGGAGTTAGAAATGAGTAGGGCAGAAACAGTTCTGTAGGCCACGTAGAGGACAACAACAACAGAAAATAGTAAAAAACAAACAAACAAAAAAACCCACAAACACCAAAACAGACTGAACTTACCTCTGGGCATTGAAGGTGGTTGACCA
The DNA here is from genome assembly GCF_963455335.1 of Martes martes. Classification (NCBI taxonomy): domain Eukaryota; kingdom Metazoa; phylum Chordata; class Mammalia; order Carnivora; family Mustelidae; genus Martes; species Martes martes. Next base: position 119,089,939 of record NC_137893.1, on the reverse strand, counting down.
GCTGAAAGGTAAAGAAGTATTTTTGTAAGCCTTTTCTCTTCCACTCTTTCTCCCCGCTCTCGGTTTAGAGTTCTTTCTCATTAAGTCATTATAACAATAGGGAAAATGTTCCCTCTGGTCTTTATTTACTTTCAGTGTAAATGAGCAAGGTTTGAACTTTCAAAAAAAATTAATAAGCATGGAATTTGTCCATGGAAAGGCTAGTGGTTAAGGAAGTATGTAACCATGCACAGAAATCCCAGCGTAGCCAGGAAAAGAAGCTATAGGACTCTACGGTAGAGGAAACATGGAAGGACTTACTGAGGGCAGGTGGAACTGATGCGACTGGAAAACAGAACAGAGAAAATTGTTACTTCCTTTTCCTTTCTTCCCCATTCAATTTGTTCTGTCCCTTGTAACATGCTATTTTTAACCACTGGGAAGCCTTCGCTTCTGATCTTCATTATTTATGTAAATCATGCAATTTGACTTTTTCCATAAAATTATTAAAAAACTAGGAGAATTATCGGTAGTTTGAATACAGGTAGTTTGAATACAGTTTGAATACAGTTTGAATACAAGTTCCTATTTTGTCTACAAAATAGGAACTTCAAGCCTCTAAAATCCCAAATGGTCAGGAAATTGTCCTCAGGTGTCTTGGAATTCAAATGTGGAAAAACAAACTGGGTAGGTAGGGCAGGAGGTCCAAATGAAAAACTGTTTTAGAAACTTCTGATCCCTTCCTTTCTCTTCCATCATTTTTTCCTTTTCTGTAGGCAGCCTCTTGGTGGTCTCTGTAACTAAGCAAAACTTTTTTTCTCCCCTGTTTACGTAAATCCATACTGTTAGAACTTTCTCCTGAATCATGAATCACCCAGAGGGACTTTGATAATGAAATAGCAAGGGGCCGCGAGGTACCTCAAGCCCTTTGCACAACAACGTGGCCAGGTAAAGACTCTTAGACCCCACTAAAAGCCAGTTGAGTCCATGGCAGAGAATTAAATGAATACGCAGACTTACTGTTTGTGTGACGAGTTGATCCTACTAAAAAATAAGCAGAGACATTTCTTATTGCCCCCTGCTCATTTACTCTCCTACTCATTTTTTCTATTGGTAAATTTTCTAGTGATATAACTGCTTGAAAAGTTTTTCTGATCAGGAGTATTTGAACTTTGTAGAAAACTTACAGTCAGCTGGTGGAATTCAGGTTAATGGAGAAGCAAACGCTAAGAAATTAAGTTTCAAGTTCGTGTACTAGAACTCAAATTTCAATAGACATTGCTGGACTTTGATTAAGTGAGTAGCAAAGAAACAAACAAACAACTTACTAATTGCTCATATAGATGACTCAGCTGGAAAATAGAAATATCACCTGTATCTTTGTTTTTCCTGTTCATTTTTTTCTTCCGTATGGAAAGTCCCTGCCAATCTTTAGAACCATGGAGAAACTTTTTTCTCTGTTCTTTAATTTTTATGTGACTCTGAACATTTTAGAAACTTATTAATAACCTAGTGGAATTCTGGGTAATGGGAAAATAAGGGTCAAGGAAATAGGAACCTTAAGCTATGGCTATCTCAATAGGGATGGATAAATTTTTGTTTAAGTAGATCTGTTAGAGAGTGCTGGAGATAATTGAGTTCCATCGTGAAGGGAGACAGTGAAATTTACAAGAGGATCCTGTAGCTGAAAAACAAAAAGAGAAGTCAGTGTAGAAAGACTGGTGAAAAGAGGAGTTAGTTTTCTTGCTCGTTTTCTGAGAGGGAGTATCAGAAATGTTCATGGAGGGAGCATCTAACCCTTATGGATGTTGTGCACTGTGCTGGAGAACCCAGCTGCCATCATGCCTTAGGGGATTTTGCGTCTTGCTTAGTCTGAGAGGTTTCAGGAAAGAGAGTTATCTCTTCCCTTTTTGCAGTGAGTGGTAACTGCTTCAAATCCTACAGGAGATTGGTAATTTAAACTGTGCTGCTTTTACTTTCCTACTCCCTGTTTCTGCCACTCTGTGCAAGCTTTCATTCATTCATACAAATGTCCTCCCCCCCCCCCGCCTTGTAGACAAATAGTTCCCTCTGATATTCTTATGTAATATAGTATATCTATATTGAGTTTTTCGGGTTATTAAGTGGGGTTTGTATTCCTCTTCATTCATTCATTCCTTGGGTTGGGATGCAGGCCGATAGTGGAATAAGCAAGAGGCAGAGAAATATGAATATTTATACCCACAAGACAGAAGCAAAGGATTGCAGACCCTACAGGAAGCCAAAGGCAACTACTGTATAAGAACAACTGTGGAACTTACTAGTCATTTCTGAAGTTTCACCTGGTGGAGAAATGGAAAGGAAAGAAAAGGGAGAACTCAGTGTGTGTAGAACGAAGAGAACTCAGTTCTTCCATGATGGGGTTGAAAAGGGTAACCACAGGGAGGATGCAGGGAGTTCTAAAACCTTCCTGTTAGCTCAGTGCATCATCTGGTCTTAAGCTCCTACCCCCGTGCTTCACATCCTCAGGTCTTTTGCTGGTCTGGAGCAGGAGCATGTATGTCTTCCTTCCTTTCCATCCCTTTTCAGGGCACTTAAACTCCATGGCACCAGAGATTAGCCAAATCTTCCTCTCTTATTCATGACTTTATTTTGAAAGTATATTTATTATTTATTTTTATTATGTTCATTTAGCCAGCCTATAGTACAATCCTAAGTTTTTTGATGTAGTGTTCCTGACTTCATCCCTAAGCCTCATCCTGGCTTCTGATACAAGAGCTCAGCTAGTTAAAGGAATGTTTGAGTATATCTGACTTGCCTTCTGATAATGTCCTCTTGTTTGGCTTAAATTTTGGAATGTTGTTACTTAATTTCCAGACTCAGAATTTACAATGACTTGAGTTTGGTTTATTTTGACACCCTAGAATTTGATATTGGTTTTGCCCTACCTAGTCACAATATTAGCTTACCCTTCACTCTCTTTCATTTATAGTTTGTAGTTGTCTGATGTATCCGGCAGTTCCTATAATTGCAGCCCACCTACCATCATATCCTGTTCCCTGAAGGGGTGCGTGTGTGTGTGTTGGTGTTTGGGACAAGGGGCAGGATAGGACATGAAGAAAGAGAAGGTATTGGGAGAAAAGATTGGGGAATTCTGGGCAGACTAGATCCTTAGTATTATTCTTTGGTGCACTTTTCCCAGGAAACTTGGAAGAAAACTGATAAGACCTCAGTCTATTTAAATTTGATTGTTTTTCCCTTCTTTAACATTTGTTTTAAAATTTGCTATCCTTTTTTTAAAATTTTGTTTATATTGTCTCTGTTGTCTTTGAAGAGGCCCTTTATGAACTACAAATTATTTCAGAAGTAAAAAGCTACCCTTATTCTTTCTCTGTTACTTTAGAAAATTCTGTATTATTATAAAAGCCATTATGACCATTACTGGGGACATTTTCTTACTTTTTTTCTTAAGAAATAACTTTAGGGAATTCTCAGCAAATGAAACTGAGATGCATGAAAACGTGTCTAAAACCATTGTCTTTATGGTAATAGATACATTTGGGACAGGGGACAGGCCCTCTACACACTGTAGAAGATCAAAGAAAACACCAGAGGAAAAAGATAGATAAGAGACTTACCACTGGGCCCAGTATATTGCACTAAAAATAGAAACAAAGAAATTATTGTGGTTGTTGAACATGATAAACACACATACCACTGTTTTCCAAAGGAGAACAGTTAAATACCTTGCCAGAATTACTAAATCCCGGTTATCAGGATTAAATATTTTTACTGGACTGTATCCTCACCATAAGAATCAGATCTTCCCCTAGGAGACTTGTAACCCTGTTTTAGTTAGAGGGAGAAACATTTCATGCTTGCCTTTAACTACTACAGGTGTTTGAAGTGAAATCTTTATTGTATTCCTTTCCCTTCATTTTCCCCATCTTTTTTCTCTCACGTCACTGTTTTTCACTCTCTTGGCCTTCCTTCTTTTGTCTTCTTTCTCATTTATTTTTTTTTCTTTTTTATTTATTTATTTCTTTTTATTTTTTTTATTTTAATAAACATATAATGTATTTTTATCCCCAGGGGTACAGTCGTCTTTCTCATTTCTTATGTCTTCCCCCAGATTCTCTCTATTGTATCTTTGCTTTGGAACATTTTTCTAATGTATACTGACAAACTACCATGATTATTTTTTTAAGATTTTATTTATTTATTTGACAGAGATCACAAGTAGGCAGAGAGGAAGGCAGAGAGAGAGAGAGGAGGAAGCAGGCTCCCTGATGCGCAGAGAGCCTGATGTGGGGCTCGATCCCAGGACCCTGGGATCATGACCTGAGCCGAAGGCAGAGGCTTTAACCCACTGAGCCACCCTGGCGCCCCACCATAATTATTATTAGAAAAATGTTATGCCACCTATTATGAATTTGAGTAATATATATGAGTTAATGTATATATCGGAAACTTACCAATAGGTCCTGGAGTTTGCACTAAAAAGAAATCAAGATTGGGATATTAGTATGACTGTTTGTATGAAGAATACATTTTTCATTAATTTTATTCTAGGGTGGGGCTTTGGGAGGTAGAGAAGAAGTGATAATAGTAATAACATTAGGGAGAACTAATCCAGGTATGATAAATACATAGCAAAAGAGATATTTAGCATATATTGCAACTCAACCTGAGATGAGGATCTCTCTAGAATCACTGTCAACCTAGGAGAGGCTAGAGACATTAAAGATATAAACTTTGTATTTTTCTTTCCTGTCAGTAACAAAAGATGGTGCTCTTTTAAAGGACCACCCCTTACTAAAATATTTCTGACCAACTAATACACTCTAGGGTAGGCATGAAGGTAGGATGTAAGGATATAGTCTTCTCAGTTTCCAGCTTACTGACTACTGCTTTGATTGGCTTGTGTCTCTGGGAAAAAGTCAACAAAACCTTCAGTTTTTAATGATAATTTGGCCTTCGATTGATTTTCTAGTTCTGACTAAACCTGCTATCTTACTTGACAACATTCTTTTATTTTAAGAATGATCCTTGGGGCACCTGGGTAGTTCAGTCAGTTAAGCATCTGACTCTTGATTTCAGCTCTGGTCATGACATCAGGGTCATGAAATCGAGCCCCACGTTGTGCTCCATGCTCAGAACACAGTCTGGTTAAGACTCTCTCTCTCCCTCCCCTCTCCCTCAATCACTCTCTCTCTAAAATAAATAAATAAACAAATAATAAATAATAAAAATTTAAAAAATTTTAAAAATGTAAGGAAGAATGATTCTTGTTGATAAACTGCATGTGAACTGGGAGAACTATAAATACCCTTTAGAAAGCCATATCTTTGGGCTTCCCTAAGTGTGGGGGGAGAGGGGGATAATCAGTATGCTTTATCACTCTGAGGGAAATAACCATTCTTCAACCCTCACTCTAGAGGGAGTGTCCTAAGTAGAAACCCTAGGAACATCAAGGGTTGTTTGCATGGCAATCCTCAGACAGGCTCCGTGTTGTACAATGTAGGGGACTTCCAGGAATGGGGCCTTCCCTTGTTTTCAGTAGTATTTGCAACCTTTAGAGGATTGGGATAGACTTATCCCTTTCTAATTCATAATGTCTCCTTTAAAAGTTTCCCTCTCTCTTTTCTCTCATTCCACTAAGATCTTATTGTTATTTGAAAAGTGAACCTTCCTTTTTTGACAGGGTATTGTGACTGCTATTAAGAGGATCCTTTTCTTTTCTATTTTCTTATGCTAGCCCATGGGCTTTGTAGTCTCTCTACTTCATGCACGGCTTCTTTGGAAACTGTGTAATAGGAATACTAGAGAAGTTGAGAAACATGGCATCAAGAAAGCAGGGCAGATCAGTACTTAAGATTTTGTGGGTGAGAAATTAAAGGAACCAGAGTGCAGAAGCAAATTTGATACTTACGAATTGGTGCTGTGAATTGCACTAAAATACAAAGAAGAAGAAAATCAGCAGGTTTGATATTACCAGAATGCTCATGCCACCAGTATTCTTTTTAAAGAAACTGTGAAGCAGCTCAACCAGAGGGAGAATTACTACTGCATATCAGTAGATAATTTTAACAAAGAGGCCCCATAGCCCTCCCTCCAGATTAAGTCATTTGGCATTCATCTTAAATGAGAAAACTATGGCAGAGGGGAACATATAAAACTGGGGTTGAAGGTTGTCAATCTTTCCTTCACTTTCATTCCTCCTCCCTTTCCCTCTCTGCCCAGCCCAATACTCAGCTCTCTCAAAGGACTGACACTCCTGGGGTAAGTGGGATGTCAGTTCTGTGTTTTTTTTTCCCATCACCACCTCCTCTTTTGTCTTTATCATGCTTATTCTTTTGCCTCCTCCTAGAACCACCTGTTCTTGGAGTGCTTCCTCAGTTTAAGGAAGTCCACAAATAGTTATTTTAATTATTTTCATAATAATAAGGGGATTTTCCCCCTGGTTTTAAATATTTATTTGTATTTCATATTATTTTAAATATGAATGATTTTACTTTCTCTTGTCTTAAACTCAGTGACAGTTCAGGGTGTTTTTTGTTTGTTTGTTTGTTTGTTTTTCCTGATGTCTTGAGCATCAGGAGGGGTCAGTAATTCAAATGTAATCATGCAGTCAATTAGCGTGAGTAAGAAAGCCTGGATATAGAAAGAGCTTGGGTAAGGAGAAGTCCCATAGCTCACAGAAGACCAAAGAGTGTTAGAATTAAGAAACAGAAAAGGAACTCACTTATGGGTCCAATGGTTCCAGCTAAAATATGAGAAAAACGAGACAGGCTAATTAGAATGGTTCTTCGGCACAGAAAATTTAGTTTGCACTGAAATTATCTTTGGGAGAACATCATAAATGCAGACACAGGGAACAAAATTTCTACTTCAGAAGAAGAATAAATACATTTTTTTCTTCATTCTCCACCATGGAGGATCCCTGTAACACTGGTATCCCCGTAACAGCTGGAGTTGCAGGGATGCAGTGCTCAGGGTGCCTTTCCTGATGGATCACTGAAACTCAGTAGATTCGATTCCACAGGCCATTGCTTTTCTTCCAGTTGGGGTAATTTGAACTTGTTTAGCCAGAACCTATGGCCTCATCTTCTGAAGGAGGCAGTGGGAATTTCTGTCTCCTGTGGGTGACCTCAGCTCCCTTATTAATTAGAGTAATTTGGCCTGCAATATCTGAGCATAAAAGGGAATAGGAACTCTCAGATGGCTCAAGACTTTCATAGGTGACTTGGCTGGTAAAGAGCTTGAGGCACTAGACCCACATGCTTACCAATAACAGCCTTCTTTACCTTCTTTACAAACAGCATACATACAGACACCTCTCTGTACCTATAGGGCTACATGTGCTTTAGTGACACTTCCCCAGTGTTTATTCTTGATTGACTTTATTTAATCAGGTTTCATGTGTACAAATGCTCCACGAAGAACAGACTCGGCGTGTGATTTGTCATGAGCTCTAACCCTCAAATTATTCTTCTTCCTTTAGTGTTGCCCCTGCCCTAGGAACATCCTCAGGAGTGATGGGCAGAAATACGTTAATAAATGAATGAACCCTTGATGACTTTCATTTTTCTTGTCATTGACTTTAAGGTCACTCTTGCTATGGAGAATCTGAAGGGATGGAAGACCTGGTTAAACTTGGATCTAGTGCACTCAAAATTTTATTTCTTTTCTAGCTATAAGGAATTAAAACTCTGTTAGTTATGGTTCTAAGGCACCTGGGGATTTTCTTAAGAATGCAGATTCTGATTTAGTGGGTCTTAGGTGGAGATTCTTCACTGCCAAGAAACTCCAAGGTGAGGCTAATGCAGATCCCTAGGCCCAATTTAAGCAACAGGCCATTAAGCGACTGGTAAAATCTCAGAACATGTATAGGACACTGTTTACATTTATGATTTTTTTTTCTTTTCTGTATCAACTGTCTCTCACCCATCCCTCATTCACAGTGCTTCTGCCAGAGATGGTTTTTTTTTTTTAAAGATTTTATTTATTTATTTGACAGATAGAGATCACAAGTAGGCAGAGAGAAAGGAGGAAGCAGGCTCCCCACCGACCAGAGAGCCCGACATGGGGCTCGATCCCAGGACCCTGGGATCATGACCTGAGCCGAAGGCAGAGGCTTTAACCCACTGAGCCACCCAGGCGCCCCTGCCAGAGATGTTTGTTGTAATGTCATTAAGATGCTACCGGGACACTTCTTCCAGACTTACTCTTTGTTAACAGTGGGGGACCCTCAGTCAGTGAGCTGGGACTTCCTGCTCTCTTCCTCTGAGTGTGACTGGGATTTCTAGCAAGGGACCGTGCTACCTTTCTAACACTTTTATTCTTAACACTTTTCCCTTGCCAATTGAGTCTCAAGATTTTGAGAAATTTAAAAGTAATAGTACTTCCTCAGAAGGCTCCCAGCTTATTAAAATAAGAATAGGGAATAAAGAAGGAGAAAAGAATTGACATAGGAAAGGAACTTACTTATGGGTCCTGCTAAGCCTGCTAAAATACAAACACAAAGAGGTAAGTCTGGAGAGAGCATGACTGAAAGATGTACATTTCAGGGAACTTCAGGTCAAGCATTTACTACATTATTATATTTATGTGGAAAGCAGGAAGAAGTAAGTCTGGCTTCCCTCCTCCCCTTTTTTTCCTTAAGGAGACCCTTAAAATCATATTTCCTACAATTATTTTTCTTGTTCTCAATTTTTACTATCTTCCTATATCAAATCCTTCTAAAATTTTCTGTTTGTTTTTGGTAAACAACTTCATCCAACCACAGGATTTTTCCTTTCACCTATGAATTAATTTTATTAGCAGAGTTTCCACTTTGCTAAATAAGAAAATTGTCACTTAGAGGAATCCTGAAATCATCCTCAAGTTCCTCACACTGGTAAAGAAAAGGACATAGTAAAATAGTGAGATGTCTCCTTTCCTCTTCCTTTATGTGCCTACTTAACCTCTGCTCCAGCACCCCCCCCCATAATAGGCACTTTGTAGAAGACCAAAAAAAAAAACAAAACCAAAAACAAAAAACAAAAGAACAAACAAAACAAACAAACAAACAAACAAAAAAACTGGAGTTCAAAAATAAGAGAAACTTACATAAAGGTTCTGGAGTTACTTTGAGGGTTTTTGCATCACCTGTGATGAAAAATGACGAGAACTATGAGAGATAAAGTTTGTTTAAGCAAACAACAACAACAACAAAAAAGACAAAAATAATGTCATCTCAATTTGGACTTTCAGAGAGCATGAAGTGTAGGCAATCCAACTCCTTCCTGCCCGCGTGTGTGGTACAAACAGTCTTGAGATTAAAGATCCAAGACTAGTGGCATTTGGGTGGTTCAGACGGTTAAGCATCTCTTAATTTTCGCTCAGGTCATGTTCTCAGGATCATGAGATCAAGCCCCATGATGGGGTCAATGTGGAGCCTGCTTAAGATTCTCTCTCCTTCTCCCCATTCTCTCCTGCACAATCTCTCTCTTTCTCAAATAAATAAATAAACATCCAAGACTAGAGAGTCCCAGCTTCACTACTCTCTAGTTTTATGACTACATAAGTCACTAAACTTTCAAAACATTACTTTCCTTATCTTTAAAATGGGAATTATATCTCCTTTCTTAGAGGCATGGCTACAGTGAAAAATCAAGAATAATAATGGATAGGAAAGCTGATAAGTTCTTTCAGAATTGTTATGGAAAGAACTATTCAGTGACTATAAAGGAATGAAACTCTTGTGCAAAATAGGAAGTTTTCATTGTGTTTAGTCTTCAGCTTTAGCTTACTTCTTTTCTGTTTTCTCTATTTTTCCCTCTTACATCTTTTATTGTCATTTGGGAAGTTCTGAATGCCGGTGACAGGGCATTTTCATGAGCACTTCATTCTGTTGTTTTGGTTTGCTGATCTGTGTGATTTCACTCTTTAAAAAAAAAAATCCCTTTTATTCCTTGGTTACCTCAGTACCTCAGTTATACCCATTGATGTTCCAGTGAGATTGGCAGCAGTGGAGAACCATTGCTTCTTCCTTGAGAGGAACCAATCTTACTTTAAGATGTCAAGACCTCTTTACTGAAACAAGTTTATGTATGTGATGAATTAATTTTCCCATGGAATTTCAAAGGTTTTGTTTATGTGTGAAATTATGATTTGAAGTTTTAGAACCTACTTTGGACTTCCATTTTCCTGTTCTGGAAATTTTTGCTGAAATTCTTCCTCCTTATTGTTTTCTTCTCCACTCTTTCTTCTTTTACCTATTCAAATCTTTTTTCCTTATGTAATTTTATTTCTCTATTGAACGTTGTTTAAGGGCCAATATATTATTTAAAGAAATTATATTTAGTAAGAAAGCTTTAAGGCAGTTAAAAATTTGCAGCTTATTTCTCTTAAAATTATTACTGTTTTTACTTGTATATTTATGACTCTGTTTTTATTTGCCAGTTTGTTGAGTTTAGGGGGAAATAGTAGCTTTTCACAGAAATGTTAAGATCTCAGCACTTGGGAAGAGATTCTGCCTTTTCTATGTGCTATAGACTAAGGTAACGTACTGCCACTTCCACTACCAAAGATAATTTATAAAAGATAGCACCCATATACTTAGGATTTAAGAATATTGACCCATATTAGGCATGATGAATATATTTGAGTTAATAGGCTAATTCTGATCAATTAGTAGCATTGATTAGTAGCATCCCAGGACATGAGAAAAATTTTAGATTGTATGTGGGCTGAGCAGGAAAGAGAACTATGATCACACACTGGTACCTGCCACAGGCAAAGGTATATAGACAGGCACATATATCATATATTTTTGGAAATTTTTGAACTTAGAGTTTTGTAGCCTTGTCCAGTTGAAGACAAATAATTATTCATGACAGTGAAATATTTCCACTTACTTTCAAAGTGAAGAAGCAGATAAAAATCTTAATTATAAGTCTTGACTATCCTGCCAAAACACTTAAGTATTATGTATGTTTAGATTAAGGGCATAGCTTCTGTGGACAGTCTGCCTAATGAGAATATCAGAATTAGTTATCTTAGAGAGTGCCAAATTTTCTGCGCTAAATGGAAATCCTGGTAGTCTTTGTGGGGGTCGCATGCCCAATTGCCTCAGCTAGTCTCATGAGTTGTGAATCTGTCAGTTTAAGGGGATAGTGGGGAAGTTGAGGATTGAAAATTGCACACTCTATGTAGAAGCATTCACGTTCAGAATTTAAAATAACGCAATGCTGGTCAACCAGAACCCATGTACAGGTGGCACTGGGCTAGTGGGTTGCCAATTTGGGAGCTCTACTTTGGAAAAGGAAGGGGTTTAAGTGAGTACCCTACGTATTCTAACAATACGTATTTCAACAATACGTATTTCAACAATAGTAGAGTGTGAGATTCACATCACCACAGATTGTGGCCTGGATCAAGATAGACCAAATAAATTCCTTTGTTTCACTAATTTAATCATAGGTGTTGGTTGGGTCACATTTAATTAAAACCTGTAATTCACAAACTTACTCAGGTTGTGAAGCACCTAGAAGTTGCGATATTTTTAGAAAAATCATGAAATCATGATTTTTGAGCAAGAAGTAATTTTACTCATTGTGATGAAAAATATAATATTCAATATGAAAAATTTTATCAGAAGCATATAGCTCAGAAGAAAAAAAATCTGTCAACCAGGATTATCTCTTTTTAAATTTTTAAAATTTTTTGTGTCACTTTTCCTAATTCCTTACTTTTCTGCCCCTCATTCCTCTCTCTGTCTTCCCTTTGTTTAGAAAATGTATTCATTTTGCTTTGGCAATAAATGGAAATCAGTTCCAGTAGACTGATTTAAGCCTTATCACCTCAATTTTCTTCTTTCTCCATTCATGTATTCTATATTCTCTCACTTTTCTGTTCTTTTCTCTTAGTTTTTCAATTGGTAGTTGAAATTGTAACAGTTTAATGAGAAATTAAATAACTTGCCTATGTTCAAATAACCAGTAAATAGGGAGCTGGCATACAACTCTAAGCAGCCTGGCTCCAGAACCCTCATCTGTAACAGTCTCCCTGTATATTTATAATACATTAATTAACAACCAAACTTATTTTTAAAGTGGTTTTTAACAGTTCTTATTATGCCACTCACAATTCATGGAGAAATAATGCATATTTTCAATAATGGGGTGAGCAGTAACTTATTCCCAAGGCCACAGCCAAAGTAAATAGCATAATTTCGTTCTTTGTGGGGGTGGGACACAGAGTCCAGGGAGGGCCTGTTGGGATGGAAGAAAATCAAATTTGCTCTAGAAGAGAGAGGGAGTTAATGGGAAAGTACAAGGATACAGAAAAGAGAAGTTATGGCTGCTGAAGAAAAGGTGGGGCTGGGAGTAGAGGTCCCATGACATGAGTGCAGGAATTTGCTTGAAAGCAAGAAGGGGTGTGTCATTGTCTTGGGGAGAAAGGTGAGACAGGTGAGCATGGTGCAGGTAAGATAACCAAAGAAGGAGAAGGTGGAGAATGATGAACCTCAAGCGCTCTCACTCTGACATAGCATATCTCCCCAGATAAGACAAGATATCCTCTGCCTAGTGTGGGAGCCCTATAATAACAAATTTTGAAAGGAGAAGAAAAACTTACTCATGGATCCTTGCAGTAATACTAAAGAACAATAACAAATATCCAAACCAGTTTAGAGTTAATGCTTTAAATAATACATCCATTTCCCAGAAGTCTTTACAGAAACTGTACTCTCTATTCCCCAGTAGGGACATGGGTTACCACCCATGGATCTTGAATCTTCCTCCCCCTTGGACACTACCCAGGAGTGAAATTCTCAGGGAAGTCTCCAGGTTTACTGTATTTGCAATATTCTGATTTCATCCACCACCTTTCCTTTCCCCTGTTTTCCACTCCTCCCTCTTTCTTTCTTTCCTCTTCTCAGTTTGGAGAATCTCCTCTCCATGAAGTAATAGCTTCAAGAACTGAAGAAAGACAATGTTACAAAGGTTCCAATTTTATAACAAAAAAAGACCGAGGTGGAGAGAGTCTGTGCCTGAGTATGTGAAAAAAAATATGTAGTTTTCACCTCCAATTTTTCTGATTCAAAGTTCAGTGCACTTTCCTCTGTACTGCATAGAGTTTTCTCTTTTTGTTCTTTCTGGAATATTCCTTTAAAAAGTAAATTAACTTCTTTCTACATATTGACACACACACAAAAACACACTCTCTCTCTCTCACTCTCTCTCTCTCGTTCTTTTTATTACTCTCTGGAGTGTTCCTCTTATAAAAAAACCTAAATAATAGGGAATGTTTCTGGAACTTTCAGTATTAAATCATGACAGTACTAGTAATATGTAAACTACTTTAGCATGAACCCCACTATATTCAGTGGCAGAAGGCTGAGCATTTGTCTTATTTGCCTTATGGTGGAGGTTAAATTCCTGTGTGAAGTTTGATCTTAGATCATTTCCGTCATCTTTTTGGAAACTTGTTTAACCAATCTCTAAAAAGACAAGATTTAACAATGTCAACTTTTAATGACTCATTTAGTCTAAATCCACAAACTGAAGTCCTGTGTTCCTGGGCTTTTTAGCCTTAGCTAATCAAATCTAGGATAATGGGGAAGCAAAAAGACTGACATTCTAAGTTTAGGACTGCCTGGGAAGGGGAAGACAGGGAGAACAAGATCCCCAGATATCAAGGATTCATGGCAGAGAAACAGTCAGAAACATGCTCAGTTCCCTTGTAAACTGTGCTAAATGGACACACAGGTAAATTCATGAGGTCAGCTGTTTAAAGTCATCAGAGTTAAACCCCTTTGATGAGAAGCTTCCGGAAGAAGCTCTCCACTCCCTTCCCCTGTGATTTGGTCACAGAGAGTGGAAAGATCCTGTGCTTTGGTGCCGTGACAGAGGCCCAGAGGCAAGACAGAGGAATGGAGATGAACAGGGAGGTCATTTACGTCTTCTTTGTAAAGGCTGAAACTCTGAAGGGAACATGGAAGACGTTAAGTCTTGGTTAAACTTTCTTTAGTTGTCCTATGTACTCCTTTCTTTTCACCTCTTGCTTACTCATGTGTGTCTTTCCTGAATTGAGAAATAGAAAGGGACTTAAATATTCTGGAGTTGACACTGAGGAATACTAGCAAAAATCCACAAGAGTTTGGATGAATAGTGTAAGAAGCTTATGATTCTCGTGGAACTCTTTTTAGAGAGGGAGTCCAGATTAGTCTTCATGAGATACATACAGTGGGTGTTCAGGTGCTTGAATGCTTGGATTTCAATCCTAATTCCTCTACTTACTACATGTGTGACCTTGCACAAGTTATTTAATTTTTTGTGTCTTAGAGTATTCATTTTAGGTCCAAAATTTATCATAATATATAATTCGTAGGATTGCTATAAAGATGTAACACATATACTTCATCTATATTATAACAATAGTTTCAAATTGCAGTCCTTATCTACGTATACCTATATACACCTGCGTGGGACAGATGGACCATAGCCTCCTCTGCCTCCGGCACTGTGCTGGTTTAAGATTTTCAGAGAAATAATAGAATCAAACCCTTTGTGCTCCCGGTTTGAGAACCCTTCCCCAAGTTACTGTAGTCCACTGAGATGTCTCTGAGAATGACCTCTCAAGAGGGCCTCATTCATCCTCTAGGACAACACAGGTTATTGAACTTCAGGGGTGAATGGCCCCATGCATCTTTCAGCTAAATACTATATATAATAACTAATTACTCACCTTCCCCTGAGATTAATCCCAACATGTGTCACATATCCATTTACCTTATTCACCATCAGAAGATAATTCTCATTTTAAGGAGCATATTATCATAATGATTAGTATAACTCCTAATCTTATTTTCTTTCTTATACTCTAAAATCCCATACACCACGCTGTCTGAAATTACTATCAGCAGATTCCCCTGTATCTTTAATTTCTCCAAATGTTCTGTTCATGATTTTGTTTTAACAAGCCCAATTGTCCTTTAAAGTACTATGCCTCTTGCAGCCCTCTGAGCAATGGTTATTTTTGATTCCATACTCATATACCACAGGGCCTTGAAATATTGCAGGAGAAATTGAATACTTGAATTGATTGTTTAACACATGTCAACCTGAAGATACTTGACTTTGTTCCTGTGGTAAGTTATTCTGTGGCTTAACTGGATGAAAACAAAGCAAAACTAAATAAAACCTGATTTGATTATAACAGTAATGAAATATTGAGCTTAATGGTTTTCCAAGGTCATTATGTAAGATATAGATATATCTATATCTTACATATACATATTATATGTCTATGTAATAAAGCAACCTTATTCATCACATGCAGTCATGTCAGTAATGGACTAGAAAAATAATTTTGAGATTTAGATTAATTCACATTTTTTGCATTTTTAGATTACATATTAAAAATTGAAGTAATATTTTTTACATATGCATAACATTCTAAATTTCATTTCAAGAAGATACTTTAAATTGAAAAAATAAATTTTAATGGTGTCCTGCAAATAGTTGGACAAGCACATGACTTAATTAAAAGCTCAGTGTGTAGGGCACCTGGGTGGCTCAGTGGGTTAAGCCTCTGCCTTCGGCTCAGGTCATGATCTCAGGGTCCTGGGATCGAGTCCTGCATTGAGCTCTCTGCTTGGCAGGGAGCCTGCTTCCTCCTCTCTCTCTCTCCGCCTGCCCCTCTGCCTACTTGTGATCTCTCTCTGTCAAATAAATAAATAAAATCTTAAAAAAAAAAAAAAAAAGCTCTGTGTGTAGAACCTCAGTTTTACCTTCTATGAACTATGTGCCTTTGGGTAAGTTAGATAATATCCTTGAGTTCAGTTTCTTATCTATAATTCCTGTGAATATGGATTCAACAAACCTGGCTTATGTAATTACAGCTGTCCCCCTTACTCTCATTCCCTGCCCTTTTCACAACCTTCTTCTTTCCTCCTGCTTCTGAGCAAAAGAAGGTATTTTGTTTTGCTGAAACCCTCATAGCCAGCTAAAACCATTTGAATCTTCTCTGTATTCATAATCGGTAGACTTTTCATTTTCCAAAGCTCTCATTAACTTCAGGTAAAGTGCTTGATTATAGAGAAGGAAGAAAAGTTGAGGGACAAGGCTAGGCAAAATTAGGGTATGACCCCCAGGTCTGTGATACACCAAAGGGAATTAGAGTTGAGAAAGAGTAAAGGAACTTACCTCTTTGTTCTCCTAAAAAGAAACACAAAAAAGTGTATGGGATTGTCTGGCATTTTTTTTTTTAATTGCTGCTTTTCATTTTGGGAGTATCAGAACAGGGAACCCCTGGTGTCAGCTGTGGCTCAGGGAGTTAGGAAATTATATATCTCCTCCATTTTTGCCATTCAAACCTGGGGATACCTTGAATTGAGTTGGAGAAAGGTAAAGAACTTACCAATACTTGATCAAGACAGTGCTAAAAGAAAGCAAACAAGAATGAGTTTTGTGTATTTTAGGGAGAATCTAAGATTACATAGATTACATATGAGGAAAAGGTTGTGGGAAAGAGAGCAGCAATGTGTCACATTTCATTTTCTATTACCAGGTGCAATGCAGTGGGCAGATGGACATCCATCTACGGATTATTTTGGGGGCTTTTGTGTATTTATTTAGTAATACTCTTATGGCAGGGTAAGATTATAACATCTCTGCAGCCTATCTTTTAATTTCTCTTAGTAAGGGAATAACAAGGTTTGTGAGGATTGCTAGCTTTCTGGTCCCCAGAAACATTTCTCCCTCTTTGACTTTCTTCTTTGTGATCCTGCTGCTTTTGTTCTGTTTCCTTCTCTACCCATATTTCTCCTCCTCCTCTTCTCTCTCAATTTTCTTTCTCTTTTTCCCCTTTGAAAGACCTTTGCACCAAACTAATAGTACATAACAGCTTCAACAGGGGATTTATACTTCTCAGAAATCATTTGTGTCCTGTGGGGATGCTCAATAACAAGAAAACAAAATAAGGATGTCTCTAGATATTAAGAGATAAAGAGTCAAGGCAGGGAAAAGGGACTTCTTGTCAAGATGGATATTTCACCCTCTCCTCTAACCACTTGGAAAAGTTGAGCGTGATAATTTTTAAAGTTTTAAAACATAAAACTGAACTTGAAAACTAGAAAGAAAAGTCTCTAAGGGCCATATATCAAGAAGAAGCCCATAATTTTGATAGCAAGTGAGAAGGTTCATCACCCATATATCTTAATGGGAGGTTGACTTTTCAATACATGATCAGGAGCAAAAATTAAGGCCACAGACCTCATGCTGTGGAAGAACATGGGACTAGACATTCTATGTATCTAAGGCTCACAAAAACACTATCTGTGAGAAGGTCACTATTAATTCATATCTGTTTGTCAGGGTTTGCCAAGAAGTGATCTGTTTGCACCAGGCTATAGTGCAACACATTTCAGAGAATATAAATCACACACATACAACTTGTAAATCATAATACAATTAATAATCAACAATAAAAATAGCAAACAAACTTAGAGTGAACTTAAATATTTACATTAAAAAATAAGAAATTCTGGGGGCGCCTGGGTGGCTCAGTGGGTTAGGCCTCTGCCTTCAGCTCAGGTCATGATCTCAGGGTCCTGGGATCGAGCCCCGCATCAGGCTCTCTGCTTGGCGGGGAGCCTGCTTCTCCTCCTCTCTCTCTCTGCTTACTTGTGATCTCTCTCTCTCTCTGTCAAATAAATAAATAAATAAAATCTTTAAAAAAAAAAAAGAAATTCTGAAAATTAATGAAGGGTTTCACATAGTAAACTAGAAAAAGGAACTAAAATAGAAGGAAATCGGGTGCCTGGGTGGTTCAGTGGGTTAAAGCCTCTGTCTTCGGCTCAGGTCATGATCCCAGGTCCTGGGATCAAGCCCTGCATTTGGCTTTCTGCTTAGCCGGGAGCCTGCTTCCTCCTTTCTCTCTGCCTACTTGTGATCTCTGTCAAATAAATAAATAAAATCTTAAATAAAATAAAATAAAATAAAATAGAAGGAAATACTAAAGCTTAAAAGAGAAAGTAATAAAATAGGAAAAAATAATTAGTAGATATTCAACAAAACCAAAATTGATTTTCAAATAGAGTAATAAAAACAACTATCTTTGGCACGGATGAATGACCAAAGAAAGAAAGCACAAACCCAGTGATACTAGGAATAAAAAATAACACATATCTAGGAGGTGCTCAATCATCTAAGGGTCTGCCTTCAGCTCAGGTCATGATCCCAGAGTCCTGCGATGGAGCCCCCATTGGGCTTCCCACTCAGCAGAGAGTCTGCTTCTCCCTCCTCTTGTGCTCTCTCTCTCACAATCTCTCTCTCTCTTTCAAGTAAGTAAATAAATTATAAAATCTTTTTTAAAAAAAGGACATATCCATAGATAGAGTGCACAATTTTTAGAATCATAAAATACTTTTGTCATTAAATTAAAAAAATTAAAATGTATTCAGTACTTATTCTTAATAAGATTTTTGTTAGCAAACTAGAAATAGGAGTTTTCTTAACCCAATAAAATGGAACTGACAAATGGAAGCAAGCATCATGTTTAGTGGTGAAAACAGAGGTGTTCTTGGTAAAGTCAGATACCAAGAAGAATGCCTGTGATTATTGCTGGTGTCAGTGCTGGATATTTTGGATAAAACAGTAAGATAAGGGGAAAGTTTAAGAACTAAAAAGAAGACTCAAAAATTGTTAGTTTTTGCAGATGGGATTTTCTACATACAAAATCCAAGACTAAATTATTAGAAGTCTTAGAATTCAGCAGGGTGGCTAGGTACAACATCTACTCTCAACAGTACAACATACAACTTATATAGCAGCAGTTATCGTCTGTAAAATCCAATAGAAAAAATAATTCACAACGGAAACAAAAACAAATATGTGCATAGTAATTAATCTAACAAAAGATGCTCCAGACCCTTTAGAGAAAATTATAGAACATTACTGAAGGACATATAAGAAGATTTGAGTAAGATACATTATCATAGTAATGCATCAGAAAAATTGATTTTATAAATCTACAGACTCAATGAAATTCTAATGAAATCCTACTGTGACTCATACAAACTTGAGAAATAGATGAAATTTTATGTAAGAATTAAGGTCCAAGAATAAGCAAAGCATTTCTGAAACTCCAACAAAGAGGAAAAAAATGTGTCATTCCTCATAGTAAATGTCATAAAGCTTTAGAAATGGAAGCAATTTAGTATCTGTTGAGCAAAAGACAAAAGTTCACTAAGACAGAAAATCCATGGAAAAATTAAGCATAAGATAAGAGAGGTATTACAATTCAGTGGGAAAAGAATGCATGAGTCAATAAATTCAGTTGGAACAATTGGTTTTTCAGAAGAAAATTAAACCCCATCTATATTATTTATAAACAAACAAAAATCCCAAATGCAAAAACCTCCATTTGGATTAACATCCTGTATGTGGAAAGAGAAAATTTATAGCTATTAGAGGAGGTGTAGAATAACATCTATGTGATATCCAGACCAGAAAGGCAAAACAAAACAAAACAACAACAACAAAAAAACCAACAAAAAACAACCCAAACCCCCCAAATCTAAAAGAGAACAAAAGATTGACAAATATTATTACAACTAATTGTGTGTGGGTGGGGAGGAGGGAGAATGGGGCCTTCTAAATGTCAAAAGATACCATAAGAATTTAAGAATAGTGCAAAGGATCATAGGAGAAAAGAGGGAAAATCGAATGGGAAGAAATCAGAGAGGGAGACAAACTGTGAGAGACTCTGGACTCTGGGGGAACAAACTGAGGGTTACAGAAGGCAGGGGGTGGGGGAATGGGGTACCTGGGTGATCGGTATTAAGGAGGGCACGTGTTGTGATGAGCACTGGGTGTTATACGCAACTAATGAATCACCGAACACTACATCAAAAATTAATGATGTAGAGACAAGGTGGCGGGGAAGTAGGAGGAGGCGCCTTTTCAACCTGTACCCTAAAGTGAGCTGATTACCTACCAAAGAACTCCGATCACCCATGAAATCAGCCTGAGATCAGAATTATACATGTCTGGATCTCTACGGGGGACAGAAGACACCAGTGGGCAGGTAAAGCAGAGTGGGAACGTGGGACTGATATCAGAAGATAAACAAAAGGGGGAGGGAGCCACCAGAGGCGACCGATTGGAAAATAATACCCCAATACGAGAGTGCCCTGCCTCTTGGGGACCAGCATTAACTTGGAGTCTGGTTGAAAGCACTCAAAAGAGCAAAGGATCGCGGGGGGAAATTGTGGGAATCGGGGCGGCTAGGGACAGGGGCTTAAGTCCCCAGACCCAGGACAGCCTCCCCTGGCGCTGAGCCAGAGAGTGCGGCGGAGAAACCAGGTCTTGGTCCCTGAGCCGCTGGCGCGCCCGAGAACGAGTGGAGTCTGGCTCCCGTGAGGGGCTGGGAGCTACACCAGATGGCAGAAAGTGCACCTTGCCTGATATACGTGCACGCGCGCTGCACCCTCCCCTGAGAGAGGTGCACGAACGCCCAGCCTGGTGCTCTGGGACCCCCCCCACCCCACTACCTCCCCTGGGAGAGGTGCGCACAAGCCCTACACCCTCAGACCTGGAAAGACCAGGCAGTCCCAGCCCCGGCCAGCGGGAAAATCTCAGTGTGCGATCGCTGCTTGGAACCTCTCTGGCGGTCTGGAGCTGCCCAGACAGCCGCCGCCATCATGGTTTTGCATACAAGCAGGAGATCCTGTGTCCCCAGGGACCTCGACTCAGAACCTGCTCTGCCAGCGGCCCAGCGGCTGCAGCACCTGCAGGGGAGCAGACTGAGGCTTCTCTCTG
Organism: Martes martes; assembly: GCF_963455335.1. NCBI lineage: Eukaryota > Metazoa > Chordata > Mammalia > Carnivora > Mustelidae > Martes > Martes martes. The sequence continues at coordinate 119,069,171 of NC_137893.1, read as the reverse complement.
AGAGGGAGGTCGGGGTGCAGTTTGTTTTCCTCTAAACCTGCAAAAACCATCAAAAGCTGTCAAGGCGAGAGAAAAGAAGTGAACAAACATAAAAACCTCCAGAGAACAAAAGCCTGAAAAAACTGTTTTCCTCAGAGCCCACCCCCTTGAGGGGGGCTGGAGGACTTAACTCAGGGAACATCACTGACTGAAAACCCACGTGGCAGCCCCCTCCCCCAGAAAACAAATCAGAAAAGAAAAAAAAAAAAAAGACTACAAGAGAACAACCACCACTACTTCATAGATACAACTTTTACTTTTAACTCATTCCCACTATTCTGGTTCATTTTTTTTTCTTTTTTTATATAGATAATTTTTTAACCTATTTACCATCACAGTGAGATGTCCAGTACATCAAATTCCATAATAAACTTCTAACCTGAATTTTTTGATACATACACATGTGTTTTTCTTTTGCTTTTTTATTTTTTTAATTTTTTAAAAAAATTTTAGTTTAGTTTAGTCCAGTTTATTCCTTTTTTATTTTTATTTTCTAATATTCATATAGAGTTAAACTTCAAGGTAACCCCCTTTCTCCAATCAATGCTACACCTATAGGTAAACCAATTTTTAATCCCCCTTTTATCTTAGGAAAGTTGAGTCCTTTAACAAAGATATCAAGATACATCCAGGAAGAATCAAAATAACCTTCCTCGCCCACACTGAGAATCTATAACCATGCTCCCATCTTTTTCTTCTGCCAGTGTCTCTGTGTATTTATGTTTGTCCTGATAGTATATAAATATTATACTTGGGGTTCTTTTTGACGAGGTTCTTACTTTTTTTACATATATATATATATATATTTTTTTTTCTCTCATCATATACTTTTATCAGTCCTTTTGTTTGTCTGTTTTTGTTTGTATACGTCATAAATCTTACCCTGGGGCCCATTTGGGCTGAACCTTCTCTTTTATCTTCCCTTTTCTCTCTCTCTCTCTCACTCTCTCTCTCTTTTTTCTTCTTCTTTTCTTTTTTCTCTCGTTTGGGTGGGGAATCCTGAGTGCTCAGAAGTGTTCCAGGATGCACCTTGACTGCACCACGGTCGATACATCCAGCTACATCTGTCCAGTCATCTCTCACCAAAATGACTAGGAGGAGGAATCCCCAACAGAAGAAAAATACAGAGGATGGGCCTTCCGCAACAGAGCTAACGGCTATCAACATAGACAATATGTCAGAAAGAGAATTCAGGCTAACAATTATCCAGGCAATAGCTAAGTTGGAGAAAGCCATGGATGACCAAACGGAATTGATTAAGGCAGAATTGAAAGCGACCAGGGATGATGTTCATAATGTTAGGGCAGAGCTGAAGGCCACCAGGGATGAGGTTCACAATGCTCTCAATGAGTTCCAATCTAATCTAAATTCTCTAAAAGCTAGTGTAACTGAGACAGAAGATAGAATTAGTGATCTGGAGGACAAACAGATAGAGAGAAAGGATCAGGAGGAAGCCTGGAACAAACAGCTTAGAAGCCACGAAAACAGAATCAGAGAAATAAATGATGCCATGAAACATTCCAACGTCAGAATTATTGGAATCCCTGAAGGGGAGGAGAAAGAAAGAAGTCTAAGTCCAAGATATAGTGGAACAAGTTCTTCATGAAAATTTTCCCAATCTTGCGAATGGAACAAGTGTTCATGTACTAGAAGCAGAAAGGTCTCCCCCCAAGATTATAAATTCCAAAAAAACATCCAGGCACCTCATAGTAAATTGAGGAATCATAATTGTAGATACAATCTCTTGAAAGCCGCTAGGACAAAGAAGCTCCTTACATACAGAGCAAAGCCCATCAGAATAACGTCAGACCTGTCCACAGAGACCTGGCAAGCCAGAAAGGGCTGGCAAGATATATTCAGGGCACTAAATGAGAAGAACATGCAGCCAAGAATACTTTATCCAGCAAGACTGACATTCAAAATGGATGGAGAGATAAAGAGTTTCCAAGACCGGCAAGGCTTAAAAGACTATGCAACCACCAAGCCAACACTGCAGGAAATGTTAAGGGGGGTTCTATAAAAGAGGAAAAACTCTAATAGCATTGAACCGAAATATAGAGACAATTGACAGAAAGAAAGACTTCAAAGATAACACAATGTCAATAAAAACATATCTCTCAATAATCACTCTCAGTGTGAATGGCCTAAATGCGCCCATAAAACGACACAGGGTTGCAGATTGGATAAAACGACAGGACCCATTCATATATTGTCTACAAGAGACCCATTTTGAACCTAAAGATACACCCAGACTGAAAGTGAAGGGATGGAGAAGCATCTTTCATGCCAATGGGCCTCAAAAGAAGGCCAGGGTAGCGATTCTCATATCAGATAAATTAGATTTTAAACTAAAGACGGTAGTCAGAGATACAGAAGGACACTACATAATTCTTAAAGGGACTATCCACCAAGACGATCTAACAATTGTAAATATCTACGTCCCCAATATGGGAGCAGCCAACTACATAAGAAAACTGTTAATCAAGATAAAGAGTCATATTGATATGAATACATTAATAGTAGGAGATCTTAATACGCCTCTCTCAGAAATAGATCATCAAAGCAGAAAATCCATAAAGAAATAAGAGCATTGAATGACACATTGGACCAGATGGACCTTATAGATATATACAGAACATTCCACCCTAAAACAACAGAATACTCATTCTTCTCAAGTGCACATGGAACCTTCTCCAGAATAGACCACATACTGGGTCACAAATCAGGGCTCAACCGATACCAAAAGACTGAGATTATTCCCTGCATATTCTCAGATCACAATGCTTTGAAACTGGAGCTCAATCACAAGGAAAAGTTCAGAAGGAACGCAAACACCTGGAAGCTAAAGACCACCTTGCTTAAGAATGCTTGGATCAACCAGGAGATCAAAGAAGAACTTAAACAATTTATGGAAACCAATGAGAATGAAGACACTTCACTCCAAAACCTATGGGATACAGCAAAGGCGGTCCTAAGGGGGAAATACATAGCCATCCAAGCCTCCCTCAAAAAAATTGAAAAATCCAGAATACACCAGCTGTCTCTACACCTTAAAGAACTGGAGAATCAACAACAAATCAAACCAACCACACACGTAAGAAGGGAAATAATCAAGATTAGAGCAGATATCAATGAGGTAGAAACCAGAGATACAGTAGAACGTACCAATGAAACTAGAAGCTGGTTTTTTGAAAGAATCAATAAGATCGATAAACCATTGGCCACACTAATCCAAAAGAAAAGAGAGAAAGCCCAAATTAATAAAATTATGAATGAAAAGGGAGAGATCACAACTAACACCAAGGAAGTAGAAACAATCATCAGAAGTTATTATCAACAGTTATATGCCAATAAGCTAAGCAACCTAAATGAAATGGATGCATTCCTGGAAAACTATAAACTCCCAAAATTGAACCAGGAAGAATTTGACAACATGAATAGACTGATATCTAGTAACGAGATTGAAGCAGTGATCAAAAACCTCCCAAAAAACAAGAGCCCAGGACCCGACGGATTCCCTGGGGAATTCTATCAAACTTTCAAAGAAGAAATAACACCTATTCTCCTGAAGCTGTTTCAAAAAATTGAAGCAGATGGAAAACTTCCAGACTCTTTTTATGAAGCCAACATTACCCTGATCCCCAAACCAGGCAAAGACCCTGCCAAAAAGGAGAGTTTCAGACCAATATCACTGATGAATATGGATGCTAAGATTCTCAACAAGATCCTAGCAAACAGGATCCAACAGCACATTAAAAAGATTATCCACCATGACCAGGTGGGATTCATCCCTGGGTTACAAGGATGGTTCAACATTCGCAAATCAATCAATGTGATAGAACAAATCAATAAGAGAAGAGAGAAGAACCACATGATCCTCTCAATTGATGCAGAAAAAGCTTTTGACAAAATCCAGCATCCGTTCCTGTTTAAAACGCTTCAAAGTATAAGGATAGAGGGAACATTCCTGAACTTCATCAAATCTATCTATGAAAGACCCACAGCAAATATCATCCTCAATGGGAAAAAGCTTGCAGCCTTCCCGTTGAGATCAGGAACACGACAAGGATGCTCACTCTCACCACTCTTGTTCAACATAGTATTAGAAGTCCTAGCAACAGCAATCAGACAACAAAGAGAAATAAAAGGAATCCAAATTAGGAATGAAGAAGTCAAACTCTCTCACTTCACAGATGATGTGATACTTTATATGGAAAAACCAAAAGAATCCACCCCCAAACTACTAGAACTCATACAGCAATTCAGTAATGTGGCAGGATACAAAGTCAATGTACAGAAATCAGTGGCTTTCTTATACACTAACAATGAAAACACAGAAAGGGAAATTAGAGAATCGATTCCATGTACTATAGCACCAAGAACCATAAGATACCTCGGAATAAACCTAACCAAAGAGGTTAAGGATCTGTACTCGAGGAACTACAGAACACTCATGAAAGAAATTGAAGAAGACACAAAAAGATGGAAGACCATTCCATGCTCTTGGATCGGAAGAATAAACATCGTTAAAATGTCTATACAGCCCAGAGCAATCTATACTTTTAATGCCATTCCGATCAAAATTCCACCAGTATTTTTCAAAGAGCTGGAGCAAATAATCCTAAAATTTGTATGGAATCAGAAGAGACCCCGAATTGCTAAGGAAATGTTGAAAAACAAAAATAAAACTGGCGACATCACATTACCTGATTTCAAGCTTTACTACAAAGCTGTGATCACCAAGACAGCATGCTACTGGCATAATAACAGACACATGGACCAGTGGAACACAGTAGAGAGCCCAGATATGGACCCTCAACTCTATGGTCAAATAATCTTCGACAAAACAGGAAAAAATATCCAGTGGAAAAAAGACAGTCTCTTCAATAAATGGTGCTTGGAAAACTGGACAGCCATATGTAGAAGAATGAAACTCGACCATTCTCTTACACCGTACACAAAGATAAACTCGAAATGGATAAAAGACCTCAACGTGAGACAGGAATCCATCAGAATCCAAGAGGAGAACATAGGCAGTAACCTCTTTGATATCAGCCACAGCAACTTCTTTCAAGATATGTCTCTAAAGGCAAACGAAACAAAAGCGAAAATGAACTTTTGGGACTTCATCAAGATCAAAAGCTTCTGCACAGCAAAAGAAACAGTCAACAAAACAAAGAGGCAACCCACGGAATGGGAGAAGATATTTGCAAATGACAGTACAGACAAAAGGTTGATATCCAGGCTCTATAAAGAACTCCTCAAATTCAACACACACAAAACAGACAATCATATTAAAAAATGGGCAGAAGATATGAACAGACACTTCTCCAATGAAGACATACAAATGGCTACCAGACACATGAAAAAATGTTCATCATCACTAGCCATCAGGGAGATTCAAATCAAAACCACATTGAGATACCACCTTACACCAGTTAGAATGGCCAAAATTAGCAAGACAGGAAATAACGTGTGTTGGAGAGGATGTGGAGAAAGGGGAACCCTCTTACACTGTTGGTGGGAATGCAAGTTGGTGCAGCCACTTTGGAGAACAGTGTGGAGATTCCTCAGGAAATTAAAAATAGAGCTTCCCTATGACCCTGCAATTACACTACTGGGTATTTACCCCAAAGATACAGACGTAGTGAAAAGAAGGGCCATCTGTACCCCAATGTTTATAGCAGCAATGGCCACGGTCGCCAAACTGTGGAAAGAACCAAGATGCCCTTCAACGGATGAATGGATAAGGAAGATGTGGTCCATACACACTATGGAGTATTATGCCTCCATCAGAAAGGACGAATACCCAACGTTTGTAGCAATATGGACAGGACTGGAAGAGATTATGCTGAGTGAAATAAGTCAAACAGAGAGTCAAGTATCATATGGTTTCACTTATTGGTGGAGCATAACAAATAATATAGAGGACAAGGTTAGATGGAGAGGAGAAGGGAGTTGAGGGAAATTGGAAGGGGAGGTGAACCATGAGAGACTACAGACTCTGAAAAACAAACTGAGGGTTTTGAAGGGGCGGGGGGTGGGAGGTTGGGGGAACCAGGTGGTGGGTATTAGGGAGGGCACAGATTGCATGGAGCACTGGGTGTGGTGAAAAAACAATGAATACTGTTACGCTGAAAATAAATAAATAATTTTAAAAAATTAATGATGTACTAATGTTAGCTAATTGAACATAATAAAAATATTTTAAAGGAAGAGAATCAGAGAAGATATTTGCAGATATTTAACAAAATATAAAAGATTTGCTTTCATAATTACAAAGAATTTCTGCAAATCAATAACCTCATGGATAAATGGGTAAACTAAATGAACAGTTTGTATAAGGTGAAGCCTTAAGTAGGTAATAAACATGTAAGATACTCAGCTTCAGGATTGAGCAGAAAAATGCAAATTAAAATTTTTACACTAACCCAAGTGGCAATAAGGTGGAAATATGACAAAATTGGGGTTGTTACTGATGCAGGAAAATGGGAAACTTTTACAGATTTTTGTGTGCCTCCTATGTGGAATTCAATTAAACAACAGCTAGTAAAGTAAAAAAGTGATTAAATTACATAAATGTTCATAGACACTGTGATTTATTAATCCCATTTCTGGGTGTGTACCTGGGATTAATTATTTTTTAATTACTTAAAGAGATCTTGCTGCATTATTTATGATAGCACAAATTGAACACATTGAGATCAGAACAGTAGGAGAAAGAATAGAAAAAATATGTTCATAAATTGGGATATTTATTTAACAATTAAAATGTATCACCCGGATTTCTGTATGTTTTCAATATTATAATATTTGGGGGGGTGCAAGTTGTAATGATACTTTCAGAATGATGTCATTTCAGTAAAATTTTTAAATAAATATGTACAAAAATACTATGTATTGTTCAGTGATCCATAAAAATTATATAAATAGATGAAAATAAAGTTACAGGATTTATGGTACATTTATAAGAATTTGGGAATTGGGGAGAGTGGAATGTATGTAGGGATGGGGACAAAAGAGATTTCTATATTATGTCACTTGAGAAATACGACAAAATATCAGTTGTCCAATCTAGGGTATGGATTTACAAGGGTCAATAATTTTTGTACTTTAAAACTTCTTTAAGGGATAGAAATAAAATACAGAAACTATACAGGACGTGCAAACCAGATGATAGTAGAAAAGCCACAAGGAACTTACCTAAGGAGTTGGCTGATGGTGCTAAAACACACACACAGAAACATGAGGTGAATTGTCAGAATTTGGATCACTGACCTTGCATATCAATTACTGTGACCTCCTCTCAGGAGGAGGTCCAGGCCCAGGGAGACCTACTGACCTGGTTGTGGGTACCAGAAGCCACTCCCACCAACTCCATCCCTTCCATCTCTATAAAGTATTTCAGCTTTTAGTAGACAGATGCTATTCCTATGAAACTTTGTGGCTTATATTTCTGTCCTAATCCCTCCCCCATTCCTTTCCTTTCTTTTCCTTTCCTCTTCCCCTCCTTTCACTTCCCTTTCCTGTCACTCATCATTACCTCTTTTTTTTTTTTTCCTTTTTTCTCAGTCAGTTCTGAAACCAGCAGACCAAGTTTGGAAACTGACAGTTTGTTAATGACAAACTATCTTAAACCAGCACTAGCAGACTTCACTTATTACTTAGTATTCATATGAACTGATGGCATTTCTCTTTTCTCAAAGCATTTACAATCTAGGGAAGCAAATTTTTGTTGAAAAACAAGAGAATACTTACTGTAATCTCCTTTGGATCCCTCTAAAAACACAAGTAAAACCAAGAAAAATCAGTTTGAATTTTCTATTTCTATAGTTTCAATATCATTACAGAGGATTACCCAATCAATGCCCTCAAGTATCCAAGTAGGCAAGAAACTGGGGGCAAAAATCTTCTCATGACTTAATTTATGAGTCAAATGACATGAAAAACCAGGCAAAGATTAATAAAAGTAAATACATAGTGAGAAGAGATAATAATTATACATGGAAAGAAACACAGAAACAGAAGAGCACAGTAGTTATAAAATAAGTTAAGGTAAAGTAAGAGAAAAAATGGCAAAATATTTATTCAACTAATTGAGAGTTCAAATTTAATGAAGAGTGGCAAATTTAATGAAGAGATGGCAAAATTGAATGAAGGGATGGCAAAGTATAATGAATACACACACACACACACACACACACACACATAGTGATTGGATGTGCATCCTACAACCTAAAACTTAGTAATGTCAAAAACATTGTCTAAAAAATCTGGAGATAAAGTAAATTACACGAAAACTTGTCATCCTATCACTATTGTTTTCATGAAAGTGTAAAAATAAATAATACCAACACTCTGGAAATGACAAATCATGTTGCACGATGGTCTAATTTGCTATTTTACTGACATATAAGTAAAGATCTACCTAGAAATGTAAAGACAACTTTTTTTTTTTTCTTTCTCATCCCCATCCTTAAGATGAATGCTTTCCTGCCATACTCAGGTGTCATTGTGATGGGATTAAGTCCAAGACACACAAAACCTCTGGTTTACACTATTGTTACTTGTTTTTCTTTTTTCTGTGGGTATTTTAAAAACAGAAAATACCAAGATGTATATACCAAATGTGCGTCATTTACACTTCCTGTAAAACGTAATAACATTAAAAATAAATTCAGTGCCTTTCAAAATTCGTGAATTATCATGGCAAATTTAATATGTAATACATGATATATTTAAATATCAAAATTTAAGTACTAAACTTCATGCACCTAAACTGATCTGATGACTTTGCTCAATATTTTCCTGTCAGAGGATTTTTGTAGTCTCTAGCTGACCAGCAAATTTATATTTCCATGTCCAGAAAAGATAGAGGGCAGACTAGTAGAGCTTGGGAACGTAGAAACAAGGTCATTGAGCTTCATAAGGCTACTTTAGAGTGACTGGGAAATCAAAGAACTAAGTTGTCATTTGTCTCTATGAATTTTAAATTATGGCTTATTTAGACCACAATAAAATGTTTACTGATCCAAGTTTTCCCTAAAAATGCAAGGGTAGCCTGGAATAGAAAGAAGCTAAGATTGCAAACTCTACACTAAAGATCCATAGCAGGAAATTAGTAAGGTATTACTAAATTGTGTAAAAATAAGGAACATGAAATCTAGAGTCAGATAATTCTATGTTTCTATCAGGTTGAGTCATTTGCAAACCCTGTGGCTTTGGGCAAGTCACTAACATTTTTCATGTGTATGTTTCTCTAATTAGGGATAAAAATCAAGGATAACAATATATAGTAAGTTAATTGATTTAAGAATTGCTTGCTAAGGATCATCCTTACTGATGAAGAAAATAGACTGTAAGAGGGTAAGAGTAGGAAGAAACCAGTTAGGGGTCAAAGTAGTTCAGGTAAGAGATGTTGATGCTTGAGCTAAGATTGTCCTCATGGTGAGAAGTGATCTAATTTGTAATATAATGGGAAAGTAGTGGGGATGGGATTTCCTGGTGGATTGTCTAAGGAAAGTGAGAGAAAGAAGTTACAGAGGTAGATGGCCTGAGCAATTGGGGGAATGCATGTGCTGGTACCTGTATGTAAATAGGATCAGGACTTGGGTTTTGGACATGTTGAGAATGAACTACTATCTTCAGGACCACTGTATTATGGTTGCATAGGTTGTTCACTGTGCAGAGGGATTTGGGGGCTAAAATCCCAGTAGTGTCCTTGAGTGGGACTGCATCTGCCTAGAGAAAGGAAGACTCTCTAATTTGCACCAAAGCAATCTGTAGGCTAACTTGTAGAGACCTTGAGCAGCCACAGGAGCTTCATTCTTTGTGGTTCACAAGGTCATTTGTAGATATTAAAATAAAGTGAAAAACGTCCACAAGTGTGGCTGGCACATAGAAGGTACTGAATGCATGGTAATTCTCTTCCTTCTTTGTTTATAGTTGCATTTTACTTATCTGTGTACCCTTACATTTCTCACATTCAGGTAGCTTCTTGCACTGGTTTAATGCAGTGTCATGATGACTGACTATTCTGAGAAGGTTTGTTTCCCAAGAAACATGAGATGTAAATGACAACAGTAGACAAGATCAGGCTTTCTTTGCCCTCTTGGAATTTCAGTGCACAGGTCAAACCTTAATATGACAAATTTTAAGGGATTTATTCCTCCATTTCTTAACATTTATATTAAAAAAGATACACTTAGTGGCTAACATTCCTGTGCTCTGGGATATTGAATGTACCTTGAGTACTCAGACTACTTTAAGACGATTAGGAGGTGAATAGAAGAGGAATTGGATGGTACTGGGGGAAAAGACACCTCATGGTGTCAAGGTGACCATTTCTGAGTGCTTCTCAGAATCCTCTATACATTATATTGGTTTCCTGTCTTTTTACCTAAATTGTACAGCCCCTCATGTTATAACAGGAAAGAAAACAGATCCAAATATACTTACCTTGATCATCATATGAAGTGTCTAGAGGATTGAAGGAAAAACATAAGATTCTTAATTTCTCATAAATTGATGTCTGTATTAATTTCTTAATAATTCAATATTTAATTTATTTACCACCTTCTGTTGAATACAAATGACAGAATCCTAAAAGACAAGATGAAAATGTAATGAGATTCTACCCTGACAACTATGTGTACATTATTTTCTTTCTAGGTGAAAATCTGTTTACCTCTTCCTCTTTCAGATCTCTGAGAGGGAACATCTTTTGGGGAAAAAAAAAAAAACAGATTAAGTTTACTAACAGCTCATCAAGAAATGTTTCATCAAATGTTTAAATCCAACTAGTAGGATTTCTCTTCTTCCCTAGATTTTTCTCCTTTCCTAGATGTTTCCATTTCCCTTGGATCCCATTTCAGGAAAGAAAGAGAGGATCCCATGGCTCCTCACTCTGTTCATGACAGATGAATCATAGAAGTAAGAGGAGAAGGCATGGACCAAGAGGCCAAGTGTGGGGCATGACAGGAAGCAGAGTGACCAAGCTGTCTCCTCTCTCCTTTTGGAAATATGAATCTTTATGCTTGTAGAGTGTGTACGTGTGTGCATCTGTGTGTGTGTGTGTCCCTACAAAAAAGTAGGGTGCCTTGGCCTCTACTTTGAACCATTAGATTTCTGGTTGTTTCATTTCAAATAACCTTTATCATTATTTTTGCATCATGTCAGACTAAATGTCTTGATTTGATTAATATTAATAGTTAATATTCTTAATATTAATAATAAATACCAAAATTGTTTAAAATGAGCCTTTGCTGTCTTAACCAAATGGGGATAGTGTCATATGAGAATATGAGTACTGAACTCAAAGCCACAACCATCTGGATTTGCTACTAACTTTTTTTGTTAGGTGCATTTGGGTAAGTCTTAACTTTTAACATTTTCGATATCAATTTCATCTTCTAAAATGATGATAATATAAGTTGTGCTCGCCTATTGTGTTGTATAGTTTACTGTTTCTGTTCATGTATGCTATGCAGTCTTCATGACGACCCATGAATTATCCCTATTTTATAAATCTTTATCCCTATTTTAAACATCTAGGAAATTGTTTCAGAGGTTTCTTCCCTTTCCAAGATCTTGGTATAAACAGGATTTGGAAAGAATTTTTTTAATGTCTCAGAAAGGGGACATATTTGTCTTTTCTGAGAAAAATGTACAAGTAACATTATATATATATATATACACACACACACACACACATATATACATGTATATACATATATACGTGTGTGTGTGTGTATGTGTGTGTGTGTATATATATATGCGTATATATATATATATTGGATTGGCAGTTGGATATTATAATAATAAAAAGTATGCTGACCTCACAAATTGTGCTCAAAGGGAGATGGGCTTTTTTTGTTCTATAAGAACACATTTCTCTATTCATTCTGTAGTAGTTCCTAATCTATTTACCTCTACCATCCTCATAGTCCAGAAGACCAGCACCTGGAGTAAAAAGAGAGAGTACTTCATGGTTTTGCTTCTTGAAAAGGAGTGGGGCTTTAAGACTCAGAGCTATGTAGAGATGAACTCCCAGTAATGAATGATGATGGGAATTTATTTACTTTGTAGGAACTAAGGACTGCATAGCTGGAGCAGTTGATGAGTGACTATGCCAGTCACCAGTTTCACTAGACTAGACAGTGATCAGACAGGGCTTCAAATTGCTTTTCCTTCTTGGTGCTCCAGAACTTAGCTCCTGTTTTCCTTCTCTTACTAATCCTGGGCTATCTTTCAGCAATTTTGACATCTCGCTAGACATTGCCATGGAAAATATGCTTCATCTCTTCATATCTTGAACTTGGTGCTCTTCTCAATCATAATTACCTTAGTTGTGTTTACTCTTTTATTATTCCTAGCTAATTTGATTCTTCTACCCAGCCACCTTGCTGAGGCCCTTTTCACTACCAGATTTAGACCTTCTATTCCACTGCCCGAGGAGTCTGCTGTTTTCATGACTTGATATTCCTGTTGCTGTTGTTCCACAGAAGGTATCCGAAAAGAACCTCAGAATCATGCAGACCTACCCCCTATTAGTTTATTCGGCCCAATTTCAGTTTGGCACTCAGCGTTACATAGAAATCTCTGGTAGATTTCTCTGAGTAAGTTAGAAGCTCAGTTTATGGAATGATTCATTTTGCAAGGTGCTGGGAATACAATGGTAAATAAGACAGACTTGGTCTCTGACTTAAGGAAATTCCATTATGCTTTCTATTTTTCTCTCTCTCTTGGGTCTAAGTACTTACTTTGTTCTGAACTGTATCTTGAGACATCAATTTCTGTGGAAGAATCAAGCAAAAATATTACTATTAACTACAGTGAGAGGTGTTCATCCTCCTGACTCATCTCTCGTCACTCTAAACTGTGCTTCTGTGTTCCCAAGGCGGCACTCTTGATATGATGTATTACTGGTTCCTACCCCTTTCCAGCACCTACAGCCAGCCCAGTTCTGTCTGTTTCCACACTTATTCTCTGAGGGCTCATAGGTGTTGAGAAGAGAAAGAGGGGCAGTGGGAGGATACAACTGACTACAAGGCAATGGAGAAAATACTAAGGAAAATCCTGGAAAGAGACACCTTATGGCATAGAAATAGGTCATTGGCTATATAAGACCCATTTCTGTTTCCTTGACAAATACTTCTCTATACTTGTTTCTTCTTATCATCTCTGTAGTATTAAGTAACTAAAATTACCTTTTTTTAAAAGATTTTATTTATTTATTTGAAAGAGAGATCACAAGTAGGCAGAGAGGAGGAGAGGGGGAGAGAAAGGCAGAGAAAGAGGGGGAAGCAGGCTCCCTGCTGAGCAGAGAGCCTGATGTGGGGCTCGATCCCAGGACCCTGAGATCATGACCCGAGCCGAAGGCAGAGGCTTAACCCACTGAGCCACCCAGGCACCCCAGTAACTAAAATTCTTGAAATTTTTTGGTATAATACTAGCTACCGGTGTCCATCAGCACAATATCTTTTCTTTTCCATTTTTATTATGGAGATAATTTCCCTTGGAACTTAGATAATTTTAGAGTATTCTTGTTATTACTATTTTTAAATTCAATCTGCTTTTTGGGGGGCTTGACATTATTGGCTATGTGAGCTTTGGGAGTTTAAAAAGTCTCTAGCTGTCTCTAGCAAAGTCCCTAGCTGTCTAATAAGTAGAAACGAAGTGAAACTGAATCTTGACATCCCTTCCACTGTGACTTTCATGGGGAATTTCCATTTTTACTTGTTACTCACTATTTTGCTTGCGCCGTGTCCATCTTGTTAATAAAACAGCCAGAATGGCAAGTCCCAGTAGAGTCAGGATGACAGCCAAAGTTATTTCTGCAACAAAATCTCACCTTGTAGGCCTGCTTATTTAGATCTGGTCATTATCAGAGACAATTACCGATCACCTCTTTATTGTTTCCGCCAAATAGATATATCTCCTCTGCCCCCTTTTCTGCTACCTGAACTACTTTTTTCCTTTATGTTCATCTTATTGTCCCCACATTCTTTCCCCTACCCATTTTTTATGTTGGTCCTTTTGGTCAGATACCAAGAACCGCAGTTGCTGTCTACCCTTGATTTAGAGTGGAAAATGTGACAGATTTCCTCCTCAATTGAATCCCTTACTCTCTACAGACAGAAGGCTAGAGGAATTCAGTGTTATGCAAAACAATCCACTGGGGTGTGAGGGAAAAAAAAGATTAGTTCTACTTTAATGTAATTTTATATTACAACTTTAAAATTCTAGGTTTTCTATTTTGAAACATATATTAGTACAGTAGTATGTTTTGTGTGTGTGTGTGTGTGTGTGTGTGAAAAATTTTTTACAGCAAAAGTTTGGTTTTTGTTTTTTTTTTTTTATCTTTCAGTAAGATTTATTCCGCCAAAAATAATGCATGTTGATTTAGAAGTCACATGAATGTAAAAAGAAAAACAGGTATCCACCTAAAGACAACCACTGTTTACAGCTTTAAATATGTGTGTGTGTGTGTGTGTGTGTGTGTGTGTGTGCATATATATCACCTTTGTTTGCTTTTGGCATTTTCCATTATACCGTAGGAATGTTGCTATGTATTTTTTTTAACTTTATTTTGAAATCACTGCAATCCTACTTAAAAAAAAGCGGGGGGAGAAGAAGAAGAAAAAAAAGAGATGCCTGCCTGGCTCAGCTGGTAGAGCACGTGACTCTTGATCTCAGGATTATAGGTTCAAGCCCCACATTGGGTGTGGAACCTACATAAATAAAAGAAGGAAAAAAGGAAATAATTGCTGGTTCACAGGAAATTGCAAAAAAAAACCACATAGGGAGAGTTCCCATGTACTCTTCACCAGTTTTCCTTAGCGGTAACATCTTGCATGACAATAAAATACAATCAGTTAGGAAGCAAGCAGTTGCAACATGCATGTGTGGCTCTATGTAATTTTATCTCACACGGACACCTGTGTAGTGTAGCTACCTTCACAATCACCATACAGATCTGTTCCGTTAGAGTCACATCATGCTCTGCCCCTCTGCCCCTCCCACCACCCCAATCTCTGAAACCATTCATCTATTTTTTAGCCCTAGAATTTTATTATTTCAAGGCAGTTATATAAATGGAATCATAAGCATGTAACTTTTTGAGATTGGTTTTCTTCACTTAGTGTAATTCCCTTGAGATCCATCCAAGTTGTTACATGTATCAATAAATGCCTTTGTTTTTAATAGCTGTATAGATTTACCATATACTTTTATTTTTTTTAATTGTTTATTTCTTTTCAGTGTAACAGTATTCATTGTTTTTGCACCACACCCAGTGCTCCATGCAATCCGTGCCCTCCCTAATACCCACAACCTGGTTCCCCCAACCTCCCACCCCCCGCCCCTTCAAAACCCTCAGGTTGTTTTTCAGAGTCCATAGTCTCTCATGGTTCAACTCCCCTTCCAATTTCCCTCAACTCCCTTCTCCTCTCCATCTCCCCATGTCTTCCACGTTATTTGTTATGCTCCACAAATAAGTGAAACCATATGATAATTGACTCTCTCTGCTTGACTTATTTCACTCAGCATAATCTCTTCCAGTCCCGTCCATGTTGCTACAAAAGTTAGGTATTCATCCTTTCTGATGGAGGCATAATACTCCATAGTGTATATAGACCACATCTTCCTTATCCATTCGTCCATTGAATGGCATCTTGGTTCTTTCCACAGTTTGGCGACCATGGCCATTGCCGCTATAAACATTGGGGTACAGATGGCCCTTCTTTTCACTCCATCTGTATATTTGGGGTAAATACCCAGTAGTGCAATTGCAGGGTCATAGGGAAGCTCTATTTTTTAATTTCTTTTTTTTTTAAATTTATTTGAGAGAGAATGAGTGAGAGAGAGCATGAGAGAGAAGAAGGTCAGAGAGAGAAGCAGACTCCCCAAGGAGCTGGGAGCCCGATGCAGGACTCGATCCTGGAAGTCCGGGATCATGACCTGAGCCGAAGGCAGTCGTTCAACCAACTGAACCACCCAGGCGCCCCGCTATTTTTAATTTCTTGAGGAATCTCCACACTGTTCTCCAAAGTGGCTGCACCAACTTGCATTCCCACCAACAGTGTAAGAGGGTTCCCCTTTCTCAACATCCTCTCCAACACATGTTGTTTCCTGTCTTGCTAATTTTGGCCATTCTAACTGGTGTAAGGTGGTATCTCAATGTGGTTTTGATTTGAATCTCCCTGATAGCTAGTGATGATGAACATTTTTTCATGTGTCTGATAGCCTACAGCAAAAGTTTTTTGAACAAACAAAACTTAGTGGCCCCTGACTGAAGGTGGTCATATTAATGAAAACCACAGCAGAGGGCAGAAATTTCTTACCATCGTGAAAGACCTTTCAGTCATCATCCACAAATCTGTGATGAATGTTACTTTGATTAATAGGAGAAAGAATGCTGGAACTGCCTAAACTATATCTGTTTATGTATAATTTGAGAGACAAATCTTAATTATATACTTTGCTACAGTTAATGAAAAACTGAAACTAAGGAGCCTTTGGGAGAAGAAAGGCAGGCAGTGAGGCAGAAGGAAGGAAGGGAGGAAAGAGTGGAGAAAGGAAAGAAGGGAGAAAGAACAAGAGAAAGAGAAAGAGAAAGAGAAGAAGAGATAGTAAGGGAAGAAGGAGGAAGGAAAGAAGGAATGAATGAACAAAGGGATCATACATCTGCCTGTGACAGTGAAATATGTTGAAGACAATTGACTATGAAGGGCTAAGAAAATTAATTACACTAAGATTAAGGATGCTTCAAGAAAGCAATAGATGAATTCATCTCAAGATTAATTGGGGAATTCCTCCAATTCCTCCAATTGGGGAAAATTGGGCAAATGTCTACCTAATCTTTCAAGTATTAGATCATGTGAGAAAATTTTCCCAAAAAGACAACCTTTGGAGATTTTCTCCTAATGGACCACTAAAATGAATAGGAAGTAGTTGGACTCTTTCGTGCAAGTCAGAATTTCATAACTGATGTGAAGTAATCCTTAGGGGTGGAAGGGATAACCAGGTGGTATACTTGGATCAAGCTTCTGGTGCTCCCTTTGAGTAGTGTCAGAAATGTTCTGGCTATTGGACAGAAGATGATCTACTCCATTTATGAGGAAAATAAGAGGAAGAGTTGAGGCAGATTATAAAGTGAGTAGTATTACCAGAAGTGAGATAACAGGCTAAGGAATTTTCTTATTATTCCAGAGGATGGTTATTTTTTTTTAGTAATTCAAACCCTGAAACCAAAAGAAAGATTAATGTCCTTACTCTAGAGTTTAGTTGACTATGTGGGTCGTTTTCCGCAGGCTCCCAAAGGAATCAATGAGAATGAAAGAAAGGATATTGAATTTGAAAGTAAGCAGGCAAGAAAGGTAAAGCCACGTGTTAAAGTCTCTAAGGAGGAGACTTTTCTGATTCAGTAGGGTAAGGGAGGCCTTAGAGAGGGACTCAGTCCATACCCAAAACTGCCATTTTCCAGGTATTGTCTTCAGTGGTTTCTGTATCATCTGGATTTCTTTGTCAGAGGGTGATCAAGAAAAAAGGAACACTTCAAGCTCACTGTTTCTGAGCAGTATGAACTTGAATGTGGGGGAGACCCTTGTAGACAAGCATGCAGAGGGTTGCAGAGGAACTGTGTGACTTAGGTTGATCAGACCTAAGCAGGCTACAGGAGTGTGGCCTGTGAAGGTTCCAGAATCTATGCCATAACAAAGAACTGGAACTTTAGAGAGGCAAGAAGAAAGGAAGAGCAGAACCAAGACACTGGGAAGATTTCAGAATATTTTAAAGACTTTAAACTTATGATTTTGGAAGGGAGTTTATCTGTACTCTGGAATAAGTTCTAATTTTCCAGTGACTTTGAGGCCAGAGACTGTATTTCCATCATCCTTGTAACTCTTGAGGCAGAGAACATCCTATGGAATAGGCACTTAATAAATATTTAATAATTAGAAATGAGGAAAAATTCCTAAATCTATTTAAAAGAAGGACCTTGAAACAAATGGAGGGTGAGCCAGTGAAGCCCAGATGTTGGGGTTAGATAGTAAGGGAAAGTCAAGAGGTCTGTGGTGCTAGGAAGAAAAAGCCAGTGAACGGGATTTCAAGCCACTGTGGAGAACAAGAGGAGTAATAAAACCATACAGCTTTATTATAACTCTAAGGCTTTATGGTAGATACATACCTTACATGTACAAACTTATTTAATCGTTAATAATGTTTACAGTGAAACCCTTCACCTGAGACATCTGAAGTCACCTAGCCAACAACTGACAGAGTTTCTGACTCCAGAGCACACTCTATTCACAAAATCACATTTCATTTCAATCTTGGGGGCCTACTCTTCATGGTAGTGGGTTACAGTGTGTTATAGTGTGAGCTGTCAGCCACTGGAGGAGCAGAGTAATGGCCAGTTTTACGATGCTCTACCCTCCATGTTTTGGGCAGCTCTGGACTACTACTGATTTATTTTTCACCCATCTCCCCACCGACTTCCCTCTGGCAACCATCAGTTCGATCTCTATAATTAAGAGGCTGCTTCTTGGTTAGTCTCTCCCTTTTTTTTTTCCTTTGTTCATTTGTTTCGTTGCTTAAATTGCACACATGGTTCTTATCTGTCTGATTTATTTCACTTAGCATCGTAGTCTCTAAGTCCATCCATGTTGTTGCAAATGGGAAGTATGGCTGAATAATATTGTATTTTATATACACACACACACACATACACACATATATATGTATAAATATATATACATGTACACATGTATGTATGTATGTGTGTGTGTGTGTGTGTGTGTGTATAAAATCTGACAGCTTCCTTATTCATCCACCCACAGTTGAATGTTTGGGCTGCTTCCATAGTTTGGTTATTGTAAACAATGCTGCAATAAACACAGGGGTGCATGAATTCCTTTGAGTCAGTATTTTTGTATTTTTGGTGAGTAATAAACAGTGGTAAAATTGCTAGAACATAGGGTAGTTCTATTTTTACTTTTTTGAGGAATTTCCTTACTCTTTTCCACAGTGGCTGCACCAGTTTGCATTCCCACCAACAGTGCATCAGTATTGTTTTTCTACGTATCTTCATGAACACTCATCATCTCTTGTTTTGGTTTTTTGGGGTTTTTTTGTTGTTGTTGTTGTTGTTTTTAATTTTAGCCATTCTGACACATATGAGGTGATAATTCATTGTAGTTTTTTTTTTTCCAGGCACTGTTTTTTAATTTATTTTTATTTTTATTTTTACTTTTTTAATTTATTTTCAGTGTACCAGAATTCATTGCTTATGTTCATTATAGTTTTGATTTGCATTTCCCTGATGCTGAGTGAAGTTGAAGATCTTTTCATGTGTCTATTGGCCATTTGGGTGTCTTCTTTGGAGAAATGTCTGTTCATGTCTTCTGCCCATTTTTTTTAAAGATTTTATTTATTTATTTGACACAGAGAGAGAGAAAGAGAGAACACAAGCAGGGGGAGTGGGAGAGGGAGAAGGCCTCCGGCTGAGTAGGGAGCCCAATACAGGGCTTAATCCTAGAACCCTGGGATCATGACCTGACCCAAAGGCAGTCACTTAACCAACTGAGTTACCCAGGCACCCCTTCTGCCCAATTTTTAATGGGATTATGTTTTGAGTTCAATTGTATCAGTTCTTTATATATTTTGGATATTACCCTTCATCGGCTGTGCAATTTGCAAATATCTTCTCCCATTCCATGGATTACCTTTTAGTTCTGTTGATTGTTTCCTTTGCTGTGCAGAAACTTTTTATTTTTATGTAGCCCCAATAGTTTATTTTTGCTTCTGTTTCCATTGCCTTAGGAGATATATCTAGAAAGATGTTGCTATGGGCAACGTCAGAGAAATTACAACCTGTGCCCTCCTCAAGGATTTTTATGGTTTCGGGTCTCACATTTACGTTTAACCCATTTTGAGTTTATTTTTGTGTGTGGTGCAAGAGAATGGTCCAGTTTCATTCTTTTGGATATAGCTGTCCAATTTCGCCAGCACCAGTTGTTGAAAAGACTATCTTTTGGCCACTGTATCTTCATTTATCCTGTGTCAAAGATTAATTGACCATATAATTGTGGGTTTTCTCTTCTATTCCATTGATCTATGTGTCAACTTTTATGCCAGTACTGTGTTGTTTTAATCCCTACTGCTTTGCAATATAACTTGAATTCTGGAATTGTAATACCTCCTGGTTTTTCTTTTTCAAGGTTGTTTTGACTATTCAGGGTCCTTTGAGTTCCCATAGAGATTTTAGGATTGTGTGTTCTAGTTTTGTGAAGAATACTGTTAGTATTTTGATAGAGATTGCATTTTATCTGTAGTTTGCTTTGGGTAGTACAGAAGTTTTTAACAATATTTGTTCTTCCAATTCATGAGCATGGAATGTTGTTCCATTTCTTTGTGTTGTCTTGAATTTCTTTCATCAGTGTTTTATAGTTTTCAGAGTACAGGTCTTTCACCTCTTTGGTTAAGTTTATTCCTAGATATTTAATTGTTTTGGGTACAATTGCAAACGGAGTAGTTTTCTTAATTTCACTTTTAGTTGCTTCATTACTAGTGTAGAAAAATGCAGGATATTTGTGCACATGGATTTTGTATTCTGTAATATTACCAAATTCACTTATCAGTTCTAGTAGTTTTATGATGGTCTTTAGGATTTTTAAAAAATTATTTTTATTAACATATAAAAATTATTTTTATTAACATATAATGTATTATTTGCCCCAGGGGTACAGGTCTGTGAATCTCCAGGTTTACACACTTCACAGCACGTACCCTCCCCAATATCTATAACCCAACCACCCTATCCCTACCCTCCCACACCTCAGCAACCCTGTTTGTTTTGTGAGATTAAGAGTCTCTCATGGTTTATCTCCCTCCTAATCCCATCTTGTTTCATTTTTTCCTTCCCTATCCCCACAACCCCCTGCCCTGCCTCTCAAATTTCTCATATCAGAGAGATCATATGATAATTGTCTGTCTCTGATTGATTTATTTTGCTCAGCATAATTCCCTCTAGCTCCATCCACACCATTGCAAATGACAAGTTTTCATTTCTTTTGATGGCTCCATAGTATTCCATTGTATATATATATACCACTTTTTCTTTATCCATTCATCTGTTGATGAACTCTAGGTTATTTCCACAGTTTGGCTATTGTGGACATTGCTTCTATAAACATTCGGGTGCACATGCCCCTTCATTTGTATCTTTAGGGTAAGTACCCAGTAGGGTGATTTCTGGGTCATAGGGTAGCTCTATTTTCAACTTTTTGAGGAACCTCCATGCTGTTTTCTAGAGTGGCTGCTCCAACTTGCATTCCCACCAACTGTGTAGGAGGGTTCCCCTTTCTCCACATTCTCGCCAACATCTGTCATTTCCTGACATTAATTTTAGCCATTCTGACTGGTGGATTTTCTATGTATAGTACCATGTCATCAGTAAATAGTGAGAGTTTTACTTTTTTTTTTTTCTTTTTCAATTTGGATGCCTTTTACTTCTTTTCATTTTCTATTTACTATTGCTAGGACTTCCAGTACTATGTTGAATAAAAGTGGTGAGGGTGGACATCCTTCTCTTGTTCCAGACCTTAGAGGAAAAGCTCGCAATTTTTCACCATTGAATGTGATGATGGCCATAGATTTTTCATAAATGACCTTTATTATGTTGAGATATGTTCCATTTAAACTCACTTTGCAGAGGGTTCTTATCATAAATATATGTACTTTGTGAAATGCCTTTTCCGGGAAGGAGTCAAGATGGCAGAGGAGTAGCAGACTGAGATGACATCAGGGTCTAGTCAGCTAAATAGTTACCAAACAATTCTGAACACCTACAAACCCAACAGAAGATCGAAGAAAAGAAGAGCAGCAATTCTAGAAACAGAAAATCGATAACTTTCTGAAAGCTAGGACGTGCCGAGAAGTGAATCCGAAGCGATGGGAAGATAGACCATAGGAGAAGGGGCAGGTTCCTGGCAAGCAGTGGGACAATAGAGCACAAAATTCAAACTTTTAAAAGTCTGCTCCACTGAGGCACATAGCTCCAGAGGCTAAATGGGGGTTGAGCCCTTGTGGGGACAGTGTGGTCTCAGGTCCCATGGGGTCACAGAAGGATTGGGGTGTCTGAGTGTAACAGAGCTCACAGGTCTCAGAGCAGGGAAGCCAGCTACAGAGACAGAGCCAAGGCATGAGCTCTCAGCTTGGGGTTACTTTAAATTGTGATCCTCAGCACCATTGGACCGCTGCTCTTTAAGAGGGACCCCACAAGTAGAAGACCCGGGGAGAACCACCTTCACCTGATGGAAGAGAAGAGCAGCAAGAATCTGCTGGATTTGGAGACTCCAAACAGGACTGTGTGCCAGAGACAGAAATACTCAGTCACAGGCTGGGTGAGTTTGGAATGCAGCTGGAGACCAGGGAGAAGGGAGAGATTGAGCACTTTTCCCTGAGGGCACACTGAGGAGTGGGACCCTGAGCTCTCAGTTCTCTGGGCCAGAGATTGGAAGGCCGCCATTTTCATTCCCATCCTCCAGAGCTCTAAGGGAAAGCGTTCAGGTAACAAAAGCTACTGAGAGTGAACCCGAGCAGATTACTTAGCCTGGCCCCTGGCAAGGGTGGTGCAATTCCACCTCTGGCAAAGACATTTGATAACCACTGCAACAGTGCCCCCCCCCCAAAGACCAGCAAGAACTTCCAGCTAAAACCAAGCTCACTGATCAAGGAGAACAGCGGAATTCCAGAGGAGGGGAAGGTAAAGCATGGAATTCATGGCTTTCCCCCCATGATTCTTTAGTCTTGCAAAGTTAATTAAATTTTTAATTTTACTTTTTCCTTATTCTAATTTTTGTAACTTTTCCTTTTCCTCTTTTAACATTTCTTAACTAGTTTATCTTAACAATACCTTTCTAAAAAAAAATCTTTTTAAACTTTCATTATGTTAGTCATATTTTATCTTTCATTATACCAAACTTTAGTTTTTGTATACATATAGGGTTTTTTTCTTCCAAAAAATTTTGGGATACAATTTCTTCTAAAAGATCAAAGTATACCCTAAATCTAGCACAGGGCCTTGTTCTAGTCTCTAGCCTGAGCAAATTCACACCACTTTCTTTTTCTTTCTTTTTCCAAACCAACTTATCATATCAATTCTTTGTCTAGAATTTTTAAAATTTTCATCTTTACAGTCATATTGCATCTCTTCATCATGTTTACCCTTATTTTTGTAGTGTATAAATTTTTCTTTCTTTAAAAATTTGGGAGGTAGTTTCTTCTAAGAGAGTCAAAATACACACAAAATCGAGTGGGTGGCTCTGTTCTATTCATCAATCTAATATATATATATATATATATATGTGTGTGTGTGTGTGTGTGTGTGTATACATAAAAACACACACACATATATATATATATATATATATATATATATATATATATGTTTATTAATTTAAAAAAAATTTTTAAAACTTCTTTTTACCCTGCTTTCTTCTCCCTCCAGTTTGGGGTTTATTCTGATGTGGTTAGCATACATTTTTCTGGGGACATTGCTACCCTTTTAGTGTTTTATTCTCTTATTCGTGTATTCTTATCTGGATAAAATGACAAGGTGGAAAAACTCGCCACAAAAAAAAAGAACAAGAGGCATGACCAAAGGCTAGGGACCTAATCAATATGAACATTGGTAATATGTCAGATCTAGAGTTCAGAATGACAATTCTCAAGGTGCTAGCTGGGCTTGAAAAAGGCATGGAAGATATTACAGAAACCCTGTCTGGAGAAATAAAAGCTCTTTCTGGAGAAATAAAAGAACTATAATCTAACCAAACTGAAATAAAAAAAAAACTATTAATGAGGTGCAATAAAAAATGGAGGCTCTTACTGCTAGGATAAATGAGGCAGAAGAGAGAATTAGTGACATAGAAGACCAAATGATGGAGAATAAAGAAGCTGAGCAAAAGAGAGAAAAACAACTACTGGACCACAAGGGGAGAATTCAAGAGATAAGTGATACCATAAGACAAAACAGTATCAGAGTCCATAGTCTCTCATGGTTCACCTCCCCTTCCAATTTCCCTCAACTCCCTTCTCCTCTCCATCTAACCTTGTCCTCTATATTATTTGTTATGCTCCACAAATAAGTGAAACCATATGATAATTGACTCTCTCTGCTTGGCTTATTTCACTCAGCATAATCTCTTCCAGTCCTGTCCATGTTGCTACAAAAGTCGGGTATTCGTCCTTTCTGATGGAGGCATAATACTCCATAGTGTATATGGACCACATCTTCCTTATCCATTCATCCGTTGAAGGGCATCTTGGTTCTTTCCACAGTTTGGTGACCGTGGCCATTGCTGCTATAAACATTGGGTACAGATGGCCCTTCTTTTCACTACATCTGTATCTTTGGGATAAATACCCAGTAGTGTAATTGCAGGGTCATAGGGAAGCTCTATTTTTAATTTCCTGAGGAATCTCCACACTGTTCTCCAAAGTGGCTGCACCAGTTTGCATTCCCACCAACAGTGGAAGAGGGTTCCCCTTTCTCCACATCCTCTCCAACACACGTTGTTTCCTGTCTTGCTAATTTTGGCCATTCTAACTGGTGTAAGGTGGTATCTCAATGTGGTTTTGATTTGAATCTCCCTGATGGCTAGTGATGATGAACATTTTTTCATGTGTCTGGTAGCCATTTGTATGTCTTCATTGGAGAAGTGTCTGTTCATATTTTCTGCCCATTTTTTAATATGATTGTCTGTTTTGTGTGTGTTGAGTTTGAGGAGTTCTGAAAAACAACATGAGGGTTTTGAAGGGGCGGGGTGTGGGAGGTTGGGGGAACCAGGTGGTGGGTATTAGGGAGGGCACAGATTGCATAGAGCACTGGGTGTGGTGAAAAAACAATGAATAATGTTATGCTGAAAATAAATAAATAAATAAAAAATAATTTGCATACAATAAAATTCACTCATTTGTACAATTCAGTATATTTTGACAAATGTACACAGTCGTGGAACCACCATCACAATCAGAGTGTTGAACATGCCCACCACCCCAAAGAATTCCTCCAAGCTCCTTTGAAGGCAATCCATTTCTATCACTTGATCCTGAGGCAACCACCAATTTGTCTTCTATTACCATATTTTTTGCCTTTTAGTGAATATAAAATAAGTGGAGTAATATTGTAGGTTGTCTTCTGAATCTGGCTTCTTTAACACAGCATAAAACTTTTGAGATTCACTCATGTTGTTGTTATACATATCAGGACTTTCTTTCCTCTTTTAATTGCTTAATAGTATTTCATTACAAGGATGTACCACAATTTGTTTATCCATTCACTAGTTTGTGGGCATTCTGGTTGTTACCACTTTTTGGTGATTATGAATAAAGCTGATATAAACATTAGTGTCCAAAAAAAAAAAAATAAACAGTATCAGAATCAATGGGTTTCCAAAAGAAGAAGAAAGAGAGAGGGGGGAAGAAGGTCTATTGGAGCAAATTATTGTAGAGAATTTCCCTAATATGGCAAAGGGAACAAGCATCAAAACCCAGGAGGCACAGAGAGCACCCCTCAAAAATCAATAAAAATAGGTCCACACCCCATCATCTAATAGTAAAATTTACAAGTCTTAGTGACAAAGAGAAAATCCTGAAAGGAGCCCAGGAAATGAAGTTTATAACCTACAATGGTAAAAATATTAGACTGTCAGGAGACTTATCCACAGAGACCTGGCAGGTCAGAAAGAACTGGCATGATATATTCAGTGCACTAAATGAGAGAACCATGCAGCCAAGAATACTATATCCAGCTAGGCTATCATTGAAAATAGAAGGAGAGATAAAAAGCTTCCAGGACAAACAAAAACTAAAAGAATTTGGAAACACCAAACCAGCTCTACAGGAAATTTTGAAAGGGATCCTCTAAGCAAAGAGAGAGCCTTAAAGTAACATAGACCAGAAAGGAACAAAGACAATATACAGTAACAGTCACCTTACAGGCAATACAACGGCACTAAATTCATATCTTTCAATAGTTGCTGTGAATGTGAATGGGCAAAATTCTGCAATCATAAGACACAGGGTATCAGAATGGGTAAAAAAACAAGACCCATCAATATGCTGCCTACAAGAAATTCATTTTAGACCCAAAGACACTTCCAGATTTGACGTGAGGGGGTGGAAAACAGTTTACCATGCTAATAGACATCAAAAGAAAGCTGGAGTGGCAATCCTTACTACAGATAAGTTAGATTTTAAGCCAAAGACTATAATAAGAGATGGGGAAGGACACTATATCATCCTCAAAGGGTCTGTCCAACAAGAAGATCTAACAATTTTCAATATCTCTGCCCCTAACATGGGAGCAGCCAACTATATAAACCAATTAATAACAAAATGAAAGAAACACATTGACAATAATGAAATAATAGTAGGGGGCTTTAAAAACCCCATTACTGAAATGGACAGATCATCCAAGCAAAAGATCAAAAAGGAAATAAAGGCCTTAAGTGACACACTGGATCAGATGGACATCACAGATATATTCAGAACATTCCATCCCAAAGCAACAGAATACAGATTCTTCTCTAGTGCACATGGAACATTCTCCAGAATAGATCACATCCTGGGTCACAAATCAGATCTCAACCCATACCAAAGATTGGGATCATTCCCTGCATATTTTCAGACCACAATAATTTGAAACTAGAACTCAATCACAAGAGGAAAGTTGAAAAGCACCCAAATAGATGGAGGTTAAAGAGCATCCTACTAAAGAATGAATGTATCAACCAAGAAATTAAAGAAGAATTGAAAAAATTCATGGAAACATATGATAGTGAAAACACAACTGTTCAAAATCTGTGGGATGCACAAAGGAAGTCCTTCGAGGAAAGTATATACTGATACAAGTCTTTCTCAAGAAAAAAGAAAGATCTTAAATACACAACCTAGCCTTACACCTAAAGAAGCTGGAGATAGAGCAGCAATGAAAGCCGAAATCCAGCAGGAAAAGAGAAGTCATAAAGATCAGAGCAGAAATCAATGAAATAGAAGCCAACCAACCAACCAAACAAACAAAAAACACAGTAGAACAACAACAACAACAACAAAAACAAAACTAGGAGCTGGTTCTTTGAAAGAATTAATAAGATAATTCCCTGGCCAGACTTATCAAAAAGAAAAGAGAAAGGACCCAAATAAATAAAATCATGAATGAAGGAGGAGAGGTCACAACCAACATCAAAGAAATACACAAAATTATAGGAACATATTATGAGAAATTATACGCCAGCAAATTTGTCAATCTGGAAGAAATGGATGCATTCAGAGAGATGTATAAACTACCAAAACTGAACTAGGAAGAAATAGAAAACCTGAACAGACCCATAACTAGTAAGGAGATTGAAGCAGTCGTCAAAGATCTCCCAAAAAACAAGAGCTTAGGCCAGACAGCTTCCCAGGGGAATTCTACCAAACGTTTAATGAAGAATTAATACCTATTCTCCTGACACTGTTCCAAAAAATAGAAATAGAAGGAAAACTTCCAAACTCATTTTATGAAGCCAGCATTATCTTGATCCCCAAACCAGACAAAGATCCCATCAAAAAAGAGAATTGGTATAGATATTGGTATAGACCAATATCCTTAATGAACACAGATGTGAAAATTCTCACAAAAATACTAGCGAATAGGATTCAACAGTACCTGAAAAGGATTATTCACCACGACCAAGCGGGATTTATTCCAGGACCACAAGGTTGGTTCAACATCCACAAATCATTCAGTGTGATACAATACATTAATAAAAGAAAGAACAAGAACCATATGGTACTCTCAATAGATGCTGAAAAAGCATTTGACAAAGTACAGCATTCTTAAAAAAAAATTTTATTTATTTATTTGACAGAGAGAGATCACAAGTTGGCAGAGAGGCAGGCAGAGAGAGGCAGAGAGGCAGAGAGGCTGAGCAGAAAGCCTGATGCAGGGCTCGATCCCAGGACCCTGAGACCATGACCTGAGCCAAAGGCAGAGGCTTAACCCACTGAGCTACCCATGTGCCCTTGGCATCCTTTCTTAATAAAATTCTTCAGTGTGTATGGATAGAGGGTACATACCTCAATATCATCAAAGCCATCTATGAAAAACCCACCGTGAATATCATTCTCAACAGAGAAAAACTGAGAGCTTTTCCGCTATGGTTAGAAACATAGCAGGGATGTTCATTATCACCACTGCTATTCAACATAGTAGAAGAAGTCCTAGTCTCAGCCATCAGACAACAAAAAGAAATTAAAGGCATCCAAATCAGCAAAGAAGAAGTCAAACTATCACTCATTGCAGATGATATGATACTTTATGTGGAAAAGCCAAAAGACTCTACTCCAAATCTGCTAGAACTTGTACTGGAATTCAGTAGTGTCAAGATATAAAATAATGCATAGAAATTAGTGGAATTTCTATACACCAGCAACAAGACAGAAGAACAAGAACTTAAGGAGTCAATCCTATTTACAATTGCACCCCAAACCATAAGATACCTAGGAATAAACCTAACCAAAAGGGCAAAGGATCTGTACTCAGAAAACTATAGAACACTCATGAAAGAAATTGAGGAAGACATAAAGAAATGGAAAAATGTTTCATGCTCATGGGTTGATAGAAAAAATATTGTGAAAATATCCATGCTACCTAAAGCAATCTACATGTTTAATGCAATCGTTATCACAATCCCATCTATTTTTTTTCAAAGAAATGGAACAAATAATCCTAAAATTTATATGAAAAGGAGAAGAGACCTCAAATCACCAGAGGAATGTTGAAAAAGAAAGCCAAAGTTGGTGGCTTCACAATTCCAGACTTTAAGCTCTATTGCAAAGCTGTCATCATCAAGACAGTATGGTACCAACACAAAAACAGACATACGGATCAATGGAACAGAACAGAGACCCCAGAAATAGACCCTCAACTCTATGGTCAACTAATCTTTGACAAAGCAGGAAAGAATGTCCAGTGGGAAAAGATAGTCTCTTCAACAAATAGTGTTGGGAAAATTGGACAGCCACATGCAGAAAAATGAAACAGACCATTTCCTTATACCACACACAAAAATAGACTCAAAATGGGTGGAAGACCTCAATGTGAGACAGGAATCCATCAAAATCCTTGAGGAAAAACACAGGCAGCAACCTCTTTGACCTCAGCCTCAGCAACTTCTTCCTAGAAACATCACCAAAGGCAAGGGAAGCAAGGGCAAAAATGAACTCTTGGGACTTCATTAAGATCAAAAGCTTTTGCACAGCAAAGGAAATGGTCCACAAAACCAAAAGACAACTGACATAATGGGGGAAGATATTTGCAAGTTACACATCAGATAAAGGGCTAGTATCCAAATCTATAAAGAACTTATCAAATTCAACACCCAAAGAACAAATAATCCAATCAAGAAATGGGCAGAGGACAGGAACAGACATTTTTGCAAAGAAGACATCCAGATGGCCAACAGACACATGAAAAAGTGCTCCACATCACTCGGCATCAGGGAAATACAAATCAAAACCACAATGAGATACCACCTCACACAAGTCAGAATAGGTAAAATGAACAAGTCAAGAAATGACAGATGCTGGTGTGGATGCAGAGAAAGGGGAATCCTCCTAGGCTGTTGGTGGGAATTCAAGCTGGTGCAGTCACTCTGGATAACAGCATGGAGGTTCCTCAAAATGTTGATAACAGAGCTACCCTACGACCCAGCCATTGCCACTACCAGGTATTTACCCTGAAGACACAAATGTAGTGATCCTAAGAGTCAGGTGCACCTGAATGTTTATAGCAGCAATGTCCACAACAGCCAAACTATGGAAAGAACCTAGATGTCCATCCACAAATGAATGGATAAAGAAGATGTGGTATATATACAGTGGAATACTATGGAGCCATCAAAAGAAATGAAATCTTGCCATTTGCAATATTGTGGATGGAATTCAAAGGTATTACGGTGAGCCAAATAAGTCAACCAGAGAAAGATGATTATCATATGATCTCCCTGATATGAGGAAGTTGAGAGGCAGAGTTGGGGATTTGGGGGTAGGGAAGGAAAAAATGGAACAAGATGGGATCAGGAGGGAGACAAACTATAAGGAGCTCTTAATCTCACAAAAAAAAACTGAGGGTTGTTGGGGATGGAGGGGGGTAGGGAGAGGGTGGTTGGGTTATGGACATTGGGGAGGATATGTGCTATGGTGAGAGTTGTGAAGTGTGTACGCCTGACTATCCATAGACCTGTACCCCTGGGGCTAATAATACATTATATGTTAATTTAAAAAAGGAAATGTTTTTCCCACATCTATTGAAATGATCATATGGTTTTTATCCTTTCTTTTAATGTTGTGGCATATCACTTTGATGGCTTTGTGAATTTTGAACCAGCCTTATATACTGGGAATAAATCCCAGTTGATTGTGTTGTATGATTTTTTTTTTTAATATGTTGGTGGATGAATGTTTTGTTGGTAATTTTTGCATTTATCGTCATCAGAGATATTGGCCTATAATACTCTTTTTTTGTTATTGTATCTTTATCTGGTTTTGGTATCAAGTTGATACTGACCTCATAGAATGTTTTCCTTCATTTTCTGTTTTTTTGAAATAGTTTGAGAATAATAGGTATTAACTTTTTAAAATTTTTGGTAGAATTTGCCTGTGAAGCACTCTGGTCTTGTTTTCTGGTTACTGATTCCATTTTATTTCTGGTAATTGGCCTATTCAATTTCCTACTATTTTTTTTCCCGTTTTAATTTTGGTAGGTTATATATTTCCATGAATTTACCCACTTCTAAGTTGTCAATTTGTTGGCATATAGGTATTCATAATATTGTGTTATAATTGTTAGTATTTCTGTGGTGGCGGTGGTATTATTTCTCCTCTTTCATGAGCTATTTTATTTATTTAGGTCCTCTGTCACCCCCCCCCACTTTTTTATGAGTCTGATTAGAGATTTATCAATATTGATTTTTTCTTCAAAGAGCCAGTTCCTAGTTTCTTTTATCTGTTCAATTTTTGTTTCAGTTTACATTTAATTTATTTCTGCTCTAATCATTATAATTTCCTTCATTTTCCTGGGTTTGGATTTTATCTGTTCTTCTTTTTCTAGCTCCTTTAAGTGTAAGTTTAGGCTAATTATTTGAGATTTTTCTTTCTACTTGAGGTGGGCCTGTATTGCTATAAACTTCCCTCTTGGAATCACTTTTGCTGCCAAAAAATTTGGATCAAAGATTTTGGACCATTGTGTTTGATTTTTAAAATCAACTTTGATGGCTGAGATTTATTTAGTCTGTTTTTATGGTCTAGGCTGGTGAAGGAACACTTAAAGTTTTACATGTATCAGTTTAAATTGCCAACATTTTAATAAGCATCCCATATTTTAATTCAGTTAGGACTCACCTATTGACACAGATTCATTCTTGGTACAAGATTATTAGACCATTGAAATCCTGTCCTGCCAAGGTGCCCCTGCATGGAGAACCATAGACCTCCCAACACACACCTGCTTCAATTCCAGCTGTCCCACCAGGGCACTCTCTGTGGGGAGAGCCCTGGAACATCACAGCTTATACTCACTTCATTTCATCTATACTGCCAAGAAACCTTCAGTGCACAGAGCCATGGAATCCCTTAGCTTGTATGCACTTCACCTTCAGCTACCCTGCTAGGGCACCTTCTGAATGAAAAGTTCTGAGTTCCCCCACCTTAATCCACTTCAGCTTCAGCTATTCTGCTAGGACAATCACTATGTAGAGAGCTCTGGGACCTCCTGTCTTGCACACACTTCATTTCAAATTTTCTAACAGTTCACCATCTCTACAGAGAGCCTCAGGACTGCCCTAGACCATGTCCACTTCAGCTTCAGCCATCCTACCAAGGCAGCCCCATTATGGACTCCCAGGCCATGCCAGCCACAACTCCAGCCAGTCAGAAAAAATCACTAGGCACACGTAGTTCACATAGGGGTTGACTATACACAAGACTATTCCTTCAAGTTTAGGAGAAATAACTATTCTATTTAATTCATAGAACCAAACAGAAAGTTAAGCAAAATGGGGAGACAGAGGAATATGCTCCAAATGAAAGAACAAGACAAAACCTCAGAAAAAGAACTGAATGAAAAGGATATGATCAATGTGCCTGACAAAAGAGTTTAAAGTAAAGCTCATGCTCACCAGGCCGGAGAGAAGAACAAAAGAACTCAGAATTTCAACAACAACAAAAACAACAAATATGAAAAAGAACCAATCAGAGTTGAAGAATACAATAACTAATATGAAAAACACACCAGAGGGAATCAATAGAAGATTAGTGGATACAGAAGAACAAGTCAGTGATCTGGAAGACAGGGTAATGCACCCAACCTGGACAGCAAAAGAAAAAAAAAAAAAAGAATTTCAAAAACCATGGGTGGATTAAGAGATGTCTTAGATGACACGAAGTGAAAAAGCATTCACTTTATAGTAGCTTCAGAAGGAGAAGACAGAGAGAAAGGTAGAAAACTATTTTGAAGACATCCAAAACCAACATAATATTCTTTGCAAGTGAACATGAAACATTCTCCAGGATAGATCAAATATTAGGTGACAACAGAAGTCTCAATGAATTTAAGAAGGTTCAAATCATGTCATACATTTCTGACCACAACAGTATGAAATATGAAATCAATCACAAGAAGAAAAAAAAAAAACTAGAAAAAACACATGTGGAGGTTAACCAACATGCTACTAAACAACCAAAGGGTCAACAACAAAATCAAAGAAGAAATTTTAAAAAATACATGGAGACAAATGAAAATGGAAATACATTGTTCAAAATCTTTGGGATGTTGTAAAAGCAGTTCTGAGGGAATGTTTATAGCACTATAGAAGTACTTCACGAAACAAGGAAAAAACCCCAAACAATCTAACCTAATATCTTAAGGAACAAGACAAACAAAAGCCAAGGTGAGCAGAAGGAAAGAAATAATAAAATCAGAGCAAAAATAAATGACATGAAGACTAAAAAGTGAAGAAGAATAAAAAAAGAAAATATAGAAAAGATCAGTGAAAGTAAGAGCTGGTTCTTTCAAAAGATGCACAAAATTGATAAACCTTTAGCCAAACTTGTGAATAATAAAATAGAAAGGAACCAAATAAATAAAATTAGAAATGAAAAAGAAACAATAAAGCAGTCCAAGATGGTAGAGGAGTAGGAGACTTTAATTTCATCTGGTCCCAGGACTTCAGCTAGATAGCTATCAAATCATTTGAACACCTGCAAACTCAACCAAAGATCTAAGAAAAGAATAGCTGCAACTCTACAAATAGAAAAGTGATCACTTTCTGCAAGGTAGGAGGTGTGGAGAAGGTAGTCTGAGGCAATATATGGGAAGACAGACTGTGGGGGAGGAAGCCTCCATCAGCCAGCTACTATAGAGCAGTGGAGCACAAAACTGGAACTTTTAGAAGTCTGCTCCGGTAAAGGACATTGGTCAGGTGAGTAAATGCCAGTGGAGGGTGAGAAGGTGGGAACTTTATTGGGACAGTGTGCTCTCAGGATCCTCAGGGTCACACAACAATTGGAGTGCCTAAGTGTGGCAGAGCTCCTAGGTATCAGAGCAGGGAAGCTGGCTGCAATCAATGAGTCCAGGAGTGGGCTCTCAGCTGAGGGTTGCCATAACCCTTGAACTGTGGCACAGTCAGATGACTGTTTTTGAGCAGGGGCCCAGCAAGCAGCAGAATGGGTGATATTCCCATCCCCCGCCCCCAGGAGGAGCAGCAGGGAAGCACACCACAGTTGTCTGCAGGGTTTGGAGACTTGAAATGTCTGAGATAGAAATGCTCGGTCACAAGGCTGTGTGAGCATGGACTATGGCCTGAGAACAGGGAGACAGGAGTGACTGACTGCTTTTCTTTGAGGACTTGCTGAGGTGAGGCCCTGAGCTTTTAGCTAAAAGCTAAAAGCTAAAAGCTAAAAGCTAAAAGCTCAGGGCCTAGAAAATGGGAGGCCACCATTTTCATTCTCAACTTCTAAAGCTGAGCAGAAAGCCTTTAGGAAACAAAAGCCACTTGGAGCAAATGGGAGCAGATTACTTAGTCGGGCCCTCTGGCAAAGGTGGTGCAATTCCACCTTTGGCAAGGACATTTGAGAACCAATGCAACAGGCCTTTCCCTCAGAGGATCAGCAAAAACATCCAGCCAAGACCAAGATTACCAATTGAGAAGTGCAAAACTCCAGTGCTAGGGGAATATAGCATATAGAACTTATGACTTTTTCCCATGATTCATTAGTCTTCCACCTTTAATTTTTAAATTTTCTTTATTTTTTTTAAATTTTTCCTCCTCCTTTTTAAAAATCTTTTTTAATTTTCATTTTTACAATCACATTCTATCCCTTTATTGTACTTAACTTTAATATATCATAATTTACATATATAAAGATATAAATATAGATATAAAGATATCTTAAAGTTAAAAGATATTTATATATATGTGTGTGTGTGTATGTATATATACATATATATATATATATATATATATATATATATATATATATTTCTGTCTGTTTTTCAAATTTTGGGATCCAGTTTCCTCTAACAGACCAAAAAACAACCAAAATCTAGTGTATGGCTCTGTTCTATTCACCTGCCTGATCATAATCTTTTTGTTTGCTTGTTTTTCTTCTTCTTCTTTTTTGTTTTCTTTTGTTAGAGTCTTTTTTAACTTTCCTCTTTATAGTTATATTTTATCCTCTCAATGTATTTGTTTATTTTTTTATACAAGGTTTTTTTTTCCTTACAATTTCAAGATGTAGTTTCTTCTAACAAACTGACCAAGGTACACTGAGGAGGTAGAGTATTGTTCTGTTATATTCATCTATCTGTTTATATCTCTTCCTTTTTGTTCTTGTTATTTTTTTCCTTTTTCTTTGTGCTATCTTGTTTTTTAATTTCCATTTTTATAATCACATTCTATCCTTTCATTGTATTTAACTTTATTTTTGCACATATACAAGTTTTTTTTCTTTACAATTTTGGAATCCATCTTTCTAAAAAACAGACCAAAATACAAAAAGAATCCAGCGTATTGCATATTGCTCTATTCTGCTCATCTGTCTGATTATACATATTTTTTCCCCTGGTTTTGGATCTCTTCTGATTTGTTTAGTGTATATTTCTCTGGGGTTGTTGTACTTTTAGTATTTTGTTCTTTTGTTCATCTACTCTTCTCTGAACATAATGAAAAGGCAGAAAAACTCAACTCATAAAAAGAGAACAAGAGGCAGTACTGACTGCCAAGGGCCTAATCAATATGGACATTAGTAAGATATTGGAATAGGAGTTCAGAATAACAATTATAAAGATACTATCTGGGCTTGAAAAAAGCATCGAAAACACTAGAAAATACCTTTCTGGAGAAAAAAAAAAAGAACTAATATCTAACCAAATTGAACTCAAAAAGGATATTAGTGAGATGCAATAAAAAAAAATGGAGGCTCTAACTGCTAGGGTAAATGAAGAAATAGGGATATAGAAGACCAAATAGTGGAGAATAAAGAAGCTGAGAAAAAGAGAGAGAAACAACTACTGGATCATGAGGGGAGAATTCAAGAGATAAGTGACACCATAAAGTGAAACAGTATTAGAATAATTGGTATCCCAAAAGAAGAGGAAAGAGAGAGAGGAGCAGAAGGTATATTAGAGCAAATTACAGCAGAGGACCCCCTGATCTTGGGAAGGAAACAGACATCAAGATATAGGAGGCACAGAGAACCCCCCTCAAAATCAATAAAAATGGGTCAACACACTGACATATAATAGTGAAACTTAAAAATCTCAGAGACAAAGAGAAAATCCTGAAAGCACCTCAGGACAAGAGAGCAGTAACCTACAAGGGTAGAAACATTAGATTGGCAGCAGATCTGTCCACAGAGATCTGGCTGGCCAGAAAAGATTGACAAGATATATTCAAGGTGCTAAATGAGAAAAACATGCAGCCAAGAATATCCAGCTAAGATGTCATTCAAAATAGGTTGCAGAACAAACAGAAACAGAAAAAGAATTTATGATTACCAAACCAGTCCTATAAGAAATACTGAAAGGGGTCCTCTACACAAAGAGAGTCCAAAATTAACATAGACCAGAAAGGAACAGAGACAATACACGGTAACAATCACCTTGCAGGCAATACCATGGTACTAAAGTCATATGTTGCAATAGTTATTCTGAATGTAAATGGGCTAAATGGCCCAATCAAAAGACACAGGGTATTAGATTGGGTAAAAAAGCAAGACCCATTAATATGCAGTCAGCAAGAGACACATTTTAGAACCAAAGACACCTGCAGATTTAAAGTGAGAGGGGGTGGAAAACAATTTATCATGTTAATGGACATCAAAAGGAAGCTGGGATAGCAAACCCTTATATCAGACAAATTAGATTTTAAACCAAAGACTGAAATAAGAGATGAGGAAGGATACTATATCCTACTTGAAGGGTCTTTCCAACAAGAAGATCTAACAACTCTAAGTAGTCCTGAGAGAAAAGTATATAGTGATACAAGCCTTTTTCAAGAAACAAGAAAGGTCTCAAATACACAACCTAACCCTACACCTAAAGGAGCTGGAGAAAGAACAGCAAAAAAAAAAAAAAAAAAAAAGCCTAAATCCAGCAGAAGAAGAGAAATAATAGATTAGAATGGAAATCAATGAAATAGAAACCAAAAGAACAGTAGAACAGATCAATGAAACTAGGAGCTAGTTCTTTGAAAGAATTAATAAGATTGATAAACCCCTGTCCAGACTTATCAAAAAGAAAAGAGAAATAAATAAATCATAATCATGAATTAAATAAAATTATGAATGAAAGCAGAGAGATCACAACAAACTCTAAAGAAACACAAACAATTCTAGAAACATGTGAGCAACTATATGCCAACAAATTTGACAATGTGGAAGAAATGGATGCATTCCTAGAGATGTGTATAAACTATATAGAAACTGAACCGGAAAGATAGAAAACTTGAACAAACACATTTGCAACAAGAAAATTGAAGCAGTAATCAAAAATCTCCCAACAAACAAGAGCCCAGGGCCAGATGGCTTCCCAGGGAAATTCTACCAAACATTTAAAGAATTAGTACCTTTTCTTTAAGATGTCTCAAAAAATCAAAATGGAAGGAAAACTTCCAAACTCTTTTTATGAAGCCAGCATTACCTTGATCCCCAAACCAGACAAAAACCCCACCAAAAAGGAGAATTGCAAACCAATATCCTTGATGAACATGGATGCAAAAATTCTTACCAAAATACAAGCCAATAGGATCCAAGGGTACATTAAGAGGATTATTTGCCACAACCAAGTGAGATTTTTTCCTGGGCTGCAATCAGACAACAAAAAGAAATAAAAGGCATCTGAAATGGCAAAGAAGTAAAACTCTCTCTCTTTGCAGCTGACGTGATACTCTTCAACAAATGGTGTTATCTCTTCAACAAATGGTGTAGAAAAGATTTGACAGCCACATGCAGAAGAATGAAACTGGACCATTTCCTTACACCTTACACAAAGATAGACTCAAGACAGACAAAAGACCTAAGGTGAGACAGGAATCCATCAAAATCCTAGAAGAGAACACAGGTAGCATCCTCTCCAATCTTGTCTACAGCAACTTCTTGCTAGACATGTGTCCAAGGAAAATGAAACAAATCCAAAAACAAACTATTGGGACTTCATCAAGATCAAAAGCTTTTGCACAGCAGAGGAAACAGTCAACAAAATCAAAAGACAACCAACAGAATAGGAGAAGATATTTGCAAATGACATATCAGTTAAAGGGCTAGTATCCGAAATCTATAAAGAACTTATCAAACTCAACACCCAAGGAACAAATCCAATCAAGGAATTGGCAGAAGACATGAACAGACATTTCTCCAAACAAGAAATCCAAATGGCCAACAGACACATGAAAAGTGCTCTACATCACTTGGCAGGGAAATACAAATCAAAACCACAGTGATATACCACCTCACACCAGTTGGAATGGCTAAAATTAACAGGTCAGGAAATGACAGATTTTGACGAGGATGAGGAGAAAGGGAAACCCTCCTACACTATTGGTGGGAATGTAAGTTGGTACAGCCACTCTGGAAAAGAGTATGGAGGTTCCTCAAAAAGTTGAAAATAGAGCTACCCTATGACCCAGCAATTGCAGTACTGGGTATTTACCCTAAAGATGCAAATGTAGTGATCCAAAGGAGGGCATGCACCCCAATGTTTATAGCAGCAATGTCCATAATAGCCAAACCATGGAAAGAGCCTAAATGTCCATCAATAGATGAATGGATAAAGATGGGTATATATACACAATAGAATACTACGCAGCCATCAAAAAACTGAAATCTTGCCATTTCAGCAATGTGGATGAAACTAGAGGGTATTATGGTAAGCGAAATAAGTCAATCAGAGAAAGACAATTATCATAATCATGTTACTGATATGTGGAATTTAAGAAACAAGGCAGAGAAGGGGCCCCAGGGTGGCTCAGTGGGTTAAGCCGCTGCCTTCAGTTCAGGTCATGATCTCAGGGTCCTGGAACCGAGTCCCACAGCTCTCTGCTCGGCGGGGAGCCTGCTTCCCTCTCACTCTCTCTGCCTGCCTCTCTGCCTACTTGTGATCTCTCTCTGTCAAATAAATAAATGAAATCTTTAAAAAAAAAAAAAGAAAGAAAGAAACAAGGCAGAGGATCATAGAGAAAGAGAGGGGAAAAAATGTAACAAGATAAAACCAGAGGGGGACAAAACCTGAGTCCCTTAATCATAGAAAACAAACTGAGGGTAACTGGAGGGGAGGGGGATTGAGGGATAGAATAACTGGGTATGTGTTGTAATGAGCACTGGGTATTATATAAGACTGATGAATCATAGGCCTGTATTCCTGAAACAAATAATATATTATATTTTAATTAATTGAATGTAAATTTTGATAAATTAAAAAAAAACAAAGTAAGAATATAGTCATACACTGAGATTAAGGGGGCAGTAGACTTGGAAATTTAAAGAAGGTGGATTTTTATTTATTTATTTTTTTTAAGTTGGTACTGTGCCCTGCATGCAGCCCCACACAAGGTTCAAACTCACAACCCTGAGATAAACATCTGAACTGAGATCAAGCATCAGATGCTTAACTGAACCACACAGGTGTCCCAAAGAAGGTGGAATTACTAATGAAACTGACTACAAAATAAGGAAATGCAAATGGCTGAAGACACATGGGAGGATTATTGGATAGTGCTGGTGTTCAAGTTCTCATAGGTGATTATGCATGTATAGAGGAACCAATCTCCTCATATATCTGGAATGTTATAGCATATTAAGCTGCCAGTATGAGAAATGGATAATTAGATTGGTTCATATTTTGAGTTTTGGCAAGACAACATAACAGAAAGATAGTGATGCCAGGGATTTTCATTTATCAGTAAGAGAATGCTAGAAATTATTAACCATGGGACTAAATTAGGGAAGGTTAAGAAGTGAAGTCAGGGGGCGCCTGGGTGGCTCAGTGGGTTAAAGCCTCTGCCTTCAGCTCCGGTCGTGGTCTCGGCGTCCTGGAATCGAGCCCTGCATCGGGCTCTCTGCTCAGGGGGAGCCTGCTTCCTCTTCTCTCTCTGCTTGCCTCTCTGGCTACTTGTGATCTCTGTCTGTCAAATGAATAAATAAAATCTTAAAAAAAAAAAAAAGAAGAAGAAGTGAAGTCAGGAGGAACTGATGCTTCAGAAAATTTGAGGGACCTAAATGAGACTGACACACTGGAGGAGTGTGAGTACCTAAGTAATAAACTACCGGACTTTATACTTCCTGTTCCATCTAAATAATCAGTTGTGGATGCCATCTGTTGCCGTGTTTAAAGGGAGAGTGCATAAGTCGGGAATAGATTCGATCACAAATGACAAATATCCAATAAACAAATGGCTTAAAAATAAAAGTTTATTTCTCACAGAAAAGAATTCTAAAGTTACATAATAGAGTAGCTCCATAAAGTTGCAAAAAAAAACCCCAAGTCTACTGTAATTTCTCTGCCATGCATATTGTATTACATAGTCAGAAATGTTCTTTTAGTTCCATTCACCATGACACATTCGGCCAGCAGAAAAGGTAAAGAAAAAAAATGAAGGATACAATTTCTCTTTTAGGACACATTCCAGGAATCACACAGAATAATTCAGGTTGTAACACACTGGTCATCAACTAGTCACATGCAACAGGAGAAGCTAAGAAATCTAATGTTTATATGAGGTTGTCATAGGACAGGGTATTAATATGAAAACATTACAATTAAGGAAGAAGGGAGAACTCATATGAGGAACAATCACCAATTTTTGTCTCAGAGCATCATCTTAAGAATGACTTGTAAGAAGAAGGAAAAAAATCATTTGCATCTCCTTAGGGGAGAATTATAATAGTCACTGAGGCCCAAAATAATCATTTCTCCTATTCAGGTATGTTAATTAAAGCATCACTCACTTCTCCCATTGGACAGATGGTTAGGGAACCTGCATCAGAGGACCAAAGCCTGAAAAGTGGTCTTAGGGCACCACTAAATGTGTTCTTAGTAAAGGAGAAAATGTGGGATCCATCTGTCATATTATAGAAAGATACATCTCCATCTTCATAATCCAGGAATATCCCCACACTATGGGGTATTTCTTTTACAGTGAGACAGGTTTCTGGGGAGGTGAGAGCCCAGTACTCTCTATTATAGAATCTGATGGCCCAGAAACCATTCTGTGGAGACACAGTGACCCTCCCCTTCCTTGTTACATTATTGAGACAAATTCCCAGGTCCCAAGAAGGTGCATCCTTAACCTTAACTTCCCAGAAGGATCTCCCAGAGCTGATGTGCTGCTGACCCAACACACAGGGAAGGGAGTCAAATCTCTGGGTGGAGCTGGATAGATCTTGATAACTTTCTTGCCAGGTCACTCGTCTCCTGTTTTCAGACAGGAGAAGGGAAGGATGGGCAGTGGCTTCATCCAGGGTCACATTTACTGTGGACAAGTAGACTATTATTTTTCTGGGAAGAACCAAGTAAGCTTGGACCAGAGGGTCCCACATTCAGTGAAGGTTTCTTTTGTCCTGGGTAAATCTAACTCACCTCCACCCATCTTTCCCCAAGACTACCCCACAAGAAGCAGTGTCCCTCCTGCATCATCATAGACTTACCAGCCTGGAACTCTTCTTTCCTCCAATCTGCAAGAAACAAGTGTACATGAGAACCTACCCTCTAAAATATAGCTGCCTTTCTCACCGCAATACCATGAGTATAAATTCCCTAGGATTAATTCAGGAATAATAGCAACCAAAGGAAATACTTTTTTACATCCTTAAATATCTATTTATTTACCTTTTGCCAAATTGTGATTGACTTGAAGATTTGACACATGTCATGCTCTCCTTATATAATGTTCCCTCAGGATAAATTTCATTTAATTATTTAGGATGTTGAGAGGAAACAGGGAATATGGTGAATCTGATCAAATAACTTATTTTTTGCTTTAGTTTTCTCAGATTTTTAGCAGACAATAACCACTCTACCTATGTTCAACTTATGCTCAAAAGTAAAGAAACTGCTAAAATTTAATATTTCCAACACATTATTATCTATTAAAATATTGAGTAATCTGCCAAGTTCATGGAATATATGCTTTGGAGTTGCTTTGATTTTTAGCACATTGTTTTATACACAGTAGGTATTGATTTAAAATATCTTTGATACTAGGATTTTCTTCATCAGAGTTCATAGCACTCACCAGCATATAATTGTGCCTTCCTCCAGGCTGGAAAAAAAATAAAAACAAAAAAAGAAAACTTTTACCTGTTTTCTCTCATTGTCTTTTCCATTTCTCCCTGTCTTTGTCCAATTTCTTCTGAAATTCTTGGATTTTCTGATTTAATACTTTATTATTTTCATACTCTCTTTTTTTCAAATATCATTTAAAAAAAGATAATGAGTAGGGCAGGTACAAATATAGAAGCTAGACAAACTAGGAGAGATGGAGGAGCAGGAAAGATAACATAAAATCAAGACAAGGTTGGAGGGGAGGAGGGAAAAATGCCAAATCACTTAAGGTTTGCTCTTCTGAGAGATTTTACTAAACCTCTTTAAATTCAGAAAGCTAATGCTACAAATACTTCTTTGTCAACCATTGACTTTTTTTTTTTTTTTTTGTATTTCTGCATACTGTCTTACAACTTTAGGACAGGACCTCAGAGATGGTAGAATAGAGCTTTCTGAGAGACAAACATTACTCACCAGCCTTGTATTGAGCTTTCCTCCTAGCTGAGAGAAAACACACAAACACTCATGTATGAGACAGATCTTCTTAACGTCATAAGGAAGATATAATTAAAAGCATACATTTGCTAACATTTATGTCTGTTTATTGGTCAAGTAAAGCCCATTTCAAAAGTAATAAAAGGAATCTCTAAAGTCCATTCCATGTAGAAATTTTACTGCAATTTGCAGAATACAGTCTCTATACAATAAACTGTAGATTTAATATGAAGATTTAAATAATTCTTCTTATGTAATACTAAAAATAGCATATCTTAGAAGATAGCCTTAGACTTTAGAGATAATAAGCTATGAAGCTAATAAGCGATAAAGTTTGAGTGAAAAAAAATGTATAAAAGACCATAAAAGAAGAGCAACCTATTGAATTAATAAGTAAATGGATTTAAGTAAAAATGAAAGAGGAGTACTAACTATGGCTGGAAAGAGACAGTAAGCAGGCAAGGCATGCAAAAATACTTATATACCATGTATCACTGGAAATTTGTCAAGAGAAGAAGACTCTTATATGTCAAGGTTACACTTGACATCAGTAGTACGCAAAATGTGTGAAAGGCAATCAAAAAGAGGAACTTCTGTCATTTGGCAGTTTTGGAGTCTGAGCCCATCCATTAAGAACGGGGGCAATATTATGTACAAAACGATGGGCACTTTGTCTCAGAAGACGTGTTGGAGAACTCAATTTAAAGGGCAGCTTTCTATTAAATGGAGAAGACCACTTCTCCTTAGCTTAATCCCCTCACCTCACCAAGCTTATAATGAGATTTTTGGCAATCATCTAAAAGATAGAACCCTAAGAATAAATCAAAGGAATGAAAAGGAATGACAAAAAATATTCCTAGGAAATACATCAGTAAAAAGAATGCCAGAAAAAGTTACCAATTTCCTGTTGAAGTCCTGAAAAGTAAAAAGGAAAGAACTCATGTAAATGCCAGTAAACGTCAAGGAAAACCAACACAGAAAATGAAAATGAGTCAAAAACTTTCCATGCCCAGAATATTGGTAAGATAAATGCAATCAGAAAACAACAACAACAACAAAACAACAACAACAAAACCCAAGAAATAGGAAGTGAAAAAATAGCAAGAAAGAACATTTTTATCTTAGAAAAGTGAGAACAGAGTATGGATTTTAACAATTGAACAAAAGAAGAATGATGAAGATGTGGAAAGAGATAACTAGAATTTCATCTACTATATTCATCTTATAGTCAGTTTTAAGGATATAAGTAATTCAAGATTTAGACCAAAACATATATTTAATAAAATAATTTTCTAAAAGATGTTATCTTGTTAGTAGCTTATTGAGTAGATTAGTAATCTTGAAAATTTTTGTGACTATGTCAGACTAAATAAGATGCCTTTAGTGAAGACACATGTATAAATCCTGAAATGATCTTTCTAGAAGATTTCACAGCCATTGACAAAAAAATGACTCTGGGCCTGGGTATAATCATTTGCAATTCTGTTGATATCTAATTCTTTGTCTTTAATAAAATTTAATTTAGTTGTCAGTTGATAGGACTTTCCAAATTAGCTTTAAAAATCTGTCCTCTTGGATTTTATCATTTACTTTAGAAGGTCAAAAAGAAGTGACAAGGCTCTAACTAAAATCTTTCTATTCCTAGTAACTTACATATAAGTAGAGAATATCTCAGAACATAAATCTCTTAAAAACAAACAGAAAATAAAATTGATATTGATTACTGACTCATGTATTTGGGAGAAATATAATTTTTTATTATATATTTTTAATAAACATATAATGTATTATTAGCCCTAGGGGTATAGGTCTGTGAATCGCCAGGTTTACACACTTCACAGCACTCACCATAGCACATACCTTCCCCAATGTCCATAACCCCACCACCCTCTCCCGATTGGGAGATATAATTTTTAAAATGAGTCATGGAGGAAAACAAATGCTATGATTGTATAAGTAAAATATTAGAAGAGTGTGCTTTAAACACTCATTTTATCTTTTCCCTAAAATGTGGATCTGTGCTTTATTAAAGTTTCTTAGGAAACATTCATGGAAATTTCAAAAGGTTAGCTCATTTATTAAGTTAACATTTTGTAG
Organism: Martes martes; assembly: GCF_963455335.1. NCBI lineage: Eukaryota > Metazoa > Chordata > Mammalia > Carnivora > Mustelidae > Martes > Martes martes. Next base: position 119,024,680 of record NC_137893.1, on the reverse strand, counting down.
AAAGCAGTATTTGAGGGACACCTGGGGGGCTCAGTCAGTTAAGCACCTGCCTTCAGCTCAGGTCATGATCTCAAGGTCCTGGGATAGTGTCCTGCATAGGGCTCCTTGCTCAACAGGGCTATGGCTACTTTAAATGCATTTGTCAAATTGCAGTATTGCAGTAGTTACGTTGCATAAATTTGCCATAAATACTGTACAAGGGAATACTGAAATATTGCTCACTTAAATATGAAAGGTCAGGTTTCAGGTTGCTTCTATTCACATTTTTCTTCACTGATTAATTCATAACCTTATTTTATTTGAGTTCTATGTTAACTCATGCCTACATGAAGATTATCTTAAATGAACAGGGTGTGAAATCCAGGACAGGGAAATGAATAGGGTTCTCGGAGAAAGATTCTGTTTCTTACCAGAGTTATACTGTGCCTTCCTACTATCTGAGAGAAAATATATAGAAACATGTATATGAGAGAGCTTTTCTTTTTTCACTTTTTATTTTATTTTATTATGTTATGTTAGCCACCATACAGTACCTCATGAGACAGGTTTTCTAAACATTAGAAAGAAGGTACAACCAAAGTCCTACACCTGCTCATGGTTGTTTTTGATAACTGACCAAGTCATGTCCATTCCATAATTAAGGAATTACATCTCTGAAATCCATTCCATTGATATCTCATTGAATACCATGGGATATGTAGGGATGTGAAGATTTAAATAATTCTTTTGGTGAGGTAATAAAGTCGGTGTAGAAAAAACTTAGAACATAGCCTTAGACTCCAGATATATAGTATAAATGAGATTAATTGAATGAAAAATGTATGTATGGGGCATATGGGTGGTTCATCAGTTAAGTGTCCAGTTCTTGATTTTGGAAGTCACAATGTCAGGGTCCTGGAATTGAGCCCTACAACAGGCTCCATGCTCAATGGGGGTTCTGTTAGGACACTCTCACCCTCTCCCTCTGCCCCTTGCTCCTCTCTCTCTCTCTCTCTCTGATGAATAAACAAATATTTTTAAAAATATTGGAGGAGAGACAAACCATGAGAGATTGTGGACGCCGAGAAACAGTGTTTTAGAGGGGAGGAAGGTAGGTGATGGGTGAGCCAGGTGGTTGTTATTAAGGAGAGCATGTATTACATGGAGCACTGGGTGTTATATGTAAACAATGAATCTTGGAACATTACAACAAAAACTAATGATTTATTGTATGGTGACTAACATAACACAATTAAGAAATAATTAATAAATAAAATATTTAAAATATTTATTCAACAATTTGTTGAATTACTAATTGAATAGATAAAACTGCAAATGAAAGAAGAGTAATAAGTGTGGTTGGAAGGAGAAAATAACCAGTCATAATCATGCAAATAATATTTATATAGGTTCGATCACTTGAGAAAATGGTCAAGGGAAGTTGAACAGCAAGTCTCAAGGTTACACTTGACTACAGTATGTTCAGAGTGTTTAAGAGGCCAATAGAAGAAAAAACTTAATTCAGAAACTTTGGAATCTGATTCCTTACCTTCAGATTTAAGATATTTTCCTGTTCACAGTAAAGGCCACTCCTAGTCAAAGAACATGTTGGAGAACCCAAGTGAAAGGATATTTTCTGGAACATATCTTGCATGGAAACAAGCACATTCTTCCTACCTAATCCTCTGCATCTCACCAACCTTAAAATGAAATTATGATAAGCATCTGGAAGATAGGAGATGTTGAAGAATATATGGCAAATAAAAGCAAGGAAATGAAAGCCTTGAGGAGACTGAATGAGAAGGGACAATGGGAGAATCTCAGGAAACAAAACAAAGTGGATAGAATAATTAGACATTCAAGAAAACAAAGGACAAAGATAGGGGTGGGTAGTGAGTTAAAGAATCAGGAAATGACAAGAACAAAATCATTTCTATGCAGTGCATCACCAAAGGAATGTGAATCTGAAAAAAAAATTACCGTTTTCTTCCAGATGGTCTTCTGAAAAAGAAATGGAGAACACTTTGTAAATTTAAAGAGAAATACCCAGTAGTGCAATTGCAGGGTCATAGGGTAGCTCTATTTTAATTTCTTGAGGAATCCCCACACCATTTTCCAAAGTGACTGCACAAACTTGTATTATAAATATGGAAAAGTAAGATGAATTGAAAATTTCCAATGCAATGTAAATTGGTAAGATGAATACAATGAGATAAAAGTAAGCAGAAAACACACAAAAACTGAAAAATTGGCAAAAGAGCATATGCTTATCCTCAGAAAGGGATAAAAATGAGTTAATTTTCTCAAATGACTATATGATAAGCAAATGTTGAAGAAGTGTCAGAAAGACTACCTGGAATATCATCCCACACATATTTCCTTATAGATGGCTTTAGGTACTTAAGGAATTCAAGGTTTAGAACAAAACACATATTTGATAAAATAATTTTACAAAATATTTTTCTGGTAGTGGTTTTTAAAAATTATTTTCTAAATTTTGCCAATTTTTTTTTCAAGTACACGATTAAGCAAGTTGTCTTTAAGTGAATACACAACTTGTAAAAGTAGTAATCAATTTGTAAATCTTGGGAAAGTCTTTTTTGTAGATGTTAAAATCATTGAGAAAATGAATGGATATAACGTGTGGACACAGATCTTTCTGTAATTCTAATTCTGGTTTCTAATTCTTTGAGTTTAAGAAATGTGCTATAACTTAATTGTCAATATATAGAACTTTTAAAAACTAGCTTTGGTAAACACTAAGATTTTTGATGTTTAACTCAGAAGAAATTCAAAGAATTGAGTGATGTTGCTCTAACCCACTTTTCCCATTCTCACTAACATGTATATAAGGATGCACTTGCTAAGCACCTGTGTCTCTTATAAGCAAAGAAGAAAATAAGAGGATTAAAATTGATGCTGAAATTGATTGGGGGGGAATAAAATATGTGTTAATGGTAATATAGGAATTCTATAAATATCCTGAGTGCTATAGAAATGCACCTTTGTGTATTTTTAAATTGAGCGTGGTGTATATAAAATACAACCGTGAATGTTGGGAAAGGCACTCTCATGTGCATAATCCCTCAACCTCCACTCTGTTTTTGGTGTTAATCGCTCTGCCTGACTCTTTCCCCCAATTTTCATGCATTGTTTAGATCCTCATTACACCTATTAGTCCTCATTTCTATCTCCCAAATTTTAGATATTCTTCAATTATATACCTTCCGGTCTAATTTTCCTCCTATGAAAAATGAGGTTTTTATCAGCTCTATTCATTGCTGGAAAGAGTTTATTTCTAAACTAAATAACTTAAAAGGAAGGAAAATAAAGTATGACATGATGTGAATTAGGTTTAAAACTAATGACCTAATCCTACCTTAAGGTGTCACATACATCTGCCAAACAAAAATACTGCCACTTAAACACACATTATTAATAAAATTTACCTGGAAGAAGTGATTAGCTTACATAAATCAAAGGACATAAAAAGTTACAGAAGTAATAATGAGGGAAGTTGAAATTTAAAATAAGACTGCAAACTTCATTGGAAAGTTAAAATAATGAGGCAATATTGCAGGAAAAGACATGTATCTTTGTGTTGACAAAGATGATGATGGAGAGTTCAAGACAAATGTACAAGAAGCAGATAAAGACATAAAAGAAATAGTAAGTCAATTAAATTTGCTTTTTACCTACTTATCTAAAAACGGAGGAGGAACCAACTCATGAAGAAAGACTAATATTAGGAAGGGAGGAGGGAAAAACTTGAAACACTTCTATGGCTTTCTTTTTGTGCAAACTGACTTACATTTTTGAGAACTGGAAACATTAAGCTTCAAAGACATTTTTACCAACAATAGGTAATTTTAGTCTGTAGCTTCCACTTGTGTAAAAAGTACATTTTAACACTTAAAAAAAAAAAAAAAGAAAGAAAGAAAACCCTTAAGAAAATGAGACCCAGAAAAGTGGAATAGGGCTTTCTCTGAGATAGCCAATGTCAAATTATTCATCTTGCATTGGCCTTCTACCATTTTGAAAATAAAGCATAACATATATACAAGAGATAGGTTCTCCAAAAATGATAAATAAGGGTGCAGTATTGACACTCAACCACCAGTAATTGTATCTTTAGCATTTCTCATAACATGTTTGCTACATAAATTGAAGTAATATTTTCTTATATTCTAATCCCTGTGAGAACATAAGTAAAATTGAAAAAAAATCATCTAACTAAGATGGGTTATTAAACTTTATGACTATTTTAGGGTCTTACAAGAGAACTTTATAATAACATCTTGGAAAACAGCTTCTATCACTAACATTAAAAAAAAATCAGATTGAGAAATATCCACGAAATTTCCTTGAGAAATAAAACCTATGTATAAAGATTCAAAAAGAAGACCACTTTGCAAAATTAATCATTGGTTGAATTAAAATGTAAAGAAAAAGTGTAACTACAATGGCTGGGGAAAAAAAAAAAAAAACCACAGGCAAAATTTTCTAAAAGTACTTACATACAAAAGAACACTTGATTAATGATTAATGGCAAAAGAAGAGTGAGCCTCAGTCTCACACTTGACCAATGAATAACATTGGAACTTACAGGGGTTTTTTTTTTCCTTTTATTTTTATTTTATTATGTTAGTCACCATACAGTACCTCATTAGTTTTTGATGTAGTGTTCCATGATTTCTTGTTTGCATATAACACCCAGTACTCCATGCAATACATGCCCTTCTTAATACCCATCACTGGGCTTAACCATCTCCCCATCCCCCTGCCCTCTCAAACCCTCAGTTTGTTCCCTGGAGTCCATAGTCTCTCATGGTTCATTTCTGCCCTTTTCCCCCCTGTCCATTACTTCCTTCCTTCTCCTAATATCCTCTATGCTATTCCTTATGTTCCACAAATAAGTGGAACCATATGATAATTGTTTTTCTCTGCTTGACTCATTTCACTTAGCAAAATCTCCTCCAGTCCTATCCATGTTGATGCAAAAGCTGGTGAATCATCCTTTCCAATGCCTGAGTAATATTCCACTGTGTATAGGGACCACATCTTCTTTATCCATTCGTCTGTTGAAGGGTATCTCAGCTATTTCCACATTTTGGCTATTGTGGACATTGCTGCTATGAACATTGGGGTGCATATAGCCCTTCTTTTCACTACATCTGTATCTTTGTGGTAAATACCCAGTAGTGTAATTGTTGGGTCATAGAGTAGCTCTATTTTTAATTTTTTGAGGAACCTCCACACTGTTTTCCAAAGTGGCTGCACCAATTTTCATTCCTACCAACAATGTAAGAGGGTTCCCTTTATCTACAACTTCTCTAAAATTTGTTGTTTCTTGCCTTGTCAATTTTTGCTATTCTAACTGGTGTAGGGTGAGAAACAAAACCTATGTGATTTTGAATTGCCAAGGAAATGTTGAAAAAGAATAATAAAGGTGGGGGCATCACATTGCCTGATTTCAAGCTTATTACAAAGCTGTGATCAACAAGACAGCATGGTACTGGCCAAAAACAGACACATAGATGAATGTAACAGAATAGAGAGCCCAGATATGGACCCTCAACTCTATCTCAATGTGGTTTTGATTTGAATCTCCCTGATGGCTAATGATTATGAACACTTTTTTATGTGTCTGTTAGCCATTTGTATGTCTTCATTGGAGAAGTGTCTGTTCTTGTCTTCTGCTCATTTTTTGACTTGATTATCTGTTTCTAGGGTGTTGAGTTTGAGAAGTTCTTTATGGATCTTGGATAATAGGCCTTTGTCTGTAGTGTCATTTGTGAATTTCTTCTCCCATTCCTTGGGTTGCCTTTTTTTGTTGTTGTTGGCTGTTTTCTTTGCTGTGAAGAAGCTTTTAATCTTGATGAAGTCCCAAAAGTCCATTTTCGCTTTTGTTTCCCTTGCCTTTGGAGACATATCTTAAAAGAAGTTGCTGTGGTCAATGTCAAGGAGGTTACTGCCTATGTTCTCCCCTAGGATTTTGATGGATTCCTGTTTCACACTGGGGTCTTTCATCCATTCCGAGTGTATCTTTTTGTATGGTGAAAGAGAATAGTCAAGTTTCATACTTCTATACATAGCTATCCAATTTTCCCAGCACTGTTTATTGAAGAGACTGTCTTTTTTCCACTGGATATTTTTTCTTGCTTTATTGAAGATTACTTGACGATAGAGTTGAGGGTCCATATCTGGGCTCTCTATTCTGTTACATTTGTCTATGTGTCTGTTTTTGGCCAGTACCATGCTGTCTTGTTGATCACAGCTTTGTAATAAGCTTGAAATCAGGCAATGTGATGCCCCCAGCTTTATTTTTCTTTTTCAACATTTCCTTGGCAATTCCGTGTTTTCTGGTTCCATACAAATTTTAGGATTCTTTGTTCCAGCACTTTGAAAAATGACAATGGTATTTTGATCAGGATGTCTTTGAAAGTATAGACATTTTAACAATGTTTATTCTTCTGGTCCATGAGCATGGAATATTTCTCCATCTTCTTGTGTCTTCAATTTCTTTCATGAGTATTCTGTAGTTCCTAGAGTATAGATCTTTTACCTCTTTGGTTAGGTTTATTCCAAGGTATCTTATGGTTTTTGGTGCTATTGGAAATGAAGTTGATTCTCTAATTTCCCTTTCTACAGTTTTATTGTTAATGTACAAGAAAGCAACAGATTTCTGTGCACTGATTTTGTATCCTGCCACATTACTGAATTACTGCATGAGTTCTATTAATTTGGGGGTGGAGTCTTTGGGGTTTTCCACATAAAGTATCATGTCATCTGTGAGGAGAAAGAGTTCTACTTGTTCTTTGCCAGTTTGAATACATTTTATTTCTTTTTGGTGTCTGATTGCTGTTGCTAGGACTTCTAGTAGTATGTTGAACAATAGTGGCAAGACTGGGCATCCTTGTTGTGTTCCTCATCTCAAAGGGAAGGCTGTCAGATTTTCCCCACTGAGAATGATATTCACTGTGCATTTTTCACAGATGGATTTTATGAAGCTGAGGCATGTTCCCTCTATCCCTATGCTATGAAGAGTTTTAATCTGGAAAGGATGCTGTATTTTTGTCAAATGCCTTTTCTGCATCAATTGAGAGGACCATGTGGTTCTTCTCTCTTCTCTTATTGATTTTGTTCTATCACATTGATTAATTTGCCATTGTTGAACCACCCTTGTATCCAGGGATAAATACACCTGGTCATGATGGATAATCTTTTTAATGTACTATTGGATCCTCTTAGCTAGGATCTTGTTGAGAATCTTCGTATCCATATTCATCAAGGATATTGGTTTGAAATTCTCCTTTTGCCTGGTTTTGGGATCAAGGTAATGCTGGCCTCATAGAGTGAGTCTGGAAGTAAGTGCACACCCCCAGCGACCCTCTCAGTGGTCGACCAAGGTCCCTGCTTTTCTCTACACCCCTTTGCCACCAAAACCAGGAGTGATACTTGTCTGCGTGAAGTCAGTCCTGGTGGCTGCCATTCCTGGGACTGCTGACTCAAGTCCACACTGTCTCTTCTCAGGTGTGGGCGGGTGGTGGCTGCACCCATCGGGGACCATGGGCTTAGGTCCATGCCTGTGTCCCTGGTCCCAGCAATTGTCCTTTAAGCCCCTTTGTTCTGTTTGCTGTTATCAGTCTCTTTCTGTCTCACAGTCAAGGAACACAGGGCAATTCTGTATTGGGTATTACTTTCCAATGGCTCACTTTCGGTGCCTCCTTCCCCCTAATGTTTATCCTCTGATATCTTCCCACACAATCCCAACTCTGTCTTTTGTAACTCTCAACTGATGATCCTCTGCCCCCATAGAGATCCAGGCAGGTATAATTTTACATCTCAGACTGGTTTCATGGATGTTCAGAGTACTCTGGTAGATATCCAACTCAATTCAGGGGACCAGTTGAAATAGAGTCCCCTCCTTCTCTGCCATCTTGCCCCCCTCCCAGAATTTACACGTGTTTGAAAGACAAATGAAAAAGAATTATCTCAGTGACTTTGGAGTGTTCTCCCATATCTTAAAGATTGAGGTAATATCATGTATATAGTAATGAGAACCCTTCCCTGGAATACATGATATGGCACTTAAGTAAAGAGTTGTCAATAAATGTAATTGAGTGGAAACCATGTGCTTGTTAACTAAATTCCTTTATTTTATCAACTTCATAATTTTACACTGGCACTGGCAAGGCATAGGATGAAGAAAAGAAATATGGGGAAGATGGAAAACAGAAGTGAAGGAAACAATATGGGAAAAGTGCAGAAACCAAATAATGGGGAGGGTGAGCAGACATTCAAAAGGGAGAGCCAAGGGATGCATGCAAGTGAAGAGGCAGGAAATGTCAGTGGTGACAGGCATCATAGTGCAGAACTAAAGTGTTGTCAGAATATTTATAATTCCTTTTTTGAGGTTCTTCTGATAAACAAATCAAAAATATTAATGTGATATTAATGTAAATGTCAAAGTAAATATAAATGAGGAAAATTAAAATTTGTATAATAAGAGTGTGTTTGGGTGTCTGGGTGGCTCAGTTGGTTAAGTGTCTGCCTTCAGCTCAGGTCATGATCCTGGAGTCCCAGGATTGAGCCTCCACATCTGGCTCCTTGCTCAGTGGGGAGTCTGATTCTCCCTCTCCCTCTGCCCTTCCCCCTTTTCATTCTCTCTCTGTCTCTCTCTCTCCCAAATAAATAAATGAAATATTTTTAAAAAATAAAAAATAATGTGAAGTTAAAACTAACAAGATGCTGCACACAGGCATACATGCACACACACACACACTCACTCACATCCCAGTGGTAGCAGGAGAACTCATTTTGATTTACATAATGCTCTCCAGAAAATATAAAAGGAAAGGGAAAGAGTGATGATATTACTGAATTAGGGAATAAATGAGAAATGTTATTTTTGGTGGTTACATTTTATGAATATCTTTTTAAAATGTTCTCACACTTTCTTACCCTAATAGGTTCTTTAACTCTTTTTAATCTACCTCTATCTTTATATATCACACATGCACACACACATATAGAGAGATGTTCTCTTTCTCTCTCTCTCTCCAGATGTGTGTGTGTGTGTATACACAAATATAAACTCACCAATTACATGCTTATATATATGCTATACATATATATGTAATACATATATATATACACACACACACACACAGATACATAGCAACAAGTAGTACTCATTTGCCAACTCTTGGTATGTGATTTTGGAATTCATCACAAAAAGTTAGAAAGTGAATAATTCCAATGATGCATACAATTCTTTTCTCAACTCTGGTCCTGTTCACTTTTTTACTTCAGAAAATATTGCAAGAGTATTCAATTGGTTTGTCAGTTAATTCCTCACAATTAATTATTTGATTAAAAAATCACTAAAGAATTTAAGAATTTTGAGTATTTAATTGGACAAAAATGTTTAAAGGTAAAATATTGTCATAATTTTGTTCTTCTTTCTTCTCTCACTTCATCCTTCTTTTTTTCCTTTTCTGCCTTTCTTCCACTCCTTATCCTCAATTGTTCCTGTGTTTCCAAACTTTGCCTTCATCACATGAGGATGACTGCTATTATAATATTGAAGTAAAGTAGTGAGAAGAAGAAAATAAGAATGAAAGTTGAGAGGAAAGAAATGAGAGTGAAGAAAGAAAAAGAAGGGAGTAAATTGAAGAAGCAGAGGTATTTGTAAAATGGCTCTGTTGTTTGCACTCTGGAAGAAGCCATCTACATTATGGAGATGTAGGAAAAAAAAAAAAAAGCCAGGGAGAAATAATAATGGTGAGAATTTCAGTGCCCCACTTTCATCAATGAATACATCACCCAGACATAAAGTAAATAAGGAAATACTGGATTTGAACTACATTTTATATCAAATGGACATAACAGACATATACAGATCATGCCATTCAACAGTACCAAAATGCACATTTTTCTCAAGTGCACAGAGGGTATTCTCCAAGATAAATCATATTTTAGTCACAAAACAAGTCTTGACAAATTTATGAAAATTGGTATCATATCAAGTATATAATTTTTTGTTAAAATGATATGAAACTACAGGTCAGTAACTGGAGGAAAGGTGACAGAGTCACAAATACAATGAGATTAAACAAAGTGTTCTGAAAACCAATTTGTCAAAGAAGTAAACAAAAGGGAAATCAAAAATGTCTTGAGATACATGAAAATGGAATCATAACATACAGAAACATAAGGGAAATAGCAAAATATTTATAAGAGGAAAATTTACAATGATCAATCCTACACTAAGAAAGAAGAAAGATCCTAAATAAACAACTTAACTTGAAACTTCACGGCTTACTACCCCAAAGTTAATAAAGAAAAGAAATAATAAAGATTTTATAAATGTAATAAAAGCTAGAAAAACAATATAAAAGATCAATGAAACTAAAAGTTGGTTTTGGGAAGATGAACAAAATTGATAGATCTTATTTACATTATCTTAGAAAAATTAGGGAAGATTTAAATGAACTAAATTGAAAAAGACATTACAACTGGTAAAGCAAACAATCAATAGACTAAAAACTAACTTTTTCTCCACATTCTCGCCAAGAGTTGTTATCTTGTGTTGGTGGAATTATAAATTGGTACATCTTTATTAAAAACAACAACAACAACAACAACAACAGTAGAGAAGATCTTCAAAAAATTTAATCTAAGAGCCAGAGAAGATGACATAGGAGGACCCTGACCTCATCTCATTCCATGACAAACCCAGGTAACATCTATATCTATGCAACTCTGAGAATGACCCAGGAACTAGCAGAACACATATTTCACAGCTAATTGTAGAGACAAGGCAGATCTGGAAAAGTAACAAAGTGGTAGAGAGATCTGGTTAGGAACCAAATCCCCAGCCTGACTAAGCATAAACTAAAGGAACATCAGAATCACAGAAAACTGAGATCAGACCCCACACTGGGCTCCATGTCCCTGGGACACACATTGGTAAGATGAGTCCCTATAACATCTGGCTTTGAAAACCAGCAGAATTTAACTCCTGGAGGTTTAAAAATCATCAGGCTTGGGGTGTCTGGGTGGCTCAGTGGGTTGGGGCCTCTGTCTTTGGCCCAGGTCGTGATGCCAGGGTCCTGGAATTGAGCCCCACATCGGGCTCTCTGCTTGGCAGGGAGCCTGGTTCCCCCTCCCTCTCTGCCTGCTTCTCTGCCTACTTGTGATCTGTCTGTCAAATAAATAAATAAAATCTTAAAAAATTATCAGGCTTAACCCTGGGAGAGCTGGAGGCCAATAGGAAACCCTGGGAGAGCTGGAGGCCAAAATAAGTTACTACCCTCAAGGAGCAAGCATACTAAATCAGAAAGAAACACAGCAATTAAGATATCTGAGGTATATCTGAGGGAGATTTATTGACTAAACTCATAACGTGTTCTGGAGGGACAGGGATCTCCAGAAGATTTCTCAGGAAACAAAAGAACTTGTGAGGGTTATTTCTCACCCCCTTCCCCAACCTAGATAATCAGGCACTTGTGGAAGCCCCGTTAATGCTATCTGCCTTGCTAGCACCAGAAGCTTCACCCTGGCATCCCATGCAGACATATCCCTTCCAAATCACCCATTTGGCAGGTATCCCTCTAACGCATCTAGTGCCCAGCAACACCAAGCCAGCAGCCTCAGTGAGGACCACCTCCCCTACAAATAACTCTTGCCCTGTGGAAGAGAGGAAATAAGCTTGCACATGAGCACACCCAGTTCTTGAAGCCAAGCCTCTTAGCTGGCCATGCAGGGAGAGAGGTTAAGTGCAAATAGGATACCCAGCTACTCCAGCCACACCCACCAACATCTCACAGCAGACTAAGCAACTACTCTCAATAGTCCAGGGATCAAATCCTGCCCAGCACACCCACAAAGAGGGTCATTGCAACCAGCTGGGCAATGGTTGTCAGCTGAAACGGGAGGGTACATGTAGCTTACACAGGGAATAACCCTGGAATGCCTAGTTCTGGTGACCAAGAGGGGTTTGTCTTTAGGGCACCACAGGAACTTCTCTACACAAGATTATTACTCTCAAGACCCATACACATACCAGTCCTTCCTAATACATCGAAACAAGAGTGGAGAATTAGGCAAAATGAGGAGACAGAGGATTATGTCCCAAATCAAAATATAAGACAAAATCACAATAAATTAGCTAAATAAAACTAAGATAAGCAATATGCCTGATAAAGAATTCAACATAATGGTCATAAAAAACTCACTGGACTTGAGAAAAAAATGGATGAACTCAGTGTGAACTTCAACAAAGATATAAAAAAGAACCAATCAAAGCTGAAGAATTCAATAACCGAATAAAAATACACTAGATAGAAGCAACAGGGGAGTAGAGGATGCAGAAGAACAGATCAGCAATCTGGAAAACAAGGTAGTAGAAAGCAACAAAACTGAAGAAAAAAAGGATAAAAAAATGAGAAAAGTTTCAGGGAACTCTATGACATCATCGAGCATATCACTTACATTATAGGGATTTCAGGAGAAAGAAAGGGGAAGAGAAGTTATCTAAAAGCATAATGGGTAAAAACTTCCATAATCTGGGGAAGGATCAGACATCCAGACCCAGGAAGCACAGCAGCCTCTGAGCAACAGGAATCCAAACATGTTCACAAAAAGACACATAACAATGAAAATGGCAGAAAAATGCCTTTATTATAAGGCAGATTTTTAAAATCTGCAAGGGAAAAGAAAGCAGTTTCATACAAGGGAAACCCCATAAAGCTATAAGCTAATTAAAAAACAAAAACAAAAATAAAACAAAACTAATAGGCCAGGACTGTTGAAAGGAAAAAAACAATACAAAGCAAAACAAAACAAAACAAAAAACAAGAATATTCTACCCAGGACTGCTATCATTCAGAATAGAAGGAAAGTTAGAGTTTCTTGTAGTTTTTGTTAACAAATAAAAGTTAAAGGATTACATAAGGACTAACCAACCTTACAGGAAATGTTTAGGAGGGGCGCCTGGGTGGCTCAGTGGGTTAAAGCCTCTGCCTTCGGCCCAGGTCATGATCCCACAATTCTGGGATCGAGCCCCGCATCGGGCTCTCTGCTCAGCGGGGAGCCTGCTTCCTCCTCCCTCTCTGCCTGCCTCTCTGACTACTTGTAATCTCTATCAAATAAATAAATAAAATCTTTAAAAAAGAAACCAAGAAATGTTTAGGAGACACTTAAAGTGGAAAAGGGCATAATTAGAAGTAAACAAAAATATTTTAAAAAGAGGAGGAGTTGAGATGATGGGAGAGTAGGACTCTAAGCTTGCATCATCCCTTGAACATAGCTATATAAATATCAAATCATCCTGAACACAAAATCAGTCTGAAGACTGAGAGAGAACAAACTGCACATCTAGAAGTAGAAAAATGGCCACACTTTGGAAGGTAGGAGCTGCAGAGAGTTGATTTGGGGGAGAAAAAATTGCAGGTGTTGCAAGGGGAAAGGTCCCTGATCTTGGAGAGACGAGAGAGAAAGACTGTGAAGGCAGTGTGCAGAGCATTGCCCAAAACCATTGATTGGGAAAAGGAGAGGGACTGACTACTGAAAGTTTTTATAAGAAGTGGAGCTCCAAGTCTGAAGTTTTTAAAATCTTGGCCATCATCAGGGTCATTCCTGGTGGAATTACTGGTGCTCCTAAAAGGAAGGCATGCAAGGGCCCAGGAATAGGTAATATGCTCTGAAGATCCCCTAGGTAGTACGGCAAGAAACCATTCTAATTATTCGAGTGCATTTAGGAATGGTGGCATAGCCTTTCAAGGGACAAATTATTGGCAGGTGCCAACATGCTGCCCTGGTTGCCAGCATAAGAACTGAGACACCAGCTGTGGGTACGAAACCATAGTGTCAGCTTTCTGTTATGTTTTACCATAAAGTCTGAAAAACTGCATACTCCCTAGACTGCCTTTCTGGGACAAACCACTACCTGCCACATTGCAGCAAGGCCCTCCCCCAGAGGATCATTACAGGTTCATGTTGCACCAGGTCCCTAAAGTTTGGAGTTTTGAAACTCAGCTGCACTACTGAGATAAAGCAGAGGAGTAGTGTACTGCTCACTAGGCAGACAGCCTGGACTCAGAGAGGGTGAAGTCAGGGATCTAAAGGAAACTAGTGACAAAGGAGGGGAGATGGTCTGCTCTTTGCCGAGGGCTTCCTGAAGAGTGGCAGGTGCAAAGTACCTGCTATGGGGATAAGAGACTGTAGTGATGTCATTTCCTCCCAGCCCATCAGCACTGAACAACCTCAGTGAGCAACACAGCATCCCCAGTGGAAACTGGAGCTGCTTACACAAAGCCCCACCCTCCTATACCATTCAGGTTTATCTCCACTAGTGCATGTCTGCCTGAGAATTAGCACAGCAAGCCTCTCCCACAGAAGACCAGCACAAACCCCACACATGCACCAAGTCTACTAATCACAGACTGTGCAATGCTTCAGCTGTAGGGGAAAAAGAATGTAGCTTCTTTTAACAAGCAAACCAAAAATACCTAGTTAAAACTTGCCACACAGAGGAAAAGATCCAAATGGCCCCCATGGCAGGCAAGGAGAAACTCTGCAGCAGACTGAACACAATACCAGAGTGCATATTCTGAAGTACCTCCTGATGCACTAGGCTCAAGACAGTGTAGCTTCTCTTAACATAGCCATTACTCTCAGGAGTAAGAATATAACAGACTTTCCTAATAATCACACACACACACACACACACACACACACACACACACACACCAGTGACTTACACAAAATGACATGATGGAGGAATTCATGTCAAAAGAAAGAATAGGAAGAAGTCATGGCCAGGGATATAATCAAAATTGATATAATAAAATGTCTGAAGCAGAATTTAAAACAACAATCATAAGGATACTAGCTGGATTTGAAAAGCATAGAAGAAATTAAGAATCCCTTACTGCAGAGATAAAAGAACTAAACACTTGTCAGGCCAAAATAAAAAATGCTATAGCTCAGATGCAAAACTGACCAGATGCAACAACAAGGATCGATGACACTGGAAAATAAATCAGAGCTATAGATGATCAAAATATGGAAAATATTGAGGCTAAAAAGATGAGGGCGAGAGACTTATTGGATCATGAATGTATACTTAAGAACCTCAGTGACTCCTTAACACATAATAATAGTCATATCATAGGTGTCCCAAAGAAGAGTGGGGGAGAAGAGACAGAATTTTAATTTGAGCAGATTATAACTGAAAGCTTCTCTAATCTGGGGTAAGAAATGTACAGCAAAATCTAAACAGTATGGAGAACTCCCATCAAATTCAACAAATGCTGGCCTACACCAAAACACATAGTCAAATTTACAGACACACAAGAAAATAATCCTGAAAGAAGCAAGGAGGGGAAAAAGCCCTTAAGCTACAAGGCAAGATAAATCACAGTTGCAGCAGATCTGTCCACAGAAATTTGACAGGCCAGAAGAAAGTAGCATGATATATTCAAAGTGCTGAATGGGAAAAAATAAGCAACCAAAAATTCTTTATCCAGCAAGGCTGTGATTCAGAATAGAAGGAGAGTCAATTTCCCAGACAAGCAAAAGCTAAAGGAGTTCTTGACCACTAAGCAACCCAGCAAGAGATATTGGAGGGGACTCTTTGAGTGAAAACAAACAAACAAACAAACAAAAATAAAACAAAACAACAGTAACAACAACAACATCAACAACAAAGCAAAAAAGACTAGAAAGGAACAGAGAACATCACCCAAACCACCAACATTACAGGTAACACAATGGCACCAAATTCGTATCTACCAGTAATCAGTCCAAGTGGAAATGGACCAAATGTTCTGATCAAAAGGCATAGGATATCATAATGGATAAACACACACACACACACACACACACACACACACACACACAAGACCTGTCTATGTGCTGCCTACAAGAAACTTATTTTAGACCAAAAGACACTGGCATATTGAAAGTGAGGGGAACAAGAACCATCAATCAAGCTAATGGATGTTAAAAGAAAATTGAAGTAGCCATACCTATATCACACAAATTGGATTTCAAACCAAAGACTGTGACATGAGATGAAGAAAGGATCTATCAATCAAGAAGACAGTTATAAATGTTTATGCCCCCTAATTGGAAGCACCCAATATATAAATGGATTTATAACAAACATAAAGAAACACAATGATAATAATACCATAATAGTAGGAGACTTGAACACCATACTTACAATGATGGACAGATTATATCAGCAGAGAATCAACAAGGAAAGAGTGGCTTTGAATGACACACTGGACCAGATGGACTAAAGAGATACATTTAGAACATTTCATCCTAAAGCAGCAGAATACATGTTCTTTTTGAGTGCACATGGAACATTCTCTGGGTTGATCACATACTAGGTCATCAATCAGCCCTCAATAAGTACAAAAAGACTGAGATAATACCATGCATATTTTCAAACCACAATGCCATGAAACTTGAAGTCAATCACAAGAAAAAACATGGAATGAATACAAATATATGGAGGTCAAACAGCATGTCACTAAACAATGAATGGGTCAACAGGAAATCAAAGAAGAAATTTAAAAATATATGGAAACAAGTGAAAATAATAATAATAAAATGATAGTCCCAAAACTTTGGGATATGACAAAGGCTGTCCTAAGAGGGAAGTATATGCAATGGAGGCCTACCTCAAGAAGCAATTAAAGTCTCAAATACACAACCTAACCCTACACCAAAAGAAGCTGGAAATGCAATAGCAAATAAAACCTAAAACCAGCAGAAGAAGGGAAATAATAATGATTAGAGCAAAAATATATGGTATAGAAACAAACAAGCAAATAAAAAAAGGTAGAACAGTTAAATGGAACTGAGAGCTGGTTTTGTGAAAGAATTAGTAAAATTGACAAACCCCTAGCCAGATTTAGCAAAAAGAGAATGGACCCAAAATGAATAAAATCGTGAATGATAGAGGAGACATCACAGCCAACACCTTAGAAATACAAATAATTATCAGAATATTATGAAAAATTTTATGCCAATAAACTGGACAATTTGGAAGGAAAGAACAGATGCCTACACACATGCAAACTACCAAAGCTGAAACAGGAGGGAATAGAGAATTTGAACAGACTTATAACCAGCAAAGAAAAATGAATCAAAAATCTCCCAACAAATAAAAGTTCAGGGCCAGATGGCTTCCCAGGGGAATTCTGTAAGACATTTAAAGAATAGTTAATAACTTTTTTTTTTCTCAAACTGTTCCAAAAAATACAAGTGGAAGGAATCTTCCAAACTCATCCTATGAGCTCAACAATACCTTTATTCCAAAACCAGAGAACAACCCCACTGAAAAGGAGAATTATAGGCCAATATCCCTGATGAACATGGATGTAAGAATTTTCAACATGATGCTAGCAATTTGGAAAAGAATTATTCACCATGATCAAGTGAAATGTATTCCTGGGCTGAATGGGGGAGTTCAGTATTCACAAATCAATCAACAACATATACCACATTTATAATGCTGATGGCATCATAATTCCAGACTTCACTTCATATTACACTTCATATTACAAAGCTGTAATCATCAAGGCAGTATGGTACTGTCACAAAAACAGACACATAGATCAATGGAACTGAATAGAAAACCCAAAAATGGAGCCACAACTATATGTTCAACTAATCTTCAACAAAAGCAGAAAGAATATTCAATGGAAAAAAGATAGTCTCTTCAACAATTGGTATTTTGAAAACTCCATAGCTGCATGCAGAAGAATAAAACTGAACCACCTTCTTACACCTTACACAAAAATAAATTCAAAATGGATCAAAGTCCTAAATATGAGACAGGAAATCATCAAAATCCTAGAGAAGCACACAGGCACCAATCACTTTGACTTTGACCTGAGAAAATTCTTATGAAACATGCCTCTGGAGGCAAGGGAAACAAAAGCAAAAATGAACTGAGACTTCCTCAAGATAAAAAGCTTTTGCACAGAGAAGGAAGCAGTCAACAAAACTAAAAGGCAGCCTACAGAACGGGAGAAGATATTTGCAAATGATGTATCTGATAAAGGGTTCATGTGCAAAACATAAATAATTTATAACTCAACACCACACACATACACACACACACACACACACACACACACACACACACATATCCAGTTAAGAAGTGGACAGAAGACAAGAATAGACATTTTTCCAAAGACACTCAGATGGCTAACAGACACATGAAAATATGCTCATCATCAGGGAAACACAGAGTAAAACCATGACGAGGTAACACTTCACACCCATCTGAATAGCTAAAACAACAGCACCAAAAACAGCAGGTATTGGTAAAGATGCAGAAAAAGGGAACTTCCTCCACTGTTGGTGGGAATGCAAACTGGTGTATCATTCTGGTAATCAAAAATTAAAAATAGAGATACCCTACAACCCAGCAATTACACTACTAGATATTTACCCTAACTGTACAAACATAGTAATTTGAAGTGATACATGAACTCTGATATTTCTAGCAGCAATTTCCACAATAGCCAAAATATGGAAAGAGCCCGGATAGTCATCAGTAGACAAATGGGTAAAAAATTGGTATATATATACAGAATGGAATATTACTGATCCATCAACAAGAATGAAATCTTACCATTTGCAATGATGTGGATGGAACTAGAGGGTATTATGCTAAGTGAAATAAGTCAGTCAGAGAAAGAAAATTGTCACATGATTTCACTCATATGTAGAAGTTAAGAAAAAAAACAGATGAACATAAGAAAAGGAGGGAAAAATACAATAAGACGAAATCAGAGAAGACAAACCAAAAAGACTCGTAACTATAGCAACAAACTGATGGTGGCTGGATGGGAGGCAGGAGGATGGTGTAACTGGGTGATGAGCATTAAGGAGGGCATGTGATATAATGAACACTGAGTGTTCAATGCAACTAATGAATCACTAAACTCTATCTCTGATACTGTTAGTACACTGTTGGTTAATTGACTGATTTTAAATTATTTTTAATTTATTTTTATTTATTATTATTATTATTTATTAAAAATAAATTATTTATTAATTTATTTTTAATTATTTTTAATTTATTTTTAAAAAATTTAAAAACTTAAATTAAAAAAAGAAATTTTCATCAATTAGTTTGTAAATGTTCAGCTAATATGTCAGTATTTACTATGGTCACAAGTCAGTCACCTTATGCCTGATGATCCTGGTGCCATTTCTATAGAGAAGACAAATCTTATGGACTAAAAGGAGGTAAACTCCCTGGCTTTATAGGGTAGAAAAAGAGATTTAGTATATAAGTGACCATTGTTAACCAAACATCCTATTATAAATTCCTCTGCTCTCCTAATTAGGATATAAAAGACAGACAAGGCATTCCAAGAAAAGAAAACCACATAACCAGTATCCATCATGCATACTGGAGCAAATGCCTCAACAAAATACTAAAGCAAACCAAAATAGCAACATACTAAGAGGATTAGTCTTGAAGTTACACTGGGATTTATTCCTGGTATATAAGGATGGTTCAATGTACAAAAGTGAGTGTTATACACAACATTAATAGGATGGAAAGGAAGAGAATAAATCCACGATCACCTCAGTTGGTCCAAAAAAAGTAATTTGGGAAAAAAATCCAACACATTTTCATGACAAAAAATAAAACACTCAATAATCTAGGAATAGAAAGTAACTTCCTTAACACAATCAAAGACATTTGTAAAAAACCTACAACTAACATTATATATTCTTAGTTGTGAAAGACTGAAAGTTTTTTATTTTCTAGATTCATGAATGAGACAAGGATGGCTATTTTTGCCACTTAAATATATTAAAATTTCTAGCTAGAGCATTACAAGAAAAGGGAATCAAAGTCATCCAAATTGGAAGGAAAAGTAAATTTTTATTTTCACAGATGATAGGATCTCATAGCTAATAAACACCAAGACTGCTCTTGCAAGGAAAAAAACAAAAAAACAAAAAAAACCTTTTAGAGCTAATAAACAAATTCAGCAAAGTTGCAGGATACGAAGTTAACATGCAGAATTAGTTTCACTTCTGTGCATTAACAATGAGGAATTTAAAAGGGAATTAAGAAAACAATCTCATTTACAGTAGCATTAAAAAGAATAAAATACTTTAAATAATATTTAATTTAATGGACAGAAGACTTTTACACTGAAAACTACAAAATACTGTTGAAAAAAATTGAAGACATAAATAAATGGAAAGGCATCCTAAGTTCACCAAATGGAAGGCTTAATACTTGTTAAGATTATAGTAATACCCACTATATTCTACAAATTCAATGTAATCCATAATAACACTTAGGGTTTTTTGTGTGTGCAAAACAGACAAAACATCATAAAATTCATATGGCACCCCAGAAGACTCTGAATGACCGGAACAATCTTGGAAAAGAACAAAATGGAAGGACTTACACTTCCTGGTTTCAAAATTTATTACAAAGCTACAGTAATCAAAATGCTGTGATACTGCCATAAGGACAGATATATGGACCAATGAAATAAGAAAAGAAGCCCAGAAATAAATTTTTATATATATGGTCAGTTGATTGTTGATAAGGTAACATGACCATTCACTGGGGAAAGCACAGATTTCTCAACCATAACGCTAAGAAAACTGGATATCCACATGCAAAATAATAAAATTAGACCTTTGTCTCTACCATACATAAAAATTAACCCAAGATAGAATAAGACATAATGGGGCACCTGGGTGGCTCAGTGGCTTAAGGCCTCTCCCTTCAGCTCAGGTCATGATCCCAGGGTCCTGGGATCGAGCCCTGCATCGGGCTCTCTGCTCAGCAGGGAGCCTGCTTCCTCCTCTCTCTCTGCCTGCCTCTCTGCCTACTTGTGATCTCTGCCTGTCAAATAAATAAATAAAATCTTAAAAAAAAAAAGAATAAGACATAATAATAAGGACCAATACCATATAACTTTTGGAAGAAAACATAGAGAAAATCTTCACAACATTGTTTTGGTAATGAATTCTTGGACATTACATCAAAAACAGACAACAAAAGAAAAAAATAGATAAATTTGACTTTATCAAAATTAAAATATTTTGTAGATCAAAGAAAAGTATCAAAATTAGGTGAATGCTTTCTGGGGTAAGAATGTTGTTACAGTCATCAAATTACTTATGCAAGTTTGTTTTTGTTTGTTTGTTTTTTTTTAACTAAAATGACAAATACGGTCAATGATAGCCAGAAAAACAAGGAATCAAGATCCCATGAAAGAAGTGCTGCCACTATGGACGTTTGATAATATATTAAACAGAGAACTACCACATGACCCTGGAATTCTGTTCCTAACTATATGCCCCAAATAAATGAAAACATAAATCCACACAAAAACTTGTGTATGAATATTCATACTGATGTTGTCAGAATATCCAAAAAGTGGAAACAACTGAAATGTTCATAAACTAATGTGTTATATCTGTACAAGGAATACGATTTGCCAATAAAAATAAATGAAGTACTGATACATGCAACAACATGGATGAACCTTGAAAGTGAAAGAAACCCATCACAATTACATGTTAAATCATTCCATTTATATGAAATATCCAGAATAGGCAAATCCATAGAGACAGAAAGTAGATTAATGGTTACCAAAAACTGGAAGGAGGGGAAAATGGGAAGTGACTACTAATGATTATAGTTTATTTTGTGATGCTAAAAATGTTCTATAATTAGATGTGCACTCCACAATTAATATGTAACAAATGTAAATCTCCTACAGAAAACTCCTTTGTGTGGAAATCTTGAGTTTCTTTTAAAATTTCTGAAGAAATTGAGATAGACATTACTTATAATTCCAAATAACATAAAAGAGTAGTGATTGGATAAATAATACTGTGGGCCCAGAGTTCCTGTCCCAGGAAAAGTGATTTTACCTGAAGGGGCATCCTTTAATAATAGTGTTTCTTGCAGGTTTTCCTTCCCGGTGGAATGAAGGGAAACTCCTTTGTAAGCAGCTGTATATTCAAATGAGCAACATCATTCTTAGGGCCAAAAGCTATCAGATAATTAAAGAATCACACCAATGTCAAAAGACTAAGGAGTGGGTAACATTTATTTATATCCAGCTTTGAATTTGATAGGGAAGAAAGAGAGGGTAAAATCGTTTGACCATAATTTGGTTATCATGAAGTGTGCCTCTCAACCTAATAACTCTGAAAAGAATTAATGACTGAAAAAGGAGGTATCACTTAGTTTGGTAGATTTTATCACTTAGTTGGAGAAGAAAAAAAGAATGAAGAGCCACACTTCTCTCCATACACCAAATAAATCATATAGATAAATATGAAACAGTGAAATCATTAAAAAAATGAAGCAAATACAGATGAATATATTTCTAATATTCAAGCTTTCTAAAAATAACATCCAATAAACATTATACCCAAAATTAACATACTTGACCAAACAGGAATAATTTCCAATTCAAAAGCCATCATAAAGAAAGTGAGAAAGCAAATGATAAGAATGGATAATTAATATTTGATTATACTTAAAAATTGGATCATCTAAAAAAATAGATAGATAATCAGATTATCTAAAAATCAGTCACTGAATCAGATATCTGAATACAACTTCAGCAAAATAAATCTACCATTTACTGAATATATACTATACTCTAAATTCTGGTCGCTGTGTTTTTTTCTCATAATTATACTTAATCTTCACAGCAGCCCTGGGATATAGGTGTTGTTTATTCCCGCTTTATAGAAAACTATAATTCATAGGACTTATGTGACTTTCATTTAATTCATAATTACCTAGATAGACTCCAAAATAAAGTTTATTATCTATCATTTAGGTACACTAACTCAGATAAATAACAAGTTAAGAAATATAAAAGGGTCAAAATCACACACAAACATGGACACATAAACTGCTTATCTTTATGAAAACACAAAAGCAGATTACACTATGGAATATCATCTCTATGTCTATATTTATGCTCATATCTATAATTATACCATATATAGTTGCATTGACTCCAGTTATCAAGGTGTGTCAAGAAATAAAGGGTCTTGGGAATTATTCATGCAGTGTGCAACAAGCAGGTATTAAAGTAAATAGAGGAAGAACAGAAATTCAGAGCCTTAAAGAACTGAAAAAAAAAAACAAATTCTTCTGAATCTCAAGTATTAACAGATGGGACTAAAAGAGACTTTGAGAGCAAAGGTCCATAAAACCTTTCAATTTGGTAAAATGACTAGGGACAAAGAAAATATATCCTGCCAGGTTTTCAAAAAGGAAAATGCTGGTAAGTTCAGGGAAGGTTCAAGGAAACATAGCCACAACTGATGGAAATTTTCAAGGAAAAAACTCCAGCAAACTTAATATAAACATGTACAGACTTTAACCTAGAAATTCCATATGCATGATTGTAGCCTTAAAATTATATAGTTTTATGGATAAGTTTTTTGCAAAAAGTTCTTCCTCACTACATTATTTTAAATAATAATTTGGTAACAATCTAAATATAATTTTATGCATTACATACATATACAAGGCATGTTCATTTACATATAATATATACACAAAATATGTAAATAAAAGTACACCTGAAATGTGCCTATTTATATGTGAATATGTATAGTTACTATTGTGCCACATTATTTCCTTTTTGTGTATTTTGCATTTTTATAACAATATTTTTTTTTTAACACAAAATAGAATGAACTTAGTTGGGTGAGATTTTTAAATTTCTGAATAATAAAAATCCCCAAATTAAGATGCAGTAGAGAGACTGGGCAGCATTATCAAGAATTTATAGAAGACTGTTGTCTCTCTATTTTCTTAGTCTAGCTAAAGATTTGCCAATTTCATCTTTACAAATAATAGCTTGTGATTTCTTTCTTTTTTTATCATTAATAAAAATTAATTTTTATTAATTAAAACAGCATAATATCAGAAATGAACAAAGAACAATTTCCACTTCTGGACTTCTTAAGCCAAATATGCCTAGATGATTGGGCTTATCTCAATTTTTTTTAATTCTTTTTTTTTTAATTTCTTTTCCGCATAACAGAATTCATTGTTTGTGCACCACACCCAGTGCTCCATGCAATGCGTGCCCTCCATAATACCCACCACCTGGCTCCCCCAACCTCCCACCCCCCTCCCCTTCAAAACCCTCAGGTTGCTTTTCAGAGTCCACAGTCTCTCACAGTTCATCTCCCCCTCCAATTTCCCCCAACTCCCCTCTCCTCTCCATCTCTCCATGTCCTCTGTATTATTTGTTATGCTCTGCAAATAAGTGAAACCATATGATAATTGACTCTGTCTGCTTGACTTAAACAGTTGGCCACACTAATCCAAAAGAAAAGAGAGAAAGCTCAAATTCATGAAATTATGAATGAAAAGGGAGAGATAACAACTAACACCAAGGAAGTAGAAACAATCAACAGAAGTTATTATCAACAGTTATATGCCAATAAGCTAAGCAACTTAGATGAAATAGATGCATTCCTGGAAAACTATAAACTCCCAAAATTGAACCAGGAAGAAATTGACAACATGAATAGACCGATATCTAGTAACGAGATTGAAGCAGTGATCAAAAACCTCCCAAAAAACAAGAGCCCAGGACCTGATGGATTCCCTGGGGAATTCTACCAAACGTTCAAAGAAGAAATAACACCTATTCTCCTGAAGCTGTTTCAAAAAATTGAAGCAGAAGGAAAACTTCCAGACTCTTTTTATGAAACCAGCATTGCCATGATCCCCAAACCAGGCAAAGACCCCACCAAAAAGGAGAATTTCAGACCAATATCACTGATGAATATGGATGCTAAGATTCTCAACAAGATCTTAGCAAACAGGATCCAACAGCACATTAAAAAGATTATCCACCATGACCAGGTGGGATTCATCCCTGGGTTACAAGGATGGTTCAACATTCGCAAATCAATCAATGTGATGGAACAACTCAGTAAGAGAAGAGAGAAGAACCACATACCTCTCAATTGATGCAGAAAAAGCATTTGACAAAATCCAGCATCCATTCCTGATTAAAATGCTTCAAAGTAAAGGGATAGAGGGAACATTCCTGAACTTCATAAAATCTATCTATGAAGACCCACAGCAAATGTCATCCTCAACGGGAAAAAGCTCACAACCTTCCCGTTGAGATCAGGAACACGACAAGGATGCCCACTCTCACCACTCTTGTTCAACATAGTATTAGAAGTCCTAGCAACAGCAATCAGACAACAAAGAGAAATAAAACGTATCCAAATTGGCAATGAAGAAGTCAAACTCTCTCTCTTCGCACATGACATGATACTTTATATGGAAAACCCAAAAGACTCCACCCTCAAACTACTAGAACTCATACAGCAATTCAGTAACGTGGCAGGATACAAAGTCAATGTACAGAAATCAGTGGCTTTCTTACACACTAACAGTGAAAATACAGAAAGGGAAATTAGAGAATCGATTCCTTTTACTATAGCACCAAGAACCATAAGATACCTCAGAATAAACCTAACCAAAGAGGTAAAGGATCTGTACTCAAGGAACTACAGAACACTCATGAAAGAAATTGAAGAAAAGATGGAAGACCATTCCTTGCTCTTGGATTGGAAGAATAAACATTGTTAAAATGTCTATACTGCCTAGAGCAATCTATACTTTTAATGCCATTCTGATCAAAATTCCACCAGTATTTTTCAAAGAGCTGGAGCAAATAATCCTAAAATTTGTATGGAATCAGAAGAGTCCCCAAATCACTAAGGAAATGTTGAAAAACAAAAATAAAACTGGTGGCATCACATTACCTGATTTCAAGCTTTACTACAAAGCTGTGATCACCAAGACAGCGTGCTACTGGCATAAAAACAGACACATAGACCAGTGGAACAGAGTAGAGAGCCAGATATGGACCCTCAACTCTATGGTTAAATAATCTTCGACAAAGCATGAAAAAATATCCAGTGGAAAAAAGACAGTCTCTTCAATAAATGGTGCTGGTAAAATTGGACAGCTATATGTAGAAGAATGAAACTCGACCATTCTCTTACACCATACACAAAGATAAACTTGAAATGGATAAAAGACCTCAAGATGAGACAGGAATCCATCAGAATCCTAGAGGAGAACATAGGCAGTAACCTCTTCAATATCAGTCACAGCAACTTCTTTCAAGATATGTCTCCAAAGGCAAAGGAAACAAAAGCGAAAATGAACTTTTGGGACTTCATCAAGATCAAAAGCTTCTGCACAGCAAAGGAAACAGTGAACAAAACAAAGAGGCAACCCACGGAATGGGAGAAGATATTTGCAAATGACAGTACAGACAAAAGGTTGATATTCAGGATCTATAAAGATCTTTTCAAACTCAACACACACAACACAGATAATCATATCAAAAAATGGGCAGAAGATATGAACAGACACTTCTCCAATGAAGACATACAAATGGCTATCAGACACATGAAAAAATGTTCATTATCACTAGCCATTAGGGAGATTCAAATCAAAACCAAATTGAGATACCACCTTACACCAGTTAGGATGGCAAAAATTGACAAGGCAAAAACAATAAATTTTAGAGAAGTTGTAGATAAAGGGGAACCTTCTTACGCTGTTGGTGGGAATGAAAATTGGTGCAGCCACTTCGGAAAACTGTGTGGAGGTTCCTCAAAAAATTAAAAATGGAGCTACTCTATGATCCAACAATTACACTATTGGGTATTTAACCCAAAGATACAGATGTAGTGAAAAGAAGGGCTATATGCACCCCAATGTTCATAGCAGCAATCTCCACAATAGCCAAAATGTGGAAATAACTGAGATACCCTTCAACAGATGAATGGATAAAGAAGACGTGGTCCATATATACAATGGAATGTTACTCAACCATCAGAAAGGATGAATACCCAGTTTTGTATCAGCATAGCTGGAACTGAAGGAGATTATGCTGAGTGAAATAAGTCAAGCAGAAAAAGACAATTATCATATGGTTTCACTTATTTGTGGAACATAAGGAATAGCATGGCAGATATTAGGAGAGGAAAAGGACTAATGAAGGGGGGAATTTGAGAGGGGTGAGGGAAAACACAAGAGACTATGGACCCTGGCAAACAAAATGAGGGTTTTAGAGGGGAGGGGGGTGGGGGGATGTGTTAGCCTGGTGATGGGTATTAAGGCGGGCATGTATTGCATGGAGCACTGGGTATTATACACAAACAGTGAATCATGGATCCCTACGTCAAAAACTAGTGTTGTATTGTATGGTGACTAACATAACATAATAAAAAAATTAAAACAAATAAAATTCAAGAAATGCTACAGTTTGCCAACAAACCATGAGAAGTTAAGGAAGAGACATGGAATAGAGTATTTTTCATCACACTCAAAGGAACTAACTCTGGTGACATCTTGATCTCAGACTTACTTCCTCCAGAATTATGAGACAATATATTTTATTTGGGCTACCTAGTTTTTGGCTCTCTGTTATAGCAGCTCTAGCAAATGAACACACAAATTTTTTATAGATATGTTCTAATTAGTGAAAATCATATTTTCTTCTTATGCTTGTTTTAATTGGTTATTTCCTCTTTTTTGTTTTTTTGAAAAATTTGATGTTCCCCTTTTACCTGAATTTCCACTGAGTAAACCTGAAAGGGAAAGGAATCTTTTATTAAGACTCATATTTATGAGGAATAAAGGACAGAGACATATTATTAAATTAATATTTTATGTTATAACAGCATGTCAAACATTAAAGTTTTCTTTTAAATGATTATAAAACTTTTTGTTAACTTGCTGAAAAAGTTATATTTTCAATCATTATCATGTATTCAAAGTTTTAAAATCCCACTGTTCCATCCTCCTAATAATTCAGAAATACATTGATTGGTGGTTATATTATGTAAGGCTCAAAATAAGGGCCCTGACCAAATTTTAAATGAGAGATACTATGAACCTAGGAAGGAAAAAAAAAAATATCATGGGATTATCCTAGTCAAGTCTTGAAGAAATGAAGTTTGATGATAAATGAACAAATGAGATTTATAAACAACCAAGATTTAGTTAACCTAGAGCAGTATACTAAGAAATTATGCATACGAACATGTAAGTTTTTATAAAAATTACAAGAATGATTTAAAAGGTGGAAATTTTGTTAATGTATATTTCCAAAATAATAAATTAAATAAGAATAATCATTTTGATATATGCAAAAAATTAAGTGATCATCATAGATTCATTCTTGATTTATATACAACTAATGAATTGTTGAACACTACATCGAAATCTTATGATGTACTATATGCTGGCTAATGGAACATAAAAAAAATAAAAAAGAGAGAAAGAAAAAATTTAGAAAATTAGGCATAGAAGAAAATATGATTAACCCAATAAAGAGTATCCATCAGAAACTGATAGCAAACATTTTTTCTAAATAACAGAAATCTAAAACATAAGCTGTACTTGTTCTCTTTTTATCAAATACATAAAAATTTTTTAAAAATCCATTTTAAATATGAGAAAAACAAGGACATTCAATATAATTCAGATGTTCTAGGAAATGACATATTAAAATTTAAAAAAATGATTTGTCTCCTATCATCTATCTATAACTTTACTGTAGAAAGAGGGAAATTGTCATCTTGAAGTGATATAACTATAGTACTTCAAAAACTCAAAAAGATCAATAAAATTATATTTTAAAAATAATAAGTGAACTAAACGAGGTTGTCCACTTAATAAACAAAGGTTTTCTTTAAAAAAATCACTAGCTCCACTGCACATTAAGATGATTAAAACTTTCATTTTGCTTGAGATATTCCAAGATTATGCGTGTATTGTATTGTATTATTATCTATTACTAAATAGCAGATAACCACAAATTTAGTGGATTAAAACAACACACATTTATTATCTCACAGTTTCATTTATCATCACGCAATACAGCTTCACCTGATCCTCCACCTTAGGGTTTTTCATGAAACTGCAATCATGATATTGGGCACCACTGGGGTCTTGGCCAGGGAAGGATTTGTTTACAAGCTCATTTATATGGCTGCTTGAGCCTCCCTGGTGGTCTAGTGGTTAGGATTCAGCGCTCTCTCATTTATATGGCTGCAGACATAATTCCAACAGTTTCTAGCTGGCTGTTGACCTAAGGCTGCCATCAGATCCTTACCAGTTTTCCTCAACACAGTAACTTGCTTTTTTAAGGTTAGTAAGGGAAAGAGTCAGCTAACAAGACAGATATCAGAATCTTTTATAGTTAATGGGGGAACTGATATCACTTCAAACTTCAGATAAGAATAGAGTTATTCAAGGGGTGCCTGGGTGGCTCAGTGGGTTAAAGCCTCCGCCTTCAGTTCAGGTCATGATCTCAGGGTCCTGGGATTGAGCCCTGCATCGGGCTCTTTGCTCAGCAGAGAGCCTGCTTCCTCCTATCCCTCTGCCTGCCTCTCTGCCTACTTGTGATCTCTGTCTGTCAAATAAATAAATAAAGTTAAAAAAAAATAGGGTTATTCAAGAAGAAAGGATTACATAGGCCATGGATACTAAGAAACAGAGAACTTTGGGACTGAAATGAAAATTTGAGTTTAGAATAAAATTTGCCTCAAATGCCTACATCTTATTGGTTTCTGTTTTCTCAACACTAACAACGTCAACAACAAAAATATACCTAATATACCCATTCTTTTTACTTCAAAATATGACCATTAGTAGACTGATTATAAACAACTATTTTTTATAAACAACTATTAATATGCTATGGAAGAAAAATTGTTATTATTTTGATCTTTGTTTTCCTAAACAGCTTAATATCTCAAAGAAAAAAAAATGATGATACTCTTTCCCTATTCTCACCTGTCTCACTCATTCTATTGGATTTGTCATAATTTACTGTATCCCATTTTTTATATCTTACCGTTTTTATTGTCACTTTTCTTGCAATAATATTTATAAATAAATAATCCTAGAAGTATTAAAATGATGATTCCAAATATAGCTATAATTATATGATATTTTGTGGTGTTTTCTGAAAAACAAAAAAATATATAGATGTGCAATTAGTTTCAATTTTCATTCTTAGTCATCTTTCACCCAAGAAAAGCCTACTTGTATTTTTTCTGCTCCCACTGTGGGAGGTCTGAGAGTTGTCTTTGTTTAAACTACAGAAGCATGTTTTTGAACATCGGCTACTTTAATGACTTTACACTGGTTGCTGTGAGAAATACATCAAAAGAGAAATTACCCTTCCTGTGCTAAGGAAGTTTCACTTGAGTTACACAACTGGCTCTCTAGGAATTCTCCTCCTCAAAAATCCCATAACAATGATGCTTGGTTAATCTCAGTTAACTTTGGAGCACTGAACTGGAAAATGCACTTTGCAAAAACATTTTATGGGATGATTTTATGGGACAGAATCAAGGCTATGTAACTATCTGTGAGATGGAAAAGTCTGTCATTCTACATCAATATTCAAACTGGAATTCTGAGAAAGACTTGTTCCACTCATGCTTCTCATTCTACTTTTTAATTTACTACATTTTCTACCTCTTAATTTCCTACATCTCTTATCTATGCAATGCATAATTGCAGCCCAAGATGAAAATTTTCCATTTCTCTGTTATATTCTCATTTCCATTTAATTCAGATGTTGTATTCTGAATTACCCTATTTCTGACAATCTCTTTTCTCACTCTCTTCATTTTTCATGTCCATTCAATTACCACAAATTAGCATATACTATCAATCAGTTTTTCCAGGGTTCTTCATTTACTCACAGTGATACTGGAATTTCCTAAGATAAGCACTACTTATTCATTTCCTGGCAAGGATTGGTTAATTATTTAACCCAAATCTCTATTTCTCTGATCATAGCGGTGAGATTATCTTCCTATAGACCTTGAAGGCTGCTTTCAGGATATTATATTCACAGGCTTAATAAGAAATCCACAAATTTGCTTAATAACAAATCTACTTCTTTTATTTATTTATTTTTTCAGTCCTGTCTGGTAAGCCACTCAACTCTCATGTTTAGTTTGAATATATATTGACCTTCTGATCACTTTCCCAGATTTATTTCAAATTTTTTCTTCTCTTTAACATCTAGGTTGAAACCTGAACAACTTGAGAGAACTCATTGATGGTACACTTCAAAACTGCCTGTTACCCTTACTTGTACTCTTTTACATCCATAATTGAAATTTCCAATGTATTTAAGCAAACTTTTCATAAAATCATGACATATTTTTTCACAATTTCAATTTTCCTTTTAAAAAATCAGTTAGCGGGGTGCCTGGGTGGCTCAGTCGGTTAAGCGTCTGCCTTCAGCTTGGGTCGTGATCCCGGGGTCCTGGGATCAAGCCCCACATCAAGCTCCCTGGTCAGCAAGAGAGCGTGCTTCTCCCTCTCCCTCCGCTCATGTGCTGTATCTCTCTTGCTCACTCTATCTCTCAAATAAATAAAATCTTAAAAAAAAAAAAGTCAGTTAAGAATCCTTTGTTTTTAAACAAAAATTCTGTTTCTTGGTTAAATGTGCTACAGTTCCATAAAACATGTTTTTATTTTTTTTTAAATATTGTTTGGTTAAGATTACTTTATAATCTGTTCAAGATTTCTGATTTTAGTCAAGATGCATTTAATCTCCAGCCTGAAATATCATAAAAAATTGAAAAAAAATGCCTGGAACAACAGAACCCAAGATATCAGGAATCAGACAATAGAGGAGAGTGATCTCAAAGGGATAAGAAACAAATGAGGAAAGGCCTAAATTTTCCACAGCTTATTCTCTTAAGAAGGTTTCTAGGTTGCATCAAAGGAAAAGAGGAAACAGGCTGAGCCTGGAAGAATCCCTGAGTGCAGGGACTAAGGCAGAGTATAGAAGAGAAGAAAGCTGCCCAAAGATAGAACTCAAGAGATCTGCAGAGGGTCCACTCTAATTCCTCCAGCATGAATTGGACAGCACCAGCATGTGAAGAAACTATGTAAGGATGGAAACCATCTGAAAGTAACTTAAAAAGACCTAAATAAATGGATGATCATACCATGTTTATAAATTAGAAGACTTAATATGTTAGATTAAAATTCAGCATACCCTTGAAGCACGTGGATGACTCAGTAAGTTGAGTGTCTGCCTTCAGCTCAGGCTGTGATCCTGGGATCCTGGGATGGAGCCCTGCATTAGGATCCCTACTCACCAGAGAACCTGTTTCTCCCTCTCTCTCTGCTGCTCTCCCTGCTTGTGTTCTCTCATGTGCTTGCTCTCTCTCTGTGAAATAAATAAATAAAATATTTTTTAAAAATCAGCATACTCTTTTTGTTGAAAACGACATGATAATTATAACCTTCTCATGGAAATTCATAAGAACTTGAACAGCCCAAACAAAAAAACAAACAAAAATACAAAGACCAAGATTGGCAGAGTTCTACTATCTAGCTCCAAAATTTATTATAAATTTACTTTAATGAAGACAATTTGGTGTTGGTGTAAGGAAAAACCAAACAGATCAACTTAAGTCCAGAAACAGATCCACACATAGCTGAACAACTGATCGCCAACAAAGGTGAAAAGACAATAAATACATAGGGCTATCCATATGAAAATAAAAGCTTTAATCCAAACCTTGAATATATAAGTGAATATATAAATGAATCACTGATGTAAATATAAAACCTAAACCTAAGAAAGGTCTCAAAGAAAACTCAGGGAACAATCTTTGTGACCTTGGGTTAAACATATTTTCTTAGATATGACACCAAAAATGCTACATAAAAAAGGAAACAGTGATACATTAAATCTCATTAACATCAACAACTTTTTTTTTCTTTTTTGCAGGACACTTTAAAGATAATGAAAAGATAATCCATGGTTTGGAAGAAAATAAATGTAACCTGAAAATCTTATAAAAGATTTCTATCCAGAATATATAAGGACTCTCAAAATGCTAATATAAATATAATACAAAATAGGCAAGAGATTTGAACAAATACTTCACTAAATAGGATATATGATGGAAAATAGGTACATGAAAAGATATTTGGTATCATTAGTCATGAAGGATTACAAATATAAACCAAAATGAAATATCACTACCCATCTATTAGGATGTCTAAAATTAAAGAGCTTGACCATATCAAGTGTTGACAAGGTTGTAGAGGAATTGAAACTCATACACATTGCTCTTAGGAATATGAAATGATACTACTACTTTGGAAGAAAATTTGATAGTTTCTTGAAAATATAAGCTAAAAATCTACCATGTGATTCAGCCATTCTCCTGTGCAAAATAAAAAATAAAAATGTATGTCCATAAAGACATTTCTATATGAGTATCCATGATGACTTTCCTTATAAGGTGTAAAGACTAGAGAGAACCTAAATATTTATCAGTAGGAGAGTGAATAGAAAAAGTTATTATATGTACATAAAATGGAATAATATGTAGCAATACAAGGTAATGAACTATTGATACATGCAACACCATGGAGGAATCTTAAAATAGTTATGCTGAACGATAGAAGAAAGTACAGAGTTATACATAATGTTTGATTCCATTTAGAAAATTATAGAAAGTGAAAATTAATCTGTAATGTCAGAATGTGTGGAACACAATGACTGTGCGGAAATAAGGAGGGCAAGGAGGGCAAGAAATAAGAAGGGCAAGAAAGGGACAGAGAGAAATATTATAAAGTCTCATGAGGGAAGTTTTAGGATAATGAACATGTGTATTTTTTGGGGTTATGGTTATGGTTTCAAGAATGCATACACCTTTCACAACATACCCATTGGTACATTTTTAATAAGTACACTTTATAATGTGACAATTACATACCAATACAACTATTAATAAGAAACAAGCAATACAGCGCTTAGACTTCCTGGCCATTGGTACTACCCCAATTTCCCAATTCACCATTTCTTTCTTGGTTTTGTTTCTTTTCTTATCAAGATGTACCCTTTTTAAAGCACTTAATAGATATTCAACAATATTTCAAATTTATTACTAAATGTTTCTTTACTGAATTCTGTTTAAATTAATCCCCCAAACTTAAACCAGCCCAACTGCTTAGTCATCTCTTCTGATTGAAAATAAAAAGTCTGGTTAGCAGGTTGTTGCAATCACTCAAGAGAGAAAAATAAATATTGACTAGGATTACTGTAGTGGCTACAGATAGAAAGAAATGGAAAAATTCCAAGTGTATTTTGATTATTTACACATTATAGTTAGACAAAAACATTATTTCCATGACACAAATATATCTTGCTAAGTAATGAAAGAACCAACAATCCAATGAAAAATAAGCAAAGGGTATGAATACAGTTCACAATACAAATGAACATGTGAGAAGAAGCTCAGTTCATAATAAAAGAAATGCAAAAGAGGACAAGAATTCAAAATATTTAGTGGAAAAATAATTTACATCAGAGTATAATCTCAGTGTTGAATAAATATATATTTAGCCCTTGAGCAATGCAGGGGTTGGAACAGTGAACCCCTGTGTAGTCAAAATTCAAGTGTAACTTTTGACTCTCCCAAAGCTGAATTACCACTGTAGATAGCCTACTACTGATTAGAAACCCTTCCCAATAACATAAACAGCCTATTAACACATTTTGTATGTCACATGCATTATAGCTTGTCTTCTTATAATAAAACAAGCTAGAGAAAAGAAAATATTATTTTTAAAAATCAGAAGGAGGAGAAAATATATTCACAGCAATGTAGGCATACTTATTTAAAAAAAAAATCCAAATATAGGTAGGTGAACCTGGCTAGGCTGAGCTGGGAAAGGGAAGTGGTGATGGTAGGCCTGGCCCTGGGTGGTGATGTTTTACAGCTTGATTGCCTAGGCTTAGCAGTGGAAAGCTGTCAAGCAGCTCTGCAGGTGGCAATGACAGTGGTCTAGAGGCACAGTACATGCACCCAATCTGACTTATAGCTGTATCACTGGCCTGTAAATATTGGCAGCAGCAGTCACAACTGAGTGCACTGGTCCCCAGGAGAGTCTCCTGTATCTGGGGGACCTTTGTGGGAAGGTGTCTGCACCTGTCCAGGAAAAACTGGAAACGAACAACCATCCTGGCCCAGACCTCCATAGTCCATGGTGTGTAAAGAACTGGAGGTGCCACAGGGGCATCAAGGGCATGAGGCTCCCAGTACAGGGCCATACCTATAATCTGGGCACATTTCTCTGCTTCAGCCTGTCCTCTTGTATGCCAGGCTTGGGTGCTCTACAGACCATCCTGTGGGCACAACCATGACCTGAAACACTGACGGGTCTTGGGACCCCTGGGGGCTACAGAAAACCTCGGTGGGCCTCCCTGAGTATTGTGAAGGCAGTAGGCACAATTTTAGCACCAGATGCCTTTGATTTGGTCCTGGGGAGACTAGGGTGGGCAATTGTAAATAAATGCCTATGGCTTTTGCTATCAACTTAAACAAACAATTCAGTACAAGTGGACTAGTGCAGGTCAATCCATTTTGTTCAAGAGTTAACTGTACTTCCTCCAATATTTTATTTAACTTTTTAAGCAAAACCTATACAGGTTAGGCTGATTTTTTCTATCTATATTCATCTTATTTTCTACTTATATTCAGAGATGTTTTTTAATGTTTTCATTTACCAATTTTCTGGGTTTTGTGTCATTAATTAATTAAAAGTATAATTAGCATATATTGTTATATATATAATATTTATTTATTTGAGAGAGGGAGGGAGGGAGTGGGGGAGGGGTTAGAAGGAGAGAGAGAATCCTCAAGTATTCTTACCCTGAACACAGAGCCCATGCTCCAGGGCTCTATCCCAGGACCCCAAGACCTGGGATAAACCAAGACCTGAGCCAAAATGAAGAGTTCAACCAATTGAACCACCTAGGTACCCCATATGCATTGTTATATTATGTCACTTTTAAAAGGCTTATTTTCCCCTTTTTTCTGTAAGATAAACTTCAACAAAAGCATTATGAATTTTACTTTATTTTATTTTATTATTTTATTGTTTCATTTTAATTTTTTCTTTTAATTCCAGTATAGTTAACATACAGTGTTATATTAGTTTCAGCTGTAGAATATAGTGATTCAATGTATTCCTCAGTATTTATCAAAATGAGTTCACTATTAACACCATTTACCTATTTCATCCATTCCCCCAACCCACCTCACCTGGTAACCCACTGTTTGTACTCTACAGTCAAGAGTCTGTTTTGTTTTGTTTTTTTTCTCTTTGCTTTTTTCTTTGCTCTTTTATTTTGTTCCTTAAATTCCACATGTAAATGAATCTTATGTTATTGTCTTTGACTTATTTCACTTAGCATTATCTCTCTAGAGCCATCAATGTTGGTGCAAATGGAGAATTCATTCTTTGTATAGCTGAATAATATTCCATTGTATATATCTTCACTTCCTCTTTATTCATTCATCTGTTGATATACACTTGTACTGCCTCCATATTTTGGCTATTGTAAATAACGTTGCTATAAATATAGGGATTCATACATCTTTTTGAATTAATGTTCCAAATTATTTTAGTAAATCCAGGTAACGTGATCACTGATCATAGGGTAGTTCTATCTTTCATTTTTGAGTAATCTCCAAACTGTTTTCCACGGTTGCATTCCCACCAATAATGCACAAGGGTTTCTCTTTCTCCACATCCTTTTCAACACCGATTGTTTCTTCTGTTTTTATTTTATCTATTCTGACAGGGGTGAAGTGTTATCTTACTAGGGATTTGATTTGAATTTCCCTGATGATGAATGATGTTGATGTATCTTTTGGTCATCTGGTTAAATGTCTTTGGAGAAATGTCTGTTCATGTCTTCTGTCCATTCTTTTGGACGTATCCATTGCATTGGATTGTTTGGATTTTTGGCATTGAGTTGCATAAGTTCTTTTGGATATTTTGGATACTAACTCAGACTATATCCAAAAGATATAACTAACTCAAAATATATCCAAAAGAACTCATAAGTTCTTTTGGATATATTTTGGATACTAACTCAGTATTGGACATGTCATTTCAAATGTCTTCTCCCATTCAGTAGATTTTTTTGTTAGTTTTGTTGGTTGTTTCCTTTTCTGGGCAGAAGATTTTTCTTTAGATATAGTTCCAATAACTTATTTTTGGTTTTATTTCCCTTGCCTAAAAAGACATATCTAAGAAAATGTTGCTATGGCTAATGTCAGAGACATTACTGCCTGTGCTCTCTTGGATTTTTTGTGGTTTCAAGTCTTATGTTTAGGTCCTTAATCCATTTTGAGTTTATTCTTGTGTATGGTGCAAGAGAGTGGTCATGTTCCATTCTTTTGCATGTAGCTGACCTATTTTCCCAACATTATTTGTTGAAGAGACTGTCGTTTTCCAATTGGATATTCCTTCCTCATTTGTCAAAGATTAATTTACCATATAATATGGGTTAGTTCTGTGTTATCTATCCTGTTGCACAGATCTATGAATCTATTTTTTATTCCAGTACCACAATGTTTTGATTACTACAGCTTTGTAGTTTAAAATGAATATTGGAATAGTGATGCCTCCTGCTTAGTTTCCCTTTTTCAAGATTGCTTTGGCTATTCAGGATGGTTCCATAGAATTGTTTTTCCTAATTTTCTGAAAAATGCTACAGGTGTTTTGATAGGGATTGCACTAAATGTGTAGGCTTATTTTGTTGTATGGACATTTTAATAATGGTTGTTGTCCCAGTCCATGAACATGGAATATCTTTCCATTTGTTTGTGTTGTTTTCAATTTCTTTCATCAAAGTTCTATACTTTACAGAGTACAAGTCTTCCACTTTTTTGATTGAGTTTCTTCCTCAGCATCTTATTATTTTTGGTACAGTTGTAAATAGGAATGTTTTCTTAATTTCTCTTTATGCTGTTTCATCACTAGTGTATAAAAATGTGATGATGGGAGTTAAAATGGAGGTGTAGTAGGAAGAATCTAGGCTCATCTCATATCTTAAACACAACTAGATAGATAACTCTGACATCATTCTGAATGCCCAAGAAATCAGCCTGAGGACTGACAGAACAAACTCCACAACTAGCGGGAGAGAAGAGGCCACATGAAGGAAGGTAGAAAATTTGGAGATGTTGTTTTGGGGAGAAAAGGATCATGAGCACTGTAGAGAGGAGGGTACCCTTGTTGCAAGAAAGACAACAGAAAAGGGAACACACAAGGGAATAGGCAAGGGGAATACTACTACAAGCCATCAGCAGGAAAAATGAAGACGGCTAGTATTTTGTTTGTTTGTTTGTTTTATTTTTGAAACCTGCAGAACTTGAAGCCTGAAGTTTTGAAGGTCAGCAAGCTTGGCTGGGATAGAGCCCTGAGGACACTACCCTAATCCTGGAGAGATGCCAGGCAAACAACCCAGGACCAGAGTGCACTTTTGAGGAATACCAAAGGCACATAATAAGGAGATTTCTCCTTCTTCTTGGAGTGCATCTGTGAGAGGTGGCATTCACAGAGACCCCCTTCAGGGACAACAGAGCCTAGGGACCATTTCCACTCCCCTACACACAGCATAGGTGAAGAGCTGCCTGCCAAGCATGCTTGCTCCAACTCACATGCCCTTGTACTCTGGGACAAATGCCTTTCTTGATCAAACCTCCCACTGGTCCTAAGCTCAGAAAGATCCTCCTCTGAAGAAAAGAATAAGCTCCCACCCACACTGCATCCTAAAGTTTAGAGGTGTAAAAGTCAGCTGGCTTGGCTAAGATAGAGCTGCAGTTCACTGAACTGCTCCTGGAGAGAAGAAAGGCAAATAGTCTAAGAATAGACCATGAAAGCAGAGGTCTAAGAAATGCCTGGAATGCACAGGGTGAAAATTATTCCCTCTTCTTCAGAGAGTTCACCTGAGAGCAGCATGCAACCCCTCTTTAGTAACAAAGAAGCTGGTTGGTACCATTTTCCTCCCCCTGCACTACTCCTGGAGAGAAGGCAGGCAAATAACCCCCAGGGGCAAAGGGTGTGATTAGAGGGTCACCCAAGTCACACATTGGGGAGATTATTTACTATTTTGGGAACTTGTCCAGGAAAGGTAGCATTCACAGAGACACTTCTTTAAGGAAAAAGGAGCCAGCAGGTGCCAATCCCTCCCCCACCCTCAACATAAATATAAAACCATCTATTGAGGGCAGCTGGTCTCTGACACTGGCTGTCTAGCCTGCTTGCTCCAAATGTTATGCCACTGCACTCTGGCACAAAGCCTCTCATGGTCAAACTTGCCTCAGTCTTGGTGCGGCAACAACCTCCCCCAGAAGACTAGCACAGGCCCTTACCCATACCTCTTCCCTAAAGCCTAGAGTTCGAAAGTCATCAGACTTGGCTGGGAAAGAGTCTGGAGGACCCTGCTCTGCTCCTGGAGAGGAGGCAGGCAAAAAAGTCTGGAGGCACAAATCATGAAAACAGCAATCTGAAAAATGCCTGAGAAACACAGGGGTGAGATTATTCACTTTTCTCAGATTGCTTCCCTGAGAACAACAAACATGGAGACCCCTTTCCAGGGAGAAAGGAGCTGGATATCACCATTTCTGTCTCTCACCCCTCAGCATAAACACTGAAACACCTTCCATAAACAGCACAGTGCAGACACTGGCTGCCTAATCTGCTTACACCAGCTCCCACATCCCTGCTCTCTGCCAGCATTGCCCTTTTTGATCCATTTGGCATCAGTCCCAGTGCAACAGCTCCCTTTCCCAGAAGACCGACAGAAATCCCATCCACAGCATGTCTCCCAGTGAGAAATTTCTGCGATGCTTCATTTCTAGTGGAAGTAGCTTTAGGTCTCATTTAACAAGCAGAGCAGAGCATCCCCAGTGAAAATCACCACACCCTGGCCATGGATTAACTGCCTGCTGCAGGCAAGGAGTGTCTCTTCAGATTACCACCCTAAAGGATAGAGCAGCCAAAACACAGGAAAAGAGTGCATATAGTACACACCAGATACATTCACTGAATTGTCAAACTTGGACACTATATGATCTCATCTTCATAAAGTCATTAATCTCAGGAACAGGAAACATAACAGGCTTTTCTAATACACAGAAAAATACAGAGACTTGGACAAAATGTAAAGGTGAAGAATTCATCCCAAATGAAACAAGATAAAGCCATGGCCAGTGATCTAAGTGAAACAGATATAAATAATTTGCCTGTTGGACAACTTAAAGCAACAGTCATAAGAATAATTGCTGGGCTTAAGATAGAATGGAAGACTTCAGGGAGGCCCTTACTGGAGAGATAAAAGAGAGAAGAAATAATCAGAAATAAAAAATTCAATGACTAAAATCCGAAGCATACTTAATGAAATGGCCACAAGTTTAGAAAACTCTAAGGAGAAATAAGTGATACAAAAGATAAAAATAACGCAAAATAATGAAGCTGAACAAAAGAAAGAAAGAAGAAGTATGCAACACGGTAAAAGACTTAGGGAATTCAGTCACTCCATCAAGCATAATAACATTGTCATTATAGGAGTCACACAAAAAGAAGAAAGAGAAAAGGCGACAGAAAATGTATTTGAGAAAATCATAGCAGAAAACTTCCCTAATCTGGGAAACGAAAAAGACACCCAAATCCAGAGTAGCGCAGAGAACTCCCATCAAAATCAACAAAAGCAGGCCAACACCAAGACATATTAAAGTGAATTTGCAAAGTATAGTGATAAAGAAAACATCTTAAAAACAGCAAGTAAAAAGAAGTGCCCCTAACATATAAGGGAAGACCCATAAGCCTAGTTGTAGATCTCTCTAGAGGAAAGTGCTAAGCCAGAAGAGAGTGGCATAATATATTCAACATTTTTAATGGGAAAAATATGCAACAAAGAATACACTGTCCAGCAATACTATCATTCAGAACAGAATGAAAGATAAAGAGTTTCCCAGACAAAAAGTAAAGGAGTTTGTGACCACTAAACCAGTCCTCCAAGAAATATTAAAGGAAAATCTTTGAGTGGAAAGTAACACACAAGAGAAAAATCTCCAAAAATAACGACAAAGCAAGTAATAAAATGCACTAAATACATATCTATCAATAATAACTATGAATGTAAATGGACCAGATGCTCCAATCAAAAGACTTAGGCTGTCAAAATGGATTCAAAACCCACATATATGTTGCTTACATGAGACTTATTTTAGAACTAAAAACAGCTACAGATTGAAAGTGAGGTGATGAAGAAACATGTGTCTTCCAAATGGATATAAAAAGAAAGCCAGAGTAGAAATACTTTTATAGACAAACTAGATTTCAAATCAAAGACTATAAGAAGAGATGAAGAAAGGCACTATAGCATACAAGGAGGACTACCCAAAAAGAAGACTTAACAATTGCAAGTATTTATGACCCCAAAAAAGGAGCATCCAAATATATAAAACAAACACAAAGGAACTCATTGACAGTAATACAAAAATAACAGGAGATATTAACACCCCACTTACCTCAATGGATAGGTCATCCCAGCAGAAAATCAACAAAGAAGCAATGGCTTTGAATGGCACACTGGGCCAGAGGGACTTAAAAGATATAGTCAGAACATTTCATCCTAAAACAGCAAAATACACATTCTTTTCAAGTGCACCTGGGACACTCCCCAGAATAGAACACAGACTAGGTCACAAATCATTCCTCAGCAGGTACAGAAAGTTTGAGACCATACCGTGAATATTTTCTGACAACAACCATATGAAACTTGAAATCAACCACAAGATAAAAATAAAAATAATTAATAATAATAAAACTAAAAAAAAAACCCTAAAATCAAACAAATAAACAAAACTGGAAGGACCACAAATACATGGAGGATAAACGACATGCTACTAAACAATGAATGGAGAGGGAG
Organism: Martes martes; assembly: GCF_963455335.1. Lineage (NCBI taxonomy): Eukaryota > Metazoa > Chordata > Mammalia > Carnivora > Mustelidae > Martes > Martes martes. Next base: position 118,982,813 of record NC_137893.1, on the reverse strand, counting down.
AAGCAAGATGGCAGAGGAGTAGACCTAAATTCATCTGGTCCCAGGAATTCAGCTAGATAGTTATCAAACCATTCTGAATACCTACAAACTCAACAGGAGATCAAAGAAAAGAATAGCAGCAATTCCATGAACAGAAAAGTGACCACTTCTGGAAGGTAGGATGTGTGGAGAAGTGAATCCAAGGCGATATATAGGAAGAAAGACAGTGGGGGAGGGAGCCTCCATCAGCCGGCTACCAGCAAGTGATAGAACACCAGAGCACAAAATCAACATTTTTAGAAGTTCACTCTGCAAAGGGATGTCACTCCAGTGGCTAAGCAGGGAGTGGAATCCTCACTGGAACAGTGTGGTCTCAGGACCCTCGGGGTCACAGAAGGACCGGGGGTGCCTGAGTGTGGCAGAGCTCCCAGGTATTGGAGCAGGGAAGCCGGGTGCAAAGATGGAGCTGAAGAGTGGGCTCTCAGCTCAGGGTTGCCATAAACTGTTACCCAAGGAAGAGTTGGGTCACTAGTTTTTGAGCAGGGACCCCACAAATGACAGATCGAGAGAGACCCCATCCTTCCTTCAATGGGAGGAGTGGAGCAGGAGTGTGCTTCAGGAATCTAATGGGTTTGAAGACTCCAAATGGAGCCATGTGCCAGAGATAGAAATGCTCAGTAATAGGCCGGGTAAACACAGAGTACACTCAGAGACCAGGGAGACAGGAGTGATTGACTGCTTTTCTCTGAGGATTCACAGAAGAGGGGGACCTCAAGCTCTTGGCTCCTTCAGGGCCAGAGATTGGAAAGCAGTCATTTTCATTCTCTAATCCCAAAGCTGTATGGAAAGCTTTCAAGGAACAGAAACTACCAAGAGCAAACCTGAATAGATTACTTAGCCTGGACCCTGGCAAGGGCCGTGCAATTCTGCCTCAGGCAAAAGCATTTGAGAATAGCTACAACAGGCCCCTCCCTCAGAATATCAGTAAGACTATCCGGACATGACCAAGTTTATCGATCAATGAGAAGTACAAAGCTCCAGCCCTAGAGGAATACAGCACATAGAAATCATGGCCCAAATGATTCTTCAGTCTTTCAAAGTTAAATTTTTAAAATTTTCTTTATTTTTTCTTTTCCAATTTTTAAAATTTTTCCTCTATTTTAACCATCTTATCAACATCTTCTTTAAAATCTTTTTTAATTTTTAGTCATATTCTATCCCTTCATTTTATTTAACTTTATTTTTTTGTATATATATATGTATAAATTTTTCCTTTTTTTTTTTTTAATTTTGGGATACAGGGCACCTGGGTGGCTCAGTGGGTTAAGCCTCTGACTTTGGCTCAGGTCATGATCTCAGGGTCCTGGGATCGAGCCCCACATCGGCTCTCTGCTCAGCAGGGAGCCTGCTTCCCTTCTCTCTCTGCCTGCCTCTCTGCCTACTTCTGATCTCTATCAAATAAATAAATAAAATATTTAAAAATAATTAAATAAATTTGGGGGTACAGTTTCTTCTAACAGACCAAAATATACCCTAAATCTAGTGTATGGCTTTATTCTAGTCTGCCACCTTATCATATTATTTTCCCTTTTTAATTTTTCCCTTTTTATTTCAACTTCTTATCAATTCCTTTTTAAAAATATTTTTTTTAATTTTCATCTTCTATATTCTATATGGACTATTCCATCCCTTCAACATATTCCATCCCTTCATCATACTTACCCTTCTTTTTGCATATATATACGTTTTCCTTTACTCAAAATTTTGGGAGGCAGTTTCTTCTAACAGACCAAAAACACCCAAAATCAAATATGTGGCTCTGTTCTATTCACCAGTCTGATCCTTTTTTTTTTTTCCCCTTTATTTTTCTGGTTGAAGGTCTCTTCTGATTTGTTTACAATATATTTTCCTGGGGTCATTGTTACCCTTTTAGCATTTTGTTCTCTCATTCATGTCATTCATCTATTCTCTCTGGACAAAATGACAAAATGGAAAATCTCACCTCAAAAAAAAAAAAAAAACAAGAGTCAGTACCAACCGCTAGGGACCACATCAATACAGCCATTAGTAAAATGTCAGAACTAGAGTTCAGAATGACAATTATAAATATACTAGCTGGGCTTGAAAAAAAGCATAGGAGATACTAGAGAATCCCTTTCTGGAAAAATAAAAGAACTAAAATCTAACCGAGTTGAAATTTTAAAAAAGGTATTAATGAGGTACAATAAAAAATGGAAGCTCTTACTGCTAGGATAAATGAGGCTAAAGAGAGAATTAGTGATATAAAAGACCAAACGATGGAGAATAAAAAACTGAGAAAAAGACAGATAAACAACTACTGGATCATGAGGGGAGAATTCAAGAGATAAGTGATAATCATAAAGTGAAACAATATTAGAATAATTGGGATCCCAGAAGAAGAAGAAAGGGGGGGAAGAAGCAATATCAGAGCAAATTATAGTAGACAACTTCTCTAATTTGGGGACAGAAACAGGCATTAAAATCCAGAAGGCACATAGAATCCCCCCCAAAATCAAGAAAAATAGGCCAACACCCTGTCACTTAATAGCAAAACATAGTAGTCTCAGAGACAAAGAGAAAATCCTGAAAGCAGCTCAGGACAAGAGGTCTGTAACATACAATGGTAGAAGTATTAGATTGGCAGACCTACCCACAGACACCTGGCAGGCCACAAAGGACTGGTATGATGCATTCAGAGCATTAAACGAGAAAATATGCAGACAAAAATACTTTATTCAGCTAGGCTGCCATTGAAAATAGAAGGAAATAAAGAGCTCCCAAGCCCAACAAAAGCTAAAAGAATTTGCCAACACCAAACCAGTTTTCAGGAAATATTGAAAGGGGTACTCTAAGAAAAGAGACAGCCTAAAAGTAGCATAGAGCAGAAAGAAACAAAGACAATATAAAGTAACAGTCACATTACAGGCAATACAATGATACTAAATTCATATCTTTCAGTAGTTACCCTGAATGTAAATGGGAGAATGACCCAATCAAAAGACACAGGGTATCAGAATAGGTTAAAAAAAAAAAAAAGACCCCTTGATATGCTGTCTGCAAGAGTCTCACATTAGACCCAATGACACCTCCAGATTTAGAATGAGGTGGTAAAAAACAATTTACTATGCTACTGGACGTGAAAAGAAAGCTGGGGTGGCAATCCCTATAAAAGACCAATTCGATTTTAAACCAAAAACTATAATAAGAGATGAGGAAGGACACCATATTATACTTAAAGTGTCCGTCCAAAAAGAGGATCTAACAATTTTAAATATCTATGCCCCTAACATGGGAGCAGCCAATTATGTCAACTAATGCATAACAAAATCAATGATACACAACAACAATAATACAATAACAGTAGGGAATTTTGACACCTTCCTCACTGAAATGGAAAGATCATGGAGGCAAAAGATCAACAAGGAAATAAAGGCTTTAAATGATGCACTGGACAAGATGGCTTTCACAGATACATTCAGAGCATTCTATCCCCAAACAACAGAGTACACATTCTTCTCTAGTGCACACGGAACAGTCTCCAGAATAGATCACATCCTGGGTCGTAAATCAGGTCTCAAATAGTACCAAAAGATTGGAATCATTCCCTGCATATTTTCAGATCACGCTGCTTTGAAACTAGAACTCAACCACAAGAGGAAAGGTGGAATGAACACAAAAACATGGAGGCTAAGGGGAATCCTACTAAAGAATGAATGGGTCAACCAGGAAATGAAAGAAGAACTTTAAAAAATCATGGAAACAAGTGAAAATGAAAACAGAACTGTTCAAAATCTTTGGGATGCCACAAAGGCGATCCTAAGAGGAAAGTATATAGCACTACAAGCCTTTTTCAAGAAACAAGAAAGGTCTCAAATATAAAACCTCACAATACACCTAAGGAGCTGGAGAAATAACAGCAAATAAAGCCTAAACCCAGCAGGAGAAGAGAAGTCATAAATATCAGAGCAGAAATCAATGAAATAAAAATCCAAAGAACAGATTAATGAATCTAGAAGACGGTTCTTTGAAAGGATTAATAATATTGATAAACCCCTGGCCAGACTTATCAAAAAGAGAAGAAAAAGGACCCAAATTAATAAAATCATGAGGGAAAGAGGGGGGGATCACAACCAACAGCAAAGAAATACAAACAATTATAAAAACATATTATGAGCAGTTATAGGCTAGCAAATTAGACAATCTGAAAGAAATGGATGCATTCATAGAGAGGTATAAACTACCAAAACTGAACCAGAAAGAAATAGAAAATCTGAACAGACATATAACCAGTAAAGAAATTAAAGCAATCATAAAATATCTCCCAAAAAAACAAAAGAGCCCAGAGCCAAATGGCTTCCCAGGGGAATTCTGTGAAACATTTAAGGAAGATTTAATATGTATTCTTCTGAAAACGTCCCAAAAATTTGAAATGGAAGGAAAACTTCCAAATTCATTTTATGAGGCCAGCATTACCTTGATCCCTAAACCAAAGACCCCATCAAAAAGGAGAACTAGAGACCAATTTCCCTGATGAACGTGGCTGCAAAAGTTCTCACCAACATCCTAGCCAATAGGATCCAAAAGTACATTAAAAGGATTACTCACCACGACCAAGTGGGATTTATTCCCGGGCTGCAAGGTTGGTTTAACATCCGCAAATCAATCAATGTGATACAGTATATTAATGAAAGAACAAGAATCATATGATCCTTTCAATAGATGACAAAAAAGCATTTGATAAAGTACAGCATTCTTTCTTAATGAAAACTCTTCACAGTGTAGGGTTAGAGAGTACACACGTCAATACCATCAAAGCCATCTATGAAAAACCCACAGCGAATATCATTCTTGATGGAGAAAAACTGAAAGCTTTTTCCCTAAGTTCAGGAACATGGCAGGCATGTCCACAATCACCACTGCTATTCAACATACTACTAGAAGTCCTAGCCTCAGCAATCAGACAACAAAAAGAAACTGAGGTCATCCGAATCAGCAAAGAAGGAGTAAAACTACCACTCTTTGCAGATGATATGATACTTTATGTAGATAACCCAAAGACTCTACTCCAAAACTTCTAGAACTCATATAGGAATTCAGTAAAGTGTGGATATAAAATCAGTATACAGAAATAAGTTGCATTTCTATAGACCAATAACAAGACAGAAGAAAGAGAAATTAAGAGCCAATCCCATTTATAATTGCATGAAAAACCATGAGATACCTAGGAATAAATCTAACCAAAGAGACATACAATCTGTAATCAGAAAACTATAAAGTACTCATGAAAGAAATTGAGGAAGACACAAAGAAATGGAAAAATGTTCTATGCTCTTGGATTGGAAGAACAAATATTGTGAAAATGTCTATGCTACCTAGAGCAATCTATGCATTTACTGCAATCCCTATCAAAATACCATAATTTTTTTTCAAATAAATGGAACAAATAATCCTAAAATTTATATGGAATCAGGAAAGGCCCCACATAGCCAGAGGAATGTTGAAAAAGAAAACCAAAGTTGGCAGCATCACAATTCCAAACTTCAAGCTTTATTACAAAGCTGTCACCATCAAAACAGTATGTTACCAGCACAAAAACAGACACAGAGATCAATGTAACAGACTAGAGAGTCCAGAAATGGACCCTCAACTCTATGGTCAATGAATCTTTAACAAAGCAGGAAAGAATGTCCAATGGAAAAAAAGACAGTCTCTTCAACAAATGATGTTGGGACAATTGGACAGCCACATACAGAAAAATGAAACTGAACCATTTCCTTACACCACACACAAAAATAGACTCAAAATGGATGAAAGACCTCAATGTGAGACAAGAATCCATCCAAATCCTTAAGGAGAGCACAGTCAGCAACTTCTTCGACCTCAGACCCAGCAACTTCTTCCTAGAAACATTACCAAAGGCAAGGGAAGCAAGGGCAAAAATGAACTATTGGGACTTCATCAAGATCAAAAGCTTTTGCACAGCAAAGGAAACAGTCAACAAAACCAAAAGAAAACCAACGGAAAGGAGAAGATATTTGCAAATGACATATCAGATCATGGGCTTGTATCCAAAATCTATAAAGAACTTATCAAACTCAACACCCAAAGAACAAATAATCCAATCAAGAAATTGATAGAAGACATGAACAGACATTTCTGCAAAGAAGACATCCAAATGGCAACAGACACATGAAAATGTGCTCACTATCCCTCTGCATCAGGGAACTAAAAGTCAAAACCACATTGCAAACTAGCCCTTTATCTGATAAGACACTTGCAATATCTTCTCCCAATCTGTAGGTTGCCTTTTAGTTTTGCTGACTCTTTCTTTTTCCATGCAAAAGTTTTTGATCTTATGAAGTCCCAGTAGTTCATTTTTGTTTATGTTTCCCTTGCCTTTGGAGACCTGATTAGCAAGAAGTTTTTCTGGCTGAAGTTGAAGAGGTTGCTGCCTATGTTCTTCTACAGGATTTTAATGGATTCTTGTTTCACATTTAGGTCATTTATCCATTTTGAGTTTATTGTTGTGTATGGGCTAAGAAAGTCGTCCAGTTTCATTCATCTACATGTTACTGTCCAGTTTTCCCAACACCATTTGTTGGTGAGACTGCCTTTTTTCCATTAGATATCCTTTCCTGCCTTGTTTAAGATTAGTTGACCAGGGAGTCCATTTCTGGCTTCTCTGATCCACTGATCAGTGTGTTTTCTTTGTGCCAGTACCATACTGTCTTGATGATTATACCTTTGTAATGCAGCTTGAAGTATGGAACTGTGATGACTCCAGCTTTGGTTTTCTTTTTCAACATTACTTTGGCTATTTGAGGTCTTTTCTGGTTCCATACAAATTTTAGAATTGTTTGTTCCCGCTCTCTGAAAAATGCTGGTGTTATTTTTATATGGATTGCATTGAATGTATAGATTGCTTTGGGTCATATATTTTAACATTATTTTTTCCAATCCATGAACATGGGATGTTTTCCATTTTTTGTGTCTCAATTTCTTTCATAAGTGTTTCTAGTTTCTTTTTTCTTTCTCAGCTCTTATTTCTTTTTTGTTTTATTTTTTGTTAATTTCTTTTCAGTATAACATATTTCATTGTTTATGCACCACACCCAGTGCTCCACGCAACACATGACCTCCATAATACCCACCACTAGGCTCCCCTAACCTCCCACCCCCCTCCATTTCAAAACCCTCAGATTGTTTTTCAGAGTCCATAGTCTCTCATGGTTCATCTTCCCCTCCAATTTCCCTCAACTCCCTTCTCCTCTCCATCTCCTCATGTCTTTCGTGTTATCTCTTAGGCTCCACAAATAAGTGTTTCTAGTTTTCAGAGTACTGATCTTCTACCTCTTTGGTTAGATTTATTGCCAGGTGTCTTACGGGTTTTGGTGCAATTGTAAATGTGATTGAGTCTTTGCTTTCTCTTTCTATTGGTTCATTATCATTGTATAGAAATGCAACAGAATTCTCTGCATTAATTTTAAATCCTGCAACTTTGTACATGCTTTTATTAGATACAGCAATTTTTTTTGTAGAGTCTTTGGGTGTTCTACATAGAGTATCACATTGTCTGCAAATAGTAAAAGTTTGATTTCTTCCTTGCTAATTTGGATACCTTCTATTTATTTTTATTGTCTAAAGGCTGAGGCTAGGATGTCCAGTTCTATGTTAAATAGTAATGGTGAGAGTGGACATATCTGTTTTGTTCCTTACGATAAAGGAAAAGCTTTCCATTTTTCCCCACTGAGGATATTAGCTGCGGGTCTTTCATATATAGGTTTTATGATGTTGAGTTATGTTCTATCTATCCTTACTTTGTTGAGGGTTTTTTAATCAGGAATGGATCCTGTATTTTGTCAAATGCTTTTTCTACATCTATTGAGAGGATCATATGGTTCTTATCCTTTCTTTTCTTAATATGATGTATCACATTGATTGATTTGCGGATATTGAACTACCTCTGCAGACCAGAAATAAATCCCACTTGATCATCATGAATAATTCCTTTCATTTATTGTTGAATTCAATTTGCAAGTATCTTGTTGAAAATTTTTGCATCCATGTTCATCAGGGATATCAGCCTGCGATTCTCCTTTTCAGTAGAGTCTTTGCTGGTTTGGGGATTAAGGTAATGTTGGCTTCAGAACAAATATGGAAATTTTCTTTCCATTTGTACTTTTTTGTTACAGTTTGAAAAAAGTAAGTATTAACTCTTCTTCAAAAGTCTGGTAGAATTCCCCTGGGAAGCTATCTGCCCCAGGACTTTTGTTTGTTGGGAGATATTTGATTACTAATTAATTTTTTTTTTTTTTGCTGGTTATTGATGTGTTAAAATTTTCTATTTCTTCCTATTTCACCTTTGGTATTCTGTAAGTTTCTAAGACTTTGTCCATTTTTTTGCAGATAGCCCAGCTTATTAGCATATGTTTTTTCATAATATTCTCTTATGACTGCATTTCTGTGGTGTTGGTTGTGATCTCTCCTCTCTCATTTAAGATTTTATTTATTTGAGTCATTTCTCTTTTCTTTTTGATGAGTATGGCTAGGGGTTTATCAATTTTATTAATTCTTTCAAAGAACCAGCTCTTAGTTTTATTGATGTGTTATACTATTTGTTGTTTTCATTGTTGTTTAGTTGTTTCTACATCATTGAAGGTTAGAGTGTGTATTTAAGTCTTTTCTTGCTTTTTGAGGTAATCTTATATTACAATATACTTCCCTTTAGGGCTGCCTTAGCTGCATCCCAGAGGTTTTGTACTGGTGTGTTTTCAGTTTCATTTGTCTTTATGAACTTTTTAATAAGATTTATTTATTTACTTTAGAGAGAGCACAGGTGGGAGGGGCAGATGGAGAAGGAGAAAAAATATTAAGCAGAATCCATGCTGAGAAGGGAGCACAGCATGGGGCTCAATGTCACGACCATGAGATCATGACCTAACCTGAAACCAAGAGTCAAACATTCAATGGACTGTGCTGCCCAGGAGCCCCTGTTTTCATGTACTTTTAAATTTCTTCTTTGATTTCCTGGTTAACCCATCCATTATTTAGTAGGATGTCTTACTTCCATGTATTTGTGGTCTTTTCAATTTTTTTTATTGTGGTTGATTTCAAGTTTCATAGCAATGTTGTCTGAAAATATGCACTGTATGATATCAATCTTTTTGTACTTGTTGAGGGCTGATTTGTTACCCAATATGTGAGCTATTCTTGAGAATGTCCCATGTGCACTCAGAAAGAATGTGTATTCTACTGCTTTAGGATGAAATGCTCTGAGTGTATCTGTTAGGTCCATCTGGTCCAGTGTCATTCAATGTCTTTGTTTCTTTATTGATTTTCTGCTTAAATGATCTGTCCATTGCTGAAAGTAGTATGTTAATTGCCACTATTATTATTGCATTACTATCAAAGAGTTTCTTTATGTTTTTACTAATTGATTCATATATTGGGGTTCTCCCATATTGGGGTCATAAATATTTATAATTATTAGATCTTCTTGATGAATAGACCCCTTAATTGTGATATGGTGTCCTTATTAATCTCTTGTTATGATTTTGATTTAAAATCTAGTTTGTCTGATATAAGTATGGCTACTCTGGCTTTCTTTTGACATCCATGAGCATGCTAGATTGTTCTCCATCCCCTCATTTTCAATCTGCAAGTATCTTTAGGTCTAAAGTGAGTCTCCTGTAGTATACAGATAGGTCTTATTTTTGTGTCCATTCTATACCCTATGTCTTGTGATTGGAAGAGAAATCCAACCACCTTTTCTGCTGACACTGCAAGAAATGGTCACTGTTGATATGAGGACCTCTGTACCTCTACCACCCAGGAATCAGTGGACCTTCGCTATGAGACTGTGCCTTCTCATCCAGGCCAGAAAGAGCCTTCTGTGACCTACTGGCCCTGTATTTCCCTCTGGCCCTCTAATGACTACTGTGAGGCTTCCACCCACCACCCTCGGTCAGTGACACCCAGCTGCAACTGCCACCTCTCCCATTTGGGATAGACTTGTGTTTCATCACTGGTGTCCATTGTGTTGTCTTTCTTCTGATTCAGCCTCCAGAGATTCATCTTTAAGAACCCATCTTTGCTCCCTTCGGCTGCCTCCTGCATTTATCTCCTTGTCAACTGACTGCTGAACAGGAAACCTCTTTGATACTGTTTCTTGTGCATCTGTCTACTCAGGATTCAGTATTGCCCTCAATTCCTGAGATCCCTGGAGCAGTTTCTTACTATTCCCTTCTCCTGGCTGCTTGTTGTTGTCCTTTTTATGAGACAGCCCCTACCCCTATGTTGTCAGTTGCTCTGTGAAACTCACCAATTTGACCTTGGGTCAAGGATGGATGACTGGTGCAGAGTTACTCCCTGAAAGGCCACTCTCTCTGCTTTTGGATCTTGTAGTTTATGAGAGAGTAGCATGATCCCCAACACTCTGGTCTATGATCACTGTGGTTTGTGAAACTGTTCATCCCCTTGTACTTAGCCTTTTTTAGTGTCTGTGGTATCTTTGTGACTTCCCAACACCACAGTAAGTTTTTCTTAAAAAATGAATGAGGTTATTGGTCCCCTTTTCACTTTCTGCCCCTCCCAACATGGGAGAATTGTGAAACTTCCTGCAAGACTGCCTCCCTGCTTTCCCCATTCTTCTTCTGGTGTCTTTCTTTCTCGGTTTGACACAAGCCTATTATATGTTCTCTAAAGCTTCTGATGGCTACCTTATCTCCTCTGCAATCCACTTTAAGTAAAATATGTCTTCTGAATTCTGTTCATCTCTGCCCATCCTACCTTTGGGTGGAACCTGGACAGTACTGCTGCCCTCCTTTAACCTTCTTCACTGACACTGGTTGTTTTCTATGAAAATGGCAGTGAAGTAGTTCAGTTTTGACCTGAGGAAATGGGTCAGGAGTTGTGTGTGCAAGAGGGAAGGATGAGAGCTGTTGGCGAACTGAGAATGATTTTTTTCAACAGTTTTTATAGTAATAAACACAGTGGAAACAAACAAACAAAAATCAGTAACAAAGATAGACTCTTAAAGACAATCAGGAAAAAAAAAAATAACATACAAAGGAATCTCCATCAGGTTATAAGCAGATTTCTCACCCAAAACTCTACAGGCCAAGAAAGAGTAGAATGCATATTTCAGAGTGTTGTAATATAAAAGCTATGAGCAATTAATACACTATCTGGCAAAATTATCCTTCAGGTATGAATGAGACATAAAGGTTTTTCCAGACAAATAAAAGTTGAGGGAGTTCACCACCATGACACCTGTCTTATAAAAAATGTTGAAAGAATCTCCCAAACTGAAATGAAAAGATGCTAGTCTGACTAGCATGAAAGTACACACTTTGGTAAAAGATGAAAAATGCACAGATTTAGAAAATTGTAATTCTATGGTAGAATAGTGTTTTAGCCATGCAACTATATATCTTAAAGTTAAAGGAAAAGAGTGTTAAAAATAACTATAGGATCTATAAATTGCTAGGCAAAACACAACATAAAAATAAGCAAATCAATAGTATAAAAAGGTGGAACCTTTGTAAGTTATCAAAGATTAGTTGTTATTAATATAAAATAAACTATTTTATGTGTAAGATGTTTTATGTAAACCCTATAGCAAGCAAAGCAAAAACCTAGAGTAGATCCAATTGACAAAAGACAAAGAGGGAAATGGAGCATATAATGATAAAAAACAAAACAAAACAAAAACCTAAACCCCAAACAACAATTTACAAAAGTAGGCAAAAACAGAGGAAAAAAGAAAAATGGGAAAACAAAACAATCAGAAAGTAATTAATAAGATGCCTGACTTTAGTAAGTCCTTACATATCAATTATTATCCTTGATGTAAATCAACTGAATTCACCAATCAAAAGTCACAGAGTGGCTGGATGGATTGAAAAAATAAGACCCACTATATGCTACCTATAAGTGACTTACTTCAGCCTTATGGATATACATGGACTCAAAGTGAAAAAAAAAAGAAAACATATGCCATGCTAATGGGAACCAATGTGGGAGTTGCTGTAATTATATAAGACAAAATAGATTTTAAGTCAAGACTTTTAATGACAAAAAAGGGTCATTATATAACAATATAACTATATGTTTATATGTATGTATCTATCTATCATACCTATCTATGTTCCAAAAAGTGGAAACAAACTAAATGCTTAAGAGCTGGTTAATCAATGAATCAATAATAGTATATCTATATAATAGAATATTATTCAGTAAAAAATAAGAGTAAACATTTTCTTCATGGATGAATCTCAAAATAGTTGTACTGAGTGAAAGAAGCCAGAGGATAAAATAAAGAGAGTATATTGTTACATATATTTAAAAACTTATATCAAAAAATTTTATATAAAGTTCATAAAAAGGGAATAAAATGTTCTGCTCTAGTTTCCTCCAATTTCCTAAAAATTCCATAGAGGTGTCGATGATTTGTTATCTTCAGAGTACATGTTTTAGTGCTCAAATTTCCTATTTTGAGTGTATGTAATATTTAACAAATAAATCTTTAAAGCATAAAACTACAAAGCATTTCTACACTGTTGAAGGATACAGAAATAGTTATTGTGATAGGCGAAATAATGGCCTCCTAAACATGTCCACACATTAATCTAGGAATCTGTAAGATATTTTACATGGTAAAAGGGACTTTGCATCTGTGATTCAGTTAAGAACCTTAAGAAGGGGGGGAATTATCTTTGATTATCTGGGTGGGTCCAATGCAATCACATATAAGTGAATCCTTATATGTGAAAGAGGAAGGTGGGGGGAACATGTCAGAGGAGATGTCATAACAAAAGAAGACAAGGGGCACCTGGGTGGCTCAGTGGGTTGAGCCTCTGCCTTCCGCTCAGGTCATGATCTCAGGGTCCTGGGATCGAGCCCTGCATCGGGCTCTCTGCTCGGCAGGGAGCCTGTTTCCTCCTCTCTCTCTCTGCCTGCCTCTCTGCCTACTTGTGATCTCTGTCTGTCAAATACATAAATAAAATCTTTAAAAAAAAAGACAATGTGTAGAAATAAAAGTGCATTTAAAACTTATGTAGCCTTCAATTTGAGAGACAAACTTTAATCATATCAATATGCCATAGAACATAAAGAAATTCAATTGATGACTAAAGGCCAAAAGAAAAATTAAGAAGTTAAAAAACTAACAGCAGGGAATAACTAGAGGTAAAAAAAAAAATAATGGAACTCACCTTCTCCTTCTTCTGAGGATATTTTGGACAAATTTATAAAAGAAACATTGAACTGAGTCAGTAAATTTAAAAAGCAGGTGTTATTCAATTTGGTGTAACAGGTGCTCAAAGCATGTCAAACATGTAGACTGACAAACTACATATGGGAACATTCAGGAATGACAACATTCTAAGGAGAAAATTATGATCTTAATCTTTGAAGAAATTAACAGTAAAGGCTTCTTAGAGAGTGCCAGTGAAAAAGAAGGGCTTTTCTAAAGTAATAGCTATCAAAAAGTAATTTGTCAGGCACTGATAGAATTAGCTAAACTCCTAGAAGATTTGGAAAAAGTAAAATGATCACATCAAGGGAATGATAAGTTGGAAATTGTAATGGGCATCTAAAATGCTTTTCAGAAAATCCTATGAATAGCAGTTACTTCAGGTTTTATACCCCAATATCTCTCACCTTAACATCTTAACAGTGAATCTGGTAATCACTGGTGCTTAGAAAAGGCAAGAGTAGAGAAAAATTGTGGTTGGTGGGCAGTGAAATTAAGGAGAAAAGGAGAATGGGAATAGGTGGAAGTATATAGAAGTTAGAAGAAATAGAGATATCTCTGGATACACTTACAGAGTTATATAAAATTACTATATTCTTACAGGCATTGACAGAAAAGAGGAAATTTAAAAATACACATGTAAATGCCAATGGGGGACAAAGAAGACATGAAAATATACTGAAAACTCCCCACAAAGGGAACAAGCACTAGGATAATGCTAAAGAAAAAATGACTCTTCTTCTCTGTACTGATCACTGAAAAACAGAAGAAAAATATATTGCATTTATCTAAATGTCAAAATAATTAAGAAAATTTGTATTTGTGTTCTAGAGAGATTAACAGGATAACTTTCAATTTGTGAATCTCACAGAGTACTCAGAGATTTTATTTCTGCCTCCTATCTCTGGCATATATGCTACCATCATCCTGAACGACTATATGACTTATATGAACAAATTTCCATCACTCTGTTGCTATTGACAATTACTTTAGATTGTATTATTTTTCACTTCCTCCCTGAAGTAAACTTACATATTGATTCCCATTGTCAAATGATTTACCAGTGCACCTTGTTGGAGGAGTAAATATCAGTGTGAAATTGTTTTTGGCTTTGGGTAATGTTAATATTCATCTGTATAAGATGCTCTGTTTTTTTCTGTGTCTCCCTTCCTTCCTCCTTCCTTCCTTCCTTAAAGCTTCTGCACCTGGTTGTACTCAGCTGGACATTCTGTGTTCAGGATGAAGATGGGGCCTGCAAATACAATAGGTCCTTATTGTTGCTCTCATGGCAGAAGGCATGAATACACAAGAGCCCAAATCAGAAACTTAATCACATAAAGCTTCTTCCCAAATGTGATAGATAATATTCTGTTCTGTTGGCAAAAGAATATTACATATCCAAGGCCAAAAACAGTTTGACACTGATATTTACTCCTCCAGCAAGGTGCACTTGTAAATCATTTGACACTGCCATATTAATATTAGACAAAATTGTCTTCAGAAGAAATATTATAAGAAAAAGAAGAGACATCTCATGGTGATAAGGGATCAATACCTGCAGAACATATAACAATTCTAAATATTTATATCTAATAACACACTTTCAAAATACTAGAAGAAACTGACCAAACTAATAGGAGAATTAGACAAATCCCCAGTTATAGCTGAATAGGTCAATACTTTTCTCTCTATAATTGATGAGAAAAGTAAAAGGAAGAGTAGTAAGAATATAAAAGATCTTAGCATTATCAACAAATTTGAGATAATAGGCATCTATAAAACATTTTATGCAACAACAAAATAGCAGGAACAAAAAGTGTACTTAGAATATGTATTAAGATAAATGATAACCATATACAAAACAGAGTTCAAAGACTGAATTAGTGTGTCCTCTGACCACACCTAAATAAATTTATGGTGGATTTTTTTTAAATAAGTGAAAATCAAATACTACATTTAAAAGAAACCCATGACCCAAAGAAGAAGTAAAAAATGACATCAAACATAATTTTAGGGGAACCTGAGTGACTCAGTCGGTTAAGCTACCAACTCCAGAATTGGGCTTAGATCATGATCTAAGGGTCTTGAGATTAAATCCTGTGTTGGGCTCCCTGCTGGGCATGGAGTCTGCTTAAGATTCTCCCTTCTTCTCCCTCACTCCCTCACTCATGCTCTCTCTCAGAAGAAAAAACAAAACAAAACAAAACAAAACCGGAACCAAAACAAAAGCAACATAACTTTCATGAATGAAAAGGAAAATTTAACATATTAAATTTGTAGTATATAACTAATGTAGTATTCAGAGGCAAATTACAGCACTAAAATACCTATAAAAAAGGAACAGAAAGATCTCAAGTTAAAGATCTTATCTTCTACATTCAAGAAACTAAAAATTAAGAGTTAAACTCTTCAAAAGTAAAAGAAAGTAATTAATGAAGATCAGAGCAGAAATCAATTACATAGGAAACAGATATATAATAGGAAAAGGAACCACAGATTGCTTTTTATACTAAATCGATATTATATCAATAATATCAATAGATCACTAGTTTAAAAATCAGAAAAAAAAAAGAATACACAAATTACAAATACCAGGATTTTATATTCATTATTTGGTTATAATAGTTCTATACGTATTGAGAGGAGACAAGATGGTGGGGAAGTAGGAGGAGGCGCCATTTCAACCTGTACCCTAAAGTGAGCTATTTACCCACCAAAGAACTCCGATCACCCATGAAATCAGTCTGAGATCAGAATTATACACGTCTGGATCTCTACGGGGACAGAAGACGCCAGTGGGCAGGTAAAGCAGAGTGGGAACGTAGGACTGATATCTGAAGATAAACAAAAGGGGGAGAGAGCCACCAGAGGCAACCGATTGGAAAGGAATACCCCAATACGAGAGTGCCCTGCGTCTGGGGACCAGCGTTAACTTGGAGTCTGGTTGAAAGCACTCAAAAAGAGCAAAGAATCGCGGGGGGAAATTGTGGGAATAAGGGCGGCTAGGGACAGGGGCTTAAGTTCCTGGACCCAGGACAGCCTCCCCTGGTGCTGAGCCAGATAGAGTGTGGCAGAGAAACCAGGTCTTGGTCCCTGAGTCGCCAGCATGCCCAAGAACGCATGGAGTCCGGCTCCCATGAGGGGCTGGGAGTCGAGCCAGATGGCAGAACGTGCACCTTGCTATCAGCCTGAGATGCATGCACCCCACACCCTCCCCTGAGAGAGGTTCATGAAGGCCCAGCCTGGTGCTCTGGGTCCCGTGCTGCGCTAGAGCCGGAGACGCCCATGCCCCACACCCTCCCCTGGGAGAGGTGCACACAAGCCTGGCGCTCTTAGACCCGGAAAGACCAGGCACTCCCAGCCCCGGCCAGTGGGAAAATCTCAGTGTGTGATCGCTGCTCGGAACCTCTCTGGCAGTCTGGAGCTGCCATGGTTTTGCATACAAGCAGGAGATCCTGCGTCCCCAGGGACCGCGACTCAGAACCTGCTCTGCCAGAGGCCGAGGGGCTGCAGCTCCCACAGGGGAGCAGACTGAGGCTTCTCTCTGAGAGGGAGGTCAGTGGGGGTACAGTTTGCTTTCCTCTAAACCTCCAAAAACCATCAAAAGCTGTCAAGGCGAGAGAAAAGAAGTGAATAAACATAAAAACCTCCAGAGAACAAAAGCCTGAAAAAAACGGTTTCCTCAGAGCCCACCCCCTTGAGGGGGGCGGGAGGACTTAACTCAGGGAACATCACTGACTGAAAACCCACGTGGCAGCCCCCTCCCCCAGAAAACAAACTACAGAAAACCCAGAAAACAGACTACAAGAGAACCACCACCACTACTTCATAGATACAATTTTTATTTTTAACTCATTCCCACTATTCTGGTTCATTTTTTTTTCTTTTTTTATATAGATAATTTTTTAACCTATTTACCATCACAGTGAGATGTCTGGTATATCAAATTCCATAATAAACTTCTAACCTGAACTTTTTGATACATACACCTGTGTTTTTCTTTTGCTTTTCTATTTTTTTAATTAAAAAAAATTAGTTTAGTTTAGTCCAGTTTATTCCTTTTTTATTTTTATTATCTAATATTCATATAGAGTTAAACTTCAAGGTAACCCCCTTTCTCCAATCAATGCTACCGCTGTAGGTAAACCAATTTTTAATCCCATTTTATCTTAGGAAAGTTGAGTCCTTTAACAAAGATATCAAGATACATCCAGGAAGAATCACAATAACTTTCCTCGCCCACACTGAGAATCTATAACCATGCTCCCATCTTTTTCTTCCACCAGTGTTTCTGTGTATTTGTGTTTGTCCTGATAGTATATAAATATTATACTTGGGGTTCTTTTTGATGAGGTTCTTACTTTTTTTCCTTTCATATATATATATATTCTCTTGTCATATACTTTTACCAGTCTTTTTGTTTGTCTGTTTTTGTTTGTATACTTCATAAATCTTACCCTGGGGCCCATTTGGGCTGAACCTTCTCTTTTATCTTCCCTTTTTTTCCTGTCTCTCTCTCTCTCTCTCTTTTTCCTTTTTCTTTTCTTTTTTCTTTCATTTGGGTGGGGAATCCTGAGTGCTCGGAAGTGTTCCAGGGTGCACCTTGACTGCACCACGGTCGATACATCCAGCTACATCTGTCCAGTCATCTCTCACCAAAATGACTAGGAGGAGGAATCCCCAACAGAAGAAAAATACAGAGGATGGGCCTTCCACAACAGAGCTAATGGCTATCAACTTAGACAATATGTCGGAAAGAGAATTCAGGCTAACAATTATCCAGGCAATAGCTAGGTTGGAGAAAGCCATGGATGATCAAAAGGAATTGATTAAGGCAGAATTGAAAGCGACCAGGGATGATGTTCACAATGTTAGGGCAGAGCTGAAGGCCACCAGGGATGAGGTTCACAATGCTCTCAATGAGTTCCAATCTAATCTAAATTCTCTAAAAGCTAGTGTAACTGAGACAGAAGATAGAATTAGTGATCTGGAGGACAAACAGATAGAGAGAAAGGATCAGGAGGAAGCCTGAAACAAACAGCTTAGAGGCCACGAAAACAGAATCAGGGAAATAAATGATGCCATGACATGTTCCAATGTCAGAATTATTGGAATCCCAGAAAGGGAGGAGAAAGAAAGAAGTCTAGAAGATATAGTGGAACAAGTTCTTCATGAAAATTTTCCCAATCTCGCGAATTGAACCAGTGTTCATGTACTAGAGGCAGAACAGTCTCCCCCCAAGATTATAGATTCCAAAAAAACATCCAGGCACCTGATAGTAAAATTGAGAAATCATAATTGTAGATATAATCTCTTGAAAGCCTCTAGGACAAAGAAGCTCCTTATGTACAGAGGAAAGCCCATCAGAATAACGTCAGACCTGTCCACAGAGACCTGGCAAGCCAGAAACGGTTGGCAAGATATATTCAGGGCACTAAATGAGAAGAACATGCAGCCAAGAATACTTTATCCAGCAAGACTGACATTCAAAATGGATGGAGAGATAAAGAGTTTCCAAGACTGGCAAGGCTTAAAAGAATATGCAACCACCAAGCCAACACTGCAGGAAATATTAAGGGGGGTTCTATAAAAGAGGAAAAATCCTAAGAATAGCATTGAACAGAAATAATAGAGACAATCGACAGAAAGGAAGCCTTCAAAGATAACACAATGTCAATAAAAATATCTCTCAATAATCACCCTCAATGTGAATGGCCTAAATGCGCCCATAAAATGACACAGGGTTGCAGATTGGATAAAATGACAGGACCATCCATATATCGTCTATAAGAGACCCATTTTGAACCTAAAGATACACCTGGACTGAAAGTGAAGGGATGGAGAAGCATCTTCCATGCCAATGGGCCTCAAAAGAAGGACGGGGTAGCGATTCTCATATCAGATAAATTAGATTTTCAACTAAAGATGGTAGTCAGAGATACAGAAGGACACTACATCATTCTTAAAGGGACTACCCACCAAGATGATCTAACACTTGTAAATATCTATGCCCCCAATATGGGAGCAGCCAATAACATAAGAAAACTATTAATCAAGATAAAGAGTCATATTGATATGAATACATTAATAGTAGGAGATCTTAACATGACTCTCTCAGAAATAGACAGATCATCGAAGCAGAAAATCAATAAAGAAATAAGAGCATTGAATGACACATTGGACCAGATGGACCTTATAGATATATACAGAACATTCCACCCTAAAACAACAGAACACTCCTTCTTCTCAAGTGCACATGGAACCTTCTCCAGAATAGACCACATACTGGGTCACAAATCAGGGCTCAACCGATACCAAAAGACTGAGATTATTCCCTGCATATTTTCAGATCACAATGCTTTGAAACTGGAGCTCAATCACAAGGAAAAGTTCAGAAGGAACTCAAACACCTGGAAGCTAAAGACCACCTTGCTTAAGAATGCTTGGATCAACCAGGAGATCAAAGAAGAACTTAAACAATTTATGGAAACCAATGAGAACGAAGACACTTCACTCCAAAACCTATGGGATACAGCAAAGGCGGTCCTAAGGGGGAAATTCATAGCCATCCAAGCCTCCCTCAAAAACATTGAAAAATCCAGAATACACCAGCTCTCTCTACACCTTAAAGAACTGGAGAATCAACAACAAATCAAACCAACTCCACACATAAGAAGGGAAATAATCAAGATTAGAGCAGAGATCAACGAGGTAGAAACCAGAGATACAGTAGAACGTATCAATGAAACTAGAAGCTGGTTTTTTGAAAGAATCAATAAGATCGATAAACCATTGGCCACACTAATCCAAAAGAAAAGAGAGAAAGCCCAAATTAATAAAATTGTGAATGAAAAGGGAGAGATCACAACTAACACCAAGGAAGTAGAAACAAACATCAGAAGTTATTATCAACAATTATATGCCAATAAGCTAAGCAACTTAAATGAAATAGATGCATTCCTGGAAAACTATAAACTCCCAAAATTGAACCAGGAAGAAATTGACAACCTGAATAGACTGATATCTAGTAACGAGATTGAAGCAGTGATCAAAAACCTCTAAAAAAACAAGAGCCCAGGACCCCATGGATTCCCTGGGGAATTCTATCAAACTTTCAAAGAAGAAATAACACCTACTCTCCTGAAGCTGTTTCAAAAAATTGAAGCAGAAGGAAAACTTCCAGACTCTTTTTATGAAGCCAGCATTACCCTGATCCCCAAACCAGGCAAAGACCCTACCAAAAAGGAGAATTTCAGACCAATATCACTGATGAATATGGATGCTAAGATTCTCAACAAGATCCTAGCAAACAGGATCCAACAGCACATTAAAAAGATTATCCACCATGACCAGGTGGGATTCATCCCTGGGTTACAAGGATGGTTCAACATTCGCAAATCAATCAATGTGATAGAACAAATCAATAAGAGATTGATGCAGAAAAATCATTTGACAAAATCCAGCATCTGTTCCTGATTAAAACGCTTCAAAGTATAGGGATAGAGGGAACATTCCTGAACTTCATCAAATCTATCTATGAAAGACCCACAGCAAATATCATCCTCAATGGGAAAAAGCTCACAGCCTTCCCGTTGAGATCAGGAACATGAGAAGGATGCCCACTCTCACCACTCTTGTTCAACATATTATTAGAAGTCCTGGCAACAGCAATCAGACAACAAAGAGAAATAAAAGGTATCCAAATTGGCAAGGAAGAAGTCAAACTCTCTCTCTTCGCAGATGACATGATTCTTTATACGGAAAACCTGAAAGACTCCACCCCCAAACTACTAGAACTCATACAGCAATTCAGTAATGAGGCAGGATACAAAGTCAATGTCCAGAAATCAGTGGCTTTCTTATACACTAACAATGAAAATACAGAAAGGGAAATTAGAGAATTGATTCCATTTACTATAGCACCAAGAACCATAAGATACCTCGGAATAAACCTAACCAAAGAGGTAAAGGATCTGTACTCGAGGAACTACAGAACACTCATGAAAGAAATTGAAGAAGACACAAAAAGATGGAAGACCATTCCATGCTCTTGGATCGGAAGAATAAACATTGGTAAAATGTCTATACTGCCTAGAGCAATCTATACTTTTAATGCCATTCCGATCAAAATTCCACCGGTATTTTTCAAAGAGCTGTAGCAAACAATCCTAAAGTTTGTATGGAATCAGAAGAGACCCTGAATTGCTAAGGAAATTTTGAAAAACAAAAATAAAACTAGCGGCATCACATTACCTGATTTCAAGCTTTACTACAAAGCTGTGATCACCAAGACAGCGTGCTACTGGCATAAAAACAGACACATAGAGCAGTGGAACAGAGTAGAGAGACCAGATATGGACCCTCAACTCTATGGCCAAATAATCTTCGACAAAACAGGAAAAAATATCCAGTGGAAAAAAGACAGTCTCTTCAATAAATGGTGCTGGGAAAATTGGACAGCTATATGTGGAAAAATGAAACTTGACCATTCTCTTACACCACACACAAAGATAAACTTGAAATGGATAAAAGACTTCAACGTGAGACAGGAATCCATCAGAATCCTTGAGGAGAACATAGGCAGTAACCTCTTTGATATCAGCCACAGCAACTTCTTTCAAGTTATGTCTCCAAAGGCGATGGAAATAAAAGCAAAAATGAACTTTTGGGATATCATCAAGATCAAAAGCTTCTGCACAGTGAAGGAAACAGTCAACAAAACAAAGAGGCAACCCACGGAATGGGAGAAGATATTTGCAAATGACAGTACAGACAAAAGGTTGATATCCAGGATCTATAAAGAACTCCTCAAACTCAACACACACAAAACAGACAATCATATTAAAAAATGGGCAGAAGATATGAACAGACACTTCTCCAATGAAGACATACAAATGGCTACCAGACACATGAAAAAATGTTCATCATCATTAGCCATCAGGGAGATTCAAATTAAAACCACATTGAGATACCACCTTACACCAGTTAGAAGGGCCAAAATTAGCAAGACAGGAAACAACATGTGCTGGAGAGGATGTGGAGAAAGGGGAACCCTGTGACACTGTTGGTGGGAATGCAAGTAGGTGCAGCCATTTTGAGAACAGTGTGGAGATTCCTCAAGAAATTAAAAATAGAGCTTCCCTATGACCCTGCAATTGCACTACTGGGTATTTACCGCAAAGATAGAGATGGAGTGAAAAGAAGGGCCATCTGTACCCCAATGTTTATAGCAGCAATGGCCATGGTCGCCAAACTGTGGAAAGAACCAAGATGCTCTTCAACAGATGAATGGATAAGGAGGATGTGGTCCATATACACTATGGAGTATTTTGCCTCCATTAGGAAGGACGAATACCCAACTTTTGTAGCAACATGGACGGGACCGGAAGAGATTATGCTGAGTGAAATAAGTCAAGCAGAGAGAGTCAAGTATCATATGGTTTCACTTATTTGTTGAGCATAATAAACAATATGGAGGACAAGGGTAGATGGAAAGGAGAAGGGAGTTGAGGGAAATTGGAAGGGGAGGTGAACCATGAGAGACTATGGACTCTGAAAAAGAACCTGAGGGTTTCGAAGGGGTGGGGGGTGGGAGGTTGGGGGAACAAGGCTTTGGGTACTAGGGAGGGCACGGATTGCATGGAGCACTGGGTGTGGTGAAAAAACAATGAATACTGTTATGCTGAAAAGAAATAAAACATTAAAAAAAATTCTATATGTATTAAAGTCATAATAAGTGTATATTAAGAAGATATTTATGCCAATACGTAAGTTTAGGTCAGCTCCCTTCTTCCCTATTTCATTTTGTATAATTGAATCATTCCTCAGTAATTCTGATTAACAGAGATACTGTACTATTTTTCTTTCCCATAATCAGTTAATGGGGATTCTTGTTCCACATCCTTACCAGTACTTGGTATTTCCAGCTTTTAAAGATTTTGTTTTAGAAATTCCAATAGGTTTGTAAAGATATCTAATTCTGCTCCCCTTTTTTTCAGCTTTATTGCAGTATAATTGACAAATATATTTGTATATATTTAAAGTGTAAAATATGTTGATTTGACATATTTATATTTTATGAAGTAATTATCATAATCAAGTCACATTAATACAACCATCAATTCACATAGTTATTGGTATGTACATATAGTATTTATGTATGTATTTAGATGAGAATGCTTATGCTTTGCAGTCTTTGCAAATTTCAAGTATCAATATAGTATTATTAACTGTAGTCCCTATGCTGTACATTAGGTCTTCAGAACTTATTTACTTTTTATCTGAGAACTTACATCCTTTGACTCACATCCCCCCATTTCCCTTATTTCCAGCCCTGGCAACTATCATTCTGTTCTGTTTCTATAAATTCACCTTTTTTTTTTTTTCAGATTCAACATGTAAGTGATACCATATGGTATTTGTCTTTCTCCATATTGTTTATTTATTCAGCATAATGCCCTTTAGGTTCGAACATGTCATTGGAAATAGAAAGATTTTATTTTCCATTTTTTTAGCATTTACTACTATTCCATTGTGCATGTGTACATGTGTGTATATGCATATTTACAATATTTTCTTTATCCTTTAATCCTTTAATAGAAACTTTATTTGATTCCATAACCTGGTGAAGGTGGATAATGTTGCAATGAATATGTAAATTTAGGTACTTCTTCAATATACTTACTTTATTTCCTTTGAATATATACCCAGAAGTGGGATTGCCTAATCATATACTGATTCTATATTCATATTCTGTATTCTATTTATATATATATATATATATACATATTCATATACTGTTTTCTATAATGACTACAAATTACATTCCTACCAACAGTGTACAAAGTTCCCTCTTCTGCACACCCACTCCAACACTTATCTTTTGTCTTTTTGATAATGGCCATTCTAACAGGTGTGAGTTATTTGATATTTTGGATATTAACTCCTTAACATGGTTTACAAATGTTTTCCCTTATTCTGTAGGTTGTGTCTTCACTCTGTTGAAGCTTTTTAGTTTGATATATCTCCACTTGTTTTTGTTTGCTTTTGTTGTCTGTGCTTTGGGAGTCATATCAAAAAAATTGTTGGCAAGACCATTGTTGAGGAGCATTTTAACTACATTTATTTTTCCTATGAGATTTATAGTTTCAGGACTTCTATTTGATTCCTTAGCATATTTTGAGTTCATATTTATGTATTGTGTAAGATAAAGCCAATTTCATTCTTTTTCATGTGACTATACATTTTTCTCACCACTGTTAAAGATTATGCTTTCCTCATTGTACATTCTCAGCATCCTTCCTGAAAATTGATTGACCCTATATGCATGGGTTTATTTCTGGGTAATTTTGTTCTGTAGATCTATATGTCTGCCTATATTCCAGTGCCATACTGTTTGGATTAATATAATTTGAAACCAAGAAATATGATACCTGCAATGTTATTCGTCTCAAGGATGCTTTAGCTATTTGGTGTCTTTTGCAGTTTCATCAGATTTTAGCGTCGTTTTTCCTACTTCCAGGAAAATACCATTGATACTTTGATGGGGATTTGCACTTGGAAATTACTGTGTGGTAAGGCCATTTTAGCAACAATAATTCTTCCAATCCATGAACATGGTATATCTTTCTATTTGTTTTTGTTTTCCTAAATTTCCTTCATCAATATTTTACAATTTTTAGTGTATAGATGTTTCACCTCCCTGGTTAAATTTATTCCTAAGTATTTTATTCTTTTCCATGATTTTTTAAATGAGATTGCTCCCTTTATTTCCTTTTTGATATTTCATTGTTGGTGTAAAGAAATGGTAATGATTTTGGGGTTGATTTTGTATCCCACAATTTTTTTTCTTTTCTCTTCTTCTTTTTCTTTTTTTATTATGTTCAGTTAGCTACTGTATAGTACATAATTAGTTTTTGATATAGTGTTCAATTATTCATTAGTTAAATATATTAGTTCTAAAAGTTTTTTCATTCATATATGGAATATAAGAAATAGTGAAGAGGATCAAAGGGGAAGGTAGGGAAAACTGAATGGGAAGAAATAAGGGAGGGAGACAAACCATGAGTGACTCTTGACTCTGGGAAATAACCTGAGGGTTGAAAAAGGGAAGGCGGTGGGAGTATGGGGCAACTGGGTAATGGGAATTAAAGAGGGCACTTGATGTGATGAGAACTGGGTCTTACATGCAACTGATGAATTATTGAACACTGCATCTGAAATTAATGATGTACTATATCTTGGCCAATCATATTTAAATTAAAAAATTAATAAAAATAAAAGCTTTTTAGGGAGGCTTTTAAAAATTATTGAAGCATAGCTGAGATATAATTTCAGGTATACATATTAATTTCAGGTATACAACATAGTACACCACCACAATAAGTGTAGTTATCCTAAAGAGTTATTATAGGGGCACCTGGGTGGTTCAGTGGGTTAAAATCTCTGCCTTTGGCTCAGGTCATGATCCCAGGGTCCTGGGATCGAGCCCCACATTGGGTTCTCTGCTCAGCAGGGAGCCTGCTTCCTCCTCTCTCTCTGCCTGCCTCTCTGCCTACTTGTAATCTCTGTCAAATAAATAAATAACTAAAAATATTTTTAAAAAGTTATTACAATATTATTGACTGTATTCACTGTTCTTTAGTTTTTGTCCCCCTGACTTGTTTTGTAACTGAAAGTTTGCACTTCTTAATGTCTTTCATGTACTTTGCCTATCCGCCCCCATCCCTTTCTTCTCTGGCAACTGTCAGTTTGTTGTCTATGAATCTGTTTATTTTTGGTGTTGTTTCTTTGTTTGTTTTAGATTACAAATATAATTGAAATCACATGCTGTTTTTCCTTTTCTGTCTGACTTATTTCACTTAGCATATTACCCTCCAATTCCATCCATATTGTCATGAACAAGTAGTACCCTGTAAATCCATCTGCATTGTCCTATCTTATAATTTTACATTTGGGTATTTACCCAAAGAAAAGAAAAAAAACTAATTCTAATTAAAAAAATATATGCACCCTTACATTTATTTCTATGTTATTTAGAACCACCAAGATATGGAAGCAACCTTAGATACAGATATAGATATAAATAGATATAGATAGCTAGATAGATATAGATAGATGCAATATATATAGATTAATATATATATGTATACCTACATACATATATATACACATGTATTATATATAAAGATGTATTTTTACAGTTCCTACAGTAGAAACATGTCATCTGCAGAGAAAATTTTACTTATTCCTTTCTGATCTGTGTATTGCTCTTCCTAGTACTTCCATTACCCAGTCAAATATAAAGGAGAAACTGGATATGTTTGCCTTGTACTTTATCTTTAAAAAGGAAGGGGTTCTGTTTTTACATATTATGATGTTAGCTGTGGGCTCTTTGGATATAGGTATGCTCCTTCTACACTATATTTTGTTTGGAGTTCTTTTTATCATGAATGGCTGGTGAACTTTGTCAATTTTTTTTTCCACATCTGTCAAGATGATCATATTATTTTAAATATTTAATTTGATTACTGTCTTATATATCATGGATTGATTTGTGTATTTTGAACCAAATTCGTATGCCAATGATAAATCCCACTTGATAATGGTGAACAATGATTTTGATGTGTTATTGAATTCAGTTTGCTAACATTTTTTGAGGATTTTTAAAATTTATGTTCAGGAAATAATAAGCAAGATTTTATGGAACTGAACACTAAAAGAAGATGTCAAACAGTTTAAAGTTACATCTCAAGAAACTAAAAGACAAACAAACTAAGCCTAAACTTAGCAGAAGGAAAAAAATAGTAAACATTGGAGCAGAAATAAATCAAATTGATAATACAAAAGCCTTAGAAAAGTGAACAAAATAATGAGTCATTTTTTTAAAAAGATAAAAAATTTAAAAACACTTAGCTAGACTAGATTAAGGGGAAAAAAGGGGAGAAGACATAAATAAAATCAGAAATGAAAATGGAGACATATCCCATCCCTTCATCATGTTTACCCTTATTTTTGTGTACATATATATACACAAATATATATATATATGTATATGCATATATATACATAGATACATATATATACACATATATATACATATATGCATTATTCTTTCTTTAAAATTTTGGGAGGTAGTTTCTTCTTTTTTTTTTTTTAAAGATTTTATTTATTTATTTGACCTACAGAGATCACAAGTAAGCAGAGAAGCAGGCAGAGAGAGAGGAGGAAGCAGGCTCCCCGCTGAGCAGAGAGCCTGATGTGGGGCTCGATCCCAGGGTTCTGGGATCATCACCCGAGCTGAAGGCAGAGGCTTTAACCCACTGAGCTACCCAGGCACCCTGGTAGTTTCTTCTAAGAGACCAAAGTACTCCCAAAATTACATGGGTGGATTTGTTCTATTCACCAGTCTAATATCTATATTTTCTTTTTTTTTTTTAAATTTTTTTTAACTTCATTCTATCCCCTTTCTTCCCACCCCCCATGATTTGGGGTCTCTTCTGATTTGGTTAACACACATTTTTCTGGGGTCTTTTTTACCCTTTTAGTATTTTATTCTTTCCTTCATATAATCTTATCTGGATAAAATGACAAGGCAGAAAAATATATTCTTATCTGGATAAAAATATATTCTTATCTGGATAAAATGACAAGCCACAAAAAAAAAAAAAAAGAACAACAGGCAGTACTGAAGGCTAGGGACCTAATCAATAAAGACATTGGAAATATGTCAGATCAGAGTTCAGAATGATGATTCTCAAGGTGCTAGCTGGGCTCAAAAAAGGCATGGAAGATATTAGAAAATCCCTGTTTGGAGAAATAAAAGCACTTTCTGGAGAAATAAAGGCACTAAAATCTAACGAGGCTGAAATTTTAAAAAAGCTATTAATGAGGTACAAACAAAAACGGAGGCTCTTACTGCTAGGATAAATGAGGCAGAAGAAAGAATTAGTGATATAGAAGACCAAATGACAGAGAATAAAGAAGCTGAGCAAAAGAGAGAGAAACAAATACTGGACCATGAGGGGAAAATTCGAGAGATAAGTGACACCATAAGAAGAAACAACATTAGAATAATTGGGATTCCAGAAGAAGAACAAAGAGAGAGGGGAGCAGAAGGTATATTGGAGAGAATTATTGTAGAGAATTTCCCTAATATGGCAAAGGGAACAAGCATCAAAATCCAGGAGGTGCAGAGAACTCCCCTCAAAATCAATAAGAATAGGTCCACATCACATCACCTAATAGTAAAATTTACGAGTCTTAGCGACAAAGAGAAAATTCTGAAAGCAGCCTGGAACAAGAAGTCTGTAACATATAATGGTAAAAATATTAGACTGGCAGCAGACTTATCCACAGAGACCTGGCAGGCCAGAAAGAACTGGCATGATATACTCAGAGCACTAAACGAGAAAATCATGCACCTAGAGTACTATATCCAGCTAGGGTATCATTGAAAATAGAAGGAGAGATAAAAAGCTTCCAGGACAAACAAAAACTGAAAAAATTTGCAAACACCAAATCAGCTCTACAGGAAATATTGAAAGGGGTCCTCTAAGCAAAGAGAGACCCTAAAAGTAGTAGATCAGAAAGGAACAGACAATATACAGTAACAGTCACCTTACAGAAATACAATGGCACTAAACTCATATCTCTCAATAGCTACCCTGAACGTTACTGGGCTAAATTCCTCAATCAAAAGACACAGGGTATCAGAATGGATTAAAAAAAAACAAAAACCCATCAATATGCTATCTACAAGAAACTCATTTTAGACCCAAAGACACCTCCAGATTTAAAGTGAGGGAGTGGAAAACAATTTACCATGCTAATGGACATCAAAAGAAAGCTGGGGTGGCAATCCTTATATCAGATCAATTAGACTTTAAGCCAGAGACTATAATAAGAGATGAGGAAGGACACTATATCATACTCAAAGGGTCTGTGCAACAGGAAGATCTAACAATTTTCAATATCTCTGCCCTAACATGGGAGCAGCCAACTATATAAAGCAATTAATAACAAAATCAAAGAAACACATCGACAATAATAAAATAATAGTAGGGAACTATAACACCCCCCTCACTGAAATGGACAGATCATCCAAGCAAAAGATCAACAAGGAAATAAAGGCCTTAAATGACACACTGGACCAGATGGACATGACAAATATATTCAGAACATTCCATCCCAAAGCAACAGAATACATATTCTTCTCTAGTGCACATGGAACATTCTCCAGAATAGATCACATCCTGGGTCACAAATCAGGTCTCAACTGGTATCAAAAGATTGGGATCATTCCCTGCATATTTTCAGACCACAATGATCTGAAGCTAGAACTCAATCACAAGAAGAAAGTTGAAAAGCACCCAAATACATGGAGGTTAAAGAGCATCCTACTAAAGAATGAATGGGTCAACCATGAAATTAATGAAGAATTGAAAAAAAAAAGGAAACAAATGATAATGAAAACACAACAGCTGAAAATCTGTGGGACACAGCAAAGGCAGTCCTGAGGGGAAAATATATAGTGATACAAGCCTTTCTCAAGAAACAAGAAAGGTATCAAGTGCACAACCTAACCCTAAACCTAAAGGAGCTGGAGAAAGAACAACAAAGAAAGTCTAAACCCAGCAGGAGAAGAGAAATAACAATCAGAGCAGAAATCAATGAAATAGAAACCAAAAACAAACAAACAAACAAAAAACAGTAGAACAAATAATGAAATAAGAAGCTGGTTCTTTGAAAGAATTAATAAGATTGATAATTCCCTGGCCAGACTTATCAAAAAGAAAAGAGAAATGTCCCAAATAAATAAAATCATGAATGAAAGAGGAGAGATCACAACCAACACCAAAGAAATATAAACGATTATAAGAACATATTATGAGCAACTATACGCCAACAAATTTGACAATCTGGAAGAAATGGATGCATTCCTACAGACATAAACTACCACAACTGAACCACGAAGAAATAGAAAACCTGAAGGGACACATAACCAATAAGGAGATTGAAGCAGTCATCAAAAATCTCCCAACAAACAAGATCCCAGGGCCAGACAGCTTCCCATGGAATTCCACCAAACACTTAAAGAAGT
Source organism: Martes martes (assembly GCF_963455335.1). Lineage (NCBI taxonomy): Eukaryota > Metazoa > Chordata > Mammalia > Carnivora > Mustelidae > Martes > Martes martes. The sequence goes on along the minus strand of NC_137893.1, from coordinate 118,952,457 downwards.
ATTAATTCCTATTCTCCTGAAACGGTTCCAAAAAATAGAAATGGAAGGAAAACTTCCAAACTCATTTTATGAGGCCAGCATTATCTTGATCCCAAAACTAGACAAAGATCCCATCAAAAAAGAGAATTATAGGCCAATATCCTAGATGAACACAGATGCAAAAATTCTCACCACAATACTAGTCAATAGGATCCAACAGTATATTTTAAAAGGATTATTCACCACGGCCAAGTGCAATTTATTTGATTGCTGCAAGGTTGGTTCAACATCCGCAAATCAATTAATGTGATACAATACATTAATAAAAGAAAGTATAAGAAACACATGATAGTCTCAATAGATGCAGAGAAAGCATTTGACAAAGTACAGCATCCTTTCTTGATCAAAACTCTTCAAAGTGTAGGGATAGAGGGTACATACCTCAATATCATCAAAGCCATCTATGTAAACCCCACAGCGAATCTCATTCTCAATGGAGAAAAACTAAAAGGTTTCCCACTAAGGTCAGGAACATGGCAGGGATGTCTACTATCAACACTGCTATTTAACATAGTACTAGAAGTCCTAGCCTCAGCAATCAGACAACAAAAAGAAATTAAAGGTGCCCAAATCGGCAAAGAAGTCAAACTCTCACTCTTTGCAGATGATATGATACTTTATGTGGAAAACCCAAAAGACTCCACTCCAAATCTGTTAGAAATTGTATAGGAATTCAGTAAAGAGTCAGGATATACAAAAACACAGAATTCAGTTGCATTTCTATACACCAACAACAAGACAGAAGAAAGAGAAATTAAGAAGGCAATCCCATTTACGATTGCACCCAAAGCCATAAGATACCTAGGAATAAACCTAACCGAAGAGGCAAAGAATCTGTACTCAGAAAACTATAAAGTATTCATGAAGGAAATTGAGGGAGACACAAAGAAATGGAAAAATGTTCCATTCTCATCTATTGGAAGAATAAATATGAAAATTTCTATGCTACCTAAAGCAATCTACACGTTTAATGTAATCCCTATCAAAATACCATCCATTTTTTTCAAAGAAATGGAACAAATAATCCTAAAATTTATATGGAACCAGAAAAGACCTTGAATAGCCAGAGGAATGTTGAAAAAGAAAGCCAAAGCTGGTGGCGTCACCATTCCAGACTTCAAGCTCTATTACAAAGCTGTCATCATCAAGACAGTATGGTACTGGCACAAAAACAGACACATAAATCAATGGAACAGAATAGAAAGCTCAGAAATAGACCCTCAACTCTATGGCCAATGAATGTTCAACAAAGCCGGAAAGAATGCCCAATGGAATAAAGACAGTCTCTTCAACAAATGGTGTTGGGAAAATTGGACAGCCACATGCAGAAAAATCAAATTGGACCATTTCCTTACACCACACATGAAAACAGACTCAAAATGGATAAAGGACCTCAATGTGAGAAAGGAATCTATCAAAATCCTTGAGGAGAACACAGGCAGCAACCTCTTCAACCTCAGCCATAGCAACTTTTTCCTAGGAACATCGCCAAAGGCAAGGGAAGCAAGGGCAGAAATGAACTAACTATTGGGATTTCATCAAGATCAAAAGCTTTTGCACAGCAAAGGAAACTGTTAACAAAACCAAAAGACAACTGACAGAATGGGAGAAGATATTTGCAAACAACATATCAGAAAAGGGCTAGTATCCAATATCTATAAAGAACTTATCAAACTCAACACCCAAAGAACCAATAATCCAATCAAGAAATGGGCAGAGGACATGGACAGACATTTCTGCAAAGAAGATATCCAGATGGCCAACAGACACATGAAAAAGTGCTCCACATCACTCGGCATCAGGGAAATACAAATCAAAACCACAATGAAATACCACCTCACACCAGTCAGAATGGGTAAAATTAACAAGTCAGGAAATGACAGATGTTGGCGAGGATGCAGAGAAAAGGTAACTTTCCTACACTGGTGGTGGGAATGCAAGCTGGTATAGCCACTCTGGAAAACAGCATGGAGGTTCCTCAAAAAGTTTAATATAGAGCTACCCTTTGACCCAGCAACAGCACTACTGGGTATTTACCCTAAAGATACAAATGTAGTGATCTGAAGGGGCACGTGCACCCAAATGTTTATAGCAGCAATATCCACAATAGGCAAACTATGGAAAGAACGTAGATGTTCATCAACAGATGAATGGATAAAGAAGATGTGGTATATGTATAAAATGGAATATTATGCAGCCATCAAAAGAAATGAAATCTTACTCTTTGAGATGATGTGGATGGAACTAGAGGGTATTATGCTTAGCGAAATAAGTCAATCAGAGAAAGACAATTATTATATGATCTCCCTGATATGAAGAATTTGAGAGGCAAAGTGGGGGTCTTGGGGGATAAGGAAGGAAAAATGGAACAAGATGGGATCGGGAGGGAGACAAACTCTAAGGGACTCTTAATCTCACGAAACAAACTGAAGGTTGCCAGGGGGAGGGGGTTGGAAAAGGGTGGTTGGGTTATGGACACTGGGGAGGTTATGTGCTATGATGAGTGCTGTGAAGTGCGTAAATCTTGTGATTCACATATAACATATAACATAACATGTAATAATACATATATTAATAAAAAAATTAAAAAATTAAAAATAAAACTCCCAAGAAAGATTTAGCACCAGATGGATTCACAGGTGAATTCTACCTAACTAATACCAATTATTCTTAAATTCTTCCAAAAAAATAGGAGTGGGAACTCTTCCAAATTAATTTTACAGAGTCAGCATCATCATGATACCAAAGCCAGACAATGACATAATAAGAGGAGAAAATTGCAGTTCTATAATTTGGATGAGCATTAATACAAATGGCTAATTTCTTTGCATTGTTTTATAATATTTCATTGTATGAATGTACATAGTGCATTTATTCATTCACCCATTGAAGCATTTGGTTGCTTCCAGTGTTTGGCAATTATGTTTTAAGATGTTACAAGCATTTATGTTCAGGTTTTGTGTAGACAGCCATTTTCAACTCACGTGGGTAAATAACCTAAGAGCACAATTGCCGGAATGTATGTAAAGCTATGTGTAGCTTTGCAAGAAACAGCAAAACTGTCTTCCAAAGTAGTTATATCATTTTGCATCCCTACCACACATGCATGTGCATTCCTGCTACTCCACATTACCACCAGCATTAGGTGTTGTCAATTCGTGTTTTACAAAGGTGTCAAGGTAATTAGTATTTTGACACCTAAATAATTGAATATGTATTTTATTTTATTTTATTTTATTTTATTTTTTTAAAGATTTTATTTATTTGACAGACAGAGATCACAAGTAGGCAGAGAGGCAGGCAGAGAGAGAGGGGGAAGCAGGCTCCCCGCTGAGCAGAGAGCCCAATGTGGGGCTCGATCCCAGGACCCTGAGACCATGACCTGAGTGGAAGGCAGAGGTTTAACCCACTGAACCACCCAGGTGTCCTGAATATGTATTTTAAACATTAACCATGTCCTTACCTTATACCATGTACAATAATCCATTCATAGGGAAACATAACATAAAAGCAAAACAATGAAACTAAAGGGACAATACATGGAGGAACTCTGGTAATGGAGATTTTCCAGGATTAATTTCTTAATGAAAATCCTATTCTCTCCCTTTTAAAAAAAATATGTTCATTTAGCCATTTTATATACTTCATTAATATTTGATGTAGTGTTCAATGACTCATTAGTTGCATATAACATCCATTGCTCATCACAACACATGCCCTCCTTAATACCCATCACCCTACATCCATCCCTCTCCCCTCTGAAACCCTCCGTTTGTTTCCCAGAGTCCATGGTCTTTCATGGTTCCTCTCCCTCTCTGATTTCTCTCACTTCAGTTTTCTCTCCCTTCCCTTATGGTCTGTGCTATTCCTTATGTTCCACATATGAGTGAAACCATATGATAATTGTCCTTCTCTGCTTGACTTGTTTCATTTAGCATAATCCCCTCCAGTGCAGTCTTAATCTTAGGGGATACTACAAAGGCGGTCCTTAGGGGGAAATACATAGCCATCCAAACCTCTCCCAGAAAAGTAGAAAAATCCCAAGGCTACAAGCTAAAGTTACACCTAAGGGAGATGGAGAAGGAACAGCAAATAAAACCTAAACTAAGCAGGAGAAGAGAAATAGTAAAGATTAGAGCAGAGATCAATGAATTAGAAACCAGAAATACAGTAGAACAGATCAATGGAACTAGAAGCTGGTTCTTTTTTTTTTTTTTTTTTTTGTCAGAGAGAGAGAGAGAGAGAGAGAGAGCGAGCACAGGCAGACAGAGTGGCAGAGGGAGAAGCAGTCTCCCTGCGGAGCAAGGAGCCCGATGTGGGACTCGATCCCAGGACGCTGGGATCATGACCTGAGCCGAAGGCAGCTGCTTAACCAACTGAGCCACCCAGGCGTCCCTAGAAGCTGGTTCTTTGAAAGAATTAACAAGATTGATAAACATCTGGCCAGACTTATGCAAAAGAAAAGAGAAAGGATCCAAATTAATAAAATCATAAATGAAAGGGGAGAGATCACGACTAACACCAAGGAAATAGAAACAAATTATTAGAAATCATTACCAGCAACTATATGCCAACACATTAAGTAACCTGGAGGAAATGGATGCCTTCCTGGAAACTTATAAACTACCAAGACTGAAACAGGAAGAAATAGACATTATGAACAGACTGATAACCAGTAGGGAAGTTGAAACAAACTGAGGATTTTGGAGGGGAGGGGGGTGGGAGGTTGGGTGAGCCTCATGGTGGGTATTATGGATGACATGTCTTGCATGGAGCACTGGGTGTAATGTATAAACAATGAATTCTGGAACATTGAAAAAGAATATATATATGAAAGGATGAGGAAAAAATTCTCCCCAAAAATAGGAGTCCAGGGCCAGATGGGTTCCCAAGGGAATTCTACCAAACATTTAAAGAAGAATTAATACCTATTCTATTGAAGCTGTTTCAAAAATAGAAACAGAAGGAAAACTTCCAAACTCATTCCATAAGACCAGCATTACCTTGATCCAAAAACCAGGCAAAGACCAAAGACCAAGGAGAATTACAGACCAATATCTGTGATGAACTTGGATGCAAAAATACTCAACAAGATCCTACACAGTAACATCCAATAGTACATTAAAAGGATTATTCACCATGACCAAGTGGGGTTTATTCCTGGGTTGCAAGGGTAGTTCAACACTCACAAATAATTCAATGCGATAGAGCATATTAATAAAAGAAAAAAAAAACATGTGATCCTCTCAATTGATGCAGAGAAAGAATTTGACAAAATACATCATCCTTTCTTGATTAAAACTCTTCAAAGTGTAGGGATAGAGGGAACATACATCAATATAAAAACCATCTAAGAAAAGCCCACACTGAATATCATTCTCATTGGGGAAAAGCTGAGAGCTTTTCCCTTAAGGCCAAGAAAAGCACTGGGATGCCCACTCTCACCACTACTGTTCAACACAGTGTTAGAAGTCCTAGCCTCAGCAATCAGACATCAAAAAGAAATAAAAGGCAAAGAAGTCAAACTCTCTTCACAGATGATGTGATATTTTAGAAAACCCAAAAGACTCCACCACCAAATTACTAGAACTCATACATCAATTTAACAATGTAACAGGATACAAAACCAATGCACAGGAATCAGTTGCTTTCCTACACTCTATGTAACTGTAGAAAGAGAAATTAAGGAGTCTATTCCATTTGCAATAACACCAAAACCCATAAGAGACCTCAGAATAAACCTAACCAAAGAGGTAAAAGATCTATATGCTAGAAAATACAGAACGCTTATGAACAAGATTAAGGAAGCCACAGAGATGGAAAAATATTCCATGCTCATGGACTGGAGGAATAAACACTGTGAAAACGTGCAAGGTGCCCAGAGCAATCTACACTTTCATTGCCATCCCTATTAAGAAAATCCTATTCTCAAAAATACATTGGTAAGTTAATAAAAAGCTAGTGTATAGATAGCGATAAAATATTTTTGAAGTTTTGGTTTAAATTCATTAATTAACATATGGTGTAATATTAGTTTCTGGGATACAATATAGTGATTCCACACCTTCATACAACACTCAGGGCTCATCATGACAAGTACCCTCCTTAATCCCTATCAACTGTTTAAACCATTCCCTCACCCACCTGCACTCTGGTAACCATCAGTTTGTTCTCTATAGTTAATAGTCTGGTTTTTTTATTTGTTTGTTTTTGTTTTTGTTTTTTTGCCTCTCTCTCTTTTTCCCTCCTTGCTTATTTTTGTTTATTAAATTACACATGTGAGTGAAATTATACGGTGTTTGTTTTTCTCTGACTGACTTATTTCACTTAGCATAATTCTCTAGCACTATCCATGTCATTGCAAATGGCAAGATCTCGTTTTTTTCTGAGCAAGTAATATATATATAATATATATGCATATTATATAGTAGAATATTACTAATAATATATGGCACATATTCTTTATTCATCCATCAGTTGATGGACACTTGGAATGGTTCCATAATTTGGCTATTGTAGACAATGCTACTATAAACATATGGATGCATGTCTCCCTTACGTAAGTGTTTTTGTATTTTGGGGGCAAGTACCCAGTAATGTGATTATTGGATCATAGGGTAGTTCTGTTTTTAACTTTTTGAGGAACCTCTATATTATTTTCTACAGTGAAGACACTGTTTGCATTCTCTGAAACTCCCATTGCAGGAGAGTTCCCCTTTCTCCACATCCTTGTCAGCCATCCTGAAAGGTGTGAGGTGATATCTCATTGTAGTTTTCATTTGTATTTCCCTGATGATAAGTCATGTTAAGGATCTTTTCAAGTGTTTGTTGGTTTTCTGGATGTCTTCTTTGGAAAAATCTGTTCATGGCCTCTGCCCATTTTTAAATGAAATGAAATTAATTGCCCAAATTTAATTTAACAATTTACTTATTCATCTTTTGGTTGTTAAATTTTATAAATTCTTTATATATTTTGAATACTAACCCTTTATCAGGTTATGGCCTACAAAGGAGGTCATTTGCAAATATCTTCTTCCATTCTATATGTTATTTTTTGTTTTGTGTATTCTTTCCTGTGCTGCACAGAAGCTTTTTTCTATACACCAATAATGAAGCAGCAGAAAGAGAAATTAAGAAATCAATCCCATTTACAATTCCACCAAAAACAATAAGATACTTAGGACTAAACCTAACTAAAGAGGTGAAAGATCTGTACTCTGAAAACTATAACATCGATTAAAGAAATTGAGGATGACACAAAGAAATGGAAAGACTCTCCACGCACATGGATTGGAAGAATGAATATTGTTAAAATGTCTGCACTACCCATAACAATTTACAGATTTAATGCAACCCCTGTTAAATGTCACCAGCATTTTTCACAGAGCTAGAACAAACAATATTAAAATTTACATGGAACCACAAAGGACACCAAGCAGCCCAAGCAATCTTGAAAAAGAAAAGCAAATCTGAAGGCATCACAATTCTTGACTTCAAGTTATATTAAAAAGTTGTAGTAATCAAAACAGTATGATACTGGCACAAAAATACATACATAGATCAATATAACAGAATGTAAAACCCAGAAATGAACCCACAATTATATGGTCAATAACTCTTCAACAAAGGAGGAAAGAATATCCAATGGGGGAAAAAACAGTCTCTTCAACAAATGGTGCTGGAAAAACTAGACAGCAACATGGAAAAGAATGAAACTGAACTACTTTCTTACACCATAAACAAAAAGAAACTCAAAATGGATTAAAGACCTGAATGTGTTAAATGAGACCATAAAAATCCTAGATGAGAACACAGGCAGTAACTTCTTTGACATTGGCTGTAGCAACCTCTTTCTAGGTATGTCTCCTGAGGCAAGGGAAACAAAAGCAAAAATGAACAATTGGGATTTATCAAAATAAAATTTTTTGAATTAGTGTATTGTTTTGTTTTGTTTTGATAAATGTCCAGAGTGGTATTATTCAGTTGTACGGTAGTCCAATTTTAATTTTTTAAGGGGTTCCATATTGTTTTTTGTACTGGCTGAGCCCATTAACATTCCCATCAATAATGTACAAATGTTTCCTTTATTCCAGAACCTCACCAACACTCATTAACTATTGTGTTCTTGATGATAGCCATTCTAAAGCATGTGAGGTGATATTTCATTGTGGTTTTGATCACATTTTCCTGATGATTAGTGATATTGAGTATCTTTTCTGTACCTGTAAACCACTTGCATGTCTTCTTTAGAAAAATATCTATTCAGATTCTCAGATTCAGATCCTTTTGTTTTTGTATTGCATGAGGTCTTTATGTAATTTGAATATTAGCCCCTTATCAAATATACCATTTACAAATATTTAATCTTATTCAGTAGGTTGTCTTTTCATTTTAATTTTTTTCTTTGCCATGCAGGATCTCTTTGTCCCACTTGTTTACTTTATTTTTTATGTCTTTGCTTTTAAACAAAAAAGAAGATGGATGTCAGAGAGCTGACTGTCTATGTTTTTTTCTAGGAGTTTTATGGTTTCAATTCTTTAATACATTTTGAATTAATTTTTGTGTATGGCATAAGATAGTGTTCTTGTTTCATTCTTCTGCATATGGCTGTCAGTTTTCTCAGCACAATTTTTTGAACAGACTTCTTTCCCCATAGTATATTCTTGACTCCTTTGTCTTAAAGCAATTTACCATATATATGGATTTATTTCTTGGTTTTCTCTTCTGTTCCATTGATCTATGTGACTGTTTTTATACACATACTATACTGCTTGATATTTAAAATCAGGGAGAGCATTTCTTCTAGCTTTTTTCTTTCTCAGTACTGCTTTGGCTGTTTAAGGCCTTTTCTGATTCCATACTGATTTTAGGATTGTTTCTTTTATTTATGAGGAAAATACTATTGGAATTTTAATAGGGATTGCATTAAACCTATAGATACTTGAGTAGCATGGATATTTTAACAATATTAATTCTTCCAGTCTATGAGCACAAAATATCTTTCCATGTATTTGTGTCTTTTTCAATTTCTTTCATCAATGTCTTATAGTTCTTTGTTTAAAGGTCTTTCAGTTCCTTCCTTAAATATATTCCCAAGTATATGGTTTTTTTATGTAATCAGAAATGCGATTGTCTTCTTAATTTCTTTCTGATAGTAAGATATTAATGTACAACAGATTTTTGTATGTTGATTTTGAATCCTACAACACTACTGAATTAGTTCATTGACCCTGGTTCTAACAGGTTTGTTGTTATTGTTGGTGTTGTTTGTTTGTTCATTTTTGTAGAGTCTTTAGGGTTTTCTAGATACAGTATACAGATACAGCATAATGTCATCTGCACATAATGACAGTTTTCTTTCTTTCTTTCCAATAATTTTTATTAATTTTTCTTGCCCAGTTGCTCTGGGTAGAAATTTTAATACTATGTTGAATAAAAGTAATGAGAATGAACATCCTTGTCTTGTATCTGATCTTAGAGGAAAAGACTTCAGTTTTTAACCATTGAATATGATGTTAGCTATGGGCTTGTCATATATGAACTTTATTAAATTAAGATTCATTTCCTCTACTCATTTTTTTGAAAATTTTTTTTTATCATAAATAGATGTTGAATTTTGTCAAATGTTCTTTCTACATCTGTTGACATGATTATATGATTTTCTCCTTCCTTTTATTAATGTGGTGTATCATACTCATTAATTAGTGAATACTGAGCCATCTTTGCATCCCTGGAATAAATCCCACTTGGTCATGGTGAATTATTTTTTAATATATTATTGAATTCTGTTTGTTAATATTTTGTTGAGGGTTTTTACATATATGTTCATTGGGGATATTGGCCTGTAATTTGGGCTATCCTTTGTCTAGTTTTTCAAGACCAGGCTGATGTTGGCCTTATAAAATGATTTTGGAAATGTTCCCTACTCTCCTACTTTTTAGAAGAGTTTGAGGAAGATTGGTATTAATTCCTCTTTGAATGTTTGCTAGAATTCATCAATTAAGCCATCTGATCCTGGGCCTTTGTTTGTTAGGAGTTTTATTCTTTTTTGTCCTCCTCCTCCTCCTTCTCCTCCTCCTCCTTCTCCTCCTCCTCCTTCTTCTTCCTTTCTTCTCTATCTTCTTCTTCTTCTTTTTCTACTTATTCAGTCTCCTTACCAATAATAGGTTCAGGTTTTCTTTCTTCATGACCCAGTTGTATGTTCTAGGAATTTACTTCTGGCTTGTTCAATTTGTTGACATACAGTTGTTGATAGTAGTTGCATATGATCCTTTGTATTTCTGTGGTATCAGGTCTAACATTTCAGCCATCATTTCTCGTATTGTTTATTTGACTCCACATTTTTATTGGTGAGTCTCACTAAAGTTTGTCTATTTTGTTTATCTTTTCAAAAACAAGCTCTTAATTTTATTGCTATTTTCTATTTTCTTTTGGTCTCTATTTTATTTACTTTTACTCTGATCATTTTCATTTCTTTCCTTCTACTAACTTTGGGCTTTGTTTGTTCCTTTTGTTCTTTGAGGTCTAAAGTTAGGTACTTTATGTGAGATTTCTGTTGGTTTTTGTGTTAGGTGTTTATCACCATGAACTTCCTTTTTTTTTTCCCCTAAGAAAGGCAGACTGCTACATGCAGCAACAACTCATTTGCATGTGTCTGGAGTCTTAGAAGCTTACATTCTCCTACAAATGGACCTTGAGAACTTGTTTGGAGGTTCTTGCAGGAGTCGACAGCTACTCATACCCTTGTCCAAAGAATGGTCCTCTTCTTTCAGAGAAGGTTGTCCTCCTTAACTGAGGATGCATATTTGGGAGGGAGGCACATGAAGTGGTGAAGGAGGAAGCTTAGCCAGCTAGATCAGCCAAATCAACCTTGGTGATCAATGGGGTGAGAGATATTGCAGCCAGATTGTCCTCACATCCTGCACTTCCTTCTTCTTCTTCTTCTTCTTCTTCTTCTTCTTCTTCTTCTTCTTCTTCTTCTTCTTCTTCTTCTTCTTCTTTTTTTTTTTTTTGTTCTCGCAATAGTGATTTTATTATGCTAGTTGCTTTATAAGACATTGGAGATGCTGTAATTGTTAAACATAACAGTTGATCAAACTGTAGTCAAGTGGTACAGTTGGCTGAGTGTGTTTCGTAAGAAAGGAAATGCCAAAACCCTGTTAAAGTCATTCCATTGAAGCCTAGGAGAACAAATGAGAATCGTTTCTGAGACACTTAAATCAGGGAAATTAAACAGGTAAAGAGATTCCCCCATTCGAAGTACTCCATCAATAGAACAGTCTGATAAACAGAAACTAGTCAATATATGCATTCAAAATATTCTAAAACTTATAATGCAATGCAATAACGGAGAGGTTTATCTTCATCAGCTCCAAAGTTGGAGCGTTTTGGTCATTTAATTTTTAAATATCAAGCCAGTGGTTTTCAGCTGTTGTATCTTCACTCTGAGATAAGCAGTCTTCTTCACAATGTATTTTTGGTTTCTTCATGACAAAGCAATTTTAATATTAGGTGCACACCATATGCCCTTGTTGCAAACGACTTTTCTTGGCAAGTTATGAAGTAGTTCAAGGAGGTATGGTTAGGGCTCTATTACCAAATGGTGCCAGGAAATACTATACAATTTTTGTCATGTTGCAAACTTTGTGTCCAATTCAGTGACTGCAAGTATGGAATCAGATAGCAACAATGACAACATTATTAGGTTTACCTTTTGAACTATGATTTAGTAGCAACTGATATTCCCAATTTTAACTCCTTGGCAACAAGACCCAAGTTTCCTCATTTACACATTAGCACCTAAATGTCAAGAAGTTAAATAACCAGCACAAAAAATCCGGTACTTCTGATTGTAGCACTTGAGAGAATTGAAAGGAAAGGAAGTTATGCTACATGTTGAAGGAATGTGGGCAACTGGAAAGACATCAGAAGATAAAATGTCGCATGAAGTCTTCATGGTCTTGTACATATCCTCTATCACAACCATCATAACCTGCCAGATCATCTTTCATGGTGGGCTTTAGCCCCCCTCCAGGAACCACACTTTTCTTCTTTTTGGATTTGCTTTTCTTGCTTCTATTTTTCATGGCAAAGAAGTCAATGAATTGGTAATTGTTTTCAAGTCATAAGTTTCCAATTAAATACACATATCTTGACCTTAGTCTTCCAAAAACCTGGGACAATATAGTGACTTTTCATATTGTGTAATTTTGTCTTTTATTTATTTTTTTCTATTCAATAAATATACACAAAATTCATCTTGGGGGTTTTGTTTGTTTGTTTTTGTTTTGTTTCAGATTTTGATTTAAATTCTAGTTAGTTAACATATAGTGTGATATTGGTTTCAGGAGTAGAATTCAGTAATTTATCACTTACATGCAACTCCCAGTGCTCATCATAACAAGTACCCTCCTTAATATCCATCATCTATCTAGCCCAACTCCCACTCACCCCCTCCATCAACCCTCAGTTTGTTCTTTATCATTAGGAGTCTCATGGTTTCTTGCTCTCTCTTTGTCCTCATCCCGTATGTTCAGAATGGCTAAAATTAATAGTTAACAACACAAGAAGCAAGAGGTAGTGGCAAGTATGTACTGTTATTGAGAAAGCAAACTGGTATAGTCACCTTGGAGAACAGTATGGTGGTTCCCCAAAAAGTTGAAAATAGAACTACCCTAAGATCCAGCAATTTTGCTACTAGGTATTTGCCCAAAGAATACAAAAATATAGATTCAAAGGGGTACATGCGCCTGATATTTATAGCAGGATTATCAACAATAGCCAGACTATGCAAAGAATCTAAATGTCCATTGGCTAATGAATAAATAAAGAAAATGTGGTATATATACAATGGAATACTACTTAGTCATCAGAAAGAATGAAATCAGGGTGCCTAGGTGGTTCAGTCTGTTAAATGTTTGGCTTTGGCTTGGTGATGGTCCCAGGGCCCTGGGATTGAGCCCCATGTTGGGTTCTCTGCACAGTGAGGAGCCTGCTTCTCCCTCTCCCTCTGCCTGATGTTCCCCCTGCTTGTGCATGTGCATCTCTCTCTCTCTGTTCAATAAGTAAAATCTTAAAAAAAAAAAGTAATCTTTCCATTTGAAATAACATGGAGGGAGTTAGAGTGTATCATGTTAAGTGAAATAAGTCAGTAAGAGAAAGACAAATGCCATATTATTTTACTTATATCTGAAATTTAATTTTATATTTTAATAATTTTCCAAACTCTCTGAAGGCACCTTTTTGAAGATGGGTTCATATCATCTATTCCATAAACTCTATTATTAACACAAAAATTTCTTTTGCTAAGGTCATTAGGTTTAACACATACTTTAAGATGAATGTTTTCTTATTGATTTTCTGCCTGGGTGATTTATCTATTGATTTATTTATTGATTGTGGGGTATTAAATTTCCCTACTCTACTGTAATGTTGTTTATTTCTCCCTTTAGTTCCGTTAACATTTGCTTTAGTATATATCTGCACTCTCATGTTGGGTACCTAAGTGTTCACAAATGTTATATTGTCTTGTTGGGGTGACCCCATCATCATTAGTCTTTGTTTAAAGTCTATTTAGTCTGGGGGCACCTGGGTGACTCAGTGGGTTAAAGCCTCTGCCTTCGGCTCAGGTCATGATCCCAGGGTCCTGGTATCGAGCCCCACATCAGGTTCTCTGCTCAGCAAGGAGCCTGCTTCCTCCTCTCTCTCTCTGCCTCTCTGCCTACTGTGATCTCTGTCTGTCAAATAAATAAATAAAATCTTTTTAAAAAAGTCTATTTAGTCTGATACAAGTGTACCTACCCCAGCTTTCTTTTGGTTTCCATTCACATGGACTATATCTTTCCATCTCTCAACTTTCAGCCCATGTCTGTCCTTATTTGCAGTGAGTCTCTTTAAGGCAGCACATAGATGGGCCTTGTTATTTATCCATTCAGTAACTTGAAGTGATTAGAGAATTTGATTAGAGAATTAGAGATTAGAGAAATCTCTTGATTAGAGAATTTAGTCCATTTAAATTTAACATAATTATTGATAGGTTTGTACTGACTGTCACTTAATTATTAATTTCTTCCTAGCTGTTTTATAGTTCTTTGTCTTCTATCTTGGGCACTTTCTTTGTGGCTTGATGGCTTTTTTAGTGGTATGCTTAGAGTCCTTTATCTTTTTTATATTCCCTATAGATTTCATTTTGTGGTTACAATGTGGTTAACACATAGAATTTGTCTGTAACAGTCTACTTTAAGTTGATAACAACTAAGTTTGAACATGTTCCAAAGTTCTACATTTTACTCTTTACCCTTCTTGGTTGTTTTTTTTTCTTTTAAGATTTTATTTATTTATTTGACAGACAGAGATCACAAGTAGGCAGAGAGGCAGGCAGAGAGAGAGGAGAAAGCAGGCTCTCCACGGAGCAGAGAGCCCGATGTGGGGCTTGATCCCAGAACTCTGGGATCATGACCTGAGCTGAAGGCAGAGGCTTTAACCCACTGAGCCACCCAGGCGCCCCTACTCTTCTTGTTTTTGATGGTGCATTTGCATCTTTATATAATATGTATTTTAAAATTAATTATTCTAGTTATAGTTGACATTACTTTTGTAACCTTCATATTAGCATATAGCTAGTATGTATAGTGATTATTACTATATGTTTACTTTTACTAGTGAGATTTCTTTTTTGATTTATATATTAGTGATTTTTATTAAAACAGTGTACTTTAGACTCCTTATCACTTAGTTTGTAGCACTTATGTAAATTTTAAAAATGTTATTCTAATGTAGTTAGTATATAGTGTTATATTTACTTTAGTTATTATATATATTATATATATTATTATATATATATTATATATATTTCTTTAGTTATACAATGTAGTGATTCAACAATTCCATGTATTACTCAATGCTCATCTAGATGAGTGTACCCTATATCTTTTACCTATTTCACTCATTCCCCGCACGCCCACCTGCCCTCTGCTAAACGTCACTTTGTTCCCTATAGTTAAAAATCTGTTTTTTTTTTCTTTTTGGTTTGCCTCTTTTCTTTTTCATTTGTTCATTTGTTTTGTTCATTTGTTTTGTTTTGTTTTGTTTCTTAAATTCCACATAGAAGTATTTGTATATGGCATTTTTCTTTCACCAAATAGCTTACTTTGTTTAGCATCATGCTTTCTAGATCTATCCATGTTGTTGCAAATGTCAGGATTTCATTCTCTTTTTATGGCTATTATTCTGCTGTGTATGTATACACCACTTCTTTATTGATTCATCTATCAATGGACATTTGTGTTGCTTCCATATCTTAGCTAGTGTAAATAATGCTGCTATTAAAAAAGGGTGCATGTATCTCTTTGAATTAGTGTTTTTGTTTACTTTGAGTAAATACCTGGTAGTGCAGTTACTAGACCATATGGTAATTACATTTTTATGTTTTTGAGGAATCTCCATGCCATCTTCCACAGTGGCTGCTCCAGTTTGCATTCCATCAACAGTTCACAAGAACTCATATTTCTCTACATACTCACCAACACTCGCTGTTTCTTCTGTTTTTTATTTTAGCCATTCTGACAGATGTGAGGTGATATCTTATTGTGGCTTTGGTTACATTTCCCTGGTGATGAGTGATTTTGAGCATCTTTTTATGTGTATGTTGGCTACCTGGATGTCTTCAGAGAAATGTCTGTTCATGTTTCCTGTCCATTTTTTAAACTGATTTGGTTTTTGGTGTTGAGTTGTAAAAGTTCTTTATATTTTTTTGGATACTAAGCCATTATCAGATATGTCATGTGCAAATATCTTCTCCCATTCTGAAGGCTGACTTTTAGTTTTATTGGTTGTTTCTTCCACTGTGCACAGGTTTCTTATTTTAAGGTAATCCTAAAGATTTATGTTTGCTTTCCTCAGCAGAGGTTAGGAAACATGTTAAATGTTGTTAAACATGTTAAATGTTGTTACAACTGATGTCAGAAAAATTACGCTCTCTTCTAGGACTTTTCTGGTTTCTGGTCTCGCATTTAGGTCCTTAACCCATTCTGAACTTCTTTTTGTAAAAATAGTGTAAGAAAGTAGTTCAGTTTCATTATTCTCCATGTAGCTGAGCAGTGTTCCCAACATTTTTTGAAGGGATTTATTTTTTCTTAGTTCATATTCTTTTGTCTTTCATTGAAGATCAATTGAACATATAATTGTGGATTTAATTTAATTTTTTAATTTTTAAATAAAATAAATAAATTACTTTGTAAATATTAATTAAATTAAGCAGTTAAATTAAGTTAATTTATTGATTTATTTAATATTAAATAATAAATTAAATAATTAAATTAAATTAGTGATTTAAATTTTTAAATTTGACTTAATTTCTGCGTTTTCTATCCTGGTGTATTAATCTTTGTGTCTATTTTTAATCCAGTACTGTTTGAATCATTATAGCTTTTAATATAACTTGAAGTCTGGAATTATGATAGTTCCAGTTTTGCTTTTCTTTGTCAAAAATATTTGGGATATTCCAGATCTTTTGTGGTTCCATACAAATTTTAAGATTATTTGTTCTAGTTCTGTCAAAAATAGTGTTGGTATTTTGATATAGATTGCATTAAGTTTATAGATTACTTTGGGTAGTATGGACATTTTAACATTATTTGTTCTTCCAGTCCATGAGCATGGAGTTTCTTTCCATTTGTTTGTGTCATCTTCATTTTTTTCATCAATGTTTTATAGTTTTCAAGACTTTCACCTTTTTGGTTAGGTTTATTCCCAGGTATCTTATAATTTCTGGTGCAATTGTAAATCGGATTGTTCTGTGACTTTCTCTTTCTGCTTCTTCATTATTACTGTATAGAAATACAATGGATTTCTGTACATTGATTTTGTATTCTGCAACTTTACTGAGTTCATTTATCAGTTCTAGTAGTTTTTCAGTGGAGTCTTTAGGGTTTTGTATACATAGTATCTGTCATCTGCAAATAGTGAATGTTTTACTTCTTCCTTATTAACTTGGATGCATTTTATTTCTTTTTGTTGTCTGATTCCTGGAGCTAGGACTTCCTATATTATGTTGAATAAAGATGGTGAGAGTGGATATCCTTGTCTTGTTCCTGACCTTGGGGGGAAAATTCTGGTTTTTTTCCCATTGAGTATGATGTTTGCTTAGATAGGCTTCATTATGTTGAGGTATGTTCCCTCTAAACCTATATTGTTGAGGGTTTTTATTATTAATAATTGTTGTACTATGTCAAATACTTTTTCTGCATCTACTGAGATGATCAAATGTTTTTATATCTTTTGTAATGATGTGATGTATCACATTGATTGATATGCAAATATCAAACCACTTTTGCAGAAATAAATCTCACTTGATCACATGATTTTTTAAATATATTGTTGGATTTGATTTGCTGTTATTTTGTTGAGAATTTTTGCATCCATGTTCATCAGAGTTATTAGCCTGTAGTTACATTTTGTTGTTGTTGTTGTGTGCTTCAGTGGTTTTGGTATCAATGTGATGTGGGCCTCATAGAATGAACTTGGAAGTTTTCCTTCTTTTTCTATTTTTGAAATTTTTGAGAAGAATAGGTATTTACTCTTCATAAAATGTGTGGTAGAATTCACCTGTGAAGCCAGCTGTTCCTGGACTTTTGTTATGAGTTTTTTTTTTTTAATTACCTATTCAATTTTATTGCTAGTAATTGGTTCATTCAAATTTTGTTATTTCCTTTTGTTTCAATTTTGATAGGTTGTGTGTTTCTAGGAATTTACCCACTTCTTCCAGGTTGTCCAGTTTGGTGACACATAATTTTTTTTATAATAGTCTATTACAATCTTTGTATTTCTGTGATATAAGTTGTTATTCCTTCTCTTTAATTTCTGATTTTGTTTATTTAAGATGTCTCTCTCTCTGTGATGACTCTGACTAAACATTTATCAATTTTATTGATCTTTTCAAAGAACCAGCTCCAGATTTCATTGATTAGTTCTATTTTTAAAATTTCTATATCAATTATTTCTATATCATTTATTTCTGCTCTCATCTGTATTATTTTCTTCCTTTTGCTGGTTTTGGGTTTAGTTTGTCCTTTTCTAACTCCTTTAGGTGTAAAGTTAGATTGTTTATTTAAGCACTTTCTTGCTTCTTGAGGAAGACCTATATTGCTATAAACTTCCCTGTTACAACCACTTTCTCTGCATCTCGAAGATTTTGGATTCTTCTATTTTCATTTTTGTCTCCTTGTATCTTTTTAATTTCCTCTTTGATTTCTTGGTTAACCATTCATTGTTTAGTAACATGTTATTTAACTCCATGTATCTGTGCTCTTTCCAGATTTTTTCTTGTTGATTTCTAGTTTCATAGTGTTGTAGTAAAAAAAGATGCATTGTATAACTGATATTTTTGAAATTTTAAAGGTTTCTTTTGTGGCCTAAAATGTGATCTATTTTGGAGAATATTCCATGTGCACTTGAAAGGGATGTGTATTCTTCTATTTTAGGATGGAATGTTCTGAATATATCTGGTAAATCCATCTGGTCCAATGTGTCATTCAGAGTCATGATTTCCTTGTTTATTTTTTTGTTTACTTGATCTGTCCATTGATGTAAGTGGAGTATTAAAGTTTCCCAATACAATTGTACTACTAGTGATTTGTTACTTCGTATTTGTTATTAATTGTTCTGTGTATTTGGGTGCTCCCTTGTTGGGTGCATAAATATTTTCCTTTGTTATGTCTTCTTGTTTGATTGTCCTCTTAATGCCTATATAATATCTTTGTCTCTTGTTATGGTGTTTGTTTTAAGGTCAATTTTGTATGATAAAAGTGTTACTACCCTCATTCCTTTTTCATGTTCATTTAAATGATAATTGTTCTCCATTTCCTCACTTTCAATCTGAGCATGTCTTTAGGTCTGAAGTGAGTCTCTGGTAGACAATATATATGAGTCTTGTTTTTTTATCCATTCCATCACCTATGCCTTTTGATTAGAGCATTTAGTCCAATTACGTTCAAAGTAATTATTGATAGGCATGTGTTTATTACCAATTTGTTATTTGTTTTGTGTTCATTTTTGTGGATGCTCTGCTCCTTTTTTCCTTTGCACTCCTCTCATCTTAAGTTGGCTTTCTATGTGATATACTTGGATTTCTTTCTTTCTTTCTTTCTCCCATCTCTTACTAGTTTTTGATCTGTGGTTTGTCTATAACATCTTCTGTATATAGCAGTCTTTCTTAAGTTGATGGTCAATTATGTTTGAACCCATTCTTTACTCCTCTTTTCCCCATGTTTTAAGTATACGGTGTCATACTTCATATCCTTTTATTTTGTGAGTCCCTTCACTGATTTTTGTCAATATACCTATTTTTATTGCTTCTGTGGTTCCTACTTTCTTCATTCTTAGGAATAGTCTTTCTTTTCCACCCAGAGTCCCATTTAACATTTGTGATGGGCTGGTTTAATTGGTCATAAACTCCTTTAACTTTAATTTGTCTGGGAAACTCATTATCTTTCCTTTTATGTTAAATGATAGCCATGCTGGATAGAGAATTCTTGGTTTCAGAATTTTTTTTTTTTTTTCCTTTCAGCTCATTGAATAGGTCATGGCACTCCCTTCTGGGCTGCAAAGTTTCCATTTAAAATTTCACTGATAGCTTATAAGGTTTCCTTTGTGTGTAATGGTTTTCTTTTTCTCTTGCTGCTATTTAAATTCTGTCTTTATTATTTTTGTTTTTGTTTTTGTTTTTGCCATTAATTACTATGTGCCTTGATGTGGACCTTCTCGGATTGATTTTGTTGGGGGATCTCTGTGCCTCTTGGATCTGAATTTCTGTTTCCTTCCTCAAATCTGGACGTTTTCATCTATTATTTCTTCAAATAAAATTCCTTCCCCCTTTTTCCCCTTTTCTCTTTTTAAGATCCTTAAAATTGAAATGTTATGATGGATGGAGTCAGTGAGTTCCCTAACATTATTCTTATTTTGCATAACATTTTTCCCTCATCTGCTCAACTTGATTACTTTACATTTCTCTGTCCTCCAGGTTGCTCATTTGTTTTTCTTATTCCTGTAGCCTGCTATTTATTCCGTGTAGTGTATTTTTAATTTTAATTATTGTGTTCTTCAGCTTTGATTGGTTCTTTTGTATCTCTGTGTTGAAGGTCTTGCTGATGTCCTCCATTTTTTTCTTAATGCAAGAGACTATAATCATTCTTTTAAATTCTCTTTCAGTCATATTACTTGTCTCCATTTCACTTAGGTTGCTTGCTGTGATTTTTCCCTGTTCTTTCACGTGGGAAATGTTCCTCTGTCTCCTCTTTTTGCCTAATTCTCTGTTTCTGTTTCTGTGTATTGAGAAAGTCAGGTATGTCTCTTGCTCTTTAAAGTAGTGGGTGGGGCACACACTTTTATCAAGGTGGTCTTGATCTTTTTCCACAGGGGATGCACAGTTACCCTGAAGACCAGCTTAGCCAGGGTCACTTTGCAATGCATATGTGGGCAGAAGGTTCAGTCTTAATAAGATGTGTGTGTTGTCCACAGGAGATAGGGAAACGTAGTGTTGGCAAGGTTTGCCCCAGGATTTTTGGGGAAGGGACCTACAAGCCAGCAGATAGGCCTGACTGGAAGGAGTGGTGGGGTGCAGTATGCAAGTTGGGTATTTACTAATGAGATTTATGCTTTCATATATTTGTTGTGGTGGTTATTATTGTAGTAATTATTGTCCCCTTTTTTGGTTTGAACAAGTCCCTTTAATATTTCTTTTATGTCAAGTTTAGTGATGATGATCTCCTTAAGCTTTTCTTTGTCTGGAAAATTGTTTAACTCTCTTTCAATTCTGAATGACAACTTTGCTGAATAGAGTTTCTTGGTAAAAAGTTTTGTTTTGTTTTGTTTTCAGAATTTTGAATGTATCATGCCACTCACTTCTGGCTTTCAAGTTTCTGCTAAGAAATGCTGATACTGTAATGGGAATTCTCTTATACATAGCAAGTTGGGATTTTCTTCTTGCTGCTTTTAATATTTTTCTCTGTCTTTAGTTTTTGACATTTTAATTATAATGTGTGTTTGTGTCAGTCTCCTTGCATTCATGTTTTTTTTCTTTTTTAGATTTATTTATTTATTTTAAAGAGAAAGAGCACGAGTGGAGGGAGGGGCAGGGAGAGGAAGAGAAGGAATCCTCTAACAGACTCCTCACTGAGCATGGCACCCAAAGCAGGGCTCGATCCCAGGACCCTGAGATCATGACCTGAGCCAAAAATCAAGAGTTGACCACTTAACCTAGGTGCCCCTCTTTGATTTCATTGTGTTTGGAGTTCTGGGCTTCCTGAATCTGGGCATCTGTTTCTTTTCTGGGTTAGGGAAATTTTCAGCCATTAGGTTTTCTGCCCTTTATTTCCTCTCTTCTCTAGAATCCCTATAATGTGAATGTTTTCATCTGCTTATTGTGCCATAAGTCCCTTAAACTGTATCACTTATTTCATTCATCTTACTTTCTTCTGCTCTCTTTGAACGAGTCCCACTGCCCTGTCTTAGAATTCACTGATCCTTTCTTCCTCTTCATTTGGCCTGTTTTTCATTCCTTCTAGTGTATTTTTCCATTTAGTTATTATATTCTTTGGCTCCAATACTTCTATTTGTGACTTTCTTATTTTTTTTAATCTTTGTGGATGTTTTCACTGTGTTAATCCATTCTTTCTTCAAGTTGGTGAGCATTTTGATAATCATACTTTGAACTCTTTACCAGTTAAATTACCTATCTTTGTTTCATTAAGGATTTTTTTTTTTTCTGAGTTTTGTCTTGTTTATTTGTAACTTACTCCTCTGTTTCTTCATTGTGTTTGACTTTCTGTGCTGGTTTCTGTGTATTAGATGGAACATTTACCTCTCCCATTCTTGAAGGAGTGTTCTCATCTAGATGATAAAAGTTGTTGTTTGACTCTGCCTTAGATCGTGTTTCCCAAACCTTTGTGATTGTCTAAAAAGTTGATTTTATTTTAGTGGCTCTCAGTAGTTAAGGGGTTGCCAACACCTATCAGTGTTTCAAAAGGAAGGGTTATAGTTAACACCTAGATTTAGTCTGATTGGCATGTAGAAACTCAGGCAGCAGCTTTTTTTCTTCAACTTTTAAAGTATGCACATACATACAGTCCTGTGGACACAAACATATAGCCCACCGAACATTAGTGCCCAGTGATCTAGAGGTGTCTGTTAGGTGGCAGTCTCAAAAATCAAGGCTCCAGATGAGGGTATAAATCCTGTCTTAGAGATTTTGGTGAGCTATAGGAAGGCAAAGGGACAGTGAGAAATAATGTACACTGGTCTACATTCCTAAAGCATAACAGAGTTTTAAATGCATCTACTATCTGAAGCTTTCATTCAGGCTATATCTCCAGGAGAAGCAAATCGGCCTCTTTCATAGAAAGACTGGAAGTCTGTATCAATCTGCTGTTTGTGTAATGCCCTGGATATGCAAGCCTTCTAAGAACTGTTTCTCCAATGTTACAGTCCTGTGAGACCCAGGAACTCCTGACCACCAGAACTAGACACTCAAGCGAGGAACCTGGATGGTAGCTGCAAAAACTGTGGCACCAGAAATAAATCCAGTGTCAACAGACATATGTGAAATCTCCTTGGGGTGCCTGGGGGTGCATTCAGCTAAGTGTCTGACGCTTGGTTTCAGCTCAGGTCATGACCTCAGGGTCATGAGATTGGGCCCTACATCAGGTTCCACACTCAGTGCAGAGCCCACTTGGAATTCTCCCTCTCCCTCTACCCCCTGTTGCTTGTGCATGTTCTTTCTCACTCTAACAATAAATAAATAAATCTTAAGAAAAAAAAAAAAAAAACTCCTTTCCCGGAGAGACTGGTGACCTGGAGTGTGAGAAAGAAAGATTGTGAAGATGATGTCCACTAGCTAGAGTGAGGAAGAGAAGAAGGGTAAGACATGGTGCCCATTGGCTAGAGTAAGGCATAGAGAAAGAGTAGACATGTCTTCACTGGGAAAGGAATTTGAAAAAAAGAAGTAGAGAGAAAAACTAAAAAAATTAAAAAAAAACCCTAATATTTGAGAAAATAATGCTGCCCACTAGTTGAGGAAGACATAGGGAGAGCACAAAGATGTTGCCTGGGCCAGTCTCTATCCTTAGACAGCATCACAGCAGTCACCCAATTGTCTAATCAGATGCCTACCTTTTGAGCCAATGCTCCAAAAGAAGCAAATGAAGCTCTCCCTTACAAATTATGGGTACCCCTTGATTGGTTGCTTCCATGCTGTGCTCTGAGGTGGGTGAGTCAGAGTGAGTGAAACATTAAGACTTACTTTTCGGATCACTGTAGCCTTAGAGTATCATGGTTGTGAGCCCAGCTAGTTTCCAAAGATAAATGAGACTCATCTTTCAGATGCAGATGTTAAAAGTATATGGTGCCTGATGTGATGTTCCAACCTTTACCCCTTAGGAAGAAGCTCTAGGTTTTGAGTTCCCTTTCAACTGTGGGTTGCCACGTTGGTGGTGGGGTTTAGGGTGACATTGTTTCCCATTGTTTCTCTTCTACTTGTTTGGTGAGGATCTTCTTTGTTTGGATGCATAGTAGTCACTGAACTTGTTTTAGGTTTTTTCAGAGGAAATTTTTCCATATGTAGCTTAGATTCAGTTTGTGCCTGGAGGAAGTGAGATTAGGGTTCCCTTACATCACCTTCTTAAAACAGAACCCTTAAGAAACATTTAATATAACAGAAATATTCTTTCATGATTTTGTGAGCAGTAACATAAATATATATAGTTTGTCAAAATCATTAAACAGAACATATAAAACAGGCACATTTATCATATGTAAATTATACCTCAATAACCTTAATTTTAAAAATAAATTTAGATAGGAAACTCTATAAATATGTATAGTTATATAAGTAAATCCTCAATTTCCTCATTTCCTTATTCAGTCCCCAACTTCATTTTCAAAATATAAGCCTTTCTTTTCATGGAAAAATAAATTCAATATGTTTTAATTCCTTAGAGTATTACACTAATCATATTAAACTCTTTGTTATAGTTATGATATGAATAACTACCTATACATGTCCCATTTGTTATCTCTCCAATATCCAGTGAGATACTGATTTATGATTTATTTTTTTTAATTCTTCTTATACATACTCCTCTCCCTCTCTCTCGTTCCCTCTCATGACTGCATATCTTTCATTCAACAAATGATCTTTAAAATCTCTTTTTGATTTTCTTACCTTTCTTCCTACAAATAAACATCTTTAAGATTATCATTAATTAGCATTCATTTTTCCCATATAATTTGCACTCTAATTAAATCATATTTATCACTTTAAACTCATAAAATGTGATATTTTTTCTATTTGCTCTATCAAAATTTATTTCTATATTTCACTTTTTTGGCTATCTCTGCATTTGATATGGTGTTTGAGGGATTTCATTTGTTACAACTCTTTCTCATTTTGGTTTCAATGATTTAAATCTGCCATAATTCAATTCTTATATTCTGATAGTTTCTGCCTCTCAATCTTCATAATTTAATTTGATCCTTTAATCAAACTGTTGATAATATTTTTTAGAAACTGTCAATATATCTTCATGCTTATCAGATGTGACATTAGCAAATGAAGAAAAACTCCAGAGAAAACATTAAATATAAATTCCAGAATTGAAGAAGGCCTATGAATCACATGTAAGCCTATGAATCACATGAAGCACTTCCCCACACCTCTCATATTATATATCTAGAAAATTATCTTACAACTATAAATGTCAATTAAAATGACCATTATGAATACAATTTGATAAATATCAAGCCATTCTGAACACCCAAGGGATCAATCTGAGAACTTAGAGAACAAACTTCACATCTAGAAGGAGAAAAATGGCAACATCAATGAAGATAGAAGCTACAGAGAGTTGATTAGGGGGATAAAAGAACTGTAGGTGCTGTGGATGAGAGGTAGCCCTGATCATGGAGAAAGGAGGGAGACAGAAAGAGAGAAAGAGAGAGTTAAAGAAACTTGCAGGGGAATGCAGATGAAAAATTATTTCCCAAAACCATTGACTGTGAAAAGGAGAGGGGCTGTCTGCAACTGTTTTTATAAGCAGGAGGGCTCAAAATATGAAGTTTTAGAAGTTCACACTATCACCGGGGTCATTCCTGGCATTCTTAGTGGTGTTTTTGTGGGGAACCAGAGCAGAGTCCTGGGAGAAGGCAGTGTGGTCTGATGATCCCATTGTTCATGTGACAAGAAACAGTTCCAATTATTGGAGTGACTTTGGAAGTCATGGCACAGCCGCTTCAGGGATTTAGGATCTGGTGGTCACCAACATTCTACTTTGGTCACTACTGTAGAAACAAAGGTACGTGATGAGGGCAGCAAACCTTTGTGCTTGCTTTTTGCAGCACTATACCATAAACTTTCAACCACTGAGAAGTCCCGCAACTGCTTTTCTGGGACAAACCCGCAACAGCCAGAGTGCAGTAACACCAAAACCCAGAGGATCAGTGCAGGTCATTGCTGTGCTGGTACCTAAAATTTGGAGTTATGAAACCCAACCTAATGCCTGAGATAAAACACAAGAGTACTGTGCCACCTGGCAGGCAGACAGTATGGACCCTGACAGGGTGAAGGTGGGGATCTGACAGAAGCTGGCAGTACAAGAGGGGAGATTGTTCACTCTTCTGAGAAGGCTTCCTGAAGAGTGGCAGGTGCAAACTGACCATAGACTGCTGCAAACTTCACCTCCAGAGGGAATAGGATCTAGCTTACTTTTTTTTTTAAAGATTTTATGTATTTTCTTGAGAGAGAGAAGGCAGGAAAGCAAGCAAGCAAGGGAGCAGGGAGCAGAAGGAAAGGGAGGAGCAGGTTCCACATTGATCAAGAATCCCTATGTGAGGCTCAATCCCAGGACCCTGGTATCATGACCTGAGACAAAGACAGATGTTTAACTGACTGAGCCACCCAGGCACTGTAGGATCTAGCTTCCTTTAATAGGAGACCCAACAACATCCAGTTCAAACTTGCTACACACTGGGCAAGATCTAAAGAGTCCCCACAGCAGGAAAGGAGAAACTCTGCAGAAGACTGGCCTGAGGGAAGGAATGGTCAAAACACAACACCAGATTGCACATTCTGAAACCCCTCCTGAAGCCCAAGAAAGTATAGGACCTCTTCTCAATATAGCCATTACTCTCAGGAGCAGAAATATAACAGGGTTTCCTAACACACACATACACACACACACACACACACACACACACACACACACAGTGACCTAGACAAAAATGACAAGATGGGGGAATTCACCCCAAAAGAAAAAACATAAAGGAGTAATGACCAAAGATTTAATCAAAATTGATATAAGTAACTGCCTGAAACAATATTTAAAACACCAATCATAAGGATGATAGCTGGGTTAGCATATAAGATACCAGAGAATCTCTTACTGCAGAGATGAAAGAACAAAAAACTAGTTAAGCCAAGATTAAAAATGCTATAACTGAGATGCAAAACTGACTGAATACAATGACAACAAGGATGGATGAAGCACAGGAATGAATCAGTGATATAGACGATACAAGTATTGAAAATAATGAGGCTGAAAAGGAGAGGGAAAGAAAAGTATTGGATCATGAAGATAGACTTAAGGAACTCAGCAGGTCCTCAAGGTGTAAAAACATGAATATCATATAAGTTCCAGAAGAATAAGAGAGGGAAGAAGGGGCAGAAAGTTTATTTGAGCAAATGATTGCTGAAAAGTTCCCTAATTGTGGGGAGGGAAACAGGTATCAAAATCCAAGAGGCACAGAGAACTTCCATAAAATTCAACAAAAGCCAACCCACACCAAGACTTAATCATAGTCAAATTCTCAAAATACACAGACAAGGAAGGAAACTTGAAATGAGCACAGAGGAAAAAAGTCCTCAACCTGCAAGGGAGGACAAATCACATATGTAAAAGATCTGTCCATGTAGGCCAAAAGAGAGTGGCCCAACATGCTGAATGGGAAGAATTCACAGCCAAGAATACTTTATCCAGCAATGCTTTCATTCAAAAGGAGAGATAGAGTTTCCAAGACAAACAAAAACAAAAGGACTTCACGACCCCTAAACAGCCCTGCAAGAAATATTAAAAGGGATCCTTTGAGTGGAAAAGGAAGACCAAAAGCAATGAAGACTAGAAAGGAACAGAAAACATCACAAGGAACACCAAATTTAGAGGTAATATAATGTAACTAAATACATATTTATCAATAATCACTCTGAATGTAAATAGAATACATGCTCCAATCAAAAAATAAGGGGTATCAGAATGGATAAAAAAAATCTATATACTGCCTACAAGAGACTCTTTTATTTTATTTATTTTATTTTATTTTAAACTTTTAAAGATTTATATATTTAAGAGAGAGAGAAAGAAGGGGCAGAGGTTGAGGGAGAGAAATCCTCCAGCAAACTTGCCACTGAGCATGAAGTCCAATGCATGACTCCATCCCAGAACCCTGAGATCATGATCTGAGCTGAAATCAAGAATTGGAATCTTAACTGACTGAGATACTCAGATACCCTAAGGCATTTATTTTAGACCTAAACTCACCTTCAGATTGAAAGTGAGGGGATGGAGAACGATCTCTCATGATAATGGGTGACAAAAAGCTGGAGTACCCATTCTTTTTTTTTTTTTAAGATTTTATTTATTTATTTGACAGAGAGAGATCACAAGTAGGCAGAGAGGCAGGCAGAGCAGAGAGCCCGATGCGGGGCTCGATCCCAGGACCCTGGGATCATGACCTGAGCCGAAGGCAGAGGCTTTAACCCACTGAGCCACCCAGGCGCCCCATGGAGTACCCATTCTTATATCAAACTAGATTTTAAACAAAAGACCATAACAAGAGATGATGAATGACACTATATCATAATTAAGGGGTCTGTCCATAAGAAGATCTAACGATTGTAAGTATTTATGCCCCCAATATGGAAGAACCCAAATATATAAATCAATGAATAGCAAACATAAACTCATTGCTAATAAAACAATAATAGTAGGGGACTTTAACACCCCACTTACATCAATGGACAGATCATCTAAGCAGAAAATCAACAAGGAAACAATGGCATTGAACTACACACTGGACCAGATGGATCTCTATCTATATCTATCTATATCTATTTCTATGTCTGTAGAAATATTTATAGAAATATCTATAGAAATATATAATATCTGTAGCAATATTTACAGAAATATCTATAGAAATATATAATATCTATAGAAATAGATATAGATAGATATAGATATTCAGGACATTTCATCCTAAAGCAGCAGAATACATATTTTTTTTTGAGTACACATAGAACATTCTCTAGAATAGATCACATTCTGGGTCACAAATCAGTCATCAACAAGTACAAAAAGACCAAGATGATACTATGCATGTTTTTAGACCACAGGGCTATGAAACTTGAAGTCAACCACAAGAAAAAATTTGGAAAGAGGACAGATACATAAAGGTTAAAGAACATACTATGAAAGAATGAATGGGTTAACCAGGAATTCAATGAAGAAATTCAAAACTACATAGAAGCAAATGAAAATAAAAACATGACAGTCCATATGGTGCCTGGGTGACTGAGGTTAAGCATCTGCTTTCAGTTCAGGTCACGATCCCCAAAATATCCAGATCTATAACATCAATCGTTTATAAACTTACCATTTTCTCTGGTGACATTCTCAAGGGTGACTTGATTTAAAAAAAATAGCACCATGATTAGAAGGGTAGCTAACATCATCTTGGACAATTTAGTCTTTATGATATAAGATGTGAAATATGGAATCCCAGAGACCAAAGATGACTCCTGTAGGCTTAAAGTGTTTTTCTTTATTTCTTTCCTGCAAACAAACAGAAAAACCATTACCCAGGTAGTTTTCCTCAGGAAGCTGACCTCTACCATTTCCTAGGGATATAGGTCAAAATTGCTATCCGGGCTTAGCCTATGGTGGTAAATCGAGGACAAAGTTGGGGTTGGAAGGAGCTTCTGTTCTGGATCAGATGTGCACTTTGAGAAAGGGAATATCATTCATCAGCTCCAATTCAGGGGACTTCAGGAAGTCCTGCCTGATTACAAGACTTCTGTCACCCCCATTTTCCTGAAGGAGGTGTGAAAAGCTAGAAGATAGAGATCTTAATTTGCCTGAATTCGTGAGTGGGTTTTGAGTGAGAGATTTAGATTGGGGAGAGGGCCCAGGGAAGAAAGAGATTCAGAATGTTCTAATCTGACAGAAAACAAAAGTTTCTTCTGGAAAGGCAGTGATAAGAGAAATAAGGGACCTAAGGAAAAATATAAGGACCACAGAATGGTCTATCATAAACATGATAAAGCTACATAATTTCTAAGAACCAAAGAGAGTAAGATGAACACCTATTATCTAAGGTTGGAGAGGAGTACAGCTTTTTATTTTAAAAGAATCCTTAATATTTTCTAACTAGAGAAAGGATCTAGTTAGAACAAAGATAGACTAATCATGAGGGTGAAAGACATTAAATGGAGACACTTTCTCCTGTCCCTATTGACATTTCTCAGCTTCTTCATAAACATACACACACACACACACACACACACACCCCAACTCTGACTTTTTTCCCCACCGTAAAAATTCCTTTTCACTCACCTTGCTTAATCACCAACCCCAAAATATTAGTTTCTCAGGAAACACTGGACAGCTAACTTCTCCTCTTGAACCCCCCTGAAATACTGAAACCCATTACTTGGAAGCTTCACTCAGCATTCAGTTGTCTTCCTCTCTGTAGTGCAACAAACAGGAATGTGAGAGTGACATAAGGACATGGAATATCAGGGAGTGTACTCTAACCAGTACTTTGCCCTTCTCCTTTTATAAGATGGTAATAAAGACCTCATATGACCATAAAGACAATATTTAATCCAAATATTTATATGCTGTTTTGAGTGTGAATGAAGGCACACACACACACACACACCTTCTGAAGAATGGCTTTTTTTCTTGCTTTTATTGTGTATATTATTATTTTCAAAATAACAGCATATAGTAGAAATTTAAGTGAAGCATTCTCACACCAACTTCCTGAGTCAACGTATATACCTTGTTTAGAGTAAGGATTGGGTGTATCTGCTAATTCTACAATTTTTTATAGTCTAGCATAATTAATCTCCCAGTTTATGGAAAGTCTCCCCAGGATGTTGAGAGTAGCTGATTTTTACTTTTACATCCCATGCCCCAAAACTATATATAACCTGTTTATGCAAAAAGCTACTGCCAATATTTACAATCATCACGTTTGCTTTCTCCAAGATGCTCCATGCATTAAATAAATGTCAGTCCACAGAATTATATATTATAATTATAATTATATTATAATAGTTGTTCCAGGTAAGAACTCAGGAACTATCCACCTTCCATGTTTTTGGATTACCTGCACAGTTTAACCCCTTAGGACACACTAAATCCTAGGGATTATAAACTGAATTTACCAGATGTCTCTTGATTTCTTGGATTTGTTCCCAGGATTGAATCAAATTGAGGGATTGAAGACCTCCAACTGGCCCTGTTGACTCTTATCTCCTCACACTGCTATCAGCATCATGGATATTTTTGGCCTTGGAGTAGTTTGTTCCATGTGTGAAAAAACCCTACATAGTCCTCCCTTTCAGGTGGGAAGTTGCATGACTTAGTGAGATAAATTCCCAACCTATCTTCTCCTGTCATTTAGAGTTGAAAAAATGTGGGCACAAAACACTTTGTAGGTGAGAAATGCAAAACTGTGCTATTTGAAGGCTGCTTTTTTAGATTAATGGTCTTGCGTGAATAAGAAACCATCAGAAGAGCAAACTGCACAAAAAAAATTTCCTTTGCTTTGGAGAATTTCAGGGAGTTGAAGGAATTCATGGCCTTGTAATGGCACAGATATCAGGATATCCATGTACTGTTTCTCACATGTCTCAGCCTGTGAGCTTAATAATTGCTAATAAGTCTCTCACTACTGGTTGAATTGTTAGCTCCATGGTCAGTGTAAAAAATAAAATGTTAAACAGGAAAAATCTAAGCCAAAAAGTAATACCCAAGTTCTATCACAAAAAATCCATTAAAATTATCAGGAATTTCCACCAAGTAAACATACTATAATTCTGAGCTGCTCAAGTAAGAGACTTTGGCCACTGTTGACTGGAGCAGGGGAGTTGGTTTCTCTATCATTAATCTTTATGAAGGCCAGGAAAAAATCAACAAGGACATTATTGGAGCTCTTTCACTTTAAATCTTGACCTTACTTGGTAAAAACAACTACTTTTTAATTGTGTATTTTTAAATTATTATTATGTAGTTAGTAAGCATATATTACATCATTAGTTTTTGATATAGAGTTCAATAATTCAGTGGTATTAAAGTAATTTTTTAATTAAAATGTAATTAGGCAAGGTACAGTACATTATTTGGTTTTGATATAATGTTCAATGATTCATTAGCTGAATATAACACCCAGTGCTCATCATATCAGGTGCCCTTCTTAAAACCTATCACCTAATTATTCCAATCCCCCTACCCACTTCCCTTTCTGCAACTCTCTTTCCCAGAGTCCAGAGTCTCATATGGTTTCTATCCCTCTCTGATTTCTTCCCATTCAGTTTTCCATCCCTTCCCCTATTGGTCTCTGCACTATTCCTTATGCTCCACATGGGAGTGAAACCAAATGATAATTGCATTTCCCTGATTGACTTATTTCACTTAACATAAGTACTTCTGCTTTTTAAATTTAAGACACTGTCTGAAACAGATATACCACTTCTCTGTATAATTATCTTCGCATTTTAGTTTTTAGCACTTCTATTGAGTTATGTTTTTTTTTTTTTTCTTTCCACACTTTAGATTTTGGGCTTGTGTTACCGTAAATGTTCACTCCATGGTTATCCTGTTGGCACCAGGTCTCCAGTTGATGCATCATACCTTCCACTGAGGCAGATCAGGAAATGCCATATTATGCAGTTCTACAGGTACATAGCATTCTCTCAAAATTTATTTCCAACAATGGAATTAAATTACATATCAAATTAGGGGACAATAATTTGTCCCTTGTAATGGTCAGAGAACAATTTCTTTCATAACCAGCTTGTTCTCATTTTGTTAGTTTATGCTGCTTGCACCTCAAAATTATAGGAAATTGTACACTGCCCCCTCTTCTCTCCTCTTGCCTCTGCTGACCTCCTGTACTGCTCCAGCACCTAGTAATTGTCCCATGTAAAATTATAACCCTCATTTTAAGAGTCTCTACTTTCTCATTCATTTCTCCAGATCCACCTCATTGTCCAATGTGCTGTCAGAAGCAGAGTCCCTCTGCTTGGGCCAAGCCTCTTACCAGAATCAGCAAATGTCCCTGGAAATAAAATGGTCATTGAATCACTAATCTAGTACAGCAAGTCAATATTAACTCCACAGCTTTTTAAATTTTTCAATATAAGATTCTCATTCAATTTGCTAATTTTTCAAGTTGTTGGTAGAGAGTATTATCCTGCTGTTATCCCTACATTTTACCCATAAATGCAAGCCAGCAATTAATTATTTTTTTGAGAGAGAGAGAAAGACCACAAGGGTGTGGGGGGAATAGAGGAAGAAGGAGAGAGAGAATCCTAAGCAGGTTGCACACCCAGCAGGGAGCTTGACATGAGGCTTGATCTCACCACCCAGAGATCATGAGCGGAGCTAAAATCAAGAGCTGGTTACATTACCAGTGGAGCCACCCAAGTACCCCAGTTAATTACATTTTCAAGTGGAACGAACTTTAATGTGAATTTTCCTTATTTAACTTGATTAAATTTTATATGATAGAAGACAAATTCCACCTATTATGATTATCCTTTCCATATAACGTTTTAAATAAAAAGAATTAGAGAGTGTGGGAGGCAAGATGGCAGCAGAGTAGGAACCTCATTTCATCCAGTCCATTGAATTTAGCTGGATATCTATCAAAACATTCTGAACACACACAAATTCAACCTGAGATGTAAGAAGATTTATCTGGATTTCCACAAGCAGCAAAAAAAAAAAAAAAAAAAAAAAAAAAAAAAAAAAAACCAAAAAAAAAAAAAAAAAACCCAAACTACTTTTGCAAGGTAGGAGGTGTGGAAACTTGACTCTTTGGGGGAAATATCCAAAGATAAATGGAGGGGGAACAGGACCTCCATAAGCTGGCCATTGGAAAGTGATAACAATGGAGCAGAAAATCAGGACTCTTGGAAATCTCATCTAATGAGAGGGACCCCCTTCTGAAAATAGCACAGGATATGAATGGGGAAGAATTCTAGGTGGATCATTGCGGTCTCAGGATTCCAGGAGACTCAGAAAGAATGGGGATTCTGAAATGATAGAGTGCCCAAGTGGGAAGCAAGGGTGGGGAGACTGGTTATGTTCAGCAAGCCCAGAAGGGAATCTCAGCTCTGGTCACCATAAACTGTTAGCTGAGCAGATAGGGAGACTGCCCTCTGCCTGATGACCCTGAAAAGGACTAGAAGGTGCAGGATGTTTAACATCCTAGGGGAGCTATAAAATGGCTTGCGCTCATGACAGGTACAACTCTCAGGGTCGTGTGACCCCTGAAAGGACATTGGGGCAGTACCCAGCATTAACTAAGAGCTGTGGAAGAGGGTGCATGCATAAGCCCGCAGCTGCTAGCAGTTGTAAAGTCACAAAGCACAGAAACGCTTATATGTCTCCTTGATTCCCCCGGGAAGAGCTGTAGTGTGCACGATATGCTTGAGTTTGTGGAGTTTAATGCTCACAGAGTTAGAGATGGTTTGACCTGGAGGATTTGTTGAGGGAGGAGACCACGAGGTTGTGGCTCTGGGTGGTGGATTCCTGCAGGTCCATGTTTGCACTAAGCCTCCAAAGAAAAGCAGAAAGATGCCAGGGAACAAAAAGCCACACAGCCAACACGCTCACATTAAGCCAATCCCCCTGACAAAGTGTGGTGCAACTCTACCCAGGCACAGGCACCTGAGAAGCAGAGAAACAGGTCTTCCTCAGACAATAGACTGGAAGAACAGGTGAATGATAAGCTTATTTCCCTTAACTTATTGGCATATAACTGTTGATAATAACTTCTGATGATTGTTTCTACTTCCTTGGTGTTAGTTGTGATCTCTCCCTTTTCATTCATAATTTTATTAATTTGGGCCTTCTTTCTTTTCTTTTAGATTAGTTTGGCCAATGGTTTATCAATCTTATTGATTCTTTTAAAAAACCAGCTTCTAGTTTCATTGATGCATTCTACTGTATCTTTAGTTTCTATTTCATTGATCTCTGCTCTAATCTTGATTATTTCCCTTCTTGTGTGTGGAGTGGGCTTATTTTGTTGTTGATTCTCCAGTTCTTTAAGGTGTAGAGACAGCTGATGTATTCTGGATTTTTCAATTTTTTTGTGGGAGGCTTGGGTGGCTAGGTGTTTCCCCCTTAGGACTGCCTTTGCTGTAACCCATAGGTTTTGGACCGAAGTGTCTTCATTTTCATTGGTTTCCATGAATTGTTCAAGTTCTTCTTTGATTTCCTGGTTGATCCAAGCATTCTTTTTTTTTTTTTTAAGATTTTATTCATTTATTTGACAGAGAGAGCTCACAAGTAGGCAGAGAGGCAGGCAGAGAGAGAGGAGGAAGCAGACTTCCTGCTGAGCAGAGAGCCCAATGTGGGGCTCGATCTCAGGACCCTGGGATCATGACCTGAGCCGAAGGCAGAGGCTTTAACCCACTGAGCCACCCAGGCGCCCCTGATCCAAGCATTCTTAAGCAAGGTGGTCTTTAGATTCCAGCTGTTTGAATTCTTTCCATACTTTTCCTTGTGGTTGAGCACCAGTTTCAAAGCATTGTGATCTGAGAATATGCAGGGAATAATCTCAGTCTTTTGGTATCGGTTGAGCCCTGATTTGTGACCCAGTATGTGGTCTATCCTGGAGAAGGTTCCATGTGCACTCGAGAAGAAAGAGAATTCTGTTGTTTTAGGGTGGAATGTTCTGTATATATCTAGGAGGTCCATCTGGCCCAATGTGTCATTCAATGCTCTTGATTTTCTGCTTGGATGATCTGTCTATTACTGAGAGTGGTGTGTTAAGATCTCCTACTATTAATGAACTCATATCAGTATGACTCTTTATTTTGATTAACAGTTTTCTTATGTAATTGGCTGCCCCCATATTGGGGGCATAAATATTTATTATTGTTAGATCTCTTGGTAGATAGTCCCTTTAAGAATGATGTAGTGTCCTTCTGTATCTCTGACTACAGTTGTTAGTTTAAAATCTAATTTATCTGATATGAGAATCATTGCTCCAGTCTTCTTTTGAGGCCCATTGGCACAAAAGATGCTTCTCCATCCCTTCACTTTCAGTCTGGATGTATCCTTAGGTTCAAAATGGGTCTCTTGTAGACAACATATGGATGGGTCCTGTCATTTTACCGGTGCATTTAGGCCATTCACATTAAGAGTGATTATTGAGAGATGCATTTTTATTGACATTGTGTTACCTGTGAAGTCTTTGTTTTTAAAGATTGTCTGCATATATTTCTGTTCAATGATATTATAAGGATTTTTCCTCTTTTATAGAACCTCCCTTAATATTTCCTGCAGTGTCGGCTTGGTGGTCACATACTCTTTTAGACCTTGCTGGTCTTGAAAGCTCTTTATCTCTCCATCCATTTTGAACAACAGTCTTGCTAGATAAAGTATTCTTGGCTGCATGTTCTTCTCATTTAGTGCCCCGAATACATCTTGCCAGCCCTTTCTGGCTTGCCAGGTTTCTGTGGACAGATCTGATGTTATTCTGATGGGCTTTCCTCTGTACGTAAGGAACTTCTTTGCCCTAGCTGCTTTCAAGAGCTCCTGCCTACAATTATGATTCATCATTTTCACTGTCAGGTGTCTCGAGGTCTTTCTAGATTCTATGATCTTGTGGGGATGCCTTTCTGCCTCTAGTACTCGAACGCTGGTTCCATTCACGAGATGGGAAAATTTTCATGGAGAATTTGTTCAACTATATCTTCTAGTCTTCTTTCTTTCTCCTCCCCCTCAGGGATTCCAATAATTCTGACATTGGAACGTTTTATGGCGTCATTTATTTCCCTAATTCTGTTTTTGTGGCTTCTAAGCTGTTTGTTCCAGGCTTCCTCCTGATCCTTTCTCTCTATCTGTTTGTCCTCCAGATCACTAATTCTATCTTCTGTCTCAGTTACACTAGCTTTTAGAGAATTTAGATTAGATTGGAACTCATTGAGAACATTGTGAACATCATCCCTGGTGGCTTTCACTTTTGCCCTAATCAATTCCATTTTGTCATCCAAGGCTTTCTCCAACCTAGCTACTGCCTGGATAATTGTTAGCCTGAATTCCCTTTCTGACATACTATCTATGTCCATATCCAATAGCTCTAGTGCAGAAGGCCCAGTCTCTGAATTTTTCTTCTGTTGGGCATTCCTCCTCCTAGTCATTTTGGCGAGAGATGGCTGAACGGATGTGTAGCTGAATGTATCAACCATGGTGCAGGCAAGGTGCATCCAGGGATGCTTCTGAACAATTGAGAGTCCCCACCAAGAACTATTGCGGCTGGCACGACAACACGACCAGGGTCAAGAGGATAAGAGGATGGTGAAGAACGAAGTCGCGAAGTGATGAGGACAGGAGGGGCAAAGTGCCAGTTTATTCAGTGCCAGTTTATTCAGAAGAGTGCTCTGATATAAATATCGTACAGAGACAATCACAAGGAAGCAGTGATCCATTGCATTCTTAGAATAGTTTTCACAGGTTCCCCTTAGAAAGCTTCTTAAGGCTCATGTGCAAACATCCTGACACCAAGAGGGCTGCTTATAGATGAATTCCCTATAGATAAGTAGACAGAGAAGGGCCAAAAGGGCATCAGGTGTGGTTTATGGCCCCTGCAGGAACAGCAATTCAAGTTACTGATTCACGGCTTTACGCCTGCATGTCCTGTTCCAGATAAGCCCCAGAGGGTGGTCGCATAGGAGAGCGTGAGACCCATAGCACAGGCCCATTCTCTAAAGCACCTCAATTTATTACCCACAGGATTGCTTTAACCCTTAGGTTTCAAGGAGGCGCGAGTCAGGGCCTGGTTTGGTTCACTCTCAAGCTACTGCACGGCCTCCCACAAAGAAGAAAGAAAAAAGAAAAAGAGAGAGAGAGACAGAAAAAAAAAAGAAAGAAAGATAGATCAGGAACATGACAAGGATACCCACTCTCACCACTCTTGTTCAACATAGTTTTAGAAGTCCTAGCAACAGCAATCAGACAACAAAGAGAAATAAAAGGTATCCAAATTAGGAATGAAGGAGTCAAACTCTCTCTCTTCGCAGATGACATGATACTTTATATGGAAAAACCAAAAGAATCCATAGAGCTCATACAGCAATTCAGTAATGTGGCAGGATACAAAGTCAATGTCCAGAAATCAGTGGCTTTCTTATACACTAACAATGAAAACACAGAAAGGGAAATTAGAGATTTGATTCCATTTACTATAGCACTGAGAACTAAAAGATACTTGGGAATAAACCTAACCAACAAGGTAAAGGATCTGTACTTGAGGAACTACAGAACACTCCTAAAAGAAATCAAAGAAGACACAAAAAGATGGAAGACCATTCCATGCTCTTGGATCAGAAGAATAAACATTGTTAAAATGTCTATACTGCCTAGAGCAATCTACACTTTCAATGCCATTCTGATCAAAATTCCATTTTTTGGTATTTTTCAAAGAGCTGGAGCAAATAATCCTAAAATTTGTATGGAATCAGAAGAGATCCCGAATTGCTAAGGAAATGTTGAAAAACAAAAATAAAACCGGTGGCATCACGTTACCTGATTTCAAGCTTTACTACAAAGCTGTGATCACCAAGACAGCATGTTACTGGCATAAAAACAGACACATAGACCAGTGGAACAGAGTAAAGAGCCCAGATATGGACCCTCAACTCTATGGTCAAATAATCTTTGAAAAATAGGAAAAAATATCCAGTGGAAAAAAGACAGTCTCTTCAATAAATGGTGCTGGTAAAATTGGACAGCTATATGTAGAAGAATGAAACTCGACCATTTTCTTACACCACACACAAAGATAAACTTGAAATGGATAAAAGACCTCAACATGAGACAGGAATCCATTAGAATCCTAGAGGAGAACATAGGCAGTAACCTCTTCGATATCAGCCACAGTAACTTCTTTCAAGATATGTTTCCAAAGGCAAAGGAAACAAAAGTGAAAATGAACTTTTGGGACTTCATCAAGATCAAAATCTTCTGCACAGCAAAGGAAACAGTCAACAAAACAAAGAGGCAACCCACGGAATGGGAGAAGATATTTGCAAATGACAGTACAGACAAAAGGTTAATATCCAGGATCTATAAAGAACTTCTCAAACTCAACACACACAACACAGATAATCATACCAAAAAATGGGCAGAAGATATAAACAGACACTTCTCCAATGAAGACATACAAATGGCTATCAGTCACATGAGAAAATGTTCATCATCACTAGCCATCAGGGAGATTCAAATTAAAACCACAATGATATACCTACCACCTTACACCAGTTAGAATGGTCAAAATTAGGGACACCTGTGTGGCTCAGTGGGTTAAAGCCTCTGCCTTCAGCTCGGGTCAAGGTCCCTGGGTCCTGGGATCGAGCCCCGCATCGGGCTCTCTGCTCAATGGGAAGCCTGCTTCCCTTCCTCTCTCTCTACCTGCCTCTCTGCCTACTTGTGATCTCTGTCTATCAAATAAATAAATAAGAATCTTTAAAAAAATGGTCAAAATTAGCAAGACAGGAAACAACGTGTGTTGGAGAGGATGTGGAGAAAGGGGAACCCTCTTACACTGTTGGTGGGAATGCAAGTTCGTGCAGCCACTTTGGAAAACAGTGTGGAGATTCCTCAAGAAGTTAAAAATAGAGCTTCCCTATGACCCTGCAATTGCACTACTGGGTATTTACCCCAAAGATATAGATGTAGTGAAAAGAAGGGCCATCTGTACCCCAATGTTTATAGCAGCAATGGCCACGGTCGCCAAACTGTGGAAAGAACCAAGATGCCCTTCAATGGATGAATGGATAAGGAAGATGTGGTCCATATTCACTATGGAGTATTACGCCTCTATCAGAAAGGATGAATACCCAACTTTTGTAGCAACATGGATGGGACTGGAAGAGATTATGCTGAGTGAAATAAGTCAAGCAGAGAGAGTCAATTATCATATGTTTCCACTTATTTGCGGAGCATAACGAATAACACATAGGACATGGGGAGATGGAGAGGAGAGGCAGGTTGGGGGAAATTGGAGGGGGAGATGAACCATGAGAGACTGTGGACTCTGAAAAGCAACCTGAGGGTTTTGAAGGGGTGGGGGGTGGGAGGTTGTGGGAGCCAGGTGGTGGGTATGATGGAGGGCATGCATTGCATGGAGCACTGGGTGTGGTGCAAAAACAATGAATTCTGTTACGCTGAAAAGAAATAAATAATAATCAAAAAATTGTAAATGATATTTTTTTCTCAGTTTTTCCTTCTTCTGCTTCATTATTGGTCTCCTGGTTTTATTTTATTTTTTGTTTGTTTGTTTTGTTTTGTTTTGGTTTCTATACAATTTATTTATGCTCTATCTGCATTATTTACTCCCTTCTGCTGGTTTTGAGTTGTTTGTTGTTCTTTTTCTAGCTCCTTTATGTGTAAGGTGAGGTTGTTTAGTTGAGATTTTTCTTGCTTCTTGAGGTAGGCCTGTATTGCTATAAACCTCCCTCTTAGAACCACTTTTGCTACATCCCAAAGGTTTTGAACCGTTGTATTATTTTTTAAGATTTTATTTATTTATTTATGAGAGACAGAGAAAGAGAGAGGCAGAGGGAGAAGCAGGCTTCCCATTGATCAGGGAGCCTGATGTGGGGCTTGATCCCAGGACCCCAGGATCATGACCTGAGTGAAGGCAGACACTTAACTGACTGAGCCACATACATGCCATGAACCATTCATTGTATATTCACTTTCATTTGTTTCCTTGTATTTTAAAATTTCTTTCTTTTATTTTCTGGCTGACCCATTCATTGTTTAGTAGCATATTATTTAAACGCCGTGTATTTGTGGTCTTTCCTTATTTTTTTTTTTCTTATGGTTAACTTCTAGTAATGTGGTCAGAAAAGATTCATGGTATGATTTTGACCTTTTTGAATTGGTTGAGGATTGCTTTGTGGCCTAATATGTGATCTATTCTAGAGAATGTTCCATGTGCACTTGAAAAGAATGTGTATTCTGCTGTTCTGGGGTGGAACGTTCTGAATGTACCTAATATATTAGTTCCAGTGTGTCATTCAAAGTTTTTGTTTCCTTGTTGATTTTCTGTTTAGATGATCTGTCCATGGCTGTAAGTGGGGTGTTAAAATCCCCTACTTTTATTGCTGTTCTCCATATTTGTAACTTGTTTGCCCAGCACCATTTGTTAAAAAGATTGCCCTTTCTCCTTTGAATGTTTTTGGCTCCCGCCTTGACTGTTAGTTAACTGTACATGTGAGAGTTTTATTCTGGCCTCTCTATTATGTCCTGTTAGTCCATGTATCTATTTTTATCTTAGTACCCAACTGTTTTTATTATTATAGCTTTATAGTATAGTTTAAAATCAGCAAGTGTGATACCACTAGCTTTTTTCCCACCCCTCTGGATTGCTTAACTTGACTGAGCCACACAGGTTTCCTTCCCAACAATGCACATTTCTAAGGAGTTGACAGGGATGCTGATACTGATTTTCCAGGGACCACACCTAAGAACCACAGCTCTAACCTGGCCCTGTTAACAGGACAAAAAACTGACTAAAGAGCACATCTGTGGCCTAGGTGGGACCTCTCTGTTCATTGGTCCACACCTGGAACTTCCCTGTGCATGTTCCTAAGTTTATTATTTCTGTTCATGTGTTTGTCCTCAGCTGAATTACATGTGGCCTAAAAACCGAGCCCACAGCTATTTCTGTTAAAATCTGGTCCCACTCCATCAATCACAGGATCCAAACTACTACTACTTATAATGGAAGGTTTCTTTCACCCTCACCATTCCCTTACAAATCTTGGTCTTCTGAGACATAGAAGACATGTAACAACATACACTTCTGCAGGAAGAGTTCTGCAGGACCTCTGTCTGGAGAGGGACTTCTCAGCCCTTATGCTACTCAAGTTTGGTTAAGTCGCTATCTGTCTTGCTGGGAGGATGAAAGTGTCTTCTCCCTGAGACTTGTATGTTCCATTCCTTCTCAAGGTTTGAGACATTCTCAGCTAATATTTCTTTAAGTAAACTCTTTGCATCCTTCTCCTTCTCTTCTCCTTTATCCTCTTGTAGCTGGAAGTATTTCTATATTCCTGTTCTCCAGGTCATTTATTCTTTCTTTCATCTAGTCTGCCC
The DNA here is from genome assembly GCF_963455335.1 of Martes martes. NCBI lineage: Eukaryota > Metazoa > Chordata > Mammalia > Carnivora > Mustelidae > Martes > Martes martes. The sequence continues at coordinate 118,910,977 of NC_137893.1, read as the reverse complement.
TGTAACCTATGCTCTGTATTGTATTATTCATCTCATTTATGACTTTTGTAGTTTCAGAATTTGTTTTTTTTAATAATTTTAATCTCTTAAGTAAAGAACTTACTCTCTTCATTAATTTTATTTCTGAATTTGCTGGATTATCTATCTGAGTTTTCTTGTAGCTCATTGCACTTCTTCATAACAGCTACATATAAGACACAGGTGTTGCATGAAACAAAAGAGTTTCAAAATACATGGGAGAAAAAAACTGATAGAACTGAAAAGAGAAATAGAAAAACTCACAGTTATACCTGGGAAATTCAACACCCCATTCTCAGCAGTTGGTAGAACTACTAGAAAGAACATGAAAGAGGTGAGAGGATCAGCCATGCAGATGTTTGAGTGGAGAATTCAGGCAGAGAGGACAATGACTAAACCAGTCTAGGGTAGGAATCTTTCTAGACTATTTGAGTGACAGAAAGAAAGCAAGTGTGGCTGGAACAAAATTAAAAAAAAAAATAAGATGAAGGAAAGCTATTAGAGGGTTGTGGGGGACAGATATCCCAACCCAGGACCTTTTTTTTTTTTTAATGATTTTATTTATTTATCAGAGAGGAGAGAGAGAGAGAAAGATAGAGAAAGAGGGCATGCAAGCGGGGGAAAAGCAGAGGCAGAGGGAGAAGCAGGTTTCCCGCTGAGCAAGAAGCCAGATGTGGGACTCAATCCCAGGACCCTGAGATCATGACCTGAGCCGAAGGCAGATGCTTAACTGACTGAGCCACCCATGCATCCTCAGGACTTTCTTTTGAGAGGTACTGTAATGACTTTGAATTTGAATCAAGAAAGATGGAGAGGTATTAATGGATCATAGCAGAGGGGTGACCTGAATCTTAAAAGGATCCCTGTGGATGCTGTATTGGTACTGACTGGAAGGCAAGAGTATAATAGAGCAACCAGAGAGATGAAAGTAACTTGGATCGCAGTGAGAGTCATAAAGATCATGAGAAGTACCAGGTTCTTATACCATACTGAGGGATCTGCTGTCCTACTATATAGTATTGTATCCTGCTAGGTATCTTGAATGGTACCTTAGAAGAAAAAATTAGGGAAATGGGAATAGAGAACTGTGTTTCTGATCCCCAAACACCATCATTTATATACTTTCTTGTTTCAATTTTCATGAATACCTCAAATAGCTACTAGTAAGTTCCCAATCTATTTCTTGTACTTTAGTTTCTTTTAGGGCAGAGGTAGGCAAACTTTGCTCTAGAGCACCAGATAATAAATATTTTAAGCTTTTCAAGCCAGATCTCTGTCATAACTACTCAACTTTGCTGCTGTGGCGCAAAAGTAGTCATAGACAATGTGAAAAAAAAATAAATAAATAAGTATGTGTCCCAATAAAACATTATTTGTAGACAATGAAATTTAGATTTCATATAATTTTCACGTTACGAAATACCATTCTTATTTTTTGTGTTATGGGTTGTTGGTTTCTAGGTCTTTTTGGTGTATTCTGTTTATCATTATGTAATGTTCCTTCTTCTGATAAATTTTTTCTCTGAGGTCTACTTTATGTGATATTAATATCACATTAATTTTTAAAAAAAATAATGTTTTCTGGGCACCTGGGTGACTCAGTTGCTAGGCAGCTGCCTTTAGCTCAGTTCATGATCACAGTTCCTGGATCGAGCCCTGCATTGGGCTATCTGCTCAGCAAGGAGTCTGCTTCTTCTTCTCCCTCTGCCTCTCCTCCTGGCTCATGCTCTCTCCCTCTCTCTCTCACCATCAAATAAATAAAATCTTAAAAAAAAAAATAAATAAATAAAAATAATGCTTTCATGGTATATACTTTCTATCATTTTCTTTTTATTGTTAAATTTGAAGTGAGTTTCTTAAAGATAGCATAAAGTTGGGTCATTTTTAAATTTTTATTTTTTTTAAGTTTTATTTAAAATCCAGCTAGTTAATACACAGTATAATATTAATTTCAAGTGTATACATTAGTGATCCTACACTTCCACACAGTATTCTTCATAAGTTCACTCCTACCACAGACTGGTGGTGGCCCTTAAGGTGGGCTCATATTATATGTAGCACTGGGTGTTGTACATAAACAATGAATCTTGGAACACTGGATCAAAAACTAATGATGTATTATATGGTGACTAATATAACACAAAAATTAAAAAAGAAAAAGTGCACTCTTTAATCCCCCTCATCACTGATTTAACCTATTTTCCCACCCGCCTCCTTTCTGGTAACCACCTGTTGTTTATTCTTTATAGTTAAGAGTCTGTTTCTTGGTTTATGTCTTTCTCTTTTTCTCTCTTTGCTCCTTTGTTCTGTTTCTGAAAGTCCACAAATGAGTGAAATCATATGGTATTTGTGTTTTTTCCGAGTGAATTATTTTGCTTAGCATAATATTCTCTAGCTCCAGCCATGCCATTGCAAATGGCAAGATTTCATTCTTTTTTTTTTTTTTGGCTGAGTAATATTCCCTGGTGTGTGTGTATGTACTCAACATAATAACTTCTGGTTCATCCATGGTGTTGCAAATGGCATAATCATATCCTTTTTGTGGCTGTAATACATAGAGACATAAATATATCTATCTATCTTAATCTTTTCTCTATTGATGGACACTTAGGTTGCTCCTATATCTTGGCTATTGTAAATAATGCTGTGATAAACATAAGGGCGCATATATCTTTTCAAATTAATGTTTTTGTTTTCTTTGGGTAAATTATTGGATCACATGGTATTTTTTTTTAAATTTGAGAAACTGGGGCGCCTGGGTGGCTCAGTGGGTTTAGCCTCTGCCTTCAGCTCAGGTCATGATCCCAGGGTCCTGGGATCGAGCCCCACATCGGGCTCTCTGCTCAGCGGGGAGCCTGCTTCCCTTTCTCTCTCTGCCTGCCTCTCTGCCTACTTGTGATCTCTGTCTGTCAAATAAATAAATAAAATCTTTAAAAAAAATTTGAGAAATCTCCATCCGTTTTCCACTGGGGAAACAATTTACATTCCCACTAACAGTGCACCAGGGTTCCTTTTTTTCCACATCCTCAACACTTGTTTCCTGTGTTTTTGATTTTAGCCATCTGACAAGTGTGAGGTGATATCTCATTGTCGTTTTGATTTGTGTTCCCCTGATAACATAGTAGCATTGAGGATCTTTTTACATGTCTGTTGGCCATCTTATGTCTTCTTTGGAAAATATGTACTCAAATCCTCTGCCTGTTTTAAAATCAGATTATTTGTTTTCAGATGTTCTTAATTTTAGTGAAGTCCAGCTTATCAGTTATTCCTTTCATGAATCAAGCCCTTAGGGTTATATCTAAAAAGTCGTTACCAGCACTCACTTTGGCAGCACATATACTAAAAAGTCATTACCATACCCAAAGTCATTTAGCTTTTCTCTGATGTTATCTTCTAGGAGTGTTATATTTTGAATTTTATATTTAGGTCTGTGATGCATTTTGAGCTAATTTTTGTGAAGAGTGTAAGTTATGGGGGAAGATTGACTTTTTTGTAAGTGGATGTCCAGTTGTTACAACATTATTTCTTAAAAAGAATATATTTGCTCCATAGTATTGCCTTTGCTCCTTTGTTGAAGATTATTAGACTATATTTATGTGGAACTGTTTCTGAGCTGTCTATTCTGTTCCACTGGTTTGTCTGTTTGCTTACCAATACCACACTATCTGGATTACTACAGCTTTCAGGTAAGTCTTGAGGGTGAGTAGTAGTGTCAGTCTTCCAAATTTGTTCTCCTTAAATATTGTATTGGCTTTTCTGAGTCTTTGGCTTCTTCATTTAAGTTTTAGAATCAGTTTTTCAATATCCACAAAACACCTTGCTGAATTTTGATGGCATTGCACTCAATCTATAAATTATTTTGGGAAGAATTGACATTTTGACAAAATATTGAGTCTCCCTATTCATGAACATGGAATATCTTTCCTTTTATTTTGTTCTTTTTTGGTTTTATTGATAGAGTTTTGTTAATCTTTGTTTTTTCTTAATTGGTACATTTAAAACAACAGTTTTTAAAATTTTTATTTACTTTTTAAATTTCTTTTCAGTGTTCCAGAATTATTTGTTTATGTACCACACCCAGTGTTCCATGCAATACATGCCCTCCATAATACCCATCACCAGGCTCATCAAATCTCCCACCCCCAACCCCTCCAAAACCCTCAGATTGTTTTCCAGAGTCCAGAGTGTCATGGTTCATCTCCTCTTCCAATTTTCCCCAACTCCCTTCTCTCCATCTCCCCATGTCCTCCGTGTTATTTCTTATGCTCCACAAATAAGTGAAACCATATGATAATTGACTATCTCTGCTTGACTTATTTCACTCAGTATAATCTCTTTCAGTCCTGTCCATGTTGATATAAAAGTTGGGTATTCAACCTTTCTTATGGAGGCATAATACTCTGGAGTGTATATGGGCCACATCTTCCTTATCTATTCGTCCATTGAAGGGCATCTTGGTTCTTTCCACAGTTTGGCAATGTGGCCATTGCTGCTATGAACATTGGGGTACAGATGGCCCTTCTTTTCACTACATTTGTATCTTTGGGGGAAATACCCAGTAGTGTAATTGCAGGGTCCTAGGGAAGCTCTATTTTTAATTTCTTAAAGAATCTCCACACTGTTTTCCAAAGTGGCTGCATCAACTTGCATTCCCACCAACTGTGTAAGAGGGTTCCTCTTTCTCCACATCCTCTCTAACACACATTGTTTCCTGTCTTGCTAATTTTGGCCATTCTAACTGGTGTAAGGTGGTATCTCAATGTAGTTTTGATTTGAATCTCCCTGATGGCTAGTGATGAACATTTTTTCATGTCTGTTAGCCATGTATGTCTTCTTTGGAGAAGTGTTTGTTCATGTCTTCCGCCCATTTTTTTGGATGATTATCTGTTTTGTGTGTGTTGAGTTTGAGGATTTCTTTATAAGTCCTGGATATCAGCCCTTGGTCTGTATTGTCATTTGTGAATATCTTCTCCCCTTCCGTGGGTTGCCTCTTTGTTTTGTTGACTATTTCCTTTGCTGTGCAGAAGCTTTTGATCTTGACGACATGGTGCTTTATATGGAAAACGCAAAAGAATCCACCCCCAAACTACTAGAACTCATACAGCAGTTCAGTAAAGTGGCAGGATACAAGTCAATGTACAGAAATCAGCTGCTTTCTTATACACTAACCATGAAAATACAGAGAGAGAGATTAGAGAATCGATTCCATTTACTATAGCACCAAGAACCATAAGATACCTGGGAATAAACCTAACCAAAGAGGTAAAGGATCTGTACTCGAGGAACTACAGAACACTCATGACAGAAATTGAAGAAGGCTCAAAAAGATGGAAGACCATTCCATGCTCATGGACTGGAAAAATAAACATTGTTAAAATGTCTATATTGCCTAGAGCAATCTATACTTTTAATGCCATTCCGATCAAAATTCCACTGGCATTTTTCAAAGAGCTGGAGCAAATAATCCTAAAATTTGTATGGAATCAGAAGAGATCCCGAATTGCTAAGGAAATGTTGAAAAAGAAAAAAACTGGGGGCATCACATTGCCTGATTTCAAGCTTTACTACAAAGCTGTGATCACCAAGACAGCATGTTACTGGCATAAAAACAGACACATAGACCAGTAGAACAGAGTAGAGAGCCCAGATACGGACCCTCAACTCTATGGTCAAATAATCTTTGACAAAGCAGAAAAAAAGATCTAGTGGAAAAAAGACAGTCTCTTCAATAAATGGTGCTGGTAAAATTGGACAGCTATATGTAGAAGAATGAAACTCAACCATGCCTACACAAAGATAAACTCGAAATGGATAAAAGACCTCAACATGAGACAGGAATCCCAGAATCCTAGAGGAGAACATGGACAGTAACCTCTTTGATATCGGCCACAGCAACTTCTTTCAAGATATGTCTCCAAAGGCAAAGGAAACAAAAGTGAAAATGAATTTTTGGGACTTCATTAAGATCAAAAGCTTCTGTTTGTTTGTTTTTATGGAAGCACAAATTTTTGTAGTTTGCCTGAATAGTATGAAAGGCAAGTCTCAATCAATTCTTTGAAGGAGAAGAAGTCAGAAGAGGCTTTTAAACTACCCTGACCCTTTTTCACCGAACAGCAGTGGTGGTTCAGGTTTAGATATGATAAACTTTATGAAGGAGAGGACAAAAATCAGCCTTTCTTTTTGTCTTCAGCTCTAATTTAGTGTTTTCTTTGTTTGCATGTGCAGTCTGTCCCTCCTAATGCTCTCACTCATATCTTCTCATTATATGTATTCCACCTATTATCTTTTGGAATTTTGTTTTGTGACTGTAGAGCTTCAGACTGAAATATAATTTTCTTAGTGTGCTATTTCCATGGTTTTTCCTGTGATCTGACCCCAACATATTTTATCAACATTGTTTTCCTTTGTTTCTCTTTTGTAACTTAATATGGTAACCAAAGAACAACTTTTTTCATTGTCTTTGCTGTTCTGTGGACCTTTGATATACTACCCGTCACTCCAAAATTATTTGTAAATTAAAAGAATACTAGAAAATGTGGAGGAGAAGAGGTGCAAAATGATCTAACTCTCAGGGCTCAGACTGACCAGGTGTGAAAAGTATTAGTGTAAGTAAAGGAACCCAGATGTTACAGAGGACCAGAGGACACTGAGAAAGCAGTTAAAACTTACCAGCTGCTACTGGACCAATTACTAAAAAAGAAAATAAAATACATTATTATTTTGAAAAATTATGTACTTAGTTCTTATTGAAAATCTACTTGGAACATTGGAAAAGGGACTTTTGGGAAACATGAAATCTTTTTTTTTTTTTTTTTAAGATTTTATTTATTTATTTGTCAGAGAGAGTGAGCACAGGCAGACAGAGAGGCAGGTAGAGGCAGAGGGAGAAGCAGGCTCCCTGCTGAGCAAGGAGCCCGATGTGGGACTCGATCCCAGGACGCTGGGATCATGACCTGAGCCGAAGGCATCCGCTTAACCAACTGAGCCACCCAGGCATCCCGGGAAACATGAAATCTTATATGAATACTCTTTACCTTATTAATTCAGTATTAACTACTCTTTAATAACCTAAGGCCATTTTGGAAGGCTTGCTTGATGAGTTATATGAGTAGAGTTACTTTTTCTAATGCAATAACTTTTTTTAAACATTCTTAACCATGTCCAAGGGTCACAATCTTACAGGAAACTGGCTACCAGTTAAAGGTTAGTAACTTAATTCCTTCTTCATTTACTTCTCTTTCAGCATTCTATCTCACTTTCAAAACTGTCACCTGTCAGTTCTCATCATATTCCTTTTTGCAGTACAGAAAATTTATAACTATCAACGTAAACACTTTTGTCATGATAATATTTCTGTGTGTATTTCTTTTTCTTTCTGATAATCTCTGGGGTTTAATCAGACTTTTAAATCTGACCTAAGAAGTAGCACAAGTAAGACCTGTAAACCAGGTAAGATGATGGTTCTTGCACATCTTTCAAAGGTGGAGAATAGGGTATAGTGAAAATCAGTTATAACAACAAATGAGAAATCCCAAGAGCGTCAATCTCCTGATCCTCTTCATTAGTCCTAAATCTTTCATGATAGTTAACTTTAGAGTAAACAAAATGGAGTTGAGGTTAGCCCCTCTTCTTTTCTTATCAGTTTTTATGATAATTTAAAATTCTTTAGGAGCTAGCAATGATTATTTAGATTTCACTTATTTTGCTTTTCTTCCCATTTCAGTCTCTTACCTCAAAATGTTTTTGGTCTACACTTTACTTTTCATAACATTATTATTTTAGGTTGGTTTTGTTTGTTTGTTTGTTTGTTTGTTTTTTGTAAATCTGAGCTAAATTCTTTATTACTTTAGGAAATTTGGTTTTTTTTAATTGAAAAGTTCATTTTATGCCTGTCCTTTTTTTCCTTTGCATCAATAGATTTTTCACTTAAAATCTTTAATTTTAGGACATGCAGAAAAATCTGAGAGCAAAGAGATAGGAAAATATGCCACTTAAGTTTGCATTAACAGAAGTGATTATAGTCCATGAGAGCATGAAACCTCAACCCTGTGGGAGTCCAAAGGATGCTAGAATTGCCAAGCAATGGTGTTGAGGGTTTTGGAGGGGGGGAAACAAAATAAAACAAAACTCTAATCAGCCTAACACAGAATTTAACTTTACCAAAACTCAATTACTAATCATATTCTTTATAGCAGAAGCAGAAAAGTATTCCTGAAACTATCTTCCCTTCTAAGAAGGCAGCTGCAAGGAAATATGATATATCAATTCCTCCATTGTTTTGTCCAGTAATCTTGGGAAAGGACAGAGGACAAAGCTGGAGGCATCAGTATACCCCCAACTTTATATAAACTACAGGCAACAGAGTGCATGCCAAACTATTATTGTTATGTTATTACGAATCATTAATGTCTGGATATTAGTTTCCAATGAGTATCAAATATTAATTTCTTACAGTCATTGTTGATAAGCATTGTTTATGAGTTTTGAGTTAATACTGACTGTAAAGACTGTTATTACAATAAAATAAAGATTCATTCTTTGCTCATCAGTCCTTTAGAAAAGAGTTGAAATACAGTCATTCAATGGAAATGGCTGCCCTTTTTTTTTTTTTAATATATTTTGACAGAGATTACAAGTAGGCAAAGAGGCAGGCAGAGAGAGAGGAGGAAGCAGGCTCCCTGCTAAGCAGAGAGCCCGATGCAGGGCTCCATCCCAGGACTCTGGGATCATGACCTGAGCCAAAGGCAGAGGCTTTAACCACCTGAGCCACCCAGGCGCCCCGGCTGCCCCTTTTATATGAGGTAGAGGGAATATGGAAAGCTGCTGAAAGACAGGCAGCTGTTGAGTTTATATAGAAAATTTCATCCGAGTCAATGTCATACTTCCACCTAGGCTCTTGAACAGAATTTGTCTTAATTCTAGTGCTCTTAATTATGGTAAGAATAGACAAAGGTTATATAATCTGGTAAAAATACCCAGCTCTCTCACAACACTTAGTGATTGCATTAGCTTATGTCAACTTTGAAGCTCTTTATAACTGCCAAAGAAGGGACTAAACTCCTAGAGGTACTTCAGAATCCTGTATCAAAGCCAAAAATATATAAGCATTGGGAATACAGTCAATGATACTGTATGGTGACAAATGGTAGTTGCACTTGTGGTGAGCATAGCATAGTGTACAGAGTTGTCCAGTCATTTTGTTGTATGCCTGAAATACCTGTAGAAATCATTGTGTGTCCACTATACTTTAATCAAACAACAACAACAACCAACCAACCAACCAAACAAACAAAACCCAAAACAGGCAAATAGATCCTCTCTGGAAAGATTACTTTGGAAGAGTAACTACTATGGTCTTTCTGAGTAATTGAGTTGTTAAAGTCATCATCCTTTACTAACTAGAGCATTAAAAAATTAAGTCTATTTTAGGTGGTATTGATAAAGACAGGGAAATACATACAATTCTTAGGAAATTTGGGGAAAAAATTCCACATTCATGGGTAATTTTTGAAAGTGTCTCTCTTGGAAATCATCCACTGAAAAGTATGCTAAAGTAGAACCTTTGAAGCCCTAGTAAGAGGAAAGAATCAGGTGTTGCCATATTTGAATTTTCACAATTTTCATATCCTTACTCTTGTGGCTGAGTCCTGGTTTCTCTGCTCTTTCTTGCTCTTCGTCTTTAGATTTCCCTTGTAGCTTGTTTTTTCGGCAAAATATTTAAACTTGTTTTCCCTAATTATCTTTTTTTTTTAACAGTCGTGGTTTAGGGTTTCCGCTGATTTATACATAAATAAATCAGTTGTTCCAGTAATATGGAATAGGGACAATGAAAACATGAGATTTAAAGGCCCTAGAGGTTACACAGATTAAAGTTTTAGAGAAATTAAATGCTTTACCCAGAGCCACATATCTGGTTAAGTGTTCTGGTTGAGATCTGAACCTAGGTCTATCTGATTGCTTTATTAACCACTGCAATATATTACCTTAGCATTTTTGTTTTTATAATTTAATATCATGTATATGGTTTTATTTCATATTTAGAATTATTCCTTACAGCATATCTCTTGAAATGGAATTATGAGTTTAAGAGATACTGTATTTCATTGTATCTTGCAACATAATGTAAATTTGCTTTCTAAAAGGTTCACATAAGTTTAAAAGGGATCGATGATGTATAAATATATATTTTTTACTAAAGCATTGCTGACACTGCTTTTCATATTTAAATTTTTATTTTTGTTAGGTGAAAAATACTACCTCAGGGTCTTAATTTTCCATCATTTATTTATCTATTTACCTAGGCATTGGGCGTATTATAGTTTCTAAATTCATTTGTAACTTAAAGAGGTACTAGATAATGGGGAGGTAAAGGGGCTTGAAAACATGAATGTGAAACACTTTGCTTCAGGGAAATTTTTTTAAGGACACTGGAATTAAGAAATAGATGAATAAAGAAAAGAGAAATAGATGAATAATAACTTACCAACAGGTACTGGAGTAACTGGCAGAATAACATGAATAAAAATACATTAACCAAAGTTTTGGATCAAAAATATAGTTTCCTTCTTTTCTTTTTCCAAGGTATTAGCAAAGAGATCTTTGAGAAACACCAAACCTCCCCCAGTAAAAACATCCACAGTAAAGTAAGAGGGATTAGTATTTCTTTTGTGGTACAAGAATAGTTTCAGTCTGACTTAACTGGCTTTCATATATTTTAATTTAGTGGAAAGACAGAGCAGGCTGGGACATATGTGCTTCTGCCATTCTTTTTCTTTCTCATCTAGTATAGAGGATTTAAATCCTGCAGAGAACAATAGCAAATTTGAATGCTAATTGTGGTTATTCTCTTTCCTTTCCTTACACCTTAGATATCTTCCTGATTTTTCCTTTATCCTCTCTTGGTATCTCCACATTTGGGATATCCCACTGTATATTATATATCTTTCCTTTTGGCTGTGTGGCAATTTTTATTTGTTATTAAAAGGTATTTGAAATTGTTTTTAGAAAACAAAATGTTTCTTTTATACTTAGTCTCTTAGTCAAATGTTTATTCTTTCTATTGAGTGAGTAATTACCCAGCAAGTTACCAAGAGGGAGAGGAAATATTTATAAATACAAGCATTGAATGGAATTGGTCAAAGTTAGAAAAAGTGTTCTCCTTATTTTGGGATCCCAACTTGTACCAGATTTATGAAAACAAAAGGAACTTACTGATAGGTACTGCTCCATGTGCTAAAATACAAATACAAATTATTACTATAGGTTGACACTGATAATGAAATTGACGCTGATAATAATCTTACTGATACTGTTCCCAGACAGGAATTTCCAGAATGAAAGGGAAAGTAAACTCCAGAACTTTGACCTGAGTTACTTTAATCTCTCTTTTCCAGTAGTAACATAGTCATTTTGAAAAAGTGGCAAAGAAGTTTTATTTTTCTCTTATCCTCCAGTTTCTTTCAGAAATTGAAATACCACAGAGCTGGAAAAGCCTCATTTCCTATAAATTTTGCTTCCATTTTCATTCTACTCCCTTCTCTCATTGCTTACTCTTTCATGAGTTTTCCTACTTTTATCTGTGATTCCTACCTTGTATTTAGTTGAAAACGTATTTTGTTGAAAAGTCAGTAGAGGCAATCCAAAGAAGTTTTCATCTCACTCTTAATTATTTCTGTTTCTCGGTTTCATTTTCCAGATATTATTCAGTAATCCAAGAGGGAAGAAGTTGGTCAATGTGTAAGCAAAGATCAATGCATAGGAGTGGCACCAGCCCAGTTAGAAAGGAGGATAAATCTGATTTTTCCTGCTTCTTTCCTCAGGCTATAGTATGTGATCTCTTTTATGTCCTTATCATGAGTCTTTTTAAGCAGATAAAGTCTTGTTTTAAGTGGGACATTTTAACTTACTGAGAAAAAAAAAAAATCAATCATGTTTATTTTTTCCACCAATCTTTATGGTCTCTGTTTTATATAAAATCATAGATACTCTAGTAGGATTCTGAGTAGAGGGCATGGGAAATATAATGTTTATCTTTCTTTTGAAATGGAAACAGCTGCATTTAGGGGAAGAAAAACCCACAATGAGTGCATAACAGAAACAAAAAGGGAGTTTCTTAGAATTGCAGGTGTCTTAAAGTGGATAAAGAGAACATGACTGCCATTGATACTGTTCAATGACTGAAGACAAATATATTCTCAATTACTACTAAAGCATATATGTCAGACACAAGAGCTCCATTTTTAGAAGAAGTGGGAGAAATGAACTACTTTTTCTTTGCATTCTCCCCAGTTTCTCTGAAGAAGGGTGTCAGGAATGTTTTAAAATTCATATGTAAACTCCCAGAGGGCAGTTATTTTCTTCAGTTTTGGTCCCTGCTGTATCCCCAGTGTTTGACACAGAGTAGGCCCTCAATAAGTGAATAATTAATTAATTAATTAATTATCTAAGATCTCAATTGATTTAACTCTGCCAATTGAATTTTATTTCTGACATCTCCTACATTTAAAATTTTCTACCAAAACCATTTATAAACTCTAGTAAAGTAGTTACAACTAGCATATTTTTCCATAGGTGACAATTTACAACAAATGTTCAGAAGCATTATTTCTAATTCCAGGTCAGCTTTAGCCAGCTCAGTATTTGATTTGCCCTCTGGGGGTTTTTTACTTTCTAAAATAATTCCTCAGTTACTATAGAGGAAGTTATTTAATATAAAAACAAGAGAGACAAACTTTAAAAATTTGAATGTTAAGGTCTTTCATGTTCAGAAAAGGATATAACTAATGTTGGAACCAACCCCAGAACTGATGAATAGATATAGAACTTACTTGGTTCTTCTTGTCTTGCTGCAAAAAAAAAAAAAAAAAAAATCAAATGAGTGAGTGAGTGAAAGATTTCTGGACGAACAGCAGAGTTACTTCTCAAAATTAACGCTAGAAGTTTTGAAATAAGAGAGACCACCAGATGCTGCACTTGGAATCAGTTCAATATGATTTGAGAATGAATATCTTTGCATTGTTTTGCTCATGTCCCTTTTAATTTGGATGCCTTTTTGGAAAGAAAGGTTAAGAGACGGGAGATGCTATTTCTGGTTTCTCTCTGCTAATTTGAACTCTTTATCAACTAGTAAGATTTTTATGTTACTGACACTTTGTTTTCTTCTTACTATTCCTCTCTTCCCATCACTTCTTTGGGATGATTGTATTGGTTTATCATGAGCATTGCTATGATTCTTGTTTTGCTAATTACTGTTCATTATGTTAATTTTAGAAAGTTTTCTCTTTTCCCTATAAACATACATATTATAGGCCTGGGTGACTGTATTTCTCACCATCTGACTGGGATGGAGGCACTGCTGGACCTTTAGAGCCTGGATTTGAATCCCAATTTCTGCTGCTTATATTGTGGCATCATGGGCAAGTTACCTAGTCTCACTCTTTTATTCTCTTTGTAATAGGAATAACAATCCCTGTCTGATACAATGTATATGCATATATAAAGTGCTGAGTATGGTGCCTTGTACATTGAATAAATATCAATAAATATGAAAATAAAAATTATATAAAAATAAAAATTAAAATTAAATAAAAACTGAATAAATATTACTTATTATTATAGTACCACATTAAATACCAATTAGTTTCAATTATAGCCTCTAAATGGACCTTGATAGTTGAAAATGGAACAAACTACTGGAAATAGGAATAGAGAAACAAGAAGTTAGAAGGCGAGAAATGCTGAAAATATTAATAAACTACAGAGTCAGAAATATAAATCTTAAGTCTTGGTGCATTCATACTAAAACAGAGCACAAAACGGCTGCTAGATTCCATAAAAAAAAATGTTAAAATATAATTGAGAGAAACATGGAATTTACTCTTAGATTTCTCAGGTCTTGCTTTAATAAAAAAGACAAACAAACAAATTAGTGTGGTTGTCTGATGAAACAGAAACACATTTTCACTGATGTCATTCCAGTATGAGCATCACACACTGAACAATAGTGAAAAGGATGATTAAGCAGGGACCACTTTGCCTTGGGAATGTTCTGGAAGGAAGAATCCAGAGCTAGTGATGGAACTCACTTTTCCTCTTCCTTTCTAGATCCCTGACTGTGTGAAGTCAGGAAATGTGTCATATTCCAATCTATTTTAGTTGAGCTACTTTCTTGGTCCTCCTTTGTCATTGTACTTTTCCAATCTGCAACGATAATCTTTTTTTTCTTTTTTCCTTTAAAGATTTTATTTGACAGACAGAGATGACAAGCAGGCAGAGAGGCAGGCAGAGAGAGGAGGAAGCAGGCTCCTCAATGAGCAGAGAGCCCGATGTGGGGCTCAATCCCAGGACCCTAGGGAACATGACCTGAGCTGAAGGCAGAGGCTTTAACCCGCTGAGCCACCCAAGCGCCCCTGAATGGATAATCTTAATCTTTGTGGTCCTCACCAAGATTCCTTACTTAATTTGCCCACTCTGTCACTCCCTTCAGTGAGAGAGGTTTTATTTTCTCTTCATCGAATCCCACACTTAGCATGGCCTCTTCAAGAGTAGGCATTTAACAAATACTTACTGAATCAGGGAAAAAAATCACCCTACTGTATGTAGCCAGCATCAGAATGCTCCTCCTTTCCTTCTGTTCTCTTCAAGCACTCATTAAGAAGATTTTGAGCCTTACAGGTGAAACAGGTATGGGGTATTTGAAGGCATGCAGAGATCTCTGCTTACAAAATGCATGAGGGTGAGCAAAAGAGATTGCTGGGAGAGTGGTGAACATATGACATTCTGTGCCTAAGTCCTGGAAAATTTTTAGTTGTAAGATTTTGATCAGGCTAGGAAAAATGATTTCAAAGTTATAAGGAGTTTTTTTTTTTTTAACAATCTAGCAAGAGGTGAAATAATTAATATACTTTTGGAGCAGTTTAATACACTTGGGGCAGCTTTTTCGGTTCTAGAGAATCATTAGAAAGAGACAGGTGTGACAAAGCAAAGCAGAGATGAGATGACAAAGTAAGATTTGAAAAGGAAGTATTGATACACTATGACTCTGAGTAATCGAACTACATGTAAGAATGAGAAAACACACAAAGAAGAAAATTATTGTTTTCTAAGTATGAATTTGGGTTGCATTAATGGTGAAAACTGTTCTTTGACTGTGGAAGAATGTGTGTGTGTATGTGTATTCTTGCTCACAGTTGACTAAGCAACAATTTCACTGAAGTATTGTTATGAGACTGAACTCCAGATGTGCTATTTTGGGGCTCAGGTTATAAGTATCAGTGCAGCGTATAAAAATTTCATTTTTCATAGAACCCAGCACCCCAAGTAATTTTGAAGATCAGTGATTTTTTTTCAGAAGCTGCACCTTGACAAACAAGGGCATCACTCATGGGGTTCCTTCAAATAGCCTCATGGACAGTGAACAAAATAAGAGGAACCAGAGGTTTGTTGTGGTAGACTAGTGGGTGAAAATGTGTCATCACCCCCTTAGAGATTCTCAGAGCTTGAAGGAGCAGGATGCGTTGCAAGAGAGGCTGAATCTTTTGTGGGTGGACACACTGGTGGTCCATAGCAAATATTGCCATGATGACCTGCCTCCTTAGGGCTTCACAGTACTATTGTTTTATTTGCTTTCTTTTTATTTTGAGATACTGTAAAAAATAATATCTCAGAAATCAAAAAATCATACTACTTGTAATGTTTGTCATAGTTGTTCCCAATTTTTCTTCTAAGAAAAAAGATAATATAGGGATGTCCAAGATTACCGTTTGAATCACCAATCCCAGGTTCATTTTCTTCCCTCAATTTAGCATTCAGTGTGTATCCAGCAATTTTAAAAAGTACTTTCATATATATGTGGATCCTTAAGCAATAGGGTGGGTTTCAATATTTTTTGCTTTAACTTGCATGTGTCCTTTTTAAAATATTGATACATAAATTGTTATTCAATTCTCTGAAATACTTATTCTTGATTATTATGTGTCATCATTTATTATTAGTTTGTATCAGGAAATACCATTTTTCATCTGGCTTGTTTCCATTCAACACTATGACTGGAGATCTTTTTTTAATTACAATATACAGACACGTAGAGTTAGTTCATTTTAAACTACTGTATATTATTCTATTTTATGAGTTTACATATGTTAATTTATTTCTGATTTTTGAGTGTCACAATAAACATCTTTGTAGATGACATTTTATGTACAAATGTAAGACTTTACTCTTGTGTTTATAACCAGAAGTAAATTCAAGATTTTATTTATTTGAGAGGGAGGGAGTACGGGGTTGGGGGACGGGTGGACAGAGGGAGAGAGAGTCTTGAACAGACTCCATACTGAGCACAGAGCCTGACTTGGGGCTCAATCTCAAAATCCTGGGATCATGACCTGAGTGGAAAACAAGAGTCTGATGCTCAACCAACTGTACCACCCAGGTGCCATTTTGCCACATGTCTTAATAATATAAATCAAATAAATATTTTATCTTGTCAAGCTTTAAATTTTTTACTGACATATGTGGAGAAAAGAAGTATCTCATTTTTATGTTGTATTTTTGATTATTAATGAGATTTGGAAACATGTTTATTAGGCATTCAGTTTCCTTATTTCGTGAACTGTTTATTCTTATCCTTAAATCATTTATTTTTCTTACTGATTGTGAGATTTTATTTATATTCTTAATGCTAATAACATTGATAGTTATGCACACTGCAAATATTTTCTCTCAGTCTGACTCCCTCTTATCTTTTAACATTATTTGTAGTGTATTTGGTCAATAAAAATTTTGAATTTTATTAGTCAACATTTATGTTACCTGTTTTCTCAGTACTTTAAAAGAAAGCCTCCTTATCTGAGTCATAAATCTTTTCTCCTATATAAGGGTCTGTCTCTGGATTCTTGATTTTATCACACTAATTTTTTCCCAACTTCTACTGCTTATTTTTTTTAAAGATTTTATTTATTTATTTGATAAAAAGAGAGAACACAAATAGGCAGAGCGGCAGGCAGAGAGAGAGGAGGAAGCAGGCTCCCTGCTGAGCAGAGAGCCTGATGCGGGGCTCCATCCCAGGACTCTGGGATCATGACCTGAGCCAAAGGCAGAGGCTTAACCCACTGAGCCACCCAGGCGCCCCTGCTACTCATTTTTAAATCAGATATTTTGCTATTGAGTTGATGAGCTCCATATGTAAAACATATGGGATATATGTATAAAATGACTCCTTATCAAGTAGGGCATTTTGCAGATTTTTTTTCTAATTCCATAGATTGCCTTTTCATTTTGCACTTCATATTTTTTTTTCCATACAGTAGCCTTTTACTGTGGTGTAGTTCCATCTTATTATTTTGTCCAATGTTAAGGAGTTATTCCCTTTAGCTTTTCTTAAGAATTTTACAGTTTTTAGTCTTATCCATTTTGAGTTTATTTTTGTGAGTGGAGTAAGATAGGAGTCTAATTTCATTCTTTTGCATGTGAATATTTTCTTCCCCAGCATCATTTATTGAAGATACTATCCTTTCCCCATTGAATATTCTTGGGTCAGCTGTCAAATGTTACTTGACTGTCTATGAATGGGTTTATTTCTGAGCTCTCAATTCTATTCCATTGGTCTCTGTGTCTGTTTAATGCCACTAACATACTATTTTGATTACTAGAGCTTTGTAATAGCCTAGATGAGATGTGATGCCTCCAGCTTTGTTCTTGTTCCTTGGGATGACTTTGGTTATTAGAGTCTTTTTGGTACCACACAAATTTTAGCATTGTGTTTTCTGTTTCTATGAACAATGGAAATTTAATAGGAATTGGAAATTTGATAGGAATTCCATTAACTCTCTAGATGGTTTTGGGTAGTACAGACTTTTAACAGTATTAATTATTCCAATCCATGGAATATCTTTCTATTTATTTGTGTCTTCTTCATTTTTTTTTTAAGATCGTTTTTATTTGAGAGAGAGAGAGCACAAGCGGTGGGATGGCAGAGGGACTGGGAGAAGCAGACTCTTTGCTGAGCAAGGAGCCTGAACCAGGGCTAGATCCCAGGACCCTGAGATCATGACCTGAGCCAAAAGTGGACGCTTTACCAACTGAACCACCCAGGCACCCCTATTTATGTCTTCAAGTTTCTTCATGACTGCCCTGTACTTTTCAGTGTTTAGATCTTTCACATTCTTGGTTAAATTTATTTCTAAGTATTTCATTGTTTTTGATGCTATTGTTAATGGGATCGCTTCATTTTTTTCAGATGTTTCATTGCTAGTGTATAGAAATGCAATTGATTTTTTGTGTGTATTTTGTGTCCAACAATTACTGAATTTGTTAGTTCTAACAGATTTTTGGTGGAATCTTTAAAGATTTGTGTATATAAAATCATATCACATGCATGCAGAGAGTGCAGAGAGAGCTTTGTTTCTTCCTTTCCAATCTGAATGCCTTTAATTTCTTCTCCTTAACTAACTTCTCTGGACAGGACTTCCAGTACTATATTGACTAGGAGTGGTGAGAGTGGGCACCCTTGCCTTGTCCCTGATATTAAGGAAAAGCTTTCAACTTTTGCTACAGAGTGTGATGATTGCTGTGGGTTCTTTATATATAGGCTTTATTATATTGAGGTATATTTCTTCTACATCTAATTTGTTGAGAATTTTTATTATGAAAAGATAGTGAATTTTGTCAGATGCTTTTTTGCATATATTGATATGATCATATGATTTTTATCTTCTGTTCTACTAATGCGATGTAGCACATTTTTTGATTTGCATGTATTGAGCCATCCAGGGATAAATCCCACTTTATCATTGTGTATGGTCACGTAAATGTGATATTTATACTAGTATTTTGTTTAGAATTTTTGCATCTTTATTCATCAGGAGTATTGGTTTGTAATTCTCTTTTATTGTAGTGTCTTTATTTGTCTTTATCACAAGGTCAATGCTGGCCTCATAAAATTTGAAAGTGTTCCTCCACTTCATTTTTTGGGGAAGAGCTTGGCAGAGATTAGTGTCACCTCTTTTTAATGTGTTTGATGTAATTCACCAGTGAAACTGTATGCTGTTGGTCATTTTTTTGTTGTTGTTGGGAGGTTTTGATTACTACTATAATCTCCTTACACATTATTGGTCAGTTCAAATTTTATTATTTCCTGATTCAGTCCTGATAAGTTGTACGTTCCTGGTAATTTATCCATCTCTTCTAGGTTATCCAGCTGTTAGCATATAAGTGTTCATAGTAGTCTTATGATCTTTTGTGTTTCCATAGGTTTCACTTGTAAAAGGGGTGCCTGGGTGGCTCAGTGGGTCAAAGCCTCTGCCTTCCCCTCAGGTCATGATCCCAGGGTCCTGGAATTGAGCCCTGCATCAGGCTCTCTGCTCAGCACGGAGCCTGCTTCCTACTCTCTCTCTGCCTGCCTCTCTGCCTACTTGTGATCTCTCTGTCAAATAAATAAATTAATTAAATCTATAAAAAAAAAAGGTTTCAATTGTAATGGCTTTTGTTTCATTTCTGATTTTGGTTGAGTCTTCTCTCTTTTTTAGTTATTCTAACAGTTTGTCAATTTTATTTATTTTTTCACAAAACCAGCTCATTGGTTCATTGATCTTTTCTGTTATTTTTCTGGTCTCTATTTCATTTATTTCTGATCTGATCTTTGTTATTTCTTTCCTTCTGCGAAGTTTGGCTTAGTTTGTTTTTTTATAATCCCTTGAGGTATAAAGTTAGGTTGTTTGTAGGCTGATTTCTTAATATAGATGTTTTTCATTATAAAACTTCCCCCGAGAACTGCTTTTTTCGTATGTTGTATTTCCACTTTTTGTTTTGAGAAATTTTTCAACTTGCTTTTTGATTTCTTCTGTGACCCATTGGTTGTTCAGCAGCCTGTTATTTAATGTCTGCACATTTGTGAATTTTCTTTTTCTCTTAGCTTGATTTCTAGTTTCGTAGCATTGTGATTGGAAAAGGTATTTGCTATGATTTCAATCTTCTGTATTTGCTAAGCCTTATGTTTTGACCTAAAATATGGTCTATTCTGGAGAATATGTGTGCACACTTGAGAAAAATGTTTATTTAGCTCTTGGTACAATGTTCTGTATATGTCTGTTAGATTCATTGGTCTAAGGTATGTTTCAAATCTTGTGTTTCCTCACTGATTTTCAGTCTACATATGATCTTTTCATTGTTGAAAGTGAGGTCCCTCTAGTTCGATCCACGTCGTCATCACAAATGGCAAGATTTCATTTCTTTTGATGGCTGCATAGTATTCCATTGTGTATATATACCACATCTTCTTTATCCATTCATCTGTTGATGGACATCTAGGCTCTTTCCACAGTTTGGCTATTGTGGACATTGTTGCTATAAACATTCAGGTGCACGTGCCCCTTCGGAGCACCACGTTTGTATCTTTAGGATATATACCCCGTCGTGCAATTGCTGGTAGCTCTATTTTCAGTTTTTTGAAGAACCTCCACACTGTTTTCCAGAGCGGTTGCACCAGCTTGCATTCCCACCAGCAGTGTAGGAGGGTTCCCCTCTCTCCGCATCCTCGCCAGCATCTGTCATTTCTTGACTTGTTAATTTTAGCCATTCTGACTGGTGTGAGGTGGTATCTCATTGTGGTTTTGATTTGTATTTCCCTGATGCCGAGTGATGTGGAGCATTTTTTCATGTGTCTGTTGGCCATCTGGATGTCTTCTTTGCAGAAATGTCTGTTTATGTCCTCTGCCCATTTCTTGACTGGATTATTTGTTCTTTGGGTATTGAGTTTGCTAAGCTCTTTATAGATTTTGGAAACTAGCCCTTTATCTGATATGTCATTTGCAAATATCTTCTCCCATTCTGTCAGTTGTCTTTTGGTTTTGTTCACTGTTTCCTTTGCTGTGCAAAAGCTTTTGATTTTGATGAAATCCCAATAGTTTATTTTTGCCCTTGCTTCTGTTGCCTTTGGTGATGTTCCTAGGAAGAAGTTGCTGCGGTTGAGGTCAAAGAGGTTGCTGCCTGCATTCTCCTCAAGGATTCTGATAGATTCCTTTCTCACATTGAGGTCCTTCATCCATTTTGAGTCTATTTTCATGTGTGGTGTAAGGAAATGGTCCAATTTCATTTTTCTGCATGTGGCTGTCCAATTTTCCCAGCACCATTTGTTAAAGAGCCTGTCTTTTTTCCATTGGATATTCTTTCCTGCTTTGTCGAAGATTAGTTGACCATAGAGTTGAGGGTCTATTTCTGGGCTCTCTATTCTGTTCCATTGGTCTATATGTCTGTTTTTGTGCCAGTACCATACTATCTTGATGATGACAGCTTTGTAATAGAGCTTGAAGTCTGGAATTGTGATGCCACCGACTTTGGCTTTCTTTTTCAATATTCCTTTGGCTATTCGAGGTCTTTTCTGGTTCCATATAAATTTTAGGATTATTTGTTCTATTTCTTTAAAAAAAATTGGTGGGATTATGATGGGGATTGCATTAAATGTGTAGATTGCTTTAGGTAGAATAGACATTTTCACAATATTTGTTCTTCCAATCCATGAGCATGGAATATTTTTCCATTTCTTTGTGTCTTCCTCAATTTCTTTCATGAGGACTTTATAGTTTTCTGAGTATAGATTCTTTGCCTCTTTGGTTAGATTTATTCCTAGGTATCTTATGGTTTTGGGTGCGATTGTAAATGGGACTGACTCCTCAATTTCTCTTTCTTCTGTCTTGTTGTTAGTGTAAAGAAATGCGACTGATTTCTGTGCATTGACTTTATATCCTGACATTTTACTGAATTCCTGTATAAGTTCTAGCCGTTTTGGAGTGGAGCCTTTTGGGTTTTCCACATATAGTATCATATCATCTGCAAAGAGTGATAGTTTGACTTCTTCTTTGCCAATTTGGATGCCTTTAATTTCTTTTTGTTGTCTGATTGCTGAGGCTAGGACTTCCAGTACTATGTTGAACAGCAGTGGTGATAATGGACATCCCTGCCGTGTTCCTGACCTTAGCGGAAAAGCTTTCAGTTTTTCTCCATTGAGAATGATATTTGCGGTGGGTTTTTCATAGATGGCTTTGATAATATTGAGGTATGTGCCTTCTATCCCTACACTTTGAAGAGTTTTAATCAGGAAGGGATGCTGCACTTTGTCAAATGCTTTTTCAGCATCTATTGAGAGTATCATATGGTTCTTACTCTTTCTTTTATTAATGTATTGTATCACATTGATGGATTTGTGGATGTTGAACCAACCTTGCAGCCCTGGAATAAATCCCACTTGGTCATGGTGAATAATCCTTTTAATGTATTGTTGGATCCTATTGGCCAGTATTTTGGTGAGAATTTTCGCATCTGTGTTCATCAAAGATATTGGTCTGTAATTCTCTTTTTTGGTGGGATCCTTGTCTGGTTTGGGGATCAAGGTGATGCTGGCCTCATAGAATGAGTTTGGAAGTTTTCCTTCCATTTCTATTTTTTGGAACAGTTTCAGGAGAATAGGAATTAATTCTTCTTTAAATGTTTGGTAGAATTCCCCCGGGAAGCCGTCTGGACCTGGACTTTTGTTTGTTTGGAGATTTTTGATGACTGTTTCAATCTCCTTACTGGTTATGGGTCTGTTCAGGTTATCTATTTCTTCCTGGTTCAACTGTGGTAGTTTATACGTCTCTAGAAATGTATCCATTTCTTCCAGATTGTCAAATTTGTTGGCGTAGAGTTGCTCGTAGTATGTTCTTATAATTGTTTGTATTTCTTTGGTGTTGGTTGTGATCTCTCCTCTTTCATTCATGATTTTATTTATTTGCATCCTTTCTCTTTTCTTTTTGATAAGTCTGGCCAGGGGCTTATCAATCTTATTAATTCTTTCGAAGAACCAGCTCCTAGTTTTGTTGATTTGTTCTATTTTTTTTTTAGTTTCTATTTCATTGACTTCTGCTCTGATCTTTATGGTTTCTCTTCTCCTGCTGGGTTTAGGCTTTCTTTGTTGTTCTCTCTCCAGCTCTTTTAGGTGTAGGGTTAGGTTGTGTATTTGAGACCTTTCTTGTTTCTTGAGAAAGGCTTGCACCGCTATATATTTTCCTCTCAGGACTGTCTTTGTTGTGTCCCACAGATTTTGAACCGTTGTGTTTTCATTATCATTTGTTTCCATGAATTTTTTCAATTCTTCTTTAATTTCCTGGTTGACCCATTCATTTTTTAGAAGGATGCTGTTTAATCTCCATGTATTTGCATTCTTTCCAAATTTCCTCTTGTGATTGAGTTTGAGCTTCAGAGCATTGTGGTCTGAAAATATGCAGGGAATGATCTCAATCTTTTGGTACCAATTGAGACCTGATTTATGACCCAGCATGTGGTCTATTCTGGAGAATGTTCCATGTGCACTAGAGAAGAATGTATATTCAGTTGCTTTGGGATGGAATGTTCTGAATATATCTGTGATGTCCATCTGGTCCAGTGTGTCATTTAAGGCCTCTATTTCCTTATTGATCTTTTGCTTAGATGATCTGTCCATTTCAGTGAGGGGAGTGTTAAAGTCCCCTGCTATTATTGTATTACTGTCGATGTATTTCTTTGATTTTGTTATTAATTGGTTTATATAGTTGGCTGCTCCCATGTTAGGGGCATAGATATTTAAGATTGTTAGGTCTTCTTGTTGGACAGACCCTTTGAGTATGATATAGTGTCCTTCCTCATCTCTTATTATAGTCTTTGACTTAAAATCTAATTGATCTGATATAAGGATTGCCACCCCAGCTTTCTTCTGATGTCCATTAGCATGATACATTGTTTCCCCCCCCCCTCACTTTAAATCTGGAGGTGTCTTCGGGTCTAAAATGAGTTTCTTGTAGGCAGCATATTGATGGGTTTTTTTTTATCCATTCTGATACCCTGTGTCTTTTGATTGGGGCATTTAGCCCATTAGCATTCAGGGTAACTATTGAGAGATATGAATTTAGTGCCATTATATTGCCTGTAAGGTGACTGTTACTGTACAATGTCTCTGTTTCTTTCTGATCTACTCCTTTTAGGGTCTCTCTTTGCTTAGAGGACCCCTTTCAATATTTCCTGTAGAGCTGGTTTGGTGTTTGCAAATTCTTTCAGCTTTTGTTTGTCCTGGAAGCTCTTTATCTCTCCTTCTATTTTCAATGATAGCCTAGCCAGATATAGTATTCTTGGCTGCATGTTTTTCTCATTTAGTGCTCTGAATACATCATGCCAGTTCTTTCTGGCCTGCCAGGTCTCTGTGGATAGGTCCGCTGCCAATCTAATGTTTTTACCCTTGTATGTTACAAACTTCTTTTCCAGGGCTGCTTTCAGGATTTTCTCTTTGTCACTAAGACTTGTAAATTTTACTATCAGGTGATGAGGTGTGGACCTATTTTTATTTTTGATCTGATTTATTTTTGATCAGATTTTTGATCTGAGGATTTAAGTCTCTTTTCTTCTCAGATGTT
Organism: Martes martes; assembly: GCF_963455335.1. Taxonomy (NCBI): domain Eukaryota; kingdom Metazoa; phylum Chordata; class Mammalia; order Carnivora; family Mustelidae; genus Martes; species Martes martes. The sequence continues at coordinate 118,886,546 of NC_137893.1, read as the reverse complement.
GTTAATTACTATTTCTTAAAAATATTACTTGGTACTTGTTCTCTGAATTCTCTAAATTCCTGTTATACTTGACCTTCTTATTCTATCCAAGCATGGTTCTTTACTTTCATATTTTTCTTCATCTCTGTGTACTCTTCTGAGAGATTTCCTCAGTGCTATCTTCTAGTTTACTCTTTTTAAATGTGATTAGTATAATATCTGTTACTTAAATAACTATATACTTACATAAATATAAATAGTCATATATTATTTAATTATCTATTATTTCAACTTCAGTAACAGTTTTTCATTTCTAAGATTTCAGCTTTGTTATTTATATCTACCTCTTCTTTTTCCAAAATATCTTAAAATATATATGTCCTAATGGATAGTCTTTCTTTTATTTTCCACTAGGGAAGCCAAGACTTATGAAAACTCCAACCTTTGGTTCCTCTTTGGTGTTATGCTATCTCGACTCTATGCTATATGCTGTATCATCTGCTCTTTGTTTGAAAGTGAAAATTCTCTATGAGAATGAATTCTTTCCTTAACCCCTCCAATTAGGCTTTTGTTCCCATCTACCCTATCGGGTTACTGACGACTTCTGTTTTATAAAATTCAGTGATCAATTCCCAGTCCAAAACTTTATTTCTCAGCAGTTCTTGATGTAGTCATTCATCCATTTCATCCTTTCCATCTTGAAATACTCTGAGTTCTATGACACATCCACCCTGTTTTCATTTTCTTCCTACTTACTTTATATACCAGGTATTTATATGCCTATATTTTGGCATATACTTTGCCAGAATGTCTCTTTATCCCAACCTCTAAAATTGATGTTCTTGAGCTCAATCCTTAGATCACCTTTGGTGATCAAATTTAGTTCAGTGGTTTTAAATGTTAATTATGTGCTAATCATCATCAAATTTATGCTTTATCTGGCCTCTCCTGGTAGCTTCAGATTCAAATATTCAATTGTTTTTTGATACGGAGTATATGCTTGGATGGGAACAGTATGTTGAGGGAGAGTTTTCCTATTATCCCCAAATTGACAACTAGCATCAAGAATTTGAGGAAAAGAGTTTATAACCTCCCATGTCCCTCCTGACCCAGCTGAAGTGTGACAAGCCCTCACGAAGAGATTGGCATAGTTGTGAAGTCTGTGTTACCAGACACAATGGGAAGGGATTCCTGGAGTTGTTGCAAGGCACAGGTGCTTCTCTCAGGCCTTAACAAGTGGCATCTAAATTAGTTCTCCTGTACCAAATGTCACTTTCCTTTTAAGTCTAAATAAGAAGACAACTGTACGAGAAAGGAGATTTAAAGAAATCTTCAAAGTTATGAGTAGTTGACAAGGAACAGTGTTGTGGGGGAGGAAGGGATAGTGATATCCTTTCTGAAAGCAAATGAGAAGGACTTCAAGAGATTTGCTTACAAAGATTGGGATGTCTGTGGGAAAGGATGTGTGGCAACTTTCCCTTGGGTGTATGCCTTCATAGTAGATTTGTTGATTTGTTTTGTGACTATTTAAGCATTAGGAAAAGAAAATTGGGAAGAGGGAACAGTGCAGAGTGGCAAGGGTGCAATCGAGCAACAGGTCTTACTTTCCTTTCCTTTGTAGCAAGCATGCTTGAGCTTCACAAGGAGTGAGTGGGCATTGTAGCCATATTTTTATCAGACAAACTAGAGCTTCAAACAAAAACTGTAATAAGAGATGAAGAAGGGCACTATAGCATAAAAAAGGGGGTCTATCTAACAAGAAGATCTAACGATTGTAAATATTTATGCTCCTAAGTTGGGGGCAGAAAAATATACAAATCGATCAATAACAAACCTAAAGAAACTCATTGACAAAACACAGTACTAGTTAGCGACCTTACCACCTCATTCACAACAATGGACAGATCATCTAAGCAGGAGAGGAACAATGGCACACTGGATCATATGGATGGGCTTGACAGGTATATTCAGAGCATCTTAAAGCAACAGAATTCACATTATTTTCAAGTGCACATGGAACATTCTCAAGAATAGAACACATTCTGGGTCACAAATTGGGCCTCAACCAGTACAAAAAAGATTGAGATCATACCATGCATATTTTCAGACTACAATGCTATGAAACTTGAAGTCAACCACAAGAAAAATCTGGATAAACCACAAATACATGGAGGTTAAAGAACATTCTACTAAAGTATGAATGGGTTAACCAGGAAATTAAAGAATTTAAAAAATACATGGAAGCAAATGAAAATGAAAACGCCACAGTCCAAAACATTTGGGAGGCAGCAAAGGCAGTCCTAAGAGGGAAGTATATACTAATACAGGCCTTTCTCAAGAAGCAAGAAAGCTCTCATATAAATCACCTAACCTTACACCTAAAGAATCTGGGAAAAGAGCAGCAAATAAAGTCTAAATCTAGCAGGAGAAGAGGAAATAATAAAGGTTAGAGCAGAAAGAAATGATATAGATTTCTTTAAAAAAAGTAAAATAGATGAATGAAACTAGGAGTTGGTTCTTTGAAAGAATTGACAGAATTGATAACCCCCTAGCCAGATTTATGGGGAAAAAAAAAGAGAGAGAAAGGACCTAAATAAGTAAAATCATAAATGAAAGAGGAGAGATCACAACCAACACCACAGAAATATAAGCAAGTATAAGGAATATCATAAGCAATTATATGCCAACTGATTAGGCAATCTGGAAGAAGTGGATACATTCCTAGAAACATATAAATGACCAAAACTGAATCAGAAAGAAATAGAAAATCTGAACAGTCCCATAACTAGCAAAGAAATTGGAGCGGTAATCAAAAATTTCCCAACAAATAACCCAGGGCTGGATGGCTTCCTAGCAGAATTATTCCAAACATTTAAGGAAGAGTTAATACCTATTCTTTTGAAACTCTTTCAAAAGATAGAAATGTAAGGAAAATTTCCAAACTCATTCTACAAGGACAGCATTACCATGATTCCAAAACTGACAAGGACCCCCCTAAAAAGGAGAATATAGACCAATATCCCTCATGAACATGGATGCAAAAATTGTCAACAAGATGCTGGCCAATTGAATCCATCTGTATATTAAAATGATTATTCACCTCAACCAAGTAAGTTTTACTCCTAGGCTGCAGCGGTGGTTCAACATCTGCAAATTGATCAATATGATGTACCACATTAATAAAAGGAAGGATAAGCATCATATAATCCTCTCAATACATGCAGAAAAAGCATTTGACAAAAATACAGTATCCTTTCTTGATAAAAACCCTCAAGAAAGGAAGGATTGAAGGAACATAGCCCAACATCATAAAGGCTATTACATGAAAGACCCACAGCTAATATCAACCTCAACGGGGAAGAACTGAGAACTTTTCCCCTAAGGTCAGGACCATGATAGGGATGTCCACTCTTACCACTGTTGTTCAACATAGTACTGGAAGTCTTGACCTCAGCAATCAGATAAAAAGAAGGCATCTAAATTGGTAAGGAAGAAGTCAAACTTACTATTTGTAGACAACATGATACTCTACATAGAAAACCTGAAAGACTCCACCAAAGAATTCCTGAAACTCATAGGTGAATTCAGCAAAGTCACAGAATATAAAATCAATGTGCATAATTCTGTTGCATTTCTATATAACAAACAAAGCAGCAGAAAAAAAAAATCAAGGAATCGATCCCATTTGCAATTACATCAAAACAAAGATATCTAGAGGGGCACCTGGGTGGCTCAGCAGGTTAAAGCCTCTGCCTTCGGCTCGGGTCATGGTCCCAGGGTCCTGGGATCGAGCCCCGCATCGGGCTCTCTGCTCAGCAGGGAACCTGCTTCCTCCTCTCTCTCTGCCTGCCTCTCTTCCTACTTGTGATCTCTCTCTCTCTCTGTGTCAAATAAATAAATAAAATCTTTAAAAAAAAGATATCTAGAAATAAATTTAACTAAAGAAGTAAAAGATCTATACTCTGAACATTATAAAACACTTATAAAAGAAATTGAAGAGGATGCAAAGAAATTGGAAAGCATCCCATGCTCATGGATCGGAAGAACAAACATTGTTAAAATGTCTATACTACCCAGGTGAATCTATATATTTAATGAAGTCCTATCAAAATACCACCAGAATTTTTCACAAAGTTAGAACAAACAATCCTTAAATTTGTATGGGACTGCAAAAGACCCTGAATAACCAAAACAATTCTGAAAAAGAAAACAAAACTGGAGACATTATAATTCTGGACTTCAAGCTTTATTACAAAGCAGTAGTCATCAAGACAGTATGATACTCTACAGACACATGGGTCAAAGGAACAGAACAGAGAACCCAGTAATGGACCCACAACTAAATGGTTAACTAATCTTCATCAAAGCCAGGAAGAATATCCAATGGGGGTAAAATGACAGTCTCTTCAATAAATGGTGTTGAGAAAGCCAGACATGTAGAAGAATGAAACTGGACCACTTTTGACACTATACACAAAAATAAGTTCAAAATGGATGAAATATTTGTGAGACAAGAAACAATTGAAGTCATAGAGAAGAACACAGGTAGAAACCTCTTTGACCTCAGCCATAGCAAATTCTTCCCAGACATGTCACCACAGGCAAGGGAAACAAAACCAAAAATGAACTATTGGGGTAAAAAGCTTTTGTGCAGCAAAGGAAACAATCAACAAAACTAAAAGGCAGTCTACAGAATGGGAGAAGATACTTGCAAATGACATATCTGCGTAGAGGGCTAGTTTCCAAAATCTGCAAAGAACATAAAACTCAACAACTAAAAACCAAACAATCCAGTTAATAAATGGGCATAAGACATGAATGACACCCCCCCAAAACCAAAATCCAGATGGCTAACAGACACATGAAAAGATGCTCAGCATCACTCATTTTCAGGGAAATACAAATCAAAACCACAATGAGGTACCATCTCATACCTGTCAGGATGGCGATAATTAACAATACAAGAAATAACAGGTATTGGTGAGGATGTGGAAAAGGAGAACCTTCTTGCACTATTGGTGGGGATGCAACCTGGCATAGCCATTCTGGAAAACAGTATGAAGTTTCCTCAAAATGTTAAAAACAGAACTATCATATGATCTAACAATTGCACTGCTAGGTATTTACTCAAAGGATATAAAAATACAGATTTGAAGGGATACATGCACTCTGATGCTTATAGCAGCATTATCAACAAAGCCAAACCATGGAGAAAGCCCAAATGTCCATCAACTGATGAGTGGATAAAAAAAATATATGAGGGGCGCCTGGGTGGCTCAGTGGGTTAAAGCCTCTGCTTTCAGCTCAGGTCATGGTCCCAGGGTCCTGGGATCGAGCCCCGCATCAGGCTCTCTGCTCAGCTGGGAGCCTGCTCCCCCCCCTCTGCCTGCCTCTCTGCCTACTTCTCATCTCTGTCTGTCAAATAAATAAATAAAATCTTAAAAAAATATATACATATATATATATATATGAGAGAGACACACATACTGGAATATTACTCAGCCATCAAAAAGAATTAAATCTTGCCATTTGCAAGAACATGGATTGAGTTAGAATATATTATGTTAAGTGAACTAAGTCAGACAAATACCATATGATCTTGTTTATATGTGGAATTTAAGAAAGAAAATAGATGAACATATGGGAAGGGGGAAAAGAAAAAAAGGAGAAAGGTAAACAAGCCATAAGAGACTCTTAATGACAGAGAACAAACTGAGGGTTGATGGAGGGAGTTGGTTGGGGTGGGTAGATTGGTGATGGGTATTAAGGACAGTATTTGTTATGATGAGCACTGGGTGTTATAAGTGATGAATCACCTGGATTCTACTCCAGAAATCAATATTGCACTATATGTTAAGTTTGTAAAATCCAAATTAAAAAAAAAGGTGCGATATATAAATATGTAGATTTATATATATATGTGTGTATCACATATATCACATATATATTATATATATCACATATATATTATATATGTATGTATCAGAGACTCTTAATGATAGGGAACAAACTTAGGGCTGCTGGAGGGGAGGTGAGTCGGGGGATGAGGTAAATGGGTGATGGACATTAAGGAGGGCATTTATTACATTAAGTAATGAGCACTGTTGTATGCAAGGGATGAATCACTAAATTCTACCCCTGAAACTAATACTATACTATGTATTAACTAAATCGAATTAATATAAAATCTTGAAAGAAAAAAAAAAGCAAAACAGGCTTAACAATCCAAACTTGAGCTTTTGTGTTGGTATCTTACTCAACTTTACGCCTATTTGGTGATGGTAGTAACAGACTATGAGAGGGAGCTAAGGGGCTCTAGAATAGGCCATACTGGAGTCAATACTCTCACATCAGAGACTGTGCAGTAGAGTCCTCAGAACTGGGCAAGTTCTTGCAGATTCCTTCAAAAAATTCAACACATATTCTATAAGACATCTGAGTGCCTAACCTAAATGACATTGAAAGGTATCCAGTATCATATCCTCAGAAGAAAGACCGCAACTAACAGAGGAGGGAAATTGTGCACCTAATTAAATGAAACCCATTTTTCTAGCTTCAGCTCAGTGGGAACTATAATCAAAGGAGGTGGACGGAAAGGAGAAGGAGACTGTACTTCTTCCCTATTCTGAGTCAGTGGGCCTAAGATTGATTGCTAAAATGGAGTATTTCAAGAGGAGGGGCCTGAGGGTTTTTAATAGTTTAAAATGACTAAAATTATAGCTTCTACCCCAAATGTTAATGGGTAGGGAAGAGATATGTGTCAGAGACCATGACCATGGCCTACTGAGTGCAGCTTTTTTAATAAACTGGTCATAAATGTTCAAGGCATCTTGAATTTAACATGCACAAAACTGAGCTCAAGATTGCCTCCTCTAAATCTGCCCTTCTTCCCATCTTACCTAGATCAGTAAGTAGTCCCATTCTCCCAGTTGCTTTGGCCCCAAACCTGAGAATTACCTTTAGTTCTTTTCCATTTAAACTCACATTCAGTGTGATGGCAGAATCTGTTGGCTGTACCCTAAAAATACATGGAATGTAGAGACTTCTCCCCACCTTCACCCTGATCACTATGCTTCTTATCACACTCACATGTAACTGGTGGTTCCTTAATTCCAGTCCTACTAACTGGTCTTCCTGCTTCTTCTCTTGAGCTCCTTGCCCTTGTCACTCTCTGGCAGTTAATTTTCCATACCGTAGTCAGAGAGATGTTATAAAATTATAAAGCAGACATTATGACTCCATGTTCAAACCCACTAGTGGGCCCTCATTATGGCTGGAATAAAAATCTACCACTTTCTACCAAGGACTGCAAGGCCTCACATATGTGGCCTGTTTCTCTGACCTCATCTTCTACCATCCTCCGTCTTTCTTTTCATCTATCTACATTAGAATATGCATCCCTACAGCAGAACCTACATCCTTGTTCTTTTGCCTGGAACACTCTTTCTCCCCTCTATATACCATCTTCTCTAGTCTTTTCTGTTACTCTGCTTATATTTCTTCATGGTATTTATCTGAAAGTAATTATATGTTAATTTGTTGTTATTTGCCTGTTTTTATTTTAAACTGTTAACTTCTTGAATGCAGTGGCTTTTTCCCTACTATTATATTCTCAATGTCTAGAATAGGCACCCAATATATTTTTATTAAATGCATTAACATCTCTGAAGATTTAAGTTTATTATTTTATTTCTTTCAGATTGCTACAGCTGTATTTCTTTGTGTTGAAATTCTCCAATTTGTTGGGGCTTGTAAAGTGTCATTTTGGTGCTGGGTTTCTTCATGCATTTCATGAATTTTTGGTGTCTCTTATTCCTTGAGAATTAGCTTTGTGAGTCATGTTTTACCCCGTGGATATTCTGCTGCAGTTTCCTTCTTGTGGGGAGTTTTTGTGGTTTTTATTGCCTTAGATAACAGGGTACAGCATCACCAAACCAGATCTCAAGTGTTTTGGTTTGGGATCCTGTACAGCATGGATGGCACACTTCCAGCAGGGCTTTGAGCCCTGAGCAGATTAGGTCTGGTCCTGTGCAGGTGACTTTGTTTTCATGGATAGGGCAGATATGTAGGGTATTTTCTGATCCCAGCTTTGCTCAGGGAGTCTCAATTCCAATTCTTACCATTCTGGGTTCTGAAATCATTCTACCCTCCAGCCCCTCTTTATTTATGCTTAAGCTTAGCTGTGTAGTTTTAATAATAATAAACAAAGCAGGCAAAACCAAGCCAGCCAGAAAGAAGGTGGTGTATTTTCTAGTGCCTTTGGCATATGTTTCTATCTGCTCCCAATCTCTTGAGTCTCAGATTTTAAATAAAATCTCTCCTTCCACCCTTTCTGGTACCTCCACTGAAAAATACACTAAATTCTTCACTTTAGGTTCTGGATTATAGTTTCCACCTGCAAAACCAATAGTGCCTTTTGCTAAACTCAGTTGTTCCCAATTGTAGGGCTTATTCCCGAACATGGACATCCATGGTTTCCAACCTCATCCTTGGGTCTGCTCCATTGACCCTTTTGACTCAGTATTTCATCTGGCAGTGAGACTATATAGGTGGTCAGTCTCCTTGTTCAGGATTCAGAAAGAACATGTAAAATGTCTATGTTAACTGTTCCAATTCTCCCTTCTCAGATACTAATCCTTGTGTCTTAACATTATTGCAATTGTTCAAAAGTTAGTATTATAAAATACAATCAGAATGTGTTTAGATGGAAATAGAGGGTTATATAAGCAAGTTTGCAATCTGTTAGAGTGATCCATGGTTTAAAAATTAGGAAATTTTATCTAAAATCTGGATTAAGTGAGATGTTTTGACAACTCTAGTTCTGTATTCTTGCATGGAGAAATTGGCTAGACCTGAGCAGCAGCTACCCTCTTTAGACTATACATGATCTTTTTACTGTTTCTAGGTGATGTGCCTCACCTACTCATTTATATTATCTTCCTGGGCTCCACTGGCATCTGAATTTTTAAAGTCTTGACAAGAACTTTGGGTTTTAATAGTAATGTAATTTAATTTCAATCTGAGGAACCCCAAAGGATATTAGTATTGCATAAAAATCATTTGTAACGTAGGTATGAGGACCAGATTTGATTATGGAAAATTTGGACATAGTGTGTAATGTGGTTTCATGAGTTCTATGTTAAAGATCACTATTGTCAGAATTTGATCTGGTTTAAATATTGAAACACTGTTGGTGTCTGTTTCCTGGGAAATTGAGTTAGGAATGGAAGTAATGGGAACTCTTGCAGTTATGGATCAAAAAGATCGTCTGGCAGTCTAATCTGGAAGACTTGGGTAACGTGAAAGCAAACAAATATGAGAAACATGAATTTCAATCTTTTGTACACTTTAGGAATAGAATATATCTTCTTGGGGAAAATCTCACATTTGACAGGCTGAGAAGTAAAGAACTTACTTGAGGTTCTCTGTGAAATCACTAAAAAATAAGCAAAAAGAAAGCCATGTAATTTTTCTTAAATAGAGTAAACATAGTATTATCTCACATTTTCCCCTGGTGTCTCTGAGGGGAGTACCTGGGTAGACATAAGAAGGAAGCATACTTTGAGGGAACACTCAAAATTCTTTCTCCAATTAAACATTACTTTGGACTTCCTGTTTGTCTTTCAAAAATTTTGGCTACCTCTGTTATTTATATTTTTCAGGGTTTTTTTGTTGTTGTTGTTATTGTTGACATATACTACTTTACTTCTTTTCTTTTCATCAGTATATTCTTAAATTATCTATAATGTAGGGGAAGCTGTGTAGTAAGAAAGCAAGAGAACAATGAGAAACTTAAATCACTTTAACAGACTTCAAGACCTGAAAACCATAGTAGAAAACAGAATACTTACTTATGGGAGACGGGGGCACACCTTAAAAAAAAAATAGATATCAGTGAGTAATTATTTGAAAGGAACAAGTTTCCTTCTAGGGAAGCATATTTGTGTGAGGAAGAAGTTTGGTAGTCACATGGCTCTTGGTTCCAACTATGGTTCAGTGAACTGTGTTCCTGGGCAAGTATGTGGCCTTGGTTTCGAAGTCCCTAAGAGTTGATTCACTCCAAGGAATAAATGGGATATAATGTAGTTAAAGCACCTGTATAGTTCGTATCACTGAGGAGATGCAAATTAAACAAATGTTTGAAATTAAATGGAAGTTTACTCCACAGAATGAGCAGAAGGCAAAGTAATGTGAGAGCTTAGTCTCAGGCTGCTGCACAGGAGTTAGAAATGAGTAGGGCAGAAACAGTTCTGTAGGCCACGTAGAGGACAACAACAACAGAAAATAGTAAAAAACAAACAAACAAAAAAAAAACCACAAACACCAAAACAGACTGAACTTACCTCTGGGCATTGAAGGTGGTGGACCAGCTGAAAGGTAAAGAAGTATTTTTGTAAGCCTTTTCTCTTCCACTCTTTCTCCCCGCTCTCGGTTTAGAGTTCTTTCTCATTAAGTCATTATAACAATAGGGAAAATGTTCCCTCTGGTCTTTATTTACTTTCAGTGTAAATGAGCAAGGTTTGAACTTTCCAAAAAAATTAATAAGCATGGAATTTGTCCATGGAAAGGCTAGTGGTTAAGGAAGTATGTAACCATGCACAGAAATCCCAGCGTAGCCAGGGAAAGAAGCTATAGGACTCCACGGTAGAGGAAACATAGAAGGACTTACTGAGGGCAGGTGGAACTGATGCGACTGGAAAACAGAACAGAGAAAATTGTTACTTCCTTTTCCTTTCTTCCCCATTCAATTTGTTTTGTCCCTTGTAACATGCTATTTTTAACCACTGGGAAGCCTTCGCTTCTGATCTTCGTTATTTATGTAAATCATGCAATTTGACTTTTTCCATAAAATTATTAAAAAACTAGGAGAATTATCGGTAGTTTGAATACAGGATGTCTACAAAATAGGAACTTCAAGCCTCTAAAATCCCAAATGGTCAGGGAAATTGTCCTCAGGTGTCTTGGAATTCAAATGTGGAAAAACAAACTGGGTAGGTAGGGCAGGAGGTCCAAATGAAAAACTGTTTTAGAAACTTCTGATCCCTTCCTTTCTCTTCCATCATTTTTTCCTTTTCTGTAGGCAGCCTCTTGGTGGTCTCTGTAACTAAGCAAAACTTTTTTTCTCCCCTGTTTACGTAAATCCATACTGTTAGAACTTTCTCCTGAATCATGAATCACCCAGAGGGACTTTGATAATGAAATAGCAAGGGGCCGCGAGGTACCTCAAGCCCTTTGCACAACAACGTGGCCAGGTAAAGACTCTTAGACCCCACTAAAAGCCAGTTGAGTCCATGGCAGAGAATTAAATGAATACGCAGACTTACTGTTTGTGTGACGAGTTGATCCTACTAAAAAATAAGCAGAGACATTTTTTATTGCCCCCTGCTCATTTACTCTCCTACTCATTTTTTCTATTGGTAAATTTTCTAGTGATATAACTGCTTGAAAAGTTTTTCTGATCAGGAGTATTTGAACTTTGTAGAAAACTTACAGTCAGCAGGTGGAATTCAGGTTAATGGAGAAGCAAACGCTAAGAAATTAAGTTTCAAGTTCGTGTACTAGAACTCAAATTTCAATAGACATTGCTGGACTTTGATTAAGTGAGTAGCAAAGAAACAAACAAACAACTTACTAATTGCTCATATAGATGACCCAGCTGGAAAATAGAAATATCACCTGTATCTTTGTTTTTCCTGTTCATTTTTTTCTTCCGTATGGAAAGTCCCTGCCGATCTTTAGAACCATGGAGAAACTTTTTTCTCTGTTCTTTAATTTTTATGTGACTCTGAACATTTTAGAAACTTATTAATAACCTAGTGGAATTCTGGGTAATGGGAAAATAAGGGTCAAGGAAATAGGAACCTTAAGCTATGGCTATCTCAATATGGATGGATAAATTTTTGTTTAAGTAGATCTGTTAAAGAGTGCTGGAGATAATTGAGTTCCATCGTGAAGGGAGACAGTGAAACTTACAAGAGGATCCTGTAGCTGAAAAACAAAAAGAGAAGTCAGTGTAGAAAGACTGGTGAAAAGAGGAGTTAGTTTTCTTGCTCGTTTTCTGAGAGGGAGTATCAGAAATGTTCATGGAGGGAGCATCTAACCCTTATAGATGTTGTGCACTGTGCTGGAGAACCCAGCTGCCATCATGCCTTAGGGGATTTTGTGTCTTGCTTAGTCTGAGAGGTTTCAGGAAAGAGAGTTATCTCTTCCCTTTTTGCAGTGAGTGGTAACTGCTTCAAATCCTACAGGAGATTGGTAATTTAAACCGTGCTGCTTTTACTTTCCTACTCTCTGTTTCTGCCACTCTCTGCAAGCTTTCATTCATTCATACAAATGTCCTCCTCCCCCGCCTTGTAGACAAATAGTTTCCTCTGATATTCTTATGTAATATAGTATATCTATATTAAGTTTTTCGGGTTATTAAGTGAGGTTTGTATCCCTCTTCATTCATTCATTCCTTGGGTGGCGGTGCAGGCCGATAGTGGAATAAGCAAGAGGCAGAGAAACATGAATATCTATACCCACAAGACAGAAGCAAAGGATTGCAGACCCTACAGGAAGCCAAAGGCAACTACTGTATAAGAACAACTGTGGAACTTACTAGTCATTTCTGAAGTTTCACCTGGTGGAGAAATGGAAGGGAAAGAAAAGGGAGAACTCAGTGTGTGTAGAACGAAGAGAACTCAGTTCTTCCATGATGGGGTTGAAAAGGGTAACCACAGGGAGGATGCAGGGAGTTCTAAAACCTTCCTGTTAGCTCAGTGCATCATCTGGTCTTAAGCTCCTACCCCCGTGCTTCACATCCTCAGGTCTTTTGCTGGTCTGGAGCAGGAGCATGTATGTCTTCCTTCCTTTCCATCCCTTTTCAGGGCACTTAAACTCCATGGCACCAGAGATTAGCCAAATCTTCCTCTCTTATTCATGACTTTATTTTGAAAGTATATTTATTATTTATTTTTATTATGTTCATTTAGCCAGCCTATAGTACAATCCTAAGTTTTTTGATGTAGTGTTCCTGACTTCATCCCTAAGCCTCATCCCGGCTTCTGATACAAGAGCTCAGCTAGTTAAAGGAATGTTTGAGTATATCTGACTTGCCTTCTGATAATGTCTTGTTTGGCTTAAATTTTGGAATGTTGTTACTTAATTTCCAGACTCAGAATTTACAATGACTTGAGTTTGGTTTATTTTGACACCCTAGAATTTGATATTGGTTTTGCCCTACCTAGTCACAGTATTAGCTTACCCTTCACTCTCTTTCATTTATAGTTTGTAGTTGTCTGATGTATCCGGCAGTTCCTATAATTGCAGCCCACCTACCATCATATCCTGTTCCCTGAAGGGGTGCGTGTGTGTGTGTTGGTGTTTGGGACAAGGGGCAGGATAGGACATGAAGAAAGAGAAGGTATTGGGAGAAAAGATTGGGGAATTCTGGGCAGACTAGATCCTTAGTATTATTCTTTGGTGCACTTTTCCCAGGAAACTTGGAAGAAAACTGATAAGACCTCAGTCTATTTAAATTTGATTGTTTTTCCCTTCTTTTACATTTGTTTTAAAATTTGCTTTCCTTTTTTTAAAATTTTGTTTATATTGTCTCTGTTGTCTTTGAAGAGGCCCTTTATGAACTACAAATTATTTCAGAAGTAAAAAGCTACCCTTATTCTTTCTCTGTTACTTTAGAAAATTCTGTATTATTATAAAAGCCATTATGACCATTACTGGGGACATTTTCTTACTTTTTTTCTTAAGAAATAACTTTAGGGAATTCTCAGCAAATGAAACTGAGATGCATGAAAACGTGTCTAAAACCATTGTCCTTATGGTAATAGATACATTTGGGACAGGGGACAGGCCCTCTACACACTGTAGAAGATCAAAACACACATACCACTGTTTTCCAAAGGAGAACAGTTAAATACCTTGCCAGAATTACTAAATCCCAGTTATCAGGATTAAATATTTTTACTGGACTGTATCCTCACCATAAGAATCAGATCTTCCCCTAGGAGACTTGTAACCCTGTTTTAGTTAGAGGGAGAAACATTTCATGCTTGCCTTTAACTACTACAGGTGTTTGAAGTGAAATCTTTATTGTATTCCTTTCCCTTCATTTTCCCCATCTTTTTTCTCTCATGTCACTGTTTTTCACTCTCTTGGCCTTCCTTCTTTTGTCTTCTTTCTCATTTCTTTTTTTTTTCTTTTTTATTTATTTATTTATTTATTTATTTTTTTATTTTAATAAACATATAATGTATTTTTATCCCCAGGGGTACAGTCGTCTTTCTCATTTCTTATGTCTTCCCCCAGATTCTCTCTATTGTATCTTTGCTTTGGAACATTCTTCTAATGTATACTGACAAACTACCATGATTATTTTTTTAAGATTTTATTTATTTATTTGACAGAGATCACAAGTAGGCAGAGAGGAAGGCAGAGAGAGAGAGAGGAGGAAGCAGGCTCCCTGATGCGCAGAGAGCCTGATGTGGGGCTCGATCCCAGGACCCTGGGATCATGACCTGAGCCGAAGGCAGAGGCTTTAACCCACTGAGCCACCCTGGCGCCCCACCATAATTATTATTAGAAAAATGTTATGCCACCTATTATGAATTTGAGTAATATATATGAGTTAATGTATATATCGGAAACTTACCAATAGGTCCTGGAGTTTGCACTAAAAAGAAATCAAGATTGGGATATTAGTATGACTGTTTGTATGAAGAATACATTTTTCATTAATTTTATTCTAGGGTGGGGCTTTGGGAGCTAGAGAAGAAGTGATAATAGTAATAACATTAGGGATAACTAATCCAGGTATGATAAATACATAGCAAAAGAGATATTTAGCATATATTGCAACTCAACCTGAGATGAGGATCTCTCTAGAATCACTGTCAACCTAGGAGAGGCTAGAGACATTAAAGATATAAACTTTGTATTTTTCTTTCCTGTCAGTAACAAAAGATGGTGCTCTTTTAAAGGACCACCCCTTACTAAAATATTTCTGACCAACTAATACACTCTAGGGTAGGCATGAAGGTAGGATGTAAGGATATAGTCTTCTCAGTTTCCAGCTTACTGACTACTGCTTTGATTGGCTTGTGTCTCTGGGAAAAAGTCAACAAAACCTTCAGTTTTTAATGATAATTTGGCCTTCGATTGATTTTCTAGTTCTGACTAAACCTGCTATCTTACTTGACAACATTCTTTTATTTTAAGAATGATCCTTGGGGCACCTGGGTAGTTCAGTCAGTTAAGCATCTGACTCTTGATTTCAGCTCTGGTCATGACATCAGGGTCATGAAATCGAGCCCCACGTTGTGATCCATGCTCAGAACACAGTCTGGTTAAGACTCTCTCTCTCCCTCCCCTCTCCCTCAATCACTCTCTCTCTCTAAAATAAATAAATAAACAAATAATAAATAATAAAAATTTTAAAAATTTTAAAAATGTAAGGAAGAATGATTCTTGTTGATAAACTGCATGTGAACTGGGAGAACTATAAATACCCTTTAGAAAGCCATATCTTTGGGCTTCCCTAAGTGTGGGGGGAGAGGGAGATAATCAGTATGCTTTATCACTCTGAGGGAAATAACCATTCTTCAACCCTCACTCTAGAGGGAGTGTCCTAAGTAGAAACCCTAGGAACATCAAGGGTTGTTTGCATGGCAATCCTCAGACAGGCTCCGTGTTGTACAATATAGGGGACTTCCAGGAATGGGGCCTTCCCTTGTTTTCAGTAGTATTTGCAACCTTTAGAGGATTGGGATAGACTAATTCCTTTCTAATTCATAATGTCTCCTTTAAAAGTTTCCCTCTCTCTCTTTTTTCTCTCATTCCATTAAGATCTTATTGTTATTTGAAAAGTGAACCTTCCTTTTTTGACAGGGTATTGTGACTGCTATTAAGAGGATCCTTTTCTTTTCTATTTTCTTATGCTAGCCCATGGGCTTTGTAGTCTCTCTACTTCATGCACGGCTTCTTTGGAAACTGTGTAATAGGAATACTAGAGAAGTTGAGAAACATGGCATCAAGAAAGCAGGGCAGATCAGTACTTAAGATTTTGTGGGTGAGAAATTAAAGGAACCAGAGTGCAGAAGCAAATTTGATACTTACGAATTGGTGCTGTGAATTGCACTAAAATACAAAGAAGAAGAAAATCAGCAGGTTTGATATTACCAGAATGCTCATGCCACCAGTATTCTTTTTAAAGAAACTGTGAAGCAGCTCAACCAGAGGGAGAATTACTACTGCATATCAGTAGATAATTTTAACAAAGAGGCCCCATAGCCCTCCCTCCAGATTAAGTCATTTGGCATTCATCTTAAATGAGAAAACTATGGCAGAGGGGAACATATAAAACTGGGGTTGAAGGTTGTCAATCTTTCCTTCACTTTCATTCCTCCTCCCTTTCCCTCTCTGCCCAGCCCAATACTCAGCTCTCTCAAAGGACTGACACTCCTGGGGTAAGTGGGATGTCTGTTCTGTGTTTTTTTTTCCCATCACCACCTCCTCTTTTGTCTTTATCATGCTTATTCTTTTGCCTCCTCCTAGAACCACCTGTTCTTGGAGTGCTTCCTCAGTTTAAGGAAGTCCACAAATAGTTATTTTAATTATTTTCATAATAATAAGGGGATTTTCCCCCTGGTTTTAAATATTTATTTGTATTTCATATTATTTTAAATATGAATGATTTTACTTTCTCTTGTCTTAAACTCAGTGACAGGTCAGGGTGTTTTTTGTTTGTTTGTTTGTTTTTCCTGATGTCTTGAGCATCAGGAGGGGTCAGTAATTCAAATGTAATCATGCAGTCAATTAGCGTGAGTAAGAAAGCCTGGATATAGAAAGAGCTTGGGTAAGGAGAAGTCCCATAGCTCACAGAAGACCAAAGAGTGTTAGAATTAAGAAACAGAAAAGGAACTCACTTATGGGTCCAATGGTTCCAGCTAAAATATGAGAAAAACGAGACAGACTAATTAGAATGGTTCTTCGGCACAGAAAATTTAGTTTGCACTGAAATTATTTTTGGGAGAACATCATAAATGCAGACACAGGGAACAAAATTTCTACTTCAGAAGAAGAATAAATACATTTTTTTCTTCATTCTCCACCATGGAGGATCCCTGTAACACTGGTATCCCCGTAACAGCTGGAGTTGCAGGGATGCAGTGTTCAGGGTGCCTTTCCTGATGGATCACTGAAACTCAGTAGATTCGATTCCACAGGCCATTGCTTTTCTTCCAGTTGGGGTAATTTGAACTTGTTTAGCCAGAACCTATGGCCTCATCTTCTGAAGGAGGCAGTGGGAATTTCTGTCTCCTGTGGGTGACCTCAGCTCCCTTATTAATTAGAGTAATTTGGCCTGCAATATCTGAGCATAAAAGGGAATAGGAACTCTCAGATGGCTCAAGACTTTCATAGGTGCACTTGGCTGGTAAAGAGCTTGAGGCACTAGACCCACATGCTTACCAATAACAGCCTTCTTTACCTTCTTTACAAACACCATACATACAGACACCTCTCTGTACCTATAGGGCTACATGTGCTTTAGTGACACTTCCCCAGTGTTTATTCTTGATTGACTTTATTTAATCAGGTTTCATGTGTACAAATGCTCCAGGAAGAACAGACTCGGCGTGTGATTTGTCATGAGCTCTAACCCTCAAATTATTCTTCTTCCTTTAGTGTTGCCCCTGCCCTAGGAACATCCTCAGGAGTGATGGGCAGAAATACGTTAATAAATGAATGAACCCTTGATGAGTTTCATTTTTCTTGTCATTGACTTTAAGGTTACTCTTGCTATGGAGAATCTGAAGGGATGAAAGACCTGGTTAAACTTGGATCTAGTGCACTCACATTTTTATTTCTTTTCTAGCTATAAGGGATTAAAACTCTGTTAGTTATGGTTCTAAGGCACCTGGGGATTTTCTTAAGAATGCAGATTCTGATTTAGTGGGTCTTAGGTGGAGATTCTTCACTGCCAAGAAACTCCAAGGTGAGGCTAATGCAGATCCCTAGGCCCAATTTAAGCAACAGGCCATTAAGCGACTGGTAAAATCTCAGAACATGTATAGGACACTGTTTACATTTATGATTTTTTTTTCTTTTCTGTATCAACTGTCTCTCACCCATCCCTCATTCACAGTGCTTCTGCCAGAGATGTTTTTTTTTTTTAAAGATTTTATTTATTTATTTGACAGATAGAGATCACAAGTAGGCAGAGAGAAAGGAGGAAGCAGGCTCCCCACCGACCAGAGAGCCCGACATGGGGCTCGATCCCAGGACCCTGGGATCATGACCTGAGCCGAAGGCAGAGGCTTTAACCCACTGAGCCACCCAGGCGCCCCTGCCAGAGATGTTTGTTGTAATGTCATTAAGATGCTACCGGGACACTTCTTCCAGACTTACTCTTTGTTAACAGTGGGGGACCCTCAGTCAGTGAGCTGGGACTTGCTGCTCTCTTCCTCTGAGTGTGACTGGGATTTCTAGCAAGGGACCGTGCTACCTTTCTAACACTTTTATTCTTAACACTTTTCCCTTGCCAATTGAGTCTCAAGATTTTGAGAAATTTAAAAGTAATAGTACTTCCTCAGAAGGCTCCCAGCTTATTAAAATAAGAATAGGGAATAAAGAAGGAGAAAAGAATTGACATAGGAAAGGAACTTACTTATGGGTCCTGCTAAGCCTGCTAAAATACAAACACAAAGAGGTAAGTCTGGAGAGAGCATGACTGAAAGATGTACATTTCAGGGAACTTCAGGTCAAGCATTTACTACATTATTATATTTATGTGGAAAGCAGGAAGAAGTAAGTCTGGCTTCCCTCCTCCCCTTTTTTTCCTTAAGGAGACTCTTAAAATCATATTTCCTACAATTATTTTTCTTGTTCTCAATTTTTACTATCTTCCTATATCAAATCCTTCTAAAATTTTCTGTTTGTTTTTGGTAAACAACTTCATCCAACCACAGGATTTTTCCTTTCACCTATGAATTAATTTTATTAGCAGAGTTTCCACTTTGCTAAATAAGAAAATTGTCACTTAGAGGAATCCTGAAATCATCCTCAAGTTCCTCACACTGGTAAAGAAAAGGACATAGTAAAATAGTGAGATGTCTCCTTTCCTCTTCCTTTATGTGCCTACTTAACCTCTGCTCCAGCACCCCCCCCCCATAATAGGCACTTTGTAGAAGACCAAAAAAAAAAACAAAACCAAAAACAAAAAACAAAAGAACAAACAAAACAAACA
The DNA here is from genome assembly GCF_963455335.1 of Martes martes. Lineage (NCBI taxonomy): Eukaryota > Metazoa > Chordata > Mammalia > Carnivora > Mustelidae > Martes > Martes martes. The sequence continues at coordinate 118,867,324 of NC_137893.1, read as the reverse complement.
AACAAACAAACAAACAAAAACTGGAGTTCAAAAATAAGAGAAACTTACATAAAGGTTCTGGAGTTACTTTGAGGGTTTTTGCATCACCTGTGATGAAAAATGACGAGAACTATGAGAGATAAAGTTTGTTTAAGCAAACAACAACAACAACAACAAAAAAGACAAAAATAATGTCATCTCAATTTAGACTTTCAGAGAGCATGAAGTGTAGGCAATCCTACTCCTTCCTGCCCGCGTGTGTGGTACAAACAGTCTTGAGATTATCCAAGACTAGTGGCATTTGGGTGGTTCAGACGGTTAAGCATCTCTTAATTTTCGCTCAGGTCATGTTCTCAGGATCATGAGATCAAGCCCCATGATGGGGTCAATGTGGAGCCTGCTTAAGATTCTCTCTCCTTCTCCCCATTCTCTCCTGCACAATCTCTCTCTTTCTCAAATAAATAAATAAACATCCAAGACTAGAGAGTCCCAGCTTCACTACTCTCTAGTTTTATGACTACATAAGTCACTAAACTTTCAAAACATTACTTTCCTTATCTTTAAAATGGGAATTATATCTCCTTTCTTAGAGGCATGGCTACAGTGAAAAATCAAGAATAATAATGGATAGGAAAGCTGATAAGTTCTTTCAGAATTGCTATGGAAAGAACTATTCAGTGACTATAAAGGAATGAAACTCTTGTGCAAAATAGGAAGTTTTCATTGTGTTTAAAGTCTTCAGCTTTAGCTTACTTCTTTTCTGTTTTCTCTATTTTTCCCTCTTACATCTTTTATTGTCATTTGGAAAGTTCTGAATGCCGGTGACAGGGCATTTTCATGAGCACTTCATTCTGTTGTTTTGGTTTGCTGATCTGTGTGATTTCACTCTTTAAAAAAAAATCCCTTTTATTCCTTGGTTACCTCAGTACCTCAGTTATACCCATTGATGTTCCAGTGAGATTGGCAGCAGTGGAGAACCATTGCTTCTTCCTTGAGAGGAACCAATCTTACTTTAAGATGTCAAGACCTCTTTACTGAAACAAGTTTATGTATGTGATGAATTAATTTTCCCATGGAATTTCAAAGGTTTTGTTTATGTGTGAAATTATGATTTGAAGTTTTAGAACCTACTTTGGACTTCCATTTTCCTGTTCTGGAAATTTTTGCTGAAATTCTTCCTCCTTATTGTTTTCTTCTCCACTCTTTCTTCTTTTACCTATTCAAATCTTTTTTCCTTATGTAATTTTATTTCTCTATTGAACGTTGTTTAAGGGCCAATATATTATTTAAAGAAATTATATTTAGTAAGAAAGCTTTTAGGCAGTTAAAAATTTGCAGCTTATTTCTCTTAAAATTATTACTGTTTTTACTTGTATATTTATGATTCTGTTTTTATTTGCCAGTTTGTTGAGTTTAGGGGGAAATAGTAGCTTTTCACAGAAATGTTAAGATCTCAGCACTTGGGAAGAGATTCTGCCTTTTCTATGTGCTATAGACTAAGGTAACGTACTGCCACTTCCACTACCAAAGATAATTTATAAAAGATAGCACCCATATACTTAGGATTTAAGAATATTGACCCATATTAGGCATGATGAATATATTTGAGTTAATAGGCTAATTCTGATCAATTAGTAGCATTGATTAGTAGCATCCCAGGACATGAGAAAAATTTTAGATTGTATGTGGGCTGAGCAGGAAAGAGAACTATGATCACACACTGGTACCTGCCACAGGCAAAGGTATATAGACAGGCACATATATCATATATTTTTGGAAATTTTTGAACTTAGAGTTTTGTAGCCTTGTCCAGTTGAAGACAAATAATTATTCATGACAGTGAAATATTTCCACTTACTTTCAAAGTGAAGAAGCAGATAAAAATCTTAATTATAAGACTTGACTATCCTGCCAAAACACTTAAGTATTATGTATGTTTAGATTAAGGGCATAGCTTCTGTGGACAGTCTGCCTAATGAGAATATCAGAATTAGTTATCTTAGAGAGTGCCAAATTTTCCACGCTAAATGGAAATCCTGGTAGTCTTTGTGGGGGTCACATGCCCAATTGCCTCAGCAAGTCTCATGAGTTGTGAATCTGTCAGTTTAAGGGGATAGTGGGGAAGTTGAGGATTGAAAATTGCACACTCTATCTAGAAGCATTCAAGTTCAGAATTTAAAATAACGCAATGCTGGTCAACCAGAACCCATGTACAGGTGGCACTGGGCTAGTGGGTTGCCAATTTGGGAGCTCTACTTTGGAAAAGGAAGGGGTTTAAGTGAGTACCCTACGTATTCTAACAATACGTATTTCAACAATACGTATTTCAACAATAGTAGAGTGTGAGATTCACATCACCACAGATTGTGGCCTGGATCAAGATAGACCAAATAAATTCCTTTGTTTCACTAATTTAATCATAGGTCTTGGTTGGGTCACATTTAATTAAAACCTGTAATTCACAAACTTATTCAGGTTGTGAAGCACCTGGAAGTTGCGATATTTTTAGAAAAATCATGAAATCATGATTTTTGAGCAAGAAGTAATTTTACTCATTGTGATGAAAAATATAATATTCAATATGAAAAATTTTATCAGAAGTATATAGCTCAGAAGAAAAAAATCTGTCAACCAGGATTATCTCTTTTTAAATTTTTAAAATTTTTTGTGTCACTTTCCCTAATTCCTTACTTTTCTGCCCCTCATTCCTCTCTCTGTCTTCCCTTTGTTTAGAAAATGTATTCATTTTGCTTTGGGAATAAATGGAAATCAGTTCCAATAGACTGATTTAAGCCTTATCACCTCAATTTTCTTCTTTCTCCATTCATGTATTCTATATTCTCTCACTCTTCTGTTCTTTTCTCTTAGTTTTTCAATTGGTAGTTGAAATTGTAACAGTTTAATGAGAAATTAAATAACTTGCCTATGTTCAAATAACCAGTAAATAGGGAGCTGGCATACAATTCTAGGCAGCCTGGCTCCAGAACCCTCATCTGTAACAGTCTCCCTGTATATTTATAATACATTAATTAACAACCAAACTTATTTTTAAAGTGGTTTTTAACAGTTCTTATTATGCCACTCACAATTCATGGAGAAATAATGCATATTTTCAATAATGGGGTGAGCAGTAACTTATTCCCAAGGCCACAGCCAAAGTAAATAGCATAATTTCCTTCTTTGTGGGGGTGGGGCACAGAGTCCAGGGAGGGCCTGTTGGGATGGAAGAAAATCAAATTTGCTCTAGAAGAGAGAGGGAGTTAATGGGAAAGTACAAGGATATAGAAAAGAGAAGTTATGGCTGCTGAAGAAAAGGTGGGGCTGGGAGTAGAGGTCCCATGACATGAGTGCAGGAATTTGCTTGAAAGCAAGAAGGGGTGTGTCATTGTCTTGGGGAGAAAGGTGAGACAGGTGAGCATGGTGCAGGTAAGATAACCAAAGAAGGAGAAGGTGGAGAATGATGAACCTCAAGCGCTCTCACTCTGACATAGCATATCTCCCCAGATAAGACAAGATATCCTCTGCCTAGTGTGGGAACCTTATAATAACAAATTTTGAAAGGAGAAGAAAAACTTACTCATGGATCCTTGCAGTAATACTAAAGAACAATAACAAATATCCAAACCAGTTTAGAGTTAATGCTTTAAATAATACATCCATTTCCCAGTAGTCTTTACAGAAACTGTACTCTCTATTCCCCAGTAGGGACATGGGTTACCACCCATGGATCTTGAATCTTCCTCCCCCTTGGACACTACCCAGGAGTGAAATTCTCAGGGAAGTCTCCAGGTTTACTGTATTTGCAATATTCTGATTTCATCCACTACCTTTCCTTTCCCCTGTTTTCCACTCCTCCCTCTTTCTTTCTTTCCTCTTCTCAGTTTGGAGAATCTCCTCTCCATGAAGTAATAGCTTCAAGAACTGAAGAAAGACAATGTTACAAAGGTTCCAATTTTATAACAAAAAAAGACCGAGGTGGAGAGAGTCTGTGCCTGAGTATGTGAAAAAAAATATGTAGTTTTCACCTCCAATTTTTCTGATTCAAAGTTCAGTGCACTTTCCTCTGTACTGCATAGTGTTTTCTCTTTCTGTTCTTTCTGGAATATTCCTTTAAAAAGTAAATTAACTTCTTTCTACATATTGACACACACACAAAAACACTCTCTCTCTCTCTCTCTCTCTCTCTTTTGTTCTTTTTATTACTCTCTGGAGTGTTCCTCTTATAAAAAAACCTAAATAATAGGGAATGTTTCTGGAACTTTCAGTATTAAATCATGACAGTACTGGTAATATGTAAACTACTTTAGCATGAACCCCACTATATTCAGTGGCAGAAGGCTGAGCATTTGTCTTATTTGCCTTATGGTGGAGGTTAAATTCCTGTGTGAAGTTTGATCTTAGATCATTTCCGTCATCTTTTTGGAAACTTGTTTAACCAATCTCTAAAAAGACAAGATTTAACAATGTCAACTTTTAATGACTCATTTAGTCTAAATCCACAAACTGAAGTCCTGTGTTCCTGGGCTTTTTAGCCTTAGCTAATCAAATCTAGGATAATGGGGAAGCAAAAAGACTGACATTCTAAGTTTAGGACTGCCTGGGAAGGGGAAGACAGGGAGAACAAGATCCCCAGATATCAAGGATTCATGGCAGAGAAACAGTCAGAAACATGCTCAGTTCCCTTGTAAACTGTGCTAAATGGACACACAGGTAAATTCATGAGGTTAGCTGTTTAAAGTCATCAGAGTTAAACCCCTTTGATGAGAAGCTTCCGGAAGAAGCTCTCCACTCCCTTCCCATGTGATTTGGTCACAGAGAGTGGAAAGATCCTGTGCTTTGGTGCTGTGACAGAGGCCCAGAAGACAGACAAAGGACTGGAGATGAACAGGGAGGTCATTTACGTCTTCTTTGTAAAGGCTGAAACACTGAAGGGAACATGGAAGACGTTAAGTCTTGGTTAAACTTTCTTTAGTTGTCCTATGTACTCCTTTCTTTTCACCTCTTGCTTACTCATGTGTGTCTTTCCTGAATTGAGAAATAGAAAGGGACTTAAATATTCTGGAGTTGACACTGAGGAATACTAGCAAAAATCCACAAGAGTTTGGATGAATAGTGTAAGAAGCTTATGATTCTCATGGAACTCTTTTTAGAGAGGGAGTCCAGATTAGTCTTCATGAGATACATACAGTGGGTGTTCAGGTGCTTGAATGCTTGGATTTCAATCCTAATTCCTCTACTTACTACCTGTGTGACCTTGCACAAGTTATTTAATTTTTTGTGTCTTAGAGTATTCATTTTAGGTCCAAAATTTATCGTAATATATAATTCATAGGATTGCTATGAAGGTGTAACACATATACTTCATCTATATTATAACAATAGTTTCAAATTGCAGTCCTTATCTACGTATACCTATATACACCTGCGTGGGACAGATGGACCATAGCTTCCTCTGCCTCCGGCACTGTGCTGGTTTAAGATTTTCAGAGAAATAATAGATTCAAACCCTTTGTGCTCCCGGTTTGAGAACCCTTCCCCAAGTTACTGTAGTCCACTGAGATGTCTCTGAGAATGACCTCTCAAGAGGGCCTCATTCATCCTCTAGGACCACACAGGTTATTGAACTTCAGGGGTGAATGGCCCCATGCATCTTTCAGCTAAATACTATATATAATAACTAATTAATTACTCACCTTCCTCTGAGATTAATCCCAACATGTGTCACATATCCATTTACCTTATTCACCATCAGAAGATAATTCTCATTTTAAGGAGCATATTATCATAATGATTAGTATAACTCCTAATCTTATTTTCTTTCTTATACTCTAAAATCCCATACACCACACTGTCTGAAATTACTATCAGCAGATTCCCCTGTATCTTTAATTTCTCCAAATGTTCTGTTCATCATTTTGTTTTAACAAGCCCAATTGTCCTTTAAAGTACTATGCCTCTTGCAGCCCTCTGAGCAATGGTTATTTTTGATTCCATACTCATATACCACAGGGCCTTGAAATATTGCAGGAGAAATTGAATACTTGAATTGATTGTTTAACACATGTCAACCTGAAGATACTTGACTTTGTTCCTGTGGTAAGTTATTTCTGTGGCTTAACTGGATGAAAACAAAGCAAAACTAAATAAAACCTGATTTGATTATAACAGTAATGAAATATTGAGCTTAATGGTTTTCCAAGGTCATTATGTAAGATATAGATATATCTATATCTTACATATACATATTATATGTCTATGTAATAAAGCAACCTTATTCATCACATGCAGTTATGTCAGTAATGGACTAGAAAAATAATTTTGAGATTTAGATTAATTCACATTTTTTGCATTTTTAGATTACATATTAAAAATTGAAGTAATATTTTTTACATATGCATAACATTCTAAATTTCATTTCAAGAAGATACTTTAAATTGAAAAAATAAATTTTAATGGTGTCCTGCGAATAGTTGGACAAGCACATGACTTAATTAAAAGCTCAGTGTGTAGGGCACCTGGGTGGCTCAGTGGGTTAAGCCTCTGCCTTCGGCTCAGGTCATGATCTCAGGGTCCTGGGATCGAGTCCTGCATCGAGCTCTCTGCTTGGCAGGGAGCCTGCTTCCTCCTCTCTCTCTCTCCGCCTGCCCCTCTGCCTACTTGTGATCTCTCTCTGTCAAATAAATAAATAAAATCTTAAAAAAAAAAAAGCTCTGTGTGTAGAACCTCAGTTTTACCTTCTATGAACTATGTGCCTTTGGGTAAGTTAGATAATATCCTTGAGTTCAGTTTCTTATCTATAATTCCTGTGAATATGGATTCAACAAACCTGGCTTATGTAATTACAGCTGTCCCCCTTACTCTCATTCCCTGCCCTTTTCACAACCTTCTTCTTTCCTCCTGCTTCTGAGCAAAAGAAGGTATTTTGTTTTGCTGAAACCCTCATAGCCAGCTAAAACCATTTGAATCTTCTCTGTATTCATAATCGGTAGACTTTTCATTTTCCAAAGCTCTCATTAACTTCAGGTAAAGTGCTTGATTATAGAGAAGGAAGAAAAGTTGAGGGACAAGACTAGGCAAAATTAGGGTATGACCCCCAGGTCTGTGATACACCAAAGGGAATTAGAGTTGAGAAAGAGTAAAGGAACTTACCTCTTTGTTTTCCTAAAAAGAAACACAAAAAAGTTTATGGGGTTGTCTGGCATTTTTTTTTTTATTGCTGCTTTTCATTTTGGGAGTATCAGAACAGGGAACCCCTGGTGTCAGCTGTGGCTCAGGGAGTTAGGAAATTATATATCTCCTCCATTTTTGCCATTCAAACCTGGGGATACCTTGAATTGAGTTGGAGAAAGGTAAAGAACTTACCAATACTTGATCAAGATAGTGCTAAATGAAAGCAAACAAGAATGAGATTTGTGTATTTTAGGGAGAATCTAAGATTACATAGATTACATATGAGGAAAAGGTTGTGGGAAAGAGAGCAGCAATGTGTCACATTTCATTTTCTATTACCAGGTGCAATGCAGTGAGCAGATGGACATCCATCTACGGATTATTTTTGGGGCTTTTGTGTATTTATTTAGTAATACTCTTATGGCAGGGTAAGATTACAACATCTCTGCAGCCTATCTTTTAATTTCTCTTAGTAAGGGAATAACAAGGTTTGTGAGGATTGCTAGCTTTCTGGTCCCCAGAAACATTTCTCCCTCTTTGACTTTCTTATTTGTGATCCTGCTGCTTTTGTTCTGTTTCCTTCTCTACCCATATTTCTCCTCCTCCTCTTCTCTCTCAATTTTCTTTCTCTTTTTCCCCTTTGAAAGACCTTTGCACCAAACTAATACTACATAACAGCTTCAACAGGGGATTTATACTTCTCAGAAATCATTTGTGTCCTGTGGGGATGCTCAATAACAAGAAAACAAAATAAGGATGTCTCTAGATATTAAAAGATAGTCAAGGCAGGGAAAAGGGACTTCTTGTCAAGATGGATATTTCACCCTCTCCTCTAACCACTTGGAAAAGTTGAGCGTGATAATTTTTAAAGTTTTAAAACATAAAACTGAACTTGAAAACTAGAAAGAAAAGTCTCTAAGGACCATATATCAAGAAGAAGCCCATAATTTTGATAGCAAGTGAGAAGGTTCATCACCCATATATCTTAATGGGAGGTTGACTTTTCAATACATGATGAGGAGCAAAAATTAAGGCCACAGACCTCATGCTGTGGAAGAACATGGGACTAGACATTCTATGTATCTAAGGCTCACAAAAACACTATCTGTGAGAAGGTCACTATTCATTCATATCTGTTTGTCAGGGTTTGCCAAGAAGTGATCTGTTTGCACCAGGCTATGGTGCAACACATTTCAGAGAATATAAATCACACACATACAACTTGTAAATCATAATACAATTAATAATCAACAATAAAAATAGCAAACGAACTTAGAGTGAACTTAAATATTTACATTAAAAAATAAGAAATTCTGAAAATTAATGAAGGGTTTCATATAGTAAACTAGAAAAAGGAACTAAAATAGAAGGAAATCGGGTGCCTCGGTGGTTCAGTGGGTTAAAGCCTCTGTCTTCGGCTCAGGTCATGATCCCAGGTCCTGGGATCAAGCCCTGCATTTGGCTTTCTGCTTAGCCGGGAGCCTGCTTCCTCCTTTCTCTCTGCCTACTTGTGATCTCTGTCAAATAAATAAATAAAATCTTAAATAAAATAAAATAAAATAGAAGGAAATACTAAAGTTTAAAAGAGAAAGTAATAAAATAGGAAAAAATAATTAGTAGATATTCAACAAAACCAAAATTGATTTTCAAATAGAGTAATAAAAACAACTATCTTTGGCATGGATGAATGACCAAAGAAAGAAAGCACAAACCCAGTGATACTAGGAATAAAAAATAACACATATCTAGGAGGTGCTCAATCATCTAAGGGTCTGCCTTCAGCTCAGGTCATGATCCCAGAGTCCTGCGATGGAGCCCCCATTGGGCTTCCCACTCAGCAGAGAGTCTGCTTCTCCCTCCTCTTGTGCTCTCTCTCTCACAATCTCTCTCTCTCTCTTTCAAGTAAGTAAATAAATTATAAAATCTTTTTTTAAAAAAAGGACATATCCATAGATAGAGTGCACAATTTTTAGAATCATAAAATACTTTTGTCATTAAATTAAAAAAAATTAAAATGTATTCAGTACTTATTCTTAATAAGATTTTTGTTAGCAAACTAGAAATAGGAGTTTTCTTAACCCAATAAAATGGAACTGACAAATGGAAGCAAGCATCATGTTTAGTGGTGAAAACAGAGGTGTTCTTGGTAAAGTCAGATACCAAGAAGAATGCCTGTGATTATTGCTGGTGTCAGTGCTGGATATTTTGGATAAAACAGTAAGATAAGGGGAAAGTTTAAGAACTAAAAAGAAGACTCAAAAATTGTTAGTTTTTGCAGATGGGATTTTCTACATACAAAATCCAAGACTAAATTATTAGAAGTCTTAGAATTCAGCAGGGTGGCTAGGTACAACATCTACTCTCAACAGTACAACGTACAACTTATATAGCAGCAGTTATCATCTGTAAAATCCAATAGAAAAAAATCATTCACAACGGAAACAAAAACAAATATGTGCTTAGTAATTAATCTAACAAAAGATGCTCCAGACCTTTTAGAGAAAATTATAGAACATTACTGAAGGACATATAAGAAGATTTGAGTAAGATACATTATCATAGTAATGCATCAGAAAAATTGATTTTATAAATCTACAGACTCAATGAAATTCTAATGAAATCCTACTGTGACTCATACAAACTTGAGAAATAGACTAAATTTTATGTAAGAATTAAGGTCCAAGAATAAGCAAAACATTTCTGAAACTCCAACAAAGAGGAAAAAAATGTGTCATTCCTCATAGTAAATGTCATAAAGCTTTAGAAATGGAAGCAATTTAGTATCTGTTGAGCAAAAGACAAAAGTTCACTAAGACAGAAAATCCATGGAAAAATTAAGCATAAGATAAGAGAGGTATTACAATTCAGTGGGTAAAGAATGCATGAGTCAATAAATTCAGTTGGAACAATTGGTTTTTCAGAAGAAAATTAAACCCCATCTATATTATTTATAAACAAACAAAAATCCCAAATGCAAAAACCTCCATTTGGATTAACATCCTGTATGTGGAAAGAGAAAATTTATAGCTATTAAGAGAAGGTGTAGAATAACATCTATGTGATATCCAGACCAGAAAGGCAAAACAAAACAAAACAACAACAACAAAAAAACCAACAAAAAACAACCCAAACCCCCCAAATCTAAAAGAGAACAAAAGATTGACAAATATTATTACAACTAATTGTGTGTGGGTGGGGAGGAGGGAGAATGGGGCCTTCTAAATGTCAAAAGACACCATAAGAATTTAAGAATAGTGCAAAGGATCATAGGAGAAAAGAGGGAAAATCGAATGGGAAGAAATCAGAGAGGGAGACAAACTGTGAGAGACTCTGGACTCTGGGGGAACAAACTGAGGGTTACAGAAGGCAGGGGGTGGGGGAATGGGGTACCTGGGTGATCGGTATTAAGGAGGGCACGTGTTGTGATGAGCACTGGGTGTTATACGCAACTAATGAATCACCGAACACTACATCAAAAATTAATGATGTAGAGACAAGGTGGCGGAGAAGTAGGAGGAGGCGCCTTTTCAACCTGTACCCTAAAGTGAGCTGATTACCTACCAAAGAACTCCGATCACCCATGAAATCAGCCTGAGATCAGAATTATACATGTCTGGATCTCTACGGGGGACAGAAGACGCCAGTGGGCAGGTAAAGCAGAGTGGGAACGTGGGACTGATATCAGAAGATAAACAAAAGGGGGAGGGAGCCACCAGAGGCGACCCATTGGAAAATAATACCCCAATACGAGAGTGCCCTGCCTCTTGGGGACCAGCATTAACTTGGAGTCTGGTTGAAAGCACTCAAAAGAGCAAAGGATCGCGGGGGGAAATTGTGGGAATCGGGGCGGCTAGGGACAGGGGCTTAAGTCCCCAGACCCAGGACAGCCTCCCCTGGCGCTGAGCCAGAGAGTGCAGCGGAGAAACCAGGTCTTGGTCCCTGAGCCGCCGGCACGCCCGAGAACGAGTGGAGTCCGGCTCCCGTGAGGGGCTGGGAGCCACACCAGACGACAGAAAGTGCACCTTGCCTGATATACGCGCACACACGCCTCACCCTCCCCTGAGAGAGGTGCACAAACACCCAGCCTGGTGCTCTGGGACCCCCGCCGTCCTAGAGCTGGAGACCCCCCCACCCCACAACCTCCCCTGGGAGAGGTGCGCACAAGCCCTGCACCCTCAGACCTGGAAAGACCAGGCGGTCCCAGGCCCGGCCAGCGGGAAAATCTCAGTGTGCGATCGCTGCTTGGAACCTCTCTGGCGGTCTGGAGCTGCCCAGACAGCTGCCACCATCGTGGTTTTGCATACAAGCAGGAGATCCTGCGTCCCCAGGGACCGCGACTCAGAACCTGCTCTGCCAGTGGCCCAGCGGCTGCAGCACCTGCAGGGGAGCAGACTGAGGCTTCTCTCTGAGAGGGAGGTCGGGGTGCAGTTTGTTTTCCTCTAAACCTGCAAAAACCATCAAAAGCTGTCAAGGCGAGAGAAAAGAAGTGAACAAACATAAAAACCTCCAGAGAACAAAAGCCTGAAAAAACTGTTTTCCTCAGAGCCCACCCCCTTGAGGGGGGCTGGAGGACTTAACTCAGGGAACATCACTGACTGAAAACCCACGTGGCAGCCCCCTCCCCCAGAAAACAAATCAGAAAAGAAAAAAAAAAAAAGACTACAAGAGAACAACCACCACTACTTCATAGATACAACTTTTACTTTTAACTCATTCCCACTATTCTGGTTCATTTTTTTTCTTTTTTTATATAGATAATTTTTTAACCTATTTACCATCACAGTGAGATGTCCAGTACATCAAATTCCATAATAAACTTCTAACCTGAATTTTTTGATACATACACATGTGTTTTTCTTTTGCTTTTTTATTTTTTTAATTTTTTAAAAAAATTTTAGTTTAGTTTAGTCCAGTTTATTCCTTTTTTATTTTTATTTTCTAATATTCATATAGAGTTAAACTTCAAGGTAACCCCCTTTCTCCAATCAATGCTACACCTATAGGTAAACCAATTTTTAATCCCCCTTTTATCTTAGGAAAGTTGAGTCCTTTAACAAAGATATCAAGATACATCCAGGAAGAATCAAAATAACCTTCCTCGCCCACACTGAGAATCTATAACCATGCTCCCATCTTTTTCTTCTGCCAGTGTCTCTGTGTATTTATGTTTGTCCTGATAGTATATAAATATTATACTTGGGGTTCTTTTTGACGAGGTTCTTACTTTTTTTACCTATATATATATATATTTTTTTTTCTCTCATCATATACTTTTATCAGTCTTTTTGTTTGTCTGTTTTTGTTTGTATACGTCATAAATCTTACCCTGGGGCCCATTTGGGCTGAACCTTCTCTTTTATCTTCCCTTTTCTCTCTCTCTCTCTCTTTTCTTTTTCTTTTCTTTTTTCTCTCGTTTGGGTGGGGAATCCTGAGTGCTCAGAAGTGTTCCAGGGTGCACCTTGACTGCACCATGGTTGATATATCCAGCTACATCTGTCCAGTCATCTCTCACCAAAATGACTAGGAGGAGGAATCCCCAACAGAAGAAAAATACAGAGGATGGGACTTTCGCAACAGAGCTAACGGCTATCAACATAGACAATATGTCAGAAAGAGAATTCAGGCTAACAATTATCCAGGCAATAGCTAGGTTGGAGAAAGCCATGGATGATCAAAAGGAATTGATTAAGGCAGAATTGAAAGCGACCAGGGATGATGTTCATAATGTTAGGGCAGAGCTGAAGGCCACCAGGGATGAGGTTCACAATGCTCTCAATGAGTTCCAATCTAATCTAAATTCTCTAAAAGCTAGTGTAACTGAGACAGAAGATAGAATTAGTGATCTGGAGGACAAACAGATAGAGAGAAAGGATCAGGAGGAAGCCTGGAACAAACAGCTTAGAAGCCACAAAAACAGAATCAGAGAAATAAATGATGCCATGAAACATTCCAACGTCAGAATTATTGGAATCCCTGAAGGGGAGGAGAAAGAAAGAAGTCTAGAAGATATAGTGGAACAAGTTCTTCATGAAAATTTTCCCAATCTTGCGAATGGAACAAGTGTTCATGTACTAGAAGCAGAAAGGTCTCCCCCCAAGATTATAAATTCCAAAAAAACATCCAGGCACCTCATAGTAAATTGAGGAATCATAATTGTAGATACAATCTCTTGAAAGCCGCTAGGACAAAGAAGCTCCTTACATACAGAGCAAAGCCCATCAGAATAACGTCAGACCTGTCCACAGAGACCTGGCAAGCCAGAAAGGGCTGGCAAGATATATTCAGGGCACTAAATGAGAAGAACATGCAGCCAAGAATACTTTATCCAGCAAGACTGACATTCAAAATGGATGGAGAGATAAAGAGTTTCCAAGACCGGCAAGGCTTAAAAGACTATGCAACCACCAAGCCAACACTGCAGGAAATGTTAAGGGGGGTTCTATAAAAGAGGAAAAACTCTAATAGCATTGAACCGAAATATAGAGACAATTGACAGAAAGAAAGACTTCAAAGATAACACAATGTCAATAAAAACATATCTCTCAATAATCACTCTCAGTGTGAATGGCCTAAATGCGCCCATAAAACGACACAGGGTTGCAGATTGGATAAAACGACAGGACCCATTCATATATTGTCTACAAGAGACCCATTTTGAACCTAAAGATACACCCAGACTGAAAGTGAAGGGATGGAGAAGCATCTTTCATGCCAATGGGCCTCAAAAGAAGGCCAGGGTAGCGATTCTCATATCAGATAAATTAGATTTTAAACTAAAGACGGTAGTCAGAGATACAGAAGGACACTACATAATTCTTAAAGGGACTATCCACCAAGACGATCTAACAATTGTAAATATCTACGTCCCCAATATGGGAGCAGCCAACTACATAAGAAAACTGTTAATCAAGATAAAGAGTCATATTGATATGAATACATTAATAGTAGGAGATCTTAATACGCCTCTCTCAGAAATAGATCATCAAAGCAGAAAATCCATAAAGAAATAAGAGCATTGAATGACACATTGGACCAGATGGACCTTATAGATATATACAGAACATTCCACCCTAAAACAACAGAATACTCATTCTTCTCAAGTGCACATGGAACCTTCTCCAGAATAGACCACATACTGGGTCACAAATCAGGGCTCAACCGATACCAAAAGACTGAGATTATTCCCTGCATATTCTCAGATCACAATGCTTTGAAACTGGAGCTCAATCACAAGGAAAAGTTCAGAAGGAACGCAAACACCTGGAAGCTAAAGACCACCTTGCTTAAGAATGCTTGGATCAACCAGGAGATCAAAGAAGAACTTAAACAATTTATGGAAACCAATGAGAATGAAGACACTTCACTCCAAAACCTATGGGATACAGCAAAGGCGGTCCTAAGGGGGAAATACATAGCCATCCAAGCCTCCCTCAAAAAAATTGAAAAATCCAGAATACACCAGCTGTCTCTACACCTTAAAGAACTGGAGAATCAACAACAAATCAAACCAACCACACACGTAAGAAGGGAAATAATCAAGATTAGAGCAGATATCAATGAGGTAGAAACCAGAGATACAGTAGAACGTACCAATGAAACTAGAAGCTGGTTTTTTGAAAGAATCAATAAGATCGATAAACCATTGGCCACACTAATCCAAAAGAAAAGAGAGAAAGCCCAAATTAATAAAATTATGAATGAAAAGGGAGAGATCACAACTAACACCAAGGAAGTAGAAACAATCATCAGAAGTTATTATCAACAGTTATATGCCAATAAGCTAAGCAACCTAAATGAAATGGATGCATTCCTGGAAAACTATAAACTCCCAAAATTGAACCAGGAAGAATTTGACAACATGAATAGACTGATATCTAGTAACGAGATTGAAGCAGTGATCAAAAACCTCCCAAAAAACAAGAGCCCAGGACCCGACGGATTCCCTGGGGAATTCTATCAAACTTTCAAAGAAGAAATAACACCTATTCTCCTGAAGCTGTTTCAAAAAATTGAAGCAGATGGAAAACTTCCAGACTCTTTTTATGAAGCCAACATTACCCTGATCCCCAAACCAGGCAAAGACCCTGCCAAAAAGGAGAGTTTCAGACCAATATCACTGATGAATATGGATGCTAAGATTCTCAACAAGATCCTAGCAAACAGGATCCAACAGCACATTAAAAAGATTATCCACCATGACCAGGTGGGATTCATCCCTGGGTTACAAGGATGGTTCAACATTCGCAAATCAATCAATGTGATAGAACAAATCAATAAGAGAAGAGAGAAGAACCACATGATCCTCTCAATTGATGCAGAAAAAGCTTTTGACAAAATCCAGCATCCGTTCCTGTTTAAAACGCTTCAAAGTATAAGGATAGAGGGAACATTCCTGAACTTCATCAAATCTATCTATGAAAGACCCACAGCAAATATCATCCTCAATGGGAAAAAGCTTGCAGCCTTCCCGTTGAGATCAGGAACACGACAAGGATGCTCACTCTCACCACTCTTGTTCAACATAGTATTAGAAGTCCTAGCAACAGCAATCAGACAACAAAGAGAAATAAAAGGAATCCAAATTAGGAATGAAGAAGTCAAACTCTCTCACTTCACAGATGATGTGATACTTTATATGGAAAAACCAAAAGAATCCACCCCCAAACTACTAGAACTCATACAGCAATTCAGTAATGTGGCAGGATACAAAGTCAATGTACAGAAATCAGTGGCTTTCTTATACACTAACAATGAAAACACAGAAAGGGAAATTAGAGAATCGATTCCATGTACTATAGCACCAAGAACCATAAGATACCTCGGAATAAACCTAACCAAAGAGGTTAAGGATCTGTACTCGAGGAACTACAGAACACTCATGAAAGAAATTGAAGAAGACACAAAAAGATGGAAGACCATTCCATGCTCTTGGATCGGAAGAATAAACATCGTTAAAATGTCTATACAGCCCAGAGCAATCTATACTTTTAATGCCATTCCGATCAAAATTCCACCAGTATTTTTCAAAGAGCTGGAGCAAATAATCCTAAAATTTGTATGGAATCAGAAGAGACCCCGAATTGCTAAGGAAATGTTGAAAAACAAAAATAAAACTGGCGACATCACATTACCTGATTTCAAGCTTTACTACAAAGCTGTGATCACCAAGACAGCATGCTACTGGCATAATAACAGACACATGGACCAGTGGAACACAGTAGAGAGCCCAGATATGGACCCTCAACTCTATGGTCAAATAATCTTCGACAAAACAGGAAAAAATATCCAGTGGAAAAAAGACAGTCTCTTCAATAAATGGTGCTTGGAAAACTGGACAGCCATATGTAGAAGAATGAAACTCGACCATTCTCTTACACCGTACACAAAGATAAACTCGAAATGGATAAAAGACCTCAACGTGAGACAGGAATCCATCAGAATCCAAGAGGAGAACATAGGCAGTAACCTCTTTGATATCAGCCACAGCAACTTCTTTCAAGATATGTCTCTAAAGGCAAACGAAACAAAAGCGAAAATGAACTTTTGGGACTTCATCAAGATCAAAAGCTTCTGCACAGCAAAAGAAACAGTCAACAAAACAAAGAGGCAACCCACGGAATGGGAGAAGATATTTGCAAATGACAGTACAGACAAAAGGTTGATATCCAGGCTCTATAAAGAACTCCTCAAATTCAACACACACAAAACAGACAATCATATTAAAAAATGGGCAGAAGATATGAACATACACTTCTCCAATGAAGACATACAAATGGCTACCAGACACATGAAAAAATGTTCATCATCACTAGCCATCAGGGAGATTCAAATCAAAACCACATTGAGATACCACCTTACACCAGTTAGAATGGCCAAAATTAGCAAGACAGGAAATAACGTGTGTTGGAGAGGATGTGGAGAAAGGGGAACCCTCTTACACTGTTGGTGGGAATGCAAGTTGGTGCAGCCACTTTGGAGAACAGTGTGGAGATTCCTCAGGAAATTAAAAATAGAGCTTCCCTATGACCCTGCAATTACACTACTGGGTATTTACCCCAAAGATACAGACGTAGTGAAAAGAAGGGCCATCTGTACCCCAATGTTTATAGCAGCAATGGCCACGGTCGCCAAACTGTGGAAAGAACCAAGATGCCCTTCAACGGATGAATGGATAAGGAAGATGTGGTCCATACACACTATGGAGTATTATGCCTCCATCAGAAAGGACGAATACCCAACGTTTGTAGCAATATGGACAGGACTGGAAGAGATTATGCTGAGTGAAATAAGTCAAACAGAGAGTCAAGTATCATATGGTTTCACTTATTGGTGGAGCATAACAAATAATATAGAGGACAAGGTTAGATGGAGAGGAGAAGGGAGTTGAGGGAAATTGGAAGGGGAGGTGAACCATGAGAGACTACAGACTCTGAAAAACAAACTGAGGGTTTTGAAGGGGCGGGGGGTGGGAGGTTGGGGGAACCAGGTGGTGGGTATTAGGGAGGGCACAGATTGCATGGAGCACTGGGTGTGGTGAAAAAACAATGAATACTGTTACGCTGAAAATAAATAAATAATTTTAAAAAATTAATGATGTACTAATGTTAGCTAATTGAACATAATAAAAATATTTTAAAGGAAGAGAATCAGAGAAGATATTTGCAGATATTTAACAAAATATAAAAGATTTGCTTTCATAATTACAAAGAATTTCTGCAAATCAATAACCTCATGGATAAATGGGTAAACTAAATGAACAGTTTGTATAAGGTGAAGCCTTAAGTAGGTAATAAACATGTAAGATACTCAGCTTCAGGATTGAGCAGAAAAATGCAAATTAAAATTTTTACACTAACCCAAGTGGCAATAAGGTGGAAATATGACAAAATTGGGGTTGTTACTGATGCAGGAAAATGGGAAACTTTTATAGATTTTTGTGTGCCTCCTATGTGGAATTCAATTAAACAACAGCTAGTAAAGTAAAAAAGTGATTAAATTACATAAATGTTCATAGACACTGTGATTTATTAATCCCATTTCTGGGTGTGTACCTGGGATTAATTATTTTTTAATTACTTAAAGAGATCTTGCTGCATTATTTATGATAGCACAAATTGAACACATTGAGATCAGAACAGTAGGAGAAAGAATAGAAAAAATATGTTCATAAATTGGGATATTTATTTAACAATTAAAATGTATCACCCGGATTTCTGTATGTTTTCAATATTATAATATTTGGGGGGGTGCAAGTTGTAATGATACTTTCAGAATGATGTCATTTCAGTAAAATTTTTAAATAAATATGTACAAAAATACTATGTATTGTTCAGTGATCCATAAAAATTATATAAATAGATGAAAATAAAGTTACAGGATTTATGGTACATTTATAAGAATTTGGGAATTGGGGAGAGTGGAATGTATGTAGGGATGGGGACAAAAGAGATTTCTATATTATGTCACTTGAGAAATACGACAAAATATCAGTTGTCCAATCTAGGGTATGGATTTACAAGGGTCAATAATTTTTGTACTTTAAAACTTCTTTAAGGGATAGAAATAAAATACAGAAACTATACAGGACGTGCAAACCAGATGATAGTAGAAAAGCCACAAGGAACTTACCTAAGGAGTTGGCTGATGGTGCTAAAACACACACACAGAAACATGAGGTGAATTGTCAGAATTTGGATCACTGACCTTGCATATCAATTACTGTGACCTCCTCTCAGGAGGAGGTCCAGGCCCAGGGAGACCTACTGACCTGGTTGTGGGTACCAGAAGCCACTCCCACCAACTCCATCCCTTCCATCTCTATAAAGTATTTCAGCTTTTAGTAGACAGATGCTATTCCTATGAAACTTTGTGGCTTATATTTCTGTCCTAATCCCTCCCCCATTCCTTTCCTTTCTTTTCCTTTCCTCTTCCCCTCCTTTCACTTCCCTTTCCTGTCACTCATCATTACCTCTTTTTTTTTTTTCCTTTTTTCTCAGTCAGTTCTGAAACCAGCAGACCAAGTTTGGAAACTGACAGTTTGTTAATGACAAACTATCTTAAACCAGCACTAGCAGACTTCACTTATTACTTAGTATTCATATGAACTGATGGCATTTCTCTTTTCTCAAAGCATTTACAATCTAGGGAAGCAAATTTTTGTTGAAAAACAAGAGAATACTTACTGTAATCTCCTTTGGATCCCTCTAAAAACACAAGTAAAACCAAGAAAAATCAGTTTGAATTTTCTATTTCTATAGTTTCAATATCATTACAGAGGATTACCCAATCAATGCCCTCAAGTATCCAAGTAGGCAAGAAACTGGGGGCAAAAATCTTCTCATGACTTAATTTATGAGTCAAATGACATGAAAAACCAGGCAAAGATTAATAAAAGTAAATACATAGTGAGAAGAGATAATAATTATACATGGAAAGAAACACAGAAACAGAAGAGCACAGTAGTTATAAAATAAGTTAAGGTAAAGTAAGAGAAAAAATGGCAAAATATTTATTCAACTAATTGAGAGTTCAAATTTAATGAAGAGCGGCAAATTTAATGAAGAGATGGCAAAATTGAATGAAGGGATGGCAAAGTATAATGAATACACACACACACACACACACACATAGTGATTGGATGTGCATCCTACAACCTAAAACTTAGTAATGTCAAAAACATTGTCTAAAAAATCTGGAGATAAAGTAAATTACACGAAAACTTGTCATCCTATCACTATTGTTTTCATGAAAGTGTAAAAATAAATAATACCAACACTCTGGAAATGACAAATCATGTTGCACGATGGTCTAATTTGCTATTTTACTGACATATAAGTAAAGATCTACCTGGAAATGTAAAGACAACTTTTTTTTTTTTCTTTCTCATCCCCATCCTTAAGATGAATGCTTTCCTGCCATACTCAGGTGTCATTGTGATGGGATTAAGTCCAAGACACACAAAACCTCTGGTTTACACTATTGTTACTTGTTTTTCTTTTTTCTGTGGGTATTTTAAAAACAGAAAATACCAAGATGTATATACCAAATGTGCCTCATTTACACTTCCTGTAAAACATAATAACATTAAAAATAAATTCAGTGCCTTTCAAAATTCGTGAATTATCATGGCAAATTTAATATGTAATACATGATATATTTAAATATCAAAATTTAAGTACTAAACTTCATGCACCTAAACTGATCTGATGACTTTGCTCAATATTTTCCTGTCAGAGGATTTTTGTAGTCTCTAGCTGACCAGCAAATTTATATTTCCATGTCCAGAAAAGATAGAGGGCAGACTGGTAGAGCTTGGGAACGTAGAAACAAGGTCATTGAGCTTCATAAGGCTACTTTAGAGTGACTGGGAAATCAAAGAACTAAGTTGTCATTTGGCTCTATGAATTTTAAATTATGGCTTATTTAGACCACAATAAAATGTTTACTGATCCAAGTTTTCCCTAAAAATGCAAGGGTAGCCTGGAATAGAAAGAAGCTAAGATTGCAAACTCTACACTAAAGATCCATAGCAGGAAATTAGTAAGGTATTACTAAATTGTGTAAAAATAAGGAACATGAAATCTAGAGTCAGATAATTCTATGTTTCTATCAGGTTGAGTCATTTGCAAACCCTGTGGCTTTGGGCAAGTCACTAACATTTTTCATGTGTATGTTTCTCTAATTAGGGATAAAAATCAAGGATAACAATATATAGTAAGTTAATTGATTTAAGAATTGCTTGCTAAGGATCATCCTTACTGATGAAGAAAATAGACTGTAAGAGGGCAAGAGTAGGAAGAAACCAGTTAGGGGTCAAAGTAGTTCAGGTAAGAGATGTTGATGCTTGAGCTAAGATTGTCCTCATGGTGAGAAGTGATCTAATTTGTAATATAATGGGAAAGTAGTGGGGATGGGATTTCCTGGTGGATTGTCTAAGGAAAGTGAGAGAAAGAAGTTACAGAGGTAGATGGCCTGAGCAATTGGGGGAATGCATGTGCTGGTACCTGTATGTAAATAGGATCAGGACTTGGGTTTTGGACATGTTGGGAATGAACTACTATCTTCAGGACCACTGTATTATGGTTGCATAGGTTGTTCACTGTGCAGAGGGATTTGGGGGCTAAAATCCCAGTAGTGTCCTTGAGTGGGACTGCATCTGCCTAGAGAAAGGAAGACTCTCTAATTTGCACCAAAGCAATCTGTAGGCTAACTTGTAGAGACCTTGAGCAGCCACAGGAGCTTCATTCTTTGTGGTTCACAAGGTCATTTGTAGATATTAAAATAAAGTGAAAAACGTCCACAAGTGTGGCTGGCACATAGAAGGTACTGAATGCATGGTAATTCTCTTCCTTCTTTGTTTATAGTTGCATTTTACTTATCTGTGTACCCTTACATTTCTCACATTCAGGTAGCTTCTTGCACTGGTTTAATGCAGTGTCGTGATGACTGACTATTCTGAGAAGGTTTGTTTCTCAAGAAACATGAGATGTAAATGACAACAGTAGACAAGATCAGGCTTTCTTTGCCCTCTTGGAATTTCAGTGCACAGGTCAAACCCTAATATTACAAATTTTAAGGGATTTATTTCTCCATTTCTTAACATTTATATTAAAAAATATACACTTAGTGGCTAACATTCCTGTGCTCTGGGATATTGAATGTACCTTGAGTACTCAGACTACTTTAAGACGATTAGGAGGTGAATAGAAGAGGAATTGGATTGTACTGGGGGAAAAGACACCTCATGGTGTCAAGGTGACCATTTCTGAGTGCTTCTCAGAATCCTCTATACATTATATTGGTTTCCTGTCTTTTTACCTAAATTGTACAGCCCCTCATGTTATAACAGGAAAGAAAACAGATCCAAATATACTTACCTTGATCATCATATGAAGTGTCTAGAGGATTGAAGGAAAAACATAAGATTCTTAATTTCTCATAAATTGATGTCTGTATTAATTTCTTAATAATTCAATATTTAATTTATTTACCACCTTCTGTTGAATACAAATGACAGAATCCTAAAAGACAAGATGAAAATGTAATGAGATTCTACCCTGACAACTATGTGTACATTATTTTCTTTCTAGGTGAAAATCTGTTTACCTCTTCCTCTTTCAGATCTTTGAGAGGGAACATCTTTTGGGGAAAAAAAAAAAACAGATTAAGTTTACTAACAGCTCATCAAGAAATGTTTCATCAAATGTTTAAATCCAACTAGTAGGATTTCTCTTCTTCCCTAGATTTTTCTCCTTTCCTAGATGTTTCCATTTCCCTTGGATCCCATTTCAGGAAAGAAAGAGAGGATCCCATGGCTCCTCACTCTGTTCATGACAGATGAATCATAGAAGTAAGAGGAGAAGGCATGGACCAAGAGGCCAAGTGTGGGGCATGACAGGAAGCAGAGTGACCAAGCTGTCTCCTCTCTCCTTTTGGAAATATGAATCTTTATGCTTGTAGAGTGTGTACGTGTGTGCATCTGTGTGTGTGTGTGTCCCTACAAAAAAGTAGGGTGCCTTGGCCTCTACTTTGAACCATTAGATTTCTGGTTGTTTCATTTCAAATAACCTTTATCATTATTTTTGCATCATGTCAGACTAAATGTCTTGATTTGATTAATATTAATAGTTAATATTCTTAATATTAATAATAAATACCAAAATTGTTTAAAATGAGCCTTTGCTGTCTTAACCAAATGGGGATAGTGTCATATGAGAATATGAGTACTGAACTCAAAGCCACAACCATCTGGATTTGCTACTAACTTTTTTTGTTAGGTGCATTTGGGTAAGTCTTAACTTTTAACATTTTCGATATCAATTTCATCTTCTAAAATGATGATAATATAAGTTGTGCTCGCCTATTGTGTTGTATAGTTTACTGTTTCTGTTCATGTATGCTATGCAGTCTTCATGACGACCCATGAATTATCCCTATTTTATACATCTTTATCCCTATTTTAAACATCTAGGAAATTGTTTCAGAGGTTTCTTCCCTTTCCAAGATCTTGGTATAAACAGGATTTGGAAAGAATTTTTTTAATGTCTCAGAAAGGGGACATATTTGTCTTTTCTGAGAAAAATGTACAAGTAACATTATATATATATATGTATATATATATATATATATACACACACACACACATATACATGTATATACATATATACGTGTGTGTGTGTGTATGTGTGTGTGTGTATATATATATATGCGTATATATATATATATATATTGGATTGGCAGTTGGATATTATAATAATAAAAAGTATGCTGACCTCACAAATTGTGCTCAAAGGGAGATGGGCTTTTTTTGTTCTATAAGAACACATTTCTCTATTCATTCTGTAGTAGTTCCTAATCTATTTACCTCTACCATCCTCATAGTCCAGAAGACCAGCACCTGGAGTAAAAAGAGAGAGTACTTCATGGTTTTGCTTCTTGAAAAGGAGTGGGGCTTTAAGACTCAGAGCTATGTAGAGATGAACTCCCAGCAATGAATGATGATGGGAATTTATTTACTTTGTAGGAACTAAGGACTGCATAGCTGGAGCAGTTGATGAGTGACTATGCCAGTCACCAGTTTCACTAGACTAGACAGTGATCAGACAGGGCTTCAAATTGCTTTTCCTTCTTGGTGCTCCAGAACTTAGCTCCTGTTTTCCTTCTCTTACTAATCCTGGGCTATCTTTCAGCAATTTTGACATCTCGCTAGACATTGCCATGGAAAATATGCTTCATCTCTTCATATCTTGAACTTGGTGCTCTTCTCAATCATAATTACCTTAGTTGTGTTTACTCTTTTATTATTCCTAGCTAATTTGATTCTTCTACCCAGCCACCTTGCTGAGGCCCTTTTCACTACCAGATTTAGACCTTCTATTCCACTGCCCGAGGAGTCTGCTGTTTTCATGACTTGATATTCCTGTTGCTGTTGTTCCACAGAAGGTATCTGAAAAGAGCCTCAGAATCATGCAGACCTACCCCCTATTAGTTTATTCTGCCCAATTTCAGTTTGGCACTCAGCGTTACATAGAAATCTCTGGTAGATTTCTCTGAGTAAGTTAGAAGCTCAGTTTATGGAATGATTCATTTTGCAAGGTGCTGGGAATACAATGGTAAATAAGACAGACTTGGTCTCTGACTTAAGGAAATTCCATTATGCTTTCTATTTTTCTCTCTCTCTTGGGTCTAAGTACTTACTTTGTTCTGAACTGTATCTTGAGACATCAATTTCTGTGGAAGAATCAAGCAAAAATATTACTATTAACTACAGTGAGAGGTGTTCATCCTCCTGACTCATCTCTCGTCACTCTAAACTGTGCTTCTGTGTTCCCAAGGCGGCACTCTTGATATGATGTATTACTGGTTCCTACCCCTTTCCAGCACCTACAGCCAGCCCAGTTCTGTCTGTTTCCACACTTATTCTCTGAGGGCTCATAGGTGTTGAGATGAGAAAGAGGGGCAGTGGGGGGATACAACTGACTACAAGGCAATGGAGAAAATACTAAGGAAAATCCTGGAAAGAGACACCTTATGGCATAGAAATAGGTCATTGGCTATATAAGCCCCATTTCTGTTTCCTTGACAAATACTTCTCTATACTTGTTTCTTCTTATCATCTCTGTAGTATTAAGTAACTAAAATTACCTTTTTTTTTAAGATTTTATTTATTTATTTGAAAGAGAGATCACAAGTAGGCAGAGAGGAGGAGAGGGGGAGAGAAAGGCAGAGAAAGAGGGGGAAGCAGGCTCCCTGCTGAGCAGAGAGCCTGATGTGGGGCTCGATCCCAGGACCCTGAGATCATGACCCGAGCCGAAGGCAGAGGCTTAACCCACTGAGCCACCCAGGCACCCCAGTAACTAAAATTCTTGAAATTTTTTGGTATAATACTAGCTACCGGTGTCCATCAGCACAATATATTTTCTTTTCCATTTTTATTATGGAGATAATTTCCCTTGGAACTTAGATAATTTTAGAGTATTCTTGTTATTACTATTTTTAAATTCAATCTGCTTTTTTGGGGGCTTGACATTATTGGCTATGTGAGCTTTGGGAGTTTAAAAAGTCTCTAGCTGTCTCTAGCAAAGTCCCTAGCTGTCTAATAAGTAGAAACGAAGTGAAACTGAATCTTGACATCCCTTCCACTGTGACTTTCATGGGGAATTTCCATTTTTACTTGTTACTCACTATTTTGCTTGCGCCGTGTCCATCTTGTTAATAAAACAGCCAGAATGGCAAGTCCCAGTAGAGTCAGGATGACAGCCAAAGTTATTTCTGCAACAAAATCTCACCTTGTAGGCCTGATTATTTAGATCTGGTCATTATCAGAGACAATTACCGATCACCTCTTTATTGTTTCCGCCAAATAGATATATCTCCTCTGCCCCCTTTTCTGCTACCTGAACTACTTTTTTCCTTTATGTTCATCTTATTGTCCCCACATTCTTTCCCCTACCCATTTTTTATGTTGGTCCTTTTGGTCAGATACCAAGAACCGCAGTTGCTGTCTACCCTTGATTTAGAGTGGAAAATGTGACAGATTTCCTCCTCAATTGAATCCCTTACTCTCTACAGACAGAAGGCTAGAGGAATTCAGTGTTATGCAAAACAATCCACTGGGGTGTGAGGGAAAAAAAAGATTAGTTCTACTTTTATGTAATTTTATATTACAACTTTAAAATTCTAGGTTTTCTATTTTGAAACATATATTAGTACAGTAGTATGTTTTTTTTGTGTGTGTGTGTGAAAAAATTTTTACAGCAAAAGTTTGGTTTTTGTTTTTTTTTTTTATCTTTCAGTAAGATTTATTCCGCCAAAAATAATGCATGTTGATTTAGAAGTCACATGAATGTAAAAAGAAAAACAGGTATCCACCTAAAGACAACCACTGTTTACAGCTTTAAATATGTGTGTGTGTGTGTGTGTGTGTGTGTGTGTGTGTGTATGCATATATATCACCTTTGTTTGCTTTTGGCATTTTCCATTATACCGTAGGAATGTTGCTATGTATTTTTTTTAACTTTATTTTGAAATCACTGCAATCCTACTTAAAAAAAGGGGGGGGGGAGAAGAAGAAGAAAAAAAAAGAGATGCCTGCCTGGCTCAGCTGGTAGAGCACGTGACTCTTGATCTCAGGATTATAGGTTCAAGCCCCACATTGGGTGTGGAACCTACATAAATAAAAGAAGGAAAAAAGGAAATAATTGCTGGTTCACAGGAAATTGCAAAAAAAAAACCACATAGGGAGAGTTCCCATGTACTCTTCACCAGTTTTCCTTAGCGGTAACATCTTGCATGACAATAAAATACAATCAGTTAGGAAGCAAGCAGTTGCAACATGCATGTGTGGCTCTATGTAGTTTTATCTCACACGGACACCTGTGTAGTGTAGCTACCTTCACAATCACCATACAGATCTGTTCCGTTAGAGTCACATCATGCTCTGCCCCTCTGCCCCTCCCACCACCCCAATCTCTGAAACCATTCATCTATTTTTTAGCCCTAGAATTTTATTATTTCAAGGCAGTTATATAAATGGAATCATAAGCATGTAACTTTTTGAGATTGGTTTTCTCCACTTAGTGTAATTCCCTTGAGATCCATCCAAGTTGTTACATGTATCAATAAATGCCTTTGTTTTTAATAGCTGTATAGATTTACCATATACTTTTATTTTTTTTAATTGTTTATTTCTTTTCAGTGTAACAGTATTCATTGTTTTTGCACCACACCCAGTGCTCCATGCAATCCGTGCCCTCCCTAATACCCACAACCTGGTTCCCCCAACCTCCCACACCCCGCCCCTTCAAAACCCTCAGGTTGTTTTTCAGAGTCCATAGTCTCTCATGGTTCAACTCCCCTTCCAATTTCCCTCAACTCCCTTCTCCTCTCCATCTCCCCATGTCTTCCACGTTATTCGTTATGCTCCACAAATAAGTGAAACCATATGATAATTGACTCTCTCTGCTTGACTTATTTCACTCAGCATAATCTCTTCCAGTCTCGTCCTTGTTGCTACAAAAGTTAGGTATTCATCCTTTCTGATGGAGGCATAATACTCCATAGTGTATATAGACCACATCTTCCTTATCCATTCGTCCATTGAAGGGCATCTTGGTTCTTTCCACAGTTTGGCGACCATGGCCATTGCCGCTATAAACATTGGGGTACAGATGGCCCTTCTTTTCACTCCATCTGTATATTTGGGGTAAATACCCAGTAGTGCAATTGCAGGGTCATAGGGAAGCTCTATTTTTTAATTTCTTTTTTTTTTAATTTATTTGAGAGAGAATGAGTGAGAGAGAGCATGAGAGAGAAGAAGGTCAGAGAGAGAAGCAGACTCCCCAAGGAGCTGGGAGCCCGATACAGAACTCGATCCTGGAAGTCCGGGATCATGACCTGAGCTGAAGGCAGTCGTTCAACCAACTGAGCCACCCAGGCACCCCGCTATTTTTAATTTCTTGAGGAATCTCCACACTGTTCTCCAAAGTGGCTGCACCAACTTGCATTCCCACCAACAGTGTAAGAGGGTTCCCCTTTCTCAACATCCTCTCCAACACATGTTGTTTCCTGTCTTGCTAATTTTGGCCATTCTAACTGGTGTAAGGTGGTATCTCAATGTGGTTTTGATTTGAATCTCCCTGATGGCTAGTGATGATGAACATTTTTTCATGTGTCTGATAGCCTACAGCAAAAGTTTTTTGAACAAACAAAACTTAGTGGCCCCTGACTGAAGGTGGTCATATTAATGAAAACCACAGCAGAGGGCAGAAATTTCTTACCATTGCAAAAGACCTTTCAGTCATCATCCACAAATCTGTGATGAATGTTACTTTGATTAATAGGAGAAAGAATGCTGGAACTGCCTAAACTATATCTGTTTATGTATATTTTGAGAGACAAATCTTAATTATATACTTTGCTACAGTTAATGAAAAACTGAAACTAAGGAGCCTTTGGGAGAAGAAAGGCAGGCAGTGAGGCAGAAGGAAGGAAGGGAGGAAAGAGTGGAGAAAGGAAAGAAGGGAGAAAGAACAAGAGAAAGAGAAAGAGAAGAAGAGATAGTAAGGGAAGAAGGAGGAAGGAAAGAAGGAATGAATGAACAAAGGGATCATACATCTGCCTGTGACAGTGAAAAATGTTGAAGACAATTGACTATGAAGGGCTAAGAAAATTAATTACACTAAGATTAAGGATGCTTCAAGAAAGCAATAGATGAATTCATCTCAAGATGAATTGGGGAATTCCTCCAATTCCTCCAATTGGGGAAAATTGGGCAAATGTCTACCTAATCTTTCAAGTATTAGATCATGTGAGAAAATTTTCCCAAAAAGACAACCTTCGGAGAGTTTCTCCTAATGGACCACTAAAATGAATAGGAAGTAGTTGGACTCTTTCGTGCAAGTCAGAATTTCATAACTGATGTGAAGTAATCCTTAGGGGTGGAAGGGATAACCAGGTGGTATACTTGGATCAAGCTTCTGGTGCTCCCTTTGAGTAGTGTCAGAAATGTTCTGGCTATTGGACAGAAGATGATCTACTCCATTTATGAGGAAAATAAGAGGAAGAGTTGAGGCAGATTATAAAGTGAGTAGTATTACCAGAAGTGAGATAACAGGCTAAGGAATTTTCTTATTATTCCAGAGGATGGTTATTTTCTTTTAGTAATTCAAACCCTGAAACCAAAAGAAAGATTAATGTCCTTACTCTAGAGTTTAGTTGACTATGTGGGTCGTTTTCCCCAGGCTCCCAAAGGAATCAATGAGAATGAAAGAAAGGATATTGAATTTGAAAGTAAGCAGGCAAGAAAGGTAAAGCCATGTGTTAAAGTCTCTAAGGAGGAGACTTTTCTGATTCAGTAAGGTAAGGGAGGCCTTAGAGAGGGACTCAGTCCATACCCAAAACTGCCATTTTCCAGGTATTGTCTTCAGTGGTTTCTGTATCATCTGGATTTCTTTGTCAGAGGGTGATCAAGAAAAAAGGAACACTTCAAGCTCATTGTTTCTGAGCAGTATGAACTTGAATGTGGGGGAGACCCTTGTAGACAAACATGCAGAGGGTTGCAGAGGAACTGTGTGACTTAGGTTGATCAGACCTAAGCAGGCTACAGGAGTGTGGCCTGTGAAGGTTCCAGAATCTATGCCATAACAAAGAACTGGAACTTTAGAGAGGCAAGAAGAAAGGAAGAGCAGAACCAAGACACTGGGAAGATTTCAGAATATTTTAAAAGACTTTAAACTTATGATTTTGGAAGGGAGTTTATCTGTACTCTGGAATAAGTTCTAATTTTCCAGTGACTTTGAGGCCAGAGACTGTATTTCCATCATCCTTGTAACTCTTGAGGCAGAGAACATCCTATGGAATAGGCACTTAATAAATATTTAATAATTAGAAATGAGGAAAAATTCCTAAATCTATTTAAAAGAAGGACCTTGAAACAAATGGAGGGTGAGCCAGTGAAGCCCAGATGTTGGGGTTAGATAGTAAGGGAAAGTCAAGAGGTCTGTGGTGCTAGGAAGAAAAAGCCAGTGAATGGGATTTCAAGCCACTGTGGAGAACAAGAGGAGTAATAAAACCATACAGCTTTATTATAACTCTAAGGCTTTATGGTAGATACATACCTTACATGTACAAACTTATTTAATCCTTAATAATGTTTACAGTGAAACCCTTCACCTGAGATATCTGAAGTCACCTAGCCAACAACTGACAGAGTTTCTGACTCCAGAGCACACTCTATTCACAAAATCACATTTCATTTCAATCTTGGGGGCCTACTCTTCATGGTAGTGGGTTACAGTGTGTTATAGTGTGAGCTGTCAGCCACTGGAGGAGCAGAGTAATGGCCAGTTTTACGATGCTCTACCCTCCATGTTTTGGGCAGCTCTGGACTACTACTGATTTATTTTTCACCCATCTCCCCACCGACTTCCCTCTGGCAACCATCAGTTCGATCTCTATAATTAAGAGGCTGCTTCTTGGTTAGTCTCTCCCTTTTTTTTTTCCTTTGTTCATTTGTTTCGTTGCTTAAATTCCACACATGGTTCTTATCTGTCTGATTTATTTCACTTAGCATCGTAGTCTCTAAGTCCATCCATGTTGTTTCAAATGGGAAGATTTCATTCTTTCTTATGGCTGAATAATATTGTATTTTATATACACACACACACACATACACACATATATATGTATAAATATATATACATGTACACATGTATGTATGTATATGTGTGTGTGTGTGTGTGTGTGTGTGTGTATAAAATCTGACAGCTTCCTTATTCATCCACCCACAGTTGAATGTTTGGGCTGCTTCCATAGTTTGGTTATTGTAAACAATGCTGCAATAAACACAGGGGTGCATGAATTCCTTTGAGTCAGTATTTTTGTATTTTTGGTGAGTAATAAACAGTGGTAAAATTGCTAGATCATAGGGTAGTTCTATTTTTACTTTTTTGAGGAATTTCCTTACTCTTTTCCACAGTGGCTGCACCAGTTTGCATTCCCACCAACAGTGCATCAGTATTGTTTTTCTACGTATCTTCATGAACACTCATCATCTCTTGTTTTGGTTTTTTGGGTTTTTTTTTGTTTTGTTTTTTGTTTTTTAATTTTAGCCATTCTGACACATATGAGGTGATAATTCATTGTAGTTTTTTTTTTCCAGGCACTGTTTTTTAATTTATTTTTATTTTTATTTTTACTTTTTTAATTTATTTTCAGTGTACCAGAATTCATTGCTTATGTTCATTATAGTTTTGATTTGCATTTCCCTGATGCTGAGTGAAGTTTGAAGATCTTTTCATGTGTCTATTGGCCATTTGGGTGTCTTCTTTGGAGAAATGTCTGTTCATGTCTTCTGCCCATTTTTTTTAAAGATTTTATTTATTTATTTGACACACACAGAGAGAGAGAGAGAACACAAGCAGGGGGAGTGGGAGAGGGAGAAGGCCTCCGGCTGAGTAGGGAGCCCAATACAGGGCTTAATCCTAGAACCCTGGGATCATGACCTGACCCAAAGGCAGTCACTTAACCAACTGAGTCACCCAGGCACCCCTTCTGCCCAATTTTTAATGGGATTATGTTTTGAGTTCAATTGTATCAGTTCTTTATATATTTTGGATATTACCCTTCATCGGCTGTGCAATTTGCAAATATCTTCTCCCATTCCATGGATTACCTTTTAGTTCTGTTGATTGTTTCCTTTGCTGTGCAGATACTTTTTATTTTTATGTAGCCCCAATAGTTTATTTTTGCTTCTGTTTCCATTGCCTTAGGAGATATATCTAGAAAGATGTTGCTATGGGCAACGTCAGAGAAATTACAACCTGTGCCCTCCTCAAGGATTTTTATGGTTTCGGGTCTCACATTTACGTTTAACCCATTTTGAGTTTATTTTTGTGTGTGGTGCGAGAGAATGATCCAGTTTCATTCTTTTGGATATAGCTGTCCAATTTCGCCAGCACCAGTTGTTGAAAAGACTATCTTTTGGCCACTGTATCTTCATTTATCCTGTGTCAAAGATTAATTGACCATATAATTGTGGGTTTTCTCTTCTATTCCATTGATCTATGTGTCAACTTTTATGCCAGTACTGTGTTGTTTTAATCCCTACTGCTTTGCAATATAACTTGAATTCTGGAATTGTAATACCTCCTGGTTTTTCTTTTTCAAGGTTGTTTTGACTATTCAGGGTCCTTTGAGTTCCCATAGAGATTTTAGGATTGTGTGTTCTAGTTTTGTGAAGAATACTGTTAGTATTTTGATAGAGATTGCATTTTATCTGTAGTTTGCTTTGGGTAGTACAGAAGTTTTTAACAATATTTGTTCTTCCAATTCATGAGCATGGAATGTTGTTCCATTTCTTTGTGTTGTCTTGAATTTCTTTCATCAGTGTTTTATAGTTTTCAGAGTACAGGTCTTTCACCTCTTTGGTTAAGTTTATTCCTAGATATTTAATTGTTTTGGGTACAATTGCAAACGGAGTAGTTTTCTTAATTTCACTTTTAGTTGCTTCATTACTAGTGTAGAAAAATGCAGGATATTTGTGCACATGGATTTTGTATTCTGTAATATTACCAAATTCACTTATCAGTTCTAGTAGTTTTATGATGGTCTTTAGGATTTTTAAAAAATTATTTTTATTAACATATAAAAATTATTTTTATTAACATATAATGTATTATTTGCCCCAGGGGTACAGGTCTGTGAATCTTCACAGCACGTACCCTCCCCAATATCTATAACCCAACCACCCTATCCCTACCCTCCCACACCTCAGCAACCCTGTTTGTTCTGTGAGATTAAGAGTCTCTCATGGTTTATATCCCTCCTAATCCCATCTTGTTTCATTTTTTCCTTCCCTATCCCCCACAACCCCCTGCCCTGCCTCTCAAATTTCTCATATCAGAGAGATCATATGATAATTGTCTGTCTCTGATTGATTTATTTTGCTCAGCATAATTCCCTCTAGCTCCATCCACACCATTGCAAATGACAAGTTTTCATTTCTTTTGATGGCTCCATAGTATTCCATTGTATATATATATACCACTTTTTCTTTATCCATTCATCTGTTGATGAACTCTAGGTTATTGCCACAGTTTGGCTATTGTGGACATTGCTTCTATAAACATTCGGGTGCACATGCCCCTTCATTTGTATCTTTAGGGTAAGTACCCAGTAGGGTGATTTCTGGGTCATAGGGTAGCTCTATTTTCAACTTTTTGAGGAACCTCCATGCTGTTTTCTAGAGTGGCTGCTCCAACTTGCATTCCCACCAACTGTGTAGGAGGGTTCCCCTTTCTCCACATTCTCGCCAACATCTGTCATTTCCTGACATTAATTTTAGCCATTCTGACTGGTGGATTTTCTATGTATAGTACCATGTCATCAGTAAATAGTGAGAGTTTTACTTTTTTTTTTTTTTCTTTTTCAATTTGGATGCCTTTTACTTCTTTTCATTTTCTATTTACTATTGCTAGGACTTCCAGTACTATGTTGAATAAAAGTGGTGAGGGTGGACATCCTTCTCTTGTTCCAGACCTTAGAGGAAAAGCTCGCAATTTTTCACCATTGAATGTGATGATGGCCATAGATTTTTCATAAATGACCTTTATTATGTTGAGATATGTTCCATTTAAACTCACTTTGCAGAGGGTTCTTATCATAAATATATGTACTTTGTGAAATGCCTTTCCGGGAAGGAGTCAAGATGGCAGAGGAGTAGCAGACTGAGATGACATCAGGGCCTAGTCAGCTAAATAGTTATCAAACAATTCTGACCACCTACAAACCCAACAGAAGATCGAAGAAAAGAAGAGCAGCAATTCTAGAAACAGAAAATCGATAACTTTCTGAAAGCTAGGACGTGCCGAGAAGTGAATCCGAAGCGATGGGAAGATAGACCATAGGAGAAGGGGCAGGTTCCTGGCAAGCAGTGGGACAATAGAGCACAAAATTCAAACTTTTAAAAGTCTGCTCCACTGAGGCACATAGCTCCAGAGGCTAAATGGGGGTTGAGCCCTTGTGGGGACAGTGTGGTCTCAGGTCCCATGGGGTCACAGAAGGATTGGGGTGTCTGAGTGTAGCAGAGCTCACAGGTCTCAGAGCAGGGAAGCCAGCTACAGAGACAGAGCCAAGGCATGAGCTCTCAGCTTGGGGTTACTTTAAATTGTGATCCTCAGCACAGTTGGACCGCTGCTCTTTAAGAGGGACCCCACAAGTAGAAGACCCGGGGAGAACCACCTTCACCTGCTGGAAGAGAAGAGCAGCAAGAATCTGCTGGATTTGGAGACTCCAAACAGGACTGTGTGCCAGAGACAGAAATACTCAGTCACAGGCTGGGTGAGTTTGGAATGCAGCTGGAGACCAGGGAGAAGGGAGAGATTGAGCACTTTTCCCTGAGGGCACACTGAGGAGTGGGACCCTGAGCTCTCAGTTCTCTGGGCCAGAGATTGGAAGGCCGCCATTTTCATTCCCATCCTCCAGAGCTCTAAGGGAAAGCGTTCAGGTAACAAAAGCTACTGAGAGTGAACCCGAGCAGATTACTTAGCCTGGCCCCTGGCAAGGGTGGTGCAATTCCACCTCTGGCAAAGACATTTGATAACCACTGCAACAGTGCCCCCCCCCCCAAAGACCAGCAAGAACTTCCAGCTAAAACCAAGCTCACTGATCAAGGAGAACAGCGGAATTCCAGAGGAGGGGAAGGTAAAGCATGGAATTCATGGCTTTCCCCCCATGATTCTTTAGTCTTGCAAAGTTAATTAAATTTTTAATTTTACTTTTTCCTTATTCTAATTTTTATAACTTTTCCTTTTCCTCTTTTAACGTTTCTTAACTAGTTTATCTTAACAATACCTTTCTAAAAAAATCTTTTTAAACTTTCATTATGTTAGTCATATTTTATCTTTCATTATACCTAACTTTAGTTTTTGTATACATATAGGGTTTTATTCTTCCAAAAAATTTTGGGATACAATTTCTTCTAAAAGATCAAAGTATACCCTAAATCTAGCACAGGGCCTTGTTCTAGTCTCTAGCCTGAGCAAATTCACACCACTTTCTTTTTCTTTCTTTTTCCAAACCAACTTATCATATCAATTCTTTGTCTAGAATTTTTAAAATTTTCATCTTTACAGTCATATTGCATCTCTTCATCATGTTTACCCTTATTTTTGTAGTGTATAAATTTTTCTTTCTTTAAAAATTTGGGAGGTAGTTTCTTCTAAGAGAGTCAAAATACACACAAAATCGAGTGGGTGGCTCTGTTCTATTCATCAATCTAATATATATATATATATATATATATATATATGTGTGTGTGTGTGTGTGTGTGTGTGTGTATACATAAAAACATATATATATATATATGTTTATTAATTTAAAAAAATTTTTTTAAAACTTCTTTTTACCCTGCTTTCTTCTCCCTCCAGTTTGGGGTTTATTCTGATGTGGTTAGCATACATTTTTCTGGGGACATTGCTACCCTTTTAGTGTTTTATTCTCTTATTCGTGTATTCTTATCTGGATAAAATGACAAGGTGGAAAAACTCGCCACAAAAAAAAGAACAAGAGGCATGACCAAAGGCTAGGGACCTAATCAATATGAACATTGGTAATATGTCAGATCTAGAGTTCAGAATGACAATTCTCAAGGTGCTAGCTGGGCTTGAGAAAGGCATGGAAGATATTATAGAAACCCTGTCTGGAGAAATAAAAGCTCTTTCTGGAGAAATAAAAGAACTATAATCTAACCAAACTGAAATAAAAAAAACTATTAATGAGGTGCAATAAAAAATGGAGGCTCTTACTGCTAGGATAAATGAGGCAGAAGAGAGAATTAGTGACATAGAAGACCAAATGATAGAGAATAAAGAAGCTGAGCAAAAGAGAGAAAAACAACTACTGGACCACAAGGGGAGAATTCAAGAGATAAGTGATACCATAAGACAAAACAGTATCAGAGTCCATAGTCTCTCATGGTTCACCTCCCCTTCCAATTTCCCTCAACTCCCTTCTCCTCTCCATCTAACCTTGTCCTCTATATTATTTGTTATGCTCCACAAATAAGTGAAACCATATGATAATTGACTCTCTCTGCTTGACTTATTTCACTCAGCATAATCTCTTCCAGTCCTGTCCATGTTGCTACAAAAGTCGGGTATTCGTCCTTTCTGATGGAGGCATAATACTCCATAGTGTATATGGACCACATCTTCCTTATCCATTCATCCGTTGAAGGGCATCTTGGTTCTTTCCACAGTTTGGTGATCGTGGCCATTGCTGCTATAAACATTGGGTACAGATGGCCCTTCTTTTCACTACATCTGTATCTTTGGGATAAATACCCAGTAGTGTAATTGCAGGGTCATAGGGAAGCTCTATTTTTAATTTCCTGAGGAATCTCCACACTGTTCTCCAAAGTGACTGCACCAGTTTGCATTCCCACCAACAGTGGAAGAGGGTTCCCCTTTCTCCACATCCTCTCCAACACACGTTGTTTCCTGTCTTGCTAATTCTGGCCATTCTAACTGGTGTAAGGTGGTATCTCAATGTGGTTTTGATTTGAATCTCCCTGATGGCTAGTGATGATGAACATTTTTTCATGTGTCTGGTAGCCATTTGTATGTCTTCATTGGAGAAGTGTCTGTTCATATTTTCTGCCCATTTTTTAATATGATTGTCTGTTTTGTGTGTGTTGAGTTTGAGGAGTTCTGAAAAACAACATGAGGGTTTTGAAGGGGCGGGGTGTGGGAGGTTGGGGGAACCAGGTGGTGGGTATTAGGGAGGGCACAGATTGCATAGAGCACTGGGTGTGGTGAAAAAACAATGAATACTGTTATGCTGAAAATAAATAAATAAATAAAAAATAATTTGCATACAATAAAATTCACTCGTTTGTACAATTCAGTATATTTTGACAAATGTACACAGTCGTGGAACCACCATCACAATCAGAGTGTTGAACATGCCCACCACCCCAAAGAATTCCTCCAAGCTCCTTTGAAGGCAATCCATTTCTATCACTTGATCCTGAGGCAACCACCAATTTGTCTTCTATTACCATATTTTTTGCCTTTTAGTGAATATAAAATAAGTGGAGTAATATTGTAGGTTGTCTTCTGAATCTGGCTTCTTTAACACAGCATAAAACTTTTGAGATTCACTCATGTTGTTGTTATACATATCAGGACTTTCTTTCCTCTTTTAATTGCTGAATAGTATTTCATTGCAAGGATGTACCACAATTTGTTTATCCATTCACTAGTTTGTGGGCATTCTGGTTGTTACCACTTTTTGGTGATTATGAATAAAGCTGATATAAACATTAGTGTCCAAAAAAAAAAAAAAAAACAGTATCAGAATCATTGGGTTTCCAAAAGAAGAAGAAAGAGAGAGGGGGGAAGAAAGTCTATTGGAGCAAATTATTGTAGAGAATTTCCCTAATATGGCAAAGGGAACAAGCATCAAAACCCAGGAGGCACAGAGAGCACCCCTCAAAAATCAATAAAAATAGGTCCACACCCCATCATCTAATAGTAAAATTTACAAGTCTTAGTGACAAAGAGAAAATCCTGAAAGGAGCCCAGGAAATGAAGTTTATAACCTACAATGGTAAAAATATTAGACTGTCAGGAGACTTATCCACAGAGACCTGGCAGGTCAGAAAGAACTGGCATGATATATTCAGTGCACTAAATGAGAGAACCATGCAGCCAAGAATACTATATCCAGCTAGGCTATCATTGAAAATAGAAGGAGAGATAAAAAGCTTCCAGGACAAACAAAAACTAAAAGAATTTGGAAACACCAAACCAGCTCTACAGGAAATTTTGAAAGGGATCCTCTAAGCAAAGAGAGAGCCTTAAAGTAACATAGACCAGAAAGGAACAAAGACAATATACAGTAACAGTCACCTTACAGGCAATACAACGGCACTAAATTCATATCTTTCAATAGTTGCTGTGAATGTGAATGGGCAAAATTCTGCAATCATAAGACACAGGGTATCAGAATGGGTAAAAAAACAAGACCCATCAATATGCTGCCTACAAGAAATTCATTTTAGACCCAAAGACACTTCCAGATTTGACGTGAGGGGGTGGAAAACAGTTTACCATGCTAATAGACATCAAAAGAAAGCTGGAGTGGCAATCCTTACTACAGATAAGTTAGATTTTAAGCCAAAGACTATAATAAGAGATGGGGAAGGACACTATATCATCCTCAAAGGGTCTGTCCAACAAGAAGATCTAACAATTTTCAATATCTCTGCCCCTAACATGGGAGCAGCCAACTATATAAACCAATTAATAACAAAATGAAAGAAACACATTGACAATAATGAAATAATAGTAGGGGGCTTTAAAAACCCCATTACTGAAATGGACAGATCATCCAAGCAAAAGATCAAAAAGGAAATAAAGGCCTTAAGTGACACACTGGACCAGATGGACATCACAGATATATTCAGAACATTCCATCCCAAAGCAACAGAATACAGATTCTTCTCTAGTGCACATGGAACATTCTCCAGAATAGATCACATCCTGGGTCACAAATCAGGTCTCAACCCATACCAAAGATTGGGATCATTCCCTGCATATTTTCAGACCACAATAATTTGAAGCTAGAACTCAATCACAACAGGAAAGTTGAAAAGCACCCAAATAGATGGAGGTTAAAGATCATCCTACTAAAGAATGAATGTATCAACCAAGAAATTAAAGAAGAATTGAAAAAATTCATGGAAACATATGATAGTGAAAACACAACTGTTCAAAATCTGTGGGATGCACAAAGGAAGTCCTGCGAGGAAAGTATATACTGATACAAGTCTTTCTCAACAAAAAAGAAAGATCTTAAATACACAACCTAGCCTTACACCTAAAGAAGCTGGAGATAGAGCAGCAATGAAAGCTGAAATCCAGCAGGAAAAGAGAAGTCATAAAGATCAGAGCAGAAATCAATGAAATAGAAACCAACCAACCAACCAAACAAAAAACACAGTAGAACAACAACAACAACAAAAACAAAACTAGGAGCTGGTTCTTTGAAAGAATTAATAAGATAATTCCCTGGCCAGACTTATCAAAAAGAAAAGAGAAAGGACCCAAATAAATAAAATCATGAAAGAAGGAGGAGAGGTCACAACGAACATCAAAGAAATACACAAAATTATAGGAACATATTATGAGAAATTATACGCCAGCAAATTTGTCAATCTGGAAGAAATGGATGCATTCAGAGAGATGTATAAACTACCAAAACTGAACTAGGAAGAAATAGAAAACCTGAACAGACCCATAACTAGTAAGGAGATTGAAGCAGTCGTCAAAGATCTCCCAAAAAACAAGAGCTTAGGCCAGACAGCTTCCCAGGGGAATTCTACCAAACGTTTAATGAAGAATTAATACCTATTCTCCTGACACTGTTCCAAAAAATAGAAATAGAAGGAAAACTTCCAAACTCATTTTATGAAGCCAGCATTATCTTGATCCCCAAACCAGACAAAGATCCCATCAAAAAAGAGAATTGGTATAGATATTGGTATAGACCAATATCCTTAATGAACACAGATGCGAAAATTCTCACAAAAATACTAGCGAATAGGATTCAACAGTACCTGAAAAGGATTATTCACCACGACCAAGTGGGATTTATTCCAGGACCACAAGGTTGGTTCAACATCCACAAATCATTCAGTGTGATACAATACATTAATAAAAGAAAGAACAAGAACCATATGGTACTCTCAATAGATGCTGAAAAAGCATTTGACAAAGTACAGCATTCTTTAAAAAAAAATTTTATTTATTTATTTGACAGAGAGAGATCACAAGTTGGCAGAGAGGCAGGCAGAGAGAGGCAGAGAGGCAGAGAGGCTGAGCAGAAAGCCTGATGCAGGGCTCGATCCCAGGACCCTGAGACCATGACCTGAGCCAAAGGCAGAGGCTTAACCCACTGAGCTACCCATGTGCCCCTGGCATCCTTTCTTAATAAAATTCTTCAGTGTGTATGGATAGAGGGTACATACCTCAATATCATCAAAGCCATCTATGAAAAACCCACCGTGAATATCATTCTCAACAGAGAAAAACTGAGAGCTTTTCCGCTATGGTTAGAAACATAGCAGGGATGTTCATTATCACCACTGCTATTCAACATAGTAGAAGAAGTCCTAGTCTCAGCCATCAGACAACAAAAAGAAATTAAAGGCATCCAAATCAGCAAAGAAGAAGTCAAACTATCACTCATTGCAGATGATATGATACTTTATGTGGAAAAGCCAAAAGACTCTACTCCAAATCTGCTAGAACTTGTACTGGAATTCAGTAGTGTCAAGATATAAAATAATGCATAGAAATTAGTGGAATTTCTATACACCAGCAACAAGACAGAAGAACAAGAAATTAAGGAGTCAATCCCATTTACAATTGCACCCCAAACCATAAGATACCTAGGAATAAACCTAACCAAAAGGGCAAAGGATCTGTACTCAGAAAACTATAGAACACTCATGAAAGAAATTGAGGAAGACATAAAGAAATGGAAAAATGTTTCATGCTCATGGGTTGATAGAAAAAATATTGTGAAAATATCCATGCTACCTAAAGCAATCTACATGTTTAATGCAATCGTTATCACAATCCCATCTATTTTTTTCAAAGAAATGGAACAAATAATCCTAAAATTTATATGAAAAGGAGAAAAGACCTCAAATCACCAGAGGAATGTTGAAAAAGAAAGCCAAAGTTGGTGGCTTCACAATTCCAGACTTTAAGCACTATTGCAAAGCTGTCATCATCAAGACAGTATGGTACCAACACAAAAACAGACATACGGATCAATGGAACAGAACAGAGACCCCAGAAATAGACCCTCAACTCTATGGTCAACTAATCTTTGACAAAGCAGGAAAGAATGTCCAGTGGGAAAAGATAGTCTCTTCAACAAATAGTGTTGGGAAAATTGGACAGCCACATGCAGAAAAATGAAACAGACCATTTCCTTATACCACACACAAAAATAGACTCAAAATGGGTGGAAGACCTCAATGTGAGACAGGAATCCATCAAAATCCTTGAGGAAAACACAGGCAGCAACCTCTTTGACCTCAGCCTCAGCAACTTCTTCCTAGAAACATCACCAAAGGCAAGGGAAGCAAGGGCAAAAATGAACTCTTGGGACTTCATTAAGATCAAAAGCTTTTGCACAGCAAAGGAAATGGTCCACAAAACCAAAAGACAACTGACATAATGGGGGAAGATATTTGCAAATTACACATCAGATAAAGGGCTAGTATCCAAATCTATAAAGAACTTATCAAATTCAACACCCAAAGAACAAATAATCCAATCAAGAAATGGGCAGAGGACAGGAACAGACATTTTTGCAAAGAAGACATCCAGATGGCCAACAGACACATGAAAAAGTGCTCCACATCACTCGGCATCAGGGAAATACAAATCAAAACCACAATGAGATACCACCTCACACAAGTCAGAATAGGTAAAATGAACAAGTCAAGAAATGACAGATGCTGGTGTGGATGCAGAGAAAGGGGAATCCTCCTAGGCTGTTGGTGGGAATTCAAGCTGGTGCAGTCACTCTGGATAACAGCATGGAGGTTCCTCAAAATATTGATAACAGAGCTACCCTACGACCCAGCCATCGCCACTACCAGGTATTTACCCTGAAGATACAAATGTAGTGATCCTAAGGGTCAGGTGCACCTGAATGTTTATAGCAGCAATGTCCACAACAGCCAAACTATGGAAAGAACCTAGATGTCCATCCACAAATGAATGGATAAAGAAGATGT
The DNA here is from genome assembly GCF_963455335.1 of Martes martes. Lineage (NCBI taxonomy): Eukaryota > Metazoa > Chordata > Mammalia > Carnivora > Mustelidae > Martes > Martes martes. Next base: position 118,825,857 of record NC_137893.1, on the reverse strand, counting down.
GGTATATATACAGTGGAATACTATGGAGCCATCAAAAGAAATGAAATCTTGCCATTTGCAATATTGTGGATGGAATTCAAAGGTATTACGGTGAGCCAAATAAGTCAACCAGAGAAAGATGATTATCATATGATCTCCCTGATATGAGGAAGTTGAGAGGCATAGTTGGGGATTTGGGGGTAGGGAAGGAAAAAATGGAACAAGATGGGATCAGGAGGGAGACAAACTATAAGGAGCTCTTAATCTCACACAAAAAACTGAGGGTTGTTGGGGGTGGAGGGGGGTAGGGAGAGGGTGGTTGGGTTATGGACATTGGGGAGGATATGTGCTATGGTGAGTGTTGTGAAGTGTGTACGCCTGACTATCCATAGACCTGTACCCCTGGGGCTAATAATACATTATATGTTAATTTAAAAAAGGAAATGTTTTTCCCACATCTATTGAAATGATCATATGGTTTTTATCCTTTCTTTTAATGTTGTGGCATATCACTTTGATGGCTTTGTGAATTTTGAACCAGCCTTATATACTGGGAATAAATCCCAGTTGATTGTGTTGTATGATTTTTTTTTTAATATGTTGGTGGATGAATGTTTTGTTGGTAATTTTTGCATTTATCGTCATCAGAGATATTGGCCTATAATACTCTTTTTTTGTTATTGTATCTTTATCTGTTTTTGGTATCAAGTTGATACTGACCTCATAGAATGAAGTTTTCCTTCGTTTTCTGTTTTTTTGAAATAGTTTGAGAATAATAGGTATTAACTTTTTAAAATTTTTGGTAGAATTTGCCTGTGAAGCACTCTGGTCTTGTTTTCTGGTTACTGATTCCATTTTATTTCTGGTAATTGGCCTATTCAATTTCCTACTATTTTTTTCCCCGTTTTAATTTTGGTAGGTTATATATTTCCATGAATTTACCCACTTCTAAGTTGTCAATTTGTTGGCATATAGGTATTCATAATATTGTGTTATAATTGTTAGTATTTCTGTGGTGGCAGTGGTATTATTTCTCCTCTTTCATGAGCTATTTTATTTATTTAGGTCCTCTGTCACCCCCCCACTTTTTTATGAGTCTGATTAGAGATTTATCAATATTGATTTTTTCTTCAAAGAGCCAGTTCCTAGTTTCTTTTATCTGTTCAATTTTTGTTTCAGTTTACATTTAATTTATTTCTGCTCTAATCATTATAATTTCCTTCATTTTCCTGGGTTTGGATTTTATCTGTTCTTCTTTTTCTAGCTCCTTTAAGTGTAAGTTTAGGCTAATTATTTGAGATTTTTCTTTCTACTTGAGGTGGGCCTGTATTGCTATAAACTTCCCTCTTGGAATCACTTTTGCTGCCAAAAAATTTGGATCAAAGATTTTGGACCATTGTGTTTGATTTTTAAAATCAACTTTGATGGCTGAGATTTATTTAGTCTGTTTTTATGGTCTAGGCTGGTGAAGGAACACTTAAAATTTTACATGTATCAGTTTAAATTGCCAACATTTTAATAAGCATCCCATAATTTAATTCAGTTAGGACTCACCTATTGACACAGATTCATTCTTGGTACAAGATTATTAGACCATTGAAATCCTGTCCTGCCAAGGTGCCCCTGCGTGGAGAACCACAGACCTCCCAACACACACCTGCTTCAATTCCAGCTGTCCCACCAGGGCACTCTCTGTGGGGAGAGCCCTGGAACATCATAGCTTATACTCACTTCATTTCATCTATACTGCCAAGAAACCTTCAGCACACAGAGCCATGGAATCCCTTAGCTTGTATGCACTTCACCTTCAGCTACCCTGCTAGGGCACCTTCTGAATGAAAAGATCTGAGTTCCCCCACCTTAATCCACTTCAGCTTCAGCTATTCTGCTAGGACAATCACTATGTAGAGAGCTCTGGGACCTCCTGTCTTGCACACACTTCATTTCAAATTTTCTAACAGTTCACCATCTCTACAGAGAGCCTCAGGACTGCCCTAGACCATGTCCACTTCAGCTTCAGCCATCCTACCAAGGCAGCCCCATTATGGACCCTCAGCCCATGCCAGCCACAACTCCAGCCAGTCAGAAAAAATCACTAGGCACACGTAGTTCACATAGGGGTTGACTATACACAAGACTATTCCTTCAAGTTTAGGAGAAATAACTATTCTATTTAATTCATAGAACCAAACAGAAAGTTAAGCAAAATGGGGAGACAGAGGAATATGCTCCAAATGAAAGAACAAGACAAAACCTCAGAAAAAGAACTGAATGAAAAGGATATGATCAATGTGCCTGACAAAAGAGTTTAAAGTAAAGCTCATGCTCACCAGGCCGGAGAGAAGAACAAAAGAACTCAGAATTTCAACAACAACAAAAACAACAAATATGAAAAAGAACCAATCAGAGTTGAAGAATACAATAACTAATATGAAAAACACACCAGAGGGAATCAATAGAAGATTAGTGGATACAGAAGAACAAGTCAGTGATCTGGAAGACAGGGTAATGCACCCAACCTGGACAGCAAAAGAAAAAAAAAAAAAAAGAATTTTAAAAACCATGGGTGGATTAAGAGATGTCTTAGATGACACGAAGTGAAAAAACATTCACTTTATAGTAGCTTCAGAAGGAGAAGACAGAGAGAAAGGTAGAAAACTATTTTGAAGACATCCAAAACCAACATAATATTCTTTGCAAGTGAATATGAAACATTCTCCAGGATAGATCAAATATTAGGTGACAACAGAAGTCTCAATGAATTTAAGAAGGTTCAAATCATGTCATACATTTCTGACCACAACAGTATGAAATATGAAATCAATCACAAGAAGAAAAAAAAAAACTAGAAAAAACACATGTGGAGGTTAACCAACATGCTACTAAACAACCAAAGGGTCAACAACAAAATCAAAGAAGAAATTTTAAAAAATACATGGAGACAAATGAAAATGGAAATACAATTGTTCAAAATCTTTGGGATGTTGTAAAAGCAGTTCTGAGGGAATGTTTATAGCACTATAGAAGTACTTCACGAAACAAGGAAAAAACCCCAAACAATCTAACCTAATATCTTAAGGAACAAGACAAACAAAAGCCAAGGCGAGCAGAAGGAAAGAAATAATAAAATCAGAGCAAAAATAAATGACATGAAGACTAAAAAGTGAAGAAGAATAAAAAAAGAAAATATAGAAAAGATCAGTGAAAGTAAGAGCTGGTTCTTTCAAAAGATGCACAAAATTGATAAACCTTTAGCCAAACTTGTGAATAATAAAATAGAAAGGAACCAAATAAATAAAATTAGAAATGAAAAAGAAACAATAAAGCAGTCCAAGATGGTAGAGGAGTAGGAGACTTTAATTTCATCTGGTCCCAGGACTTCAGCTAGATAGCTATCAAATCATTTGAACACCTGCAAACTCAACCAAAGATCTAAGAAAAGAATAGCTGCAACTCTACAAATAGAAAAGTGATCACTTTCTGCAAGGTAGGAGGTGTGGAGAAGGTAGTCTGAGGCAATATATGGGAAGACAGACTGTGGGGGAGGAAGCCTCCATCAGCCAGCTACTATAGAGCAGTGGAGAACAAAACTGGAACTTTTAGAAGTCTGCTCCGGTGAAGGACATTGGTCAGGTGAGTAAATGCCAGTGGAGGGTGGGCAGGTGGGAACTTTACTGGGACAGTGTGCTCTCAGGATCCTCAGGGTCACACAACGATTGGAGTGCCTAAGTGTGGCAGAGCTCCTAGGTATCAGAGCAGGGAAGCTGGCTGCAATCACTGAGTCCAGGAGTGGGCTCTCAGCTGAGGGTTGCCATAACCCTTGAACTGTGGCACAGTCAGATGACTGTTTTTTAGCAGGGGCCCAGCAAGCAGCAGAATGGGTGATATTCCCATCCCCCGCCCCCAGGAGGAGCAGCAGGGAAGCACACCACAGTTGTCTGCAGGGTTTGGAGACTTGAAATGTCTGAGATAGAAATGCTCGGTCACAAGGCTGTGTGAGCATGGACTATGGCCTGAGAACAGGGAGACAGGAGTGACTGACTGCTTTTCTTTGAGGACTTGCTGAGGTGAGGCCCTGAGCTTTTAAGCTAAAGCTAAAAGCTCAGGGCCTAGAAAATGGGAGGCCACCATTTTCATTCTCAACTTCTAAAGCTGAGCAGAAAGCCTTTAGGAAACAAAAGCCACTTGGAGCAAATGGGAGCAGATTACTTAGTCGGGCCCTCTGGCAAAGGTGGTGCAATTCCACCTTCGGCAAGGACATTTGAGAACCAATGCAACAGGCCTCTCCCTCAGAGGATCAGCAAAAACATCCAGCCAAGACCAAGATTACCAATTGAGAAGTGCAAAACTCCAGTGCTAGGGGAATATAGCATATAGAACTTATGACTTTTTTCCCATGATTTATTAGTCTTCCACCTTTAATTTTTAAATTTTCTTTATTTTTTTTAAATTTTTCCTCCTCCTTTTTAAAAATCTTTTTTAATTTTCATTTTTACAATCACATTCTATCCCTTTATTGTACTTAACTTTAATATATCATAATTTACATATATAAAGATATAAATATAGATATAAAGATATCTTAAAGTTAAAAGATATTTATATATATGTGTGTGTGTATATATATATATATATATATATATATATATTTCTTTCTGTCTGTCTTTCAAATTTTGGGATCCAGTTTCCTCTAACAGACCAAAAAACAACCAAAATCTAGTGTATGGCTCTGTTCTATTCACCTGCCTGATCATAATCTTTTTGTTTGCTTGTTTTTCTTCTTCTTCTTTTTTGTTTTCTTTTGTTAGAGTCTTTTTTAACTTTCCTCTTTATAGTTATATTTTATCCTCTCAATGTATTTGTTTATTTTTTTATACAAGGTTTTTTTTTTCCTTACAATTTCAAGATGTAGTTTCTTCTAACAAACTGACCAAGGTACACTGAGGAGGTAGAGTATTGTTCTGTTATATTCATCTATCTGTTTATATCTCTTCCTTTTTGTTCTTATTTTGTTATTTTTTTCCTTTTTCTTTGTGCTATCTTGTTTTTTAATTTCCATTTTTATAATCACATTCTATCCTTTCATTGTATTTAACTTTATTTTTGTACATATACAAGTTTTTTTCTTTACAATTTTGGAATCCATCTTTCTAAAAAACAGACCAAAATACAAAAAGAATCCAGCATATTGCATATTGCTCTATTCTGCTCATCTGTCTGATTATACATATTTTTTCCCCTGGTTTTGGATCTCTTCTGATTTGTTTAGTGTATATTTCTCTGGGGTTGTTGTACTTTTAGTATTTTGTTCTTTTGTTCATCTACTCTTCTCTGAACATAATGACAAGGCAGAAAAACTCAACTCATAAAAAGAGAACAAGAGGCAGTACTGACTGCCAAGGGCCTAATCAATATGGACATTAGTAAGATATTGGAATAGGAGTTCAGAATAACAATTATAAAGATACTATCTGGGCTTGAAAAAAGCATAGAAAACACTAGAAAATACCTTTCTGGAGAAAAAAAAAAGAACTAAAATCTAACCAAATTGAACTCAAAAAGGATATTAGTGAGATGCAATAAAAAAAAATGGAGGCTCTAACTGCTAGGATAAATGAAGAAATAGGGATATAGAAGACCAAATAGTGGAGAATAAAGAAGCTGAGAAAAAGAGAGAGAAACAACTACTGGATCATGAGGGGAGAATTCAAGAGATAAGTGACACCATAAAGTGAAACAGTATTAGAATAATTGGTATCCCAAAAGAAGAGGAAAGAGAGAGAAGAGCAGAAGGTATATTAGAGCAAATTACAGCAGAGGACCCCCTGATCTTGGGAAGGAAACAGACATCAAGATATAGGAGGCACAGAGAACTCCCCTCAAAATCAATAAAAATGGGTCAACACACTGACATATAATAGTGAAACTTAAAAATCTCAGAGACAAAGAGAAAATCCTGAAAGCACCTCAGGACAAGAGAGCAGTAACCTACAAGGGTAGAAACATTAGATTGGCAGCAGATCTGTCCACAGAGATCTGGCTGGCCAGAAAAGATTGACAAGATATATTCAAGGTGCTAAATGAGAAAAACATGCAGCCAAGAATATCCAGCTAAGATGTCATTCAAAATAGGTTCCAGAACAAACAGAAACAGTAAAAGAATTTATGATTACCAAACCAGTCCTATAAGAAATACTGAAAGGGGTCCTCTACACAAAGAGAGTTCAAAATTAACATAGACCAGAAAGGAACAGAGACAATACACGGTAACAATCACCTTGCAGGCAATACCATGGTACTAAAGTCATATGTTGCAATAGTTATTCTGAATGTAAATGGGCTAAATGGCCCAATCAAAAGACACAGGGTATTAGATTGGGTAAAAAAGCAAGACCCATTAATATGCTGTCAGCAAGAGACACATTTTAGAACCAAAGACACCTGCAGATTTAAAGTGAGAGGGGGTGGAAAACAATTTATCATGTTAATGGACATCAAAAGGAAGCTGGGATAGCAAACCCTTATATCAAACAAATTAGATTTTAAACCAAAGACTGAAATAAGAGATGAGGAAGGATACTATATCCTACTTGAAGGGTCTTTCCAACAAGAAGATCTAACAACTCTAAGTAGTCCTGAGAGAAAAGTATATAGTGATACAAGCCTTTTTCAAGAAACAAGAAAGGTCTCAAATACACAACCTAACCCTACACCTAAAGGAGCTGGAGAAAGAACGGCAAAAAAAAAAAAAAAAAAAAAAAAAAAAAAAGCCTAAATCCAGCAGAAGAAGAGAAATAATAGATTAGAATGGAAATCAATGAAATAGAAACCAAAAGAACAGTAGAACAGATCAATGAAACTAGGAGCTAGTTCTTTGAAAGAATTAATAAGATTGATAAACCCCTGTCCAGACTTATCAAAAAGAAAAGAGAAATAAATAAATCATAATCATGAATTAAATAAAATTATGAATGAAAGCAGAGAGATCACAACAAACTCTAAAGAAACACAAACAATTCTAGAAACATGTGAACAACTATATGCCAACAAATTTGACAATGTGGAAGAAATGGATGCATTCCTAGAGATGTGTATAAACTATATAGAAACTGAACCGGAAAGATAGAAAACTTGAACAAACACATTTGCAACAAGAAAATTGAAGCAGTAATCAAAAATCTCCCAACAAACAAGAGCCCAGGGCCAGATGGCTTCCCAGGGAAATTCTACCAAACATTTAAAGAATTAGTACCTTTTCTTTAAGATGTCTCAAAAAATCAAAATGGAAGGAAAACTTCCAAACTCTTTTTATGAAGCCAGCATTACCTTGATCCCCAAACCAGACAAAAACCCCACCAAAAAGGAGAATTGCAAACCAATATCCTTGATGAACATGGATGCGAAAATTCTTACCAAAATACAAGCCAATAGGATCCAAGGGTTCATTAAGAGGATTATTTGCCACAACCAAGTGAGATTTTTTCCTGGGCTGCAATCAGACAACAAAAAGAAATAAAAGGCATCTGAAATGGCAAAGAAGTCAAACTCTCTCTCTTTGCAGCTGACATGATACTCTTCAACAAATGGTGTTATCTCTTCAACAAATGGTGTAGAAAAGATTTGACAGCCACATGCAGAAGAATGAAACTGGACCATTTCCTTACACCTTAAACAAAGATAGACTCAAGACAGACAAAAGACCTAAGGTGAGACAGGAATCCATCAAAATCCTAGAAGAGAACACAGGTAGCATCCTCTCCAATCTTGTCTACAGCAACTTCCTGCTAGACATGTGTCCAAGGAAAATGAAACAAAGACAAAAACAAACTATTGGGACTTCATCAAGATCAAAAGCTTTTGCACAGCAGAGGAAACAGTCAACAAAATCAAAGACAACCAACAGAATAGGAGAAGATATTTGCAAATGACATATCAGTTAAAGGGTTAGTATCCGAAATCTATAAAGAACTTATCAAACTCAACACCCAAGGAACAAATCCAATCAAGGAATTGGCAGAAGACATGAACAGACATTTCTCCAAACAAGAAATCCAAATGGCCAACAGACACATGAAAAGTGCTCTACATCACTTGGCAGGGAAATACAAATCAAAACCACAGTGAGATACCACCTCACACCAGTTGGAATGGCTAAAATTAACAAGTCAGGAAATGACAGATTTTGACGAGGATGAGGAGAAAGGGAAACCCTCCTACACTGTTGGTGGGAATGTAAGTTGGTACAGCCACTCTGGAAAAGAGTATGGAGGTTCCTCAAAAAGTTGAAAATAGAGCTACCCTATGACCCAGCAATTGCAGTACTGGGTATTTACCCTAAAGATGCAAATGTAGTGATCCAAAGGAGGGCATGCACCCCAATGTTTATAGCAGCAATGTCCATAATAGCCAAACCGTGGAAAGAGCCTAAATGTCCATCAATAGATGAATGGATAAAGATGGGTATATATACACAATAGAATACTACGCAGCCATCAAAAAACTGAAATCTTGCCATTTCAGCAATGTGGATGAAACTAGAGGGTATTATGGTAAGTGAAATAAGTCAATCAGAGAAAGACAATTATCATAATCATGTTACTGATATGTGGAATTTAAGAAACAAGGCAGAGAAGGGGCCCCAGGGTGGCTCAGTGGGTTAAGCCGCTGCCTTCAGTTCAGGTCATGATCTCAGGGTCCTGGAACCGAGTCCCACATCCAGCTCTCTGCTCGGCGGGGAGCCTGCTTCCCTCTCACTCTCTCTGCCTGCCTCTCTGCCTACTTGTGATCTCTCTCTGTCAAATAAATAAATGAAATCTTTAAAAAAAAAAAAAAGAAAGAAACAAGGCAGAGGATCATAGAGAAAGAGAGGGGAAAAAATGTAACAAGATAAAACCAGAGGGGGACAAAACCTGAGTCCCTTAATCATAGAAAACAAACTGAGGGTAACTGGAGGGGAGGGGGATTGAGGGATAGAATAACTGGGTATGTGTTGTAATGAGCACTGGGTATTATATAAGACTGATGAATCATAGGCCTGTATTCCTGAAACAAATAATATATTATATTTTAATTAATTGAATGTAAATTTTGATAAATTAAAAAAAAACAAAGTAAGAATATAGTCATACACTGAGATTAAGGGGGCAGTAGACTTGGAAATTTAAAGAAGGTGGATTTTTATTTATTTATTTTTTTTAAGTTGGTACTGTGCCCTGCATGCAGCCCCACACAAGGTTCAAACTCACAACCCTGAGATAAACATCTGAACTGAGATCAAGCATCAGATGCTTAACTGAACCACACAGGTGTCCCAAAGAAGGTGGAATTACTAATGAAACTGACTACAAAATAAGGAAATGCAAATGGCTGAAGACACATGGGAGGATTATTGGATAGTGCTGGTGTTCAAGTTCTCATAGGTGATTATGCATGTATAGAGGAACCAATCTCCTCATATATCTGGAATGTTATAGCATATTAAGCTGCCAGTATGAGAAATGGATAATTAGATTGGTTCATATTTTGAGTTTTGGCAAGACAACATAACAGAAAGATAGTGATGCCAGGGATTTTCATTTATCAGTAAGAGAATGCTAGAAATTATTAACCATGGGACTAAATTAGGGAAGGTTAAGAAGTGAAGTCAGGGGGCGCCTGGGTGGCTCAGTGGGTTAAAGCCTCTGCCTTCAGCTCCGGTCGTGGTCTCGGCATCCTAGAATCGAGCCCTGCATCGGGCTCTCTGCTCAGCGGGGAGCCTGCTTCCTCCTCTCTCTCTGCTTGCCTCTCTGGCTACTTGTGATCTCTGTCTGTCAAACGAATAAATAAAATCTTAAAAAAAAAAAAAAGAAGAAGAAGTGAAGTCAGGAGGAACTGATGCTTCAGAAAATTTGAGGGACCTAAATGAGACTGACACACTGGAGGAGTGTGAGTACCTAAGTAATAAACTACCGGACTTTATACTTCCTGTTCCATCTAAATAATCAGTTGTGGATGCCATCTGTTGCCGTGTTTAAAGGGAGAGTGCATAAGTTGGGAATAGATTCGATCACAAATGACAAATATCCAATAAACAAATGGCTTAAAAATAAAAGTTTATTTCTCACAGAAAAGAATTCTAAAGTTACATAATAGAGTAGCTCCATAAAGTTGCAAAAGAAACCCCAAGTCTACTGTAATTTCCCTGCCATGCATATTGTATTACATAGTCAGAGATGTTCTTTTAGTTCCATTCACCATGACACATTCGGCCAGCGGAAAAGGTAAAGAAAAAAAATGAAGGATACAATTTCTCTTTTAGGACACATTCCAGGAATCACACAGAATAATTCAGGTTGTAACACACTGGCCATCAACTAGTCACATGCAACAGGAGAAGCTAAGAAATCTAATGTTTATATGAGGTTGTCATAGGACAGGGTATTAATATGAAAACATTACAATTAAGGAAGAAGGGAGAACTCATATGAGGAACAATCACCAATTTTTGTCTCAGAGCATCATCTTAAGAATGACTTGTAAGAAGAAGGAAAAAAATCATTTGCATCTCCTTAGGGGAGAATTATAATAGTCACTGAGGCCCAAAATAATCATTTCTCCTATTCAGGTATGTTAATTAAAGCATCATTCACTTCTCCCATTGGACAGATGGTTAGGGAACCTGCATCAGAGGACCAAAGCCTGAAAAGTGGTCTTAGGGCACCACTAAATGTGTTCTTAGTAAAGGAGAAAATGTGGGATCCATCTGTCATATTATAGAAAGATACATCTCCATCTTCATAATCCAGGAATATCCCCACACTATGGGGTATTTCTTTTACAGTGAGACAGGTTTCTGGGGAGGTGAGGGCCCAGTACTCGCTATTATAGAATCTGATGGCCCAGAAACCATTCTGTGGAGACACAGTGACCCTCCCCTTCCTTGTTACATTATTGAGACAAATTCCCAGGTCCCAAGAAGGTGCATCCTTAACCTTAACTTCCCAAAAGGATCTCCCAGAGCTGATGTGCTGCTGACCCAACACACAGGGAAGGGAGTCAAATCTCTGGGTGGAGCTGGATAGATCTTGATAACTTTCTTGCCAGGTCACTCGTCTCCTGTTTTCAGACAGGAGAAGGGAAGGATGGGCAGTGGCTTCATCCAGGGTCACATTTACTGTGGACAAGTAGACTATTATTTTTCTGGGAAGAACCAAGTAAGCTTGGACCAGAGGGTCCCACATTCAGTGAAAGTTTCTTTTGCCCTGGGTAAATCTAACTCACCTCCACCCATCTTTCCCCAAGACTACCCCACAAGAAGCAGTGTCCCTCCTGCATCATCATAGACTTACCAGCCTGGAACTCTTCTTTCCTCCAATCTGCAAGAAACAAGTGTACATGAGAACCTACCCTCTAAAATATAGCTGCCTTTCTCACCCCAATATCATGAGTATAAATTCCCTAGGATTAATTCAGGAATAATATCAACCAAAGGAAATACTTTTTTACATCCTTAAATATCTATTTATTTACCTTTTGCCAAATTGTGATTGACTTGAAGATTTGACACATGTCATGCTCTCTTTATATAATGTTCCCTCAGGATAAATTTCATTTAATTATTTAGGATGTTGAGAGGAAACAGGGAATATGGTGAATCTGATCAAATAACTTATTTTTTGCTTTAGTTTTCTCAGATTTTTAGCAGACAATAACCACTCTACCTATGTTCAACTTATGCTCAAAAGTAAAGAAACTGCTAAAATTTAATATTTCCAACACATTATTATCTATTAAAATATTGAGTAATCTGCCAAGTTCATGGAATACATGCTTTGGAGTTGCTTTGATTTTTAGCACATTGTTTTATGCACAGTAGGTATTGATTTAAAATATCTTTGATACTAGGATTTTCTTCATCAGAGTTCATAGCACTCACCAGCATATAATTGTGCCTTCCTCCAGGCTGGAAAAAAAATAAAAACAAAAAAAGGAAAACTTTTACCTGTTTTCTCTCATTGTCTTTTCCATTTCTCCCTGTCTTTGTCCAATTTCTTCTGAAATTCTTGGATTTTCTGATTTAATACTTTATTATTTTCATACTCTCTTTTTTTCAAATATCATTAAAAAAAAGATAATGAGTAGGGTAGGTACAAATATAGAAGCAAGACAAACTAGGAGAGATGGAGGAGCAGGAAAGATAACATAAAATCAAGACAAGGTTGGAGGGGAGGAGGGAAAAATGCCAAATCACTTAAGGTTTGCTCTTCTGAGAGACTTTACTAAACCTCTTTAAATTCAGAAAGCTAATGCTACAAATACTTCTTTGTCAACCATAGACTTTTTTTTTTTTTTTTTTTTGTATTTCTGCATACTGTCTTACAACTTTAGGACAGGACCTCAGAGATGGTAGAATAGAGCTTTCTGAGAGACAAACATTACTCACCAGCCTTGTATTGAGCTTTCCTCCTAGCTGAGAGAAAACACACAAACACTCATGTATGAGACAGATCTTCTTAACATCATAAGGAAGATATAATTAAAAGCATACATTTGCTAACATTTATGTCTGTTTATTGGTCAAGTAAAACCCATTTCAAAAGTAATAAAAGGAATCTCTAAAGTCCATTCCATGTAGAAATTTTACTGCAATTTGCAGAATACAGTCTCTATACAATAAACTGTAGATTTAATATGAAGATTTAAATAATTCTTCTTATGTAATACTAAAAATAGCATATCTTAGAAGATAGCCTTAGACTTTAGAGATAATAAGCTATGAAGCTAATAAGCGATAAAGTTTGAGTGAAAAAAAATGTATAAAAGACCATAAAAGAAGAGCAACCTATTGAATTAATAAGTAAATGGATTTAAGTAAAAATGAAAGAGGAGTAATAACTATGGCTGGAAAGAGACGGTAAGCAGGCAAGGCATGCAAAAATACTTATATACCATGGATCACTGGAAATTTGTCAAGAGAAGAAGACTCTTATATGTCAAGGTTACACTTGACATCAGTAGTACACAAAATGTGTGAAAGGCAATCAAAAAGAGGAACTTCTGTCATTTGGCAGTTTTGGAGTCTGAGCCCATCCCTTAAGAACGGGGGCAATATTATGTACAAAACGATGGGCACTTTGTCTCAGAAGACGTGTTGGAGAACTCAATTTAAAGGGCAGCTTTCTATTAAATGGAGAAGACCACTTCTCCTTAGCTTAATCCCCTCACCTCACCAAGCTTATAATGAGATTTTTGGCAATCATCTAAAAGATAGAACCCTAAGAATAAATCAAAGGAATGAAAAGGAATGACAAAAAATATTCCTAGGAAATACATCAGTAAAAAGAATGCCAGAAAAATTACCAATTTCCTGTTGAAGTCCTGAAAAGTAAAAAGGAAAGAACTCATGTAAATGCCAGTAAACGTCAAGGAAAACCAACACAGAAAATGAAAATGAGTCAAAAACTTTCCATGCCCAGAATATTGGTAAGATAAATGCAATCAGAAAACAACAACAACAACAAAACAACAACAACAAAACCCAAGAAATAGGAAGTGAAAAAATAGCAAGAAAGAACATTTTTATCTTAGAAAAGTGAGAACAGAGTATGGATTTTAACAATTGAACAAAAGAAGAATGATGAAGATGTGGAAAGAGATAACTAGAATTTCATCTACTATATTCATCTTATAGTCAGTTTTAAGGATATAAGTAATTCAAGATTTAGAACAAAACATATATTTAATAAAATAATTTTCTAAAAGATGTTATCTTGTTAGTAGCTTATTGAGTAGATTAGTAATCTTGAAAATTTTTGTGACTATGTCAGACTAAATAAGATGCCTTTAGTGAAGACACATGTATAAATCCTGAAATGATCTTTCTAGAAGATTTCACAGCCATTGACAAAAAAATGACTCTGGGCCTGGGTATAATCATTTGCAATTCTGTTGATATCTAATTCTTTGTCTTTAATAAAATTTAATTTAGTTGTCAGTTGATAGGACTTTCCAAATTAGCTTTAAAAATCTGTCCTCTTGGATTTTATCATTTACTTTAGAAGGTCAAAAAGAAGTAAGTGACAAGGCTCTAACTAAAATCTTTCTATTCCTAGTAACTTACATATAAGTAGAGAATATCTCAGAACATAAATCTCTTAAAAACAAACAGAAAATAAAATTGATATTGATTACTGACTCATGTATTTGGGGGAAATATAATTTTTTATTATATATTTTTAATAAACATATAATGTATTATTAGCCCTAGGGGTATAGGTCTGTGAATCGCCAGGTTTACACACTTCACAGCACTCACCATAGCACATACCTTCCCCAATGTCCATAACCCCACCACCCTCTCCCGATTGGGAGATATAATTTTTAAAATGAGTCATGGAGGAAAACAAATGCTATGATTGTATAAGTAAAATATTAGAAGAGTGTGCTTTAAACACTCATTTTATCTTTTCCCTAAAATGTGGATCTGTGCTTTATTAAAGTTTCTTAGGAAACATTCATGGAAATTTCAAAAGGTTAGCTCATTTATTAAGTTAACATTTTGTAGAAAGCAGTATTTGAGGGACACCTGGGGGGCTCAGTCAGTTAAGCGTCTGCCTTCAGCTCAGGTCATGATCTCAAGGTCCTGGGATAGTGTCCTGCATAGGGCTCCTTGCTCAACAGGGCTATGGCTACTTTAAATGCATTTGTCAAATTGCAGTATTGCAGTAGCTACGTTGCATAAATTTGCCATAAATACTGTACAAGGGAATACTGAAATATTGCTCACTTAAATAATGAAAGGTCAGGTTTCAGGTTGCTTCTATTCACATTTTTCTTCACTGATTAATTCATAACCTTATTTTATTTGAGTTCTATGTTAACTCATGCCTACATGAAGATTATCTTAAATGAGCAGGGTGTGAAATCCAGGACAGGGAAATGAATAGGGTTCTCGGAGAAAGATTCTGTTTCTTACCAGAGTTATACTGTGCCTTCCTACTATCTGAGAGAAAATATATAGAAACATGTATATGAGAGAGCTTTTCTTTTTTCACTTTTTATTTTATTTTATTATGTTATGTTAGCCACCATACAGTACCTCATGAGACAGGTTTTCTAAACATTAGAAAGAAGGTACAACCAAAGTCCTACACCTGCTCATGGTTGTTTTTGATAACTGACCAAGTTATGTCCATTCCATAATTAAGGAATTACATCTCTGAAATCCATTCCATTGATATCTCATTGAATACCATGGGATATGTAGGGATGTGAAGATTTAAATAATTCTTTTGGTGAGGTAATAAAGTCGGTGTAGAAAAAACTTAGAACATAGCCTTAGACTCCAGAGATATAGTATAAATGAGATTAATTGAATGAAAAATGTATGTATGGGGCATATGAGTGGTTCATCAGTTAAGTGTCCAGTTCTTGATTTTGGAAGTCACAATGTCAGGGTCCTGGAATTGAGCCCTACAACAGGCTCCATGCTCAATGGGGGTTCTGTTAGGACACTCTCACCCTCTCCCTCTGCCCCTTGCTCCTCTCTCTCTCTCTCTCTGATGAATAAACAAATATTTTTAAAAATATTGGAGGAGAGACAAACCATGAGAGATTGTGGACGCCGAGAAACAGTGTTTTAGAGGGGAGGAAGGTAGGTGATGGGTGAGCCAGGTGGTTGTTATTAAGGAGAGCATGTATTACATGGAGCACTGGGTGTTATATGTAAACAATGAATCTTGGAACATTACAACAAAAACTAATGATTTATTGTATGGTGACTAACATAACACAATTAAGAAATAATTAATAAATAAAATATTTAAAATATTTATTCAACAATTTGTTGAATTACTAATTGAATAGATAAAACTGCAAATGAAAGAAGAGTAATAAGTGTGGTTGGAAGGAGAAAATAACCAGTCATAATCATGCAAATAATATTTATATAGGTTCGATCACTTGAGAAAATGGTCAAGGGAAGTTGAACAGCAAGTCTCAAGGTTACACTTGACTACAGTATGTTCAGAGTGTTTAAGAGGCCAATAGAAGAAAAAACTTAATTCAGAAACTTTGGAATCTGATTCCTTACCTTCAGATTTAAGATATTTTCCTGTTCACAGTAAAGGCCACTCCTAGTCAAAGAACATGTTGGAGAACCCAAGTGAAAGGATATTTTCTGGAACATATCTTGCATGGAAACAAGCACATTCTTCCTACCTAATCCTCTGCATCTCACCAACCTTAAAATGAAATTATGATAAGCATCTGGAAGATAGGAGATGTTGAAGAATATATGGCAAATAAAAGCAAGGAAATGAAAGC
Source organism: Martes martes (assembly GCF_963455335.1). NCBI lineage: Eukaryota > Metazoa > Chordata > Mammalia > Carnivora > Mustelidae > Martes > Martes martes. The sequence goes on along the minus strand of NC_137893.1, from coordinate 118,809,576 downwards.
CTTGAGGAGACTGAATGAGAAGGGACAATGGGAGAATCTCAGGAAACAAAACAAAGTGGATAGAATAATTAGACATTCAAGAAAACAAAGGACAAAGATAGGGGTGGGTAGTGAGTTAAAGAATCAGGAAATGACAAGAACAAAATCATTTCTATGCAGTGCATCACCAAAGGAATGTGAATCTGAAAAAAAAAATTACCATTTTCTTCCAGATGGTCTTCTGAAAAAGAAATGGAGAACACTTTGTAAATTTAAAGAGAAATACCCAGTAGTGCAATTGCAGGGTCATAGGGTAGCTCTATTTTAATTTCTTGAGGAATCCCCACACCATTTTCCAAAGTGGCTGCACAAACTTGTATTATAAATATGGAAAAGTAAGATGAATTGAAAATTTCCAATGCAATGTAAATTGGTAAGATGAATACAATGAGATAAAAGTAAGCAGAAAACACACAAAAACTGAAAAATTGGCAAAAGAGCACATGCTTATCCTCAGAAAGGGATAAAAATGAGTTAATTTTCTCAAATGACTATATGATAAGCAAATGTTGAAGAAGTGTCAGAAAGACTACCTGGAATATCATCCCACACATATTTCCTTATAGATGGCTTTAGGTACTTAAGGAATTCAAGGTTTGGAACAAAACACATATTTGATAAAATAATTTTACAAAATATTTTTCTGGTAGTGGTTTTTAAAAATTATTTTCTAAATTTTGCCAATTTTTTTTTTCAAGTACACGATTAAGCAAGTTGTCTTTAAGTGAATACACAACTTGTAAAAGTAGTAATCAATTTGTAAATCTTGGGAAAGTCTTTTTTGTAGATGTTAAAATCATTGAGAAAATGAATGGATATAACGTGTGGACACAGATCTTTCTGTAATTCTAATTCTGGTTTCTAATTCTTTGAGTTTAAGAAATGTGCTATAACTTAATTGTCAATATATAGAACTTTTAAAAACTAGCTTTGGTAAACACTAAGATTTTTAATGTTTAACTCAGAAGAAATTCAAAGAATTGAGTGATGTTGCTCTAACCCACTTTTCCCATTCTCACTAACATGTATATAAGGATGCACTTGCTAAGCACCTGTGTCTCTTATAAGCAAAGAAGAAAATAAGAGGATTAAAATTGATGCTGAAATTGATTGGGGGGGAATAAAATATGTGTTAATGGTAATATAGGAATTCTATAAATATCCTGAGTGCTATAGAAATGCACCTTTGTGTATTTTTAAATTGAGCGTGGTGTATATAAAATACAACCGTGAATGTTGGGAAAGGCACTCTCATGTGCATAATCCCTCAACCTCCACTCTGTTTTTGGTGTTAATCGCTCTGCCTGACTCTTTCCCCCAATTTTCATGCATTGTTTAGATCCTCATTACACCTATTAGTCCTCATTTCTATCTCCCAAATTTTAGATATTCTTCAATTATATACCTTCCGGTCTAATTTTCCTCCTATGAAAAATGAGGTTTTTATCAGCTCTATTCATTGCTGGAAAGAGTTTATTTCTAAACTAAATAACTTAAAAGGAAGGAAAATAAAGTATGACATGATGTGAATTAGGTTTAAAACTAATGACCTAATCCTACCTTAAGGTGACACATACATCTGCCAAACAAAAATACTGCCACTTAAACACACATTATTAATAAAATTTACCTGGAAGAAGTGATTAGCTTACATAAATCAAAGGACATAAAAAGTTACAGAAGTAATAATGAGGGAAGTTGAAATTTAAAATAAGACTGCAAACTTCATTGGAAAGTTAAAATAATGAGGCAATATTGCAGGAAAAGACATGTATCTTTGTGTTGACAAAGATGATGGAGAGTTCAAGACAAATGTACAAGAAGCAGATAAAGACATAAAAGAAATAGTAAGTCAATTAAATTTGCTTTTTACCTACTTATCTAAAAACGGAGGAGGAACCAACTCATGAAGAAAGACTAATATTAGGAAGGGAGGAGGGAAAAACTTGAAACACTTCTATGGTTTTCTTTTTGTGCAAACTGGCTTACATTTTTGAGAACTGGAAACATTAAGCTTCAAAGACATTTTTACCAACAATAGGTAATTTTAGTCTGTAGCTTCCACTTGTGTAAAAAGTACATTTTAACACTTAAAAAAAAAAAAAAGAAAGAAAGAAAACCCTTAAGAAAATGAGACCCAGAAAAGTGGAATAGGGCTTTCTCTGAGATAGCCAATGTCAAATTATTCATCTTGCATTGGCCTTCTACCATTTTGAAAATAAAGCATAACATATATACAAGAGATAGGTTCTCCAAAAATGATAAATAAGGGTGCAGTATTGACACTCAACCACCAGTAATTGTATCTTTAGCATTTCTCATAACATGTTTGCTACATAAATTGAAGTAATATTTTCTTATATTCTAATCCCTGTGAGAACATAAGTAAAATTGAAAAAAAATCATCTAACTAAGATGGGTTATTAAACTTTATGACTATTTTAGGGTCTTACAAGAGAACTTTATAATAACATCTTGGAAAACAGCTTCTATCACTAACATTAAAAAAAAAATCAGAATGAGAAATATCCATGAAATTTCCTTGAGAAATAAAACCTATGTATAAAGATTCAAAAAGAAGACCACTTTGCAAAATTAATCATTGGTTGAATTAAAATGTAAAGAAAAAGTGTAACTACAATGGCTGGGGAAAAAAAAAAACCCACAGGCAAAATTTTCTAAAAGTACTTACATACAAAAGAACACTTGATTAATGATTAATGGCAGAAGAAGAGTGAGCCTCAGTCTCACACTTGACCAATGAATAACATTGGAACTTACTTATTTTATTATGTTAGTCACCATACAGTACCTCATTAGTTTTTGATGTAGTGTTCCATGATTTCTTGTTTGCATATAACACCCAGTACTCCATGCAATACATGCCCTTCTTAATACCCATCACTGGGCTTAACCATCTCCCCATCCCCCTGCCCTCTCAAACCCTCAGTTTGTTCCCTGGAGTCCATAGTCTCTCATGGTTCATTTCTGCCCTTTTCCCCCCTGTCCATTACTTCCTTCCTTCTCCTAATATCCTCTATGCTATTCCTTATGTTCCACAAATAAGTGGAACCATATGATAATTGTTTTTCTCTGCTTGACTCATTTCACTTAGCAAAATCTCCTCCAGTCCTATCCATGTTGATGCAAAAGCTGGTGAATCATCCTTTCCAATGCCTGAGTAATATTCCACTGTGTATAGGGACCACATCTTCTTTATCCATTCGTCTGTTGAAGGGTATCTCAGCTATTTCCACATTTTGGCTATTGTGGACATTGCTGCTATGAACATTGGGGTGCATATAGCCCTTCTTTTCACTACATCTGTATCTTTGTGGTAAATACCCAGTAGTGTAATTGTTGGGTCATAGAGTAGCTCTATTTTTAATTTTTTGAGGAACATCCACACTGTTTTCCAAAGTGGCTGCACCAATTTTCATTCCTACCAACAATGTAAGAGGGTTCCCTTTATCTACAACTTCTCTAAAATTTGTTGTTTCTTGCCTTGTCAATTTTTGCTATTCTAACTGGTGTAGGGTGAGAAACAAAACCTATGTGGTTTTGAATTGCCAAGGAAATGTTGAAAAAGAATAATAAAGGTGGGGGCATCACATTGCCTGATTTCAAGCTTATTACAAAGCTGTGATCAACAAGACAGCATGGTACTGGCCAAAAACAGACACATAGATGAATGTAACAGAATAGAGAGCCCAGATATGGACCCTCAACTCTATCTCAATGTGGTTTTGATTTGAATTTCCCTGATGGCTAATGATTATGAACACTTTTTTATGTGTCTGTTAGCCATTTGTATGTCTTCATTGGAGAAGTGTCTGTTCTTGTCTTCTGCTCATTTTTTGACTTGATTATCTGTTTCTAGGGTGTTGAGTTTGAGAAGTTCTTTATGGATCTTGGATAATAGGCCTTTGTCTGTAGTGTCATTTGTGAATATCTTCTCCCATTCCTTGGGTTGCCTTTTTTTGTTGTTGTTGGCTGTTTTCTTTGCTGTGAAGAAGCTTTTAATCTTGATGAAGTCCCAAAAGTCCATTTTCGCTTTTGTTTCCCTTGCCTTTGGAGACATATCTTAAAAGAAGTTGCTGTGGTCAATGTCAAGGAGGTTACTGCCTATATTCTCCCCTAGGATTTTGATGGATTCCTGTTTCACACTGGGGTCTTTCATCCATTCTGAGTGTATCTTTTTGTATGGTGAAAGAGAATAGTCAAGTTTCATACTTCTATACATAGCTATCCAATTTTCCCAGCACTGTTTATTGAAGAGACTGTCTTTTTTCCTCTGGATATTTTTTCTTGCTTTATTGAAGATTACTTGACGATAGAGTTGAGGGTCCATATCTGGGCTCTCTATTCTGTTACATTTGTCTATGTGTCTGTTTTTGGCCAGTACCATGCTGTCTTGTTGATCACAGCTTTGTAATAAGCTTGAAATCAGGCAATGTGATGCCCCCAGCTTTATTTTTCTTTTTCGACATTTCCTTGGCAATTCCGTGTTTTCTGGTTCCATACAAATTTTAGGATTGTTTGTTCCAGCACTTTGAAAAATGACAATGGTATTTTGATCAGGATGTCTTTGAAAGTATAGATTGCTCTGGGCAGCATAGACATTTTAACAATGTTTATTCTTCTGGTCCATGAGCATGGAATATTTCTCCATCTTCTTGTGTCTTCAATTTCTTTCATGAGTGTTCTGTAGTTCCTAGAGTATAGATCTTTTACCTCTTTGGTTAAGTTTATTCCAAGGTATCTTATGGTTTTTGGTGCTATTGGAAATGGAGTTGATTCTCTAATTTCCCTTTCTACAGTTTTATTGTTAATGTACAAGAAAGCAACAGATTTCTGTGCATTGATTTTGTATCCTGCCACATTACTGAATTACTGCATGAGTTCTATTAATTTGGGGGTGGAGTCTTTGGGGTTTTCCACATAAAGTATCATGTCATCTGTGAGGAGAAAGAGTTCTACTTGTTCTTTGCCAGTTTGAATACATTTTATTTCTTTTTGGTGTCTGATTGCTGTTGCTAGGACTTCTAGTAGTATGTTGAACAATAGTGGCAAGACTGGGCATCCTTGTTGTGTTCCTCATCTCAAAGGGAAGGCTGTCAGATTTTCCCCACTGAGAATGATATTCACTGTGCATTTTTCACAGATGGATTTTATGAAGCTGAGGCATGTTCCCTCTATCCCTATGCTATGAAGAGTTTTAATCTGGAAAGGATGCTGTATTTTTGTCAAATGCCTTTTCTGCATCAACTGAGAGGACCATGTGGTTCTTCTCTCTTCTCTTATTGATTTTGTTCTATCACATTGATTAATTTGCCATTGTTGAACCACCCTTGTATCCAGGGATAAATACACCTGGTCATGATGGATAATATTTTTAATGTACTATTGGATCCTCTTAGCTAGGATCTTGTTGAGAATCTTCGTATCCATATTCATCAAGGATATTGGTTTGAAATTCTCCTTTTGCCTGGTTTTGGGATCAAGGTAATGCTGGCCTCATAGAGTGAGTCTGGAAGTAAGTGCACACCCCCAGCGACCCTCTCAGTGGTCGACCAAGGTCCCTGCTTTTCTCTACACCCCTTTGCCACCAAAACCAGGAGTGATACTTGTCTGGGTGAAGTCAGTCCTGGTGGCTGCCATTCCTGGGACTGCTGACTCAAGTCCACACTGTCTCCTCTCAGGTGTGGGCGGGTGGTGGCTGCACCCATCGGGGACCATGGGCTTAGGTCCATGCCTGTGTCCCTGGTCCCAGCAATTGTCCTTTAAGCCCCTTTGTTCTGTTTGCTGTTATCAGTCTCTTTCTGTCTCACAGTCAAGGAACACAGGGCAATTCTGTATTGGGTATTACTTTCCAATGGCTCACTTTTGGTGCCTCCTTCCCCCTAATGTTTATCCTCTGATATCTTCCCACACAATCCCAACTCTGTCTTTCGTAACTCTCAACTGATGATCCTCTGCCCCCATAGAGATCCAGGCAGGTATAATTTTACATCTCAGACTGGTTTCATGGATGTTCAGAGTACTCTGGTAGATATCCAACTCAATTCAGGGGACCAGTTGAAATAGAGTCCCCTCCTTCTCTGCCATCTTGCCCCCCTCCCAGAATTTACACGTGTTTGAAAGACAAATGAAAAAGAATTATCTCAGTGACTTTGGAGTGTTCTCCCATATCTTAAAGATTGAGGTAATATCATGTATATAGTAATGAGAACCCTTCCCTGGAATACATGATATGGCACTTAAGTAAAGAGTTGTCAATAAATGTAATTGAGTGGAAACCATGTGCTTGTTAACTAAATTCCTTTATTTTATCAACTTCATAATTTTACACTGGCACTGGCAAGGCATAGGATGAAGAAAAGAAATATGGGGAAGATGGAAAACAGAAGTGAAGGAAACAATATGGGAAAAGTGCAGAAACCAAATAATGGGGAGGGTGAGCAGACATTCAAAAGGGAGAGCCAAGGGATGCATGCAAGTGAAGAGGCAAGAAATATCAGTGGTGACAGGCATCATAGTGCAGAACTAAAGTGTTGTCAGAATATTTATAATTCCTTTTTTGAGGTTCATCTGATAAACAAATCAAAAATATTAATGTGATATTAATGTAAATGTCAAAGTAAATATAAATGAAGAAAATTAAAATTTGTTTAAAAAATAAGAGTGTGTTTGGGTGTCTGGGTGGCTCAGTTGGTTAAGTGTCTGCCTTCAGCTCAGGTCATGATCCTGGAGTCCCAGGATCGAGCCTCCACATCTGGCTCCTTGCTCAGTGGGGAGTCTGATTCTCCCTCTCCCTCTGCCCTTCCCCCTTTTCATTCTCTCTCTGTCTCTCTCTCTCCCAAATAAATAAATGAAATATTTTTAAAAAATAAAAAATAATGTGAAGTTAAAACTAACAAGATGCTGCACACAGGCATACATGCACACACACACACACACTCACTCACATCCCAGTGGTAGCAGGAGAACTCATTTTGATTTACATAATGCTCTCCAGAAAATATAAAAGGAAAGGGAAAGAGTGATGATATTACTGAATTAGGGAATAAATGAGAAATGTTATTTTTGGTGGTTACATTTTATGAATATCTTTTTAAAATGTTCTCACACTTTCTTACCCTAATAGGTTCTTTAACTCTTTTTAATCTACCTCTATCTTTATATATCACACATGCACACACACATATAGAGAGATGTTCTCTTTCTCTCTCTCTCTCTCCAGATGTGTGTGTGTGTGTATACACAAATATAATCTCACCAATTACATGCTTATATATATGCTATACATATATATGTAATACATATATATATATATACACACACACACCCAGATACATAGCAACAAGTAGTACTCATTTGCCAACTCTTGGTATGTGATTTTGGAATTCATCACAAAAAGTTAGAAAGTGAATAATTCCAATGATGCATACAGTTCTTTTCTCAACTCTGGTCCTGTTCACTTTTTTACTTCAGAAAATATTGCAAGAGTATTCAATTGGTTTGTCAGTTAATTCCTCACAATTAATTATTTGATTAAAAAATCACTAAAGAATTTAAGAATTTTGAGTATTTAATTGGACAAAAATGTTTAAAGGTAAAATATTGTCATAATTTTGTTCTTCTTTCTTCTCTCACTTCATCCTTCTTTTTTTCCTTTTCTGCCTTTCTTCCACTCCTTATCCTCAATTGTTCCTGTGTTTCCAACCTTTGCCTTCATCACATGAGGATGACTGCTATTATAATATTGAAGTAAAGTAGTGAGAAGAAGAAAATAAGAATGAAAGTTGAGAGGAAAGAAATGAGAGTGAAGAAAGAAAAAGAAGGGAGTAAATTGAAGAAGCAGAGGTATTTGTAAAATGGCTCTGTTGTTTGCACTCTGGCAGAAGCCATCTACATTATGGAGATGTAGGAAAAAAAAAAAGCCAGGGAGAAATAATAATGGTGAGAATTTCAGTGCCCCACTTTCATCAATGAATACATCACCCAGACATAAAGTAAATAAGGAAATACTGGATTTGAACTACATTTTATATCAAATGGACATAACAGACATATACAGATCATGCCATTCAACAGTACCAAAATGCACATTTTTCTCAAGTGCACAGAGGGTATTCTCCAAGATAAATCATATTTTAGTCACAAAACAAGTCTTGACAAATTTATGAAAATTGGTATCATATCAAGTATATAATTTTTTGTTAAAATGATATGAAACTACAGGTCAGTAACTGGAGGAAAGGTGACAGAGTCACAAATACAATGAGATTAAACAAAGTGTTCTGAAAACCAATTTGTCAAAGAAGTAAACAAAAGGGAAATCAAAAATGTCTTGAGATACATGAAAATGGAATCATAACATACAGAAACATAAGGGAAATAGCAAAACATTTATAAGAGGAAAATTTACAATGATCAATCCTACACTAAGAAAGAAGAAAGATCCTAAATAAACAACGTAACTTGAAACTTCACGGCTTACTACCCCAAAGTTAATAAAGGAAAGAAATAATAAAGATTTTATAAATGTAATAAAAGCTAGAAAAACAATATAAAAGATCAATGAAACTAAAAGTTGGTTTTGGGAAGATGAACAAAATTGATAGATCTTATTTACATTACCTTAGAAAAATTAGGGAAGATTTAAATGAACTAAATTGAAAAAGACATTACAACTGGTAAAGCAAACAATCAATAGACTAAAAACTAACTTTTTCTCCACATTCTCGCCAAGAGTTGTTATCTTGTGTTGGTGGAATTATAAATTGGTACATCTTTATTAAAAACAACAACAGCAACAACAACAGTAGAGAAGATCTTCAAAAAATTTAATCTAAGAGCCAGAGAAGATGACATAGGAGGACCCTGACCTCATCTCATTACATGACACACCCAGGTAACATCTATATCTATGCAACTCTGAGAATGACCCAGGAACTAGCAGAACACATATTTCACAGCTAATTGTAGAGACAAGGCAGATCTGGAAAAGTAACAAAGTGGTAGAGAGATCTGGTTAGGAACCAAATCCCCAGCCTGACTAAGCATAAACTAAAGGAACATCAGAATCACAGAAAACTGAGATCAGACCCCACACTGGGCTCCCATGTCCCTGGGACACACATTGGTAAGATGAGTCCCTATAACATCTGGCTTTGAAAACCAGCAGAATTTAACTCCTGGAGGTTTAAAAATCATCAGGCTTGGGGTGTCTGGGTGGCTCAGTGGGTTGGGGCCTCTGTCTTCGGCCCAGGTCGTGATGCCAGGGTCCTGGAATTGAGCCCCACATCGGGCTCTCTGCTTGGCAGGGAGCCTGGTTCCCCCTCCCTCTCTGCCTGCTTCTCTGCCTACTTGTGATCTGTCTGTCAAATAAATAAATAAAATCTTAAAAAAATTATCAGGCTTAACCCTGGGAGAGCTGGAGGCCAATAGGAAACCCTGGGAGAGCTGGAGGCCAAAATAAGTTACTACCCTCAAGGAGCAAGCATACTAAATCAGAAAGAAACACAGCAATTAAGATATCTGAGGTATATCTGAGAGAGATTTATTGACTAAACTCATAACGTGTTCTGGAGGGACAGGGATCTCCAGAAGATTTCTCAGGAAACAAAAGAACTTGTGAGGGTTATTTCTCACCCCCTTCCCCAACCTAGATAATCAGGCACTTGTGGAAGCCCCGTTAATGCTATCTGCCTTGCTAGCACCAGAAGCTTCACCCTGGCATCCCATGCAGACATATCCCTTCCAAATCACCCATTTGGCAGGTATCCCTCTAACGCATCTAGTGCCCAGCAACACCAAGCCAGCAGCCTCAGTGAGGACCACCTCCCCTACAAATAACTCTTGCCCTGTGGAAGAGAGGAAATAAGCTTGCACATGAGCACACCCAGTTCTTGAAGCCAAGCCTCTTAGCTGGCCATGCAGGGAGAGAGGTTAAGTGCAAATAGGATACCCAGCTACTCCAGCCACACCCACCAACATCTCACAGCAGACTAAGCAACTACTCTCAATAGTCCAGGGATCAAATCCTGCCCAGCACACCCACAAAGAGGGTCATTGCAACCAGCTGGGCAATGGTTGTCAGCTGAAACGGGAGGGTACATGTAGCTTACACAGGGAATAACCCTGGAATGCCTAGTTCTGGTGACCAAGAGGGGTTTGTCTTTAGGGCACCACAGGAACTTCTCTACACAAGATTATTACTCTCAAGACCCATACACATACCTGTCCTTCCTAATACATCGAAACAAGAGTGGAGAATTAGGCAAAATGAGGAGACAGAGGATTATGTCCCAAATCAAAATATAAGACAAAATCACAATAAATTAGCTAAATAAAACTAAGATAAGCAATATGCCTGATAAAGAATTCAACATAATGGTCATAAAAAACTCACTGGACTTGAGAAAAAAATGGATGAACTCAGTGTGAACTTCAACAAAGATATAAAAAAGAACCAATCAAAGCTGAAGAATTCAATAACCGAATAAAAATACACTAGATAGAAGCAACAGGGGAGTAGAGGATGCAGAAGAACAGATCAGCAATCTGGAAAACAAGGTAATAGAAAGCAACAAAACTGAAGAAAAAAAGGATAAAAAAATGAGAAAAGTTTCAGGGAACTCTATGACATCATCGAGCATATCACTTACATTATAGGGATTTCAGGAGAAAGAAAGGGGAAGAGAAGTTATCTAAAAGCATAATGGGTAAAAACTTCCATAATCTGGGGAAGGATCAGACATCCAGACCCAGGAAGCACAGCAGCCTCTGAGCAACAGGAATCCAAACATGTTCACAAAAAGACACATAACAATGAAAATGGCAGAAAAATGCCTTTATTATAAGGCAGATTTTTAAAATCTGCAAGGGAAAAGAAAGCAGTTTCATACAAGGGAAACCCCATAAAGCTATAAGCTAATTAAAAAACAAAAACAAAAATAAAAACAAAACTAATAGGCCAGGACTGTTGAAAGGAAAAAAACAAAACAAAGCAAAACAAAACAAAACAAAAAACAAGAATATTCTACCCAGGACTGCTATCATTCAGAATAGAAGGAAAGTTAGAGTTTCTTGGAGTTTTTGTTAACAAATAAAAGTTAAAGGATTACATAAGGACTAACCAACCTTACAAGAAATGTTTAGGAGGGGTGCCTGGGTGGCTCAGTGGGTTAAAGCCTCTGCCTTCGGCCCAGGTCATGATCCCACAATTCTGGGATTGAGCCCCGCATCGGGCTCTCTGCTCAGCGGGGAGCCTGCTTCCTCCTCCCTCTCTGCCTGCCTCTCTGACTACTTGTAATCTCTATCAAATAAATAAATAAAATCTTTAAATAAAAAAACCAAGAAATGTTTAGGAGACACTTTAAGTGGAAAAGGGCATAATTAGAAGTAAACAAAAATATTTTAAAAAGAGGAGGAGTTGAGATGATGGGAGAGTAGGACTCTAAGCTTGCATCATCCCTTGAACATAGCTATATAAATATCAAATCATCCTGAACACAAAATCAGTCTGAAGACTGAGAGAGAACAAACTGCACATCTAGAAGTAGAAAAATGGCCACACTTTGGAAGGTAGGAGCTGCAGAGAGTTGATTTGGGGGAGAAAAAATTGCAGGTGTTGCAAGGGGAAAGGTCCCTGATCTTGGAGAGAGGAGAGAGAAAGACTGTGAAGGCAGTGTGCAGAGCATTGCCCAAAACCATTGATTGGGAAAAGGAGAGGGACTGACTACTGAAAGTTTTTATAAGAAGTGGAGCTCCAAGTCTGAAGTTTTTAAAATCTTGGCCATCATCAGGGTCATTCCTGGTGGAATTACTGGTGCTCCTAAAAGGAAGGCATGCAAGGGCCCAGGAATAGGTAATATGCTCTGAAGATCCCCTAGGTAGTACGGCAAGAAACCATTCTAATTATTCGAGTGCATTTAGGAATGGTGGCATAGCCTTTCAAGGGACAAATTATTGGCAGGTGCCAACATGCTGCCCTGGTTGCCAGCATAAGAACTGAGACACCAGCTGTGGGTACCAAACCATAGTGTCAGCTTTCTGTTATGTTTTACCATAAAGTCTGAAAAACTGCACACTCCCTAGACTGCCTTTCTGGGACAAACCACTACCTGCCACATTGCAGCAAGGCCCTCCCCCAGAGGATCATTGCAGGTTCATGTTGCACCAGGTCCCTAAAGTTTGGAGTTTTGAAACTCAGCTGCACTACTGAGATAAGGCAGAGGAGTAGTGTACTGCTCACTAGGCAGACAGCCTGGACTCAGAGAGGGTGAAGTCAGGGATCTAAAGGAAACTAGTGACAAAGGAGGGGAGATGGTCTGCTCTTTGCCGAGGGCTTCCTGAAGAGTGGCAGGTGCAAAGTACCTGCTATGGGGATAAGAGACTGTAGTGATGTCATTTCCTCCCAGCCCATCAGCACTGAACAACCTCAGTGAGCAACACAGCATCCCCAGTGAAAACTGGAGCTGCTTACACAAAGCCCCACCCTCCTATACCATTCAGGTTTATCTCCACTAGTGCATGTCTGCCTGAGAATTAGCACAGCAAGCCTCTCCCACAGAAGACCAGCACAAACCCCACACATGCACCAAGTCTACTGATCACAGACTGTGCAATGCTTCAGCTGTAGGGGAAAAAGAATGTAGCTCCTTTTAACAAGCAGACCAAAAATACCTAGTTAAAACTTGCCACACAGAGGAAAAGATCCAAATGGCCCCCATGGCAGGCAAGGAGAAACTCTGCAGCAGACTGAACTCAGGGAAACAGGAACCAAAACACAATACCAGAGTGCATATTCTGAAGTACCTCCTGATGCACTAGGCTCAAGACAGTGTAGCTTCTCTTAACATAGCCATTACTCTCAGGAGTAAGAATATAACAGACTTTCCTAATAATCACACACACACACACACACACACACACACACACACACAACAGTGACTTACACAAAATGACATGATGGAGGAATTCATGTCAAAAGAAAGAATAGGAAGAAGTCATGGCCAGGGATATAATCAAAATTGATATAATAAAATGTCTGAAGCAGAATTTAAAACAACAATCATAAGGATACTAGCTGGATTTGAAAAGCATAGAAGAAATTAAGAATCCCTTACTGCAGAGATAAAAGAACTAAACACTTGTTAGGCCAAAATAAAAAATGCTATAGCTCAGATGCAAAACTGACCAGATGCAACAACAAGGATCGATGACACTGGAAAATAAATCAGAGCTATAGATGATCAAAATATGGAAAATATTGAGGCTAAAAAGATGAGGGCGAGAGACTTATTGGATCATGAATGTATACTTAAGAACCTCAGTGACTCCTTAACACATAATAATAGTCATATCATAGGTGTCCCAAAGAAGAGTGGGGGAGAAGAGACAGAATTTTAATTTGAGCAGATTATAACTGAAAACTTCTCTAATCTGGGGAAAGAAATGTACGGCAAAATCTAAACAGTATGGAGAACTCCCATCAAATTCAACAAATGCTGGCCTACACCAAGACACATAGTCAAATTTACAGACACACAAGAAAATAATCCTGAAAGAAGCAAGGAAGGGAAAAAGCCCTTAAGCTACAAGGCAAGATAAATCACAGTTGCAGCAGATCTGTCCACACAAATTTGACAGGCCAGAAGAAAGTAGCATGATATATTCAAAGTGCTGAATGGGAAAAAATAAGCAACCAAAAATTCTTTATCCAGCAAGGCTGTGATTCAGAATAGAAGGAGAGTCAATTTCCCAGACAAGCAAAAGCTAAAGGAGTTCTTGACGACTAAGCAACCCAGCAAGAGATATTGGAGGGGACTCTTTGAGTGAAAACAAACAAACAAACAAACAAAAACAAAACAAAACAACAGTAACAACAACAATATCAACAACAAAGCAAAAAAGACTAGAAAGGAACAGAGAACATCACCCAAACCACCAACATTACAGGTAACACAATGGCACCAAATTCGTATCTACCAGTAATCAGTCCAAGTGGAAATGGACCAAATGTTCTGATCAAAAGGCATAGGATATCATAATGGATAAACACACACACACACACACACACACACACACACACACACACGAGACCTGTCTATGTGCTGCCTACAAGAAACTTATTTTAGACCAAAAGACACTGGCATATTGAAAGTGAGGGGAACAAGAACCATCAATCAAGCTAATGGATGTTAAAAGAAAATTGAAGTAGCCATACCTATATCACACAAACTGGATTTCAAACCAAAGACTGTGACATGAGATGAAGAAAGGATCTATCAATCAAGAAGACAGTTATAAATGTTTATGCCCCCTAATTGGAAGCACCCAATATATAAATGGATTTATAACAAACATAAAGAAACACAATGATAATAATACCGTAATAGTAGGAGACTTGAACACCATACTTACAATGATGGACAGATTATATCAGCAGAGAATCAACAAGGAAAGAGTGGCTTTGAATGACACACTGGACCAGATGGACTAAAGAGATACATTTAGAACATTTCATCCTAAAGCAGCAGAATACATGTTCTTTTTGAGTGCACATGGAACATTCTCTGGGTAGATCACATACTAGGTCATCAATCAGCCCTCAATAAGTACAAAAAGACTGAGATAATACCATGCATATTTTCAAACCACAATGCCATGAAACTTGAAGTCAATCACAAGAAAAAACATGGAATGAATACAAATATATGGAGGTCAAACAGCATGTCACTAAACAATGAATGGGTCAACAGGAAATCAAAGAAGAAATTTAAAAATATATGGAAACAAGTGAAAATAATAATAATAAAATGATAGTCCCAAAACTTTGGGATATGACAAAGGCTGTCCTAAGAGGGAAGTATATGCAATGGAGGCCTACCTCAAGAAGCAATTAAAGTCTCAAATACACAACCTAACCCTACACCAAAAGAAGCTGGAAATGCAATAGCAAATAAAACCTAAAACCAGCAGAAGAAGGGAAATAATAATGATTAGAGCAAAAATATATGGTACAGAAACAAACAAGCAAACAAAAAAAGGTAGAACAGTTAAATGGAACTGAGAGCTGGTTTTGTGAAAGAATTAGTAAAATTGACAAACCCCTAGCCAGATTTAGCAAAAAGAGAATGGACCCAAAATGAATAAAATCATGAATGATAGAGGAGACATCACAGCCAACACCTTAGAAATACAAATAATTATCAGAATATTATGAAAAATTTTATGCCAATAAACTGGACAATTTGGAAGGAAAGAACAGATGCCTACACACATGCAAACTACCAAAGCTGAAACAGGAGGGAATAGAGAATTTGAACAGACTTATAACCAGCAAAGAAAAATGAATCGAAAATCAAAAATCTCCGAACAAATAAAAGTTCAGGGCCAGATGGCTTCCCAGGGGAATTCTGTAAGACATTTAAAGAATAGTTAATAACTTTTTTTTTTCTCAAACTGTTCCAAAAAATACAAGTGGAAGGAATCTTCCAAACTCATCCTATGAGCTCAACAATACCTTTATTCCAAAACCAGAGAACAACCCCACTGAAAAGGAGAATTATAGGCCAATATCCCTGATGAACATGGATGTAAGAATTTTCAACATGATGCTAGCAATTTGGAAAAGAATTATTCACCATGATCAAGTGAAATGTATTCCTGGGCTGAATGGGGGAGTTCAGTATTCACAAATCAATCAACAACATATACCACATTTATAATGCTGATGGCATCATAATTCCAGACTTCACTTCATATTACACTTCATATTACAAAGCTGTAATCATCAAGGCAGTATGGTACTGTCACAAAAACAGACACATAGATCAATGGAACTGAATAGAAAACCCAAAAATGGAGCCACAACTATATGTTCAACTAATCTTCAACAAAAGCAGAAAGAATATTCAATGGAAAAAAGATAGTCTCTTCAACAATTGGTATTTTGAAAACTCCATAGCTGCATGCAGAAGAATAAAACTGAACCACCTTCTTACACCTTCCACAAAAATAAATTCAAAATGGATCAAAGTCCTAAATATGAGACAGGAAATCATCAAAATCCTAGAGAAGCACACAGGCACCAATCACTTTGACTTTGACCTGAGAAAATTCTTATGAAACATGCCTCTGGAGGCAAGGGAAACAAAAGCAAAAATGAACTGAGACTTCCTCAAGATAAAAAGCTTTTGCACAGAGAAGGAAGCAGTCAACAAAACTAAAAGGCAGCCTACAGAACGGGAGAAGATATTTGCAAATGATGTTTCTGATAAAGGGTTCTTGTGCAAAACATAAATAATTTATCAAACTCAACACCACACACACACACACACACACACACACACACACACACACATATCCAGTTAAGAAGTGGACAGAAGACAAGAATAGACATTTTTCCAAAGACACTCAGATGGCTAACAGACACATGAAAATATGCTCATCATCAGGGAAACACAGAGTAAAACCATGACGAGGTAACACTTCACACCCATCTGAATAGCTAAAACAACAGCACCAAAAACAGCAGGTATTGGTAAAGATGCAGAAAAAGGGAACTTCCTCCACTGTTGGTGGGAATGCAAACTGGTGCATCATTCTGGTAATCAAAAATTAAAAATAGAGATACCCTACAACCCAGCAATTACACTACTAGATATTTACCCTAACTGTATAAACATAGTAATTTGAAGTGATACATGAACTCCGATATTTCTAGCAGCAATTTCCACAATAGCCAAAATATGGAAAGAGCCCGGATATTCATCAGTAGACGAATGGGTAAAAAAGTGGTATATATATACAGAATGGAATATTACTGATCCATCAACAAGAATGAAATCTTACCATTTGCAATGATGTGGATGGAACTAGAAGGTATTATGCTAAGTGAAATAAGTCAGTCAGAGAAAGACAATTATCACATAATTTCACTCATATGTAGAAGTTAAGAAAAAAAACAGATGAGCATAAGAAAAGGAGGGAAAAATACAATAAGACGAAATCAGAGAAGACAAACCAAAAAGACTCATAACTATAGCAACAAACTGACTGTGGCTGGATGGGAGGCAGGAGGATGGTGTAACTGGGTGATGAGCATTAAGGAGGGCATGTGATATAATGAACACTGAGTGTTCAATGCAACTGATGAATCACTAAACTCTGTCTCTGATACTGTTAGTACACTGTTGGTTAATTGATTGATTTTAAATTAAAAATAATTTAAAAAATTTAAAAACTTAAAAAAAGAAATTTTCATCAATTAGTTTGTAAATGTTCAGCTAATATGTCAGTATTTACTATGGTCACAAGTCAGTCACCTTATGCCTGATGATCCTGGTGCCATTTCTATAGAGAAGACAAATCTTATGGACTAAAAGGAGGTAAACTCCCTGGCTTTATAGGGTAGAAAAAGAGATTTAGTATATAAGTGACCATTGTTAACCAAACATCCTATTATAAATTCCTCTGCTCTCCTAATTAGGATATAAAAGACAGACAAGGCATTCCAAGAAAAGAAAACCACATAACCAGTATCCATCATGCATACTGGAGCAAATGCCTCAACAAAATACTAAAGCAAACCAAAATAGCAACATACTAAGAGGATTAGTCTTGAAGTTACACTGGGATTTATTCCTGGTATATAAGGATGGTTCAATGTACAAAAGTGAGTGTTATACACAACATTAATAGGATGGAAAGGAAGAGAATAAATCCATGATCACCTCAGTTGGTCCAGAAAAAGTAATTTGGGAAAAAAATCCAACACATTTTCATGACAAAAAATAAAACACTCAATAATCTAGGAATAGAAAGTAACTTCCTTAACACAATCAAAGACATTTGTAAAAAACCTACAACTAACATTATATATTCTTAGTTGTGAAAGACTGAAAGTTTTTTATTTTCTAGATTCATGAATGAGACAAGGATGGCTATTTTTGCCACTTAAATATATTGAAATTTCTAGCTAGAGCATTACAAGAAAAGGGAATCAAAGTCATCCAAATTGGAAGGAAAAGTAAATTTTTATTTTCACAGATGATAGGATCTCATAGCTAATAAACACCAAGACTGCTCTTGCAAGAAAAAAAAAAAAAAAACCTTTTAGAGCTAATAAACAAATTCAGCAAAGTTGCAGGATACGAAGTTAACATGCAGAATTAGTTTCACTTCTGTGCATTAACAATGAGGAATTTAAAAGGGAATTAAGAAAACAATCTCATTTATAGTAGCATTAAAAAGAATAAAATACTTTAAATAATATTTAATTTAATGGACAGAAGACTTTTACACTGAAAACTACAAAATACTGTTGAAAAAAATTGAAGACATAAATAAATGGAAAGGCATCCTAAGTTCACCAAATGGAAGGCTTAATACTTGTTAAGATTATAGTAATACCCACTATATTCTACAAATTCAATGTAATCCATAATAACACTTAGGGTTTTTTGTGTGTGCAAAACAGACAAAACATCATAAAATTCATATGGCACCCCAGAAGACTCTGAATGACCGGAACAATCTTGGAAAAGAACAAAATGGAAGGACTTACACTTCCTGGTTTCAAAATTTATTACAAAGCTACAGTAATCAAAATGCTGTGATACTGCCATAAGGACAGATATATGGACCAATGAAATAAGAAAAGAAGCCCAGAAATAAATTTTTATATATATGGTCAGTTGATTGTTGATAAGGTACCATGACCATTCACTGGGGAAAGCACAGATTTCTCAACCATAACTCTAAGAAAACTGGATATCCACATGCAAAAAAATAAAATTAGACCTTTGTCTCTACCATACATAAAAATTAACCCAAGATAGAATAAGACATAATGGGGCACCTGGGTGGCTCAGTGGCTTAAGGCCTCTCCCTTCAGCTCAGGTCATGATCCCAGGGTCCTGGGATTGAGCCCTGCATCGGGCTCTCTGCTCAGCAGGGAGACTGCTTCCTCCTCTCTCTCTGCCTGCCTCTCTGCCTACTTGTGATCTCTGCCTGTCAAATAAATAAATAAAATCTTAAAAAAAAAAGAATAAGACATAATAATAAGGACCAATACCATATAACTTTTGGAAGAAAACATAGAGAAAATTTTCACAACATTGTTTTGGTAATGAATTCTTGGACATTACATCAAAAACAGACAACAAAAGAAAAAAATAGATAAATTTGACTTTATCAAAATTAAAATATTTTGTAGATCAAAGAAAAGTATCAAAATTAGGTGAATGCTTTCTGGGGTAAGAATGTTGTTACAGTCATCAAATTACTTATGCAAGTTTGTTTTTGTTTGTTTGTTTGTTTTTAACTAAAATGACAAATACGGTCAATGATAGCCAGAAAAACAAGGAATCAAGATCCCATGAAAGAAGTGCTGCCACTATGGACGTTTGATAATATATTAAACAGAGAACTACCACATGACCCTGGAATTCTGTTCCTAACTATATGCCCCAAATAAATGAAAACATAAATCCACACAAAAACTTGTGTATGAATATTCATACTGATGTTGTCAGAATATCCAAAAAGTGGAAACAACTGAAATGTTCATAAACTAATGTGTTATATCTGTACAAGGAATACGATTTGCCAATAAAAATAAATGAAGTACTGATACATGCAACAACATGGATGAACCTTGAAAGTGAAAGAAACCCATCACAATTACATGTTAAATCATTCCATTTATATGAAATATCCAGAATAGGCAAATCCATAGAGACAGAAAGTAGATTAATGGTTACCAAAAACTGGAAGGAGGGGAAAATGGGAAGTGACTACTAATGATTATAGTTTATTTTGTGATGCTAAAAATGTTCTATAATTAGATGTGCACTCCACAATTAATATGTAACAAATGTAAATCTCCTACAGAAAACTCCTTTGTGTAGAAATCTTGAGTTTCTTTTAAAATTTCTGAAGAAATTGAGATAGACATTACTTATAATTCCAAATAACATAAAAGAGTAGTAATTGGATAAATAATACTGTGGGCCCAGAGTTTCTGTCCCAGGAAAAGTGATTTTACTTGAAGGGGCATCCTTTAATAATAGTGTTTCTTGCAGGTTTTCCTTCCCGGTGGAATGAAGGGAAACTCCTTTGTAAGCAGCTGTATATTCAAATGAGCAACATCATTCTTAGGGCCAAAAGCTATCAGATAATTAAAGAATCACACCAATGTCAAAAGACTAAGGAGTGGGTAACATTTATTTATATCCAGCTTTGAATTTGATAGGGAAGAAAGAGAGGGTAAAATCGTTTGACCATAATTTGGTTATCATGAAGTGTGCCTCTCAACCTAATAACTCTGAAAAGAATTAATGACTGAAAAAGGAGGTATCACTTAGTTTGGTAGATTTTATCACTTAGTTGGAGAAGAAAAAAAGAATGAAGAGCCACACTTCTCTCCATACACCAAATAAATCATATAGATAAATATGAAACAGTGAAATCATTAAAAAAATGAAGCAAATACAAATGAATATATTTCTAATATTCAAGCTTTCTAAAAATAACATCCAATAAACATTATACCCAAAATTAACATACTTGACCAAACAGGAATAATTTCCAATTCAAAAGCCATCATAAAGAAAGTGAGAAAGCAAATGATAAGAATGGATAATTAATATTTGATTATACTTAAAAATTGGATCATCTAAAAAAATAGATAATCAGATTATCTAAAAATCAGTCACTGAATCAGATATCTGAATACAACTTCAGCAAAATAAATCTACCATTTACTGAATATATACTATACTCTAAATTCTGGTCACTGTGTTTTTTTCTCATAATTATACTTAATCTTCACAGCAGCCCTGGGATATAGGTGTTGTTTATTCCCACTTTATAGAAAACTATAATTCATAGGACTTATGTGACTTTCATTTAATTCATAATTACCTAGATAGACTCCGAAATAAAGTTTATTATCTATCATTTAGGTACACTAACTCAGATAAATAACAAGTTAAGAAATATAAAAGGGTCAAAATCACACACAAACATGGACACATAAACTGCTTATCTTTATGAAAACACAAAAGCAGATTACACTATGGAATATCATCTCTATGTCTATATTTATGCTCATATCTATAATTATACCATATATAGTTGCATTGACTCCAGTTATCAAGGTGTGTCAAGAAATAAAGGGTCTTGGGAATTATTCATGCAGTGTGCAACCAGCAGGTACTAAAGTAAATAGAGGAAGAACAGAAATTCAGAGCCTTAAAGAACTGAAAAAAAAACAAATTCTTCTGAATCTCAAGTATTAACAGGTGGGACTAAAAGAGACTTTGAGAGCAAAGGTCCATAAAACCTTTCAATTTGGTAAAATGACTAGGGACAAAGAAAATATATCCTGCCAGGTTTTCAAAAAGGAAAATACTGGTAAGTTCAGGGAAAGTTCAAGGAAACATAGCCACAACTGATGGAAATTTTCAAGGAAAAAACTCCAGCAAACTTAATATAAACATGTACAGACTTTAACCTAGAAATTCCATATGCATGATTGTAGCCTTAAAATTATATAGTTTTATGGATAAGTTTTTTGCACAAAGTTCTTCCTCACTACATTATTTTAAATAATAATTTGGTAACAATCTAAATATAATTTTATGCATTACATACATATACAAGGCATGTTCATTTACATATAATATATACACAAAATATGTAAATAAAAGTACACCTGAAATGTGCCTGTTTATATGTGAATATGTATAGTTACTATTGTGCCACAGTATTTCCTTTTTGTGTATTTTGCATTTTTATAACAATCTTTTTTTTTTAACACAAAATAGAATGAACTTAGTTGGGTGAGATTTTTAAATTTCTGAATAATAAAAATCCCCAAATTAAGATGCAGTAGAGAGACTGGGCAGCATTATCAAGAATTTATAGAAGACTGTTGTCTCTCTATTTTCTTAGTCTAGCTAAAGATTTGCCAATTTCATCTTTACAAATAATAGCTTGTGATTTCTTTCTTTTTTTATCATTAATAAAAATTAATTTTTATTAATTAAAACAGCATAATATCAGAAATGAACAAAGAACAATTTCCACTTCTGGACTTCTTAAGCCAAATATGCCTAGATGATTGGGCTTATCTCAATTTTTTTTAATTCTTTTTTTTTTAATTTCTTTTCCGCATAACAGAATTCATTGTTTGTGCACCACACCCAGTGCTCCATGCAATGCGTGCCCTCCATAATACCCACCACCTGGCTCCCCCAACCTCCCACCCCCCTCCCCTTCAAAACCCTCAGGTTGCTTTTCAGAGTCCACAGTCTCTCACAGTTCATCTCCCCCTCCAATTTCCCCCAACTCCCCTCTCCTCTCCATCTCTCCATGTCCTCTGTATTATTTGTTATGCTCTGCAAATAAGTGAAACCATATGATAATTGACTCTGTCTGCTTGACTTAAATAGTTGGCCACACTAATCCAAAAGAAAAGAGAGAAAGCTCAAATTCATGAAATTATGAATGAAAAGGGAGAGATAACAACTAACACCAAGGAAGTAGAAACAATCATCAGAAGTTATTATCAACAGTTATATGCCAATAAGTTAAGCAACTTAGATGAAATGGATGCATTCCTGGAAAACTATAAACTCCCAAAATTGAACCAGGAAGAAATTGACAACCTGAATAGACCGATATCTAGTAACGAGATTGAAGCAGTGATCAAAAACCTCCCAAAAAACAAGAGCCCAGGACCTGATGGATTCCCTGGGGAATTCTATCAAACTTTCAAAGAAGAAATAACACCTATTCTCCTGAAGCTGTTTCAAAAAATTGAAGCAGAAGGAAAACTTCCAGACTCTTTTTATGAAACCAGCATTGCCATGATCCCCAAACCAGGCAAAGACCCCACCAAAAAGGAGAATTTCAGACCAATATCACTGATGAATATGGATGCTAAGATTCTCAACAAGATCTTAGCAAACGGGATCCAACAGCACATTAAAAAGATTATCCACCATGACCAGGTGGGATTCATCCCTGGGTTACAAGGATGGTTCAACATTCGCAAATCAATCAATGTGATGGAACAACTCAGTAAGAGAAGAGAGAAGAACCACATGATCCTCTCAATTGATGCAGAAAAAGCTTTTGACAAAATCCAGCATCCATTCCTGATTAAAATGCTTCAAAGTGAAGGGATAGAGGGAACATTCCTGAACTTCATAAAATCTATCTATGAAGACCCACAGCAAATATCATCCTCAATGGGAAAAAGCTCACAGCCTTCCCGTTGAGATCAGGAACACGACAAGGATGCCCATTCTCACCACTCTTGTTCAACATAGTATTAGAAGTCCTAGCAACAGCAATCAGACAACAAAGAGAAATAAAAGGTATCCAAATTGGCAATGAAGAAGTCAAACTCTCTCTCTTCGCACATGACGTGATACTTTATATGGAAAACCCAAAAGACTCCACCCTCAAACTACTAGAACTCATACAGCAATTCAGTAACGTGGCAGGATACAAAGTCAATGTACAGAAATCAGTGGCTTTCTTACACACTAACAATGAAAATACAAAAAGGGAAATTAGAGAATCGATTCCTTTTACTATAGCACCAAGAACCATAAGATACCTCAGAATAAACCTAACCAAAGAGGTAAAGGATCTGTACTCAAGGAACTACAGAACACTCATGAAAGAAATTGAAGAAAAGATGGAAGACCATTCCTTGCTCTTGGATTGGAAGAATAAACATTGTTAAAATGTCTATACTGCCTAGAGCAATCTATACTTTTAATGCCATTCCGATCAAAATTCCACCAGTATTTTTCAAAGAGCTGGAGCAAATAATCCTAAAATTTGTATGGAATCAGAAGAGTCCCCAAATCACTAAGGAAATGTTGAAAAACAAAAATAAAACTGGTGGCATCACATTACCTGATTTCAAGCTTTACTACAAAGCTGTGATCACCAAGACAGCGTGCTACTGGCATAAAAACAGGCACATAGACCAGTGGAACAGAGTAGAGAGCCAGATATGGACCCTCAACTCTATGGTTAAATAATCTTCGACAAAGCATGAAAAAATATCCAGTGGAAAAAAGACAGTCTCTTCAATAAATGGTGCTGGGAAAATTGGACAGCTATATGTAGAAGAATGAAACTTGACCATTCTCTTACACCATACACAAAGATAAACTTGAAATGGATAAAAGACCTCAAGATGAGACAGGAATCCATCAGAATCCTCGAGGAGAACATAGGCAGTAACCTCTTCAATATCAGTCACAGCAACTTCTTTCAAGATATGTCTCCAAAGGCAAAGGAAACAAAAGCGAAAATGAACTTTTGGGACTTCATCAAGATCAAAAGCTTCTGCACAGCAAAGGAAACAGTGAACAAAACAAAGAGGCAACCCACGGAATGGGAGAAGATATTTGCAAATGACAGTACAGACAAAAGGTTGATATCCAGGATCTATAAAGATCTTTTCAAACTCAACACACACAACACAGATAATCATATCAAAAAATGGGCAGAAGATATGAACAGACACTTCTCCAATGAAGACATACAAATGGCTATCAGACACATGAAAAAATGTTCATTATCACTAGCCATTAGGGAGATTCAAATCAAAACCAAATTGAGATACCACCTTACACCAGTTAGGATGGCAAAAATTGACAAGGCAAGAAACAATAAATTTTAGAGAAGTTGTAGATAAAGGGGAACCTTCTTACGCTGTTGGTGGGAATGAAAATTGGTGCAGCCACTTCGGAAAACAGTGTGGAGGTTCCTCAAAAAATTAAAAATGGAGCTACTCTATGATCCAACAATTACACTATTGGGTATTTAACCCAAAGATACAGATGTAGTGAAAAGAAGGGCTGTATGCACCCCAATGTTCATAGCAGCAATCTCCACAATAGCCAAAATGTGGAAATAACTGAGATACCCTTCAACAGATGAATGGATAAAGAAGACGTGGTCCATATATACAATGGAATGTTACTCAACCATCAGAAAGGATGAATACCCAGTTTTGTATCAGCATAGCTGGAACTGAAGGAGATTATGCTGAGTGAAATAAGTCAAGCAGAAAAAGACAATTATCATATGGTTTCACTTATTTGTGGAACATAAGGAATAGCATGGCAGATATTAGGAGAGGAAAAGGACTAATGAAGGGGGGAATTTGAGAGGGGTGAGGGAAAACACAAGAGACTATGGACCCTGGCAAACAAAATGAGGGTTTTAGAGGGGAGGGGGGTGGGGGGATGTGTTAGCCTGGTGATGGGTATTAAGGCGGGCATGTATTGCATGGAGCAGTGGGTATTATACACAAACAGTGAATCATGGATCCCTACGTCAAAAACTAGTGTTGTATTGTATGGTGACTAACATAACATAATAAAAAAATTAAAACAAATAAAATTCAAGAAATGCTACAGTTTGCCAACAAACCATGAGAAGTTAAGGAAGAGACATGGAATAGAGTATTTTTCATCACACTCAAAGGAACTAACTCTGGTGACATCTTGATCTCAGACTTACTTCCTCCAGAATTATGAGACAATATATTTTATTTGGGCTACCTAGTTTTTGGCTCTCTGTTATAGCAGCTCTAGCAAATGAACACACAAATTTTTTATAAATATGTTTTAATTAGTGAAAATCATATTTTCTTCTTATGCTTGTTTTAATTGGTTATTTCCTCTTTTTTGTTTTTTTGAAAAATTTGATGTTCCCCTTTTACCTGAATTTCCACTGAGTAAACCTGAAAGGGAAAGGAATCTTTTATTAAGACTCATATTTATGAGGAATAAAGGACAGAGACATATTATTAAATTAATATTTTATGTTATAACAGCATGTCAAACATTAAAGTTTTCTTTTAAATGATTATAAAACTTTTTGTTAACTTGCTGAAAAAGTTATATTTTCAATCATTATCATGTATTCAAAGTTTTAAAATCCCACTGTTCCATCCTCCTAATAATTCAGAAATACATTGATTGGTGGTTATATTATGTAAGGCTCAAAATAAGGGCCCTGACCAAATTTTAAATGAGAGATACTATGAACCTAGGAAGGAAAAAAAAAAATATCATGGGATTATCCTAGTCAAGTCTTGAAGAAATGAAGTTTGATGATAAATGAACAAATGAGATTTATAAACAACCAAGATTTAGTTAACCTAGAGCAGTATACTAAGAAATTATGCATACGAACATGTAAGTTTTTATAAAAATTACAAGAATGATTTAAAAGGTGGAAATTTTGTTAATGTATATTTCCAAAATAATAAATTAAATAAGAATAATCATTTTGATATATGCAAAAAATTAAGTGATCATCATAGATTCATTCTTGATTTATATACAACTAATGAATTGTTGAACACTACATCGAAATCTTATGATGTACTATATGCTGGCTAATGGAACATAAAAAAAATAAAAAAGAGAGAAAGAAAAAATTTAGAAAATTAGGCATAGAAGAAAATATGATTAACCCAATAAAGAGTATCCATCAGAAACTGATAGCAAACATTTTTTCTAAATAACAAAAAACTAAAACATAAGCTGTACTTGTTCTCTTTTTATCAAATACATAAAAATTTTTTAAAAATCCATTTTAAATATGAAAAAAACAAGGACATTCAATATAATTCAGATGTTCTAGGAAATGACATATTAAAATTTAAAAAAATGATTTGTCTCCTATCATCTATCTATAACTTTACTGTAGAAAGAGGGAAATTGTCATCTTGAAGTGATATAACTATAGTACTTCAAAAACTCAAAAAGATCAATAAAATTATATTTTAAAAATAATAAGTGAACTAAACGAGGTTGTCCACTTAATAAACAAAGGTTTTCTTTAAAAAAATCACTAGCTCCACTGCACATTAAGATGATTAAAACTTTCATTTTGCTTGAGATATTCCAAGATTATGCGTGTATTGTATTGTATTATTATCTATTACTAAATAGCAGATAACCACAAATTTAGTGGATTAAAACAACACACATTTATTATCTCACAGTTTCATTTATCATCACGCAATACAGCTTCACCTGATCCTCCACCTTAGGGTTTTTCATGAAACTGCAATCATGATATTGGGCACCACTGGGGTCTTGGCCAGGGAAGGATTTGTTTACAAGCTCATTTATATGGCTGCTTGAGCCTCCCTGGTGGTCTAGTGGTTAGGATTCAGCGCTCTCTCATTTATATGGCTGCAGACATAATTCCAACAGTTTCTAGCTGGCTGTTGACCTAAGGCTGCCATCAGATCCTTACCAAACAGTTTTCCTCAACACAGTAACTTGCTTTTTTAAGGTTAGTAAGGGAAAGAGTCAGCTAACAAGACAGATATCAGAATCTTTTATAGTTAATGGGGGAACTGATATCACTTCAAACTTCAGATAAGAATAGAGTTATTCAAGGGGTGCCTGGGTGGCTCAGTGGGTTAAAGCCTCCGTCTTCAGTTCAGGTCATGATCTCAGGGTCCTGGGATTGAGCCCTGCATCGGGCTCTTTGCTCAGCAGAGAGCCTGCTTCCTCCTATCCCTCTGCCTGCCTCTCTGCCTACTTGTGATCTCTGTCTGTCAAATAAATAAATAAAGTTAAAAAAAATAGGGTTATTCAAGAAGAAAGGATTACATAGGCCATGGATACTAAGAAACAGAGAACTTTGGGACTGAAATGAAAATTTGAGTTTAGAATAAAATTTGCCTCAAATGCCTACATCTTATTGGTTTCTGTTTTCTCAACACTAACAACGTCAACAACAAAAATATACCTAATATACCCATTCTTTTTACTTCAAAATATGACCATTAGTAGACTGATTATAAACAACTATTTTTTATAAACAACTATTAATATGCTATGGAAGAAAAATTGTTATTATTTTGATCTTTGTTTTCCTAAACAGCTTAATATCTCAAAGAAAAAAAAATGATGATACTCTTTCCCTATTCTCACCTGTCTCACTCATTCTATTGGATTTGTCATAATTTACTGTATCCCATTTTTTATATCTTACCGTTTTTATTGTCACTTTTCTTGCAATAATATTTATAAATAAATAATCCTAGAAGTATTAAAATGATGATTCCAAATATAGCTATAATTATATGATATTTTGTGGTGTTTTCTGAAAAACAAAAAAATATATAGATGTGCAATTAGTTTCAATTTTCATTCTTAGTCATCTTTCACCCAAGAAAAGCCCACTTGTATTTTTTCTGCTCCCACTGTGGGAGGTCTGAGAGTTGTCTTTGTTTAAACTACAGAAGCATGTTTTTGAACATCGGCTACTTTAATGACATTACACTGGTTGCTGTGAGAAATACATCAAAAGAGAAATTACCCTTCCTGTGCTAAGGAAGTTTCACTTGAGTTACACAACTGGCTCTCTAGGAATTCTCCTCCTCAAAAATCCCATAACAATGATGCTTGGTTAATCTCAGTTAACTTTGGAGCACTGAACTGGAAAATGCACTTTGCAAAAACATTTTATGGGATGATTTTATGGGACAGAATCAAGGCTATGTAACTATCTGTGAGATGGAAAAGTCTGTCATTCTACATCAATATTCAAACTGGAATTCTGAGAAAGACTTGTTCCACTCATGCTTCTCATTCTACTTTTTAATTTACTACATTTTCTACCTCTTAATTTCCTACATCTCTTATCTATGCAATGCATAATTGCAGCCCAAGATGAAAATTTTCCATTTCTCTGTTATATTCTCATTTCCATTTAATTCAGATGTTGTATTCTGAATTACCCTATTCTGACAATCTCTTTTCTCACTCTCTTCATTTTTCATGTCCATTCAATTACCACAAATTAGCATATACTATCAATCAGTTTTTCCAGGGTTCTTCATTTACTCACAGTGATACTGGAATTTCCTAAGATAAGCACTACTTATTCATTTCCTGGCAAGGATTGGTTAATTATTTAACCCAAATCTCTATTTCTCTGATCATAGCGGTGAGATTATCTTCCTATAGACCTTGAAGGCTGCTTTCAGGATATTATATTCACAGGCTTAATAAGAAATCCACAAATTTGCTTAATAACAAATCTACTTCTTTTATTTATTTATTTTTTCAGTCCTGTCTGGTAAGCCACTCAACTCTCATGTTTAGTTTGAATATATATTGACCTTCTGATCACTTTCCCAGATTTATTTCAAATTTTTTCTTCTCTTTAACATCTAGGTTGAAACCTGAACAACTTGAGAGAACTCATTGATGGTACACTTCAAAACTGCCTGTTACCCTTACTTGTACTCTTTTACATCCATAATTGAAATTTCCAATGTATTTAAGCAAACTTTTCATAAAATCATGACATATTTTTTCACAATTTCAATTTTCCTTTTAAAAAATCAGTTAGCGGGGTGCCTGGGTGGCTCAGTCGGTTAAGCGTCTGCCTTCAGCTTGGGTCGTGATCCCGGGGTCCTGGGATCAAGCCCCACATCAGGCTCCCTGGTCAGCAAGAGAGCGTGCTTCTCCCTCTCCCTCTGCTCATGTGCTGTATCTCTCTTGCTCACTCTATCTCTCAAATAAATAAAATCTTAAAAAAAAAAAGTCAGTTAAGAATCCTTTATTTTTAAACAAAAATTCTGTTTCTTGGTTAAATGTGCTACAGTTCCATAAAACATGTTTTTATTTTTTTTTAAATATTGTTTGGTTAAGATTACTTTATAATCTGTTCAAGATTTCTGATTTTAGTCAAGATGCATTTAATCTTCAGCCTGAAATATCATAAAAAATTGAAAAAAAAATGCCTGGAACAACAGAACCCAAGATATCAGGAATCAGACAATAGAGGAGAGTGATCTCAAAGAGATAAGAAACAAATGAGGAAAGGCCTAAATTTTCCACAGCTTATTCTCTTAAGAAGGTTTCTAGGTTGCATCAAAGGAAAAGAGGAAACAGGCTGAGCCTGGAAGAATCCCTGAGTGCAGGGACTAAGGCAGAGTATAGAAGAGAAGAAAGCTGCCCAAAGATAGAACTCAAGAGATCTGCAGAGGGTCCACTCTAATTCCTCCAGCATGAATTGGACAGCACCAGCATGTGAAGAAACTATGTAAGGATGGAAACCATCTGAAAGTAACTTAAAAAGACCTAAATAAATGGATGATCATACCATGTTTATAAATTAGAAGACTTAATATGTTAGATTAAAATTCAGCATACCCTTGAAGCACGTGGATGACTCAGTAAGTTGAGTGTCTGCCTTCAGCTCAGGCTGTGATCCTGGGATCCTGGGATGGAGCCCTGCATTAGGATCCCTACTCACCAGAGAACCTGTTTCTCCCTCTCTCTCTGCTGCTCTCCCTGCTTGTGTTCTCTCATGTGCTTGCTCTCTCTCTGTGAAATAAATAAATAAAATATTTTTTAAAAATCAGCATACTCTTTTTGTTGAAAACGACATGATAATTATAACCTTCTCATGGAAATTCATAAGAACTTGAACAGCCCAAACAAAAAAACAAACAAAAATACAAAGACCAAGATTGGCAGAGTTCTACTATCTAGCTCCAAAATTTATTATAAATTTACTTTAATGAAGACAATTTGGTGTTGGTGTAAGGAAAAACCAAACAGATCAACTTAAGTCCAGAAACAGATCCACACATAGCTGAACAACTGATCGCCAACAAAGGTGAAAAGACAATAAATACATAGGGCTATCCATATGAAAATAAAAGCTTTAATCCAAACCTTGAATATATAAGTGAATATATAAATGAATCACTGATGTAAATATAAAACCTAAACCTAAGAAAGGTCTCAAAGAAAACTCAGGGAACAATCTTTGTGACCTTGGGTTAAACATATTTTCTTAGATATGACACCAAAAATGCTACATAAAAAAGGAAACAGTGATACATTAAATCTCATTAACATCAACAACTTTTTTTTTCTTTTTTGCAGGACACTTTAAAGATAATGAAAAGATAATCCATGGTTTGGAAGAAAATAAATGTAACCTGAAAATCTTATAAAAGATTTCTATCCAGAATATATAAGGACTCTCAAAATGCTAATATAAATATAATACAAAATAGGCAAGAGATTTGAACAAATACTTCACTAAATAGGATATATGATGGAAAATAGGTACATGAAAAGATATTTGGTATCATTAGTCATGAAGGATTACAAATATAAACCAAAATGAAATATCACTACCCATCTATTAGGATGTCTAAAATTAAAGAGCTTGACCATATCAAGTGTTGACAAGGTTGTAGAGGAATTGAAACTCATACACATTGCTCTTAGGAATATGAAATGATACTACTACTTTGGAAGAAAATTTGATAGTTTCTTGAAAATATAAGCTAAAAATCTACCATGTGATTCAGCCATTCTCCTGTGCAAAATAGAAAATAAAAATGTATGTCCATAAAGACATTTCTATATGAGTATCCATGATGACTTTCCTTATAAGGTGTAAAGACTAGAGAGAACCTAAATATTTATCAGTAGGAGAGTGAATAGAAAAAGTTATTATATGTACATAAAATGGAATAATATGTAGCAATACAAGGTAATGAACTATTGATACATGCAACACCATGGAGGAATCTTAAAATAGTTATGCTGAACGATAGAAGAAAGTACAGAGTTATACATAATGTTTGATTCCATTTAGAAAATTATAGAAAGTGAAAATTAATCTGTAATGTCAGAATGTGTGGAACACAATGACTGTGCGGAAATAAGGAGGGCAAGGAGGGCAAGAAATAAGAAGGGCAAGAAAGGGACAGAGAGAAATATTATAAAGTCTCATGAGGGAAGTTTTAGGATAATGAACATGTGTATTTTTTTGGGTTATGGTTATGGTTTCAAGAATGCATACATATTTCACAACATACCCATTGGTACATTTTTAATAAGCACACTTTATAATGTGACAATTACATACCAATACAACTATTAATAAGAAACAAGCAATACAGCCCTTAGACTTCCTGGCCATTGGTACTACCCCAATTTCCCAATTCACCATTTCTTTCTTGGTTTTGTTTCTTTTCTTATCAAGATGTACCCTTTTTAAAGCACTTAATAGATATTCAACAATATTTCAAATTTATTACTAAATGTTTCTTTACTGAATTCTGTTTAAATTAATCCCCCAAACTTAAACCAGCCCAACTGCTTAGTCATCTCTTCTGATTGAAAATAAAAAGTCTGGTTAGCAGGTTGTTGCAATCACTCAAGAGAGAAAAATAAATATTGACTAGGACTACTGTAGTGGCTACAGATGGAAAGAAATGGAAAAATTCCAAGTGTATTTTGATTATTTACACATTATAGTTAGACAAAAACATTATTTCCATGACACAAATATATCTTGCTAAGTAATGAAAGAACCAACAATCCAATGAAAAATAAGCAAAGGGTATGAATACAGTTCACAATACAAATGAACATGTGAGAAGAAGCTCAGTTCATAATAAAAGAAATGCAAAAGAGGACAAGAATTCAAAATATTTAGTGGAAAAATAATTTACATCAGAGTATAATCTCAGTGTTGAATAAATAT
This sequence comes from Martes martes, assembly GCF_963455335.1. NCBI lineage: Eukaryota > Metazoa > Chordata > Mammalia > Carnivora > Mustelidae > Martes > Martes martes. The sequence goes on along the minus strand of NC_137893.1, from coordinate 118,776,936 downwards.
ATATTTAGCCCTTGAGCAATGCAGGGGTTGGAACAGTGAACCCCTGTGTAGTCAAAATTCAAGTGTAACTTTTGACTCTCCCAAAGCTGAATTACCACTGTAGATAGCCTACTACTGATTAGAAACCCTTCCCAATAACATAAACAGCCTATTAACACATTTTGTATGTCACATGCATTATAGCTTGTCTTCTTATAATAAAACAAGCTAGAGAAAAGAAAATATTATTTTTAAAAATCAGAAAGAGGAGAAAATATATTCACAGCAGTGTAGGCATACTTATTTAAAAAAAAAATCCAAATATAGGTAGGTGAACCTGGCTAGGCTGAGCTGGGAAAGGGAAGTGGTGATGGTAGGCCTGGCCCTGGATGGTGATGTTTTACAGCTTGATTGCCTAGGCTTAGCAGTGGAAAGCTGTCAAGCAGCTTTGCAGGTGGCAATGACAGTGGTCTAGAGGCACAGTACATGCACCCAATCTGACTTATAGCTGTATCACTGGCCTGTAACTATTGGCAGCAGCAGTCACAACTGAGTGCACTGGTCCCCAGGAAAGTCTCCTGTATCTGGGGGACCTTTGTGGGAAGGTGTCTGCACCTGTCCAGGAAAAACTGGAAACGAACAACCATCCTGGCCCAGACCTCCATAGTCCATGGTGTGTAAAGAACTGGGGGTGTCACAGGGACATCAAGGGCATGAGGCTCCCAGTACAGGGCCATACCTATAATCTGGGCACATTTCTCTGCTTCAGCCTGTCCTCTTGTATGCCAGGCTTGGGTGCTCTACAGACCATCCTGTGGGCACAACCATGACCTGAAACACTGACGGGTCTTGGGACCCCTGGGGGCTACAGAAAACCTCGGTGGGCCTCCCTGAGTATTGTGAAGGCAGTAGGCACAATTTTAGCACCAGATGCCTTTGATTTGGTCCTGGGGAGACTAGGGTGGGCAATTGTAAATAAATGCCTATGGCTTTTGCTATCAACTTAAACAAACAATTCAGTACAAGTGGACTAGTGCAGGTCAATCCATTTTGTTCAAGAGTTAACTGTACTTCCTCCAATATTTTATTTAACTTTTTAAGCAAAACCTATACAGGTTAGGCTGATTTTTTCTATCTATATTCATCTTATTTTCTACTTATATTCAGAGATGTTTTTTAATGTTTTCATTTACCAATTTTCTGGGTTTTGTGTCATTAATTAATTAAAAGTATAATTAGCATATATTGTTATATATATAATATTTATTTATTTGAGAGAGGGAGGGAGGGAGTGGGGGAGGGGTTAGAAGGAGAGAGAGAATCCTCAAGTATTCTCACCCTGAACACAGAGCCCATGCTCCAGGGCTCTATCCCAGGACCCCAAGACCTGGGATAAACCAAGACCTGCACCAAAATGAAGAGTTCAACCAATTGAACCACCTAGGTACCCCATATGCATTGTTATATTATGTCACTTTTAAAAGGCTTATTTTCCCCTTTTTTCTGTAAGATAAACTTCAACAAAAGCATTATGAATTTTACTTTATTTTATTTTATTATTTTATTGTTTAATTTTAATTTTTCTTTTAATTCCAGCATAGTTAACATGCAGTGTTATATTAGTTTCAGCTGTAGAATATAGTGATTCAATGTATTCCTCAGTATTTATCAAAATGAGTTCACTATTAATACCATTTACCTATTTCATCCATTCCCCCAACCCACCTCACCTGGTAACCCACTGTTTGTACTCTACAGTCAAGAGTCTGTTTTGTTTTGTTTTTTTTCTCTTTGCTTTTTTCTTTGCTCTTTTATTTTGTTCCTTAAACTCCACATGTAAATGAATCTTATGTTATTGTCTTTGACTTATTTCACTTAGCGTTATCTCTCTAGAGCCATCAATGTTGGTGCAAATGGAGAATTCATTCTTTTTATAGCTGAATAATATTCCATTGTATATATCTTCACTTCCTCTTTATTCATTCATCTGTTGATATACACTTGTACTGCCTCCATATTTTGGCTATTGTAAATAACGTTGCTATAAATATAGGGATTCATACATCTTTTTGAATTAATGTTCCAAATTATTTTAGTAAATCCAGGTAACGTGATCACTGATCATAGGGTAGTTCTATCTTTCATTTTTGAGTAATCTCCAAACTGTTTTCCACGGTTGCATTCCCACCAATAATGCACAAGGGTTTCTCTTTCTCCACATCCTTTTCAACACCGATTGTTTCTTCTGTTTTTATTTTATCTATTCTGACAGGTGTGAAGTGTTATCTTACTAGGGATTTGATTTGAATTTCCCTGATGATGAATGATGTTGATGTATCTTTTGGTCATCTGGTTAAATGTCTTTGGAGAAATGTCTGTTCATGTCTTCTGTCCATTCTTTTGGACGTATCCATTGCATTGGATTGTTTGGATTTTTGGCATTGAGTTGCATAAGTTCTTTTGGATATTTTGGATACTAACTCAGAATATATCCAAAAGATATAACTAACTCAAAATATATCCAAAAGAACTCATAAGTTCTTTTGGATATATTTTGGATACTAACTCAGTATTGGACATGTCATTTCAAATGTCTTCTCCCATTCAGTAGATTTTTTGTTAGTTTTGTTGGTTGTTTCCTTTTCTGGGCAGAAGATTTTTCTTTAGATATAGTTCCAATAACTTATTTTTGGTTTTATTTCCCTTGCCTAAAAAGACATATCTAAGAAAATGTTGCTATGGCTAATGTCAGAGACATTACTGCCTGTGCTCTCTTGGATTTTTTGTGGTTTCAAGTCTTATGTTTAGGTCCTTAATCCATTTTGAGTTTATTCTTGTGTATGGTGCAAGAGAGTGGTCATGTTCCATTCTTTTGCATGTAGATGACCTATTTTCCCAACATTATTTGTTGAAGAGACTGTCGTTTTCCAATTGGATATTCCTTCCTCATTTGTCAAAGATTAATTTACCATATAATATGGGTTAGTTCTGTGTTATCTATCCTGTTGCACAGATCTATGAATCTATTTTTTATTCCAGTACCACAATGTTTTGATTACTACAGCTTTGTAGTTTAAAATGAATACTGGAATAGTGATGCCTCCTGCTTAGTTTCCCTTTTTCAAGATTGCTTTGGCTATTCAGGATGGTTCCATAGAATTGTTTTTCCTAATTTTGTGAAAAATGCTACAGGTGTTTTGATAGGGATTGCACTAAATGTGTAGGCTTATTTTGTTGTATGGACATTTTAATAATGGTTGTTGTCCCAGTCCATGAACACGGAATATCTTTCCATTTGTTTGTGTTGTTTTCAATTTCTTTCATCAAAGTTCTATACTTTGCAGAGTACAAGTCTTCCACTTTTTTTATTGAGTTTCTTCCTCAGCATCTTATTATTTTTGGTACAGTTGTAAATAGGAATGTTTTCTTAATTTCTCTTTATGCTGTTTCATCACTAGTGTATAAAAATGTGATGATGGGAGTTAAAATGGAGGTGTAGTAGGAAGAATCTAGGCTCATCTCATATCTTAAACACAACTAGATAGATAACTCTGACATCATTCTGAATGCCCAAGAAATCAGCCTGAGGACTGACAGAACAAACTCTACAACTAGCGGGAGAGAAGAGGTCACATCAAGGAAGGTAGAAAATTTGGAGATGTTGTTTTGGGGAGAAAAGGATCATGAGCACTGTAGAGAGGAGGGTACCCTTGTTGCAAGAAAGACAACAGAAAAGGGAACACACAAGGGAATAGGCAAGGGGAATACTACTACAAGCCATCAGCAGGAAAAATGAAAACGGCTAGTATTTTGTTTGTTTGTTTGTTTTATTTTTGAAACCTGCAGAACTTGAAGCCTGAAGTTTTGAAGGTCAGCAAGCTTGGCTGGGATAGAGCCCTGAGGACACTACCCTAATCCTGGAGAGATGCCAGGCAAACAACCCAGGACCAGAGTGCACTTTTGAGGAATACCAAAGGCACATAATAAGGAGATTTCTCCTTCTTCTTGGAGTGCATCTGTGAGAGGTGGCATTCACAGAGACCCCCTTCAGGGACAACAGAGCCTAGGGACCATTTCCACTCCCCTACACACAGCATAGGTGAAGAGCTGCCTGCCAAGCATGCTTGCTCCAACTCACATGCCCTTGTACTCTGGGACAAATGCCTTTCTTGATCAAACGTCCCACTGGTCCTAAGCTCAGAAAGATCCTCCTCTGAAGAAAAGAATAAGCTCCCACCCGCACTGCATCCTAAAGTTTAGAGGTGTAAAAGTCACCTGGCTTGGCTAAGATAGAGCTGCAGTTCACTGAACTGCTCCTGGAGAGAAGAAAGGCAAATAGTCTAAGAATAGACCATGAAAGCAGAGGTCTAAGAAATGCCTGGAATGCACAGGGTGAAAATTATTCCCTCTTCTTCAGAGAGTTCACTTGAGAGCAGCATGCAACCCCTCTTTAGTAACAAAGAAGCTGGTTGGTACCATTTTCCTCCCCCTGCACTACTCCTGGAGAGAAGGCAGGCAAATAACCCCCAGGGGCAAAGGGTGTGATTAGAGGGTCACCCAAGTCACACATTGGGGAGATTATTTACTATTTTGGGAACTTGTCCAGGAAAGGTAGCATTCACAGAGACACTTCTTTAAGGAAAAAGGAGCCAGCGGGTGCCAATCCCTCCCCCACCCTCAACATAAATATAAAACCATCTATTGAGGGCAGCTGGTCTCTGACACTGGCTGTCTAGCCTGCTTGCTCCAAATGTTATGCCACTGCACTCTGGCACAAAGCCTCTCATGGTCAAACTTGCCTCAGTCTTGGTGCGGCAACAACCTCCCCCAGAAGACTAGCACAGGCCCTTACCCATACCTCTTCCATAAAGCCTAGAGTTGGAAAGTCATCAGCCTTGGCTGGGAAAGAGTCTGGAGGACCCTGCTCTGCTCCTGGAGAGGAGGCAAGCAAAAAAGTCTGGAGGCACAAATCATGAAAACAGCAATCTGAAAAATGCCTGAGAAACACAGGGGTGAGATTATTCACTTTTCTCAGATTGCTTCCCTGAGAACAACAAACATGGAGACCCCTTTCCAGGGAGAAAGGAGCTGGATATCACCATTTCTGTCTCTCACCCCTCAGCATAAACACTGAAACACCTTCCATAAACAGCACAGTGCAGACACTGGCTGCCTAATCTGCTTACACCAGCTCCCACATCCCTGCTCTCTGCCAGCATTGCCCTTTTTGATCCATTTGGCATCAGTCCCAGTGCAACAGCTCCCTTTCCCAGAAGACCGACAGAAATCCCATCCACAGCATGTCTCCCAGTGAGAAATTTCTGCGATGCTTCATTTCTAGTGGAAGTAGCTTTAGGTCTCATTTAACAAGCAGAGCAGAGCATCCCCAGTGAAAATCACCACACCCCGGCCATGGATTAACTGCCTGCTGCAGGCAAGGAGTGTCTCTTCAGATTACCACCCTAAAGGATAGAGCAGCCAAAACACAGGAAAAGAGTGCATATAGTACACACCAGATACATTCACTGAATTGTCAAACTTGGACACTATATGATCTCATCTTCATAAAGTCATTAATCTCAGGAACAGGAAACATAACAGGCTTTTCTAATACACAGAAAAATACAGAGACTTGGACAAAATGTAAAGGTGAAGAATTCATCCCAAATGAAACAAGATAAAGCCATGGCCAGTGATCTAAGTGAAACAGATATAAATAATTTGCCTGTTGGACAACTTAAAGCAACAGTCATAAGAATAATTGCTGGGCTTAAGATAGAATGGAAGACTTCAGGGAGGCCCTTACTGGAGAGAGAAAAGAGAGAAGAAATAATCAGAAATAAAAAATTCAATGACTAAAATCCGAAGCATACTTAATGAAATGGCCACAAGTTTAGAAAACTCTAAGGAGAAATAAGTGATACAAAAGATAAAAATAACGCAAAATAATGAAGCTGAACAAAAGAAAGAAAGAAGAAGTATGCAACACGGTAAAAGACTTAGGGAATTCAGTCACTCCATCAAGCATAATAACATTGTCATTATAGGAGTCACACAAAAAGAAGAAAGAGAAAAGGCGACAGAAAATGTATTTGAGAAAATCATAGCAGAAAACTTCCCTAATCTGGGAAACGAAAAAGACACCCAAATCCAGAGTAGCGCAGAGAACTCCCATCAAAATCAACAAAAGCAGGCCAACACCAAGACATATTAAAGTGAATTTGCAAAGTATAGTGATAAAGAAAACATCTTAAAAACAGCAAGTAAAAAGAAGTGCCCCTAACATATAAGGGAAGACCCATAAGCCTAGTTGTAGATCTCTCTAGAGGAAAGTGCTAAGCCAGAAGAGAGTGGCATAATATATTCAACATTTTTAATGGGAAAAATATGCAACAAAGAATACACTGTCCAGCAATACTATCATTCAGAACAGAATGAAAGATAAAGAGTTTCCCAGACAAAAAGTAAAGGAGTTTGTGACCACTAAACCAGTCCTCCAAGAAATATTAAAGGAAAATCTTTGAGTGGAAAGTAACACATAAGAGAAAAATCTCCAAAAATAACGACAAAGCAAGTAATAAAATGCACTAAATACATATCTATCAATAATAACTATGAATGTAAATGGACCAGATGCTCCAATCAAAAGACTTAGGCTGTCAAAATGGATTCAAAACCCACATATATGTTGCTTACATGAGACTTATTTTAGAACTAAAAACAGCTACAGATTGAAAGTGAGGTGATGAAGAAACATGTGTCTTCCAAATGGATATAAAAAGAAAGCCAGAGTAGAAATACTTTTATAGACAAACTAGATTTCAAATCAAAGACTATAAGAAGAGATGAAGAAAGGCACTATAGCATACAAGGAGGACTACCCAAAAAGAAGACTTAACAATTGCAAGTATTTATGACCCCAAAAAAGGAGCATCCAAATATATAAAACAAACACAAAGGAACTCATTGACAGTAATACAAAAATAACAGGAGATATTAACACCCCACTTACCTCAATGGATAGGTCATCCCAGCAGAAAATCAACAAAGAAGCAATGGCTTTGAATGGCACACTGGGCCAGAGGGACTTAAAAGATATAGTCAGAACATTTCATCCTAAAACAGCAAAATACACATTCTTTTCAAGTGCACCTGGGACACTCCCCAGAATAGAACACAGTCTAGGTCACAAATCATTCCTCAGCAGGTACAGAAAGTTTGAGACCATACCGTGAATATTTTCTGACAACAACCATATGAAACTTGAAATCAACCACAAGATAAAAATAAAAATAATTAATAATAATAAAACTAAAAAAAAAAACCCTAAAATCAAACAAATAAACAAAACTGGAAGGACCACAAATACATGGAGGATAAACGACATGCTACTAAACAATGAATGGAGAGGGAGAAGCAAGATGGCAGAGGAGTAGACCTAAATTCATCCGGTCCCAGGAATTCAGATAGATAGTTATCAAACCATTCTGAATACCTACAAACTCAACAGGAGATCAAAGAAAAGAATAGCAGCAATTCCATGAACAGAAAAGTGACCACTTCTGGAAGGTAGGATGTGTGGAGAAGTGAATCCAAGGCGATATATAGGAAGAAAGACAGTGGGGGAGGGAGCCTCCATCAGCCAGCTACCAGCAAGTGATAGAACACCAGAGCACAAAATCAACATTTTTAGAAGTTCACTCTGCAAAGGGATGTCACTCCAGTGGCTAAGCAGGGAGTGGAATCCTCACTGGAACAGTGTGGTCTCAGGACCCTCGGGGTCACAGAAGGACCGGGGGTGCCTGAGTGTGGCAGAGCTCCCAGGCATTGGAGCGGCGAAGCCGGGTGCAAAGATGGAGCTGAAGAGTGGGCTCTCAGCTCAGGGTTGCCATAAACTGTTACCCAAGGAAGAGTTGGGTCACTAGTTTTTGAGCAGGGACCCCACAAATGACAGATCGAGAGAGACCCCATCCTTCCTTCAATGGGAGGAGTGGAGCAGGAGTGTGCTTCAGGAATCTAATGGGTTTGAAGACTCCAAATGGAGCCATGTGCCAGAGATAGAAATGCTCAGTAATAGGCCGGGTAAACACAGAGTACACTCAGAGACCAGGGAGACAGGAGTGATTGACTGCTTTTCTCTGAGGATTCACAGAAGAGGGGGACCTCAAGCTCTTGGCTCCTTCAGGGCCAGAGATTGGAAAGCAGTCATTTTCATTCTCTAATCCCAAAGCTGTATGGAAAGCTTTCAAGGAACAGAAACTACCAAGAGCAAACCTGAATAGATTACTTAGCCTGGACCCTGGCAAGGGCCGTGCAATTCTGCCTCAGGCAAAAGCATTTGAGAATAGCTACAACAGGCCCCTCCCTCAGAAGATCAGTAAGACTATCCGGACATGACCAAGTTTATCGATCAATGAGAAGTACAAAGCTCCAGCCCTAGAGGAATACAGCACATAGAAATCATGGCCCCAATGATTCTTCAGTCTTTCAAAGTTAAATTTTTAAAATTTTCTTTATTTTTTCTTTTTCAATTTTTAAAATTTTTCCTCTATTTTAACCATCTTATCAACATCTTCTTTAAAATCTTTTTTAATTTTCATTTTTAGTCATATTCTATCCCTTCATTTTATTTAACTTTATTTTTTTGTATATATATATGTATAAATTTTTCCTTTTTTTTTTTTTTTAATTTTGGGATACAGGGCACCTGGGTGGCTCAGTGGGTTAAGCCTCTGACTTTGGCTCAGGTCATGATCTCAGGGTCCTGGGATCGAGCAGCCCCACATCGGCTCTCTGCTCAGCAGGGAGCCTGCTTCCCTTCTCTCTCTGCCTGCCTCTCTGCCTACTTCTGATCTCTATCAAATAAATAAATAAAATATTTAAAAATAATTAAATAAATTTGGGGGTACAGTTTCTTCTAACAGACCAAAATATACCCTAAACCTAGTGTATGGCTTTATTCTAGTCTGCCACCTTATCATATTATTTTCCCTTTTTAATTTTTCCCTTTTTATTTCAACTTCTTATCAATTCCTTTTTAAAAATATTTTTTTTTTAATTTTCATCTTCTATATTCTATATGGACTATTCCATCCCTTCAACATATTCCATCCCTTCATCATACTTACCCTTCTTTTTGCATATATATACGTTTTCCTTTACTCAAAATTTTGGGAGGCAGTTTCTTCTAACAGACCAAAAACACCCAAAATCAAATATGTGGCTCTGTTCTATTCACCAGTCTGATCCTTTTTTTTTTTTCCCCTTTATTTTTCTGGTTGAAGGTCTCTTCTGATTTGTTTACAATATATTTTCCTGGGGTCATTGTTACCCTTTTAGCATTTTGTTCTCTCATTCATGTCATTCATCTATTCTCTCTGGACAAAATGACAAAATGGAAAATCTCACCTCAAAAAAAAAAAAAAAAACAAGAGTCAGTACCAACCGCTAGGGACCACATCAATACAGCCATTAGTAAAATGTCAGAACTAGAGTTCAGAATGACAATTATAAATATACTAGCTGGGCTTGAAAAAAAGCATAGGAGATACTAGAGAATCCCTTTCTGGAAAAATAAAAGAACTAAAATCTAACCGAGTTGAAATTTTAAAAAAGGTATTAATGAGGTACAATAAAAAATGGAAGCTCTTACTGCTAGGATAAATGAGGCTAAAGAGAGAATTAGTGATATAAAAGACCAAACGATGGAGAATAAAAAACTGAGAAAAAGACAGATAAACAACTACTGGATCATGAGGGGAGAATTCAAGAGATAAGTGATAATCATAAAGTGAAACAATATTAGAATAATTGGGATCCCAGAAGAAGAAGAAAGGGGGGGAAGAAGCTATATCAGAGCAAATTATAGTAGACAACTTCTCTAATTTGGGGACAGAAACAGGCATTAAAATCCAGAAGGCACATAGAATCCCCCCCAAAATCAAGAAAAATAGGCCAACACCCTGTCACTTAATAGCAAAACATAGTAGTCTCAGAGACAAAGAGAAAATCCTGAAAGCAGCTCAGGACAAGAGGTCTGTAACATACAATGGTAGAAGTATTAGATTGGCAGACCTACCCACAGACACCTGGCAGGCCACAAAGGACTGGTATGATGCATTCAGAGCATTAAACGAGAAAATATGCAGACAAAAATACTTTATTCAGCTAGGCTGCCATTGAAAATAGAAGGAAATAAAGAGCTCCCAAGCCCAACAAAAGCTAAAAGAATTTGCCAACACCAAACCAGTTTTCAGGAAATATTGAAAGGGGTACTCTAAGAAAAGAGACAGCCTAAAAGTAGCATAGAGCAGAAAGAAACAAAGACAATATAAAGTAACAGTCACATTACAGGCAATACAATGATACTAAATTCATATCTTTCAGTAGTTACCCTGAATGTAAATGGGAGAATGACCCAATCAAAAGACACAGGGTATCAGAATAGGTTAAAAAAAAAAAAAAGACCCCTTGATATGCTGTCTGCAAGAGTCTCACATTAGACCCAATGACACCTCCAGATTTAGAATGAGGTGGTAAAAAACAATTTACTATGCTACTGGACGTGAAAAGAAAGCTGGGGTGGCAATCCCTATAAAAGACCAATTCGATTTTAAACCAAAAACTATAATAAGAGATGAGGAAGGACACCATATTATACTTAAAGTGTCCGTCCAAAAAGAGGATCTAACAATTTTAAATATCTATGCCCCTAACATGGGAGCAGCCAATTATGTCAACTAATGCATAACAAAATCAATGATATACAACAACAATAATACAATAACAGTAGGGAATTTTGACACCTTCCTCACTGAAATGGAAAGATCATGGAGGCAAAAGATCAACAAGGAAATAAAGGCTTTAAATGATGCACTGGACAAGATGGCTTTCACAGATACATTCAGAGCATTCTATCCCCAAACAACAGAGTACACATTCTTCTCTAGTGCACACGGAACAGTCTCCAGAATAGATCACATCCTGGGTCGTAAATCAGGTCTCAAATAGTACCAAAAGATTGGAATCATTCCCTGCATATTTTCAGATCACGCTGCTTTGAAACTAGAACTCAACCACAAGAGGAAAGGTGGAATGAACACAAAAACATGGAGGCTAAGGGGAATCCTACTAAAGAATGAATGGGTCAACCAGGAAATGAAAGAAGAACTTTAAAAAATCATGGAAACAAGTGAAAATGAAAACAGAACTGTTCAAAATCTTTGGGATGCCACAAAGGCGATCCTAAGAGGAAAGTATATAGCACTACAAGCCTTTTTCAAGGAACAAGAAAGGTCTCAAATATAAAACCTCACAATACACCTAAGGAGCTGGAGAAATAACAGCAAATAAAGCCTAAACCCAGCAGGAGAAGAGAAGTCATTAATATCAGAGCAGAAATCAATGAAATAAAAATCCAAAGAACAGATTAATGAATCTAGAAGACGGTTCTTTGAAAGGATTAATAATATTGATAAACCCCTGGCCAGACTTATCAAAAAGAGAAGAAAAAGGACCCAAATTAATAAAATCATGAGGGAAAGAGGGGGGGATCACAACCAACAGCAAAGAAATACAAACAATTATAAAAACATATTATGAGCAGTTATAGGCTAGCAAATTAGACAATCTGAAAGAAATGGATGCATTCATAGAGAGGTATAAACTACCAAAACTGAACCAGAAAGAAATAGAAAATCTGAACAGACATATAACCAGTAAAGAAATTAAAGCAATCATAAAATATCTCCCAAAAAAACAAAAGAGCCCAGAGCCAAATGGCTTCCCAGGGGAATTCTGTGAAACATTTAAGGAAGATTTAATATGTATTCTTCTGAAAACGTCCCAAAAATTTGAAATGGAAGGAAAACTTCCAAATTCATTTTATGAGGCCAGCATTACCTTGATCCCTAAACCAAAGACCCCATCAAAAAGGAGAACTAGAGACCAATTTCCCTGATGAACGTGGCTGCAAAAGTTCTCACCAACATCCTAGCCAATAGGATCCAAAAGTACATTAAAAGGATTACTCACCACGACCAAGTGGGATTTATTCCTGGGCTGCAAGGTTGGTTTAACATCCGCAAATCAATCAATGTGATACAGTATATTAATGAAAGAACAAGAATCATATGATCCTTTCAATAGATGACAAAAAAGCATTTGATAAAGTACAGCATTCTTTCTTAATGAAAACTCTTCACAGTGTAGGGTTAGAGAGTACACACCTCAATACCATCAAAGCCATCTATGAAAAACCCACAGCGAATATCATTCTTGATGGAGAAAAACTGAGAGCTTTTTCCCTAAGTTCAGGAACATGGCAGGCATGTCCACAATCACCACTGCTATTCAACATACTACTAGAAGTCCTAGCCTCAGCAATCAGACAACAAAAAGAAACTGAGGTCATCCGAATCAGCAAAGAAGGAGTAAAACTACCACTCTTTGCAGATGATATGATACTTTATGTAGATAACCCAAAGACTCTACTCCAAAACTTCTAGAACTCATATAGGAATTCAGTAAAGTGTCAGGATATAAAATCAGTATACAGAAATAAGTTGCATTTCTATAGACCAATAACAAGACAGAAGAAAGAGAAATTAAGAGCCAATCCCATTTATAATTGCATGAAAAACCATGAGATACCTAGGAATAAATCTAACCAAAGAGACATACAATCTGTAATCAGAAAACTATAAAGTACTCATGAAAGAAATTGAGGAAGACACAAAGAAATGGAAAAATGTTCTATGCTCTTGGATTGGAAGAACAAATATTGTGAAAATGTCTATGCTACCTAGAGCAATCTATGCATTTACTGCAATCCCTATCAAAATACCATAATTTTTTTTCAAATAAATGGAACAAATAATCCTAAAATTTATATGGAATCAGGAAAGGCCCCACATAGCCAGAGGAATGTTGAAAAAGAAAGCCAAAGTTGGCAGCATCACAATTCCAAACTTCAAGCTTTATTACAAAGCTGTCACCATCAAAACAGTATGTTACCAGCACAAAAACAGACACAGAGATCAATGTAACAGACTAGAGAGTCCAGAAATGGACCCTCAACTCTATGGTCAATGAATCTTTAACAAAGCAGGAAAGAATGTCCAATGGAAAAAAAGACAGTCTCTTCAACAAATGATGTTGGGACAATTGGACAGCCACATACAGAAAAATGAAACTGAACCATTTCCTTACACCACACACAAAAATAGACTCAAAATGGATGAAAGACCTCAATGTGAGACAAGAATCCATCCAAATCCTTAAGGAGAGCACAGTCAGCAACTTCTTCGACCTCAGACCCAGCAACTTCTTCCTAGAAACATTACCAAAGGCAAGGGAAGCAAGGGCAAAAATGAACTCTTGGGATTTCATCAAGATCAAAAGCTTTTGCACAGCAAAGGAAACAGTCAACAAAACCAAAAGAAAACCAACGGAAAGGAGAAGATATTTGCAAATGACATATCAGATCATGGGCTTGTATCCAAAATCTATAAAGAACTTATCAAACTCAACACCCAAAGAACAAATAATCCAATCAAGAAATTGATAGAAGACATGAACAGACATTTCTGCAAAGAAGACATCCAAATGGCAACAGACACATGAAAATGTGCTCACTATCCCTCTGCATCAGGGAACTAAAAGTCAAAACCACATTGCAAACTAGCCCTTTATCTGATAAGACACTTGCAATATCTTCTCCCAATCTGTAGGTTGCCTTTTAGTTTTGCTGACTCTTTCTTTTTCCATGCAAAAGTTTTTGATCTTATGAAGTCCCAGTAGTTCATTTTTGTTTTTGTTTCCCTTGCCTTTGGAGACCTGATTAGCAAGAAGATTTTCTGGCTGAAGTTGAAGAGGTTGCTGCCTATGTTCTTCTACAGGATTTTAATGGATTCTTGTTTCACATTTAGGTCATTTATCCATTTTGAGTTTATTGTTGTGTATGGGCTAAGAAAGTCGTCCAGTTTCATTCATCTACATGTTACTGTCCAGTTTTCCCAACACCATTTGTTGGTGAGACTGCCTTTTTTCCATTAGATATCCTTTCCTGCCTTGTTTAAGATTAGTTGACCAGGGAGTCCATTTCTGGCTTCTCTGATCCACTGATCAGTGTGTTTTCTTTGTGCCAGTACCATACTGTCTTGATGATTATAGCTTTGTAATGCAGCTTGAAGTATGGAACTGTGATGACTCCAGCTTTGGTTTTCTTTTTCAACATTACTTTGGCTATTTGAGGTCTTTTCTGGTTCCATACAAATTTTAGAATTGTTTGTTCCCGCTCTCTGAAAAATGCTGGTGTTATTTTTATATGGATTGCATTGAATGTATAGATTGCTTTGGGTCATATATTTTAACATTATTTTTTCCAATCCATGAACATGGGATGTTTTCCATTTTTTGTGTCTCAATTTCTTTCATAAGTGTTTCTAGTTTCTTTTTTCTTTCTCAGCTCTTATTTCTTTTTTGTTTAATTTTTTGTTAATTTCTTTTCAGTATAACATATTTCATTGTTTATGCACCACACCCAGTGCTCCACGCAACACATGACCTCCATAATACCCACCACTAGGCTCCCCTAACCTCCCACCCCCCTCCATTTCAAAACCCTCAGATTGTTTTTCAGAGTCCATAGTCTCTCATGGTTCATCTTCCCCTCCAATTTCCCTCAACTCCCTTCTCCTCTCCATCTCCTCATGTCCTTCGTGTTATCTCTTATGCTCCACAAATAAGTGTTTCTAGTTTTCAGAGTACTGATCTTCTACCTCTTTGGTTAGATTTATTGCCAGGTGTCTTACGGGTTTTGGTGCAATTGTAAACGTGATTGAGTCTTTGCTTTCTCTTTCTATTGGTTCATTATCATTGTATAGAAATGCAACAGAATTCTCTGCATTAATTTTAAATCCTGCAACTTTGTACATGCTTTTATTAGATACAGCAATATTTTTTTGTAGAGTCTTTGGGTGTTCTACATAGAGTATCACATTGTCTGCAAATAGTAAAAGTTTGATTTCTTCCTTGCTAATTTGGATACCTTCTATTTATTTTTATTGTCTAAAGGCTGAGGCTAGGATGTCCAGTTCTATGTTAAATAGTAATGGTGAGAGTGGACATATCTGTTTTGTTCCTTACGATAAAGGAAAAGCTTTCCATTTTTCCCCACTGAGGATATTAGCTGTGGGTCTTTCATATATAGGTTTTATGATGTTGAGTTATGTTCTATCTATCCTTACTTTGTTGAGGGTTTTTTAATCAGGAATGGATCCTGTATTTTGTCAAATGCTTTTTCTACATCTATTGAGAGGATCATATGGTTCTTATCCTTTCTTTTCTTAATATGATGTATCACATTGATTGATTTGCGGATATTGAACTACCTCTGCAGACCAGAAATAAATCCCACTTGATCATCATGAGTAATTCCTTTCATTTATTGTTGAATTCAATTTGCAAGTATCTTGTTGAAAATTTTTGCATCCATGTTCATCAGGGATATCAGCCTGCGATTCTCCTTTTCAGTAGAGTCTTTGCTGGTTTGGGGATTAAGGTAATGTTGGCTTCAGAACAAATATGGAAATTTTCTTTCCATTTGTACTTTTTTGTTACAGTTTGAAAAAAGTAAGTATTAACTCTTCTTCAAAAGTCTGGTAGAATTCCCCTGGGAAGCTATCTGCCCCAGGACTTTTGTTTGTTGGGAGATATTTGATTACTAATTTTTTTTTTTTTTTTGCTGGTTATTGATGTGTTAAAATTTTCTATTTCTTCCTATTTCACCTTTGGTATTCTGTAAGTTTCTAAGACTTTGTCCATTTTTTTTGCAGATAGCCCAGCTTATTAGCATATATTTTTTCATAATATTCTCTTATGACTGCATTTCTGTGGTGTTGGTTGTGATCTCTCCTCTCTCATTTAAGATTTTATTTATTTGAGTCATTTCTCTTTTCTTTTTGATGAGTATGGCTAGGGGTTTATCAATTTTATTAATTCTTTCAAAGAACCAGCTCTTAGTTTTATTGATGTGTTATACTATTTGTTGTTTTCATTGTTGTTTAGTTGTTTCTACATCATTGAAGGTTAGAGTGTGTATTTAAGTCTTTTCTTGCTTTTTGAGGTAATCTTATATTACAATATACTTCCCTTTAGGGCTGCCTTAGCTGCATCCCAGAGGTTTTGTACTGGTGTGTTTTCAGTTTCATTTGTCTTTATGAACTTTTTAATAAGATTTATTTATTTACTTTAGAGAGAGCACAGGTGGGAGGGGCAGATGGAGAAGGAGAAAAAATATTAAGCAGAATCCATGCTGAGAAGGGAGCACAGCATGGGGCTCAATGTCACGACCATGAGATCATGACCTAACCTGAAACCAAGAGTCAAACATTCAATGGACTGTGCTGCCCAGGAGCCCCTGTTTTCATGTACTTTTAAATTTCTTCTTTGATTTGCTGGTTAACCCATCCATTATTTAGTAGGATGTCTTACTTCCATGTATTTGTGGTCTTTTCAATTTTTTTTATTGTGGTTGACTTCAAGTTTCATAGCAATGTTGTCTGAAAATATGCACTGTATGATATCAATCTTTTTGTACTTGTTAAGGGCTGATTTGTTACCCAATATGTGAGCTATTCTTAAGAATGTCCCATGTGCACTCAGAAAGAATGTGTATTCTACTGCTTTAGGATGAAATGCTCTGAGTGTATCTGTTAGGTCCATCTGGTCCAGTGTCATTCAATGTCTTTGTTTCTTTATTGATTTTCTGCTTAAATGATCTGTCCATTGCTGAAAGTAGTATGTTAATTGCCACTATTATTATTGCATTACTATCAAAGAGTTTCTTTATGTTTTTACTAATTGATTCATATATTGGGGTTCTCCCATATTGGGGTCATAAATATTTATAATTATTAGATCTTCTTGATGAATAGACCCCTTAATTGTGATATGGTGTCCTTCTTAATCTCTTGTTATGATTTTGATTTAAAATCTAGTTTGTCTGATATAAGTATGGCTACTCTGGCTTTCTTTTGACATCCATGAGCATGCTAGATTGTTCTCCATCCCCTCATTTTCAATCTGCAAGTATCTTTAGGTCTAAAGTGAGTCTCCTGTAGTATACAGATAGGTCTTATTTTTGTGTCCATTCTATACCCTATATCTTGTGATTGGAAGAGAAATCCAACCACCTTTTCTGCTGACACTGCAAGAAATGGTCACTGTTGATATGAGGACCTCTGTACCTCTACCACCCAGGAATCAGTGGACCTTCGCTATGAGACTGTGCCTTCTCATCCAGGCCAGAAAGAGCCTTCTGTGACCTACTGGCCCTGTATTTCCCTCTGGCCCTGTAATGACTACTGTGAGGCTTCCACCCACCACCCTCGGTCAGTGACACCCAGCTGCAACTGCCACCTCTCCCATTTGGGATAGACTTGTGTTTCATCACTGGTGTCCATTGTGTTGTCTTTCTTCTGATTCAGCCTCCAGAGATTCATCTTTAAGAACCCATCTTTGCTCCCTTCGGCTGCCTCCTGCATTTATCTCCTTGTCAACTGACTGCTGAACAGGAAACCTCTTTGATACTGTTTCTTGTGCATCTGTCTACCCAGGATTCAGTATTGCCCTCAATTCCTGAGATCCCTGGAGCAGTTTCTTACTATTCCCTTCTCCTGGCTGCTTGTTGTTGTCCTTTTTATGAGACAGCCCCTACCCCTATGTTGTCAGTTGCTCTGTGAAACTCACCAATTTGACCTTGGGTCAAGGATGGATGACTGGTGCAGAGTTACTCCCTGAAAGGCCACTCTCTCTGCTTTTGTATCTTGTAGTTTATGAGAGAGTAGCATGATCCCCAACACTCTGGTCTATGATCACTGTGGTTTGTGAAACTGTTCATCCCCTTGTACTTAGCCTTTTTTAGTGTCTGTGGTATCTTTGTGACTTCCCAACACCACAGTAAGTTTTTCTTAAAAAATGAATGAGGTTATTGGTCCCCTTTTCACTTTCTGCCCCTCCCAACATGGGAGAATTGTGAAACTTCCTGCAAGACTGCCTCCCTGCTTTCCCCATTCTTCTTCTGGTGTCTTTCTTTCTCGGTTTGACACAAGCCTATTATATGTTCTCTAAAGCTTCTGATGGCTACCTTATCTCCTCTGCAATCCACTTTAAGTAAAATATGTCTTCTGAATTCTGTTCATCTCTTCCCATCCTACCTTTGGGTGGAACCTGGACAGTACTGCTGCCCTCCTTTAACCTTCTTCACTGACACTGGTTGTTTTCTATGAAAATGGCAGTGAAGTAGTTCAGTTTTGACCTGAGGAAATGGGTCAGGAGTTGTGTGTGCAAGAGGGAAGGATGAGAGCTGTTGGCGAACTGAGAATGATTTTTTTTCAACAGTTTTTATAGTAATAAACACAGTGGAAACAAACAAACAAAAATCAGTAACAAAGATAGACTCTTAAAGACAATCAGGAAAAAAAAAAAAATAACATACAAAGGAATCTCCATCAGGTTATAAGCAGATTTCTCACCCAAAACTCTACAGGCCAAGAAAGAGTAGAATGCATATTTCAGAGTGTTGTAATATAAAAGCTATGAGCAATTAATACACTATCTGGCAAAATTATCCTTCAGGTATGAATGAGACATAAAGGTTTTTCCAGACAAATAAAAGTTGAGGGAGTTCACCACCATGACACCTGTCTTATAAAAAATGTTGAAAGAATCTCCCAAACTGAAATGAAAAGATGCTAGTCTGACTAGCATGAAATTACACACTTTGGTAAAAGATGAAAAATGCACAGATTTAGAAAATTGTAATTCTATGGTAGAATAGTGTTTTAGCCATGCAACTATATATCTTAAAGTTAAAGGAAAAGAGTGTTAAAAATAACTATAGGATCTATAAATTGCTAGGCAAAACACAACATAAAAATAAGCAAATCAATAGTATAAAAAGGTGGAACCTTTGTAAGTTATCAAAGATTAGTTGTTATTAATATAAAATAAACTATTTTATGTGTAAGATGTTTTATGTAAACCCTATAGCAAGCAAAGCAAAAACCTAGAGTAGATCCAATTGACAAAAGACAAAGAGGGAAATGGAGCATATAATGATAAAAAACAAAACAAAACAAAAACCTAAACCCCAAACAAAATTTACAAAAGTAGGCAAAAACAGAGGAAAAAAGAAAAATGGGAAAACAAAACAATCAGAAAGTAATTAATAAGATGCCTGACTTTAGTAAGTCCTTACATATCAATTATTATCCTTGATGTAAATCAACTGAATTCACCAATCAAAAGTCACAGAGTGGCTGGATGGATTGAAAAAATAAGACCCACTATATGCTACCTATAAGTGACTTACTTCAGCCTTATGGATATACATGGACTCAAAGTGAAAAAAAAAAGAAAACATATGCCATGCTAATGGGAACCAATGTGGGAGTTGCTGTAATTATATAAGACTAAATAGATTTTAAGTCAAGACTTTTAATGACAAAAAAGGGTCATTATATAACAATATAACTATATGTTTATATGTATGTATCTATCTATCATACCTATCTATGTTCCAAAAAGTGGAAACAAACTAAATGCTTAAGAGCTGGTTAATCAATGAATCAATAATAGTATATCTATATAATAGAATATTATTCAGTAAAAAATAAGAGTAAACATTTTCTTCATGGATGAATCTCAAAATAGTTGTACTGAGTGAAAGAAGCCAGAGGATAAAATAAAGAGAGTATATTGTTACATATATTTAAAAACTTATATCAAAAAATTTTATATAAAGTTCATAAAAAGGGAATAAAATGTTCTGCTCTAGTTTCCTCCAATTTCCTAAAAATTCCATAGAGGTGTCGATGATTTCTTATCTTCAGAGAACATGTTTTAGTGCTCAAATTTCCTATTTTGAGTGTATGTAATATTTAACAAATAAATCTTTAAAGCATAAAACTACAAAGCATTTCTACACTGTTGAAGGATACAGAAATAGTTATTGTGATAGGCGAAATAATGGCCTCCTAAACATGTCCACACATTAATCTAGGAATCTGTAAGATATTTTACATGGTAAAAGGGACTTTGCATCTGTGATTCAGTTAAGAACCTTAAGAAGGGGGGGAATTATCTTTGATTATCTGGGTGGGTCCAATGCAATCACATATAAGTGAATCCTTATATGTGAAAGAGGAAGGTGGGGGGAACATGTCAGAGGAGATGTCATAACAAAAGAAGACAAGGGGCACCTGGGTGGCTCAGTGGGTTGAGCCTCTGCCTTCCGCTCAGGTCATGATCTCAGGGTCCTGGGATCAAGCCCTGCATCGGGCTCTCTGCTCGGCAGGGAGCCTGTTTCCTCCTCTCTCTCTCTGCCTGCCTCTCTGCCTACTTGTGATCTCTGTCTGTCAAATACATAAATAAAATCTTTTAAAAAAAAGACAATGTGTAGAAATAAAAGTGCATTTAAAACTTATGTAGCCTTCAATTTGAGAGACAAACTTTAATCATATCAATATGCCATAGAACATAAAGAAATTCAATTGATGACTAAAGGCCAAAAGAAAAATTAAGAAGTTAAAAAACTAACAGCAGGGAATAACTAGAGGTAAAAAAAAAAAAATAATGGAACTCACCTTCTCCTTCTTCTGAGGATATTTTGGACAAATTTATAAAAGAAACATTGAACTGAGTCAGTAAATTTAAAAAGCAGGTGTTATTCAATTTGGTGTAACAGGTGCTCAAAGCATGTCAAACATGTAGACTGACAAACTACATATGGGAACATTCAGGAATGACAACATTCTAAGGAGAAAATTATGATCTTAATCTTTGAAGAAATTAACAGTAAAGGCTTCTTAGAGAGTGCCAGTTAAAAAGAAGGGCTTTTCTAAAGTAATAGCTATCAAAAAGTAATTTGTCAGACACTGATAGAATTAGCTAAACTCCTAGAAGATTTGGAAAAAGTAAAATGATCACATCAAGGGAATGATAAGTTGGAAATTGTAATGGGCATCTAAAATGCTTTTCAGAAAATCCTATGAATAGCAGTTACTTCAGGTTTTATACCCCAATATCTCTCATCTTAACATCTTAACAGTGAATCTGGTAATCACTGGTGCTTAGAAAAGGCAAGAGTAGAGAAAAATTGTGGTTGGTGGGCAGTGAAATTAAGGAGAAAAGGAGAATGGGAATAGGTGGAAGTATATAGAAGTTAGAAGAAATAGAGATATCTCTGGATACACTTACAGAGTTATATAAAATTACTATATTCTTACAGGCATTGACAGAAAAGAGGAAATTTAAAAATACACATGTAAATGCCAATGGGGGACAAAGAAGACAAGAAAATATACTGAAAACTCCCCACAAAGGGAACAAGCACTAGGATAATGCTAAAGAAAAAATGACTCTTCTTCTCTGTACTGATCACTGAAAAACAGAAGAAAAATATATTGCATTTATCTAAATGTCAAAATAATTAAGAAAATTTGTATTTGTGTTCTAGAGAGATTAATAGGATAACTTTCAATTTGTGAATCTCACAGAGTACTCAGAAATTTTATTTCTGCCTCCTATCTCTGGCATATATGCTACCATCATCCTGAACGACTATATGACTTATATGAACAAATTTCCATCACTCTGTTGCTATTGACAATTACTTTACATTGTATTATTTTTCACTTCCTCCCTGAAGTAAACTTACATATTGATTCCCATTGTCAAATGATTTACCAGTGCACCTTGTTGGAGGAGTAAATATCAGTGTGAAATTGTTTTTGGCTTTGGGTAATGTTAATATTCATCTGTATAAGATGCTCTGTTTTTTTCTGTGTCTCCCTTCCTTCCTCCTTCCTTCCTTCCTTAAAGCTTCTGCACCTGGTTGTACTCAGCTGGACATTCTGTGTTCAGGATGAAGATGGGGCCTGCAAATACAATAGGTCCTTATTGTTGCTATCATGGCAGAAGGCATGAATACACAAGAGCCCAAATCAGAAACTTAATCACATAAAGCTTCTTCCCAAATGTGATAGATAATATTCTGTTCTGTTGGCAAAAGAATATTACATATCCAAGGCCAAAAACAGTCTGACACTGATATTTACTCCTCCAGCAAGGTGCACTTGTAAATCATTTGACACTGCCATATTAATATTAGACAAAATTGTCTTCAGAAGAAATATTATAAGAAAAAGAAGAGACATCTCATGGTGATAAGGGATCAATATCTGCAGAACATATAACAATTCTAAATGTTTATATCTAATAACGCACTTTCAAAATACTGGAAGAAACTGACCAAACTAATAGGAGAATTAGACAAATCCCCAGTTATAGCTGAATAGGTCAATACTTTTCTCTCTATAATTGATGAGAAAAGTAAAAGGAAGAGTAGTAAGAATGTAAAACATCTTAGCATTATCAACAAATTTGAGATAATAGGCATCTATAAAACACTGTATGCAACAACAAAATACCAGGAACAAAAAGTGTACTTAGAATGTGTATTAAGATAAATGATAACCATGTACAAACCAGAGTTCAAATAAATTTTTAAAGACTGAATTAGTGTGTCCTCTGACCACACCTAATTAAATTTATGGTGGATTTTTTTTTAAATAAGTGAAAATCAAATACTACATTTAAAAAAAAACCCATGACCCAAAGAAGAAGTAAAAAATGACATCAAACATAATTTTAGGGGAACCTGGGTGACTCAGTTGGTTAAGCTACCAACTCCAGATTTGGGGTCTTGAGATTAAATCCTGTGATGGGCTCCCTGCTGGGCATGGAGTCTGCTTAAGATTCTCCCTTCTTCTCCCTCACTCCCTCACTCATGCTCTCTCTCTCAGAAAACAAAACAAAATAAAACAAGAACAAAAACAAAAGCAACATAACTTTAATGAATGAAAAGAAAATTTAACATATTAAATTTGTGGTATATAACTAATGTAGTATTCAGAGGCAAAATTATAGCACTAAAATACCTATAAAAAAGGAACGGAAAGATCTCAAGTTAAAGATCTTATCTTCTACATTCAAGAAACTAAAAATTAAGAGTTAAACTTCAAAAGTAAAAGAAAGTAAATAATGAAGATCAGAGCAGAAATCAATTACATAGGAAACAGATATATAAAAGGAACCACAGATTGCTTTTTTTTACTAAATCAATATTATATCAATAATATCAATAGATCTCAAGTTTAAAAGATCAGAAAAAAAAAAGAATGCACAAATTACAAATACCAGGATTTTATATTCATTATTTGGTTATAATAATTCTATACATATTAAATTCTATACATATTAAAGTCATAATAAGTGTATATTAAGAAGATATTTATGCCAATAAGTAAGTTTAGGTCAGCTCACTCCTTCCCTATTTCATTTTGTATAATTGAATCATTCCTCAGTAATTCTGATTAGCAGAGATACTGTACTATTTTTCTTTCCCATAATCAGTTAATGGGGATTCTTGTTCCACATCCTTACCAGTACTTGGTATTTCCAGCTTTTAAAGATTTTGTTTTAGAAATTCCAATAGGTTTGTAATATCTAATTCTGCTCCCCTTTTATTCAGCTTTATTGCAGTATAATTGACAAATATAATTGTATGTATTTAAACTGTAAAATATGTTGATTTGACATATTTATATTTTGTGAAGTAATTATCATAATCAAGTCAAATTAATACAACCATCAGTTCACATCGTTATTGGTATGTACATATAGTATTTATGTATGTATTTAGATGAGAATGCTTACGCTTTGCAGTCTTTGCAAATTTCAAGTATCAATATAGTATTATTAACTGTAGTCCCTATGCTGTACATTAGGTCTTCAGAACTTATTTACTTTATATCTGAGAACTTACATCCTTTGACTCACATCCCCCCCATTTCCCTTATTTCCAGTCCTGGCAACTATCATTCTGTTCTGTTTCTATAAATTCACCTTTTTTTTTTTTTTTTTTTTCAGATTCAACATGTAAGTGACACCATATGGTATTTGTCTTTCTCCATATTGTTTATTTATTCAGCATAATGCCCTTCAGGTTCAAACATGTCATTGGAAATAGAAAGATTTTATTTTCCGTTTTTTTAGCATTTACTACTATTCCATTGTGCATGTGTACATGTGTGTATGTGCATATTTACAATATTTTCTTTATCCTTTAATCCTTTAATAGAAACTTTATTTGATTCCATAACCTGGTTAAGGTAGATAATGTTGCAATGAATATGCAAATTTACGTACTTCTTCAATATACTTACTTTATTTCCTTTGAATATACACCCAGAAGTGGGATTCCTTAATCATATACTGATTCTATTTATCCTTTTTAAAGAAACCTCTGTACTGTTTTCTATAATGACTACAAATTATATTCCTACCAACAGTGTACAAAGTTCCCTCTTCTGCACACCCACTCCAACACTTATCTTTTGTCTTTTTGATAATGGCCATTCTAACAGGTGTGAGTTATTTGATATTTTGGATATTAACTCCTTAACATGGTTTACAAATGTTTTCCCTTATTCTGTAGGTTGTGTCTTCACTCTGTTGAAGCTTTTTGTTTGATATATCTCCACTTGTTTTTGTTTGCTTTTGTTGTCTGTGCTTTGGGAGTCATATCAAAAAAATTGTTGGCAAGACCATTGTTGAGGAGCATTTTAACTACGTTTATTTTTCCTATGAGATTTATAGTTTCAGGACTTCTATTTGATTCCTTATCATATTTTGAGTTCATATTTATGTATTATGTAAGATAAAGCCAATTTCATTCTTTTTCATGTGACTATACATTTTTCTCACCACTGTTAAAGATTATGCTTTCCTCATTGTACATTCTCAGCATCCTTCCTGAAAATTGATTGACCCTATATGCATGGGTTTATTTCTGGGTAATTTTGTTCTGTAGATCTATATGTCTGCCTATATTCCAGTGCCATACTGTTTGGATTAATATAATTTGAAACCAATAAATATGATACCTGCAATGTTATTCGTCTCAGGGATGCTTTAGCTATTTGGTATCTTTTGTAGTTTCATCAGATTTTAACATCGTTTTTCCTACTTCCAGGAAAATACCATTGATACTTTGATGGAGATTTGCACTTGGAAATTACTGTGTGGTAAGGCCATTTTAGCAACAATAATTCTTCCAATCCATGAACATGGTATATCTTTCTATTTATTTTTGTCTTCCTAAATTTCCTTCATCAATATTTTACAGTTTTTAGTGTATAGATGTTTCACCTCCCTGGTTAAATTTATTCCTAAGTATTTTATTCTTTTCCATGATTTTGTAAATGAGATTGCTCCCTTTATTTCCTTTTTGATATTTCATTGTTGGTGTAAAGAAATAGTAATGATTTGGGGGTTGATTTTGTATCCCACAATTTTTTTTTCTTTTCTCTTCTTCTTCTTTTTCTTTTTTTATTATGTTCAGTTAGCTACTATATAGTACATAATTAGTTTTTGATATAGTGTTCAATTATTCATTAGTTAAATATATTAGTTCTAAAAGTTTTTTCATTCATATATGGAATATAAGAAATAGTGAAGAGGATCATAGGGGAAGGTAGGGAAAACTGAATGGGAAGAAATAAGGGAGGGAGACAAACTATGAGTGACTCTTGACTCTGGGAAATAACCTGAGGGTTGAAAAAGGGAAGGGGGTAGGAGTATGGGGCAACTGGGTAATGGGCATTAAAGAGGGCACTTGATGTGATGAGAACTGGGTCTTACATGCAACTGATGAATTATTGAACACTGCATCTGAAATTAATGATGTACTATATCTTGGCCAATCATATTTAAATTAAAAAATTAATAAAAATAAAAGCTTTTTAGGGAGGCTTTTAAAAATTATTGAAGCATGGGGCGCCTGGGTGGCTCAGTGGGTTAAAGCCTCTGCCTTCGGCTCAGGTCATGATCCCAGGGTCCTGGGATCGAGCCCCGCATCGGGCTCTCTGCTCAGCAGGGAGCCTGCTTCCTCCCCTCTCTCTCTCTGCCTGCCTCTCTGCCTACTTGTGATCTATGTCTGTCAAATAAAGAAATAAAATCTTTAAAAAAAAAAAAAAAATTATTGAAGCATAGCTGAGATATAATTTCAGGTATACATATTAATTTCAGGTATACAACATAGTACAACACCACAATAAGTGTAGTTATCCTAAAGAGTTATTATAGGGGCACCTGGGTGGTTCAGTGGATTAAAATCTCTGCCTTTGGCTCAGGTCATGATCCCAGGGTCCTGGGATCGAGCCCCACATTGGGTTCTCTGCTCAGCAGGGAGCCTGCTTCCTCCTCTCTCTCTGCCTGCCTCTCTGCCTACTTGTGATCTCTGTCAAATAAATAAATAAATAAAAATCTTTTTAAAAAGTTATTACAATATTATTGACTGTATTCACTGTGCTTTAGTTTTTGTCCCCCTGACTTGTTTTGTAACTGAAAGTTTGCACTTCTTAATGTCTTTCATGTACTTTGCCTATCTGCCCCCATCCCTTTCTTCTCTGGCAACTGTTAGTTTGTTGTCTATGAATCTGTTTATTTTTGGTGTTGTTTCTTTGTTTGTTTTAGATTACATATATAATTGAAATCACATGTTGTTTTTCCTTTTCTGTCTGACTTATTTCACTTAGCATATTACCCTCCATCTCCATCCATATTGTCATGAACAAGTAGTACCCTGTAAATCCATCTGCATTGTCCTATCTTATAATTCTACATGTGGGTATTTACCCAAAGAAAAGAAAAAAACTAATTCTAATTAAAAAAATATATGCACCCCTACATTTATTTCTATGTTATTTAGAACAACCAAGATATGGAAGCAACCTTAGATACAGATATAGATATAAATAGATATAGATAGCTAGATAGATATAGATAGATGCAATATATATAGATTAATATATATATGTATACATACATACATATATATACACATGTATTATATATAAAGATGTATTTTTACAGTTCCTACAGTAGGAACATGTCATCTGCAGAGAAAATTTTACTTATTCCTTTCTGATCTGTGTATTGCTCTTCCTAGTACTTCCATTACCCAGTCAAATATAAAGGAGAAACTGGATATGTTTGCCTTGTACTTTATCTTTAAAAAGGAGGGGGTTCTGTTTTTACATATTATGATGTTAGCTGTGGGCTCTTTGGATATAGGTATGCTCCTTCTACACTATATTTTGTTTGGAGTTCTTTTTATCATGAATGGCTGGTGAACTTTGTCAATTTTTTTTTCCACATCTGTCAAGATGATCATATTATTTTAAATATTTAATTTGATTACTGTCTTATATATCATGGATTGATTTGTGTATTTTGAACCAAATTCGTATGCCAATGATAAATCCCACTTGATAATGGTGAACAATGATTTTGATGTGTTATTGAATTCAGTTTGCTAACATTTTTTGAGGATTTTTAAAATTTATGTTCAGGAAATAATAAGCAGGATTTTATGGGACTGAACACAAAAAGAAGATGTCAAACAGTTTAAAGTTACATCTCAAGAAACTAAAAGACAAACAAACTAAGCCTAAACTTAGCAGAAGGAAAAAAATAGTAAACATTGGAGCAGAAATAAATCAAATTGATAATACAAAAGCCTTAGAAAAGTGAACAAAATAATGAGTCATTTTTTTTAAAAAGATAAAAAATTTAAAAACACTTAGCTAGACTAGATTAAGGGGAAAAAAGGGGAGAAGACATAAATAAAATCAGAAATGAAAATGGAGACATATCCCATCCCTTCATCACGTTTACCCTTATTTTTGTGTACATATATATACACAAATATACATATATGTATATGCATATATATACATATATACTTATATATACATATATATTCATACATGCATTATTCTTTCTTTAAAATTTTGGGAGGTAGTTTCTTCTTCTTTTTTTTAATATTTTATTTATTTATTTGACAGACAGAGATCACAAGTAAGCAGAGAAGCAGGCAGAGAGAGAGGAGGAAGCAGGCTCCCTGCTGAGCAGAGAGCCTGATGTGGGGCTTGATCCCAGGGTTCTGGGATCATCACCCGAGCCGAAGGCAGAGGCTTTAACCCACTGAGCCACCCAGGCGCCCCGGTAGTTTCTTCTAAGAGACCAAGGTACTCCCAAAATTACGTGGGTGGATTTGTTCTATTCACCAGTCTAATATCTATATTTTCTTTTTTTTTTTTTTAATTTTTTTAACTTCTTTCTATCCCCTTTCTTCCCACCCCCCATGATTTGGGGTCTCTTCTGATTCGGTTAACACACACTTTTCTGGGGTCTTTTTTACCCTTTTAGTATTTTATTCTTTCCTTCATATATTCTTATCTGGATAAAATGACAAGGCAGAAAAATATATTCTTATCTGGATAAAAATATATTCTTATCTGGATAAAATGACAAGCCACAAAAAAAAAAAAAAAAGAACAACAGGCAGTACTGAAGGCTAGGGACCTAATCAATAAAGACATTGGAAATATGTCAGATGCAGAGTTCAGAATGATGATTCTCAAGGTGCTAGCTGGGCTCAAAAAAGGTATGGAAGATATTAGAAAATCCCTGTTTGGAGAAATAAAAGCACTTTCTGGAGAAATAAAAGCACTAAAATCTAATGAGGCTGAAATTTTAAAAAAGCTATTAATGAGGTACAAACAAAAATGGAGGCTCTTACTGCTAGGATAAATGAGGCAGAAGAAAGAATTAGTGATATAGAAGACCAAATGACAGAGAATAAAGAAGCTGAGCAAAAGAGAGAGAAACAAATACTGGACCATGAGGGGAAAATTCGAGAGATAAGTGACACCATAAGAAGAAACAACATTAGAATAATTGGGATTCCAGAAGAAGAACAAAGAGAGAGGGGAGCAGAAGGTATATTGGAGAGAATTATTGTAGAGAATTTCCCTAATATGGCAAAGGGAACAAACATCAAAATCCAGGAGGTGCAGAGAACTCCCCTCAAAATCAATAAGAATAGGTCCACACCACATCACCTAATAGTAAAATTTACGAGTCTTAGTGACAAAGAGAAAATTCTGAAAGCAGCCTGGAATAAGAAGTCTGTAACATATAATGGTAAAAATATTAGACTGGCAGCAGACTTATCCACAGAGACCTGGCAGGCCAGAAAGAACTGGCATGATATACTCAGAGAACTAAACGAGAAAATCATGCACCTAGAGTACTATATCCAGCTAGGCTATCATTGAAAATAGAAGGAGAGATAAAAAGCTTCCAGGACAAACAAAAACTGAAAAAATTTGCAAACACCAAACCAGCTCTACAGGAAATATTGAAAGGGGTCCTCTAAGCAAAGAGAGACCCTAAAAGTAGTAGATCAGAAAGGAACAGACAATATACAGTAACAGTCACCTTACAGAAATACAATGGCACTAAACTCATATCTCTCAATATTTACCCTGAATGTTACTGGGCTAAATTCCCCAATCAAAAGACACAGGGTATCAGAATGGATTAAAAAAAAAAAAACCATCAATATGCTATCTACAAGAAACTCATTTTGGACCCAAAGACACCTCCAGATTTAAAGTGAGGGAGTGGAAAACAATTTACCATGCTAATGGACATCAAAAGAAAGCTGGGGTGGCAATCCTTATATCAGATCAATTAGACTTTAAGCCAGAGACTATAATAAGAGATGAGGAAGGACACTCTATCATAATCAAAGGGTTTGTCCAACAGGAAGATCTAACAATTTTCAATATCTCTGCCCTAACATGGGAGCAGCCAACTATATAAACCAATTAATAACAAAATCAAAGAAACACATCGACAATAATAAAATAATAGTAGGGGACTTTAACACCCCCCCTCACTGAAATGGACAGATCATCCAAGCAAAAGATCAAAAAGTAAATAAAGGCCTAAATGACACACTGGACCAGATGGACATGACAAATATATTCAGAACATTGCATCCCAAAGCAACAGAATACACATTCTTCTCTAGTGCACATGGAACATTCTCCAGAATAGATCACATCCTGGGTCACAAATCAGGTCTCAACTGGTATCAAAAGATTGGGATCATTCCCTGCATATTTTCAGACCACAATGATCTGAAGCTAGAACTCAATCACAAGAAGAAAGTTGAAAAGCACCCAAATACATGGAGGTTAAAGAGCATCCTACTAAAGAATGAATGGGTCAACCATGAAATTAATGAAGAATTGAAAAAAAAAATGGAAACAAATGATAATGAAAACACAACAGCTCAAAATCTGTGGGACACAGCAAAGGCAGTCCTGAGGGGAAAATATATAGTGATACAAGCCTTTCTCAAGAAACAAGAAAGGTATCAAGTGCACAACCTAACCTTAAACCTAAAGGAGCTGGAGAAAGAACAACAAAGAAAGTCTAAACCCAGCAGGAGAAGAGAAATAACAATCAGAGCAGAAATCAATGAAATAGAAACCAAAAACAAACAAACAAAAAACAGTAGAACAAATAATGAAATAAGAAGCTGGTTCTTTGAAAGAATTAATAAGATTGATAATTCCCTGGCCAGACTTATCAAAAAGAAAAGAGAAATGTCCCAAATAAATAAAATCATGAATGAAAGAGGAGAGATCACAACCAACACCAAAGAAATATAAACGATTATAAGAACATATTATGAGCAACTATACGCC
Organism: Martes martes; assembly: GCF_963455335.1. Classification (NCBI taxonomy): domain Eukaryota; kingdom Metazoa; phylum Chordata; class Mammalia; order Carnivora; family Mustelidae; genus Martes; species Martes martes. Next base: position 118,746,265 of record NC_137893.1, on the reverse strand, counting down.
AACAAATTTGACAATCTGGAAGAAATGGATGCATTCCTACAGACATAAACTACCACAACTGAACCACGAAGAAATAGAAAACCTGAAGGGACACATAACCAATAAGGAGATTGAAACAGTCATCAAAAATCTCCCAACAAACAAGATCCCAGGGCCAGACAGCTTCCCATGGGAATTCCACCAAACACTTAAAGAAGTATTAATTCCTATTCTCCTGAAACGGTTCCAAAAAATAGAAATGGAAGGAAAACTTCCAAACTCATTTTATGAGACCAGCATTACCTTGATCCCAAAACCAGACAAAGATCCCATCAAAAAAGAGAATTACAGACCAATATCCTAGATGAACACAGATGCAAAAATTCTCACCAAAATACTAGTCAATAGAATCCAACAGTATATTTTAAAAGGATTATTCACCACGGCCAAGTGTGATTTATTCCATTGCTGCAAGGTTGGTTCAACATCTGCAAATCAATTAATGTGATACAATACATTAATAAAAGAAAGTATAAGAAACACACGATAGTCTCAATAGATGCAGAAAAAGCATTTGACAAAGTACAGCATCCTTTCTTGATCAAAACTCTTCAAAGTGTAGGGATAGAGGGTACATACCTCAATATCATCAAAGCCATCTATGTAAACACCACAGCGAATATCATTCTCAATGGAGAAAAACTAAAAGGTTTCCCACTAAGGTCAGGAACATGGCAGGGATGTCTACTATCAACACTGCTATTTAACATAGTACTGGAAGTCCTAGCCTCAGCAATGAGACAACAAAAAGAAATTAAAAGTGCCCAAATCGGTAAAGAAGTCAAACTCTCACTCTTTGCAGATGATATGATACTTTATGTGGAAAACCCAAAAGACTCCACTCCAAATCTGTTAGAAATTGTATAGGAATTCAGTAAAGGGTCGGGATATACAAAAACACAGAAGTCAGTTGCATTTCTATACACCAACAACAAGACAGAAGAAAGAGAAATTAAGAAGTCAATCCCATTTACGATTGCACCCAAAGCCATAAGATACCTAGGAATAAACCTAACCGAAGAGGCAAAGAATCTGTACTCAGAAAACTATAAAGTATTCATGAAGGAAATTGAGGGAGACACAAAGAAATGGAAAAATGTTCCATTCTCATCTATTGGAAGAATAAATATGAAAATTTCTATGCTACCTAAAGCAATCTACACGTTTAATGTAATCCCTATCAAAATACCATCCATTTTTTTCAAAGAAATGGAACAAATAATCCTAAAATTTATATGGAACCAGAAAAGACCTTGAATAGTCAGAGGAATGTTGAAAAAGAAAGCCAAAGTTGGTGGCATCACCATTCCAGACTTCAAGCTCTATTACAAAGCTGTCATCATCAAGACAGTATGGTACTGGCACAAAAACAGACACATAAATCAATGGAACAGAATAGAAAGCTCAGAAATAGACCCTCAACTCTATGGCCAATGAATGTTCAACAAAGCCAGAAAGAATGCCCAATGGAATAAAGACAGTCTCTTCAACAAATGGTGTTGGGAAAATTGGACAGCCACATGCAGAAAAATCAAATTGGACCATTTCCTTACACCACACATGAAAACAGACTCAAAATGGATAAAGGACCTCAATGTGAGAAAGGAATCTATCAAAATCCTTGAGGAGAACACAGGCAGCAACCTCTTTGACCTCAGCCATAGCAACTTTTTCCTAGGAACATCGCCAAAGGCAAGGGAAGCAAGGGCAGAAATGAACTATTGGGATTTCATCAAGATCAAAAGCTTTTGCACAGCGAAGGAAACTGTTAACAAAACCAAAAGACAACTGACAGAATGGGAGAAGATATTTGCAAACAACATATCAGAAAAGGGCTAGTATCCAAAATCTATAAAGAACTTATCAAACTCAACACCCAAAGAACCAATAATCCAATCAAGAAATGGGCAGAGGACATGGACAGACATTTCTGCAAAGAAGATATCCAGATGGCCAACAGACACATGAAAAAGTGCTCCACATCACTCGGCATCAGGGAAATACAAATCAAAACCACAATGAAATACCACCTCACACCAGTCAGAATGGGTAAAATTAACAAGTCAGGAAATGACAGATGTTGGCGAGGATGCAGAGAAAAGGTAACTTTCCTACACTGGTGGTGGGAATGCAAGCTGGTATAGCCACTCTGGAAAACAGCATGGAGGTTCCTCAAAAAGTTTAATATAGAGCTACCCTTTGACCCAGCAACAGCACTACTGGGTATTTACCCTAAAGATACAAATGTAGTGATCTGAAGGGGCACGTGCACCCAAATGTTTATAGCAGCAATATCCACAATAGGCAAACTATGGAAAGAACGTAGATGTTCATCAACAGATGAATGGATAAAGAAGATGTGGTATATGTATAAAATGGAATATTATGCAGCCATCAAAAGAAATGAAATCTTACTCTTTGAGATGATGTGGATGGAACTAGAGGGTATTATGCTTAGCGAAATAAGTCAATCAGAGAAAGACAATTATTATATGATCTCCCTGATATGAAGAATTTGAGAGGCAAAGTGGGGGTCTTGGGGGATAAGGAAGGAAAAATGGAACAAGATGGGATCGGGAGGGAGACAAACTCTAAGGGACTCTTAATCTCACGAAACAAACTGAAGGTTGCCAGGGGGAGGGGGTTGGAAAAGGGTGGTTAGGTCATGGACACTGGGGAGGTTATGTGCTATGATGAGTGCTGTGAAGTGCGTAAATCTTGTGATTCACATATAACATATAACATAACATGTAATAATACATATATTAATAAAAAAATTAAAAAATTAAAAATAAAACTCCCAAGAAAGATTTAGCACCAGATGGATTCACAGGTGAATTCTACCTAACTAATACCAATTATTCTTAAATTCTTCCAAAAAAATAGGAGTGGGAACTCTTCCAAATTAATTTTACAGAGTCAGCATCATCATGATACCAAAGCCAGACAATGACATAATAAGAGGAGAAAATTGCAGTTCTATAATTTGGATGAGCATTAATACAAATGGCTAATTTCTTTGCATTGTTTTATAATATTTCATTGTATGAATGTACATAGTGCATTTATTCATTCACCCATTGAAGCATTTGGTTGCTTCCAGTGTTTGGCAATTATGTTTTAAGATGTTACAAGCATTTATGTTCAGGTTTTGTGTAGACAGCCATTTTCAACTCATGTGGGTAAATAACCTAAGAGCACAATTGCCGGAATGTATGTAAAGCTATGTGTAGCTTTGCAAGAAACAGCAAAACTGTCTTCCAAAGTAGTTATATCATTTTGCATCCCTACCACACATGCATGTGCATTCCTGCTACTCCACATTACCACCAGCATTAGGTGTTGTCAAGTCAATTCGTGTTTTACAAAGGTGTCAAGGTAATTAGTATTTTGACACCTAAATAATTGAATATGTATTTTATTTTATTTTATTTTATTTTTTTAAAGATTTTATTTATTTGACAGACAGAGATCACAAGTAGGCAGAGAGGCAGGCAGAGAGAGAGGGGGAAGCAGGCTCCCCGCTGAGCAGAGAGCCCAATGTGGGGCTCGATCCCAGGACCCTGAGACCATGACCTGAGTGGAAGGCAGAGGTTTAACCCACTGAACCACCCAGGTTTCCTGAATATGTATTTTAAACATTAACCATGTCCTTACCTTATACCATGTACAATAATCCATTCATAGGGAAACATAACATAAAAGCAAAACAATGAAACTAAAGGGACAATACATGGAGGAACTCTGGTAATGGAGATTTTCCAGGATTAATTTCTTAATGAAAATCCTATTCTCTCCTTTTTAAAAAAAATATGTTCATTTAGCCATTTTATATACTTCATTAATATTTGATGTAGTGTTCAATGACTCATTAGTTGCATATAACATCCATTGCTAATCACAACACATGCCCTCCTTAATACCCATCACCCTACATCCATCCCTCTCCCCTCTGAAACCCTCCGTTTGTTTCCCAGAGTCCATGGTCTTTCATGGTTCCTCTCCCTCTCTGATTTCTCCCACTTCAGTTTTCTCTCCCTTCCCTTATGGTCTGTGCTATTCCTTATGTTCCACATATGAGTGAAACCATATGATAATTGTCCTTCTCTGCTTGACTTGTTTCATTTAGCATAATCCCCTCCAGTGCAGTCTTAATCTTAGGGGATACTACAAAGGCGGTCCTTAGGGGGAAATACATAGCCATCCAAACCTCTCCCAGAAAAGTAGAAAAATCCCAAGGCTACAAGCTAAAGTTACACCTAAGGCAGATGGAGAAGGAACAGCAAATAAAACCTAAACTAAGCAGGAGAAGAGAAATAATAAAGATTAGAGCAGAGATCAATGAATTAGAAACCAGAAATACAGTAGAACAGATCAATGGAACTAGAAGCTGGTTCTTTGAAAGAATTAACAAGATTGATAAACATCTGGCCAGACTTATGCAAAAGAAAAGAGAAAGGATCCAAATTAATAAAATCATAAATGAAAGGGGAGAGATCACGACTAACACCAAGGAAATAGAAACAAATTATTAGAAATCATTACCAGCAGCTATATGCCAACACATTAAGTAACCTGGAAGAAATGGATGCCTTCCTGGAAACTTATAAACTACCAAGACTGAAACAGGAAGAAATAGACAATATGAGCAGACTAATAACCAGTAGGGAAGTTGAAACAAACTGAGGATTTTGGAGGGGAGGGGGGTGGGAGGTTGGGTGAGCCTCATGGTGGGTATTATGGATGACACGTATTGCATGGAGCACTGGGTGTAATGTATAAACAATGAATTCTGGAACGTTGAAAAAGAATATATATATGAAAGGATGAGGAAAAAAATCTCCCCAAAAATAGGAGTCCAGGGCCAGATGGGTTCCCAAGGGAATTCTACCTAACATTTAAAGAAGAATTAATACCTATTCTATTGAAGCTGTTTCAAAAATAGAAACAGAAGGAAAACTTCCAAACTCATTCCATAAGACCAGCATTACCTTGATCCAAAAACCAGGCAAAGACCAAAGACCAAGGAGAATTACAGACCAATATCCGTGATGAACTTGGATGCAAAAATACTCAACAAGATCCTACACAGTAACATCCAATAGTACATTAAGAGGATTATTCACCACGACCAAGTGGGATTTATTCCTGGGTTGCAAGGGTAGTTCAACACTCACAAATAATTCAATGCGATCGAGCATATTAATAAAAGAAAAAAAAAAAACATGTGATCCTCTCAATTGATGCAGAGAAAGAATTTGACAAAATACATCATCCTTTCTTGATTAAAACTCTTCAAAGTGTAGGGATAGAGGGAACATACATCAATATAAAAACCATCTAAGAAAAGCCCACACTGAATATCATTCTCATTGGGGAAAAGCTGAGAGCTTTTCCCTTAAGGCCAAGAAAAGCACTGGGATGCCCACTCTCACCACTACTGTTCAACACAGTGTTAGAAGTCCTAGCCTCAGCAATCAGACATCAAAAAGAAATAAAAGGCAAAGAAGTCAAACTCTCTTCACAGATGATGTGATATTTTAGAAAACCCAAAAGACTCCACCACCAAATTACTAGAACTCATACATCAATTTAACAATGTAACAGGATACAAAACCAATGCACAGGAATCAGTTGCTTTCCTACACACTAACTATGTAACTGTAGAAAGAGAAATTAAGGAGTCTATTCCATTTGCAATAACACCAAAACCCATAAGAGACCTCAGAATAAACCTAACCAAAGAGGTAAAAGATCTATATGCTAGAAAATACAGAACGCTTATGAACAAGATTAAGGAAGCCACAGAGATGGAAAAATATTCCATGCTCATGGACTGGAGGAATAAACACTGTGAAAACGTGCAAGGTGCCCAGAGCAATCTACACTTTCATTGCCATCCCTATTAAGAAAATCCTATTCTCAAAAATACATTGGTAAGTTAATAAAAAGCTAGTGTATAGATAGCGATAAAATATTTTTGAAGTTTTGGTTTAAATTCATTAATTAACATATGGTGTAATATTAGTTTCTGGGATACAATATATGATTCCACACCTTCATACAACACTCAGGGCTCATCATGACAAGTACCCTCCTTAATCCCTATCAACTGTTTAAACCATTCCCTCACCCACCTGCACTCTGGTAACCATCAGTTTGTTCTCTATAGTTAATAGTCTGGTTTTTTTATTTGTTTGTTTTTGTTTTTGTTTTTTTGCCTCTCTCTCTTTTTCCCTCCTTGCTTATTTTTGTTTATTAAATTACACATGTGAGTGAAATTATACGGTGTTTGTTTTTCTCTGACTGACTTATTTCACTTAGCATAATTCTCTAGCACTATCCATGTCATTGCAAATGGCAAGATCTCGTTTTTTTCTGAGCAAGTAATATATATATATAATATATATGCATATTATATAGTAGAATATTACTAATAATATATGGCACATATTCTTTATTCATCCATCAGTTGATGGACACTTGGAATGGTTCCATAATTTGGCTATTGTAGACAATGCTACTATAAACATAGGGATGCATGTCTCCCTTACGTAAGTGTTTTTGTATTTTGGGGGCAAGTACCCAGTAATGTGATTATTGGATCATAGGGTAGTTCTGTTTTTAACTTTTTGAGGAACCTCTATATTATTTTCTACAGTGAAGACACTGTTTGCATTCTCTGAAACTCCCATTGCAGGAGAGTTCCCCTTTCTCCACATCTTTGTCAGCCATCCTGAAAGGTGTGAGGTGATATCTCATTGTAGTTTTCATTTGTATTTCCCTGATGATAAGTCATGTTAAGGATCTTTTCAAGTGTTTGTTGGTTTTCTGGATGTCTTCTTTGGAAAAATCTGTTCATGGCCTCTGCCCGTTTTTAAATGAAATGAAATTAATTGCCCAAATTTAATTTAACAATTTACTTATTCATCTTTTGGTTGTTAAATTTTATAAATTCTTTATATATTTTGAATACTAACCCTTTATCAGGTTATGGCCTACAAAGGAGGTCATTTGCAAATATCTTCTTCCATTCTATATGTTATTTTTTGTTTTGTGTATTCTTTCCTGTGCTGCACAGAAGCTTTTTTCTATACACCAATAATGAAGCAGCAGAAAGAGAAATTAAGAAATCAATCCCATTTACAATTCCACCAAAAACAATAAGATACTTAGGACTAAACCTAACTAAAGAGGTGAAAGATCTGTACTCTGAAAACTATAACATCGATTAAAGAAATTGAGGATGACACAAAGAAATGGAAAGACACTCCACGCACATGGATTGGAAGAACGAATATTGTTAAAATGTCTGCACTACCCATAACAATTTACAGATTTAATGCAACCCCTGTTAAATGTCACCAGCATTTTTCACAGAGCTAGAACAAACAATATTAAAATTTACATGGAACCACAAAGGACACCAAGCAGCCCAAGCAATCTTGAAAAAGAAAAGCAAATCTGGAGGCATCACAATTCTTGACTTCACGTTATATTAAAAAGCTGTAGTAATCAAAACAGTATGATACTGGCACAAAAATACATACACAGATCAATATAACAGAATGTAAAACCCAGAAATGAACCCACAATTATATGGTCAATAACTCTTCAACAAAGGAGGAAAGAATATCCAATGGGGGAAAAAACAGTCTCTTCAACAAATGGTGCTGGAAAAACTAGACAGCAACATGGAAAAGAATGAAACTGAACTACTTTCTTACACCATAAACAAAAAGAAACTCAAAATGGATTAAAGACCTGAATGTGTTAAATGAGACCATAAAAATCCTAGATGAGAACACAGGCAGTAACTTCTTTGACATTGGCTGTAGCAACCTCTTTCTAGGTATGTCTCCTGAGGCAAGGGAAACAAAAGCAAAAATGAACAATTGGGATTTATCAAAATAAAATTTTTTGAATTAGTGTATTGTTTTGTTTTGTTTTGATAAATGTCCAGAGTGGTATTATTCAGTTGTACGGTAGTCCTATTTTAATTTTTTAAGGGGTTCCATATTGTTTTTCATACTGGCTGAGCCCATTAACATTCCCATCAATAGTGTACAAATGTTTCCTTTATTCCAGAACCTCACCAACACTCATTAACTATTGTGTTCTTGATGATAGCCATTCTAAAGCATGTGAGGTGATATTTCATTGTGGTTTTGATCACATTTTCCTGATGATTAGTGATATTGAGTATCTTTTCTGTACCTGTAAACCACTTGCATGTCTTCTTTAGAAAAATATCTATTCAGATCCTCAGATTCAGATCCTTTTGTTTTTGTATTGCATGAGTTCTTTATGTAATTTGAATATTAGCCCCTTATCAAATATACCATTTACAAATATTTAATCTTATTCAGTAGGTTGTCTTTTCGTTTTAATTTTTTTCTTTGCCATGCAGGATCTCTTTGTCCCACTTGTTTACTTTATTTTTTATGTCTTTGCTTTTGGGTAAAAACTAAACAAACAAATAAACAAAAAAGAAGATGGATGTCAGAGAGCTGACTATGTTTTTTTCTAGGAGTTTTATGGTTTCAATTCTTTAATACATTTTGAATTAATTTTTGTGTATGGCATAAGATAGTGTTCTTGTTTCATTCTTCTGCATATGGCTGTCAGTTTTCTCAGCACAATTTTTTGAACAGACTTCTTTCCCCATAGTATATTCTTGACTCCTTCGTCTTAAAGTAATTTACCATATATATGGATTTATTTCTTGGTTTTCTCTTCTGTTCCATTGATCTATGTGACTGTTTTTATACACATACTATACTGCTTGATATTTGAAATCAGGGAGAGCATTTCTTCTAGCTTTTTTCTTTCTCAGTACTGCTTTGGCTGTTTAAGGCCTTTTCTGATTCCATACTGATTTTAGGATTGTTTCTTTTATTTATGAGGAAAATACTATTGGAATTTTAATAGGGATTGCATTAAACCTATAGATACTTGAGTAGCATGGATATTTTAACAATATTAATTCTTCCAGTCTATGAGCACAAAATATCTTTCCATGTATTTGTGTCTTTTTCAATTTCTTTCATCAATGTCTTATAGTTCTTTGTTTAAAGGTCTTTCAGTTCCTTCCTTAAATATATTCCCAAGTATATGGTTTTTTATGTAATCAGAAATGGGATTGTCTTCTTAATTTCTTTCTGATAGTAAGATATTAATGTACAACAGATTTTTGTATGTTGATTTTGAATCCTACAACACTACTGAATTAGTTCATTGACCCTGGTTCTAACAGGTTTGTTGTTATTGTTGATGTTGTTTGTTTGTTCATTTTTGTAGAGTCTTTAGGGTTTTCTAGATACAGTATACAGATACAGTATAATGTCATCTGCACATAATGACAGTTTTCTTTCTTTCTTTCCAATAATTTTTATTAATTTTTCTTGCCCAGTTTCTCTGGGTAGAAATTTTAATACTATGTTGAATAAAAGTAATGAGAATGAGCATCCTTGTCTTGTATCTGATCTTAGAGGAAAAGACTTCAGTTTTTAACCATTGAATATGATGTTAGCTATGGGCTTGTCATATATGAACTTTATTAAATTAAGATTCATTTCCTCTACTCATTTTTTGAAAATTTTTTTATCATAAATAGATGTTGAATTTTGTCAAATGTTCTTTCTACATCTGTTGACATGATTATATGATTTTCTCCTTCCTTTTATTAATGTGGTGTATCATACTCATTAATTAGTGAATGCTGAGCCATCTTTGCATCCCTGGAATAAATCCCACTTGGTCATGGTGAATGATTTTTTTATATATTATTGAATTCTGTTTGTTAATATTTTGTTGAGGGTTTTTACATATATGTTCATTGGGGATATTGGCCTGTAATTTGGGCTATCCTTTGTCTAGTTTTTCAAGACCAGGCTGATGTTGGCCTTATAAAATGATTTTGGAAATGTTCCCTACTCTCCTACTTTTTAGAAGAGTTTGAGGAAGATTGGTATTAATTCCTCTTTGAATGTTTGCTAGAATTCATCAATTAAGCCATCTGATCCTGGGCCTTTGTTTGTTAGGAGTTTTATTCTTTTTTGTCCTCCTGCTCCTCCTTCTCCTCCTCCTCCTTCTTCTTCCTCTCTTCTCTATCTTCTTCTTCTTCTTCTTTTTCTACTTATTCAGTCTCCTTACCAATAATAGGTTCAGGTTTTCTTTCTTCATGACCCAGTTGTATGTTCTAGGAATTTACTTCTGGCTTGTTCAATTTGTTGACATACAGTTGTTGATAGTAGTTGCATATGATCCTTTGTATTTCTGTGGTATCAGGTCTAACATTTCAGCCATCATTTCTCGTATTATTTGACTCCACATTTTTATTGGTGAGTCTCACTAAAGTTTGTCTATTTTGTTTATCTTTTCAAAAACAAGCTTTTAATTTTATTGCTATTTTCTATTTTCTTTTGGTCTCTATTTTATTTGCTTTTACTCTGATCATTTTCATTTCTTTCCTTCTACTAACTTTGGGCTTTGTTTCTTCCTTTTGTTCTTTGAGGTCTAAAGTTAGGTACTTTATGTGAGATTTCTGTTGGTTTTTGTGTTAGGTGTTTATCACCATGAACTTCCTTTTTTTTTTCCCCTAAGAAAGGCAGACTGCTACATGCAGCAACAACTCATTTGCATGTGTCTGGAGTCTTAGAAGCTTACATTCTCCTACAAGTGGACCTTGAGAACTTGTTTGGAGGTTCTTGCAGGAGTCGACAGCTACTCATACCCTTGTCCAAAGAATGGTCCTCTTCTTTCAGAGAAGGTTGTCCTCCTTAACTGAGGATGCATATTTGGGAGGGAGGCACATGAAGTGGTGAAGGAGGAAGCTTAGCCAGCTAGATCAGCCAAATCAACCTTGGTGATCAATGGGGTGAGAGATATTGCAGCCAGATTGTCCTCACATCCTGAACTTCCTTCTTCTTCTTCTTCTTCTTTTTTTTTTTTGTTCTCACAATTGTGATTTTATTATGCTAGTTGCTTTATAAGACATTGGAGATGCTGTAATTGTTAAACATAACAGTTGATCAAACTGTAGTCAAGTGGTACAGTTGGCTGAGTGTGTTTCGTAAGAAAGGAAATGCCAAAACCCTGTTAAAGTCATTCCATTGAAGCCTAGGAGAACAAATGAGAATCGTTTCTGAGACACTTAAATCAGGGAAATTAAACAGGTAAAGAGATTCCCCCATTCGAAGTACTCCATCAATAGAACAGTCTGATAAACAGAAACTAGTCAATATATGCATTCAAAATATTCTAAAACTTATAATGCAATGCAATAACGGAGAGGTTTATCTTCATCAGCTCCAGAGTTGGAGCATTTTGGTCATTTAACTTTTAAATATCAAGCCAGTGGTTTTCAGCTGTTGTATCTTCACTCTGAGATAAGCAGTCTTCTTCACAATGTATTTTTGGTTTCTTCATGACAAAGCAATTTTAATATTAGGTGCACACCATATGCCCTTGTTGCAAACGACTTTTCTTGGCAAGTTATGAAGTAGTTCAAGGAGGTATGGTTAAGGCTCTATTACCAAATGGTGCCAGGAAATACTATACAATTTTTGTCATGTTGCAAACTTTGTGTCCAATTCAGTGACTGCAATTATGGAATCAGATAGCAACAATGACATTATTAGGTTTACCTTTTGAACTATGATTTAGTAGCAACTGATATTCCCAATTTTAACTCCTTGGCAACAAGACCCAAGTTTCCTCATTTACACATTAGCACCTAAATGTCAAGAAGTTAAATAACCAGCACAAAAAATATGGTACTTCTGATTGTATCACTTGAGAGAATTGAAAGGAAAGGAAGTTATGCTACATGTTGAAGGAATGTGGGCAACTGGAAAGACATCAGGAGAAGATAAAATGTCACATGAAGTCTTCATGGTCTTGTACATATCCTCTGTCACAACCATCATAACCTGCCAGATCATCTTTCATGGTGGGCTTTAATCCCTCTCCAGGAACCACACTTTTCTTCTTTTTGGATTTGCTTTTCTTGCTTCTATTTTTCATGGCAAAGAAGTCAATGAATTGGTAATTGTTTTCAAGTCATAAGTTTCCAATTAAGTACACATATCTTGAACTTAGTCTTCCAAAAACCTGGGATAATATAGTGACTTTTCATATTGTGTAATTTTGTCTTTTATTTATTTTTTTCTATTCAATAAATATACACAAAATTCATCTTGGGGGTTTTGTTTGTTTTGTGTTTGTTTTGTTTTTGTTTTGTTTCAGATTTTGATTTAAATTCTAGTTAGTTAACATATAGTGTGATATTGGTTTCAGGAGTAGAATTCAGTAATTTATCACTTACATGCAACTCCCAGTGCTCATCATAACAAGTACCCTCCTTAATATCCATCATCTATCTAGCCCAACTCCCACTCACCCCCTCCATCAACCCTCAGTTTGTTCTTTATCATTAGGAGTCTCATGGTTTCTTGCTCTCTCTTTGTCCTCATCCCGTATGTTCAGAATGGCTAAAATTAACAGTTAACAACACAAGAAGCAAGAGGTAGTGGCAAGTATGTACTGTTAGTGAGAAAGCAAACTGGTATAGTCACCTTGGAGAACAGTATGGTGGTTCCCCCAAAAGTTGAAAATAGAACTACCCTAAGATCCAGCAATTGTGCTACTAGGTATTTGCCCAAAGAATACAAAAATATAGATTCAAAGGGGTACATGCACCTGATATTTATAGCAGGATTATCAACAATAGCCAGACTATGCAAAGAATCTAAATGTCCATTGCCTAATAAATAAATAAAGAAAATGTGGTATATATACAATGGAATACTACTTAGTCATCAGAAAGAATGAAATCAGGGTGCCTAGGTGGTTCAGTCTGTTAAATGTTTGGCTTTGGCTTGGTGATGGTCCCAGGGCCCTGGGATTGAGCCCCATGTTGGGTTCTCTGCACAGTGAGGTGCCTGCTTCTCCCTCTCCCTCTGCCTGATGCTCCCCCTGCTTGTGCATGTGCATCTCTCACTCTCTGTTCAATAAGTAAAATCTTAAAAAAAAAAAAGTAATCTTTCCATTTGAAATAACATGGAGGGAGTTAGAGTGTATCATGTTAAGTGAAATAAGTCAGTAAGAGAAAGACAAATGCCATATTATTTTACTTATATCTGAAATTTAATTTTATATTTTAATAATTTTCCAAACTCTCTGAAGGCACCTTTTGAAGATGGGTTCATATCATCTATTCCATAAACTCTATTATTAACACAAAAATTTCTTTTGCTAAGGTCATTAGGTTTAACACATACTTTAAGATGAATGTTTTCTTATTGATTTTCTGCCTGGGTGATTTATCTATTGATTTATCTATTGATTGTGGGGTATTAAATTTCCCTACTCTACTGTAATGTTGTTTATTTCTCCCTTTAGTTCTGTTAACATTTGCTTTAGTATATATCTGCACTCTCATGTTGGGTACCTAAGTGTTCACAAATGTTATATTGTCTTGTTGGGGTGACCCCATCATCATTAGTCTTTGTTTAAAGTCTATTTAGTCTGGGGGCACCTGGGTGACTCAGTCGGTTAAAGCGTCTGCCTTCGGCTCAGGTCATGATCCCAGGGTCCTGGTATCGAGCCCTGCATCGGGTTCTCTGCTCAGCAAGGAGCCTGCTTCCTCCTCTCTCCCTCTGCCTCTCTGCCTACTGTGATCTCTGTCTGTCAAATAAATAAATAAAATCCTTAAAAAAAAGTCTATTTAGTCTGATACAAGCGTACCTACCCCAGCTTTCTTTTGGTTTCCATTCACATGGACTATATCTTTCCATCTCTCAACTTTCAGCCCATGTCTGTCCTTATTTGCAGTGAGTCTCTTTAAGGCAGCATATAGATGGGCCTTGTTATTTATCCATTCAGTAACTTGAAGTGATTAGAGAATTTGATTAGAGAATTAGAGATTAGAGAAATCTCTTGATTAGAGAATTTAGTCCATTTAAATTTAACATAATTATTGATAGGTTTGTACTGACTGTCACTTAATTATTAATTTCTTCCTAGCTGTTTTATAGTTCTTTGTCTTCTATCTTGGGCACTTTCTTTGTGGCTTGATGGCTTTTTTAGTGGTATGCTTAGAGTCCTTTATCTTTTTTATATTCCCTATAGATTTCATTTTGTGGTTACAATGTGGTTAACACATAGAATTTGTCTGTAACAGTCTACTTTAAGTTGATAACAACTAAGTTTGAACATGTTCCAAAGTTCTACATTTTACTCTTTACCCTTCTTGGTTGTTTTTTTTCTTTTAAGATTTTATTTATTTATTTGACAGACAGAGATCACAAGTAGGCAGAGAGGCAGGCAGAGAGAGAGGAGAAAGCAGGCTCTCCACGGAGCAGAGAGCCCGATGTGGGGCTTGATCCCAGAACCCTGGGATCATGACCTGAGCTGAAGGCAGAGGCTTTAACCCACTGAGCCACCCAGGCGCCCCTACTATTCTTGTTTTTGATGGTGCATTTGCATCTTTATATAATATGTATTTTAAAATTAATTATTCTAGTTATAGTTGACATTACTTTTGTAACCTTCATACTAGCATATAGCATTATAAGTGATTATTACGCTACCATTACTATATGTTTACTTTTACTAGTGAGATTTCTTTTTTGGTTTATATATTAGTGATTTTTATTAAAACAGTGTACTTTAGACTCCTTATCACTTAGTTTGTAGCACTTATGTAATTTTTAAAAATGTTATTCTACTGTAGTTAGTATATAGTGTTATATTTACTTTAGTTATACAATGTAGTGATTCAACAATTCCATGCTCATCTAGATGAGTGTACTCAATATCTTTTACCTATTTCCATGCTCATCTAGATGAGTGTACTCAATATCTTTTACCTATTTCACTCATTCGCCCCACGCCCACCTGCCCTCTGCTAAACGTCACTTTGTTCCCTATAGTTAAAAATCTGTTTGTTTTTTTTTTTTTTTGGTTTGCCTCTTTTCTTTTTCATTTGTTCATTTGTTTTGTTTCTTAAATTCCACATAGAAGTATTTGTATATGGCATTTTTCTTTCACCAAATAGCTTACTTTGTTTAGCATCATGCTTTCTAGATCTATCCATGTTGTTGCAAATGTCAGGATTTCATTCTCTTTTTATGGCTATTATTCTGCTGTGTATGTATACACCACTTCTTTATTGATTCATCTATCAATGGACATTTGTGTTGCTTCCATATCTTAGCTAGTGTAAATAATGCTGCTATTAAAAAAGGGTGCATGTATCTCTTTGAATTAGTGTTTTTTGTTTACTTTGAGTAAATACCTGGTAGTGCAGTTACTAGACCATATGGTAATTACATTTTTATGTTTTTGAGGAATCTCCATGCCATCTTCCACAGTGGCTGCTCCAGTTTGCATTCCATCAACAGTTCACAAGAACTCATATTTCTCTACATACTCACCAACACTCGCTGTTTCTTCTGTTTTTTATTTTAGCCATTCTGACAGATGTGAGGTGATATCTCATTGTGGTTTTGGTTACACTTCCCTGGTGATGAGTGATTTTGAGCATCTTTTTATGTGTATGTTGGCTACCTGGATGCCTTCAGAGAAATGTCTGTTCATGTTTCCTGTCCATTTTTTAAACTGATTTGGTTTTTGGTGTTGAGTTGTAAAAGTTCTTTATATTTTTTTGGATACTAAGCCATTATCAGATATGTCATGTGCAAATATCTTCTCCCATTCTGAAGGCTGACTTTTAGTTTTATTGGTTGTTTCTTCCACTGTGTACAGGTTTCTTATTTTAAGGTAATCCTAAAGATTTATGTTTGCTTTCCTCAGCAGAGGTTAGGAAACATGTTAAATGTTGTTAAACATGTTAAATGTTGTTACAACTGATGTCAGAAAAATTACGCTCTCTTCTAGGACTTTTTTGGTTTCTGGTCTCACATTTAGGTCCTTAACCCATTCTGAACTTCTTTTTGTAAAAATAGTGTAAGAAAGTAGTTCAGTTTCATTATTTTCCATGTAGCTGAGCAGTGTTCCCAACATTTTTTGAAGGGATTTATTTTTTCTTAGTTCATATTCTTTTGTCTTTCATTGAAGGTCAATTGAACATATAATTGTGGATTTAATTTAATTTTTTAATTTTTAAATAAAATAAATAAATTACTTTGTAAATATTAATTAAATTAAGCAGTTAAATTAAATTAATTTATTGATTTATTTAATATTAAATAATAAATTAAATAATCAAATTAAATTAATGATTTAAATTTTTAAATTTGACTTAATTTCTGCGTTTTCTATCCTGGTGTATTAATCTTTGTGTCTATTTTTAATCCAGTACTGTTTGAATCATTATAGCTTTTAATATAACTTGAAGTCTGGAATTATGATAGCTCCAGTTTTGCTTTTCTTTGTCAAAAATATTTGGGATATTCCAGATCTTTTGTGGTTCCATACAAATTTTAAGATTGTTTGTTCTAGTTCTGTCAAAAATAGTGTTGGTATTTTGATATAGATTGCATTAAGTTTATAGATTACTTTGGGTAGTATGGACATTTTAACATTATTTGTTCTTCCAGTCCATGAGCATGGAGTTTCTTTCCATTTGTTTGTGTCATCTTCATTTTTTTCATCAATGTTTTATAGTTTTCAAGACTTTCACCTTTTTGGTTAGGTTTATTCCCAGGTATCTTATAATTTCTGGTGCAATTGTAAATCGAATTGTTCTGTGACTTTCTCTTTCTGCTTCTTCATTATTACTGTATAGAAATACAATGGATTTCTGTACATTGATTTTGTATTCTGCAACTTTACTGAGTTCATTTATCAGTTCTAGTAGTTTTTCAGTGGAGTCTTTAGGGTTTTGTATACATAGTATCTGTCATCTGCAAATAGTGAATGTTTTACTTCTTCCTTATTAACTTGGATGCATTTTATTTCTTTTTGTTGTCTGATTCCTGGAGCTAGGACTTCCTATATTATGTTGAATAAAGATGGTGAGAGTGGATATCCTTGTCTTGTTCCTGACCTTGGGGGGAAAATTCTGGTTTTTTTCCCATTGAGTATGATGTTTGCTTAGATAGGCTTCATTATGTTGAGGTATGTTCCCTCTAAACCTATATTGTTGAGGGTTTTTATTATTAATAATTGTTGTACTATGTCAAATACTTTTTCTGCATCTACTGAGATGATCAAATGTTTTTATATCTTTTTGTAATGATGTGATGTATCACATTGATTGATATGCAAATATCAAACCACTTTTGCAGAAATAAATCTCACTTGATCACATGATTTTTTAAATATATTGTTGGATTTGATTTGCTGTTATTTTGTTGAGAATTTTTGCATCCATGTTCATCAGAGTTATTAGCCTGTAGTTACATTTTGTTGTTGTTGTTGTGTGCTTCAGTGGTTTTGGTATCAATGTGATGTGGGCCTCATAGAATGAACTTGGAAGTTTTCTTTCTTTTTCTATTTTTGAAATTTTTGAGAAGAATAGGTATTTACTCTTCATAAAATGTGTGGTAGAATTCACCTGTGAAGCCAGCTGTTCCTGGACTTTTGTTATGAGTTTTTTTTTTTTAATTACCTATTCAATTTTATTGCTAGTAATTGGTTCATTCAAATTTTGTTATTTCCTTTTGTTTCAATTTTGATAGGTTGTGTGTTTCTAGGAATTTACCCACTTCTTCCAGGTTGTCCAGTTTGGTGACACATAATTTTTTTTATAATAGTCTATTACAATCTTTGTATTTCTGTGATATAAGTTGTTATTCCTTCTCTTTAATTTCTGATTTTGTTTATTTAAGATGTCTCTCTCTCTGTGATGACTCTGACTAAACATTTATCAATTTTATTGATCTTTTCAAAGAACCAGCTCCAGATTTCATTGATTAGTTCTATTTTTAAAATTTCTATATCAATTATTTCTATATCATTTATTTCTGCTCTCATCTGTATTATTTTCTTCCTTTTGCTGGTTTTGGGTTTAGTTTGTCCTTTTCTAACTCCTTTAGGTGTAAAGTTAGATTGTTTATTTAAGCACTTTCTTGCTTCTTGAGGAAGACCTATATTGCTATAAACTTCCCTGTTACAACCACTTTCTCTGCATCTCGAAGATTTTGGATTCTTCTATTTTCATTTTTGTCTCCTTGTATCTTTTTAATTTCCTCTTTGATTTCTTGGTTAACCATTCATTGTTTAGTAACATGTTATTTAACTCCATGTATCTGTGCTCTTTCCAGATTTTTTCTTGTTGATTTCTAGTTTCATAGTGTTGTAGTAAAAAAAGATGCATTGTATAACTGATATTTTTGAAATTTTAAAGGTTTCTTTTGTGGCCTAAAATGTGATCTATTTTGGAGAATATTCCATGTGCACTTGAAAGGGATGTGTATTCTTCTATTTTAGGATGGAATGTTCTGAATATATCTGGTAAATCCATCTGGTCCAATGTGTCATTCAGAGTCATGATTTCCTTGTTTATTTTTTTGTTTACTTGATCTGTCCATTGATGTAAGTGGAGTATTAAAGTTTCCCAATACAATTGTACTACTAGTGATTTGTTACTTCGTATTTGTTATTAATTGTTCTGTGTATTTGGGTGCTCCCTTGTTGGGTGCATAAATATTTTCCTTTGTTATGTCTTCTTGTTTGATTGTCCTCTTAATGCCTATATAATATCCTTTGTCTCTTGTTATGGTGTTTGTTTTAAGGTCAATTTTGTATGATAAAAGTGTTACTACCCTCATTCCTTTTTCATATTCATTTAAATGATAATTGTTCTCCATTTCCTCACTTTCAATCTGAGCATGTCTTTAGGTCTGAAGTGAGTCTCTGGTAGACAATATATATGAGTCTTGTTTTTTTTATCCATTCCATCACCTATGCCTTTTGATTAGAGCATTTAGTCCAATTACGTTCAAAGTAATTATTGATAGGCATGTGTTTATTACCAATTTGTTATTTGTTTTGTGTTCATTTTTGTGGATGCTCTGCTCCTTTTTTCCTTTGCACTCCTCTCATCTTAAGTTGGCTTTCTATGTGATATACTTGGATTTCTTTCTTTCTTTCTTTCTCCCATCTCTTACTAGTTTTTGATCTGTGGTTTGTCTATAACATCTTCTGTATATAGCAGTCTTTCTTAAGTTGATGGTCAATTATGTTTGAACCCATTCTTTACTCCTCTTTTCCCCATGTTTTAAGTATACGGTGTCATACTTCATATCCTTTTATTTTGTGAGTCCCTTCACTGATTTTTGACAATATACCTATTTTTATTGCTTCTGTGGTTCCTACTTTCTTCACTCTTAGGAATAGTCTTTCTTTTCCACCCAGAGTCCCATTTAACATTTGTGATGGGCTGGTTTAATTGGTCATAAACTCTTTTAACTTTCATTTGTCTGGGAAACTCATTATCTTTCCTTTTATGTTAAATGATAGCCATGCTGGATAGAGAATTCTTGGTTTCAGAATTTTTTTTTTTTTTCCTTTCAGCTCATTGAATAGGTCATGGCACTCCCTTCTGGGCTGCAAAGTTTCCATTTAAAATTTCGCTTATAGCTTATAAGGTTTCCTTTGTGTGTAATGGTTTTCTTTTTCTCTTGCTGCTATTTAAATTCTGTCTTTATTATTTTTGGTTTTGTTTTTGTTTTTGCCATTAATTACTATGTGCCTTGATGTGGACCTTCTCGGATTGATTTTGTTGGGGGATCTCTGTGCCTCTTGGATCTGAATTTCTGTTTCCTTCCTCAAATCTGGACGTTTTCATCTATTATTTCTTCAAATAAAATTTCTTCCCCCTTTTTCCCCTTTTCTCTTTTTAAGATCCTTAAAATTGAAATATTATGATGGATGGAGTCAGTGAGTTCCCTAACATTATTCTTATTTTGCATAACATTTTTCCCTCATCTGCTCAACTTGATTACTTTACATTTCTCTGTCCTCCAGGTTGCTCATTTGTTTTTCTTATTCCTGTAGTCTGCTATTTATTCCATGTAGTGTATTTTTAATTTTAATTATTGTGTTCTTCACCTTTGATTGGTTCTTTTGTATCTCTGTGTTAAAGGTCTTGCTGATGTCCTCCATTTTTTTCTTAATGCAAGAGACTATAATCATTTTTTTAAATTCTCTTTCAGACATATTACTTGTCTCCATTTCACTTAGGTTGCTTGCTGTGATTTTTCCCTGTTCTTTCACGTGGGAAATGTTCCTCTGTCTCCTCTTTTTGCCTAATTCTCTGTTTCTGTTTCTGTGTATTGAGAAAGTCAGGTATGTCTCTTGCTCTTTAAAGTAGTGGGTGGGGCACACACTTTTATCAAGGTGGTCTTGATCTTTTTCCACAGGGGATGCACAGTTACCCTGAAGACCAGCTTAGCCAGGGTCACTTTGCAATGCATATGTGGGCAGAAGGTTCAGTCTTAATAAGATGTGTGTGTTGTCCACAGGAGATAGGGAAACGTAGTGTTGGCAAGGTTTGCCCCAGGATTTTTGGGGAAGGGACCTACAAGCCAGCAGATAGGCCTGACGGGAAGGAGTGGTGGGGTGCAGTATGCAAGTTGGGTATTTACTAATGAGATTTATGCTTTCATATATTTGTTGTGGTGGTTATTATTGTAGTAATTATTGTCCCCTTTTTTGGTTTGAACAAGTCCCTTTAATATTTCTTTTATGTCAAGTTTAGTGATGATGATCTCCTTAAGCTTTTCTTTGTCTGGAAAATTGTTTAACTCTCTTTCAATTCTGAATGACAACTTTGCTGAATAGAGTTTCTTGGTAAAAAGTTTTGTTTTGTTTTGTTTTCAGAATTTTGAATGTATCATGCCACTCACTTCTGGCTTTCAAGTTTCTGCTAAGAAATGCTGATACTGTAATGGGAATTCTCTTATACATAGCAAGTTGGGATTTTCTTCTTGCTGCTTTTAATATTTTTCTCTGTCTTTAGTTTTTGACATTTTAGTTATAATGTGTGTTTGTGTCAGTCTCCTTGCATTCATGGTTTTTTTTCTTTTTTATATTTATTTATTTATTTTAAAGAGAAAGAGCATGAGTGGAGGGAGGGGCAGAGGGAGAGGAAGAGAAGGAATCCTCTAACAGACTCCTCACTGAGCATGGCACCCAATGCAGGGCTCGATCCCAGGACCCTGAGATCATGACCTGAGCCAAAAATCAAGAGTTGACCACTTAACCTAGGTGCCCCTCTTTGATTTCATTGTGTTTGGAGTTCTGGGCTTCCTGAATCTGGGCATCTGTTTCTTTTCTGGGTTAGGGAAATTTTCAGCCATTAGGTTTTCTGCCCTTTATTTCCTCTCTTCTCTAGAATCCCTATAATGTGAATGTTTTCATCTGCTTATTGTGCCATAAGTCCCTTAAACTGTATCACTTATTTCATTCATCTTACTTTCTTCTGCTCTCTTTGAACGAGTCCCACTGCCCTGTCTTAGAATTCACTGATCCTTTCTTCCTCTTCATTTGACCTGTTTTTCATTCCTTCTAGTGTATTTTTCCATTTAGTTATTATATTCTTTGGCTCCAATACTTCTATTTGTGACTTTCTTATTTTTTTTTAATCTTTGTGGATGTTTTCACTGTGTTAATCCATTCTTTCTTCAAGTTGGTGAGCATTTTGATAATCATACTTTGAACTCTTTACCAGTTAAATTACCTATCTTTGTTTCATTAAGGATTTTTTTTTTCTGAGTTTTGTCTTGTTCATTTGTAACTTACTCCTCTGTTTCTTCATTGTGTTTGACTTTCTGTGCTGGTTTCTGTGTATTAGATGGAACATTTACCTCTCCCATTCTTGAAGGAGTGTTCTCATCTAGATGATAAAAGTTGTTGTTTGACTCTGCCTTAGATCGTGTTTCCCAAACCTTTGTGATTGTCTAAAAAGTTGATTTTATTTTAGTGGCTCTCAGTAGTTAAGGGGTTGCCAACACCTATCAGTGTTTCAAAAGGAAGGGTTATAGTTAACACCTAGATTTAGTCTGATTGGCATGTAGAAACTCAGGCAGCAGCTTTTTTTCTTCAACTTTTAAAGTATGCACATACATACAGTCCTGTGGACACAAACATATAGCCCACCGAAAATTAGTGCCCAGTGATCTAGAGGTGTCTGTTAGGTGGCAGTCTCAAAAATCAAGACTCCAGATGAGGATATAAATCCTGTCTTGGAGATATTGGTGAGCTATAGGAAGGCAAAGGGACAGTGAGAAATAATGTACACTGGTCTACATTCCCTAAAGCACAACAGAGTTTTAAATGCATCTACTATCTGAAGCTCTCATTCAGGCTATATCTCCAGGAGAAGCAAATTGGCCTCTTTCATAGAAAGACTGGAAGTCTGTATCAATCTGCTGTTTGTGTAATGCCCTGGCTATGCAAGCTTTCTAAGAACTGTTTCTCCAATGTTACAGTCCTGTGAGACCCAGGAACTCCTGACCACCAGAACTAGACACTCAAGGGAAGAACCTTGATAGTAGCTGCAAAAACAGTGGCACCAGAAATAAAACCTGTGTCAACAGACATATGTGAAATCTCCTTGGGGTGCCTGGGTGGTGCAGTTGGTTAGGTGTCTGACTCTTGGTTTCAGCTCAGGTCATGACTTCGGGTTCATGAAATTGGGCCCTACATCAGGTTCCACACTCAGTGCAGAGCCTGCTTGGAATTCTTCCTCTCCCTCTACCCTTCCTGCTTGTGCATGTTCTTTCTCTCTCTAACAATAAATAAATAAATCTTAAGAAAAAAAAACTCTCCATTTTAGGAGAGACTGATGACCTGGAGTGTGGGAAAGAAAGATTGTGAAGATGATGCCCACTAGCTAGAGTGAGGAAGAGAGGAAGGGTAAGACATGGTGCCCATTTGCTAGAGTAAGACAGAGAGAAAGAGTAGACATGTGTTCACTGGGAAATGAATTTGAAAAAAGAAATAGAGAGAAAAAAAACTAATATTTGAGAAAATAATGCTGCCGACTAGTTGAGGAAGAAATAGGGAGAGCACAGAGATGTTGCCTGGGCCAATCTCTATCCTTAGACAGCATTACAGCAGTCACCCAATTGTCTAATCAGATGTCTGCCTTTTGGGCCAATGCTCCAAAAGAAGCAAATGAAGCTCTCCCTTACAAATTATGGGTACCCCTTGATTGGTTGCTTCCATGCTGTGCTCTGAGGTGGGTGAGTCAGAGTGAGTGAAACATTAAGACTTACTTCTCGGATCACTATAGCCTTATGAGTATCATGGTTGTGAGCCCTGCTAGTTTTCAAAGATAAATATTTTCAGACTCATCTTTCAGATGCAGATCTTAAAAGTATATGGTGTCTGATCTGGTGTTCCAACCTTTACCCCTTAGGAAGAAGCTCTAGGTTTTGAGTTCCCTTTCAACTGTGAGTTGCCACGTTGGTGGTGGGGTTTAGGGTGACATTGTTTCCCATTGTTTCTCTTCTACTTGTTTGGTGAGGATCTTCTTCGTTTGGATGCATAGTCACTGAACTTGTTTTTAGGTTTTTTCAGAGGAAATTTTTCCATATGTATCTTAGATTCAGTTTGTGCCTGGAGGAAGTGAGATTAGGGTTCCCTTACATCACCTTCTTAAAACAGAACCCTTAAGAAACATTTAATATAACAGAAATATTCCTTCATGATTTTGTGAGCAGTAACATAAGTATATATTTTTGTCAAAAGTCATTAAACAGAACATATAAAACAGGCACATTTATCATACATAAATTATACCTCAATAACCTTAATTTTAAAAATAAATTTAGATAAATATGGCTAGGAAACTCTATAAATATGTATAGTTATATAAGTAAATCCTCAATTTCCTCATTTCCTTATTCAATCCCCTACATCATTTTCAAAATATAAGCCTTTCTTTTCATGGAAAAATAAATTCAGTATGTTTTAATTCCTTAGAGTATTACACTAATCATATTAAACACTCTGTTATAGTTATGATGTGAATAACTACCTATACATGTTCCATTTGTTATCTCTCCAATATCCTGTGAGATACTGATTTATGATTTATTTTTTAAATATACTTCTTATACATACTCCTCTCCCTCTATTTCTTTCCCTCTCATGACTGCATATCTTTCATTCAACAAATGACCTTTAAAATCGTTTTTTTATATTCTCACCTTTCTTCCTACAAATAAACATCTTTAAGATTATCATTAATTAGTATTCATTTTTCCCATATAATTTTCAGTCTAATTAAATCACATTTATCTCTTTAAACTCATAAAATGAGATATTTTTCTATTTGCTCTATTAAACTTCATTTCTATATTTTACTTTTTTGGATATCTCTGCATTTGGTATGGTGTTTGAGGAATTTCATTTGTTACAACACTTTCTCATTTTGGTTTCAATGATTTAAATCTGCCATAATTCAATTCTTATATTCTGATAGTTTCTGCCTCTCAATCTACATAATTTAATTTGATCCTTTGATCAAACTCTTGATAATAATTTTTTTAGAAACTGTCAATATATCTTCTTACTTATCATATGTGACATTAGCAAATGAAGAAAAACTCCAGAGAAAACATGAAATATAAATTCCAGAATTGAAGAAGGCCTATGAGTCACATGTAAGCCTATGAATCACATGAAGCACTTCCCCACACCTCTCATATTATATATCTAGAAAATTATCTTACAACTATAAATGTCAATTAAAATGCCCATTATGAACACAATTAGATAGATATCAAGCCATTCTGAACAGCCAAGAGATCAATCTGAGAACTTAGAGAACAAACTTCACATCTAGAAGGAGAAAAATGGCAACATCAATGAAGGTAGAAGCTACAGAGAGTTGATTAGGGGGATAAAAGAACTGTAGGTGCTGTGGATGAGAGGTAACCCTGATCATGGAGAAAGGAGGGATACAGAAAGAGAGAAAGAGAGAGTTAAAGAAACTTGCAGGGGAATGCAGATGAAAAATTATTTCCCAAAACCACTGACTGTGAAAAGGAGAGGGGCTGTCCACAACTATTTTTATAAGCAGGAGGGCTCAAAATATGAAGCTTTAGAAGTTCACACCATCACCAGGGTCATTCCTGACAGTCTTAGAGGTGTTTTTGTGGGGAAGCAGAGCAGAGTCCTGGGAGGAGGCAGTGTGGTCTGATGATCCCATTTTTCATGCAACAAGAAACAGTTCCAATTATTGGAGTGACTTTGGAATGCATGGCACAGCCGCATTGGGGATTTAGGATCTGGTGGGCAGCAACGTTCTACTTTGGTCACTACTATAGAAACAAAGATACATGATGAGGGCAGCAAACCTTTGTGCTTGCTTTTTGCAGCACTGTACCATAAACTTTCAACCACTGAGCAGTCCTGCAACTGCTTTTCTGGGACAAACCCACAACAGCCAGAGTGCAGTAACACCAAACCCCAGAAGATCAGTGCAGGTCATTGCTCTGCTGGTACATAAAATTTGGAATTTTGAAACCCAACCTAATGCCTGAGATAAAACACAAGAGTACTGTGCCATCTGGCAGGCAGACAGTATGGACCCTGACAGGGTGAAGGTGGGGATCTGACAGAAGCTGGCAGTACAAGAGGGGAGATTGCTCGCTCTTCTGAGAAGGCCTCCTGAAGAGTGGCAGGTGCAAACTGACCATAGACTGTTGCAAAGCCTCACCTCCAGAGGGAATAGGATCTAGCATACTTTTTTTTAAAGATTTTATTTATTTTCTTGAGAGAGAGAAGGCAGGAAAGCAAGCAAGCAAGGGAGTAGAGAGCAGAAGGAAAGGGAGAAACAGGTTCTACATTGATCAGGAATCCCTATGTGAGGCTCAATCCCAGGATCCTGGTATCATGACCTGAGACAAAGACAGATGCTTAACTGACTGAGCCACCCAGGCACCGTAGGATCTAGCTTCCTTTAATAAGAGACCCAACAACATCCAGTTCAAACTTGCTACACACTGGGCAAGGTCTAAAGAGTCCCCACAGCAGGAAAGGAGAAACTCTGCAGAAGACTGGCCTGAGGGAAGGAATAGTCAAAACACAACACCAGATTGCACACTCTGAAACACCTCCTGAAGCCCAAGAAAGTATAGGACTTTGTCTCAATATAGCCATTACTCTCAGGAGCAGAAATATAACAGAGTTTCCTAACACACACACACACACACACACACAGAGTGACCTAGACAAAAATGACAAGATGGGGGAATTCACCCCAAAAGAAAAAAAATATAAAGGAGTAATGACCAAGGATTTAATCAAAATTGATATAAGTAACTGCCTGAAACAATATTTAAAACATCAATCATAAGGGTGCTAGCTGGGTTAGCATATAAGATACCAGAGAATCTCTTACTGCAGAGTTGAAAGAACGAAAAACTAGTTAAGCCAAGATTAAAACTGCTATAACTGAGATGCAAAACTTACTGAATACAATGACAACAAAGACGGATGAAGCACAGGAATGAATCAGTGATATAGACGATACAAGTATTGAAAATAATGAGGCTGAAAAGGAGAGAGAAAGAAAAATATTGGATCATGAAGATAGACTTAAGGAACTCAGCAGATCCTCAAAGTGTAATAACATGAATATCATATAAGTTCCAGAAGAATAAGAGAGGGAAGAAGAGGCAGAAATTTGAGCAAATGATTGCTGAAAAGTTCCCTAATTGTGGGGAGGGAAACAGGTATCAAAATCCAAGAGGCACAGAGAACTTACATAAAATTCAACAAAAGCCAACCCACACCAAGACTTATCATGCTCAAAGTCACAAAATACACAGACAAGGAAGGAAACTTGAAATGAGCACAGAGGAAAAAAGTCCTCAACCTGCAAGGGAGGACAAATCACGTATGTAAAAGATCTGTCCATGTAGGCCAAAAGAGAGTGGCCCAACGTGCTGAATGGGAAGAATTCACAGCCAAGAACACTTTATCCAGCAAGGCTTTCATTTAAAAGGAGAGATAAAGTTTCCAAGACAAACAAAAACAAAAGGACTTCACGACCCCTAAACAACCCTGCAAGAAATATTAAAAGGAATCCCTTGAGTGGGAAAGAGAGACCAAAAGCAATGAAGAATAGAAAGGAACAGAAAACATCACAAGGAACACCAACTTTACAGGTAATATAATGTAACTAAATTCATTTCTATCAATAATCACTCTGAATGTAAATGGAATAAATGCTCCAATCAAAAGACAAGGGGTATCAGAATGGGTAAAAAAATCTATATACTGCCTACAAGAGACTCTTTTATTTTATTTTATTTTAATCTTTTAAATATTTATATATTTAAGAGAGAGAGAAAGAAGGGGCAGTGGTTGAGGGAGAGAAATCCTCCAGCAAACTCACTGCTGAACATGAAGTCCAATGCATGACTCCATCCCAGAACCCTGAGATCGTGATCTGAGCTGAAATCAAGAATTGGAATCTTAACTGATTGAGACACTCAGACACCCCAAGACACTTATTTTAGACTTAAACTCACCTTCAGATTGAAAGTGAGGGGATGGAGAACCATCTCTTATGATAATGGGTGACAAAAAGTTGGAGTATCCATTCTTATATCAAACTAGATTTTAAACCAAACACTGTAACAAGAGATGATGAATGGCACTATATCATAATTAAGGGGTCTGTCCATCAAGAAGATCTAACGATTATAAGTATTTATGCCCCCAATATGGAAGAACCCAAATATATAAATCAATGGATAGCAAACATAAACTCATTGCCAATAAAATAATAATAGTAGGGGACTTTAACACCCCACTTACATCAATGGACAGATCATCTAAGCAGAAAATCAAAAAGGAAACAATGGAATTGAACTACACACTGGACCAGATGGATCTATATCTATATCTATCTATATCTATGTCTATAGAAATATCTATAGAAATATATAATATCTATAGAAATAGATATAGATAGATATAGATCTTCAGGACATTTCATCCTAAAGCAGCAGAATACATATATATATACATATATATATATATACATATATATATATGTATATATATATGTGTATATATATGTATATATATATGTATATATATATATATTAGTACACATAGAGCATCCTCTAGAATAGATCACATTCTGGGTCACAAATCAGTCATCAACAAGTACAAAAGGACCGATATGATACTATGCATGTTTTTAGATGACAGGGCTATGAAACTTGAAGTCAACTACAAGAAAAAATTTGGAAAGAGGACAGATACATGGAGGTTAAAGAACATCCTATGAAAGAATGAATGGGTTAACCAGGAATTCAAAGAAGAAATTCAAAACTACATAGAAGCAGTTGAAAATAAAAACATGACAGTCCATGTGGTGCCTGGGTGTCTCAATAGGTTAAGCATCTGCTTTCAGTTCAGGTCATGATCCCCAAAATATCCAGATCTATAACATCAATCACTTATAAACTTACCATTTTCTCTGGTGACCTTCTCAATGATGACTTGATTTAAAAAAAATAGCACCATGATTAGAAGGGCAGCTAACATCATCTTGGACAATTTAGTCATTATGACATAAGATGTGAAATATGGAATCCCAGAGACCAAAGATGACTCCTGTATGCTTAAAAGTGTTTTTCTTTACTTCTTTCCTGCAAACAAACAGAAAAACAATTACCCAGGTAGTTTCCTTAGGAAGCTGACCTCTACCATTTCCTAGGGATACAGGGCAAAATTGCTATCCGGGCTTAGCCTATGGTGGTAAATCGAGGACAAGGTTGGGGTTGGAAGGAGCTTCTGTTCTGGATCAGATGTGCACTTTTGAGAAAGGGAATATCATTCATCAGCCCCAATTCAGGGGACTTCAGGAAGTCCGTCCTGATTACAAGACTTCTGTCACCCCCATTTTCCTGAAGGAGGTGTGAAAACTAGAAGATATAGAGAAGATCTTAATTTGCCTGAATGAATTCATGAGTGGGTTTTGAGTGAGAGATTTAGATTGGGGAGAGAGCCCAGGAAAGAAAGAGATTCAGAATGTTCTAATCTGACAGAAAACAAATTTTCTTCTGGAAAGGCAGTGATAGGAGAAATAAGGGACCTAAGGAAAAATATAAGGACCACAGAATGGTCTATCATAAACAGGATAAAGCTACATAATTTGTAAGAACCAGAGAGAGTAAGATGAACACCCAGTATCTAAGGTTGGAGAGGAGTACAGCTATTTATTTTAAAAGAATCCTTAATATTTTCTAACTAGAGAAAGGATCTACTTAGAACAAAGATAGACTAATCATGAGGGTGAAAGACATTAAATGGAGACACTTTCTCCTGTCCCTATTGACATTTCTCAGCTTCTTCATAAACACACACACACACACACACACACACACACCAACTCTGACTTTTTTGCCCACCGTAAAAATTTCTTTTCACTCACCTTGCTTAATCACCAACCCCAAAATATTAGTTTCTCGGGAAACACTGGACAGCTAACTTCTCCTCTTGAACCCCCTCTGAAATACTGAAACCCATTACTTGGAAGCTTCACCCAGCATTCAGTTGTCTTCCTCTCTGTAGTGCAACAAACAGGAATGTGAGAGTGACATAAGGACATGGAATATCAGGGAGTGTACTCTAACCAGTACTTTGCCCTTCTCCTTTTATAAGATGGTAATAAAGACCTCACATGACCATAAAGACAATATTTAATCCAAATATTTATATGCTGTTTTGAGTGTGAATGAAGGCACACACACACACACACACACACACACACACACACCCCTTCTGAAGAATGGCTTTTTTTCCTGCTTTTATTGTGTATATTATTATTTTCAAAATAACAGCATATAGTAGAAATTTAAGTGAAACATTCTCACACCAACTTCCTGAGCCAACATATATACCTTGTTTAGAGTAAGGATTGGGTATATCTGCTACTTCTACAATTTTTTTATAGTCTAGCATAATTAATCTCCCAGTTTATGGAAAATCTCCCCAGGATGTTGAGAGTAGCTGATTTTTACTTTTACATCCCATGCCCCAAAACTATATATAGCCTGTTTATGCAAAAAGCTACTGCCGATATTTACAATCATCACGTTTGCTTTCTCCAAGATGTTCCATGCATTAAATAAATGTCAGTCCACAGAATTATATATTATAATTATAATTATATTATAATAGTTGTTCTAGGTAAGAACTCAGGAACTATCCACCTTCCATGTTTTTGGATTACCTACACTGTTTAGCCCCTTAGGACACACTAAATCCTAGGGATCATAAACTGAATTTACCAGATATCTCTTGGATTCTTGGATTTGTTCCCAGGATTGAATCAAATTGAGGGATTTAAGACCCCCAACTGGCCCTGTTGACTCTTATCTTCTCACTTTGCTATCAGCATCATGGATATTTTTGGCCTTGAAGTAGTTTGTTCCATGTGTGAAAAAACCCTACATAGTCCTCCCTTTCAGGTGGGAAATTGCATGACTTAGTGAGATAAATTCCCAACCCACCTTCTCCTGTCATTTAGAGTTGAAAAAATGTGGGCATAAAACACTCTGTAGGTGAGAAATGCAAAACTATGCTATTTGGAGGCTGCTTTTTTAGATTAATGGTCTCGCATGAACAAGAAACCATCAGAAGAGCAAACTGCACAAAAAAAATTTTCTTTGCTTTGGAGAATTTCAGGGAGTTGAAGGAATTCATGGCCTTGCAACTGCACAGATATCAGGATATCCATGTACTGTTTCTCACATGTCTCAGCCTGTGAGCTTCATAATTGCTAATAACTCTCTCACTACTGGTTAGATTGTTAGCTCCATGCTCAGTTTAAAAAACAAAATGTTAAACAGGAAAAATCTAAGCCAAAAAGTAATACCCAAGTTCTATCACAAAAAAATCCATTAAAATTATCAGGAATTTCCACCAAGTAAACCTACTATAATTCTGAGCTGCTCAAGTAAGAGACTTTGGCCACTGTTGACTGGAGCAGGGGAGTTGGTTTCTCTATCATTAATCTTTATGAAGGCCAGGAAAAAAAATCAACAAGGACATTATTGGAGCTCTTTCCCTTTAAATCTTGACCTTACTTGGTAAAAACAACTACTTTTTAATTGTGTATTTTTAAATTATTATTATGTAGTTAGTCAGCATATATTACATCATTAGTTTTTGATGTAGTGTTCAATTCAATTCAGTGGTTGCATATAAAGTAATTTTTTAATTAAAATGTAATTAGCCAAGGTACAGTAGATTATTAGTTTTTGATATAATGTTCAATGATTCATTAGCTGAATATAACACCCAGTGCTCATCATATCAGGTGCCCTTCTTAAAAGCTAACACCTAATTATTCCAATCCCCCTACCCACTTCCCTTTCTGCAACTCTCTTTCCCAGAGACCACAGTCTCATATGGTTTCTATCCCTCTCTGATTTCTTCCCATTCAGTTTTCCATCCCTTCCCCTATTGGTCTCTGCACTATTCCTTATGCTCCACATGGGAGTGAAACCATATGATAATTGCATTTCCCTGATTGACTTATTTCACTTAACATAAGTACTTCTGCTTTTTAAATTTAAGACACTGTCTGAAACAGATATACCACTTCTCTGTATAATTATCTTTGCATTTTAGTTTTTAGCACTCCTATTAGTTATGTTTTTTTTTTTTTCTTTCCACACTTTAGATTTTGGGCTTGTGTTACCTTAAACGTGCACTCCATGGTTATCCTGTTGGCACCAGGTCTCCAGTTGATGCATCATACCTTCCACTGAGGCAGATCAGGAAATGCCATGGCATGCAGTTCTACAGGTACCTAGCATTCTCTCAAAATTTATTTCCAACAATGGAATTAAATTACATATCAAATTAGGTAATGGTCAGAGAACAATTTCTTTCATAACGAGCTTGTTCTCATTTTGTTAGTTTATGCTGCTTGTACCTCAAAATTATAGGAAATTGTACACTGCCCCCCTCTTCTCTCATCTTGCCTCTGCTGACCTCCTGTACTGCTCCAGCACCTAGTAATTGTCCCATGGAAAATTATAACCCTCATTTTAAGAGTCTCTACTTTCTCATTCATTTCTCCAGATCCACCTCATTGTCCAATGTGCTGTCAGAAGCAGAGTCCCTCTGCTTGGGCCAAGCCTCTTGCCAGAATCAGCAAATGTCCCTGGAAATAAAATGGTCATTGAATCACTAATCTAGAACAGCAAGTCAATATTAACTCTGCAGCTTTTTAAATTTTTCAATATAAGATTCTCATTCAATTTGCTAATTTTTCAAGTTGTTGGTAGAGAGTATTATCCTGTTGTTATCCCCACATTTTATCCATAAATGCAAGCCAGCAATTAATTATTTTTTTGAGAGAGAGAGAGACCACAAGGGTGGGGGGGGATAGAGGAAGAAGGAGAGAGAGAATCTTAAGCAGGTTGCACACCCAGCAGGGAGCTTGACATGAGGCTTGATCTCATCACCCTGAGATCATGAGCGGAGGTAAAATCAAAAGCTGGTTACATAACCAACAGAGCCACCCAAGTACCCCAGTTAATTACATTTTTAAGTGAAATGAACTTTAATGTGAATTTTCCCTATTTAACTTGATTAAATTTTATGATAGAAGACAAATTCCACCTATCATGATTATCCTTTGCATATAACATTTTAAATAAAAAGAATTAGAGAGTGTGGGAGGCAAGACAGCAGCAGAGTAGGAACCTCATTTCAACTAGTCCATTGAATTTAGCTGGATATCTATCAAAACATTCTGAACACACACAAATTCAACCTGAGATGTAAGAAGATTTATCTGGATTTCCACAAGCAGAAAAAAAGACTACTTTTGCAAGGTAGGAGGTGTGGAACTTTGAATCTTTGGGGGAAATATCCAAAGATAAATGGAGGGGGAACAGAACCTCCATAAGCTGGCCATTGGAAAGTGATACAATGGAGCAGAAAATCAGGACTCTTGGAAATCTCATCTAATGAGAGGGACCCCTTTCTGAAAATAGCACAGGATATGAATGGGGAAGAATTCTAGGTGGATCATTGTGGTCTCAGGATTCCAGGACACTTAGAAGGAATGGGAGATTCTGAAATGATAGAGTGCCCAAGTGTGAAGCAGGAGTGGGGAGACTGGTTATGTTCGGCAAGCCCAGAAGGGACTCTCAGCTCTGGTCACCATAAACTGTTAGCTGAGCAGATAGGGAGACTGCCCTCTGCCTAGGGGAGCTATAAAATGACTTGCGCTCATGACAGGTACAGCTCTCAGGGTGGTGTGACCCCTGAAAGGACATTGAGGCAGTACCCAGCATTAACTAAGAGCTATGGAAGAGGGTGCATGCATAAGCCCGCAGCTGCTAGCAGTTGCAAAGTCACAAAGCACAGAAACACTTACATGTCTCCTTGATTCCCCCCGGTAGAGCTGTAGTGTGCACGATATGCTTGAGTTTGTGGAGTTTAATGCTCACAGAGTTGGAGATGGTTTGACCTGGAGGATTTGTTGAGGGAGGAGACCACGAGGTTGTGGCTCTGGGTGGTGGATTCCTGCAGGTCCATGTTTGCACTGAGCCTCCAAAGAAAAGCAGAAAGATGCCAGGGAACAAAAGCCACACAGCCAACACGCTCACATTAAGCCAATCCCCCTGACAAAGTGTGATGCAACTCCACCCAGGCACAGGCACCTGAGAAGCAGAGAAACAGGCCTTCCTCAGACAATAGACTGGAAGAACAGGTGAATGATAAGCTTATTTCCCTTAACTTATTGGCATATAACTGTTGATAATAACTTCTGATGATTGTTTCTACTTCCTTGGTGTTAGTTGTGATCTCTCCCTTTTCATTCATAATTTTATTAATTTGGGCCTTCTTTCTTTTCTTTTGGATTAGTTTGGCCAATGGTTTATCAATCTTATTGATTCTTTAAAAATAAAAAACAGCTTCTAGTTTCATTGATGCATTCTACTGTATCTCTAGTTTCCATCTCATTGATCTCTGCTCTAATCTTGATTATTTCCCTTCTTGTGTGTGGAGTTGGCTTATTTTGTTGTTGATTCTCCAGTTCTTTAAGGTGTAGAGACAGCTGATGTATTCTGGATTTTTCAATTTTTTTGTGGGACGCTTGGGTGGCTAGGTGTTTCCCCCTTAGGACTGCCTTTGCTGTAACCCATAGGTTTTGGACTGAAGTGTCTTCATTTCCATTGGTTTCCATGAATTGTTCAAGTTCTTCTTTGATTTCCTGGTTGATCCAAGCATTCTTAAGCAAAGTGGTCTTTAGCTTCCAGCTGTTTGAATTCCTTCCAAACTTTTCCTTGTGGTTGAGCACCAGTTTCAAAGCATTGTGATCTGAGAATATGCAGGGAATAATCTCAATCTATTGGTATCAATTGAGCCCTGATTTGTGACCCAGTATGTGGTCTATCCTGGAGAAGGTTCCATGTGCACTCGAGAAGAAAGAGAATTCTGTTGTTTTAGGGTGGAATGTTCTGTATATATCTAGGAGGTCCATCTGGCCCAATGTGTCATTCAATGCTCTTGTTTCTTTATTGATTTTCTGCTTGGATGATCTGTCTATTACTGAGAGTGGTGTGTTAAGATCTCTTACTATTAATGAACTCATATCAATATGACTCTTTATCTTGATTAACAGTTTTCTTATGTAATTGGCTGCCCCCATATTGGGGGCATAAATATTTATAATTTTTAGATCTCTTGGTGGATAGTCCCTTTAAGAATGATGTAGTGTCCTTCTGTATCTCTGACTACAGTCTTTAGTTTAAAATCTAATTTATCTGCTATGAGAATCATTGCTCCAGCCTTCTTTTGAGGCCCATTGGCACGAAAGATGCTTCTCCATCCCTTCACTTTCAGTCTGGATGTATCCTTAGGTTCAAAATGGGTCTCTTGTAGGCAACATATGGATGGGTCCTGTCATTTTACTGGTGCATTTAGGCCATTCATGTTAAGAGTGATTATTGAGAGATGCATTTTTATTGACATTGTGTTACCTGTGAAGTCTTTGTTTTTACAGATTGTCTCCATATAGTTCTGTTCAATGATATTATAAGGATTTTTCCTCTTTTATAGACTCTCCCTTAATATTTCCTGCAGTGTCGGCTTAGTGGTCTCATACTCTTTTAAACCTTGCTGGTCTTAGAAGCTCTTTATCTTTCCATCCATTTTGAACATCAGTCTTGCTAGATAAAGTATTCTTGGCTGCATGTTCTTCTCATTTAGTACCCTGAATACGTCTTGCCAGCCCTTTCTGGCTTGCCAGGTTTCTGTGGACAGATCTGATGTTATTCAATGGGCAATCCGCTGTATGTAAGTAACTTCTCTGCCCTATCTGCTTTCAAGAGCTCCTGTCTACAATTATGATTCATCATTTTCACTGTCAGGTGTCTTGAGGTCTTTCTAGATTCTATGATCTTGGGGGGATGCCTTTCTGCCTCTAGTACTCAAACGCTGGTTCCATTCACAAGATGGGAAAATTTTCATGGAGAATTTGTTCAACTATATATTCTAGTCTTCTTTCTTTCTCCTCCCCTCAGGGATTCCAATAATTCTGACATTGGAACGTGTCATGGCGTCATTTATTTCCCTAATTCTGTTTTTGTGGCTTCTAAGCTGTTTGTTCCAGGCTTCCTCCTGATCCTTTTTCTCTATCTGTTTGTCCTCCAGATCACTAATTCTATCTTCTATCTCAGTTACACTAGCTTTTAGAGAATTTAGATTAGATTGGAACTCATTGAGAACATTGTAAACATCATCCCTGGTGGCTTTCACTTCTGCCCTAATCAATGACAATTCCATTTTGTCATCCAAGGCTTTCTCCAACCTAGCTACTGCCTGGATAATTGTTAGCCTGAATTCCCTTTCTGACATACTGTCGATGTCCATATCCAATAGCTCTAATGCAGAAGGCCCACTCTCTGAATTTTTCTTCTGTTGGGCATTCCTTCTCCTAGTCATTTTGGTGAGAGATAGCTGAACGGATGTGTAGCTGAATGTATCAATCATGGTGCAGGCAAGGTGCATCCAGGGATGCTTCTGAACAATTGAGAGTCCCCACCAAGAACTGTTGCGGCTGGCACGACAACACGACCAGGGTCAAGAGATAAGAGGATGGTGAAGAACGAAGTCGCAAAGTGATGAGGACAGGAGGGGCCAAGTGGATGATGTCCAAGCAGTGCCAGTTTATTCAGAAGAGTGCTCTGATATAAATATCGTACAGAGACAATCACAAGGAAGCAGTGATCCATTGCATTCTTAGAATAGTTTTCACAGGTTCCCCTTAGAAAGCTTCTTAAGGCTCATGTGCAAACATCCTGACACCAAGAGGGCTGCTTATAGATGAGTTCCCTATAGATAAGTAGACAGAGAAGGGCCAAAAGGGCATCAGGTGTGGTTTATGGCCCCTGCAGGAATAGCAAGTCAAGTTACTGATTCACGGCTTTAGGCCTGCATGTCCTGTTCCAAATAAGCCCCAGAGGGTGGTCGCATAGGAGAGCGTGAGACCCATAGCACAGGCCCATTCTCAAAAGCACCTCAACTTATTACCCACAGGATTGCTTTAACCCTTAGGTTTCAAGGAGGCGCGAGTCAGGGCCTGGTTTGGCTCACTCTCAAGCTACTGTGCGGCCTCCCACAAAGAAGAAAGAAAAAAGAAAAAGAGAGAGAGGCAGACAGAAAAAAAAAGAAAGAAAGATAGGTCAGGAACATGACAAGGATGCCCACTCTCACCACTCTTGTTCAACATAGTTTTAGAAGTCCTAGCAACAGCAATCAGACAACAAAGAGAAATAAAAGGAATCCAAATTAGGAATGAAGAAGTCAAACTCTCTCACTTCGCAGATGACGTGATACTTTATATGGAAAAACCAAAAGAATCCACCCCCAAACTACTAGAACTCATACAGCACTTCAGTAATGTGGCAGGATACAAAGTCAATGTACAGAAATCAGTGGCTTTCTTATACACTAACAATGAAAACACAGAAAGGGAAATTAGAGAATTGATTCCATTTACTATAGCACGGAGAACTATAAGATACTTGGGAATAAACCTAACCAACGAGGTAAAGGATCTGTACTCAAGGAACTACAGAACACTCATGAAAGAAATCAAAGAAGACACAAAAAGATGGAAGACCATTCCATGCTCTTGGATCAGAAAAATAAACATTGTTAAAATGTCTATACTGCCTAGAGCAATCTATAATTTCAACGCCATTCTGATCAAAATTCCACTGGTATTTTTCAAAGAGCTGGAGCAAATAATCCTAAAATTTGTATGGAATCAGAAGAGACCCTGAATTGCTAAGGAAATGCTGAAAAAGAAAAACAAAACTGGTGGCATCACATTACCTGATTTCAAGCTTTATTACAAAGCTGTGAACACCAAGACAGCGTGCTACTCACATAAAAACAGACACTTAGACCAGTGGAACAGAGTAGAGAGCCCAGATATGGACCCTCAACTCTATGGTCAAAGAATCTTCAAAAAAGCAGGAAAAAATATCCAGTGGAAAAAAGACAGTCTCTTCAATAAATGGTGCTGGGAAAACTGGACAGCTATATGTAGAAGAATGAAACTTGACCATTCTCTTACTCCGTACACAAAGATGAACTCGAAATGGATAAAAGACCTCAACGTGAGACAGGAATCCATCAGAATCCTCGAGGAGAACATAGGCAGTAACCTCTTTGATATCAGCCACAGCAACTTCTTTCAAGATATGTCTCCAAAGGCAAAGGAAACAAAAGCGAAAATGAACTTTTGGGACTTCATCAAGATCAAAAGCTTCTGCACAGCAAAAGAAACAGTCAACAAAACAAAGAGGCAACCCACGGAATGGGAGAAGATATTTGCAAATGACAGTACAGATAAAAGGTTGATATCCAGGATCTATAAAGAACTCCTCAAACTCAACACACACAAAGCAGACAATCATATTAAAAAATGGGCAGAAGATATGAACAGACACTTCTCCAATGAAGACATACAAATGGCTACCAGACACATGAAAAAATGTTCATCATCACTAGCCATCAGGGAGATTCAAATCAAAACCACATTGAGATACCACCTTACACCAGTTAGAATGGCCAAAATTAGCAAGACAGGAAACAACGTGTGTTGGAGACAATGTGGAGAAAGGGGAACCCTCTTACACTGTTAGTGGGAATGCAAACTGGTGCAGCCACTTTGGAGAACAGTGTGGAGATTACTCAGGAAATTAAAAATAGAGCTTCCCTATGACCCTGCAATTGCACTGCTGGGTATTTACCCCAAAGATACAGATGTAGTGAAAAGAAGGGCCATCTGTACCCCAATGTTTATAGCAGCAATGGCCACGGTCGCCAAACTGTGGAAAGAACCAAGATGCCCTTCAACGGATGAATGGATAGGGAAGATGTGGTCCATATACACTATGGAGTATTATGCCTCCATCAGAAAGGATGAATACCCAACTTTTGTAGCAACATGGACAGGACTGGAAGAGATTATGCTGAGTGAAATAAGTCAAGCAGAGAGAGTCAAGTATCATATGGTTTCACTTATTTGTGGAGCATAACAAATAATATAGAGGACAAGGTAGTTGAGGGAAATTGGAAGGGGAGGTGAACCATGAGAGACTATAGACTCTGAAAAACAACCTGAGGGTTTTGAAGGGGCGGGGGGTGGGAGTTTGGGGGAACCAGGTGGTGGGTATTAGGGAGGGCACAGATTGCATGGAGCACTGGATGTGGTGAAAAAACAATGAATACTGTTACGCTGAAAATAAATAAAAATTTTAATTTAAAAAAAAAAAAGAAACTGTATAGGAACCAGAAAAGATCCAGAATACCCAGGGGATTGTTGAAAAAGAAAACCAAAGCTGAGGGCATCACAATGCTTGACTTAACGCTGTAGTACAAAGCTGTGTTCCTCTAGAGAGCATGGTATTGGCACAAAAACAGACACATAAACCAGTGGAACCAGATAGAGAGCTGAGAAAAGGGTGCTCAACTCTATGGTCAACTAATCTATGACAAAGAAGGAAAAAATATCCAATGGAGAATAGACAGTCTCTCAAATAAATGGTGCTGGGAAAATTGGACAGCCACAGGCAGAAGAATGATACTGTATCATTCTCACAGCATACACAAATATAAACTCAAAATGGATGAACAGGAATCCATTAAAATCCTAGAGGAGAACATCAGCAGTAACCTCTTTGACATCAGCCACAGCAACTTCTTTCAAGATATGTCTCCAAAAGCAAGGGAAACAAAAGCAAAAAATGAACTTTTGGGACTTGATCAAGATAAAATCTTTTCCACAACAAAAGAAACAGTCAACAATACTAAATAGCAACCTACAATGGGAGAATATATTTGCAAATGACATTATAAATAAAGGGTTGGTATCAAGATCTATAAAGAACTTCTCAAACTCAACACTCAAAAAACAAATAATCCTGGGGCGCCTGGGTGGCTCAGTCATTAAGCATCTGCCTTTGGCTCGGGTCATGATCCCGGGATCCTGGGATCGAGCCCCACATCAGGCTCCCTGCTCTACAGGAAGCCTGCTTCTCCCTCTCCCACTGTTCCTGTTTGTGTTCCCTCTCTTGCTATGTCTCTCTGTCTTCCTCTGTCAAAAAATAAAGAAAGAAAGAAAATCCAGTCAAGAAATGGACAGAAGACATGAAGAGACACTTCTCCAAAAAAGAAGTACACATGGCTAACAGATACATGAAAAAATGTTCAACATCACTGTTGATCAAGGAAGTACAAATCAAAACCACAATGAGATACTACCTTACACCAGTTAGAATGGCAAAGATTAACAAGGCAGGAAACAACAAATTGGTGAGGATCTGGAGAAAGGGAACCCTCTTACACTGTTGGTGAGAATGCAAGCTGGTACAGTCGTTCTGGAAAACAGTATGGACATTCCTCAAGATGTTAAAAATAGAGCTACCCTATAACCTATTAATTGCCCTACTGGGTATTTACCCCAAAGGTATAAACGTAGTGAAAAGAAGAGCCACATGCACCCCAATGTTCATAGCAGCAATGTTCACAACAGCCAGACTGTGGAAGGAGGTGAGATATCCTTCAACCGATGAATGGCTAAAGAAGATGTGGTCCATATATACAACAGAATATTACTCAGCCTTTCGAAAGGATGAATAACCATGATTTGCATCAGCATGAATGGAACTGGAGGGGATTATGCTAAGTGAAATAAACAAGTAGAGAAAGATAATTATTATATGGTTTCACTCATATGGAACATAAGAAATAGCACAGAAGACCACAGGGGAAGGGAGGGAAAACTGAAGAGGGAGAAATCAGACAGGGAAATGAACCATGAGAAACTATTGACTCTAGGAACCACATTAGCATTCCAGAGTGGAGGGGGGTGGAGGTTTGGGTAACCAAGCGATGGGTATTAAGGAGGCTATGTGTGTTGATTAGCACTGGGTGTTATATGCAACTGATGAATCATTTAACACTACCTCAAAAACTAATGGTGTATTATATTTTGGCTAATTGAACATAATAAAAAAATAATAAATCCTTTCTTGAGATCCAAAAAAAAAATTAGAGAAACCTCATTTTCAAATTTATAATTTTAAATACATATATTAATGTACAACAAAAGAGAAAATTGGTTTATTTATTAAAAACAAATAAACAAAGACCTTCCTTGCTATAATTATTTTAAATTAGGAGAATCAGGATATATGAATTTTTAAGTACCTATAGTAGAAAATGTAGAAGTTAAATCCTTCAATGATTCACCTTTCTCTTTTGAGGATTTTTTTTTTTTTTTTTTTTTGGCTTCCTGGTATTACTCCTCTGAATGTAGCTGTGCTCCCTTGAGCCTAATTTTCCTCCAAGTAACCTCTTTGTGGGCCACTTGCAAACCTTAGTGTCTTCCTTCTCCAACTTCCTTGGTACTGATCCTGATCTGTGCCTATCTCACCAACAGATTGTCTCAGAATTTATTGTTTTATTCAGTCTAAAGTACTATAAAGTGCTGAAATGGCTACTGTTGTTTCAGTAATTAGGAATTCAGAATATTGTAGCTTTGCCC
Organism: Martes martes; assembly: GCF_963455335.1. NCBI lineage: Eukaryota > Metazoa > Chordata > Mammalia > Carnivora > Mustelidae > Martes > Martes martes. Next base: position 118,705,194 of record NC_137893.1, on the reverse strand, counting down.
TGAAGGATATTTGTTTATCCATAATGAGTCACCCAAGAATTTAAGCCATTAGTACTGCTGTTTGGTATTGCACAAGAAATGGGAATCTTGGGGACTTCCTGCCAAATCACCCCCGGATGTGCCATTCTTGAGAAGCAGATCATTTCGTTCAGCCAGCAGCTCCAAGCTACTAGTTAACATAGTAAAAGTTCTTAATATGTACCTGTGTAGTAGGATGGTTTCCCTTGTTAGGAATGTCTGGTGTGATTTAATGAAATGAAATATTGAATTCATAACTTCATAACTAGGACACATATATGCCTTCTGGAGTTAGTAAGTTTTAATACTTCATTAGTAAGAGCTTATGCACCTAAATCTTGTAAAATTGCCTTAGATGCTGAGATATTCCACTTGGTTGGCCTAAGCAATTTACACCCTTCTTGCAGCTTTCATTAAAAGAGTGTTTTTATTTCAGTGATATCATGTCTCATATAAATTTCAAAGAAATAAGATAAACTCAGATAGGTGATCAGTTTTGCCACAATAAGTTAACAAATGTCAGCCCTACCAAAGATTATATGTCAAAGAGTATTGGGAGAAATGTCTGAAATGTGATACCAGGAAACCTAAAAACTAAAAATATCTTCTAGCTGGATAGGCAAAGACAATAGTAATTAGACACCAGTGAGGAGGAACAGGAAAATATTGAAGGACTTAACTGTTTGATTATGATTCATATTAGGAGGTCTTGAAGGGTCTAGGTTCAAAAGGCTCTTTGTGAGCAAGGAGCAGGAATGAAGTAGAGACATACACTTCAGTTGAGAATAACATTCCCACCCCATCTTTTCCCATGATCTTCCCTCATGGGTTCACTACACCTCACTCTACCATGGGGCTAATTCATATTCAAACTAGAAAATCAATCTGAAAGCTTCCCTCTTCAAATGAAGTACCTCCTTGGTTCTTATACTTTCTTTTTTTTTAATGTGATGTATCATATTGATTGACTTGTGAATACTGAACCACCCCTGCAGTCCAAGAATAAATCCCACTTGATTGTGGTAAATAATTCTCTAAGGTACTATTTTATTCAATTTGCTAGTATCTTGGTGAGAATTTTTGCATCCGTGTTCATCAGGGGTATTGGCTTTAATTCTCCTTTTGAGTGGGGTCTTTGGTTTTGGAACCAGGGTCATGCTGGCTTAGTTTCCCTTCCCTTTCTGTATTTTAGAACAGTTTCAGAAGAATAGGTATTAACTCTTCTTTAAACGTCTGGTAGAATTCCCCTGGGAAGCCTTCAGGCCCTGGATTCTGTTGGAGGATTTTTGATTACTGATTCAATTTCTTTGCTGGCTATCAGTCTATGCAAATTTTCTATTTATTCCTATTTCAGTTTTAGTAGTTTGGATATGTCTATGAATTTGTCAGTTTCTTCTGGATTTTCCAGTTTGTTGGTGTATTATATTCCTGCTCTTGAGAGTAACAGCTATATTGAGTAAAGGTCCTATACTTGGGTCTGGTGCTTCAGGAGGTGTTTCAGAGTGTGCATTCTGGTGTTGTTTTGACTGCTCTTTCCCTCTGGTCAGTTTCTGAGGAATTTCTCCTTGCCTGTAGAAGGGAGTGTTTGGACCTTTTCCAGTATGTGGCAAGTCTGAGCTCAGTATTTGGTCTACTTGTTAAAGGAAGCTAGATCCTATTTCCCCCTACAGGCAAAGCTTTGTAGTGGTTTTGATCGGTTGACTTGGCACATATGAAGGGTTTGTGCTGGTCTTCTTGTGGGAGGGCTGGCTGTTGCGCTGATTCTCAGGAAGACTTGCCCTAGCAAAGATGTACCTGTAGGGCACAGGGGGGCAGGGCTTCGTATAAGTAGCTCCAGCCTCCACTTGGGGACACTGTCTTGCTCACTGAAGTCTGTCTGTGTTGATGAGTTGAGACAAAATTGTGTTGCCTTCCCTTTCTCCCCTCCCTGAAACAGGAAGTTCTCACCTGTCACTGTTCAAGAACCCCTCACAGAAGCCCAGCTTCCATCAGATCCCTGCCTTCATTCTGTCTGTGTCTGAGCTGTCTGCCTGTCAGGTGTCATAGTATTCTTGTGTTTTGTCTCAGTCATGTGGCTGATTTTTAAAACTTCAGAGCTGTATTTCTAGTTTTGCAAACATTTCTAAAATAAGGAAAGTTGCTTTCAATTTTTTCAAAGAATGGGTTGTAGCTTAAATGGCATCATAGGTTGATCTACTTATCCAATTACAGTATTCTCAACTTGCTTCTTTTCCTCTAGGTACACAGTTTTAATTTTAAATATTTCTGGAAGTATTGAATAACTCCCACTGGGTGTAAGAGGAGTCTTCAAACAGGGTGCAAAGGTGATTGATTACCTTCCTAAAATACAGAGTCATTTCCAATGACAATCAAAAGTAAACCAACAACCTGCATGTTCCAGACAGGAAGAAAGGAAAGCTCAATTACACAAAGCAAGACAAATGAGAAGACAATAATTATCTCTGGGAAAGAAAAGGTAAATAACCAGTGAACAATATAAAATTTTATTTTCCTTTCTTGACTGGGCACTGCAGATAGAGATTTAGAAGGAGCTGATTTGCTGGCTGCTAGTTTTTCCAGGCTATCTTCTGCAGGTTCAGGTATTTACCAGTCTCTCCTTGGCTATTTAAGGGAAGAAAATTGTAGTTTTCCAGAATTACCCCATTTCTTCAACTCTGGAAGAGGCACAGATGGGGACCATCCTTTCGAAAGTAGATATGAGGGTTTTTAAAAGGCTATTAACTTGGTGGACTTTTCTTTACAGTTCTGTAGTCTTTTCAGAGTGGAAAAACAGTTCTGATAAAATTGGTGGAGTGAATACTCAAAAGAAAAAGAGAAGAACAGCAGGAGTTCCATCAGTCTTACACAAAAGTTTTCTTGTGATTGGCAAGTGATCTAATGTCAATCTAACCCATTCTGTGACAAACTTATCCTGTTACAGAGTCTTCTTGAGATGGCAAGCATTTTAACAGCCTTCAAATACTCAACCTATGTCCACAAATGTTTGTGGCATTTTGGTTTCCAAGACCCCACCAATGATAGCCTTTATCCACAAAAAATAAGACAACATTGTGCACCTTAATTATTGGCTGTAACTAAGAAACATTATTGTGTCCTGTCCACAAAAAGTCCTGTGTATACCACTGACAATTCCTGTGAAAACTTGCTGAGGTTTTCCACCTGGGCAATTGTGGTCTGAAAGGCTAGGGACTTGGTTCGATGCAGACCCTTCTACCAGCACAGTTGGGGTCCTGGGAAAACTGCCTATTCACCTGGCTACAGGCAGAATTGCTAGCTCAGTTGTGCTCCAAGCATAATCATATTTCAGCTCAAGCTTACCTGCACTGTAAAGGAAAGATGATTAGATTGGGAACAAGAATGCAAAAAGAGCATAGCTCAAACTGAGGAGAACTTACCCACAGCCCTCAGAAACAGGAGAAAGCGAACTCAGCGGGTTTGAGAGTACCAAGCCTGTCTTTCTCCTTGCTTCCAAAGGCTGCTGAAAGTTCATTTTGAATCCCACCACTGCTCCCAAACCTGTCAAATAACAACAACAACAACAACAACAACAACAACAACAACAACAACAAAAATCAAGTAAATATTAAATCATGCAGCATCCCATCCAGCAAATAGAGGAGAACTTCAAAAAGGGGAGCTACAGAAAAAGGAAAAGTTTTTAAAGATAGAGAGGAAGTGGAGAAAATAAAATTGCTAACAAAGTAATCCATTGTTTTAGACAAGGTCACCCCCTGAAGGGAACAGTAGGGTTCTAACTCTAAATTTGATAGTGCTGACCAAAAAATTCCATGTCAACTGGTTAAAGGTTACATTTCTTGGGTGTTAAAACTATAGTTAAGTTAGTTATTAAATCTTAGTGTACTGATTTGTCACCTGAGTGACAAAATTTTGGGCTGTGTCTTTATTTTGAGCAATAGGATAAACTAGAAACTAACAAAATGACTACTGATGGAGGTGGGGTGGGATCAGAGTGGAAAGAACAATGTTGTGTGTAGATAGAATTATTGGGAGGCTGTGAACCTCCTCCTAATATATCTTTTATAAAGTTTTTCTTGCTTGAAAATAAATTAGTCCCTCATATATTTAAAAACAAATCAACAAAGATAAAAAAAAACCAAACCTAAAATTTAGACACTAACAAATACAATTAGCCAAATTTCTCATGAATGATATAAGCACACTGAAAGGAAATACAATTATTCCAATTAACTCCTAAATACGTTATTTTAAGTATAAATCCTCAGGCTAGAAATAGGGAGGGTATAAAGTTTTATTAAACCAGTTAACAGGCTTTTCTTAGTTGTATGGGTGAGCAATTCTGAAACTATACATTTTTTATTATAGCATTGAACAATAACTAAACATATTCTGGTTAATCAAACCAAGTCATTTCATGAACATGTTTTTACATTTTTGAATAAATACCTTGTGGCAATATTGGATATAGGATAGGATATAGGATAGGATAAGCATAGATTCAATAGGCAGATATTGTCCAAACAGGTTGTATCATAAGCAGTACTTTCTTCAAGGTATGGAAGTTCTCATTGCCTCACAGGCTCTCAACATTTGGTGCTGCCACTTTTTTTTAATTCCATCTACTGGTGGGTGTATAGTGGTATCTCATTCTGGTAGTGTGTAGTGATATCTCACAATTGTTTTAATTTGCATGGTAATAAACACTTTATTAAAGGGATATATGCAGCCCTGTGTTTTATAGCAGCATTGTTTATATTTGTCAAGGTATGGAAGCAGCCTAAGTGTCCATTGATTGATAAAAAGATAAAGAATGTTCCACAATGGAAGATTAGCCATAAAAAATAATGAAATCTTGCCATTGTCAATGACATGAATGGAGCTAGAGAGTATAATATTAAGTGAAATGTCAGAGAAATTCAAATACCGTGATATCACTCATATGTGGAATTAAGAAACAAAACAAGTGAGCAAGGGGAAAAAAAGAGAGAGACAAACCAATAAACAGATTCTTAATTATAGAGAACGGATTGATGGTTACCAGATGGGATTGGGGTGGAGGAATAGGTGAAACAGGTGATGAGAACTAAGGAGTGCACTTGGCATGATGAGCACTAGGTGATGAGCAAAATTGTTGAATCACTTTATTGTATAATTTGAAACTAATATAATACTGTATGTTAACTACCTGAAATTATAATAAAAATTTAAAAAAATAATAATGTGTTTATTAGCCATTTGTATATATAACATCCCTTGTTACATGTATTATTTGGCAGTGTGTGTTTTTCATGTCCTATTAAATTACATTGCATTTAATTTCATTTTTAAATTAGCCATTAGTGGAATATGAAAATATCATTTGTTTTGTATAATGAAAATGCATCTATTTTTCATTCCAAAGATCTGTGAAGACCTTACTTTCAAATAAGGTCACATTCACAGGTACCAGGGATAAGGACTTTAATATATCTTTTTTGGGAACACAATTCATTACATAACAATATCCATATGCAAAAAAAGGTAAACTTGACTCAAACTCTATACCTAACAAAAATCTAATTCCAAATAGATTATAGATCTGAATATAAAATGTTAAATAGTTAAACTTTTAAAAAAATATACAGCAGGGCGCCTGGGTGGCTCAGTGTGTTAAGCCTCTGCCTTCAGCTCAGGTCATGATCTCAGGATCCTGGGATCGAGTCCCACATCAGGCTCTCTGCTCGGCAGGGAGCCTGCTTCCTCCTCTCTTTCTCTCTCTGCCTGCCTCTCTGCCTACTTGTGATCTCTCTCTGTCAAATAAATAAATAAAATTTAAAAAAATATATACAGCAGAAAATCTTTTTTTTAAGTCAAATAGTTTTTGAAATAGCACAAAAATCACGATCCATAAAAGAAAGAAAGGATAAGTTGAACTTAAAGTAAAAACTTTTATCTGCAAAATGTACTGTTAAAAGAATGAAAAGCTTGAGGCTGGTAAAAAAAAATATTTGCAAATTACATATCCAACAAAGGACTTATATCTAAAATACATAAAGAACTCTTAGAACTGAACAATGAGAAACAAACATGCTTCTCAAATGGACTACTTTCAGAAATAGATCCATACATACATAGTCAACTGATCTTTCACAAAGGAGCAAAGGCAAGTCAATAAAGAAAGGAGATTCTTTTCAGCAAATGGTGCTGGAACAACTGGACATCCACATGCAAAAAAAATAAAAATAATAATCTACAGATAGACCTTACATCTCTCATAATGATTAGAATATAAGCATATGAAAAGATGTCCTACATCATATGTCATGACAGAATTTGTAATTTAAACAATGAGGTACCATGACACACCTGTTAGAACAGTGAAAATCTAAAACTAAATACTGTCAAGGATATGAAACAACAGGAACTCTAATTCCTTGTTGATAGTCATACACTAGGGTACAGCAATCATACTCCCACGTATTTACACAAATGAGCTGAAAATGTATGTCCACAAATGATTTACACTTGAGTATTTATATCAGCTTTATTCATAATTGCTCCAAACTGGAAGGACCCAAATGTCCTTCACCAGGAGGATGGATACACACACCAAGTATGGTATATTCTTATGATGAAATATTATTTAACAATAAGAAAGAGTATGCTATCAGGCAACAGAAAGACATGGTAAAACCTTAAATGCATTTTTCTAAGAGAAGGAAACCATTCTAAAAAAGCTACTTATCTGTATAATTTCAACTCTCTGACATTTGGGAAAGGCAAAACTATTGAAAGGGTAAAAAGATCAGGGGTTGCCAGAAGTCAGAAGGAGGAGAAGAATACATGGGTGGAGCACAGAACATATTTAGGGGCACAAAACTATTCTGTATGGTACTATAATGCCATGACATTACTTATTTGTCAAAATCCCCATAGAAGGTACAACAAAGAGTGGGTTTAATGTAAATGATGTAATTTAGTTAACAATAATCTATCAAATTGGTTCCTCAATTGTAACAAAAGCACTACTTCAAGACATTACTAGGTGAAATTCCACTAGGCAAGAGTGGATACATATATAAACTTTCTGTACTTTCTGCACAATTTTTTGGTAAACCTAAAACTGCTCTTCAAGTAAAGTCTATTGAAATGTTTAGAAAATAGACTATGGATTTGAACAGACACTTCATGCAGAAGATGCACAAATGGTATACAAGCACAAGAAAAGATGTTTACTACCCACCAGAGAAATTCAAGCAAAAATTTAGTGAAATATCACTATAAATTATTATAAATAATATTAAATAATAAAAGAAAAATGAAACAAAAAAAAAGGTAAACTGACAGTACCAGGCACTGGTAAGGATATGGAGCAGTTGGAGCTCTCATATGTTTCTAGTGGGACTTCACAACAGTAAAACTCCTCTGGAAAGAGTCTCACAGTTTCTTACAAAGTTGAAACCACTCTTTTTCTTTTTTTTTTAAGATTTTTTTAATTTATTTGACACAGAGAGAGAGAGAGATATCACAAGTAGGCAGAGAGGCAGGCAGGGAGAGAGGGGGAAGCAGGCTCCCTGCTGAGCAGAGAGCCTGATGTGGGGCTCGGTCCCAGGACCCTGGTATCATGACCTGAGCCGAAGGCAGAGGCTTTAACCCACTGAGCCACCCAGGTGCCCAGTTGAAACCACTCTTACCAGATGACCCAGTAATTCCATTTTTAAGTACTTATTATAAAAACGTGAAAAATAATGTCCACACAAAAAAAGTACACGTGTTTATAGCAGCTTTATTGATTACAATCCCAACGTGGAAACAACATAAATGGTATTCAGTGAGTGAAGGGACAAACTGTGGTATATTCATTCAATAGAACACTACTCAGCAAATATTAGAAATGAAGTTCTAATGCCTACGTTAAAATGGATGAACATCAAAAGCCTCATTCTGAATGAAAAGCAATTTCCAAATATAACGTACTATATGATATTATTTTTGTGACATCTAAAAAATACAAAAGCATAGGGACAGAAATCTGATTTTTTTTTTCTGGTAGGATATTTACAAAAAGTTTGACTATAAGAGAACAACATAAAAGTGTGTATGGGGGGACGTCTGGGTGGCTCAGTGGGTTAAAGCCTCTGCCTTAGGCCTGGGTCGTGATCCCAGGGTCCTGGGATCAAGCCCCGCATCGGGCTCTCTGCTCAGCGGGGAGCCTGCTTCCTCCTCTCTCTCTGCCTGCCTCTCTGCCTACTTGTGATCTCTGTCTGTCAAATAAATAAATAAAATCTTTAAAAAAAAAAAAGTGTGTGTGGGGACAAAGGGACTTGTGTCCTTATCTTGTATCTTGAGTGTAGCAGTGGCCACATGAGTTTCTAAAAATGTTAAAACTCACAGGCTTGTATTGTAAAAAGTCAATTTGACTACATGTAAATTAAGAAAATGGCCTCTAAAAATATAAATGGTGATAGGAACAGAAAGGAATGAATCCATATTTCATAAGAGAGTGAAGAGAATAAAAAGTCTAAGAATGAATTTCATGAAAAGGAAAGGATAAATTGAGGGATGAACTAGGAAATATTTGCTTCCCTGTGAATGTCTTACTGATTAGACAACTGAGAACACTTCTATTATTCATGTATTTTAAACTAATTTTATTTTTCTGCATATCATTTTATAAACATAATTCAAAACCCAAAGATACAAAGGAGTATAAAATAAAAGGTTATTCTCCTTATTCCTACCTTTGTCAGATATTAAAGAAGTTTCAACATTGTTTGGGCAATCACACACACTAGTTCCTTGTGTACATTTATAGTAATAAAATGGTTATATTATATGAATGTGCATATGTTTTATATGTATATACATTTTCATTAAACAGAGCATAAGCAGCACACATTTTTCCGTGCTGCACCATGCCTTTGAGGAGTCGTTGATGAAGGAGATAAAATGTTAGGGAGAATCAAAGAAAAGGACAAGAAAAAATAATTTGTTTCTGGTATAGGAGAATTCATGCCATGTCCTCGTACTTCAATCCAGACTGACCTGTAGGTCTTAGGATGCTGCTAATATAAGGGAGGGACCACAGTAAGGGTTATGCTTCAGGCACTGGACAGATGGTCAAATGTTTTGAATCATTGAGCCAAAGCCTGAAAAAAGGCCTTACAGACCCATTAAAGGAACCTTGAGAGAAGGTGTGAATGTGGGATTTATCTGTCATATTGTAGAATGAGATACGCCCATCCTCATATTCTAAGAAAATACACATTCTGGTAGGGTGCTCTCTTACAGTAAGCTGCATTTCTGGAGAAGTGAGTGCCCAGTACTCATCTTTATAAAACCTGATGGCCCAGAAACCATCCTCAGGTTTTATACAAATCCTCCCCTGCCTCATTACATTATTCCTGCATATTCCCAGGTCCCAGGCTCCAGTATCTCTGATGTCTACTTCCCAGTAGCACCTCCCTGAGGTGATGACTGGGTGTCCCAGAACACAGGGAAGGGAATTAAATCTCTGTGGGTCCTTAGGTAGATCTTGAGGCTTCTTTCCACAGCTTACACATCTGTTCTCTTCAGACAAGATGAGTGCAGGATGGGCTGTGGCTGCATCTAGAATAACATTTGCTGCAAAGACAATAATATTCTCTGAAAGACAGGATAATATTTTCTGGAAAAGTTAGAGTGATCCTGGAAACAGAGATAGCTGTGTTAGCCTGAGATATATTGGGGCTGTGGGACGTGTATATATTCTCAGTGAAGTTTTTCATCTGCCCTCCAGAAACTTCTCCAGAGACTGAGCTGGAGCATAGGGAGTAGAGGCCCTCTTAGACCACCAGGGAATGACTCACCAGCCTGGAAAAATTCTTTCCTCCAGTCTGAAAAGAACATAAATATACATCATCAGCCCTAATATTTGAATTTATTGGCACAAGAGGTAATTTCTTCCCTCTAACACTTATTTTGTTTATTTCCCAAATTTATTCAGTAACTTTTGCTTGACCTAAAGTTTTCACTGCTTATCTTGTTAAATATTCCCATAAGAATTAATTCCTCTAACTTGTATTTTCTTTGGTATTGAATAGAGATGTCCCAAAATAATTATCCTCTTTTTAAATAGGCAGTGAAGTTACATGTTTCCATTCCCTATCCCATTGCATTTAGGTGAGTTTATGTGACTGAGTTATGGTCAGTAAAATGTGCACAGCAGGAAACATACCATCTATACTTTTGACAACAAAATAGTTCATATGATTTTTTTTTCATTCTCATTCGCATTTTAACACTTTCCCACTCCTTCCCTAGGTACAAGGCTAAGAGCAAAGACTCTAAAAATGGAGAATACAGGAGATCAGAAGATTCCTGGTTCTGAGTTACTATTTTGAAGGGAGTTGCCCAGGAGAACCATAGAACCAAATATTCTCATATTATCATTTGCAGAAGTGAGGAATACCAAGCCATTGTGTTAACCATGGAGATATAGGTATTTTTACAAAAACCAAAGTTAATTATACTACTCAATGCAGAAAGTACAGCCTAAAGATGAAAATGCTACTATTAAACAAGAAAATGTGTGGTCTGGTTTAGTGCTTAGGCAATAGACACAACAAAACAGATAAAACTGACCACAAACATGGACATCCATAATAAGTAGAGAAAACATTTGCTAAAACTGTTTCCTATGATCATTTGAAAAGCATATCATGTGTTCCTAAACACTGCAGATATGAAGGAATGTATTTGAAAAGAGAGCACTCATTGAATCTGTTATTGACATCTTATTGAAAAACCTATTCATTCTCAAAATAATTATTTACTTTTTTTCTGGCATAAATCAAAATAAATAGAAAAACTCCACAAATGGGCAAGAATTAGAGTTTAAAAAGGTGACCTTTTCTAAACCAAGAATCAGCCCACCAACTGTCTTTGTAAATACAGTTTTATTGGAAGACAGCCACACTAATTCATTATGTATTGCCTATGGCTCCTTAGTGTACAAGGCACCACTGAGTAATTGTGAGCAGACCATACAGCCCACAAACCTTAAACTATTTATAATATGGATCTTTACAGAACAAGTATGACAATCACTTTTCTAGACCACTCCGGAGAAGAGATGAAGTTAAATAGTGTTTTTTTTAGCACAAAGGAAGAGTCAAATTTCTTTATTGAACAAAGTGACTTAAGGAAAAGAACAACTTAAAATGATGAATTTTTCCTAGTTGCTTCAGGTGGCTTCAAGAAACCAACCATAAAAGGAGATGCATAAGAAAATAAATCAGATTGGCAAATATGTCTACAGTTATTTTGGATATAATTATCGCTACATGAAGCTAGCTGGGAGGAAATATATGAGAGGCCTATGAAATTCAGATGAAAAAGTTGTCAAAAATAACATGAAGCAGGGCGCCTGGGTGGCTCAGTGGGTTAAAGCCTCTGCCTTTGGCTCAGATCATGATCCCAGGGTCCTAGGATCGAGCCCTGAATCAGGCTCTCTGCTCAGCAGGAAGCCTGCTTCCTCCTCTCTCTCTCTGCCTGTCTCTCTGCCTACTTGTGATCTCTATCAAATAAATAAATAAAATCTTTAAAAAAAAAAAAAAAGAACATGAAGCAAAGGGCTTCTGTAATGACTTAATGAATGGCTTGATAAATTCTCTCTCCCAAAGCAACAATAAGACTGGAAAGGTTCTCAAATTGGAACTTTTGAATTCTAGAAATGTACAAAGGCAACTGACAAGGGCACAAGCAAATTGAGATACACTCAGGAAAAACTAAAATGATTAATAAAAAATGTCCATAAAAGGATCTTATCTCATTACAGTGGAATCAAGTTGAAAGTGAAAACAGGAGCAAATTTTAGAAATAAAGAAAAATTTGGTATTAAACAATATATTTATAAATAATCTGTGGGAAAAAAAGGAAATCAAAGGAGAATTTAGAAGCTATTTTGAGTTGAATGAAAATGAAAATATTACATACCAAAATCTACTGGCTGCAGCTAAAAGCAGAGCCTAAAGGGAAATGTCTTCTATAGAAAGGGAGAATTAAACCAATTACTAATTAAACCAATAAACTAAGCTTCTCCTTAAAAAGATCAAAAAGTAAGTAATAAACTGAGCTTGAAGCAATCAAAAGTAATGAAATTAGAAATCAATGAAGAAAGAGCATCTGGGTGGTTCTATCGGTTAAGCATCTGCCTTTGGCTCATGTCATGTTCTCAGGGTCCTGGGATGGAGCCATGTTGTGGACTCTCTGCTCAGTGGGTAGTCTGCTTCTCCCTTCTCCTTCTGTGCCTTCCCCCCTTCATGCTCTCTCTCTCTAATCAATAAATAAAAACTTTATAAAAAGATCAATCAATGAAGAAAACCTTAAATTCAATATTCAACTGTGTCAGTCAGTTAAATAAATGTTCCTTCTTAGAAAAGTCAGCAAAGTTCAATAATAAGAAGCACAGGCACTTGTTATATTGAGCACCAGGTGTTGTGTGGAAGTTCTGAATCATGAAACTATACACCTGAAACTAATATTACACTGTGTGTGAACTAACTGGAATTAAAAAAAAAAATTAAAAAACTTTAAAAAAAAAGAAAAAGAGAAAAAAAATTTTAAGCCACAATAATCAACTCACACATACACATGAGGGGGTTTTGCAAGACAGGACATCACTATTTAACTCTCAGAAATTAGAAGGCTAAAATGGGATTTCTATGAAAATCCCTATGCCACTAAATTAGACTTAGATGAAATGCAAAAATTCTTTAAAATACAAATTACTGACAATGACTTAAGAAATAGAAAATCTAGATAGAGCTCTAACAAGTAAGATTTAATATCTTATTTATTAATTTATTACCAGTAAATAGTAATATTTATTAGTTAATTATTAATTATTAAGTAATAAAACTTACTAATTTATTAACATTTACTAATTTGTTAATTTGCTAATTTACTTATTTACTAACTAAAATTTGCTAATTTGTTAATATCTTAGTTACTTATTAGTGATACAATTATATTATCATTATTTATAATATTATTATTTATATTATTATAAATATGTATATTATATGTATAATTATCATATTATATATTATATATATTATTATTATTATTAATTATAAACTTTCCACAAAGAAATTCCCAGTCCCAGTTGGCTCTACTGGTGTACTTTACCAAAATTTTAAAAAATAAATAATAGCAATATTCAACAAAATCCTCTAGAAAATAAAGGGGGAAGAGATATTTCTAAACTCATTCTAGGAGGATTGTATCACACTGATTTCAGAGCTGGAAAAAACATCACAAATATCTTTTATGAATACAAATGCAAAAACTATCAATAAAAACTAACAAATAGAATATAACAAGACATACAAAAAAGATTATAGATCACCATCAAGTGGGGTTTGTGCCCAGGATGTAAGATTAGCTTAATGTGTGAACATCAATTAATGTAACAAGCCATACTAATAAAATAATCAACAAAATGACATAATCATCTCAATAGGCACAGAAAAAGCATTTGATAAAATTCAATACCATCATGATAAAAAAAATCAATAAAGTAGAAACAGATGTATCTATCTATGAAAAATATACAACAGATGAAATACTTAATAATATAATAATGTGGTTTTTTCACTTCATGGTAGGAATCAAGGCAAAGATATCTGCTTTTGCTATTTTCAACATTGTAATGGAGATTCTATGCAGTTAGCTTAAAAAAAAAAATCCAGATTTGAAAAAAGAAGCAAATCTTCTTTTATTCACAGTTAACTCATTATTCCTGTAGAAAATCATACAAATGTCCACAAAAGTCTACTAGAACTTACCAATGAATTCAGTAAGGTTACAGGATTAAAAAAAAAAAAAATGACACACAACTCTAATCATGTCTAAAATGAAATTAAACCATTCATTTACAATTTCAAAGAATATCAAATAAGGAGAAATTTAATGAAAAGGTGAAAGATTTGTACACCAAAACTACAAAACATTGCTGAGACAACACAGATGATATAAGTAAAAAGAGAAACATTCTATTCTCATGAATAGAAAGTCTAATATTAAGATGGCAATTGAGGGTTAAGCACCTGCCTTGGGCTAGGTCATGATCCCAGGGTCCTGGGATTGAGTTCTGCATAGGGCTCCCTGATCTGTTGGGAATCTGATTCTCCCTCTGCCTGCAGCTCCCCCTCCTTTTTCATGCTCTCTGTCTCACTGTCTCTGACAAATAAATACATAAATAAATAAGTCTTTAAAATGGCAATTCAACCCAAGGTTACCTACAGATTCAACACAATTCCTAACAGAATTATTCCAGGTTTTTGTTTTTGTTTTTGAGAAATTTTCAACTAGATTCTAGAATTCATATGGAAATGCAAAGGAACCAAATGAGAAGACTTAACATCTTCAAATTTTATATTCAGTTTGGACTAAAAATAGCAGAGAACCGAACAATCGAAAAAGGAAGCACACCTAAAGCATGAGAGTCCAACATTCATCAGCATTTCATCTTCAGTTTGGACTAAAAATAGCAGAGAACTTAACAATTGAAAAAGGAAACATCTTCAAATTTCAAAACATACTATAAAACGATAGTAATGAAGAGAATGGCATGAAGACAGAAAAATAGATCAGTAGAACAACAGTTTAAATCCACTAATAAACTCATGATCAATTGATATTTTCAAAAGAACCAAGGCAATTCAATGGGGAAAGGTATAGTCTTTTCAAGAGTTGGTGTTGGCACATCAGATATCCACATGCAAAAAGATGTATTGGGATGTTTCCCTCACGCCACACAAAATATGAACTCAAAAAGTGTCATAAACCTAAAGGCAAGAGCTAAAACCATAAGACTTCCAGTAGAAAAAAATTGGAGAAAAAATATCTGAAACCTCAAATTATGCAAGGTCTTCTGAAATGTGAAGCCAAAAGCTTGAGAAAAAATAAACTGATATGTTGGACCTTATCAAAATAAAATCTTAAGCATTTCAAAATATACCAATAAGAAAATGAAAGAGTGATATATTCTTCTAGTGAGCACATAACCACCAAATGCTTCTTTAAAATTAATTAATCTTTGGGGGAAAGCAAGATGGTGGAGGAGTAGCAGACTAAAAATTCTTTAGGTCCCAGGAGTTCAGCTAGATAGTTATCAAATGAGTCTGAACACCTACAAATTCAATAGGAGATAGAGGAGAAGAAGAGCAGCAATTCTAGGAACAGAAAATTGACCACTTTCTGGAAGGTAGGATGTGTGGAGAACTGAATCCGAAGTGACAAGAAGATAGACTGCAGGGGGAGGGACTGGCTCCTGGCAAGCAGTGGAGAAGTGGAGCAAAAAAATCAGAACTTTTAGAAGTCTGTTCCACTGAGGGATATTGCTCCAGAGGCTAAGCAGTGGTGAAGTCCTCAAGGGGACAGTGTGGTCTCAGGACCCACAGGAGCACAGAAAGACTGGGGGTGTCTGAGTGTGGCAAGCTGCCAGGTATCATAGAGGGGAAGCTGGCTACAGAGATGGAGCAAAGGAGTGAGCTCTCAGCTTGGGTTACCTTAAACTGTGATCCAAGGCACAGTCAGACCACTGTTTTGCAAGCAGGGACCCCCACAAGTGACAGATCTGGAGAGACTCCATCCTTCCTCGTGCAGGAGCATGAGGCAGTAATCTGCTGGGTTTGGAGACTCCAAACGGGGCTGTGCACCAGAGATAGAAACACTTGGTCACAGGACGTGTGAGCATGGAATGCAGCCAGGGACCAGGGAGATGGGAGGGATTGATCACTTTTCTCTGAGGGTGCACTGAGGAGTGGGGCCCCAAGCTCTCTGCTCCTACAGGCCAGAGACTGGGAGGCTGAAATTTTCATTCCCATCCTCCAAAGCTCTACAGAAAGTGTTCAGAGAACAAAAGCTACCAAGAGTGAACCCAAGCAGATTACTTAGCCTGGCCCCTGGGAGGTGCAATTTTACCTCAGACAAAGACATTTGAGAATCACTGCAACAGTCCTCACCCCCTCCAGAAGATCAGCAATAACATTCAGGCAAGACCAAGTTCACTGATCAAGGAGAGCTGCAGAACTCCAGAGCTAGAGGAAAGCAACACATAGAATTCATGGCTTTTTTCCCCAGGGTCCTTTAGTCTTGCAAAGTTAAATGTTTTTAATTTTGTTTTTCTTTCTTATCCTACTTTTTTAACTTTTCCTCTTTCCTCTTTTAACATTTTTAAACTATTTTATCTTAACAATACCTTTTTAAAAAATCTTTTTAAATTTTCATTGTTATGGTCGTATTTTATCCCTTCACTGTACTTAACCTTATTTTTTATATACATATAGGTTTTATTTTTTCTTTAAAATGTTGGGATACAATTTCTTCTAATAGATCAAAATATACTCTAAATCTAGCACATGGCTTTGTTCTAGTCTCCAGCCTGATCACATTCTCTCTCTCTCTCTCTCTTTTTCCCAATTAACTTATCTTATCAATTCCTTTTTTAGAAACACCTTTTACTTTTCATCTTTACAGTCATATTCCATCCCTTCATCATGTTTACCCTTATTTTTGTGTGTGTATCTGTGTGTGTATCTGTGTGTGTGTGTATATATATATATACACATATATATATTATATGTATATATATATATATATATATATATATAAAATTTTTTTTCTTTCTTCAAAATTTTGGGAGTTAGTTTCTTCTAAGAGGCAGAATACACCCAAAATCAAGTGTGTGCTGTGCTCTATTCACCAGTCTAATATATATTTTTATTTCTTATTTTTTTTATTTTCATTTTCCTCCCTTTTTTCTCCCCCCAGTTTTGGGTCTCTTCTAACTTGGTCAGTGTATATTTTTCCGGGATCTTTGCCACCCTTTTAGTATTTTATTCTCTTGTTCATATATTCTTATCTGTACTAAATGACAAAGTAGAAAAACTCACCACAAAAAAAAAAAACCAAAAACAAAAACAAAAAGAACAAGAGGCAGTACTGATGGCTAGGGACCTAATTAATACAGAGATCGGTAATATGTCAGAACTAGAGTTCAGAAAAATGATTATCAAGGTGCAAGCTGGACTCAAAAAAGGCATGGAACATATTAGAGAATCCCTTTCTGGAGAAATTAAATAACTTTCTGGAGAAATAAAAGAACTACAATCTAACTAAGTTGAAATTAAAAAAAAAAAAAAAAAGCTATTAATGAGGTCCAGTAAAAAATGGAGGCTCTTACTGCTAGGATAAATGAGGCAGAAGAGAGAATTAGTGATATTGAAGACCAAATGATGGAGAATAAAGAAGCTGAACGAAAGAGAGACAAACAATTACAGGACAATGAGGGGAGATTTTGAGAGATAAGTGATATCATAAGGAAAATAATATTAGAATAATTGGGATCACAGAAGAAAAAAGAGAGAGGGGGGCAGAAGGTGTATTGGAGAGAATTATTGTAGAATTTCCCTAATATGGCAAAGGGAACAAGCTTCAAAACCCAGGAGGCACAGTGAATCCCCCTCAAAATCAATAAAAATAGGTAAACCCCATCATCTAATAGTAAAACTTACAAGTCTTAGTGACAAAGAGAAAATCCTGAAAGCAGCTCGGGACAAGAAGTCTGTAACATACAATGGTAGAAATATTAGATTGGCAGCATACTTATCCACAGAGACCTTGCAGGCCAGAAAGAACTGGCATGATATATTCAGAGCACTAAATGAGAAAAATATGCAGACAGAATATTATATCCAGCTAGGCTATCACTGAAAATAGAAGTAGAGATAAAAAGCTTCCAGGATAAACAAAAACTAAAAGAATTTACAAATACCAAATCAGCCCTACAGGGAATATTGAAAGGGTTCCTCTAAGCCAAGATAGAGTCTAAAAGTAATAGAACAGAAAGCTACAGAGACAATATGCAGTAACAGTCACCTTACAGGCAATACAATGGCACTAAATTCATATCTTTCAATAGTTACCCTGAATGTAAATGGGCTAAATGCCCCAATCAAAAGACACAGGGTATCAGAATGGATACAAAAAACAAGACCCATCAATATGCTGTCTATAAGAAACTCATTTTAGACCCAAAGACACCTCCAGATTTAAAGTTAAGGGATAGAAAACAACTTACCATGTTAATGGATATCAAAAGAAAGCTGGAGCAGCAATCCTTATATCAGACAAATAAAAGATGAGGAAGGACACTATATCATACTCAAAGGGTCTGTCCAACAAGAAGAGCTAGCAATTTTAAATATCTCTGCCCCTAACAAGGGAGCAGCCAGTTATATAAACCAATTAATAACAAAATCAGAGAAACACATCAACACTAATACAATAATAGTAGGAGACTTTAACACCCCCCTCATTGAAACGGACAGATCATCCAACCAAAAGTTCAACAAGGAAATAAAGGCTTTAAATGATACAGTGGACAAGATGGACATCACAGATGTATTCAGAACATTCCATCCCAAAGCAGCAGAATACACATTCTTCTCTAGTGCACACAGAACATTCTCTAGAATAGATCACATCCTGGTTCACAAATCAGGTCTCAACTGGTACCAAAAGATTGGGATCATTCCCTGCATATTTTCAGACCACAGTGACCTGAAGCTAGAACTCAATTGTAAGAGGAAAGTTGGAAAGAACTCAAATATGTGGAGGGTAAAGAGCATCCTACTAAAGAATGAATGGGTCAACCATGAAATTAAAGAAGAATTGAAAAAAAAATCATGGAAAAAAATGATAATGAAAACACAACTGTTCAAAATCTTTGGGACACAGCAAAGGTGGTCCTGAGAGGAAAGTATATACCGATAGAAGCCTTTCTCAAGAAACAAGTATGGTCTCAAATACACAACCTAACCCTACACCTAAAGGAGCTGGAGAACGAACAGCAAAGAAAGCCTAAACCCAGCAGGAGAAGAGAAATCATGAAGATCAGAGCAGAAATCAGTGAAATAGAAATCAAAAGAACACTAGAACAAATCAATGAAACCAGGTACAGTTTCTTTGAAAGAATTAATAAGATTGATAAAACCCTGGCCAGACTTATCAAAAAGGAAAGAGAAAGGACCCAAAAAATAAAATAATGAGGGAAAGAGGATAGATCATGACCAACACCAAAGAAATACAAACAATTATAAGAACATATTATGAGCAACTATACGTCAGCCAATTTGACAATGTGGAAGAAATGGGCACATTGCTAGAGTGATATAAACTACCAAAACTGAACCAGGAAGAAATAGAAAACCTGAACAGTCACATAACCAGTATGGAGATTGAAGCAGTCATCAAAAATCTCCCAACAAATAAGAGCCCAGGGCCAGGACTGCCCAGAAGAAGCAAACATTTAAAGAAGAATTAATACCTATTCTCCTGAAACTGTTCCAAAAATAGAAATGGAAGGAAAACTTCTAAACTCCTTTTATGAAGTTAGCATTACCTTGATCCCAAAACCAAAAAAGACCCCCATCAAAAAGGAGAATTACAGACCAATATCCTTGATGAACACAGATGCAAAAATTCTCACCAAAATACTAGCCAATAGGATCCAATAGTACATTAAAAGGATTATTCACTACAACCAAGTGGGATTTATTTCTGGGCTGCAAGGTTGTCTCAACATCCACAAATCAATGTGATACAATACATTAATAAAAGAAAGAACAAAAACCATATGATATTCTTAGTAGATGCTGAAAAAGCATTTGACAAAGTACAGCATCCTTTCATGATCAAAAGTCTTCAGGGGTGCCTGGGTGGCTCAGTTGTTAAGTGTCTGCCTTCGGCTCAGTTCATGATCCCAGGGTCCTGGTATCAAGCCCCACATTGGGCTCCCTGCTTGGCAGGAAGCCTGCTTCTCCCTCTCCCACTCACCCTGCTCGTGTTCCCTCTCTCTCTGTGTCTCTCTGTGAAATAAATAATAAAGTCTTTTAAAAACAAAACAAAACAAAAAGCAAAAAACAAAAAACCTCTTTGAAGTGTAGGGATAGAGGGTACATACCTCAATATCATCAAAGCCATGTATGAAAAACCCACAGTGAATATCATTCTCAATGCAGAAAAACCCACAGTGAATATCATTCTCAATGCAGAAAAACAGAGCTTTTCCCCTAAGGTCAGGAACACAGCAGGGATGTCCACTATCACCAGTGCTATTCAACATAGTACTAGAAGTCCTAGCCTCGGCAATCAGACAACAAAGGGAAATAAAAGGCATCTGAATTAGCAAAGAAGAAGTCAAACTCTCACTCTTTGCAGATGATATGATACTTTATGTGGATATCTCCAAAGACTCCCCTCCAAAATTGCTAGAACTCATACAGAAATTCAGTAAAGTGTCAGGGTATAAAATCAATACACAGAAATCAGTTGCATTTCTATACACCAACAGCAAGACAGAAGAAAGAGAAATTAAGGAGCCAATCCCATTTATAATTGCACCCAAACCATAAGTTACCTAGGAATAAACCTAACCAAAGAGGCAAAAGATCTGTACTCAGAAAACTATAAAGTACTCGTGAAAGAAATTGAGAAAGACACAAAAACTAGAAAAACTTTACATGCTCTTGGATGAAAGAACAAATATTGTAAAAATGTCTATGCTACTGAGAGCAAGCTACATGTTTAATGCAATCCCTATCAAAATACCATTCTTTTTTTTTCTTTTTTCAAAGAAATGGAACAAATAATCGTAAAATTTGTGTGGAACAAGAAAAGACCCTAAATATCCAGAGGGATGTTGAAAAAGAAAGCCAAAGTTATTGGCATCACAATTCCAGACTTCAAGCTCTATTACAAAGCTGTCATCAGCAGGACAGTATGGTACTAGCACAAAAACAGACACATAGATCAGTGGAACAGAATAGAGATCCCAGAAATGGACCCTCAACTCTATGGTCAACTAGACTTTGACAAAGCTGGAAAGAATGTCCAGTGGGAAAAAGACAGTCTCTTCAACAAATGGTGTTGGGAAAATTGGACAGCCACATGCAGAAGAATGAAACTGGACCATTTCCTTACACCACACACAAAAATAGACTTCAAATGGATGAAAGACCTCAATGTGAGATAGAAATCCTTCAAAATACTTGAGGAGAACACAGTCAGCAACCTCTTCAACCTCAGCCACAGCAACTTCTTCATAGAAACATCACCAGAAGCAAGGAAGCAAGGGCAAAAATGAACTATTGGGACTTCCTCAAGATCAAAAGCTTTTGCACAACAAATGAAACAGTCCACAAAACCAAAAGACAACTGATAGAATGGGAGAATATATTTGCAAATGACATAATGGATAAAGGGCTAGTATCCAAAATCTATATAGATTTATCAAACTCAACACCCAAAGAACAAATAATCCAATCAAGAAATGGGCAGAAGACATGGGGTGCCTGGGTGGCTCAGTGGGTTAAAGCCTCTGCCTTCGGCTCAGGTCATGATCCCAGGGTCCTGGGATCGAGCCCCACACCTGGCTCTCTGCTCAGCAGGGAGCCTGCTTCCCTCCTCTCTCTCTCTGCCTGCCTCTCTGTCTGCTTGTGAGCTCTCTCTGTCAAATAAATAAATAAAATCTTAAAAAAAAAAAAAAAGAAAAAAGAAATGGGCAGAAGACATGAACAGACATTTCTGCAAAGAAGCCATCCAGATGGCCAACAGACATGTGAAAAGTGCTCCACATCACTCAGCATCAGGGAAATACAAATCAAAACCACAATGAGATATCACCTCACACCAGTCAGAATGGCTAAAATTAACAAGTCTTGAAACGACAGATGTTAGTGAGGACGCAGAGAAAGGGTAACCCTCCTACACTGTTGGTGGGAATGCAAGCTGGTGCAGCCACTCTGGAAAAATTCCACTCTGGGAATGCAAGTGGTGCAGCCACTCCACAACATGAAGATTCCTCAAAAAGTTGAAAATAGAGCTACCCTAATGCCCAGCAATCACACTACTGGTTATTTACCCTAAAAATACATATGTAGTGATCCAGAGGGGCATATGCCCCTGAATGTTTATAGCAACAATGTCCACAATAGCCAAACTATGGAAAGAACTGAGATGTCCATCAATAGATGAATGGATATAGAAGAAGTGGTGTGTACACACACACACACACACACACACACACACACACACAATGGAATACTATGCAGCCATAAAAAATGAAACCTCACCATTTGCAATGATGTGGATGGAACCAGAGGGTATTATTCTGAATGAAATAAGTCAATCACAGAAAGACAATTATCATATCATCTCTCTGATATGAGGAATTTGAGAGGCAGCGTGGGGGTTTGGGGGTAGGGAAGGAAAAAAATGAAACAAGATGGGATCGGGAGGGAGACAAACCATAAGAGACTCAATCTCACCAACAAACTGAGGGTTGCTGGGGGTGGGGAGGTAGGCAGAGTGTGGTTGGGTTATGGACATTGGGGAAGGTATGTGATATGATGAGTGTTGTGAAATGTGTAAGCCTGATGATTCACAGATCTCTACCCCTGGGGCAAATAACACATTATATGTTGATTGAAATAATTTTAAAAAAGAAAATGAAAGTATGATAACAAGACTAGAAAAAAAAATATGTTCAAACAATTTATCTGATAAAAAATTTGTATCCAAATAAAAAAGATTTCTTAAAAGTCAAAAATGGGATGACAAACATTCCAATTGAAAAATGGCAAAATAGGGTCCCTGGGTGGCGTAATTATTTAAGCCTCTGCTTATGTCATGATCCCAGGGTCCTAAGATCAAGCCCCTTGTCAGGATTCCTGCTCAGTGGAGAATCTGTTTCTCCCTCTCCTCTGCCCTTCCCTTCCCTGCTCATGCACACTTGCTCACTCTCTCTCATTTGCTCTCTCTTTCAAATAAATAAACAAATTCTATTTTAAAAATAAAAATTAAATTTAAAATGGCAAAGTAATAAATAGATATTTCATCAAGGAAGGAATACAAAGGCTATAAGCCACACCAAATAATATTCAACATCATTTTACATTAGAGAAAGTCCAACCAATACCACAAAAAGATACACTTCACACCCACTAAGAAGACCATAATGAGAATTACAGATACTAATAAATGCAGTCATGTATTGCTGTCCAAAATGTGAAATGGTACAGACACTCTGGTTAACAGTTTGACAATTTCATTGCATGTTAAACATAAATTTATCATATGATTCAGAATTCCCACTCCTACTCTATAACCAAGAAAAAATAAAACATATTTTCGATCAAAGATGTGTATGTGAATGTTCCTAGCAGAATTGTTCATAAGGCTTCAAATGTGGAAACTGGTGCATCCACTCTGGAAAACATTTTGGAGTTTCCTCAAAAAGTTAAAAATAGAACTACCCTATGATCCAGCAATTGTGCTACTAAGTATTTAACTAAAGTTAAAAAAATATTGGTTTGAAGGGACACATGCATACCGATGTTTATAACAGCATTATTTACAATAGTTTATTTATGGAAAGAGCCCATATGTTCATTGACTGTTGAATGGGTAAAGAAATTGTGGTATGTGTGTGTGTAATATATATATACAAAATGTATACATATATGTATGTATACATTTTGTATATATATGTATATATATGTATATGTGTGTATACATTTTTGTATATATGAATGTATACATATACATACACACACATATATATAATGGAATATTACTCAACCATAAGAAAGAATAAAATCTTATCATTTTGCGACAACATGGATGGAGCTAGAGTGTATTATGTTAAGTGAGGTCAGTCAGTCAGAGAAAGACAAATACCAGACCTCACTCATATGTGGAATTTAAGAAATGAAATAGATGAACATAGGGTGAGAAAAGAGAGAGAGAGAAACCATAAAACAGGCTCTTAATGACACAGAACAAACTGAGGATTTCTGGAGGGGAGGTGGGTTCAGGGAATGGGCTAAATGGGTGATGGGTAATAAGGAGGGCAATTGCTGTGGTGAGCCTGGGGTGTTATATGTGAATGAATCACTATTTCTATTTCTGAAACTAATATTACACTATGTGTTAACTAACTAGAATTTAAATTAAAACTTAAAACTATAAAATAAAGTGGAAGTATTCTAAAAACCTATTATCTAGGTTATAAATAAGCATAATGTGGCATATCCTTACAATGGAATACTATCTGGCAATATAAAAGAACAAAGTACTAAAACACGCTAAAAGGAGCGTCTCAAAAACATGTTAAATGAAAAAAAAAAGAAAAGAAAGACCATTTATTACATGATTCCAATTATACATGTCCAAAAGGCAAAGCTATAAGAGAGAGTAAGTAGACTAGGGATTGCCTGAGCCTGGGAAAGGACTAGCAGAAAATGGAAACAAAAGATCTTTCCAGGTGATAGAAATCTTCTAAAACTGGATTTGATGATTGTCGCCCAACTGTGTAAGTGTATTAACAAATCATTGAACTGATTTTCAAAACATGAGTGAACACTTAATTAGATGTGTGGTATGTATATTATATCCAATAACATTTTCTCCAAAAAAAAAAAAAAATGAGCTTAGAGTAAAACATACTGTAAGCATGAAAGCTGCAAAGCATATTTTGAAATGAATTTGCACGAGCCAGAAGAGTGCTTCGCCACTATGCATTTGAAGTGGGGGAGAGCCAAGGGCTATTGAGGAAAACTGGAAGCAAGTTACATCTCAAGAGCAGAACAAGGATCTACATAATCAGGAAAACACTTCCACCCTCAGAATAAGGGGCCTTCACAGTATCCCTGGTGGAAATTCTTACTGCTGTTGGTAAATGATGACTGTGGTACTTTCTCCTTCCTTATTCCAAACATAAATTGTTATCCATGTTTTATTGCATTGTCTAAGTATGGAATGAAGGGTGCAGACAACTCCTGTCTATGAGTACACAGATTTCAAGATCCAGAAGAGTTACATCCACTGATAAAAGACAAGTGGGCATCTCCTAGAGATCTTGGCCTTAGAGTTAGTTTCAGTGACTCCATGGACCCTTGGCTTCTCTTTTTGAAAAAGACCAAGTTAGATAGATACAGGAAAAGAAGCATTAAATTGATCTTTGGTTACCTGAAAGTCAGCTTGTTGTAGAGATGTCAAAACTCTAACAATACTCATTGCTTTTCTGTTTTCTGGGAAAACAGCTAAACCACCTTTCCCAGCTCCCTTTTTGCCTAGGTGAAACCACATGACAGAACTGGCCTATGTAGGTGTACGTGGTCAATGCCCTATCAACCCCTGCCACAAAACACTATAGATTTTGGTGATCTTCACATTTCTTTTTCTCAAAAACTTGTGACTGTCTTTGAAGGACATCTAGAATATTGGAAAGTTACACAATGAAAGAGTCTAGGTCTAAGTCTTTGCTTAGAGGGCATCTTCCAAGTAGATCTTCTTAACCAGGAATATTTGTATATACATTAATGATACACTCTAGCTTGCTAAACTGTTTCATGTTTTTATGTTTATTTGAAAGAGTAGCTAGGATTAATTCACAAAAATATAAAACTTCCTTTAATTGTGATAAAGAAAAAAGGAAATTTATTAAATTGACAAGACACTATTTTTATTTCTTAGTATCTTCTTTAGTTAACTTTAAGTGTCCCACGAGACACAGGCTAGAAAAAGATGGAGAGAAAATTAGTTTATATTTCTTGGTAAGTTTTGTATGGAACAGAAGTTATGTACAATACATTTTTTTCCTCTGTCATGTGGTAGTTGGTAGCATGAAATCTTGCAGAATTTGGGAGCTTAGTTACATATCTTAGATTCAGGGAAAATTATCATGGTCAGGATAATATACTCACCAGGGTACAATGATGTGTTCTGCCAGTCTGCAGGTGAACAAAATGATGAAATATTATTGCTCTCTCCTGGTCCTTCTTATATCTTTTCCTCTCTTCTCATCACTGACATTCTCTAAGCATTCAGTGACATATTTATCTGTCTGTTGCTTTTCTTCCTCACAAGCATGTGACCATTCCTTTCTTAAACTAGAAAATGGTTGAGTTGTGTATGTGTGTGGACAAATATAAAGTCGGGAAAAAAGGCAAACTAAAAACAACAAAAAGAAGAGAGGAAATAAGGGAGATAGAAAATGAAGAAGTAATGATAGGAAGGTGGGTAGTTTGAGATAAAGAGAGATAAGAAGGGTGGGAAAATGGAAGGAAAGAAGAGAGGTGAAGGAAGAAGAAAAGGAAGGAATTAGAAAGAACAGAGTGAAGGAATAAAGAATTGAGAAAGTGAGATGAAGTGAAAAGATATTCCAAATTAGGGAAAAATGAGTTAACTAACTACAGATTCTCTCCCATTTATGCTCCTACACAGTGAATACAGGCAGTGATATAATATGCCTGACTCCCTGGGAACAGGGTTTAGAGCTGAGTTAGGAGTCTTATTATTTATGGGATTTAAGAACTGCCATGAAAGAAATTCTGAGCTACTTACCATTCCTAAATTGGGCTCTTCTCTGATCTGAAAGGAAAAGTACACAGAAGACTGAGACTCTTGGGGAGATAAAAATGCAAATAAAGACATGCATTCTTTGATAATCTAATTATCACTATCATATTAGTCAAGCCATTGCTCCTTATAAATTATTTCTTACGGATATAATAAAGATGACTTACATGATTTTTAGGACTTAATCACGGTAAACAGGTAAATCATTCCTAGCATGATAACTATAATATAGAGAGGCTATAGGAAAATTAAAAGACACCCAAAATAAAGAGGTAAAGAAACAGGATAAAGTGAAGCATGGGATTTCCACAATATAACTTGCAAATATTTTAACTATTGGAATACAATTACCAATTTCCTTTTGCAATTCTCCTGAAATACAAAAGTGAAAACCCCATTTTAATATCACAGAGAAAAGAAAAATTAAAGTTTCTTTAAATGAATTACACGTGAAATAAGTTACTTTAATTAAAGTTTTTTTTTAAAAAGCCCTCACTTTTTTAGAACACTTATTGGAAACAAAACAATACAAAAATATATATATCGCATGCTTACATGGATAAATTATTTTATATTTGAAATTCAAGAGAAAATTCCCCAAGTCCCCAGTGATATATTGTTTTTGAAGTAGTTTAGAATGCTGATACTAATAAATATCATCACCTGTAATGTGATACTATCCATCATCTGTGCGGTAACAGCTACAATTTATTCAATGCATTCACTGAGATAGGTATTATTTAATGGCTTTATATAATTACCCAATTGAATGCTAGCAAAATAATGGGGAAGTAGTATTCCTCTGTTTACAGAATAAAGATCTGAGAATCAAAGGGGTGAACAGCATGGTGAAGTTTCTGTTGGTAAATGAACAGATCAAAGATTTAAATCTAAGTAAGTTAAACTGCAAATTAAAGACTCAATCACTATGCCATAATCCTCCACTTTTGGTCCAGCCAGCTGATGCTTCAGTCAAAAGGTAGAGTAGTAGTGTTTGTTCTGTATAAGGAACAACCTATTGCACATTTCTTTGATAAAATAGTGTCATATTTAGAAGAGTTTCAGTTTTGCTTAGAATCAGGTTGTGGGCCCAGCAAGCATGGTGAGAGCTCTTTCAAATATATTGTCAGATTAGATTTGACTTATTTCAGAGCCACTAGAAGAAGTTATTGCTAACGTCATGGAGACAGCTGAAAAATAATACATTAAATTAAGACAAGGGTGAATGAGAGAAGTGAGTTAACTAATGGGAGAATAAGAAAGAAAGAAACAGGAAGGGAAATAGTAATATAATAAACACGAATGAAAATCATGAGAGAAATTATACAGAGAAAGTAAGGGGAATGGAAAAGGAAAAAGCAGCAAAAATCCATATAGGAAGATCATATCTTGAAAATAAGTTGTTATTAAATTTTACCATTTTTTTCCCTTAGTTCACCTGAAAACAAAACAGAGCAATATGAAAATCATTATGACATAGACAATAGGAATATCATATTTTGTAAATAGTCATTAAATTTTACCATTTTCTTTCCTAGGTTCACCTGAAAATAAAACAGAGTAATATGAAAATCACTATGACCCAGACAATAGGAACATCATATTTTGTAAATAGTCATTAAATTTTACCATTTTCTTTCCTAGGTTCACCTGAAAATAAAACAGAGTAATATGAAAATCACTATGACCCAGACAATAGGAACATCATATTTTGTAAATAGTCATTAAATTTTACCATTTTCTTTCCTAGGTTCACCTGAAAATAAAACAGAGTGATATGAAAATCACTATGACACAGATAATAGAAATATATTTTGTAAATATTTGTTACATTTTACCATTTTCTTTCCTAGGTTCACTTGAAAAATTAAAAGAAAGTAGTATAAGAATCACTATGAAACAAACAAAATGAACAAAAAAACCTTGCAAAAATCTTTTCTCCTGTTGTGTATATAGTAGGTTAGCCACTTCAGAGAAAAAAAGATTATGTTTATTTTATAGGTGTTTTACTGAAAAACTTATGGGTTTCCACATGTTTTATGTGAAATGGTAAAGCAGAAAAATAATTTTAAATTTCTTGTGACTGAACTTAACATCTCCAAAAATAATTTCCTGAAGCCTTCTGTAGGCATGATATCATTGTCATAATAATCATCACCATCACCATCCCCATCATCATCACTATCATTGTCACCATCATATCCAACATCCCCACTGACATTCATTAACAGCTTTCTCTGCATTAAGCTCTGTGATACATGTTTCACAAGCAGCATCACATTTGATCACCAAAAGTGCTTCAGATATCATGATGCTTATGCAAGAGAGTAAACTGAAGTTAGAGCAACAGAAGTGATATGCAAATAAAGTAACAGAAGGTCAAATCAATTCATTTACTTAGGGATAATGTCCTTGGTTCAACACAATGCCAAGATGCCCAGGGCTGCTCTCATACAGTCAAGAGCTGACAATATTTAATTGCATGCTTTGTACTTATGTGAAGATAAAATGGCTACCTTGCTCTTCTTTCTTCCTTTTCTCTGAAAACGAAATTAGACAAAAATTTAGACAGTTTAGAAAAAAAAAACAAACAGGAAAGTTTTATTACATATTAAACTGAAACAAATTGCAAGTGTAACAATAGAGTTACTAGTAGATTGGTGTACTAGGAAGAAAGTTTTATTTGGTATGTCAAGATACCAAACACCCTTTCTTTTTATTGTCTGAAACTGAGTTTGCTGCAATGATATCCTTTCTAAGTGATTTAAGATTTGAAACCCATCATCTTTTATTTTCTCTGAAAATCAAATGAGAAATATTTTTTTTAATTTTTTAAATTAACATATAATGTATTATTAGCCCCAGGAGTACAGGTCTGTGAATTGCCAGGTTTACACACTTCACAGCACTCACCATAGCACATACCCTCCCCAATGTCCATATCAAATGAGAGATATTGATTAAAATAATTGAAGTAATTCATAAATAAAAGTACAGAGGATCAAATACTAGTTCTTTTAGGGGCAAACTATTTTTAGAAAATGCCAAAGTACCAAAAGCATTGCTTTTCTATAATCCAGGACAGGGTTTCCTTTAGTAATACATTTTCCGTTCTGGTGGAGATAAATTTCCCTTTAACTTCCTCCCTTTCTCTGAATAAATTCATTAAGCTTATTTATTTCAAATAATTGATACAACATAAAGATGAATTTAAGAGAGTAAAATTTATTAGATTAATTAAATTGTTTGTGGATGAAGAGAAAACACCTTTTCACATTTTCAAAACAAAATAGAAGAAATTTTTGATTTTCAGAATTTACAATTTCTTATTTCTATCCACATGTTTTTCCCTTCGTCTCATTTGCTCCTTCTGTTATTTCCCTTATGTTCCAGAAGTTTCTTTAGGATTTCTTATGAGATGAATCTGGTAACTAATTTCTGTCTTGTCTTTCTTTTCTTGACTTTTCTTTCTTCCATGCATTAAAGATTTTCTTTTGTCTTTTTGCTGAAGTCTCTTTTCACTGAATATATAGACTAGTGGGTTGACAGTTCTTTCAGTATTTTAATGACTTTGCTTTATTTTGCTCTTGCTTCTATGATTTCTGGTGTGAAGTCACCTGGTTTTGAATCATTTGTCCTTTCTCGTTTTACTTTAGATAAGTCCAAGAGTTATTTCTTTAATTTGGCTTTCAAAAATTATGACCATAATAATTCTAGGCATGTAGGTATTCTTTAAGTTTATTCTGCTTATACTTTGCCAAGCATTTTGCATCTTTAAGTTTACATTTTTTACCAAGTGTGAGAGAATTTTGACAGTCCTCTTCAAATAGATCATATGCTCCAATCTTTCTCCTCTCTTCCTGAGAATTTCCTTATTAATGTGCAAAAACTTTTTTTTAAATTTCCAAATATCTTTATGCAGAAAACTTACACACACTGTAAATATTTCCACTTTTCCTTTGTAAATTAATTTTTCTACTTTAATGCTAATATAATTAACACACAGTTATATTGGTGTCAGGTGTCTAATATTGTGACTCAATGATTCTACAAGCTACTCAGTGCTCATCATGATAAGTGTACTCTTAATCCTCATCACCTGTTTCACCTATTCCCCCACTCGCCTCCTTTCTGGTAACTCTTGATTTGTTCTCTATAGTTAAGACTCCATTTTTTGAGTTGTATTTCTTTTACTTTGTTCATTAATTTTGTTTCTTAAATTCCACATATGACTGAAATCTTATGGTATTTGTCTTTCTTTGTCTTATTTCATTTAGTATTATACTCTCTAGCTCCATCCATATTGTTGCAAAAGTCAAGATTTCATTCTTTTTTATGGCTGAATAATATTCTATTATGTATATATTCCTTTTCTTCTTTATCCATTCTTCTATCCATGGAGACTTGGTCTGCTTCCATAATTTGTCTATTGTAGATAATATTGCAATAAATATAGGCTATGCCTATATCCTTTTCAATTAGTGGTTTTGGATTCTTAGGGGTAAATAGCCAATAGGACAATTGTTGGGTCATAGGATAGTTCCAGTTTTGACTTTTGAGGAACCTCCATACTGTTTTCCAGAGTGGCTGCACCAGTTTGCATTCCCACCAAAAGTGTGTGAGGGTTCCCTTTTCTCTACATCCTCATCAAGACTTGTTGTTTCCTGTATTTTTTATTTTGGCAATTCCATTTTCTGGTCTTTTTCCTTATTATCTACATTTTCCTATTGTGCTAATGCAGTAGTATTTAAATTTCAGATGTATCTTTCAATTCTAAAATTTTGATGTGACTATTTTTTCCTAGTTTCCATTTGTCTGCTGTGAATTTTCATTCTTTTTATTTCTAGTCTCTTTTATTTTACCTGATGAAGCACAGCAATCATAGTTTCCCCCTTTTTTAATGTTTTTATTTGAGCCCTACATATCCTTTACCCAGAACCCCTAATGAAAGAAAACATCTCCTATAACTGTAGTAAAATATCAAAGCCAAGAAACTGACATGGTTATAATCCTGTTAACTATACAACATACCTCATTCGGGTTTCACCATTTTTGCATGAATTGATGTGCACATGCACGTGTGTGTTGATGCATTTTCTCCCATTTACAGACTCAAGAAACCACAATCAAGATATAAAACTGGTCCATAATCACAATCTCTTAGGCAATCTCTTTATATTCTCAGTCTCCACCCCTGTTCCTCCTTTGTCCCCTGGCAGCCACTAATCTATACTACATCTCTATAGTTTTGTCAGTTTTCACATGTCATACAAATGGAATCATACAGTACACAATATTTTGAGATATACTTTTTTCCCACTAAGCACAGTGCTATTGAAGCCCACCACATTTGTTGTATGAATCAATACTCTGCTCCATTTTATTGCTGAATAGTATTCCATTGTACTCATTTATCACAGTTTATTTAACTCTGCATTCACTGAAGAGTATTTGTTTTGTTCCCAGTTTTTTGCTAATATAAGTAAAATTATTCTGCATTGAAGATTCCATAGGAATGTGAGGTTTTATTTCTTTATTCTTTAGAATAAATGCCTAGTGTGTGATTGTTGATTTATACAGCAAGTGCATATTCATTTTTTTCATTTTTTTAATTGTGTTGTGTTAGTCACCATACAATACATCGTTAGTTTTTGATGTTGTGTTCCAAGTTTCATTGTTTATGTATAACACCCACTGCTCCAGGCAATATGTGCCCTCCTTAATACCCACCACCAGACTCACCATATTCATTTTTACAAGAAAATGCCATATTATTGAATAGAATGGCTGTACTATTTTTATATTCTTACCAGCAATGTTAGAAGTCCAGTTTCCTCATGTTCTCAGCACTACTAGGATATTTTGTCTGTTTAATTTTTAATTTTAGTCATTTTAAAAAGTGTGTAGTGATACCTCATTGTGGGTTTCTTTAGGTTTCTCCCATTTGTGGACATTTCATATCTTGAATCTGTAGAGTTTTGCATTTTACCATTATCTCATCTATATGTATATTTTTTTAGCTCCATACTCTTTGTAATTTCTCTGAGGACTCTGATAACAAAAATGATGGATTATTTTTATATCGTCTACGTTTACATTCCAGGTCTCTGTTTCTTCTTGTGTCTATTTTCTCACTTATTTCCTGATTAGATAATTTCTATTGATTTATCTTTATGTTTGGTTTCCTTCTTCTGTCATCTTCAATTTAGCATGCATTGAGATCATCAAGTAACTTTTCTATTTCAGTTATCATAATTTCTAGTTCTGTAATTTTCCTTTGGTTATTTGTAAAATCTATTTATCTCCTCAAATTTTCCATTGTTCTTTGTTTCAGGAGTTTCTACAACTGCTCATTGAATCTTTTTTATCATTGCAGCTTTACCATTCATGCCAGATACTTCCAACAGTTGTGTCATCTCAATGTTGGTTTCTGACAATCGTCCACTGTCATTCAGGTGGTGATTGTCTTTGATCTTGACATGATGAGTGAATATTTTATTTTATTCTAGACACATTGGATATTACATGTGAGACCATAGATTTTATCTATTCTTCTATATTAGCTGGCAGTCATTGGGTTTATATATAGCAAGTGTTTCCAGGGTGGGAGTGTATATAAATTCCCTCTTGGTCACTGGTAGAAATGGAATGCTGACTATTACTGCCACATTGGCTACTAGCAGAAGCCTAATTCAGCTTGCCCCTCTGCCCCAGTGATACTTTTCCTGAAGAAAGCAGAACATGGCCTCACATCTCCTCACATCTCCTCCTCACTCTGTATAGGGATGAAAGCTTAGCTAGAACACACAGATGCCTGGGTGGAATGAAAACAGAATGCCACCTAACACAGCCTGGCACTGCCTCCTTTTGCCTCATGCTGCCAGCCAGGAGTGGAAGCTTAGTTATTCTCTAAGGCTGAAACTAATGGGAGGTTGGAGAAAACAGTTGTTACTTGTCCTAGAGTAAGACAGGTGTTATCCTAAAGCTCTTCTGTTCTGGTAGGCCATAGTTTTCCTCATAGTTTTTCTAAACAAATTCAGCTAAGTTGTAGAATATGAGATCAACATGCAAATGGTTTTGTCCTACGTACAAGCAATGAACTTTCCAAAAATGAGACTAAGAAAACAATTTCATTAACAATAGTTCCTAAAAGAATAAAAAGGTTGGGAATAAATTTAACCAAGGAGGGCAATATATATATATATATATATATATATATATATGAGAATAAATTTAACCAAGGAGAGCAACATATATATGTACATATATGTGTATACATATTTGTACATATATGTATGTACATATATGTATACACATATATGTACATATATATGTTGCTCTCCTTGGTTAAATTTATTCCTATATACCTATATATCCTATATATAGGATATATATATCCTATATTCCTATATACATATATCCTATATTCCTATATATCCTATATTCCTATATACATATATTTATATATATACATACACTACATATATGTAGTGTATGTATGTGTATATATATATACTCAAATTTTGCTTCTGTTTGTACCACTATACATTTTTATTATTGAGGTGACTATATTATATTCATTTAAATTGATTTTTTTAAATTATGTCTTGCTTTTATTTAACAGCATTTATTTAAATCTAGTGTGTTTTCAGAATAAAATATACTTTATAGGATTTTATTTATTAATAATAATTTATTCCTAATGCCATCTATAAAAACTGAAAAAAAATCCCAATTTATTTATTTGGATATCTTTACCTGTTCAGGATTTTTTAATTTGTAGGCACTGCATAGTGTATTTTTCTAAGGAGGTAATTTTTTTTGTATAAAAGAATGCTAAAAATTATGAAAAAGATGGGAAAAAACATTTCCCCATAAATGTTACTTGAGCATTAAGGATTTCTTTCTTATACTTTCACGTTACTTATGATAAAATATATTATATTTTGATCTTCCATCTAACTGAGGATCCATTCTCTAATATAAGAATCTATTCTCTAATTAAGATAAACAAGTCCTTTATATGACCATTAAGATTTCCATTAAATGCTATGAGTGGTAGTGAACCCGTGACTTCCTTTGCAAAAATACTCAATAAGGAGAAAGGTCTTATTATTAAACTCTTTCTTTATATAGAGCTCAAATATTACTCTTTACAGCTTCAACCAGTTATTTCTAATCCTAACAGTTGAGATAAGTTATCAAATGAAAACTTATCAAAGTAATCAAATATTTTACAAGTAACTCAAGTGCTTTAGATTTCCCTGTTAAACATTATTCATACTGTTAATTTTAGAGACATGTTTGCAGAACTTTTAAGTTTGGGGAATAATATACTTGATGAGTTGCAGTTTGTCAAAATCTCTCTTAAATATGTTGATTAGAAGTAAATGTGAAAAAGTGAGAAGTAAACAACAAAGCGAGACCGTCACATCTTTCACCTCTAATTCTGTTTTTATAATAAGAAGGTCAGATTCCACTTATCTCTGTTATAAACACCACTTATATGTCAAAATCAGTGAGCGTAGTGAACCCTTAAGATACCAGGACTTTACATATTTTCTAACTTACCATGCTTATGATACTCCATCCAGAGAAAAATAATGATGAAGATGCCTAGGCGTAGGAGAGAATTGGTGATTGTTGGATCTTCAAGGTGGAATTCTGAAAAATGAATGCCAGAGAATTTCCTTATTAACATCCAGACCAACCTTATTACTGTTTTTGCCATAGAAGTTTTATTCTATGCTTCTGATAACTTATAGGTATTTGATCAAGTTTCAATTTTCAAAGATAAAGCTGAGGGATCCCATTACTCTTAAACACCACAACAGCAGATCACAACAGCTACTTGGAAGACAGAATGGGATTGAATATCTCAGAGGTTAGGGAGATGTTTATCCCATGGGTTGTGAAGAATTCTTGGGAATGGACATCTCACAGTAAATGAGGGAATCTTTGCTAAACTCCAGGTCCCTCCTCATCACTTTGCTATACTTTATGAAGCCAAAACTGATATAGCCATACTTTGGTCTACAAATCAAATCAAGGCTGGCATGTATTTTTTGGAAGACTTGGGATTTCGGGATAGATTTCACATTTTAAAATCACTGAAAAAATTTTAATTAAAACACATAATGCAAAAATAATATGAAATTTGAATTTCAATGTCAACAGAACTCAGCTATGTTTTTTTTTTTTTAATTAACATATAATGTATTATTAGCCCCAGGGGTACAGGTCTGTGGATCATCAGGCTTACACACTTCACAGCATTCACCATAGCACATGCCCTCCCCAATGTCTACAACCCAACCACCTTCTCCCTACTCCCATTCCCCCAGGAACCCTCATTTTGCTTAGTGATATTAAGAGCCTCTTATGGAAAAAAAAAAAAAAAAAGAATCTCTTATGGTTTGTCTCCCTCCTGATACCCTCTTGTTTCATTTTTTCCTTCCCTACCCCCGAAACCTCCCACATTTTGCCTCTCAAATTCCTCATATCAGGGAGATCATATAATAATTGTCTTTCGCTGATTGACTTATTTCACTCAGCATAATACCCTCTAGTTCCATCAACATCATTGCAAATGGAGGATTTCATTTCTTTTTTTTAAGATTTTATTTATTTATTTGACAGAGAAATAGCACAAGTAAGCAGAGTGGCAGGCAGAGGGAGAGAGAGAAGCAGGCTCTCTGCTGAGCAGGGAGCCCGATGCAGGACTCAATCCCGGGACCCTGGAATCATGACCTGAGCTGAAGGCAGTAGCTTAACCAACTGAGCCACCCAGGTGCCCCTCATTTCTTTTGATGGCTGCAAAATATATATATATATATATATATATATATATATATATATCCCACATCCTCTTTATCCATTCATCTGTTGATGGACATCTAGGTTCTTTCCATAGTTTGGCTATTGTGGACATTGCTGCTGTAAACATCCGGGTGCACTTGCCCCTTCGGATGACTATATTTTTTTATTGGTGTATAGTCTATAGCTGTTTTTCACAACAATAACAAAGATAAGGAGCTGCAGTCAAGACTGTTTGTAGTGCAGTGATGCGATTATAACAACATCATTTGAGCAGCTTGACTATTACAGCAGAGCCACAGTTCATTTTGTCTTTATTTTCTTACCAGGGAATATCAGTCATGATAAAACAAGAAAAGAAGAACAAAGTAGATTTTGAATAAAACATCTTAAGTTATATTGGAGTGAGGATTCTTTTTTTTACTGAATTATATGTATTTGTTATGCAATGACACTATAGCGGTTCTAAAAGAAAACAGAGAGGGAAGATAATGACAGACTAGGAGGACCCTAGGCTTGCTCCCACCTATGAACACAATTAGGTAAGTATAAAATCATCTTAAATACCCCAGAAGCTGGCCTGAGCAGAACAAGCTCCACAGCTAAAGGTAGAGAAGAGACCACATTGAAGAAGTTAGGAAGCACCAAGGTATGGCTTAGCTGGGAAATGGTTCCTGAAAGCTATGGAGGGGAAGGAGCTCTGGTCGTGGAGAAGGATGAAAGAGAGAGAAGAGCACACAGGGGAATGAACAAGCAGAATTTTCCTCATAGCCATTGTCTTAGAAAGTGAAACATTTCCATTCCAAGTGGCTAAATTTCAACCAGAGGGGATTAACCTGAAGTTTTAAATGTCAGATGGCTTGACTCCAGGAGACCCTGGAAACACTGAAGCTGCTCTTGGAAAGAAGGCAAAGAGTCCATGGACATACAGCATGGAAACAGTGATCTGAAGAGTACCTGGGGTACACAGTGGGGAAATTATTTGTTCTTCTCAGAGTATGTTCCAGAGAGGCATAGTTCACAAAGACAGCTCTCCCAGAACAAAGGTACTGACTGGCATCATTTCCCTTTCCCATTCCTCAGCAGAAGCACATGTTCACCTGTGGGAACTGGCACAATGCGAACACTAGCTGCTTAACTTGCATACACCAAGACACATGCCCCCTGCAGTCTGGTGGATTCTCTTCTAGGTCAAGCTGACCTTAGTCCCAGGATAACAGGTCATTCCCCCTAGAAGACAGCACAACACTTGTCCACATGATGTCTCCCAACCAAAGAAGTTCGCAGAGCCTCAGTTCTGGTGGAGGTGGTAACAGGTCTAATTTCACCAACAGATCACAACACACCTAGATAAAATTCACCACATTCAGGCTAGGGACGAAACGGTGCCTAGTGCAGGCAAGGAGAGCCTGTGAAGACTACTGACTGAAGGACAGAGCAGTCAGAGCAAAACTATGGAGTATATGCAGCACACACTGGAGACAAATCCTGAAACACCAGGCCCAAGACATTACATGACCTCTTCTTCATAAGACCATTATTTTCAGGAGCATAGCTGGCTTTTCTAACACAGGAAAGAAGGCAGAGACTTAGGCAAAATAAGAAGACATTTGGGAATTTCTCATTTGGGAATTTCTCCCAAATGAAAGAATAAGATAAGGCCATAGCCAGAGATCTAAGTGAAACAGATATAAGTATCATGCCTGATGGAGAATTTAAAGCAATGATCATAAAGATACTGACTGGACTTGAAAAAAGAGTAGAAGACTTTGGGAGGGAAAATGGCAGCAGAATGGAAGGACCATAGGCTCAACTCATCTCACAAACACAACTAGATAATTACCAAATCATCCTAAATATCCAAGAAATCAACCTGAAGACTGATGGAGCTAACTAAAGGGAGAAAAGAAGCCACACTGGAAAAGTATGAGGTGCAGAGACATGGTTTATGCAAGAAATGAATAGCAGGTGCTGTGGAGGAGAGGGAACCATGGTCATGGAGAAAGGGGGAAAAAAAAGAAGAAGAAGAAACACACAGTGGAATGTACAAGGAGAGAGTTTCCCAACCCCCTTGGCTTGACAAATGAAAGAGGCTAAATTTCATGAGTTCTTACAACCAGTGGGACCTAAAACCTGGAGTTTTAAAGTTTGGTGGACTTGGCAAAGATAGAGCACTGAAGGCATTGCCCTGCTTCTGGAGAGAAGTCAGGCAAATTAGGGAACAGACAGCATGTAAAAGGTGATCTGAATAACACTTGGGGCACATAGTGGGGAGATTATTCACCCTTTTTGGAGCATATCTCTGAGAGGCAGCATTCACTGAGACAATCTCTGAGAACAAAGAAACTGGCTGTCACTGTGTCCCTCCCCTACACCTCAGCATAAACACAGAGCCACTTGCAGAAAGCAGCAAAGTGCTGGACTTGCATCTGCTTAAATGCTTAACTTGCTCACCAAAACCCATCTCCTTGTACTCTGGCAGGACTGCCCTTCCCAGTCAAGCTTGCCTCAGTCCCAGTGTGGTGACTCTCTACCTCTGAAGACCAGCACAAACTACCACCTACATCATGTTTCTCAACCAGAGAGTTCTGCTGGGCCTCAATTCTGGTGGAAATGGTGTCAATTTTCATGTCACAACAAAACCAGAGCACACCTACTTAAAACTTGCCACATTCAGGCCAGGAACAAAACACATTCCACAGCAGGCAAGGAAAGCCTCTGTAGATGACTAGCCTGAGAGACAGTCAACCAAAACACAACAGCAGAGCACACAGCACACGTAAGAGACATTCCTTTAAGTATGAGACCCTGGAAACTACATGACTTCTTCTTCATAAGGTCACTATTTTCAGGAGCAGGAGACATAATTTCTAACACAGAGTGAGAAGACAGAGACTTAGACAAACTGCAAAGATGGAGGAACTTTTGCCAAATGAAAGAACAAGACAAGGCCATAGCCAGAGATCTAGGGAAAAACAGATATACATTACACACCCAATGGAGAACTTAAAGCAACAGTCATAAGGATACTCATTGGGGTTGAGAAAAGGATAAAAAAGACAATAAGGGATGCTTACCACAGATATAAAAGGTGAAAAAGAGTCGATCAGAATTGAAGAGTACAGTAAATAATATTGGAAGCAGATTTGATGCAATGAACACAAGGCTGGAAGAAACAGAGGAACAAATTAGTGACCTGGAAGACAAAATAATGGAAAATAGTGAAGATGAACAAAAGAGACAAAGAAGAGTTATGCAAAAGGAGAATAGACTTAGGGAACTCAGTAACTCCATCAAACATAATAACATTCATAATATAGAAGCTCCATAATATAATAAAGAAGAAGAGAGAGAGAAAGGAGAACATTTATTTGAAGAAATAATAACTGGAAAGTTCCCTAATCTGGGGAAGGAAACAGACATCCAGATTAAAGAGGCAAAGGGAACCCCCATCAAATTCAACAAAAGCAGACCAACACCAACACATATTGTCATTAAACTGGCAAAATATAGTGATAAAGAAAAAAACAATTTTAAGCAGCAAGGCAAAAGAAGAAGTAACATAGAAAGGAAAACCCATAAGACTAGCAGGAAATTTTTCAGCAGACACTTTCCAAACCAGAAGGGAATGGCATGATATATTCAAAGTGCTGAATGAAAAAATTCCATAGCCAAGTATACTCCTTCTGTTCTAAATGATAGCCTTGCTGGATAAAGTATACTTGGGTATGGAATTTTCTCATTCAGCTTTAACTTTAACACCCCACATACATCAATGGACAGATCATCTGCGCAGAAAATCAACAAGAGGGATGCCTGGGTGGTTCAGTCAGTTAAGTATCTGCCTTTGGCTCAGATCATGATCCCAGGGTCCTGGGATAGAGTCCTGCTTCGGGCTCCATGCTCAGTGAGGAGCCTGCTTCTCCCTTGCCCTCTGCCTGCCACTTCCCTTGCTTGTGTGCCCTCTTTCTCTAACAAATAAATAAAATCTTCAAAAGAAAAGAAAAAAAATCAACAAGAAAACAATAGCTTTGAAAGACACATTGACCAGATGGACTTAACATATATATTCAAAATATTTCATCCTAAAAGCAGAAAACACATTCTTTTCAAGTACACATGGGACATTCTCCATATCAGATCACATCCTCAGTCACAGGGGAGCCCCCAACAAGGACAAAAAGATTGAAGTCATACCATGCATATTTTTCATCACAATATTCTGAAACTTGACGTGAACCACAAGAAAAAAATCTGGAAGACGACACATACACAGAGTTTAACAATCTGCTACTAAACAATGCATGTGCCATCCAGAAAATCAAAGAAAAAAATTTTTATATAAACGTAGAAGCAATTGAAAATAAAAACAAGATGGTCCAAAACCTTTGGGATGCAACAAAAGCAAACCTAAGAAGGAAGTGTATAGCAATACAAGCCTATTTCAAGAAGCAAGAAAAATCTCAAATAAGCATCCTATCCTTTCACCTAAAGGAGCTAGACAAAGAATGAAAAACAAAGCTTCAAGTCAGCAGAAGAAAGGAAATAATAAAGATTGGAGCAGAATATAGAAACCAAAACAAACAAACAAACAAACAAAGAACTATAGAACAGATCAATCAAACCATGAGCTGGTTTGTTGAAAAACTAATAAAATTGATCATTTATCAAAAATAAGAGAGAATGGACACAAATAAATAAAATCACAAAGAGAGAGAAGAAATAATAACCAACAGCACAGAAGTACAAATGTAAGAGAATATTGTGAAAAACTACATACTAACAATTTCGACAACCTAGAAGAAATAGATATATTCCTAGAAACATATAAATTACCAAAACTGACGCAGAAATAGAAAACTTGCATAGACTGATAACCAGCAAAGAAATTTAATCATTCGTCAAAAATCTCCCAACAAACAAAAGTCCAGGGCCAGATTGCTTCCCAAATGTATTATACAAAGCATTTAAAAAAGAGTTAATATCTGGGGTTGCCTGGGTGGCTCAGTGGGTTAAGCCTCTGCCTCTGGTTCAGGTCATGATCTCAGAGTCCTGGGACTGAGCCCCGCATCAGGCTCTCTGCTCAGCAGGAAGCCTGCTTCCCCCGCTCTCTCTGCCTGCTGCTCCCCTACTTGTGATCTTTCTCTGTGTCAAATAAATAAATGAAATCTTCCCCCAAAAAAGAGTTAATATCTGTTCTTCTCACTGTCCCAAAAAATAGAAATGGAAGGAGAACTTCCAAATTCATTCTACAAGGTTAGTATTACCCTGATACCAAAACCAGAAAAACTCCACTAAAAGGGAGAATATAGGTCAACATCCTTGATGAACACAGATGCAAGAATTTTCAACAAAATATCAGCAAAATGAATCCAACAAAATGTTGAAAAAATCATTCACCTCAATCAAGTGAGATTTATTTTTGGACTGTGAGGGTGGTTCAACATTTGCAAATCAATCACTGTGATATGTCACAATTAATAAAAAAAATAAAAAAGAACTACATGATCCTCTCAATAGATAGACAAAAACCACTTCACAAAGTACAACATTCATTCATGATAAAAACCCTCAATAAAGCAGGGATGGAAGGAATATACCTCATAAAAATAAGGCACTATATGAAAAACCTACAGCTAATATCATCCTCAATGGAGAAAAAACTGAGAGCTTTTCCTCCACAATTAGAAAAAAGACAGGGATGTCCATTCTCACCACCATTATTTAAGGTAGTACTGGAAATCCTAGAATGAGCAATCAGACAACAAAAAGAAATAAAAGACATCTAAACTGGCAAAGAAGAAACCAAACTTTCACTATTTGCAGATGACATGGTACTCCAAATAGAATACCCAAAAGACTCCACCAAAAAATTGCTAGACCTGATACATGAATTCAGGAAAATCACAGGATACAAAATCAAAGTAAAGAACTTTGTTTCATTTCTATACACTAATAATAAAACAGCAGAAAGAGATATCAGGAATCAATCCCACTTACAATCACATCAAAACCATAAGATACCTAGGAATAAACCTAGCCAAAAACATAAAAGATCTGTAGTCTGAAAACTACAAAATATCACAGAATAACAAAGAATAACAAAGTATTATAAGATAATGCTATAAAAACAATATTCAAAAAAATGGATAAGCTAGAAGAAATGGATAAATTACTAGAAACTTAGAAACTTCCAAAACTAAACCAGAATAAATTTTAAAAATTTGAACAGACTAATTATTAGCAATGAAATTGAATCAGTAATCAAGTCAAGGACCAGATGGCCTCACAGGTTAAATCTACTGAACATTTATAAAAGAGTTTATAGCTATTCTTTTCAAACTATTCCAAAAAATAAAAAAGGAAGGAAACCTTCCAAATTGATCTTACAAGAAAAGCACTACTCTGATATTAAAACCAGAAAGACACTACATAAAAAGAAAACTAGAAGCCCATATCTCTAATGAACGTGGACACAAAAATCCTCAACAAACTCATAGCAAACTGAATCCAATAATACATTAAAATAATTATTCACCATGATTAAGTGGGATTTGTTCCATTAATGCAAGGGTGATTCAATATTTGCAAATAAATCAAGATGATACATCAAATTAACTAGACGAAGAATAAAAATCATATGATCATCTCAAAAGATGTAAGATAAAGCATTTGACAAAGTAAAATATCCACTCATGACAAAAACTCTCAACAAAATAAGTGTAAAGGGAACATACCTCAACATAATAAAGGCCATATATGAAAAACTAACAGCTGTTGTCATATTCAATGGTGAAAAACTGAGAGACTTTTCCTCTAAGATCAAGTAGAACCAGGAGGTCCACTCTCACTCGTTTCATTCAACATGGTACTGGAAGTCCTAAGCACAGCAATCAATCAAGAAAAAGAAATAAAAGGCATCCAAATTGATAAGGAAGAAGTAAAACTTTCACCAATTGCAGATCACTTAATATTATATAGAGAGAACCCTAAAGACTCCACTATAAAACTACAGTGATTGATGAGTTAATTCAGTGACATCACAGGACACAAAATCAAGGTGCAGAATTCTGTTGCATTTATATATACTAAAAATAAGTAGCAGAAAAAAGAAATTAAGAAAACCATCCCATTTACAATTGACCCTAAATAATAAAACACCTAGGAATAAATTTAATAAAGGAAATAAAAACCTACCCTCCAAAAACTATAGATCACTGATGAAAAATTAAAGATGACACCAATGGAAAAAATATTTCATGGATTGGAAAAATTAATATTGTTAGAATATCTATAGTACCTAAAGGAACCTACAAATTCTTGAAATCCCTATCAAAATGCCAACAACATTTTTCACAGAACTAGAGTAATCCTAAAATTTGTGCAGAACCACAAAAGGCACTCAAGGACCAAAGCGATCTTGAGAAAGAAGAAAACCGAAGGTATCACAATTCCAGATTTCAAGCTACACTACACAGCTGTAATAATCAAAACACTATGGTACTAGCATAAAAATAGACACATCAATCATTAGAATAGAATAGAAAATAGAGAAATAAACCCAGAATTATATGGCTAATTAATCTTCGACAAAGGAGGAAACAGTATCCAGTGGGAAAAAGGCAATCTCTTCAACAAATTGTGTTGGGAAAACTGGACAGCTATATGCAAAAGAATTACACAGGACCACTTCTTACACCATACACAAAAATAAACTCAAAATAGATTAAGGACCTAAACATGAGAGCTGAAACCATAAAAATTCTAGAAGATGGCACAGGCAGAAATTCTCTGACATTGGCCACAACAGTTTTTTGGATATATCTCCTGAAGCAAGAAGAACGAAAACAAAAATAAACTATTGGGACTACATTGAAATAAAAATTTATGCACTCACACACACGTTCACATACAAGGGAATCTCACACACACACACACACACACACACACACACACACACACACACACACCAAAGGAATACTATTCAGCCATAAAAAAGAATGAACTCTTGCCATTTGCAATAATGTGAATGGAGCTAGAGAGTATAAGCTAAGTGAAGTAAGTCATTCAAAGAAAGACAAATACCATAAGATTTCACTAATATGTGGAATTTAAGAAACAAACAAGAAAAAGGAGAGACAAACCAAAAAATAATAATAGAGAACAACCAGAGGGTGACCAGAGGGGGGATAGGTGAGTTAGGTAATGGCGGTTAGAATACACCTATCACAATGAGCACTGAGATAAGGATACAATTATTAAATCACTACATTGTACACCTGAAACTAGTATAACACTGTATATTAACTACATTGGAATTAAAATGAAAAGCTTAATACAAATATTTTAAAAACCAAAAAGGCAACCTATTGAGGGGGAGAAGACATTGCAAATAATGATGTGACTAATGTCCAAAATATACAAAGAATTTATAACCAATTTATGAATTAGTGAAAGTTACATCTGAAACTAATGATACACTATAT
Organism: Martes martes; assembly: GCF_963455335.1. Lineage (NCBI taxonomy): Eukaryota > Metazoa > Chordata > Mammalia > Carnivora > Mustelidae > Martes > Martes martes. The sequence goes on along the minus strand of NC_137893.1, from coordinate 118,660,426 downwards.
GTTACCTAATTGAATTTAAACAAAATAAGTTAAAAGAAAAAAGAACTTCTACAACTTAACACCAATCCTCCCCCCCCCAAAAAAAATCAATAAAAAATGTTCAGAGGATCTAAACATTTTGCCAAAGAAGACATCTGGATGGCCAACGGATGCATGTGGAGATTAGTAGCAAAAATGCTTTTGTGTAAGATATGGTCTTACATATAAAACAAGAAAACATAGGAGAAACTTTACACCACTATGTTTCACACAACTTATAGAGGGAAAAAGGAAACAAGTGTTTTGGTTTTTTTAAAAATATTACTTAATAATATATCTTTTCTAATTACTGGATGATAGGGTAGTTATATTTTTTATTTTTTGAGGAACATCCATACTTTGCACATTAAAACGTATTCACCATGAATGTTAATAGCTTTTTTAGAATTCCACAGCAATGTGTTCCTTTAAAAAAGCTTTTATTTCATTATTACACAATGTGGCCAGTATGAAAGTTTTGGTTTTTAATTCTATTAGGTCATCTTTCTCAAATTTTAGAATATAAATATCATACATATTAAATGCTAATTCCTGGACATAGTTTAGAAATAAATGCTATTCTAATGACAAACAGAAAAGAATGGATTGGAGTGAGCTAGGGCTTGGGATTGTGGGACTAGAGAGTGGAAAAAAATTTAAACTGCACAGAAAGCATCTGACCCAGGAACATTACTGATAGAAGAGGAGAAATATAGGGGCAGAGAGACTTTCCAAAATTAGACTGCATGGGCAAAAATGAGAAAAGAATCAGATGGAAAAGAAAGGAATATCTAATGAGAGAGGTTATTGAACTGAGAACTGTGGAACGATTTTAATTAGGGAATGAGAAGAAATGAGAAGTCAGGTTGAACAGACCTGAGAGAATAAGAGATCCAACTCTTAGCTCTTGCACCCTGGTGTCTGCTCTATTTCTGTGGCTCAAATAATTTTCTTAGGGACATTGGACATGTGGGCACACACACACACACACACACACACACATCAAATAATAGCAATAACAAAAGTAAAACTTACTTTTACATGTCTCTTTATTCACACTTGCATTTGTATCTTGAGCTATTTGCTGAGTCACCATTTCAGGAAGAAGTCCTTTTCAGGTTGGTCATTCGTTCTGAGCAGTGTTGGCAGAATTCTAAAATGTCTTTGGGTTCCTTACACAAGCACAGAGACGAGTGATTATACCACTCAGGACAATATCCTGGGTCAGACAGAAGCCTCAGTCACATGCATCAGTAACATGAGGGTATCTTGATCCTGCTCTCCGTAGCTAGGTGGAATATGGACTTATTCCAGAAACAAGGCGACTCTGGACTCTGGACCTTAAAGATGGCAAAACATATTTCAGTTGTGGTTGTTCATTTACTCACTTGAATACATGCACAATTTTTTCTTGTCTCTGTATAGATCTCCAGTGCATTGTTGAATAGAACTGGTGAGGGTGGATATCCTTTTTGTTCCTGAACTTAGAGGAAAGATTTGAGACTTCTCATCATTTAATATGGTGTTGTTTTCATAAATGGCCTTCATTAGTTTGAAACATTGCCTCTATCCCTAGTGTGTTAAATGTTTTGTTTTGTTTAATTAAGAGAAGACATCGGATTTTGTCAAAAATGTTTTTACATCCTTTGAGATGGTAATGTATTTATTTTCTCTTCATTCTCTTAATACGGTATATTATATTGATTGGTTTTTGTATGCTGAACCAACTCTGCATTCTAGGGTAAATCCCACTTTGTTATCGTGTAGAATCCTTTTAATATTCTGCGGGATTAAGTTTACTAGTATTTTGTTGAGGATTTTTGCATCTATATTCATAAGGGCTATTGGTCTGTAGTTTTCTGGTGATGTCTTTCTCTGCCTTTGGTATCTGGTTTCATAGATTGAGTTAAAAAGTGTTCCTCCCTGTTTTTTGTGTTTTTTGTGAAAGATTGGTATTAATTTTTTTTCTTCAAAACTTTGGTAGAATTTGCTAGCAAAACCATCTGGGCTGGGGGTTTTTTTATATAGTTTTTTTTTAAATACTAACTCAATTTATTAATATAGGTATATCGATATTTTCTATTTCTTCCTGAGTCACTTTAGTGTTTCTAAAAATCTGTTCACTTCATTGAGTTGATCTAGTTTATCAGCATTTGTTTATAGTATTCCTTTACAATCCTTTCTATTCTGTAAAGCTTTAATAATGTCTCCTCCTTATTTCCTGATTTTAGTGTTTTTGAGCCCTCTCTTTTTTGCTGAATGTTTGTCACTTCTGCTAATCTTCAGAAAACCAGCTTTTGTTTCTATTTTATTTTCTCTATTGTTTTCTATTCTATTGTCTCTCTACTTTAATCTTTATTATTTCCTTCTTCCTGTTTGCTTTATGTTTATTTGTTCTTTTTTTTCCCCCACAGTGTCTTAGGGTGACATTTAGGTTACTGGTTTGAGATCTTACTTTTTTTCCTTTTTAATGTAGATGTTTATAGCTAGAAATTTCTCTTGGCTATGCTTTTGCCGCATACCATACGTTTCAGTGTTTTGCATTTTAATTTTTGTTCATATCAAAGTATTTCCTAACTTCTTGTATTTCTTCTTTGACCCATGGGTTGTTTATAAATGTGTTGTTTAATTCTACATATTTGTAAGTTTCTCAAATTTGATTTTCATATTGATTTTTAATTTCCTTCCAGAGTGATAAAATAAAATGCTTTTTAAGACTTTATTTTTTTGATTTATTAAGATGTGTTCTAACATATTATCTATCTTGGAAATGTATATTCTGCTATTGTTGGGTGAAGTGTTCTATAGATGTCTGTTAGCATAGTTGGTTAATAAAGTCTTCTATTTCCTTTTTTTTTTTTTTTAAGATATTTAATTTATTTATTTGAGAGGAAGAAAGAGAGAGAGAAGACAGGTAGGGTGAGGGTCAGAGGGAGAAGTAGACTCCTCCCCGAGCAGGGAGCCCTATGCAGCACTCCAACCCAAGACTCAAGGATCATGACCTGAGACGAAGGCAGCCACCCAAAGGCTAAGCTACCTGGGCACCCAAATATCTTCTATTTCTTTATTAAGATTAAATCTAGTTGTTTTACCTATATATTGAAAGTGGGGCATTGAAATCTCCAACTACTGTTGTTAAGCTGTTTTTCTTTTCTCCCTTTAATTATGTCAGTTTCTCTTTGATGTGTTTTAGGGCTCTACTGTTAGATACATATATATTTATAAATGCTATATCTTATCTATGGACTGATGCTTTTTCATTATATAATTTTTTTTTTATCTCTTGTAACAACTTTTATCTTAAAGTATACTTTGTGATATTAGTATGAACACTCTGGCTCTCCTTTGCTTATTGTTCACATGGTGCTTTATTTTCAATTTATGTCCTTAAAGCTAAAGTGAGTCTTTTATTGAAAATACGTAACTGGATCATATTTTTCTTTTTCTTTTTTTTTTTTTAAAGATTTTATTTATTTATTTATTTGACAGAGATCACAAGTAGGCAGAGAGGCAGGCAGAGAGAGAGGGAGAAGCAGGCTCCCTGCTGAGCAGAGAGCCCGATGCGGGGCTCAATCCCAGGACCCTGGGATCATGACCTGAGCCGAAGGCAGAGGCTTTAACCCACTGAGCCACGCAGGTGCCCCTGGATCATATTTTTCTTAATCCTTTTTCCAATTTGCCTTTTATTGAACAGTTTAATCATCTACATTTAATGTAATTACTAACAAAGAAGACTTTCTGCAATTTCGTTTTTTCTTCACTTTATATTATTTCTCCCACCAATGCCTCTATTTATACCTTCATTGTATGAAACTAATATTGCCTAGGGTGCCATTTCTGTTCTTTTTTAGTTATCATATTATATAATTTTAGCTTATATTCTTAGTTCTTTCAATGGGAATTACAAATAACATGTTAGTTTATAAAAATTTGGTTTATATTAACAGCAATTTTATCTCAATAGTGTACAAAAATTTGGGTCCTACATAACTCCACCCTTCTTTTTTTACTGTTATTGTGATAAATCATATCTTTATGCATTATGTGCCATCAATTTAATTTATAATTATTGCTTTATGTAGTTGATTTTCAAAATCAGATAGGAAAAATGAACTATAAGAAAGATGCATATATGTTTATGTCTTATATTTACATAGAATTTGCCTGTGAAGACATCTGGACCTAGACTTTTGTTTCTTGGGAGTTTTTTTATTATTGATTCGATTTCTTTTCTGCTTATCAGTCTCTTCAAGTTTTCTATTTCTTCTTCCTATTGCAGTTTTGGTAGTTTAAATGTTTCTAGGGATTCAATCATTTCTTCTAAGTTGTCCAGTTTGTTGGCATATAATTTTTCATAATATCCTATTATTATTATTTGTATTTCTGTGGTGTTGGTTATTTCTCCTCTCTCATTTGTGATTTTATTTATTTGGTTCCTTTTTCTTTTCTTTTTGATACGAATGGAGAGGGGGTTTTCAATTTTATTAATTTTTCAAGGAACAAACTCTAGGTTTCATTGATCTGTTCTATTATTATTATTATTATTGTTATTGTTATTATTTCATTTCTATATAATTTATTTCTCCTCTAATCTTTATTATTTCCTTCTTTCTGCTGGCTTTAGGCTTTGTTTGTTGTTCTTTTACTAGATTCTTTAGGTGTAAGGTTAGATTGTTTATTTGAGATTTTCCTTGCTTCTTTTTTTTTTTTTTTTATTTTTTTTTTTATTTTTATTTTTTTTTAATTTTTTTATTTTAATAAACATATAATGTATTTTTATCCCCAGGGGTACAGGTCTGTGAATCGTCTGGTTTACACATTTCACAGCACTCATCATAGCACATACCCTCCCCAATGTCCATTTCCCCACCACCCTCTCCCGTCCCCCTTCCCCCCCGCAACCCTCAGTCTGTTTCTTGAGATTGAGTCTTTTATGGTTTGTCTCCCTCCCAATCCCATCTTTTCATTTTTTCTTTTCCTACCTCCCCCCAAACCCCCCCACCTTGCATCTCCACTTCCTCATATCAAAGAGATCATATGATAGTTATATTTCTCCGATTGACTTATTTCGCTAAGCATGATACCCTCTAGTTCCATCCACGTCGTCGCAAATGGCAAGATTTCATGTCTTTTGATGGCTGCATAGTATTCCATTGTGTATATATACCACATCTTCTTTATCCATTCATCTGTTGATGGACATCTAGGCGCTTTCCACAGTTTGGCTATTGTGGACATTGCTGCTATAAACATTCGGGTGCACGTGCCCCTTCGGAGCACCACGTTTGTATCTTTAGGATATATACCCAGGAGTGCAATTGCTGGGTCGTAGGGTAGCTCTATTTTCAGTTTTTTGAGGAACCTCCACACTGTTTTCCAGAGTGGTTGCACCAGCTTGCATTCCCACCAACAGTGTAGGAGGGTTCCCCTCTCTCCGCATCCTCGCCAGCATCTGTCATTTCTTGACTTGTTAATTTTAGCCATTCTGACTGGTGTGAGGTGGTATCTCATTGTGGTTTTGATTTGTATTTCCCTGATGCCGAGTGATGTGGAGCATTTTTTCATGTGTCTGTTGGCCATCTGGATGTCTTCCTTGCAGAAATGTCTGTTCATGTCCTCTGCCCATTTCTTGACTGGATTATTTGTTCTTTGGGTATTGAGTTTGATAAGCTCTTTATAGATTTTGGATACGAGCCCTTTATCTGATATGTCGTTTGCAAATATCTTCTCCCATTCTGTCAGTTGTCTTTTGGTTTTGTTAACTGTTTCCTTTGCTGTGCAAAAGCTTTTGATCTTGATGAAATCCCAATAGTTCATTTTTGCCCTTGCTTCTGTTGCCTTTGGCGATGTTCCTAGGAAGAAGTTGCTGCGGTGGAGGTCAAAGAGGTTGCTGCCTGCATTCTCCTCAAGGATTTTGATAGATTCCTTTCGCACATTGAGGTCCTTCATCCACTTTGAGTCTATTTTCGTGTGTGGTGTAAGGAAATAGTCCAATTTCATTTTTCTGCATGTGGCTGTCCAATTTTCCCAGCACCATTTGTTGAAGAGGCTGTCTTTTTTCCATTGGATATTCTTTCCTGCTTTGTCGAAGATTAGTTGACCATAGAGTTGAGGGTCTATTTCTGGGCTCTCTATTCTGTTCCATTGGTCTATATGTCTGTTTTTGTGCCAGTACCATACTGTCTTGATGATGACAGCTTTGTAATAGAGCTTGAAGTCTGGAATTGTGATACCACCGACTTTGGCTTTCTTTTTCAATATTCCTTTGGCTATTCGAGGTCTTTTCTGGTTCCATATAAATTTTAGGATTATTTGTTCTATTTCTTTAAAAAAAATGGATGGGATTTTGATAGGGATTGCATTAAATGTGTAGATTGCTTTAGGTAAAATAGACATTTTCACAATATTTGTTCTTCCAATCCATGAGCATGGAATATTTTTCCATTTCTTTGTGTCTTCCTCAATTTCTTTCATGAGTACTTTATAGTTTTCTGAGTATAGATTCTTTGCCTCTTTGGTTAGATTTATTCCTAGGTATCTTATGGTTTTGGGTACGATTGTAAATGGGACTGACTCCTCAATTTCTCTTTCTTCTGTCTTGTTGTTAGTGTAAAGAAATGCGACTGATTTCTGTGCATTGACTTTATATCCTGACACTTTACTGAATTCCTGTATAAGTTCTAGCCGTTTTGGAGTGGAGCCTTTTGGGTTTTCCACATATAGTATCATATCATCTGCAAAGAGTGATAGTTTGACTTCTTCTTTGCCGATTTGGATGCCTTTAATTTCTTTTTGTTGTCTGATTGCTGAGGCTAGGACTTCTAGTACTATGTTGAACAGCAGTGGTGATAACGGACATCCCTGCCGTGTTCCTGACCTTAGCGGAAAAGCTTTCAGTTTTTCTCCATTGAGAATGATATTTGCGGTGGGTTTTTCATAGATGGCTTTGATAATATTGAGGTATGTGCCTTCTATCCCTACACTTTGAAGAGTTTTAATCAGGAAGGGATGCTGCACTTTGTCAAATGCTTTTTCAGCATCTATTGAGAGTATCATATGGTTCTTACTCTTTCTTTTATTAATGTATTGTATCACATTGATGGATTTGCGGATGTTGAACCAACCTTGCAGCCCTGGAATAAATCCCACTTGGTCGTGGTGAATAATCCTTTTAATGTACTGTTGGATCCTATTGGCCAGTATTTTGGTGAGAATTTTCGCATCTGTGTTCATCAAGGATATTGGTCTGTAATTCTCTTTTTTGATGGGATCCTTGTCTGGTTTTGGGATCAAGGTGATGCTGGCCTCATAGAATGAGTTTGGAAGTTTTCCTTCCATTTCTATTTTTTGGAACAGTTTCAGGAGAATAGGAATTAATTCTTCTTTAAATGTTTGGTAGAATTCCCCTGGGAAGCCGTCTGGTCCTGGACTTTTGTTTGTTTGGAGATTTTTGATGACTGTTTCAATCTCCTTACTGGTTATGGGTCTGTTCAGGTTATCTATTTCTTCCTGGTTCAGTTGTGGTAGTTTATACATCTCTAGAAATGTATCCATTTCTTCCAGGTTGTCAAATTTGTTGCCATAGAGTTGCTCGTAGTATGTTCTTATAATTGTTTGTATTTCTTTGGTGTTGGTTGTGATCTCTCCTCTTTCATTCATGATTTTATTTATTTGCGTCCTTTCTCTTTTCTTTTTGATAAGTCTGGCCAGGGGCTTATCAATCTTATTAATTCTTTCAAAGAACCAGCTCCTAGTTTTGTTGATTTGTTCTATTGTTTTTTTAGTTTCTATTTCATTGATTTCTGCTCTGATCTTTATGATTTCTTTTCTCCTGCTGGGTTTAGGCTTTCTTTGTTGTTCTCTCTCCAGCTCCTTTAGGTGTAGGGTTAGGTTGTGTATTTGAGACCTTTCTTGTTTCTTGAGAAAGGCTTGCACTGCTATATATTTTCCTCTCAGGACTGCCTTTGTTGTGTCCCACAGATTTTGAACTGTTGTGTTTTCATTATCATTTGTTTCCATGAATTTTTTCAATTCTTCTTTAATTTCCTGGTTGACCCATTCATTTTTTAGAAGGATGCTGTTTAGTCTCCATGTATTTGCGTTCTTTCCAAATTTCCTCTTGTGATTGAGTTCGAGCTTCAGAGCATTGTGGTCTGAAAATATGCAGGGAATGATCTCGATCTTTTGGTACCGATTGAGACCTGATTTATGACCCAGGATGTGGTCTATTCTGGAGAATGTTCCATGTGCACTAGAGAAGAATGTATATTCTGTTGCTTTGGGATGGAATGTTCTGAATATATCTGTGATGTCCATCTGGTCCAGTGTGTCATTTAAGGCCTTTATTTCCTTGTTGATCTTTTGCTTAGATGATCTGTCCATTTCAGTGAGGGGAGTGTTAAAGTCCCCTGCTATTATTGTATTACTGTTGATGTATTTCTTTGATTTTGTTATTAATTGGTTTATATAGTTGGCTGCTCCCATGTTAGGGGCATAGATATTTAAGATTGTTAGATCTTCTTGTTGGACAGACCCTTTGAGTATGATATAGTGTCCTTCCTCATCTCTTATTATAGTCTTTGGCTTAAAATCTAATTGATCTGATATAAGGATTGCCACCCCAGCTTTCTTCTGATGTCCATTAGCATGGTACATTGTTTTCCACCCCCTCACTTTAAATCTGGAGGTGTCTTCGGGTCTAAAATGAGTTTCTTGTAGGCAGCATATGGATGGGTTTTGTTTTTTTATCCATTCTGATACCCTGTGTCTTTTGATTGGGGCATTGAGCCCATTAACATTCAGGGTAACTATTGAGAGATATGAATTTAGTGCCATTGTATTGCCTGTAAGATGATTGTTACTGTATATTGTTTCTGTTTCTTTCTGATCTACTACTTTTAGGGTCTCTCTTTGCTTAGAGGACCCCTTTCAATATTTCCTGTAGAGCTGGTTTGGTGTTTGCAAATTCTTTCAGCTTTTGTTTGTCCTGGAAGCTCTTTATCTCTCCTTCTATTTTCAATGATAGCCTAGCCGGATATAGTATTCTTGGCTGCATGTTTTTCTCGTTTAGTGCTCTGAATATATCATGCCAGTTCTTTCTGGCCTGCCAGGTCTCTGTGGATAGGTCCGCTGCCAATCTAATGTTTTTACCCTTGTATGTTACAGACTTCTTTTCCCGGGCTGCTTTCAGGATTTTCTCTTTGTCGCTAAGACTTGTAAATTTTACTATCAGGTGACGAGGTGTGGACCTATTTTTATTGATTTTGAGGGGCGTTCTTAGCATCTCCTGGATTTTGATGTTTGTTCCCTTTGCCATATTAGGGAAATTCTCTCCAATAATTGTCTCCAATATACCTTCTGCTCCCCTCTCTCTTTCTTCTTCTTCTGGAATCCCAATTATTCTAATGTTGTGTCGTCTTATGGTGTCACTTATCTCTCGAATCCTCTCCTCGTGTTCCAGTAGTTGTTTGTCTCTCTTTTGCTCAGCTTCTTTATTCTCTGTCATTTGGTCTTCTATGTCACTAATTCTTTCTTCTGCCTCATTTATCCTGGCAGTGAGAGCTTCCATTTTTGATTGCACCTCATGAATAGCTTTTTTGATTTCAACTTGGTTAGATTTTAGTTCTTTTATTTCTCCAGAAAGGGCTTTTATCTCTCCGGAGAGGGTTTCTCTAATATCTTCTATGCCTTTTTCGAGCCCGGCTAGAACCTTGAGAATTGTCATTCTGAACTCTAGATCTGTCATGCTACCTATGTCTGTATTGATTAGGTCTCCAGCCTTCGGTACGGCCTCTTGTTCTTTTTTTTGAGGTGAGTTTTTCCGCCTTGTCATTTTGTCCAGGTAGGATTTGCTTTCTCCTGCTGTGGAATTCCGCTGTTCTTGGTGACTGAAGTTGGTTTTGGATGGTTTCTTGTTGATCTTCTGGGGGAGGGGCCTGTTGTAGTGATTCTCAAGTGTCTTTGCCGCAGGCGGAATTGCACTGCCCTTGCCAGGGGCCAGGCTAAGTAATCCGCTCGGGTTCGCTTTCGGGAGCTTTTGTTCCCTGAGCGCTTTCCGTAGAGTTCCGGAGGACGGGAATGAAGATGGCGGCCTCCCAATCTCTCGGCCCGGAGGAGCCGAGAGCTTGGGGTTCCGCTCCTCAGTGCACTCTCAGAGCAAAGCGCCCAATAGCCCCGCCTCCCTGGCTTGCGGTCGCGCCTCGAGGAAAGCAGTCAATTGTTGGAGCTGGAGAAAAGCGCCGGGTCGCTTTTGTCTCCGTGGCCTCCGGCCGCGCTCCGAGCCCACCCAGCCTGCGACCGGCACAAGGTAACCCCGGGCTTAGAGCTCACTCCTCGGCTTTGTCGCTATAGCCGGCTTCCCCGCTCTAATACCTGCGAGCTCTGCGGCACTCAGACATCCCCAGTCCTTCTGTGACCCTGCGGGTCCTGGGGTTATGCTGACCCCGCCTGGGTTTCCCCCCAGTTTAGCCTCTGGAGCGATGTCTCCCAGTGGAGCCGACTTTTAAAAGTCCCGATTTTGTGCTCCGTCGCTCCGCCGCTTGCCGGGTGCCGGCCCCTCCCCCCGGGGTCTATCTTCCCGCCGCTTTGGATTCACTTCTCCGCAGGTCCTACCTTTCAGAAAGTGATCGATTTTCTGTTTCTGGGATTGTTGCTCTTCTTCTCTTCCATTTCCCGTTGGATTTATAGGTGTTCACAATGGTTAGATAAGCTATCTAGCTGATCTCCTGCTACCCGATGTCGTCTCAGCCTGCTACTTCTCCGCCATCTTGACTCCTCCCCCTTGCTTCTTGAAATAAGCCTGTATTGCTATATACTTTACTCTTAAGACTGCTTTTGCTGCATCCCATAGGTTTGGGACCATTGTGTTTTCATTTTCAGTTATTTCCATGTATTTTTTAAAATTTCTTCTTTGGCTTCCTCATTGACTCATTGTTTATTAACATGTTAAACCTTCATGTATTTGCAGTCATTCCAAATTTGTTTCTTGTGGTTGACTTCAAGTTTCACAGTATTGTGGTCTGAAAATATGCATGATATTATTGCAGGGTTTTGTTTGTTTGTTTGTTTGTTTTTATTTTGTTTTTTGTTTGTTTGCTTTTGTTTTTGTTTTTGTCTTATATTTGTTGAGGCCTGATCTGTGACTTAATATGTCATCTGTTCTGGAGAATGTCCTGTATGCACTTGAAAAAAAATGTGTATTTTGGTGTTTTAGGATGGAACATTATGAATATATCTGTTTAGTTCATCTAGTCAATTGTGTCTTTCAAAGTCCTTGTTTCCTTGTTTATTTTCTATTAGATGATTTGTTCATTGATGTAAATGTGTGTTAAGGACCTCTACTATTATTGTATTGTCAGAAATTTGTTCCTTTATGTTTGTTTTTAATTGTTTTATATATTTGCCGTTCCATGTTGGATGCATAAATACTTACAATTGTTAGATCTTCTTGTTGGATTGTCCCCTTTATTTTGATGTAATACCCTCTTCATCTCTTGTTACAGTCTGTGTTAAAGTCTAGTTTGTCCCTTATAAGTATTGCTACTTTTGCTTTCTTTTGATATCCATTTGCATGACATACATTTCCATCTCTCACTTTAAATTTGAATGTGTCTTTAGGTCGAAAACGAATCTCCTGTAGGCAACATTTAGATGGGTTTTATTATTTTATCCATTCTGACACCCTATATCTTTTGATTGGAGCATTTAGCCCACTTACATTCTTAATAATTATTGATAGATATGTATTTAGTGAATTTTTAAAAAAATATTTGATTTATTTGTTTGAGAGACAGAAGAAGAGAGAGCACTAGTGGGGGTGAGGGGCAGAGGGAGAAGCAGACTCACTGCTGAGTGGGGAGCCTGACACAGGGCTCTATCCCAGGACCCTGAGATCCTGAAGTGAGCAAAGGCAGATGCTTAACTGACTGAAGCCCCAAGGTGCTCCTATTTAGTGCCATTTTATTAATTGTTTTATCATTGTTTCTGGAGATTTTCTCTGATCCTCTTGTTTTGTCACTTTTGGTTTTTCTTTTCCATTCACAAAATCCCTTTAAAATTTATTGCAGAGCTGGTTTAATGGTCACAAACTCCTTTAGTTGTTCTTTGTCTGGGAAATTCTTTATCTCTCATTCTATTTGAGTCTTAGCCTTGCTGGATAGAATATTCTTGACTGCAGATATTTTCCATTTAGTACTTTGAATATATTATGGTATTCTTTTCTCACTTGCCAGGCTTCTATTGAGAAATCTCCAGCCAGACTTACAGGGCTTCCCTTGTAAGTTAAGGACTTCTTTTGTCTTGCTGCTTTTAAGAATTTTTCTTTATCACTACTTTTTACAAATTGAAGCATAATATATCTTGTTGTTGATGGGAGTTCTCTGTGCCTACTGAATTTGGCTACCTGTTTCCTTTCCCAGATTAGGAAATTTTTCAGCCATTATTTCTTCAAATATATTTTCTAAACCCTTGTCTCTCTCTACTTCTGGTACTCCTATAATACAAATGAAGTCACTGAGTTCCTAAGTCTTTTCTCATGTTGCATGACTCTTCTTTCTCTATTTTGTTCAGCTTATTTTCCATTATTTTGTCTTCTATATCTCTAATTCATTTCTCTCCTTCTTCTAGTCTCTTGTGCATTGCTTCAAACTGGTTTCCAATCTCCGTAGCTGCATTCTTTACTTCTGACTGCTACTCTTTCAGCTCTTTAATCTATGTGGTAAGTATCTCCCTGTCTTCCATTTTTCTCTCAAGCCCAGTGAATATCCTTATGATTGCTGCTTTAAATTATCCACCAGGCATGGTACTTAAATCTGTTTTGCTTAGACTTCTGTCCGTGGCCTTATCTTTTTCTTTCATTTGGAGTGAATCCCTCCGTTTTGGCATTTTTGTCTAGGTCTCTGCCCTCTTCTCTCTGTTAAAAAAACTGGTCATGTTTCTTGCTCCTGAGAATAATGGCTTTGTGAAGAAAAGGTCATGCAGTGTCCAGGGCCTGATGCTTCAGAGAGTCTGTGGTGTGTTCTTGTGTGTGGCCTGCTATTGTGATTTGGCTACTTTCTCCTTTAGGCTAATCATCTGCAGAGGCTCTCCTTGCTTACAATGGGCAGTGTTTTGTCCCTGGCCAGAATGTAGTGAGTGTTAAAGGAGACCTGATGCTAGTTCCACTAAACTAAAGCCCTGTAGAACTCTCTGGTTGGTAGCAGTGTTGTGAGCAGGGGTTTCTTCTGGTCTTATGGCTAAGAGGCCCACGTGCTGGAACTAAGCAAGTCTGACTAAAAAAGGATGTACTGGCAGAGCACAGGCATGTGGGACTTGGTGTAAGCAAGTTAAGTAGCCTGTGTTAGTGCTGTGTTGCTTCCCATGGGTGGTTCTTTGTTAATGCTGAGGGTTGGGGAAGGGAAAGGGTGCCAGCCAGCTCCTTTGTCCCCAGACTGGTGTCTCCATGAATGCTGCCTCTCATGGATATGCTCCAAGAAGAGAGAATAATCTCATCACTGTGTGCCCCAGGCATTCTTCAAAATCATTATCCTCATGCCATCTGTACCTGTGTTTTCTGCCTGCCTTATATCCATGAGCAGCACAGTGCCCACTGGTCTCCATCCTGCCTAAGCCCACTGACCTTTAACTCTAGACTTTAAGCCCTGCTGGTTACAAGAACTCATGAAATTCAGCACCTGTCTTTCCCAACCAATGGCTTTGGGGAAAAGTTCTTCTTGTTCATTTCCCTCTGTGCTCTACACTCTTTTTACCTTATCTGCAATGATGGCTCCCTCCCCTCTGTAGCACCTGTGACCCATTTCTCCCATAAACCACCATCTCTTTACCTTCTTCAATGTGACCTCTTCTCTCCTTTTAGCTGCGGAATTTGTTCTGTCAGTCTTCAGATTGATTCCTGGGGCATTTAGAATGATTTAATAGTTATCTTGCTGTGTTTGTACAGTGAGGTGAGGTTAGGGTCTTCCATTTCCACTGCCATTTTCTCATCAAAACCCTTAAACACTTTGATTTTTAACCTACGTTTTAAAATTAAATATCACATCCTATGTAACTTTTCTCCTGTAACAATTATTTACTTTTTTTCTCGTACACCAACATTCTACAGAATGTAGAGGAGGATTGGTGTTTTGCAAATTCATGGGCCTGAGCTTCAACTTGGCATTCAAAATGTTATCAAATAATTTATCAGTGTCCTTTATGCACACTACATCTCTTTTAAACCTTGAATAACACCTTCAAAAACTTATGTCCTAAATTGTTCAGTCTCCATACCTCGAACTTTTAATCCATACAACAGTTTCTCTTTTTGCACAATATAAAATTCTTAAACATCCTGCTCTTCTATCACAAATTCATGTCTTTTGATTTTTATTTCCTTTCATCATGAAAATTATATTCTACTTCCTATAAATTTTCTTTCCCTTTCTTAAAAATCTCATTTCCTTAGACTATTTTCTCTTTAAAAATTTGCTTTATCACTTAGCACTCCTTCTCAAATTTTTTTCCCATTTACTCTTTTTTCTTCATATGAAAATACTCAGTTCACACCATTATTAATTTAAAAAAAAACTATACTTATGGTGTATAAGTCAAAATCAACAGAAAAAAGCAAAATCAAGTTTTTTATGCAGAGTCTCCATACATTTTTATCATCATCAAGGCACTTAGAAAAAAACAAAAAAAAACAAAAAAAACCAAAGCACTATGAATAATTATGTTTTAAAAATGGGACACATGACAATCTAATCATATGTCAATCATTTTTTTTTTTATCCAATCCTTACATTTTTATTCAAACTCCTTGAAGTAGTTGACTGTAATGGCTGCCCTCAATGGAGGAGATTTGGCCCACCGAGGGGAATTTAGAAATGTCTGTTTATGTTTTTCCTTCTTATAAATTGGGACATTGCTATTGGCATCTGGTGGAAGTTGTTGAATGACTACAATACATACAGGGCATTCTCCCACAACAAAGAATTATCCAGACAAATATGTCAATAGTGGTGATGATGAGAAACCCTGATCTATAGTAGTTTATATTTTCGCAGTCTAATCTATTGCTAAGATTTCAATGAAGGCTTTGAACACGTTTCTATACAGAACTGAAAATGTTCTATACAGAACAGAAAATTTTCTTAAAATTTTATTTACTTATTTGATAGAGAGAGAGAGAGAGCAAGCTCAAGTAGGCAGAATGACAGGGAGAAGGAGAAGCAGGCTCTCTGCTGAGCAGGGAGCCTGATGTGGGGCTTGATTCCAGAACCCTAGAATCATGACCTGAGCTGAAGGCAGCCGCTTAACTGACTGAGCAACCCAGGTGTCCCTATACATAACTTCTGAAATCTAAACCATCTTTGTTACCTGTGATACTGCATATTCTTGTCAGTTTTCTTTCTTTCACCAGAGCAGCCCTTCTCCATCAAAATTTTAAGAGAAAATGAAGCCCTAGTGACTTAAAACATTCATTATATGTAATGAATTAACTTTTCTTCTATATATATAGAATGTTACTAGTTATTTATATTCCTTTGAGAATGAACAAAACAGTCACTCAAATAATTTACTGTAGGGCCTAATTCTTTTGTGGAACCTCAGCCCAAGGAAGGGTGTACTAGAACAATACAAAGGGGTATAATGAAGAAAAAATTCAGTAGGAAAAATGGAAAACAAATAAGAAATGCTTAAAAAATGAAAATGACAATAAAAACTAAGTGTAATTTAACTGAACTCTCCAGATTAAAGACAAATATATTTATATTGGATTTAAAAATTAAGTTCCTGGAGTATTACACTGTATGATATTAATAATTGCAATCATAAGGCTGAAGAAGCAGAAAGTTATAAAATAAAGGAATACACATGGTTAGATCCTTTAAAGAAAAGGGTTATATGCATGTCATCCTTGCACAGGGGCCATGCTAATCTTCTCTGAATCGTTCCAATTTTAGTATATGTGCTGCCGAAGCAAGCACAAGAAAAGGGTTATATGAAGAGTTATAAATGATCATAGTATATGCCAAAGTAAAGCAGTTGTAACTTTATTAAGAAAATGGAACAAATTATTCTTTAAGGTGAAGGTATTTTGAAAAATAAATAGAAACAATAAATATTAAGAATTCAATTCATGAAGAATGAACACAACTTGTATGTGTCAGATAATAAAATTTCAATATATATGACTATAGTTGAAAGAATGTAAACTTTATAAAACCAGCATCATTGTGATGGGTTTTATTAAAATTTACTCTGTACTTATAAGTTGGACAGATGTTACTTAGTTGAAGATGTAGGAAGATTTCAGTAAAACATATATCAAGTTAGATATTGTGATTTTATTGATTTAGTTTATATCTAAAATAACATTCTTTTGTTTTTGAGTTTTGACAAATATATACACCTTGTTTCTAAAAACCAAAAAAAGGAATAGAATTTTGAGCATCCCAGAAAGCTTCTTTTTGGTTTTTTTTTTTAAGATTTCATTTACTTATTTAACAGAAAGAGGCACAGTGAGAGAGGGAACACAAGCAGGGGGAGTGGTGGAGGGAGAAGCAGGCTTCCCACTGAACAGGAAGCCTGATGTGGGGCTCAATCCCAGGACCCTGGGATCATGACCTGAGCTAAAGGCAGATGCTTAACAACTGAGCCACCCAGGCGCCCCCAGAAAGCTTCTTTATGCTCCTTTCCAGTGGACTCCTCTACCTTGAAGCAAATATTGTTTTTATTTCATTCACTATAACTGTTAAATATTGAGTCTATCAGAAATTTGTTTCTTTTATTGCTATTATTTCATTATGTGACTATATGACAAATGTTTATCCATTTACCTATTGATAGCTGTTTTTGTTATTTCTAGTGTTTTGCCTTTATGAATAATTCCACTTAAACATTGTTATACAACTCTTTTGTGAATACTTGTTTACATTTTGCTTGAGTAAATATCATGAGTGAAATCATCACCTCACACCAGAAAAATAAGGTTAAATTTATAAGACACTGACAAATTGAATTCCAACTGGTTGTACCATTTTTTATTCCCACCATCGGTGTTTGAATATATTATAATACAATGTAAAAGCCAGGGAATTACCATGGATACAACTCACACTTCTTATTCAGATATCACCGGTTTCACATGCACTTGCATTTGTGTGTGTGTGGTTCCATGCAATTTTGTCACATGTATGAATTCATATAGCCACCAGCTCAATCACAACACAGGGCTGTTGCATCACTACAAAGATTTCCCTCATATTATCCCTTTGTCGCCATAGTATATGGCCATACCCATTCTTTCCCCAGTTCCTAACTCCTGGCAATAGCTAAACTATTCTCCATCTCTTTAGTTTTATCATTTTGAGAGGAAGTTTTTCTAGGATGCATGTGGGAAAAGATGAAGAATTGGGACCATTAATGAAATTAACATACCATTCAGGAATACAGCTCATTAGAAAGTGGTAACTGCTAAAGGAAAAGAAAACATTGCAGTAGATGGAGACTACTGACAGCTGCAGAACAGGGTGGGGTTCAATTTGAGCAGGTCAGCCTGGACAGGACTTTGTGAGAAGATAATACTTGAGTAAGATCTAGAGGAGATAAGGGAGTTGTCTAAGTGGATTTCTGGATGAAGAAGTTTCCAGTCAGAGGAAACAACTACAACAAATTCTGTAAGACAGGAACATGCCCAGTATTGTTAAGGAATGGAAAGAAGCTGATATGAATGGTGTGAAGGAGCCAGAAGTACAGTAATTGGAGAAAAGGTCAGAAAATTAACAGATTCATATGACATCTAATAAGCCATTAACATAACTTTTAAGTTGAGTGAAATAGGGAGATGCTATGGATCATTGAGTAGAAAAATGACACGTTTTGACTTATGTCTCTAGTAAAATATTCAAGTTATTATTGCTGTTGTAGTAAGATTAGTCAGTAGGATGAGAAAGAAAACAAGGGGACTATTGTTAAAGTGATCCAGGCAATAACTGATGGTATCTCTGTCTAGTTTGTGAATTGCTAAAGTGGTGAAATGTGGTTGAATCTGGAGCAGTTTTTTGTTTGTTTGTTTGTTTGTTTTTCCCCTGGGGGTAAGGGATGATTGCAGAGGAATATCAATACCTAGGCATTAAGGGGAACATAAATGTAGGAATGAGATATCATGCAGGCTAGAGCTAAAAGAATTAAGAATGCATCTGAGACAATGTCTGGAAACCAGAGAGGGGAAACAAGGTGAAAAGAAAGAGGATGGGAGGGGTTGTCAGGACAGAAACCTCTATCTAGTTGCATAGTTGTTTATTGTTTAATCAGAGGGCTCCTAAGTGGCAGTTATTTACATAAGAATTTATTAGATGACAGTATATTAGATGAGAGTATTGACCTAGCATGGTAGATCTTAATCTTAAGCCCTTTGCTTTGGGTATTTGCTTTTCTTGTTGATTGTTTTTAATCCATACTCTGTACCTGCACACACTTTTCCTTCCCTTCAACTTCCAGGATCTTGGTCTCAAGCCCACATGGTTTAACCATGATCTAACAAGAAAAGTCAGTCACATGACGGAGATATCTGAGTCTAAACAATTAGCAAGACTTAGCTCTGATTCCATCTCCCAACTATTGGAAAATGGGAATGTAGCATATCTTAGTATTCCAATCATAAATTCTGATAAAAAGATATATTTTAGAGTTGGGGAGTTTCAGTGAATATTAGAATAAAGGTGATGAAGTTCTAGAGCCTAGGTGAGGTTCGGTGGGCTGAGGTCCGGAGCCGATGACCAAGAAAGAATTCTTGAGACATCTTTGGTGCAAAATGGTATTTTATTAAAGCATGGGGACAGGACCTGTGGGCAGGAAGAGCTGCTGCCCCGGGTTGTGAGGGATGGCAGGTTATGTACCCTGCAGTTGGGGGAAGGTGAGGGAAAGTAGGTTTGAACGGAGTTTTCATATGTTAAAGGAGACCTCCAAGGTGCAGGGATACCGGAGGCTTGATCAATGTTGTCTTTTGGCAAGCCATTAACATCAAGATGGTTGGGAGATTCCTGGTGGGATGTCACAATCCTGCTATCAAGCGTCTTTGTTAGTGAGATTTAGGTATAGAAGAAACTTAACTTCACTTACATTTCCTTCTACCCCAGCTTCCTTCAGTTTTGTTTATGGAGGGGAGGGTGACATTAAGGCTTGAGGAACTGAGTTATTTGCCTCTGGAAATTGTGCCATTGATAATGTAACTTCTTTGTTCATAGATCTCTAGGACATTTGTAAACCAAGGGAGACTCCTGGCTTCTGGGATTGCAGATCTCAGCAAGTTAACTATTTGTTTCTCGTTTTGGCAGTCAGGGGTACCTGAGGAATGTCACATACATCACCGAGGGGAGCTGATGGAGAGGGGGTGCAAGGTGCCAGCTTTTGCTTTGTCCTCAGCCAGCCTCCTGCTCCCTCATCAAAGGGAATAAAACTCATGTGCAAGTGAAATAATTGTATATTTAGCCACTGCAAAAAAATTCTACAGTTAAATTGCTGGAATTCATGAACTTACCAAGGTTATTAGATATAAGAATAATATTTCTTTAGAAACAAAACATACAGAAAACACAATTTGAAAAAGATATACAATTCATGTTATCATCAAAATCATAAAATACTTAGAAATAGTATTCTTATAGCTAATAATCTTGGTAAAATCATTAATGCCAATAACTTAACTATGACATTTTTTGCAGTGGCTAAATGAACAATTATTTCACTTGTACCTGAATAAATACTAAGAAAAAGGCTCAAAACCTCAATATTCTAAGTTTATGGTTAAAATATCTACTATTAAAAGAAATTTAAATTATCACACAATTGATCTATGGATTCAGTGAAATCTCAAACGAAACCTAAACATAAGACATCTGCTTTGGACCAAGAGAGAGTTATAAGGGCTTAAAACAACAACAAAAATTGAAGAAAATAAATGAAACAATAGTTTTTGAGACATTGGGCATCAGACATTGAAGGACAATGAGAGCAGAGATAGAAAACAAATGATGTAGGCCCTATAATTGTCTCAGCTGACTGCCTAGATAAAGTTTCCAGGAACCCCAGAAGAACCTACTTTACTTTCTAATTTGTGAATCCATCTTGGAATCCAGAGGAACCAAAAGTGGCTAAGGTTTGCAAAGTTCCAGAGGAGAAATAACTGCATACACAGAAGGAAAGAACATCCTGGAGATCTGCAGAGGGTTCCCCTTAGTCTTCACCTGAGCATTGAACAGTATATATATATATATATAAAACTATCCCATGTTGGAGAATAAACCACATGAGAAGATTAAAGGGAACAATCATTATTATCCACACAGGGTCCAGAATAGTTCTAGTCTCCAACAGTCAAAGTGGAAAACCTCACAACTCATGAGACATCAGGTAGAGTACTGAGAGCAGTTTTACTTTAGTAGGGGGGAGAATTTAGCTGTACATTAAACAGAGTTTTAGATTCTAACAATCTGAAAAACATGCCCAAAAGTATCAAATCATATGAAGAAACTGTGTTTTAGAACAAATCTTGAAACTATTTATGGAGTGCAAAAATATCTACCACCTAAAAAGGTAAATTCACAATGTTTGGCATGCAGTTGAAAGTTACCAGCCATTCAAAGAAACAAGAAAATATGACTCCACAAATAGGAGAAAATTCAACCAAAAGACAAGTAACCAGAAGTGACATAGATGTAGAATTAGTAGATAAAAACATTAAAAATTAGTTTAACTATATTTAATATGCTTGAGAAGCAAGAGGAAAGATTGACCATGTTAAGTAGAAATATGAAATATACATGTAAAAGGCTCAAATTAAAATTCTAGATAGGAAAACTAAAATGTTCAACATGAAGACTACACTAGGTAGGATTAGCTGTAGGTTAGAGGTTGCAAAAGAAAAGATTAGTGACTTTGAAGACAGAGTCTTATCTACAATGAGACCCTGAAAAATAAGAAATAAAGTGCATCAATGAGCTGTGAGACAACTCAAATGGGCAAAAATATCTGATTTGAAGAAATAATGACCCAAATTTTTCTCAGATTTGTTGCAAAATCAATCCAAAGATTTGTATCTCTACTAATACTAAAAACAAAGAAAACTAAATCAAAGCACATCATAATCAAATTTCTCCAAACAAGTGATAAAAAAAATATATCTTAAAAGCAGCCAGAGATGAAAGCAACATTATATAAAGTGGAACAAACATAAAAATGATGGCAGACTTAGTTAAAATAACATAACCCAGATGTGAGAGGAATAGTATTTTTAAAGTATGAAAAAAAAATCATTTGCCATTCTAATGTTTATGTGATTTCAAGAAATACCAAGTAACTAAAACAATCTTGAAAAAGAACAACAAAGAGACTATGTCTGGCTCCTGCTCTCACAGAAGGAGAGACAGTTCCTGGGCAAGTGAGAGCCAGATGGCACCAAACAGTTCTGTGCCTCACTGAGAAAATAATTACACATGTGTAGAGGATATCCTAAGAAGAAGCCAAGAGGAAAATATCACCATATGCATTCTTTATGAAAACTTGCCAATAAGACCACAAGAAGAAGCAACTAGATGCTTCAGTCAGTCAAATTCTCAGAGTTTTATAAGAAGTGCTTAGCGAGGTGGAGGATCATGTCTGCTAAAGAGAAAGGAAAATTTGAAGACATGGCAAAGGCAAGCAAGGCCCATTATGAAAGAAAAATTAAAACTTATATCTCCCCTAAAGGAAAAGCAAAAAAGAAGTTTGAGGATCCCAAATGCACCCAAGAAGACTCCTTCAGCCTTTTTCTTGTTTTGTTCTGAGTATCATCGAAAAATCAAAAGAGAACATCCCAACCTATTCATTGGTGATGTTGCAAAGAAACTGGGAGAGACATGGAATAACACTGCTGCAGATGATGAGCATCCTTTTGAAAGGAGGCTGCTAAGTTGAAGGGAGAAGTACAGAAAAGATATTGCTGCAGAGCAAGCTAAAGGAAGTCTGATGCAGCAAAAAAAGGGAGCCATCAAGGCTGTATAAAGCAAAAAAAAAAAAAAAAAAAGGAAGAAGAGGAAGACAAGGAAGAGAGGGAGGAGGAAGATGAAGAAGATGCATATGAAGAAGATGATAATGATGAATAAGTTCTAGTTCAGTTTTTGTTTTGTTTTTATTTTATTTTTTTGTTGTTGTTTTGTTTTGGTTTTGGTCTATAAAGCACTTAAAGGTCTATACAATACTTTTCCCTTTTAAAGGGAAAAAACTGAAATATAAGGCTGTGTAAGATATGCTTTTAACCTGTATGGTCTTTTTTGGTATAGTTAATACACTAGTGAAAGCATCTTTAGATAGCCTTGTCACGGTGATAATTTAAGTACCCACTAACTTTGTTTGGTGCAGTATGGGGGTGGGAAATTGGCATGGAAACTTAAAGCAGGTTTTTATTGGTGAACAGCACAAATTAATTAGATATGGGTGGTAGTTTCCATTTTCAGTTGTCTCTGGAAACTTATATGAAATAATTGTTCTGTTAATTGAATCCTAATCTTTAATTGCAAAAAAAAAAAAGGTACAGCTGCTTTGTTGACATTCTGAATGCTTCTAAGTAAATACAATTTCTTAATATAAAAAATCCCACAAAGATGGTGGACTCACACTTCATAATCTAAAATCAAACCACAAAGCCACCGTAATTAAAACAGAGTACTGGCATATAGAGTAATGAGACAGAACAGAGACTCCAGAAGTAAGCTGTCACATATATGGTAAAATAATTTCCGATAAGGTTGCCAAGACCACTCAATGTGAAAAGAATAGTCACATGGTGTTGTGAAAATTGACATCCATATGCAAAAGAATGAAGTCGGACCTCTACCTTACACATATAAAAATTAATTCAAAATATAACAAAAACCTAAATTTAAGAACTAAAACTATAAAACTATTGAAAGAAAAGTAGATAAAATCTTCATGACTTTGGATTTGGCAATGGTTTCTTCAACATGATATCAACAGCACAGGCAACAAAAGAAGTGTACATAAATTAGACTATTTTAAATTTTGTACATAAGGACACTATCAAGAGAAAGAAAACACAACCCACAGAATGGGTTGCACAGATGAAAAAAATCTAATTGAAACAGTAATAAGTCAAAGCTAATAATAAACCAAAACCATAATATATAATGAACAAATACAGTTTAGTTCACTACATTAACAGAATAAAACAAAAACAAAATTAAAAACAACAATGAACAAGTAACAACAGAAACTTTGTAACCATAGATGGTGCAAAAATTTTTTGACAATAAATGACAATTTTTTAATAATGAAAATAAAATTATAAAAGAAACGAAATGTGTCCACAATAGATTTTAAATGCAAATCTTTAGCAACTTTATTCATAATAGCCAAAACCTAAAAACATCCCAAATGCCCATCAGCAGGAAAATGGATGGAAAAATTATGGCATAGTCATATAATGGAATTCAACTCAAAAATATAAAAGGAATAAACTATTGATATATACAATAGCTTATACCATATACATGGTCTCAACAACATTATATTTAGTGAGAGAAATGAAATACAATAGTGTATTATTACCATTATAAGAAATTCATGAAAAGGCAAAACAAAAAACCTTGATGATGGAAATTAGACCACAGTTGCCTGGGGAAAATTGATATTCTAAATCTTGATTGAGGTATGGGTTATTTGGATATGTACGCTTGTCAACATTTATCAAAGTTTATACTTGAGATCCGGGCTTATAAAGATATATGTCTGTAAATTTTACCTCAATCATAAAAAAAGGAGGTACTTCAACACTTTTTGTATGAGGGCAGAAAGCCCAGACTGTCCTACTTGACTTTTAAGACTACTGAATTGTAAGGAAGACACATCCTAGTTCACTTTATAACATTAATATATGGGTTGGAAGAGAGAAAAAAATTACTTTTCACCCTTTGATTGCAGCCATGCCTTCTCATATCCACAATTTCATCAGTCTCATATTTTTGAAAATTCTGCTTCACAAATATGGAAGAGAAACCCCAAAATTCTCCCCTAGGAATATCATGTTTCAAAATAAGGAAATCCTATTTCACTCCTATATTCCTGTCACAGTAAGATAGAATTTTCTCTGGAATATATGATGATCCTTCTGTTTCAATGTGAGAAACAGAATTAGAAACAGGGAGAATGAGAATAAGGTTGATTTTTAAAAAGTGCAAAACCACTGTCAGTACTGGGGCAGCAAAATAATGAAATTTTTTTGCTTTCTAGGAAGATATGATAACCAGCTTCCACAATGGCTCCCCATGTCTCTCAACCCACAGTAATCATACTCTTGTACAGTCCTCTCCCACATTTTATCAGAGTTGGTCTGGACATCACTATGATCAACTGAAACAGTAGAAGTGATGGTATATCACTTCCAAGAACAGGCTATGGAAGGCATTGTAGCTCTGAACCCTTTCTTTCATTGCTTGCTCAGCTGCATGCCTTGAATATAATAGGTGGTTCCATGGAAATGTACACATGATGAGGAACTGAGGCCTGAAGTCAACAGTCATGTGAATGAACTCTCTTGCAAGTAGATCCACCAGCCTCAGTCAAGCCTTCAGATGACTACAGCTTTAGCCAAAAGCTTAACTGCAATCTTTTGACAACTACAAGCCAAACTACCCAGTTAAACTGCTCCCCACTTTCTGACCTGAGAAATACTATGCAATTTGTTGTCCTAAGCTGCTAAGTTTTAGAGTAATTTGTTATACAGTAATATAATTCACTGGGACCCTTTTGTAATCTCTGCAGATTAGTTACTCATTTACCACCATGGTCCCAGAAATACATTCTGGTGTCCAGAATTCATTCCGCAGTTTTTATTTAAATATAACAGCTTTTCATTTAATATTTCACTTTCTTTTGGGCTGATTACATTGCATATTTGAAGATGCAGAATAACCTGCCTTGACCCTCAAAATTAGTTCCCATCTCCTCTGATACAAGAATCTGGCTGCAGTTTCCAAAATACTGCTCATCATGGCATTATCCTAGCTTGAAGTTTAATTGATACATCATAGACATTTACTCTATTATAGGGAGCTAGTAATTTCCATGTGAAATTTTGCCCCCACAAATGCCAATTTTCCTTGTTCTACCCACCGGCCCGAGAGCATAAGTCAATAATGGGAAGGAAGTGAGAAGAAGAAACTGGGGATACCAAGTTCTTATAGGACTATTAAGTATTTCTGCCGAGTATCTCATTTATCCTGGTTACAGATGCCTTGGGCTTAGGTGCAGGATAATTTTGGACAGCACAATCATGTGCTTTACCCCATGTAAATTGGCGATCAGAGGTATGGAAAATGTTTTAAGTCTCTTGAAAATACCTGAAAGAGAAAGGGAATTTTCTCTCTTTTCCCTCAAGGTCTCTACTTAAACTATTGATGGGGAGAGAAAACTTGCCCAAAAGGAAGATCCTCACCAGTGTTATTTTCCAGGAACATTCACCCAAAGTCTAAAGCAGAACTTATCTATGCTACTTCCCTCAGTCTTTCTTAGGCAGCAACAACTGGAGTCTTATCTTCTTCAGACTTTCTCAGCAGTCCAGCTTTATGGAAAGAAGCTTTATTTTCTCCCTCTTCCGCAGTCATATGGAAAGACCATGAATAATCCTAATAGAGGCAGTCCCTATTACATCCCATTATTCTTGAATTAGTATAATTCATAGCATCTCTTAACTGCTATGGGTGAGCGAAAAAGCAGGCAGAGGCAATGTGGTTGGGAAAAGAACCTAAGACTTCTTTTATATCATGACTATCAAAAGTACAAGATTAATCCCAAAATCTGCTTAGTAAAAATACAAAAAAATTAAAATTCTTAGTCAGCCAATAAGCCATATACCAATTCTCATTGTCCTTGCTTAGAAATATATATTCTAAGTGGCACAGCACAATAAAGACTGGTATCAAAGTTCATTTGTCTACTCAACTGGTTTGAAATATTAACCCTAGTTCTTGATCAGCAGGGCTCAAGTCCAACTTCCTGCTAGGTTTACCTGAACAACTTTATTTTAAAAAGTACCATTATCAAGGTCCCACCTCACACTAATCAAGTAGAAATTTCTTGGAAGTGGGGGAGAAGAAGAGAAGGCAGGGTTATGAATCAGTAATTTAAAAGATATTCTCAAGTGATTATACTGTGCACCAAGGACTAAGAACCACAGGCCTAGGCTGACATCTCCATGTCTCCTATTCCTTATCTAGTAGCTCAGGCTGAGCCTTAAAGGCAGAGTGGGGTGGAAGGGAGTGTATTGCTCAAAGACCCTCTTACCTCACCCACCACAATGGGAAAAGAAGGAAATATTTGAACTCCATTCTTTTCATTCAGAGTTTCACCCACAATTAACTGAATGGTGTTTTATCAATATCACTACCTTCAGGAATATAAAGATACTGAGTTGCCTCATAAATCTTTTGGATGTTAATAAAAATCGTAAGGGTAATTAAAGTGTAACTGGCCTTGGAGTAAAGCTATGGTAGAGTCCTTTGGTTCTATCTTGAATATGTTATTTCATTTTCTTTATCTTTTAAACACTCTGACTTCAAATAATATATTACACAAGAGTGATCTTTGAAATGAAATTGCCAGAATAAGAGCTTGCTTTTGAAGAAATTGAAGGTCATTACTCTGTAATTACACCAAATAAAACTTATAGCCATCTATAAACATAGAGAAGCTAGCTCAGATTTCCTTACGATGTGGAAAACAGGGGCAAAAGAAATATAGAAAAAGTTAAACTTTTGAATAACTTACAGCCAGCCCATTGACAAGTACTTGGGACAGGCAGGGTGATCTTCCTCCAAGTACCCAACTGCCTTAATGTTAATACTTTCCTAGAGGGAAAAAGAAAACTGTAGCTTGAAATTAGCCTGACCTCTAGGAAACTTTGCTTCCAAATTCCTTAGAGACTTATGCTATGCCTAACCCCTTCCCAACTTGAAAGTGTATAATCAGCCACTCTTCACAACCACAGTGCAGCTCTTTCTGGCCATGGGTTCCATTCCCGTGCTTTAACAAAACTACTCTTTCTGCACCAAAGACATCTCAAGAATTCTTTCTTGACTGTTTGCTCCTGAACCCCAACTTTTACATCACTTATATCTGCTATATTAACTAGGTCTATTTAATATTTTTTCTGAGTTATTCATAGATAAATCAGAGAATTGTGAGTTCTACCTATCATCCTAGCATGTAAATTTATAAATTCATTGTAGGTAATCTTCCGGTCAGAACCCTCATTGTTTCTGACTTTAAATATTCCGTAAAGGTCAGTATACTAGGAGTATCTAGTTTTTCATTTCAACTTGTAATCTTTAGAAAAATCTTCTTATGATTTCAGATCTATTGATAACCATTTAAATTTCATCTCTACATACAAACTGTGGGATTTTAAAGGCTGTGTTCTAAAATATAGGCTGCTGAACATTTTAGACAACCTTTTGGTGTCTGTGAGATCACAAAGGCATTTCTAGTAAAGAAGGAGAAAGGAAGAAGAAGGAGGAGAAAAAGAAGAAATTCTATCTCCAGCCAGGCTGCTAGTGTCTTAGGCGATGTAGGAAAGACTATGTTAAGGTCTGAAGCCCATGGCCAAGAAAGAATTCTTGAGATGTCTTTGGTAGAAAAAGGTGGTTTTATTAAAGCATGGGGACAGGAACCATGGGCAGAAAGTGCTGCACCAGGATCATGAGAAATGGCCCATTATATACTTTCAAATTGGGAGGTGGTTAGGGATAGCTTAATTCTCTAAGGAATTTTGGAAGCAAGGTTTCCAGCACATTGAGCAGGCTAGCTATTGTTGGGAAAGGTCACTTATCACCATCTAATAAAACCTTAGTCATGAGACCCTTCAGATGTATGTCAGTGGGCCATATCCTTGGGATGGGATTACGAATATGTATCTTGGGGTGTTTAGGGATAAAGGAATTCTCCAAAGGAATTTTTATACATTAAAGTAGACTTACAGGATCCTTGGGGGGTGGGGGGAGGCAGTCAGGCTAGGATTGCTTTTTACCCTTAGCAAAGTATTAATATTGAGGTAGATGAGACCCGAGAGGAATGTCACTCTGCCTGTTTCAAAGACTTGTCAGTGGGCTCTAGGTAGTAAGGAAATTTAATAATTTTTCTTCTGCCTTTGTTTCCCATATCATTAGGTATCATTTTTAATCTTTAAAATAAATGACTTGATTTTTATCCTTTGTGGGTTTTCTAAAATTATAATTTATAATTTGTAAGTTATTATAAATTATAATAAGAGGTTAACTTCTGCTGTTTTTTTGTTTTGTTTTTAGTAGTCCACAATGAATGCTTGAGTTATGGGAGGGAGCAGTCCATAGATGGTCATAAAAGAAGTACCCTCAATAAAGAGGACTGCAATATAAGGAGATTTACATGGCAATGGCCAAAAAAATATATTTCTGCTCTGCATCCTGACATTTAGAATTACTAGTGCCAGAACAGCTGCATACTCCATGTTTTAAACACTTTCCTGTAGTGGTTAATGAACTCTAGAGCTGAGTTAGTTAGCTTTTGAAGTCTAGATTTACCATTTTACAGTTTATACATTTTAAGTCTTGCTTTCCTCACCTAGAAAATGGGAATGATATAAAACTTACAAGGTATTGTAAGGATCTAATAAGATGCTTTACATGAA
The DNA here is from genome assembly GCF_963455335.1 of Martes martes. NCBI lineage: Eukaryota > Metazoa > Chordata > Mammalia > Carnivora > Mustelidae > Martes > Martes martes. The sequence continues at coordinate 118,631,712 of NC_137893.1, read as the reverse complement.
ATTTAGTATAATGTAAATTGGGCACTATGAAAACTTACTATTAGTTTTGGTTTTGATTATTAATCTCAAAGGAAACTGGTGTTAACCAGAAGGCCAGGCCCAAGATGGAGTCACTTGCCCCTAGGGCAGCAAACAAAACTTAATTGCAGTTTCAACTTGCCAGGAGTGAAATTTTAACCCAATCCATCTGTGATTTTCTCATCAGTACCAAGGTAATTTATAGCAAAGACTCTCCATCTCCCAAAGGAAGATGAAGTAATTCACCTCGTAAGACCCCCTGCCCTTATCCCTCTGAAACATGACCATGCCTGAAACAATTCCTTCTTTTCTTGTGTCTCTTCAGCATATTTCTTCCATTGATGTTTAACTATGGCAAACCACTAACACAGTTTTGTAAGCAGTTGTCTGAGAACATATATAACTGCCATTTTTATGACTTCATAATCTGACACCATGGTCCACTAAAAAAGCCCTAGGATTAATTTATGAGCAACTAACTTATCTTTGGTTTTATCTTTGGTTCCTCCCTAACTTGATTATTAATACAAAGGTTTTCAATTTTATAACTATGCATCCTTGATTCATTTGTTTAGCTCTGAGTAAATGAATTAATGATTAACTTCATAGATCAACCAAGACATTCACACCAAAAAAAAAAAAAAAAAAAAATTATCACACAGTTAACTGATGCTAGAGCAGAAGGTTAGGTGAAGACAAATCATAAGCTGACACCCTGCAACACTCTCCCACACTCCAAGACGTGACATGTGTGACATTCTTCCAGGAAGCTCCCAACTGTCTTAATGTTAATGCCATGCTAGAGGGAAAAACAACCTTAACTTGACAATGGCAAGGGCTTGGTATCCTCTGGCTTTTTAACATATGAAAATCCTTTTGAAAAATCTCTCTTTTCCTTACCTCCCCCTACTCCCAAGTATATAGTCAACCATCCCTCACAAGGGGTGAGCTTGGCAACAGCTCACCCAAGGCAGCAGCTCTCTCTGCCCACCTGTCCAGACTCTGTGCCTTAATAAAACCACCATTTTGCACCAAACACATTTCAAGAATTCTGTCTTGGTCATCAGCTCCGACCTCACCCCACTGCATGTCACCTATATTCCAAAACCTCATCATTACCATTTCTTTCTTTTAAACTGGCAAAAATGCTGTTCAAAGCAGTACATACTACATGATTCTAGAAATCCAACAACACAAACAGTATTTCAGGAATGAATGTGATTTTCACGAGTAAATCTAGATGCAGAGATTGTAGTTTAAAAAATCAAGAGGAAAGTGAAATATTGTACCCTAAAACTAACATAACATTGTATAGTGACTATACTGGAACTAAAATTTAGATAAATAAATAAATAAATAAATAAGTGGTGGAATGCCCTTGCATATGGGATATGGGACACAAAATTGACTTCAGAGAATCTAGATTTATATGACATCACTGGCAGCATTTGCCATAAGCAATGGAATAGGTTGCCTGTAAAAAGTAGAAGGAAAAGAAAATCCTTGTAGTTACCAAAAATAATTTCACACATGTTAATTATTCAACAATAATAAATAATATCAGTATGTTAGAAATTTGTATTTTAAAATGATGAAAAATCTAATTTATGAATAAAAAATGAATTCAGTGTCTTCTGTGACAAAAAAGAAATGCCTTCCAGAAATGGCATGATGACAGTGTTATAGGATTTTTTTCTCTGTCAGTGCCAGTGGTTCTTGGTTTCACCACGTGGAAGAATGAAGGGTAGACCAGAGGGGTGGGCAGCAAAGCAAGGTGTATTGAGAGATAGCAAAGTGATAGCACAAAACTCCCAAGAAGGGAGGTGACCTGAGAAGGTTGCCACTGGAATTTCTAAGTCTAAAGGTATTTATGGGCTTGTTGGTGGATGTTTTAATCTGATTAACCCTTCCTGCACCTGTCATCCAATCAGGCTTTCTTCACATTGGAAAGAGTGGAGGGCTCCTTCCAGGGCGGTGTAAAATCCGTTAAGGGTGGTTTCCTCTTGTGGGGGGGGTCGGGGTGGGAGGGGAAGGCTTTTCCCTGCTTGCCTGCCTTCCAACTATCCTTCATCAACAGGACCACACTCTTGGCTCTGCCATGCTTCAAATTGACTTCAAATTGAGGTAGGATTCATCTTTAGGGTGATCCACAAGCGCATATCTTAAAATATTTAAGCCCAATAAAAGATACAAAGCTTTCTGTCTTGGCAGTCCAGAGATTCCCTCTAAATGGATCAACTTGGATAACATACTTCTTGCCAAAACAATTATTGTGGCTGAGGAGATTTGATATATGAACTGGATCAACCTTAATCATCTATTTAACTCAAAGTCTGGGGTTTGGAGACTCACTCAAAATTCCAGTACAAAAAACATGAAGATATCACTTCTCAAAAGAATTTTGGGGTTCTCAGTGAAGAGGAAAATTATCCAGAGCAGCCCCAGACCAGCAGGCCCCAGAAGATGGAAAATTACCAGTAATACTAAGAGATAACCAGAATCCCCACTGGGAGCAAGAGATAACCAGTCAATTCTGCTTCTCTAGACAGGCTTCCTGCCATAAGCTTCTGCACTGCCCTAACTGCTGTTCCTGCCCAAAGCAACACCCCCCCACCCCCCAGTCAGCTGACTACCAGCAGTCATCACAGCCCTTGGAACCGGACCCCCTGCACTGCCTTATAATAGCTCTGTAACCCCGCTACCCAGTGATGAAGTTTTAGAATATAGGTGAGGTTTGGTGGGGTGAGGTCTGGAGCAGATGACCAAGAAAGAATTCTTGAGTCATCTTTGGTGCAGAATGGTGGTTTATTAAAGCATGGGGACAGGACCCGTGGGCAGGAAGAGCTGCTGCCCTGGGTTGTGAGGGGTGGCAGGTTATGTACCATGGGGGTGGAGGAAGTAAGGAGGTTTCAACAGAACTTTCATATGCTAAAGAGGACCTACAAGATACCTGATACCAGAGGCCTTGCCATTGCCAATTTCAAGTTTTGCCCTCTAGCTAGGTATTAACATTAAGATGGATGGGAGATTCCTAAAGAATGTCACATATGTCCCACCCAGGAGTGGGGGTGGGGGGTGGAGGTTGCAAGGTGTCAGCCTTTTGCTTTGTCCTCAGAGCAGTCTCCCCTGAATTCAGCTGCCTCTGTCTTTCATAACTCCCCTACACATTCCCCAACTCACCAGTGTTGACCCCAGTAGGTAGGGACAACTCTATGCCCCTGTTCAGCAGGAAGATGTTACAGAAGCAGAGACCTTCCACCTTCAACAACCTTAAAGATTTAAGGGTCAAAATTGTTCAAGGGGGAATGATGAGGGAACAGAAGACTGGCTGAGGACAAAGCAAAGCTGACACCTTGCAACCTCCCTTCCACCCTCACTCCTGGGTGGGACATATGTGACATTCTTTAGGAATCTCCCAGCTATCTTAATAGTTTGCTAAAAAGGGCAGAATGACCTTGGTGATGGCAAAGCCTCTGGTATCCCATATCTTGTAGGTCCTCTTTAGCATATGAAAGTTCTATTGAAACCTCCCTTTTCCTTACTTCCCCCACCCCCATGGTACATAACCTGCCACTCCTCACAACCCAGGGCAACAGCTCTTCCTGCCAGTGGATCCTGTCCCCATGCTTTAATAAACCACCATTTTGCACCAAAGATGTCTCAAGAATTCTTTTTTTAATATGTGATAAAGTTTAATAGTTAAAAACCTTTGTATATACATATACGAACAGAAAAAAAATCACAAAAATCTTAATAATCATTACCTATAGGTGGTGAACTGAAAAATGTTTATTTTTAAATTATTTTTATTGTTGTTGTATTTTTATTTTAATTTATTTAATTTTTAAATTTTTATATGTTTATTAATATATAATGTATTATTAGCCCCAGGGGTACAGGTCTGTGAATCGTCAAGTTTACACACTTCACAGTACTCACCATAGCACATACCTTCCCCAGTGTCCATAACCCAACCACCCTCTCCCTAACCCCCTCCCCACGGCAACCCTCAGTTTGTTTTGTAAGATTAAGAGTCTCTTATGGTTTGTCACCCTCCCGATCCCAACTTGTTTCATTTATTCTTTTCCTACCCCCTAAGCCCCCCACATTGCCTCTCAACTTCCTCACATCAGGGAGATCATATGATAATTGTCTTTCTCTGATTGACTTATTTTGCTAAGCATAATACCCTCTAGTTCCATCCATGTCATTGCAAATAGCAAGATTTCATTTCTTTTGTTGGCTGCATAGTATTCCATTGTATATATATGTAAGGGCCTATTTAGCCAGAGTGATTCCATCTTGGATTAAACAGTCACTTTGTTGTTTATGCACTAACACTTAAACTGTCCCTGTCCCCCTTCCCCCAGGGGACTTACTTAAAAACAAGTCCCAGAAACCAGTCCCAGTTAACAAAGACCAAATACAAGGGTGGGTCAGGCCAGGTGGAGACATCCAATCAGTGCGGGGGCACATACTGTTACCTTGGTAACCCTCGTTACCAAGCAGTATGGGCCCCACCCTTTGGGCACTTTTGGACGCCAATTCTGACCAAGGTGATAGACTAGTTCAAATATCTATGAAATTATAATTCAATTGGTCACTTATGTGTGACCTAGCATGACTGTGTAGCTTTCTCTGTGTGTTACAGTTTCATTGGCCACTTGTGTGTGGCCAGGCCCAACCACATGGCCTTTGCCCTTAAAAGCTCATCTGTAAACCAGAGGGGGTCGCCCTCTCTGTAAGAGGCATGGCCCCGAATGTTCAGTTTGATTCTTGATGCTTGGCACAAAATAAAGCTTTGCTTGACCTTCGCTTTGTATCAGTCTCGCTCCTTTAATCACGGACCCATTATTGGGGGACCTTTCAATATATACCACTTCTTCTTTATTCATTCATTTGCTGATGGACATCAAGGTTCTTTCCATAGTTTGGCTATTGTGGACATTGTTGCTATAAACATTCGGGTGCACATTCCCCTTTGTATCACTACATTTGTATCTTTAGGGCAAATACCCAGTAGTGCAATTGCTGGGTCATAGGGTAGCTCTATTTTCAACTTTTTGAGGAAACTCCATGCTGTTTTCCAGCTTGCATTCCCACCAACAGTGTAGGAGGGTTCCCCTTTCTCCGCATCCTCACCAACATCTGTCATTTCCTGACTATTAGTTTTAGCATTCTGACTGGTGTGAGGTGGTATCTCATTGTGGTTTTGATTTGTATTTCCCTGATGCCGAGTGATGTGGAGCACTTTTTCATGTGTCTGTTGTCCATCTGGATGTCTTCTTTGCAGAAATGTCTGTTCATGTCCTCTGCCCATTTCTTGATTGGATTATTTGTTCTTTGGGTGTTGAGTTTGATAAATTCTTTATAGATGTTGGATACTAGCCCTTTATCTGATATGTCATTTGCAAATATCTTCTCCCATTCTGTCAGTTGTCTTTCGGTTTTGTTGACTGTTTCCTTTGCTGTGCAAAAGCTTTTGTTCTTGATGAAGTCCCAATAGTTCATTTTTGCCCTTGCTTCCCTTGCCTTTGGCGATGTTCCTAGGAAGATGTTGCTACGGCTGAGGTCGAAGAGGTTGCTGCCTGTGTTCTCCTCAAGGATTTTGATGGATTCCTTTCTCACATTGAGGTCCTTCATCCATTTGAGTCTATTTTCATGTGTGGTGTAAGGAAATGGTCCAGTTTCATTATTCTGCATGTAGCTGTCCAATTTTCTCAACTCCATTTGTTGAAGAGACAGTCTTTTTCCCACTGGACATTCTTTCCTGCTTTGTTGAAGATTAGTTGACCATAGAGTTGAGGGTCTATTTCTGGGCTCTCTATTCTGTTCCATTGATCTATGTGTCTGTTTTTGTGCCAGTACCATACTGTCTGGATTATGACAGCTTTGTAATAGAGCTTGAAGTCTGGAATCCTGATGCCACCAACTTTGGCTTTCTTTTTCAATATTCCTCTGGCTATTCGAGGTCTTTCCTGGTTCCATATAAATTTTAGGATAATTTGTTCCATTTCTTTGAGAAAAATGGATGGTATTTTGATAGGGATTGCATTAAACAAGTAAATTGCTTTAGGTAGCATAGACATTTTCACAATATTTGTTCTTCCAATCCATGAGCATGGAATATTTTTCCATTTCTTTGTGCTTTCCTCAGTTTCTTTCATAAGTACCACACCTAAAACTCCTTTTCTGAAGATTTCCCTTCAGAAACCTTCTACAACTTTCCTTCACAAACAACCATCTCATTTATTAGGACAAAATTACCTTCTTTTACCTTCAACAAAATGCACTCCCATTCCTTATCTTTTCACATATCTTCTACTTTTCCACAGAACTGTTTCCCTTATTTCCATCAGTCTTAGTTACAGAATTTTGTATTCTTAGAAACACCTTAATCTCTAGTCAGTTAAGTATTAACCAATTGTGAACTGTTACAACAGAATTCTTAGATGGCAAATTTATGAAACAGTTAAGCACAAAACATGTTTACCAACAGATTTAAATATTATTTTCTTTGCTGTAAGAAGTCAAAAGCACAAACCTATATCCAGTAATTAATGACTTAACAATTTATCCTATTTTGAAAGACCTAGATTTCCAACAAATTTAATTTCATTTATCATCCAAGCAAAACTTTATAAACTTTCAGGTTACCAAAGAGTTTGAGGGCTATATTGACAATTACCCATGAATACTTTGAGACAATTAACCATCAGTTTAGTCATCTTTTTGCTAACAAATTGCAACAGAGGTAACACAAGGTTATTTGACTTTCAGTAGACCTTGGTAGAATAAAAGTTTCACATCTACTGCTGTAACTTCAAAGACATGTATACCTTAATTGAACCAACTAACTTAACTTAGTTTAAATACTGACTTATGTTCCACGTGGGTCCACCCCATTTTCAGTGTTTACCTGAGACAGGTGGGGAAATCTGGACTGGGGTGGGTGTTAGGTCCAGGGGGTGCTCTTCTTGCTCCTTGACAGTGAAGAGAGAAGGAGCCTTGGTGCATGGTCCAGAGTCCAGTCATGTAGGCTGCACCCACATTGGTGCAGAAATAGGAGAAGGGGGAGACAGAAGAACAAAGTGCTGCCAGAAGGCAGGGAAAGGACTCCCCATTTTAGAGCTCATCAGCTCCAACAGAGGAGCAGACACCATGCTTTCCCACCAACAAATGTGGAGGGGTCAGGCGGTACACACCGGCCCAGAGAAGACAGGGAATTTCCCCGAAACAAAGGGAGTTTTGGTAGCTGCTTGGGAATATTCATTTAAGTCTCCATCCCGAGTTAGACTAACCACAGTTTGCTCCAGTTATAGCCATTAACACGGGAATTGAGTGTGGGAAAAGCCTACACATCTATTAGGAGGAACAGAGAGAGATAAAAGTCAGAGTCCCCTTTGCTAGGGATGGCCTGTGTATCCTCCAGCAACCTGGGTTTACTAGAAGAAGGCTTATTTATGTAATTACTATCTAATATGTCAGGATGGAGTTTACTAGCTAACTCATTCAAGCAAACACATTCTGCAAAAGATCCTTAGGTCGGGGTCCTGGTGTAGAGCAATGAAGGCCTACGTATGAGCAATGAAGGTATCCTAGGTCCATTTGCCCTGTTTCCTTCAGAGAAGATCTTACTGATAGATCCCACTGAGGCCATTCAGTGTTACAGGAGCTCAGTCCTTTCCTAAGTTTTGCAATCCAAATTATTTCCAGTGGGTTAAAAGGCACCCAAGGTAGAGTCCTTGGGAACTGAAGAAGACTACTGAGGCCATGCTCCCAGAAAAGTAAAGAAGGTCCATTACTAAATCCCCTCTGACACCTGGGTGGCATCCCATGCAGGATGTGTCAGAGGCTCCTGTGTGTCAAAAGCAACCAGAGGCACCCCTCAAGACATTGCTATTGGTCACGTTCCTGCCTTCCCCAGGAAGGCATTCCTGCCATAAAAGGCCCTGGAGGGGTGCTGGCTTCCCTCCTCTTCCCCATCACAACCTAGGCGCTGATGGGTGCCTGGTGAATGGACCAATATAGTGCCCTGCCATACCATTGTCTGTCCTGAAGATTGCATACTGTTTGCCATTTTAACCCATGGAAAATACAAGTTTTACAAGGGTAAATTACCCAATTTTATAGCTTTAAGTAGTTAAGGGAGACACTGACAAGAAACAGTAAAGATTGAAATCCATCATGGTCTATGTGACATTCCAACACATGTGGTCCTTAAAGCCAACTTCCCTAGGAAACAGTCCCAAGTTGCGTTTTAATTCAGTTGAGTACTGGTTTCGGCCAGCTCCCAGTGGAGTTCCTGCAGCCAGAAGTGACTAGACCAGGAATGTGGAGGGGATCACATTATATCAATCAGGAGGAAACCTCACAGGGGAGTCTTAGGATTGGCAGCTGTCCTGGTGACTCAGATGGCTGTCCCATGCCCAAGACAGACAACTTTAGAACAGGAATAAAGAGAGGGCATCAAGTTCCTAGGTCTTATTACCATTCTGGCCAGGGTACTGACTTCCCAGCCAAAAGACAGAAGTTCTCCTCCCTGTAGAGTAGCCACAGGCTAGAGGATTACAGCCTGAGCAATTGACATGCAAGTGTTCCAATAAGACCATACTCCTTGAAAAGCTCCTGAAATGAGACTAAAGGAAGAGGAGAGAAAGTACTCACCAATTTTGCACCAAAGCTCAGAGTCCAAATGTAAATACTCACAGCCCCACGTTTGGGCACCAAATGATGAAGTTCTAGAATATAGGTGAGGTTCAGTGGGGTGAGGTCCAGAGCCAATGACCAAGAAAGAATTCCTGAGAAATCTTTGGTGAAAAATGGTGGTTTGTGAAAGCACTGGGACAGGACCCATGGGCTGCTCTCAAGAATTCTTTCTTGGCCATCAGCTCCGGATCTCACCCCACTGAACCTCACCTATATTCTAAAAATTCATCACCCAAGGTCCAGAATTTCGAGTGTGAGCTTGCCTGGGTCCAATGGTGTAAAATAAATCTGAGTTCTCCTACTTCTCTGAGTGTCGCTTGGTTTCTCACTGGTCTGATTTTTATTTTCCTCAACATTAGGGGGAAAAATGGGAGAGAATGCTCAGTATGCAAATACAACACATATTTATTTTAAGATATAGGAGTAGAAAATACCGATTATGGAATGTCATTTACATTTTCCAGATCACTGACTCACAATGACCCCTGGTTCATTGTGAATGGTCCCAGGCATAAGTGACTTATTGAGGACACCTAAATCCTTGTCTTTGTTTTAAGAAGTTCCTGGGTGCCTGAGAAGACATGTAAACCAGACCATAATTCATAATAAAAACGTTGAGCCCCAAGCAAAGATGAGACTCTCTCTTCTTTCCTTTACGAATCTTCCAGACACTCTGTATCTGCTCTATCTTCAATAAACTCTGCTCTCATTTTCTCTAGTTCATATCTGATTTCTATCCTGTGCAAAGTCAAGGACCCTTTTAGCCAGTTCTGAAGGAACCCCCTTTGGGTTCTTGTGATGTAGTCTTGGAATATAGGTGAGGTTGGGAGCCCACAGCCAGGAAAGAATTCTTATGACATCTTTGGTGCAAAAAGGTGATGTGATTTTATTAAAGAATGGTGACAGGGCCTATGGGCAGAAGAACCTGCAGTGGGGTCGTGAGGAGCAACTGATTATATACTGTGGTGTTGGGGAAGGTAAGGAAAAAGGGAGGTGTCCAAAAGGACTTTCTAATGCTAAAGAAGAGCCTCAGGATACTGAAGGCCTTGCTATTATCAAGCTAAGTATGTTTTTCCCTCCAGCAAATCATTCACATTAAGATAGTTGTAAGTTTCCTGGAGGAATGTCACACGTACCCCACCCAGGAGTCGGGGGAGAAGGGGAGGTTGCACGATGGTGTCAGCTTGTGCTATCTGTATCTAGCCTTCTGTTCCCTCATCTCTTGGATCCAGTCAGTCTGCATCACTTCTGTCACAGATGGTTGTACTACCTATCTCTTGTCTCTTTTCCTTTTTCCTAGGCAAATATTAAAGCATCTTCTAACACTCTGCTTTCAAATGCCTACTTTAAGATTTGTTATTAATAGCACCAAACTTAGGGCCCCTGGGTGGCTCAGTCAGTTAAACATCTGATTCTTAACTTTGGCTCAGGCCATGATTTCAAGGTCATGAGATCAAGTCTTGCATTGGGCTCTGCTCTGAGTGTGGAGTCTGCTTAAGATTCTCTCCCTCCCTCTCCATCTGCCCCTCCCCCAAATTTCTCTCTCTCTCAAATAAATAATTTTTTTTTTAAGTATGAAATTTTTCTAGCATCAGTTTCCTTGCATTTTTCCAGGAATATATACTAATTATTATGGTGTATGTTTTACACATACACAGAGAATTTACTACTTATAGAATACCTGTTTTATACTGTTATATAATAATATTCAACCAAGTAAATTTGAAGATCTAATTAGTTCTATTAAACAATTCATGAATCAGGCAGCACCCTATCTAGCAAGTAAAGAGTTTCTCTAAGGGGTTATACAAAATGTAAGGTTTTTATAGAAGGAGGGTGTGAGCAAGAAAGTTAATAGCAAAAGAAAAGGATTATTCAGGAGAGGCAGCTTTCTAGGGCAAAAGCACAGGGTCTTATCATATAGATTACCTCATCTTTCTTTGTTGAGTGGAGAAGTCCCAGGTGGCAGACTTGGATTGAAAATTCCTAACTGACTAGTTACAACTCCATGCAGGAGGTTGAAACTGCAATTAGATTATGGATTATGTGCCATAATTTTTTTATGTGCCATTTTTATGTGCCATTTTTTATGTGCAATTTTTTATGTGCCATTTTTATGTGCCATTTTTTATGTGCCATTTTTTTTTATGTGCCATTTTTTGGGGAAAGTCTAAGTGACACCATTTTGGGCCTGTGCTTTTTTTTTTTTTTAACAATACCAATTACTGCTTTAATGAATAATTAAGCAAGGTGTATCAGAAAAGCAACACAAAAATGCATGACATAATTTAATATTCCCTAATTGGACTCTAATCTAAGTCTCAATTCCATAGTGAGAATTATAAAACTTGTTCTTTAAAAAGGTTTTTTTGGTTAAGCTACTCTGATGTGTCTGCTGGCAAATCTGGAATCAGATCTACTACCCCTGTATGCCAAAGATCACAAAGAATCAAAGCAGAGTCACCATTCACCCTGTTTCATTTGTGTGCTTTCACATATGTACTCTGGTGCACCCCACTGTAGTATGGACCAATAATTGACAAGTGTGAGTTTTAGACTTTTTGCTTTTAGTTACCTTAAAGAGAAAAAAAGTCATGTAAAAAAATAAAAATGAATGAGAATACCATAGTTAAGGTTTTTTACTATAAATTATTCATGTTAATTTAAAAGGAACAGGAGTGCCTGGGTGGCTCAGTGGGTTAAGCCTCTGCCTTTGGCTCAGGTCATGATCCCAGGGTCCTGGGATCCAGCCCTGCATCAGGCTCTCTGCTAGCGTGGAGCCTGCTTCCCCCTCCCTCTCTGCCTGCCTCTCTGCCTGCTTGTGATCTCTGTCTGTCAAATAAATAAATAAAATCTTTTTAAAAAATTTAAAAGGAACAGGAAAGTGAAAGTATCAAATATAAAGGAGGGACTGGGAAGAAAAAAAAATAGTTTTAGACAAAATATAAAGTGTTCAATCATCACGAGTATTTTGTACTGCCACAAGAGCATTTCATGGCTCTGGGGAGTCAATCCTGTAAGATCAGAGGTAAGCAAATTTTTTCTATAAAGGGACAGAGAGGAAATAATTCAGGCTATGTGGGCCACATACAGCCTGTCACATATTATTCTCTTTTCTCCCTCACAGATCTTTAAAAATGTAAAAAGAGGGGCGCCTGGGTGGCTCAGTGGGTTGAAGCCTCTGCCTTCGGCTCAGGTCATGGTCCCGGAGTCCTGGGATCGAGCCCCGCATCGGGCTCTCTGCTCCGTGGAGAGCCTGCTTTCTCCTCTCTCTCTGCCTGCCTCTCTGCCTACTTGTGATCTCTGTCTGTCGAATAAATAAATAAAAAAAAAAAAATGTAAAAAGAAAAAAAATGTTCTTAGTTGTAAACTGTACAGAAACAAACTATGGGCTAGAAATGGACCACAGGTGGTGGTCAGCAATACTTTTCACACAGAAAATAACAAATGCTTCAACATGTGGCTGTGAGATTGGACTACTTTAATTTCTGTTCCCCTTATGGGGATATTTCTTGCCCACCGATGATTCTCCCTTATTCTCTTACTAAGGGGGAATTCTCTGTTTACTTTCCAGTTCCCTCTAGAGAAGAAGCCTTTATTCTTCACCCTTATTCTTCCCTTTCCTTTCATTTCCCCATAAAGACAACAATCGGCTCTTTCCATAAGACATTTCTTTCCCATACACTCCAGTTTCATGGTTTGCTTTCTCTTGTTCACTCTTCATAGAAGCATTTTTTTTTCCTTCTTCATGATAACACATATTTTATTGATACATTTAAACAGCACAATTTATTTTAAATTATTGTAGGGGCACCTGGGTGGCTCAGGTAGTGTCTGATTTCGATTTCTTCTCAGAATAAAGAGAAAAGCCTGGCATTGGACTCTGAGCTGAGCTTGGAGCCTGCTTAAGATGCTCTCTCTCCCTCTCTCCCTCCCCACCACTTGTGTGCTCTTTCTTTTCCTAACATAATTAATTAATTAGCTAATTAATTAATTGTATAACATATCCTCACATGACTACTGTAGTTGATTCTTTAACTAGTGTTTCTCAACAGCTTAAGACATGCTGGAAATAATTCCCTTATTGTTTCTTGATTTAGATATTGTTTTCAGAAACTTTTTTTATATACTCAGCCTGGTCTCAGACTTACTTGCAGTACAGTCTACAAACATGAGAAGGCAGCATCCATAAATTATTATTAGCTTCAAGCAGAATTGCTGGGAATTATATATATATATATATATATATATTTAAGATTTTAAAAATTAATTAATTAATTGAGAAAGAAAGAGAGAGAATGCAGGTAAAGGGAGGGGCAGAGGGAGAGAGAAAGCCAGATTTCAAGCAGACAACAAGCGGACCACAGAGCCCAAAGCAGGGCTCCATCTCAGATCATGACCTGAGCTGAAATAAGAGTTGAGCGCTTAATGTGTTGACTGAGACACCCAGGCGCCCTGTGAATTATACATTTTATCAGACTATTCACTCCTTCTGACTTTCCTCCACATATTCAGCCTACTACCCACTCAATGTATTTGTCCAGTCCTTTTAAACAATTAATTAATTAATTAATTAATTAATTTTTAAAAGTAATTTCTATACTCAACTTGGGGCTCAAACTCATGACTCCAAGATCAAGAGTCCCATGTTCTACTGACTGAAACAGCCAGATACCCCGTATTTGTCCAGTCCTAACTCAGTAACACCAGTTACACTTCTTCTTCTTTATTGGTAAGGATATTAATATTGATATTTTTGTACACACAAATCTTTTCCCCTTTGCTCATTAGTTATCTCCAATCTGAGTACTTCCAAAAAACATTTACTTTATGATTATGTAAAAGTTGCCTTTTTTTTCCAGGTTCAGTATCGTAACTGCTGGGTCACCTGAAGGAGACTATTCCTAATAACATAACAAATGATGTATCTGTTCTCATACTTCAGCAGTTGCCTAAGATCATGAGTTAATGCTTGTATATTATGTCTTTCCCCATCCTTTTAATTTTGACCTATTTGTGTTTTTTATTTAAAATATTTCTCTAGTGGGCAGCGTATATTTTGCTATTTATTTTCTTAATCAACCCAATGACCTTTCTTTGCAATTGATGTCATTGCTGATACTGTTCAAGTCTATCAACTGTTTATTTTCTATTTGTTCTACCTATACTATATTAACTTTTTCTTCTTTTTCTGTTTTAATTAGTTGATTATTTTTTAACGATCCATTTTATTTCCTTTTCTGGCTTAATAGCTATAATTTTGTTGTTATATTAGTGGTTGTTTGCAGTTTATAGCATTCACATTTATCTTACAATATTCTAACCTCAACTGCTCTTATATTACTTCATGTCTGTTAGGAGACTTACACCAATGTATTTTCATGTGTTCCCTCCTGGTCTTTGTTCTGTTGTTGTCATACATTACATTTTTTCTTCTGTTGTAAATCCCATGCTTCATTGTTACCATTTTTGTTTAAGGAGTGTCTTATTTTTTAAAATTTTTAAACAATAAAAAGAAATCATTCTATAATTACCTAGACAGATAGTATTTCCAATTCTCTTCATTCCTTTGTATAGATACAAATTTACTTTGGTTACCATTTTCCTTCTGTCTAAAGGGCCTTTTTTTTTTTTTTTTTTTTTGCCATTTCTTAAAGTGTGGGTCTCCTGGTGATGATTTTTGTTTTGCTTTGTTTTTTGTTTTTTGGTTTTTTCTGCTTGTCTGTAGATGAAAATATCTTTATTTCACATTTGCTTTTGAAAGTTTTTCACTGGGTATTAAATCTATTCTGGTATATTTTTTCTAGTATTATAGGTGTTCTTCCACTGTTTTCTCACTTGCACTGTTTAGAGTGAGAAATATTCTGTCATCTTTATCTTTGTTCTTCAGTAGATATTTTAAGTTTTTATTCTGGCTTCTTTAAACCTCTGGTTTTAAGTAATTTGATTTTCATGTGCTATGTGTTTTCTTAATTTTTGCACTTTGAGTTCATTGAACTTTGCTATAGAATGAATATCTGTGTGCTGTCAAAATACACATGTTGAAACCTGATCTCCAAAGTGATGGTATTTGGTGTTTCTACATTGGGGAAAAAATTAAGACATTAGGGCAAACCCTTATCAATGGAAGCAGCACCCTTATAAAGGACCCCTTCCATCATGTGAAGACACAGTGCAAAGACAACTATCTACAAACCAGGAAACTAGCTCTCACTAGACATTGAAACTGAAGGCACCTTGATCTTAGACTTCTCAGCCTCCAGAATCATGAGAAATAAGTTTATACAGTTTATATACCACTAAACCTATGGTATTTTTAAAGCAGCCCAAACAGACTAGGACAGCTTTTTTGATCTGGATTTTATAATGATCAAATTTAGAATATATTTTTGGTTCTTATTTTGTGAAAAAAAAATTTTCTGTTCACCTTGCTCTTCTTTTCAAGGACTTCAATTGCCTTTCTACTGGGCTCTTTAAAGATTTCTCATAACTCACTAATACTCTATATTTTTAAAATACTTTTCTTTTTCTGTGTGTTTCCATTTCTGTGTCTTCAGATTCACTGATCATTTATTTCTGAAATGGTTAATCTGCTGCTAACCATATCCATGGCAATTTTTATCTAACACGTTGTCATTTCCATGTAAAGAAGTTGAATCTGGGTCTTTCTTTTAAAAGTCTAGTGAACTTGGGGCACCTGGGTGGCTCAGTGTGTTAAAGCCTCTGCCTTCGGCTTGGGTCATGGTCCTGGGATCCTGGGATCGGGTCCCGCATCAGGTTCTCTGCTAAGCAGGGAACCTGGTTCCCTCTCTCTCTCTGCCTGACTCTCTGCCTACTTGTGATCTGTCTCTCTGTCAAATAACTAAATAAAATCTTTAAAAAAAAAAAAGTCTAGTGAACTTTAGGAATATCTGGAATATAGTTACAACTTTTGCTTTAATACCTTTGTGTGTTAAATCTAACACTTGTATCAGTTCCATGTTAATTTCAATGTACTGATTTTTTGTTTCTTATGAGTTGGATTTTCCTGCTTCTTTCCAAGCCTGGTAATTTTTGATTAGATGTCAGACACTGTTCATTTTACCTGGTTGAGCTATCCTCTGGCATGAAGTTAGATACTTGTAAGTAATTTGATCTTGCTTTTAAGATTTGCTCATCAATATTGGATCAGTTTTTAGTCTAGGGCTCATTATTCCCTGCTGCTGGGGCAAGATTCTTTGGGGTATTCTATCCCATATCCACAGAATTTACCAGGTTTTTCAGTCTAGCTTATAGGAACACACTCTCTTCTTATCCTTGTTTAAACACTAAGTACCATCTTCTGTAGTCAACTCATTTGAATATAACAGATAGGTTTGATTAGAAGCAGAAGAAGGGCCTTTCCTTACCTCTGCTGGTGGATATACTTATAATTCCCTAAAATATAAAGTAGTCATTTCCCTTATTAATATCTTAGGCAAAGAGATAAAATGTCTCTCTCTTTTTTTAATTAGATAAATACCTCAAAATGCTCTTACCTTTTGGTTTTCCCAGACCTTATCATGTTAACATCATCACATTTGTTAGAATTGGATTCTGGCTGATACTTCTTTTTTTCTTTCCTCAAATTATCCTTGCATTTAAGATATAGATTAGCATGTATTAAATTATAATTTATTTATTTATTTATTTTTTAAAGATTTTATTTATTTATTTGTCAGAGAGAGTGAGCAGAGGCAGGCAGAGGCAGAGGGAGAAGCAGGCTCCCTGCTGAGCAAGGAGCCTGATGTGGGACTCGATCCCATGACCCTGGGATCATGACCTGAGCCGAATGCAGCCGCTTAACCAACTGAGTCACCCAGGCGTCCCTATATATTTATTTTAAAACGTTTATTTATTTATTTGTCAGAGAGAGAGAGAAAAGAGAAAGAGAGCACAAGCTGGGGTAGTAGCAAATAAAGGAGGAAGCAGGCTCCCTGCTGAGTGAAGAGCTATGTAGGACAGGATCCCAGGACCCTGGAGTCATGACCTGAGTCAAAGGCAGACATTTAATGAACTGAGCCATCCACGTGTCCCTCAAGCTACAATTTAACTTTTCTTTCTCAACATTAGAAAATAGCACTATTTTGTTGCTTTTATTTAGCGTTGCTATGAGAGAGGTGAAGAGATTTATCTAATTTTTACTCCTCTGAATACTGTTTAGCAGTGTCACTCAAAAGTGTTGGTCACAGACCAGTGAACTATAATAACTGTTTCTTACAGGTTCTTTATGAGACAAATACAGAACTAGAGTATTAGAAACATTTTAGAGCAAATTGACAGAGTAATTTTAAGCATATTGAATCTAACAATAAGCTTATTACAGCTTGTAATTGTATCCATTTGTTTTTTTATTGACTTCATTTTTCCAGTAATTTATCCTGGAAAATTATCAGTCTGTGATATATTAGATATAAAACAAGAAACAGCATTTATAACAATAACAATTACAAATAAAAATTTTTGTCTCTGCAATTAAGAAACAGTGCTGGTCACGGGGACTCATGGAGCCTCAAGTCAAGAGGCCTCGTAATCAGTGAACTTGAGGTCACACATCAGAACTGGCATTCTGGGGTTTACAGAGAATAGGCTATTGTCTTCACTGTGTAAGTTCTTCCTCTAAGTCACTTAATATTGCTCATATGGGGAATGCTCCATGGATTTAATGTTGAAGTAAGGATAGAGTGATCCAGTGAAGCTTTCCTGGGTAAAGGAGAAGATGTGGGTACCTTGAGTCATGTCATAGAAAGAAATGTCTTTGTCTTCATAATCCAAAAAAATCACAATCTTTTGTGGATACTTTTCTATCTTGAGATCTTCTTTCGGGGAAATGTCTTGAGGGCCACAGATGAGAGCCCTGAATTTACATCCTTTCTTTTCTAAGACTCTGAATTTCTTTTTTTGTAGATGTGTGGATAATCCACTCTCACCTGTGAGCTTCTCATAAATGCCTAGAGTCCACTCATCAGTGTCCATAATATCCACTTCCCAGTAATGTCTTCCTGAGGTGAAGTCTTGCTGATTTAGTGTGATAAGGTTGCAGTCTCCTCTCTTATCACTAAGAGATAGATCCTGTGTTTCCTCTCTGAAGTTCTCTTTGCTCTCTGGGTCACAATTATTCTGATGGATTTCTTGATTTATCGTCACATTGGCTGTGGGGAAAGAAAAAGGAAGGGAAGGGCCAACATTACATATTTTAGAAGGCTGTTGTGCAGATGAAACCTTAGAGAAACAGGATCAAATAGTGAAAGAACCCCCGTCCTCTGGATGTGTGTGTGTGCTGGGGAAGATGGAACTAGGAAGTGCTCTCACCATGGGTTCAGTGCTACTTATCTCACCTTATCTTACCTATGCTATTATCAGTGTCTTGGCAGAATGCAGGAGTGAGCTGTGACTTGCAGTGTTTACTTGGTAATAGTGTTCTTTCTTAATTATCTATAAATTAGAACTATGTTCTTTAATTAGTAATGGGCTCCATGTCAGCTGACCTCTTTACAAAGAGCAGCTAAGTTACTCTCATCATTTTAAGTACTTTTTACTCAGTTGGGGATTTCCTTCATAACCAAGTGGACCTCCCTCCCCCCCACCATAGGTGAGAAACCATGCCAATATAGGAAGGTGTAAATACAACCAGAGTACCTAATCCTAGCAGTAATTCTCAGCCCAGGCCAAAATTAATGATCTTCATGTACTTCCCTCTCTTTACCAGAATAGTGGTTCTTCTGTCTTTTCAAGTAGGAGATGATGTTAGGAGGGAAAAATGGGATATCAAAGGCCAGGTTGGAAAGGGGTCCAAAGATAAACAAAAAGCCACTCACCAGGCTGGAACTTTTCCTTCCTCCAGTCTGAAAAAGAGCAATACAAACTGAGACTATGATGGAAACACAACCACAGAATGAAGAGGAGGGTCACACTTCCTTTCCTGGCTCATTGCTGCTCAGCTCTCTTTCCCTCCTCCTCTGAACCCCTTGAACTCTTAGTATCCAGAAACTACAAGACAAAGGGTTTACTTCCTCTGTGCTGCCTCAGATTAGAAATGATCCCCTCATTTGGCCCAATGCTGAGGAAGTAAGTCTGGAGAACTCCTGGAGCATGGTCTAGTGTTCTAGGCACCTATGCTCTTAAGACCTTTGTGGCACTCCTCATTGAGGATGAAAGCTATAAAATGTCCTTTTATTTTACTTTATTTTATTTTATTGTTTTATTTCAGGGGTTTCCCAGGCTATGGCCACATAAGAGTAGAGTTTAAGCTTTGGACCAAGGCTTTTAAACTGACTTTTTTAAAATTTCAATGCTTGTAATCACATTTTTAATATTTTCCTCCAGAGATAGACTCTTCATGAGGAATAGAGCTACATCTGCCTCTGCCTGGAGCCACTTCTCTTATGGCAGGTCTTGTGATTTTATTAAAGATTGGATATAGTCTTAGTGTCTTGGGGCACTAGGCAGATAAGAACTTATCCATAATTCTTGATGGTCTCTCACTGAGCTGCTCACTTCTAAGAAGGGTAGCACTCTATATGTAGAATCGATGAATACATGAGTCAAGAGGGGCTTCTGCGATCTCTTCATCTTAGAGATAAGAAGGCTGAGTTCAAGAAAGCAAAAATGACTGAATTCCTCAGCTGTCATTGATAGAGTTGGAACAAAAACCTGTATGTCCTCATCCCTACTACATTTTGCTCTCTCCTCTAGAATCATGGGAACATTTTAAAGCAGCTCCTGAAAGAAAATCTTAGTAGAGGGTCACCTGCCTTTGGATCAGATCATGATCTCAGGGTCTTGGGATTGAACTCTATGTAGGGAATCCCTGGCTGGTGGGATGCCTGCTTCTTCTCTCCCTCCCCCTTGCTCATCCTCTCTCTTTCTCTCTCTCTCTCTCACACAAATAAATAAATAAAATCTTTGAAAAGAAAAGAAGAGAAAAGTAAAAGAAGAAAAGAGAAGAGAAAGAAAAAAATAGAAAAGAAAGAAAAGAAAAAAGTAAAGAAAAGAAAAGAGAAAGAAAGAAAAGAAAAAAAAGAAAACACTCTTAGTAGAAACTGTTTATCTGACTTTAACCCTTGGGAGGAGCACCTTGACCCTGTCTTATCAAAGTACTTATCAGGCTGCGTGCAGTTGCCTGGTTCTTAGCTTACTTCCCCCAGTGGATTTCGCCACCAACATCTAGCACAATATCAGGCATATAAAAATTGCACAACTATATATTTAAGGAAATACCCAGCATGCTTTTGAGGTCTAACTCTGTATTACATATGCACATACACAGTCTTAAACATATGTAGTACATGGGCACAGATATCAGAAGATATAAAATAGCCAGTTCCCTCTACCATCAGATAAATAAATTTTTACGATGATATTAAAGTATTTTGAAAGACTGTTTTTCAAGCTTTTCAAACATAAACCTTGTTCCTGTGTATTGAACTTTACTTTGATTATTTCACATAGGTAAAAATAAATAAAATAATAATTAATATCTTTTTCCCAAGTATAAAATATGTTAACTGCTCTTTTGAACTTTATTCACTGTATAGAAATGCTGCTATCATATAGGGTGTCCTTTATTCTTCCTAAATCCCACCAAAATTGCTCTGATTTCTGTCTCTTCGTTTTTTATAGTGGATGGGTTAAAAATTCGTGTTGAGTCCTACTCTAGCCACGTGGAATTCACCAGTCAATAGTTATTTTTTCATTATACTTAGCTGACAAACAATTGAATTTTTGACCTTCCAAATACAAAAAAGACTGTAGATCGATACCAAATAAATCTTCACAACTTTCAGGGCAGTGTGTGTGTGTGTGTGTGTGCGCGCGTGTGTGCGTGCGCGCGCGCGCACTCTTACGTCTCTACTTATTATACTTGGAATATTAGAGGCACATGGCAAGACCTACGCCAGAAAGTTACTTACCAGGATACAGCCAGGCCTTCTTCCAATCTAAAACAGAAAAAATCCAGTAAATATAAGGCAAGACATCCAGAGCCTCACATTCTTCTCCCCACCCCTTATTTTTTTTCACAAGTCACTATTAAATCTTTCAGTCTTAACCTCTGAAGAGAGGAAGCTGAGAAAGTGTTGGACATCAAAACATTGAGGGGTATGGGAAACCCAGTCTCTTACCTGTAAGGTATAGTGCCTTTCGCTGTTCTGAAAGAAACAACATTCCGTGAGAGACCTACAACACATGTGGAAAGGGGAGCAAATTCTACACAGGGCATGAGAAGAAGCAAGACTCACCTAGCTCTGCCTTGAGGTTCTCTGAAAGAAGAGATATAAAATCCATAAAATTGGGTTTTAGCTGCTCTTGATTTCATGGAGTAGCTGAATGGATTCAATGTGGCCCACCATTAGGAGTCCCAAAGTTAAGTAGGTGGGAAGGATTAGCAAGCATACATGTGGACTCTAAATGATAAGTGCTAGGAAAAGTTACATGGGAAATATCATAGGGTCACTGAGGAAGGAGTGCCAATGCTTTGTGGGAATTCAAGCTTTCTTAGGTGTTTCAGAAGATAATTCTGGAAGGAAGAATAGGAAGAGAAGAGGGGGGAAGACATTTGCACAAGGAGAAACAACACCACAGTTTGGGTACAGACCACTGCCCACAACTCTCCAAGTTTCCCCCATGGTTTCTTCTTTTCCATAAGACTCCAGCTTTATGGAATTTTGGTACTCCATGTTTTCCTTGAGGTCCTTTGACAACTTTTATTTCCCCACCCACCTTATACAACCTGCACCCCCAGCTTCTCCATGAACCCTATTTTTCCTGGGGTCACAATACCTTTGGCCTTAAGTGCTGTTTCCTTTTCATTTTTCATCTGATCTCTTTCACGAGATTCTCTTTGCTTTTTCTTTACTTCTCTTTCTTTGGCTTGATGTTTTCTCCAGCCAGTGTAGCTGATCCCAAGGAGAAAGAGCATCAGCACAGGGACTGTCCCAGCCAGGGCTGCCTTCCATGGGTCCATCCTGGGGAAGAAGGGCTCTGACACAGGCAAGTGAAGACATAGTGAGGACTAGCCTGGAGGCCATCCTGCCCTTTCTCCAAGGCTCCCTCAGCCCTCCTTCCTTCCTCCCTACCCTCACCACACACCCAGCTCTGCTTTGGGGTTTGTGCCTCATTCACCAGGGAGGAAGATTGTTGATGCTTTCTCCTGTCCAGAGAGGGGATTTTGGATGGAACAGGTCACGTTGCCCAGAGAGCTATCTGTGACCACAAGAGATGCTTCCACACAGAAGAGTCCATCTTCATCCTGGGTCTGAAACTCAGAGAGGGCCTGTAGATTCACTCCCATCATGTCACTCCACTGCACCCTGGGTTTTGGGAACCAGCCATCTGCAGAGCATGACACTCGGATCCCACCATCCTCAGGTCCCATCATATGAACATGAGGTGCAGAGCCCAACCCTGAAGACAGAAGGCACGTGTTTAAGGCCTGGAATCCTTGGGGCTCAGGAGTCCCTGAGGCTGAAGGTCAAAATGCCCTCACTAGACTGATAGGTAAACTGAAGCTCAGAGGTCAATAATCCTCTCACAGTGAATGTTAGGGCAACTTGTGATTCAGTTTTGAAATCAGCTTGATGCCTTTGCACTATACTGAGACTAAGAGAGCTTGGAGTCATTTCAAGGAGAGAGAAAAAAGGTGCAATTGAAGTTAGAAAGAGGAGTTTAAGCCTATAAATTGTCTTTCTCTACTGAATGGATGAAAACGAATGTCTGAGGGTGTCAGTACCTGTCTGAATTAATACAGACAATTAATTTTCTGGGGCCTTTTAGGATACAAAAACATATTCAGAAATATTGCCTTTTTTGATGTTTAAAAGTGAATAGAGCATATAGTCTTGGCATCACTGTATACTTTAAGAAATTGATATTCTGCAAGGTAAATTAACATATCAATATAGGGAATATCATAAGAAATGCCAGGTTAGGAATCCAGACATCCTTTTTCTCTTTGCTTCACACCATGACACTTTGTGCCAGGTAAACATACCTATAACATGCAGGTCCACAATAGCCTCTTGGGAGCTCTGACCATCCATAAAATGACACCAGTACTGGCCATGATCAGAGGCACGGACATGTTGGATCAGCAGGGCCACACCTCCTTTGTTGATGGAGTCCCTCACGAACTCTGTCCTGCCACGGTATTCCAGCATTTGCTCCCCACCATGTTCCTGTCCATTCTGGTACACAAACACAGCGGGGGAGAGTTGGTTTCGGTACCACCGAATGTGCATGTGGGCTGCACTCTGCTCAGGGGACAGCTGGCAGGGCAAAGTGGCATCTGCCCCTAGTAGAACCATGATGGGCTCAGCCAGTCCCGTCACAGAAAACCTGGATGCTGTATGAAAATCAAAGGCAGATTGGGGAAATGAGTGAGGGAGGATGACACAAAAGACCCGTCTGCATTTCTTTCTTATTTGCATTGTTTTATATGTCTTAAAATATATACCTCCATAATAACTTCTTCAATATGTTCTCCAGAGGTAACAACTACTGATAGTTTGGCATTTGAAAGGACCGTTTTCTATGCATTTACAAATAGTATTTATGTGTAAGTTATGTAAAACCTACAAAAACTAAATAAGAGACTTATTTAGAATTAAATGTGGCAAAGTAACTTATTAAACAATTATCCCTTCTTTTGGTAGGAGAGGAGCAAAGTTACTTCTCTCCACACTCATCCCTTTCTCTCCCAACACACTACTCCTAAAAGGATAAGTAGCCATTTCTGATTAACGATTTAGGTTCCTCTGTGTTGAGGGGTGAGGAAAAGGATTAACAGTGTTTTATATCAAGGTGAAATGTAGAATTTATAAGGTTATGTCGCTTTTTAATTTTTTTAAATAACTCTGAATGCTTAGAATCATAAAGAATAGTTTTTCATAAAAAATATTTCTTGAGAGGACTTAGAAGCCAGTGGTTCCCGGGCGTAAGAGCAGGGCAGTCTTTATCAGAGAAGATGGTTGGATTCCTGGGTCAGAGAAGGAGGATGCTGCAAGCCAAAAATGGGAACTTTGCTTAGCTTTGCTAATCTCCTTTGTCAAGTCACTTAAACCATCTGTTTGCAACTTACTTTAGTATAGAAATCAGTAACTAAAAGGTGACTGATGCCCCCTGGGCAAAACTTGCACTGGCAGAGGCCAAAGATATTGTGGCTCTTTTGAATGGTCAGAGCTTAAAGGCCCACAAATGTAGTGACCCTAGAGTGGGAAGAATTCAAAAAGGCATGGCTGTGAAGGGGTCCAGGAGTGTTGCATACAAATGGCAAGGCCACATGGGCTTAAAGGAAAAATCCCATGGCCAGACTGTCCCAGAGAATGTGGATCAGGCAGTCCTGGGCAAGGAGCATGACACTGGCCATTAGGCTGGATGAAGGCTGTGATGTCCCTTCTTTTCTATTTCTGTGTAAAACCCAGAGTACTCAACAGATACGTGTTCTTAGTTAACTGATACATGGCTACTGGCTATACATGTTCTATAAGTCATTTAATTTAGGAAAAGGTATTTGACATTGCTTATATCCACAATGTTGTATAAAAGTTACTGTATTTCACATAAATGGAATCACTACGTATCAATTTCTGTAATAAGAAACATCCAACCATTTTAGTACACATAATTTAGGTCTATCTATTGTTTTTGACACTGCCTATACCATTGTGTTTAAGCTTTTCCTGTATCAGGGTAATATTTATATTGCTTCCAATTTATTATTACTATAAAGAGTCCCACAATAAACATTTAATACATTATACATACACACATGGGAGAGCTTTTCTTTATGATGAATTTTTGTGGAATTTCTGAGTCAACATGTGTGGAAATAAAATATTTTAGTATTCCCTGCCTAACTGACATCAAATTAAAGAGATTTTAATGAAAAATGTCATTATTGTAATCTCATAGCTGGTTTCTCTCCAAATCTTGAGTCTGAAAAATTTATCCTGAGACCCCTTTCTATTTTATGGAAGAAGGACTCAAGTGCCAGAGGGGGGAAAAAATGATTTGTCAAAGATCATAACCAGGGATTCCAAATTTGTTGTACTCATACTTAGGTTTTCTTGGCAATGTGAACATTATAAAGTATATTTTCACTGATACTGTTTCACTGAAATTAAGCAGGCTAAAATCACCCATAGTCAATAAAGATTTAGCTAAACATTACAGCTATAGTTTTATAAAATCTACCCAAAGTAGTAAGGGGTGTGTATATAAAGATCCGGCACATTCTTAGCCAGAAACTTCCAGTCTTCTGTTGGCACAAACACAGTTAGAGTTCCCCCCAATATAACTGCCTTTGAGAGGAGGTACAATGACAACTGATGAATGATCAAGTTTTTTTCATCATCTGAGAAGAGCCGTTAAAAACAAGTGAATACATAAAGAGAAGGAGAGAGAACACTGACCTGCTGAGTACCATGTAGACACCTGGAGAAGGAGGAGAAGGAGGAGGAAACCAGCCGGAGAATAGTCTGGAGAAACCACCATCTTCTTCAGAGCAGAAAGTGAAAGCACGAAATGTTCACTCTGACAAGGAAGTAGTCTGTAAGAGAAGGTGGTGAGAAAGACACCAGAGTGAAAACTTTCAGGGGAAAAAAAAAAAGCCCCGTTCAAAGATTTATTTTTATACACAGTTTTTTGGCTGTGCTTCTTCACAGACAGCCACCAACTCCAACCCTCCCCCAATGGATTTTCCCTCTCTCTCTTCTATCTGAAAACCATTTTCCCTGCAGGTGTAGAAAACCATAAACCACTCTCTTGTGTCCTGTAGGCTTTCTTGAAATTGAAAAGGAATTCCTTTTGAGAAAGGAAGGCAGACACAAAATTAGACCACTCCTATTGGTCAATCTAACTTCTTCCTTCTTGCCTTCGTTCATTGATTCATTCATACATTTGCTTATTTACTTTTACTATAAACACTCTTGTGGCTTAACTCCAGCAAGAGAAGAGAGTTTTTTCACTATGTGACCCAGAGCTCAAGCCCTTTTGTTTTTAGGACCCACAACTTCCACAGACACACTTCCACATCACCACGCATTTCTCTCTCACCAACCAGAATGAGCCAGGAGGCTTCCTGGAACCTCCTTATTTCCTCAGTTAAACTACAAGTCCCAGCTCCAGAGACATTGGTACCTGGTTGTTCTCGTGGTCAGAATCCAAAGGTGTGGCTGCAGGAGCTGGGAATAGTAGCTTTCTAATCCATCCCTGGACTGTAAAAATATTCTTAGGAGGGGGACAAACAGGGCTACCAAAAGACACTGACATGTGAATGCCTCTCCTAGAATGGGTCCAGTAAGAAAGTCACAGCCGGCCTGTAGCTCTTGCAGTTACTGTGAAAGTGGAGGTAATAAAAGTCATCCTGGGGGACTTTGGGCTGGGTGCAGCTCTGGAATGATAGGAGCCAGAGTGCGCTTTGGTCAAAATTGCTCAGTGTAGCTTCCTCCTCCTACCTGCAAAGGGCTGAAATCACTTAATTCAGAGAGGGAGAATCCTCTTTGTGTGTGTTATTCAAGGATGTTGGTCATCCCAATGTTTAACTTACAAAGTTAAACCATTTAGAGAACAAGAACAAGAGATACAAGAAATTTCTCCTACCACACCCTAACTGACATTGGAAACTGTGCAGGAGAAAATAAGAGGTCAGAAATGGAGGGTTCTGTGCTATGAGAAGATTAGGGCTGTATTTCCAAAACCTTAGGGCTCCTAAAAGTAAAATGGGGATAATAACCCAACTGTACAGTCCCAGACATAGAATGTGCTTAAAAGGGATTTCTTTCCACTTCAGATTTTTTCCAAGTCCAAGACATGTTTTTGCATGTCACACAGGTTTACAGATAATTAAGGACACAAATAGCAATTGCATAGATATTAGCATATAAGTCACTAATAGTCTGGTCAAAGGGATACTAAAATCTTAAATAAATATTCTCTAGAGACAATGAGGTACATTTGGCTTTTTAGAAATCATATTTATGAAAATATAATTTGCATACAATGGAATGTATTGTTTTGAAATGTACATTTCAATGAAGTTTACAAATGTTTATACTCATATAACCACCACCTCCCTCAAAACATGGACCATGTCTGTCTGCCTCTTGAAAATTTCCCTCATCTTCATTTTCAGTCAATTCATTCCAGGAAAAACAAGCAGTATTCTGACTAATCACAATAGCTTAATCTTGCCTATTCTAAAACTTCAAAAACAATAAAATATAAATTATACAGTATGTGCACTTCTGTGTTTGGCTTCTTTGGATAAACAAAATGCTTTTTGAGATTCAACCATATTCTATTTATCAGTAAATTTTAAAATTTTCATTGCTGCATAATATGACATTGTTCAACTCTAATACAATATATTCTTCTGCGGTTCTCTTCATGGCTGCCCCCCCACCTCACTCATGCCCTGCTGGCCCACTCAAGCCCTCTCCCACCATGCTTGGCAGGCCTCCCCACTGAGGCCCTTTTGTTTCACTTGGGCTCTGACATCCACCTAATAGTTTAGGTCTGAAGTATTTGGGAATAGGAGTGGAACACTGAAATAGTATTGTAAGTGTTAAAGTAACCACTTGCCTCTTGTTTACTTTGTATTTTGTGAACATGCTTGTGTATGTATTCTATTCTAAAGTGTAAATAAATTAATATACATTCCAACAGAGCTAGAAAAATAAACATGAAAAATTCACTAAATGTCTTAGATAGTTTTCCCAATAATAGAGAATTGTTTGAGGAAAATCAGTTAATCTGTGGGGAGTATTTTAAGGGAATTACATCATAAGAGCATTAGTGTGTTTAAGGAGAAAGGTGAGGGGAGAGGGAAAAGGAGCTCTATAAGATATTATTGACTTCAAAAAGCAGTTTTAAAATAGCATAAACAGTATGGTCTTATTTACTTAAAAAATATGACAGGTTAAACTTTAAAATCATAGAAAAATGATAGGGAACTTATATCTGAGTGATACAAATGGTGTTTCTATTTTTTTGATTTTGCTTATCTCAAATTCTCAGATTTCTCTCACATGAAAATGTAAATAATATGAATATGAAAAATTTTTTAATGCAAATGTGAAGCACAATAAGGAGGATTCATTTGTAGGAAATTCAAGACTAAAGAAATAATTTCATTCTTGGGAGTGGAAAACTAACTTAAAATAATAACCAACCAGAAGCGTCAGATACCAGAGTAGACACCTCTACAGGTCAAAATATTGGTCTAGAGCGCTGGGTGTTGCGTCAAAGTGTTGAATCACAAAGTCGTACACCTGAAACTCAAACTGCACTGTATGTTAACTAAGTGGACTGTAAATTAAAACTTAAAAAATATATTGGGCTAGAAAAATAGGGTTACTGGGTGCTTCCAGAATATGATACTTTAAATCAAAGAGATAAAACGTAAGAAACATAAGTTTAATTAAGCATACTAGATCCAGAGCTTCAACGGTCATTTAACAGGTTTTCTGGACTGGGAAGCAGATTAGGGGCAGAATCAGAAAAAGGGCACTTCAGAAAGAGTTAAGTTAATGGAGAAAAAAATGCCATTTATATAAAATTTTTTAAAGTTTTAGGACTACATACAAACAAACAAAAAAGCCCAAAGTGTTTACAGTCTAGAAAACCCATTATGTACAAAAGAAGAATCAGCTTCCATCATACATCTGTCACTTTGGATTCAATACTACAAATATAGCCTTTACATTCCTGAGTAGAAATTAGAATAATCTAAGTGATAAAATGAACATCTAAATGTAAGGACAAAAGGAAGAAATTTCTGGACAAAGAATCAGAAATTTCTGCTTCACAAAACTTGTCTTACGTGAAGAGTGAATGTTACAGGTTTTGAACCCAGGGGCTTGGAGCAGGGAGAAGGTTTGGAGACATACCAAGTTCTGTTTATTCCACTTTGGGTAGCCACTGTTATTTAAGTTGGAGTAAGGGGAAGGGTAGGCTTGGTACATGGTGTCTGTTGAAGTTAGCTGCCTAGGAATGGAGGAGCCATATGCTGTCTTTATCTGTGTTTCTCTTTTTCTGCTAGCCTCTCCCAATAGAGTAGGTGCCTGCGAGGGAGACTATGGTCTTCCTGTGGCAGTGACTTATTTCATAAACTTAAATTCAAGTGTCATTCACACGCATGTCAAATCCCTGACTGCTTAGAAAATGTAAATCCAAATCTCTACTGAGATTAAATACTTGAACAAGTTTCAAAAAGAATACTTAAATAAGCAGATATTTTGGTGTTTGTTTATATAAGAACACCTGGGAAAGATCGGACACTCCCAGCACAGTGGAGAAAGGGACTCCATAAGTGTCACACCCGGTCATTTCTACTAATCCATCTTAACTGCCTGCAGCGGATTTATATTAATAAAAATAAAGAGAAATTAGTGGATCTCACAAAGTCATAAAGATTTGGTATAGCATAGTGTATATAATTTAAAACTTCTATAACTTCATTTATATGTTCTATAATGGCTCTGTTCTCTTCTGACTATGACTACAAATTTCTTTTTTTGAGTTCCCAACTGATTTTGCTTTTTTTAAATCCAGCTGTATGTTATTAGCACCATGCAATACTTGAAAGTCCATGTTGTTAATGAATGTATCTATTTGAAAAGGCATTTTTGTTTCTTTGAATGATTTCTCCCTGAATGTTTTTATTTTAAAATAATGGTGCAATATCTACAATTGTGTTAGAATAGGTCTGGTTTGTAATAATTTATTTCTTGTTTTGCTACGTACCTTATAAACCATATAAAGATGATCAATCTTAGATATAGAAATTCAAAAATGTAGATTCAATTTTTTAAAATTTTTCCAATCTCTAGTTCAGAATTTCTTTCTGTGATTCTAAGCAAGAAACAATTATTCTAGAATTCATGGAAAACTTGAAGGATCTTCAAAACTAAAATTATTTAGGCAGGTAAGGGACAGAAATCTCATCTTTATCACTTCCATTATTTATAGCATTGAAGGAAGATCAAAGTCTCAGAGAATCATTTGGGGAATTTTATACTGTTTTTCTTTTATCCTGGTTGAGATGGATAAAATCCAGATAACAGTGGAGCAAATTTCTGTCTGCGAGAAGAGTCAGAGAGTGTGACTGTGCCCATGTCTTCTCAGTTTCCTGCCTAATGGAATGAGGGGTCCAACTGGAAGATGAAAATTCATCATCAGAGCAGATATATTGTGGTGAGTGAGCAAGACATTAAAATAAAAATATATAGGGATGCCTGGGTGGCTCAGTTGGTTAAGCAGCTGCCTTCGGCTCAGGTCATGATCCCAGTGTCCTGGGATCAAGTCCCACATCGGGCTCCTTGCTCGGCAGGGAGCCTGCTTCTCCCTCTGCCTCTGCCTGCCACTCTGTCTACTTGTGCTCACTCTCACTCCTCTCTCTCTCTCTGACAAATAAATAAATAAATATTAAAAAAAATAAATAAAAAATAAAAATAAAAATAAAAATATGTAATATTTTAATAATCATAATATAATAAAAATAGCTAACAATTTATACATAAATTATAAGTTACTGACACTCTTCTAAGCACTTTAAATACATTCATAAACTCTTCACCCCAAACTTAGAATAGATGCTATTATTGAACACACTGTCACATGAGGAAACTGAGGCACACAGAGGTTGTATAACTCATTCAAAATGATAAGCTGTATATAGCCTCATCAGATCGTCAAGTTCTAATACCTATGCTACTAACCTAGACAATATACTTCTCAGAAAGAAAGAAATCACTTGCTTTTGATCTCATCTATACTTTGTAAGTAAGTACTCATTAGATAGACTTATTATAAATGACAGGTCAAAGTTTGCTTTCTTTACCTTATTTTACTTTCGGTTTTGAGTGTGTCAGGGTGGCCAAAGGGAAGTGTACTGCTGAGGGATTCCGTGCAGGGGCCGTCTTTCTCTCAGTTGTCTGAAGTCCCATAAAAAAACTTGGCCCCATGTTTTGTAAAGTCTGATATCTTCTTGGCATTTTGGAGAAACTCTCCCAGGAAAGTCCTGGGGGCAGCCAAGAACAGGTAACTGAGAGGAATGGCAGAGAGTGCCTGGTGCCTGTGGCCATGAGTCTGAGAAGTTTCCAGATGCCTTCATCTCTGTAAGAAGAACATAAAAAATGTGAGTGTTGTACTTTCTGGGTGATGGGCGAGAGAGAGAGAACTGAGAGCATTTGGGCAAGGGTCCTAGGGGTTGGCAGAGGACAGGCCAAGTTACCTATGCTCCTCCATCATATAGGAATGTGGGGAGAGGGTAGAATTCATTGAGCCCAAATTAATGTTTGTGCTAGACTCATCTCTTTCTGTGGTTGCTCATTGCCTCCTCTGTGTTTCTTTGTCCACTGGAAAAGATGCTCTTGAGTTAGAAAAGAGTTTAGAGAGATTGTGGATAGATTTTTCACTGCAGAACATGGTTGTTAAGATGAAGACTGTTGGGGCGCCTGGGTGGCTCAGTGGGTTAAGCCTTCGCCTTTGGCTGGGGTCATGATCTCAGGGTCCTGGGATCGAGTCCCACATTGGGCTCTCTGCTCAGTGGGGAGCCTGCTTCTCCCTCTCTCTCTGCCTGCTTGTGATCTCTCTCTCTCTCTCTCTCTCTCTCTCTGTCAAATAAATAAATAAATAATCTTTAAAAAAAAAAAAAAAGACGAAGACTGTTTCCTTGGGGAAGGGAAACAAAAGTTCTTTTTTGTGAGTGTTAAAGTCTTCTCTGATGTTCCGCAAGAGACACACTACAGTTGTTTGAGAGTTTCTGGAGGTAATTTCTTTGAATCACTGTGAACTGCCTTAGCTGTCACGATTATTTTTATCTTATGGATTCCATTTTTGTCCTTAATCCAGCTATTTTCAGGACCTTACTGTGTGTCATACTGTTGTCTGCTCTGAGAAAGATGGTGGGTTCCCTGGACTTCTCTGCACTAAGAGACCTCTTCTCTATTCTACTTCTCCAGGTGTCCATGTGGGGCTCAGGTAACAATATTTTTTTTATTTTATATGCTTAGTTTGTTTTATTATCTGAACCGAAGGATTAAATTACTCCATCACTACTCAATATATACCTTGGTTAATTCTAAATCCTTTATTTCAATACAGTGATTTATCTGCCCATACATGTGGGCAATTAAATCATTATATGAATGAGAGAGAAGAATCAGGTGGAATTATTTCACTAATTACTTTTTCTAATTCATTCAGACCTCTCCTTCATGAAGAATGCATTTTCTGATGGCCAAGACCTAATTAAAAACTCTGGTTTCATGATTTCCCAGCACTCTTCCCTCCTTCTTCATAGAATTTATCGCCATTGCAATTAAAAAAATCATTTGTTTAATAAGAGATTAGCCTGTTGATTGGGTAGAGATGCCTTTGTCTTGTTCACTGCCATCTTCAGCCTGAATGTATGCTGCAGAGAACTGATATGTGAATAGCAGAATGTCTGTGGGATTCTACTAGGCCAGTAATGATGCTGTGTTCCAAAATGCCCGGGCAGGTCATTGATATTCTTTTCATGGTGGCTCTATTCCACAGATTCATTCTTGGTCATTGGCCCATCAGAGCCAATTGTTGCCATGCTGGGTACAGACACAGTGCTGCCCTGCCGTGTGTCCCCGGCCATGAATGTGGAGAGCATGGAGCTGAGGTGGTTCCGCTCCCAGTTCTCAGAGGCTGTGTATGTGTATAAGGATGGAATGGAGCAGGTGGGAGAACAGCTGGTAGATTTCAAAGGGAGAGCAGAGTTGGTGAAAGATTACATCACTGAGGGAAGAGTCGCTGTGAGAATCTATGGTCTCCGGATCTCAGACAATGGAATATACAAGTGTTTTTTTCAAAAAGGCAGTGACTATGAAGAAGCCACTTTGGAGCTGAAGGTGATCGGTGAGTAATTATCTGAGACTACAGATCACTCTATGGGAATCTAAGTGTTCTGCATTTGATTTTGGTTGGGGTGGGGGGATGAGGAACAGAACACAGACAAAAAGGCAGATATTCTTGGAGCTGGTCAACATCCTAGACACTGGATTTAACCTGAAGTTTTCTTAATCTTTTCATACATATATTTTGCTGTACTTTAAAATTTAATGACTTCCATAAATATCTACTATACAAATAGATCATTTATTTCTCTGGTATGTGTATTTTCACACATTTTGAAGGAAGGCATCATGACTACCAAAATGTACCATTACTGGCAGAGACCAGAATCCCAGTTGGCTGCTATAATGGACAGAGGCTCAGCTGGGAATGTCAGTGGTTGAGTCTTGAATGCACAGTTTGGAGGAAGTGACTGTGAGGGTTGTGACAGGGTGGACTGGTATTGCAGAGAATTAAACTTGTCATCACAGGATTGAGGCCAGAAATTAATCTATGTGCAGTGACTAAGTGAAGCATGAGTAGCTTTTGAGGAATAAAAAACCTGAAGAGAGGGCTTAATGTGAAAAGCTGAGATGGACTGAGGTTGGTCCACAGGATATTGAATTGACCACTGTAAATTTTATCATCAATGCTGTTTCGTTTTTTATTATAATAAAATTATAACTTATTGTATCAAACTCAAATAATTCAGTACAATATAAAATATAAATTGATAATCCTTCCTTTCCCTTCAATGTTGCTTTTTCTCTTCCAACATGACTATTAATACAGGATTGTTCTATGTTCTTTATCTCTTTTTTATATATTTATATGAAGATATCAATAATTATATATGATAATAAAATAAAATACATAATATAATTTGTAATTATAATAATATATATTTATATAGCAGACCTTAATCTCTGTTCCTAAACTAATCTTTAAGATGTTTACGTTAACTCGTTTAAAAACAAAATTGAAACTTTGAGCCCTCAGCCAATCATGCTAGTATAAAGTTTTGTCTTCATTCTTACTGGAGCTTCTGTCCCTCTTTCCCTTGAGTAGTAATTACGCAAAGGTCCTATGTGGCCCAAAGCATTCAGAGGGCAGTTCCAGGCTTGGGCCCTCCCTTATAAGTGCTAAGATACTCATCATCTTAAGTTTTATTACATCTCTCCCCTTGGCTCCAGTGATTAAGTCACATATATTATTAAAGACTTTTTAAAAAAGATTTTATTTATTTACTTAGAGAGGGCAGAGGGAAAAAGAGAATCTCAAGCAGACTCTCTGCTGAGGACAGAGCTCCATGCAGAACTCCTCATGGAGCTTGATCTCATGACCTGAGACCACAACCTAAGCTGAAATCAAGAATCGTATGCTTAACTGACTGAGCCATTCAAGTGAACCTATTAAAGACTTTTGATGCAACCCTTTAAGAAGCACCTAAAGATCTCTCTTTGTTAGGTTTTGGGAAATGTCCCAATCACTCTATCAAGGTTTCCTTCACTGACATTCTTTTTCCCATCTATATTACACAATTGCTTTCACTAATTTGTGTACTCAACAATGTAGCAAGAGAGTCTTATTCATGCAGTCCTTCTTTAAGCCATATATTCCTGAAGCTGAAATATTACAATTAGAATCAGAGAGGGGAAAGTTTAGAGGAAAACTCAAGCAATAGTTAATTCAGCACAGTGAACAACACATTAAAATGTCAAGTAATTTTCTGCTCCATATACACATACTATATACCACATATACCATAGACACATGTACACTTAACTATTCCCTACCCCTATCCCCTCTGGTAACCATCAGGTTGTTCTCCATAATTAAGAGACTATTTCTTGATTTGTCTCTCTTTCTCTCTCTCTCTCTTTTTTCCTACTTTACTCCTTTGTTTTGTTTCTTAAATTCCACATGTGAGTAAAATCATATGGTATTTTTCTTTTTCTGACTTATTTTGCTTAGCAGTATACTCTCTAGGTCCACCCATGTCATTGCAAGTGGCAAGATTTCATTGTTTTGGGGGGTTTTTTTTTGGCTCAATTATATTCCATTATATATATACCACTTCCTTATCCATTTATCAGTTGATGGATACTTGGGCTTCTTCCATAATTTGGTTTGCTATCATGGGGGCCTTGACTGGCTTTCAGGTGCCCAGGTGATGAAGAGGGGCAGAATCCCAGGAGGGACAGTATGGTCTGAGGATTCCCTGGATCACAGAAGAATGGATGGCATCAAGATGTTGTGCTGTTCCCAGGTGTAGGCTCTGGGAATCCAGCGGAAAGCAGCAGGTCCTGGTGTCAGATTTCTGCTATAAACTGCAAATATCCAGGCTGTTGTCTGACTGCTTTCCTGGAATAGGCCAGGAAGCATAGTGAAAACCTCCCCTAGAGAAACAACGTGTTTCCCCATCTGGGAGTCTCTGAAATTTAGAGTTTGCAAACTCTGAGACACAACTGAGATAAAAAGGCTCAAACACAGACAAGGTGAATCCAGGTTTCAGAGGGAAACTGAGGACACAAATAGGGTGATTGATTGCTCTTCTCTGAAGGTTCAATGAAGAGTAAGGGTCCAAAAAAAAAAAAAAAAAAAAGAGTAGGGGTCCAAACTTTCAGCTCTGAGGCTAGAGGGCAAGTTACAGCCATTTTCATATGCCCAACAGGGCTGAAAGACTTCAGGGGGCAAAATAGCACCACTTACTGGAGGCTGGAGCTGTGTACACCAAGCCCTACCCCCTTCCACCCTGGAAATGCGTTTCTACTGAACAAGTTATCCTGAGAATCAACGCAGCTGGTCCATCCCCCAGTAGACCAACACAAATAACTAGTCACACCAAGTTTATTGATCATAGACTGCTACAAAGTTTCAGCTCTGGGGGAAATAATATCTAATTTCTGTTTCACTTTCATTCTTTACTTTAAAATTTTTTTCACTTATTTTCTTATATTTTCCAATTTTTTTTTATTTTTTTAATTTATATATATATATATAGTTTACATTTATGTTATTTTAATACATTTTATATTATTATTATTATTGTTTATTTTGGGATCTAGATTCTTTTAACAAGTAGACCAAAAAACACCCAGGATCTAGTTTTGTTTTTATTTGGTTTTCTTATTTTTTATTTTTGTTTTTCTTATTTGTTGTGTGTGTGTGTGTGTGTGTCTGTTTTCTTTCTCTTTGATTTTTGTTTTTTGTTGTTGGTGTTCTTTTTTCTTTCTTCTTTTCTTTTCTGAACAAAATGATGAGACAGAGGACTTCATCCCAAAAGAAAGAACATGAGGCAAAACTCACAACCAGGGATTTAATTAACACAGATATAAGTAAGGTGTCTGAACTAGAATTTAAAATAATTATAAGGATACCAGCTGGCCTCAAAAAAAGCATAGAAGAAACTAGAGAATCCCTTACTACAGAGATAAAAGAACTAAAATCTAGTCAGTCTGAAATTAAAAATGCTGTAACTAAGATGCAAACACAAATGGAGGCCATAAAAACAAGGATAGAGCAGAGGTTTTAATAGGTGATACAGAAGATAAAATTATGGAAAATAATGAAGCTGAAAAGAAGAGGGAAAGAAAGGTAATGGACTATGAAGGTAGACTTAGGGAACCCAGTGAATCAGTAAAGCATAATAACATTTGTATCATAGGAGTCCTGGAAGATGAAGAGAGACATAAAGGCGCAGAAGGTTTATTCAAACAAATTATAGCTAAAAAGTTCCCTAATCTGAGGAAGGACACAGACATCAAAATCAAAGAAGCACAGAGAACACCCATTAAATTCAACAAAAGCTGGCCATCAACAATGCATATCATAGTCAAATTCACAAAATACACAAAGAAAGAATTCTGAAAGCAGCAAGGGAGAATAGGTTCTTAACCTAGAAGGGAAGGCAGATAAGGTTAGCAGCTGATCTCTCCACAGAGACATGGCAGGCCAGAGAAGAGTAGAAGGAAATATTCCATGTCCTGAATGGGAAAAACATGCATCCAAGAATTCTTTATCTAGCAAGGCTGTCTTTCAGAATAGAAGGAGAGATAAAAAGTTGTCCAGACAAACAAAAACTAAAGAAGTTCCTGACCACTAAATCACCCTTGCAGCAAATTTTAAGGGGGACTCTGACTGGAGAAAAAATAAAAATAAAAAACAAACAAACAAAACCCAAAAGCAACAGAGAATTAAAAAGACCAGACAACATCTAGAAATACTAATTCTGCAGGTAACACAATGGCACTAAATACATATCTTTAAATAATCACTCTGAATGTAAATGGACTAAGTGTACCAATCAAAAGACATAGGGTATCAGAATGGATAAAAAAACAAGATCCATCTATATGTTCCCTACATGAGACTCATTTTTAAAAATTTTT
The DNA here is from genome assembly GCF_963455335.1 of Martes martes. Classification (NCBI taxonomy): domain Eukaryota; kingdom Metazoa; phylum Chordata; class Mammalia; order Carnivora; family Mustelidae; genus Martes; species Martes martes. The sequence continues at coordinate 118,594,714 of NC_137893.1, read as the reverse complement.
ATTTATTTGACAGAGAGAGACACAGTGAGAGAGGGAACACAAGCAGGGGGAATGGGAGAGGGAGAAGCAGGCTTCCTGCTGAGCAGGTAGCCTTATGCAGGGCTTGATCCCAGGATCATGGCCTGAGCCAAAGGCAGACACTTAATGACTGAGCCACCCAGGCACCTCATGAGACTCATTTTAGAACTAAAGATACCTGCAGATTGAAAGTGAGGGGATGGAGAACCATCAACCACAAGGTGGACATTAAAAGAAAGCCTGAGTACCCGTACTTATATCAGGCATGCTAGATTTTAAAACAAAGACTATAACAAGAGATGAAGAAGGGGATTATATCATAACCGAATCTATCCAGCAAGATCTAACAATTGTAAATATGTATGCCCCAACTTAGGAGAACCTAAATATATAAATCTATTAATAAAAAATATAAAGAAACTTGTTGATAATAATGCAATAATAGTAGGGGACTTTAACACCCCATTTATAACAATGGAAAGATCATCTAAGCAGAAAATCGATAAGAAAACAATGACTTTGAATTCGAATGACACACTGGACCAGATGGACTTAACAGATATATTCAGAGCATGTCATCCTAAAGCAGCAGAATATACATTCTTCTTGAGTACACATGGAACATTCTCCTGAACAGATCACATACTGGGTCACAAATTAGCTGTCAACAAATACAAAAAGATCAAGATTATGCCATGCATATTTTCAGACCACAACACTACAAAACTGGAAGTCAACCACAAGAAAAGATTTAGAAGGACCTCAAATACACAGAGATTAAAGAACATCCTGTGTTAATCAGGAAATTAAAGAAGAATTCTAAAAAATGAATGGAAGTAAATGAAAATGAAATCATGACAGTCCAAAACCTTTAGGATGCAGCAAAGATAGTCTTAAGAGGGAAGTATATTACAATACAGGACTACATCAAGAAGCAAAAAACTCTCAAGTTCAAAATCTAAACTTACACTTAGAGGAGTTAGAAAAGGAACAGCAATAAAGCCTAAAGCCCGCTGAAGAAGGGAAACAATAAAGATTAGATCAGAAATAAATGATGTAGACACAAACAAAAAGAAAAAAGAGTAGAACTGATAAATGAAAGTAAAAGGTGCTTCTTCAAAAGACTTAATAAAATTGATAAACCTCTATACAGACTTATCAAAAAGAAAAGAGAACGGATCCAGAGAGATAAAATCATGAATGAAAGAGGAGAGATCACAACCAATACAACAGAAATACAAACAAATATAAGAGAGTACTACAAAAAATTATATGCAACTAAATGGGCAATCTGGAAGAAATGGACAACTTCCTAGAAACTTACAAACTACCAAAACTGAAACAGAAAGAAATAGAAAATTTGAACAGACCAACAGCCAGCAAAGAAATTGAGTCAGTAATATAAAATCTCCCAACAAATAAAAGTCCTGGGCTGGATGGCTTCTCAGGGGAATTCTTCCAAACATTTAAAGAATTAATATCTATTCTTCTGAAACATTTCCAAAAAATAGAAATAGAAGGAAAACTACTAAACTCATTGTATGAGGCCAGCATTACACTGATCCCAAAACCAGACAAAGAAAACATGAAAAAGGAGAAGTACAGACCAATATCCCTGATAAACAGGGACTCAAAAATTCTCACCAAGTTATACTAGTCAATCAGATCCAACAGTACATAAAAAGTATTATGCACCATGACCAACAGGGATTTATTTCTGGGCTCCAGGGGTGGTTCAGCATTCAGAAATCAATCTGACTTGATTGAGATTAATCCTGATAGAGAGCATTAATAAAAGAAAAGACAAGAACCAAGTCAGAAATCAATCTGGCTTGATTGAGATTAATCCTGATAGAGCACATTAATAAAAGAAAAGACAAAAACCATATGATCCTCCCAACTGATGCAGCAATCCAATTGCAATCCAATTGACAAAATACAGCATCCTTTCCTGATTAAGACTCTTCAAAGTATAGGGATAGAGAAAACATACCTCATATGTTAATATGAGGTATTAACATATTAGTATGTTAATATCATAAAAGGAATCTGTTAAAAACCCACAGTGAATATAATTCTCAATGGGGAAAAAAAATGAAAGCTTTTCCCTTAATGTTAGGAAGAGCACGGGGCTGCCCACTCACCATTATTATTCAATGTAGTATTGGAAGTCCTGGCCTCAGTAATCAGACACACACACACACACACACACACACACACACACAGGCATTCAAATTGGCAAAGAAGAAGTCAAACTGTCTTCACAGATGACATGATACTTTATGTGGAAAACTCAAAAGACTCCACCTCACAGTTACTAGAACTCACAGAGCAATTCAGCGATGTGGCAGGATACAAAATCAATGCATAGAAATCAGGGGGCATTTCTATACACTAACAATGTAACTGAAGAAAGAGAATTAAGGAATCGATTCCATTTAGAATAACACCAGAAACCATAGGAGACCTAGGAATAAACCTAATCAAAGGGGTAAAGGATCTGTAATCTAGAAACTGCAGAATACTTATGAAAGAAATTGAAAAAGACATGAAGAGATGGAAAAACATTCTGTGCTCATGGATTAGAAGAATAAAGAATGTGAAAATGTCTATGCTGCCCAGAGAAATCTACACTTTCAACGTCATTAAAATTGTATCAAAATACCAACAACATTTTTCATAGAACTGGAACAAATAATCCTAAAATTTGTATGGAACCAGAAAAAATCCTGAATAGCAGGGGAATGTTGGGAAAAAAACAAAGCTGGAGGCATCACAATGCCTGATTTCAAGCTACATTACAAAACTGTAATCATCAAGACAGCTTGGTATCGGCACAAAAACAGGCACAGAGATCAATGGAACAGAATACAAAGCCCAGAAATGGACCTTCAACTCTATGGTCAACAAATCTTCAACAAATCAGGAAAGAATATCCAATGGAAAAAAAGACAGTCTCTTCAATAATGGTGCTAGGAACATTGGACAGCAATTGACAAGGGAAACAAAAGCAAAAATGAACTTTGGGGACTTCATCAAGATAAAAGGCATCTACATAGCAAAGGAAACAGTCAATAATACTAAGAGGCAACCCATGAAATGGAAGAAGATATTTGCAAAGGACATTAGAGATAAAGGGTTGGTGTCCAAGATCTATAAACTCAACACCCAAAAAAACAAATAAGTCAAAAAGTGGGCAGAAGACATGAACTTCTCCAAGGAAGACATGACACTTCTCCAAGGAAGACATAAATAGCTAACAAACACATGAAAAAATCTTCAACATCATTAGCCACCAGGGAAATACAAATCAAAACCACAATGAGGGGCGCCTGGATGGCTCAGTGGGTTAAAGCCTCTGCCTTCAGTTCAGGTCATGATCCCAGGGTCCTGGGATCGAGCCCCACATAGGGCTCTCTGCTCAGCGGGGAGCCTGCTTCCTCCTCTCTCTCTGCCTGCCTCTCTGCCTATTTGTGATCTCTGTCTGTCAGGTTAATAAATAAAATCTTTAAAAAAAAAAAACCCCACAATGAGATACCACCTTATACCAGTTAGGATGGCAAAAATTAACAGAACAAGAAATAGCAAATGTTGGTGAGGTTGTGGAGAAAAGAGAACCCTCTTACACTGTTGGTGGGAATGCAAGCTGGTACAGCCACTCTGTAAAACACTATGGAGGTTCCTCAAGATGTTAAAAATAGAGCTACTCTACAACCCTGCAATTGCACTACTGGGTATTTACCCCAAAGATACAGATATAGTGAAGAGAAGGAGCACATGCACCCCAGTGTTCATACCAACAATGTCCATGATAACCAAACTGTGGAAGGATCTGAGGTCTCCTTTAACAGATGAATGGATGAAGAAGTGGTTCACATAAAAAATGGAATATTACTCAGCCAACAGAAAGAATGAATACCTACCATTTGTATCAACATGGATGGAAGTGGAGGGGATTATGCTAAATGAAATAAGTCAAGCATAGAAAGATAATTATCATAATTTCATTCATATGTGGAACATAAGGAATAGCATGGAGGACCGCAGGGGAAGGGAAGAAAAACTGAGTGGGAAGAAATCAGAGCGGGAGAAAAACTATGAGAGACTCTGGACTCCAGGAAACAAACTGAGGGTTACAGAGCAGATGGGGATGGAGGAATGGGGTAAGGAGGTGATGGGTATTAAAAGAGGGCATGAGGTAATGAGCACTAGGTGTTATATTCAACTAATGAATTGTTGAACACTAAATGAAAAATTAATGATATACTATATGTTGGTTAACTGAACACAGTAATAAAAATATATAAAAGCAAAACAAAACAAAACTGAAGGCATCATGATCCCAGACTTTAAGCTCTATTACAAAGCTGTAGTTATCAAGACAGTATAGTACTGGTGTAAAACGAGACACAGAGATCACTGGAACAGAACAGAAAACCCAGAAATGAATCCACAACTCTATGGTCAACCAATCTTTGACAAAGCAGGAAAGAAAACCCAATGGGAAAAAGACAGTCTCTTCAACAAATTGAGTTGGGAAAACTGGACAGCAACCTGGAGAAGAATGAAACTGGACCACTTTCTCACACCATACACCATACACTTTCTCACACAAAATGGATGAAAGACCTAAATGTGAGCTAGGAAACCGAGAAAATCCTAGAGGAGAACACAGTAGAAACTGCTTTGACCTTGGCCATAGCAACTTCTTACTAGACACATCACCACGGGAAGGGAAAAAAACCAAAAATGAACTATTGGAACTTCATTAAAATAAAAAGCCTCTGCACAGCAAAGGAAACAAACAACAAAACTAAAAGGCAGCCTACAGAATGGGAGAAGATATTTGTAAACAACATATCTGATAAATGGTTAGTATCCAAAATCTACAAAGAACTTATTAAACTCAACCCTCAAAAAACAGAGAACCCAGTTAAGTAATGGGCAGAAGACATAGACACTTTTCCAAAGAAGACATCCAGAGGGCCAACAGACACATTAAGGGATGCTCAACGTCGCCCATCATCGGAGATACATAAAACAAAACCACAATGAGATACCATTTTAAACCTGTCTGGAGGGCTAAAATTAACAAAACAAGAAACCACAGGTGTTGGTGAGGATATGGAGAAAGGGGAGAGAGGATCTGAAGCAGGCCCCACATCTAGTGCAGGGTTTGATCTCTTGATCCTGAGATCATGACCAGAGCCGAAATCAAGAGTCGGATGCTTACCTCACTGAGCCACCAGGCACCCCTGCTCTATTCTTCATTATTGCCCTCCTTTTACTGTGTTTAGGCTCCATTTGTTGTTCTTTTATCTAGTTCCTTAATGTGTATGGTTAGGTTGTTTATTTGAGATTTTTCTTGCTTCTTGAGGTAGGCCAGTATTGCTATACACTTCCCTCTTAGTACAGCTTTTGCTGCATCCCACAGGTTTTAAACCATTGTGTTTTCATTTTCATTTGTTTCCATGTGTGTTTTTATTCTTTGATTTGATTTCCTGGTTGACCCATTCATTGGCTAATAGCATGTTGTTTAACCTCCATGGATTTGTGGTCTTTCCAGATTTGTGTGTGTGTGTGTGTGTGTGTGTGTGTGATTTACTTTATAGCATTGTGATCAGAAAAGTTGCATGGTGTGATTTCAATCTTTTTGTATCATTGAGGCCTGATTTGTGACCTAATATGTGGTCTATTCTGGAGAATGTTCCATATGCACTAGAAAAGAATGTGTATTCTATTGTTTTAGAATAGAATGTTCTGAATATATCTGTAAAGCCCATCTGGACCAGTGTATCTATCAAAGCCATTGTTTCCTTGTTGATTTTCTGTTTAGATGATCTGTCCCCTACTATTATTATATTATTATCAGTTAGTTCCTTCATGTTGGTTATTCTCTTACATATTTGAGTGCTCCCATTTTGGGTGCATAGATATTTATAAATGTTAGACCTTCTGGTTGGATTTTCCCCTTTAATATGATATAGTGCCCTTCTTTATCTCTTGTTATAGTCTTTATTTTAAAGTCTAGTTTTTCCCATGCAACTCTGGCTTTCTTTTGACATCCAACTGCATGTTAAATGTGTCTCCATTCTGTCACTTTCAATTTATAGAATTGAAAGAACTAATGAAATTCAGCCATTCTTGTTTTCTAAGCTGATGGCTTTGGAGAAATGTTCCTCCCTCTCTCTTGCGATTCTCTATAACTATGGCTCCCTTCCCGTCACAGTACCCACAATCCCTTTCTCCCCTAAACCATATCTCCCACCTCCTACATTTTTCTATGTGGCTCTTCTCTCCCTTTAGTTATGGAGTTTGTTTCATAGGTCTTCAGGTCAATTTTTGGAACATTTAGGATGATTTGATAGTTATCTAATTGTGTTCATGGGATGAGGTGAGCCTAGGGTCCTCCTATTCCTCCGCTATCTTCTTCTTTCCAATGGAAGTTTGTACCTCTTAATCTCTTTTACTTATTTCTTCCATCCCACACTCCCCTCCCCTCTGGCAACTGCCAGTTTGTTTCCTGTATTTATGAACTTGTTTTTGGTGTTTTGTTTGTTTGTTCATGTGTTTTGTTTTTAGATGCTACATATAAGTGAAATCATATATATTTCAGTTATAGAAATTCAGAAGTATTACATAGTCTGATCTGTCAACATTATCTTTTATGTTTTTTAGTTTTTTAGTACTCTTAGATGTACACCTTTATACCAACATCACAAAAATATTTCAACTTCCTTCCTCCTAATATCTTTTCTGTAAAATATATTGAAATGTAACATACATGGAGAATTTACTACTGATTTTAAATGCCACATAACAAATATTCACAAAGTGAATACACCTGAGAAGTCAACACTCAAATCAATAAACAGAGCTTAATTAGGATCCAGGAAAATCCTTTTTTATTCCTTTTCAGTTATGATTTCCTCAGGAGTAATCACTATTATGATTTCTAATCTTACAGATTACTTTCTGTCTGTTTATGAATTTCATATATGTGGATGGACTCTTTTGTCTGTTTTTATTTTGTTTGTTTTTTGTTTTTGTTTACTATTATGTTTGTGAGATTTTTCTATGTGGTTAAATGTATATGGTTGTAGTTCATTCCTATCTCCTTTTTATTGCTTTGCTCTTTACATTTATATTTTTAATTTGTATGAGTATTATTTTGGTATTAGAGTTTATAGAATGCTTAAAATATTTGTTCCTAATTAGATCATATATTTCTATACTATTAGCAAATGATGTAGAAAATCTGTCCCAATTTACAAATGCATATTTTCCATAAACTCATAACACCAGGGCAAATTATAAATACTTTCTGTGTTCATAATGACAATATCAGAGTGTTTCTATTTCTAAACCTTTTCTCTGCCCAAGCTTCTTATTTGTAATGTTTTTCTTCATTTTTGCATGTGTTAGGCCTATCTTAAATTAATACTTCTCATTTGATTTTCCAACACGATATCTATAGGCTTATTTTATCCATCTTCTTTATGTATTACTTTAATAAGAAGAATCCAAATCCATGAGGTATTGAAGGAAAGAGTGGCAAACTCTTCTGAGCCTTGTTACTGTGATCCCACTCTAGTATCTTTTTTTTTATTTAATTTTATTTTTTCAGTGTTCCAAGATTCATTGTTTATGCACCACACCCAGTGCTCCACGCTATATGTGCCCTCCTTAATACCGACCACTCTAGTATCTTCTAAGTAGGAAGTCAAAGTTTTTCAATTCCAAAAATAACCTCACGTAAATCACGTCGTTTTTTTCAGTACCTTTCCTATATCTGTTCATTGGCTGATGTACATAAATCCAATCTTTAGAAGTGCTTGATTGATTATATATCTACATTTATCTTCTGTTCAGTTAAACTTTGCCTAGTACAGCTGCTTCTATGCTCGGGACTGGGTATTCCTTTCTGTTCTTCTTTTTCTCTCTCTCTCTCTCTTTTTTTTTAAGATTTTATTTATTTATTTGACAGACAGAGATCACAAGTAGGCAGAGAGTCAGGCAGAGAGAGAGAGGAGGAAGCAGGCTCCCCGCTGAGCAGAGAGCCCAATGTGGGGCTCGATCCCAGGACCCTGGGATCATGACCTGAGCCGAAGGCAGAGGCTTTAACCCACTGAGCCACCCAGGCGCCCCTCTCTCTCTCTTTTTAAAGAACTATTTATTCATTTGTCAGAGAGAGAGAGAGACCCCAAACAAGGGTAGCAGCAGGCAGAGAGAAAATCGGGCTCCCCATTGAGCAAGGAGTCTAATGTGGGACTCAATCCCAGGACCCCAGAATTATGATCTGAGCTGAAGGCTGACACTGACTGAGCCACTCAGGTGTCCTGCTCCTCTTTCTCAACATACATATAGCTTTTGCTTATTTCAGCTTAGAACTTCATTGGTTATATTCTTCCAGGAGATACAAGATCTATTTTTGTCTGTTAGTATTTTCTTCTTAAGCCTTGACTATTGCATTTTGCTCATGACCAGTTTCTTTCTTTTCCTCTTTGATGTCTTCTGTTTTCTACTTCCTCTTAACTTCTTTTTTTTATTAAGCTTTTATTTTAATTCAAGTGTAGTTAACATACATTGTTATATTAGTTTCAGGTGCACAATATTGTGATTCAACAATTCAATACATTATTCAGTGTGCATCATGGTAATCTTCATCTATTTCACACCCCCACCCCTACCCCCAACACACACAACCTCTGGTAACTATCAGTTTGTTCTTGATAGTCGAGTCTGTTTTGCTCACTTCTATTAATTACCTTTGTTCAGGACAGTTGACAGCTCCCTCAAACAATTCTGAAAATTGTCTTTCAGATTGCTTTCTGTTTTTTTAGAAGTGTGGCCCTCCCAGGCAGGTCAGGATCTGGTAGTAAAAATTATTAGCTGCATTATTTTTAGCCAAAAAAGATAAGACCTCTGAGATTTCTAATATATTTCCTATATCTGAGGAATCAGAGTAGGACTGAGCTAGGCATAAGAGGATCCATACCATGAATATTAAATTTTAAAAGGACAAAATAATATATAGCCTTAGAAGCCAGGATAGCCATTGTTCTCAAAGAGACAATGGATTTTTCTAGCATTCTGGTAATGTAATGTTTTAATATAAGTGCCAGTGACATGGATTCCCTGGTCGACCCAACCTGTACAAAGTTAAAGAGGAGAGGTGGTGGAAAGAAAAGAAATAAATGAGAGTGGAAAAGTTAAAAAAAAAAAAAAAAGATCAACTCCTTCATGGAATAACTTCACCTGGCTACCTTCATCTTTTAGATATTCTCCACTTAGGGGAAGAAAGAGAATTTGGAAACATTACAAAATGAGATTTTGTAATTTCAGGATCTACAGGAAGACTCAATTAATCAAAGATAGCCTTCCTTAATACTTCAATAAGTGAAATAGATAGATATAGGATAGATATATAAATATCGGTATTTTTCTGAAAGAACTTAATATTGGTAATATTTACTCTGCTCTTTCCCTTCTATGGCCGATTGCAGATATCGCTGAGTAGTGCAGAAGTGGTTGGCATCAGTAGTCCTAGTATCAGCTTCAAATTTCTTGAGATTTAGCCACAGTTACCCATTTTTTTCATGAGAGAAGAAAAGAAACCCTCTCTTCCCCCCAAGAATGATGGTGCTTTGTCCATGTCCCACATTGGTGTTACTGTGTAAAATTAAGGACTCTGGACCAAAGGTGTCCAGGTCTCAAATGACTTTCTCCTCTCCAGGTCTGGGTTCTGGTCCTCGTGTTTTCATGGTAGGTCCAGAAGATAAAGGAATAAGGCTGACATGCACTGGCAAGGGGTGGTTTCCCCAACCTGAGGTACAATGGACAGATGCAAGAGGAGAGAAGATACCATCTCTCTCTGAGGATGAGAACCAAGACGATGATGGGTTGTTTCAAATAGAGGCATCTCTCATTGTGAGAGACAGTTCAAAGACAGAAGTGTCCTGTTCCATGAAGAACCCCTTCTTTGGACGAGAGCAGGTGGAAACCATTTCTATTCCAGGTCAGTGTTGCTCATTTGGGGGACAGGATAGTTGTGAGGAGGGGATATTTAGGAATTGGGATGGGATAGAATTGCTCGGTAATATTTTTAATCAGGTTTTGGGGATTTCTGTATCAGAATCTTTCTTCCCTAGGACCTCTCCTTGGAAGGGAGCATTTGCTGGGACTTTCTTCATACTTGGGATTTTCCTTGGTGCTGTTGTGTTTTTGGCCTGGAAAGAACGACAGGAGAAGAAAAGATTACGGGAAGTTCAGAAGGAAAAAGAGAAAGAAAGTGAAGCCAAAGGTAAAAGTGTGAATTAGACTGGGTGGAATCCGTGAACTTATGGGCTTTTAGCTGAGCATATGGATGGAATCTGTTGGAACAGAGAGACATGAGTGTACTTACTTAGAACCTCACAACCTCCAGTAAGACATGGAGTCAAGAGCCTTTATGAGAAAAATATAATAGAGTCCAAGGGAGAGAGAAAATTCATTGGTATAAACATGGAGTTAGAAAAAATGGTTGAATTTCTTGATCTAGGTATGTGGATGAATTTCTCAGGATGAATTTCTTGATCTAGGTATGTGGAAGTAGCATTCAGGATGTGGGCTTAGGTAACAGTCTAGAAAATAAACCTTACACTTGTTTTCTATAAAATGTTTTGTTATTTTCTTTCCTTTTTAGAGTTGCTTAAGAAAGAGCTTGGTAAGTGTTCCATTTTTCTTTATTGTAACAGATGAAATAGAGTCCTTTCTCCATGCTATGTACTTTGCATCTCACAGGTTGTTGTTCCATTTCAGACAGAAGGAAGCAGTTATACCAACAAGGTGAGTAATATCGATGTTATAGTTGGACCAAGCATCTTGTCTGTCCCTCTTTCTGATCATCTCCTGTTCACCTTGTTAGTGAGGGTGGGCTTCTCCACCCTAAATAGGATAAGATGTTTAGACACATGACACCCAACACTGGACATACAAGCTTGACAGCAGTTTATTAATCACCTATACTCACATCCTGGGGGAGGAGGACAACACAAGCCATGCAGGATCACATGTTGCACTTGGGAACAGAGTGAACCAGCAGAGGCTGAGGGAGGCAAGCTTTTTAGTAACCATAAGATGAGGTGCTACAGGTTTCTATGGAAGTATGTGATTGGGGTTTTTTGGGGTTTTTTTTTTTTTTGAGTGATTTTGCAGGCTGATAGGGAGCTGAAGGCCATTAGGTTGAGGACCAGGTGAGGTTCAGCTGGCTCAACTGATAGGAAAATCAGTTGAGTGTGGAGTTTCTCCTACTGGGTGGAGGCATATCTGGTGAGAGCAGGGGTGCTTACAGGTATTTAGAGACCTCTGAAGCTCAAAGTCATCAGGCAGCACATGGAATTTTAGGCTTTACAGTACACTTCTCTTCTCCCAAAAGAATCAGAACCTCATATTTTATCACAATATGTTAGTAGGATGTGGGAAATGTGAGAAATAGAAGAGGAGATTAAAGAAGGCAAATACCCTAGAATTGTCATTGAAATGATGAATACAGAAATATAGCACTATCATAAATCTTTACATGGTGGATTTCACGTGAATTTCACATGGTTGCAGCAATTTAATACTCTGGAGCGAAGGTCTTGTGAATGGGAAAATCTAATTCCTTTGTTTTATTTCAGACTGGAGAAAAGCAAAATTGTATGCTGGTGAGTAACTCATGTTGTCTTGGGACTTCAGGTATCCCAGAATTTCATGAGGCATTTCAAGAGCATTTTTCAGAGATGTGGTATATTCCAGGAATTTTATTTTGAATGTGGGAGTCCAAAAGAATAAAGGAATAAGGGTTAAGCATCCCACTAGTTGAGAAGACATGTTCTTGATGTATTTTCCCATATGATTTTTTTTTTCTTTTTAGACTGGAGGAAGGAAAAATTCAAAGCAGGTAAGTGACTTTATTATTTTATCCTACATAATCTCTTACACAAATGAGAAACTCTTACATTTATATAAACTCCCAATAAAACCTGGTTTGTTATTCATTTCATGACTTTCAGTTCAGTCTCAATCTCATGCTGAAATGTGAACAGATTTCTTACTTTTCTGATATCATTCATTCATCCAGCATTAATTTATAGAATTATTTATTCAAGGTCAAATAAATAAAGCAGATCTGATATCTGACTTCATGGAGAAGTACATGTACAAATTGTGATGAAGGTTATGAAGGAATAATAAATTTCCATGAGAAAAAAAAAATGGTAGGTTTAAGGAATTTCCCCGAGGAACTGATTTTTAATCTGAGACTTAAGTGATGTGGTAGATTTATTCATGTGAATAACATTGCAAGAGCAATTTGGTCAGAAGGAAGTCTGTTACACTGGCCTGAGGCAGAGGAGCTTGTTGCATCTCAGTGTAAGTGGAAAACCATCTTAGAATCTTTTTAGCATTATTAGTTGATTATCAGTTTCCAGTGCATGCTGGTTTACTCTGAATATCCCTGCATCCACAAATATTTCCTAGTTAATTTAATCCTCCAAAAACTAACACACATTCTACTATCCCCACACACAAATTCTTACAAGAAAAATTCTAACTCTTGAAGATGTTTTATTTGAGAAGAAACAAATTAATTACTGCAGGTATTAGTACTATTCCTGCTATCACTGCTGGTATTAGTGTTACTATAACTATTAGAAGCTAAAAAAATTTGCCAAGTGTTCATCACGGGCAAGACATAGTTGTAAGTTCTCCACACATTATCTTGTTTATTTCTCACAATAGTCCTATGCTGAGGTATCATAATTGCATATATTATTATGAAGGTAGAGTGAGGACAAGTGAAGCAAAGTAACTTCAAGATCACACTTACTAAGGATAAATTAATTATCAAATTTCATAACTGTCTGACTACAGAGTCTAGAATTTCAACCATTAGAAATCTAATAAAAATACATGAGAATTGGGTGGCTTAATAATTACATAATAAATTATAACAAGTGAAAATGATACCAAAGAAGCTTAATGAAAGTAGATACACTGTGATTGGATTCTGACAGGACTTTCTTATTATGGCAAGCATTAGAGAGCAGCTAGAAGGACCCCATCTTGAAATACCTGACTCTGGGGATCTTCAGATCAGGCAGACAACCCTCTCGGTTAGATAGTCTCAACCCATCTGGAACACTGGTTACTCAAGGTCATCCAGCCTTGGCTTTCTATGATATACACACATATCTCCTGAGGAAGGACACAGAACAAACCATAAACTGTCTTACCTCCTCTTCTGTGGCTCTCCCTCTTATTTTCCTTCATTCTCTTTTCCCTGTATTTGCATTTTTCCTAAGACCAACTGGTCTCTACTGTGGAATGACCTATATCCCCCCTATACCTGCAGTTGCTGTTACTCTGGATCCAGACAGTGCTCATCGCAATCTCACCATATCTGAGAATAAAAAACAAGTTTTTTTAACGGGAAATGTTCCTCAGCACTGTGATGCCTCAGTATACCAAGGACAAGAGGAATCTGAAGCTGTCTTCAGTGTTCTGGGCCAGAATTCCTTTCAAACAGGGAGACATTACTGGGAGGTAGAAGTCAATATTGGGACAGATGCTGGACCTGAAACTAAATGGGCTGTGGGTGTTTGCTCGGATTCAGCAAGAAGAAATGGGTGGTTTGTAGAAATTCCAGAGAATGGTTTCTGGGTGTTAACATATAAGGAAGGAGACTTGAAGGTTCCCACCTCCTCAGAGTCACTGTCACTGAGACAGCATCCTCAAAGGATAGGAGTTTTCTTGGACTGGAAAGATGGAGATTTGTCATTTTACAACATGGTTGATGGGTCTCACATCTTTTCTTTTACTAAAGTCACCTTATGTAAGACCCTGTGTCCTTATTTTAGCCTTCAGGGTGCTGGCACATCTGTGACCATCTGCTCAACTTCAGATGACACTGAAAATTGTCCTTATTCTTCTCCAAATACCTCTGTAACTCATTTAAGGAGTGGTGACATGGGTGTCCCCCGAGAAGCTAACCCTCTATTATCTGCATAAGAAGTGAAGTGTCAGCACCTCTGCTGCTCTTGCTCAGGCTTCTTATTGGTATGTTCTCCAAGAAAGCTGTCCTTGTGTGGAGAGTAGGTCAGCTTCACTAGGTGTGATTTCAGCCCCTTTCAGAGAGGCAAAGGCAGAAAAAGAAATGGGACAACTGAAAAATGTCTGGGGAAATTTCCTCTTGTGTTATTTTTGGGGAAATACAGTGTCTTTTAGAGCAGCAACAATTTGTCATAAGAAAATTCCAGGGGCGCCTGGGTGGCTCAGTGGGTTAAAGCCTCTGCCTTCGGCTCAGGTCATGATCCCAGGGTCCTGGGATCGAGCCCCACATTGGGCTCTCTGCTCCGAGGAGACCCTGCTTCTTCCTCTCTCTCTGCCTGCCTCTCTGCCTACTTGTGATCTCTCTCTCTGTCAAATAAATAAATAAAATCTTTAAAAAATAATAAAAAAAGAAAATTCCAAACAAATGCATGACCTCTCTTCTGGTACTGTGTATTGAAGTAAATATTTTTAAAACTACATTAAAAATAAAAATCTCTCTTCCTATTATTTTTGTTATCAAATATGAAGGAGGGGTGGTGTTTGAAGGGAAGAATCACAGTTCAGTGGATTCTTAATGCATATTACTACTAATATAGATACACAAATTTGCTCAAGTCTCATGAAAGTTAATAGTTTGGCTTGCCCTTTCTTCAGGTTCATGTCCACTGACCTTGAAACCTGGAGTTTGCCATGCAGTGGGGAGGACTGATGTAGAACTATAAACCATTTGAGCAGGAGCCCAAGCCTTCTGTGACAAGAGCCACACACACACACACACACACACACACACACACACCACACACACACTTTTTTTTTTTTTTAATTCTCACTGGTTAGCAAGTCCTGAATTGTGTCCTATGTGAATATGTGAATGAAAAAAGAATTGATGTTGCACTTTACGCTTTCAGAGAAAAATGTTCAAATAAGAATGAAGAAACATCTGGAGGCTTCATGGAGAAAGGCACTGCTAACAGTGGCCATTTTTTTTTTCCCTGTTCTGATCATCTTCTTACCACTATTGAGGGTTTCTTTGCCTTTAGTGCAACTAAGGCTTCAATAAGCTTATGTCTTCAAGGATATAAAATATGAGTCTCTCCTGTTAAATGAGCCCCCTCTTCCTGGAGATAGAAGAATCCACTTAGATTTTTCCACACTATTAACTGATTTTTAAACCGTAAGTCCCATTAACCACTTCTCTTGGAAGATATCTCTTCTTAGCAAAATTTCACTGACACACTAAGAGGTAAAACCAGTATTGGAACCAGGAAGAATGAAGCCAGAGCCCAGAATATTAACATTACTGACAGTAAAGAGAATACTTATATCAAAAGCAAGCAAAAATAAAGGGAGAAGAGAGGTAAATGAATGGTAGACAAACATTAATAGCTATAATCAAATGGACATGGTAGATGAGGAGGGATTTTGGACATGAGAACCCTTTACATGGAGATAACCACAAAATAGGAACAAAGGGGATTGGAACTATGATATAGAACAGGAAGGATAATGGGTTCAGTTTGGGATATGTTACTTTTTTATATACTCAGAGCAAACAGCATGAGATTTCCAAATGAGTTTTTAAGTATCTCACCTGAAGAAACTAAATTCATATTTTGTTCTACAATGGGATTCCTCCACCTGTCACTTCTCCACTCATTTTTTTGAGAAAAGTCGGCATAAAGCACTTTTATTGCAATCATAAAACTCAAAATCCTTATGTAGTGTGAGGTGGTGGAGGTGGGGTAGGCAGCAATAATTTTCTCTCACCAATTCACTATGCAGGACAGCAGAGGGGTGGGAGAAGGAGGAAAAGCCAGGAAACTGAGCTCAGCATGGGGAGCTGAACATCAAAACCAGGTGATGCTGAAGCTGTGATGACCAGCATCATTTCCTCAAGACAATACCCTAGGGTTTGTCATGATAGCTGGACTTTTCATTGGGTGTCTATGAACAGCACGTTCAATTTAAGCTTTTGATTAAGTTCCTAAAATTTGGGAAGTGGAATTTGGATAGCTATGAGATTACAAAAGTTCTGAATATCCATTAGAAAAACCAAAGGGTGAAAAACAATAATAATAATAATAATAATAATAATAATTAATAATAAAACTAGGCCACAAAGAAATCTTCAGCCATCACTGCTGGTCTGGGGACAGATACCTGTAGTGTCTGACATCTGAGAATGAGAATGAGAATGATCTGCTTTCATAAGGCAGAGAGTTTAAGGTGAGGCTGGGGCTGGGCGGTGGAGGCAAAGGTTCTTCTTCTCCCCACTTCAGTTTCAGGTAAGGCTTTTAATTTGACCCAAGGACATCTCTCAACTTGGAGAGTAATTCAGCCCTCAACAGAACCTCAAATCTGCTATAGCTTTTAGTGCAACAGCAAAAATGTTTAATTTGTAATAGATGAAAATTTCATCCAAAAACATAATAACAAAATAAAGATTCTTGCATTCCCTCCCACACTAATCAAACCATGGGGCACCTGGGTGGCTCAGTCGGTAAAGTGTCTGCCTTAGGCTCAGGTCATGATCTCAGGGTCCTGGGATCAAGCCCCATCCACATCAGGCTCCCTCCTAAGAGGGGAGTCTGCTTCTCCCTCTCTCTCTGCCCCTCCTCACTGTTTGTGTGTGCACTCTCTCTCTCAAAATCTTTAAAAATTTTTAAAAAATAAAGTTAACCCATTACTTGTGCTATTTATACTTTACTAATACTTAAGTATTAGATAGATTTGGATCTATAAATCTAGATCCAAAAGACTGAAACTGAACCTTCACCCCAAAACAAAAACAAAATAAAATGAGTAACTTGAGATTTATGGCATATAGTTTAAGCCAACACACATAGAAGGAGAGAAGGAAAGAGCAAAGTTGAGTTTCGGAACACATTCATGGGTCATGTTTATACAAAGAGTGTAGTGGAAAGTCAGGAAAAGTGCCATAGGATTCACATGTGCATCTGGATGTACCAGATCCTTCCATGACACACCTAAGAATGGGGAGCTCAGGGAGGAGGCCATTCCTGTTATTCCGGTTTCAGAAGCTCCGAGTCAAAGAGGAGAGTGGCATTTGGTGGGATGATGACTGGATGCCCAGTGGCACCACACCAAAAATGTAGTCTGGAGAGATATTCCGTTTAGCTCTCTGATCCACATTCTTGTGGGCAACCCCTTCTTCTCAGCCTCAGGTCACCTCTTGCTGCCTAAGATAAACCTAAGGAGCTTGTTTCTGTCCCTGAGATAATCAAGTTTCTTTCCATCTTCAAGTATCCCCAGATAGTGCACCATGTAGGTCTGACCACACTTGGGGAAAGTGAACCCAACTCCAGAGAGATGGTCTCCCCTGCACTCCCATGACAGCTACTGTGGCAAATGTTGGTCAGGCAGGCTGATCAACAGGTGACCTGGGGGCGGCTCTCTGGCTTTCAAACGTTGTTGTTGTTGTTTTAAGTAAGCTCAATGCCCAATGTTGGCTTGAAGTCAGGACTCAGAGATCAAGAGCTGCATGCTCCACCAACTGAGCCAGCAAGCTGCTGCTTCTCCTCCACTTATTTTAATGGATTTTGTCCTTTTAAACTTAGAGATTCAGGATCAAAGGCTAGAGGTGGGCAATGAAAGAAAATGTGAAGGGTGATGTTCTATTGGAATCACAGTTGTAGAAATGTCAGGGATAATATCATACATCATATCTTCATCTCTAAGGTTGGACAAATCCACAAGCGATGAAGGGTCTCCAAGTAGCCCACAGTTCCTGACAAAGTAGTGACCTTGAATTCACCATCTGACACCATCAATTAAATATTTGTTGCCAGACTGTTCTGGCAATCCCGTTCTGAGTAGACTTTATGAGGGAATGATAAGACATTCAAAAAACAAAGAGACTTTACTAGAATAACGAACTATCTTAAGGCAGGAATTATGCCTTACTAAGCATTTTATCTCTACAGCCCAGCACAGTGTGTTCTACAGATAAGATATTAAATATCCTATTTATGAATCTATTCCTCTACTTCATAATATCCCTAATATATGACACTTTTCTACTTTGTGAGGACACACAAAAAAAGAAAAACATCACTGCCCTAATGGAACTTAAAGTCTACTGACAATAAAGAAAAAGTCCTGCAGAGGGGTTAAAAAATTTGGTTTCTGATTTCCTCTGGTCCTCTCCCTTAAACTGAGATCTGTCAAATCCATACATCTCTTCCGAGAATCACCATGCTCTGCATGACTACAACCAGCTCCAAGTACATCAGGAGTGACAGGGAACTGGATCCTTGATGGGACAATCCAGTCACTCATCCATCAGCCATAGCGACTGAATCAGTGATTGCGGTGTCTTAATCAAGCCACCAATCATTCTCTTTCCCCATGGTTTTTCAAACTGGCATTGGGGCTGAGAAAATAAATTAAGCCCCAATTTGGTGAGCTAAAGAAAAACATGTTTCTTAATACATCGTGAAAGATTTGACTGATAAAAAACACATTTTCATGAGATCTTCCAAGGGAAAACCTATAAATTATATATTGGGCCTGCACAAGCAGATAAAAATAACAAGCAAAAAATTAGACTGATCAGGGAGGAAGAAAAAAAAAAAAGGAGGGGGATAGTTAACCTTCAGAGTTTATTAAATAAAATATTTTTAATTGCATTAAGTCAAAATAGAGTAAAATAAAACATATTTTAAGGCAAAGCCAGCATATCTACTAGTAAGTTTGACTTTAAAACTATAAAGGGTATATTAATGTACCAAAAGTAGTAAAACATTTGTCAAACCCAACAGCATGTACAACACAAAAAGTGAACCCTAATGTGGACCCCATATAGAGATTGTATTTGAAAATAATGCATCATTATTGGTTCATCAGTTGTAACAAATGTAATAAACCAATGCAAAGTGTTAATAGGAAATTATGGGGAGAGAGAGGAGGGACATGGGAATGCTCTGGATTTTTCACTCAATTTTGCATGAATCTAACACAGCTCTTAAAAAAATTGTCAATTAAAAAAAAGAATGAAGTATTGGTACATTCTATAACATGGATGAACCCTAAAAATACTATATTAAGTAAAAAAAAAAAAGCCAGATACTACAAACTCCATATTTTTTGTGACATATGGAATGAAATATATTATATGAAATATCTAGCACAGGAAAATTCATAGAGACAGAAAATAGATTAGTGATTGCCAGGAGCTGGGGGAAAGAAAAAAAATGAGTAGTGACTGATTAATAGTATGGAGTTTTCTTCCAGAGTAATAATCTAGAACTGCATGCTGATGATGTTTGGACAATATTGTGAAGGTATAAATACCACTTAATTGTATACTTTAAGATGGCTAAAATACCCATTTTTTAACTTGATTATCTGTTTTTTTTTTGTTTCTTGGTTTTTGGGGGGGGTTCTGGGAGGGTGTTGTTCATCATTAGCCATCAGGGAAATTCAAATCAAAACCACATTGAAATACCACCTTACACCAGTTAGAATGGCAAAAATTAACAAGGCAAGAAACAACAAACGTTGAAGAGGATGTGGGCAAAGGGGAACCCTCTTACACTGTTGGTGGGAATCCAAGTTGGTACAGCCACTTTGGAAAACAGTGTGGAGATTCCTCAAAAAATTAAAAATAGAGCTACCCTACGACCCAGCAATTGCACTACTGGGTATTTACCCCAAAGATACAGATGCAGTGAAAAGAAGGGCCACATGCACCCCAAGGTTCATAACAGCAATGTCCACAATAGTCAAACTGTGGAAAGAGCCGAGATGCCCTTCAACAGATGAATGGATAAAGATGAGATCCATATATACAATGGAATATTAATTACTCAACCATCAGAAAGGATGAATACCCAAATTTGCATCAACATGGATTGGACTGGAGGAGATTATGCTGAGCAAAATAAGTCAAGCAGAGAAAATCAATTATCATATGGTTTCACTTACTTGTGGAACATAAGGAATAACATGGAGGACATTAGGAGAAGGAAAGGAAAAATAATTGGGGTAAATCATAGGGAGACAAACTGTGAGAGACTGTGGACTCTGAGAAACTGAGAGTTTTGGAGGGGAGAGGGGTGGGGGGATGGGTGACCCTGGTGGTTGATATTAAGGAGGGCATGTATTGCATGGAGCACTAGGTGTTATACATAAACAATGAATCTTGCAACACTACATCAAAAACTAATGATGTATGGTGACTACCATAACACAATTTAAAAATATAAATAAATAAATAAATGGCTATAATAATGAGTTTTATGTTACGTGTTATGTTTAAAAATTTTAAAACTAAGTAAAATAAATATGTAAATACTAGTGGGAAAATAA
Source organism: Martes martes (assembly GCF_963455335.1). Taxonomy (NCBI): domain Eukaryota; kingdom Metazoa; phylum Chordata; class Mammalia; order Carnivora; family Mustelidae; genus Martes; species Martes martes. Next base: position 118,574,293 of record NC_137893.1, on the reverse strand, counting down.
TACTTAGTTTCAAACATAAACATATGAGTCTTAAAAAAGAAAAAATACTAGGAGCCAAAAGAGACACTCCAGGATGTGATATATGAGTGACTATGATGGCTGCCATCCTAGAAAGTAGCAGATTGTCATTAGTAGGTATTCCTCATTCTCACTTCAAAATACTTCAAGACTTTTTCCAAGTCTTTCTTTTCCCATATTCTTTCTTCTTCCACTTACAGTTTCTCTTAATTTGTTATAGCTTTAAAATATTTTTACTATATGTTGCATTTATTGTTTCTATTTATTTATTTTGTAATTATTTATTTTAATTGTGTGCTTTTTTGTTTTAAAAATAAAATTGACATCTTCATATACACAATATAAGTTAATTTTTCTCTTTTTTCCAGTTTTATTGTGAAACAATTGACATATATAATCACTATGTAAATTTAAGGTATGATGGTTCAATTTGTATACATTGTGAACTGATTATCACAATTGATTTAGTTAACATCTATCATCTCATATAGATACGATGTAAAGAAATTAATTTTCTTCTGGGACCAGAATTTCTTTTTCTTTAAATTTTTTTAATTTGAGTGAAGTCAACACACAATGTTACATTAGTTCCAGGTGTGCAACGTGGTGATTTGACAAGTCTATAGGTTATGTAGTGCTCACAAGAGTAGCTACCATCTGTTACCATACAACATTATTACAATGTTATTGATTATATTCCCTATGCTGTACTTTTATTCTCGTGACTTATTCATTCCATAATGTGAAGCCTTCACCCCATCACCCATTTTGCCCATACCCCTACCCTCTCCCTTCTGGCAACCATCAGTTTGTTCTCTGTACTTATAGGTCTGATTCTGGTTTTTGTTTGTTTATTCATTTGTTTTGCTTTTAGGTTCCACATATAAATGAGATCATATGGTATTTGTCTTGAAATAGAATTTCTAAATTTTTTTCAACTCTAAATATCCACTTTCTTAAAAAGGACTGGAATAGGAATTCCACATTTCATATGATATTCAAGATTATATCTCAGTGATCAGATTTCATCCTTCTATTCAGCTGTATTTTCTTTTACTTTTTAACTGTATTTCTCATTTCCTCAGCCCCACTTGGAAAATTATCACCTTCATAAAGAAACTTATAAATAAACTTCCTTGCATTTCCTTCTCTATGCCTAATTTCATTTCCCATTGGATTTTCTTTGGTCTCACATATCAGGTTGTGATCAGTGGCAGGATATCAGAGAACTTGAGATAAGAGTTCTCTGAAGGGATCAGCCTCCAGATCAAATTTGAAGCCAGAGTGACATTAAAGCATCTTGATTTGGTAGCTAGATGATAGTGTGAGCCCCTTCAAGCAGCTGGGTAAAGAAGACTCAGAGTTGGAATATAATCTTTGTTTCCAGAATCCAAGGTTGTTTTTTCCCTTGTAGGTGTGGTAAAATCTCCTGGGTGTGGGAAAGATATCAGGAGAACCCACATTAAAGAATGAAGAAGGTTGGGGCGCCTGGGTGGCTCAGTGGGTTAGGCCGCTGCCTTCGGCTCAGGTCATGATCTCAGGGTCCTGGGATCGAGTCCCACATCGGGCTCTCTGCTTGGCGGGGAGCCTGCTCCCCTCTCTCTCTCTCTGTCTGCCTCTCTGCCTACTTGTGATCTCTGTCAAATAAATTTAAAAAAAAAAAAAAGAATGAAGAAGGCATTAAGATTTTCAGAGAAGAAAAATATAGATAGAGCACTTGTTGGTAATATTATAAGGAGAGGTGTCCGGAGGCTAGTCAAGGAAGATTTTGACCCTTTCTGGAGTCATCATTAGGGAAGGAAGGCTTGGAGGAAAAGTAGTGGCCCAGTACTGGCTTCTATAGAAACTCATTGTCTGAACACATTCTCAGGTGACAGAGGGATGACTCCCTCCCTCCCTATATTGCTCTTGGCAATACCTGGGACCTATACTGTCTTGTCCCCAACCTCCATTTCTCAACACCATTTCCGTCATATGAGCCCCTCCTGGCCTGGTCCTTTGAGCAAGCTGTTGAATCACCATCAGATATATGGCTGTACGAATGTTCATGGTTCACATGCTTGTATCCCTCAGAAAGGATAAGTCCTGGGTGAGCTGTATTTGGATCCAATGTCACATTTGCTATAGAGAAAAAAAAATAAATTCGGATCATAACCAATGTGTGGAGCATTTTAAAATATAAATTCCATGATATCAACATCTAAACAGGCAAAGCAAAGTTTTTGGTGACATAAGAAATTTGAAGTGAAGGGAGTTTATAGGGCACACAAAACAACCTATTGACATATAGAAGTCCTTCATCCACAGAGCAAGAATCATCAATAAGCAAGTCACCATATTTTTAAAGATCTTAGTGAAATGTTCATGCCAACAGAATCTCAATCAGGTCTCAGATCTCAGCTGAGAAAGCATGGATGGCTCTGCTACCTTTTTCTTCTTCCCCTTTAAGTAGATAGCTTGGGAGTGTTCACAGGAGGAACAAATTACTGTCTTTTAATCCTTTTGCTCCTTTTATCACTATAAATTCTGGTATCATCCAGCACAGATCCTCCATTACATGAATGTAAACCATGGAATCTCATGTTTCATTAATTACTGAATGTTCACTGCATGCCTCCCCCATGTGACTGCTCAAAAAAGAGGCTAGGGAAGGTGCACAGCAAGGCTCCCCCTACAAAGGATGCTCCATACCTGACTATTTACCTGACTTACCTTTTTTACAGCTCTTCCTCTTGACCAGGCCTACAGTTGCAGCAAGAAGTAATACCCAAATAAGCACTATCTTCCATGAAAAACTCATCATGGGCTCTAAAACGGAAAACCCAGAATCCCATTAAATCATGAAACTGGGAAAATTCCAAGATCATTCTTTTTATCTGAGCAGCTCTTGAGTTAGAGAGGACAGTGAGAAGTGGGTCTCTTAAGGAAGAAGCTGATCTGTTCCTCTCTACTCTGCAGAAGCTGAGGGGAGACCCAAAGTTTATGCTAACTTTATTGTTTGCTCCTGTCAGAAACACACACACACACACACACACACACACACACATATTTCTTTCTTGTCTCTTTTCCAATTATATCACTGCCATCACTGAAATAACAAGGGTAGGAAAAGGATAAAATTACCTAATCCACAGGCATGAAGATGGTGTTAAGGAAAACTAGTTTTGAATCACAAAGACAATCCACAATAAGGGGAAAAAGAGGGTGTTACTGGTTTCACATCAGAAGAAGAGAGTTTGTCCTTGCAGTGATGATAGAGTCAAGTCTTAGCAGTTAGTGTATATGCAACAATATAACCTTAGGGCTTTAGTCAAGGGATGTCAGTAGGATCTCCAGGTGTCCTGAAGTGATAGCAGGTGATTTTATAAGAAAGAAGGAAATAAAAATTTAAAAATAATAGAGTGATAAAATAAGTAAGTCTTGGTTTACATTCATATGTATTTCCCAAAGTTGAGAGGAACACATGGAGTTACCAACCTGAGAGAGAAAAAGTTGCCATTTTCTCCTCGTCAAGAAGGGGGTTGCGAATGGAACAAGTTATGTTTACAATAGAGCTGTTCGTGACCAATAGAGATGTCTCCACATGGAACAGTCCATGGCTGCCTTTAGTCAGAACCTCTGAAAATGATGGTATTATCTTTCCTTCCATGTCCTTCCATTGCACATGGGGCTCTGGGAACCACCCTTCTGAACTGCATATCAGTTCTATTTCCCCATCCTTCTGTTCCTTTACAGTGATGAGTGGGGAAGACCCCAGACCTGGAGAATAGAGATCAAGGAACAAAACCTAGAGCATCTGCAAGTAGTTATATTGTCAGTAACTTCACTGAGAGGAAAGATGGGAAAGCCTTGGCTGAGAGAACAATGTTTATAGTGGAATTACACTCCATCTAGGGATGAGAGAGACTAGCTGGAATGGCTTCTAGTTTTGTTATGGTAGGCTTATTTTTATTTTTTGAATTCCTAAAGTCATCCTCAGTTAAAGTCACGGGAACAATAAATTTTAAATCCAATCTTTTCTCTTCTGTATCTGAAAACAAAACAGCGTTGACCAAGATATGAATCACATGGACAGGATTAAAGAAAGTGAGTAAAAGAATATCCTCAAATATCAGCATTTTATAAACATGTTCATCCAGTGGCAGAAAAAAAATAGAATCCATTTAACTTCTCAGTACGTACCCCTGTGGATATTTTATGATTATGTTTATGAATTAAGACCCAAAATCAATGGGAGAAACAAATCAATTATCCAAGATATTGGCCTGTGCCTTCAATGGCATTTGCTGACCTTGAAAAATCAATTCTTACTCACAAATATAAACAGTGGGAAATTATGATGCAAGGAATGATTTTGTCTTTCTTCTTCCATCCTGCCAGTTCTGTTGATGCTTGTTACTTTTGCTTTTATATGGATAAAGTTTAGTCTTCACATAACTATACTTCCCAGTAACTATACATTGTTCAGAATTTTAAGAACACTCTATGAACCAATGAGCTTTGTGTATAGTTGTGGAGTAAAATTCTCAAATTTCACTAAATGTGTGGTCATTTTACAGAGATCATGGGAAGTATACAGTTTTTACACCCAGAGAATTATATCTGGTCCATTTGAGTTTGTGAACTTTAAGTATGTACTACAGTTCTTATCCATCAGAGGGTTGAGTATAAATTTGACAAGTGAATGGACATTCCAAAAATTTCAGGTCCCTGGGAAAATTTCCAGGAACTAGAATGTTAAAGCAGTAGGAACAGAGGTTGAATCGCAAACATCTGGAATCCTTACCTACTATCTTCAGATCCAAACTGGCCTCCCGATAAACACCATCTTTTTCAAAAAGACACCGGTACTGCCCATTATCTGATGTTGTAGCATTGTGTATCTGCAGGGTCAGTCTCCCTTCATCAATGGCGTCACTCACCAACAATGTCCTCCCTCTATATTCTTCCATCTGCTCTTCAGTCACATGTTCCCCATCCACATATGTGTAAACAGCAGGATAACGGCGTGATTGGACCCATCTCACCTCCATGCTCTGTGCATTAGTCTTGGGGGACAGGTAACAGGTTAATTGTATGTCTTCTCCCACTCTGACAAGAATGGGCTGGGACGGTCCAATCACTTTTAAGGAAGCTGTGGAATACAACAGACAAAACACAATGAAAGACAAAAAATGGAGCAAATCGTGTCATCAGTAGGAAAATCTCCAGTGGGTTTAGAACCCATGGGCATCTCAGGGGAGCTGTGAGGCACAAGGTCATCCTTTAGAGAGCGGGAGGTTTGGTGGGATCAGGATAGTGCTTGTCCCTGGAAAAAAAGAACGATTAATGGAACCCACACCCGTCTCAACCTATTTTATTCAGATTATAACTCAAAAAATAATTTTGCAATAAATACTCCTGGAATAAAAATATTTTATCACTCCACATCTGTATGACCTCCTTAAACTACTTCTCAATCTGTGTGTGCCTCAGTTTCTCAAACTGTGAAATAAATATATCACTATCAAATCCTAAGATTGCTCTGACTATGCACTGTGAGTGGAGGCATGCGGACTGTGAAACCTGAGGACACTGAAGCCAATCCCTTTGCCTTGATAATGATAAGGGATAAAAATGAGTTTCAGGGGGATTTTTAGTAATGAAATGTGAAGAAAGCTTCCACTGGTTTGATTTTTATAACACCTTATAAGTCAGATCCAACCTCCTTATTTTTGTTCTGTGAGGTCCAACATACGGGGAGCTCTAAACACCCACCAGGTTCAATATCCTCAGATTATTTTAAGAAACATTATAAGACCAAGAATTGGGGAGGTTGGCAAAATGCAAAACACACAAAAAAATGAATACACAAAAAGTCTAATTCTCCCATTGTGAAAAATTGGAGATTTTATCTGATGGCTTTCCTAGACACAAGCTATGTTTCACTGCCAGTTCATCAGGCTCTAGCCATGCCAGTTGTTCTCTGTTCTAAATTGAGAATCATCCTTTCCAATCAAATGGCAAAAATACTTTCACATAGGTTGTGGTCATTTATAATAGAAATAAAGGCATAAATTTGTATATTGTTGGATGAGAGTCAATGATCAAAGGCAAAAATGTCCTCATTATGTAATTAGCTAAAATCTGCTAGGTATTTCTTTAGAAAGGAAACTTACTATCAATCAACATGATCCTAATTTTTAGATTATTACCTCCTCTTCTAGCTAAAATTTGACTCCCAGTTATCTCTAGCATTTTGTTTGCTTTATCCTTCAATTTTACCTAAAATAATATCTCCAGTACTTATATATCTGTTAAAATATGAAGACAAAAGTAGGAGTCAGTGCAACTGCCCCTCAGAACAATTTATTACTTAAAATATAACCCCCGGGAAATTTTACGAGTTACCAAGCACATTTAGATACAGCCTTAAGAAAAACAGATACTGCAACAGGCCTCTGGGGGACAGGACGATATACGGCCTTGAAGCTGAGCAGCTGGGGATGCTCAGCTCGCTCAGGGCAGAACGCCGCCTGCTTCATTTTTCCCTTATCTCCCCTTTCTCCCCAGAGAGCACCTGTGGCTACTTAGATAAGTCCTTTGAATGTGCTTGTTCAACTATAAACTTTATACTGCTTGTACAGACATATTCTGCCCTCCTCCTTGTTTATCTACAAGGCATATGACTAACGTTTGACCTTCATCGACTCTTCTGTTGGTTACTGTTTCTGTCTAATAAAAGCGAGACTGTGGAGTTGCTCGGGGCAGCAGTCTTTTCGACTGTTGTCCCCTGCTCCCAATCTCTTGCAGCTGACTTGTTTGTGCCTCATTCTTTTCCCGTTCGCCGACTGGAAGCGGCAAAGGTTTCTGTCTGATCATAAGCAGATGCTGCCCAGGCAGAAGGGAATCTGACTTGGAAGGTATGGTTTACAGGGGTACAGGCCTCCTCAGCTTATGGATTTACCTTTGATCTTCCTGAGGCTGTTCCCTTTATCTTTATGGCCTGATGGGGTTGAAAGTGTCACACTAGACCCTGGCTAGACTAGACTAGATTGGGGTGTGTTTGCCACCCTGATTTTCCTCAAAAATTCCTACACAGGCTGAAAAGTATGCTCAGTCTCACCTAATCTGCAATAGGCAGGTGTACACATACACCAGTGTCTTGAGGGTGAGAAGGATATTGATGGAAAATGAATGATGCAAGGTCATATGCACCTGGGCAGGGAGCAGGCTGGTTATCATGGGCTGGGAGAAGAGGTCACTGAAAAGAGGAAGATGGTAAGGGAGTAAAGGAGAAACTCAAAGTGGCTCAAATATCAGCTGGTTACTTTTTAAACCACTTATCTATATCTTAGGTACAATAAAATAATACTACAGTTCAACTGTTAAGAAAAAAAAAAGAAGAAGAAGAAGAAGAAGAAGAAAGAAAGAAAAAGAAGAAAAACAGGAAAATGGTTGATCGACCCAGATAGTACCCCAGGCTACATCTGGGAAAGTAATGGCTCCCACCCAGTAGTGATGAGGTTAGGATCCACTGGCATGAGGAGAAGGTGCAGAAACCACAGCAAGGCCAGAGAGTTGAGATGATGGGTGGTGAGCTCCAGTTACCATGATACTGTCTTCATACTGGAAAGATTTTAAAAGGGCCTCCAGAGACCCACCATCTGTCCTATACCATCTCTTACACACAAAGGCAACACTCTTTACTCCAGCCAGATAGAGCAAAGATTGCCTTCACCCCTTACAGGCATCCATCTGAAGTTCAGTGGGATCCCTGTGAACACTTAAAGTCATAGGCTACACAGTGCGAACGTGCCTGAAGGAGGCTGTGATTTGCCAGTCTCCTCTAGTACTAACTGAACTTGAGACTTGGTAAAGTCATGCCTCTGTTTCTCATCTGGATTACAAGTTGTCATGTTAGCTCCCACTGGCTTTGTCCAGGGATTACCAATTCCCTTTGGGGCAAGCAGTATCTCTTTTATACTAGTGCATCCAATGTCTACTTACCTAGCTCACTCTGGAGTTTCTCTGGAAAAAGAAAAAGAATAATATATTAAGGAATTTGATCTAAAGAAAATGAGAGAAAATATTTAAAAAGAAAAGAAAGCTCTATATTTTATTAAAAACTCAATTCATCACCAGGCTCTGGGTACTAAGGAGGGCATGTATAGCATGGAGCACTGTGTGTTATACAGAAAAAATGAATCACGGAACACTATATCAAGAACTAATGATGTACTGTATGGTGACTAATATAATAAAAATAAATAAACAAACAAACAAATAAATAAATAAATCTCAATTCATAAAAAAGAAATTAAGTACAGAAAAATATTCCTTCCTGTAGATCACCCAGTGATCCAGCTGTTTTTCCTTTTGTTTGCACAACAAAAAGTCTCTCAGTTCTTTACCTCATGATAGCTTATTTATGCTGATATTTAACATACTGATATTTAACATCTTGTAAAAATTATATATATTCTTCTTGTAAGTACATGGTAAGTATAAAAATATATGGACATAGGCAATTATCATCTATAATCCCAAACTGAGAGGTAAAACATATATAAAGCATTTATAATATGCATTCAGATATATATTACATAATATATATTCATATTATATAATATATATTCAGTTCCTTTTAACTTTCACACATGACATTTACTTTAAATTCTTTCATATATCAATTTATATGAATAAGAATACCTATATTCTTATATCTAAATGTAGAAGGTGTCCCAAAAATCTTAGTGCAATTTTAAGTTATTTAAAGCCATTATTCTTTACGTGATTGGAAATGTTTATAGATAGATAAATACATAGGTAGGTGGGTAGATAGATGTAATCTTTATAAAATAGCCCATCATAAGGATTTTTTCAGCCATTAAAATAATTTAGAGATATCATTTTTCATCAATGCTATAATTTATAGTCACATTAGGTACTTAACACTCACTCCACTGTTGTATTGTGCCCTTTTTTACTGTTGTTTTATTACTATTTATAAATGAGGCTATAATTAAGATGCTATTATATAAATAGTTGTCTCCATCTCTGATTATCTTCACAATGCAGGTTGCTAGAAGCAGCTGGCACAATGTGGTATAGGACAACATTTTAATTGAAAGAATATAGTTTTATTTTCTTTATCATGTGATGCATACTTGTGAGTAAAGAAAATTAGTACAGAAAGAATTAAAGGTGGAACTTGAAAATAACTGGAATACCATTAACAATAGCTATTTAATCAAAATATAGTATATATTTCCAGACATAAATAGTTTATACTTTTTAATACATAGGACTAAATTTTAGATATTTTCCTTAATAAAAAAAAAATATTAGGTGCTATGGAGCAGTCCTTTGAACCTTTCTTGTTAATCACATTGCGTATTAGCATATTGATCCTAGAAGCAGAGCTCTTACCTGGAATGGAGATGACAGAGCTCTTCTCCTCATTGAGGATGGGGTTGTGGATGAAGCAGGACACAGTTTGCACAGAATCATTCCTGACCACAAGAGTCGCTTCCACATAGAACAGGCCATTGGCATCTTGGATGAAATGCTCAGAGACAGCCAGCAACTTCTCTCCTGTGATATCTGTCCAATAAATCTGGGGCTCTGGGAACCAGCCTTTTGCAGTGCACACAAGCTGGACTCCACTTTCCACAACTCCCCCCACGTGAATGTAAGGGGAAGACCCCAGACCTGTGGAGGGAAGACACATCCTTAAGGCCTGGATCCCATGGAGGCACAAACCATAGAAACCAAGATCCCAGTGACATTGCATGAAGGGAGAAGGCAGAAGTTCGTGGGCCCAAAGTCCTCTTCCCCTTCAAATTGGAGTTCATACACACTTTGCTTGTTCCTCATTCTGGATCTTTAAACTTTAGCATATGAGCAGTATTTTTCTTCAGATCCAGACAGGAGGAAAATAAGAGAAAGGGACATAGTGACATTTTGCTTATGTCACTAGTGCTGCCAACAAAGATGTGTTATAATTTATTCATTGAGCTTCCCCAGCCACAAACTCTGACAATTTAGATGATATCTAGACTCTGATTAATTAAAAAGTTTAATATAAGCCAGAAATCATCTCCAGGCACTACTCTTCACATTTTTTTCTGTTGGTGGTTGTGACCTTGGGGGAGCAAGTAGATAACCTGGGTATATAGAATGAAGAGCTCTGGTTTCTAAACATTCTTTACAGTCAATGGGAAAATGCTTTTGAGAAATCCTAGTTTTATGTAGTCATGAAATTCTTTCTTCAACCAACACTGCTCTCAAACCAAAACAAAGGGACTCTGTTTCCCATAGATGATAATTCTCCATCATTTGGTGGAGAAAGAGACTCACTCCCTTCACCTACAGCCTTAGAAAACGTGTGACTTATTTTCAAAGGTTCCTGATAGTGAACAGCTGCCTTCCTCTCTCCATATCTCAGAAATACATAGATTCTTTCACTCATCTTTGATTACCTATAACATAATAATAATAATCATAGTCATGGGTGTTAAGAAAAAATGGTATTAGGAAACAGCCTTAGTGTGAGTCAGAGATGGTGACATCTCCAGAGAACTATGTCCCTGAGAAGGTAAGTGGATTTGCCTGATTTTGTCTTTAGCATATGGGGGGCAGTTATTCTTGCCAGGGAAATAGATGATAATTTACTTTTCAGATACATGTTTTTTCCCTAGGACAGATCCGATCCCCTTTTCTCAACTATTCCTCACTTTGTCACTACAAAAGCATCAGGCAAACCTTGTCATTCACAATGGGTATGTCCAAATGCATCTGGAGTCCCCAAATCATTGAACACTAATATTTAATAATCTCCATAAAAGCACAGTTCTTATCCTCTTTCTTCCTAGCACTAGCTTCCTAACTGGAGGCACTCCACAAAAAAACAAAATTTTCATATGTACTTATTGCATGTTGGAGGTTGGATAGAGGACAATGCATTCCACTGAGATATGGTTGCTGGGCAGTCTGCTAGACACAGCAATTGGCTTGTTGTATCACACCAGCCTGATACACTAGCCTCATTTGTGCCTCAATGAAATTGCTAATGACCAGATGTCATGGATTGCAATTAGTTGTCACGAATAGTCAAACCTGGGTAAGTTAAATTTGAGAAGATTTTTTAAGTGAACTTGCTTTGAAGACTTCAGGTTTACTTGCCTTCAGATGAGTCAGGACAGAGGACTGGCATTTAGGAACTGCCTTGAGGATTAGAAAGGAATTTTTCAACTGGCAGTAGGCTTACCACGAATTAATATACTTCTCCCTCCAAGACTCTGTCTATTCCAAAATATTCACCTGCTACTTGAAGCAGCAAGCTTGTTTCTCCACAGTAGTTATTCTCTTGGAAATGGCACCAGTATTGCCCATTATCAGATGGTTGGATGTTGTTTATCTTCAGAGTCACATTTCCCTCATGATTGCCATCCTTTATCCACTCGACCCGGCCTCTGTACTCCTCCATCTGCATCTCGGTCACATCGGCTCCATCCCAGTGTGCAAACACGGGTGTGCTGGGCTCCGAGGAGTACCATATCACCTTCATGTGCATTGTGGTCCTCTTGGGGAGGAGCTGACAGGTTAGTAGGGCATCTTCCCCAATCCTGGCTAGGATAGGGTATGTAGGACCAATCACTCTCCAGGTATCTACAAAACAGAGTGAAAAAGAAGAACCAGGAAATGCTAATTAGAAGACTAATATACTTGTTTGGGATGTCCAACCTATCAAAACGGAGGCACCTGGAGGAGGGAAGGCTTTATTTTCAATAATTTAGAGAAATCTGACATGATGGTTTGCACATTTGGCTGTTCAAAAGAGAATTCTGTGTACTGAAAATAAGATGCAGTTCAAAAATTTGAGTGTTAGTGATAAATCTATCACCACTGTGTGATTTGGGGGGCAAACTCATTATTTTCAATGAGATTTGAGATTTGGAATCTCAAGTTCTTCATCTTTAAGATACTAAAGCCACCATCTATGGGTTGTTTTATTCTCAAATAAGTTAATGTGCAAGTTGATTTTTTACACTGGGAACTTTGTTAGGGATTTGTTTTGTATTTTATAGTAATTCATTTTATAGTTAGTGATCCCATTTTAAATTGTTAGTGACTGATTTCATAATCATTTTTCCTAAAATTTAGGTAATAAATTAATTCATTAGATTTTTCAGCTTTTCGGGATTTCCCTGGTTCGAGGTAAGGAACTGGGATTATTTTTTAACTTTAAAATATTTTTGGTCTGGAGTAGGCAAGACTCCAATAACTGGAGCTTTGTATGTACAATGCACTTCTGTGTAAGGACATTTTGTGGTGGATTAAGGGCAATGGTGTGTCTAAAGAGTTTGAGACTTTTAATCAAATTTTGAATCACGTTTGACCTCTTGTCATTATCTGCAAATCAAAGGGATATTTAATAATTCCACATGTTATTATGTTTAATAATCTCATAAGTCATATATATTACAGTCTTCCTTATCCTAAAATGCTCCAGGGCCATTTGTACTTTCTCTGCCACATCCAATCATCCCAAGAAGGAAGAAACCTCAACTTGCTCACTTGCTGATGAATATCAAATAGATGCTAGTCAAAAGCTCACTGCAGAGCTTAAGTGGAGATCTGTTTGCATTCTTCATTTATGGAATCCAAATATGAAGTCATTCCATCTGGCTGACTTCTTTTACAGGTTAGGAAATTGCATTAAACAGAGGTCAGGACAGCTGCGCATCACATCACATAGTTTCTATAGCCCTTGGTCTGGAGCCTGAGCCTTCTGGCACCCTGTCCAATGTTTTTTGTTTTGTTTTGTTTTGTTTTCCACCTTTGCATGCTGTATTCTCCTTGGGACTCTGGAATTTCCCCCTGACACTGAATTTTCAAAATCCCTTTTTAAGGTACAATTCAGCCACTGAGATTTCCAAATCCATTTATTAGAAATCTTCTAATTTCTTAGTTTCCAAGTATTTTTATGATGTATAATTTGTGGTAGGAAACAGCCATTTTTCTTGCACCCAAAGTGCTGTCCTGTGTGGAAGCAGGAAAATGGATAAATAACTTAATGTGTTCCAGGTACTTCTTCCTGGGCATCCTCATTTAATCCTAAAGCCTGTCCTAGACTTTAAGACATAGGTATGTTGTTATTATCATAAAGATGAGAAAACCATAAGGCAGAAGGCACTCAAGTAGCTTTTCAAAGGTAAGCCAGCTGGAAGTGGAGGACCCTTTCTGGAACACAGATGCATTGGTTCCTGGTCCCCCAGTCCTACTATTGTCCTAGAGCTGTTGATTTAGAGTTCTGCCTGTGGACTCTATCACTGGGACATTTAGGTGTACAGTAAAGGGAAGAAGGGCACCCTACCTGGCTCCCTTATCGTGAGCAGTACAAAGAAGAAAGAGGCAACTGCACCAGACACACTGTATCCTGGAAAATCCACCATTCTCCCTGCAGGCAATACAAAAGAAAAATATGAGTACACCCAACCGATACTGTAATGGAGCAAGTCGCTCTGTGGTTTCCAACAGGTACATAGTTACAACAAGGAATCAACATCAACCCCTCCACAATCAAACAAGGAAATGGCCTTGGCTCAATTTCTCCGCAGTTTTTCTGATCATTTCTGACCCCTCACCTCATGTGTTGTACTTCAAGCTACTTTTTTTAGGCCTGAGGGACGATTTCTGAATGAAATGAAAAGTCCTCTTGAGTTAAAGGAACAATAATATTCTTTTATTTTTAAAAATCTCCTAAGGTCCATTTATTCGGAGCATGCAGAAAATTTACAGTAGGATTCAAATATTTTTTTCTTGCCCTCCTCCCAACCCTTCCTTCAAATTTCTTCATCACCACCTTCTCCTAGGTGTACAGGAAAGAGCAGGAAGGTTCTGCATCCTCACTCTTCAGCCAGGAAGCCATTGCGAGTGCCTTGGGAGAACCCAAAGCCCAGGGCACACCTTGGAAAGAGAATGGAAGAGTGGTGGAAATGGTGGTACAGGAAGAGACCACCAAGGAAACCACCCTGAATTGCCTTTCAGTGTCATTTTGAAACACAAAGGGTTGAGTAAAAGAAATAGCCCAACTACAGAGATCAGCAAACCCAACATGCCCACTATACCAGCATTATAAAAATGTTTCCGGGGTGCCTGGGTGGCTCAGTGGGTTAATGCCTCTGCATTCAAGCTCGGGTTGTGATCTGAGGGTCCTGGGATGGAGCCCCGCATCTGGCTCTCTGCCAGCGGGGAGCTTGCTTCCCTTCCTCTCTCTGCCTGCCTCTCTGCCTACTTGTGATCTCTGTCTATCAAATAAATTTAAAAAAAAAAAATGCTTCCACACAGCTAAAAAGTTTTAAAACTACCAGAACAAAAATCGAATGCCAGCTTTAGTTTTGAAAACTGAAAAATTCAGAGTGAAAGAAGCCTAAGACTCATTCCATCTAACGTGTCCAGCTTCTTACTGCTTCACATCAACTAGAAGAACCTGTTTGGGAGCAATGATAAGCTGGTGATTGCTTCTTTTTCCCCAGAAACTAATACCAGTAAGATTCTATAGGGCAGGGGGAAAGCAACAGTCACAGATTATAAACCAAATGGTTCAGGAGATGATTTATACTCTATTGTAACTGCTTTTTTAAATGATGCATACTTTCATCTAAAATGCCCTAGGAAAATGATACAAACCCAGTCACAACACGTAGATATACATGAGACTCAAATATCAGTATGAAAATGGGGCTGAGCATTAACAGACAGCATAGACAATCCATAGCTCACCACTGGAGACATATCAGTCACTTCCCTTCTGAACAAAGGAGGTTGCAGATGCCTCCTCTTGTGAAAAGCAGAAACATTTTGTTTGAACCAGTAAGAGCAAATAACAAGCGGTAAAACCCATGCCAAGCAGCATCCTTCAGTCCTGTGAACTAAAAGGACTCACATTTGCTATAAACAGTTTACAGATACGTGTTCCTTTAGGTCTTTCATTTTAAAGCAGAGGGAGAACCTTCAAATGCAACTAGAAAAAAAATTGCTCAAATTAATGAAGCTTTTGAAGAAAGTTGTGAAAATGCATCTTAACCCTCACTGGTGCTCAGAGAAATTTGTGAGCTAGTATAAACAGGGAAAGTAACTGCCTTAGACTAGAGTTCTGAAAGGCAAAAGGGAGAATCTTGCCCCTGGAGGGTATTTGGCAATGTCTGCAGAAATTTTCGGTGGTCACAACTGGGGAAAGGGGACATCCGATGAGTTGCTACACATCCTACAATTCACAGGAGAGCCTCTAGAGCAAAGAATTATCCAGCTTAAAGCGTCATTAATGCCAAGGGAAAACACTACCATAGACCATCTGCTGTCAGTATGCTGAAAATGCTTGGCAGATTTTTACTAAATAAACAACTGAACTTACATTGCAAACTTGAAAACATTTTCATTATCAGGTTTATGACATCCCTGTTTTACCATTTGAACATAGGCCTAGACTCTTCTGAAACTGCCATTGCTACTAAATATGGTAAACTTTGGTATCGTCAAGAGATATGACCTAATATATATATGCACTATCGAATATTCAAAAACCCATGTTTCATTTAATCTTCTGGATAAAATGTACGTCTTAAGACGGGATGATAAATGAGTGATAAGTGGTGATTTGTGTTGAGGTATTAGGTGAATAACAATTCTGAATTCCAAGGTCTATGCATGCACTGTTAAAATTCACAGCAAAGAAAAATTACAAATTACTCGTGGATGGAACTAGAGGGTATTATGCTTAGCGAAATAAGTCAATAAGAGAAAGACAATTATCATATGATCTCCCCGATATGATGAAGTTGAGAGGCAATGTGGGAGCTTTGGGTGGAGGTAGGAAAGGAATAAATGAAACAAGATGGGATCTGGAGGGAGACAAACCGTAAGAGACTCTTAATCTCACAAAACAAACTGAGGGTTGCTGGGGGGGAGGGGGGTAGGAGAGGGTGGTTGGGTTATGGACATTGGGGAAGGTATGTGCTATGGTGAGTTCTGTGAAGTGTGTGAACCTGGCAATTCACAGACCTGTACCCCTGGGGCTAATAATACATTATATGTTAATAAAAAAAAATTACAAATTACTACATTTCACAGGTCATTAGAGGTTTTTTGTTTTTTTTTTTTTTTCAGTAAAAACCCTCGAATGTTAAATTCTCAAAATGCCAAGTGACCACAGTAATTAACTGGTGAGAATAAATTTATTCAGGTCACAACGTTTGAAGTTGATAAATCTATATTAATTTTAAAAAATAGATATAACTGATCATAGGTTAACACATTTTTATAGACAGAAAGCAACATAAACTAAAAATTCTAGGAGACAAGGTAACTTTGTGTTTACTTCTGGGACCCCAAGAATCTCACTCTGTTTTCTTGAACCTCTCCTGTCTCTCTTCTCTGACAGAGACACTCATCCCTAACATTTTTTCAGCTGTATCATCACCACATGACAGACCAGCGAGGCCCAGAGACACAAGCACAACATCACGCATGACAAACGAGTAACGTGATCCTGCTGCTCTGCACTGTAATCTAGGACTCTCACCCGGCCCATTGCACAGCAATACTATGAGGATCACATAAGCTATGGTAGACCTTGAAAAACATGGAGTGGGGTACGAGTATCAGAGGCAAGTGGAAGGTATTATGGCAAGTGGCAGAGTTTCCCTGTAGATGCTGACTGTCCACATGCCCACTGCCTCATCTTAGTCGACTTCCCTAACTTCTCTGGTCATCCTCCACCAGGGACTCGTCAAGCCACTCACGTGTCTTCTTTCTCCTTCGGCGTAAAACTGGGGGCTGCTGGGTCTTCTCCTCAGTGGGTCTCAGGTGTACCCTTCATGCACACAGCAGGTGTCCAAAGGCAGGTTAGAGTCCTGGGGTGCTGACTGGAGTGAAAACTGTGGAACAGCCCGACAGTATGAGATAGCCCCCTGGGGCCCCCAGCTTTGGGTGAAGGGAGATTGTGCTGCTTCACCCAAACTGAAGGGACAGCCTAGTCCTGGAGGCCCACCCTAAACATGAGATTCCAGTAGGAATAGCACACTCACCACCCACCAGCTGTAATCTTCAGAAAAGTGAAACTCCGAGAAGTGGACTTTGACTGGGCTTAGTTATGAGTAATTTTCAGGCTTGCAGACAAACTTGTGACATTAGCACTCCTCACCAACCTCAGAAAGCCAGGGCACTACTGCTGGGCTCCATTTGACACCCAGTTTGTGCCATCTCCAGTCAGGTCCTCACAGAGTACCTGGTACTGGAGATCTGTCCTCACCCTTCTCTCCACCTCTTACATATCAAGGGTCCCCTCCATCTACTATCAAGTTTGCATCTGAATGCTGTTTGCTTGCTCAGAGTTAGAAGCAAGATTGAAAAGCAAATGCCCCATCCCTGCTTTTACTAGTGAGAAAACAGAGGCCGGAGAAAAGGATTACCCTCCCAGCATCATGGCACCCAGTCAAAGTCTCATATGTGCAAGTTAACTGCTCTTTCTACCTTGGTTCTTTACCCCCCTTTGCTGACTTAGATATCGACTCTCAGATACTATGGAAATTTAATATGTTTCTTAACAAACTGGGCACAAAAATTATAATGATTAAGGCTATAGGCACTTTTTTTTTTTTTTTTTTTTTTTTTGGTGTGTGTTCTTGTTTAGGTTAGATTTACCCTTAAATTCTCCTTAAGTCAATTTTCTTGAATCAGAGTGCATGTCCCCCTGGGGTTCTGCAGAGATACTCTCAGGAATTCAAGAGTTCTCCAGAATAATTTAAAATTTAATGTTAGGGAGCCTGGGAGTCTCTGTCAGTTAAGTGTCTGCTTTCAACTCAGGTCATGATCCCAGAGTCTTGGGATTGAGTCCAGAGTCAGGCTTCCTGCTCAGCAGGGAGTCTGCTTCTCTCTCTGCCCCTTTCCCCACTCTGGCTCTCTCTCTCTCTGTCTCTCTCAAGTAAATAAATAAAATCTTAAAAATAATAAAATTTAAAAAAAATTTTAAAATTTTTTTTTAAAAATTAAAAAAATAAAAAAATAATAAAATTAATTTTAATTTAGATGTCCATTTCAATATAAAATATAAGCATTTGTGATATTATGATGTGATATGGCTTGAGCTGATTTTTTTTCCCTAAAGTGTCTTCCCTCCCCTGTTATGATATGCCCATTATTGGGCACCTAACTTGAAATTGCTATTCTTTTTTTTTTTTTTAAGATTTTTATTTATTTATTTGACAGAGAGACACAGCAAGAGAGGGAACACAAGCAGGGGAAGTGGGAGAGGGAGAAGCAGGCTTCCTGCCAAGCAGGGAGCCCAATGCGGGGCTCGATCCCAGGACCCTGGGATCATGACCTGAGCCGAAGGCAGACGCTTAACGACTGAGCCACCCACGTGCCCCGAAATTGCTATTCTTGATGTAAGATTTTTTACCCTTTATCCTTCAACGTAGACAAAGACCCTTCCCACTATGGAGAAAGAGGACTTTGTCTCTTTACACTTTCTCTCTCTCAATTAGGTAGATGGGAGAAGTGCCCCACTTTAACTCTGGTTCCCAGAATGGACGCAGTGCCACACACTTCCCTCTCCCATAATAACATGGAAGCAGCAAAGGAAAGGCACCCAAGGCAAGAAGGCATGGGCCTTATAAGGTTCAAATACGGAGGGAAAGTTTGCTAATTAGAACGCTGGTGTGGAATGATACGGCAAGAAGGGAGTGATGTTGTGAAAAGAATGGCCATCACCAGTGTGGGATGGACAATGACCACCAGGATGCAAGATGTGACCAAGATGTATGGAGTCATGGTGGAAATACGAGGACAGCCTTCCATACTAACCCTGAATCATCTCTACCTGGGGACTTAGAAATAACCCTAGGCAGAGGGCTGTTTCTAAATTATTAATTGTTGTGAATGCCACTGAGCTTCCCCAGCAGTTACTAGCTTAATTCCTCTTCTGTAAGACATTACAGTGCTTGCTATAAAAATTGGAATCTATGATAGGAAACTATAGATTTATTTTTACACCTAAATTTGTGGTGTGAAAATATTCTACCCATTGCAGATATTCTGCATCACCTCAATTATAAAACATGTTGGGATTCCCCTGGGAGTCTTTAATACCCATTTTCGCATTTTGTTTGTGGTCAGTCACAGTAGTAGCAAATGTCCACTTAAGGAAGCTCCTTTCAATTTTTGTACATCTCTTCTCAAAAAGCCCTACATCTACTTTCTCAAGGGTCTTCTATTTTGGAAATAAGAACTGTGTCCTGAATTATGCTATGAATTACGGATGTCCATTTTTTTGTAGGGACACGTTGACATGTGGGGGGAGAAAAGGCAGGAAACCCTGAGAAGACTAGGCAGAACAAGGATCTCAGAGAAGGCAGTGGGGAGAACAGAAGGGAAGGCAAGTCATGCATCTACATGGTCACCAGAGGGCAGCAGAGACATGCTCTCCATTCCACCTTCACAGGCATTTCTTCAAGACATTATTCACTCAGACGTTTCCTCCTTCTAATGCTGCTGTCATGTGGGACCCACATTTATGGCTTCCTCAGCCAGTATGACAAAAAGAACCCTAAGATTATGATGTCTGAGATTGTATATATTTATAATTTTGCTAATATAAATAATAATTTGGATAAGTTTTATTTTGGATAAGTCTATTTCTCGGGCTTCAATTTCCTTAGCTTTAAAATAAGAAGAAGGATAATATGTGCACTCCTCGTATTAAAACATTTCTAAAAAGGTAGTGTGAGAATATAATCATGACACAAAATTCCTATTTAGGTATAGATTTCATTATTGGTAGTGGCGTTGTGGAAAGAAGGGAGAATAAAACAACAGAGGAGTTGAGAAATGACAAGAAAACCGTAATGCAAGAGAAGTACGGAGCCTTGCTAAAAATTTGGAGAAATTTAGGTGATGGCCTGATAGAAATCTTTTTTGAGAATTGTCAGTTCAACTCACCAGAAAGATAATAATTATTTATTTTACGGAGTCCCATAACAATGGGTCTTATAACTGTAGAGTTCTCTCAGGGAAAAGAAAGAAAAATGATCAACTCTCATATCCTGGTGATACAGCAATATGTCATTTCATAGTCTTCTTGGTTTGTTTTCTGACAGGAGGAGAGACAGCACTGGCAGAGCCCTGAGATCCCACCCAGATGCTGGGTTCCCTGAGGGAGCACTCAGGAGAACTGAGGGAGGGCTGCTGCTGGGAATTGGATGATGGCTTCTCTTCACAAGTGCCACCGCAGTTCAGTGCGCACTTTGGGAAGGGGATCATAGCCCTTCTCTTTCTCCCTCCTCCACCACCCTTTATACTCTGGAACAGCAACAGACAAGAAAGCCTGACTCTCATTGTTGCTATTTAGAAGTCTGAGGCTTTGAAATACTGTTTAAAAATATTTCTTATATTTGTTCCTCTTGCAAGAGTATTTTTTCTGACACAAGATAGAAGATAGTTGGCTTTGAGAAAGGGAATGATTCCCTCACTTTAAAGAAATATTTGAGGCTTAAACGATGAGTTCAGGCTCCCCATTATAGGATCAGCAAGGACAGAGGTCAGATTAGGGTTAGGGTTGGGGTTAGGGTGCAGGAGAAAGCTGACTGAATCCAGTCAATAACCCTGACCTCTGGGCAGCTTACACCCCAGAGCACTGTGTTCCAAGATATAAAGAGCCTGAAGATCAACTCAAGCCCTGCTGGGATAGAAACAAGTTCTTTTGTGTCCATGACTATATTGGAGACCCTCTGTGAGATCTCCGGGCCATCAAGATGGGGGTGATCTGAGAATAAACTCTTGGGAAAGAGCTATGAGGTCTCCTTGGTGTGTACATCTCCTCCTCCTACCTACCTTACCCAGTGTCACCTTGGCCTCACCAGAGGACACAATGGACATGGAACTGGGCTTCCCCTCCTGACACCCCCAGGGCTTAAGACTGTGACAATGTTCCTTCAGATCAAAGGGAAGAGCAGCATTGCCATCTGGCCAAGGAAGACAAAGAGTCAGTGACAAAGTGACATCCTATGGACTGAGGAGGCATTAAGAGAGGAATGAAGATTGTGATTTCTAAAGTTCATGCCAGAAGAATAGGGTAACTGCAGTGTTCTCAAGGACACCCCTCCAGACTTAGCTTTCTTAGCAAAATCTCCCCACATTATAGATTTGTTACTAGAAGTCAGTAAAACTCTTTCTAAATTTTTTTATTTAAATTCAGTTTAATTAACATATAGTGTATTATTAGTTTCAGAGGTAGAATTTAGTGATTCATCAGTTGCATATGACACCCAGTGCTCATCACATCACATGTTCTCCTTAACGCCCAGTTACCCCATCCTCCCACTCACCTGCCCTCTGGCAACCCTCAATTTGTTTCCTAGAGTTGAGTCTCTTATGGTCTGTCTCCCTCTCTGACTTCATCTTTTTTTTTTCTTCCTTTCCCCTATGTTCATCTGTTTCATTTCTAAAATTCCACATATGAGTGAAATCACATGGTATTTGTCTTTCTCTGACTGACTTATTTCACTTAACATAATACCTTCTAGTCCCATCCATGTTGCTGTAAGTGGCAAAGTTTCATTCTTTATGATGGCTAATATTCTACTGCGTGTGTGTGTGTGTGTGTGTGTGTGTGTATCACATCTTCTTAATCCATTCATCTGTCAATGGACATATTTTATGATGTTGAGACCTGTTCCCTTTATCCTTACATGCTGGAGGATTTTTATTTAAAAAGGATTCCAGATTTTGTCACATGCTTGTTCTGCATCTATTGAGAGGATTATATGATTCTTGTCTTTTCTTTTGTTAATGTGGTGTATCACACTGATTGATTTGCAAATGTTGAATTACTGCTACAGCCCAGGAATAAATCCCACTTGGCTGTCGTGGATCATCCTTTTTGTTTGTTTGTTTGTTTGTTTAGATTTTTTAACTTATTTGACAGAGAGCACAAATGGGGATCAGCAGGCAGAAGGAGAGGAAGAAGCAGGTTCCCCACTGAGCAGGAATCCCGATGCAGGGCTCATTCTCCGGACTATGGGATCATGACCTGAGCCAAAGACAGACGCTTAACTCACTGAGCCACACAAGTGCCTCAATAATCCCTCTAATGTACAGTTGGATCCTATTGGCTAGTATCTTACTAGAATTTTGGCACCCATGTTCATCAGGGATATTGGTCTGTACTTCTCCTTTTAAGTGGGGTCTTTGGTTTTGGAATCAAGGTAATGCTGGCTTCATAGAAACAGTTTGGAAATTTTCCTTCTATTTTTATTTTTTGGAAAAGTTTCAGAAGACTAGGTATTAATTCTTCTTTAAATGTTTGGTAAAATTCCCCTAGGAAGCCAACCAGCCCTGAACTCTTGTTTGTTGGGCGATTTTTGATTACTGATTCAATTTCTTTTCTGGTTATGGGTCTGTTAAGCTTTTCTATTTCTCCCTGTTTCAGTTTTGGTAGTTTATATGTCTCTAAGAATGCATCCATTTCTTCTAGATTGCCTAAATTTGTTGGCATATAATACTCATAATATTCTCTTAATAATTGTATTTTTTCAGTGTTGGTTGTGATCTCTCCTCTTTCATTCATGATTGCATTTATCTGGGTCATTTCTTTTTGAATAGTCTGGGTAAGTGTTTATCAATTTTATTCTTTCAAAGAATCAGCTCCTACTTTCATTGATCTGTTCTGTTTTTGTTTTTTGTTTTTTAATTTCTATGGTCACTGACTTCTGCTCTAATCTTTATTATTTCTCTTCTTCTGCTGGGATTAGGCTTTATTTGCTGTTCTCTTTCTAGCTCCTTCAGGTGTACATTTAGCTTGTATATCTGAGACCTTTCTTGTTTCTTGAGAAAGGCCTATATTGCTATATACATCCCTCTTAGGACAGCCTTTGCTGCATCCCAAAGGTTTTGAACTGTCATGTTTTCATTTTCATTTGAGAAGTCAGTAGAATTTCTCAAAAAGGCAATAGAACTTCTGCATAGTGGTACTTGAAATACCCAGACATTTAGGGATGGGGGACTGAGGTATATCCTTGTTCTGACAGACCTACAGTCTGAAAGGAAGAGGTACTGTCCCATCCATCACTGCTCAGAATCCAAACATCTCTGACAAACCAATTCCTCTCAAATTTAAAAAATGTTTATATACTTTTAAGTTAAAATTTTACTTCTAATTTTACTTTTATGAAAAAATGGCAGAAGTTTTTTTTAAAAATCACTAATACGATTTTTTGAAAATGGCAAAATTAAAATAAATGGATTCCACTGTGGGTTTTAGCCTGTAAGAGTCAGGTCTTGAGAAGAGATACAAGTATGGATGAAACTCGCACCAGTCAACTACCAGACCAGCACAGATGCCTCACTTGGGGAATTAGGAAAATCATGAGTGCATGTTAATGCCTTTCCACCCCTTCCTGCACCCAGAGAATGCATCCCCAGAGATAGCGAGGCATGTCCTCCACTGGAAAGAGGAGAACCTTCTGAAGACTGAGAGAAAGAGGGCTAAGGAAAGCACATCAACCTACCAAATCCCTCGAATTTGCATCCACTTGCCCTGCCAAACTTCCTAGGTTTCTGCACTCCACCCTCTACGCCAAGTCCAAGCGGGTTATTGCAGTTCCTCATGTGACCAGTAGATGGAGAGCTTGCCAAGAACATGCACTAGGTTTCAAGGAGGCACAATGACTTCAAAGTGATGGAGAGGAACCAAGTTGTGTCCTAAAATGTCCCAGATCTTCACTTCCAAACTCTTCTTTTCACATATTGTGAGGAATGGGGCAAGTATAGGAGAATTGCTGATGTCCAATATGCTTCAGTCTCAGCAGAATTGGCAACCTGGAGATGAGGATGAGGATCAGGAAGAAACATCTAGATTAGCAGAGATTAACAAAGGACAGAAACCCAAGATGGCTGGAGAAATTAGGCAGTTCTCCACAGTAAGATATATTTTGCTCCAGTGCCCAGTCAGACTTTCTTTCCGGAACCAGTTCTAGCTTCTGACTTCTGTTGCAGCTTCTGCTGCTCCAATTACCAGTAGCTGCACAACCCGGCCCACAGTCTTCTATTTGAGGACCTCTCTGCTTCCCCTCCCTTCCATTATTGGTTACTTTAACAGCTGCATTATGCTGCATTGTGGGGCTACATTTGCTCAGCCAGTCACTCGTAATGGGCATCCGGATTGTTTTCAGTCTTTTCCTGTTACACATAATTTTGCATGAATAGCTCCAC
Source organism: Martes martes (assembly GCF_963455335.1). Classification (NCBI taxonomy): domain Eukaryota; kingdom Metazoa; phylum Chordata; class Mammalia; order Carnivora; family Mustelidae; genus Martes; species Martes martes. The sequence goes on along the minus strand of NC_137893.1, from coordinate 118,550,023 downwards.
ATACACCTTGGGCAGCTTTCACTGTGGTAGGCTGAGAAGCAATAAAACAAAATGAGGAAGAAGTATCGCAGAAACTTTCATCAAGAAAATGCTGGAGCCCCCTCAAACCCTAGCATGCACCCTAGCACATTGGAGACAATCTTAGAGCCAATTTTTTATGGATTTATGGACTTTCTGCACCAGTATTGCTCCAACTTGCCAAAGCCCTTCACCTTAATGTTGCTAAGCATGTGGGTAGTGCCACCTTCCTTCTCAGATTTCCAAGGGTGAGAGATGCTTCTAGAACTTGAATACTATCCAAAGAACAGGATTCTCTCTCAGGGAAACTCACCACAAAGTACCAAACTCTTCACAAAAGAAAAAAAAAATGTATGTCTGAGTCTCCTCTCTCTTCTCCAGTGTCTCTTGCATTGTGGTACTGGACCTCTGGTAGGGATGGGGGCCACTGGCAACCTTATCACCTTCCCTCCATCCTCATTTCACCACCAGTCACTGCACATTCATTCTGGATTGAAACCTTTTCTTTACACCTTCACTAGGTGGGAGCCAGCATAAAGCAGACGCTCTGACTCTGTGCAGTTTGATTAAGGACCTGATTTTCACCATTGGCTTTCCCTTTTGGTCTCCAGACACAGATACAAAGCTCTGCATAAAAGCAGGTATGGGTCTCTAACTGCTGGCCACGACCATCCATTGCTTTGCTGTCTCATCCATTACAAAACATGGTGTTGTAGTTAATGTGTTGACTTACTTTACCACACATGACATCAGACTCACAGAAGCCTAACAGAAAGTCTACCCAACTGCAACAGGAAAAGGAGTGCCTGGCACGCATGGGGACAGTGTCATCATCCGGTGCCTGATTGTTCAATGATGTACTAGTTGTTTAATGAGTACATTTCTGCATGATCCATGTGTCACATGGTGCAAGCAGAAATAAATGGAACACATCTCCGCCATTCATGTGAGGTCACCATCAGGGACTCCTGATGCTCCTGAAGATCCTCTCAAGACTAGACCTTCTGAATGATGGACAGCCCGTGCCCAGAGGGATAAGATGTTAACCCTCCTCTCACTTTTTCATAGAAGACTCACTGCTCACTGTGTCCTCACCTCTTTCCCAGAATCTCAGGAATAGCCACAGAGCCCAAGTGAGGATCAAGCCATGTAAGAGGTGGGGGTCCCTTTTGCCCATGTCTTGCTAGCTGTAGTCCAGAGGGCTCTTTAGGGAAACTCATAGCTTTGTACTAGGATAAGAGGCTGCAGGAGCACATCTCCCTGGCACTGGGCATCAAAATGTTACAAACAGGATAGCACCAGAGGAGCAGGTGTTATGAGCACTTACAGAGTAAAGATAATCAATGTTTCTTCAATCCACATATATTGAAAACTTAAATTACCCATCCAGTCAGGAGCAAAACAAAGTAGTAGGATTTCTTGATTCCAAAAGCAACATTGATAGGCAGTGGAAGTGACTTTCAGTAAAGAAATAAAATTTATAAGAAAGTTTAAAGACTAGAAATAGCACCCTGAGGACATTACATGGATTTTTAACAACTAATTCTCTCTTTCTCTCTCTCTCTCTCTCTCTTTCAGTGTTTTCTGTAACAGAGATTGGGATAACTCAGAAGAAATACAAATATTAAATGACACATGGAAGTTAAACCCATCAATTGTTGGACTTAATTATGAACATACGGGGGAACTAGCCACCCCCAAATTTACTGCCACTTTGATGAATCACCAAATGGTGGTGATAAGGAGGGCTTTGGTTATGATATTACTATGGGAAAGTGAGGAAAAAGTGATCAAAGTAAGAGGGACATTAGTATACCCTTTATTTGTGTAAAGGTGGAAACAGACACTTTAGGGAGCCTTTTAATGACTCTGAAAATCTAGATAGTGAGACCAGAAGCCATTTGGAAGCCATGACAGAGTCAATTCATTCACAGAGAGCACAGGGGAAGTTTAGAGCTGGAGACACAGACTTGGGTGTCTTCAAGTGGCACACGGATGTCACAGCACTTGTAACCCCTCTACTAAAGGGGAGCAAGGAACTTTCTTATACTACTGGCCTCAGATGTTATTGATTTTCCTTTGCTAGTATCTGCAGGGAGGCTGAAATCACTGAAGCATGGCAGGATGGGGATTTACAGCTTAAACAAAAGCTAATTTCCTGTCCAGACAAAGTCATGTCCCTCCAGCTGACAAGACCATCATAGCTCTGGAGCCCCCGGGCTTCAGGCCATGAACCCCTATATCTTAGACCCTGAGTGTAGTTCCCTGCACATACAGATACTCTGAGAGGTGACCTGCTTCTGGAACTGAGACCTGTCCAGTAAGCATCTCTTAATGCCTAAATCTAGGAACGAATACTAGAAAAAAAGTTTCCATTAGGAATAGATGGTGACAGAAAATGACATTGTCTCTTGAGGCAGTAAACAGAGGTTGGTAAGCCCTGCACAAAATCAGGTATTTTTGCTCTAGAAATATGGGAGTAACATGGTCATTTCTGAGACCTCCCCCAATTCCCCTTTAATTGAAACACTTGTAACTTCTTTAAAATCAGCCCTTTTGCCCATTTAGCTGAAGTTTTCTGTTTGCTTCATACCTACTGCATGTCTCCACCACTCCCCCTCTCTTTCCTGTTCCTTCTGATACTAAGGCTATTTAAGGATGGTCTCTCTTCCATTGGTCTAAGAGCTTTACTTCTCAGTCTGTACTATCCATCATTGGGCCATTTCAATTCTCTGGCCAGAATAAAGATGGGGTAGGGAAGAGGATTCTGTGGGGATCCCCAAATGTGACCCAGATGGTGGTCTGTGCCCATGGTTGGTGCCATCCCCAGCTGCCATGCATGAATCCATGACAAGAGTCATCAGCTGGATTTGAGCCCTGCCTAGGAAGTGAGCTATAAACTTTCCTTGTCTGTAGAAAAATTTCCATTCCATGTTGACAAACAAATTTGTGTGGTTGAGTTTTGATTATCATTAACAAAAATTCATCCTGTGTGAATTATGTCATACACAATATTTTCCCCCTGCTATTTATTTGTAGGTAATGAATTAAAGAGATGGAGATTTTAGGAAAAGCAGGTTATGGAATAAAGAGATCACTGCCCTCTAGAGGGAATATTTACTTTTTATAGCAAGTTGTTCTGGATTTAGGCTGGATGCTTCCCTTTTTCTTTCCACACTGAATCAATGGGTGAGTGCAGCTCTCTCAGTACTGTGTTCACTGACAAGTTTCTAAGCATCCTGTACATTCCCTCTGCCTTCTGAAATGGTCATCTAGACAAGACCTTTAATTAAAAAAAAATGAAGCAAGTATAGAAAAGAATGTGTAGAGTAAAAGAAAGAAGAGAAGTAGAGAGAAGGGATGGAAAGAAGGAAGGAGGGAAGGAAGGAAAGGAAAGAAGGAAAAGGAAAGAGGGAGGAAGGGGTGAGGGAGGGAAGGAAGGAAGAAAGGAAAGGGGGAGGGAAGGAGAAATGAGAAAGGGAGGAAAAGTAAAAGGAATCAAAAAGAGAAAGAAAGGGAATGGGGAATAAAATAAAACAATTCTCATGTTTAATGATTTTCAAAAAATTCTGATAATGGTGCCTATTTTCATACATAATATGAAATTATACCAGTTCCTTATAAACTCCTACTCCTATGACATCAAAAATATCTTTCATAATTAAAAATAGATCTTCCCTATGACCCTGCAATTGCACTGCTGGGTATTTACCCCAAAGATACAGATGTAGTGAAAAGAAGGGCCATCTGTACCCCAATGTTTATAGCAGCAATGGCCACGGTCGCCAAACTGTGGAAAGAACCAAGATGCCCTTCAACGGATGAATGGATAAGGAAGATGTGGTCCATATACACTATGGAGTATTATGCCTCCATCAGAAAGGACGAATACCCAACTTTTGTAGCAACATGGACAGGACTGGAAGAGATTATGCTGAGTGAAATAAGTCAAACAGAGAAAGTCAAGTATCATATGGTTTCACTTATTGGTGGAGCATAACAAATAATATAGAGGACAAGGGTAGATGGAGAGGAGAAGGGAGTTGAGGGAAATTGGAAGGGGAGGTGAACCATGAGAGACTATGGACTCTGAAAAACAACCTGAGGGTTTTGAAGGGGCGGGGTGGGAGGGTGGGGGAACCAGGTGGTGGGTATTAGGGAGGGCACAGATTGCATGGAGCACTGGGTGTGGTGAAAAAACAATGAATACTGTTACGCTGAAAATAAAAAAAAAAAAATATCATTCATATCTGCTCATCAGATGAATGTGTCCTCTACCCTTTATTGTCTGATCATCTGCCATCTTCAACATCCTAGCTATCCTATCAAGGGTGGACTGTGCAGTATGACCCTATTGTTATAAAGAATCCAAGGACACGAACCCCTACCAAATTTGTTGGAGATCATGATTATACAGATTTATTGGCCCAGATGATGGTCCAGTGCCAGCCATGAAGCTAAGGCCACTGGGTTTGCCTCACTATTCAGGTTTAACAGGCTGGTTAATTAAACCAAATTCATTGGAATTTTTATAGAAGATTGAAATTATAGTTCCAGGACCCACTAGTGGAACTGTGTGCTTCTCAGAGAGAAAAATAAGCACCTAGTGCATGCCAGCCACATTAGAAAGTGAACTTCGTATAAGAACCTTGGTGTTTAACAGCTGCTCTCAGCAGAGGTGGGCCAGGTCCCTAGGGTTCCTTAGAGGAAGAGGTAAAGGAGCCCTTGCTCCAAAGGAGATATGCCTCGACCTCATTCAGTATCCACACTGCTCACCCTGAAGGAGGTCCCCACAAGCTACTCAAGTGCAAGTACACTTTTTGGCCATGGGGTTATTACTCTTACTGTGTAGAGCAGGGTAGTAAGATTCCTAGTAGACCCCTTGGGCCTCATGCTTTCTCGGGAGTACGCTGAAGCAAATCCAGCCAGGGATACAATTGCACCACAGGGTGGCTGAGCTCAACGCACTCCTGGGCATGGTTAGAAGGGTTTCAGCCAGTGTGCCACTGGCCATGAATTCTGACCAAGAGTTCACCTCCTTCTACATTAAATGGTACCAAAAGGAGTGATGCTCAAATGAATCACGTTGTCCTTAAACCTGTCTCAAAATATATCCCAAGAAGAAAGGCTCTCCCAATGTGACCAAATAAGACCCACCTGGCCAATAGGTTTGTGTTCTAAAAGTTCTTACTATAATTTTAATGGGTGCCATCTGGATTGTGAAGCTAGCATCCATAAATGTCCCTATCATTAGCCTATCAATGTGTCCAGAATCTATATGCATTATTAATGGAGTCCCAACAAAGCTTGGTCATAGACACTGCATATTTCTCTGCAAGGTGCGCCCTCGTGATCTGGTGGAGCTCACTGAGACTACTCACCTAGCAGTAGAGCCCATCCTTGTAGTTCCAACCTGTGCCAAGCCTCTAGCACACATACTCAGAATTCAACACCAGCCAGACACCCGTACTCTTCATGGATCTCTTCTTGGGAAAGCCACATCCCCAGGTTGGCTTCCACCACCCCCAAGCACACCAACTCCACAGACACCACCACCCCAGCCTGAAAGCGTATTGTTGGAGATAATTTTACCTCAGATGGTGACACCACAACCCAGGAGAATAACAAGGAAGACAATGTGTCCCAACTTCCTGGGACATAGGGATTTTTTCCTCAGGTTGTTTCAGATTGTCTCTGCACCAGGAGGGAAATGACTGTATTGATTGTCAGCCTGGAGCCTGATTTGCAAACATACCTCCAAATGATTGACACTGAGGACCCTATAGTGTACTGTGGGTTTTTTTTTTCCTTTTTTTTTTTTTAAGATTTTATTTATTTTTTTGACAGAGAGAGACACAGTGAGAGAGGGAGCACAAGCAGGGGGAGCACCAGAGGGGGAGAGAAGCAGACTCCCCGCTGAGTAGGGAGCCCAATGCAGGGCTCAATCCCAGGACCCTGGGATCATGACCTGAGCCAAAGGCAGACGATCAACGGCTGAGCCCCCCAGGTGCCCCCTCATGTTTTTTTTTTCTTGAAAGATCTAAGCCCTTGCCTCAGAAAGCTAACCTTTAGTAAGATGCCTGTAAACTGTAGGTCCCCCGTCATCTGCCTTCTGCCTGACCGGACTAGATAGCATTTCACCTTTATGACAATGAAGCCAAACAATGTATTCTAAACTACACTATTTATATAAGTACTTCCTCACCACACCCCTAGCTTAATTTGCTCAATTCCATAATCAGTGACCTCTCCATGCTGTTTTCACTGTTCAATGTACCAGATTACAGCTTTGTTTTCCTCCTAACACTTCAACATACACTATTCCCCTTTTTGTTCCCACCACCAGCAGCAGCACCTTCTCCAGACCTGAAATTACCAGCTGCACTTCTCTCTACATCTTGTCCATAAGCCCCTCCCCATTGTCTGACACAACCCTGCCCCACACCACAACCAACCTGACAAATAGATTCATACAAACCCCAAGATAGCCACCCAGGCTTTGCAAGTAGAATGACGCTAGGGCTGTCACCACACAGGGGCTGACCTACAGCCACACGTCATCCTGCAGCTCTTTCTAGTGATCAGCACATTGTGCTAATTCCCTCCAGCACCATGAGTCTCATTTGGACTAGACAAACCCCTAACCTGGACCCCAAACAGGGCAACTTGTGCTCTGCTTAACAAGTATTAACATGACAGATTTCATGACAGTCCATTTTCTCTTGCTCGGATTGGGTAATTTCTGTTGTTCAGTCTTTGAACTCATTGAACTCTCTTATCTTCTGGCTGCTTATCCCATCCAGTGAGATTTTCATTTTCTTTTTTTTTTTTTTTAAGATTTTATTTATTTATTTACGAGAAGGAGAGAGTGAGAGAGCATGAGAGGGGAGAAGATCAGAGGGAGAAGCAGACTGCAGAGCTGGGAGCCCAATACAGGACTCAATCCTGGAACTTGATTCTGGGACCCCAGGATCATGACCCAAGCCGAAGGCAGTTGTTCAACCAACTGAGCCACCCAGGTGCCCAAGGTTTTCATTTTTAATCATTATTTTAAGTCCAAAATTTTTCATTTGGTCTTTGTATCTTCTAATTCTTTGCTTGATTTTCTAGTTTTTCTACTTTTTAAGAGCTTGCTCATAATTACTCATCCAAACATTTTTATGATGATAGCTTTAAAATCTTTGTAAAATAATTCTGACATGCATGTCATCTCAGCATTGCTGTGAGTTGATTGTCTTTTCCTATTTTTGTTAGGATTTTTCTGGTTCTTGACGTGACAAATGCTTTTTTAGCATGTCTTGGACATTTTGTTATTATGTTAAAAGACTCTGGATCTTATTTAGATCTCATTTTACCCTCATTCCCCAGATACCAGGCCGGGAGGAGAAGATATGCCAGCTCATTACAGGCAGATGAGTGTGAAATTCCACGTTCTCCATCTGGCTCCACTGATTCCTGAGGTGTTAGGAATGACTTGTGACATCACAGTTGGGATAAAAATTCAGGCTCCCCATGAGGCCTCTGCTTCTGCTACCCAGGCTGGTGGGTGAGGGGCATCTTGTCACTGTCCCCACACAGCTTCCACTGACACAAGGACAGTAGGAGTACTGCATTACAGATGCGTGGTGGTAAAAGTCCAAGATTTCCACTTGACTTCTTGTGACAATACCCTGAAGAAGGCAAGGGCTGCCTCATCAACACTGGGTTGGGTAGAAGTCCAGGCCTCCTGTAGAGACTTCACTAATGCCACAGCGTGGAGGTGGTCCATTACTGATAGGCAGTGGTGAAAGTCCTGGATTCCAAGTAGGTTTCCCCTGACACAATCCCAATGGGTAAGGCCAGGATGGGTGATAGTCTAGGCTCCCCACTCAGCCTTTGCTACCTGAAATCAGAGGGTGGGACACAGATTTTTCTGTAGTAGAGTAGTGTGGTTATTGCCTACATGCTCTGCCTTGTAGGCTGCCCTTTCCTATATGTAGGGGAGATGGAGAAAAATCATTTCCTTGGGATATTTTTGTCTGTTGGTATTGCCTATTAGTGTTTCTTAGTTTCCACATTCTCCAGCATCTGCTCCTGAATATATTAGGCAAAAAGCAAATCCAAGGAACTCACCATATGTCATTCCTCAGTCCCAAGGACTACAGCTAATCTGCCTTCTTCTCTCCACCTTTTGGAGTCTCCTTTTGCTTGTCTTTAGCTGTACTTAATAAAAAGAATAGGTAGAATTGTATCTACTCCGTCTTGTCCTAAAACCAGAAATCTCTCACCATAAAATTTTGATATCTTTTATTTTTTCTCCAGCCATAAGTAAATTTAGGTGTTCAGAAAATGTTGGTAAAGTCATGCTTTTCCCATTAAAAACCATACACAACCCATCAACATGAGGCATAAACACAGCACCATATACCAAGGCATAAATAAATATGCTAAAAAAAAATTCCCCCAAACTCTCTAGAGTGCCAGGCTGATATATCACACACTGACTAGATGAGCTGAGTTGTTGGACATCACAGTGCAAGGCAGTTTAGAACAGAACTAAATAAACTTTTTAGGGCTGGAATGAAGTAAGCACCAACCTGGGGAAGAAGAAAGGTAACATTAGAAACAGTCCAACCTCCATGAGATGATGCACTTCACAAAAGCAAAAGACATCTGGCAAGCAGCTACCATTTGCAGAAAAATAGTGCAGTGACTTGCAATGCTAAGAGAGAAACTAATGATAAAGAAGACATCCTACTATAAAAATGGTCACAGAAAAGAACAGTAGATCTATAGTTTCACTTCCAGTCATTTCTATAAAACTTATTTTGATCACCCAGCCAGATAGGAGCTTTCCTTCCTTTGCTATTCTGTAAGATTTCTTTCATTTTTTTGGGAGGGGGGAGTTGCTTTTTTTAAACTATATTAATTCAATTAATTAACATATAATGTAACATTGGTTTCAGAGGGACAGGTCTGTGATTTACCAGTCCTATATAATACCCAGTGCTCATTACATCACATGCCTTCCTTAATGTTCATCATCCAGTTACTCCATCCTCCCATCCCCTTCCCTTCCAGCAACCCTCAGTTTGTTTCCTATGGTTAAGAGTCTCTTACAGTTTGTCTCCCTCTCTGGTTTCCTCTTGTTTTATTTTTTCCCTCTCTTCCTCTGTAATCCTTCGCCTTGTTTCTTAACTTCCACACATCAGTGAGGTCATTGTCTTTCTCTGATTGACTTACTTCACTTAACATAATACCCTTTAGTTCCATCCACATCATTGCAAATGGCAAGATTTCATTTTGACATCTTTTAAAACATACGTTAAAATTCTACACACTTATCCCTAGATAAATATGTTTATTTAATGTAAATTGTTTTTTAACAAAAAGAAAGCTAATCTAAAACAGCAGATGTGAGATTATGTCAAAGTTATGAAAATACGCATATTTCAAAATGTCATAGGAAACTATATTTATTTATAAGATAACATCATTTGTATATTATATATACATTTTCATGGATATCATGAAAATATGAGTCTCTGTCTTGTTTATTTTGAAAAGCACACAAACAATATGAAATATGCTGCTTTCAAATAATTTGAAGAATGAAATAATGTCTAAAAAAGAAAAAAGTAAATGTAAATCACTTTGATTCTTCTGGGTAAATGCTCAACACTCTTTCTACTTCTCCATGACAAATTTAACTTGAGGTTAATTTTCTAGCTGTTTTCTGGAAATCTCATAAAGAATCAGTGTCACACACACACACATATATATATGGACAAAAATAAAAGAAATAAACTCAAAACTCTCCTACATCAAGACCCAGGGGATCTTCTGACACGGAATATTCAGATCACATGATAACCCTAGGCCATACTTGGTCCTCAGATTCACTTAGTAGGATGACAGGCAGGAATCAAAGCATGCCAAGAGGGGAGCAGCAGATGTTTCTTGAGAAAGTCCAAAATGCAGTCCAGGTGCTGGTCTCTGCCCACCCATCCACAAGTGACAGTTTAGAATTTACACCTATGGGAGTCGATTCTGCCCTGGCTTAGCACCCTATCTCCCTTGGAGCCAGTCCCTCTGATAGCACCTCCATGGACATAACTTTCCATCCCCCTGCAGGGGCATGCCCAATACAACAGTCACTGCATTCAGTGATGCTCAGACTCTGGGTTCCCACCATTCGTTGTAGTTCAGCAAGTATTCCAAGGCAAGATACAATTTACCAAGCAAAGGCCCTTTTTACCACAGGCAATTTTGTCTATAAATCCAGCTGACACTGATCCTTCATCAGATTTCCAGAAAATAGCTAGAAAATTAGCTGAAGGTTAAATTTTGTCATGAAGAAGTAGAAAGAGTGTTGAGCATTTACCCAGAAGAATCAAAGTGATTTACAGTTGATTTTTTTTCTTTTTTAGACATTGTTTCATTCTTCAAATTATTTGAAAGCAGCATATTCCATATTGTTTGTGTGCTTTTCAAAAAAAAAAAAAAAACACAAGACAGAGATTCATAGGGGAAGGGAGGGAAAAACGAAACAAGACAAAACCAGAGAGGGAGAGAAACCACAAGAGTTGCATTTAATTTAATTAATTTATTTAATTATTTATTTAATTATTATTAATTTAATTAATTAAGATGCATTTAATTTAATTTAATTAAGACTGATGAATCACAGACCTGTAGGCCTGAAACAAATAATATATGCTAATTTAAAAAATAAATTAAAATAAATATATAAATAAAATAAATAAATGATGAAATTTTTAAAAAGCATGGTGATAATTAGTATAAACAGACTTTAAATTTTTAAAGTTGCATTTAAGCAATTAAGTTGCATTTAATTAATTTAATTAGGTTTAATTTAATTAAACACACCTGGGTATTTTTGAATATGTACATGAGGAATAAAAGTTAAAGCATCCAGAATTATTATCTTTGACCTTTCATAAGCTGCCTGAATACTCAAATGCTAATATGAAGAAATGTATGCCATTGGCCACAAGAGAGAAGCCTGGTACCACTTTTACCATGGCTTAGAAAAACCAGGGAAAGATGTTTCCTGAGAACCTTTGAAATATTCATCTGTAAGTACAGTGTACAGGAGAAAAGAACCCCCACAACAAGACTGTGTTGGGGGTTGAATTGGTTTGAGTGTTTTGAATAGACCTGTTCTTGGTGCCACATGTTACTCGTTACACAATTAGAGACTCCATTTATTTTTTGCACATTTAATTTTTATCTTTAATTAATCCTTTTTTAGGAGACGTATCACTGAAGAATGTGTACTTCGGATCCATCCAAACCCAGGGTGCAATAGCGCTGTGCCTACTTCCTAAGTGGGACCTTGAACAAAAGACCAGATTTCCTTAAAACTCAGGTTTCTCAGAATAAATTAGAAATACAATTATTATCTAGCAAATAAAATAGTAAGATTTAATGTAGCTATTATTAGTAATATTTTCAATTGGTGAGGAAGAGTGCACCAAAAAGAAGAATTCCAATAAAATTATGAATAATCCTCTGGCCTATTTCTGTCCTTTCTTTTTTCTTTAAAAATTTCAAAGTTCAGGGGGGAGGAGTCAAGATGGCGGAGAAGTAGCAGGCTGAGACGACATCAGGTAGCAGGAGATCAGCTAGATAGCTTATCTAACCATTGTGAACACCTACAAATCCAACGGGAAATCGAAGAGAAGAAGAGCAACAATCCCAGAAACAGAAAATCGATCACTTTCTGAAAGGTAGGACCTGCGGAGAAGTGAATCCAAAGCGACAGGAAGATAGACCCCGGGGGGAGAGGCCGGCACCCGGCAAGCGGCGGAGCGACGGAGCACAAAATCGGGACTTTTAAAAGTCGGCTCCACTGGGAGACATCGCTCCAGAGGCTAAACTGGGGGGAAACCCAGGCGGGGTCAGCATAACCCCAGGACCCGCGGGGTCACAGAAGGACTGGGGGTGTCTGAGTGCCGCAGAGCTCGCAGGTATTAGAACGGGGAAGCCGGCTATAGCGACAAAGCCGAGGAGTGAGCTCTAAGCCCAGGGTTACCTTGTGCCGGTCGCAGGCTGGGTGGGCTCGGAGCGCGGCCGGAGGCCACGGAGACAAAAGCGACCCGGCGCTTTTCTCCAGCTCCAACAATTGACTGCTTTCCTCGAGGAGCGACCGCAAGCCAGGGAGGCGGGGCTATTGGGCGCTTTGCTCTGAGAGCGCACTGAGGAGCGGAACCCCAAGCTCTCGGCTCCTCCGGGCCGAGAGATTGGGAGGCCGCCATCTTCATTCCCGTCCTCCAGAACTCTATGGAAAGCGCTCAGGGAACAAAAGCTCCCGAAAGCAAACCCGAGCGGATTCCTTAGCCCGACCCCTGGCAAGGGCGGTGCAATTCCGCCTGCGGCAAGGACACTTGAGAATCACTACAACAGGCCCCTCCCCCAGAAGATCAACAAGAAACCGATCCAAAACCAACTTCAGTCACCAAGAACAGCGGAATTCCACAGCAGGAGAAAGCAAATCCTACCTGGACAAAATGACAAGGCGGAAAAACTCACCTCAAAAAAAAGAACAAGAGGCCGTACCAAAGGCTGGAGACCTAATCAATACAGACATAGGTAGCATGACAGATCTAGAGTTCAGAATGACAATTCTCAAGGTTCTAGCCGGGCTCGAAAAAGGCATAGAAGATATTAGAGAAACCCTCTCCGGAGAGATAAAAGCCCTTTCTGGAGAAATAAAAGAACTAAAATCTAACCAAGTTGAAATCAAAAAAGCTATTCATGAGGTGCAATCAAAAATGGAAGCTCTCACTGCCAGGATAAATGAGGCAGAAGAAAGAATTAGTGACATAGAAGACCAAATGACAGAGAATAAAGAAGCTGAGCAAAAGAGAGACAAACAACTACTGGAACACGAGGAGAGGATTCGAGAGATAAGTGACACCATAAGACGACACAACATTAGAATAATTGGGATTCCAGAAGAAGAAGAAAGAGAGAGGGGAGCAGAAGGTATATTGGAGACAATTATTGGAGAGAATTTCCCTAATATGGCAAAGGGAACAAACATCAAAATCCAGGAGATGCTAAGAACGCCCCTCAAAATCAATAAAAATAGGTCCACACCTCGTCACCTGATAGTAAAATTTACAAGTCTTAGCGACAAAGAGAAAATCCTGAAAGCAGCCCGGGAAAAGAAGTCTGTAACATACAGGGGTAAAAACATTAGATTGGCAGTGGACCTATCCACAGAGACCTGGCAGGCCAGAAAGAACTGGCATGATATATTCAGAGCACTAAACGAGAAAAACATGCAGCCAAGAATACTATATCCGGCTAGGCTATCATTGAAAATAGAAGGAGAGATAAAGAGCTTCCAGGACAAACAAAAGCTGAAAGAATTTGCAAACACCAAACCAGCTCTACAGGAAATATTGAAAGGGGTCCTCTAAGCAAAGAAAGACCCTAAAAGGAGTAGATCAGAAAGAAACAGAAACAATATACAGTAACAATCACCTTACAGGCAATACAATGGCACTAAATTCATATCTCTCAATAGTTACCCTGAATGTTAATGGGCTAAATGCCCCAATCAAAAGACACAGGGTATCAGAATGGATAAAAAAACAAAACCCATCAATATGCTGCCTACAAGAAACTCATTTTAGACCCGAAGACACCTCCAGCTTTAAAGTGAGGGGGTGGAAAACAATGTACCATGCTAATGGACATGAGAAGAAAGCTGGGGTGGCAATCCTTATATCAGATCAATTAGATTTTAAGCCAAAGACTATAATAAGAGATGAGGAAGGACACTATATCATACTCAAAGGGTCTGTCCAACAAGAAGATCTAACAATCTTAAATATCTATGCCCCTAACATGGGAGCAGCCAACTATATAAACCAATTAATAACAAAATCAAAGAAATACATCGACAGTAATACAATAATAGCAGGGGACTTTAACACTCCCCTCACTGAAATGGACAGATCATCTAAGCAAAAGATCAACAAGGAAATAAAGGCCTTAAATGACACACTGGACCAGATGGACATCACAGATATATTCAGAACATTCCATCCCAAAGCAACAGAATATACATTCTTCTCTAGTGCACATGGAACATTCTCCAGAATAGACCACATCCTGGGTCATAAATCAGGTCTCAATCGGTACCAAAAGATCGAGATCATTCCCTGCATATTTTCAGACCACAATGCTCTGAAGCTCGAACTCAATCACAAGAGGAAATTTGGAAAGAACGCAAATACATGGAGACTAAACAGCATCCTTTTAAAAAATGAATGGGTCAACCAGGAAATTAAAGAAGAATTGAAAAAATTCATGGAAACAAATGATAATGAAAACACAACGGTTCAAAATCTGTGGGACACAACAAAGGCAGTCCTGAGAGGAAAATATATAGCAGTGCAAGCCTTTCTCAAGAAACAAGAAAGGTCTCAAATACACAACCTAACGCTACACCTAAAGGAGCTGGAGAGAGAACAACAAAGAAAGCCTAAACCCAGCAGGAGAAGAGAAATCATAAAGATCAGAGCAGAAATCAATGAAATAGAAACTAAAAAAACAATAGAACAAATCAACAAAACTAGGAGCTGGTTCTTTGAAAGAATTAATAAGATTGATAAGCCCCTGGCCAGACTTATCAAAAAGAAAAGAGAAAGGACCCAAATAAATAAAATCATGAATGAAAGAGGAGAGATCACAACCAACACCAAAGAAATACAAACAATTATAAGAACATACTACGAGCAACTCTATGGCAACAAATTTGACAACCTGGAAGAAATGGATACATTTCTAGAGATGTATAAACTACCACAACTGAACCAGGAAGAAATAGATAACCTGAACAGACCCATAACCAGTAAGGAGATTGAAACAGTCATCAAAAATCTCCAAACAAACAAAAGTCCAGGACCAGACGGCTTCCCAGGGGAATTCTACCAAACATTTAAAGAAGAATTAATTCCTATTCTCCTGAAACTGTTCCAGAAAATAGAAATGGAAGGAAAACTTCCAAACTCATTCTATGAGGCCAGCATCACCTTGATCCCAAAACCAGACAAGGATCCCATCAAAAAAGAGAATTACAGACCAATATCCTTGATGAACACAGATGCGAAAATTCTCACCAAAATACTGGCCAATAGGATCCAACAGTACATTAAAAGGATTATTCACCACGACCAAGTCGGATTTATTCCAGGGCTGCAAGGTTGGTTCAACATCCGCAAATCCATCAATGTGATACAATACATTAATAAAAGAAAGAGTAAGAACCATATGATACTCTCAATAGATGCTGAAAAAGCGTTTGACAAAGTGCAGCATCCCTTCCTGATTAAAACTCTTCAAAGTGTAGGGATAGAAGGCAAATACCTCAATATTATCAAAGCCATCTATGAAAAACCCACCGCAAATATCATTCTCAATGGAGAAAAACTGAAAGCTTTTCCGCTAATGTCAGGAACACGGCAGGGATGTCCGTTATCACCACTGCTGTTCAATATAGTACTAGAAGTCCTAGCCTCAGCAATCAGACAACAAAAAGAAATTAAAGGCATCCAAATCGGCAAAGAAGAAGTCAAACTATCACTCTTTGCAGATGATATGATACTATATGTGGAAAACCCAAAAGGCTCCACTCCAAAACTGCTAGAACTTATACAGGAATTCAGTAAAGTGTCAGGATATAAAGTCAATGCACAGAAATCAGTTGCATTTCTTTACAATAACAACAAGACAGAAGAAAAAGAAATTGAGGAGTCAGTCCCATTTACAATCGTACCCAAAACCATAAGATACCTAGGAATAAATCTAACCAAAGAGGCAAAGAATCTATACTCAGAAAACTATAAAGTCCTCATGAAAGAAATTGAGGAAGACACAAAGAAATGGAAAAATATTCCATGCTCATGGATTGGAAGAACAAATATTGTGAAAATGTCTATTCTACCTAAAGCAATCTACACATTTAATGCAATCCCTATCAAAATCCCATCCATTTTTTTTAAAGAAATAGAACAAATAATCCTAAAATTTATATGGAACCAGAAAAGACCTTGAATAGCCAAAGGAATATTGAAAAAGAAAGCCAAAGTCGGTGGTATCACAATTCCAGACTTCAAGCTCTATTACAAAGCTGTCATCATCAAGACAGTATGGTACTGGCACAAAAACAGACATATAGACCAATGGAACAGAATAGAGAGCCCAGAAATAGACCCTCAACTCTATGGTCAACTGATCTTCGACAAAGCAGGAAAGAATATCCAATGGAAAAAAGACAGCCTCTTCAACAAATGGTGCTGGGAAAATTGGACAGCCACATCCAGAAAAATGAAATTGGACTACTTCCTTACACCACACACGAAAATAGACTCAAAGTGGATGAAGGACCTCAATGTGCGAAAGGAATCTATCAAAATCCTTGAGGACAATGCAGGCCCCAACCTCTTTGACCTCCACCGCAGCAACTTCTTCCTAGGAACATCGCCAAAGGCAACAGAAGCAAGGGCAAAAATGAACTATTGGGATTTCATCAAGATCAAAAGCTTTTGCACAGCAAAGGAAACAGTTAACAAAACCAAAAGACAACTGACAGAATGGGAGAAGATATTTGCAAACGACATATCAGATAAAGGGCTCGTATCCAAAATCTATAAAGAGCTTATCAAACTCAATACCCAAAGAACAAATAATCCAGTCAAGAAATGGGCAGAGGACATGAACAGACATTTCTGCAAAGAAGACATCCAGATGGCCAACAGACACATGAAAAAATGCTCCACATCACTCGGCATCAGGGAAATACAAATCAAAACCACAATGAGATACCACCTCACACCAGTCAGAATGGCTAAAATTAACAAGTCAAGAAATGACAGATGCTGGCGAGGATGCGGAGAGAGGGGAACCCTCCTACACTGTTGGTGGGAATGCAAGCTGGTGCAACCACTCTGGAAAACAGTGTGGAGGTTCCTCAAAAAACTGAAAATAGAGCTACCCTACGACCCAGCAATTGCACTCCTGGGTATATATCCTAAAGATACAAACGTGGTGCTCCGAAGGGGCACGTGCACCCGAATGTTTATAGCAGCAATGTCCACAATAGCCAAACTGTGGAAAGCGCCTAGATGTCCATCAACAGATGAATGGATAAAGAAGATGTGGTATATATACACAATGGAATACTATGCAGCCATCAAAAGACATGAAATCTTGCCATTTGCGACAACGTGGATGGAAGTAGAGGGTATCATGCTTAGCGAAATAAGTCAATCGGAGAAATATAACTATCATATGATCTCTTTGATATGAGGAAGTGGAGATGCAAGGTGGGGGGGTTTGGGGGGAGGTAGGAAAAGAAAAAATGAAAAGATGGGATTGGGAGGGAGACAAACCATAAAAGACTCAATCTCAAGAAACAGACTGAGGGTTGCGGGGGGAAAGGGGGATGGGAGAGGGTGGTGGGGAAATGGACATTGGGGAGGGTATGTGCTATGATGAGTGCTGTGAAATGTGTAAACCAGACGATTCACAGACCCGTACCCCTGGGGATAAAAATACATTATATGTTTATTAAAATAAAAAAATTTAAAAAAAAAAAAAAGAAAAAAAAAATTTCAAAGTTCAAAAAAACCCTCAGAAATCTAAAATATGTTATTCTCTATCATTACTCTAAGTTTTTCTAACACCTTATTCAGCATTAACCACTTCTCATGTATTAATCCTAACTCTTAAAATGATCTGTTCTTGAGATGCCATTTATCCACTCGTGCTATCCCCCATCCTATTGTGTTCACTAACGTTTCCCCTCACGCTTCGTGCTGGACCCATGCCGCATCCAGGGCTAACAAGGGCCACCTCCTTCTTATGACTTCTATTTTTGTGTAAAAATTTTTCTTCATTCGTTCACAACATGTAGACTTGAAGCTTTAACTAGTTGTTTTGTTGTTGTTGTTGTTTGTTTGTTTTGGTTTAGCTTGTTTGTTTTTTGTCATTTTCTACCACCTTCCCCTAAACCAGTAGGTCAGGGGCCTAATGATTCATATTTCCTTTTTTTTTTTTTTAAGATTTTATTTATTTATTTGACAAAGAGAGATTGCTCACAAGCACGGTGAGCTGCAGGCAGAGGGAGAAGCAGGCTCCCTGATGGCAGGGAGCCCAATGGGGGCATTATCCCAGGACCCTGGGATCATGACCTGAGCTGAAGGCAGAAGTTTAACTCACTGAGCCACCAAGGGCCCCTCATTCTTCATATTTCTTAATTTCTCACCTTCACACTCTCTGTCTTCTTAAATTCTGAGTGTTTTGCATGTTTAGAACCTAACTCCTTGGCTATGATTGCTGACCAAACTCATTAATAAAATATCTTCAAGAATTAGTTGTTAAACAAAAATTATATAAATGTGATTGATCAAAAATGCAGACTTTTCCAGCTCTCCTCACCCCCAAACACATGCATACAATATAGGTGTATGCATGCAACCACATCATCTGCGTTCTATAAAATCATTCAGACCTAGACGAGATTCCGCACTTTAGACCTCATGCAATAGAGTATAATATTACTATATTATACTCTATTGTATTATATTATACTCTTTTATATATATATATTATATATATATTATATTATACTCTATTATATTATACTCTATTGCCATTTCTTGACTCTGTCTTACATGTCTTGACTCTGTCTCCCTATTCCTGGAAGAATAGCTGAAAAGAGGATTCACAGGTGAGAGCAGGCACATTTTCAGAAGATGAAAACTTTGCATTGCAAAACAGCATTTGCATTGCAAATGAAATGTCCTGTATTTCTGAGATTTGTGCTGGATTTGGAGCCCCAAAGATGATATGTGGAGTTAGAAGTGACCCTGAAAACAAGTTTCCAGTATGTGTAAAATACAGCAACTGGTGCTGAGTGAGTGAGTCAAATCATTAATTGGCCAGATGGGGGCAGCTATTGGAAGCAACTGCTCTTGGGCTTCTGTGGTGATTTTCCCAACCTAATCTATTCCTTCACAATGTCTCAGTTACTGAATTCAGCTTGTGACTTTTAGAACACACAAAAAACTTGGGGAGTTATAAAACAGCCTGACTACAGTTGCTCAAATCCTAACAATGGAACCTGTGGTCGGCTAACAGGAAAATATTCTGAAATGTAGATTCCAAATTACCAACTTCCCCCTGCCCCAACACACATACATATACACATGCACACTTGTGGCTTTAGGTTCCATGTGAAAGCTATCTCATTTCCAAGGCTTAACCTATCATCCATAAATACCCCTCTGGTTCTAGGTTTGGTACTGTGGGAGGAACACACATGTGAGGTATACATATTTGCATTTAATAATTTCATAAATTCCCATTAGCTTTTATGTCTTGTCTACACCACAGGGAATGGAGTCTAAGAGTATTACATTCCCCAGATTCTCTTGCTCAGGATCTAGATGTGGCCTACACACTACCAGTGAAAGTATTATGAGATTTGGGAGGTGGCAGGTAGGCTGAAGCCATCTCATGCAGTGGACACAAGGGCATCACAGAAAGGACTCTTGGCAGCAGCCTTGTGTTGCCAACACGGTCCTTTCCCTGGGGCTCTAGAGGAGCTGTGATGTCGGTAGTGCCTTCCTACAGACTCCTGACCTCTTGGAGTTAGGGTTCTGCTCTGACCTGTGCTCCTCCAGCTTTCTAACACTTTAAAGGTATAATTCCCTGTAATCTAGACAGATTGTAGTAAAGAATTCTGCTTAGAGTGTCTATAGGACCTTCTATTCTCAGACTAAACTCTGACTAAGGCAGTGGCTCCTCACCATTTGATGTCAATGAGAAAACCTCACTCAGGTGCCCTCAGAAATCCCCCAGATGTAGGAAGCTAGAGTATAGGGACAGGGGACCATGAGCAGTGTCTGGATAGGAACTTCTCTCCTGTCACAGGGAAAGGGAAATGAAAGTATTTTCTAAAGATTCCCAAATTTGGTAATCTCATGAGGAGAACCAATCAGTGTTTTAAAACTAAGCCATATCATAAGTTGCTGAGCAACACCTTGGGTTGAAGGTGCTGTTATGACAAGTTAAATATTCTTCTGTAAAGTGTCTCTGAGTTTACCGTATATTCAATGAGCCGCTTATAAGAACCAAGCAGTATAGTAACCAGCAAAGGGCAAGCATAGGGAAATTATACTTGTTTTTTCCTATGAAAGAGGAGACAGCAAGCCTGAATCATAGGACCAGACTCTCAGCAGGGAGTGTTACTGTAGAGCTCTCATCTGCCCCACACTTTGTCTCTAAGAAGTGTGTTCCTTAACAATCTTAGGGCAAAACTGTGCTGTGTGGGTCTCTTCCAAGTGGTCTAGAAGTCAGTGTCAGAGAATCTTCAAAGCTCTTAAAGGTGATCAGATAATCGGAAATGTTAGAGTTTTTTTCCCTCATGATTTGTGAGGGGAGCTGTGGAGCAGGGTAAGATCTCAGCAAAAGAGCACAGAAAATCCACCCTGAGCATATGTGTCGTGACTGATATCAAACAGTGAACTCATCATCTGATGGGCTGCCTCGCTGCCAGGTCTCTCTTCACTGGAAGTATTCAGATTCCAGCCCTGTCTACATGCGGTTAATTTTCCTTTCTACTGCACTGTACCTTCAGAAACATGAGGGTCAGAGAATCTTAACTTTCAGTTTTCTCAATGGTGAACATTAGAATAAATTCTTAGGATCGAAACTTCAATAATTTATGACATGAGTGCTTTCATAATGTTATGACATGAGGAAAGTTATGATAAAGTCCTCCTGCAGGTTATTATCTCTAACCTTCCCAGTAAAGTGAGCTCTGCCCAATTTAGTCCACCCTCTTCATTGATCTGAGTCCTCAAATAAGGGTCCCCAGCAGTCTCCCCCAATCTCTGGTCATATTTAAGATGGTACGGATTGTAGCCCACTGTTTCCAGTAAACACTACCTATGGCATCTCTACCATCTTTCTCCAGCTTTAGGAGTGTTGGCATTCAGAGTTTCTCCTCTAATGTTTTCTCAATATAGCACAGTGCCAGGGATGCCCAGCTCTTGGGCTGAGTCGGCCATCTGGGAGTCTAGGACACTGGAAGACAAACCTAGAGTGTTAAGAATTTTCTGGCATGTAACTCTGTCATCCACTGCTGCCAAGAATAAGACATTCTCCATAGCATGACAATTTAACTTTTCTTTAGAAGATTTGTTGTCCCTTAAATAAACTCCTCAGTTGTCTTAATACAGGGTCATAATTGGTCACTAACTGTCATGTAGGGTGTTTCTATTGATTTTATTCTCACTAATGTGCTTCATGTACATCCCTTTCTAGAACCTGGATTGGAATCAAACAGTCTGTGGGTGAATGTTATTTTCAAAAACTTGATTTTTTGCTGTTTCTGTTTGTGTGTGATTTATTTTTGTTTTGATTGATTGATTAAGAGCTTTACTTGTTTATCTGATGAATGAAGTGCTTCCTTTACTGACCCTTTACAAGAGCTCTTCCCTTAGCAACAGATGTGTCATCTCAAAACTTTTTCTGATTGGCTTCAGCTCAACCTATTTGAATTTTAATCAGTCAGACTCTACCATACCATATATTCTCTTTTCTTTTATTCTTGTCAGTTCTACCCTACTCTTAAGCTCTTCTGAGCCCCAACAAATCTCCAAAGAAGAAAATGGCCATAAATGGAGTCCCAGTGCTAGGATTTTTCATCATGACTTTACTGATGGGTCCCCAAGAATCACATGCTATCAAAGGTAAGTCCTGAGCAAAGTAAAACTTGGGATAGAAGCTATGAGAGCATTGGAGAAATAACCTGTAAATACTTGCAAGACAGTCTTTGGAGTGAAGGAAAATTGTGGCAAGCATCATGTAGTCTAAATCTGAAAGTATTTTTTAAAATGTAGTTTGGAGGATTTCTGCTCTTTTCATAAATTGAAGTCAGTCACATTTAGTTAAGAGGGGAAAATGGTATTGATTAATACCATTGACTTTGAGATAAGTTGACTTAAAGTAGAAATGTTTTCTGAGAGGCATTAACAAGCTATTCTCTGTGCTTTAATTTCTTTTTCTGGAAAATTAGTAAATTTTGAAATCTCACATCATTTTGTGGAAATTCAATGAGAAAAATTTTGAGAAGTCCTTGCAACTAGTTCTTAGCCAAATATATGGTAGTTATTTTTTGGCAAGTGAATCCTGTCAACATATTTTAAGCACAGACATTGTATTGAAGATCACCAGAAAGGGAAATTACCAAAAGCAACGTTCTACCCAACAGAGGGCAAGGGCAGGTATGCTGATACCAATTGCATTTAATTTACTTCCTCTTGGGAGAATATCTCCTTCACCACTTAAGTGAATCTATGATCTATGGTCACTACTACTTAGTGATTTTCTCAAAAAAGTAGAACTGTGAGTAAGGATGGAGATTCTATTATTATTCTCTGCTATCTTCAGAGCAACTGTTTACTGCTGTGAAAATATATTGTGAAAACGTATGTTTACCTAGACCAGACTGAACCCCACAAAGTTGTCAGGTACACTGAAAATAGGTAATGTAATAATCAAGCTCCAAAACCCATGATAGCAATTGTAGGTTTCTGTTGCCTAGAAAGAGCCACAAAAGGGAACGCATACCTGAAAAAATAGAGGCTCTTCTCTTGGGATGGAAGGGGAAGCTAGAGATGGATCTGTTCCTTAAATACAAAGCAGTTTTGAACATAAAATGTCGATTATAAGCCTGGTGATATACTAAGAAATTACTTACCTCATCTCATTTAATTCTTTTTAAGAGACAGCATGAATGCACAAGCAGGATGGGGAGGGGCAAGGAAAGAAGGAGAGAGGGAATCGGGCAAGCTACACACTCAGAGTGGAGACTAACTTGGGGCTTGATCTCAGTACCCTGAGATTATGACCTTAGCCGAAATCAAGAGTTGGACACTTAACTGACTGAGCCACACAGGTACCCCCTCATTTAATTCTAAAGATAAATCCAAGGTAGAAGCAAAACCACAAAAGGATATAATAGGAAATATAAGAATATAACAGGAAAACAATATAAAAAGATAAAATAATCAATTCAAGAACACTAGGTAAGTAAATAAATACCTAAATAAGAATTAAAGATTTAACTAGATCCAGAGCTCAGAACCCAGACTTTTAAACAGTGTTTCCCTCCTCTTAATATTACAGTGCTCTGAGAGATGCCCTAGAATTCTTGTTTAACTGTATTTAATACCTGGGAAAAATACAGTGAGTGAGCAATACTCTTTTAGGAGCTGCTGCTGGATTTCCAAAGAGGGAAGCATTTCTCAGCTAGTAACATGGAACCTAACAACAGCTTCAAAAGACTCTGGGATTTTTCAGACCCCATTTCCTTCAGTCCACCCTAACTCCACCCCTTTAGTTCTTCTTCCCTCCCAGCGCTGTTCAACATGGATATCCCGCACCTGAGCCTTGTCTTCCAGCTTATCCCTGCTCTCCATCACTCTTCCACTCCATATGGGCAATCCCCTTCCACTGCCTGCACCCACATGTTTGTCTCACGTCCTGGGTTCTTCTTCCTCTCCCTTCCTGGTTTTCATCCTAACTCTTCTTCTGGCCTTTTCAGAGGACCACGTAATCATCCAGGCTGAGTTCTATCTGACCCCTGACGCGTCAGGCGAGTTTATGTTTGACTTCGATGGTGATGAGATTTTCCACGTGGATATGGAAAAGAAGGAGACAGTGTGGCGGCTGGAAGAATTTGGACGCTTTGCCAGCTTTGAGGCGCAGGGTGCCTTGGCCAACATAGCTGTGGACAAAGCTAACCTGGACATCATGATAAAGCGCTCCAACCACACTCCAAACACCAATGGTACCTCCTACACTCCTAGACTAGGGAATCCTAACTTTGAAATAGATGCTTCAGCTGGTTGTGTTATGTTACTATAACCGACTTCTCCTCCCAGGGGCCTAGGCTCTCCATAAGCAAGTGCCTACTTGTCATGTCACAGACTCAAGAACTTTACATGAGTTTGTTCTTTTCCTGATGGGCTCACATCTTGTCCCTGCCGCCAACAGTCACTCACAGAGTCATTGCCCCTAATCGATGCCGGGAGGAACCAGGAATGAAATGATCTCCTATACCTAAAATATCCTTCTATCTCTTATACCATAACACTGGTTCCAGTTCATGCGAGAGAGCATCAGAGATAGGCCTCTGAGACCATGGATGGCACAGATTCTCAGGGCAGAGTTTCCACTGCTTTTTCTGCTTCACTGGGAGGGACAGGGGCTAGCCTAAGCAGGGAAGGCTAACTGCTGTCCTATGTCCACAGTACCTCCAGAGGTGACCGTGCTCCCAAACACCCCTGTGGAACTGGGAGAGCCCAACACCCTCATCTGCTTCATCGACAAGTTCTCCCCACCAGTGATCAATGTCACGTGGCTTCGAAATGGAAACCCTGTCACCACAGGAGTGTCCGAGACAGTCTTCCTGCCCAGGGAAGACCACCTTTTCCGCAAGTTCCACTATCTCCCCTTCCTGCCCTCAGCCAACGATGTCTATGACTGCAAGGTGGAGCACTGGGGTTTGGATGAGCCTCTTCTCAAGCACTGGGGTATGGACCGTTCTTCGTTCTCCTTTCTTTTATGATTTCCTCCTGTGATGCATGTGTCTGATGCTTTAGGACCCAGAGTCCCCTAACTTGTCCATAACAATTGCTATAACTTCTATTCCTTGTCTTCTCCCATTTTTCAGCTCTCCTGCTTTTTAATCTGTGTTCCCTTAAGGCATCATTCTGTCTTCCTCTTATTTAATTGATGAATGACTATTCTTTGGACTACGTACTCTACATTTGGTTCTAAGTGCTACTCCATACCACAGTCATTACTTCCATACTATGGTCTGTATTATTTTTCCCCAGAGTTTGAACCACCAACCCCTCTCCCAGAAACAACCGAGAATGTGGTGTGTGCCCTGGGCCTGGTTGTGGGTTTGGTGGGTATCATTGTCGGAACCATCTTCATCATCAAGGGCATGCGCAAGGCCAATGCTGGTGAACGCCGAGGGCCTCTGTGAGGCACTGCAGGTGGGTTTGATGTGGTCAGAGGAAAACATGGATGGAATTACCCAAAGGAAGGAAACAGAGTGGGAAGAAGGACATGCGATGTCTTTAAGGGAAAGTGATAGGAAGGTCATGACTCTTGATTTATCTCTGCTAGGACAGAATCAGACATTAGTCTCATCTGGTATCCCAAAGCTTCAAGGTCCCACATTCATTCCCATAAGGGTATTCCTACACCACAACTTCAGTCTTGGAAATTATCTCCACTACCTAAGGTCATTGTTTCACATCAGACTATTGAATCAAATGATCTACGAAAGATTTGGGCACTTCCCGGTTTGTAATTCCAGAGGCAGGCCTTCAGTTCCAAAATATTACCAGAATTTGACTCACTTAGGTTTAGGGCAGATTCAGTGCATGAAATGAAAATCCCTTGAAGGTCAAGTCCTGCTTTTGCTTCTCCAATCTGAAAAGTGGTTAAAACTTCTAAGAGAAGGTAAGTCATGGTCTGCTCATTCATACTCACATGGAGAGTAGGGGATGCAATTCATGTGGAAAGGTTGTATTTGTAGACAGAGGTCAGATGAATATTTAGAGACTTTTCCCAAGTCTTAAAATCATGGTCTTAACTCTTTAGTATCTTTGTGTTTCCCACTACAGGCAATGATATTTCCTAGAGAGAAGATCAAAGAAGAAATCTGTGCTTCAATAGCTTTGTAAACCTGGCAATATTCCAACCACTTACCTCGCTGAAGACAACCATTCTTCCACATTGTCCAGACCTTTAGCTATTCTAAGAATAATGATGCCTTCCTTCTCTGTCCAGATTCTGATATCTAGTTATTCCTTGTTTGTTGCCCCTTCTTGGGTCTGTTTGCCTCCATTTTCTACCATCATTTTAATATCACCAGGTAATGCCTCTGGAATAGACCCCCCCCTCCACAGGATCCTGTCTCTGTTATGGAACCTTGTGAATGTTCAATACGGACATCCCTTCTACACCTATTGCTTGAGTTTCTTCAAACTGTGATTGTGATTTTTTTGAAAATAAACTATTTGACGGGTCTGAGATGAAGCTTTGGTGTCTAAGCCAGTTCTTCACAGGGACTAGGACATACATGTGATTCTTTCACCCTGAAATGTGTGAATGTTGAATGTATGTAATAAGTTCAGTAAGCAATCAGAAATATCTAGGTTCAAGGCACCTGGAGGGGCTCAGTCAGTTAAATGTTTGACTCCTGATTTTGGTTCAGATCATGATCTCAGCATAGTGAGATCAAGCCCATGCAGATTCTCCACTCAGATCCGAGTCTGCTTGAAATTTTCTCCCTCTACCCTCCCCCTGCTCACACTTTCTAAATAAAAAATAATAAATAAATGAATAGATAAATAATCCCCCCCCAAAAAGAAATATCTATGTTCACTAAGGCCATGCCTCATTCAGAGCATCTGCAAGTAATCCAGTTGTAATCCATGCCTCATTCAGAGCATCTGCAAGTAATTCAGCCCCCCCCCTTTGGAAAACCTAAAACCCTAGAGTAGAGTTTGTTTTTTGGGAGAGCTCTACTTAGGAATGGTTTCAGAATCTGGTTTTGGTTCTTGATCTTCAAATCAATGATATGTCTGGATATTTGGTAGAATGAGTGACAAACCCTGGTGTTTAGCCTAAAATACTGAGTAAAACCAATAATGGGGAACAAATGGAGGTGGAGAGGGGAGCAGAATGGAGGAGGATTCATGTATGTTACAGGATTTACATATCAATGGCACCCATTCCAGGTTTATTGAAAAATAGGATTGGACACTGTGGATCATCATTACCCATTTTATTAACATGGTCTTTGATATCTGTTTCATTAACAGAAAAATGGTCTGACTTATTCCTGAAATAACCTTGAATTGAATGTGTATCCCTGAGAAGAAAAATCAAGTAAAAAGTGGGAAGTTAGGTGGAATACAACATTAAAATTTAATGGAAAAATGTTTGCATCATAGTGGGCTATTGTCCATTTTTCTGTGAAACTATTACTTGATATTTATATTTAACTGATTACCAGAGCTTAACCCAAACCATGAAGATCAATTATCCTGAGTTTTGCAGAGTGGCAAATAAGGGCTGTTGAATGGACATCAAATTGGGCTTCATCTTACTCTATATTTACTAGCTGTGTATTCAGTGATACCTAACTTAACTCAACCTACCTGATTCCTTTCATGAAAATACTGACAGTAGTTTTTGCCGCACTGAATTATTATAAGAATTAAAGGACAAATGCAAGAAGAGTAATTAAGTACCATGCTTAGTGAACAAAAATATTTATAAATTCCATTATTTTTTCTCTAAATTTTTACTCCTGGATAATAAAAAAATCTCAGAAAGGCACAAACCAAAGCAAGAGGACTTTGAAGGATAACAGAATATGTCATCCCAAAGTACACCATTCTGGCATAAGGATTGTTTTGAGTGGATAAGTTGGTCTCAGGTGATAAAATTGCTGTAGATCACTTCTTGGCCAAAGAAGGAGTCTATGCCATATCAAATACCTCCTACTACTCCTGGATCCACACCGTCTGATATTATAGAGATTCAAATACAAGAAATTAACATACAAACCTTTTGGCTCAAACACACTAATAAGAACTGGTCTGGTTCATGGGAGTCCTAAGAAGCATACTTCTGCCCCCAGTATTCTCCTGATAGTGTTCACTCAAGGGTCTCAAACAAACCCTCACAGCCATTAGCAGTATATCAGATGGTCTCACTGAACTTGGAGAGGTAAAGATGACATGAACAGTGAGGTGCAAACACCTTTTTTTTTTTCCTTACTGAGCATATATACAACAATATTTAATAAAATATTAGCAAATTAAACCTACGATACATAGAAAAGAATAGTAAGTACATCATTACAAAATAGGCTTTATGCCATGAATGCAATATTGGTTCAACATATGAAAATCTAATATAGTTTGACATATTAAGAATATAAAGATGAAGCCTGATGATTAACAGACCTGTACCCCTAGGGCAAACAATACATTATATGTCAAAAAAAATTTTTAATATATATAAAGATGAAAAACAATATAGTTATGTCAATACAGGTGGAAAATGAATTTCTCAAAATTCATTTTTAAAAGAACAACCAGTGGGACACCTGGGTAACTTAGTCATTAGGTGTCTGCCTTCGGCTTAGGTCATGATCCCAGGGTCCTGGAATCAAGCCCTGCATCGGGCTTCCTGTTCAGCAGGAAGTCTGCTTCTCCCTCTCCCACTCCCCCTGCTTGTGTTCCCTCTCTCACTGTCTCTCTCTCTCTCTCTTTCTGTCAAATAAATAAATAAAACATTTTAAAAAATAAAAATAAAAGAATTACCAGCAACCAAAAGTAGAAGGTGACTTCCTCACTCTAATAAAGACATCTGCGTCAGTTTATTTCTAGATTTTCTAATCTGTTCCATTGGTCTATATATCAGGAAGTATGATGCCTCCTATTATGTTCTTCTTAAGGTTGTTCTGCCTATTTAGGTTCATTGTGATTCCTATGAAAAACCCATAGCAAATATCATTATCAATGGGGAAAAGCTGGAGATTCCCTTAAGATCAGGAACATGACAGGGATGCCCACTCTCACCACAACTGTTCAACATAGTACTAGAAGTCCTAACCTCAGCAATCAGACAACGAAAAGAAATAAAAGGCATCCAAATTTGCAAAGAAGAAATCAAACCCTCCCTTTTCACAGATGACATGATACTTTATGTGAAGAACCTAAAAGACTCCACCCCCAAATTACTGGAACTCATACAGCAGTTCTCTGTAGGTTTATCATAGATGGCTTTTATGATAATAAGGTATGTACCCTATCCCTACACTGTGAAGAGTTTTAATCAAGAAAGGATGCTGTACTTTGTCAAATGCTTTTTCTGCATCTATTAAGAGGATCATATGGTCCTCGTCCTTTCTTTTATTAAATGTTGTGTATCACAATGATTGATTTGCGGGTTTTGAACCAACCTTGCAGCCTTGGAATAAATCCCACTTGGTCGTGGTGAATAATTCTTTTAATGTACTGTTGGATCCTATTGGCTACTATGTTGGTGGAAATTTTTGCATCCATGTTCATCAGGGATATTGGTCTGTAATTCTCCTTTTTGGTGGGGTCTTTGTCTGGTTTTGGGATCAAGGTAATGCTGGCTTCACAAAACGAATTTGGAAGTTATCCTTCCATTTCTATGTTCTGGAACCATTTCAGAAGAATAAGTATTAATTCTTCTTTAAATGTTTGGTAGAATTCCATTGGGAATCCATCTGGCTCTGGGCTCGTGTTTGTTGGGAGTTGTTTTTGTTTGTTTGTTTTTACTATTTTTTAAATTTTATTGTAAACATATAGTGTATTATTAGCCCCAGGGGTACAGGTCTGTGAATCACCACGTTTACACACTCCATAGCACTCGCCATAGCACATACACTCCCCAATGTCCATAACCACACCACACTCTCCCCTACACCCCTCCTCCCATCCCCCTCAGTTTGTTTTGTGATATTAAGAGTCTCTTTTGGTTTGTCTCCCTCCCAATCACATCTTCTTTCATTTTTTCTTTTCCTACCCCCTAATATCCCCCAATTGCATCACCACTTCCTCATATCAGGGAGATCATATGATAGTTCTCTTTCTCTAATTGACTTATTTCGCTAAGCATAATACCCTCTAGTTCCATCCACATCATCGCAAATGGCAAGATTTCATTTCTTTTGATGGCTGCATAGTATTCCATTGTATATATATGCCACATCTTCTTTATCCATTCATCTGTTGATGGACATCTAGGTTCTTTCCATAGTTTGACTATTGTGGACATTGCTGCTATAAACATTTGGGTGCACATGCCCCTTTGGATCACTACATTTGTATCTTTAGGGTTCCTCAAAAAGCTGAAAATAGAGCTACCTTACGACCCAGCAATTGCACTACTGGGTATTTACCCTAAAGATTTTGGGAGATTTTTAATTACTCCTTCAATTTCCTTGCTGGTTATGGGTCTGTTCAGGTTATCTATTTCTCCCTATTTCAGTTTTTATAGTTTATATATCTTTAGGAATATTAGGAATAATAAATCTCCATTTACTATTTAATATTATTTAAATATTATTTATTTAATAATATATATATAATAATAAATAATAATATAAATATTATTTAAATATTATTATTTAATAATAAATCTCCATTTCTTCTAGATTATCTAATTTGTTGGCATATAGTTGCTCATAATTGTTTGTATTTCTTCAGTGTTGTTTGTGATTTCTCCTCTTTCATTCATGATTTCATTTATTTGAGCCCTTTCTCTTTTCTTTTTAATAAGTCCAGCCAGGGGTTTATTAATCTTATTAATTCTTTCAATGAAAAACTCCTGGTTTCATTGATCTGTTCTACTGTTCTTTTGGTTTCTATTTCATTGATTTCTGCTTTATTTATTATTTATTATTTCTCTTTTTTGCTGGGTTTAGGCTTTCTTTGCTGTTCTTTCTCCAGCTCCTTTAGGTGTAGGGTTAGGTTGTGTATTTCAGACTTTTCTTGTCTCTTAAGAAAGGCTTGTGTTGTTATATACTTTCCTCCCAGGACCCCCTTTGCTGCATCCCAAAGATTTTGAACACTTGTGTTTTCATTTTTACTTGTTTCCATGATTTTTTTAAATTCTTTTTTAATTTCCTGGTTGGCTCCATTCATTCTATAGTAGGATGCTCTTCAGCCTCCATGTATTTGAGTTTTTTCCAACTTTCCTCTTGTGATTAAGTTCCAGTTTCAAAGCACTGTGGTCCAAAAATATGCAAAGAATGATCCCAATCCTTTGGTACCAGTTGAGACCCAATTTGTGACCCAGGATGTGATCTATTCTGGAGAACATTCCATGTGAACTAGAGAAGAATGTGTATTCTGTTGCTTTGGGATGGAATGTTCTGAATATATCTGTGATGTCCTTCTGGTCTAGTGTGTCATTTAAAGCACTTATTTTCTTGGTGAACTTTTGCTTAAATGATCTGTCCATTTCTGTGAGGGGGGTATTAAAGTCCCCTACTATAATTGTATTATTGTTGATGTGTTTCTTTGATTTCATTATTGCTTGGCTTATATTGTTGGCTACTCCCATGTTAGAGGCATAAATATTTACAGTTGTTAGATCTTCTGGTTGGACTGACCCTTTAATTATGATATAGTGTCCTTCCTCATCTCTTATTACAGTCCTTGGTTTAAAATATAATTTTTCTTTTTTTTGCATTTTTTAAATTAATTAATTTATTTTAATAAACATACAATGTATTTTTATCCCCAGGGGTACAGGTCTGTGAATCGCCAGGTTTACACATTTCACAGCACTCATCATAGCATATACCCTCCCCAATGTCCATATCCCCACCAACCTCTCCCGTCCCCCCTCCCCCCAGCAACTCTCAGTCTGTTTTTTGAGATTGAGTCTTTTATGGTTTGTCTCCCTCCCAATCCCATCTTCTTTCATTTTTTCTTTTCCTACCGCCCCAATGCCCCCACATTGCATCTCCACTTCCTCATATCAGGGAGATCATATGATAGTTGTCTTTCTCTGATTGACTTATTTCGCTAAGCATAATACCCTCTAGTTCCATCCACATCATCACAAATGGCAAGATTTCATTTCTTTTGATGGCTGCATAGTATTCCATTGTATATATATGCCACATCTTCTTTATCCATTCATCTGTTGATGGACATCTAGGTTCTTTCCATAGTTTGGCTATTGTGGACATTGCTGCTATAAACATTCGGGTGCATGTGCCCCTTCGGAGCACCACGTTTGTATCTTTAGGATATATACCCAGTAGTGCAATCGCTGGGTCATAGGGTAGTTGTATTTTCACTTTTTTGAGGAATCTCCACACTGTTTTCCAGAGTGGTTGCACCAGCTTGCATTCCCAGCACCAGTGTAGGAGGGTTCCCCTCTCTCTGCATCCTCACCAACATCTGTCATTTCTTGACTTGTTAATTTTAGCCATTCTGACTGGTGTGAGGTGGTATCTCATTGTGGTTTTGATTTGTATTTCCCTGATGCCGAGTGATGTGGAGCATTTTTTCATGTGTCTGTTGGCCATCTGGATGTCTTCTTTGCAGAAATGTCTGTTCATGTCCTCTGCCCATTTCTTGATTGATTATTTGTTCTTTGGGTGTTGAGTTTGCTAAGCTCTTTATAGATTTTGAATACTAGCCCTTATCTGCTATGTCGTTTGCAAATATCTTCTCCCATTCTGTCAGTTGTCTTTTGGTTTTGTTCACTGTTTCCTTTGCTGTGCAAAAGCTTTTGATCTTGATGAAATCCCAATAGTTCATTTTTGCCCTTGCTTCTGTTGCCTTTGGCGATATTCCTAGGAAGAAGTTGCTGCGGTTGAGGTCAAAGAGGTTGCTGCCTGCATTCTCCTCAAGGATTTTGATGGATTCCTTTCTCACATTGAGGTCCTTCATCCATTTTGAGATTATTTTCGTGTGTGGTGTAAGGAAATAGTCCAATTTCATTTTTCTGCATGTGGCTGTCCAATTTTCCCAGCACCATTTGTTGAAGAGGCTCTCTTTTTTCCATTGGACATTCCTTCTTGCTTTGTTGAAGATTAGCTGACCATAGAGTTGAGGGTCTATTTCTGGGCTCTCTATTCTGTTCCATTGGTCTATATGTCTGTTTTTGTGCCAGTACCATACTGTCTTGATGATGACAGCTTTGTAATAGAGCTTGAAGTCTGGAATTGTGATGCCACCAACTTTGGCTTCTTTTTCAATATTCCTTTGGCTATTCGAGGTCTTTTCTGGTTCCATATAAATTTTAGTATTCTTTGTTCTATTTCTTTGAAAAAAATGGATGGGATTTTGATAGGGATTGCATTAAATGTGTAGTTTGCTTTAGGTAGAATAGACATTTTCACAATATTTGTTCTTCCAATCCATGAGCATGGAATATTTTTCCATTTCTTTGTGTCTTCCTCAATTTCTTTCATGAGGACTTTATAGTTTTCTGAGTATAGATTCTTTGCCTCTTTAGTTAGGTTTATTCCTAGCTATCTTATGGTTTTGGGTACAATTGTAAATGGAACTGACTCCTCAATTTCTCTTTCTTCTGTCTTGTTGTTAGTGTAAAGAAATGCAACTGATTTCTGTGCATTGACTTTATATCCTGACACTTTACTGAATTCCTGTACAAGTTCTAGCATTTTTGGAGTGGAGTCTTTTGGGTTTTCCACATATAGTATCATATCATCTGCAAAGAGTGATAGTTTGACTTCTTCTTTGCCAATTTGGATGCCTTTAATTTCTTTTTGTTGTCTGATTGCTGAGGCTAGGACTTCTAGTACTATGTTGAACAGCAATGGTGATAACGGACATCCTTGCCGTGTTCCTGACCTTAGTGGAAAAGCTTTCAGTTTTTCTCCGTTGAGAATGATATTTGCGGTGGGTTTTTCATAGATGGCTTTGATAATATTGAGGTATGTGCCCTCTATCCCTACACTTTGAAGAGTTTTAATCAGGAAGGGATGCTGTACTTTGTCAAATGTTTTTTCCGCATTTATTGAGACTATCATGTGTTTCTTACACTTTCTTTTATTAATGTATTGTATCACGTTAATTGATTTGCGGATGTTGAACCAACCTTGCAGCCCTGGAATAAATCCCACTTGGTCGTGGTGAATAATCCTTTTAATGTACTGTTGGATCCTATTGGCCAGTATTTTGGTGAAAATTATTGCATCTGTGTTCATCAAGGATATTGGTCTGTAATTCTCTTTTTTGATGGGATCCTTGTCTGGTTTTGGGATCAAGGTGATGCTGGCCTCATAGAATGAGTTTGGAAGTTTTCCTTCCATTTCTATTTTTTGGAACAGTTTCAGGAGAATAGGAATTCATTCTTCTTTAAATGTTTGGTAGAATTCCCCTGGGAAGCCGTCTGGTCCTGGACTTTTGTTTGTTTGGAGATTTTTGATGACTGTTTCAATCTCCTTACTGGTTATGGGTCTGTTCAGGTTATCTATTTCTTCCTGGTTCAACTGTGGTAGTTTATATGTCTCTAGAAATGTATCCATTTCTAGAGATTGTCGAATTTGTTGGCATAGAGTTGCTCTTAGTATGTTCTTATAATTGTTTGTATTTCTTTGGTGTTGGTTATGATCTCTCCCCTTTCATTCATGATTTTATTTATTTGCGTCCTTTCTCTTTTCTTTTTGATAAGTCTGGCCAGGGGTTTGTCAATCTTATTAATTCTTTCAAAGAACCAGCTCCTAGTTTTGTGGATTTGTTCTATTGTTTTTTTAGTTTCTATTTCATTGATTTCTGCTCTGATCTTTATAATTTCTCTTCTCCTTCTGGGTTTAGGCTTTCTTTGTTGTTCTTTCTCCAGCTCCTTTAGGTGTAGGGTTAGGTTGTGTATTTGAGACCTTTCTTGTTTCTTGAGAAAGGCTTGCACCGCTATATATTTTCCTCTCAGGACTGCCTTTGTTGTGTCCCACAGATTTTGAACCGTTGTGTTTTCATTATCATTTGTTTCCATGAATTTTTTCAATTCTTCTTTAATTTCCTGGTTGACCCATTCATTTTTTAGAAGGATGCTGTTTAGTCTCCATGTATTTGGGTTCTTTCCACATTTCCTCTTGTGATTGAGTTCTAGCTTCAGATCATTGTGGTCTGAAAATATGCGGAGTATGATCCCAATCTTTTGATACCGGTTGAGACTTGATTTATGACCCAGGATGTGGTCTATTTTGGAGAATGTTCCATGTGCACTAGAGAAGAATGTATATTCTGTGGCTTTGGGATGGAATGTTCTGAATATATCTGTGATGTCCATCTGGTCCAGTGTGTCATTTAAGGCCTTCATTTCCTTGTTGATCTTTTGCTTAGATGATCTGTCCATTTCAGTGAGGGGAGTGTTAAAGTCCCCTGCTATTATTGTATTACTGTCAATGTATTTCTTTGATTTTGTTATTAACCGGTTTATATAGTTGGCTGCTCCCATGTTAGGGGCATAGATATTTATGATTGTTAGGTCTTCTTGTTGGACAGACCCTTTGAGTATGATATAGTGTCCTTCCTCATCTCTTATTATAGTCTTTGGCTTAAAAACTAATTGATCTGATATAAGGATTGCCACCCCAGCTTCCTTCTGATGTCCATTAGCATGGTACATTGTTTTCCACCCCCTCACTTTAAATCTGGAGGTGTCTTCGGGTCTAAAATGAGTTTCTTGTAGGCAGCATATTGATGGGTTTTGTTTTTTTATCCATTCTGATACCCTGCGTCTTTTGATTGGGGCATTTAGCCCATTAACATTCAGGGTAACTATTGAAAGATATGAATTTAGTGCCATTGTATTGCCTGTAAGGTGATTGTTACTGTATATTGTCTCTGTTTCTTTCTGATCTACTACTTTTAGTGTCTCTCTTTGCTTAGAGGACCCCTTTCAATATTTCCTGTAGAGCCTGCTTGGTGTTTGCAAATTCTTTTAGTTTTTGTTTATCCTGGAAGCTTTTTATCTCTCCTATTTTCAATGATAGCCTAGCTGGATATAGTATTCTTGGCTGCATGTTTTTCTCTTTTAGTGCTCTGAATATATCATGCCAGTTCTTTCTGGCCTGCCAGGTCTCTGTGGATAGGTCTGCTGCCAATCTAATGTTTTTACCCTTGTATGTCACAGACTTCTTTTCCCGGGCTGCTTTCAGGATTTTCTCTTTGTCACTAAGACTTGTAAATTTTTCTATCAGGTGACGAGGTGTGGACCTATTTTTATTGATTTTGAGGGGCGTTCTTAGCATCTCCTGGATTTTGATGTTTGTTCCCTTTGCCATATTAGGGAAATTCTCTACAATAATTCTTTCCAATATACGTTCTGCTCCCCTCTCTTTTTCTTCTTCTTCTGGAATCCCAATTATTCTAAAGTTGTGTCATCTTATGGTGTCGCTTATCTCTCGAATTCTCTCCTCGTGGTCCAGTATTTGTTTGTCTCTCTTTTGCTCAGCTTCTTTATTCTCTGTCATTTGGTCTTCTATGTCACTAATTCTTTCTTCTGCCTCATTTATCGTAGCAGTAAGAGCTTCCATTTTTTATTGCACCTCATTAATAGCTTTTTTTATTTCAACTTGGTTAGATTTTAGTTCTTTTATTTCTCCAGAAATGGCTTTTATCTCTCCAGAGAGGTTTTCTCTAATATCTTCTATGCCTTTTTCGAGCCTCGCTAGAACCTTGAGAATCGTCATTCTGAACTCTAGATCTGTCATATTAACAATGTCCGTATTGATTAGGTCTCCAGCCTTCGGTACTGCCTCTTGTTCTTTTTTTTGTGGTGAGTTTTTCCACCTTGTCATTTTTTCCAGAAAAGATTTGCTTTCTCCTCCTCTAGAATTCTGATGTTCTTGGTGAGTGAAGTTGGTCTTGGCTGGGTTTCTTGTTGATCTTCTGGGGGAGGTGCCTGTTGTAGTGATTCTCAAGTGTCTTTGCCGGAGGCGGAATAGCACTGCCCTTACCAGGGGCCGGGCTAAGTAATCTGCTTGGGTTTGCTTTCGGGAGCTTTTGTTCCCTGAGCGCTTTCCGTAGAGTTCCGGGGGACGGGAATGAAGATGGCGGCCTCCCAATCTCCGGCCCAGAGGAGCTGAGAGCTCAGGGTCCCACTCCTCAGTGCACCTTCAGAGAAAAGCGCCCAACCTCCCCCGCCTCCCTGGCCTCCGTCGCGCCTGGAGGAAAGGGCTCAATTTCTTGCACTTGGAGACAAGCTCCCGGTCGCTTCCGTCTCTGTGGCCTCTGGCCACGCTCCGAGCCCACCCAGCCTGCAACCAGCTCAAGGTAACCCCGAGCTGAGAGCTCACTCCTCAGCTTTGTCACTGTAGCCAGCTTCCCCACTCTAGTACCTGCGAGCTCTATGACACTCAGACACCCCCGGTCCTTCTGTGATCCCGTGCAACCTGGGCTTCTGCTGACCCCACGTGGGCTTCCCCCTAGTTTAACCTCTGGAGTGATGTCCCTCCATGGAGCAGACTTTTAAAAGTCCTGATTTTGTGCTCTGTTGCTCCACCACTTGCCGGGAGCAGACCCCTTCCTACAGCGGTCTATCTTCCCGTAACTTTGGATTCACTTCTCCGTAGGTCCTACCTTTCAGAAAGTGATCAATTTTCTGTTTCTAGAATTGTTGCTCTTCTTCTCTTCATTTTCCCGTTGGATTTGTAGGTGTTCGCAATGGTTAGATAAGCTATCTAGCTGATCTCCTGCTACCCGATGTCGTCTCAGCCTGCTACTTCTCTGCCATCTTGATTCCTCCCTAAAATCTAATTTTTCTTATACAAGGATTGCCACCCGAGCTTTCTTTTGATGTCCATTAACATGATAAATGGTTTTCCACCCCTTCACTTTTAATCTGGAGGTGTCTTTGGGTCTAAAATGAGTCTCTTGCAGGCAGCATATTGGTCCTACATTTTTAATCCTCTCATACACTGTGTCTTTTGATTGGGGCATTTAGCCCATTTATATTCAGAGTAACTATTGAAAGATATAAATTTATTGTCATTGTATTGTCTGTAAGGTGACTGGTTCTCTATATTGTCTCTGTTCCTTTCCAGTCTATGTTACTTTTGGACTCTCTCTTTCCTAAGAGGATCCCTTTTCCTGGTTCAGTGATTGCAAATTCTTTTAGTTTCTGTTTATCTTAGAAGGTTTTTATGATTCCTATTTTCAATGACAGCTTAGCTGGATAAAGTATTCTTGGCTATATATTTTTTTCACTTAGTACCCTGACTATATCATGTCAGTCCTTTCTGGCCCATCAGATTTCTGTGGATAGGTCTGCTTCCAATCTAATGCCCCCTTATACATGACTTACCTCTTGTCCTGAGCTGCTTTCAGGGTTTTCTCTTAGTCTCTGAGATTTGTAAGTTTTACTATTAGATGTTGGAATGTTGACCTAATTTTACTGACCTAATTTTATTGACCTAATTTTTATTGATTGATTATCAATAATTTTATTGATTTTGTTGGGATTCTCTGTAACTCTTGGATTTTGATTGTGTTTCCTTCCCGAAATTAAGGAAGTTCTCCACTATAATTTGCTCCAAAATACTTTTTGCCCCTCTCTCTCTTTCCTCTTTTTCTGGATCCCAATTATTCTAATATTCTTGTGCTTTATGGTATTATGTACCTCTTGAGTTCTCCCTTTATAATCCAGTAGTTGTTTATCTCTCTTTTTCTCAACTTCCTTATTCTCCATCATTTGCTCTTCTATATCACTAATTCTCTCTTCTGCCTAATTCATCCTAGAAGTTAGAACCTCCATTTTTTATTGCACCTCATTAATAGCCTTTTTGATTTTGACTGTTATATTTTAGTTATCCAGAAAGGGATTCTCTAGTGTCTTCTATGCTTTTCTCAAGCCCAGCTAACATGTTTATAATCCTTATTCTGAACTCTAGTTCTGACATCTTACTAATGTCTCTATTGACTATGTCCCTGGAAGTCAAAACTGCCTCCTGCTTTTTTTTTTTTTTTTCCCCTGAGGTGAGTTTTTCCGTCTTGTCACTCTGTCCAGAGAAGAATAGATGAACAAGAGAACAAAATACTAAAAGGACAACCATGACCCCAAAGAATGATATACTAAACAAATCAGAAGAGACCCAAAACTTGGGAGGGGGGGGCAGGGCAAAATATGTTCAGGCTGGTGAACAGAGCCGTACACTAGATTTGGGCTGTAGTTTGGTCTGTTAGTAGAAACTGTATCCCAAAAATTTTAAAGAAAGAAAAACTTATACATATACAAAAATAAGGTTAAAGACAATAAAGGGATGGAGTATGACAGTAAAAATGAAAATTAAAATGATTTTTAAAGAGGAATTAATAAGATAAGAAGTTGGTTGAAAAAAGAAAAATTTAAAAAAAATGAAAATTTAAAAAATTAAAGTTGAAAAACTAAAGAATCATGGGGGAAAAGCCATGAATTCTATGTTCTATATTCCATTAGCACTGGTGTTTTGCAGTTCTCATTGATCAGTAAACTTGGTCTTAGCTGGATGTTCTTGCTGCTCTCCTGGGAGAGGGGACTTGTTGGTGGTACAGATGATCATTAAACTGAGATGAAGGATGGGCAAACACAGAATTTCAACAAGGAGTTAGAAGATATAAGAAAGTATCAAATAGGGGCACCTGGGTGGCTCAGTTATTTAACCTTCGGCCTTCAGCTCAATTTTGATCCCAGGATCCTGGGATCAAGCTCTACATTGGGCTCCCTGCTCAGTGGAAAGTCTGCTTCTCCCTCTGCCTTTCACCTTGATCATGCTCTCTCTCTCCCTCTTTCTGTTTCTCTCTCTCTCTCTCTCTCTCTCAGATAAATAAATAAAAATCTTAAAAAAAAAAAAAAAAGAGGTATCAAATAGAAGCTTTTTGTGCTCAGCATATTTTTGGGATCCATCCAGGTTTTCACATCAATCAATTGTTTGTCCTATTTCATGAGGTGGCTATACCAGTTTGTTTAATCATTCACCTATTGAGAAAATTAAGGCTATTCATAGTTCTTAATTATTACAAGTAAAGTTACTATAAACATTTACGTATAGGTTTTTGTATGAATGTAAACATTCACTTTTCTTCCATAAGTGCCCAGTACTGCAGTCTCTGGATCATGTGGTAAGTATTCATTTTGTTTTGTTTCATTTTGTTTTGTTTTGTTTTTAAGGTGGTTGTTGTTGTTTAGGGTTTTTTTTTTTTTTCAAATTTTTATTTAAAATCCAGTTAACATACAGTATATTAGTTTCAAGTTTACAAATTTATTGATTCAACACTTACATACAACACCCATTGCTCATCACAAGAAGCATACCCCTTAATCCCCACTACATATTTCACACATTCCCCCCTCACCCACCTGCCTTCTGGTAACCATCAGTTTGTTCTCTATAGTTAAGAGTCTGTTTTTTGGTTTGCCTCTTTCTTTTCTTTTTGTTTCCCTATGCTTATCTGTTTTGTTTCTTAAATACCACATAAGAGTAAAATGATATGGTATTTGTCTTTCTGTGATTAACTTATTTCACTTAACATAATGCTCTCTACCTATTCACATCACTGCAATGTG
Organism: Martes martes; assembly: GCF_963455335.1. Taxonomy (NCBI): domain Eukaryota; kingdom Metazoa; phylum Chordata; class Mammalia; order Carnivora; family Mustelidae; genus Martes; species Martes martes. The sequence goes on along the minus strand of NC_137893.1, from coordinate 118,509,820 downwards.
GAAGAATATATATGTCTGAAATACAAATATATATATATATATATATATGCCACTTCTCTCTTATCTGTTCATCAGTTGAGGGAAATTTGAGATGTTTTCATGATTGGGCTATTGTAGATAATGCTGCTCTAAACATTGGGGCACATGTATCCCTTCAAATCAGTATTTCTATATCCTTTGGGGAAATGCTTAGTTGTGAAATTGCTGGATTACAGGATAGTTTTATTTTTAACTTTTTGAGAACTTGTTCGCCCTCCATACTGTTTTCCCTACTGGCTGCACCAATTTGCATTCCCACCAGCAGTGTAGTAGTGCTTCCCTTCCTCCATATCCTTGCCAACGCCTGTTGTTCCTTGTGTTGTTGACTTCAGCCATTCTGACAGGCTTGAGGTGATATCCAATTGTAGTTTAGATTTGTATTTCCTGATGATGAATGATGCTGAGCATGTTTTCATATGTCAGTTGGCCATGTGTTTTTCTCCTTTGGAAAAATATCTATTCATGTCTTCTGCCCATTTTTTAATTGGATTATTTGGGTTTTGGGTGTTGAGTTTTGTATTTCTTTACAAATTTTGTGTACTAACCCTTTATCAGATATGTCATTTGTAAATATCTTCTCTCATTCCATAGGTTGCTTTCTGCTTTGTTAAAAAGGCAACATTCCATTTAAAACAAACAGACAGTCTATTTATAGAGTAGCTATACAGTTTTGAATTCCTACAAGAGACTCTGTTTCACCACATCCTTACCAGTATTTTGTATTTTCACTATTTTTTTTAACTGTTTAAATAGGTATAGTGATTATGTACTGTGGTCTTAACTTGCAAGTCCCTAATATTTGTGATATGAACAGCTTTTCACATGTTTTCTTGTCATCCATATATCCTCTGCAATAAGATTCTGTCCCTTGGTCCACATGTCCATCTCTCTGCCAATACCGTGCAGGTTTACTTGGCTATAAGATAATAGTTATATAATCTATGACTTGTAAAAAAAAATGTGGTAAAATATTCCTTCATAAACAAACATTCACCTTTTCCCCCCAACCTGATTTCTCCAGAATTTGGAAACTCTCAGTGACTATTCCTAATTTCATAGCAATTATATTTATTTGCAGAGGCTCCATAAGAACTTGTTCACCAATAACAGAACACCAGGAAACATTGCTCATATCACTACAGCTTTGACAAGAATGTCATATTTAAGAAAGACATACACAAACTCAGATATGACCAAATAGCTTTGAGGAGCTAATGTTGACTTTTTAGACTCAGTGAAGCCCCTTGGAAAAATCTCCTTCCAGTGACCCCTGTAGACTTAAGAGGTACATAAAGAAGGTCATTGCCTAGCTGTTCAGGAAATTGGGATATCTGAGGGACCTGCAGAAGAGAGGAACTCACTCAAATCTATAGGTATTGCAGGTGACTCTGATGGTAAGTATTTGGCTTGACTCTTAAACTCAAAAGGCTATTGAAATGTCAACCTGAAATTCCTTGAAATTCCTTGTGAAAAGTTCTGGCAATGCAGGTTTACAAAAAGCTTATATGGCCAGTCACTATTCTTACTGTACTTAATGTAAATAGGACATGTTTGTTATAACTGGCCTTATTTTACATAAAAATTCATCTTAATTTGGCTACCTTTTATGGAAATGAAGGTGATTTTAGTGAGAAAAAAACTATGGTTCAGTAACATATTTTCATGGGTCTTAAATTCTAGGTTTTTTAAAAAAGATTTTATTTATTTATTCAAAAAAGAGAGATACAGTGAGAGAGGGAATACAAGCAGGGGGAGCAGGAGAGGGAGAAGCAGGCTTCCTGCAGAGCAGGGAGCCCAATGCAGGGCTCGATGTGGGGCTCAGTCCCAAGACCCTGAGATCATGACCTGAGTGGAAGGCAGACACCTAAAAACTGAGCCACCCAAGCACTCCAAATTCCAGTTCTGATGAATTGTCTTTGAGACTTTGCCGTTTATCTATACAACTGGGTAGGATCCTGAATTCTTCTGGTTTCCTGAATAATGGATAATTTTCCAACTGATATAGGCCTAACTTTGAAAGCCCACCTGCAGGACTACCTCCTCAAATGAGACAACTGTGTATCTGAACTTATCTAATTTACCTCGTTAGAAAATGTAGAATAAGATGTTAAGACTATACATGAGAATTCCAAAATAATGTCTCTAGGAAGGATGGGGGCTGTGTTGGTACTAGGGAATACCTGCAATTGGTGCAAGGCAAGGCACTTTCATTCCAGAAATCCTGATCTTTGCCCTTTTCAACAGGAAGTAGCTAGAGTGATCATTGTCCTATCCCTCAAGAAAGAACAATGAGAAGAGAGTAGGGATTTGAAGCCAGAGTCTATCTTGTCAGTTGAAATAGAAGAATGAAAACTAGAAGTCATATCCCCCCTCAGGCATGGCTACAGGCAGGGAAACATATAGACCTAGACTCAAGGGGTAGGAATGCTTGCTTATCTTTCAAAGGGACCTGTAAAACAAATAGTTCACCAGCACTATGCTAGAGATTAATCATTTGATGTAACCTCCTTAACTTAAAATAAAGAATATATTAAAGACTTTCTCATCAGCTAGTTTCCTCCAGGGATGGTTTCCACATGTATCTCTTCTGACCACATCAAGAGCAGTAAAAACATTAACAAAATGAACATCTAACAAACAACATGTCATAGTTGGGCACAGTGGATACGGGTACTGTCAGGAGGCTAGAGGCATTTCCAGTGTTGCAGGACTCATTTTGTGTTTGCCACAGGACCTCCCACATGGTAAGACTTTAGTTCATTGGAAACTGGCTCACAATGCCCTCCCTCCCACCCCTGGTAGCTTGGTATCCTAATCCATTGGGAACAAAGGCTCACATCCAGTTCTGCCTTTGATCTCTGAATTTATATTTGTCAGAACCCAACATGCACACAAATAACTGCCTCTGGACCTCTGATACTTGATACTGAGATGTGATTATTATTATGGGTCCCACTCCAATGCCCATGTACAATAGAGACACAGTCTCTGATAATATCAGGGACAAAACATCTGCTATTATTCCCCCAGGAAAGGTACCTAAGCCAAAATATTGGCTCATGGGGACGAAACAACTACTGTGTTGTTGCCACATGAAGATTTGCCATATGCATTGTCTTTAAAACATTTGTCTTATTGTCCCTGGCCTCACTGCTGATGTCCCTCCTTGTTCCCTCAGGAAGCATCTGCCTGTCATAGGTCACCAGTGATGCTGAAATTCGCAATTGTTCCAACTGCCAGGTCTGTGGAATACTGAACATAATGTCTCATACGCAAAAGGTTATTAATCATTTAGAGAAGATCTCTTTTGCTGATGCCTTCAGTACGTGGCTTATGTCTTCTCCAGTTTGCTGGGAAACTATAGTTTTAAGTATTTTATTTTGTCCTACACCAATTTCATGTTGCTATTTATATTGTTTCTGGGATATAAGGATGCAAGTCACTTCCTAACATCTGGCTCTAGGGCAATCATGGAAGAATGGCATGTAAAAGATTATCCAGGCTATAAAGGTGCTGGGGGAGGAGGGCAGGGTGCTGACGGTACTGACCCTTCTTTGGCCTGCTATCCTGTCCACGTTGTCTTAATGACTCCTTCAAGGCTCCATGTCCCAGGCCCCTTGGAGGTTAATGTATATTCCTTGGAATTGTAGGCCATGAGCAGAATGCAGGGAGGTTTATTCCAGTCTTCCATATATCTGTTTAGATCACTGTTAGAAATAACGGCTCCCCCTCTTCTTGCACACATGGTGTCACAAGGTCTGTTAAATATTGACTGTTAGTTAACTTTATTAAGCCATTTGCTCTCACTACAATGCCCTCCTGCATATTCTGTCCCACCTATAAAATCTGTATACTAAGTTCCAGACCTTGGAAAGACTGGCTGCCTAACTGTCTGTATCACCATCTGCCCAATCCTCCCTGCCTGTAACGTACCCTGAATAAAATGCTATAAACTGTATGGAATTGCTTGCTTTTTTTTTTTTTTCCCAATCTCAAAGCACCAGAATATTTCACAGTCTCTCTACCGTCTAACATTCCTGAAATTATTAGTTTGTATCATCTCTCCTTTCCTTCTCAGTCTTCCTAGAAATTTGCCAATTCCATCAATCTTTTCAAGGAACAAGCTTTATGTGTCATTGATTTTTTTCTATTGTTTTCTTTTTCCAATTTTGTTCATTCCTGCCATATGTACTATTTCATTTCTTCAGCTTGCTTTAGGTTATTTTACAGCTACTTTTTCTACGTTATTGAAGTGGGAACATAGATTATGCGTTTAATACCATACATTTTTTTCTGATTATTGCTTTAATTTTGTGTCACAAATTTAGGTATATTTTTAAGATGTGTTGTTGTGTTTTCACTTTCATTTGGTTCAATATATTTTGCATTTTCCTTAAGACATTCTTTCTGACCCAGAAGTATGTTGTTTAATTTTCAAGTGTTAGGAGTTGTGCTGGTTATCTTTCTACTACTGATTTTTTTTCTTTTTCACTCTCTACACCCAGAGTGGAGCCCAACATGGGTCTTGAACTCACAACCCTGAGATCAAGACCTGAGCTGAGATCAAGACTCTGATGTTTAAATGACTGAGACACCCAGGCACCCCACTATTATCAATTTTTAGCTTAATTCCATTGTATCCAAAGAACACAATCTGTGGGATTTCAGTTCTCTAGCATTTGTTGAAGTTCTTCATATGGCCCATGAGACCATCTATCTTCTCAAAGATTCCATGGACACTTAAAAAGAAAGTGTAATCTCTTCTTGTTTGGTGAAATGGTCTATAAGTGTCAATTAGATCATGTTGGTTGATGGTGTTGAGTTCTGTAGTCTTGCTGAATTTCAGTCTAGTGGTTTCATTAACTATTCAGAGAAGACTATGAAAGCCTTCAAGTATATTTGCATATATGTATATTTCTTCCTTCAGTTCTATCAGTTTTTGTTTCACCTCCTTTGCAGCTCTATTTTTTTAGTGCATATACATTTCAAATTGCTTTGTGTTCTTGGAAGATTATCACTATGATTATTACATATTATCTCTCTGAATCCCTAACCATATATTTTGTTGTGGGTTCTTTTTTGTATTTTCCATATTATTTTCTTTCTTTCTTTTTATTATGTTATGTTAGTCACCATATAGTACATCATTAGCTTTTAATGCAGTGTTCCAAGATTCATTGTTTACATATAACACCAGTGCTCCATGCAATACATGCCCTCCTTAATATCCATCACCAGGCCAACAAATCCCCCACATGCTCCCCCAAAATCCTATTTGTTTTTCGGAGTCTACCATCTCTCATGGTTTGTCTCCCCCTCTGATTCCCCCCCTTCATGTTTCCCTTTCTTCTCCTAATGTCCTCCATGCTATTCCTTATGTTCCACAAGTAAGTGAAACCATATGATAATTGACTTTCTCTGCTTGACTTATTTCACTCAGCATAATCTCTTCCAGTCCCAACTATGCTGATGCAAAAGTTGGCCATATACTTTGATTGGAGTCCTAATTTAACTCATACAGCCATCTCTACTTTGTTTTATTAATTGTTTTCTTTTTTTTTAAGATTTTATTTATTATTTAATTTGACAGAGTAAAAGACAGTGAGAGAAGGAATACAAGCAGGGGAAGTGGAAGAGAGAAGCAGGCTTCCCGCGAAGCAGGGAGCCCGATTTGGGGCTCTATCCCAGGACCCTGGGATCATGACCTGAGGCGAAGGCAGATGATTAATGACTGAGCCACCCAGGTGCCCTAAGAACCATGTATCTAATAAAGAAAATAAGTCCATTATACAAAACTTTTCCACAATTAAACCCCAAGTTTAGTTCTCCAGTAAATTCTTCAAAATATTTAAGAAAGAAACCACCCTAATTTATACAAAGTTCCAAAAAAGTAACAAGAAAGAAAACATTTGCAAATACTTTCTGTGAGACCAGGATAACCTTTATTTGAAAACTGACAAGGGCATTGTAACCAAGAGAAATACACAGACTCATCACTCTTATAAAGACAAATGCAAAATTCTTATGAAAAAATTATGAAATTGAATCCAGTGATATTCAAAAAGCACAATTGCAACTGCCCCTCAGAACAATGTATTACTTAAAATACATTTTAAGTAAAATCTGGGAGATTTTACTAGTTACCAAGCACATTTAGATATAGCCTTAAGAAAAACACATACTGGCAACAGGCCTTTGGAGGAGAGGATGATAGACGGCCTTGCAGCTGAGCAGCTGGGGATGCCCAGCTCGCTCAGGGCGGAATGCCGCCTGCTTCATTTTTCCGTTATCTCCCCTTTCTCCTCCCAAGCGCCTGTGGCTAATTGGATAAGTCCTTTGAATGTGCTTGTTTAACTATAAACTTTGCCCTCCTTCTTGTATCTACAAGGCATCTGACTAATGTTTGACCTTCATCTGCTCTTCTGTTGGTCATTGTTTCTAGCTAATAAAAGTGAGACTGAGGAGTTACTCTGGGCAGCAGTCTTTTCGACTGTTGTCCCCTGCTCCCATTCTCTTGCAGCTGACTTGTTTGTGCCTCATTCTTCTCCCGTTCGCCCACTGGAAGCGGCACACAATACATGATGGCTATGTGGATTTTACTCCAGGACTGCAGGATTGTTTTAAAATTTGAGAATTAATTAATGCAATTTATCACATTAAGTTAAAGAAGGAGACCAAAAAAAATGACCATCTTGGTAGAATCATAAAATATCATCTGACAGGATTCAAATCCTATACCTAATTTTTCTATATCTAGATTTTAAGAATTCTATTAAAAGGGAATTTTCTTGGGGCGCCTGGGTGGTTCAGTGGGCTAAGGCCTCTGCCTTTGGCTCGGGTCATGATCCCGGGGTCCTCGGATCGAGCTCCACATCGGGCTCTCTGCTCGGCAGAGCCTGCTTCCTCCTCTCTCTCTGCCTGCCTCTCTGCCTACTTGTGATCCCTGTCTGTCAAATACATAAATAAAATCTTTTAAAAAGGGGGGGGGAGTTTTCTTGATCTAAGAAAGAATAGTTACCTACTACACACATCAGACTTACTTTACCACCCCCAACTTCCCACCTTTGGCAATCACCCTCTCTTCTCTGTATTGGTGAGATTGGCTTTTCCTATTTTGGGTTTTTTTTTTTTAATCTTTTGGTTCAACATATAGATGAGATCACTCCAATTTGTCTTTCTCTGTGCGACATATTTCAATTCCTATAATGTTTTCAAGGTCCATTCATGTTGTCACAAATGATAAAACTTCATTCTTTCTTATCGCTGAATAATATTTGTTGATGTATGTATACTATATTTGTTACCATTCATCCCTTGATGGACACTTAGGTTATTTCCATATCTTCACTATTATAAATAATGTTGCAATAAATAGGGGGATGCAAGTATATTTTCAAGTTAGTGACTTAATTTGCTTTGGTTAAGTACCCAGAAGTGGAATTGCTGGATCATAGGTCTTTTTAAAATATTTATGAGGAAATTCCACACTGTTTTCCATAGTGGCTCCAGTAACTTACACTCACACCAACAGTGCACAAGGTTTCATTTTCTCCACATCCATGCCAACGACCCCTGTTATTTCTGTTCTTTTTGATAAAAGCCATTCAACAAGTGTGAAGTGATATCTCTTATGGATTTGATTTGCTTTTTCCTGATGCTTAATGACGTTGAGCATCTCTGCTTGTGCCTGTTGGCCATCTGTTGTCCTTTTTGGGAAAGCGTCTATTCAGACACTTTGCCCAATTTTTAATTAGATTGGGTTTTTTGTTTTGTTGTTGTTGTTTGGTTTTGTTCTGTTGCTATTAAGTTGAATAAGTTGGTTCTTTATGTATTTTGGGTATTAACCCTTCACCAGATATATGATTTGTAAATATTTTCTCCCATTTCATAGGTTGCCTTTTCATTTTATTGATAGTTTCTTTTGCTATGCAAAAACTTTTTAGTGTAATTCAACTTTTCAGTTTTATTTGTGGTCTTTGCCTTTGGTGTCCAATCCAAAATATCATCACCAGGATAGATGTCGGGGAGCTGACTGCTTATGTTTTCCTCCAGGAGTTATATGGTAACAGGTCTCACATTTAAATCTTTAATCCATTTGGGTTTTTTGTAATGTAAGATAATGATCCATTTTCATTTATTTGAATGTTGCTGTCCAGTTTCCCAGCACCGTTTTTTGAAGAGACTGTTCATTCCCCATTGTATATGCTTGAAATGCTCTATTTAAACTAAACCTCAACTCTTCAATCTAATTCTGGACTCTGCTGTACTGGCATATTTAATCAATAAGAAATCAATTCCTATAAGATTACCTATCAAAATTGATATATAACAGGTTTTAGCATTTTATCAAACTTAACACACATTAATTGTCCTTGGAAATTTTCTGAGAAATATATTTTTCCTTATAAAATTAATTATCAGCATGTTAACTTCTAAGAACAAACAAATAATCCTCTTGCTTAGCTGTTGTCTTTAATTGTAATTGGGTTTATAGCTGCCATGTAATACTCCACATTAAAAAAAAAAAAAAAAAAAAAACCAACCCTCAGAACCTTGAACTGATGCTGCCTCTCAACAATCTAGCATCTTTCATGGGGAGATAACAAAAAATACTAACACTCTAATAGTACCAGATACTATAGTATCCTCATCTAAATTTGTTCTCCTCTACCCCATCTAACATTTCTTTCTTCCTAAACAAGATTATTCGCTCCCATCTTTCCAGTCCATCAGGTGAGGCAGGCCCAACCCACAAAGGGTGAAGCATGGTTTGTGTGAGAATACCACGGTCATCCCATGGTCCTCCTAATGTGTGGGGAAGTAGATCTACTGGGAACACTTGAAGATGTTTAGTTCCCTCTTATAAAAGCATATGAGGAGAAATAGTTCCTTTTCCTACCTTTGGAAATTATAAGAGAAAATGAATCCTGAAGCTGCTCCAGGCAGGCAGCCTACTACCATTTCAAGAACACTGACATGTGGTGTACGATAGAGAAATGAGATACAAAGCCCCAAGATCACTGGCAACATCACTGGCCTGATGACTTGACCAGTTCTGGAGATGAGCTACACTGGGTCTGTCTGCCATGTGAGACAAGGAGTTAAAGAAAAATAAAGCAAATTAGATTCGTTATTCTCCACTAGCAACAGAAAGCATCTCCACTGAAATATTCCTGCCATGCATTTTAATCCTACATTATAATGTCACACCACAGATATAAGATAAATAAGACAACTCACGTCTTCGTCTTAGAGAACACAACAAAAGTAACATTGCAACCCTGGGATCAAACAGGGTTTGATAAGATCATATAAATGTTGAGTCATGACTGTTACCTTATTAAACTCCCACAGGATGATAAACTGCTTCACATCAATAATGCATGATAGAACTAAAATATCCATAAAATAAACTTTGAATTGGCTTGATAATTACAGTTGTCTCTAATAGTGGAGAAATCGTGTTGAAATCACTATAACCATGAACTTCTGAACCTACTGCCTGCTCTTTAGATTTGATTTACATTTCAAAGTGACTCTTCAGACAGAATATGATAGCAGAACTCATCATCTCCTTAACCAATTTAGGGGCATTTGTCTGAAACCTTTCCAACTCTTATATCATTTAAGTCTAAGGAATTTAGAGCTATATACTCACTTACAATTACAGTTACACAGTATTCTAAGGACCAAAAATATTTGGTTTAATTTCCTGTTTGTTTCCCACCATATACTTTTTGTCACACTTGTTTCATCAATACAGTTTTAAGTTTTTATATATATCATCTTTTTAAACTTTTTAAAAAATATTTTATTTATTTGACAGAGAGAGATCACAAGTAGGCAGAGAGAGAGAGAAGAGGAAGCAGGCTCCTCGCCAAGCAGAGAGCCACCCAGGTGCCCCTTAAACTTTTTATTTAAGTTTTTATGACATAAAATATTTGAAGTGTCCTCATATTAAAACTATTATATAAGATATATTCAGGATAGTTCTGCTTTCATCTCTGTTCCCTTCAATCTATTCATACATTTTGACCGAGAGGCAACAATTTTTTAAAAAAATCCTTCCATTGTAGTACGTAGATTAGATAGATGATAGAGAGATAATGATAGATGGATGATATAGACAAAATGAGTTGATCTAGCTATATATTCCTATTCTCTTCTTCTATCTTATTGAACAAAATGTTGTGTGTTTTACAAACTTTCCTGTACCTTTTCAATTGCCTTTTAGAGATTATTCTATAGCATTGTGTTATTTTTCCTTGCAGCTGCATAACATTTCATTGTTTGTATGGACATCTGAATAATCATAATTTCCCCTTTGTTTCCCAGCACTGCTTCTGATCTGCTAAGATATTATCCATCCAGGATATTCCTGTAGACAGTAAGAATACACACAGTCTGGAAGGTCTCAGAATTGTATCTTTCCCCTAGAGTTGTGGCTTTGTCCTGATGGTCTGAGACTTAGTTATGGCGAAGGCTGCATCCCAAGCCAAAGTGTTAGCATGCCACTAAGTTTATCTGAAAGACAAAAAAAGAGGGAAGGGTAGATAGAGCTCACCATCAGTATAATGAAAGGGGCTTACTCAGGTTAGGATACTTTTTATAAATAATCAGGGAAAGGCGCACCTAGCTGGCTCAGTCAGGGGAACATTCAACTTGTGATCTCAAGGTTATGAGTTCATGTTCCATGTTGGGCATGGAGCCTACTTAAAAAATAAAATGAAATAAAAATACAAAAAATAAAAAATTAGGGACAAAATGACAAAAGAATGTTATTATAAAAAGTCTAAGGGCATCATATCCCTAAAAATTATTTGCATTATATTTCAAGAATATTTTTTTGTCCCCTTTCCTTATCCCATGGTGCAAAAGGACTGGTGTGTTTGTGTTTGAGAACACAGACATGTAGGACATCATAATCCTATGGGTCATTAAGGGCTTCCTCCAAACTCTAGAAAATATGTCTAATTACAGAATGTGTAAAGCCCAAGAATAAACAGGGAATGAAGCAAGGATACCTTCATGATCCACATCTGAGCAAAATTCTGGGATATAAATAAAAACCATTATTTTATTGTGGTAGAATCCACCCTTTGTCTCTTTTTTTATACCTCTTTTCTTTGAAACTATGTGAAGCAGATGATTTTAACCCCATGTTTATTTGAGAAAAGCTTAAGAAGATACATGAGAAGAAGTTCAGTTCCCATGCAAGGGAGGCAGGAAAGGCAACACAGAAGGGGACCGGAGAGAATGCAGAGGAGGTACTGCCCCTGGGGCTTCCAGGTCAAGGAAGGGACAGACAGAGCCACAGGGAGGACAGGTGCTGCAAGGTCACTGAAGCCGGGCCAACCAGATCTGAGAAAGCACTGTATTTGTGGAGGAAGGAGAGCTGGAAGCCTTTCACTCTGAGAAGAAGCTGGGAAGGAAGGTTCTTCCTGGAGTGTCACCATCTCCACGTCAGCTCAGGAGACCTGCAGAGACAGAGCAGAGTGTTGTTTCCAGACCCACCTCTCCAAGCAGCCTCTTCTCCCCTCTCCCAGGGCCTCGAGTTAAAGCCCCGCAGTAAGAAGAACATATTCTTAGGTCTCCTTGATCTGAAGCTATTTCACAGCACAGGCCTTTTACTAAATGGAGAGGAAGCTTCAATGTAAACTGCCTGATCAGAAGTCGGATCCAAAGTCTTTCCCATTTTTTCTGTCTTTCACCTTTACCACCTGTTCCGGAATAACCAAATTTATCACTAAAGAGGATGACAGAGCATTACCTGTTGGCTGAAGTCCAGAGTGTCCTGGGAAAGAGAAGGGAAGACGTGTACTTAACAGATAAGGAGGTAAATCTGTCCCCACACACAAGGTCCCAGCCCCAGACCCGCCTCCTTAGATTTCTCTAACAACACAACCCACATGACATGATGCCAGAGTGGAGAAAAAAGTGAAAGATGTGACCCATGAAGCTTCTGTCACACAAATACAGTGGGATCTCACTAGCTTTAGTGGCTCTTCCTGCATTTGGCCCAGGATCCCAAACCAAGATCCCCACGCTTGTCAACCTCTCAATTATCTCTACAGGCCATAACTTCTTACGCTGCAACCCAGTAACCATGGGCTGTTGCTTTCTGGATTTCTAAGAAATCTGAGGTCCAATTGGGAAAGAAAGGCTTCATACAGGGCCACTGGTACACAGAGACCTTGTTTGTTCAAAGCTGTATTTCTCCCCCAGATCTCTGTGGAGTCGCACCAACAGATGCCTTACCCTTCTGATTCCTGAAGTAGATGAACAGCCCCACCACGAGGAAGAGCAGACCCAGAACAAAGCCTCCAGTTCCACTCAGAATCTTGCTCTGTGCAGACCCAGACTGTGCCCCTGAGAGAAGAAACAGTTTTAGTCATTTTTATCCCAACTCTAACATCTCTGATAGAGACTCTGAGATTGAGAACTCTGAGAATGATGAAGGCAGACTGCCTTGAAGAAATCGAATAATTTTCAATTTCTGGAAAAGAAATTGAAAAATCGCATTGCAGAAATGCAATGTTTAGTCACTGAACTTTTTAAATATCACAGCTCTGACAAATCCACTACTTCAGCATCAAACGATGAGAAGCCTGGAGTCCATGGAGTTCAACAGATTGTGCAGGGTGCCACAGCTAACGAAAGGCAGAGTCAAGATTGGATTCCCCTCAAGTCAGGAAAGTCCCTACATTATAGAGGATGTGCCTCTTCTGAGACCACAGTGAACAGCTCAGAGCAACAGTGGCCGAAGCACAAGCCCAGCCCGAGGCAGGGGACTAGTGCCCAGTGTGAAGAGGGAACCACGACCTGTGAGCCATGGAAAATGTCAAAACATGGACAACCTCTTCTGTGCCTGCCAGGCATAACTACCTCCCCAGGGAATACAGGATCTGTAGAAATGATCACAGGATATCTAGAAACTATCAGAGGATTTCTATCACAGGATATCACATGGCTACCCCCAATGATCTGTGCTGAAGAGAAGAGATCATGCAGCAAGTGAAAACATGGTGTAAGGAGAGAGAACCCTGACACTCAGGAAAAGCAAAGTCCCCTCCTTGGTACGTGAGGAATTTAGGAGGTCAGAAAGCTTCTCACTCCATTCCACGGTGACAGGGCTCATCAAACTGGGGTGCTCCACTTGGCAGGTGTAGACCTCTCCACTCTGAGAGACTGTCTCCAGCATCACCAGGGTCTGGAAGGTCCAGTCTCCATTACGGATCAGGCCTGTGGACACGACCCCAGACTCCTCTTCCTGGCCATTCCGGAACCACCTGACTTCAATGTGGCCTGGATAGAAACCATTCACAGAGCAGACCAGGAGGTTGTGGTGCTGCAGGGGCTGGGGCTTTGTAGGATACACAGTCACTGTAGGCTCCACTAGAAGAGAAGAGGTAGAGGGACTCAGTGAGGAAGACAGACTCAGTCTCCCGGGTTGGCTGCCTCCGGTCTCTGGTCCCAGGCTGAGTCTCAAGCAGGCTCTCCCAAAGCTGGCCATGTGGCCCAATAAGACCAGTATCGTGAACCTTTAATTTAATCCTGACAGCATGGGTCCATTAGAGTTGAGAGCTATTGGGGAAATTTGTGGGATTTATTTTTCATAGTATGAAGCAGTTATTCCTTGTAGAAGTGTTTCCAAGTTTTGTAAGGCATAAAGTGTCTTAAAAGCACAATTTCTGGAGCAGGCTGACTGGGTTCAAATCCAGACTCTGCTACTTTACTGATTCATCCTGGGAGAATTCTGACATTCCTCTGTGCCCCAGCTTTCTAAGGTATCAGGGGGAATAGTGATATCAACTTAGCTCTTAAGAGTTATATGAAGATTAATGCACTAAAGTATGTAAAACGGTAACTGGAATTTAGCCTTCAGTATGTGTTAACTACTTATTATCTTTGTTTTGTTGCTCAAAGCAGGGTGGATAAATGGGGGAACAGCTTGAGGTAGATGGGGAAAGAGAGTATGAAATCCTGGGAATGCTACACTCACACCTTAGAACAACCCAGACATGGTTCTACCCGGGGAAGCAGGAAAGACAGAGCTGGTTCTCTAGCTCTGGGAGCTGAGTCCAAGAACAGCGAGAGTCCCAAAAGAGGAAAAAGAGCAAGGAAACTCATTTATTTAAAAAAGTCCTCATAATTCCACTGGTTGATCAGTCCTTCTTTTTTGCAGTATAAAAATATCTATTATTAGAATTGTTATCATTTTATAATTGTCTCCCATTTACAACTAACGTTTGAGTTCAGGGCAGGGTCTGAGACTCACTAATACATATCCTTAGTGCCCGAGACCATCCCTGACAGTACAGCCTGAATAAATAGAATTTCTGTTTTGGTGAAAGGAGAAATACGAGAAAAGCTTTTTATAATACCATAAAATGGTAGATTTAAGATTGATGAGAAAACACTGTTAACAATTTTGTAGTATATTTCCTTAAATAAAATGTTGGGGCGCCTGGGTGACACAGTGGGTTAAGCCTCTGCCTTCGGTTCAGGTCATGATCTCAGGGTCCTGGGATGGAGTCCCGCATCGGGCTCTCTGCTTGGCAGGGAGCCTACTTCCCTTCCTCTCTCTCTGCCTGCCTCTCTGCCTACTTGTAATCTCTGTCAAATAAATAAATAAAATATTTTTTTTAAAAAGTTTACATCCCTACCAGGAGAAGTAATAAACAGAACCAAAATAAAAACCACAAACTAGGGAAAATGCTAGATCAAATGTCAGCAAAGCGTTCATAATCTTATTTATAGAGCATGCATAAAATCCCTGAGAAAAACACCAAAACGCCAGAGATAATAGACAGTAGATAATTTTTAAAATGGTAACAATGATTAGCCAAATAATACATGACAAAATGTTCAATAATCTTAGAAATCAGAGGAATAGAGATTAAAAATTAACAAGATAAATTTTCAACTGAGCATGTGGCAGTATTGGAAAAAAAGGGCTAGCAAAGGGGGATGTGAGGTGAATTACTACAACTATATAAAAAATCATATGCAACTCCTTAAATACTTTCATCATTGTACAAACAGCAGTATCAATATGTTTTGTAACAAAAATGTAATTAAAAATGCAGTTTCGAAACCGTTTCAAGTATATAAGAATACATATGCTAAGAAACAAAGTAAGGAGCTTCTGGGTGGTACATATAGACTTTTGGGTTTGGCTTAGGTCATGATCTTGGGGTCCTGACATGGAGCTTGCCCCTTCTCCCCACCCCTTCTTCAGGCTCCAGCTCAGCAGGGAGTCCCCTTCAGATGCTCTTTCTCCCTCTCCCTCTGCCCCTCCCCCTGCCTGTGGTTTGTCTCTCTCTAAAACAAATAAATAAATCTTAAAATTAAAAAAAAAAAAAAAACAAGAAGTTGAGACCTTAAAGCAGCTTCAGATCAGAAGGGTCTCAGAGGTCCCCTGAACCCATTAAAAATTAGTCTGATACTTTTTCTCAATGAAATGGTCCCACACACAGACATGCACATTTACTTCAGCGGTTCAAGATTAAGAAGGGTGAGTGCCAAGAACAGAGGGTGACTGGCCTCCTCACATTTCCCTAATCTTTTAATCCTCCCCTCCCTTCCCCTAAACCTTCACCCCAACCAGGACACCCTCCACTTCCCTCCCCAGGTCTCCACCACCTGCCTAGTGTTCCCTCCACCTGCAGCTCCTGAGCCTCCCTCACCTCTCCCTCAGGGGCCACCAAGGATGTCAGATGTCCCCTCCTGTGTCCTCCCCCCACACCCACTCTCCCAGCCCATCCCCCACATCCAGGCCCACAGCCCAGCTCACACTCATGCTCTGCCCCCCTCACTTCAGAGCACACCCCTCACACACTGTCCCACAGCCACACAGGGACACAACCGCACTGTCCCCACAACCACACAGGGACACAACATACAATCACTACCACACACTCTGCACAGTGACACAAACAGACCACACTGTCCCTGACAGGGCACTCTCACAGGGATCCTTCTAACCTGTACTTGCTCAAGACCCTGTGCGCTCACCACGAGTCTGTCTCACAGTCTGTCTCTCTGTCTGTCTCTGTCTCTGTCTCTCTCTCTCTCTCTCTCTCTCTCTCTCACACACACACACACACACACACCTGTCCCCCAATCTCCGCCCCTGCCGCGCTCACCTCGCCGCTGCACCGTGAAGCTCTCACCCACCCCGTAGTTGTGCCTGCAGTATGTGTCCACGTTGGCCCGCTTCCGCTCCAGGAAGTCCTTCTGGCTGTTCCAGTACTGAGCGTCCGGCCGCCCCAGCTCGGTCACCGGCCGGTACTCCCCCACGTCGCTGTCGAAGCGCACATTCTCCTCGCCGTTATAGAAATACCTATCCAGGAACCGCACCCGCTCCGTCCCGTTGGTGAAGTAGCACTCGGACGTCGTCAGGAACAGGAAATGTGCTGTGGGGACAGAGACGATCCGGTCACCCGCGGGCTCCTGGAAGACACTGACGGCGGCGCCCCTCGCTGGCTCCCCCCGCGCCCCCAAACCACCAGCACACACCGCCCGTCTTCCCTCTGCGGGCGGCGGCGGAGGCGGCCACTGGGTCGCGGGCTCGGCGGCGGACCCCCAGCCTGAGCAGCGAGGACACTTGCCCCTCACCGCCTCCTCCTGGACGCCTGCGGCTGACAGACACCGGCCTCCCTCCTCGCCTCCCACAGCCCTTTCCCCCGCCTTAAACACGACCCACCTGCTTCCCCGCCCCCTGAACTCTGTTTGGGCAGAGCTGGCTCAGGCCCCTGCCGCCCCTGTGAATCCAGAGAAGGAAACAGAAGCGTCCCCTCCACTCCCGCAGCTGAAAATGCAGGGAAAGTGACTCACAAAACCCAACCAGGCCAGACTTTGTGCGGGGTGAGAAACGTCCCAGGAGACGTGTGCAGTTCTAGAGCCCAGAATAATTGGATGATCTCAGTTACCTTGGAGTGCCAGAGAGGCGGTCTCAAGGGTGACGTTCCAGACGTGACATGAAAGATTAAGTAGATGTGAGATGTGAGCTGGTGTGTGTGTGCGTGTGTGTGTGTGTGTGTGTGTGTGTGTGTGTGTGTGTGTGTGTTTGGGGAAAAGGAGGCACATATCAGGTCAAGGTCATGTAATTGTGCAAACGCTTGAAAGAATTGAGAATCTTCCTTAAAAAAACAGAGAAAACAGTTCACTGAAGCAGACAGTGAGAGGAAGAAGGACGTTTAGAGACATCACATGCAGTGGATACTAAAAGCCTGTGTGGGGTGGTAGCATTTGACTTGTATACTGAATTCAAAGGCATATGAGTGAGGAATTTTAAGGAGATTAAAACCATGGTTGTAATACAGTTCCTCCATCTTTACCTACATTTCCAAATTCAGAAGTCTCAGAAAACCAGATTGCATTAAAGATTTTGATGCAGAACCCATTTGGCAAATCTAATCTGATGAGGTAAAGGGTCAAACACGTCAGAGCTCTAATTGGTCAATCGGTCACATGTGCTCCTAAAGTTTCAATATATGTAAACATACACACATCATAATATATGTATGCAAATATATGCATATACATGCACATATATGCATAGATATATGCACATATTGATATTTCTGTTTCACGTTTAATCAAACTAAGAAAAAAAATTTTTTAAGATTTTATTTATTTATTTGACAGACAGAGATCACAAGTAGGCAGAGAGGCTGGCAGAGAGAGAGGGGGAAGCAGTTTCCCCGCTGAGCAGAGATCCCAATGTGGGGCTCCATCCCAGGACTCTGGGATCATGACCAGAGCCAAAGGCAGAGGCTTTAACCCACTGAGCCACCCAGGCGCCCCAAGAAACATTTTTTATTCGAGTCTGATTAATGATGAAAAATTTGGAGAAAAATACCTCTGTGTTTAAAAGGGAGACAAGAAAAAAAAAAAACAACAACAACGGGAGCATTTGACATTATCAATACAATAGAATGTAGAATTACTACAACGTTTTGATATATTTTACTGAAAAATACTTGTGGAAGTCACAATTTATGCCTTATAAAGGAAAGTTGTTGAAAGTTAACAGAGATGGTGATTGTCCAGAAATCACAGAATATCGAAAAACATTGTATAAGGCAAAAAGTAAAAATAAAGATCTTGGCTTGCATTGATTCAATGGGCTCTACAAGAAATTGGTGAAGGTATACAACTTTATAGTTTATTATTTCCTTATTTAAACAAACTAAAATAAACCACAAAGACCTGAATTGGAAGGTGAGTGTGTGTATAAAGTGTGAGTCCACAGTTTTGAGAAACAGCACAGCATAAATCAGTATTTTCAACCTCAGCATTGTTAACATTTTGGGGTTCTGTTCATTTGTGTGAAATGATACCCCATATATTTTCCAACTACAATGGTACAAAACTAAAAATCAACAGTAAAACAAAGCTGGAAACTCTACAATGTAAATGTTAAATATTTATATGTAAATATTAAACAACACACTACTGCACAAGCAACTGGCCAAATAGAAAAATCAAATGGCAAATCAAAATATGTCTCAAAACAAAAGAAAAAGAAAACACAAGTGAGATGTATGCTGTGAATTCTTGTATTAAGAGAAAAAGTTCAGTTCTCTCCACCAAGATGCTGAAAGGAAAGGAGGCTGAGGGGTGGCTCTGGACCCTGGTGAAGAAGCAAGAAGCCAAGAAGGTGGTCAATCCCTTGTCTGAGAAAAGACCCAAGAATTTTGGCAATGGACAGGAAGGGTATCCAGCCCAAAAGGGACCTCACCCACTTTGTCAAATGCCCCCACTACTCCTGCTACAGCAGCAAAGGGTTATTCTATATAAACGTCTAGAAGTACCTCTCACGATTAGCCAGTTCCTCAGCCTTTGACAGCCACACAGCTACTCAATGGCTTAAGCTGGCCCACAGGTTCAGACCAGAGGCAAAGCAAGAGAAGAAGAGATTGTTGGCTCTGCTGAGACGAAAGCTGCTAGTAAAGGGATGTCCCCCTAAGAGGCCAACTGTCCTCTGAGCTAGGTTCATCCTGTCACCACCTTGGTGGAAAACAAGAAGCCTCAGCTGGTAGTGATTTCATATGACCTGGATCCCGTTGAGCTGGATGTCTTCCTGCCTGCCCTGTATCCTAACATGGGGATTCCCCCGCATTGTCAAGGGGAAAGCCAGGTTGGAGTGTCTGGTCCACGGGAAGATCTGCACCATAGTCGCCTTCATACAAGTTAATTCAGGAGACCAGTGAGCTCTTCTTAAACCGTTGGAGGCTATCAAGAGAAATTACAATGACGGATGTGGTGAGACCCACTGTCTCTGAGACAATGTTCTGGGTCTAAAGTTGGTGGTTCGCATTGCCAAGTTGGAAAAGGCAAAGCCTAAAGAACTGACCACCAAACTGGCCTAAGTGTGCACTATTGAATTTTCTGTACATAAAAGCAATAAAGAGTTCTCTTTCAGCCAGTGTCAAGGGGAAAAAAAAGAAAAAGGAAAAAGGAAAAACAGTTCAAACACACACATGACACCTGAGGGAACTAGAAAAAGAAACTTGGGGGAAATTCAGTAGAGGAAGGAAATAACAAAGAAAAATCAGAAATAAAATAGAGACCAGAAGACACAAGCACATAACATTGAAAGTAATGACCCAGTTTTCAATCAATAAATAAAAAACCAAAATTGACAATTCTTTAACTACATTAACTAAGAAAAAAACAAAAACAAAAACAAAAGACGGAAGACTCAAAACCCAAAATAAGAAATGGGGAGGAGAAGACAATACAACTGATAACCACAGCTGTTGACATTTTGGACAAGATAATGGTTGTGGCAAGGCTGTTCTGTATATTTAGGATGTCTGTCAGCATCACTAGCCTCTACCCACTAGATGTCAGATGAAACCCCAGTTTTGAAAACCAGAAAATGGCTCCAGACATTGCTCTATACCCCAGGGGTAGGGGGTGCTGGTAAAAATGTCCCTGGGTAAGAACCACTGGTTAGACTACCTGAAATATATGTGATGAAAAAGCTTCTGTTGTTTATGAGAAAGCTGAGTATTGCATTGAAAAATTTGCCAATATCATATCTGATTAAAAAAAACCTTATCCTGAGGAAACGAATTTTGCTGGAAAATAGCTCAGTACTGGCACCAGATTCCTAAAAATATTCATAGTGCCTAATAAGTATCAAAAGATACTAAGAATTCTAACCAAAAAATGACTGTTCTTGGCTGTGCTAAGGCTTCAGGCTCACCCAAAACAAAGTGAACAGTGACTGGAAAGACTAAAATCCAGGATGTCTGAAAGATGTAATGATTTTCCCTGTGCATTATTTTTCAAACAGAAAAACATGCATAACCAGATATATATTTCCTAACTGACTCAATCACCACTTTGAATCAGTGACATGTTCCTGAAAGCCAAGCTGGACTGTGAGAAGCCTGTAGTGTCACTGTCCCTGGGTAATTGTTCCACATAATGCTCCTCTGAGTTTCTTATAAAAACTAAAGGTTTTGTCTTTAAATTTCCCACAGTGTGACGTCTGTGTTGAAATCTTACAACCAAAGAATTTTTGTCTCATCAAGAGCAGGTATAAATAGTTTTTAAATTCCATTCTTGTTACAGTTTACTGAGGGAAGCCTACAAATCCGCAGCTTTCTGAAAGAATCAGTTACTAGTGCCTGTAATGAAGCTAAAAATTAATAAAACAACTTTAACAAGTGTTTGGCACAGACTTTGGGCTATGTTCATTTTTGCATGAACTAGCAGATAAAGATTTTGAAAACTAGTATGTCATTAATAAAAGAAAATCATATCAAACTTCAATATAAGCTAAAGTTAATCAGATAAAAATCTAAATTAAAAAAAAAAAAAAAGCACTGACAATGAGGTCATGGTGGACATTCCCCTAGTGATAGAAACATGGTAGTGGCAACCCAGAGAGCACTCCTCAGCTTACTGCCCACATTCCAGCCACTCCAGTCTTCCTTCTGTCCCTTAAACCCAGCAAACATCTTCCCACACTTTGGTCTTTATCCTGTTCTCTCTCCCCAGAACACCTGTCCCTCAGAACCTACACATTGCTGGTTTCTTCTCATCAGTCACATCCCAGCTAAATGTCACTTTCTCAGGGAGAGCTCCCTAGCCACTGGAACGGAGGTCAGGTGAATCCAAACCTCTGTCACAATACTCTGCACTGTTGTGTTTATACTGCACTTACTGCTCTCTGAAATTTCTTTGTTAAATGTTTATTGGGCTTTCTACACTGTTGTTAGGTAAGTTTTTAATGACTTTGATAGTCGTGGACATTTTTTCATTGAAGTATAATTAACATACAGTGTTATATTAGTTTTCGTTGTACAGCATAATGGTTCCACCATCCTGTACACTGCTCAAGCTCATCACAGTAAGTGTGCTCTTCAACCGCTTTCATCCATTTACCCATCCCCCACTCTCTCTACTCTGGCAACCACCAGCTTGTTCTCTGTATTTAAAAGTCTGACTTTTTGTTCGTCTCTTTTTTTGTTGTTGATTTGTTTTGTTTCCTAACTTCGCATTTGGTGAAATCTGTTGGTATTTGTCTTTTGGTGTCTGACTTACTTCACTGAGCATTATACCCTCTAGGCCCATCCATGTTCTTGCAAATGGCAAGATCTCATTTTTATGGCTGAGGAATACTCTACTGTATACCACATCTTCTTTATCCATTCATCTATTGATGGACACTAGGTTTGCACTGTATACAAATGCTGCAATTATATGAGGGTGCATGTATCTTTTTAATTAGTGTTTCATTTACTTTGGGTAAATATCCAGAAGTGGGATTACTGGATCTTATGTGACTCTATGTTTAATTTTTTGATGAAGTTCCATACAGTTTTCCATAGTTGCTACAGCAATTTGCTTTCCCACCAACAGGCATTGGGCTTCTTTTTTTCTACATCCTTGCCAACACTTAGTATTTCTTATCTTTTGATTCTAGCTTTAGGACTTTTCTATCTTATTCAAACAGTATTCTCCGATCCTTAGACAGAGCCAAGAAATAATAATAGTTGTTAAGAAAAGTATTTATAGTCTCAATGAATAAACAGGGTTATGGGACTTGGATCATTGTAGAGATCCTGGAAAGCAAGAATGGGCTCAAGTTCCAACACTCTATTACTCTGATAACACAGTAAATCCTTTCTGCATCCTCTGAGAAATTCAGACAAATTTCCTTTTTTTTTTTTTTTTGGAAAAAATATTCACAAGTAAGGGAAAGATGATTTTATGAAGGAAAATGTCATTAAGTTTCAATTCATCTAATGGATCTATTATAGTGCTAAAGTTTTATGCAAACATTGGTGATTCTCCGTAATGGTGAGGACATAGAAGGAATAGAAGAGGGCTAATTAGCCTTCCCCAAACTGGCTAATTGAGGAAAACAGAGGCCATGATGAATTAGTCCATGCTTTGAGAGCCAAGACCCAAGGAGGCCAATGAGTTCTCTAGACATTTAGCCTGAGAAGATGGATGTAAACAACCTTCACACACTCTGTACCCTGCTCAGTGTGTTTAGTTTGAAACATATGAAATTCTTGGTATTTGAATATTTTTGACCAGAAATTTGTAAGACCAGAATTTCATAAAACTTATGCTACTTGAAGACCTTCTGTGGGTCAGAGAAAGGAGACATGTGGGAGAAATCAATAGTACAGAAAGGTTCAAAATAAATTCATAATAAACACTACACCCTGTGAAGTTTTCAGAAGATGCCTTAATTTCTTTAAGGCATCAAAGAATACCCCATAATGCTCCTTATCTACAGCATCATTTCAAGTACTAAGGATCTCTGCTTCAGCTCCAGGTTGCTTTCTATGGGAGAAATTAAAAAAAAATCCTAACTTCTGTCAGAAAACCTACAATATAGGAATAAAGATTCTATAAACATTGGAGTTCAGGAGGAAGAAAAGGAGATAATGAAAGAGACCTCTTGATACATCCTCACTTATCAGGAAGAGACACCAGCGTCACAGATCCTGTTGAGGATATCACACAGGTTCTTCTAGAAGAGACCTTTCTAAGTCCTTTTCATACCCCAGAGATTCCCCTTTACCAGGTATAACTCAGCATAATAAAGAAAACAACTCAACAAAAAATCATATTGAAATCATTATTCCCACAGACCTCAAGGAAATGTGATGTAAGCCTGGAGATGTTTCATTGGAGAAGAGTTGAGACTGAATGATGGATATATATGGAGAATCCTCACCCTCTCTTGTAGAAAGGACAAGCATAGAAGTTCCTTTTGTTGTGAAAACAAATGAAAAGCCAAATGATGAAGATCGGTGGACAATGAAGAAAATTTTACAACTTTCTAAGTAATACAGTCTGAACACAGTGACAGAATTAACTCCCTTCCTTCCCTCACCCCATAACAGCTCACCACCCAAGGTGTGCACTTACGTGGGGTGTCCCTGGCCCAAGCCATGGGAGGGCCCAGCACCATCAGTATCACTGTCAGAGCTGCCATCCAGGAGCCTCTAGGGAACCACAGACATGCCATGCTGGAGAATACAGAGGAGAGAGGGTTCGTGGAGGTAGGCAAATCTAAATCAGTGGGGACTAACTAGCACCATCCTCCAGGCACATCCCAAATAATACTAACCAAGGAACTCATGTCTGTGTTCTTGGACTGGATGATCTACAAGTTGAGAACCAATCAGCACCAGATATGAACAGCATCACTAGTTGTCGATCAGAGATTCAGTATGAAGATCCTCTTTCGTAACAGACTGCCTTCATTTGAACTGTTTTAAGTTGAGTACTTTAAAGGTTTGACCTAGTTGCTTGTGAAACATTTTATAACACCCGTATTTTGAGACAGCTCCATATTGGGCATGATGTGCACACATCTCTGAGACTTCTGGGAACTTCTGTGTCACTCACTTGAAGAGCTGTTTGGACAAATGTATGTCTGAGTATGTTTAGGAGCTGAGGGAGTGGAGGGAATATGATTAAAAATTAATCTGGTCCTTATTGCGTCACAACTTCTTGTTGTAGATTTGAAGGAATTCCTTTACCTCTCACCACTGAAATGAAGGCTCTGTGATTTTTAATACTGAACAATGTTGTCATTCTATGGACAGCTCAGGCAGCAGCATCTCCTGGTAACTGATGATAGGCTAGAAATACAGCTATTGATTGAAGAAGATAGTCTGCATAGTCTTAAAACCAGAGATGCCTTTGATAAAGTCAAGAAAATTGGAATTTAGTCACTCACTTAACCTGAATGAAAAGGTTTTCTGGATTTGGCACCTAAATCTAGTGGCATCTCCAGAATACACATAGAGAAAGGGACTTAGAGGACATGATCTATGTGGATGGAAGGTCTTGAAAATTCCTATGCATAACACTTAATCTAAAAATGTGATAAGGCCAACTGTCAAAATCAAAACATTCACGGAGCTGAGAGATTGATTAAGGATGCAAAGTCAGCCTTGGAACAACCACTTTGCTTTAGAATAATTCATACTTTATGTGAAATGGTGTTCAATCACTTACTCCTGGTACCCTATCTGATTTCCTTATTTTATTCAAGAGATAGCCCTTTATTATTCATATTCTCCTGCTTTATCCTAAGAAGAGATATGAGAAAATTTGGCTAATGAATACATCACAGGTGTCCAGGAAAGATACACTGTAGTAAAACTATGAGTTATATCTTTTCATGTAACCATATTATTTTAAACATATAATCCCACTTTTAGATGATTATTATATTACAAATTATATTAATATGACTATAATATCTCAGGTTCAGAATAGATCTTAAAGCACAACTATCTAAAGTTCTGTATTAATTCACACCCAAGCCTTGCTGATAAGCAGCCTTTCTTTATATACCTTAATATTTCTACTGAGAGAGTACTCACCACGCTGCAATGAAATGACTAAAATTTATTGGGCAATTCTTGAGTATTTGGGTTTGTACTTAGGATTACACAAGGGCTTTTATATTTCCTAATTTTATTTAATTCTCACGTTATCTCTGTGATTTGAGTGCCCTTTTCATTCCTACCAATGCAGGGAATGAAATGATGGATGGAAGTTAAACAACTTCGGCAAGGATGCAAGGTGAGTAAATGATGCCCTCCAGGTTGAGCCAAGTTATATGGAAGTCCGAACTCCAGAAGGTTAGTCCTTACATTACACCTCACATTCAGTTTCTGAAGAAAATAATGCCCTTATCACAGAACTGTTTTTAGAACCTTATGCATAAACATGCATAACAGTGGGACTACTTTTAAGAAATGACAGCATTTTACATAATTTGTGACATCTACTGTGTAAGAATTCTAGATCCTCTAGAGGATTCGTTTCATCACCATCCTCAATTTATTTCATCTGGAAATGAAAAAAATTTTGCATTTATCTGATGTAATGGCTCCCACAGTTCCTGCACAAGTCTCCTTCCTATTAAAAATGAGCAGTGGTTCCAAATTCCTAAATCCAAATTATGTTCTCAATATTTATCTTACATTCCTTAACATAAATCGGTACATGTTTGAACATTTCAGAATAGCACAAACATAGTATCTCACATTGGAAAAACATTTCAACTAGACAGAAGTTTAAAATTTTCTGGTAGAGTTGGGGTAGAAGTCATTGCTGTCCCTGAATCTGCGAATAAACTATGTCTTAGATCCAGTTATAATTCAGTGTCATGGGAAGTTGTGAGATTGCAACCAGGAGAACTGATGTTTAATTTGAGAAACAGTAAGTCATAATTTACCCAGAAACTAACTAATCGTGGTGTGTGATATTCTGGGAAAACCCGACTCAGGTTCATCTTAGATTACAGGATAAAAAGAAAGTTATTCTATGTCAAGAACTTTCTTAAATATAAGATGAATGCTATCAAAATTTTCATATAAATTTGACATACAACTTACAAATCATACAAATTAGTTTTAAAAAGAATGAGACAATGACTATGCCCTAAATTCTGCCTGTTGTATACAGGTATGATTAACAAAAATGTGTTGCTGGACATATTACATATCTCGCACTTTTTGCAAATATTACTACCATATACAGAGAGCTCAAGTAAAACAATGTAACAACTGTCACCCAGCCAGCAATCCTGCAGGTGATCTTGAGGTTGAACCTCTTCACCGAAAGCAAGAAGAGAAGCAATCCTGCTCAACTTCTGCTGTGTCAGGGAAGGTCTTATTTCCTTGGGAAAAAGGCAGTTAAATTAGTTTCTGGAAGAATATGTTTATCGTACAGAACTTCTGCAGTCTCTGCTCTTGAGGTATAAGACCACAGATTTGTTTTTATGGAATGAATCAAAACACTCTCGACAATAAGCAAGTGACATCGGAAGCAAGGACTTCTGTTGAACAACAAACAGGTTGAAATTTGTAGCATTATGGAATGAGTCCTACCAATTTTCACACAATGGAACTCATGTGTAGTAAGCCTGAAATGTTGCGGTACATCTGGGAAAAATGGGTTCCTCGCTATTGGTAAGTCATAGTTAGCATAGTGTCTGTCACTTGTCCAAGCACTATCAAAATCTTCTCTGTAGTTCTCAGAAAGCTACCACCACTAATATGCAACTGAAAGGAAAAGCAGATCAGTGGTCCCTTTATCCAA
The DNA here is from genome assembly GCF_963455335.1 of Martes martes. Classification (NCBI taxonomy): domain Eukaryota; kingdom Metazoa; phylum Chordata; class Mammalia; order Carnivora; family Mustelidae; genus Martes; species Martes martes. Next base: position 118,483,174 of record NC_137893.1, on the reverse strand, counting down.
GGAAAAATAGAAGTAAGTAAGTAAATAAATAAATAGTACTTATTTTTTTTTACCACGGAATACATGTATTTTTTCAGAGGACTGTGCTACTTACAGGCCTTATTAGCACAGAGTTGGCTTGATAGGACATTTTCCAGTGAAATCTCAGTGATGTCCTCCAATGACGAAGTGTGGATGGAGTCAGGCTTCACCATGGTTCTACCATCATTCTACCATGTCTACCAAGTCCGTTGACATGGCTTCCACAACTCCTAAAGGTCCCTCTTTGACTCAACTCATCTGTGTTGGGGTTTTTTTGTGCGGTTTTTTTTTTGTTGTTGTTGTTGTTTTTAAGATTTTATTTATTTATTTGACAGAGAGAGATAACAAGTAAGCAGAGAGGCAGGCAGAGAGAGAGAGAGAGGAGGAAGCAGGCTCCCCACTGAGCAGAGAACCCGATGTGGGGCTCGATCCCAGGACCCTGAGATCATGACCTGAGCCAAAGGCAGAGGCTTTAACTCACTGAGCCACCCAGGCGCCCCTCATCTGTGTTTTATAATACTTTAAAACAACCTTTTTTTTAAGAACCAAAATGTTTAGGGGCGCCTGGGTGGCTCAGTGGGTTAAGCCGCTGCCTTCGGCTCAGGTCATGATCTTGGGGTCCTGGGATCGAGTCCCACATCGGGCTCTCTGCTCAGCAGGGAGCCTGCTTCCCTCTCTCTCTCTCTGCCTGCCTCTCTGTCTACTGTGATCTCTCTCTGTCAAATAAATAAATAAAATCTTTAAAAAAAAAAAAAAAAAAAAAAAAAAAAAAAAACCAAAATGTTTAACATTGAGTGGTCACAGAGAGAATAATAGAAATTCTAATAGTCTCTCCATAGTAGTACATATAAGAAATATTTTTAATTTTCTTTCCCTTTCTCTAAGAGTAAATTGTGTTGTGGAAAAGTAATTTTTTTTTTCTATAGTACAAACACTGGACAGATTATTTTTTCAAAATTCCAACTTGGTTTCCACTAACAACTGCCTGGTCATTCCAAGCTGTGTGCTGGAATGTTGTCTGTTTTGTTCAAAATAAAGAATAAAACATGCTAACAATTATTTTACTAATAATCTACCCTTACAGTTAATTAAGTTTGTACCTAAATATGTAAACTTACTGTACACTTACTATATATTAAAGTAAATTTACTCTACCCTTTGTCTTGACATCTTTTTCTACAGGGTGTGCCTGTCAAACAAAACAACCATTTCAACAATGTAGACCAATTTTGAAAACTTTGGAGCATACATCCCTCATTAATATCCCTAGCATTCCTGTTTTGGTCATACATTTACTTCATAGGTTATACAGGCAAGATAAAGGAGTGAAAGTTGTCAGTACACATTCATCTAGAGATGCTAAAGAAGATCTGGGTGCTATAGGTAATCTGTCAGTCTCCACAATTCAAAAGAAGTCTGGTCAGTTGTTAAAACAACAAAGAGGCCAGTTAAAAAAAGAATATCTAAACCATGGCTACATTATTAACCGTGCGAAAATGCTTTCTAATAACCACAACAAAAAATGACATTAGGGCCCTTAGAAAGTCTAAGCTTCTCCAGAACTGAGGAAACCTTATTGCTTATCTAAATTATTTTTTTAATTTAATCCAATTAGCCAACATGTAGTACATCATTGGTTTTTGATATAACATTCAATGATTCATTAGTTGTGTATAACACCCAGTGTTCATCACAATTTCTAACCTATGAAAAACACAAAAGCATAACAAGAATCATCTCTACAGGCAATTGGTTCTCCCACATAAACAAAGTACAGACCAGCTGGTTTATTTTCTTTCCAGAATGGGAGTTTAACATTCAATTGGTTTAACCGTCATAGTTTCCTTCAATGCTATTGCTGGTATTAATTATAATATCCTTAAACGTGACCGTGTCCCTTTCGATGATAGTTTTATGGCCCTGTCACTTTAGCTCCTCAGAAACAAACTCCTTATTGTGTTCTTATGCAGACATTTCACTGAACTGTTTACCTAGATAGGCTTGTAGGGTGTTTCTGGTTCTTCTGTTTATGACTTAATGGACAGGGTCACTACCATGACAAATAGGTGTTGGTGAGGATGCAGAGAAAGGAGAACACTCATGGACTGTTGGTGGGATGCAAACTGGTGCAGCCACTCTGGAGAACAGTATAGAGGTAACTCAAAATGTTAAAAATAGAACTACCCTTTGACCCAGCAATTGAACTACTAGATATTTACACAAAGGATATAAAAATACAGATTCAAAGGGATATGTGATGTTTATAGCAGCATTATTAGCAATGGCCAAACTATGGAGAAGCACAAATGTCCATTGACGGATGAGTGGACAAAGAAGATATGGTTTATATAAACAATGGAATTTTACTCAGCCTTTGAAAGAATAAAATCCTGCCTTTTGCAACAATATGGATGGAGCTAAATATATTGTTCTAACTAAAATAAGTCAAAGAAACACAAATACCATATGATCTCATTCATATGTGAAATTTAAGAGAGAAAACAGGTGAACATATGGGAAGGGGAAAGAGATAAAAAGGACAGAGGGAAACAAGCCATAAGAGACTCTTTTTTTTAAGATTTTATTTATTTATTTGACACACAGAGAGAGATCACAAGCAGGCAGAGAGGCAGGCAGAGAGAGAGGGGGAAGCAGACTCCTTGCTGAGCAGAGAGCCCGATGTGGGGCTCAATCCCAGGACCCTGAGATCATGACCTGAGCCGAAGGCAGAGGCTTAATCCACTGAGACACCAAGGCGTCCCCATAAGAGACTCTTAACAATAGAGAACAAACTGAAGGTTGATGGAGGGATGTGGGTGGAGCTGAGCTAGATGGGTGATGGGTATTTATTTAATATAGTACTGGAAGTCCTAGCCTGAGCAACCAGACAACAAAAGAAATAAAAGACATCCAAATCAAAAAGGGAGAAACCAAACTTTCACTGTTTGCAGATAACGTGATACTCCATATAGAAGACATAAAGGACTCCACCAAAGGAGTGCTAGAACTGATACATGAGTTCAGTAAAATCACAGGATACAAAATCAAAGTACAGAAATTTGTTGCATTTCTATACACCAATAATGAAGCTGCAGAAAGAGATATCAGGAATCAATTCCACTTACAATTACATTAAAACTGTAAGATACCTAGGAATAAACCTAGCCAAAGAGGTAAAAGATCTGTACTCTAAAAACTGTAAAATGTGGATGAAAGAAATTGAAGATGACAGAAAGAAATGGAAAAACATTCCATGCTCATGCTTTGGAAGAACAAATATTATTAAAATGTCTATATTACTCAAAGCAATCTATATATTTACTGCAATCCCAATCAAAATAACACCAGCATTTTCACAAAGCTAGAACAAAAAATCCTCAAATCTGTTTAAACCACAAAAGACCTCAAATAACCAAAGCAACCTTGAAAAAGAAAAGCAAAGCTGGAGGCATCACAATTCCAAACCTCAAGTTATATTACAATGCTGTAGTGATCAATACAGTTTGGTACTGGCACAAACACAGATACACAGATCAATACAACAGAATAAAATACCCAGAAATGAGCCCACAACTCATAGCCAATTAATCTTTCACAAAACCAGAAAGAATATCCAATGGGAAAAGAAGTACCTTCAAAAAATAGTGTTGAGAAAACTGGATAGCCACATGCAGAAGAATGAAACTAGACCACTTTCTTACACTATACACAAAAATTAATTCAAAATGGGTGGAAGGCCTAAATGTGAGTCAGGAAACCATCAAAATCCTAGAGAACACAGTCAATCACCTGTTTGACATTGGCTGTAGCAACTTCTTAGTAGACACATCGCTGGAAGCAAGGGAAACAAAAGCAAAAACATAATATTGGGACTCCATCAAAATAAAAATTTTCTGCACAGCAGAGGAAACTATCAGCAAAACTAAAAGGCAACCTATGGAATGGGAGAAGATATTTGCAAATGACATATATATGATAAATGGTTAGTATCCAAAATATATAAGAACATACACACTCAACACCCCAAAAACATATAATCCAGTTAAGAAATGGGCAGAAGACATGAATAGACATTTTTCCAAAGAAGACATACAGATGGCCAATGGACACATGAAAAGATGCTCAACATCACTCAACATCAGAGAATTACAGATCAAAACTACAATGAGATATCAGCTCATACCTGTCAGAATGGATAAAATTAACAACATGAAGCAAGAGGGATTGGCAGGGATGCAGGCTGTTGGTGGGAATAAAAATTGGTGCAGCCACACTGGAAAACAATATGGTTTCCTCAAAAAGTGGAAAATAGAAGTACCTTATGATCCAGCAAATGCACTAATGGATATTTACCCAAAGAATAGGAAAATACTAATTTAAAGGGATACATGCAAGCCAATGTTTATAGCAGCATTATCAACAATAGCTAAACTATGGAAGGAGCCCAAATGTCCATTAACCCATTGGCTGATGAATGGTTAAAGATATGGTATGTATATACTTTGTGGTATATATATACACACATACCATATATATATATATATATATATGTGGTATATATATGTATATATATATATATATATATATATATATACACACATACCATATATATATATATATATATTTATTTATTTATTTACATATATTCCATGATATATCACACATTCCATAATCACCCTATATATATCTATATACATATAGATATATATACATACACATGCATACATATAATGGAATAGACTCAACCATAAAAAAGAATGAACTCTGGCCATTTGCAACAACATGGATGAAGCTAGAGAGTATTATGCTCAGTAAAATAAGTCAGTCAGAGAAAGAGAGACACCATATGATTTCATTCATATGTGGAATTTAAGAAACTAAGCAAATGATCATAGGTGAAAAAAGAGAGAGCAAACCAAAGAACAGACTCTTAACTACAGAGAATAAACTAATGGTTACTGGAGAGGACCTGGTTGGGTGGATGGGCTAAATAGGTGATGGGGATTAAGGAGGGCACTTGCGATGAGCATTGGGTGTTGTATATAAGTGTTGAATCAATAAGCTCTACACCTGAAACTAATATTACACTCTATGTTAACTAACTGGAATTTAAATAAAATCTTTTTTTTTTTAATAGATATCAGATGAAAGAAAAAATGTCTGGGAGAAAATACTGATAAACACAATAAAACCAAAGATAATAGAATTACTGTGCATACCTTACCTTTAGGTCAGAAGTTTGGGGGGACTGATTAAAAGAAGAAAGTATAATGGATCATGAACTTTCTTGTATCTTATCAAGAAAAGCACATTAGTTATCCAATAGATACCTTATATGCTTTCAATTAAAATTTTCATGGGTCTTTATTATGGTCACAACTAATAATATGGAAATGTTGAAGGGCCATACAACTGTTTTGGAGAAGTGATAGAAACATTGAACAATGGTCATATCTTTTATCAGCCCATGACAAAAGATTAGCGTGTGACATGAAAATGTAATTCAGTGAAGACATGTGATAGCATATTCTATTTTCCCAAGTCTGTGGTGAAGAGATAATTTTCTTCTGTAAGGATGACATTTATTAAGGTATTCTATTACTTTTAACCTTATGTTACACGTGTATTGCCATATAATTTAATGAGATACAAAATTAAACCTTTCAGCAAAATACAAATTTTAAAACATAACTGTGATTGGGCTCCATGTCTGTGATTATCTTATTAGGTGTGTTACATCCTAATTAATACAGTATGTGAACTTTGATTACAGTGATATACCTATAAGTGGGTGAAAAAAGCAAAACAAAGCAACTTACTTCTCATCTATTTTTGTGTACGTGATAGTATTTTTCCTTCAGTTGAGCAACAGGTTTAGTATTGTATTTATAATGTTATAAATTAACAGTCATAGAATTAAACTATATAGTCTTATTATCATAGTGAATAAAATCAATTCAATCTTTTTTTAGGCCAAAAAGAGAGAAATTCATTAAGAAAGAAGTGCTAGGCAGGGAGGAGCAAGATGGTAGAGGAGGAGGAGACCTAATATCATCAGGTCCCAGGAGTTCAGCCAGATAGTCATCAAACCATTCTGAACACCCACAAACTCTACAGGAGATTGAACAGAAGAAGAGCAGCAATTCTACGAACAGAAAATCGACCACTCTCTGGAAGGTAGGACAAGTGGAAAGTGAATCTGAAGCGATATACGAGAAGAGAGACCACAGGGAGAGGGATCAGCTCCCAGCAAGCTGTAGAGCAGTGGAGCACAAAATCAGAACTTATAAACATTCGAGTGCACATGCCCCTTTGGATCTCTACATTTGTATCTTTAGGGTAAATACCCAGTAGTGTGATTGCTGGGTCATAGTGTAGTTCTATTTTCAACTTTTTGAGGAATCTCCATACTGTTTTCCAGAGTGGCTGCACTAGCTTGCATTCCCACCGACAGTGTAGAGGGGTCCCGTTTCTCTGCATCCTGGCCAACATCTGTCATTCCCTGACTTGTTAATTTTAGCCATTCTGACTGGTGTGAGGTGGTATCTCACTGTGGTTTTGATTTGTATTTCCCTGATGCTGAGTGATGTGGAGCACTTTTTCATGTGTCTGTTGGCCATCTGGATATCTTCTTTGCAGAACTGTCTGTTCATGTCTTCTGCCCATTTCTTAATTGGATTATTTGTTCTTTGGGTGTTGAGTTTGAGAAGTTCTTTATAGATTTTGGATACTAGCCCTTTTTCTGATATGTTGTTTGCAAATATCTTCTCCCATTCTGTCAGTTGTCCTTTGGTTTTGTTAACTGTTTCCTTTGCTGTGCAAAAGCTTTTGATCTTGATGAAGTCCCAATAGTTCATTTTTTCTCTTGCTTCCCTTGCCTTTGGCGATGTTTCCAGGAAGAAGTTGCTGCAGCTGAGGTCAAGGAGGTTGCTGCCTGTGTTCTTCTCAAGGATCTGGATGGATTCCTGTTTCACATTGAGGTCATTCACCCATTTTGAGTCTATTTTTGTGTGTGGTGTGAGGAAATGGTCCAGTTTCATTCTTCTGCATGTGGCTGTCCAATTTTCTAACACCATTTGTTGAAGAGACTGTCTTTTTTCCATTGGACAGTGTTTCCAGCTTTGTCAAAGATTAGTTGACCATAGAGTTGAGGGTCCATTTCTGGGCTCTTTATTCTGTTCCATTGATCTACGTATCTGTTTTTGTGCCAGTACTTTACTGTCTTGATGATGACAGCTTTGAAACAGAGCTTGAAGTCTGGAATTGTGGCGCCACCAACTTTGGGTTTCTTTTTTAACATTCCTCTGGCTATTCAAGGTCTTTCCTGGTTCCATATAAATTTTAGGATTATTTGTTCCATTTCTTTGGAAAAAACTGATGGTATTTTGATAGGGATTGCATTAAATATGTAGATTGCTTTAGGTAGCATAGACATTGTCACAATATTTGCTCTTCCAATCCATGAGCATAGAACATTTTTCCATTTCTTTGCATCTTCCTCAATTTCTTTCATGAGTACTTTATAGTTTTCTGAGTAAAGATTCTTTGCGTCTTTGGTTAGGTTTATTCTGAGGTATCTTATGGTTTGGGGTGCAATTGTAAATGGGATCGACTCCTTAATTTCTCTTTCTTCTGTCTTGTTATTGATATACAGAGATGCAACTGATTTCTATGCATTTTGTTTATATCCTGCCACTTTACTGAATTCCTGAATGAGTTCTAGCAGTTTTGGGGTGGAACATTTTGGGTATTATACATAAAGGACCATATCATCTGCAAAGAGTGAGCGTTTGAGAGTTTGACTTCTTTTTTGCCGATTCAAATGTCTTTTATTTCTTTTTGTTGTCTGATTGCTGAGGCTCATCCAAATATTTTTTGATGATAGCTTTAAAATCCTTGGAAGACAATTCTAACACACATGCCATCTCAGCATTGCTGTCTGTTGATTATCTTTTGTTATTAATGTTGAGATTTTTCTGGTTTGTGTTATGGTATCTATTTTCTTATTATGTCATGGACATTTTGAGCTTCATGTTAAAGGATTCTCTATCTCATTTATATTTGTTTTACCATGATGTCCTGATACCAGTCCAGGAGAGGAAGTGGGATGTTGCCACCTCATTACTGCCAGATAGGTTTGAAATTCCAGGTTCTCCACCTGGCTCTGTTGGTACTCATGTGGGAGGAGTGCCTTGGGACCTCAGGGTGGATACAGAAATTCAGGCTCCCTACTAGCCCTCTGCTTGCACAACCATGGCTGGGTAATGAGGGCCACCTTTTCACTGTTCAAACATAACTTTCACTAGCATTAGTATAGTAGGAGTGCCTCATTATAGCTAGGTGGGTTGAAAGTCTCAGCTTTCCATCAGGCCTCTTCTTACCAACCCTGGCAGTGAGGAGAGGGCTGTGTCATTACAATCTTGTTCAGCAGAAATTCAGGCCTTCTGAAGAGACTTCCCTAATGCCACAATGTGGATGTGACCTACTCTCAAAAGACAGTGGTTAAAGACCTGCGTCCCTAGTAGGTTTCCTCTGACACACTCCCAGTGGGTTTCTGGGGTGCCTCCTTACAGCCAAGCTGGGTGGTAGTCTATGCTCCTCACTCAGCATTTCCTGCTTAGGTCAATCGGGAGGCACAGATTTCTCTGTGCATTTGACTAGTGTAGTGTGGTTATTACCTACATGTTCTGCCTTGCTAGGGCTGTCCTTCACTCTTCCTTTGGGTAAAAAAAGCATGCTTTTTTAAGGGCATTTTTGTCTGTGCTTCTTGGTGTTTCCTGGTTTCCAGTTTCTCTAGCAACCACTCCTGGATATATTTGTTAAGACACACACACACACACACACACACACACACACACACAGAAATCACCACTATGTTACTGATCAGTGCCAAGGTCTGTAGCTAATCTGCCTTCTTTAGTCCACCTTTTCCAGTCTTCTTCTCTTTGTCTTAGCTGTACCAATTGGAGGAATAGGAAGAATTGTATCTACTCCATCTTCCCCTAGAACCAGAAGTCTCTCACCATAATCTTTTAATATCTCTTTGACATATTTGAAAATACTAGGCACCTATCCTGGGGTATTTATGACAGGTTTATGTCATGTAAATTAAATTTGGTAACAAAAAAAGCTAAAAATAGGGGGGCAGATAGGAGTAGAGTAGGGGATCCCTAGGCTTGCCTCAATCTAGATAGCTATCAAGTCATCCTAAATACCCCAGGAATTGGCCTGAAGACAGGCAGAACACACTCCACAACTAAAGGTAGAGAAGAAGGTAGGTAAGAAGAAGGTACTCACATCAAAGAAGGTAGGAAGTGGAGGGACATGGCTTGGGAGAGAAGAAGACTGTGATTGCTGTGGAGGGGACAGAGCCTCTGTCTCAGAGAAAGTTTAAAGACAGACTAAGACACAGGGGAGCACACAAGGAAAACAAATCCCTATAGCAATTGACTTGGCAAGTGAGGGCACCCAGGGCTCCTGAAATCCTACAACTAGTGGGACTTGAAGCCTGGAGTTTTAAAAGTCAGTAGGCATGGCTGGGGTATAAATCCAAACCTATCACTAAAGAAAATCAACAAGCCATGAAAAAAAGAAAGATAGGATCAGAGAAAAACTTCAGAAACAACTGCAAAACAAATAACTAAATGACAATAAAAACATATTTGTCAATAATAACTCTTAATGTAATAGAATAAATGTTCCAATCAAAAGATTGGAAAAGATAGGGTGTCAGAATGAATAAAAAAAAAAAAAAGCCTCATCTACATACCACCTACAAGAAACTCGTTTTAGACCTAAAGACACCTGTAGACTGAAACTCAGAGGATAGAGAAATATCGACCTTGCAAATAGAGTCAGAAGAAAGCTAGAGAAGCAATACTTAAATTGGACAAAACAGAGTTTAAAACAAAGACTTTAACAAGAGACAAAGATGGACATTATATAATAATAAAAAGGACAATCCAACAAGAAGATATATCAATTCTTAAAATTTATGCACCCAGCATAGAAGTACCCAAATATATGAAACAGTTAATAACAAACATAAGGGAATAATTGATAATAACACAATATAGTAGGAAACTTTAACAAACTACTTACACTAATGGACAGAACATCAATGAGAAAATTGTTCAGCAAGGAAGCGATGGCCTTGATCGACACACTGGACAAGATGGACTCACCAGGTCTATTCAGAACATTCTCTCCTAACACCAGAATACACATTATTTTCAAGGGCTCATGGAGCATTCTCCAGAAGAGGTCACATATTAGCCCATAAAACAAGCCTCAACAAATTCAAGAAGGTCAAATCATACTATGCATCTTTTCTGACCACAACACTATGAAATTAGAAATCAGCCATGAGAAAAAACTCAGGAAAGAGCACAAAGACATTGAGATTAAATAACATACTACTGAACAATAAATGGGCAAAGCAGGTAATCAAAGGACAAATTAAAAAGCACATGGAAACAAATGAAAATGAAATCACAATGGCAAAACTCCTATGGCATGCAACTTCAGTGCTTCTAGGAGGGAAGTTTACAGCAATGCCTATCCACCACAAGAAGCAATAAAAATCTCAAATAAACAACCTACCCTTACACCTCAAAAAGCTGGAACAATAACAACAAAGAAAACCTAAAACCAGCAGAAGGAAGGAAATATTAAATGTTACAGTAGAGATAAGTGCTACAGAATCTAAATAAACAATAGAACAGGTAAATGAACCCAGGAGTTCGTTCTTTGAAAAACAAACTGATAAAATTAATAAACCTCTAGCCAGATTTATGAAGAAAAAAATAGAAGGACTCAAATAAAATCAGAAATGAAAGAGAAGAAACAATCAACACTGCAGAAATACAAACAATTAGAATATAATGCAAAACTACATGCCAACAAATTGAACAATATAGAAGAAATGGATAAATTCACAGAAACATATGACCTACCAAAACTGGAATAGAAATAGGTACTAAATTTGAACAGAATGATAACCAGCAAAGAGACTGAATTGAAAGAGAAAGAACAAAAGAGGAAAGAAAGAAAGAAAGGAAGAAAGAAAACAAGCTAACGCACAAAAGTTCAGGACAGATGACTTCACAAATGTTAAAAAACATTTAAAGATGAGTTAATGCCTATTCTTCACAAGTTATATATATTCACAAAATATAAAAGACAGGAAAACTCCTAAATTCATTCCATGAGGCCAGGATCACTGTCATACCAAAAAGAGATGAAGACAACACTAAAAAAGAACTACAGACCAATATCCCTGAAGAGCTTAGATGCAAAAATTTTCTACAAAACACTAGCAAATTGAATTCAACAACACATCAAAAAAAATTATTCACCACAATCAAATGGGATCTATTCCTGAGTTGCAAAGTTGGTTGACTACTTGCAAACCAACAACATGATACATCACATCGGTGATGGAAAGGATAAGAACCATCTCAAAAGATGCAGGAAGAGCATTTCACGATATCTGTTCCTGACAAAAACCCTCAGCAAACTAGTTCTAGAGGGAACATACCTCTATATAACAACGGCCATTTATGAAAATCCACAGCTAACATCATCCTTAATGGGAAAAAACTAAGACCTTTCCCCTAAGGTCGGGAACAAACCAAGGATGTCCACTCTCATCAGTTTTGTTTAACAAAGCACTGGAAGTCCTAACCACAGCAATCGGACAACAAAAAGAAATAAAGATATCCAAATGGATAAGGAAGAAGTAAAACTTTCACTATTTATAGATGACGTATTACTACATGTAGAAAAAACAAAAGACTCCACCACAGAAACTGCTAGTAAATTTGCAAGATACAAAGTCATTGTATAGAAGTCTGCTGCATTTCTATACACCAGTAATGAAGCAGCAGAAAGATAAAATCAAAGAATCAATCCCATTTGCAGTTGCACCAAAAACAATAAGACACCTAGGAATAAACCTAACCAAAGAGGTAAAAGGCCCATATTCTGAAAACTCTAAAACACTGAAGAAAACAATTAAAGACATCTCAAAGAAATGGAAATACATTCCATGCTCATGAATTGGAAGGATAAATATTGTTAAAATGTCTACACTCTCCAGGTACTTGTGTGGCTCAGTCATTAAGCACCTGCCTTCAGCTCTGCTCATGATCCCAGGGTTCTGGGATCGAACCCTGTATCAGGCTCACTGCTCAGCAGGAAGCCTGCTTCTCCCACTCCCCCTGCTTGTGTTTCTCTCTCTCTGTGTCTCTCTGTGTCGAATAAATAAATTCTTTTTTTTTAAATGTCTACACTATCCAAAGCAATCTACACATATTATATGATCCCTAACAAAATACTACGAGCATTTTTCACAGAACTAGAGCAAGCAATTCCTTAAATTTGTATGGAATCACTAAATGTCCCAAACTGCCAAAACAATCTTGAAAAGAGGAAAGCAAAGCTGGGGGGGCATCACAATGCCAGACTGCAGGATATGTTACAAACTTGTGGTGATCAAAACACTATAGCACTGGCACAGACATCGACACACAGATCAATAGAATAGAACATGCAGAAATACCCAGAAAACCCAGAAATAAATCCACATCTATGTGGCCAGTTAATCTTCAACAAAGCAGGAAAGAATATCCAATGGGAAAAAAGACAATCTTCAAAAAAGTGTGTTGCAACATGCCAAAGAGTGAAACTGGACACTTTCTTACACCATACTCAAAAATAATTTCAAAATGGATTAAAGACCTAAATGTGAGGCTTTGAAACATTAAAATCCTAGAAAAGAACACAGGCAGTAACCTCTTTGACATCAGCTATAGCAATTTCTTTCTCGATATGTCTCCTGAGGCAAGGCAAATGAAAACCAAAACAAAAGCCTATTAGGACTACATCAAATGAAACCTTCTGCACAAGGAAGGAAACAATCAACAAAACTAAAAGGCAACCTGCAGAATGGGAGAAGATATCTGCCAATCACATATGCAATAAAGGATGAGTATCCCAAATTTATAGAGAACTTAGGCAACTCAATACCCCAAAACCAAATAACCCAATTTAAAAAATGGGCAGAAGACGTGAATAGACATTTCTCCAAGGAAGACATCCAGATGGCCGAGAGACACATGAAAAGGGACACCATCAGGAAATGTGAATCAAAACTATAAGGAGATATCACTTCACGCCAATCAGAATGGTCCAGATAAACAACATAACAAACAACTAGTGTTGGACAGGACGTGGAGAATGGAGAACCCTCTTGCACTGTTGGTGAGAAAGCAAACTGGTGCAGCCACTGTGGGAAACAGTATGGGGTTCCTCACAAAGTTAAAATAGAACTACCCCTGGGATCCAACAATTGCACTACTGGGTATTTACCCAAAGAATACAAAAACACTAATTCAAAGGGATACATACACCCTGATGTTTATAGCAGCATTACCTACAATGCCAAATTATGGAAGCAGTCCAAGTGCCTACCAACTCATAAATGAATAAAGAAGATATGTATATATAAAGTGGAATATTATTCAGCCATTAAAAAGCATGAGATCTTACTATTTATAACAACATGGATGGAGCTAGAGAGCATAACGCTAGGCAAAATAAGTCAGAGAGAGACAAATACCATGTGATTTCACTCATATGTGGAATTTATGAAACAAAACAGATGAGCCAAGAGGAAAACAAGAAAAAGGGAGACAAACCAAGAAATAGACACTTAAATTTGGAGAACACATGCATTTACCAGATGTGGGTTGGGAATGGGTTAAATAGATGATGGGGATTAAGGAGAGCACATGCTGTGATGAACACAGGATGATGTATGGAAGTGTCAAATCCCTACATTGTATAGCTGAAACTAATGTAACACTGTGCATTAACCAACTGGAATTAAATAAAAAAAAAAAAAGCTAAAATAAAACAGCAGGCATGAGACTGATTATATGAAAGCTGTAAAAATATGCAATTTGTTTGAAAAATATCTTGTGAAATTATATGTTTATTTATTTATAAGCTAATATAATTTATACATGTAATATATATACATTCCCAATGGACACACACACACACCATTCACGTACACACGTATGTGTACAGAAATAAAAGAAATAAAATGAAAACTGTTCAAGAGCCAGCAGATGTACTTACATTGAACATTCAGAGTCACATGATTACCCCGGCCACACTGGCTCTCAGATCCACTCAGTAGGATGACAGGCAGGAATCAAAGCATGCCAAGGCGGAAGCATCAGAGGTTTCTCTTCAGTGGGACATATTCTTGAAAAAGTCCATAATGCAGCCCAGCTGCTAGTGTCTGCCCATCCATTCACAAGTGACAGTTTAGGTAGAAGGAGATGAATTTACACCTATGGGAGTCGAGTCTGTCTCCCTGGTTTAACACCCTCTTCTCCCTTGGAGCCAGTCCCTCTGATAATACCTCCATGGGCATAATTTCCAGACCCGATTACAAGGGGTCAGAGATGCCCATACTGGGTTCCCACCATTTGCTATAGTTCATCAGGTATTCCTCCCCAGCAAGTCACAATTTACCAAGCAAAGGCCAATTTTGACACAGGCAATATTGTCTAAAAATCCACCTGACATTCTTCTTTTATCAGATTAAAAAAAAAAAAAAAAAACAGCTAGAAAATTAGCCCAAGCTTAAATTTGTCTTGGAGAAGTTAAAAGGGTATTAAACATACACTTGTAAGAATCAAAATGATTTACAGTGATTTTTTTCTCTTTTTAAACATCACTTCATTTTCCAAATTATAGGATTTATGTATGGAATCTAAAACAAATGAACACACAGGAGTAAGAAAAAGGGAGAAACAGACTCATACACACAGAGGAAAAACTAGTTGTTGCCAGAGGGGAGGGCCTTGTGGGAGTATGGGTGAAATAAGTGAGGGGGATTAACAGGTACAAATACCGGTTACAAAATAAATAAATCACAAGGATGAAAATTACAGCATAGGGAATATAGCCAATCATATTGTAATAACATTGTTTTACATTGGTTTTACGTTGTTTACATTGGTTGCACATGGTTGCTACACTTCTCCTGGAGAGCATGTCCTAATTTATATAATTGTCAAATCACTATGTTGTATACCTGAGACTAATATAATATTATATCTAGACTTCAATTAAAATTTTGTAATTAAAAAATATTTTAAAATCCTCAGAAAACAGATTATTTCCTAAAAGAACATTCCATTTTGTGTGCTTACCAAAAAACAAACAAACAAACAAACAAACAAAAGAAACAAAAGCAGAAATCATGGGGATACTTGGTATAAAATGACTTTAAAGGTTTTATATTGCAAACCATTTAAACAACCTAATTACATCAAGCGCATCTGGGGATTTTTCAGTAGGTACTTGTGGAAAATATTAGTTAAAGCTTCTTAAATTAAGATCTTTGACCTTCAACAAGGTCAAAGTTCCCTTAAATACTTTGGACCACAAGAGGGAAGCCTAGTACCACTCTCACTGTGCTTTAGAAAAAAAAAGGGGGTGGGGGAAGACATTTGAGAACATTTGAAATATTCCCCTATAAGCACAGTGTGAAGAGAAAACAACTGTCTTCCCCTCCTGAGACTGCATTTCTTTTTGGAGGGATTTTAGTGTTTTCAATGGGCTAATTCTTGGCCCTACATATTATTGACGGCAGGGTGCAAGACTTGTTTGAGAATACCACTGTACTCACTGCCCACGTGGAACCTTGACCTAAAGACTTTTTTAAAAACAGGCTTCCTAGAACAAATTGTTAATACCGTTATTATCTAGAGAAATTGATGGTACGATTTAATATATCCATTATTAGTGGTATTTTTAATTGATGAGGGAGAAAGCGTGTACCAAAAAAACACCTTTCAGTAAAACCAGTAACAATCCTCTGGCCTATTTCTCTCCTTTCTTTCTACCTTAAAACTTTTAAGGTTCAGAAATAACCTCAGAAATCCAAGATATGTTAGTTTATTCTATATCTTCACTCCCGGTTTTTCAAAAGCATTTTACAGGGGTGCCTGGGTGACTCAGTGGGTTAAAGCCTTTGCCTTTGGCTCAGGTCATGATCCCAGGGTCCTGGAATGGAGCCCTGAATCTCTGCTCAGCGGGGAGCCTACTTCCCCCTCTCTCTCTGCCTGCCTCTCTGCCTACTTGTGATCTCTGTCAAATAAATAAATAAACATTTTTTTAAAAAAGCATTTTACAGCATTAACAACTCCTCATTATTATCCCATCTGTCCTTGATGTGCCATTTATCCACTCCTGTACCCCCCTGTCCTACTGTGTTCAAGGACGTTTCCCCCTCACACTCCATGCTGGGCCCCTGCCATACTCACTTCCTCCTCACAACTTCTATTATCATGTAAAAATTTCCTTTATTCAGTTAAGACATTCAGACTTGAGACCTTAACTCAGTACATTTTTGTCATCATTTTCTAGCACCTTAACCCAAACCTAGTCCAACAGCAGGCCTAGTGATTCATTCTTCACTTTCTGAACTTTCCATCTTCATGCTTCCTGTCTCTTCTTAAATTCTCTGAGAGATTTGCATGTTTAGAAACCAGCTCCTTGGCTAATGATTGCTAACCAAATACATTAAATAAATCATCTTCAAGTTTCAGTTTCTTACCGTGACTCACACCCATTAGGAAAGAGTGAGCGTTGGACACGGCGCTCTGCAGACATTCTAACACTCTGCACACGTGAGCAGAGATCACGCTCAATGGGTCCACATTTCTACAGAATGCTGCACGTGCCCAGAGTCATGGTAGCAGGAACTAGTGCACTATTGTCTGGACTCAGTCAGTTCTCGAAACCCAAACCCTAAATTCCCTCCTGACAAGAAGCAGGGTCCCCACAGAAAGCTGGGTACCGACCTCTGGAAGAACAGTCTTCAGTGCTAACCAGTTCTATGTGGCACATGCCCAGGAGTGGGTGTGTTTTGTTAACTTAGCCGTACACAGACACTATACTGTGAGCACAGCAACGCAGCACAGACCTGGCTGATCCCTCGAACACCAATTTTCCTCAGGAACAAAGCAGGAGATTTAAAAGTTTGAAACTGAAGTTTTAACAGACAGACCGTTGCGTTACGCTGCTCTAAGAAGAGCCATGTTGTAAGTCTACTCTCTCTATGACTCTGGCAGAAAAATCAGGCGAAGAAACATAGCTCACATTGCTGGCTCTATGTTCATTTCTTCCACTGTATTAAAGTTATGGTATATGTGGCTAATGGAGGGCAACATTCACATAGCATGTCTATTTAATGTCTATCTTCTTTCCTTAATCTCACCTATGGGGACTTTAATACAGAGACATCTATGGACTTATGAAGCGATTCCTTACCTGTTTTACAGAATTTTAAAGGGAGAAAAATATGTTTCCATTATTCTCTTTCCACTGACCAAATGGTGGTCAGAGAGTCGAGGAGACAGCATATTCATGATACCTGTGGATAGATCTGTGCTTAATTATGAATTCTATCCTCTCTCCCTAAGATATGTGGGAAAGGGAGGAACTTACTTGCCTGAAATGTGGTGCAATTATTTTCTGGGAGGACCAAGGGTTTGCTTTACCTGCCAGGAAGCTGGGTGACTGAGGACAATGGAGTTTGTTCCTGACCCCATGCAGGAAACCTAGAGGGAAAGGCAGATGGACCTGTTTGTTGGTGGCAGATCCTGGAAAGGGTGGCCACGTGGGGAACGGTCTTCACTTCCCGAGTCATAGGCACAAAGGATCTTTCAGTGTCTCCTACACACAGACAGAGGCCATGAGGGAATTTGAAGGGCCTGAAAAATCTCACACAACAGGAAATCTCTGCTCTGAACATCATTCAGTCCCAGAGAACACGTATTACCTGCACTAAGACATCTCCTGCTTTCTCCTCTTCCTCCCTCTCTCTGAATCCACCCCAACTAGAACTGAGTAAGAAGAAGCAAACTCACCTCTGCCTGAAAAAATTTCCAGCAGGGGATAGAAAAGGATTTATCTTAAATTAGATTGGGACCATTGATGATCACACTGTTCCAAACAATCTAATTGCTGAATTCAGATAGGCTTGTGCAACTTACAGGAATTTTAGAATGGTCTGTTCATTAAAATTTAATAAATAAATCATGCGGTATGCTATACTGCCTATATAACAAGGACAATAGTTCTGCTAATGAGTGTGTGTGCGCGCACATGCACGTGTATCTGCATGTTCTTATTTACAAACACTACCCAAGCAGAGGATGATTTCACAACTCCAGGGCCTGTAAAAACAAAACAGAAGACAAAACTCTCAGAGCTTTCTAAGGTCAGGTTTCAGATCCAGGTGAAGAGAGAACAAATCAAATTCACAAACTGCCACTCTCCCAAGTTAGAGATGAACCCAAACACCCTGGTCCCTTCATTTGCACACAACAGTTTAGGAAGGCCAATGACCCTACCACTCTAGCACTTTTCTTGATATCAGCATTTGATATTTTCACTCTGATAGAAATTTATTTCTGCAAGACTAGCTACTGTCTGCTCTCAAGATGGGAAGGAGAAATGAAACAGAACAAGATATAAATATATTTTCATTTAGCAACTTTAAAAATTCCCATTAACAAAGAGCCTGGGTGGCTCAGTTGGTGAAACACCCAACTCCTGATGTCAGCTCAGGCCATGATATCAGCGTCCTGGGATCAAAGCCCACGTCTGGCTCCCCGCTCAGTATGGAGTCCACTTGAGATTTTCTCCCACTCTTCCTCCCCTTCCTCCCTTCATGTACATGCTCTCTCTCTGTTTCCTTTATTTATAAATAAATAAAATTATTAGCTTCTCTGTATCACAGGGAATAGAAGTAAGATTATTACAGTTCCCAGGCTCTCCTTGCTCCAGGATAGGGACGTGGCCTACCCACTGCCAGTGAAAGTTAGCATTATGAGATTTGGGAGGTGGCAGGTAGGCTGAAGCCATCTCATGCAGTGGGCACAAGGGCATCACAACAGGAGTCTTGGCAGCAGCCTTGTGTTGCTAGTAAGGATTTACCTTGTGGTAAATGGTAAGGATTACCGTGTGTTGCCAACACAGTCCTTTCTCTGGGGCTCTGGAGGAGATGGGATGTTGGCAGTGCCTTCCCACAGACTCCTGACCTCTTGGAACTAGGGGTCTGCATTGACCTGTGCTCCTCCAGGCTTCCTAACAATTTAAAGGTATAATTCCCCAAAATGCAGGCAAATTTTAACAAACAATTCTATGTAGAGTGTCTTACAGGATCTCCTATTTTCAGACTGAACTCTGTCTAGTATAGTGGCTAGTACACTAGTACTAGCTAGTAGCTAGCCACTAGTACAGTGGCTCCTCTCCATCTGATGTCACCGAGAAGCTGACATCACTCAGGTGCCCTCAGAAATCCCCTCCGACATAGGAAGCTAGAGTATAGGGACAGGGGACCATGAGTAGTGTCTGGATAGGAACTTCTTTCCTGTCACAGGGAAAGAGAAATGAAAGTACTTTCTATTTTCCCAAATGTAGTAATTTTGAAGTGAACCAATAACTGCTTTAAAACTAAGCCATATCGGGACACCTGGGTGACTCAGTTAGTTAAGTGGCTGCCTTCGGCTCAGGTCATGATCCCAGAGTTCTGGGATTGAGTCCCACATCAGGCTCCTTGCTCGGCAGGGAGCCTGATTCTCCCTCTGCCTCAGCTTGCCACTCTGTCTGCCTGTGCTCGCTCTCGCTCGGCTCTCTCTCTGACAAATAAATAAATAAAATCTTTAAAAAAAAAAAAAACAAAAAAAAAAACTAAGCCATATCATAAGTTGCTGAACAACACCTTGGGTTGAAGCTGCTATTACAATATATGAAAAGTTTTTCTATAAAAGGCCTCTAAGTTTACCATATATTTACTGAGAGCACCTTATAAGAGCAACAAGCCTAAATCATAGGACCAGATTCTCAGCAGAGACTGATATTGTAGAGCCCATTCCTTTGCCTCCAAGAAGTGTATTCTTTAACAATCTTAGCGCAAAAACGTGTTGTGGGTCTCTTCCCAGTGACCTAGAAGTCCGTGTCAGAGAAACTTCAAAGCCCTTGGAGGTGATCAATCACTAATGTGTAAGATTTCCCCCCCTCATGATTTGTGAGGGCAGCTGTGGGGCAGGATAAAATCTCAGAACAACAGTGTAGAAAATCCACCCTGAGCATATGTGTCATGACTGATATTAAGCAGTGAACTCACCATTGAACAGCTGCCTTGCCGCCAGGTCTCTCTGTATTGGAATTATTCAGATTCCAGTGCTTTCTATGTGTGGTTTAATTTTCCTTTTTCCTGCATTGTTCCTTCAGAAACATGAAGGTCAGAGTAGCTTAACGTTCAGTTTTCTCAATAATGAACACCAAATGAATTCTTAGGATCAGAACTTCAATCATTTATGACATGAGGAGAACTTTCATAATGTTATGACATTATGAGGAAACTTATGATAAAGCCCAGGTTATTATCTCTAGCCTTCCCAGTAAAGTGAGCTCTGCCCAATTTAGTCCACCCTATTCATCGATCTGAGTCCTCACATGAGATTTCTCCCCAGCAGTTTCCTCCAATCTCTGGTAATACTTAAGATGGTAAGGATTACAGTCCACTCTTTCCAATAAGCATTACCTATGGTGTATCTACCATCTTTCTCCAGCTTTTGGAGTGTTGACACTCAGAGTTTCTCCTCTGATATTCTCTCATATAGCACAGTGCCAGGAACACCCAAATTTTGGGCCGAGTTGGCCATCTGGGAGTCTAGGACACTGGAGGACAAACCTAGAGCAATAAGAAGCTCTGACATGAAACTCTGTCATCCACTGCTGCCAAGAATCAGGCATTCTCCATAGCAGGACAATTTACCTTCTCTTTAGGTGATTTATTATTCCTTATTTCAAGTCCACAGCTGTCATAGCACAGAGGAATGACCTGTCATTAGCTCTCACTTTTGAGTGTTTGTATCATTCTATTCTCATTATTAAGTTTCAAGTACATTTCTATCTAGAACTTGGGCTGGGATGGAAGAGTTGGTGAGTGACTTCCCAACCCCCTCAAGAACACGATTTCCTATGTTTTTATTTGGTTACATGTTTATTTGATTGTTTAAGAACTTAACTTCTTTATCTAATTCCTAAAGTAGTTCTGTTCCTGAACCATTCATAAGAACCCTTTCCTAAGTAACAGAAGCGTCATCTCAAAAGTTCTTTCTGATTGGCTGGAGCTCAACTGATTTGAATTCTAACATCAGATTCTATTCTCTTTTCTTCTAGTTTTGTTAGTTCTACCCCAGTCTTATGCTCTACTGACCCCCATTACAGCCCCCCCAAAATGGCTGTAAATGGAGTCCTGGTGCCAGCATTATTTATCATGGCTTTCCTGATGGGTCCTCAAGAATCCTGGGCTATCAAAGGTAAGTGCTGAGAAGAAAAACCAGGAATATAAATTCTGAGAGCACTGGAGAGCTGAACTGTAGACATTTGCAAAACAATCTTTGCAGTTGAAAAAAAAAGTGTGACAGGTATTGTGTGTCTATAATCTGAAAGTATAATAAATTATAGTCTGGAGGAGTTTCTGCTATTACAAACTGAAGTCAGTCACATTTAGTTTAGAAGAGTGAGAAATGATTTCACTGATACAATTGACTTTGAATAAGCCAAATTTGAGGTGGAAATATTTTCTGCGAAGCATTATCAAGATACCCACTGGGTTTCAATTTCTCTTTGTGGAAAATTAGGATACTCAAAAATGTAAAATCTTTTGTGGGGATTAAATGACAAAAAGTGCAACATTCTCTGCTCCTTTCTTAGCTGAATACATGGTAGTTGCTTTTTGGCATGTGAATCCTGTCAGCATATTTTGAGCACAAACATATAGGATCACTAGAAAGGAAAGTCCCCTCAAAGCAACAATCTACACCAGGAAAGGGAAGGCCAGGTATGCTGATATGAACTGCATTATATACTTAAGTATACATGGCAAATATTCTGTTATATTTGTAAAATTAACACAATCTTGTATGTCCTTTTTGTCTCCACTGAAAAAAGAAGAGAATTTAAGATTTCATTTGATTCCAAAATCCAGACCAACAGTTGAAACAGTGTTTCCCACTTCTTAGAGCTTCAATACCCAGAAAGAGCCTCTGAAATCAAGGCAAAAGTATATTTAATGCCTGGGAAAATGCCATGAGTGAGGAATTCTCTTTTAGGAGCTGTTGCTGGATTTCCATAGGGAATCATTTCTCAGCTAGTAACATGGAATCTAACAACAGCTTCAAAAGACTCTGGGATTTTCAGGCCCCATTTCCTTCAGTCCACCCTCTCTAACTCTGTCCCTTTATTTCTCCCCTTCCAGCTCTGTTCAGCATGGATGTCCTGCACCTGAGCCTCATCTTCCCACCCCTCCCTGCTCTCCATCACAATTCCACTCCGTACAGATCCAGTCCATGCAGCTCCCCGATACCCACCCACATGTTTGTCTCACATCCTGGATTCTTCTTCCTCACCCCCTCCTGGTTCCCATCCTAACTCTCTTTCCTGCCTTTTCAGAGGACCATGTAATCATCCAGGCTGAGTTCTATCTGACCCCTGACGCGTCAGGCGAGTTTATGTTTGACTTCGATGGTGATGAGATTTTCCACGTGGATATGGAAAAGAAGGAGACAGTGTGGCGGCTGGAAGAATTTGGACGCTTTGCCAGCTTTGAGGCACAGGGTGCCTTGGCCAACATAGCTGTGGACAAAGCTAACCTGGACATCATGATAAAGCGCTCCAACCACACTCCAAACACCAATGGTACCTCCTACACTCCTAGACTAGGGA
This sequence comes from Martes martes, assembly GCF_963455335.1. Classification (NCBI taxonomy): domain Eukaryota; kingdom Metazoa; phylum Chordata; class Mammalia; order Carnivora; family Mustelidae; genus Martes; species Martes martes. The sequence goes on along the minus strand of NC_137893.1, from coordinate 118,460,326 downwards.
ATCCTAACTTTGAAATAGATGCTTCAGCTGGTTGTGTTATGTTACTATAACCGACTTCTCCTCCCAGGGGCCTAGGCTCTCCATAAGCAAGTGCCTACTTGTCATGTCACAGACTCAAGAACTTTACATGAGTTTGTTCCTTTCCTGATGGGCTCACATCTTGTCCCTGCCGCCAACAGTCACTCACAGAGTCATTGCCCCTAATCGATGCCGGGAGGAACCAGGAATGAAATGATCTCCTATACCTAAAATATCCTTCTATCTCTTATACCATAACACTGGTTCCAGTTCATGCGAGAGAGCATCAGAGATAGGCCTCTGAGACCATGGATGGCACAGATTCTCAGGGCAGAGTTTCCACTGCTTTTTCTGCTTCACTGGGAGGGACAGGGGCTAGCCTCAGCACGGAAGGCTAACTGCTGTCCTATGTCCACAGTACCTCCAGAGGTGACCGTGCTCCCAAACACCCCTGTGGAACTGGGAGAGCCCAACACCCTCATCTGCTTCATCGACAAGTTCTCCCCACCAGTGATCAATGTCACGTGGCTTCGAAATGGAAACCCTGTCACCACAGGAGTGTCCGAGACAGTCTTCCTGCCCAGGGAAGACCACCTTTTCCGCAAGTTCCACTATCTCCCCTTCCTGCCCTCAGCCAACGATGTCTATGACTGCAAGGTGGAGCATTGGGGTTTGGATGAGCCTCTTCTCAAGCACTGGGGTATGGACCGTTCTTCATTCTCCTTTCTTTTATGATTTCCTCCTGTGACGCATGGCTCTGATGCTTTAGGACCCAGAGTCCCCTAACTTGTCCATAACAACTGCTACAACTTCTATTCCTTGTCTCCTCCCATTATTCAGCTCTCCTGCTTTTTAATCTGTGTTCCCTTAAGGCATCATTCTGTCTTCCTTTTATTTAATTGATGAATGACTATTCTTTGGACTACGTACTCTACATTTGGTTCTAAGTGCTACTCCATACCACAGTCATTACTTCCATACATAGTTTGCATTATTTTTCCCCAGAGTTTGAACCACCAACTCCTCTCCCAGAGACAACCGAGAATGTGGTGTGTGCCCTGGGCCTGGTTGTGGGTTTGGTGGGTATCATTGTCGGGACCATCTTCATCATCAAGGGCATGCGCAAGGCCAATGCTGGTGAACGCCGAGGGCCTCTGTGAGGCACTGCAGGTGGGTTTGATGTGGTCAGAGGAAAACATGGATGGAATTACCCAAAGGAAGGAAACAGAGTGGGAAGAAGGATGTGCGATGTCTTTAAAGGAAAGTGATAGGAAGGTCATGACTCTTGATTTATCTCTGCTAGGACAGAATCAGACATTAGCCTCATCTGGTATCCCAAAGCTTCAAGGTCCCACATTCATTCCCATAAGGGTGTTCCTACACCACAACTTCAGTCTTGGAAATTATCTCCACTACCTAAGGCCATTGTTTCACATACCACTACTGAATCAATGATCTAGGAAAGGCTTGGCACTTTCTGGTACATATTTTCTGAAACAGTACCTCAGTTCAGAAATATTTCCAGAGTTTGGCTTTTTGGGGGTTAGAATAAATTAACTGCATCAGACGACAATTCCTTGAAGACAAATGCTTGTTTCTGGTTCTCTAATCTGAAAATTGGTATTGAAACTTCTAAGAGAAGGTAAGCCATGGTCTGCTCATCCATGCTCACTTAGAGAGAAGGGGATGCAGTTGATGTTGGAAAGGTTGTATTCACTAGGCAGAGGTCAGATGAATATTTAGAGACATTTCCAAAGTCAAAGGATAAAGCAAGAGGAGGAAGGAATCTGAAAAAGAGTAAAATATTCATCTTAACTCTTTAATAACTATGTGTGTCCTACTACAGGCAATGGAGTTTCCCAAAGAAATCAGTGAAGAAATTTGTGCTTCAAAAACTTTATAAACCTGGCAGTACTCCAACCATTCACCACTCTGAAGACAACCACTCTTCCACATTTTTCAGACCTTTCAATAGTCTAAAAATAATAATGTCCTCCTGGTCTGTCCAGATTCTGTTATTTAGTGACTCCTTGTTTGTTGTCCCTTCTTGGGACAGTTTTCCTCCGTTTTTATATCACCATGCAGTGTATCTGGAATAGACCTCATAGGATATTTCTCTGCTACGGAACCTTGTAAATGTTCAACACAGACATTCCTTCTACACTTATTGCTTGGGTTTCTTCAAATTGTGATTGTGATTTTTTGAACACAATAAACTATTGGATGGGTCTGAGATGAAGTTTTGGTGTCTCAGCCAGTTCTTTACAGGGACTAGGGAATAAATGTGATTCTTTCACGATGAAATGTGTGAATGTTTAATGGGTGTGATAAGTTCTGTAAGCAATCAGAAATATCTAAGTTTGCACCTGGGTGGCCCAGTTGGTTAAGTGTTTGACTCTCACTGATATTATAGAGACTCAAATACAAGAAATTAACAAAAAAGACTTTTGGCTCAAAAACACTAATACCGGGGCGCCTGGGTGGTTCAGTGGGTTAAAGCCTCTGCCTTCGGCTCAGGTCATGATCCCAGGGTCCTGGGATTGAGCCCCACATTGGGCTCTCTGCTTGGCAGGGAGCCTGCTTCCCTCTCTCTCTCTCTCTCTCTCTCTGCCTGCCTCTCTGCCTGCTTGTGATTTCTGTCTGTAGAATAAATAAATACAGTCTTAAAACACACACACACACACACACACACACATACACTAACACCAACTGCTCTGCTTCGTGGGAACCTGACTAAGGAGGATACTTCCCCCCCTTGGTAATCTCTTGGTGCTCTCTAAAGGGTCTCCAGCACATGCTCACAGCTGTCAGCAGTACATCACAGGCTCTCACTGCACTTGGAGAAGCTAAAACAACACCAACAGTGAGGTACAAACACCTTCCAGGAACCTGGGCTTTTAACCTCTGAGTTTCACAGGGAAACCAGAACAACTGAGTCCTGATGGTGACTGAGAGTGGCACTAATATCAAATTTTTGATCCGTCTCTCATGTGTGCACAGATGACCAAAGGGGGAGAATCGTTACAGTAATTTTCCTACGGGCCATTAGACTGAGATGGCTCTAACATCTTGGCAACTTACATAAGCAAACTGAAACCTAACCCAGACTCAGCTCCTGTGAGTGCACAGGTATCCCCACAAAATTCACCAATAGCCAACTGGGCTTTCCAAGTAAGGCAAGTGAACAGGATAAGCCAATCGGGGAGTTTCCATGCTTTACTTCTGCATCTGCTCTGCCAAAGCTCATGTTACAGAACTCTTCACCACTTTGGGGTTGGCATTGCCAGATTTGAATAATGTTCTCAAACATACGAAAATTGTCTTATGCCGCAGTTTATCACCTTATAACTTTTAATACCTTCTAAGACTTAATAATAAATAGCAAGTTTCTATAGCTACAGCTTAAAAAAATCAAAGCCATGTCTTTATAATCTTGAAAAGAGGAAGAGCTGTTTCTTTTACATAGCTCCAATTTTTTATTACAAAATAAATACATGGACAGTAGAAAATACACTAAAACTACTTAGATGCGTGTAGAATTTAAAAAAAAAAAAAGAAAACATCTCTACCTCCCATATATAAAGACATGTTTTGAATATTTTACCTTTTACCAGCAGTTTTAAGGTTGCAGAAAAATTGGGCAGAAAGTACAAGAGTTCCTGAATTTCCCCATCTCCTCCCTACCCCCGCCCCGCCCCATTCCACATACAGTTTCTCCTACTATTGACATTTGTCAGTAGTGTGATACATTTGTTACAACTGATGGACCCATAATGATGCACTATTATTAGCAGATGTCCATAGTTTAGAATAGGGTTCATCTTGAGTGAATACCTGCAAGTCTGACCGCAGGGCTCTAAAGCAGGAACACATTCAGCTTTGTAAGAAATCACCACAACCAGGTTCTCTGCGTTCTCATCACCAGGCAGCATTGTCACTATTTCATACGTTAACTGTTTCAATAGGTATGGAGTGATATCCCAGCATGGTCTTAATCTGTATTTCCTAGTGGCTAGAGAGGTTGCTCATCATCAGTCAGCCGATTTTCCATATGAATTATTCTCTCCGATAAATGTCTCTTCACGTCTTTTGCCCAATTTGTAATTAGAGTTGTGTTGTGTGTGTGTGTGTGTGTGTGTTGTCAAGTCCTAAAAGTTCTTTATAGATTCTAAACGCGTGCTCTTTGTGATATTTTGGGTGTGCGAATATTTTCTCTTTGTCTGTAGGTAACCTTTTCAGTCTCACAACAGGATATTTTTCAGAATTAAAGTCTTTAATTTTGGTAAAGCCCATTCATTGATGTTTTTCCTTTATGGATCATGCCTTTGATGTCGTGTCTAAGAACGCTTCACCAGGCCCAAACATTTCATCCCAAAGATTTCCTCCTACTTTCTTCTGAAAGTTTTATACTTTATATTAAATTTAAGATTTCTTTTGAGTGTGTGTTCATAAAAAGTGTGAGAATTAATCTCATCTTTTCCCTATGTTTTTCTTCTTCCTTTGATTTTGCTCATGTTCTGTTTCTGCCTACGGATATCCATATGCTCCAATATCAGTGTTTGCAAAGACTATCCATCCTCCATTGAGTCACATAGCATCCTTGTCAAAAATGAGTTGGTGTGGGGCTATTTCCGGATTCCCCATACTGTTCCATCAGTCCATGTGTCTTTCCTTCCAGAGCACCCATTGGTCTTTACTACCATAGGTGTATAAAAGCCTTCAGTTTGGCTGGAGTAATTGTTCAACTTTAGTTTTCCTTATCAAATTTAGCTTTATCTATCCTAATTTCATGGTTTTTTCATACACACACTAGAATAACTATGTCTACAACTATTAAAAATTTTGCTGAGATCTGCATATTAATTGCACTAAGTAAGGATATCCATTTGAGGGAGAACTGACATCTTTACTGTGTTCAATTTTTCAGCTGATGAATATGGTGAGTCTCTTCTTATATTTAGGTCTCCAATTTCTTTCATTATCGTTTCAGTTAGAAATGCATGTTGTCTTAGAATTCTACTTTAGTTGTTTCTGTTCTTTTCCTTACTTTGAACGATTTTAAATGGTGTTTTATTTCCTCATTTTTGGTTTACACCTTAATTGATAAACAGTTGATGTCTTCTTTGATCTTGAATCCTGCCATCTTATTAGTTCTGTGAGGGTTTTTTTTGGTGTGTTGTGGGAAGTAATTCTTGGGATATTTTATGGAGACTATCACATCAAATGAGCTTAAAGATAGATTTATTTCTTCCTTTCTGATGTGCTTGTGTTTTGAACACCTCCTAGTCATCTGTTGATGAGGGAGGGGTCCCCGTCCCTAAATAGTATGAGATGGCCGAACACACAACACCCAGCATGGACAGATGAGATTAATAGCAGTTTGCTACATGTCCTCAGAGCCCGAGGGAGAAGGGCACTGCATTCCATATAGTGCCACATGAGGGTTGCACTCAGGAACACAGTGAATTATCAGGGCTGTGAAAGGCAGGCTTTGTAGTAATAGGAAGATGAGGCGTCCCCTGTCCCCCACAGGAGATGCTGTTCGTTTGTTTGAATAGCTCCATGGGTAGGCAGGGAACCGAAGCCCTCAGGCTGAGGTTCAGGTGGTGTGCAGCTTTTCAGGCTGGTAAGTAGCTGGGTAGAAGTCTTTCCTTCTGGGATGGTAAAAGATACCTGATATAAGCAGAGGCACCCATGGTGATGCTCTTGGTGGCCTTTTTGAAGCTTTGCCACAATAATTAGTTCTTTCTGTCCTATTGATGGCAAGGATTAGAGGAGTGCCAAAATGAAGGGCTTTGAGAGAAAGAACATTTCGGTAAAAACTCTAGGGAATTGATACTCCTCGAGTTGATCCTAGAAATCATCAGTGAAGGAAGTCAAAAGAAAGCCTTTAAGAGGACAATAGAGGATGATTTCAAACGGCTTAATGAGGGTCCTTTAAACTAATTAGGCCTAATTATTCTACTTGCGCTCCCAAGTTGAGAAATCTATTCCTTAAACTAAACAACCTGAATGAAAGAGTGACAAAATTGAGCTCAAAAATATCAACTCCTTCATACTTCCTACTACTCTACTTCCTGTTATCCTTTAAAGGAGCTGCCAGGGATAGAGGCATTAAAATCAGACTCTTCCTTCTCCTCATCACCCTAAGGCAATGATAGCTCTGAGGTTAAAAGCTGACCAGAATGAAAGCTGAGACTCAGAGCCTGATAGGAATTTCTTTGAAGGCCTTCTCCCCTTAAGTTCCGATTAGAACTATGAATCCAGAGGGGAACAAGCAAATTGAAGGTGAAGTGACCAGATGGATAGATCAACCTATAACATGGTTTAATTTGCAACCCAATTCCTTGAGAGATTGAAAGCAACTGTCCTTATCTTGCAAATCTTTTGTTTTAAAGATTTTATTTATTTATTTGACAGACAGAGATCACAAGCAGGCAGAGAGGCAGGCAGAGAGTAGGGGGACCGGCTGAGCAGAGAGCCTGATGCCGGGCTCAATCCCAGGACCCTGGGATCATACCTGAGCAGAAGGCAGAGCCACCCAGGTGCCCCTTATCTTGCAAATCTTTGCAAAACATGAACTATGGGTCCAGATGCAATTCAAAGTCCTCCAGCCTCTCTGGGAACTCTTATCTAAACCATTCTCTGTTCCTAAGCCTGAAGGAAAAAGAGGTGGCAGGGGGGTGGTGGGTGGTAGACGTGGGGGTTGTTTAAAATTCAAATGGCTAGGGGTGCCTGGGTGGCTCAGTCACCTAGGTGTCTACTCTCAGTTTCCCTTCACATCATGATCTCATGACCCCTGAGATCAAACCCCGGGAAGCATTCCTCATTCAGTGGGGAGTCCTGAAAGCTAAAAGCTCTCTTTCTCTCTCTTTCTGTCTGAAATAATCTTTAAAAAAAATCAACAAATTAAATTCAAATGACTAGAAAGCACCCTTGCTCAGAATCTAACCCACAGCTTGCAGAAGGTTACTTGCCAAGAATAAATACAAATCTTTACTCTAAGGTCTTTACATCTGTGTTTATATATATGTTATAAATATGAGATATTGTTCTACCTGTGGATGTTACTGATAAAGTTAATTTGTAAAATAGCTCTATTCAGTTGTTTCAAAGACGAACGATTATAAGACTTAGGTATTCTAAAACTCAGAAAGAAACTAACCCAAATATTTCTCAAGTTCACATGCTCTAGAAAAACATTCAATATCAAAGCTAATTAATGGCTATTGATTTCATTAAAATACACACAGTATTACAATTAAAACATTTATTCTGCCAACATTTACTTAAGTTAAGAAAATTGACATGCTTTCTGATACAAAACATTTTTTTGTTAATATAGTTCAGGAGAATGACTAACTTTGATATCTTCAGAAGTTTTTATGAGTAATCTAAGCATACATGTCAAGGACAAGTAAATTAAATCAATGTCAATAAGATTTTTTAAATTGTAGGTAAAGCTTTAAACAGCTTCCAAAATCTTTGTTAACCTGAAACTTCTAAGTTTTGCTAGGTTAAATGATAAACTGAGTTAAATTCATTGGATATTTAAATTTTTTTCCAAATAAAATAAAATATTGAAATATCAATGACTAAACATAGATTGATCTACTTTTATCTTTTACAGAGAAGCTGTAAGATACATTTGGGTCTGTTAGTAAAGATGTTTTATGCTTTATTGGAAGATTGTACTATAAAGAAGAACATGTTTCTAGAAATTATTTAATATGTTAATAAATTTGCCAGTCTAGAGAATTCTGATGTAACAGATAGTTCACAGTTGCTTACTACTTAGTTTTCACAAAAAAAAGTTAAGGCTTCTAAGCACTAAGAGTTTTAACAAAAATAATAAGATGCTTCGAAACACCAAGGAAAACATTTCTGTATGCACAGAGAATAAGATGTATGCTCTTGGTAAGAAAATTATGAGAGATAGAGATGCATTTGTTAAGGGTAATAAGTAATTTTGTTCCAAAATGAAACTGGTTGTTTAGAGAGAGGAAATATTTGAATATTTTTAGAAGGTTGTAGAAAATTGGGAAAAAGGAATCCTTAGAAAAGAATTTTATGAGTGGTCAGGACTAAGATTGGAATAAATGAGTTTTAATATGGAAAGTGCAGTAGTAAAAGATTGAAACTGGTTTATTTCTTAGTTAAGTTGATAATGTTTTCTTGGATGCTTGGTCTGCTCTTGATAGCAAATTGTAAACAAAGATTTTTCTTTATCTGCCTGGGAAAACAGTTTCTGTGTTTTGTCTTTATCAGGTCTTCAGTTACTTAAGAAAATTTCATATTCTCAATATTAAAAGAGCTAAGTTTTGCTAACCACTATACAACCTTCTGTTTTTGTCTTTAGAATCTCTTATTGCCACTTTGGTTACATAGGTAATTAAGCTTTAAGTTTTGTCATGATCCCTGATTCTATTTAGGAATGTGCTTTAAAACCTTCTGATATTTTTGACAAACTTTCAAAAATTTCAAGTTCTAAATGGTCTCCTTCACTAATTAGGCTTATTTATTTGGTATGTCAAATATAAGGGAAGCATTGTCAGATAAATGATGAATTACCTTTTTCGTTTATATCACACGGGTAAATGCTAAAACTTTCCTAGACGTTATATGAAATTCCTGACGTTTTAATATGTCTTTATATAATGTCATTCCTTATAATTCTAATTATGGAAGTGTTGTGTGTCACAGGAATAATCAGATTTCTTGTCACCTGCATTACAATGAACTCTCATCAGATTTTAGACCATGGCATTTTTGGAGATATTTGTCATTTATAGTTATTGTTCTACACCGATGCTCTTGCAAATATGTTTCATCTTCAAGGAGATTCATGGAAACGACTTTTGATGAATACAGGTTTCTCACACCTTTCAGATCATAAAACTAAGCTGAGTAAGAATTTCCAGAACTAACGGAAAAACTTCATTCCACCAGCACTAGAATTAGTAACATAGGAATGAAAGAATTAAGGAAGATCATACTCTCTAGCTCCATCTGTGTCATTGCAAATAGCAAGATTTCATTCTTTAATACTGGTAATGTTCCTATATATATATACACATACCAGTTCTTCTTTATCCATTCATCAGTTTATAGATATTCGGACTGTTCATGATTTGGCTATTTTGATAATGCTGCTCTAAACATTAGAGTGCATGCATCCCTCCAAGTTAGTATTTTTGTGTCTTTAGGTAAATACTTAGTAATGAAATTGCTGGATCATAGGGTAGTTCTATTTTTAACTTTTTGAGGACCCTCCATACTGTTTTCCACACTGGCTGCACCAGTTTGCGTTTCCACCAACAGTGCAAGAGGCTTCCCCTTTCTCCACATCCTTGCTAACAGCTGTTGTTTCTTGTGTTGTTGACTTTAGCGATTCTGACATGTGTGAGGTGATATCTTATTGCAGTTTTGATTTGTATTTCCCTGATGAGGAGTGACCTTGAGCCTCTTTTCATGTGTATGTCTCCTTTGGAAAATGTCTATTCATGTCTTCTGCCCATTTTTATTTGGATTTTTTTGGGGTGGGGGTTGAGTTTTATAACTTCTTTATGTATTTTAGATACTAACTCTTCATCAGATATGTCATTTGCAAATATCCTTTCTCATTTCATAGTCGGTTGTTTGTTTTGTTAGAGGGACAGTATTTCATTTATAACAAGCACCCAATCTATTTACAGAGTGGCTATATAGTTTTGGAGTTCCTATCAGCAATATACAGGAGACCTAGTTTCACTAGATCTTACCAGTGTCCTTGACATTGTCCTTGGCAGTATTTTGTATTTTCACTATTTTTTTTAGCTATTTAAATAACTATAATGATTGCTTACTGTGGTCTTAATTTGCATGTCCCTAAAATTATGATATGAACGTTTTTTCACATATTTTTCTTGACCTCCATATATCTATCCCTTGGTCCATATACCTGTCTCTCTACCGATACCACACAAGTTTACTTGGTTACTGTAGCTATAGAATAAAAGTTATATAATCTATGACTTATAAAAATGTGGCAAAATATTCCTTCATAAACAAACATTGTCCTTTTTCTCCTGACCTGATTTCTCCAGAATTTGGAAACTCTCAGTGACTATTCTTAATTTCATGGCAATAATTTGCAGAGACTCCATAATAACCTGTTCTCCTTGTAACAAGACATCAGGAAACATTACTCATATCACTACAGCTTTGACTGAAATGTCATATTTAAGAAAGGCATACACAAACTCAGATATGACCAGACAGCTTTGAGGAACTAAGGTTGACTTTGGACTCAGTGAGGCCCCTTGAAAAAATCACCTTCCAGGGTTCGCTGTAGTCTTAACAGGTATGTAAGGAAGGTCATTGCCTAGCTGCTCAGGGAATTGGGATATTTGAGGGACCTGGAGAAGAGAGAAATTCACCCAAATCTATAAGTATTGCAGCTGAGTCTGATGCTAAGTATTTGGCTTGGCTGTTAGCCTCAAAGGTTATTGAAAGCTCAATCTGAAATTCCCTATGAAAAGTTCTGACAAAAAAGACTTCAAGAAACTTACATGGCCAGTCCCTATTCTTACTGTACTTATACAAATACGGCCATGTTTGTTACAACTGGATTTGTTTTGCATAAAAATTTATCTTAATTTGGCTCTCTTTGATGGAAATGAGGGTGATTTTATTGAGAAAAAATTATGTTTCAGTAATACACTTTCATGGGTGTTAGCTTCTAGTTCTGATTAATTGTCTTTGTTTGTTGTTTATCTGTACAACTGGACTGGATCCTGAATTCTTTTTTTTTTTTTTTAATTTTATTTATTTATTTGACAGACAAAGATCACAAGTAGGCAGAGAGGCAGGCTAGGGGGAGAGCGGAGGAAGCAAGTTCCCTACCAAGCAGAGAGCCTGATTCGGGGCTCTGTCCCAGGACCCTGGGATCATGACCTGAGCCAAAGGCAGAGGCTTTAACCCACTGAGCCACCCAGGCACCCCTGGATCCTGAATTCTTCCGGTTTCCTGAATAATGGATAATTTTCGACCTGACTGCCTGCACGGTATGTGCCTAACTTTAAAAGCCCACCTGCAGAACCACCTTCTGAAATGAGACCACTGCTTAACTGAACTGACCTAATTTACCTCATTATAAAATGTGGAATAAGATGCTAAGACTATATATGAGAGTTCCAAAATAATGGCTCTCGGAAGGATGGAGGCTAAGCCTGGTACTAGGGAATAGCTACAACTTGGTGCAAAGCAATGTCATTCCAGAAATACTGATCCATACCCTTGTACAACAGAAAGCAGCTAGAGTGATCATTGTCCTATCCTCCAAAGAAGAGAATGGTGAAAAGACAGTGGGAAATTGAAGCCAGAGACTATCTTAACCATTCGAATAGAAGAATGAAAACTAGAAGTCATATTCCCATCTCAGGCATGGCCAACAAGCCAGGGAACATATACACCTAGGCTCAAGGGGTAGGAATGCTTGCTTATCCTTCAAAGGCACCTGTAAAACAGATAGTTCACCAGTGCTATGCTGGAGATTATGCACTAGATGCAACCCCACTAGCTTAACGTAAAGAATATATTAAAGACTTTCTCATAAGGTAGTTCCTTCCAAGGATGGTCTCCACAAGTAAGAGAGGTCATTTGACTCCTTATGGCCATAACAACACCAGTAAGAACATCAGCACATGAATGTGTAACAAACAACATCCCCATAGCTGGGCACTGTGGGTACAGGTACTGTCAGGAGGCTAGAGGCCCCCCAGTGTTGCAGAAGGACTCATGTTGCATTTGTCACAAGACTCCCAGATGGTAATGAGTAAGGGACAGGTGGGGCTAATTGGCCAGTCTCAAAGAAATTTCAGATGGGGAAAAAGGCATACAAACCCAGAGATAAGGGAACATAAGGAGACCACCTCATTTGTCTTAAGTGTCAGAGACAAGATATTTTCATGAGCGTTATAAAACCACTAAAAGTTACCACACCTCAGAGAAGAAGTAATCATGGTGCTATCAGTGGTGACCCCAAGAAGATTTAAGTTCCCTGATATGTTTTCTATAAAAGACCAACCATAAAAGCCCTCAGTGACAATCCATTCAGGACCCCACTCACTCTACAGAGCTTTTTCCTTTCCTTTATGTCCTCACCTTCATTTAATAAGCTTTCACTTCACTTCACCCTTTTGTGTCCGTGAGATTCATTCCTCCACTGCTTGAGGCAAGAACCCTGCAGTCCTGCAACGTTTCTGCTGCATTGGCCTGGGAAACTTCATCCCACTTCATTCATCAGAAGGCGAGTAATGCTGACTCTGTCTTCATGTTCTTACCTCCCCTGCTTAGTCCTCTTCTCCTGTAAAACACCGGGCACCTGTCCCCCACGCAAGAGCGACTAGTGCAGCCACAGGTCTTAAGACTCAGGTGACAGGCCTCTAGGAACGACTCAGTCAATCCCCCTTCCTGCACAGGAGGGGAAAGTTGGTCCCTCCCTAACCAGTTCCCTCTTTCCTATGGCATCGTTCCTCTTCTGGGAAGTGTATCCCCACATCAGAGCCTCTGTAACTCCTGAGAGTGACCATGAACCTCAACTATGGGACTCTCTGAGGAGAAGCCAGGATTAAGCCAATCTTATCCTTCCCTTTACCTCACACTCTCTGGCAGCTTTGGGGGTTCCTGGACATCGCTGGGTACTCCAGACTATGGATAGCTGGATGGGGGGAAAAGCGGGCCCCCTGTATCAGTTAGTCATGGAAACACAATCAGTGGGAACCTCGATCATATAGCAGGACCCAGAAGCCCTTCAAATACATGAGGAACTCAAACATGACTTGGTGAGAGCCCCAGGCTTGAGCCTTCCTATCGAGAAGGACTTTAATCTCTAGATTATGGAAAGAAAAGGTATGGCTCTTGAGGTCGTAACCCAACCCAGAAGCCCCACACAACAACCTGGGAGGTATGTTAGTAAGGAAGTGCATGCTGTGCCTAGGGGATGGCCGGCCTGTGTGAGAGCTGGGACAGCAGCGGCCCTTCTACCACCTGAGGCCCTTCAGGTAACCATGGGAACAGATATTACCGTCTTGCCCCACATAAACTGATGGGGCTACTAGAATCAAAAGGAGGCCTCTGGCTGACAGATCACCGGCTCTTAAGATACCAAGCCTTGCTCCCGGAGGGACCTGCTGTCTGCATAACACCCTGTCCAATATTAAATCCTGCCGCTCTACTCCAGGAAGGTGAGACTCAATTAAAGTACGATTGTGAACAAGGTATTGTTCAACATTATGCAGCAAGGTCGGATCTGCCGAAGAAAGTCCTCACTCACCGTGACTGGACTCTCCGTACCGGTGGAAGCTCATATAGAGAGCAGGGAATTCGAAAAGCAGGATATGCTCTTATTACAGCTTTTGAAATAGTGGAGAGTAAACCTCTTCCCCCCGGCCCCAGGGCACAGCCAGCAGAATTAATAGCCTTGACCTGAGCTCTGAGCCAAGTAAAGAAAAAACGGTAAACATACACACTGACTCTAAATACGCCTTTCTACTTCTGCTGGTTCGTGCAGTCATCTGGAAGGAATGTAACTATTTAACAACCAGGGGTTCTCCAGTTAAATATCAAAAGAAATAGACCAGTTATTAACACCCTCTTCCTGCCTGAGGAGGTGGGGGTTACTCATTGTAAAGGTCACGAACAGGGGGCAGATGACTTTCCCGGGGAAATGCACTGGCAGACCTTACAGCGAAGGCGGCTGTGGGATCCTCCGACATCGTGGAGGCCCCACTCAGACAGAAACAATCTATCCCTAGCTTCAGACCCGCTCGTTCCCCCAAGGAGAGTCAATGGGGATTAACAACTGGTTTTTCTCTCCAGCCATCAGGATGGCTGCAGACGGCGCAAAGACCCCTCTTGCTGCCAGCATCCCAGAGCTGGAACGTGATGAAATCCTCACAGCAGAACTTCATCTGAGAAGACACAAAATGTATCAGATGGTTCAGACGCTCTTTGCTGGACAAGATTTGTCTAAAGTTATCCCGCAGGTAGTATTGGCCTGTGATGACTCTCTTCAGAATGATCCTAAAGCAAAGTCTTTAGTCTCTCCTGGTCACCAGCACACAGGAGATTATCCTGGAGACGACTAGGATAGATGTCACTCATATACCCAAATCCTGAGGATTCCAATGCCTTCTGGTCTTGGTAGTTCCCTTTATTAGCTGGGTGGAGGCCTTTCCACGTAGAACTGAGAAAGTTCAGGTAGTCATAAAGGTGTTCGATGAAGTAATACCCAAATTTAGGCTGCCTCGGGGCACACAAAGTGATAATGGGTCTTCTTTTAAGGCCACTGTAACCCAAGAGGACACTAAGGCTTTAGAAATCTAACACCATGGTGCCTGGAGACTTCAGTCTTCTGGAAAAGTTGAAAAAAATGAATGATATCCTTAAGGGGCCTTGGTTTAATGTACTTCCCATGGCTTCGGCAAGAATATGCAATACTCCTTTCATTCAGAGACTTAGTCCATATGAGATGCTCTACGGTCATGCTCTCTTACTAATGATTTCCTAAAAATCCTAAACTGAATGTTCAGATCCAGCTCATCATTTCTTTAGCCTTCTAGCCCAACAACAGCTTAGACAGCTGTCCAAAGGACGGGAAAGACCGCTGGGCGCCCACATTTGTCAACCAGGGGATATGATAGTCATAAAAGCCATCCCCACTAATACACGCTCTGTGAAAGAGACCTGGACATGTCCACACATGGTCGTCCTTTCTACTCCTCCTGCTGTTAAAGTTGCAGGTCTGGAGTCCTGGATTCATCACTCTCGAATTAAGCCCTGGACCAGTGAACATAGAGATAAGGATCCCTCAACCTCCTCTGAAGACAATCCCACTGATTCCTGTGAACCAGTCGAAGATCTCTGATTCTTATTCAAGAAAAATAAGCGAGTAATCCACTATGAAGGTAATCTATATGTTAGTTTACCCATCAGGTGGACTGTAATCCAGGCTACTTTGGCCTTGAAATGTACCATCTTAACACCGGAAGTTATTAATGCAACTCTAGGGAGGCCCCTGACTCTTACCTGGTGGTCCAACTGCTCCACGCCAGAGGGCCCCAGTATGCAAAAAAGGAGACATACTATCTGCCAACAAAGGGCCATGAGATCTTTTTGTTTCACTAATTTAACTGACCAATACAGCAGCAAAATGAAAACTTTTCCATACAATTAGCTGTTAGCACCTGCTAGACGCTGGTGAATATTTGTGTGTGAAAATGCAAAGGGGAAATCCAGACGTTGAATACCATTCAGCTTTAATTCATGTTTTTATTAACCCTGACCCCTTAAAATCCTTATCTACCATTAACTTCTGTCTACATTTGGTGTAAACAAAGAATCCGTGCCAGCTTCGTATAGCGAAGGTAACGGTCCTTAAGACTTAATGTCAATAACCTTGTTGGCATTGGAGCAACACAGGCCAAGCTACAAAATTTAAAATCAAGCCAAAAGACACGATCCCCTGCTCTCAAAGTGGCACCTAAACCCCCTCTGCGACTAAAGCATATACTAAAACCTAATCGTGTTTGTATTGATTACAACACCCCAAAGCAACAGTGTGATTTTACTATCCACATTCCATCACCGCAGGTCGATTTTCACTTACCAGGGCCTGGTCTTTGTTTTGTCACAATAAGGTATATTGTGACAATATATATATACAATATAGATAGATAGATAGATAATTATACTATTCCCAATAAGGTATATTATACTATTCCCAATATTTCCCATAATTTTACAGGATTATGTTCCCTGGGACAAGTGGGACTATTAACGTTGCCCAAACCCAACAGGCAACAAAAGAGAGATTTGCTGCATTTATCATCCGATTGCAATGATAATGTCATCCTCCTAGTAGAAGCAGATGCAGTAGCTTTGACTATATCTTTGGTGGGACTCCTGGGACTTACATTAGGACTGCAGCATGAAATAAGCAAAATAGTAAGCTCCCTCAACAGGACTCACAATGATATTTCCCAGGCACTAGATGCACTCAGCCAAGAATTAAGTGAAGTCGGAGAGGGACTTCTTGGGAACCGGGCCACTACTGACTCTCCACCATTGGCTACACCATTTGGTAGGTGAGGAGTTCTTCACATGTGTTGTTTTAACATACTGAAAACTCCCACAAGGTGTTCCAATTAGTAGGGGACATTCGTGATCAATTAATTAAGATCAAGAAATCCACTGTCTAGTTGACAGAATCGGTAATTGGGGAGCTTATTTAAGAGAAGTGATCACAATTTCGAGCCTACCACTTCCTGTATGCTTATTCTTTTGCATGTGCTGATGCACGCACCATTTGCTGTTCATCATGATGCCCCTGGAGCCATACCAAGGCTCCTTGGAGCAATCCCTGGATAGATTCTACTGCCGCACCGTCTGCCGCCCCATTTCTGCAGGAAGCTGCAAGAGCGGTCATTGTCCCTTTCCCTAAGGGCAGTTAGGGTTACTGTTCCAGGGGGAGGAATGAGTGAGGGACAGACAGGGCTAGGTAGGAAGGGGTTACAAGACCAGCCTCACAGAAATCCCAGATGTGGAAAAATGCTGACGCATACAAAACCAGAGATAAGGGAATAAAACAAGTCCACCTCCTTTGACTTAAATGTCAAGATGAGATATTTCCCTGATAGTTACAAATTGACCACTGAAATTACCAAACTTCAGAGGAGAAGTAATCATGGTGTTATCAGTGGTGATGCCAAGAAGTTTACGTTCTGCAGTCAGTTATCTATAAAAGATTGTCCGTAAAAGCCCTCAGTGTCATTCCACTTGGGAGCCTGCTCACTCTAGAGAGCTTTTTTCTCTCCTTTATGTTCTCACCTTCGTTTAATAAACTTTCACTTCACTTTGCCCTTTTGTGTCTGCAAGATTCATTCTTCAACTCCTTGGCACAAGAACCCTGCAATCCTGCAACAGTAAGACTAGTTCATTTGAAATTGGCTCAAAAAACCCCCTTCCCCCCACCCCTGATAACCTGGTGTCCCTAATCCTTGGGAACAAGGGCTCACATCCAGTTCTGCCTTTGATCTCTTGTTTTATCTTGGTCAGAGCCCAACACGCACAGAAACAACTGCCTCTGAACCTCTGATGCTCGGTACTGATATGTGATGATTATTATGGGTCCCACTCCAATGCCCATGTACAATAGAGACACAGTCTCTGATAATATCAGGGACCAAATATCTGCTATTATTCCCCCAGGAAAGGTACCTAAGCCAGGATATTGGCTCATGGGGATGAAACAACTACTGTGTTGTTGCTACATGAAGATTTGCCATATGCATTGTCTTTAAAACATTTGTCTTATTGTCCCTGGCCTCACTGCTGATGTCCCTCTCTGTTCCCTCAGGCAGCATCTGCCTGTCATAGGTCACCAGTGATGCTGAAATTTGCAATTGTTCCAACTGCCAGGTCTGTGGATTACTGAATGTAATGTCTCATACGCAAAAGGTTATTAATCATTTAGAGAAGATCTCTTTTGCTGATGCCCTCAGTACATGGCTTATGTCTTCTCCAGTTTGCTGGGAAACTATAGTTTTAAGTATTTTATTTTGTCCTACACCAATTTCATGTTGCTATTTATATTGTTTCTGGGATATAAGGATGCAAGTCACTTCTAACATCTGGCTCTAGGGCAGTCATGGAAGAATGGCATGTAAAAGATTGTCCAGGCTATAAAGGTGCTGGGGGAGGAGGGCAGGGTGCTGATGGTACTGACCCTTCTTTGGCCTGCTATCCTGTCCAAGTCGTCTTAACGACTCCTTCTGGGCTCCATGTCCCAGGCCCCTCGGAGGTTAATGTATATTCCTTGGAATTGTAGGCCATGAGCAGAATGCAGGGAGGTTTATTCCAGTCTTCCATATATCTGTTTAGATAACTGTTAGAAATACCAGTTTTTCCCTCCTCCTGTGTACACATGGTGTCACAAATACATTAAATGTTATCTATGAATCAACTTTGTCAAACCCCTGATGTCACTACAATGCCCTCCTGTATGTCCCCCCACTCTCTAAAATCTGTAATCTAAGTCTAGCGGCACAGGTGTCTGGATTGCCAGGGGCTGGATCCTTCCTGTCTATACATGACCCTGACTAAAACTCTATAAACTGTATGGAGTTCCCGCCTTTGTTTTTCAATCCAAGTGCCTTCACACTTTCTAGGGTATTTTACAGTCCCTCTACCTTCTAACATTACTAAAATTTTTAATTGTGTCTTCTCTATTCTCTTTGTCAGTCCTTGTAGAAGTTTGTCAGTTCCATCATTCTTTTCAAAGAACAAACTTTATGTGTCACTCATTTTTTTCTATTGTTTTCTTTTTTCTAGTTTTGTTCATTTCTGCTCTTATATGTACTAATTCTTCTCTTCAGCTTGATTTAGGTTATTTTGCTACTACTTTTTCTACATTTTTGAGCTGGAAACATAGATTATTGATATGCCCCTTTTCTCTCTTTTTAATGTATGCATTTAGTACCATGTATTTTTCTAATTACTGCTTTAATTATATGTCACAAATTAGATATATTTTCAAGATGTGTTGTTTTGATTTCCCTTTCATTTGGTTTAATGTATTTTATATGTTCCTTAAGACATCCTTTCTGATCCAAATACATTGTTCAGGGCCCAAGTGTTAGGAGTTGTGCTGGTTATCTTTCTATTGTTGATTTTTTTTTTAAATTCAACTCCACACCCAGCATAGAACTCAACATGGGGCTTAAACTCAAAACCCTGAGATCAAGACCTGAGCTGAGATCAGGAGTCCAACACTTAACCGACTGAGCCACCCAGATTCCCCTCTGTTACTGATTTTTAGCTTAATTCCACTGTATGCAAAGAACACAATCTGTAGCATTTCAGTTCTTTAGCATTTGTTTAAGTTTCTATATGGCCCATGAGACCATCTATCTTCACAAAGATTCCAGGGACACTTGAAAAGTATATGTTCTGTTCCTGTTTGGTGGAATGGTCTGTGTTAATTAGATCATGTTGGTTGATGGTGTTGAGTTCTATAGTCTTCCTGAATTTCTGTCTAGAGGTTTCATTAATTGTTCAAAAAGACTATTGAAGCTTTCAAGTATATTTGTGCATTTGTGTATTTCTTCTTTCAGTTTTATCAGTTTTTGTTTCACCTACTTTGCAACTCTGTTGTTTGGTACATACACATTTAGGATTGCTATGTCTTCTTGGAAGATTATCATTATGATTATTATATATCACAGATCCGCACCTGCATCCATATTCTTCAATCTGAATCCTACTTTAACTCATACAGCTATCTCTACTTTTTTTGGTAATTGTTTTCTTGGCTTATCTTTTTCCATTCTTCTATTTCAGACTTCCCATATTGTTTAATTTTAAGTGAGCTTGTTGTAGACAGCACACAGTTGGGTCATTTTTTCCAAACTGATGTTTGTCTGTTAATTGATGGTTTAAATAATTTACATTTAATGCAATTATTATTATGTGAGTGCTTATGTTGACTGTCTTACCATTTGTTTTGAGTTTACACAGCTCCTTCAATCTTTAGGTGCATGTCTTTTGCAGGGTTTGGAATATTCAGTCAAGCTGCCCTCAAAAAGTTTTTCAGTGTCACCTATTTTTCATCTCCTTCTGGAACTCAAATAACACCAATATTTTATGTTTAGTTTTAGTCCCACAGATTCTTCATCATAAAGTAATAATAATAAATATTATGAATAAGTTTATAAAAATAAATTTGTATGTAGAGGATAAATTACTCAAAATATGCAATGTACCAAAGCTCACAAATGATGTATAAAATAAAAGGAGTTTCATATATAATAAAGAAAATAAGTCCATTCTTTTCCGTAACAAAATCCCAAGTTTAGCTCTCTAGCCAATTCTTCAAAATGTTGAAGAAAGAAACCACCCTACTTTATATAAACTTCCAAAAGAGTAAAAAGAGAAAAACATTTGTAAATAAAAAATGAGACCAGGATAACCTTTATTTGAAAACCTGACAAGGACACTGTAACCAAAAGAAATATACAGACTAGTCACTCTTATAAAGACAGATGTCAAATTCTTAAGAAAAAATTATCAAATTGAATCCAGTGATATTCCAAAAGCACAATACATCATGACCATGTGGAATTTACTCCCAGACTGCAAGGTTATTTTAACATTTAAGAATCAATTAATGCAATTTATCATACTAAGTTAAAGAAGGAAACAAGAAATATGACCATCTTGATAGAATCATAAAATATTATTTGACATAATTCAACACCTATATTTAATTTTTCTATATCTAGATTTATAAAATCTACTGAAAGGGAATTTTCTTGATCTAAGAAGGTTAGCTACCTACTACACACATCAGACTCATTTACCACCCCCAACTTCCCACTTTTGGCAATCACCCATCTCTTCTCTGTGTCTGTGAGCTTGGCTTTTTGTATTTGGGGATTTTGTTTTTTTTATTTTTTTGGTTCAACATATAGGTGAGATCACTCTAATCTGCCTTTTCTTTGTGACATATTTCAATTAGCATAATGTTCTCAAGTTCTCTTCATGTTGTCACAAATGGCAAAACTTCTTTCTTATGGCTAAATAATGTTTGTTGATGTATGTATGCCGTATTTGCTTTATCTATTCATCTCCTGATGGACACTTAGGTTGTTTCCATACCTTCTCTACTGTAAATAGTGCTGCAACGAATATGAAGATGCAACTATCTTTTCAAGTTAGTGTTTTAATTTTCTTTGGTTAAATAAACAGAAGCGGAATTCCCGGATCTGTGATATGTCTATTTTTAATCTTTTTGAGAAATTTTCACAGTTTTCTATAGTGGCTGCACCAATTTAGTGTCACACCTATAGGATATAAGGGTTCATTTTGTCACATCCCTGCCAACAATCCCTGTTATTTCTTGTCTATTTGATATCAGCCATCTTAACGAGTGTAAAGTGATACATCAGTTTTGGATTGGATTTGCTTTGTCTTGATGATTAGTGATATTGAGCATCTTTGCATGGGCCTGTTGGTCACTGGTATGGATGCTTTGGGGAAATGTGTCTTCATATCCTCTACCCAATTTGTAATTCGATTGGGGCTTTTTTGCTATTAAGTTGAAAGAGTTCTTTATGTATTTTGGATATTAACCCCTCACCAGACATATTATTTTCAAATATTTTCTCCCATCTTATGGGTTACTTTTTCATTTTGTTGATGGTTTCTTTTGCTGTGCAAAAGCTTTTTAGTTTCATGTAGTTGCACGTTTTCATTTTTACTTTTATGGTCTTAACTTTGATGTCTAATCCAAAAAATCATCACCAAGATAGATGTCAAGGAGCTGACCAGCTATGTTTTCTTCCAGGAGTTATATGGCTTCACATCTTACATTCATGTCTTTAAACATTTTTGGTTTATTTTGGGGTATATAGTGAAATAATGATTCCGTTTCATTTATTTGCATGTTGCTGCCCAGTGTCCCAACACCATTTATTGAAGAGACTGTACATTCCCCATTGCATATGTTTGAAATGCCCTATTTTAAACTAAATGTCAACTGTTCAGAATCTAATTCTGGACTCTGCTGTATTAGTGTGTTTAACCAATAACGAAACAATTCCAAAAAGAGTGCTTAGCAAAATTGATGTACAACAGATTTTAGCATTGTGTCAAACTTAATATTCATTAATGTTTTTGTTTGAAAATTTTCTGGAAAATGCACATTTCTTAAAAAATTAAGTATGAGCACACTAACTTCTAAGAACAAACAAATAATCCTCTTGCCTAGTTGCTGTTCTTAATTGTAATTGGGTTTATAGCTGCCATTTAACACCCTGTATTTAAAAAAAACAACCTCAAAACCTTCATGATGCTTCTCCTCAACAATCAATCATCCTTCATGAGGAAATAATTAAAAATAATAACACTAGTAATACCCAAAACTATAAGTTCCTTACATGAAATTGTTCTCCTCTACCGCATCTAACATTTCTTTCTTCCTAAATAAGATTATTTGCTCCCATCTTTCCAATCCATCACGTGAGGCAGGCCCAGCCCGCAAAGGATGAAGCATGGTTTGTCTGAGAATACCACAGTAATCCCATGGTCCTCCCAATGCGTGGGAAAGTAGGTCACTGGGGACACTTGAAAATGTTTAATTCTCCCTTAAAGCATATGAGGAGAAACCATTCCCTTTTCCTGCCTTTGTAAATTATGAAAGAAAATGAAGCATGAAGCCTAAATCCACTGCAGGCACCCTACTACCATTTCAGGAACACTGACATGTGGTGTATGATAGAGAGATGAGATACAAAGTCCCAGGATCACTGGAGACGTTACTGGTCTGGTTAATAGACCAGTTCTGGAGATGAGCTACCCTGGGTCTGTCTGCTATGTGAGACAAGGAGTTAAAGAAAAATAAAGCAAATTAGATTGGATTTTCTCCACTAGCAACAGAAAGCATCTGCACTGAAATATTCCTGCCATGCACTTTAATCCTACATTATAATGTCAGACCACAGATCTAAGATAAATGAGACAACACACTTCTTCATCTTGGACAACACAGAAAAGTCAAGTTGCAACCCTGAGATCAAACAGGGTTTGATTAAACCAGATAAATATTGAATACATGAATGTTAGCTTATAAAAACCCACAGGATGATAACCCGTTCCACACAAATAACGCATGATAGAACTAAAATATACATGAGATAAACTTTGAATTGGCTTGATAACTATGTCTCTGATAGAGGAATTATTGTGTTGAAATCATTATTAACCTGAAATGAACTTCTGAATCTATTGTCTACTCTTTACTTTTGATTTACATTTCAAAGTGACTCTTCAGACAGAATATAATAGCAGAACTCATCATCTCTTTAACCAATTTAGGGGCATTCCTCTGAAACCTTTCCAACTCAAATCATTGAAGTCTAAGGAATTTAGAACTATGTACTGATTTACCATTACAGTTCCACAGTGTTTTATCAAAGAGCCAAAAATACTTGGTTTATATTCTAGTTTGTCTCCCACCGTATAATTTTGTCACATTTGTTTCATCATTGCGGTTTGGTTTTAGTTTTTATGTACTGTGTTCCTAAACTTTTTATTCAAAGTTTTTATTATACATTTGAAATTTCCTCAAATTAAAATTATTAAAGAAGACATATCCTGAAAAGTCCAGCCTTCATCTCTGTTCCTTTCAACCTATTCATTCATTTTGCCCAAGACGCAACCAGTTTTTCTAAAAAAAATACTTCTATTGTCATATATGGAGAATTATGTAGATTAGATAGAGATGAGAGATGTGATATATATAAAATGAGTTGATATAGCTATATATTCCTATTCTCTTCCTCTATCTTATTAAACAAAATGTTGTGTGCTGTATGAACTTTCTACTTATAAAAATGCTTTTTAGAGATTATTTTATAGCAGTGTGTTATTTTTCCTTCCAGTTGCATAGTATTTCATTGTTTGTATGGACATCAGATTCATAACTTCCCCTTTCTTTCCCAGCACTGCTTCTTATTTCGACTAAGATAATATCACTCTGGGATGTTCCTGTAGACAGTAAATTTACACACAACCTGGAAGGATCAGAAATGCATCTTTTCCCTTAGAGTCATGGCTTTGTCCTGATGATCTGAGACTTAGTTATGGGGAAGGCTGCATCCCAAGCCCAAGTGTCAGCATGCCACCGAGTTTATCTGAGAGACAGAAAAAGATGAAAGTATAGATAGAGCTCACCATCAGTATAATGAAAGGGGTTTACTCAGCTTTAGTTTCCTATAAAAAATCAGGGAAAGGGGCACCTGGCTGGTTCCAGTCAATGAAATATTCAACTCCTGATCTCAGGGTTATGAGTTTATGTCCCACATTGGGTGCGGAGTGTACTTGAATAATAAAATGGAATTCAAATATTAAAAATGAAATAAAAAATCAAAGATAAAGGGACAAAAGAATGTGATTACAAAAATTCTGAAGGCATCACATCCTTAAAACTTACTTGTATTTCTGGGACAGCTGGGTGGCTCAGTCATTTAACTGAGTCATCTGCCTTTGATTCAGATCATGATCCCAGGGTCCTGGGACTGAGTCCCACATCAGGCTCCCTACTCAGCGGGGAGCCTGCTTCTCCCTCTGCCTGCCACTCCCCCTGTCTCTCTCTCTGACAAATAAATAGACAAAAAAATCTTTTAAAAAAACTTATTTGCATTTCTTATATTTTTTTGTCCCCTTTCCGTATCCCATTGTACAAAGGGACTTGTGTGTTTGTGTGTGAGAACACAGACATGTAGGACACCATCATCATATGGATCATTAAGGTTCCTTCCTAGATCCAGAAAACATGTTTAATTACAGAACACTTAAAGCCCAAGAATAAACAGGGAATGAAACAAGGATACCTTCCATGATCCACATCCCAAGCAAAATTATAGAATATAAATGAAAACCATTATTTTATTATTATGGAATCCTCCCTTTCTTTTTTTATGTTCCTTTTTTTTGAAACTATATGAAGCAGATGATTTTCACTCCATGTTTATTTAAGAAAACTTTAGAAGACACGTGAGAAGAAGATGAGTTCCCATGCAAGGGAGGCAGGAAGGGCCACACAGAAGGGGACCAGGAGAGAAGGCATAGGAGGTACTGCAGTCACACTGGGGCTTCTAGGTCAAAGACGGGGCAGACAGAGGCACAGGGAGGACAGGTGCTGCAAGGTCACTGAAGCCGGGCCAACCAGATCTGAGAAAGCACCATATTTGTGGAGGAATGAGAGCGGGAAGCCTTTCACTCTAAGAAGAAGCTGGGAAGGAAGGTTCTTCCTGGAGTGTCACCATCTCCACGTCAGCTCAGGAGACCTGCAGAGACAGAGCAGAGTGTTGTTTCCAGACCCACCTCTCCAAGCAGCCTCTTCTCCCCTCTCCCAGGGCCTCGAGTTAAAGCCCCACAGTAAGAAGAGCATATTCTTAGGTCTCCTTGATCTGAAGCTATTTCACAGCACAGGCCTTTTACTAAATGGAGAGAGGAAGCTTCAATGTAAACTGCCTGATCAGAAGTCGGATCCAAAGTCTTTCCCATTTTTTCTGTCTTTCACCTTTACCACCTGTTCCGGAATAACCAAATCTATCACTAAAGAGGATGACAGAGCATTACCTGTTGGCTGAAGTCCAGAGTGTCCTGGGAAAGAGAAGGGAAGACATGTACTTAACAGATAAGGAGGTAAATCTGTCCCCACACACAAGGTCCCAGCCCCAGACCCGCCTCCTTAGATTTCTCTAACAACACAACCCACATGACATGATGCCAGAGTGGAGAAAAAAGTGAAAGATGTGACCCATGAAGCTTCTGTCACACAAATACAGTGGGATCTCACTAGCTTTAGTGGCTCTTCCTGCATTTGGCCCAGGATCCCAAACCAAGATCCCCACGCTTGTCAACCTCTCAATTATCTCTACAGGCCATAACTTCTTACGCTGCAACCCAGTAACCATGGGCTGTTGCTTTCTAGATTTCTAAGAAATCTGAGGTCCAATTGGGAAAGAAAGGCTTCATACAGGGCCACTGGTACACAGAGACCTTGTTTGTTCAAAGCTGTATTTCTCCCCCACGGGGTCTCTGTGCAGTCGCACCAACAGATGCCTTACCCTTCTGATTCCTGAAGTAGATGAACAGCCCCACCACGAGGAAGAGCAGACCCAGAACAAAGCCTCCAGTTCCACTCAGAATCTTGCTCTGTGCAGACCCAGACTGTGCCCCTGAGAGAAGAAACAGTTTTAGTCATTTTTACACCAAATTCAATTTCAATGGACACTCTGGGATTGAGAACTCTGAGAATGAGGAAGGCAGGCTGCCTTGAAGATATCGAATAATTTTCAATTTCTGGAAAAGAAATTTACAAATCACATTGCAGAAATGCAAAATTTTGGCACCGAACTTTTTAAATATCACAGCTCTGACAAATCCACTACTTCAGCATCAAACGATGAGAAGCCTGGAGTCCATGGAGTTCAACAGATCGTGCAGGGTGCCACAGCTAACGAAAGGCAGAGTCAAGATTGGATTCCCCTCAAGTCAGGAAGGTCCCTACATTATAGAGGATGTGCCTCTTCTGAGACCACAGTGAACAGCTCAGAGCAACAGTGCCCGAAGCACAAGCCCAGTCCGAGGCAGGGGACTGGTGCCCAGTGTGAAGAGGGAACCACGACCTGTGAGCCATGGAAAATGTCAAAACATGGACAACCTCTTCTGTGCCTGCCAGGCATAACTACCCCACCAGGGAATACAGGATCTGTAGAAATGATCACAGGATATCTAGAAACTATCAGAGGATTTCTATCACAGGATATCACATGGCTACCCCCAGTGATCTGTGCTGAAGAAAAGAGATCATTCAGCAAATGAAAACATGGTGTAAGGAGAGAGAACCCTGACACTCAGGAAAAGCAAAGTCCCCTCCTTGGTGCGTGAGGAATTTAGGAGGTCAGAAAGCTTCTCACTCCATTCCACAGTGAAAGGGCTTGTCAAACTGGGGTGCTCCACTTGGCAGGTGTAGACCTCTCCACTCTGAGGAACTGTCTCCAGCATCACCAGGGTCTGAAAGGTCCAGTCTCCATTAGGGATCAGGCCTGTGGACACGACTCCAGACTCCTCTTCCTGGCCATTCCGGAACCACCTGACTTCAATGTGGCCTGGATAGAAACCATTCACAGAGCAGACCAGGAGGTTGTGGTGCTGCAGGGGCTGGGGCTTCGTAGGATATACAGTCACCATAGGCTCCACTAGAAGAGAAGAGGTAGAGGGACTCAGTGAGGAAGACAGACTCAGTCTCCCAGGTTGGCTGCCTCGCTGCCTCCAGTCTCTGGTTCCCCCAAAGCTGACCATGTAGCCCAATAAGACCAGTATCGTGAACTTTTAGTTTAATCTTGACAGCATGGGTCCATTAGATTTGAGAGCTATTGGGGAAATTTGTGGGATTTATTTTTCATAGTATGAAGCAGTTATTCCTTGTAGAAGTGTTTCCAAGTTTTGTAAGGCATAAAGTGTCTTAAAAGCATGATTTCTGGAGCAGGCTGACTGGGTTCAAATCCGGACTCTGCTACTTTACTGATTCATCCTGGGAGAATTTTGACATTCCTCTGTGCCCCAGCTTTCTAAGGTATCAGGGGGAATAGTGATATCAACTTAGCTCTTAAGAGTTATGTGAAGATTAATGCACCAGAGTATGTAAAAAGGTAACTGGAATTTAGCCTTCAGTATGTGTTAACTACTTATTATCTTTGTTTTGTTGCTCAAAGCACGGTAGATAAATTGGGGAACAGCTTGATGTAGATGGGGAAAGAGTATGAAATCCTGGGAATGCTACACTCACACCTTAGAACAACCCAGACATGGTTCTACCCGGGGAAGCAGGAAAGACTGAGCTGGTTCTCTAGTTCTGGGAGCTGAGTCCAAGAACAGCGAGAGTCCTGAATGAGAGGAAAAAGAGCAAGGAAACTCATTTATTTAAAAAAGGTCTCATAATTCCACTGGCTGATCAGTCCTTCTTTTTTGCAGTATAAAAATATCTATTATTAGAATTGTTATCATTTTATAATTGTCTCCCATTTACAACTAACGTTTGAGTTCAGGGCAGGGTCTGAGACTCACTAATAGGTATCCTTAGTGCCCGAGACCATCCCTGACAGTACAGCCTGAATAAATAGAATTTCTGTTTTGGTGAAAGGAGAAATACGAGAAAAGCTTTTTATAATACCATAAAATGGTAGATTTAAGATTGATGAGAAAACACTGTTAACAATTTTGTAGTATATTTCCTTAAATAAAATGTTGGGGCGCCTGGGTGGCTCAGTGGGTTAAGCCTCTGCCTTGGGCTCAGGTCATGATCTCAGGGTCCTTGGATCCAGCCCCACATTGGACTCTCTGCACAGCAGGGAGTCTGCTTCCCTTCCTCTCTCTGCCTGCCTCTCTACCTGTGATCTCTGTCAAATAAATAAATAAAGTATTTAAAAAAAAATGTTTACGTCCTTACCAGGAGAAGTAATAAACAGAACCAAAATACAAACCACAATTTCTAGGGAAAATGCTAGATCAAATGTCAGCAAAGCGTTCATAATCTTATTTATAGAGCATGCATAAAGTCCCTGAGAAAAACACCAAAACGCCAGAGATAATAGACAGTAGATAATTTTTAAAATGGTAACAATGATTAGCCAAATAATACATGACAAAATGTTCAATAATCTTAGAAATCAAAGGAATAGAGATTAAAAATTAACAAGATAAATTTTCAACTGAGCATGTGGCAGTATCAGGAAAAAAAAAGGTTTAGCAAAGGGGAATGTGAGGTGAATTATTACAGCTATATAAAAAATCATATGAAACTCCTTAAATACTTTCATCATTATAAAAACAGCAGTATCAATATGTTTTGTAACAAAAATGTAATTAAAAATGCAGTTTCGAAACCGTTTCAAGTATATAAGAATACATATGCTAAGAAACAAAGCAAGGAGCTTCTGGGTGGTACATATAGACTTTTGGTTTTGGCTTAGGTCATGATCCTGGGGTCCTGACATGGAGCTTGCCCCTTCTCCCCACCCCTTCTTCAGGCTCCAGCTCAGCAGGGAGTCCCCTTCAGATGCTCTTTCTCCCTCTCCCTCTGCCCCTCCCCCTGCCTGTGGTCTGTCTCTCTCTAAAACAAATAAATAAATCTTAAAATTAAAAAAAAAAAAAAACAAGAAGTTGAGACCTTAAAGCAGCTTCAGATCAGAAGGGTCTCAGAGGTCCCCTGAACCCATTAAAAATTAGTCTGATACTTTTTCTCAATGAAATGGTCCCACACACAGACATGCACATTTACTTCAGGGGTTCAAGATTAAGAAGGGTGAGTGCCAAGAACAGAGGGTGACTGGCCTCCTCACATTTCCCTAATCTTTTAATCCTCCCCTCCCTTCCCCTAAACCTTCACCCCAACCAGGACACCCTCCACTTCCCTCCCCAGGACTCCAACCACCTGCCTAGTGTTCCCTCCACCTGCAGCTCCTGAGCTCCCCTCACCTCTCCCTCAGGGGCCACCAAGGATGTCAGATGTCCCCTCCTGTGTCCTCCCCCCACACCCACTCTCCCAGCCCATCCCCCACATCCAGGCCCACAGCCCAGTTCACAGTCATGCTCTGCCCCCCTCACTTCAGAGCACACCCCTCACACACTGCCCCACAGTCACACAGGGACACAACCATACAATCACTACCACACACTCTGCACAGTGACACAAACAGACCACAGTGTCCCTGACAGGGCACTCTCACAGGGATCCTTCTACCCTGTACTTGCTCAAGACCCTGTGCGCTCACCACGAGTCTGTCTCACAGTTTGTCTGTCTCTCTCTGCCTCTCTCTCTCTCTCTCTCTCTCTCTCTCTCACACACACACACACACACACACACACACACACCTCTTCCCCCATCTCCGCCCCTGCCGCGCTCACCTCGCCGCTGCACCGTGAAGCTCTCACCCACCCCGTAGTTGTGTCTGCACACGGTGTCCACGTTGGCCCGCATCTGCTCCAGGATGTCCTTCTGGCTGTTCCAGTACTGAGCGTCCGGCCGCCCCAGCTCGGTCACCGGCCGGAACTCCCCCACGTCGTTGTCGAAGCGCGCGTACTCCTCCCGGTTATAGATGTATCTGACCAGGTACCGCACCCGCTCCGTCCCGTTGGTGTGATAGCACTCGGCCTTAAACTGCTCCATGAAATGTGCTGTGGGGACAGAGACGATCCGGTCACCCGCGGGCTCCTGGAAGACACTGACGGCGGCGCCCCTCGCTGGCTCCCCTCGCGCCCCCAAACCACCAGCACACACCGCCCGTCTTCCGTCTGCGGGCGGCGGCGGAGGCGGCCACTGGGTCCCGGGCTCGGCGGCGGACCCCCAGCTTGAACAGCGAGGACACTTGCCCCTCACCGCCTCCTCCTGGACGCCTGCGGCCGACAGACACCGGCCTCCCTCCTCGCCTCCCACAGCCCTTTCCCCCGCCTTAAACACGTCCCACCTGCTTCCCCACCCCCTGAACTCTCTGTTTGGGCAGAGCTGGCTCAGGCCCTGCCGCCCCTGTGAATCCAGAGAAGGAAACAGACGGGTCCCCTCCACTCCCGCAGCTGAAAATGCAGGGAAAGTGACGCTCAAAACCCAACCAGGCCAGACTTTGTGCGGGGTGAGAAACGTCCCAGGAGACGTGTGCGGTTCTAGAGCCGAGAATAATTGGATGATCTCAGTTACCTTGGAGTGCCAGAGAGGTGGTCTCAAGGGTGACGTTCCAGACGTGACATGAAAGATTAAGTAGATGTGAGATGTGAGCTGGTGTGTGTGTGCGTGTGTGTGTGTGTGTGTGTGTGTGTGTGTGTGTTTGGGGAAAAGGAGGCACATATCAGGTCAAGGTCATGTAACTGCAAAAGCTTGAAAGAATTGAGAAACTTCCTTAAGAAACCAGAGAAAACAGTTCACTGAAGCAGACAGTGAGAGGAAGAAGGACGTTTAGAGACATCACATGCAGTGGATACTAAAAGCCTGTGTGGGGTGGTAGCATTTGATTTGTATACTGAATTCAAAGGCATATGAGTGAGGAATTTTAAGGAGATTAAAACCATGGTTGTAATACAGTTCCTCCATTTTTACTTACATTTCCAAATTCAGAAGTCTCAGAAAACCAGATCGCATTAAAGATTTTGATGCAGAACCCATTTGGCAAATCTAGTCTGATGAGGTAAACGGTCAAATATGTCAGAGCTCTAATGGGTCAATCAGTCACATGTGCTTCTGTAGTCCAATATATGTAAACATACACACATCGGAATATATGTAAACATATATATGCATATACATGCACACATATGCATACATGTATGTATATGTTGATCTTTCTGTTTTATGTTTAATCAAACTAAGAAAAAATTTTATCCAAGTATAATTAACGCAGAAATTTTTTTAAAAAGGGAAAAAATACTTCTGTACTTAAAAGGGAGACAAAAGGGAGCATTTGACATTACCTATAGAATAGAATGTAAAATTAATACAAAAGTTTGATACAAGTTACTGAAAAATACTTGCAGCAGTCACAATTTATGCCTTATAAAGGCAAGTTGTTGAAAGTTAACAGAGATGGTGATGATTGAGAAATCATGAAATATTCAAACACATTACATAAGGCAAAAAGTAAAAAATAAAGATTCTGTCTTGCATTGATTGAATGCACTCAACAAGAAATTGGTGAATTTATACAACTTTATAGTTTATTATTTCTGTATTTAAACAAACTGAAGTAAACCACCAAGACCTGAATTGGAAAGTGAGTGTGTGTATAAAGTGTGAGTCTAGAGTTTTGAGAAGCAGCACAGTATAAATCAGTGTTTTCAACCTCAGCACTGTTAGGATTTTGGAGTTCTATTTGTTTGAAATTATAGCCCATATATTTTCCAACTACAGTGGTACAAAACTAAAGGCCAACAATAAAACAAAGCTGGTAAATTACAATGTAAATATTAAATATTTTTATGTAAATATTAAACAACACACTACTGCACAAGCAATGGGCAAATAGGAAATCAAATGGCAAATCAAAATATGTCTCAAAACAAAAGAAAAAGAAAGCACAAGTGAAATTTATGCTATAAATGCTGTATTAAGAGAAAAAGTTCAACTCTTTTCACCAACAATCCAAGATACTGAAAGGAAAGGAGGCTGAGGGGTGGCTCTGGACCCTGGTGAAGAAACAGGAGGCCAACAAGGTGGTCAACCCCCTGTTTGTGAAAACACCCAAGAATTTTGGAATAGGACAGGACATCCAGCCCCAAAGGGATTTCACCCACTTTGTCAAATGCCCCCGATTCATTCCACTGCAGTCACAAAGGACTATAAATGTCTAAAAGTTCCTCTCACAACTAACTAGTTCCTAAGCCTTGGACTGCCACACAGCTACTCAACTGCTTAAGCTGGCCCACAGGTTCAGACCAGAGGCAAAGCAAGAGAAGAAGTGGAGATCACCGGCCTGGGCTAAAAAGAAAGCTGCCAGTACAGGGAGATAATCCCCCCTAAGAAGCCTCCTGTCCCTGCAGGTGGGTTTAATCCTGTCACCACCTTGGTGGAAAACAAGAAGACTAGCTAGTAGGGATTGCACATGATATGGATCTCGCTGAGCTGGATGTCTTCCTGCCTACTCTGTGTCCTAACATGGGGGGTCCCCACATGATTAAGGGGAAAGCCAGGCTGGGTTGTCTGGTCCAGGGGAAGATCTGCACCACAGTCGCCTTCATACAAGTTAATTCGGAAGACAAATGAGCACTTCTTAAGCTGTTGGAAGCTATCAGGTCAAATTACAATGACAGATATGGTGAGATCCACTGTTCCTAGGGAGGCAATGTTCTGAGTCCAAAGTTGGTGGTTTACAATGCCAAGTTAGAAAAGCCAAAGGCTAAAGAAGTGACAACCAAACTGGACTAACTGTGCACTATTGAATTTTCTGTACCTAAAATTAATAAAAATTCTATTTTTCAGTCAATGTCGAGGGAAAAAAAAAAGGAAGAAGGAAAAAAAGTTCAAACACAACATTACACCACAGGGAACCAGAAAAGAAGAAACTTGGAGGAAATTTATTAGGAGAAGGAAATAACAAAGAAAAAGCAGAATTACATAAAATAGAGACCAGAAGAAACAATCACATAACATTGAAAGTAATGACTAGTTTTTCCAAAAAAAAAAAAAGAAGAAAAAAAGAAAAAAAATTGACAATGCTTTAACTACATTAATAAGGGAAAAAAAAAAAAAAAAGAAGAAGAAGACTCAAAACCCAAGCTGAACAATGGATGAGAAAACAATACAATCCAGGTGAGTGCTGTGAATTGTGTAAGACTGATGAATCACAGACCTGTACCCCTGAAACAAATAATACATTATATGTTAATTTAGAAAAAAAAGAAAACAATCCATAACCACAGCTGTTGACATTGTAAGAGTGGGTTAGCATAAGAATGGCCATCCTGAAGGCTGGGAAGCCATTTTACTAAGCGTCCCTAACCAGCCCACACGGCGTACGTGACTTGAGATAAGAGAAACTAGCTAAAACCTAAGAAACAACTTAATCATATACCACCAGGGCGGTTAGGCAATGGCGCCACAGGGACCAGATGTTAAAGATAAACAAATAGTTAACTTGCAGAGATCACAATCCTGCAAGACAGGAGTCCCCCTTGGTTTGCAAATGTCCTGGTGATTTACAACAAAAAGACTATCTCTTCAATGGCCCAATTTCCAGAGACAAATGGCTCAGTTCCTCAAGGCCTAAGGTCGCTCTCCCCACCATAACACTGAAGGAGGCTGAGGCAGAAGGAAATGTAAATAAAGTTAAATTTCTTCTAAACCTAAATCTCACTTAACCACCAGGGTGATGCCAGGGTGGCACAAAGTTAAACTGTCAAAGTGGGGTGCAAGATATGTATGTAGATATGAAAAAGTGCCTTGAAAATGCTATATAAACCCTTGGCTTTGAGTGCTCGGGGTCCTTGTTGAAACCCGCTGCGCCGGGCAGATACTTGGACCCCAGCTAGCTGGAAATAAACCTCGCTGTGTGACTTGCATTATTGAGAGTGCTCCCTGTCTAATTGAGGGGTGGTCGACTCCATACCCTAACAACATTTTGGACAAGATAATTGTTGTGGGAAGGCAGTTCTGTACATTGTAGGATGTCCGTCAGCATCACTAGCCTCTACCCATGAGAGGTCAGATGAAACCCCAGTTTTGAAAAACAATAAGTGGCTCCAGACATAGCTCTATCCCCCAGGGGTAGGGGGTGTTAGCAAAACTGTCCCTGGGTAAGAACCAGAGTTAAACCATCTGATATATATGTGGTAGAGAAGCTGCAATTAATTATGGAGCAGCTGAGTATTACATTGAAAAATTTGCCAATATCATATCTGATAAAAACCTTATCCCAAGGAAATTTCCTTTGCCTGAAAAAGCTTGGTACAGAGGCCAGATTTCTGAAAAACATTCATAGTGCCTAATGAGAGAGTATCTACTAAGAATTCTAACCAAAAGATGGCTCTTGGCTGTGCTAATGCTTCAATCTCACCCAAAACAAAGTGAACAGTGATTGGAAACTAAATCCAGGATGTCTAAAAGCTGTAACTATTTTTCCTGTGCATTATTTCTAAACAAGAAAATCTGCATAACCAGATATATATTTTCTAACTGACTCAATCACCACTTTGCATCAGTGACATGTTCCTAACAGCCAAGTGTCACTGTTCCTGGATAATTGTTCCACACAAGTTTCCTCTGAGCTTCCTGTAAAAACTAAAACTTTTCATTTAGAATATCCCCCAGTACGACATCTGTGTTGAAATCTTATGACCAAGGAATTTTTGTCTCATCAAGAGCAGGTATAAACAATTTTTAAATGCCATTCTTGTTGCAGTTTATGGAAAGACACCTACAAATCCACAGCTTTCTGAGAGAATCAGTTCTAGTGCCTGTTTTGGAGGTAAAATTTAATAAAAACAATTTTAACAAATGTTTGGCATAGACTTTGGGCTATGTTCATGTTTGCATGAACTAGCAGATGAAAATTTTGAAAACTAGCATGTCATTAATGAAAGAAAATCATATCATACTTCAACACAAGTAAAAATTCATGAGACAAAAATCTAAGTGAAAGGACCCTGACATCCACCAAACACTGAGCGTGACACTGAGGCCGTGGTGGGCATTCCCCGAATGATGGAAACATGGTCATGGCGACCATGGAGCACTCCCCAGCTTGCTTCCCACACTCCAGCCTCTCCAGCTTTCCTTTCCCTTAAACTCAACAAACATCTTCCCATACTTTGGCCTCTATCCTGTTCTCTCTCCCTAGAACACCTGTCCCTCAGATCCTGCACATGGCTGGCTTCTTCTCGTCAGTCACATCTCAACTAAATGTCACTTTCTCAGGGAGAGCTCCCTCGCTGCTCCAGCTGAAGTCAGGGAATCCAGTTCTCTCAGTCACAATACCCTGAACTGTTCTGTTTACACTGCACTTACTGCTTTCTGAAATTTTTTTCTGTTTTAAATGTTTATTGGGCTTTCTACTCTGTCAGTACATAACACCCATGATAATAGAGATTTTTTTTTTTTATCTTATTCAAGTAGAATTCACTGAGCCTAGAACAGAGTGTAGTTCAAAATAGCTGCTCAGAAAAATATCTGTGGCTTAAATGGATAAACCCAGGGTTCTGGGAATTAGTCACTGTGAGGATCCTAGAAAATAAGAAGAGGCTTTAAGCTTCAATACTCTTTTATTCTTATGAAATATTATATCCCTCCCACTTCCTATAGCAAATTCAAACAAACTTCCTCTTTCTCCTACTGTTCCAAAAAATATGACAGGTAAAGAAAAGGTGATTTTAAGGGGAAAAAAAGGAAAATGTCATTAAGTTTCAGCCCATCTTGTAGTTCTGTGATAGTGCTGAGGGTCTGTGTCAACAATCGGATTTCTCAGTAATGATGATGACACAACTGGGAAAAAATAGTGAGGAACTGGAAGTGGAGGCAACCAAACATGGGTAATTAAGAGAAACAGAAAACATGACGAATGAATCTATGTAATTCAGGACCAAGACCTCAGTAAGCCAACAAGTTCCATTTTTGCATATTGGCTTTCAGTCCTATGAAAATAACCTTCATTCTCTCTGTACCCTGCTCGGGGTATATAGTTTGAACCATATGAAATTCCTGACACTTGACAATTTTTGACTTACAACATCATAATTTCATTTAATTTATCCTACACTAGTTGCACCCCTTCCTGTGGGTTCAGGTCAGACAATAGGAAGATGCAGGAGTAACTAACATTATAGAAAGGTTCAACATAGATTCATAATGAAAAATAACCTGTGCCAAGTTCTTGGAAGATATATTAAGTTCTTTAAGACACCAAAGAACACCCACATGTGCTTCTTATTTACAGTATCATTTCAAGTACTAAGGGTCACGGCTGTAGCTCCAGGGTGAGAAATAGAGATAATCTTAACCCCAACTTCTGTCAGAGAACCTCCAGTATTGGGATAAAGGACTTAGAAACTTTGGGACCCAAGAGAAAGGAAAGGAGATAACGGAAGAGACCTCTTGATACATCCTCACACATTAGGGAGAGGCACCAACATAACTGACCCAGTGCAGACTTAACACAGGGTCTACTAGGAGAGACCTTACTAATTCCTTTTGATTCTCCTCAAATTTTTCAGAGAAAATTTCCTATTTTCTAGCATAACTCAACATAATAAAGGGAACCACTTGATAGGAATTAATTTGAAATCATTATTTCTAAGTCTTCTCAAGACGCCAAGGGAATGAGATACAAACCTGGAGAACTTTCATTGGAGGAGAGTTGTGAATAAATGGCCTATATATGTGGAGGTCCCTTATGCAGCTCTTGAAGAGGGCAAGCATTCAGGATCCTTTTGTTTTGGGTAGAATTGGGGGTCTATACCACAAGGGTGGTCATTGAAGAAAATACCACAATATTCTAAGGGACATGGCCTAGACACAGTGACAAAAGTAATTTCTTTCCTTCCCTCCTCTCCCCCACAATAGCTTACCATCAAAGGTGTGCACTTACGTGAGGTGTCCCTGGCCCAAGCCAAGGGAGGGCTCAGCACCATCAGTATCAATGTCAGAGCTGTCATCCAGGAGCCTCCAAGGAAACACAGACACACCATACTGGGGAGCAGGGAGGACAGGGCACCGAGGGAGCAGGTAAGTCTCACTCAGTGAAGACTGTGACCCTCCTTTGGCCACTTCCCAAATAATACCAACCAAGGAATTCGTTTCTTTGTTACTGGATTGGGTAATCTCCGTGCTAAGAACCAATCAACATCAGAGATATACTGCATCATCAGTTGCTGGTCAGAGATTCAGTATGAAGAGTCTCTTCTGAAACTTGGATTTCCTTCATTGAAAGGATTATTTTAATTTAATGCTTTAAAGGTTTGATCCAGTTGTATGTGAAATATTTTACTGAACCCCTATTGTGAGCCAGCTCTGTACTAGGCAGTGCTATGCTCAAAAGTTTGAACCTTTTAGGAGTATTCATGTCTCTCCCTTGAAGACATATGTAATGTTTTGACATATGTAATGTGTGTGTTTTTAGGAGCTGTGGAAGTGGAAGGATGATGATTGCAAGTCAAGAAACCTTTGATGTGGACCTTAATGTACCATCACTCAGTGTTGTAGACTTGGGGAAATTATTTAACCTTAACCTTGAAATGAAGGCACTGCATTCTTTCTCATACTTCGATATGAACTGTGGTATGATTATCTGGACAGCTCAAGGAGCAGCATTCCATAGTAACTGATGATATGACAGAATTAAAGCTGTTGATTGGAGAGTACAGTCTGTGTCTCCTTATGGGTAGGGGGATCTCTAATAAACTAAAGGAAATTGAAATTTAGTCATTAACTTAACCTGAGCGAAAAGGTTTTTCAAGTTTATTTCTTGATGCTGTCATTGAGTTTGTGGGTATCTCCAGAATATGCATAGAGAAGGGGCTTAGAACATGATCTATGTGGAATGGAGGGTCTTGAAATTTCCTTTATATAGCACTTAACCTAACAAAGTGATAAGCCCAACTATCCAAATCAAAGTATGCAGGGAGCTGAGAAATTGGTAAAGGACTCAAAGTCAGCTGCTAGCATAACAGCTCTGCCTTAGAATAATTAATATTTTATGTGGCAAATGTGTTCAATCCATACTCCTGGATCCCGCTCTGATTTCCTCATTTTATTGGGACTATGTCTCTTTTTATGCACCTTTTCTTTCTTTTTTCTTTTTTTTAAAGATTTTATTCATTTATTTGACAGAGAGTTCACAAGTAGGCAGAGAGGCGGGCAGAGAGAGAGGAGGAAGCAGGCTCCCTGCTGAGCAGAGAGCCTGATTCGGGCCTGGGTCCCAAGACCCTGGGATCATGACCTGAGCCGAAGGCAGAGGCTTAACCCACTGAGCCACCCAGGTTGCCTTATGCACCTTTTCTTGCTTTATCTTAAGGAGAGGTATAAGAGGCTGGTGCTAATGAATACATTATAGAATGTTCAGGAAATAGAACACAATATAATTACAGTCTTTGATGTAACCATGTGGTTTTAAACACATATTTCTACTTTTAGATAATAATTATTATACATTACATTTAATATAAATGTAATATCTCAGATTTGGAATGGACTTATTTTTAAGATTTGTTTTATTTACTTATTTATTTGTTTGAGAAAGAGAGAGAGAACAAGCAAAGAGTGAAAGGGCAGAGGGAAAGAGAGAAGCAGACTCCCCGCTGAGCAGAGATTCCCAAACCAGGGCTTGATCCCAGAAAACTGAGATCATGACCTGATCCGAAGGCAGATGCTTAACCAACTGAGCCACCCAGGCACCCCCAGAATGGACTTTAAAGGGCAACTATCTATCTAAAGTCCTGCATTAATTCACATTCTACCATAGTCTGATAAGTAGTCCTTCTTTATGGATGAGTGGCAGAGAACTCACCATGTTGCAATAAAAACGACTTATATTTACTAAGCAAATTTTGAGTATTTTACATTGCACCCAGAATTACACAAGGGCTTTTTACACATTTTATATTTAATTCTCACATCATCTCAGTAATCTGAGTGCCCCTTGCATTCCTACAGATGGAAAGAATAAAACGATGGATGATGTTAAACGACTTTGGCAAGGACATAAGTCAAGTAAATAGTGCATTCCAGATTGAGCCAAGTTATATATGAGCCTAATCCCACAAGCCTAGCCATTACATCATACCACCTCACATTCAGTTTCTGAAAAGAATAGTGTCCACTATGTTGAAATTATTCTAACACTTTAATTCATGATTATGTATATCTATATGACTACTCCTTTTAATGAAAGACAGAATATTATATAAATTGAGGCAATTATTGTGTAGTAACTCTAGTTCCTTCAAAAGACTCCTCTCATCACCATCATTACTTTCCTCTGGGAATGACAAAATTTGCATTTATCTTATGTAATGCCTCCCAAAGTTCCCAAGCAAGTCTCCTTCCTAAGTAGTTCCAAATTCCTAAATCTAATCTATTGTTCTCAATCATTATTTCAGATTTCTCAGCATAATTTATTGCAAATTTAAATAAGTCAGAATCAAATAAAAAGTTTATCTCACATACTTCAGAAAAATGTATTTCTGTTAATGTAGAAACTTCAAAATAGCTTGTAGAAGGTAGGTAGAAGTCATTATTGTCTCTGGATGTCAGAAGAAACTATGTCCTTAGATCCCAGTCATAATTCAATACTGCTGGAAGTTATATAATTGCAACCAGGAGGATGCCATATTTAATTTTAGAAATGAAATCCTAATTTACTCAGAATTAACTACCTATAACAATGATAATCTGGAAGAGACAAACTAAAGTTCACTTTAGATTATAAAAGGATCAGCAAAAAAATAATTCTATATCAAGAACATACTGAAATATTGAACACATTGAAATATCAAAGAAAATAATATCAAAACTCATCCATATAAATTTGACAATTTATAAATCATGCACATTTACTTTTTAAAAGAATAAGCAAGCAACTATGTCCTAAATTCTGTAGTTGTATACATTTATGAGTAAGAAAGTGTGTTGCTTTAAATAATATATATTTCACACTTTTCTTCAACATTAATTCAGTGTAAGGAAAGTTCGGGTAGACCAATATAGCGACTTCTACCAAACCATCAATCCTACAGGTATCCAGGCTGAACTCCACCTGAAGCAAAAGGAGAAACTGTATGAGAAGTGTCAAGTAAGACCTTATTTCCTGAGGAAAAGACAGTTAACATGGTTTCTAGAAGAGTGGTTATCAGTACAGAAGTTCTACAGTCTCTGTTCCTGATACATGAAGTCATAGGTTTGTTTTCATTGGTAATAAATCAAAACAGTCTTGAGAACACACAGGTGACATCAGAAGCACAAACTGTTGTTGAAGACAGACAGGTTGAAATACGTAGCATTACAGAATGTCTTGAGTTCTACCAATTGTCACAGAATGGGACTCAATTATGGTAAGCCTGAAAAGTTGCAGTACATCTGGGAAAATCAGGCCTTAATTATCAGCAATCCAGATTGTGCATCACTTGTCCAAGTAGTCTCAAAATATTCTCAGTAGTTCTCAAAAGCTATGACCATAAATATGGAACTTAAAAGGGGTTCCTTTATATAAGAAAAAATAGTAATAACAGAAGTGGATAAACACGGCCAATTTTTTCTACACTGGAAGACATGTATTCTTGACAGAGGACTGTGCCATTTACGGTCATATTAGCGCTTAGTAGACTTGATAGGACCCCCTCCTGTGAGATCTCATCTGCAATGTCATCCATTGAGTAACTTTGAAATGAAGCCAGTCTTTACACTGTGACATTATGTAAGTCAGTGGACAGGGCTTCTTCAACTTCTGAATGTCATTCTTTGACTCAACTTATCTGTGTTGTATAATACTTAACACAGCACACTTTTTTAGAACCAGAGTGTTTGCCATTGAGTACTCACAGGGAAAACATCTAGAATTCTCATAAGCCCGTCATTAATATTGTATATAGGAGGAGTTTTCTTTTCTTTCTCTTTGTTCTAGGTCATGTTTTAATTGTGCTGTAGCAAAGTATTTACCTGTTACCTAGTGCAAATACTGTCCAGATTATTTTTCAAAATTCTGCTTTGTTGTTTGACTAGCCAACTGTGCATTGATTCTAGTTGCGTGCCTAGAATGTTGTCTGTTTTATTCAAAACTAATAATAAAATCTTTTAGCTATTTTACGAATAGTCCAGTAGTCTATCCCCCTATAGATGAGCAAGTTTCCACCCTGAAAAGTAAATTTTTAGTAATTATTCTCCCCAAGGGGGAGAAAAAGACTTTGTTTTGTAGTTTCTTCCTACATGGCGTTCCTGTCAAACAAAGCAACTCTTTCAATATTGTAGAGCAATTTTGAGAACATTAGGATATACAACCCTCAATAATTATTGCTGGAATCCATATTTTGGTCAGAGATTCATTTCATAGTTTACACAAACAAGATAAAGGAGTGTAACTTAGCTCTGTTACACTTCCACCTAAAGATGCTAAAGATGATTTGGGTACAGTGACAACCTCTCAGTTTTTATAGTTCAGAATTTAGTACCTGACCTTAAAAAGTTTTCAGATGAATCACATCAGTTGTTAAAATAAGATCCAAGGGGTCATTTAGGAAAAAAAAAATCTATACGAACCAGAGAAAAAGTGTTTTCTAATAACCACAGCAGAAGATAACATAAGGACACTTGAAGGTTTAAGCTTTTCCAGAGGTGAGGGATCCTTACTGCTTTTATAGCTTCTAAACTATGAAAACCACAAAAGCATTAAAAAGGATCCATCCTATAGGCAATTGATTCTGTTATGTAAGCAAAATACATAGCTGTTGGTTTATTTTCCACCTAGAACAGCAGTTAAACACTAAATTATTTTAACTGTCAACATTTCCTGCAGTGCTGTTGCTGGCATTAATTGCAATATCATCAAAATCAACCATGGTCTTTGTATCTGTAGTTTTATAGCCGTGTGACTTCTGATCATCAGAAACAACCTCCTCCTCAACCTCCTACATGGACAATTCACTGGAGTGTTCACATAGATTTCTAAGGGTGACTCTAGTTTCCCTCTCTATTAGTTAAAAAGAGAATCACTACCATGACAAAGACTTAAACTAAGTGAGTTGTAAAATTCTGGGTTGTTTTAAGAAAGTTCAGGTAGACCATAAGATGTTGGGAGAAATTTATGATTTGCTGTAATCTTTAGCATAACTCTCGCAGATCACAGTTATAATATCACCTGTGAAGTCTAAATATAAAACTTCTTGGGAAAGTGAAGAGATATAATCAAACTCTCCATAGTTTTCCTAACCAAGAAGTGTTGGGAGTTGTGGCTACAATTTCAATTTCATTCAACCAACTATAAAATCAGGAAAATTAGCAAAATTTAGGCTGATCTCATAAGGGCACAAATTGATAGTCCTCTCTGTACTGGACCTCCAGATTTGAAGTTTATACCCAGGGAAAAAAATCAGAACCCTTCCAGAATGCAATCTAATATAGAAAAATATCCTTGGTAGTTATGCCAATATCCTTAACTGTGTCTGAATATTATCCCCAGACCAAACAAAAAATGATATCTAAGGTTGACAGTAGGGTAGTAAAGAAAGGTTCTCTAGCTTAAGAAGCCTAATGCAAAAGGAAACCTTTTCTCTAAGTTCCTCAAAAGAAGCATCTCTGAGTCCCAGCCACTGTGTGAAGTTGGAAGTTGAGTGGTGTCTTTCCATTATCATCTTCAATTCATTTCCCCATCTCAAACATGGAGCATTACAGATCATATATTTTGATAATGTTTATATTACAAAAACGCTCAAAAGAGACAGGGTCACAGTGTTCTGATCTTCAAAATAGCACATGTGGCAAATATGAAAAGAGACAGTTATTAACTTGAAAGGCAATTTTGTTACCATTAGTCATTACAGCACCTTTCCCCCCAGCCCAGCCAGCCCAGTAGCTTAAGAAGACTGCTATATAGATATCCTACAGCCATATGCAATCACCACTTGACAGAGGATGCAAATTCCACTGTGGTAACCATGGTAGCCATCAGCTGGTCATAAGTCAAAGTCCCTCTAGTAAAAACTGAACCTGTGCCTCAGCCAGCCAGACTCTTCTCCAAGTACTGAGGACACTGAAGATGCTTCACAAGCACTGATGATGATGCTTACCTCTTCTGAAAATAGCTTCCAGAACCAAGGAAACACCAATTGACATGTTTAAGAAACTCCAAATATACCAAGCAATATAAATGAAAAAGAAAACATAGTAGACGTACTTTAGTAAAACCATAGAATACCTAAGATAAAGAAATCTTAAAGCAGCAGGGTTGGGGGTGGGGAAGGAATGCAGATTATCTTCAAAGAGAAAAATTTAGATGAATCGCTGACTTTTCATCAGCAATAATGAAAACCAAAAATAGTACAGTGCTGTTTTCATGGTGTCTAATAAAAAATAACTGCCCACCCGGAATTTTATACCCAATGACTCTATTTTTCAAGAATGAGGAAGACAAGGGTGCTTGGGTGGCTCAGAGGGTTAAGCCTCTGCCTTCAGCTCAAGCCATGATCTCAGGGTCCTGGGATGGAGCCCAGCAGTTGGCTTTCTGCTCAGCAGGGAGCCTGCTTCCCCCTCTCTCTCTGCCTGCCTCTCTGCCTACTTGTGATCTCTCTCTCTCTGTCAAATAAATAAATAAAATCTTAAAAAACAAAACAAAATTTAAAAAGCATGAGGAAAACATTTTCAGATGAACAAAAATCAAAATAATTCACCTCCAACATATTTTAATGAAGAAAATTATAAATTATGTACTTCACACAGAAGGAAAGTAACCCCAGATGGAAAGTC
Organism: Martes martes; assembly: GCF_963455335.1. Lineage (NCBI taxonomy): Eukaryota > Metazoa > Chordata > Mammalia > Carnivora > Mustelidae > Martes > Martes martes. The sequence continues at coordinate 118,416,774 of NC_137893.1, read as the reverse complement.
TGGGATGAAATGAGGAATGAAGAACAAAGACAGTGGTAAATATGTGGACCATGCTAAAATATCTCAATTTATAAAATAGTACTGATTATCTTGTGAAGTTTTAAAATAATGTATAATTTATTTTTTTTAATTTTATTTATCTATTTGATACGCAGAGATCACAAGTAGGCAGAGAGGCAGGCACGGAGAGAGAGGAGGAAGCAGACTCCCCGCTGAGCAGACAGCCCGATGCGGGGGCTCGATTCCAGGACCCCGGGATCAAGAACTGAGCTGAAGGCAGAGGCTTTAACCCACTGAGCCACCCAGGCACCCCTAAAATAATGTATAATTTAATACCCAAAACAGTAAAATATAAATTGAGAGAGAGTATAAGGTGTTAAATCACTTCAAGATCCCTGTATTGGTTTTCTTCTTTTTTTTCAAAGTAGAAATAATTATCATCCATATCAGTTATCACATCTTCCAGAGCATAGAAGAGGCTGATTTTATGTATTACTTCAGACTTGAGAAGTGCTAACACCAAATCACACTTAACAATGTAGGCTTAGGCTCAGTCTCTTTCTCTTTCTTTCTAACGTGTGACTAATATAATATAATATGTGAATTCCTGGGATCAGTCCCATTCAAATCATGAACCAAGAATGTATACAAACTAGTACCAGTAGCATTAAGTATTGCACTGGTAATTCTAGCCAATGAGAGATATTTGGAAGAGTAAGCAAATCCCAAACTCATAAACTTTTCTTTACACTTAGAGTAAACTTTTGAAAAGTAAAATAAAAATTCAATTATTTTAATATTAATAAACTGTGTCCAATTAATACTGTAATAAGAAATATTCTAAATATTATGAAGAAATTCTACTATTTTATTAAACAAAAATATGTGTAATTCCAAATAAGGAAATCAAAACAGGAACTCCCCAGCATTCCTCCTGGGAATCACTCTGTCAATATAAATATATATATATTTTTTTAAATATCCTGATTCATGATGGTGTCCTGGGATCACACACTGGACTCTTTTTTCTCCTAAGATTTAATTTTAATAACAAGAATCCATTTAAAAGTTGATTTAATAATGTCATATAAATAAAGAACTTTATCTGTGGGTGTGATTGGGAAGAGAATGGGTAGGGCTCATCATCAAAGAAAATTTCAAAAGTTACGAGAAACCAAGGTAGGGGGAAGAAATTCTTAGATGTATGGGGGATGAAGACACACTCTCAAATAACTTCTGGAGGTATAGCCTAGGGGAGACATGTATGGAATATGTGTCTGTTCCCATCTATACCCATCAATACTCCTTTCACTGTTCCCACCCAAATGCAGACTGTTACCAATAAAGAATTGGGGTTCAAGGATGGCACCAACCTGACATTTTTCTTGAGTATGTATAAACCACTAAACATATATATAAATATTTATATGCATAAAAATATGAGTACTTTTAAACAAAAAGCCTTGGAAAGCTGAGAATATTTTTGTGGATATTGGAGCAGATAAAAAAAGGTAAGTGTGGAAAAAGGAGGAGGAGAGGAAACATTTCCTGGAGTGCAAATGTTGGGGAGAAGGCGTGAGAGCTGGGGAAAAAGCTGAGCATTGTGTTCTGTGACTAAAAACATGCATGGTAGGGGCACCTAGTTGGCTCAGTGGGTTAAAGCCTCTGCCTTTTGCTGAGGTCATGATCCCAGGGTCCTGGGATCAAGCCCCATGTCGGGTTTTCTGCTCAGCAGAGAGCCTACTTCCTCCTCTTTCTCTGCCTGCCTCTCTGCCTACTTGCGATCTCTGTCTGTCAAATAAATAAATAAAATCTTTAAAAAAAAAGTAATAATTCAGTATTGATATTGAATATGGACAGTGAATAATGTAAAAATAATGAGAAAGTATTGAGACAAGATTAATGATTCCCGGGACACCTGGGTGGCTATCGGTTGGGCCGCTGTTTTTGGTTCAGGTCATGATCCCAGAGTTCTGGGACCAAGTCCCACATTGGGCTCCTTGCTCGCCGGGGAGCCTGCTTCTCTCTCTGCCTCTGCCTGCTTGTGCATGCTCCCTCTCTCCCAATCTGACAAGTAAATAAATAAATAAAATCTTAAAAAAAAAAAAAAAGATTAATGATTCTCACAGGACTTTGTAGGAAAGTTCATGACCAGGGCCCTAAAATAAGTACAAAATAAGTAAAATAAGTACATAGTTAATTTCTCCCCCTCCTCCTCCTCCTCCTCCTCCTCCTCCTCCTTTCTTCTTCTCCTCTTCTTCTTCTTCTCCTTCTCCTTCTTCTTTTTTTAGAGAGAGAGATTGAGCAGGGGAGGGGCAGAAGGAGAGGGAGAGAGAGAATCTTAAACAGGTTCCATACCCAGTGCAGAGCCTGACACAGTGTTTGATCTCACAACTCTGAGATTACACATCTCCAAAGGCAAATCTCCAAAGATTACGCGTCACTCCAAAGTGAAAATGAACTTTTGGGATGTCATCAAGATCAAAAGCTTCTGCACAGCAAAGGAAACAGTCAACAAAACAAAGAGGCAACCCATGGAATGGGAGAAGATATTTGCAAATGACACTACAGACAAAGGGCTGATATGCAAGATCTTTAAAGAACTCCTCAAACTCAACACCCAAAAAACAGATAATCACGTCAAAAATGGGCAGAAGACATGAACAGACACTTCTCCAAAGAAGACATACAAGTGGCTAACAGACACATGGAAAAATGACACATCATCATTAGCCATCAGGGAAATTCAAATCTAAACCACATTGAGATACCACCTTACACCAGTTAGAATGGCAAAGATTAACAAGATAGGAAACAACAAATGTTGGAGAGAATGTGTAGAAAGGGGAACCCTCTTACACTGTTAGTGGGAATGCAAATTGGTGCAGCCACTTTGGAAAACAGTGTGGAGATTCCCCAAAAAATTAATTTAAAAATTAATTTAAACAATTAAAATAGAGCTACCCTATAACCTGGCAATGGCACTACTGTGTATTTACCCCAAAAGTACAGATGTAGTGAAAGAAAACATGGCCCATATATACAATGGGATATTACTCAGTCATCAGAAAGGATGAATACCCAACTTTGTTATCAACATGGATGGGACTGGAGGTTATTATGCTGAGTGAAATAAGTCAAGCAGAGAAAGTCAATTATCATATGGTTTCACTTACTTATGGAACATAAGGAACAACATGCAGGAAATTAGGAGAAGGAAAGGGAAAGTGAATTGGGGTAAATCAGAGGGGGACACAAACCATGAGAGACTGTTGACTCAGAAACAAACGAGGGTTTTGAGGGGGTGGGAGATGGGTGAGCCTGGTGGTGGGTATTTTTTTTTTTTTTCAGTGTTCCAAGATTCATTGTTTATGCACCATACCCAGTGCTCCATGCAATAGGTGCCCTCCTTAATACCCACCACCAGGCTAACCCATTCCCCCACCCCCTCCTTTCCAAAACCCTCAGTTTTTATATTCCATTGTATATATGGACCATAGCTTCTTTATCCATTTGTCTGTTGAAGGGCATCCTGGCTCTTTCCACAGTTTGGCAATTGTGGTCATTGCTGCTATGAACATTGGGGTACATATGGCCCTTCCTTTCATTACGTTTGTATATTTGGGATAAATACCCAGTAGTGCAATTGCCAGGTCATAGGGTAGCTCTATTTTTAACTTTTTAAGGAATCTCAACACTGTTTTCCAAAATGGCTGCACCAATTTGCATTCCCACCAACAGTGTAAGAGGGTTCCCCTTCCTACACATCCTCCACAACATTTTTTGTTTCCTGTCTTGTTAATCTTTGCCATTCTAACTGGTGTAAGGTGGTATCTCAATGTGGTTTAGATTTGAATTTCCCTGATGGCTAACGATAATGTGTCATTTTTTCATGTATCTGTTACCCATTTGTGTGTCTTTGGAGAAGTGTCTGTTCGTGCCTTCTGCCCAATTTTTGACATGATTATCTGTTTTTTGGGTGTTGAGTTTGAGGAGTTCTTTAAAGATCTTGCATATCAGCCCTTTGTCTGTAGTGTTATTTGCGAATATCTTCTCCTATACTCTGGGTTGCCTCTTTGTTTTGCTGACTGTTTCTCTTGCTGTGCAGAAGCTTTTGATCTTGATGAAGTCCCAAAAGTTCATTTTTGCTTTTGTTTCCTTTGCCTTTGGAGACATGTCCTGAAAGAAGTTGCTGCGGCCACTGTCAAAGAGGTTACTGCCTATGTTCTCCTCTAGGCTTTTGATAGATTCCTGCCTCACATTGAGGTCTTCATCCATTTTGAGTTTATCTTTGTGAATGGTGTAAGAGATTGGTCGAGTTTCATTCTTCTATACATAGCTGTCCAATTTTCCCAGCACCATTTATTGAAGAGACTGTCTTTTTTCCACTGGTTATTTTTCCTGCTTTGTTGAAGATTATTTGACCATAAAGTAGAGGACCCATATCTGTGCTCTCTACTCCGTTCCATTGGTCTATGTGTCTGTTTTTGTGCCAGTACCATGCTGTCTTGGTGATCACAGATGGTGGTGAGTATTAAGGAGGGCACGTATTGCATGGAGCACTGGATGTGATACATAAATAATGAATCTTGGAACACTGAAGAAATAAAATAAAATTAACATAAAATAAAAATAAAATAGAATTAGAGGCTTAACTGACTGAGCCACCCAGGTGCCCCAATGTTAGCCCCTCTTACTGCACAGACTCTGGCATTTGGCATGGGAAAGTGAAGAAAGAAAAGAATTTCAACAGGGTCTGAAATAGATAATTTGATAAAATACCAGCCTTGAACAAGACTTTTTGTGTATATATTGAGGAGTAGGGACAAGTAGAAATAAAAGAAATCTAAAAGATCCAAACAGCCAGCATCTAGAGAATATTTTTTTGATAAATGAATTACAAAATCAGGAGCATCAGAAATCATCTGGTACATGATGCTGAGAACAGCTAACCACCGTTCAGTAGTCAGTTCACACTCCCATTTTCCAGGAAGAAATGGTCATCTATTTCTACATAGGAGAAATTGTTGGAGTCACATAGGGTGACAGCAGTAGACAGTATTTTGGTGAAAAGATAATTTTGTGGCGCAGATTATCCATACCTAGTATGCTTACAATTAGAAAAATATTCCTGATATATATCCCTTATATTTTTTGTTGCAGTGATTCAATTCAGTAAATTTTAGCTGACAATCCACTACATGCATATTTACATACATATGTTACTTAGTTGGAGATATGCAATTCACAAAAAGTATACTGAGAGCTTCCTATGTGTGCAGAATTCTTCCAATGCTAAGGATTCATATAGGTAGTTTAGATTCTACTTTTAAGGAAACTAAAGTCCACCATAAAGATAGACATATAAAATTAATATAAGATAATATGACAAAATCTACAATAGATACATTTGTTTTAAAAAAATCAAAACACAAATTGATGACATTAATTTTCAAGATGAAATGAAATGGTTAAAATTAAGTAAAAGTGTATCCTTTACAGTAAAGTGGAGCATTACTATAGATGTGAGTTCTAGAGGAAGTGAGACAGAGCATGGAGAAGAGGTTGTGTTTCTGGTTGGCTGGAGACTAGCAGGGGGCCAGGAACAACTGTGAAAAACCTGTGTGTGGGAAAGGGGTGGTCAGGAGGTGGTAGAGAACATGGAGTCCTGATTGATATGAATTGAGATTCCTCCTTAAGTAATGCTGGGAGATCAGAGTGGATGTGCAGGATTGAACTATGCTGCGAAAGGTATTGAAAAATTGGTGAAGAAGTAACATCTTTTAGAAAGATGGGAGTAGGAGCAGAAAAAAAATATTAACTAAGAAAATTTATAGCAATCTAAGGCTAGTCATGAGGGATTGAGCAGAAAGACTAGCATGATAGCAATAGGAATGGACATATAAAAATGGACAATAGGAATACCATGCATTTGAGGGAGGTGAATAAGGAAAGAACCTGAGGTTTTTTTTAAAAGAATGTATTTTCTTTCCTTTTGGAAATAACATCCAAAGGATCAAACTTTGTATTGATGTAGGTGTTAGTTTGTGGGTGAGACGCTTTGGATAAAGGGAGGGGGGTGTATGTTGAAAATCTCCATCCTTTCTCAGATAATTGTTTTCTCTCTATGTCCAATGGTGATAAAGAGTGAGGCAGCATCACTTATTTCTGGCAGAGCCACCTGACCAGAAGGTCTTATTGAAAGTCTGAGATAGAAGTCAGGGGAGGGCAGGACAACTAAGTTAGATGTGGATAAGAAAGGCTGAACATTTCCTGTCATGGAATTATTTAAGACATAATTAGGTGGTTAGCTAGGAAAGGGTACCTGTAGAGTAAAGCAAAATGTGGAGTGAGGATTGGAGGAACTAGGCATTTAGAATGACAGAGACATGATGCCTGGTTTTTCGTGCCTATGTAGGAAGTCCCTAGCTATGATTAAAAAGCACAAATAAAAAACTCTTATGTAGGAATCTCCCTGCTATTCCTGTCATAAAAGAGAAGGGGGGCGGTGCCTGAGTGGCTCAGTCAATTGAGCATCTGACTTGATTTCGACTCAGGTTGTGATTTCAGGGTCCTGGAATCGAGCCCCACATGGGGCTCTCCACTCAACAGGGAAGTCTGCTCCAGGATTCTCTCTCCCTCTGCTCCTCCCTCCACTCATGCTATCTTCTCTCTATCAAATAAATAAATTAAATAACTTAAAATTGAAAAACAAAATGTATAGTTCAGTGTTTTTGTAAAAGAGATGGGGACTATGAAAGAAATCCATAACCCCAATTCCAGTTGCAGACATATGAAGGGGGAAGTAAATAAAGAATGTGTAGTTTCTACCAGCCACTAAGTTATATACTTCTAGGTACCTTATTGCATTTAATTACCTTCATATCATTGCAATAAGTATAGTGTATCACCTCATCATATCAGTTTACAGCTACATCCCTAGCACATTTAAAAATGTTGACCACTCATAGTACTCAATAAATAGTGATTACTAGGATCTGGTCAGGAAATTAAATATTTTACATTTTTAACACTATAGTGAAATAGACCACACATATTTTAAAAAATCATAAAGCAAAAATGTACAACTTATTTGATTATTATCATGCCAACATCCATGGAAAGCCCCAGATCAAGGCACAGAACATTGGGCCAAAGCCCTACAAGCCCATCATGTGCCTCTTCACATCCCTACCAAGAGAACTCACTATCCAGACTTGTATAGCAATCACTTCCTGACTTCTGGGTATACCTTTGCAATGTGTTATTTATCTCTAAGCATGCTTAGTAGCACTACATAAATTAACTCATGTGCACATTCACTTTTGTGCCCTAATTGTTTTCAGTTGAGCAGCCAGGAAAGCATAGTCTTGTCAGTAAATGCTGTTGGATCAGCTGGAAATCTTCATTGAAAAAAATAAATGAAATTTGACACCTATCTCACATCATACACAAATTAATTCCAGTGGAAATTTATTTCTATATGTGAAAAGCAATACAATAAAACCTTCAGAAAATACTATTAAGAGACTATCTCTATGACTTTGAAGTTGAAAATAATATCAAGGGGCAGCTGGGTGGCTCAGTGTGTTAAGCCTCTGCCTTCAGCTCAGGTCATGATCCCAGGGTCCTGGGATCGAGCCCCGCATCAGACTCTCTGCTCAGCAGGGAGCCTGCTTCCCCCTCTCTCTCTCTGCCTGCCTCTCTGCCTACTTGTGATCTCTGTCTGTCAAATAAATAAATAAAATCTTTAAAAAAAAGAAAATAATATCAAACATAAGATCCAAAGCTCATTAGTCATAAAGAAAAAGATTAGCCAGCAGTCACCAATATAACATTTAAATGAGGACAGTAAAAACTTATTGCACACAACTGAAGAGTGTCTTGGGATACACTAGGAAAACTGATGCGGATCTTCAATGAGCATATGACACTACTGGGTTTCAATATTTTTGGTTAGGAAAAAGAGAAATAAGACGATAGAAGAGCACACCCTCAGATACTTTGGAAATCACTAAAGAGAAAGGGGCAGTTAATCTATGAAGCAAGATGATCTTTAGGAAGGTAATGAGCTGAAATGTACAAGAGGGGTGGAGAGAGTGGCATGTCAGCAATGACCTTCCTAATCATCAAATCCGAAGTCAAAGAAGGAAACTCTTCCTTAATATCCACCTTCATTTCTCCTTGATGCAATGAAATCAATTAAATAATAAATTTTACCTGATCACCTACAAATGTCAAGCATTATGTGAATTACTATGTGAACTATACAAGCCTGGATATAATTGGTGAAATTCAAAGAGCAAATATTTTTTGACCACCTCCCATGTTCAAAGGAGTGTGCTAGGGACTAGAAATATAAAGATGAAGATAGCAGAAAGATCAATACCTACTAGAATAAAAAGAAACACACATAGGACATAAATTCCATGAGTCAGAGACTTTATATTCTTTGTGTCCCATTCTCTCCTCAGTTTCTACAGAAAGTCTTGGTCCAAAGTAGGTGATCATAAATAGTTGCCAAATTAATAAATAATACATTAAGGATAAATATAGGCATTTATAAGTTACAATAAAAATACAAATGGCTATAATTTAAAAGTAGCAAAACTGTTAAATAGTAGAGAAATGGGATATATTCATATAGTTTGGAATATTGAGAGGAAACTTGAAAATGTAACTCATTTGCAGAAGCAAGACTTGAGGCAGAAAAGAAGGAGGATGTGGTTCAGAAGAACAGCAGGGGAAAAGGAACAATCATGAGCCACATGAGCAAAGGCAGTACTAGGTGGGGTGAATTAATGTAAGGAGCGACTCTGATTGACCAGAGTGAACATTCAGATTAAAGATCAGTGTGGGAAGAGCGGATATGCAGAGAGGACCTGATGTAGGAGAGGTCTTGGAGGCCGAGCAAAGCAGATAGTTCTTTAGGAAGGTGATGAATTGACACATACTGAAATACACTTCATGTGTAAATGCAAAGCAGCAAAATCAACTGTTGGTAACCCAGGTGTCTTGGAGGCATAGGAAGAGCATCGAGACTAGGGAGGCAACAGTGAGACTCGAGGGCTGACATTACTGAATGTCTTGTGTCTTCATGAACTTGTACAAGGTGCTCCTATAGGATGAATAGGAAGGGAAATGTAAAGATTTTCAAACTGTCTCTCTTCTTCTTTCAAGAGTAGCATCCAAAGGCTCGGACCTTGAACCTCAGCCTGCTTCTGTACCCCAGATCCTAGTTTCTTTCTTTTAGGATGAAGCAGGTCAGTTTTCTGGACAAAGTCACTACTAAAAGTTCTCACTACTTCACAGTTTCTTTCCTACAATCAGTGGGTGAAGTAACATGACTTGTCTTCACCAAATGATGCTACTTCAATAGCTCTAGCATTAGTCTGGTTTCAAGAACTTGTGTGGAGTAGGGACAGATCAGCTATGAGGAGAGAGGAAGGCCTAACACCTGGAGTTTGTGGTAAGAAACAGGATATGGCTGTGTGGATTGTCAAAGACTCTCCACATTTGGTTTGCAAGCATGATTTAGATGGGTGTAGAGGGCTATAATCAGGATACTTGTTCCTTTTCAGGCGTTGTTGGAAAGCCCCTGGCCAGGGTTAAATGGAAAGGAAATTGCTGTGATGCTAGTGTCTCATTGCTGGAAAAAAAATAATCTCTGTAGTGAAAAGAAGATTGAAAGGAGAGAGGAGGGAGGGAGTAAGGATGGGGGGACAGAGAGAGAGAGAGAGATTAAGGACCATCATTTCACTTGCTGGTTATCATGAGAAAGTGCAAGGGTGATGATGGAAAATACAATCAATGGTTTTGGGGCCTGATTGGGCATTTTAAAATTATCTCATTTACTCTTTACAAAAACTCTGCAAATAAAAATTTATACCATTTGTGGAAATATTAGTAGGAATGTGAGAATTACAGCTTGATTTCAAAAAGAAAAAAAATGCTATTGGGGGAAATAAATTTAGTTCAACTGTAAATTTAGTACAACTGTATTGGTGCTGCAATCAGACAAAGCATTCTTTAAGGTGCTGGCATTACAAGGATGAATGGGATCTGTAGATCTTATTTCATAAGAGTTCAGAACCTACATAATCGTGCTATAATATACTGCAGTAAGAATTGTAATAAATTTGTTTATGACATACAGTGAGTAAATTGATAGAGTCAGGAGTTTTCAGAAGTGGGCAGAATTTGTTTACATGTTTTACAAACCTATAAGAACCTTCAAATTTAAAGACTGGAGCTCTCTGTGTATGCGAAATAGTAAGACTCATAGAAGAGAGAAAGGGGATATATCTCAGATTGATTACGGGAGCAGAAGGGGCAAAGAGAATACAATGAAATAATATGGAGAACAATAAAGGATAAAGGATGCAGGCAGGGGGGCGCCTGGGTGGCTCAGTGGGCTAAAGCCTCTGCCTTCGGCTGGGGTCATGATCCCAGGTTCCTGGGATCGGGCCATCGGGCTCTCTACTCAGCAGGGAGCCTGTTTCCTCCTCTCTCTGCCTGTCTCTCTGCCTACTTGTGATCTCTGTCTGTCAAACAAATAAATAAAAATCTTAAAAAAAAAAAAAAAGGATGCAGGCAGGGAGAAGAGTCCTGCCTGGTGTCAGAGAAAAGTCTTCCTCAGGGAATGAGAACAGATAGAGTGGAACCCCTCTAGGAAAGCAAAGGAACTGTACAGCTGCAGATAGAAACGGAAACAAACCAAAAAGTCATTTTGGTAATTCCAGTGTAGTGACAAGGCTAAGAAGTGACAGTTGGAATGGAGATTTAGGACTTGCTGAGCATTAAAATTTTCATAGTCATGCTATGAAACAACATTTGATGAAGAGGAGAAAACGAGTCCTTCTAGAAGGAATTCATCTTCTCTCTTTTCAACCAGCACCTACAGGCTTAGCCCTCAAACCTAGAATCTGACTCATCAGTTCAGGTTCAGGTTAATGCCTTCTTGGGATGGTATTTCAGTTCTTGCACTGAGACATTTTAAGAAAGGAAATTTGTCCTGGAAATCCCCATCCCTTTATCGACATTTCTCTTCAACCAATAGGGATAGAAAGTGAAACAGCATCACTTGTCACTAGCAGAAGTATCTGCTACACAAGTCTGATCTGATCCAAGGTCCTGGAGAGAAGATGAAACAGAAGCAGGATGATTGATACACGTGAGAGGAATGGCTGACCACTTAGTTTCATGGAAAGAAATGATATGTCATGTTGGAGAACCAAGAAACCACATTCTATAATTGTGAAGCAGAGCAGAGAGTAAGGATCTAACTATTTAGTGTTGGATGGAGGAGGGGAGGATACCTGATATTTTTCATGCATCTGTGGAAATCCCCTGCTCAGTTTTAAAAGAGAAAGAAATGGCTATGACATTCAGCATTCCCTGCTAGTGATGCATGACTACCTGTGGTGGACGAGATGGAAATTGTGAAAAAAATCCATGATCACCTGCTGGTTGTCATATGACAATCTGAGGGAAAGTCACAATATCACATACTGATTATTATGCTCTAGAAGGCAGCACTTCCAGATATATTATCTCTCAATTAACAGTCATGACAGACTTGCATTTTTATTAACTGCTGAGTCTCCAGCATCCAGAATAGTTCTTAATACTCAATATATGGTGGGTCAATTAATTAACAAATGAGTAGGATACTAAGAATTAGTGAATTTAATAGATATAGGATTATAATTATTAAGATCCAATCCCAGTTCTACCTAAATCCAAACCCCAGGAATTAAAAATATTAAATTATCTGAGATCAGAAGAGTATCTGGAATAAAATTTGCATCTTCATTCTGTGAAGTTTACACACCTCAATTTAATACTTCTTCTTCCAATATCCCTCCAATACAAAGCAGTATCTCACTTAATCAGACTTACTCAGGAATTCAATTAGGAAATATATATTGCAGGGTGGAAAAAGCATTGTGTTCATTGTCATGAGATTAGAATTCTGAAAATTGATCTATATCTTCAGTCATGATTTATTTTTTTAGCTTCTATTTCTTCATCACCAAAATTAAAAGGTTGAATTACATTAATTCCCCATGATAACACATTCCTGGTTCCATGATAACACATATGATATTATTAATAAACATTTAATTTTTATTTCATTTATATTCATCATTTCAGCCATATAAAACAATAAAATCTTCCCATTTGCAACAACATGGATGGAGCTAGAGGGTATAATGCTAACTGAAATAAGTCAGTCAGAGATAGATTTCACTCATATATAGAATTTAGAAAACAAAACAAATGAACAAAGAAAAATAGAGAGGAAAAACCAAGAAATAACTCTTAACTATAGGGAAAATGCTAACGGTCACCAGAGGGGAGGTGGGTGGGAGTATGGGTAAAATACACTTACCATGATGAGCGCTGGGCAATGTATAGAATTGTTGAATCCACTATATTGTACACTAGAAAGTCATATAACACTATATGCTAACTACACTGGAAAAAATTAAAAACTTAATATAAAAAATAAAAAATTAAAGATTTTTATCTTTAGAAAGATAAAGGCAGAGGACATGAGTAGATATTTTTCTGAAGAGGACATATAGATGGCCAACAGGCACATGAAAATGTGCTCAACATCACTAATCATCAAGGAAATGAAAATCAAAATCACAATGAGATATTACCTCATAACTGTCAAAACGGCTAAAATCAAACACAAGAATCAAGTGTTGGCAAGGATGTGAAGAGAAGAATGAACACTTGTGCACTGTTGGCGGGAATGCAAACTGGTACAGCCATTGTGAAAAACAGTATGGAAGTTCCTCAAAAAATTAAAAATAGAATTACCGTATGATCCAGAAATTCCACCAGTGGGTATTTATTCACATAAAGATAAAATTTGTAATTATCCCAGAAGAAGATAATTTCCCAAAATGTCAAATAAATAAATAAAATCTTTTTTAAATAAAGTACTAGTTCTTTTTGGATTCTTTTTCAAGTATCTCTTAATGGCAAGAATAGGACATTATTTGTTGGAACTGTTCTCGGGGAAACTGCTCATTATAATTCAAGAGTTAGCCAGTATACCGCTAGTAATCTTTGCCTCCTAACATGGACTTGTGGAACAGGATCTTCACCCTTTGGGTGGAAAAGTATATTTCCTAAATTAGACAAAAATCTTTGTAGTTTAATTTTCATCACCAGGTGGACACCTTCATACTATTCTAGGCTTGCCAGTTCCTGGGCAATGGTGAGAAAGTGGAAATCCTTGTTTGCATATGAGCCACATGATCATAGTTCATGGAGATAGGAATATCCGTAAATAGGATTTGTTGAAGTTTCTTATAGGTATCTGTAGATTATTGGACTACATGTCAAGAAAGGAGAAAAATAACAAAATATCCTGCCATTTTCAGCATTGGAAAGAAAAGAATGGTAGCGGTAATACAGTTCTACTTTATGACTTAAAAGTTGGTCCAGCATGAAACCTCCTTACACATGCAATGTATGCAGGGAATTGGTCACTGTCTTTGATAATCTATCATGTACAATAGAATATAAAACCAACTTTACTATTGTCCATTTGCAGCTACCTCTCAATGGGGTGTCTGGATTTTGGAGGAATTCCAAGACTGCCAAAATCCAAGCCCATAAAAACTACAGTGGTTCACATTCTTACTTGTTTTAAAAAATAAAAATTGGGGCACCTGGGTGGCTCAGTGGGTTAAAGCATCTACTTTCCGCTCGGGTCATGGTCTCAGGGTCCTGGGGTCGAGCCCCTCATCGGGCTCTCTGCTCCGTGAGGAGCCCGCTTCCTCCTCTCTCTTCTGCCTGCCTCTCTGCCTACTTGCGATCTCTGTCTGTCAAATAAATAAATAAAATCTTTAAAAAGAAATTAATGCACCACATTCCTTATTATGTAAAAATGCTTGCTTGATAAAGAAGTTCGAAAGTCTACATAATTAATAGAAACAAATTAATTTGTCTCTGCTCTATCATGAAATAATACTACAACCATTTTTATGTATACTTCAGGCTTTTTTCCAAAATATATGCATCTCTGTTTTTTTTTTTTTTAAGATTTTATTTATTTGACAGACAGAGATCACAAGCAGGCAGAGGCAGGCAGAGAGACAGGAGGAAGCAGGCTCCCCGCCGAGCAGAGAGCCTGATGCGGGGCTCGATCCCAGGACCCTGAGATCATGACCTGAGCTGAAGGCAGAGGCTTTAACCCGCTGAGCCACCCAGGCGCCCCTCTCTGTTTTTTAAAAGTGAGTTTATAATATAGATTTTTTTATCTTGCTTAGATTACTTAACACTATATTTTAAATATTTTCCCATTTCCCCATTCATTATATTTCTATAAATGTTCATTGTAAGGCCTAAATAATTACTCAGGAAGACCTCTGCCATGGTTCTATCTGCCATAATTTATTACTATAACAGAGAACATGTCTTATTAATTGAATTTGGTATTCTGAGTAATTATAGACCCAAATGAAGTTGTAATAAGAAATACAGAGAAAAAAAATACAAAGAGATCTTATGTACCATTTACAGTATTTAGTCAAATGGTAACTACTTAAAATATTGAAGTATAATACCATAACCAAAAGATTAATATCAATAGAGTCCAGATACAGAACATTACCATAATCACAAAGATCCCACATGTTGCCCTGTCATAACCATATCTACTTCCCTTCCATTCCCTATGCTCACCCCCAACCCTTACCTTAACCTCTGGAAAATACAAACTTCTTCATTTTTATAATTTTTTTCCATGTCTAATTTCTTTTATAAGGCAATCACTTTTAGCAGTATGAAATATAAAGAAGTCTACATTACATGCCCTCCCCCAGAGAAATTACTGAAAAAATTACTATATAGAAAAAACTGAAGTCTCCAGCTCAGAGGTTAGGGGCAAACAGCAAATGGTGAAATATCTGTTCAAGAAAATCTATAAAAGTTTGGTAAGAAAGATGAGAGTCTGTGGTATTTCAAAACAGACTCTATCCCTCTGCACTTTACAGTTTATCAAAGCAGAGATTCCACTCCAGATTGTTCCAGCCTAGAACAAAGGGCTTTGTCTCCCCCAAAAGGCAAGCCATTGGCTTTCTTCCCAGGAGCAGGACTTCAGCATAAGTCATCCTGTCTTCAGCTATCTGTTGCTGAGGCAAAGTCCCAAATGAGTGCAGTCTAGAAGTGGGAAGCCTCATCTCCTGCACAACCACCACTTGTGGAATGGAGGATCTACCTTGAGTGTGGCATGCTGAGAATACTGGGTCCCCCTACCCCTTTCCTTGACTAATAATGTGATGACTCCATGCCAGGAAAGTCAAACCAAGAAAACGTCAAGCTGTGGCCACTCCCTGCACCTCGGGCTCTGCCCTTAGAGAGGAGATTTCACTCAGAGAAGCTTACCATTGGCCCCCAACTAGCTACATGATCCTAGCTCAAATATTTTCCCTAACAGTCCTTAAGAAAGTGACTTCACTTGCACAGAGCATGGGGAAGTTTAAATCAAAGGCACTCCCCAAAACAGTAGAGGTTATGGTGAAAGGCAATTGGGAGGGGATTCATGGATCTAATGAAGATGCAGCTTAGACTGTAGGTTGGCTAATTTGCAGGTAAAAACTGGTGAATGAGTCAGCTGAGATGAGTCTTCCTGGAGTCAGAACAAAATTCAATAACTGACCTCAGAAACTGTTCCACAGAAAGGATCACAATCTTATTGGATCATTTGAAGAGAAATGTATGCCCCAAGGTGCTATTGAAAGCAATGGCAATTAGTGGAGTTTTAACAGCTGGATGTGGTGAGGGAAAGAATGGAAGAGTCTTACCAGTACCACTGTCATTCCAGGTAACTGTGGGCATACTAGAGCAGCATTTCCTTGAGGGGAAACATCAGAAGCTTAGCTCTGTGGGTTGAGAGAAGGATAGTAGACTTCACAGAAACAATCTAACCAATCATTATACAAAAAGAGAAGCAAACAACAAGCCCCAGGGGCCAGGGGTAGTATCCAAAGATATATATATATATATATATATATATATATATATATATATAATATATATCATATAAAATATATATATATATTTCCTAATATATACAGTTCCCAACAAAAATTGTGAGACAGGCAAAGAAATAGGAAAGTGTGACCAATGCATCAGAAAAAAAGAAGGTAGGAGCACTGGGTTGGGTCAGTCAATGGACCTTGTAATTCTTGATCTTGGGGTCAAAACTGTAAGCCCCACATTGAATACAGAGATTACTTAAAAATAAAATCTTAAAAAAAAAAAAGGCAACTGAAGCTGAAAATGCCTGTGAGAATAAGCAGATGCTGGATTTAATAGAAAAAGATTTTTGAAGTAACCATTATAACCAGATTCACAGATATAACTGAAAATATGATTACAAAAGTAAAAGAAGGTATATTGATAATATTGTGTCAAAGAATATCAATCAAGATGAAAGTTATTTTAAAAAATTTCTGGAGTAGAAAAGTACAGTAACTGAAATAAAGAAATCATTAGAAGGGATCAACAGTTAGAATAAATAGATATTGAACTTGAGGATATATCAATAGAAATGGTACAAGTCAAAAGAAAAAAAAAGAAAGAAGAATGAAGCAGAGCCTCAGGAAAACATGGGACATCATTAAATGCATCATCATATATATAATGGAAATATGTGAAGGACAGGAGAGAAAGGAGAAGAAAATAATTCCAAGAAATAATGGCTTAAAACTTCCCAAATTTATAGAAAAATAATATCCTACACATATAGGAAGTTTGACTCCAAGTAGAATAAATATAAAGAGATCCATGAACACATTATAGTAAAAAATGTTGAAAGTCAATGACAAGGAGAACATTTTGAAAGCAGCAAGAAAATATAATGATTCGTTGCTTACAAGAAAACACCTCAACACCTAAACATCTTAACTAAGCTTATTTATCTTCAGAAAAAGACAAGCCATACATTTTAAGGTAACCAAGTGCTCAAAGGAAAAAACACTATTAACAAAGAATCCTATATCCAGAAAAGCTATCACTCAAAAATGAAGGAAAAATAAAGCTTTCCCAGATAAGCAAGAACTGGGAGAATTTGTTGCTAGATTTGCTTTACAATAAATACTAGAGGAAATTCCTCAGGTGTAAGCAAGGACTGGAGATAGTAATTTGAATCCTCACAAAGAACACTGCTAAATGTAATTATGTAATTTTAAAGACACTAAATGCCTATTTTTATCAATTTTCCTTTAACTGTTTCAAAAGCATTATATAAAATAATATATATAATATACTATGGAGTATATTATATATATATAAAAATATATAAATATATGTGTGTGTATATATATATGTTGTCAATAACAGCACAAAGGAAATAGGAGAGAACACAATTATAATGGGCTAAGGAAATTATAATAGATTGTAAATAATTATTTACAATCAATATATATTTATAACAATATAAAGTTGGTTTTTCAACATTAATAGATATAATATTAACACCACATAAAAGGGGAAGGGGGAATAGAGCTTTGTAGAAGGAAAATTTATATATAGATATAGATATGGATATAGATATAGATATATCTCAAGCTAGCATGATACTGAATAGTTATAGATATAACTAACAAAATTAAAATGTTACATTAGGAAATATTTACTCCATTTAAAAGAATAGTAGAGGTACTGTAGAGAAACAAAAAAGACACACCACATAGAAAACATAAAAGTAACGTGGCAGATATAAATTCAACTATATAAAAAATAACATTAAATGTGAATGGATTTAAAGTCTATCAAAAGGGAGAGATAATCAGACTGGACAAACAATTGTCCAATTGTATGCTGTCTATAGGAGACCCACTTTATATTAAAAAACAAAAAGAATAAAGATAAAAGAATAGAAAGGGTATATTATGGAAGCAGTAGCCAGAGGAAAGGAGGAATGGCTATACTAACAGACAAAACAAATGTTAAAACAAAAATATCTTACCAGAGACAAAGAGAGCATTTTATAATGATGAAAGAAAGCTGTAACAATTATAAACATATATGCATCTAATAATAGAATATCAACTACATGAAATAAAACTTGACAGAAATGAAGGGAGAAATAGACAAAAATAACACTCTAAGACTTTAATACTCTACTTTCAATAATGGGAGGAACAATTAGAGAGAGGATTTAGAACTTGGCTAAAATTATAAACCAACCAGACCTAACCAACATCTATAGAGCACTCCGCCAAACAAAATAAACATTCTTCTCAAGTGCACAGGAAACATTCTCCAAGAGAGATCATGTAGTAGGCCATAAAAAGAACTTCAATAAATTTAAAAGGATAGAAATATTACAAAATATGCTCTCTGACCTCAATGAAGTGAAATTAGAAATCAAATGAGGAAATTTGTGAAAAAATATGCTGAAATTATAAAACACATTCCTGAATAACCAATGGGTCAAAGAATAATCAGAAAGGACATCAGGCAATGCTTTAAATTAAATGAAAATGAATGGGGCGCCTGGGTGGCTCAGTGGGTTGAAGCCTCTGCCTTCAGCTTGGGTCGTGGTCCCGGGGTCCTGGGATCAGGCCCCACATCGGGCTCTCTGCTCAGCGGGGAGCAGGAAGCCTGCTTCCTCCTCTCTCTCTGCCTGCCTCTGCCTACTTGTGATCTCTGTCTGTCAAATAAATAGATGAAATCTTTAAAATAAAATAAAATAAATGAAAATGAAAACACAAAATATCAAACCTTATGGGACACAGCTACAACAGTGCTTAGAGGGAAATTTATAGCTATAAATACCTATATTAAGAAAAAAAGGAATATTTTTTAAAATCAATAATTTAACCTTGCATCCTAAGACACAAAAAGAGAGGAGGGACATCAGAAAAATGGAGGGCTAAGAGGTTCTGACACTTGTTTCCCCAAAAAAACAATCAACAACTACAACCAAAATAGCTCTGGGAAATAAATCTCTGGATTGCAACAAAGAAGCAAAAACACTTGCAAATTTCAAAAAAAATGAGGATGGCCTCATAGAAAAGTAAAGCAAGCATTTTACCCATTTCTTCCCTTTCCCCAGCCCCAAGAAATTAGGTGCTGGAAGGGATATATCCCACAAGAAAATGGAGAGCAGGAGAACCCCAGCATACCCCATCACTGTAGGTATTTGGAAACCTTTGCTCCAGAGTCCTCCCATACTCTTCACCAGTGTTGATCCTAGCTGATTGAGCTACCTAGAATCCCCTTTACCTGCAACTACTTCCCCAGGCTAGAGCCGTCACTGTAGTGAAATCTGCCTCCAGGGTCCCCACATGCTGTCATGCCCCACTCACCAGAACTGGAATGCCTAAGCACCTCACCATATACAGGGCCAGAGCTACCACTGCTTGGTACCCTATCCCATGCTCCAAGGAGTAGCTTTCAACTACTTACTGGGGTTGTCTCCTGAGTACCACGCTCTATCCCTTGTCAGGGCCCTGAACTTTCAATGCTGGCAGTCCTGCCAACTGCCCCGTGCTCTGCTCTCACGGGTCCCAGATCATACTCTGAACCATGACTGCAAGCAGCAGTACCCCCACCTAAAGCTCTCATCATGCTAGGTTGCAACATGTAACTTTAATAAAGCATCATCAGGGACTGATGCTTCTGTCCTGTGACTCCCCTCTGGGGCTAGAGTTGGGATTTTGAGCCACTACCATAGGCTGTGTTGCTACTGCACCTTGGGTCCTGGGCATAAGCCACTGATGTCCCTTGTCATCCCAGGAGACTTATTTCTGTGTTTTCCCCTTTTGCCCTCCCAGAGACACTGAAGGGAGCCCCAGAACCCAGATCCTGGCTCCGGGAGATATCTGCACACGCCCACACTGTAGATAGCAGTACCACGGCCTCAGAAAACACACTTGAGCCCCAGGACCCAAGGTGGTAGTTTTGTGCACCTGATTCCAGGATCCTGGGTCAGCTATTCCTCTGAGTGCCAGCACACCAGAGTAAGTGCTAAGATGGGTAACCTAGACTAGAACTTCCAATCATAGGTGAAAAAGAACAGGAAGACTGCAATAGCCTTCACCTGCAAGGATCTCACTAACCCTACCCATCACTGCCATTCACAGAACCTCTGCACTTTCACCACAGAAGACCACCACAGTCTGGCCAATGTCAAGGTCAGCTGAAGGAACTGCACAGAGACTATGCCACTCTGATTTCCTAGAACTAAAACACTGTATCCCACCCCCTGGTGCCATCTTGTCAGGAGCATATACCAATTGGAAATACATATGCACCCAGTAGAAGAGTGCCTAAATATGTGAAACACTTGTTAAAAAAAATCAGAGGGCAAAGTAGACAGTGATGCAAATAGGAGGAGACTTCAATACCCCATTTTAAGTAATAAGTAGATCATCCAGACAGAAAATCAATAGAAAAAAAAAATGAATGTGGATGACACTTTATACCAAATGGACCTAAGAAATATATTCATAACACTTCATTCAAAAGTAGCAGAATACACATCTTTCCAAGTGCACAGGAATATTCTCCAGGATAAATCATGTTAGGTCACAAAATAAGTCTTAATATATTTAAGAAAATTGAATGGAAATGATATCAAGTATCTTCTCTGACCACAGTGATATGAAACTAGAAATGAGTAACTGGAGGAAAAGCTGAAAAATTCACAAATATGTGGAAATTAAATAACACACTTCTTAACAATAAATAGAACAAAGAAGAAATCAAAATGTATCTCGAAACAAACAAAAATGGAAACACAACATATCAAGATCTATGGAATGAAACAAAAGCAGTTCTAAGAGGGAAGTTTATAGTAATAAAAGTCTACATTAAAAAGAAATATCTAAAAAATAACATTACACCTCAAGGAACTAGAAACAGAAGAAAAAACTAAAACCAAAGTTAGCAGAAGGAATGAAATAATAAAGATCAGAGCAGAAATACATGACATAGAGACCAGAAAGACAATTTTAAAAGATCAATGTTTGGCTATACATATTAAAGTGGCATGAGTTTAATGCATCATGAATACACAAAAGCATCATATCACATTTGGGAAACTCCCAGACATCAGTCTGAGTTTGATCCTGATTTTCATTCTTCATAACAAAACTAGAATTATAAGTAGCAGAAAAAAAAATCAATGAAACTAAAAGTTATCCATTTTTTTGTTTGGGTTTTGTTTTGTTTTGTTTTGTTTTGTTTTGTTTTCAGAGAGTGTGAGAA
Organism: Martes martes; assembly: GCF_963455335.1. Classification (NCBI taxonomy): domain Eukaryota; kingdom Metazoa; phylum Chordata; class Mammalia; order Carnivora; family Mustelidae; genus Martes; species Martes martes. The sequence goes on along the minus strand of NC_137893.1, from coordinate 118,395,528 downwards.
AGAGGGAAATAGGCCACAAGAAAGTCAGGAAGGGCAGAGGGAAAGGGAAAACATCCACTAGGCAGGATCCTGGCCCAGTGCAGAGCCTGACCAGAGCCAAAATCAAAAGTCAGACACCCAACCATTGAAGCAACCAAGACACCCCTTTAAAAGTTGGATTTTTGAAAACACACTTAATCTGCAAACCTTAAGCTAGACTAATAAAGAAAAAGAGAGAGATGACTCAAGTTAATACAATTATAAATGGAATAGGAGAAATTATAACTGATACCACAGAAATAAATTGGATCATTAAAGACTACTGTAAACAATTATATGCCAAAAAATTAGACATCTCAGAAGAAATGGATAAATTCTTAGGAACAAGTAACATACCAATACTAAGTCATGAAGAAATAGAACACCTGAGCAGAACCAATAGGAAGGAAGGAATTTATATCAGTACTAAAAATCTCCTAACAAACAAAATGCCAGGATTAGATGACTTTAAAGGTAAATTCTACCAAACATTTAAATAAAAATTAGTAACAATCCTTCTCAAACTCTTCCAAATAATTGAAGAGGAAGGAACACTTCCAAATGCATTTTACAATGTTAGCATTCCCCTGACCCTAAAGTCAGGCAATGATACTGCAAGGAAGAGAAAATTACAGGCCAACATCCCTGATAAACATAGATGCAAAAATCCTAAACAAATACTAACAAGGTGAATTCAAGAACACATTAAAAGAATCACACACCATGATCAAGTGGGATTCAACCCTGGAATGCAAGGATAGCTCAATGGGATACACAACAGTAACAGAATGAAGAATATAAATTATGTAATGGATTCAGCAGATGCACAAAAAGCATTTGACAAAATTCAACATCCTTTCATGATAAAAATTCTCAACAGATGGGGTATAGAAGAAATGTTCCTCAATATAATAAAAGCCATATTTGACAAGCCCACAAGCCCACAGTTAGCACATACTCAATGGTGGAAAGTTAAGATTTTCCTCAAAAAACAAACAAACAAACAAAAATTCCTCTAAGATCAGGAGCAAGACAAGTATGCCCATTCTTACTGTTTCATTTAAACTAATACTGGAAGTCCCAGTCAGAGCAATTAGTCAATTAATTAATTAATTAATTAAATTTTTTAAAAATAGAAATACTAAAGACCCTACCCAATACCGTTAGAACTAAGAAATGAATTCAGTAAATTTGCAGGATACAAAATCAGTGTATATCAGCTGCAACTTCTATATACTAATAAGGAACTACCTGAAACAGAAAAAACAGTCCCATTTATAAAGCATCAAAAACAATAAAATAAATTTAACCAAGGAATTTAAAGAATGTACTCTAAAAATGATAAGACACCAATGAAAGAAATTGAGGAAGACACAGATAAATAGAAAGATATCCCATATTCTTGGATTGGAAGAATTAATATCATTAAAATAGCCATACTATCCAAAGTGATCTCCAGATTCAATGTAATCTCAATCAAAATTCCAATGGTATTTTTCACAAAAATAGAAAGAAAGAATCCTAAAATAGGTATGGAAACACAAAAGACCCCAAATAGCCAAGGTAATTCTGAGACAGAAAAAAGCTGAAGGTACCGTTTTCATTTCAAGCTGTATTACAAAGCTGTAATAATCAAAGCAGCATGATATTGGCCTAAAAATAGGAACATAGATAGATGAAACATAATAGAGAGCCCAGGCATAAACTCACACATAGTTAGTCAACTAATTTTGACAAGGGTGTGAAGACTACACAATGACAAAAAGACAGTCTCTTCAATTAATGGTCTTGGGAAAACTGGTATCCACATGCAAAGAGTGAAACTGGAACCCCAACCTACACCACTCTCATAAATAAACTCAAAATGTATCATAGACTGAAAGGTAATACTTGAAACTGTAAAGCTCCTAGAAAAAAACAGTAAAACAAATCTTTGACATTGGTTGTGGCAATGATTTCTTGGATAAAACATCAAAAACACAGGAAATAAAGACTAAAATCAGCATTTGGGCCTACATTAAACTAAAGAGCTTCCACACAACAAAGGAAACCATCGATAAACTGGAAACTTACAAAATGGAAAGAAATATTCACAAAGCAAATACCTGATAAGGTGTTAATACCAAAACATATAAAGAACTCATACAACTCAATAGCAGGGAGGAAAACTCAAAAAATCCCATTTTAAAATATACAAAGGACCTGAAAACATTTTTCCAAAGAAGACATACAAAAGACTAATAGGTATATAAAAAGCTGCTCAACACTAATCATCAGCGAGATGCAAATCAAAACCACAATGAGATATCACCTCACACCTGTTAGAATGGCTGTCATCGGGGCACCTGGGTGGCTCAGTGGGTTGGGCCTCTGCCTTTGGCTCAGGTCATGATCTCAGGGTCCTGGGATCGAGCTCTGCATAGGGGTCTCTGCTCAGTGGGGATCCTGTCCCCACCACACCCCCCGCCTGCCTCTCTGCCTACTTGTGATCTCTGTCTGCCAAATAAATAAATAAAATCTTAAAAAAAAAAAAAAAAAAAGAATGGCTGTCATTATAAAGACCAGAGATAAATGTTGCTGAGGATGTGGACTATAAGGAACCCTCATACAGTATTGGTTGGAAAGCAAAATGGTAGAACCATTATGGAAAACAATATGGTGGTTCCTCAAAAAATTAAAAACTGAACTACTATATGATTCAGCAATCCAAGTCTTGGGTATATATCTAAAGTAATTGAAATCAGTACCTTGAAGAGATATTTGCACACTCATGTTCATTACAACACTATTTACAAAAGCCAGGTTATGTAAACAACATAAATGTCCTTCAAGAGGTGAATGGATAAAGAAAATATGGTATATATGTGCAACAGAATATTTCTCAGCCCTAAAAAAAGGATACATTGCCATTTATGACAACAAGGATAGAACTTCAGAGTACTATGCTGATTGAAATTAGACACGGAAAGGCAAATACCATGTGATCTCAGTTATAGGTAGAATGTAAAAACAAAACAAACAAAAAAAGGCAAGCTCATATTACAGAGAACAGATTGATGATTCCCACAGGAAGAGGGTAGAGGATGGGTGAAATGGTTTATGGGGGACAAAGTTACTAACTTCCAGTCATAAAAAAAATTAATAATAATGTTATGTATGGCATGCTGCCTATAGTTCATAATACAGTAATACATATTTGAAAGTTAAGGAAGTAAAAATTTTAAAGTTTTCATCAAAAGAAAAAAAGTTGTAATTATGTATGGTGACGATGTTACTAGACTTATGGTTATCATTTTGCAAAATATATAAATATTGGGGGTGCCTGGGTGGCTCAGTGGGTTAAAGCCTCTGCTTTTGGCTCAGGTCATGATCCCAGGGTCCTGGGATCAAGCCCAGCATCAGGTTCTCTGCTCAGCAGAAAGCCTGCTTCCCTCTCTCTCTCTGCCTGCCTCTCTGCCTATTTGTGATCCCTGTCTGTCAAATAAATAAATAAAATTTTAAAAAAAAATTTTAAAAACTTAAAAAAAACAAAATATACAAATATTGAATCATTATGCTGTACACCTGAAACACAGATGTTATATGTCAACTGTACATCAATTTTTTAAAAGGGTGATAGTAAGATAAATCAGAAGGTGAACTAGACTAGTCCTCAGAAAGACACAAACTACCAAAATTAAATCAAGAAGAAATAGCAATATGAAATAAACAAATTCTCTCATGGAAAAGGTTTTTTACAAAGATTCTCAGAATATCTTAACCATTTACCAGGTATGCACAGAGAGTTGCTGTGATGGAGATGTTCAGATCAAGATGTTCAGAGTGGGAAAAGAGAACAGTGCCTCTCACCGAATTACTCGACACAGTGCAGCTGGTGTCCCCAAAACAAAGCTACCCTACAGACTCAGGCATGTCCTTCATTTTCCCCATGTGATATAGTAAGAACTCCTATAGTAAGGAGCCCTCAATATCTGAGATAATTAGAAAAGAAAGTTATCCTCTACTAGGGTGAGCACACTGTCTAGTTGATAGACCTATTGAGTAAACAAGGGAATAGAGAGATGCTTCTTTTCAGCGTCCAAGTGTCAGAAAGGATTCCTAGTCTTACATTTAAATTTATGTATAAGGAAATCTACCAGAACAAAAAAATTACAGATTTTGCAAATTTACTGGATGATGCCCGAGCGAGAGTGAGAAAGCTGTAACAAACTGTAAGAGAAAATGCAGGACAGCTAAAAGAGAGCCCTCATGGTACCAATCTTGTTTTAACTCCTTAATGTCATGTATCTTTATTCAGCTCCAGAAAAGAATAGGATTAAGAATGGGTAATGAGACACAGTATTTGTCACTGATAAATTTGCTCAACAATACAAAATCCTATTCTTATACTGCAATTACCACATTGCTCTTGACTTAGTAGCAATGTAAAAAAAAAAAAAATGTGGTTCAAATTATCAGCTTTCATGTTTACAAAATTGTATAACACAAAGCAAATTAGGGCTGATGTATCAGATTTACCATTGGGTAAATGGTAATGGGGTGAAGGGAGAGGAGGGTGCTGGTTAATTTAGCCCAGGCCCTGAAGGACTCACTGGTCTGGAAAACACACTCATGTCCTTACCGATGGTCAGCACATACTCATATGCTGGCCTCCGGGAGGGGACCATTACTGCCTAGACTCTGAGCTGGCAGCCAGCATGGTACCCATCTCTGTTCAAGTATGAGTCCTACCAGCCCAGCCCCCTGTTAATGCTGTCCTCAGCCTTCAAGCCCAGGTTCTCAGATGTTGAGACAGTGGCCCTGACTCTGTTTGCCCAAAGCTGAATGCACTCTCACTAACATACCAAACAATTTCTCAATCTTCTTATTGTAATGGGTTTCCCTATTGTGTTTGGAAAGTTTTGCAACATAGTTACAAATATGTTCGATACACATGCCTAGAAAGTGTCCTGTAAAATACAGTGCTTAACTGAAAATTGCCTTCACAATGGGTAGTATTAACCTACACTCCTTGGATGTCTTTACTTATAAAGCTTTTTGGAAGATCAACCAAAGTCTATGTTACTACCTAAATTTATATTGAAAACCTCAGAGAGGGGAGCCTGCGTGGCTCAGTGGGTTAAAGCCTCTGCCTTCGGCTCGGGTCATGATCCCAGGGTCCTGGAATCCAGCCCCGCATCGGGCTCTCTGCTCAGCAGGGAGCCTGCTTCCTCCTCTCTCTCTCTCTCTCTCTCTGTCTGCCTCTCTGCCTACTTGTGATCTCTGTCTGTCAAATAAATAAATAAAATCTTTTTTAAAAAAAGAAAGAAAGAAAGAAAAAAAGAAAGAAAGAGAGAAAGAAAAGAAAACCTCAGAGAAACTAGTAACACATTTGATGATTACAGGAAGGGAAGAGCTGTCTGGGCGTAGGAAGTAGTTATTAGACCAGGTTCGTAGTTGAAGGGTAAGGACGGTGACATAAATCTTGCATAAACCACACTTAAATTAAACCATTATACACTGTTAAATACTTTTCCTTCCAGCTAACAAGGCAAGAGAGGGAAGGCAGCATCATTTGTCTCTGGGAGACTAAAGTGTCAAGAAGGCATACCCGAACCTGCGGTGGCAGGCAGGGATGGGGGGGAGAAATTCCATTTCCATCTCAGTTCAGTGAAACTGCTGTGTGGAACACTCGTTTTTGGAGCAGTGTGCACAATTTCTGACGTTACTGCCCAGGCTGTCCCCACTGAGTCTCTTCTCTGCCTCTCTTTCTCTCCCACAGGATTTCAGGTCCCCCAGGGGGATCATGGCCACAAAGTTTCCCACGTTGGAATCCTTCTATATATCTTAGTCATTTGTATTTCTCATTTCCCTCCAACGTGTTCTTTTTTTACCCACTCACTACATGGAATTAAAATAATTGCTACTTTGCTACTTTGTACCTCACACATAAAGAGAAGAGGAAAAACATGAACCCTCTCTAATCCAACGAAGCCTTAAATTCAAAGCCCATGAACTGCAGTAATGAAGTGAGCAGAGACGGAAGAGCACTACGGAGGTTCGAGCTGCTTTCCTGCAAGAGGAAACTTTCAGAAGAAACGCCCAGTCTGTCAAAAGTACAGTAACTTTCATGTTGGAACCTCTGGGGTCAGGGGCAGCCTTGACCCTTTGGCTGAATTTTGCAATGGTCTCAGCACAGGAACACTTGTTTGGTTTTTGATGAAGCTGGAAAGTTTTTTAGCCTCAGAGTGTTTGAACCTGTAAGGTTTCTAGTTGACTGAATAACATTTCCGAATCTTCAGCTGAGCACGGATATGTCCCAAGTGTGTCATCTCCTTAAATAACCCTAGGTAAATGACACAGGAATGCACGCATGAACAAAATACTGTGTGAGTTATGAGAAACAGAGATGAGGAACAGCTCTTCTCTACCCAAAATGTGTCCACAAGGAACAGCTACACAACCCTCCACCTCAGGCTTATCCTGGTGAAACACTCTCAGGTGGAGGCAATTGAAGGTGTAAGGATGTGCTCAGAGGACCAAGCAAGTCTTTCTTTAGAAGAATTATGTGGTCTCCTGCCTGTGATGGCAAGTGTGGCATAAATGCCCTTCTGGGCCACAGTGTAGAGCAGCCACCCCTCTAGCACGTCACCCTGAGGTTAGACCGTCTGAGTTTGAATTCTGGTTCCACCTCCTCCTAACGGTGTGGCCTTGGGTAAATATCCACTTCCTCCTTGCTCCAATTTCCAAGCTGGTAAAATAGGAAAGGGAGGTGATAATAATATACCTACCTTGTGACGTCATGAAGATGAAGATAGTTAATATACTACAAGCACTCAGAACAGTATCTGGCGTATAAAAATTACTCAGTAAACATTAGCTGTTGTTATTATTATTATTATCATTATCATCATGTCTAGAGGGTAACCTGGCAATCTGTCTTTGTTCTCTCACCAGCCTGTTTGATTGGGATACAGTACATCGGGAAGGGGGGGTGGGGAGTCTCACTGTCAAAAGCCAAAAGAAGCCTGGCTTTCTTTATATTAAGTGGGGAAGGGGAGGAGAGAAGGAATAGGAGGGACCAACCATTCATACTTTACGTTCTGCTCTCTCCCTACTCACCTCCAGGAAACAAACCACCAATAAAACATCTAGGCAAACAGCTGAATCCAACCCCTTCCTCCCTTCTTGATTTCCTTTCCACCATTAACAGGTCCCAGAATGTGTTGGTTGACTCTGAAACTGCAGAAATCAGGTTCACACCTGATTGATTCAGGTCAAACATATAGTTGATTTGGGGATTTATTGGCTGTTTGGTGAGCACAGCACATCCTGAAACTGAGCAAACATAAATAAATGAAGTATCTTCTGCATTTCTAGAAGTGCAAATACTTTAAGAGGTTGATATTTATAGCTGTCATTTCCCTTCAGACCTATGGTTGTGAGCCCAACCTTGGTTTAAGTGCAACACTTGGTTGTGACCTAGATCAGAGGGAAAATATATATTCCTGCATCTGACTGCTGAGCCCTTCGCTCCTCTCTTTGTATGTGGAACATTTTTCTCCATAGAGAAGCAGAGCACTCTGAGGGACATTCCCATCTTTGACGTGCTATCACATTTCTTCACCCAAATCTGCAACTCCACGATCCAGTTCCCTCTAGCCAGGCTGTGGTGACAGTCTTTGGGGAAGTTGGGTATAAGTGAAACCAAAATAAGACATTGGGTACATTCCTCTCAGGCCAATTAAAACCATATGGGAGTCAGCATCATTGGTCTCTGGCAGACTAAGCCATGAAAGAGTCTAAGAAAAACATATGTAGATATATGAGAAGAAAAAGTATCCATTAACAAGAATAAAAACAACAAAACCCCAAAATATTAAGTCATATATTTACCAAGGGATATAAAGAGTCATCGGAGAAAACATTACAAAATGTTTCTGAGGAGACCAAAGATGAAAAGTGGGGCAGAACACAATGTTTAGTGAGGAATATAAGATATGGATTTAATGCGGTTTCCATCAAGATCTACACGACATTCTAAAAATTAATAATGTGTTTCCAAAAAGTCAGTATTCAAAGTACTCATAAACAGATAAATGTGTGTGTGAGTGGGTGTGTGGGTATATGTATTTCTGACACTATACTGAGTCATTTTTTAAAAATAATTAGCTTTTGCCTCCACTTTATTGCTTAATTTATAAAAATACTGTTTCTTGGGATGCCTGGGTGGCTCAGTAGTTAAAAATCTGCTTTCAGCTCCGGTCATGATCCAGGGGTCCTGGGATCCAGCCCCAGGTCAGGCTCCCTGCTAAGGGTAAAAGGCAACTTAGCCCAACCCCCCAGGAACCTGTGAGTCTACTTTAACATTTAAAATTTCCTTTGGAAATTTCTTTTATCTCTACCTCCCCTCCCCCAAGATATATATTAGCAATCGTCTTCCAAGCATAGGGCCCACTGACACACAACTGAAGGGTCTCAGGACTGACTTCTTAGGAAAGAATAATAGATGACATTTTCCTAACAATAGCTAGAGCCCTCAGGGTCCTGGAAACCTTGTTTCTAAAATACTTTGGAGGTTCCTTTTGTCCCCTAAGCCCTTGCCCACTTGAAAGTATATAATCGCCACCCCTCACAACCACAGTGCAGCTCTTTCTATCCACAGGTCCTGTCCCTGTGCTTTAATAAAACCAGCTTTTTGCACTGAAGATGTCTCGAGAATTCTTTCTTGGCTGTCAGCTCCAAACCCCAACATTTCCACATCAATATGCTTTTCTTTTCCTCATTCCATAAAGACACGCTGCATTGCTACCCCCTTTTGCTTTAGTCAGTCTGTAACTTTCTAGAGCAATGATTCCCCCAAGTGACATTTGGCAATGTCTGGAGATACTTTGTGTTCACAACTAGGAAGTGTGCTACTGATACCTGTCAGGTATTATGAGGGAACGGAAGGCTGGTTGAGGACAAAGCAAAAGCTGACACCCTCCAACCTCCCCCACCCCCACTACTGGGTGGGACATATATGACATTCTTTAGGAATATCCCACCCATCTTAATGTTAATACCTTGCTAGAGGGCAAAATGACCTTGACAATGGCAAGGCCTCTGGTAACTGGTATCTTGTAGGTCCTCTTTAGCTTATGAAAGTTCTCTTGAAACCTCCCTTTTCCTTACCACCCCCAACTCCATGGTACATAACCTGCCACCCCTCATAACCCCGGGGCAGCAGCTCTTTCTGCCCACGGGTCCTGTCCCCGTGCTTTAATAAACCACCATTTTGCACCAAAGATGTCTCAAGAATTCTTTCTTGGTCATTAGCTCCAGACCTCACCCCACTGAACCTCACCTAGATTTTAGAACTTCATCAGGCAGAAGGCAGGGGTGCTGCCAAACATCCTGCAATGCACAAGAAAGACCCTAGAAAAGAGAATTACCCAAGTAACTGTAACAAAAGGTACAAACATACGATTATAAAATAAATAAATCATGGGATATAATGTACAGCGTTATGACTATAGTTAATCACTTATTGATTAACTGTCAATAGTGAACTTATTACTATCAATAGTTAACTATATATTGTTGTTATGGAGAACAAAGGCAAAATAAGCATAGCTAAAATTAAATCTTCTTATAACTTGTAGCCCATTGACAAATACTGGAGGCAGGCAGAATTAAAACAATTAATGTTTCAATTCCTCCAGGAACCCGCAGTCTTAATGTTAATGTCTTCCTAGAGGGAAAAACAGCACTAACTTGACAATAGGCCTCTAGGATCCGGTAAGTCTTCTTCAGCATATGAAAATCCTTTTGAAAACTTCCCTTGTCTTTAACTCCCAAAGTATATAACTCCACAGTATATAATCATTCACCCCTCACACTTACCATGCAGCTCTTTCTGCCCAGGGATCTTAACTGCTGTTATAATAAAAACACTTTTTTGCACCAAAAATGTCTCAAGAATTATTTCTTAGCCATTGGTTCCCAAATCTTACATACTTCAAACCACATCATTATAACAAATGTATTGATATTATCAATATTATCAAGAGTTAACTATTAATAGTTAGCAAATAAATGTATATTTGAAAATTGTTAAGAGAATGAATCTTAAAAATTCTCATCCCAAGAAAAAAAAAGTATAACTATATATGGTGATGGATGTTAATTAGACTTACTGTGGTGATCATTCCACGATATATACAATTATCAAATCATTATATTGTACACCTGAAACTAATATAATGTTATAGGTCAATTATATCTCAGTAAAACAAAACAAAACAAAACAAAATCCTAGTCAAAATACTAAAGTTCTGTGGTTGAGAAAACTTGAAAAAAAAAAAAAGGAGGGTGGAAGAAAAGATGACTTTTCTATTTAATCTTCATTTATGCCATTTCCGGTGTTTTTCATAATCTTTGTATAAATCCAGGTTTCTGTGTAATACCATATTTCTACCACATGAAGAAATGGCATGTGTACTTTTATAAAGGATTGTAAAAATTCTGTGGACTTCAATATTCCTGCTTCTCAAAGGTAAGAATGAATGCATGACTCTCAAAAGCACAGGCTGAAAAAAGAGGCCTAAGGGGTTGTGAGTTTCTTCCCCTCCCCCTTATCCTCTCCTTAGAGCGTAGTCTAACCCCTCTGAAGCTCTACTATCTCTCAGGAGCAAGACAAAGTTTTTCTTTCAATGAGATAGTGTTTTGTGCCTGCCTCAGGCTATCCAGAAACAAAGTTGTTGCACGACCAACCCCTGTGATTCTTAATAAGATGGCAAGACTCCCTCAGCAAAAGCCAACAGGAAACTTTGAAAGAGACAATATTTATTACTTACAAATCCTGGAAAATACACAGCAGCCTGGGGCCATACAGTGAGGTCATGGGTGGGGGTGGGGAGGAGCAAGTCTGGGGTCCTGCGTCATTGAGGCTGAGTCGGGGGCAGGGTTTTACAGATTCACTCTTTGATTATGAATTTAAAGCATGACAGAAAACTAAGGCAAAGGAGGGAAAAAGGAAGGGAGGGGGACTTAGTTATCCAAGTGAACTCCTTCTCTAAAAGAAACAGAAAAATCAGAGTGGGACACTGGGCCCTTTACCTAGTCCTTAGGTTGGCAACGTGTTTATTCAAGATAGCCTTTGAAGTGGATGCTTCTTTGAAGTGGATCCCTGAGCAATCCCGCTTAAGTAGGGCAATCTCATTGCAAAAAAGGAAAAGCAACTGCCAGGGTGTGTACTAGATAGTTTTAGAGAAATACTTCAGTAGGAATATTTTGTAATCAATTCTATTATTGTAAACACAATTTTATGAAGCACTTTTTGGTTTGAAATTTTTTTTTTCAAAACTCCCAAATTTTATGCATATGTGGATTAGTTTTCCCTAATATTATCAGTTATTAGAACACTAGAATTCAACTTGTGTTATCACTTGTATCTTTAAATTCTGGCTAAATCCCAATTTAAAACTTTCTAGGCAAAATGCTTTAAATATTTGTGTTGACATCTGGTTTCAAAAATGTAATTAAAAATAAATAATTAAATTTAAAATTTTATTTAAGAGTTTTTTATTTGCCTTATTAACTAGTGATAAGTAAATTTTTCTGTATAGTGAATGTTCATGGTAGGTACATTAGGATTGGAGAGTTCCTGGAGAGAGACCCAATCACCACTGAATGTGAAGAACATCATCTGTCTCCAGGCAGTCAGTTCTATAACCCAATGAGTTAAGAGCTTCAGTTCAATTTAAACAAGCATTTCTTGACTACATGCTATAATCCTAGCACACAGTCCTCATCAAAGAACCTATTCAGTTGAGCTGAAGAGTTCCCTTGAACTCTAGTGAAAGATCTGGACTTGGAGGCAATTTTTCAAGTTTTTCAGCAGTTTAAAAGAGAAATCAACTAGTTCATACATATAGGAATTTTGGTGGCAACGACTAGGTGGGAGTGATACTAAAACAAAATAATTGTCTTTGCAAAGCCCATCTGTTTCATTAATGTGGTGCCTAGATGGGGTCTCTCTCTCCATCTGATGGGGGCTCCAAATGTGGAGGGATGATCGGGTGGAAGCCAGTGGCACTGAAGGTGAAAGAATTCACCTGAGGCAGAACAAAGGAGAAAGAAGTTTATTGGATACACAAGAGAGGGTAAGACCACAGAGGAGAGACTGTCTGTAAGGAGGCAGTGGGTGGGGGCTGTGTTTAAAGGGGGAAGAGAGGAGGTATGGCAACCTATGGAATCCTCCCTTTTTTGGTTACTTCCTGGATGTGAGTAACCCATTGGTCAGTGATGGCCTGTGGGTATTTTGAGGTGGGTCACCTGATGGACCTGTCTGTATTCCATCCCTCAAACCTGTTTGCCTAAAAGCAGTCTCTACAATTACTTTTGTCATATGAGAGGCCACATGACTGGATATCAGTACACAGGCCTTTGCATCAGAATGTGCTTGGTGACCATAAGAAGATCACTTATAATTCTCCCACTTTCTTTGCTCTCACCTGGAAACCCTAAAATGTTTTTTGAGAGAACAAATCAAAACATCTTGTGCATGTTGGAATTCAACTGTTCTTAATTCACATCTCCTTTGAGAAAGTTATGGGGAGAAAGTAAAACTTAGTAGGTGAGTGGGTAGAATTCATGCCATATAAGGAAGCACTCCAACTCTCGCATGCAAAACTCCTTGCTCTACGACACCCAGAAGCCAGAGAACATTGTGGTAAATTACAAAATAGTCGAAAGTTCTTTGCAGCTCATAGTATTAAGAACTGCAATGTTAACTCACCTCTTAAATTGACTTAATACTGCGACTTGCTTTTACTAATAGAATGTAGTGGAACTGCTGGTGTGAGTCTAAATTTAGGCTGCAGAAGCCTGTAGGCTTCTCTCTTGCTCTAGGGAGACTTCCAGCACCTTGTGAGTAAGTCTGAGCCCACCTGCTGGATGATGAGCCCAAATGGAGAGGCCCGGCTGTCTGGGCTGACACAGTGGCTGCCGCAGACCTGGGAGTGCCTGAAAACAGAGGAGCTGGCTCAGAACAGAGTGCCCGCATGGGTGTGGCAATGATTAGGGAACAAAAGGCAAGCAGAGGACAAAGTAGAAGCTGACACCCCACAACCCCCTCCCCAACCAGATGAGATATATATGATATTTCTCATGCACCCCTGGCTGCCCTAAAGCTAAGGAAAGGAAAAACAACTTACAGAGACCACAATCCTGCAAGACCTAAGTCTCCCTCAGTTTACTTACAAATGCCTTAGCAATAGTTTCCAGAGGAGAATGTAAATACAATTAAATGTTCTTATACTCTGCACCTATTGACAGATACCTAAGTAGGCAGAGTGTAATGTTCCTCCATGAAGTTCCCAACTATCTTCATGTTAATGCCTTCCAAGATGGAAAAACAACCTTAACTTGACAATGGCAAGGCCTTTGGTATCCTGTGAGTCTTCTTTATCATAGAAAAATCCTGTTGAAACCTCCCTTTTTCATTACATCCCCCAACTCCATAGTATATAATCAGCCACCCCTCAAACCCTGGGCAGCAGCTGTTTCTGCCCAGGGGTCCCGTCCTCCTGCTCTAATAAACCACCATTTTGCACCAAAGACTTCTCAAGAATTCTTTCTTGGTCCTCAGTTCCAGACTCCACCCTACCGAAACTCACCTGTGTCCCAAAACCCCATCAGCTCCATTTACTATCTTACAGAATCATGAGAAAATACTAAAACATTATTCAAATCATTACATTTTATAGTAGTTTGTGCATAGAAAAAGCTGATGAGACAACATCCTTCACAAAAAAAATTCAACTTCCTGGTGATCTCTTGGTGCTCCTGTGGCTCACAGGCTCTCCAAACCCACTCTGCCATGGGGAGAAGATTGGATGAATGAGGGAAAAGCTATGGGCCATCCCTGGCCTAGCGCCATTAATATTAGTCAGTATAGAGTTGCTATCGTTTGTGAGTATTGCCAGGTGCCAGGCACTGGACCGCATTTAAACCTTATAATTTGTACTTATTTATAATTTCATCTCATCATATACTAACACCTAATGGTTTTCATCCCCTTTAATAGAAAAGTTCACTTAGGATCATATATTTTGGGTAACTTGTCCAAGGTGATGCAGTGTTGAACACTTATTTATTTGATTACAAAGTCTGTCCTCTTCTTACTTCTGCTGCTCTGGACTCAGTTATTGCTGTGAAGCATCTTTAACGTCTGCAAGATGGGAGAGGCTTTGGCCTTTTTAATAAAACTTCACCAACACATAATAACTAGGGTTAGGACACAGCAAAGGAGTTGAAAGTCAGAACTAAAGATTTTGAAAATACACAAGTCCTTAGAAAATGTTATAAATGTTAATTAGAACTAACTTACATTCTATTGAAATAATTTCTTAGAGGGCTTCTAATGATGTCAGTTATAATGACATGTTCAATTTATATTAATAACTTTTTTAAGTTCAATCAATGGAGGAAATTTGTGATTTTTGAGAAAATTATTAGACAAAGTAATCTCCAAATTTTATTTCTACCATTAATTTTTTTAAGATTTTTATTTATTTATTTGACAGACAGAGATCACAAGTAGGCAGAGAGGCAGGCAGAGAGAGGAGGGGAAGCAGGCTTCCCGCTGAGCAGAGAGCCCAATGTGGGGCTCGATCCCAGGACCCTGGGATCATGACCTGAGCTGAAGGCAGAAGCTTTAACCCACTGAGCCACCCAGGTGCCCCTCTACCATTAATTTTTTTAAAAGGGACCTTTCATTTTCCTCTCAGACAGTGGTAACAAATTAGTTCTCATCAAAAATGATACACCATTCCTTTGAATCTAATTCACTACTAATTTTAGCTTATGTTAAAATTATGATCTGAAGACACAAATGACTAGAACAGGCTCCTTGGGTGACAGCAGGAGGAGGTGAGACAGAGTCAGGTTATAGACAGAGCTCATCTTCTCTTAGTTAATGACATAGGCTTTCTTGAACATCAACATCCCCCAGGACTCAAGATCTGAGACTAGAACTTCAACTTCCCATCCAAGATGCAATTCTGATCCACAGGGCTGACACCCTTACTTCCCAATTTCAGTTGAGTTTTCTTTAAGGATGATATTAATAGGCAAAATTCTGAGTATCATCAAGAAAGATTTTGTCCATTTGTCAAAATCTTGAGTAATTTTCGCAAGGAAATATCAAAAGTTCAAAACAGCCAAAGTAAAACCAATGAATCACTGAAGTAGTAATTAGTAAAAATTTACTTTTATTGATGCCACATGCCAAAAAGAGAGTTTGCAAACCAGAAGCATTTAAACCAGAAGGTGGAAGGAAGCTGGGGAGTCTCTTGTTACAAAGTAGCTTATGTTATGAGAAAGCAGTGACTGCTTATTCATCACAGTCATTGGCTACAATATTACAGTTTTCAGTGGTTACTTCATATCAACCAGGGGAAACAGTTCAATGTTCTTTGTCATTTCCAAAGACATAAGCAAGAAATGATCCAATTCATTTAGCCTTACAAAATAAGCTAAATTAAGATTTGTTTCTATGAATAAACTGGTTTTGTCTGTTTAGGGTATTTTTGAGGCCAGCTCCATTTATTTCTGATTTTAACAGTAGAAAGCAGTTAAGTCTGGATCCAGGAAAAGTGTAGAAAAATGTTATTTCCTGCGCAGAAAGAAGAATGCCATATGGTGAAAGAAGAATGCCATATGGTAAATGAAGCATGCCTCAGTGGAACCTCAGAATCCCTCTTCATCCATAATAACATACACTTGGAGACTAAATCCCATAGGGTCAAATATCTATCCTAATTAGCTTAGGACTCTGTATTCTGAATCCACACAGGAAACTCCCAACCTCTACAAAGACTCATGGCTTCTACCCTTGTCACATTTCACCTCTGCACTCACCAGCTGTGTGACCCTGAGCAAATTCCTCCACCTCTCTGAAACTCCATATCCTCCTTGAAAACCGGGGATGATACTAGTGTACTACAGGTATAGTGGGAGCCCTAGGGATTTTTCATTCCAGATGCAGCATATGTACATTCCTCACAGCACCCTGATAAGCTGCTGTTGATGCCTCCAGCCAAAGACCACCAGGAGCACACCTGTGGATGAACAAGTTGGTTTAATTGTTCATTGTGGTGAGGGAGAAAACTCACCATGGAGAATCACGGGCATCTCAGAAAGAGGGTGCTGGAACCAAAGAGCAGAACCAGCAGAAAGTATTCATTAAGAGAATTCTTGCAGGGAGGTAGTTTACACAATAGTGGGGTGCACGAGGCAGATTTGATCCACAAGGCTGGCCATTGTCAGGAAAGGCATACTTGACTCTGGGAATAGGCAGGTGCTACCGTCCACAGTGCAATCTCTTATCTCTCTGGGAAGCCTCATCTCTGCTCTTTTTTTTTTTTTTTCTAAATGGTTCCACACCTGGCATAGAGCCCACCATGGGGCTTAAATTACCAACCCTGAGATTAAGACTTTAGCTGAGATCAAAAGCCAGATGCATAATCCACTGAGCCATCCAGAATCCCACAGATCTGCTCTGAAGACTTTACAGCTGGTTGGCTCTGACTCATCCAGATTATCTAGAAAGATTTCTCTTACCTAAAGTCAACTGATTATGGACTGTAATCACATCCCCAAAATATTTTCAGAGCAACACACAAATTAATGATTGAATAACTGAGGAGTAGAGTCTAGCCATACATAAAACTGACAATTTAACTACTATAGGGTTTAGGCTTGTGTTAGGTGATTTTGAGGAGGATTTAAGAGAGAGGGACTCTGCTCTTAGTTGGATAGTCAGGAAGTAGACAGTAGGATGGATAATTCTACAGTTGGGCATCTTAATAAATCTTACCTAGAATAAGGAAGACCAGGCTGAGGCTAAAGCTCTAACTGGTAATGAAGCAGAAGGCAATCGTATCCTCTAGGAAAGAGGGATGCTTGGTCATTTTTGTGACTTTGACAATCTTTGCGTTTTGTCTGTGTTCAGGCATGATTACTGAGTGGCCTTGTGCTCTGTCTTGATCATCATGGTCACTGAGTGGCTGTCTGACACTGCTGTCCTATGACATTGTTTATGTTCACCAGGAAAACACCAGAACCTGGCTGTGAGCTGCAGACTAGCTCCTGGAAACACCAAGTCCTGCTTAATAGTACCAGGTGGCTGCTAGATGCCAGGGCTTTTCCTGTCTCACACTTCCTACAGTCTCTGTCATCATGAGGTATGACAGTGTGCTGAGAAACAGAAGGCCATCTAACAGGGAAAGAGTTATTGATTCTGAGTGGAATCGCCCATTAACCGGTGGCTTCCAAAACACACATAAAATTGATTCTTCTGAAAAAAAAAAAATAATAATAATAATAAGTCTCCCTCTAATGACTGCCTTTGACAATAGCTCAATTCCTAGTCCCTGACAAATATCTGGAATATGTGGCAGGATAAAGAATATGAAAATTTAAAAAAAAGAATATGAAAATATTCAGGAGGTTCTGAGAAGGAAACCAATTTCTAAATCATAGCAATTCTCAATCTGCCCTCAACATTTCACTTATGTTGTTAATTGTAAAAAAATTTAAAAACCAAAAATCATACAATGAGGCAGCCCAAGCTGTCTTTTATGTAATCAGTGTCCCCAGATTGCCCTTAAATGTATATAGACAGCAATAAAACACAGAGCATAGAGAATATTCCAGGCAGGGAAAAATTGAGGTGAAAGATGATGCAATTACTATAGGCAGCATTCACGACTTTATGATTTCTTCTATTGTCCCAGGTGTAAATACAAGGCTTTTGAGAACAAGAGAAGAACTTAACTCAACTAGATTTACATAAGTAGAAAATCAAAGGTATTCCTTGACCACCGGCAGCAGAAATACCCTAGGCAGGTAAATAAAAATTTGGAAAATTGTACATGAACAATGGAAGCAAAAAAGAAAGACAATCCATTTTCAGAGGTCAGGAAAAGAGGAGGAGTTACATATTGCCAGGGAGGGAATCAATTATGGGAGAATTTTTGGAGATTGTAACCCAGAAAAGCCTGAAGAATACCATATTAGTGATGATATCTATACATGAAGCTACTCAGAAATTCCCACCCCTCTCACCACCAGCAAGTACACACACCCATAAGAAGATTCTGTAAGACCCTCCCTCCTTTCCTAGAGAATTCACCCAGGAGGCTACATCAGAACAAGGGGATTTCCCAAACCCTTCCTGGCTTCTTAGTACAAGCTCTTCAACTGGCAACAGAAGTGTCATCAGAAGGGATTTTTCTGATTGGCCAGAACCTAAACTGGCAGGGTTTGGTTTGTTGTCTACAGATTCCCTTCTCAGTTGGGTTCTTACCACTGCTCTGCAACTCTGAAGGGCCACTGAGGAGACCACATTGAAAAAAGGATGACCCTAAACAGAGTTCTGATTCTGGGGACTCTTGCCCTGACCACCATGATGAGCCCTGGTGGCAGTGAAGACATTGTGGGTGAGTGCACAGCTGAGGGATGTGGGGACTAGACTTGGGAAAAAGAGTTGGAAGGGGGGCGTTGGCATAGAAATAGCAGAGACTCCTCAAAGGTGTTCTCAATATTAAGCAGATCTAAAAATTATGGTCACTCCTCCTTCAGGAAACTAGAGACCCAACCCACTCTCTCTGCTACCTGTGCTGTTGCAGTTCATGAAGGTCATTATTCCTTTCTAATATCAGATCCAGTGAATATAGCCTGCAGGGCTCAATGGCATTCATTTATGGTTGCCTCAGAGATTAAAGATGTTTCCACGAGTGGATGTTTTGTTACTAAAAATTCATGACCTTTTGCTCTCAAATGTCTCTAAACAACATTTTGAAACTTTTTATGTTTCTTTAAAAAAAAGAAAGAAAATATTTTATTTACTTATTTGACAGAAAAACAGACAGCAAGAGAGGGCAAGTGGGAGAGGGAGAAGCAGGCTTCCTGATGAGCAGGGAGTTTGATGTGGGGCTGGATCCCAGGACCCTGAGATCATGAACTGAGCCAAAGGAATGCTTAATGACTGAGCCACCCAGGCACCCCAGCTTTTTCTTTTTCTTTTTTTTTTTTTTTAAGATTTTTATTTATTTATTTGACAGACAGAGACCACAAGTAGGCAGAGAGACAGGCAGAGAGAGAGGAGGAAGCAGGCTCCCCGCTGAGCAGAGAGCCCGACATGGGGCTCGATCCCAGGACCCCGAGATCATGACCTGAGCTGAAGACAGAGGCTTTAACCCACTGAGCTACCCAGGTGCCCCGCACCCCAGCTTTTTATATGTTTCTTCTGTAGTCTCACTTTGGATAAAGAGTTCCGTGAATTATGTATATACTATGTAGATATAAAGAAGTGTGTCCTCTTCTTTGTCTCAGATTTACACATTTTCATGCCGGGAACTGGCATGGGGGGAGTGACTAAACAAGCCCAGCTGAATACCTTTAGACCAGTCATTATACCACATGACCTCATATATGTCACTTCACAAATAATCAAATCAAATATGTATTTAGAAATGCTTTTCCAATGATGAAGACATAGAAATGTCAATGACCTTTCTTGTTTCTTAATTGTTACTATTACAGGTGTGGCTTAATAATTTTTTAAATTTTAATTCCAGGATACTTAATAGTGTTATTTTAGTTTAGTGTACAGTATAGTGACTCAATATTCTATACCTTACTCAGTGCTCACCTAGATCAGTGTACTTTTAATCCCTCTCACCTGTTTGGTTTTTTAAAGATTTTATTTATTTATTTGACAGAGACACAGCGAGAGAGGGAACACAAGGAAGGGGAGTGGGAGAGGGAGAAGCAGGCTTCCTGCTGAGCAGGGAACCTGATGTGGGGTTCGATATGGGGCTCGATCCCAGGACTCTGGGATCATGACCTGAGCTAAAGCAGATGCCTAATGATTGAGCCACCCAGGCGCCCCTCCTTTCACCTTTTTAAACTGCCCCCCCCACCCCACCCACCTACCATCGGGTAACCATCAGTTTTTTCCCTAAAGTTAGGAGTCTGGTTTTTTTTTATTTATCTTGTTACTTGTTCATTAGTTTTGTTTCTTAAATTCCACATATGAGTGAAATTATATGGTATTTATCTTTCTCTGATTATTTCACTTTGCATTACACTCTCTAGCTTCTACCATATTGTTGCAAATGGCAAGATTTCAGTCTTTTTATAGCTTAACAATATTCCATTTTGTGTGTGTGTATATATATATATATATACACACACATCAAATCTTTATCCATTTATCTATCCATTGATCCATATATCTATCAATGGGCACATGGGCTGCTTCCATAATTATGGAATTATGGAATTCTGTAATCTTCCAAACTAGAGAATATCTTTATTTTTATTTTAAAATTGAGAACTTTATGATGAACTTATTTTATAACAAATTAAGATAATATAATATAAATAATAAATATAATATAATATAAAAATTAAAATACATTATTCTCAAATTGTCAATTCAAATGACCTGTCTTGCTTTCTATCTAATAGAGATCCTTAAAAGGAAAACGGGGCAAACACACATTAATTATTCAATCCCTCCAGCCCCTCTACCTTTATTGCCTACCTCTTCCCACCCTCTCTTCAGCCATTCCTTTATCATCTTTTCCTTCCAGGGTCTATCCCTGGTCCTTTTTATTGTTGTTTTATTGACATGAAGAATGGTTTTGTAAAAACCGAAGTAGAAAAGCTAGTTAAGAGGGAATATGAAATGGAGCATACTCTAATTTTCACCAACTTTGTTAACCATGACTGCTCCCATTCTAATTTTCATTTGGTGGTGGAAGTTTCATGTGTTTCTCCAGAGAACGTACAATTCCTTTTTTCAGCATCACACCAGAGCACCCTAGTCAGACTCATCTTATCCATTAGGTACAGTAAGCACAGTACCAAGGGCTTGTGATGCTCATAGGACACCATGAAAATGTTTTAATTTCTTTTAAAATTAGAAGAAAAAAATGAACTT
The DNA here is from genome assembly GCF_963455335.1 of Martes martes. Classification (NCBI taxonomy): domain Eukaryota; kingdom Metazoa; phylum Chordata; class Mammalia; order Carnivora; family Mustelidae; genus Martes; species Martes martes. The sequence goes on along the minus strand of NC_137893.1, from coordinate 118,374,533 downwards.
TTAGAGTAGAAGAAAATATTTTAATTTTTAATATAGCCTGGATTATATTTGGTTTTGTACCAATATAGTCACAAATACAATTCTTAATATTTTTATGAAAAAATGGGCCCATGAAAGGAATAGCACTTAGGCTCACAAGTCATAATACAGCCTTGGTCACTGCTGCTTCTGACCTTCATATGGTCCACCTTTGTGTCTCCCAGCTTTCACTCCCCCAATTTCTATGATCCTTGAGAAGAGCAAATGACATTCAATACACACTTTTCAGCACACAGGGAGATAAATTTTGGGGATTCCAAGATGAAAAGACATGCTCTCTGCCCCTTGGTGCAGGAGCAAGCTGCTTCTAGTTGGCCCCATAGTGTGATATTCATCAACAGTTGGCAACCCAGGACAAGTACCAGATGAAAACAACAGTTGCATATATTCATGTTTGGAAAAGAGTCAAGGATAAAAGATAGAGTTTATAAAGGTTTTGTTGAGGGCCTTTTAAATAATCAACCAAGGGGATTATCTGATTATCTGATTATTATCATCTGGGCAGGGAAGAGAATGAGTTGGATGAGGTATAGATAAATTTGGAGAGCAAGACACTGGGATGGAGGTGCTAGAGGATATAATGTGGTCAAAAACATGTTCAGTGAGAGAACTTAGCTAAAATGTTGGTAAGTAAGCAGAAACTTAAGGAAAAAAATGGAGGTATCCAGGAAATCTGTAAAGATAACTTTGTTTCAAGGAGAAAGGCCCCTGCAAAGACCAAGGAACATGAAGGAATAATATACTTTGGTTTGACTGGGCAGCTGAGGTATTGGCAGAGGAAGTGGGACCATAAGACTTCTGCCCTTCCCTTCCGGGACTCAACACAGCTTCCTGTCTGTTCCTGTACTCATCTGACTCTCTCACCAGCAATAAGCTCCTTGATCCCTGCTCCTCATGATATCTGACATCTCGATGATGTTCAGTAAATGAGGAAGAACATGAAGAGGAAGTGATTTTTAAAAAACAAAAACAAAAACACACATATATTTCTTCACAAAGTTCTCCAGGTACACTCATTGGGTGGAGTCCTACTGCTGCCATTCTACTTTGGTGTCCTCACACAAGTACACTGTCCATTTGAGAAGAAGGGCCATAGTTTACCTGGAGCTCTCAATAAACAGAAATGTTGAGTCAGAATAAGAGGAGAGGTTTAGTAATATCCTCTAAGTGGTGGTGGGGAAGAGCAGTGGGGTGTGACAGAAATCTAAAATCCAATATATCTTTCATTTCGTATCTCTGATAAAATCAAGTGCTCTCCTCTGGGGATTACTATTGTTAACAAAACAGAGACCTCAGGAGCATTATTTATTTTTTATATACTTTGTAGTATTGTTGCTGTCCTTGTCACACTCTCACATCCTACAATATTTAGAAGAAACTCTTGTAAAACAATAAAGTCCTGTGTGTTCTTCTTGGAAAGACAAGAGGAAGAAGGAGGAGAAGGAGGAAGGAGAGAAGGAAGGCAGGAAGGCCTGCATAGAAAATGTTCTGTTCTGAACCAGTCCTGAGGTGGAGAGGAATCCAAATGTATTTCTTATTAACTGATGAAAGAATTAAGTAAGAGATAAAACTTATGAAGCAGAGGGAGGTAAACTCAATCTCTGAGAAAGGAAGCTAAGACCATGATGATTTGTTCATTCCTTTTTTAATTTCATTATGCTTATCGTAAATGTACTGGGTGTGCCAGGGGCTGAGCTATGCACACAGGGAACAGCAGTAACAAGGCTATTGAAATTCTGACCTCATGGAGCCTACATGACAGTGGAAAATCAGCTGCATTCTAACTGGACACCTACCAACCCTGAGGGAAAGGGAGCAGGAAAATTTGCCTAAAGACTGTGCCAAAGGGGGCGCATGAGTGGCTCAGTCCCTTGAAAGACTGAATCTTGTTCAGGTCATGATCTCACAGGTCGTGAGACCCAGCCTGGCGCAGGGCTCTGTGCTCAGTGTGGAGTCTGCTGGAGACTCTCTCCCTTTGCCCCTTCCCCAACTTGTACTCTCTCTCTCTCAAATACACAAATCAATCTTGAAAGAAAAAAAAAAAAACAGATAGTACCAAAGATGAAGCCCACAATATTTGAAAACCAGTTTAGTTTCTTCTGTCATTCAATTTAATAAGGTTCTTTCTCCCTCTGTTTTTTTCTTGCTCCTCACTCGCTCATCAGCTGACCATGTTGCTTCCTATGGCATAAATGTCTACCAGTCCTACGGTCCCTCTGGCCAGTACACCCATGAATTTGATGGAGATGAGGAATTCTATGTGGACTTGGAGAAGAAGGAAACCATCTGGCGGCTGCCTGTGTTTAGTACAGTTACAAATTTTGACCCACAAGGTGCACTGAGAAACTTGGCAATAGTAAAACAAAACTTGAACATCCTAACTAAACGCTCCAACTATACCACTGCTACCAATGGTAAGTGTCCACCACTCTGCCTCTCTTTACTGAATCTATCCCTACATATCAGGTCTCATTCCGTTCTTCCCTGTGATAGATACCCTTGACTGCTTTCCAAGGATCTTTCCCCAGATCTTCTCATAGTAATTACTGAACACTTACTCTCTGCCATCTCAGAGCTAACATATTGTCACGTAATACAAGGATACTTACGCCCATACCGTGTTCCTTGAACCCCTCAAAGAGAAGTCCTATAGATCTGCCACTTTAGTAAGCACGCCCATGGGGGAAGGGCACATGGATAAAATACAGGCAGTGTATAGATAGCAATTCCCAAGCAGAAGGTAAGTAAGAACTCTTCTACCATCAGATGGGGAACTGTTGGTGGGCGGACTCTTGCAGGACACAGTGCAGAACCTCAGGGCAGAGCTCTTTGCAATTCATATCAGTGCTGCTTCCTCACCACAGAGGTTCCTGAGGTGACCCTGTTTCTAAAGTCTCCTGTGATGCTGGGTGAGCCCAACACCCTCATCTGTCTTGTGGACAACATCTTTCCCCCTGTGATCAATGTCACGTGGTTGAAGAACAGGCACTCAGTCACAGAAGGTGTTTCTGAAACCAGCTTCCTCGCCAAGAAGGATCATTCCTTCTTAAAGTTCAGTTACCTCACCTTCCTCCCTTCTGCTGATGATATTTATGACTGCAAGGTGGAGCACTGGGGCCTGGATGAACCACTTCTGAAACACTGGGGTACGTATGAGTTCCACCCCCTTGGCACCTTCTTTCTCTATCAAGTCCAGAATATCCTGCCTTTGAGCCTGTGAATCTCATGTTTTCCACACTTCAAAAGTTTCAAATAATAGACTTTACCCTCTTCCTTAACCGTGGTGCCCTGAGTCCTCATAGAACAACAACAAAAAAAAACCTTCCACTCCATCCCACACACATGTACATGAACCAATACTCTGTCTTCTGACGTCCACAACCTCATTTTCACAGAACCTGAAATTCCAGCCCCTGTGTCAGAACTGAAAGAGACTGTGGTCTGTGCCCTGGGGTTGGCTGTGGGCCTTGTGGGTATCGTGGTGGGCACTGTCTTCATTGTCCAAGGCCTACGCTCAAGCAGTGCTTCCAGACATCAAGGACCCTTGTGAGCAGCACCCTAGAAAGGAAGGTAAGCATTCAGATTTGTCAGAGCTGAGAACTGGAGACACAGCACAGGAGAAAGGAAATTGGGAGGAATTTGTGGATACAGATATGGTTGAAAGGTTGCAGGAGTCTGGGGGAGGGCATGATGATAGCACAGAAGCCCCCTAGGATCAACCACCCCATGTCTGTCCTATTGCAGGAGCACCGCATGCCCACCAACCAGAGTAGAAGAGTAGACGTGATAGGTGATCTAACACAATTGCCTGGCGGAGCTCATCATATTCCTTCACTCTCCAACGCTCCTCCTCTCACCTCTTTTCTGGAACTTAAGGTCCTCCTATATCCTCTGAAAGCTCCCATACCCTTTGGAATTCTGCCCCTTGAATGCCTGACTTTTTTTCTTTTCTCAGTTGTTATCTACAGTGAGCTGTCTGAGATACTCCATCCAGTTCCCTGATTCTTTGTAACCCTGATCCATTATTCCCGTGGAAATAATAAATTTCCCTTTATGAGATCTTTTAGTAACACTTGTCTGTCTTTCATCTCAGGGCTGACTATGGCTGTGGCCCCTTATGCCTCAAGTCCACTTAATCTCACTTTCCAGATTATTTTCATGGCCAGTTACACGGGCTCAAGCAAGTATAGACTGATAATATTTAATATTTTAGCTGATGTTAATATTCTCTTCCTATTATTCCCACACTAGGGTGCTACCACTCTCCTCCCAATTCAGACATTAATGAAAGTAATATTAGAACTGTGTCCTCTGTACAGATTCGTTATAGAAGAAATACAAAAATGAAGAAATAAGCTCATACTCATTTAATATAGTTTTTAAAAGTTATGACAGAGAAATAAGTTGGAATAATGGAATTTTGAATTTCAAAGTACCAAAAGTCAAAATTGTTTTCCAAAACTTGAAAATTTCAATTTGTGGAGAATGATTGATAGTAGGACCAGCATTCCTCTCCCTTACTCATCCAGGAGAAGATGAGAATTCTTTAGGCAGGAAAAAAATGGAAGTCAGTCAGGAGAGGTTAGAATAAGATCGTAAGGTCCATATCTAAGAAGAACCAAATACTTTATTCTCACTTAGGGATAGTAACAACAGGAAGAGGAATGGGAGTAGAAACCACAGGAGTATTTAAGCTTCTGAGAACACAGGTGCAGTTTGCTTCACCTCCTACATGAATCCCTGCTAGATAAGCATAGAGACTTTCCTGTACCACCATGGCATGCCAGGGACACTAGAGTGAATATAGCTGCAGGATGTTTCTAGGCAGATCAGTTTAGATCAGTGAATCCCTGTGTATCCCTGTGCACCCTGGGAAACAGCAAAACACTCCAATAACTCCAGCCCCCCTGCCTCTCACCCCTCACCCTTCCTGGTCAAGGAAAGAATGAGCCTATAAGAGAGAAATCCCAGGAGGGACAACATGGTGGAGATAATGTACTGGCAGCTGTGGATGCTGCATCTTCTTCTAGGTTCATTGTCTCCAAGTGGAAACTCTGGCAGAGGAAATGGATCTACAGATGGAATTCTCTGGCTTTCCTGAGTGTGTCCAAGACTTTACTCTTGAATGTGTATGTGACTTGGCTTGGGTCATTTTGCCCTTTGAAATTGTTTTAGGTATGATTTTGCGCCAGTCTTTTCATTCTGCACCTGCTGTGTCCATACATTGTATCTAAGACACTATTATGGAATTGCTGTGAAATGTATGAGGCTGTCCCTGTCCATGCTCCCCTGCAAGAATGAGCTTAAAATATAATTGGGGGGAAAAAGATAATTTTAATACAATAGTTGATACTTCATAGTTTGATGGAAAGAAACCTAAATTCAATTCAGGATTTAGCACTTTATAGCTAGTATTTTAAACATGATAACACAGAATAAATATATTCTGAGTTATATATTTTTCATCCATAATAGGGAAGTGATAATACTTTCTTGCAGTTTCAACAGAATTTGAAAAATCTTGATATTTAGGCTGTGCTTTACACATAATATACAAATATAAGAAAACATTGTTAGTTCTATTCATAATTAATTTTTTAAAAGAATGGATCATATCATATAGAAAGGATATCTGTTTTCCTGAGTCCGTTAATGATGTAGGAGATTCAAACATGCAGCTATGAATTAATTTCTTTTTATAAGTTAATGAGAGGATTTTTTTCAGAAACTCTGAGATGTTGAGATTGGGTTAAGCTAAGAGAACAGATGGAGTATAGCAGTCAGTGACATATCACAGGTGGAGGGTTGTTAAAAGAATTATTAGAACAAAAAGTTGAAATATTTGACTTTCAGTTTTCAATCTCAAATAAGAGATTTATTTTCCCCATTATGGCACATAAATTTTTAGACAAGGTATGTTATATGTAAACGATCTTATGCCTGTTTACTTTGGGGGGAAGTGGGAAAGATTTAAGGAGAAAAAGCTACCTGTGGAGTAGAAATAAGACAATAATTAAAAATTCAGGCTAGGAATTGATAAATTTGACTCAGAAGTTATCATGAAAATATAAGTAATAGAACACAGGATTTTAGGCCAGTGAAACTACTCTGTATGATACTATGATGGTGGACACATGCCATTACACATTTATTCAAAAACACAGAATCTACACCAAAATGAACCCTAATGTAAACTATGAACTTTGGGTGATAATAATCTGTCAATGTAGTGTCATCAATTGTAATAAATATACCACTCTGGTAGGGGATATTGATAGTAGGGGGAGCTGTGCTTAGTGGGGACAAGGATATATGGGAAATCTGTGTACTTTCCACTCAATTTTGCTATGAACATAAAACTACTACAAAATAAAGTGTATTAAAACAAAACAAAACAAAAAGCAGCGGGATGCCTGGGTGGCTCAGTCAGTTAAACGGTTAAGCATCTGCCTTTGGCTCAGGTCATGATCCCAGGGTTCTGGGATCAGTTCCCTCACCCAGCCCCTTGCTCAGCGGGGATCCTTCTTCTTCTGCCTGCCACTCACCCTGCTTGTGTGCTCCCTTTCTCTGACAAATAAATAAATAAACAATCTTTTAAAAAATAAAACAGAAAATGTTAGCAATTAAGATACCAAATGTATAAAATAAAAATTTTAGTATAAAAAAAATAGATCACCTGAAAATGTACAAACATACTCAGGAAGAGTTTTTGGCACTAGGCTTTCAAATTAATGTTATATAAATTTAAATGACTCATGAGGTGAGAACCCAGGAATTTGGACATTGTGTGTGTGTTTGTGTGAGTGTGTGTGCTCATGTGTGTGTTATTCTAAGAGTTGTATTAAATCTCGTGACTAGTGTTCCAGGAATAGACAAATGGTGACCTACTCCGACTCTTTACCAAGAAATACTGACAAAAACAAATTTAATGGAAGTTGCCTTTTATTAAGGGGATTCATTCATAAAGTCTTCAAATAATTTTTTTTAATTTTTTTTAAAGATTTTATTTATTTGAGAGAGAGAGAATGAGAGAGAGCATGAGAGGAGAGAGGTCAGTGGGAGAAGCACACTCCCTGCTGAGCAGGGAGCCAGATGTGGGACTTGATCCTGGGACTCCAGAATCATGACCTGAGACCAAGGCAGTTGCCTAACCAACTGAGCCACCCAGGTGCCCTGAGACTTCAAATAATTTTAAAACAGAATTAAAATTGTTTCTTAAGAAAAGAACAATAATTTCATTTTATCAACTAAAAGTTAAAATGGATCACCACATGACATTACTATAAGAAAAGTTAGATATCAATCCTCATGATAATAAATTATGATTCTGAAAAAATTATTTGAGTTATTTGAACTATTTCTGGTTGTGTACATAAAGTGTGACTTTATTAATATTTAATATTAATATCATACTATTTTAAGGTACATAATTAGAAAATCACATTTTTCAGCAAATAATTTGCAAGAAAAATAGAAAACAGAAAAACCACATTAAAAAATACTGAATACATATCAACCAAATGTTAGGCTTTGTTTGGATGCATATTCGAACAAAACAACCATGGAAAAATTCTTTTGAGACAATCACAAAAATTGTACATGTTAGGTCGGTGGTCCCGGGAATGCAGGAGGAACAATAAAAATGGCCACCAGGACTCTTCCGCTACCATAAGTAACCCGATACCTATGCAGGAAACCGGAAACATCAGGACTCCCCCAACCCTCCAATCACCGAATACCTTACCTTATATGGCTGTGAACCTATGCCGCGTCTTACCCAGATAAAAGACCCACTGGACACATCCCACACTCGAGTTCCCCCACTCCCCTTTCTGGCATGGAACCTCGCTAGAGGGCGCTTTTAATAAATCTTGCCTCCTGCTTATCTTGCCTGGTGTCCTCTTTATCTCGCCTGTAAAACCTTATAGTATACTGACTGTATTAAGAATTATTTTTTCTAATTTTAGGGGTGGTAATGGCAATGTTATGTTTCTAAAAAGTCATTATATTTTAGATTTTTATAATAAAATATTCATCAGGAACATGATATGAGGGGCGCCTGGGTGGCTCAGTGGGTTAAGCCTCTGCCTTCAGCTCAGGTCATGATCTCAGGATCCTGGGATGGAGCCCCGCATCAGGCTCTCTGCTAAGTGGGGAGCCTGCTTCCCCCCTTTCTCTGCCTGTCTCTCTGCCTACTTGTGATCTCTCTTTCTCTGTCAAATAAATAAATAAAATCTTTAAAAAAAAGAACATAATATGATGTATAAGATAACTTCAAAATAATCCAGGATATGTGTAAGATTAAGTATGTGGGTTTACAAAATTATCCATGAATTAATAATTATTAAAGTCATATTGCATGGCACTATTGTCTCCACTACTATACATAGTTGAAATTTTCCATAATACAAAATTTTTCAAAAGGATTCCAAGAAAGACAAAAACAAACAAACAACAACAACAACAAAAAACACAGGGAGGCTTTCTTTTGAATTTACTTTGGTTTTTAAGTTTTCCCTCATTTTTTCCCAGTTAGGAAAATGTGAGTATCCAAATCCTCCTCCAGACCATTGACCTCCCAGAAATGTAACACAAAAGAATATGTATGTTACAAGAAATAAGAGTTAAGGAAAGCAAAGTAATGTTCACTATACTATTGGCTGACCTAAGCCCCAAATTTGTTAATATATACACTAATTTAATTAATAATGCAAAAATAAAAATGGTCATTGAATACCACTGCTGTGATACATACCATGCTATGTTCTGTGTGTATTAAAATAATGTAAAAGCAGATACATTCATTGTTTTCACAGAATTTACATTTCAGTGGGAAGAAATATACATATATAAAATTCCACTAGTGTATAATTATATACTCTAAGAATTCATAAAGGCAAAGAACAAAGTGACATGAGACTAATGAACAAAAAACAAGCATAATTTGGTGGAGGTGGAGGTTAGAGGAGGTTTGAATAAATACCTGGGATGAAATAGATATTGTATAGTATGTAAAGCAAAAAACTAATAATAATCCAATTAAACATAAATAATGGACTTGAACTATACTTTGGACCAAATGGACCCAATAAACATTTTAGTGATCTAAATAACATTTTTCCAAGAAAGGCATTCAAATGTCCAACTGGTAAGTGAAAAAGAGTTCAACATCATTAATAATTAGAGAAATGCAAATCAAACCCACAATGAGATATCACCTCACACTCGTCAGAATGGCTATCATCAAGAAAATAAGAAATAACAAGTGTTGGCAAGGATATGGAGATAAAGGAACCATTATATACTGTCGGTGGGAATGTAAATTGGCTCAACCCTATAATATGGAGGTTCCTCAAAAAATTGAGATATCTGCAGCTTCATATCCATTGCAACTTTATTTACCATACCCAAGACATCAAAACAATTTAAGTGTCCACCGATGATGGAGGGGTAAATCAAATGCTACACACACACACATATACACACCACACAAATTGAATACCTCTCAGCCATAAGAAAGAATGAAATCTTGCCATTTGTGACAACATGGATAGACCTTAAATGTATTATGCTAAATGAAATAAGGCAGAGAAAGAAAGACAAATACCATACATTTTCACTTATATATGAAATCTAAAAAATAAAACAAATGAAAAAACAAAACCAGACTCCTAGATACAGAGAAAAGACTCATGGTTGCCAGAGGAGAGGGGGGTTGGTTGTGGGCAAAATGGGTTAAAGTATCAAGAGGAATAAATATCCAGTTATAAAATAAATAAATCATGAGGATGTAGTGTCCAGCACATGGACTATAGACAGTAATACCGTATTCATTGTATGGTGACATGTGGTAACTAGACTTATTACACTGATCATTTCATAATGCATGTAAACATTGAATTACTATAATGTACACCTGAAACTCATATAATATCATATGCCAGTTATATATGAATTAATTTTGTATGGTGACAAATGTTAACTAGTCTCATTGTAGTGATCATTTCACAAAATAGACAAATATTAAATCATGTCGTACACCTGAAAATAATATAATGCTATGTCAATTATACCTCAGGAAAAAAGAATGACTGTTTTAACTTTGAAGAAAATGTCTTGGCAACAATTTTTTGGATATAAAACCAAAGGCACAAACAAAAAAAGCAAAAATAAACAAGTGGGACTACATAAAATTTTAAAACTTCTGCACAGCCAATCAGCCAAATGCAAAGGCAACCTATGGCCTTTGTGATATGTGAAATATGTGAAAAAAATATTCATAAGCCATCTATCTGACAAGAGGTCGATATAAAGGTACCCATACAAGTCAAGAACAAGGAAAACAAACTGATTTAAAAGTGAGCAGAGGAGAACTTCCAGGGAAGAGGGCAGAGTAGGAGGATCTTAGGCTCACCTAAAACTATGAGTCCCATGGATACAACGAGATAACATCCACATCATTGTAAATAACCCAGAAAATCACCTGAAGCCTGGCAGAAAAGACTCTCCATAGAAAAATGAAAAGATACCATATCCAAGAAACAAGGAAGGGCAGAGATGCTGTTGGGAACTAAATGGAACCACAGGACTATCCACAGGAGGAGGGCTGCTGTGGGCCCCAAGAGGAGAGAGAAGCAGACCCTTTACACCAGGCACTCTAGGCACATGGAACCCACACAGGGAAGACAAATCCCCATAACATTTGACTTTAAAAACCAGAATGACACAATTTTTCCAGTTCTTATAATAAGTAAAGCTTAACACCTAGAACTTTAAAAATCAGCAGGCTTGGCTCCTGGGGAGCCAGAGGGCTATAGGAAACAGGGTCCTTGTCCTTAAAGAGACAATACAGCACACAACTCTGTGAAGATACAGCATGCGAGCAGCAGTTTGAAAACAGCCTGGGGTATACAGGACGGATTTTTCTTTACTAATCATAGACCAGATGCTGGAGTGGCAGGGATGTTGGGAAGACTTCTTCAAGAACAAAAGAGGTAGTGGTTCCCATTTCCATCTCTTACCCTTCACACTAGACACACAGACACCCATTAGAATCAGAGTAACAACAAACTTGCTACCTCACTTGCTAACCGTGTCAACTTGCAACCCTTCAACCAGACCTTGCTACCTCACTTGCTAACCGTGTCAACTTGCAACCCTTCAACCAGAACTTGCTACCTCACTTGCTAACCGTGTCAACTTGCAACCCTTCAACCAGACCTCAGCATCAGGATCCCTCCACATCAGACATATACAAACCTGGATAACACCTCACACCCTGTCCCACCTTCTCCTGTGGACCTACCCCTTGCAGGTAAGGAGAACCTCTATAGATGACTGACCTGAAGGATAGAACAGCCAAAACACAACAACAGAAAACAGACAGCACACACCAGAAACACTCCCTGAATTGGCAGTCCCTGAACACAATATGACCTTTTCATGAAGCCATTATTCTCAGAAGCAGAAAATATATTTGACTATTCTAACACAGAGAAGAAGAAGGCAGAGGCCTAGACAAAGTGTCAAGACAGAATAATTCATCCCAAATGAAATACCAATATAAGGTCATGGCCAGAGATCTAAGTGAAACAGGTATATGTAATATGCCCGATGGAGAATTTAAAGCAACAATACTCACTGGATACTCACTGGAATTGAGAAAAGAATGGAAGACTTCAGGGAGGCCCCTACCGCAGAGATAAAAGAGTTAAAAAGGAATCAGTCAAGAATGAAAAATGTAGTAACTGAGATTGGGAACAGGATGGATGCAATGAACACAAGGCTGAAAGAAGTAGAGGAACAAATACAAGATATAGAACACAAATAAATGGAATATAATGAAGCTGGACAAAAGAGAGAAAAAAATATTATGGAACACAAGAACAGACTTAGGGAACTTAAGGAACTTCATGACTCTATAAAATGCAATAACACTAAGATTATAGAAGTCCCAAAAGAAGAGAGAAGACGGGGGAGAAAATGTTTTTGAGGACATATTAGCTGAAAACTTCCCTGGGGAAGGAAACAGACATCTACATCCAGGAAGCACAAAGAACTCCCATCAAAATCAACAAAAGCAGGTCAACACCAAGACATATTGTAATTGAATTTGCAAAATATAGCAATAAAAGAATCTTAAAACTAGCAAGACAAAAGTAGTTCTTAACTTACTATAAGGGTAGTTACAGATATCACAACAGAAATTTAGCAAGCCACAAAAGAGTGGCATGATATGCTCAGCTCAATAGGAAAAATATGCGGCCAAGAATACTCTATCGAGCAAAGTTATCATTCAGAACAGAGAAGAGATAAAGAGTTCCCCAGACAAACAACTACAACAGGAGTTTATGACCACTGAAAGAAAGCCCTGAAAGAAATATGAAAGGGGACTTTTTGAGTGGAAAGACCAAAACTGACAAAGACAAGAAAGGAACAGAGAAAATCTGCAGAAACAAAGAAAAAACAAATAATAAAATGACAATAAATACATATCTATCAATAGTTACTCTGAATATAAATGGACTAAATGCTCCAATCAAAAGATATAAGGTGTCATAATGGATTTAAAAAACAAGACCTATCTATATGCTGCCTACACGAGACTCATTTTAGACCTAAACACAACTGCAGATTGAAAATGAAGGGTTGGAGAAATATTTGACATGCAAATGAATGTCAAAAGAAACCTAGAGTAGCAATGCTTACATTGAACAAAGTAGACTTTAATCCAAAGACTGTAACAAGAGATGAAGAAGGACACTATATCATAATAAAGGAGACAATCCATTAAGAAGGTCTGACAATGTAAATATTTATGCCTCCAACAGTAGTAGCCAAAGATACAAATCAATAACAAACATAAAGGAACTAACTGATTATAATACAATAATAGTAAGGGACTTTCATCAATGGACAGATCATCTAAGTGGAAAATCAAGAAGAAACAATAACTTTTTTTTTTAAGATTTTATTTTTTTATTTGACAGAGAAAAGAGAGATCACAAGTAGGCAGAGCAGCAGGCAGAGAAAGATGTGGCAGCAGGCTCCCTGCTGAACCCAGAGTCCGATGCAGGCCTCGATCCCAGGACCCTGAGATCATGACCTGAGCTGAAGGCATTGGCTTAACCCACTGAACCACTCAGGCACTCCAAAAAAACAATAGCTTTGACTGACACACTGGACCAGATGGACTTAAGAGATATATTCAGAACACTCTATCCTAAAACAGCAGAATTCACATTCTCATTAAGGGCACATGAGACATTCTCCAGAGCAGATCATATATGAGGTCACAATTCAGGCCTCAACAAGTACAAATAAAAAGATCATATCATCATATTTTCTGGCCACAATGCTATGGAACTTGAAGTCAACCATAAGAAAAAATTTGAAAAGACCAAAATTCATGGAAGTTAAACACCATGCTACTAAACAATGAATGGCTCAACCAGGAAATCAAAGAAAAAATAAAATATATATGGAAACAAATGAAAATGAAAATGCAATCATCCAAAACTTTTCAGATGCAGCAAAAGTAGACCTAAGAGGGAAGTATATAACAATACGGGCCTACCTTAACAAGCAAGAAAAATGTCAAATAAACAACCTAAACTTATACCTACAGGAGCTTACATCTAAAGGAAAAAGACCAACACACAAAGCCTAAGGCCTAAAGCAGAGGAAAGGAAATAATAAAGATTAAAGCAGAAATAAGTTATATAGAAACTGGAAAAAAAAATAAATTAAAAAAAGTACAGATCAATGAAACCAGGAGCTAGTTCTTTGGAAAAATTGTAAAATTGATAAACCCTAAGCCAGAGTCATCAAAAAAGAAAACAGAAGGGACCCAAATTTAAAAAATCACAAGTGAGAGATGAGAAATAACCAAAACCACAGAAATATTAGCAATTATAGGAGAATATTATGAAAAACTATATGCCAAAAAATTAACAACCTGGAAGAAATGGATAAATTCCTTGAAACATATAAACTACCAAAACTGAAACAGGAAGCAACAGAAAGCTTAAACAGACCCAAAACCACCAAAGAATTTAATCAGTAATCAAAAAATCTCCAAAAAAAAAAAAAAACCAAAAAAAAAAAACCAGAAGTCCAAACCCAGATGGCTTCCCAGGAAAATTCCACCAGACTTTTTTTTTTTTTTTTAATTTAACAGAGAGAGAGAGATCACAAGAAGGTAGAGAGAGGGGGGGAAGCAGGCTCCCCGCCAAGCAGAAAGCCGGATGTGGTACTGGATCCCAGGACTTGAGATCACAACCCGAGCTAAAGGCAGAGGCTTTAACCCACTGAGCCACCAGGTGCCTGTCTACCAGACATTTAAAGGAGAGTTAATACCTATTCTCAAACTATTCCAAAAAATACAAATGGAAGGAACACTTTCAAATTCATTCTATGAAGCAAGCATAACCCCGATACCAAAACCAAAGAAAAAATGCACTAAAAAAGAGGAGTACGGGCTAAAATCCCTGAAGAACATGGATGCAAAAATTCCCCCATAAAATACTAGCACACCAAATCCAACAGTACAGTAAAAGAATCATGTCACCATGATCAAGTGGGATTTATTCCTGGGCAGCAAGAGTGGTTCACTATTCACAAGTCAAACAATGTGATACACCACATTAATAAAAGAAAGGATAAGAACCATATGATCCCCCCAGTAGATGCTGAAGAAGCATTTCACAAAGTACATATATTCATGATCAAAATACTCAACAAAGTAAGATTAGAAGGAATAAACCTCAGCATCATAAAGGCCATATATGAAAAAAAAAAACCCACTCCTAATATCATCCTCAATGGGGAAAAATTAAAAGCTTTTCCTCTATGGTCAGGAAGAAGACAGGAATGTCTACCCTCAGAACTGTTGTTTAACATAGTATTGGGAGTCTTAGCTATGGCAATCAGACTTAGAAAGGCATCCAAATTGGCTAGGAAGAAGTCAACCCCTCACTATTTGCAGATGATAAGAAACTCTATGTAGAAAACACAAAAGACTCCACCAAAAAGTGCTAGAACTGACACACAAATTCAGTAAACCAGCAGGATAGAAAATCAATGTATAGAGATCTGTTGCATTTCCTTATACCAGTAATAAAGTAGCAGAAAGAGAAATCAAGGAATCATCCCTTTTACAATTGCAACCAAATAATAAGATGCCTAGGAATAAATCTAACTGAAGAGCTGAAAGATCTTTACGCTAAAAACATTGGTGAAAGAAATTGAAGATGACACAAACAAATGGAAAGATATTCCATGCTCATGGGTTAGAAAGGCAAATATTGTCAAAATGTCCATACTTCCCAAAGCTATCTACACAATCATTGCAGTCCCTATCAAAATGCCAAAAGCATTTCTTCACAAAGCTAAAACAAAAAATCCTATAATTTTTGTGGAACCACAAAAGGCCCTGAATGGCCAAAACAACCTTGAAAAACAAAAGCAAAGCAGGTGGCATCGCAGTTCTGGATTTCAAGGTATATTATAAAACTGTAATGATAAAAACAGCATGGTACTGGCACAAAAACAGACACAAAGATCAATGGAACAGAATAGAAAACTCAGAAATGAACCCACAACCGTATAGTCAATCAATCTGTGACAAAATCAGGAAAGAATATCCAGTAGGAAAAAGACAGTCTCTTCAACAAATGATGTTAGGAAAACTGGACAGCAACATGCAAAAAAATGAAATTGGACCATTTTCTTACACCTTACATAAATGTAAATTCAGAATGGATTAAAGACCTAAATGTGAGAAAATAAACCATTAAAATCCTAGAGAAAACATAGGGAGCAACCTCTTCGATATTTTCCACAGCATTTCCTTACTAGGTATGTCTGCTGAAGCAACAGAAACAAAAGTAAAAATAAACTATGAGGACTTCATCAAAATAAAAAGCTTCTGCAGAGTGAAGGTAACAGTCCACAAAATAAAAGGCAACCTATGGAATGGGAGAAGATATTTGCAAACGACATATCTGATAAATGGCTAATATCCAAAATGTATAAAGAACTTATAAACTCAACCCCTAAAAAACAAATAATCCAATTTTTAAAAGGGCAGAAGACATGAAAAGACATTTTTCCAAAGAATACATACAGATAGCCAACAGACACAGAAAAAGATGTTCAACATCCTTCATCATCAAGGAAATACAAATGAAAACTATAATGAGATATCACCTCACACCAGTCAGAATAGCTAAAATTAACAACACAAGAAACAATAGGTACTCAGGATTCAGAGAAAGAGGAACCTTCTTATATTGTTGGTGGGAACTGCAAACTGGTACAGCCACTCTAGAAAACAGTATGAGGATTCCTCAAAAAGTTAAAAGTAGAATTATCCTACAATCCAGCAATTGCACTACTAAGTATTTACCCGAAGAATACAAAAATACTAATTCGAAGGGATACGTGCACCCCAATGTTCATAGCAACATTATCAACAATAGCCAAATTATAGAAAGAGCCCAAATGTCCATTGATTGATGAATGGATAAAGAAAATGTGGTATATAGGGACGCTTGGGTGGCTCAGTGGGTTAAAGCCTCTGCCTTCAGCTCGGGTCATGATCCCAGGGTCCTGGGATGGAGCCCCGCATCAGGCTCTCTGCTCAGCGGGGAACCTGCTTGCCTTCCTCTCTCTCTGCCTGTCTCTCTGCCTACTTGTGATCTCTGTCTGTCAAACAAATAAATAAAATCTTAAAAAAAAAAAAAAAGGAAAATGTGGTATATATACACAATGGAATATCACTCAGCCATAAAAAAAAAAATGAAATCTTGCCATTTACAATGATGTAGATGGAGCTAGAGAGTATTATGCTAAGCAAAACAAGTTGGTCAGAGAAAGACAAATACCATAGGATTCCATTCATGTGTGGAATTTAAGAAACAAAATGAACAAAGGAGAAAAGAGAAAATCAAAAAATGGACTATTAACTGTAGAGAACAGAGGGCTACCAGAGGGGAGGTGGGTGGGCAGATGGGGGAAATCAGCATTGGGGATTAAAACTACATTTATTATGATGAACCCTGAGTAACATATAGAATTGTTGAATAACTCTACTACACACGTGAAACTATATAGTACTGTATGTTAAATATACTTGAGGCAAAATTTAAAATTTAAAAAAAAAAAAGTAGCTTTGAAGACCACGATTTTAAAAATGGGGAGAGGAACTGAGTAGACATTTTTCCAAAGAAGACAGACAACTTGCCAGCAGTACATATATATAAAATATTCAACTTAGGCAATCATCAGGGAAATGCAAATCAAAAGTACAATTAAATAGCAACTCTCACCTATTTGAGTTATCAGAAAGACAAGAGATAAGTTCTGGTGAGGATGTGGAGAAAAGGGAACTTTATGCACTCTCAGAAGGAATGTGTAAATTGGTATGGTAGATAGCCACTATAGAAGGCAGTAAGGATGTTCCTTGAAAAATTAAAAATAGAACTCCTGTGTGATCCAACAATCTCACTTTCAGGTATATATTCAAAGAAAATGAAAACTGGATATCAAAGTAATATCCACACTACCATGTCTTTTGCAGCATTATTCACATCTTAGCACAATAGCTAAGATATGAAAATATCCTAAGTCTATCCACAGATAAATGGATAAAGAAGATGTGGTATTTATTCACAATGGCATTTGGCCATGAATAAGAAGGAATACTGCCATTTGATTGAAAGTAAGACCAAATACTCACAACCAGTAGATTATTCTAGGACACCCATACATTTTTCTCCAGGGAATAAGCCTAATAAGACTCAGCTCTTTTTGTTAGCAAACTTCTTTGTGCAGGCTGCTCTTATTTTGACTAAATTACAGTTAAAGACTATGTTCCCCCAATGAAATGTGGCAGCAAGGAATAGTTGTTTCTATGAAACTGTCACAGAAGGAAGAAGACTCTGATCCTCTTATTAAAAGGATACCTGGTTGGCTTCCTTGGTGGAGCATACAACTCTTGATCTTGGGGTTTTGAGTTTGAGCCCCACCTTGGGTGTAGAGATTACTTAAAAATAAAACCTTAAAAAAAAAAGACAACAAGAAGAAACCTTCTTGCATAGGACCAAGACGACAATGCTGACCTGTAAGAAAGTCCTAGAATACACTCTACTACTTAACACCACAATAGAGCTTAGGTTTCAACTAGAAAAATCAGAGTTCAATGTTTCCCTAAACTCTGAATCTGGTTTACTCTAGCCCTACCTCTTGACTTTGCAGGGTCAAAAGCAAAGAGCTACATACAGAGACAAAGGGCTCCCTGGACACCTAGCACAATCCCTTCCCATTTTCCCAAGAGTGTCACTCTCTCTCTTGACTCCCGTAGGGAATGACAATGCCTACCCTGGAGGAAGACAACAAAACCAGTACAAAACTCTGACTACTCAGCATCTTGTTCAGGGCAGATTCAGACCATGACCTTGGAGAGCAAAACCCTGAATGTCAGTATTTGTCCACCTTCATATTGCCCATGTCTGATGTCTTACATGAATAAGAAAGACAAAGGCATCAAGGAAGCCTCATTCGCCATTCTGACCTTGTCCAGGAAACGAAAGGACATGCCATTGGCTACCCAGACCCACTGAGTGAGTGGGAGAGCAGGGAGGTGAGAAGCCTGCTACTCACTGGCATCACCCTTCATAACCTCCAAGTAAAGTTCCCAGCGACATGTCTTAATAACAAAACCTGGAGACTGAGATTGAGACCACCATTTATTGCCAGGGCCACATCAAAGGAGCCACTCTGTACAGTGACCTCCTTACCACCTGTCAGGAATCAAAAAGTCACTATGTTCACAGACAAGAAGAACCCTATCCTCTGAGAATCCTAGCTCATTAAGGCCACTAGGAGACTGTCCAGGAGATAAGGGGTGGAATGGTTGTGAGTTGGTGCCCCAAAAAGGGACTCTAGAAGCAGAGGGGAACTCAGCCACTTATCCCCTGGGGTCCATGATATAAGAACAAACTGCCCCTTGCACCACTCCACTGTGGTGGGCTCTGGAGGGTGCGCCACATGGCAGGGGTGGACATATTTCCACTAGGGAGTCATCTGCAGCTTCACCAAGACCTGGAAGATCCAATACCTGTCCCCAGTAAAAGGGGTGGATACAAGGCTAGTTATCTGCACCCAATGCAAGTGAGGGTGTTTTTAAGAGATGTGCACGTTACTCACGCTTGGCCAATCAGAATCTTCTAATATTGTTCAAATGTTGGTAGATACTGTAGAAGCACACAACGGAACGAGACAGATAGATGCACACACAGAAATAAAGACAAGATAAGATGTGAGGTAATGAGAAAGAGAGATGCAGACAGAGACAAAAGGATCGAGATAAATAATGGCAAAGATGCAGATAGAAACAGAGGCAGAAATGCAATGAAAGAGTGAGAGACAAAGCAGAGACAGAGAGGCAGAGACAGACATAAAACGATGCAGAGACACCACTATGTTGATTGCAGCGTTGTTCACAATAGTCAAGATAAGGAAGCAGTCCAAGTGTCCATTGATAGATGAATGGATAAAGATGTGACATATATATACAATGCAATATTACTCTACCATAGAGTATTATATCTTACCATCTACAACAACATGGATGGAGCTAGAGGGTATTATATTAGGTGAAATAAATCAAAGAAAGACAAATACCATGTGATTTCACTTATACGTGGAATCTAAAAAAACAGAACAAATGAGCAAAGAAACAAACAAAAAACAGAAACAGACTTGTAAAAACAGAGAACAAACGAGTGGTTGCCACAGGAGAGATGGATGGGAGGATAGGCAAGATAGCTGAAGAGGATTAAGAGGTACAAACTTAGAGTTATAAAAGAAATAAGCCATGGAGAGAAAAAGGCAAAGTAGTCAATAATATTGTAATAAGGTGACAGATGGTGACTATACGTATTGTAGTAAGTATAGAGTAATGTACAGAATTGTCAAATCACTGTATTGCACACCAGACACTAGCATAATATTATATGTTAACAGTACTACAACTGTTAGTATTACAACAGTAAAGAAATAGAATAAAAAGATGCAGAGAGACACACTGAAAGAAATATGAGGAACAAAGAGAGACACATAGAAATAAAGGTGCATAAATAGAGATATAACAGAAAGACAAGAGGGAAATGAAGATCTCATTGAATGTCTGGATCTAGTAACTTCCGAAATCATCTTGACCCGAGACTTCCTCGTAACATGAACAAAGTAAATATGAGTTGGGTTTCTATCACATGAAACCAGAAACAGTACTTTTATTGTTAGTTATATTTTCTCAAAATAAAAATGGACCTTGATCAATGTGAATTCCAAGATATACTGGAAACACCCCTGTGGTTCTCTGAGACACCAGGGGCCACTATATCTGTGCCCGCATAATCCCACTGTCAGCTTACACACAGGATGCTCACCACACCTAAAAGGAGGCCGGCACACCCTTAGGCCATTGCACGGAACAATACCAAATACCCATGAAGGATGTGACTATCGGATTGATCTTCTATCTCCTCTGCCTACTCTTCACTTGGCACCCACAGGCGCCCCTAGTTTCCCTTCAAGGAGCAGTATGATCCTTTCCTTCTGCACTGGTTTCCTGCCTCCACCCAGTTAAGAAGACTCAGGGTACAGAGAACTCATAAGCATGTTTAATCACTTAAGATCTCTACATTCAGCTAGATGGCTTCAATGTGCTCCTCTTGCACCATCTGAGAAGGAAGAATGGAAACAGAAAAGCTCTTGGGGCGGGAGTAGATGCTGATGGCAGGGAGCTCACAAGCAGAGACTCCGAGGTCAGTGCAGGAAGCAGCACCACAGTCAGATCCTCCAGGCAGGGGTCACAGGAGGTGACCTGGTGACTCTGTCAGAGGCACTGTTGGACTCTGATCCATGTGGGGGACAGGGTGTCAGGCAGCTGGGAATTCTGGGCAAGGACAGGCAGACAACACAGAAGGTGGAATCCCAGGTATCCTCTGACGTCAGTGCAGGAGCCCTGTAGAAAAGAGGGTGATCAGCACAGGGGACCCTGAGGGACGTGCCCTCTCCTCACTTCTCAGTTCCACTGCAGCATCAGAGAAAGTTGGGGTCCAGGACATACTGTCATCACCTCCCAAAATATCTCTAGAAAGGTATTATTAACTCATGAGAACAGGGCACTCCGGCTACACAGATGTGTGGGAGGCTATGAAGCAGCTGTTATCCTTTCAGGGGATATTAAGTTTTACTAAATGTAATGATAACTCACCTTCGTTCCACCACTAGTAGCCTTTCATTTATAAACTCTCACAGGCAGTAGCTGCCAACATGAAACACAACGTGGGCATCATCCTGGTGTCGAACACCCAAGACGTGGCTCTGGATCCACGTTTCACACAAAGATGCCACCCAAGTTGTGGCCTGGTTCTGGAACAACTCTGGGTCTGCCTACAGAAACTGGGCAAACTTCTCCCTAACTCTTGATCTCTGTCGCAGGGACGAGGCCATGAACTGAGCGCACTCACCTCATGCTCTGCCCTCTTTCACCTGTGCCCACACCCCCACCGAATCAGAGCAGAACTAGTACCTGCTGGCGGAGACCCACGAGGTCCTACAAAAAGAAGGGATACAGAAAAAGGTCTCATTACACAAACAGCCAGTCTCTCACTCACCCCAAAGGGCGGTGAGATAAGAGACTTAAGTGGAATTTTACTTTGTCCCTACCCATCAACCACAAGACCTTAACTGCCCTAAGTTAAATCCCCCAAAATGAATGAAACTGTCCCCAGAAGGAAGGGAAGCAGAGGCTCTGACCCTCATAAAGAAGGAAGCATTCAGAAAGGAGCCAGAGAGACAATGATGAATTGTCAGGAAGCCCTAGAATATAGTCCACCTGGGACCTCCGTGATGGGGCTCCTTTCCCCAGTAACGTCAGATTCCAAAGCTACCCCCTAGGTTGTTCCATCTCCTCCCACCACCGGCACAGCCTCCTTCCTTTCAGGGTCAGAAAGAAAGAGCTACATCTAGAGGCACAGGCCCCCCTTAAGGCACAGCCCTTCTCCCCCATTTCCCCAGAGCGCCTTACCTTTCTGGCTCCTGTGACGGACGATAAGACCCAGCCCGAGGAAGATCAGCCCCAGCACAAAGCCTCCGATGCCACTCAGCGTCTTGCTCTGGGCAGATTCCGACTGTGCCCCTGGGAGCAGAGCCTGAGTGTCAGGCTGAGTGTCAGGCCGAGTGTCCCCATACCCCACAATGTCCCTTTGGGAAGCCTGTAGTCCAGTCTGAAGTACAGGACCTGGGGGTGCCAGCAAGCCCAGTGCTCCCTTCTGGCCACCCATAAGGGGAGGAAAGGACCCACTGACAGACCCTCACACCCAGTGGGTACGTGAGAGTAGGGAGAAGCTGCAACCTGCTCCTCCAGACACAACCCTAACCTCAGACTCCAAGACCCCAGTCACCAGCCAGAGAATAAATCCTTCAGAGCTACAGGGCTGGGCTGTAGGGTCAGGGGGTGGAGAATGATCTCTCTAGTATCTAGAAAGACAATGAGATCGAGATTGTTCTGACGCTCCTGCCGTGGGCATCAGCAGTGACATCAAGGATGAGGACTGGAATGGGACGGGCTGGAGGAAGCTCTGCTCTCTGTCCTGTGGGGCCCATGGTGAAAGGATACAGATTGCCCCTTACGCCACTCCACTGTGATGGGGCTCTGGAGGCTGGGGTGCTCCACATGGCAGGTGTAGACATCTCCTCGCTGGGGAGTCATTTCCAGCATCACAAGGATCTGGAAGGTCCAGTCCCCATTCCTAATAAGTGGAGTGGACACCACACCAGCTTTCTCCTCCTGGTCATTCCGAAACCACCGAACTTTGATCTGGCCTGGGTAGAAATCTGTCACCGAGCAGACCAGCATGTTGTGGTGGTTCAGAACCTCCGTCCAGGATGGGGAGATGGTCACTGCAGGTTCCACTGAGGGGAGTAACAGACAAGAAAAGACAGTGAGATGTGAGACTGCACGGCAAGTCTCCCCATGGAGAAGAGTCCTGTCTTGGTACCAGGATGGAAAGATCCCTGGATTCTGAGTCTTGAATTAAGATCTGAGCTTGGCCACTTTATTAGTTCAAATAAACATGAGTCAGCTTACTTTTCAGAGTCTGAAGAAATAATAGTAATTATCGTATGAAAGTTATTGTTAATATTAATTGATAAAATGAAACATTTTTAAATTTTTTAAAGATTTTATTTATTTTTTTGACAGAGATCACAAGTAGGCAGAGAGGCAGGCAGAGACTGGGAGAAGCAGGCTCCCCGCTGAGCAGAGACCCCAATGAGGGGCTTGATCCCAGGACCCTGAGATCATGACCTGAGCCAAAGGCAGAGGCTTTAACTCACTGAGCCACCCAGGTGCCCCAAAATGAAACATTTTTAAATTTTAGATTGCTGTATTAAACAGGACACTATTCATAAAATTTTTGAAAATAAAAATAATAAATCTGGACTTCTTTCCTTCCACTCCTGTTGATATATAAAGTGCTTGCTAATCCCTAATATGCAAGGTAGTTAGTTTTGAAATTGAATGGTGTCATATAGGCAGTGTGTGGTAAGGTATTTGTCTAGAAGTAGGTGCTTATTAAATGACTACAATTAACTTGCAGAATGTCTACCCTTGATGTGAATGGTGATGCCCTGAGGAGAGGATGCAGAGGGAAGGAGGATAATAGGGTTTAGGCCAAAGGGAACCTGAAGCAATTTTTACTCAATAATTTAATAGCATCAATTTATTGACTCCAATCCTCAGCTCTTCCTATTCTGACATTAGTTAAGATTTTCTAAGAAATTAAAATTCTGCCTTATAGTACCATGCAAATACAGTTTATAATTTTAGTAAACACTTTTTTCTTAAACTTTGCATTCACAAACCCTGAGTTATTAAGATCCAAGGCACAACGTTTACCTTAAGGGATTAAGCAAAATAGTAAAGACTAATTCATAGAGTCCATTTTTAAGGCTTATTTACCTTTCTATTTTCCCTTGAGCCTAGTGAATGGGCAGCCAAGTACATTTATTCGTTTATTCCATGGAAGTTTGCACTCACACTACCTGGCAGTCACTGGGTCAGACACTAGGCAAACAAGGATAAGCAGTTCCTCCCCTCAGAGAAATCCAGTACTAGTACCAGCCATTTAAAAGCACATATAAGATGAATCATAATTTGAAATCAAAAAAGTCAAAATTTGGCCTGTGAAGACTAATATATTTACCACGTGTGCCAGGTGTCCTCCCCCCACCTGGCCCAGCCCACTAAGGCTCACGGGGGTGGGACCATTGCTTGCAGGACCAGGGCAGGGATGAGCAGCGCCCTGGGCTCTGCATACTTAAAGCTGGGGAAAGAGAAAGCAAACACTCTTAAGTAGGGAGCCGGAAGACGCAGCAGTGTTGAAAAGGGCAGAGGCAGTGCTGCCCCGCTGGGCGGACCCACCCGCCTCAGCTGGGAACAGTGCTGGGAAGCCCGGTCAGTCCCGGAGCTCTGCCCCCGCGTCCCCGCCGCTCCGCCCCAGGACGCGCCCTGCCTCCCAGTCCCAACGTTGGCAGCCCCTCCCCACCCCTGAGAGACGCCGCCCCCGCTCGGTCCCGCCCCTCCCCGCGCGAAGACTTGGCTGGACTGGGGACGGGTGGAGGGCGATTGGCAGGCGCTCACCTCGCCGCTGCAAGGTCGTCCTCTCCTCATTCTTATAGTTGTGTCTGCACACCGTGTCCTCCTCGGCCCGCGTGCTCTCCACGATGTCCTTCTGGCTGTTCCAGTACTGAGCGTCCGGCCGCCCCAGCTCCGTCACCGCCAGGTACTCCCCCACGTCGCTGTCGAAGCGCGCGTACTCCTCCCGGTTATAGATGTATCTGGTCAGCAGCCGCACCCGCTCCGTCCCGTTGGTGAAGTAGCACTCGCCCTTAAACTGGAGCACGAAATCCTCTGCGGGGAAGCACCGCGGGTCAGTCAGGCCCTCGCCCCTCAGCCCGACCAAAAGCCACCGAACAGCGGACCCTGTGGGGCACTGGCAGGCGGCCTGATAAACCTGAAGGCCTCTGCCTCGGATGCAGGTCACCCCTGCCCTGAGCATCCTCCTTCCCAGGCCTGCCTGCCCTCCTCTGAGGGCTTCCAGAACTGCCTTCACACAGGGAGGGGAGGAAAGAAAGCCGCTCTCTAGGGACAAGCCCTGGGACCTCTGAGCCCTGTCTGAACCTGAGAACTGAGGAAGACAGGGCAGTCAGTCTGATTTTACATCCATCCCTGTGCTCAGATCAGGACATTCTCACATGAAATCCCATTTTCCATACAACTTCAGGGAGCCTCAGAGACAAACAAGTGTCCACCTAAGCACGAGAGTTCAAGGGAATGAGGAGAAATGTCGAAAATGAAGCTTGAATTCCTTCTGACGAGCATATTCTCTTGATCCCCTGCAAAGGGCCTTCCTTCTAATGCCTGGGTTTACCCTGAGTTTCTGTCACCCGCACCCAACTGCACTGTGAGGTTGCTCATTCCTGTGAGCTAGAAGGACACACACCATCCAAATCCTAGAGAGAAACATTTATTCATGGAAAGAACACAGTCTTTTGAATGAGATAAAATAAATTTCAAGTTAAACCCTGCCACTTACCAACTTGAGTAGGTTACTAAACAGAGTACCTATATTATACATATAATTTGTAAATTGGAAGTCATAATGGCGACATATAGGGGTGTTAGGAAGATCCAGAGAAAATTCATATGAAGATACTAATCTTGTGGCTGAAATGGTTTCTCAGTATGTGCTATTTCCTCTTCTTTACATTCTTCTTTCTCCTAAATTCAGTCCACCATCAATTCAAGTCTCTGAATCCCACACAAGTTACTATCTGACCATAAACTAGCGCTACTTGAAGTTAAGACTCCTGTCTGTGGTCACCCAGTCAGCTTCACTCAAATAGCAAGTGTTTGCATCCTTGCGTACTTCACTCAGAATCAGGAATGTAGAGTCCTTTTAGTCAAACACAAAGACTATAGTGACCATCGCTTTCCTATATTTCTCCAAAACAGAATCTCATAGTGTGTGACCTATACAAGGTCTTGGGGGACCCTGAAATGAAAAATCTTGCTGTGATTCTTATTTTCTTACTTTCAAAATATTCCTATTTTCAAAAATAACTCCAATGTCACTTTGTCCCATCAGTGGTAGCAGATGCATGTTTTGTTTCCTCCTCCCCATTATAACATCCCCAGGATGGACTGAGCCCATGGAATAGGGATTGTCCTCATCCTTAGAGGTGGCAATGAGAATATAACACAGCTGTCTACCCCAAAGAGAGAAAATCTGTAATAAAAGACTATATTCTGAGATCATAGAACCTTCCACACTCTAGCCCAAAGGTCCTTCAGAGCCTGCTCCCCAGAGGGGTGACTTTGGGGAGCAGGTTCCCCGCACTTACGTGGAGAGTCTCTGCCCTCAGCCACTGGGACACTCAGCACCACCAAGATCATCATCACAGCTGCTGTCCAGAGGCCTCTGGGAATCCACAGAGCCATCTTCCCAGGCATCACTGGGAACAAGGGAAAAGAAATAGTAGTTAACACAGCTCCTACCTGGTGGCTCTGAGTACTCCAGAGAATAAAGACCTGTGAAGTCTTCCATCCACAGTAGGATTAGAGAGTCCCTAGTCCCAAGGAACCAATCAGCACTAGAGCTGAAGTATCTCATCTGTCTCTGGGCAGACATTTTTTAGGAAGGTTCTCAGTTTTTAGGGAGGTTCTCTGTCCTAGCTAGGTTCAGAGTCCCGAGAAAGTGAACCAATCACCACTGGAACTGAAATGCCTCACCTGTCTCTGGGCAGACAATTTTTAGGAGGGTTCTTAGTCCAGTTAGTTACGAAGGTTCTCAGCCTGGCAGTATGTCTCCATCAAATTACACTAGAAGAACTTTTGAGGTGAAGATTTTCTCCTAGTTACAGAAATTCTAGAGATCGAATGCATCAGGGATTTAAAGAACTGAATGAAAAATAACCAAGAGTAGACATCTTTGTGACATTTGGGATTTTTAGATTGTATGCATGAGATTTTTAGTAGGAAATAAGTGGCATCATGTTTCATTGAAGAGAAAATTATTGTTTCAGAGATGGCTACTTCTATTACCTTAGACACTCTGAGGAGCCTTAAGTTGTGGTGGGAAGAGCATAGTTCTTATGAGGAAATGGTTTTGAGCTGCAGTTCTACCACTAGTAGGCTTTGTGAGAGTCAGCAAATTACTGAACCTCTTTTGCTTAGGCTTCTCTTGGTATAACATGGACCATGTTTCATGCATTTTATATCCAGATCGTTATATATACAAACTTAATCCTAATATGGCTTGTTTAATATTGCAAAATGTTCCTCAGCTGCCTTGTGCAACTGTTGGGAATACCAGTTTAATATGGAGAGCAAGAAAACAAGCTGAGAAGAAGAAAAAAAAAGTGACACCCAGTCCTGTGGGCATGTGATTCTTCATTATGCAACAGTCTTTTATATTTGTGCTTTTTGACTGAAAGTATTTGAAAAGTTAAGTTCACTTTTAAGCACAGTCATCCTATGTCGGCAAAGGTGCAAACCACAAACATTCACAGAAGTCAGACTCAATCACCTTTCGCTTCATGGATAGAGAGCAAAAGATGTGGAGAAGCATTTCCTGGGGCCTAATGGTGTTGACCAGGAAGGAGATGTTAGAGTTATAGACTGTGCACAGATGTGGCACTTACTGGGCCAGCCCTAAGTTATCAAACTATGAATGGCAACAGTATCGATGTGTCTTTTTAGCAGATCTATTAATTATCAGGCTCCTCTTGCCCATGACTAAGGTCAGTGTTACATGGTTATAGAGCAATTACAACAGTGGTGGCAAACACTGATAAACAAAACATTAAGTATCTCCCACCCTTCTCTCCCTCCTTCTATCTCTTCCCTATATTTTGTGTTCTTTTATAATAGAAGTCAGGATCTGAAAGCAGAGTGTGAGGAGTTTACCAGGTAAAAAGAAATAGAGCAGAGACACAAGAATTTTCCATTAGCGGCACACGAAAGCAGTGAGTCAGCTCAGTATTCTGTACTAGGTGCATGGTTCCAGAGCAACTGAGACTTAGTCCCCAGGCTTTGACTAGCCGTGGTGTACTTAGGATCAGAATACAGAGGGTTTCCATGGTGGGATGGAAGGAGAAAGGAGGGATATCAGAGCTGGAATAGGGTTGGGGGGCAAGGTGCATGGTCAGAATGGGACCTGGAAGGTACATTAGTCCCCTCAAGCCCCACCTCAGTGTCTCTCAGAATAAATGGACAAGTCTGGTTCCATCACTTCCCTCTTGTCCTAAGGCAAAATTCTCTCCACTCTGTTGTGGGGCTGTGTGTAGAGGCTGAATCAGACCTGCGCATTGCCTCACAGGCTTCTCACAGGCCTCTTCACACAGACTTTGCAATGAGCAACAAAATTGTCAGCTTAAAACCCTTTTTCTGATTGGCTAAAACCTCGTCTGCAAGGCTGTAACTCAGGCTTCTGCCAGTTGTCTCTCTCTGAGCCAGTCAGCTTTCTCCACTTTTTCGAGAGTTCTCTGTACTCCTCATACTCTGTTGCATTACTCAGGGAAGCCACTGCTGGCCTGGCCAGAGAGGAAGGCAATTCAGATACCTGACTCCAGGTGCTTATCTCAGTCACCCTCCTGGGTCTCTCAGGATGAAGGTCCGTCATTTTCAGGGCTCACCTCTATGATCATACCCACCCTAAATCATCTCCATTTCTTTCTTTCTTTTTTTTTTTTTTTAAGATTTTATTTATTTATTTGACAGAGATCACAAGTAGGCAGAGAGGCAGGCAGAGAGGGGGTAGGAAGCAGGCTCCCTGCTGAACAGAGAGCCCGATGCGGGGCTCTATCCCAGGACCCTGAGATCATGACCTGAGCTGAAGGCAGAGGCTTTAACCCACTGAGCCACCCAGGCGCCCCTCATCTCCATTTCTTAAGGTCAACTGTGGTCAATGCATAACCCAGCCAGAGGAGTGGTTTTTCCATCACATTTGCACATTCCACCCACACTCAAGGGAAGGGGATTTTATAAGGCATGGATACCGGGGGGCAACATTCCTGGGACCCATTTTAGAATTCAGTTTGCAATATTTTACTGTCTGGTCCCCAAAAAGTCACATACCCCCAAATGGAAATACATTAGCCCCTCCTGAGGACCCCAATGCCTTACCCCATGATAGCTCTGGTTAAGTTTTATATTTCATTTAAGACTGGTCAGCTTAAAGTCCAAGTTCTCATCACCTTCCTATCAAATTACAGGACCCAGAGGTGTGAGAGTCAGGAACTCACTGAAATGGCCAGTGTGTGATGACTGAAATGTGGGAATTCACAGATCCAAGATAAACAAAATCTGACTTGTATACATCTCCCTGGATGAGACTAACTGAAAGGCAGAAGAGGAGTGCCCGGATCACTGGGCCTCCTTTGAAATTTCTTGGCTGAAAGCAGCCTGATTCTTACTGCAGCTCAAGGTTCTCATCTAAGGAGTGAATGTTTAAATTTTGAAGAAAAACAGGCACCTGTGGTGGTCACATATGTCACCAACTCCTTGCCTCCTTGCCTTGCACAAACGTCGCAAGCACTACTTCCCTTATCACACACAACTCCATATATTACTGTCCTGACCATTAAGGTTACAGTTCCCCCCTTGTTTTGCACTTGCACTTCGTGTATTGATAAGACCCCCCAGGGGCGCCTGGGTGGCTCAGTGGGTTAAGCCACTGCCTTCGGCTCAGGTCATGATCTCGGGGTCCTGGGATCGAGTCCCGTATCGGGCTCTCTGCTCAGCAGGGAGCCTGCTTCCCTCTCATTCTCTCTGCCTGCCTCTTTGCCTACTTGTGATCTCTGTCAAATAAATAAATAAAATCTTTAAAAAAAAAAAAGACCCCCCAAAAAAGTGGACATAAAGCTTGGCTTGGGGCCTTTCACCACTAGAGCTTCTGGTCCCCAGTTCCTTCCTTTGTCCTACTAAGGTGTCTGGAGTAGTCTTTTCATTTGTCGTCTCAGGGTTTGCTGGCCAAACCCAACACTGGAGAAGTCATGAGATGGGTTTATTAACTAGGATCTGAGGAACAAAGTGTGTCCATGTCATCAGATCCCTAAGGGTAGAGATAGGGAAGCACCCAAATGTGATGACATTTATAGTCATTTAACTGGAAGGACTGGGTGCCATTTTTTCAACCCACAACTAACTTCACTAGCAGGATAACGAGAAGACACATCTAGGGACATAACTAGCCATACCTGCAAGAGCCCTCTTGACCAAATAAAAATGAAGTTACTGTTATTGATGTCATCTGCACTCTACTTATTTATATTTTATGTATGGACATAGCATGTACCAGAATACTTTATAAAGTACTTTCATTTCCAATGAATTTATATTCTAGATGATTTTGCTGTCCCTCTCTTTTACTCTCTCTCTTGCCCCACCTCCCCCTTCTTTCCTCCATACCCTACTCTTCCTATCTTCAGTTTTCAGCCACCTCTTTCCCAGCTCATAGGCTCCCAATTGAAATCCCAGTTCTCCAATAGCCATTCAAGTCTATCACATTGCTGCAATATCTGGGACACCTTTAATCTCAGAGAAATCATGCTGAGTTGCTTCACCTCCTGATGGGGACGCTCTTCTCTATCCTCTCATCTCTCTCTTATCTTTAGTACACAAGTGTTTCGAGATATTTTCCTCAACCTCCCTTAAAATGAGGAGGAGACAAACCTCAGCCCCTCACCAGCAGCAGAAAGTCCATCTTTGACTCTCCTTTCCACATGGAGCACTTTTAGTTTTTTTCCCCACTGAGTAACTAAATATCCAGCCAATGAAGCGTGCTTCCACTCATGGAGGTCAAGACTTTAACCTTACTCTCTATATACATTTCTGTGTTTTTGAAGTACTCTTTTTTATTTGAACATAAGCATGTTTTTTAATCTTTTTGGGGGGGGTATATTACTTTGATTATCCCTTATTGTGGTTGCTCTAGGTGTTGAAATATACACATGTCATTTATTACACTCAATGGGTATGGATATTTCCCCAGTCCAAGTGAAGTATAGATTCCTCACCCTTAGTACCATTAGTACTCTGTATACTTTCACTTTTTAAATATAATTATATCAAGTATTTCTTCTACATATTTTGAGCACTACTTCAAATCGTGCCATCAATTTTACTTCAACCATCAAATATGAGTTAAGGGACTCATTAAGAGGAGAGGATAATTTATTATATTTAGAGTGATTTCTACCCATTCTGTAGCTGTTCCATCCTTTCTGAAATCTCAAACCTTCTTTTGCTATCATTTTCTTTCTCTTCAGGAAACTACCCTTAGTCATTCTTACCCATTCTACCCATTTGAAGGGTAGAATTGCTAGTGACAATATTTTCTTAGTTTTCTTTTGTCTCAGTAACTTTATTTCCCCTTCATTCCTGAAGGATACTTTTGCCAGATAAAGAACTCATGATTGACAATTCTTTTCTTTCAGGACTTGAAAAACATTGCATCACTTTTACCTGGCCTCTGTGGTTTCAGATGAGAAATCCACTGCCATTAAATTTAATGTTCCCCTAAAAATGTAGTATCACTACTCTCTTGCTGCCTTTAAGATTTTTATTCTGGGCACCTGGGTAGCTCAGTTGGTTAAACAACTGCCTTTGGCTCAGGTCATGATCCTGGAGTCCTGGGATGGAGTCCCGCATCAGGCTCCCAGCTCCACGGGGAGCCTGCTTCTACTTCTGACCTTCTCCCCTCTCATGCTCTCTCTCACTGTCTCTCTCTCAAATAAATAAATAAAATCTTTTTTAAAAAAATATTTCTTTTTCCTTTGGTTTCGATTTCACAATTTCAATACTCCAGGTTTTGGGGGGTTTATCCTACTTGGATTTAGCGCAAATTCTTGGGTGTGTATTTTATATCTTTATCCAAATTTGGGAAATTTTCAGCCATTATTTCTTTGAATACTTTTTCAGTCCCACACTCTTTTTCCTCTTCTACTAGGTTTCCAATGATAAAAATGTTAGTTCTTTTATACCTACTCCAACAATCTCAGTGTGTCCATAATTTTTGGTCTATTTTCTCTCTGTTTTTCAAATTGAATAAATTCTTTTGCTCTATTCTCGTGTTGGCTGATTCTATCCTCCACTCTACTAATGAGCCCACCTGGCAATTATTTTATTTATTTTATCTTTGAACTCTATAATTGCCAATTAGTTCTTCTTTACAACTGCTATTTCTTTATTTAGATTTTCTAATATTTCCATTTAAGAAAATTTATAATGGCTTGTCAAAGCATTTGGTAATAAATGCTTTAAATTTCTCATTTGAAACCTCCAACATCTCATTCATCTTGGTATTGGTACCTGTTGATTGTCTTTTCTCATTCAAGTTGTTCTTTTCCTAATTCTCTCTATGACAAGAGCAATATTGTATTGCATCTTGGACACTTTTGTTATTTTATTAGGAGACACAGGATCCTATTCAAATTATTTATTTTAGCAGGCAGTCCCCCCTTTGGTGGTTAATATGCATCCTGGCCTACTCTTTTAGTCTGTGGTTCCAAAGACAATTTTGTTTTCAGAGTCCTTAGTGCTGTCCTGGTCTGTTTCATTCACTTTGTACCACTGGGGCCTCCTACTCAGTTTCAGTTCGTGTCATCCATGGGGATGGACCCCATAGGCCAACTGGTGTTGCTAGATAGGAGATGAGGTCAATCAGTCAGAGGAGAGAATGTCTCTTGGTCTGATCTCCAGCTTCCCCAGTACTGAAAGTCTTCTTGCTTGCCCTTTGCTGGTGCCATAGAGGGAGAGAAGCACCAACCGGGGCTGCCTCCTACTGCTGAGGGCAGAATGGCAGGAGTCATTGGACCTGAGTCACTTTCTGCCTCTAGGTGACCGATAAACACTGGCCTGCTAATGTGGCTGGGTGTGTGTGGGGGATGGGGTGCCACACCTAGGGTTTGTTAGCTCTGGCTTGGGCAGCATGGGCCTTCCAATAGCTCCTGTTTCTTTGTTCTTCCTTTTTCATTCGTCTGTCAGTGCTGCAGCTGTGGAGTGGGTGGATTTATCCAGTCTTGGATCCACTTTAACCAGAAATCCTCTTCAGTTATCTCCTTGTGATTATTCTAGGTGTTTCCTGTTTTGTGTCTGTACTTTTTGTGATGATCTCATTTTTGTTAGGGCTTTTTTTCCTCTTATGCTGCTGGTTATATAATGCCCCTGGCAAGTGGCTCTATTTCTTACAATATAGTTCTACAAATTCCATGATCCTGGACCAGTTTTAAGTCAATGTTTTACTTTTGCATTTTTACAGAAGAAAGAGGTCTAGGTTTTATAGTTTAATATTATCAATAAGACAGATAATTTCTTTTTTTTAAAAAATGATTGATTTGGGGAGAGAGAGAGCATGGGGAGAGGGAGAGGAGGAGGAAGAGAGAAACTCAAGAAGACTCCAAGTTGAGTGTGGAGACCAGCACAGGGCTTGAACCCAGGACCCTGAGATCATTACCTGAGCTAAAACCAAGAGTTGGAACCTTAACCGACTGAGCTACCCTGACACCCTGATGGATATTTTCATTTACGTTGATGAATAAGGAAAATGAAACCAAAAGACATGTTAGAACTTTACTTACTTGTCAATGATGTGAACAACTGTTTTGCTCAGTCATGTAATAGTTTTCAAATATTGGAAGGATATTTTCTTCTGTCTTTGTGCTATTCATAATGGATTGGCTACAAATGTGATATTCCTCTAAGCTTAATCTACATCCACCACTTTCTTAAGTCTAAACCAAGGTCTGAAACTGAAGGCAGTGGGCCTGCCACTTGTCTTCCTAAGTAAGGCTTAATTGGAACACAACCATACTCATGTATTTATATATTGTCTAGGCCACCTTTAGCACCACAATAGAAGAATTGAGGAGTTGTGACAGAAACTGTATGGATTACAAGCCTGACGTATTTTCTATCTGGCCTTGAAAAAAATTGCCAACCTCCAGTCTAAACAATCAACCAAACAATAAACAAAACCCTGACTTCCAGCATTTGCTGATTTCCATAATATAAATACTCCCTCCATAGCTGATTT
Organism: Martes martes; assembly: GCF_963455335.1. Taxonomy (NCBI): domain Eukaryota; kingdom Metazoa; phylum Chordata; class Mammalia; order Carnivora; family Mustelidae; genus Martes; species Martes martes. The sequence continues at coordinate 118,340,325 of NC_137893.1, read as the reverse complement.
CACATTACCAACATAATGTCACATTGTGACATGAAGTAAGAGTTGGAAAGAGATGTTCAGTAGAACACCCTTGTATAGAATTTCAACATCTACATAACAGTTGTAAATAAGAGCATATACAAGAGTAACATGTAGTAAATTGAATAGGAAGAGAGGAATGTTTAGTATTTATTTCATTTTTAATATTAGTTACAAGTTTACATAATTTAATTTTTTTTATTTGACAGACAGAGATCACAAGTAGGCAGAGAGGCAGGCAGAGAGAGAGAGGGGGGAGCAGGCTCCCGCTGAGCATAGAGCCCGTAATTTAATTTTTAATAATGGCTGTGTTTAACAACTGACCTATAGATCCATGAAACAGTTTGCTCTTGTAAGCCTGTGTGAACTCGTTCCAGAGCAACACTGATGATATGCATAAAATAATTGGAGCTTCTTTGGCTAGTGTGTTTTCCAGTATCTGCCCAAAATATTAAGTTTCGGCTTCCACTCAGCTGCAGCTGGGATTTCCCACTTAGTTTCTGATATCTGTAGATTGCTTTTCTTGATTTTTAGCTCCTTTTTTATATTTTTGTAATAATTTTCCACTACTTTCATTACTTTCATATGTTTAGTGTAGGTAGAGGTATTTCTCAAGAGACCTCATGTTGCATCACTGATAGGTAGCCTGATTGCTTACTTCCTTACCACTTATTGCCTACTCTGTAAATTAATGTTTTATCCTTTGTCCTAGTGTTTCATTACTGACACTACAGATAGAAATTATGGGTATTTCCTGACCTGACCCCATGACTGGTGGGAGATATTAAGATTTCCTGCACTATCAAGGGACAACTACTCAGATTTTAGCATAGAACAAGAGGGACATTCTGGGAGGAAAGAGGCAGGTGGAAGTTGGGTTTAAATATGTATCAGTGAGGTTCCCAGCAGGAATAAGATGGGAAACTCAAACTGGTTAATTTGAATAGAGTTTAATGAAGGATCTATTTACAAAGCTCTGATCATCAGAGTGTAGCAAACCATAGTGACAGAGAAGTATACTAGCGTAGGGACAGCAGGAGCATTGTTACCTCCTGTAGCTTGAAGGGATGAAGGAAGGATGGGATAAAGAGGCCCTGGAGGCAGAGAGTACTGTGTAGAGAGACACCAGATATATGTGACCTTCTAGTTAATTGAAACTGGCAGCCTCCTGTGACCTGCTTAGAGTTGGACTGGGGGTGTGGGGGAGAGGGACAGGTCAGCCCACTTTCCTTTCTTCCTCCACTCCACTTATTACACTCTTCATTACTCAAAGAACTCAAGGAGCTAGTAGGTAATTCCTTTTGGATCAGCTGCTGGGAGCACAGAGCAAGGCAGAGAAGAGGGAGAATAAATATGCAGGGTAAACAGAAGAACTGGCAAGGAGGACACCATGGAATCTTGGAGAAAGACAGCCACAGACTGGAGGTGATGCAAACTCAAATAGGTTATTTGAGTGGTTTCTTATATTTTTAGAAGATCAAAAACAAGGGTGATTTGTGAAGGAAGCTTGTCCTACACTGACTGGATTTCAGGACTATTTATATTAAAATGTCATTTATGATTATTTACAGGGAGTCAAATTCATCCCCATCTTTATTTCTCTCCCTCTCTCCTGCATGCACACACAAGGTGTAAGGATTTTGAATGATCATAATTTTTGGTTCATGACTCACTGTTGTTCATCTAAGCTTATTTTTTCATCTGTTTTTTGTTTTCAATAATGTAATAAGCTGTAGTAAATCCAATACCCAGCAGATGTATGAAAACTTTGACAATTACTTTACAATATATCTAAGTCCATTAGGTCAAGCTTATTGATTGTGTTGTCTAAAACATCTATATCCTTTCTCTCTCCTGCATGACCTATGAGGAATTAAGAGCCATATATTAAATATCCTACCATAATGCTTTGATTTATCATCTTCTACCTGTATATTGTATTTTTATTTTTATTTTTTAAGTTATCATACTAGATGCACATATGCTTAGAGTTGCTATATATTTCTTGATAGGGTGAATGCTTATCATTACATGAGCCCTTCTGCCTTACAATGTTTTCCCTGAAAAAAAAATTTTTTTTAAAAGTAGCTCTACACCCTACATGGGACTTGAACTTACTACCCTAACATCAAGAGTTGCGTGTTCTATCAACTGAGCCAGCCAGGTGACCCTTTCCTTAAAATTTAGTTTTGACCTTAATATATACATACCAATTTTATTTACTTAGTATTTGCATGACAGATCCTTTCCATCTTTTACAACCAATCTCTGAAATGGCCTTTATGTTTTTAGTCATATGTCTCAAAAATGATATTACCTACATTTATATTTTGTGATCAATCTATCAATCTTTGTCTTTCAATCAAAGCTTTAGTCCATTTGCACTTACTGAGATTAATGAGATATCTAGACTTTTATTCCATCTCGTATTTTTCATTTCATTCTCTGCGTGATTTCAGTGGCTTCTTTCACTGTTCACTCATGTCTGGAATCCACGCTAGCATGTGTAGCAAGTCCCAGGCTGCTGCCTGGCAGGTGGCTCTCTTTTGACTTCTTCTCTGAGATGTGTTTTCACACATCTTCCTCAAGCCTCTAAACATCTTTCTATTTATATCTATATGTACGTTTGTATCTTCAAAGCCTGGGAAAAAATGTCACTCAAGGATCGAGAATACAATAAAGGTGATCTTTTTTTCTCCTCTTCCTGCTTTAAATATTGACTTACAAATCTATTGTGGTTGGCTTTAAAAACACAGCAGTTAAATGAAATCTACATGTGGAGCTATTAGTGAGAATACTAGAACTCTTGAAACTGAGTAACCAAATAGTTTGTCGCTTTGCTCATCTCAGCCAGGCTTGTGGTACCACCTACCGTCAAGGCAACACAATTACAGTTTCCAATCTCAATGGCTAAACTCACTTCTCAATCATTTCATTTATTTATTCATTCATTCTATTTTATTTATTTTAATTCCAGTATAGTTAACAAAGGTGTTGTATTAGTTTCAAGTTGACCACATAGTGATTCAGCAATTCTATACATTCCTAGGTGCTCATTGCAGAAAAAGTACTCTTAATCCCCTTACCTATGTCACCTATCCCCCACCCACCTGCCCTCTAGCAACCATCAGTTTGTTCTCTATGTTTAAGAGCCTGTTTTTTATGTTTTTCTTTTTTTCTTTTTTTGTTTTTTGTTTTTTAAGTTCCACATGTGAGTGAAATCCTTTGGTATTTGTCTTTCTGTGACTGACTCATTTCAAAATGATTCAAGATCTAACTGTGAGACATGAAACCACAAAGTTCCTAGAAGAAAACACAGGTGATAAGCTCTTGAAATCAGTCACAGGAACATTTTTCTTCTTCTTTTTTTTTTTTTTTTTTTAAGATTTTACCTATTTATTTGACAGAGATCACAAGCAGGCAGAGAGGCAGGCAGAGAGAGAGAGAGGAGGAAGCAGGCTCCCCGCTGAGCAGAGAGCCCGATGCGGGGCTCGATCCCAGGATCCTGGGATCATGACCTGAGCCGAAAGCAGAGGCCCTAACCCACCGAGCCACCCAGGCGCCCCGCAGGAACATTTTTCTAGTCAGGACTCCTTTGGCAAGAGAAACAAAACCAAAATTAAACTGTTGGGACTACACCAAAATAAAAGGCTTTTTGCACAGCAAAGGAGGCCATCAACAGAACAGAAAGACAACCCCTTGAATGGGAAAAGATATTTGCAAATAACATATCTGATAAAGGATTAGTATCCAAAATATATGAAAAAAAGTATATAACTCAACACACAAAGAGCCCCCCAAAAGTCAATTAAAAGCTGATATGAACAGAAGATATGAACAGACATTTCTCCAAAGAAGACATACAGATGACCAAGAGACACATGAAACAATGTTCAACACCAACTCATCATCAAAGAAATGCAAATCAAAACTACAATGAGGTATCACCTCACACCTGTCAGAATGGCTGAAATCAACAATACAAAAACAACAGGTGTTGACAAGATGTGGAGGACAAGGAATCCTCCTGCACTATTGGTGGGAAAGTAAACTGGTGGAACTATTGTAGAAACAGTATGGAAAATCCTCAAAAAATTAAAACTAGAATTACTATATGATCCAGGAATTCCACCAGTGGGCATTTACCCACATAGAGATAAAATTTTTAATTATCCCAGAAGAAAATAATTTCCCAATATGACCAAAAATATTAACTGATAAAAATGTTTATCCTTTTGGATTCTTTTTCAAATATCTCTTAATGGCAAGAATAGGACATTATTTGTTGAGGCTATTCTTAGAGTAACTCTGCTCATTGTAATTCAGGAGGTACCCTGTACTCAGCTAGCACTCAGCCTCCTAATAGAATTGTGGAACAGGATCTTTACCCTTTGGGTGGAAAATACATGACTCCTAAATTAAACAAAAAACTCTCTGGCTTATTTTTCATCACTATGTATTCACTAACTTTTCAGTCCATTCCCTGAAAGCCAGGCATGGATGTTTATGTTTCTACAGCAATTAGACATTGTTTTATTATTCTAGGTTTTCCAGTTTCTAGGCAATGGTAAGAAAGAGGAAAACCTCCTTTATATATGAACCACAAGGTCATACTTCTTGGAGACAGGAATATCCTTAACTAGAATTTGTTGAAGTTTCCTACAGAAAGGATATTGAACTGTCAAGAAAGGAGAAAAATGCCCAAGTATCCTGCCATCTTCAGCATTGGAAAGAAAACAACAGTAGTTGTAATGAAGTTCTACTTTATAACTTAAAAGTTGGCCCAGAAGGAAACCTCCCTACACATGCAGTGTAAACAGGGAATTGGTCCCTGCCTTTGATGATCTACCATGTGCAAAAGAGTATAGCACTTTTACTGTTACCAATTCATAGCTACCTCTCAGTGGGATTATTGAATGTTGGAGGAATTCCAAGACTGCCAAAATCCAAGTCCATGAAAATGACAGTGGTTCACATTCTTGTTTTTAAAAATAAAAATCAATACACTATTGCATATTATATAACAATGCTTTCTTGATAAAGAAGCTTGAATGTCTATATAATCAATAGAAACAAATAATCTGTCTCTGCTCTATCATGAGATAACCACTACAAACACTTTAATGTATATTTCAATATTTTTTAAGAACATGCACTGTTTCTATTTTTTATAAGCTTATGTTTAATTTTTTTAGATTTTATTTATTTATTTGACAGACAGAGATCACAAGTAAGCAGAGAAGCAGGCAGAGAGTGGGGGGAAGCAGGCTCCCCACCAAGCAGAGAGCCCGATGCGGGGCTTGATCCCAGGACCCTAGAATCATGACCTGAGCCAAAGGCAGAAGCTTTAACCCACTGAGCCACCCAGGCACCTCTACCGTTTCTATTTTTGAGTTTAAAACACAGATTTTTTTTATCTTGCACAGATTGCTTAACACTATGTTTTAAATATTTAGTCCATTTCCCCATTTATTCTTTTTCTATAAATGTTCATTTAAGGCCTAAATAATTATTCATGAAGACCTGTGCCATAGTTCTATCTGCCATAATATTTTATCAATTGAACTTGTTATTTTGAATAATTGTAGACCCACATGAAGTTGTACCAAGAAACACAGAGACATCTTGTGTACCATTTACAGAATTTAGTCAAATGGCAACTACATTAAAAACTTATAGTATATTACCACAACCAGAAGATTAACATTGATACAGCCCAGATAGAGAACATTACCATAATCACAAAGATCCCACATATTACCCTCACACCTACTACCTTTCCATCCCCCATGCCCACACCCCAACCCTCACGTTAACCCTGAAAAATACAAACTTGTTCATTTTTATAATGTTTCCATGTCTAATTTCTTCTATAAGGCAATCACTTACAGCACTATGAAATATAAAGAAGTCTACTAACATGCACCCCCAAGAAATTAATGAAAAAATTACTGTTTAGAATTAAATTAAAGTCTCCAGCTCAGAGGTTAGGGGTAAACAGCAAATGATGAAATATCTGTTCAAGAAAATCTATAAAATTTGGTAAGAAAGATGAGAGTCTGTGGTATTTCAAAACAGACTCTATCCCTCTGCACTTCGAGTTTATTAAAGCAGAGATTCCACTCCAAATTGTTCCAGCCAAGAACAAAGGGCTTTGTCTGCCGCAAGAGCCAAGCCATTGGCTTTCTTATCAGAAGCAGGGTTTCAGCATAAGTCACCCTGTCTTCAGCTATCTGTTGCTGAGGAAAAGTCCCAAATGAGTACAGCCTAGAGATGGGGTCTCATCTTCTGCCCAACCACCACTTGTGGAATGGAGGAACTACTTTGAGTGTGCCATGCAGAGAATACTGGGCCCTCCTGGCCCTTGTCTTGACTAATAATGTGATGATTTCATGCCAGGAAATTCAAACCAAGAGAGCTTCAAGCTCTTGGCCACTCCCTACAACTCAGGCTCTGCCTTTAGAGAGGAGATGTCACTCAGAGAAGCTTACCATGGTCCCCACAACTAGCTACACGACCCTAGCTCAAATATTTTGCCTGGAGTAAGAGGCCATAAAAGAGATACCTCCTATAACAGTCCTTAAGAAAGTGACTCCACTTGCACAGAGCATGGGGAAGTTTAAACCAAAGGCACTCCCCAAAACAGTAGATGTTGTGGTAAAAGGCAATTGAGAGGGGATTCATGGATCTAATGAAGATACAGCTTAGACTGTAGGTTGGCTAGTTTGCAGGTAAGAACTGGGGGATGAGTCAGCTGAGGTGAGTCCTCCTAGGGTCAGAACAAAATTCAACAACTGACCTCAGAAACTGACCAATACAAAGAGTTACAATCTCTTTTAATTCCTTTGTAGAGAAATGTATGCCCCCAAGCACTACTGAAAGTAAAGGTAATTAGTGGAGTTTAACGACTGGATAAGGTGAGGGAAGAAGTGGGAAAGGCCTATCACTACCACTGTCATTCCAGGGTAACTGTAGGCATACTAAAACTGCATCTCCATGAGGTTTAGTTCTTTGGGGTGAGAGAAGGAATATAGACTTCACAGAAACAATCCAACCAAACATATTAAAACAAAAGGAAGCACTGGGGCGCCTGGGTGGCTCATTCATTAAATGTCTGACTTCAGCTTAAGTTGAAGTTCAGGTCATGATCCCAGTGTCCTGGGATAGAGCCCCACATTGGGCTCCCCATTTGTCAGGAAGCCTGCTTCTCCCTCTCCCACTCCCTCTGCTTTTGTTCCCTCTCACTCTCTCTGTGTCTTTCTCTGTCAAATAAATAAAATCTTAAAAAAAAAAAAAAAAAGAGGAAGCAAATAACAAGCTCCAGGGAAGCAAGAGTAGTTTCCAAAGATCCTTTAATATATTTCCTAATATATACAGTTTTTTAAAAATTATGAAACATGCAAAGAAATAGGAAAGCATGATCAATGCATCAGAAAAAAAGAATGCAAGAGCAATTGGTTGGCTCAGTTGGTGAAACGTGACTTTTTTTTTTTTAAGATTTTATTTATTTGTTTGTCAGAGAGAAAGAGAGAGCACAAGGAGGGGGAGCAGCAGACAGAGGGAGAAGCAGATTCCTTGCTGAGCATGGAGCCTGAAAGCAGGACTTGATCTCAGGACCCTGGGATCGTGACCTGAGTCAAAAGCAGATGCTTAACTGACTGAACCACCCAAGCATCCTAAAGCATGTGACTCTTGATTCAGGTTTATGAGTTTGAGTTCCACATTGAGTGTAAAGATTACTTAAAAATATAATCTTAGAAGAAAAGAAGAAAAAAAAAAGGAAGAAGGCAACTGAAACTGGCCTGTGAAAATAACCAGATGTTGGATTCAATAGAAAAAGATTTTGAAGCAACCATTAAAACTAGGTTCATACACATAACTGAAGGTATGATTTGTAAAGTAAAGGAAGGTATGATATAAATGTGGTGTCAAAGACAGAATATCACTAGAGATGAAAATTATTTTTTAAAAAAATGAAAAATTTGCTGGAGTTAAAAACTACAACTGAAATAAAGAAATCTTTAGAGGGATCAACAGTTAGAAATAATAGGCAATAAACTGGAGGAGATATCAATAAAAATGATGCAACCCAAAAAAGAAAGGAAAAAGAAAGAACAAAAAAGAAAAAGGCCTCAGAAAAATGTGGGACAATATAAAATGCATCTGCATATATGTACTGGAAATATCCGAAATAGAGGAGAGAAAGGAAAAGAAAATTATCAACAAAATAATGGCTGACAACTTCCCAAATTTGTTGAAAAATGATCTTATACATCAAGGAAGATTTCCGAACTCCAAGTAGAATAAATATAAAGTGATCCACAGACACATTATACTATAAAATATTGGAAGTCGATAACAGCACAGAGGAGATAGAAATGAGCAAAACTCTAATGGGTAAGGAAATGATAATAGATGATAAATAATTATAACAATATACTGTTGTTTTTGCAACATTAATAGATGTAATACATATACTAATTCCACATAAAGGGCAAAGGGGAATAGAGCTTTGTAGAGGAACATTTACATATATATATTATTCAAATTAAGCCAGCGTAATACTGAATAGGTATAATATAGATATAATCAACAAAATTAAAATGCTACATTAGGAAATGTTTACTCAATTTAAAAGAATAATAGAGGTACAGAAGAGGAACAAAAAGACATATCACAAAGAAAACAAAAAGGTAAAATGGAAAATGTAAATTCAATGATATAGGAAAAAAAAAACATGAAATGTGACAGGATTCAATAATCTCTCAAAAGGCAGAGTTTAGCTGACTGGGCAGAACTATTATCTAAGTGTGTGCTATCTATAAGGGACACACTTTGTATTCAAAAACAAATAGAGCAAAGATAGACGATGAAAAAAATGTATATTATGGAAGCAGTAACCATAGGAAAGCTAGAATGGCTATACTAACAGAAAAAAGAGGCTTTAAACAAAAATATCTTACTAGAGGGGAACTGGAGGAAGATGACAGAGAATAGGGGACTCTAGCTTCATCTGATCCCTGGAATTCTACTAGATAGCTATCAAGCCATTCTGAACACCTGTGAACTCAACCTGAAATCTAAGAAAAGACTGCTGCAATTCTACAATAGAAAAGTGACCACTTTCTCCAAGGTAGGAAGTGATGAACTCAGGGGGAGAGTGCTACCAGAAAGTGATACAGCAACAGAGCACAAAACCAGAACTTTCAGAACTCTGCTGTGATGAAGGACATCCCTTCCTGAAAATGGCTCAGGTGGTGATGTAGGGCAGAATCCTAGGTGGGACCATGGGGTCTTGGGATCCCCAGGGTCCCAGAAAGAATGGGAGTGCCTATGTTCAGCACAGTTCCCATCAGAGCAAGGAAGCTGGCTACAATCAGCAAGTCTAGGAGTGGACTTTCAGCTTGGTGTTTCCATAAACTGTGAATCACAGCACAACTAGGCAACAACTCTCCAACTAGGGGCCAGAAAGTGGCAAAACCCTAGTGAGACACTGTTCCTTCCTCTGGGAGCAGCGGTGCAGATGTGTACCACAGAGTCTGCAAAGTTTGGAGACTTGAAGCTGTGTTGTTTGCCTGAAAGAGCAATGCTGGGTCACAGGCTGGGAGAGCATGGAGTGCTTTCAGAGACCAAGGAGACAAGAATGATTGACTACAAACTCTGAAGGGAAACTGAGGAGTGGGGCCCTGAACTTTCAGCTCCAGGGCTGGAGATTGGGAGGACTCCATTTCATTCTCTTTCTCTTAAAGTGGCACAGACAGCCTTCAGGGAGCAAAAGCCACACAGAACAATCCACAGCCACTACACTGAGCCTGGCCCCTGGCAACGGCAGTGCAACTCCAAATAGGAAAATATGCCTGATAATCAGTGCAACAGACCACTCCCCCAGAAGACCAGCAGGAGCATCCATCTAATACCAAGTTTACTGATCACACAGAACTGAAAAACTCCAGCACTAGAGGAAAATCGTATATAGAATTTGAAGATTTTTGTCATGATTCCTTAGCCTTTCCATTTAAAATTTCTTTTTTTCTTTTTTCTTTCTGAACTTTTCAACTATCTTATCTATCAACTCTTTTTTTAAGTCTTTTTTAATTTTTATTTTTACATTAACAATTTCCATATATAGTCTTCATTTTTTGCTTCCTTTCACTGTATTCAATTTTATCTTTATATATAGTTTTTCTTTCTTTACAGTTTTGGGATCAGGTTTCTTGAATAAACAGACCAAAATACACCAGTGACCTAGTGTATTGCCCTGTTCTGTCGACCTGATTGGTTATATTCTCCTTTTTCTACATTTTCTTCCTTTTTATTTGCTGATATCTTCTGACTTGTTTAGTGTTTATTTTGCTGGGGTCATGGTTTATATTTTTGTATTTTGTTCTATCCTTCATCTGTTCTTTTCTGGACAAAATGACAAGTTGGAAAAACTCACTCCAGAAGAAAGAACAAGAGGCAGTACTAATGGCCAGAAACTTAATAAATATGGATATTAGTAAAATGTTGGAGCTAGAATTCAGAAGAACTTGCTGAGCTTGAAAATAGCACAGAAGACACTAGAGAAACCCTTTCTGGAGATACAAAAAACTGAAATTAATGAGGTTGAAATAAAAAATTCTATTACTGAGGTGCAATAAATAATGGAGGTTCTAACTCCTAGGATAAATGAAGCAGAAGAGAGAATCAGTGACATAGAAGATAAAATGATGGAGAATAAAAAATAAAGGAAAAGGGAGATGAACAACTACTGGATCGTGAAAGGAGGATTCAAGATATCAGCAATACCATAAAGCAAAAGAATATTAGAATAATTAGAATCCCAGAGGAAGTGGAAGAAGAGAGGGAAGAAAGTATATTTGAGCAAATTGTACCAGAGAACATCTCTAATGTGGGGAAGAAATGGGTATTCAAGTCCCAGAGTCAGAGAGAACCCACCTCAAAATCAATAAAAATAGGTCAACACCTCGACATATAATAGGGAAGCTTGCAAATTTCAGAGACAAAAAGAAAAATCTTGAAAGCAGCTCAGGAAAAGTGGCCCTTAACCCACAGAGGTAAAAACATAAGGCTGGTAGCAGACCTGTCCACAGAGACCTGGCAGGTCAGAAAGAATTGGCAGGATATACTCAGGTGCTAAATGAGAAAAATATGCAGCCAAGAATATTTTATCCAGCAAGGCTGTCATTCAAAATGGAAGGAGAGATAAAGAGCTCCCAGGACAATCATAAACTAAAAGAATCTGTGATCACTAAACCAGTCCTGCAGGAAAAGTGAAAGGGGATCCGTTAAGCAAAGAGAGAGCCCAATAGTCATATAGACCAGAAAGGAACTGAGACAATCTACAGAGAGTGACTTCACAGGTAATACAAATGGCACTGAATTCATATCTATCAATAGTTACTCTGATGTAAATGGGCTGAATGTTCTAACCAAAAGACATGGGGAATCAGATTGGATAAAAAAGCAAGACCCATTGATATGCTGTTTACAAGAGATTCATTTTAGACCCAAAAAACCCTCCAAATTTAAAGTTAGGAGTTGGAAAACAATTTACCATGCTAATGGTCATCAAAAGAAAGTTGGGGTAGCAATCCTTATATCAGAAAAACTAGATTTTACCAAAGACCATAATAAGAGTTGAGGAAGGACACTATATAAGAATAAAATGGACTACCCAACAACATCTAACAATTATATTTATGCCCATAACTTGGGAGCAGCCAATTTTATAAAACAATGACAAAATTAAACAAACACATTGATAATAATATAGTAATAGTAGGAGACTTGAACATGCAACTCACTGAAATGGACAGATCACCTAAGCGGAAGATCAAGGAAGCAAGGCCTTTGAATGACACACTGGACAAGATGGACTCTAAAGATGTATACAGAGAACTCCATCCTAAAGCAACAGAATACACATTCTTCTTAAGTACACATGGAATATTCTCCAGAATAGCACATACTAGGTCACAAATAATGTCTCAACCAGTACAAAAAAAGGGGGCTGGGGGTGGGGGTGGGGATATTTGCCTACATATTTTCAGATCCCAGTGCTTTGAAGCTTGAACTCAGTCACAAGAGGAAATTTGGGAAGAATTCAAACACTTGGAGGTTAAAGAGCATCCTAATACAGAATGAATGAGTCAACCAGGAAATTAAAGAAGAATTTTTAAAATTCATGGAAACAAATGAAATTGAAAACACAATTGTTTAGAACCTTTGGAATGCAGCAAAGGCAGTACTAAGAGAGAAGTATAGAGCAATACAAGCCTTTCTCAAGAAACAAGAAAAGTCTCAGATACACAATGTATGGTTATACACCTAAAGGAGTTGGAGAAAGACCAGCAAATAAACCCTAAACCAACTAGGAAATGAGAATTAATAAAGATTATAGCAGAAAGCAATGAAATAGAAACCAAAAGAACATTAGCACAGATAAATGAAACTAGGAGACATTTCTTTGAATGTCTTTTAAAGACATTTCTTTTAAAAGGAATTATTTTAAAAGAAGCGATAAGATTGATAAACCCTAGAAAGACATTTCAAAAAGAATAAAGGATGCAAATAAAATTATGAATGAAAGAGGGGCGATAACAACCAAAACCAAGCAAATACAAATACTTATAAGAACATATTATAAGCAACGATATGCCAACAAATTAGGCAAACTGGAAGAAATGGATGCATTCCCAGAAATATATAAATTAACAAAACTGAAAGAGGAAGAAATAGAAAACCTGAACAGGCCCATAACCAGCAAGAAAATTGAAGCAGTAATCAAAAATCTTCAACAAACAAGAGCCCAGAGAAGGCTGGATGTCTCTCAGGGGAATTCTACTAAACATTCTTTTTTTTTTCCTTTGGGTTTTATTATTATTATTATTATTATTATTATGTTATGTTTGTCACCATACAGTACATCATTAGTTTTTGATGTAGTGTTCCAAGGATCATTGTTTAAGTATAACACTCAGTGCACCATGCAATACATGCCCTCCTTAATACCCAACACTGGGCTAACCCATCCCCCACCCCCACCCCTCTAAAATTCTCAATTTCTTTCTAGGAGTCCACAGCTTCTCATGGTTCATCTCCCACTCATATTTTCCCCCTTCATTTTTCCCTTCCTTCTCCTAATGTCCTCAATGCTATTCCCTATGTTCCACAAGTAAGTAAAACCATATAATAATTTACTTTCTCTGCTTGACTTATTTCACTTAGCATAATCTCTTCCAGACCCAACCACGTTGATCCAAAAATTGGGTATTCATCACTTTTGATGGCTAAGTAATATTCCATTGAATCATTGGACCACATCTTCTTTATCCATTTGTCTGTTAAAGGGCATCTTGGCTCTTTCCCACAGTATGGCTGTTGTGGACATTGCTGCTATGAATATTGGAGTGCATATGGCCCTTCATTTCACTACAACTGTATCTTTGGGGTAAATACCCAAAGTGCAATTGATGGGTCATAGGGTAGGTCTATTTTTAATTTGGGGGGAAGCTCCATATTGTTTTCCAAAGTGGCTGCACCAACTTGCATTCCAACCTACAGTGTAAGAGGGTTCCCCTTTCTCCACATCCTCTCCAACATTTGTTGTTTCTTGCCTTGCTAATTTTTGCCATACTAACTGATGAAAGGTGATCTCTCAATGCGGTTTTGATTTGAATTTTCCTGATGCCTAATGATAATGAACACTTTCTCATGTGTCTTTTAGCCATCTGTATGTCTTCCTTGGAGAAGTGTCTGCCCGTGACTTCCACCCACTTTTTGACTTGATTATTTGTCTTTTGGGTGCTGAGTTTGAGAAGTTCTTTATAGGTCTTGGATATCAGTCCTTTGTCTATAGGGTCATTTGCAAATATCTTCTCCCATTCAGTGGGTTGTTTCTTTGTTTGTTGAATGTTTCCTTTGCTGTTCGGAAGCTTTTTATCTGAATGAGGTCCCAAAAGTTCATTTTTGCTTTTCCTTCCCTTACCTTTGGAGATGTGTCTTGGAAGAAGTTGCTGTGGCCAGTGTTGAAGAGATTACTGCCTACATTCTCCTCTGGAATTTTGATGGATTCCTGTCTCACATTGAGGTATTTCATCCATTTTTGATTTATCTTTGTGTATGGTGTAAGGGAACCTTTAAGTTTCATTCTGTATATAATTGTCCAATTTTCCCAGTACCATTTATTGAAGAAGCTGTCTTTCTTCCACTGGAAACTTTTTTCCTGCATTGCCAAAGATTATTTTACCATAGAGGTGAGGATCCATATCTGGGTTCTCCACTCTGTTCCATTGGTCTGTGTGTCTCTTTGTGCCAGTACCATACTGGCTTGTATGTAGTGCTCCAAAGGGGCACCTGTACCACAATGATTATAGCAGCAATTTCTACAATAGCTAAACTGTGGAAAGATCCAGATGTCCAACAACGGATGAATTTACAAACATGATATGGTGTGTGTGTATATATATATGTGTGTGTGTGTGTGTATTTAAAATTTTAAAAATTTCATTTTTTTGGTGGAGATTTTATATATATATATATATACACACACACACACACACACACACACACACATAACCTTGATGAAACTAGAGGGCATTATTTTAAGTGAAATAAGCCAATCAGAGAAAGACAGTTATCATGATTTTACTCACATAGGGAATTTAAGAAACAAAACAGAGAAGTGTAGAGGGAGGGAAAGATAAATGAAACAGAAATGAGTCAGAGAGGGAGACAAACCATAAGAGACTCTTCACCATAGGAAACAACCTGCAGATTGCTGGAGGAAAGGAGGGTGGGAGGATGGGGCAACAAGGTGATGGACATTAAGAAGGGCACATGATGTAATGAGCACTGGGTGTTATACACAATTGATGAATCACTGAATTCTACCTCTGAATCTAATAATGCACCATATGTTAATTAATTGAATTTAAATTAAAAAATATATCTTACTACAGACAAAGAAAGCATTTTGTAATGGTGAAAGCATCACCCTATCTGGAAACTTTGGCAATTATAAACATATATGTACCTAGTAACAGAATACCAAGTGCATGAAATAAAACTTAACAGAAATGAAGGGAAAAAATAGTCAATTCAAAATAATACTTGAAAACTTTAATACTTTATATTCAATAATGGGTAGAACAACTAGAGAGAAGATCAACAAAAGAATATAAAACTTGGTTAACACTATAAACCAACAAGACTTAACCAACTTGTATAGAATACTGCACCCAACAACAAAATATACATTCTTCTCACATGCACAGGAAACATTCTCTAAGACAGATCAGGCAATAGGATATAAAATGAACTTCAATAAATGTAAAGGATGGAAATATTACAAAATATGTTCTCTGACTTCAATGAAATGAAATTAGAAATCAAATGGAATAACATTATAAAACAAATATGATGACATTAAAAAACACATTCCTAAATAACCATTGGGTCAAAGAATAATCAAAAGGGAAATCATGCAATACTTTGAAATAAATGAAAATGAAGACACAATATACCAAAACTTTTGGGATACAGGTACAACAGTGTTTGGAGGCAAACTTATAGATTAATTTATATTAAGAAAGAAGATGCATTTTTTTAAATCAATAATTTAAACTTGTATCTTAAGACACAAAAAGAGAGGAGGGACGTCAGAAAAATGGAGGGCTAGGAGGTTCCGACACTTGTCTCCCCAACAAAAACAATAAACAACTACAACTAAAATAGCTCTGGGAAAGCTCTGAATTACAACAAAGAAGCCAAAACACTGACAAATTTCAAAAACTGAGGATGGCCACATAGAAAAGTAAAGGAAGCATTTTACCTATGTTTTTCCATCCCCCAACCTAAAGCAATTTGGGACCAGAATGAATACCCTCAGCAAAATTATAGCCCACAAGGAAAAGAACAGGAGAACACCAGCAAGGCCCATCACTGTAGAAGTTTGGCAGCTCTTGCTCCAGAGTCCTCCCATACTCTTCACCAGTGCTGATCCTGGCTGATGGAGCTACCTAGAGTTCCTCTTGCCTTCATCTGCTTCCCCAGGCTAGAGCTGTTACTGCGGTGAGACCTGCCTCCAGGGTCCCCAGGTGCTGTCATGCCCCACTCACCAGAATTGAAATGCCTAAGCAATTCACCATACACAGGGCCAGAGCTACCACTCTACATGCCACTCCATACCCTGAGTAGCAGCTTTGGACTAAATACTTGGGCAGTCTCCTGATTACCAACCCCTATCCTAGGTCACCTTCAACACCAGGAGCCCAATCAGCTGCCCTGAGCTCATCTCCCATGGGTCCCAGTTCATAGCTCTGACCTATCACTGCCAGCAGCACTTCCACTTCCTTAAGACCCCATCTTACTAGGTTGCAATGCAGGGCTGTGAGGAAGCATTTTCAGGGACAGATGCTTCTGTTCTCTGAATCACCCCTGAGGCTAAATTTGGGACTTTCAGCCACTGCTACAGGCTGTGTTGCCACTGCAGCTGGGCCACAGGCACAAACTACAGCTGCACCTTTCCATCCCAGGACCCTTGTTTCTGTGTTTTCTTCTCCTATCTTCCTAGAATCGTTGAAGGGAGCCCCAAGACCCACATCTTGCTGCCATGGGATATCTGCACACACACACACCTTAGACACCATTGCTACTGCCCCAGAAAACTCACTTGAGCCCCAGGACCTAGGTGCTATGGTAGCTTTTGTGCACCTGACACCAGGATCCTGGGCCAGCTTTTCCTCTAAATGCCAGCACACCAGAATAAGTGCTAAGATGGATCCCCTAGACTAGACTTTTAAGCAAAAGTTGAAAAGAAGTACTGGAAGACTGCAACAGCCTTCACCTGCAAGGATCTCACTAGCCCTACACACCTCTGCCACTCAACAGAAACCCTGAAATCTTCACCACAAAAGACCACCACAGTCTGGCCAATGTCAAGGTCAGTTGATGGAGCTGCACAGAGACTATGCCACTCTAATTTCCCAGAACTAAAACACTGCATCACACCACCTGGTGCCATCTCATCAAGAGCATATAACAGTTGGAAATACATATACACCCAGTAGGAGAGTGGCTAAATATATGAAACAATTGTTAGAAATCTTGAGAGAAAAATGGACAGCAATGTAATAATACTAGGGGACTTCGATACCTTACTTTTTGTAATGAGTAGATCATCCAGACAGAAAATCAATAGGAAAAAATGGATGTAAATTACATTTTAGACCAAATGGACCTAACAGATATATACATAACACTCCATTCAAAAGTAGAAGAACACACATCTTTCCAAATGCACAAGGAACATTCTCCAGGATAAATCATGTTAAGTCACAAAATAAGTCTTAATAAATTTAAGAAGATTGAAATCATATCAAGTATCTTTCCTGACTACAGTGAAACTAGAAATGAGTAACTGGAGGAAAAGCTGAAAAATTCACAAATATGTGGGAATTAAATAATATACTTTTGAACAATGAACATTGAAACAAATAAATGGAAACACAGCATATCAAAATCTATGGAATGAAAAAAAAATTCTAAAGGGAAGTTTATAGTAATGAAAATCTACATTAAGAAGAAAGACTTGGTGGTGGGGATATGGACATTGGGGAGGGTATGTGCTATGATGAGTGTTGTGAAATGTGTAAACCTGGCGATTCACAGACCTGTACCCCTGGGGATAAAAATACATTGTATTTTTATTAAAATTAAAAAAAAAGAAGAAGAAAGACTTGGGGCACTTGGGTGGCTCAGTGGGTTAAAGCCTCTGCCTTCGGCTCAGGTCATGATCCCAGGGTTCTGGGATCGAGCCCCGCATCAGGCTCTCTGCTCAGCGGGGAGTCTGCTTCCTCCTCTCTCTCCCTGCCTGCCTCTCTGCCTACTTGTGATCTTTCTCTGTCAAATAAAAAATTAAAATCTTTAAAAAAAATTAAAAAAAGAAGGAAGACTTAAAAATAACATTACACCTCAAGGAACTAGAAATAGAAGAGAAAACTAAGCCTAAATTTAGCAGAAGAAGTGAAATACTAAAGACTAGAGCAGAAATACATGGCACAGAGACCAGAAAGATAAAGATAAATGTTTGGTTATACACATAATGCTTCATGAATATACAAAAGCTCATATCACATTTGGGAAACTCCCAGACATCAGTCTGAGTTTGACCCTGATTTTCATCCTTCATAATAAAACTGGAATTATAAGTGTAGCAAAAAATGAATAAATGAATAAATAAAAATAAATTAAACTAATGTTATTGTTTGTTTCATTGGTTTTGTGTGTGTGTGTGTGTGTTTTGAGAGAAAGAGAAAGAAAAAAGGGTGCACAAGTGGGTGGGGAGGACAGTGGGAGAGGGAGAGAAATCCAAACAGGCTCTTCAACCAGCACAGAGCCCGACACAAACCAAAATCAAGAGTCAAACATGTAACCAACAGAACAATTGACACCCCTTCAAAAGTTGGTTTTTTGAAAACACACTACATTGGCGAACTTTAGCTAGACTAATAAAGAAAAGGAGAAAGGCGGGAAAGCTCTACCACAAGGACCTAGAGTATGTTCTCTGCAGGGAGCCGCCCATGGAAAGGGGGGACAAGGGCTGTTTTTCCACTTCCCCCAAACCCTGCATACCTCTGCTGCCCTGCCACTTCTACCCAGACCCAGTAATGGTGAGGTCTCCTCCTCTGCCCCTGTACACACCAGCCTGCAGTGCAGGAAAGGAGAGATGGAGAGTGGGTTGCTGATGGGCCTCCAGGAGACCCTTTAACTTCCCCAGATCTGATCATTATGCTGCTCTGCCCACAGTAGGGCACCACCCACCTAAGAGGTGGGCAGTGGGAGAAATTACAACGGATGACACAGAAATAAATAGGATCATTAAAGACTACTGTGGACTCAGAGGATTTAGAAGAAATGGATAAATTCCTAGAAACACATAACTTACCAAGACTAAATCATGAATAAATCGAAAATTTGAGCAGATCAACAGGAAGGAAGGACTCTGAATTAGAATTCAAAAATCTCCCAACAAACAAAACACCAAGATTAGATGACTTTAAGAGTGAGTTCTAACGAACATTTAAGTAAGAATTAGTTAACAATCCTTCTCAAATTCTCCAAAAAATTGAAGAGAAAGGAACACTTCTAAACTCGTTTTACAAAGCCAGTGTTCCCCTGACACTGAAGTCAAACAATGACACTTCAAGGAAAAGAAAATTACAGGCCAATATCCCAACAACGTAGATGCAAAAATCCTAAACAAAATACTACCAAGGTGAATTCAGGAACACATTAAAAGAATCATATACCAGGACACCTGGGTGGCTGAGACAGTTAAGCATCTGCCTTTGGCTCAGGTCATGGTCCCAGGGTCCTGCAATCAAGTCCCACATCGGGCTCCCTGCTCAGCGGAGAGTCTGCTTGTCCCTCTCCCTCTGCCTCTCCCCCTGCTTGTGCTCTCTTTCTCTCTCTCAAATGAACAAATAAAATATCTAGAAAAAAAAAGAAAGAATTAAAAAAAAATAAAAGAAAAGAATCATAACATCATGATCAAGTGGGATTCAATGATAGAATACAAGGATAGTTCAACATATGCAAATAAATAAGTGTGATACACAACACTTACAGAATGAATAATATAAATTAAAAATATAAATTAAATTAAATTAAAATATAAATTAAATAAATTAAAAATATAAATTAAAAAACAGAGCAATAAGACATCTAGGTAAACAGCTGAATCCATCCCCTTCCTCCCTTTCTGATTTCCTTTCCACCATTGACATGTCCCAGAATGTGTTGGTTGACTCTGAAACTGAAGGAATCAGGTAGGTTCATACCTGGTTGATTCAGGTCAAACATATAGTTGATTTGGGGATTTATTGGCTGTTTGGAAAGCAGAGCATATCCTGAAACTGAGCAGACATAAATAAATGAAGTATTCTCTGCGTTTTTAGAAGTAGAAACAGTTTAAGATGTGGATATTTGTAGTTGTCATTTTCCTGTCATTTCCTTCAGACCTTGGTTTAAATACAACACTTGATTGTGACCTAGATCAGAGGGATAATACATATTCCTCCATCTGACTGCTGAGCCCTTTGTTCCTCTTTGCGTGTGGAACATTTTTCTCCATAGAGAAGCAGAGCACTATGAGGGACATTCCCATATTTGACACGCTATCACATTCCTTCACCCAAATCCACAATTCCACAACGTAGTTCCCTCTAGCCAGGCTGTGGTGACAGTCTTTGGGGAAGTTGGGTGTAAGTGAAACCAAAATAAGACGTTGGGTACATTCCTCTCAGGCCAATTAAACCATATGGGAGCCAGCATCATTGGTCTCTGGCAGACTAAGCCATGAAGGAGTCTAAGATGTATATATCTAAGATATATGAAAAGAACATATGTAGACATATGAGAAGAAAAAAGAATCCATTAACAAGAATAAGAACAACAAAAACCCAAAATACTGTCATATATTTAACAAGTGATACAAAGAGTCATTGGAAAAAACATTACAAAATGTTGCTGAGGACACCAAAGATAAAAAGTGGGGCAAAAGACAATCTTTGCAGCAAGGAATATAAGCTGTGGATTTAATGCAGTTTCCATCAAGATCTACATGACATTCTAAAAATTAATAATGTGTTTCTGAAAGTCAGTATTCAAAGTACTCATAAACAAATAAATAAATATATGCGGGTGGGTGGATGTATGTATATCCGACACTATATTGAGAAATTTCCCAGAATTATTTTTTGCCTCCACTGTATTGCTTATTTTATAAAAATGCTCTTTCCTTTTGAAATATTTTTTCTTCTTCTATGGAGTTGATTTATTTCATAATCTCTGATAACAGTATTAAGAAAGACCATTTGTCCAAAAGAGCTAAATCCTGGGGCCAGACTCAGGATACCACCGGAAGAGAAAAACACATCCAGAGAGTGGCTCGGCAGCCCTGCCTTGCTCTGTCAGACTTCCATGCCAGACTGCCTCATGCCCACAAAGAGGACATAAACTCAACGAGAACTTATTCAGAGCATTTGCAGAAGTTGTGTTTAAGAGGAACAGTGATTTGACATTGAACATGTTCTCTTCACCCAGTGAGGAGCAGATCTAGTGCAGCATCACTTGTCTCTGGAAAACAGAGTGGTCAAGAAAACTCACAGGATAGAGCTACTGTGTATAGAAAAGTGTCTTTCTCACAATACCAACAAAATCTAAAAAGTAGGAAACAAAAAATATAATAACCTTACTAACGTATTTAATGTAACATGAAAAGCAAAAGAGAAAAAACATAAATCAAATACCACTTAAATTCCAAAATTAACAATGTGAATCTAATATTCAGTGGGAATAATGAGTAGGTAAGACTAAGGAAGAACACTTTTCTATTACTGAACTTACTACTTGGTTGTAATGACTCTCTTCCCAACTACACTGCTTAATTTTCAAAAGGGCTTCCTTCTTTAAGCATGCATTTCCTTTACTTAAGGAGACAATAGTTGCTCCAATCTTTCTGTAGCTGGGGAGATGCTCCTAAAGTCAGTGGTTGGAAGAGACACGCAGCATGGATGAACAGTCCCCACCAATAAAAACAAAGGCAGGTGGGCTCTCATGGTGTCTGCATGTATCATCCAGCTAAACTGGACACTTGAGTGGTAAATTTCACCTTAATTCTGATTGAAAATTTATAATCCCTTGTCACCTCCCAGCCTGCCAGCAATGGCAGTGGTGTATGCCAAGGTATTTGAGAAATACAAGGTTGGATAAAAGCCTTCTCAAAAATCTATGGTGACCTCAGCAGCACATGTGTAGCCTGGACTTGGGACCCAGAGAAACATATATACCCTCCCTATACCCAACACATGTGCTTTCACCTACAAAAGCTTGTCTCATCATTCTCTTAAACTCCACTGCCAAGGTTTTTAAAGAAGAAAGCTCTCCCAGATTTATGACAGTTCAGTTCAGTTATCTGAAGGACCAAGAATCTCTCCTTTTCAGCTGAAAAAGATGGCTCTAAGAAAACCAGATGTCATTATATTCATTATATTAATACATGGGATGAGGAATGAGAAAATAAATTTCCATATTTTAGAAGTAGTAATCACATCATCTTTTTTAGGTGATTTGGGCAGTAAGGACAGGGGATCATTGCTAATTGGGCTGTACACTATTCCATCATATCCTAAAAGTTTAAGTTCCCCCAATTTTTCTTCTTTTTTGAAAATTGTTTTGGCTATCCCAGGTCCTTTGAATGTCTGTATAAATTTATAGTTAATGCAGTAATTTCTATAGAGAGAAAAGAAGGAGGAGGGAGAATCCTGCTGAGAAATCCATTGACTCCATAAATCAACTTGAGAGAATTCATTTTAACAATACTGGAGTCTTCAATTTCATTATATATATAATATCCAAATATCGTAACATATATATCCATATATGTGTACATACATACACATATGTGTGTGTGTATATTCATGAGGTGTATTCATCTGTTGTTTGCTTTTCTGATATATATATATGTGTGTGTGTGTGTGTGTGTACTTGATATGTATATCTAAAACATTGATATATATTTTGTGTGTATTTGATATGTATATCAAGTATGTTATCAAGTATACACACACAAAATATATATCAATGTTTTAGATTGTTTTAATGTCTCTCAGCTGTGTTTTGTGGATTTTGGATAAGAGGTCTTCCTTTTTTTGTTGTTATAATTGTTTCTAATTATATTATAGCTATTATATTATAGCTATATATTATAGCTATGATCTTGGTTGTTAAATTAAGGTATAATATAGACAGTAAAATTCACCTTTTTAAATTCACAGTTCTGTGAGTTTTGACAAATATATATAATTATGTAACCATTACCACAATCAAAACAATCCCTTGTACCCCTTTGGGGTCAACCCCTCTCCTCATCCTTACAATTTCCTTTTGCAAAAATGTCATATAAATGGAATTATACCGTACAAAGGTTTTAGAGTCTGGCTTCTTTCATATAGCATAGTGACTTGAAATTAATTGTGATGCTGCATGAATCTTTAGTTCGTTCCTTTTTAGGGCTGAATATTATTCCATTGGTGGATATCAGGTAGCTTATTTACCCATTTCCTAAGGGAGGGACATTTGTGTTATTTCCAGTTTTTGCTCATTAAAAATTAAGCAGCTTTACTTTCTTCTGTAAATTTTATGATTTGAGGTTTACCTTTAACTCTATAATCTATTTTGAGTTAATTTTTGTTTGAGATGTGAGTTATGGATCAAGAATTATTATTTTGCATATGAATATCCAATTTTTCCAGCACCCTTTGTTGAAAAGTCTGTCCTTCACTGAATTGTTTTTGCACAATTGATATGTGCAATCATATGCACATATGATTAGGCCCACATATATATGGTGGGCCGAATTGTGGACCATTCTGTTTCATTGATCAATATTCCTCTAAATTCACCAATACAATACAATACTGTCTTCCTTCCTTTAGAGTAAATCTGGCAATCAGGTAGCATGAATCTTCCAAGCCTGTTTTGCTTTCTCAAAATCTTTTTTGGCTATTTTGTTGTCTTTTATTTGCATTTCCATATAAATTTTAGAATTCCCTTGTCAATTTGTACAAAGAGTCATGCTGAGAATTTAAATAAGATTGCGTTGAATCTACAGATGAAATTGAAGAGACTGACACCTTAACAATATTGAGTCTTCTTACCAAAAAATGGGGTATTTTAGGTCTTGGATTTCTTTCATCAGTGGTCCATAGTTTCAGCATGCAGACTTGTATATATTTTATAACACTTACAGTTAAGCATTTTAAGGCTTTTGGTGCAATGTAAATGGTACTTTTTAGCTTATTTTTCAATTGTTTATTGCAAGTAAATAGAAATAAAATTGATATTTGTATGTTTATCTTGAACCTCTGACTTTGCTGAACTCATCTGTGTAGGAAGTTTTTTAGATTCTTTGGGATTTTATACATAGACAAATATATTATCTGCGAATAGAGAGACTTTTATTTCTTCTTTTCCAGTCTGTATGCCACTTATTTCTTTGTTTGTTTTGTTTTACTGAACTGGTTAAGATCTTCAGTTTGATTCTTAAGTGAAATGGTGAGAGCAGACATCCATGTTTTGTTCCCAATTTTAACAGAAAGCATTTAGTCTTCCACTATTGATCCTGTTCTTGGTTGTACTTTTTTTGTAGATACCATTTACCTAACTGAAGACACACTGAGAGTTTTTATCATGAAAGAAGTTTAAATTCTATCAATTTTTCTTTTGCTTCTACTGACATGATCATATTGTGAGTTGGTTTTCATTCTATTAATACAAGAAGTTCCATCATATCATGTTGAACAATCTTGGCATGAGTGGGATGAATCCCACTTAGTTATGATTAATCTTTTCTATAAATTCTTGAATCCTATTTGATAGTATTTGAGGGGTTCAGCTATATTCATTTTTTGTTTTCTTTTCCTGTAATATGTGTCAGGTTTTGGTATCAGGGAAATATTAAAATGAGTTGAGATATGTTTTCTTTTTTCTTTAAACTATGGAAAAGTTTCTATAATATTGCTATTATTTATCTCTTCAGTGTACAGTAAAATTTGCCAGTAAGGCCATCTGGGCCTATAGTTTGCTTTGTTAGAAAGTTTTTAACTAAGACTGGAATTTGTTTAATAGATTTTAAATATTCCCTTTTAGTTTATTTTTTATTTTTTCATCTTATATTGAAATATATTTGATACATAACATTTGTATAAATTGAATGTATAGAACATGATAATTTGATACATTTATATATTTAATATGATTGCCATTGTATCAATAATTAGTACTTCTATCGTGTTATAAAATTATCCTTTCTTTTTAGTTGTTAGAATAATAAAGTTCTGGACTCTTGACAGATGTTGAACTCAAAAATAAAACAGCTACTTTACCAGCAAAAATGGATTTATTCAGGAATAGCAGAGAATTGAAATTTGGAACAAAATAAGCGTCAGCAAAAACTATCAGCCAGGTCAACAAAGGAGAGGAACATTATTTTATGGAAAAGAAGAAGAAAGTTGGGAAGGGTTGTTTGGAACAAAAAATGTATTGGAGCAAACCAGGAATTCAGGTGATAACAGTCTCTCCTTGGCTGAGTCATGGGGTAGTTGATTTCTTGTAGATGTAATGTACATCTTTCCCTATTGGAGCCTGTAATTGATGATCCTCTCCTGTTGACAATTCTGTTAGAGTCTATAACTGGCATCAAAGTGGTAGTGGTTTGAGCTCCCCCTTCTGTCCTCCCAGCTCCATTTTAGTGAGGTTTCCTATTATTAATATTCACATGTGTGATGATTAGAATACAATGTTATTGTCTATATTCACTATACTACACTTTAGATCTTTAGGGTTTCTTTATTATCGGTTGCAAGTTTGTACCCTCAAGCAACATCTGTCCTATACCACCACTCTTATCCCCTGGTTATCACCCTTTTACTCTTTTTCTATGAGTTTGAATTTTTAGATCCCACATGGAAGGGTTATCATACAGTGCTGGCTTTCTCTGTCTGACTTATTTCACTTAGCTCAAGGTCACTTATGCTCAAGGTCCATCCATGTTTTTGTGAATGTTAAAATATCTTTCTTTCTCATGGCTATAATATTCCAGCGTGTGTGTGTATGTGTGTGTGTGTGCGCGCGTGCACGCGCGCACGCACACACATCTTTCATTCATCCATTGATGGGCACTTAGGCTGTTTCCATATCTGGCTATTGTGAATAATACTGCAATAAATTGGGAGTGCATATACCTCTTTGATATTGTTTCAATTTCCTTTGGGTGTATACTCAGAATGGAATTATTGGATCAAATGATAGTTGTGTATTTAATTTTTTAAGGAAACTCGATATTGTTTTCACATTGGATGAACCAATCCATGCTTTCAAAAACAGTATACAAGGGTTCCCTTCTCTCCACATACTTGAGCACACTTACCTCTGTGTTCCTTTTTTTTTTTTTTTTAAGATGTCATTTATTTATTTGAGAGTGAGAGCACAAGCTGGGAGAGGGGCATAGGAAGATGGAAATGCAGACCCCCTACTAAGCAGGGAGCCTTGATGGGACCTGATGCCAGGACCCTGGGATCAAGACCTGAGCAGAAGGCAGACCCTCAACCAACAGCTACCCAGGTACCCCATCTCTTGTGCTCTTGATGGGAGCCATTCTAACAGGTATTAGGTGCTAGCTTACTGTGGCTTTGATTTGCTTTTCCCTGATGATTAGTGATGCTGAGTATCTTTTCATGTACCTGTTATGATGAGGGAACAGAAGGCAAGCTGACGACAAAGCAGGAGCTGACACCCTACAACCCACCACCCATGGGATATATGTGACATTCCTTAGGCACTTCTGGCTCTGTAAAGGAAAAACAAATAGTTAATTTATAGAGATTACAATCCTGCAGGACATGAGTCTCCCTCAGTTTACCAAAGTCTTAGCAATTTACAAGAACAAAACATTTCTATCAATGGTCTAGCTTCCAGAAGGGTATCTAGATACAATTAAATGTCCTTATAATCTGCAGCCCATTGACAGATACTTGAAGAGGGCAAAGTGTAATGTTTCTCCAGGAAGCTCCCAACTATCTTACTGTTAATGCCTTACTAGAAGGAAAGAGAGCCTTAACTTGACAATGGTAAGGCCTCCGGTATCCTGTGAGTCCTCCATAACATACAAAAGTCCTTTAGAAACCCTTTACCATACCTCCCCCAATTCCCAAATATATAATCAGCCACATCTCACAAACCCGGGGCAGCTGTTTCTGCCAATGGATCCTGTCCCTCTGCTTTAATAAAACCATTGTTTGAACCAGAGATGTCTCAAGAATTATTTCTCGGCCTTCAGCTCTGGACATCACCCCACTGTACCTCACCTCTATTCCAAAACCACATCAATAACAATGAGAGACAGAACATGTCCACCATCATTTAAATTTGAAAGGTTAGTTGGGTCAGTAGTGGTTTTAATAATGCATCCATGCATCCAGACAAACCCAGAGTACAGTGGTTTATCCAGCCTGGGGGAAGCCATGAGCCCAAGTTATAGCCTTTGGGTCCCAGGCAAGAATGAGTCATAAAATACTAGGCCTCTTTGAACTGCTGTCAGGATTTCAAGGGCTACGTGGTTTTGGAGGGCCATCCTTTGAATGTTTGTAGTAATTTCAGGCCCATATTTGATTAGGGAGTTATGGCTTGATAATAATCCCCTTTTAAGTTACTCCATGGGCATGTAAGATGAGAAAGACATATTTGAGTTGGTATAAATATTTAAGGCTTTTGCATATTGCAAAGCACAGTTGGGTATTACTAAATCTGCTTTTGGGGCAGATGTATTTGCTGGCAGGGCTTTATCCTTAACAGTCTGAGTTAAGACTGACTATAGCATACCCAGCTTTTCTTACCCCTCTTTTCCATGAAGCTACTGCCATCAGTAAACTGGCTGTCATTTGCAATTTTAATAAGGGCATCTTTTAAATCTGGACTGCTAGAATAAACAAGATTAGTTAACTCTGAACAGTTTTGTTCCATAGAAGTACAATGGTCAGGTCCAGGCATAAGGGTAGCTGTGTTTAAAGTTTGACAGGTTTTAAGTATTATTTCAGGCATATCTATAAGTATAACCTGGTATTTAATAAGTCAGCCTCCTAGCATCTGTTGGTGGCCTTTGGTTTCTAAGACCCTTTGGACCTGATGTGAAGTCATTACAGTCAGGGACTGTCCCAGAGTGAGCTTTGAGGCTCCTGCCAAGAGGATTATTTTATGCTTGGCTAAAGACTTTGCTTGAAATTGTACCTCAATAGAGGCTTTTAGGATAAATATGATTAGGGATAATACCATCAAGAAGACCTCTTTGTTTGAAATCCAACTTTAACAACATTGTAATTGCAAGGAATCACTGACAAGTGGGAGAAGACTTGTCTCAGAAGATAAGGGCATCCCCGAGTGCATCGTCCAATCCAATCAAAAAGAAAGTGGGGTCATCCATTATCTCCGTAAGCCCATAATTAATCCCGTGAAGTGGGGTATGCTTCACCTTTTAAGGGAAAATGTTGTCATCCCTGACACATAGAATTGGTCAAGATGCTATTTGAGTTATACAGTTGTTGGGGAATTAATTCTAAATAATCATATGTCCATGGGGGTCCTGTTATTATTCTCGCAGAATAAAAAGCAAGAAGATTATCCATACATGAGCCACTGTGGTAATTTTTCTGAAGTTTACCTCAAGTTGTCAAGCTTAGGTAAACAACAAACACTTAAAGACAATCAGAACTAGAATTTAACATCCACAAAGTTGTTATTGAAATTAATTTTTCTCTCTAAAATAGCTCTCATTTCTAGACATAACCAAATCAGGACAAATTTGTTTGTAAAACAAGTCCAATTTTAACAAACTGGGCATAAGTATTTACATGAGCTCACAAAAATAATGATTGATCATATAGATCTTTTAGAATCTGCTTTGCTTAAACTTTTACAAGGAGTCTCGAGGTTGAACTTTTAGTAGTCTTTCCAGGGCAGAAGTCAAGCCAAGTACTTGCCATCAGACATGCCTGCAATACCTTTGATTTGGGTGGATTCCTCTTCATGAGATCACCAAAGTATCCTGAGGTTCCTACACCTGCCAGGAAGTGACATCTTTTACTCACTTGGTGAGGCTGCTGGGAACTCTGTAAGCAAGGTACCAGGTCAACATTTCCAAGAGGCTTTATGGCTCCAGTTTTCATAAGGTCAATCTAAATTCCTTAAGGCCCTTCGGTCATGTCTGAGTGTATGCTTTTTTCTTTCAAATATGACATTCTAGTCAAAGCCTGGGTAAAATAACCAATGTTTCCAGTGGTGTCCTGTTACAAGCAGAACAGATTCTTACTGAACTTATGCAAATGACTATGATGGCCAGAGAAGAAAGAATAGTTACTGAGACCTTTTGAATTTTGGAAGGTTCAGGTATAGAAAAAGTTAAATGCTTTAATTTTCTTATAAGTGAATATTTCATCACATTTCTGTAAGTCATAGATATTTTTAAATGTTTCCCTAGTCTGGAAGAGTAAATATTAGAGAACCAGCCATGTTTCAACCAAGAGTTACAAAAAACTATATAATTATTTTTCCCCATTCACCTAATCCCATGTTACCATTTCTTGTTTAGTTTGAATGCAGCTTTAACTAGTTAGTTCTAGAAATTCTTACCCATTTCAGTTTTAGGATTTTAAAGTTATCAAATACCTGTATTTGTCCTAAAAGTCCTTTAATTGAATTTCCTTGAAGATGAACCATTTTACAAGGGGATAAGAACAACACTATAAAAGACAAAAGGCTCAAAAATGGACATGGTTAAAGATCTGATGAAGTTACAATATAGCTGGCAAGGAAACCAGGTTATTTCTGTAACACATAACACTTTAATAATCAAAATACCAAGTCATGACCTACATTAAAGCTTTAGACATTACATCTCTAGAATAGTTAATAGTATTTACCAACGCCATAACCTAAGGCTTATCATTTGTTTAACAGTGCCTCCAGAGTAACTTAACATGCCAAATAAAAAGGGCTAAGGAGTTAAAGAGACTTCATTTATTGACTTCCTTTATTATTAGTGTAAATCTTGGTAAAGTTTGTTAAAACATTAGAAAGTTTTATTTTTTTAAAGATTTTATTTATTCACTTGATAGAGATCACAAGTAGGCAGAGAGGCAGGCAGAGAGAGAGGAGGAAGCAGGCTCCCCACTGAGCAGAGTACCTGATTGGGGGCTTGATCCCAGAACACTGATATCATGACCTGAGCCAAAGGCAGAGGCTTAACCCACTGAGCCACCCAGGCACCCCAAAACCTTAGATAGTTTTAAAGCACATGCCTTAATAGGATTAGGGGTGTTAAAGGCCTGATACAGGCAAAACATAGAAACTGGTTTTTCTGGACAGGCAAAGAGAAACAAGTTAATTAATTCAAGAAAACTTTGTCTTTGGAACAGAGAGAAAGAAGACTTTCAATTCCCATTTCTTATATCTTTCTTACATATCTTCCACATTTTCTCACACAGAGTTGTTTCCCTTATTTTCATCAGTCTTAATTACATTTAGAATTTTTCATTCTTTAAAAACCTTAGTCTCCAGTGAAGGCTAAGGAGTAAACAATTGTGAACTATTACACCAGAATTTTTTTTTAAGATTTTATTTGTTTATTTGACAGAGAGAGATCACAAGTAGGCAGAGAGGCAGGCAGAGAGAGAGAGGGATGCGGGCTCCCCACTGAGCAGAGAGCCCGATGTGGGACTCGATCCCAGGACTCCGAGATCATGACCTGAGCTGAAGGCAGAGGCTTAACCCACTGAGCCACCCCCAGGCGCCCACACCAGAATTTTTTAGACTGCAAATTTGTGAATCGGTTAAGCACAAAGCATGTTTACCAACAGACTCAAGTACCCTTATTTTTTTTGCAGTAAGTAGTCAAGAGCACAAACCTACATCCAAATCTCAATGCTTTAGCACATTACCTTATTCAGAAAAGACCTAGATATCCAATGAATTCAATCCCACTTATCATACAAGCAAAACTTTAAAGTTTCAGGTTACTAAAGACTTTGAAGGTTATCTTAACTTCTAAGAAAACTTTGATGAGACAAAATTAACCACCATTCAAAGTCATCCTTTTGCTAACAAACTGCAATGAAGATAACATGAGCTTATTTGATCTCTAGTGAATCATGGTAGAATAAGTTTTACCTTTAGTGCTGATAAAGTTGAAGACATGTCTATCTCAATTAAACTGACAAAAAACTTAGTTTAAATATTGAATTATGTTCCCCTGGATCCTCCTCATTGTCAATTTGTTTATTATTTATTTATTTTTATTTACTTATTTATGTTTTACCTGAGACACTGGTGAGGAAATCTGGAGTGGGCAGTGTTGTGTCCAGGGGGTGTTCTTCTTGCTCCTTGACAGTGAATGGAGAGGGAGACACTGAAGATGGTACAGAAGCCAGTTATGCAGGCTGCACCCAAGGTAGTGCAGAAACAGGAGAAGGGGGAGGAGGAGACAGAAGCAGTGAAGTGCTGCCAGAAGGCAAAGAAAGAGTTCTACATTCTAGAGCTCATCAGCTCCAACAGAGGAGCAGACGCCATGTTTTTCTGCCAGAAAGGGGGAATAGGTAGTCCTTGTTGGGCCAGAGAAAAAAGGGAATTTCCCTGAAACAAAGAGTGTTTTTGCAGCTGCTTGGAAATATTCCTTAAAGTCCTCATCCTGAGGCACATAGAATAATCATAGATGGTCCCAGTTATAGCCATTAACCTGGGAAATGAATGAGGGAGAAGACCCCACATCTATTAAGAGGAACAGTAAGAGAGACAGTCAAGAGTTCCCTTTGTCTGGGATGGCCTGTGTTTCCTCCAGCAACCTGGATTTATTTGGAGGTCTATTTAAATAATTATCATTCAGCATATCAGGAGGGGGATTTACTAGCTGATGGGTTCAGGCAAACACATTCGGCCCTTAGGTCAGGGTCATAGTGTAGAGCAATGAAGGCCTAGGTATGAACAGTGAATGTACCCTAGGTCCATTTACTCTATTTCCTGCAGACAAGATATAACCAATAGATCTCACTGTGGCCATGCAGTGTTATAGGAGCTCAGCCCTTTCCTAAGTTTTGTATTCTGAATTGTTTCCAGTGGGTTCAAAGGCACCCCCAAGGAGGAGTCCTTGAGAACCAAAGAAGCCTACTGAGGCTATTCTCCCAGAAAATTAAAGAATATCCATTGCCAAATCCTCCAACTCCTGGGCAGCATCCTACACAGGATATGTCAGAGGATCCATGTATGAAAAGCAACCAGAGGCATCCCTCAAACCAAATTGCTGTTGATCACCATCCTGCCTTCCCTCATTCATGCCTTAAAAGGTCCTGGGGGGATGCCGGCACCCTTCCCCTCCCCCCCTTCCCCACCCCTCCCCCTCCACATCGCATCCTAGGATGCCAATGGGTGTCTGGTGAATGCACTGAAATACCAAGGTATGCCAAACTATGCCCTGAAGATTGTGTACTGCCCTGCCACTTTTAACCCACAAAAAAATACTAGAAAATTTTACAGTGGGGAATTATCCAATTTGGTAATTTAAATAATTAGTAGAGGATACTGATGGAAAACAGTAAAGATGGAAATCCATCATGGTCTATGCAACATTCTAACACATATGGTCTTTACAGCCAACTTTGCTGGGGAATGGTCCCCAGTTAGGTTGTAATTCAGTTCGATCCTGATTTTGGACAGCTCCCAATGGAGCCCCAGAGCCAGAATTGGCTAGACCACGGATGTGGAAGAGATCACATTAGATCCATCAGGAGGGAACCTCATATGAGAGTCTTTTTTTTTTTAATTTTAATAAACATATAATGTATTTTTATCCCCAGGGGTACAGGTCTGTGAATCGCTAGGTTTACGCATTTCACAGCACTCATCATAGTACATACCCTCCCCAATGTCCATATCCCTACCACCCTCTCCCGTCCCCCCTCCCCCCAGCAACCGTCAGTCTGTTTTTTGAGATTGAGTCTTTTATGGTTTGTCTCCCTCCCAATTCCATCTTTTCATTTTTTCTTTTCCTAGCTCCCCCCAACCCCCCTCACATTGCATCTCCACTTCCTCATATCAAAGAGATCATATGATAGTTGTCTTTCTCTGATTGACTTATTTTGCTAAGCATAATACCCTCTAGTTCCATCCACGTCGTCGCAAATAGCAAGATTTCATTTCTTTTGATGGCTGCATAGTATTCCATTGTGTATATATACAACATCTTCTTTATCCATTCATCTGTTGATGGACATCTAGGCTCTTTCCACAGTTTGGCTATTGTGGACATTGCTGCTATAAACATTCGGGTGCACTTGCCCCTTCGGAGCACCACGTTTGTATCTTTAGGATATATACCCAGTAGTGCAATTGCTGGGTCATAGGGTAGCTCTATTTTCAGTTTTTTGAGGAACCTCCATGCTGTTTTCCAGAGTGGTTGCACCAGCTTGCATTCCCACCAACAGTGTAGGAGGGTTCCCCTTTCTCCGCATCCTCGCCAGCATCTGTCATTTCCTGACTTGTTAATTTTAGCCATTCTGACTGGTGTGAGGTGGTATTTCATTGTGGTTTTGATTTGTATTTCCCTGATGCCGAGTGATGTGGAGCACTTTTTCATGTGTCTGTTGGCCATCTGGATGTCTTCTTTGCGGAAATGTCTGTTCATATCCTCTGCCCATTTCTTGATTGGATTATTTGTTCTCTGGGTGTTGAGTTTGCTAAGCTCTTTATAGATTTTGGATACTAGCCCTTTATCTGATATGTTGTTGACAAATATCTTCTCCCATTCTGTCAGTTGTCTTTTGGTTTTGTTAACTGTTTCCTTTGCTGTGCAAAAGCTTTTGATCTTGATGAAATCCCAATAGTTCATTTTTGCCCTTGCTTCTGTTGCCTTTGGTGATGTTCCTAGGAAGAAGTTGCTGCGGTTGAGGTCAAAGAGGTTGCTGCCTGCATTCTCCTCAAGGATTTTGATGGATTCCTTTCTCACATTGAGGTCCTTCATCCATTTTGAGTCTATTTTTGTGTGTGGTGTAAGGAAATAGTCCAATTTCATTTTTCTGCATGTGGCTGTCCAATTTTCCCAGCACCATTTGTTGAAGAGGCTGTCTTTTTTCCATTGGATATTCTTTCCTGCTTTGTCAAAGATTCGTTGACCATAGAGTTGAGGGTCTATTTCTGGGCTCTCTATTCTCTTCCATTGATCTATATGTCTGTTTTTGTGCCAGTACCATACTGTCTTGATGATGACAGCTTTGTAATAGAGCTTGAAGTCTGAAATTGTGATGCCACCAACTTAGGCTTTCTTTTTCAATATTCCTTTGGCTATTTGAGGTCTTTTCTGGTTCCATATAAATTTTAGGATTATCTGTTCTATTTCTTTGAAAAAAATGGATGGGATTTTGATAGGGATTGCACTAAATGTGTAGATTGCTTTAGGTAAAATAGACATTTTCACAATATTTGTTCTTCCAATCCATGAGCATGGAATATTTTTCCATTTCTTTGTGTCTTCCTCAATTTCTTTCATGAGTACTTTATAGTTTTCTGAGTACAGATTCTTTGCCTCTTTGCTTAGATTTATTCCTAGGTATCTTATGGTTTGGGGTGTGATTGTAAATGGGACTGACTCCTCAATTTCTCTTTCTTCTGTCTTGTTATTAGTGTAAAGAAATGCGACTGATTCCTGTGCATTGACTTTATATCCTGACACTTTACTGAATTCCTGTACAAGTTCTAGCAGTTTTGGAGTGGAGCCTTTTGGGTTTTCCACATATACTATCATTTCATCTGCAAAGAGTGATAGTTTGACTTCTTCTTTGCCAATTTGGGTACCTTTAATTTCTTTTTGTTGTCTGATTGCTGAGGCAAGGACTTCTAGTATAATGTTGAACAGCAGTGGTGATAACGGACATCCTTGCCATGTTCCTGACCTTAGCAGAAAAGCTTTCAGTTTTTCTCCATTGAGAATGATATTTGCAGTGGGTTTTTCATAGATGGTTTTGATAATATTGAGGTATGTGCCTTCTATCACTACACTTTGAAGAATTTTAATCAAGAAGGGATGCTGCACTTTGTCAAATGCTTTTTCGGCATCTATTGAGAGTATCATATGGTTCTTATTCTTTCTTTTATTAATGTATTGTATCACATTGATGGATTTGCAGATGTTGAACCAACCCTGCAGCCCTGGAATAAATCCCACTTGGTCGTGGTGAATAATCCTTTTAATGTACTGTTAGATCCTATTGGCCAGTATTTTGGTGAGAATTTTCGCATCTGTGTTCATCAAGGATATTGGTCTGTAATTCTCTTTTTTGATGGGATCCTTGTCTGGTTTTGGGATCAAGGTGATGCTGGCCTCATAAAATGAGTTTGGAAGTTTTCCTTCCATTTCTATTTTTTGGAACAGTTTCAGGAGAATAGGAATTCATTCTTCTTTAAATGTTTGGTAGAATTCCCCTGGGAAGCCGTCTGGTCCTGGACTTTTGTTTGTTTGGAGAATTTTGATGACTGCTTCAATCTCCTTACTGGTTATGGGTCTGTTCAGGTTATCTATTTCTTCCTGGTTCAGTTGTGGTAGTTTATATGTCTCTAGAAATGTATCCATTTCTTCCAGGTTGTCAAATCTGTTGGTGTAGAGTTGCTCATAGTATGTTTTTATAATTGTTTGTATTTCTTTGGTGTTGGTTGTGATCTCTCCTCTTTCATTCATGATTTTATTTATTTGCGTCCTTTCTCTTTTCTTTTTGATAAGTCTGGCCAGGGGCTTATCAATCTTATTAATTCTTTCAAAGAACCAGCTCCTAGTTTTGTAGATTTGTTCTACTGTTTTTTTAGTTTCTATTTCATTGATTTCTGCTCTGATCTTTATGATTTCTCTTCTCCTGCTGGGTTTAGGCTTTCTTTGATGTTCTTTCTCCATCTCCTTTAGGTGTAGGGTTAGGTTGTGTATTTGAGACCTTTCTTGTTTCCTGAGAAAGGCTTGTACCGCTATATATTTTCCTCTCAGGACTGCCTTTGTTGTGTCCCACAGATTTTGAACCGTTGTGTTTTCATTATTATTTGTTTCCATGAATTTTTTTCTATTCTTCTTCAATTTCCTGGTTGACCCATTCATTTTTTAGAAGGATGCTGTTTAGTCTCCATGTATTTGCGTTCTTTCCAAATTTCCTCCTATGATTCAGTTCTAGCTTCAGAGCATTGTGGTCTGTAAATATGCAGGGAATGATCGCAATCTTTTGATACCAGTTGAGACCTAATTTATGACCCAGGATGTGGTCTATTCTGGAGAATGTTCCATGTGCACTACAGAAGAATGTATATTCTGTTGCTTTGGGATAGAATGTTCTGAATATATCTGTGATGTCCATCTGGTCCAGTGTGTCATTTAAGGCCTTTATTTCCTTGTTGACCTTTTGCTTAGATGATCTGTCCATTTCAGTGAGGGGAGTGTTAAAGTCCCCTGCTCTTATTGTATTACTGTCGATGTATTTCTTTGATTTTGTTATTAACTGGTTTCTATAGTTGGCTGCTCCCATGTTAGGGGCATAGATATTTAAGATTGTTAGATCTTCTTGTGGGACAGACCCTTTGAGTATGATATAGTGTCCTTCCTCATCTCTTATTATAGTCTTTGGCTTAAAATCTAATTGATCTGATATAAGGATTGCCACCCCAGCTTCCTTCTGATGTCCATTAGCATGGTACATTGTTTTCCACCCCCTCACTTTAAATCTGGAAGTGTCTTCGGGTCTAAAATGAGTTTCTTGTAGGCAGCATATTGATGGGTTTTGGGTTTTTATCCATTCTGATACCCTGTGTCTTTTGATTGGGGCATTTAGTCCATTAACATTCAGGGTAACTATTGAGAGATATGAATTTAGTGCCATTGTATTGCCTGTAAGATGACTGTTACTGAATATTGTCTCTGTTTCTTTCTGATCTACTACTTTTAGGGTCTCTCTTTGCTTAGAGGACCCCTTTCAATATTTCCTGTAGAGCTGGTTTGGTGTTTGCAAATTCTTTCAGCTTTTGTTTGTCCTGGAAGCTCTTTATCTCTCCTTCTATTTTCAATGATAGCCTAGCTGGATATAGTATTCTTGGCTGCATGTTTTTCTCGTTTAGTGCTCTGAATATATCATGTCAGTTCTTTCTGGCCTGCCAGGTCTCTGTGGATAGGTCCTCTGCCAATCTAATGTTTTTACCCTTGTATGTTACAGACTTCTTTTCCCGGGCTGCTTTCAGGATTTTCTCTTTGTCGCTAAGACTTGTAAATTTTACTATCAGGTGACGTGGTGTGGACCTATTTTTATTGATTTTGAGGGGCGTTCTTAGCATCTCCTGGATTTTGATGTTTGTTCCCTTTGCCATATTAGGGAACTTCTCTCCAATAATTGTCTCCAATATACCTTCTGCTCCCCTCTCTCTTTCTTCTTCTTCTGGAATCCCAATTATTCTAATGTTGTGTCATCTTATGGTGTCGCTTATCTCTCGAATTCTCTCCTCGTGGTCCAGTATTTGTTTGTCTCTCTTTTGCTCAGCTTCTTTATTCTCTGTCATTTGGTCTTCTATGTCACTAATTCTTTCTTCTGCCTCATTTATCCTAGCAGTGAGAGCTTCCATTTTTGATTGCACCTCATTAATAGCTTTTTTTATTTCAACTTGTTAGATTTTAGTTCTTTTATTTCTCCTGAAAGGGCTTTTATCTCTCCAGAGAGGGTTTCTCTAATATCTTCTATGGCTTTTTCGAGCCCGGCTAGAACCTTGAGAATCATCATTCTGAACTCTAGATCTGTCATGTTACCAATGTCCATATCGATTAGGTCTCCAGCCTTCGGTACTGCCTCTTGTTCTTTTTTTTGTGGTGAGTTTTTTTGCCTTGTCATTTTGTCCAGATAATATTTGCTTTCTCCTCCTATAGAATTCTGCTGTTCTTGGTGAGTGAAGTTGGTCTTGGCTGCGTTTCTTGTTGATCTTCTGGGGGAGGGGCCTGTTGTGGTGATTCTCAAGTGTCTTTGCTGCAGGCGGAATTGCACTGCCCTTGCGAGGGGCCGGGCTAAGTAATCTGCTCAGGTTTGCTTTCGGGAGCTTTTGTTCCCTGAGCACTTTCCGTAGAGTTCCGGAGGACAGGAATGAAGATGGTGGCCTCCCAATCTCTCAGCCTGGAGGAGCCGAGAACTTGGGGTTCCGCTCCTCAGTGCGCCCTCAGAGAAAAGTGCCCAACCGCCCCACCTCCCTGTCCTGCGGTCGTGCCGGTAGGAAAGTGGTCAATTGCTGGCACTTGGAGAAATGCGCCTGGTCGCTTCCGTCTCCGTGGCCTCCGGCTGCGCTCCGAGCCCACCCAGCCTGCAGCCGGCACAAGGTAACCCCGGGCTGAGAGCTCACTCCTTGGCTTTGTCGCTGTAGCCGGCTTCCCCACTCTAATACCTGTGAGCTCTGCGGCACTCAGACGCCCCCGGTCCTTCTGTGACCCCGCGGGACCTGGGGTTACGCTGACCCCGCCTGGGTTTCCCCCCGGTTTAGCCTCTGGAGCGATGTCCCTCCGTGGAGCAGACTTTTAAAAGTCCCGATTTTGTGCTCCGTTGCTCCGCCGCTTACCGGGAGCCGGCCCCTCCCCCCGCGGTCTATCTTCCCATCGCTTTGGATTCACATCTCCGCAGGTCCTACCTTTCAGAAAGTGGTCAATTTTCTGTTTCTAGAATTGTTGCTCTTCTTCTCTTCAAGTTCCCGTTGGATTTATAGGTGTTCACAATGGTTAGATAAGCTGTCTAGCTGATCTCCTGCTACCTGATGTCATCTCAGCCTGCTACTTCTCCACCATCTTGACTCCTCCCTCTCATATGAGAGTCTTAAAATTGGCAGCCATGCTGGTCACTTAGGTGGCTGTCCCATGCCCAAGACAGACAACTATGTATAAGGACAGTAATTTAAAAAAAAAAAAAAAGGCATCAAGTTTCTGGGTCTTATTTCCATCCCAAACAGGGTACTAAATTCCAGCCAAAAGGCAGACTTTCTCCACTCCATAGAGTAGCCACAGTCTGAAGAATTTCAGCCTCAGCAATTGACATGAAAGTGTTCCAATAAGACTATACTCCTTGAAAAGCCCCTGAAATGAGAGGAAAGGCAGAGGAGAAAAAGTAATCACCAATTTTGCACTAAAGCTCAGAGTCCAGATGTAAAGACTCAAAGCCCCACGTTGGGCATCATATGATGGGTTTTGGAATATAGGTGAGGTTCATGGGGTGAGGTCTGGTAGTGATGACCAAGAAAGAATTCTTGAGACACCTTTTGTGCAAAATGGTGGTTTATAAAAGCACTGTGACAGGACCCAGGGGCAGAAAGTGCTGCTGCCTCAGGGTTGTGAGGGGTGGCTGATTATATACTATGGGGTTGAGGGAGATAAGGAAAAAGGAAGGTTTTAAAAGAACTTTCATAGGCTAAAGAAGACCTACAAGATACCAGAGGCCTTGCCATTGTCAAGTAAGGCTGTTTTTCCTTCTAGCAAAGCATTAACAGTAAGATAAATCTGAGGTTCCTGGAAGAATATCACACATGTCCCATGCATGAGTTGGGGACTACTGGGGAGAGGTTGCCAGGTGTCAGCTTGTGCTTTGTCTCAGCTAGCCTTCTGCTTCCTTATCATGTCAAGGTAGTTGACAGAATTCCTCAGATATTCTATATCTTTACTGACTTTGATTTTTCTATCAAATACTCAAAAACAAGTGTAAAGCCTCCATCCAACCAAAATTTTAGATTTTTCTATTTCTCTTTTTCTTTTTATCAGCTTCTGTCTCATATATTTTGAAATTCTGTCATTAAATTAAGTATATACACATTTAGAATTGTTATGTCTTTTTGGAGAAATAACTCCTTTATCATTAGGTGATGTCTCCCTTTATTCCTCTTAATATTACTTGTTCTGACATCTACTTTGTCTAGTATCAACAGAATTATTCCAGCTTCCTTTTGATATTGTTTGCAAGGTATATATTCCTCCTCTTTTTACTTTTAGTGTAGCTATGTGTTTATACTTAAAATGGGTTACTTAGAAGCAGATGAGAATTTGATCATGCCATTTTATTCAGTCCAGTCATCTATCATAGAATATATCTTTATACCAATTATATTTCATACAATTATTTAAATAGTTGGATTTTTTTGCTAAATATTTTCTATTAATTATATTAGATATTTGATGATTTTCTTATTATTTTCCTGCTGACTTTTGGATTAGCAGTTGCCATAGGATTTGTTGCATATAAATATAGTCTACCTTCAAATTCTAATGCAAGAACTTAGATCAGTATACTCTAAATTTCTCTCTCCCACATTTTGTGAAATTGTTGTCATATGTGATGTGGAAAAAAAAAAAGCAAAAGATAAATTAAATTTCCTTCCTTTCTAGAGCCCATTGGCAGGTCCTTGAAAGAGGCAAGTGATCTTCCTCTGGGAGCTCAGCTACCTCAATCAGTGTTGACACTTTGCTAAGGCCAAAAGGCAATCTTAGCCTGAACCACTCCCCCAGGACCCTGTGAGTCTACTGTAACATTTGAAATTTCTCTTGGAAATTTCTTTTATCTCTAGCCCCCTAAGATATATGTTAGCAATCATCCTCCAAGCATAGGGCCCACTGACACACAACTGAAGGGTCTCGTGACTGACTTCTTACTAAAGAATAATAGATGAATTTTTTCTAACAACACCTAGCCCCCTCAGGGTCCTGGAAACCTTGTTTCCAAAATAGCTTTGATGAAGTTCTAGAATATAGGTGAGGTTTGGTGGGGTGAGGTCCAGAGCCAATGACCAACAAAGAATTCTTGAGATATGTTTGGTGCAAAATGGTGGTTTATTAAAGCACAGGGACAGGACCCATAGGCAGGAGGAGCTGTTGTCCCGGGGTTGTGAGGGGTGGCAGGTTATGTACCATGGGAGTGGGGGAAGTAAGGAAAAGGGAGACCTCAGTAGAACTTTCATATGCTAAAGACGACCTACAAGATACATGATACCAGAGGCCTTGCCACTGCCAAGGTCATTTTGCTCTCTAGCAAGATATTAACATTAAGATGGGTGGGAGATTCCTAAAGAATGTCACCTATGTCCCACCCAAGAGTATGGGTAGGGGGGAGGTTGCAAGGTGTCAGCCTTTTGCTTTGTCCTCAGCCAGCCTTCTGTTCCCTCATCATTGCCCCCTGAACAATTTTGACCCTTAAATCTTTTTCTTGAAAGTGGAAGATCTCATCTTCTGTAACTTCTTCCCGCTGAACAGGGACATAGAGTTGTCCCTACCTACTCAGGTCAACACTGATCAGTTGGGGAATGTGTAAGGGAGTTACAAAAGACAGAGGCACCTGAGTGCAGGGGAGACTGCTCAGGTGATCTTCCCAAGTGGAAAGGATCATCTGTGGGAGTTATGGCAGCAAAGGAGTTGACACCAGGTGAGACGACATGGGAGAAAACAGCAAAACATGATTAGTGTAACAAAAAGAAAATGAAGCTCAAATAGCTTTTTTTGCTAGTTGAAAAAAAACCCTTTTCCAGTCCAGGAATTTAATCAATCATTAAAGGAGAGATGGACCATTTAACGTGTTAACTTGAGTAGGTCAGAACCCAAGAAATATTTTGTAATAACCTGGAACATAAACATGGTATTTTGTTTTTGTGATAGCACAACATCTACCTTGCATAGCAGTCAAAACATCCAATGCCAATGCCATTCTATTTTGTAAAGCTTCTTTGCAATTTGTATTACCATAGCATTTTAATAGAGAAATGTTACTTTGAGGGTCATTTAGGGCTGACCATGTACTTAGTAAGAGCCTCCATGTGCCACCAATGAGACAGAACAAGTCCACCACTGTTTTATGTTGGAAAGTTGGCCAGGTTGGTAGTGATTTTAATAAGGCATCCGTGATTCCAGGCAAGATCCAGAGTACAGTGGCCTATCCCGCCTGGGGGAAGCCATGAGCACAAGTAACAGTCATATAACCACTGGGTCCCAATAGGAGACAGTCCTCCAATTTTGGGCTTCTGTCAAGGGCTATTCAGTTTTGAAGGGTCATTTTTTTAATGTGTAATAAAAGGCAGTCCATTGTTACTTCGTAGAGACCAAGGGAGTCCAAACCTAAGGACAATTTTCTTTCAAGATGTTTTTGTCACCTCCATGGCCTTTGTGCCCAAATCAGTGGCCTGGTGTAAACCCTGTATTACTTTCATTGGTTCCTAAGGTTGCATCCTTTGACATCCTTGAAGTGAATTACAGCTATCTCCCTAGGTAGGTGTACAGCCTTAAGAAGAGTAGTAATTTTAGGCCTGTATTTGATTGTGGAGTTATGGCTTGATAATAAACCTTTTCTTCCAAATTGCTCCATGGACATGTAGGACTGGGAAACCATATTTGAAATCAGTATTAATATCAATTTTTAAGACTTTGGCAATTGCAAAGTGCTAGTGAGCACTATGGCATACCCAGCTTTTCTTATTCCTTTTATGGAAACTACTGTCGTCAGTAAACAACTGTCATTTGTATTTTTAATAGGGGCATCTTAAATCTAGCCAACTAGAGTAACCAACATCAATAACCTCTGAACAGTTTCTGCTCTATAGAGAAAGAAACACAATGATTGGGTTGAGGCATATGGGTAACTACATTTAACATTTTAAGTATTATTTCTGGCATATCTGTATGTGTAGCCCAGTATTTAATAAGTCAGCCTCCATCATCCATTGGTGGACTTTGGTTTCTAAGACATTTTGGACCTGATGTGAAGTCATTACAGTCAGGGACTGTCCCATAGTGAGCCTTGAGGCTCCTTTTACAAGGAGGGCTGTTCTATGCTTAGCTAAAGCATGTGTTTTCAACTGTACCTCAATAGAGTTGGCTTCTAGGATAAATAGGACTAATGTCCAGCCTTAACATTATCCTAATTACAAAGGATCACTGGCAAGTGGAAGGAAACTTGTCAAGAGATAAGGGGAGTCCCACATGCATCATCCAATCCAATCATAAAGAAAGTGGGGTCATCCATTATCTCCACAAATCCATAGTTAATTCTATGGGTTGGGGTATACGGGCTTTTAGGCAATTATCCTAGCCCCACAGAATTGGTCAAGTTTTAAGTTATGTAATTGTTGGAAAATCAATCCCATTTTCCAGTTGTTTAAATAGTTATGTGTCCATGGGGTTCTGTTATTATCCCCACAGAATAAGCAAGACCATCTAAATGAGCTATTGTGTAACTTCTCTGAAGTTTACCTCAAGTTGTCTAACTTAAGTAAACAAAAATTCAAAGACAATCAAATCTAGAATCCACAAAGGTGTGTTATTAAAACATAATTTTTCTCTCTAAAATAACCCTCATTTCCAGACATAGCCAAATTAGGACTAATTTATTTGAAAAACAAGTCCAGTTTAAACAGATTTGGACTAATTATTTACATAAGAGCAGCAAGAACAGTGAGAGATCATATAGATCTTTTAGAATCTGCTTTGCTGGAAATTCTTATAAGGAATCTCTAGGTTGAACTTTTAGTAGCCTCTCCAGGGCAAAAGTCAAGCCACGCACTTGCCATCAGACAGGCCTGCAATACCTTTAATTTGGGTGGATTCCTCTCCATGATGTCTCCAAAGTATCCTGAGGTTCCTACACCTGCCAGGAAGTGATATTCTTTACTCACTGGTGAGGCTGCTGGGAACTCTGTAAGCAAGGTACCAGGCCAAAAGTTCCAAGGGACTTTATCGTTCCAGGTTTCATAAAGTCAACTTTAGTTCCTTAAAGCTGTCTGGTCATATCTGAGTCTATGCATGTCTTTCTCAAATATGACATTCCAGTCAAA
Source organism: Martes martes (assembly GCF_963455335.1). Classification (NCBI taxonomy): domain Eukaryota; kingdom Metazoa; phylum Chordata; class Mammalia; order Carnivora; family Mustelidae; genus Martes; species Martes martes. Next base: position 118,296,852 of record NC_137893.1, on the reverse strand, counting down.
GCCTTGGTAAAATAACCCATGTTTCCAATAGTCTCCTGTTACAAGGAGAACAGATTCTTATTGAACTTGTGCAAATGACTGATTGCCATGGAAGAAGGAATACTTATTGAGACCTTTTGAGTTTTAGAGGGTTCAGATAAAGAGAAAAGTTGAATGCTTTGATTTGTTTACAAATAAGTATTTTTACATTTCTGTAAGTTGCAGATATCTTAAGAAACAAGTTTCCTAGTCTGGAAGAGCAAACATTAGAGAACCAGCAATGTTTAAAATAACAGACTCAACCCTATAATCTTTTAGTCCCATGTTACTAATTCTGGTTTAGTTTGAATGCAGCTTTAGTTAGTCCTGGAAATTCTTACCCATTTCAGTTTTAGGATTTTCAAATATATCAAATATCTGTATTTGTCCTGAAAGTCCTTTGTATGAATCTCCTTTAAGGTGAAACTCATTTTACAAGAGAATTAAAACAATTATAAATGACAAAAACTCAGAATGGATATGGTTAAAGAGCTGATGAGATGAGAGTTTACAATTTAGCTGGCAAGGAAATAAGGTTACTTCTGTGATACATAACACTTCATTAATTACAATATCAAGTGATGATCTATCAAATCATTAAAACTTTAGGAAATGCATAGAATCTCTAGAATAGTTATAGCATTTACCCAAATGTAACCCAAGGTTTATCATTCATTTAGCAGTACTTCCTGAGTAACTGAGCATACCAAGGAAAAGCATAATGAGTTAAAGAGATTTCATTTACAACTTAAATCTTGTCAATGTTTGCTAAAATCTTATAAAGTTTTAAAGCACATACCTAAATATAATTAGGGATGTTAAAGACCTGATATAGGCAAAATGTGGAAAATGTTTCTTTCTGCACAGGCAAAGAGGAAACAACTGTTTACATTTTCTTCCTAACAGCAGATTAATTTAAGAAAACTGTCTTTTTGAATGGAGAGAATTTTAATCTTATACCAATGTACCTCTAAAACCCATTCATTTCAATCTTAGTCTGTCCTGACCATGCCTAAAATTCCGTTCCAAAGTTCTCCCTACACAAACCTCCTACAACTTTTCTTCACACTCAGATGGTGTCCCAAGCCATTTCTTTCCAAACAACCATCTCCTTTAGAACAAATTACCTTTTATCTTTAGCAAAATGCATTCTCATTCCTTACCTTTCTTACTATCTACTTTTCCACATACAGTTGTTTCCCTTATTTCCATTAGTCTTATTTACAGTTAGCAGTATTTTGTACTCTTAGAAACACCTTAGTCTCTAATCAGTTATTAACCAATTGTGAATGTTACAACAAAATTCTTTAGATGGCAAGTTTGTAAATCAGTTAAGCACAAAACATGTTTACCAACAGATTTAAATATTCTCAGTTTCTTTACAATAAGTCAAAAGCACAAACCTATGTCCAGTAATTAATGACTTAGCATTTTATCCTCTTTGGAAGACCTAGATGTCCAACAAATTTAATTCCATTTATCATCCAAGCAAAACTTTATAAACTTTCAGGTTACCAAAGACTCTGAAAGCGATCTCAGCAATTACCCATGAAAACTTGGATAGACAATGAACCATCAGTTTAGTCATCTTTTTGCTAGCAACCCAACAGAGGTAGCACAAGGTTATTTGACCTTCAGTAAACCTTGATAGAATAAAAGTTTCACATTTACTGCTGTAACTTCAAAGGCATGTCTATCTTAATTAAACCAACAAACTTAACTTAGTTTAAATACTGATTTATGTTCCACATGGGTCCACCCCATTTTCAGTGTTTATCTGAGACACAGGTGGGGAAATCTGGAGTGGCAGGGTGTTAGGACCAGGGGGTGCTCTTCTTGCTCTGTGACAGTGAAGAAAAGGAGTCTTGGTGCATGGTCTAGAGGCCAGACATGCAGGCCGCACCCCCGTTGGTGCAGAAACACCAGAAGGGGGAGGCAGAAGAAACAAAGTGCTACCAGGAGGCAGAGAAAGGATTCCTGGTTTTAGAGCTCATCAGCTCCACAGAATAAGCAGATGCCATGTTTTCCCACCAACAAGGGGGAAAGGGTTAAGCAGTCCAGGTCTAGCCACATAAGACAGGGAATTTCCCCAAAACAAAGGGAGTTTTAGCAGCTGCTTGGGAATATTCCTTAAAGTCTCCGTCTCGAGTTAGACTAACCCCAGTTGGCTCCAGTTAAAGCCACTAACACAGGAAATGAGTGAGGGAGAAGCCGCCACATCTATTAGAAGGAACAGAGAGAGAGATAAAGTAAGAGTCCCCTTTGCTAGGGATGGCCTGTGTATCCTCCAGCAACCTGGGTTTACTAGGAGAAGGCTTATTTACATAATTATCATCCAAAGGGTCAGGAGGGAGTTTACTAGCTGACTCATTTGGGCAAACACATTCTGTAAAAGGCACTTGGGTTGGGGTCCTGGTGCAGAACAATGAAGGCCTAGGTATGAGCAATGAAGGTATCCTAGGTCCATTTGCCCTGTTTCCTACAGGGGAAATCTAAATGATAGATCCCCCTGAAGCCATGCAGTGTTATAGGAGTTCAGTCCTTTCCTAAGTTTTGCAATCCAAATTATTTCCAGTGGGTTAAAAGGCACCCCAAGATAGAGTCCTTGGGAACTGAAGAAGCCTACTGAGACCATGCTCCCAGAAAAGTAAGGAAAGTCCATTACGAAATCCCCCCTGACTCCTGGGTGGCAACCCACGCAGGGTATGTCAGAGGTTCCCATGTGTCAAAAGCGACCAGAGGCATCTCTCAACAGGACATCGCTATTGATCATGTTCCTGCCTTCCCCAGGAAGGCATTCCTGCCATAAAAGGCCCTGGAGGGGTGCTGGCATCCCTCCTCTTCCCCATCACATCCTAGGTTGCCAATGGGTGCCTGGTGAATGGACCAAAATACTGTGTTGTGCCGTGCCATCATCTGTCCTGAAGATTGCATACTGTTTTGCCATTTTAACCCATGGAAATACTAGAAAACTTTGGCAAGTGGAAATTACCCAATTTCATAGCTTTAAGTAGTTTGTAGAAGACACTGACAAGAAACAGTAAAGACTGAAATCCATCATGGTCTATGTGACATTCCAACACATGTGGTCCTTACAGACAACTTCCCTAGGAAACGGTCCCCTGTTGCATTTTAATTCAATTGGGTACTGGTTTTGGCTGGCAGAAGTGGCTAGACAAGGGATGTGGAGAGGATCACATTAGATCAATCAGGAGGAAACCTCACACAGGAGTCTTAAGATTGGCAGCTGTCCTGGTGACTTAGGTGGCTGTCCCATGCCCAAGACAGACAAATTTGTGTAAGAACAGGAATAAAGAGAGGGCATCAAGTTCTGGGTGTTATTACCATTCCAGCCAGGGTACTAACTTCCAGCCAAAAGGCAGACATTCTCCTCCCCATAGAGCAGTCACGGGCTAGAGGATTACAGCCTGAACGATCGACATGCAAGTGTTCCAATCAGACCGTACTCCTTGAAGGGCCCCTGAAATGAGACTAAAGGAAGAGGAGAGAAAGTACTCACCAATTTTGCACTGAAGCTCAGAGTCCAAATGTAAAGACTCACAGCCCCACGTTGAGCACCAAATGATGAAGTTCTAGAATATAGGTGAGGTTCAGTGGGGTGAGGTCTAGAGCCAATGACCAACAAAGAATTCTTGAGATATGTTTGGTGCAAAATGGTGATTTATTAAAGCACAGGGACAGGACCCATAGGCAGGAGGAGCTGTTGCCCCAGGGTTGTGAGGGGTGGCAGGTTATGTACCATGGGAGTGGGGGAAGTAAGGAAAAGGGAGGCTTCAGTAGAACTTTCATATGCTAAAAACGACCTACAAGATACCTGATACCAGAGGCCTTGCCATTGCCAAGTTCGTGTTGCCCTCTAGCTAGATATTAACATTAAGATGGGTGGGAGATTCCTAAAGAATGTCACCTACGGGGACGCCTGGGTGGCTCAGTTGGTTGGGCAGCTGCCTTCGGCTCGGGTCATGATCCCGGCGTCCTGGGATCGAGTCCCACATCGGGCTCCTTGCTCCGCAGGGAGCCTGCTTCTCCCTCTGCCACTCTGTCTGCCTGTGCTCTCTCTCTCTCTCTCTCTGGCAAATAAATAAATAAAATCTTTAAAAAAAAAAAAAAAAGAATGTCACCTATGTCCCACCCAGGTGTGGGGTTGGGGAAGAGGTTGCAAGAAAACTTTTTGCTTTGTTCTCAGCCAGGCCTCTGTTCCCTCATCACCTTGGGGGTTCCTTCTGTTCCATAAGCCCTTGTCCATTAGAAGTATAAAATCGCCAGTGCAGCTCTTTCTGTCCAAAGGTCCTGTCTCTGTGATGAAGTTCAGAATATAAGTGAGGTTCAGTAGAGTGAGATCCAGAGCCGATGACCAAGAAAGAATTCTTGAAACATCTTTGGTGCAAAATGGTGGTATACTAAAGCAAGGGGACAAGACCTGTGGGCAGAAAGAACTGCTGCCCCGGGGTTAGTGGTCCATTATATACTTGCAAGTGCAGAGGCGGGACAGGGATGGTGTAAGTTGCTAAGGAACTTTGGAAGCAAGGTTTCCAGGAACTTTAGGGACTAGCTATTGTTGGGAAAAGATTATTTATTACCATCTAATAAAACCTTAGTCATGAGACCTTTCATATGTATATTCATGGGCCATATGTTTGGGGATCATTGCCAAAACTTATCTTGAGGGTTTGAGAGATAAAGGAAGGTTGCAAAGGAATTTTTATTTGTTAAAGTAGACCCACAGGATCCTGGTGTTATGCCTGAGTTTTCGCATCTGAGAGACCACCAAGGAGCCAAGCACTGATGCAATCACGCGAGGGTTTATTTGACAAGCTTAAGCTTGGGCCCAAGTATACCCGACACAGCGGAGTAGGGACTTGGACCCTGAACCAGATTACAGAGTTTTTGAAGGCAGAGTAGGGCTGGACTCAGCAGTGGGTGAGGACAAAGGGGATTATGGATGATGTAAGTCTCTAAGGAAGCAAGGTTTCCAGGACCTTGAGGGGCTAGCTATCATTGGGAGAAGGGTTATTTATTACTAGTAATAAAAATCTTCTCATGAAACCCTTTAGATGTATATCAGTGGGTCATATGCTTGGGAAGGATTCTCGACACTATCTTGGAGGTTTGGAGATAAAGTTTCCTAAAGGAATTGATAAAGTAGACTTACAGGATCCTGGTCGGACCTGTCGGGGTAGGGGGTCGGTCAGGCTAGGATTGTCCTTAGCAAAACTTCAAGGTGAGGGCAGTTGAGTCCCCAGGGGAGAGCCACTCTGTCTGTTTCAAGGGCTTGTCAGTAGGTAAGGAATTTTAATTATTTTCTTCTTCCTCTGTTTCCTACATCAGCTAAGCTTGAGGTGGGATGGCCTTAATTTTCTTGGCCTCCACACTGGTTGGGGATAGGGTCTGTTAGGCTAGAATTGCCTTTTGCCCTTAGCAATGTACTCAGGTGGAGACAGTTGAGTCCCTAGAGGAATGTCACTCTGCCTGTTTCAAGGACTTGTCAGTGGGCTCTAGATAGTAAGGAAATTTAATTACTTTTCTGCCTCTGTTTCCCACATCACCTGCACTTTAATAAAACCAGCTTTTTGCACTAAAGACGTGTCAAGAATTCTTTCATGGCTGTCAGCGCCAAACCCCATTTCCACATCAATATGCTTTACTTCTTCATATTCCATAAAGACACACTGCAGTGCTACCACTTTTGCTTTAGAGAATCTGTTACTTTCTAGAGCAATGATTCCCCCAAGTGACATTTGGCTATGTCTGGAGATACTTTGTGTTGTCACAACTAGGAAGTGTGCTACTGACATCTATCAGTTAAAAGGTAGGGATGTTGCCAAACATCCTACAATGCACATGAAAGACCCTAGAAGAGAGAATTATCCAAGTAACTGTAACAAAACATACAAATGATGAGGGAACAGAAGGCTGGTTGAGAACAAACCAAAAGCTGACACCCTGCAGCCATCTCCCACCCCCACTCCTGTGTGGGACATATATGACATTCTTTAGGAATCTCCCAACTATCTTAATGTTCATAGCTTGCTAAAAAGGGGAAAATGACCTTGAAAATGGCAAGACCTCAATGCCTCCTGTATCTTGTAGGTCTTCTTTAGCATATGAAAGTTCTCTTGAAACCTCCCTTTTCCTTACCTCCCCCAACTCCATGGTACATAACCTGCCACCCCTCACAACTTCAGGGCAGCAGCTCTTTCTGCCCAGGGGTCCTGTCCCTGTTCTTTAATAAACCATCATGTTGCCCCAAAGATGTCTCAAGAATTCTTTCTTGGTCATCGGCTCTGGACCTCACCCCACTGAACCTCACCAATATTCTAAAACTTCATCACAAATGTACAGTTATGAAATAAATAAATCATGGGATATAATGTATAGCATGGTAACTACAGTTAATCACTTATTGATTAACTGCCAATAGTGAACATATTACTTATATGTTAACTATGTATTATTTTAACTATGTATTAGTTAACTATGTATTATTGATGTAAGAATAAAAGCAAAAGAAATGTAGCTAAACTTAAATCTTCTTATAACTTGCAGCTCATTGACAAACTGTTATGCCCGAGTTTTCGCATCCGAGAGACCACCAAGGAGCCAACACCAGTGTAATCACACAAGGGTTTATTTGACAAGCTTAAGCTTGGGCCAAGTTTACCTGACACAGCAGAGTAGGGACTTGGACCCCGAACCAGATTACAGTCAGAGTTTTTAAAGGCAGAGTAGGGGTGGACTCGGTGGTGGGTGAGGACAAAGGGGATATTCAAAAGGGCTATCAGGGTAAAGAAGACTGTCAGGATATTGGAGGCCTGGTTATTATCAAGCCAAGGCCGTTTTTCCCTCTAATGAGGCACTAACATGAAGACAGTTGGGAGTTTCCTGGTGCAATGTCACATTCCTCCTATCAAGCATCCTTGTTAGTGAGATTTAGCACTGGGACATTTGTAAACCAAAGAAAACTCCTATCTTGCAGGATTGTGATTTCTGCAAGTTAACTATTTGTTCACACATACTACCGAGAGGAGGGGAGTGGGTCGAGAGGGGGTGCAAGGTGCCAGCTTTTGCTTTATCAAGATGGCTGTCCTTATGTCAGGGCTAGACTTGAGGTGAGTACAGCCTTGTTTTTCTTGGCCTCCACAAAGCACTGGAGGCAGGCAATGTAAAACATTCCTCCAGGATTTCCCAGTCTTAAATTTTTTTTTTTTTTAAAGATTCCATTTATTTATTTGACAGATAGAGAGATCACAAGTAGGCAGAGAGGCAGGCAGAGAGAGAAGGGGAAGCAGGCTCCCCGCCGAGCAGAGAGCCCGATGCGGGGCTCGATCCCAGGACCCTGAGATCATGACCCGAGCCGAAGGCAGCGGCTTAATCCACTGAGCCACCCAGGCGCCCCGGATTTCCCAGTCTTAATGTTAATGCCTTGCTAGAGAGAAAAACAACCATAGCTTGACAATAGTCAGGCCTCCAGGATCCTGTAAATCTTCTTTAACATATGAAAATCCTTTTGAAAACTTCCCTTGCCTTTAATTCCCCAACTCCAAAGTATATAATCAGTCACCCCTCACCCTTAATAATGCAGCTCTTTCTACCCAGGGGTTATATATAACCCACAATATAATAAAAATACTTTTTTGAACTGAAAACATCTCAAGTTTTCTTTCTTGGCCATTGGTTCCTAAACCCTACCTATTTCAAACCACATCACTATTATTAATGTGTTGATATTATCAGTAGTTAACTATTAATTGTTAACAAATATATGTATTGTATATTTGAACATTGCTAAGAGAATGAATCTTAAAAGTTCTCATCACAAGAAAAATAGAAGTATAACTATGTATGGTAATGGATGCTAACTAGACTTACTGTGGTGATCATTCCACAATACACACAAATAACAACTCATTGTATTGTACACCTGAAACTAATACAATATTCTATGTCAAATATTCCTAGGTAAAATAAAAAAAATCCTGGTCAAAATACCAATGTGGTTGAGAAAACTTTAAAAAAACAAAAAGAAAAGAAAAAGTGATTTTTCCATTTAATCTTCATTTAGGCCAATTCCAGTATTTTTCACTTCTTTGTGTAAATCCAGGTTTCTCTGTGATATCATCATATTTCTAAAATGGAGAGACCTTCCTTTTACAAAGGATTACAAAAATTCTGTGGACTTCAACATTCCTGCATCTCAAAATTAAGAATGAATGCATGACTCTCAAGGGCACAGGCTGAGAAAAGAGGCCTAAGGGCTTGTGGGTCCTTTCCCTCTCCCTTATCCTCTCCTCAGAGCACAGTCTAAGCCTTCCATCTCTGCCATCTCTCCGGTGCAAGACAAAGCTTTCCTTTTCATGAGGTAGTGTTCTGTGCCTGCCTTAGGCTATCCATAAACACTGTTGTTGCAGGATCAACCCCTGTGATTGTTAATAAGATGGCAAGACTCCCTCAGCAATAACCAGGAAACTCTGAAAGAGATAAGATTTATTACTTACAAATCCTGGAAATTGCACAGCAGTCTGAGACCATACACTGAGGTCACAGGTAGGGGTGGGGAGGAGTACCTACCTTTACCAAGGCTGAGAGTGGGGGCCCAGGGTTACAGGTAGGGGTGGGGAGGAGTACCTACCTTTACCAAGGCTGAGAGTGGGGGCCCAGGGTTTTGCAGGTTCACTCTTTATTGGTGACTTTAAAATATGAGAGGAGATTAAAGGACAGGAAGAGAACAAAGGAAGGTGGAGAAAGTTAGTTATCTATGTCAAGTAAATCTCAGGCACCTTGGTGGCTCAGTTGGTTGGGCATCTGCCTTTGGCTCACATCGTGATCCCAGAGGCCTGGGATTGTGTCCCACAGCTGGCTCCCTGCTCATCAGGGAGACTGCTCTCCCTCTGCCCTTCACCCTGCTCATGCTCTCTCTCTCTCCCAAATAAATAAAAGCTGAAAAATAAATAAATAAATAAATCAACCAGATCTCTATAACAAACAGAAAAATCAGAGTGGGGCACCCTGGCTCTTTATCTAGTCCTTTGGCTAGTAATGTGTTTATTCAAGGTAGCCTTTGAACTGGATGCTTCAGCAATCGGTCTTCACTAGGGCAATCACATTATAAAAAAGGAAAACCAACTGCCAGGGTTTATATTACAGAGAGTTTTAGAGAAATACTCCAGGAAGAATAATTTGTCATCAATTCTATTATTGTAAATCTGATTTTATAAGATACTTCTTTTGTTGGAAATATTTTTTTGAAAATTCCCAAACATACACACATGTGGATTACTTTCCCCTATTATTGTCAGTTATTTGAACATTACAATGCTACTTGTGTTATGACTTGTATTTTAAAATTCTGGTTAAATCATAATTCAAAATGTTCTAGGCAAAATGCTTTAACTATATGTGTTGACATCTGGTTTAAAAAATGTAATTTAAAATAGACAATTACATTTAAAATTTATTTTATCTTTTTCATTTGCTTTATTGACTAACAATAAGCTAATATTCCTGTATAATGAATGATCATGATAAGCCATGTGCTAAACAGAGACAAAAGAAAAAAATTAAATTGCCTGTCTTCCTACAGCCCATTGACCAGTCCTTGAAACTATGGGAACTGAGTTGCTTAGATGTTGACACTTTGCTAAGGGCAAAAGGCAATCTTAGCCTGACCCTCCAGGGTCCTGTGAGTCTGTTAAATGTATTCTACTTTAAACAAGTTTCTATTCCTTTGGCAGCTCCCTTTATCTCCACTCCCCACTACTCCCTCCCCTTCCCAACCTCCCAGATAAATGTTAGGAATCGTCCTCCAAGCATATGCCTCACTTATATATATTTGAAGGGTCTCATGACTGAGGATTCATTAAACAGTAGTGAAAGACCTTTTCCTAAAAATAACTGATGTCTTCAAGGTTCTGGAAACCTTGTCTTCAAAATATCGTGGAGGCTTTTGCTGTCCCTCACCCCCTCCCAGCTTGAAAGTATGTAATTGGTGACTCTTCAAGATCCTAGGGCAGCTCTTTCTGCCCATGGGTCCTGTCTCCCATGCTTCAATAAAATCACTTTTTGCACTGAAGACATCTCAAGAATTCTTTTTTGGCCACCTTATCCAAACCCCACCTCTTCAAACTACATCAAAGTACATTAGGATTGGAGAGTTCCTGGAGAGAGAACCAGTCACCCCTGGACATGAAGAACATCATCTGTCTCCAGGCAGTCAGTTCTGTAACCTGATAAGTTAAGAGCTTCAGTTCAATGAACAAGCATTTGTTGACTATATGTTATAGTCCTAGCATGCAGTCCTCATCAAAGAACCTATTCAGTTTAGCTGAAGAGTTCCCTTAAGTTCTAACGAAAGATCTAGACATGGAGGCAATTTTTGAGGGTTTTCAGAAGTTTAAGAGAGAAGCAACTAGTTCATACATAAGAATTGTTGGTGGCAAAGATTAGGTGGGAGTGATATTAAATGAAAAACAGAATAATTGTCTTTGCAATGCCCATCTGCTTTATTAATGTGGTGCCTAGATGGGGTCTCTCAATCAGATGGGGGCCCCAAATGTGAGGCGTGGATCAGGTAGAAGCCAGTGGCACTGGAAGGGAAGGATTCACCTGAAGTAGATCAATGGAGATAGACAAGGGAGGGTAAGACCACAGAGGAGAGGCTGTCTGCAAAGAGGCAGTGGGTGGGGACTGTGTTTAAAAGGGGAAGATAACACGGTATGGCAACCTATGGATCTCTCCCTTTTTTGCTAACTGTGCCAGGTTGTAACTAGCTCATTGGCCAGTGAGGGCCTGTGGATATTTTGTGGTGGGTCACCTGATGGGCCTGTCCATGTTTCATCCCTCAAACCTGTTTGCCTAAAAGCAGCCTCTACAATTGCCTTTGTCATTTGAGAGGCCACGTGACTGGCTATCACTACACAGGCCTTTGCATCAGAGTGTGCTTGGTAAGAAGATCACTTACAATTCTCCCACTTTCTGTACTCTCATTGGGAAACTCTAAAATGCTTTTTGAGAGAACAAATCAAAACATCTTGTGCATGTTGGAATTCAACTGTTCTTGGTTCACATCTCCTTTGAGAAAGTTACGGGGAGAAAGTAAAACTTAGTAGGCGAGTGGGTGGAATTCATGCCATGTAAGGAAGCACTCCAACTCTCACATGCAAAACTCCTTGCTCTACGACACCCAGAAGCCAGAGAACATTGTGCTACACTGCAAAAATAGTCATAAGTTCTTTGCAGCTCAAAGTATTAAGAACTGCAATGTTAACTCACCTCTTAAATTGACTTAGTACTGCGACTTGCCTGAGCTGCCCCAGAACAGAGTGCCCACATGGGCATGGCACCATTTGCTATCTTTCAGAATCATGAGAAAATACTAAAACATTATTCAAATCATTACATTTTATTGTAGTTTGTGTATAGAAAAAGCTGGTGAGACAACATCCTTCACAAAAAATTCAACTTCCTGGTGATCTCTTGGTGCTCCTGTGGGTCACAGGCTCTCCAAACCCACCCTGCCATGGGGAGAAGATTGGATGAATGAGGGAAAAGCTATGGGCCATCCCTGGCCTAGCGCCATTAATATTAGTCAGTATAGAGTTGCTATCGTTTGTGAGTATTGCCATGTGCCAGGCACCGGACCATATTTAAACTTTACAATTTGTACTTATTTATAATTTCATTTCATCATATACTATCACATAATGGTTTTCATCCCCTTTAATAGAAAAGTTCACTCAGGCTGATATATTTTGAGTGACTTGCCCAAGGTGATACAGTGTTGAACACTTCCTTATTTGATTACAAAGTCTGTCCTCTTCTTGCTTCTGCTTCTCTGGACTCAGTTATTGCTGTGAAGCATCTCTCGTGTCTACAAGATGGAAGAGGATTTGGCCTTTTTAGTAAAACTTCACCAACGCATAATAACCAGGGTTAGGACAGGACAAAGGAGTTGAAAGTCAGAACTAAAGAATTTGAAAATACACTAGTCCCTAGAAAATGTTATAAATGTTAATTAGAACTTACCTACATTCTGTCTAAATAATTTCTTAGAGGGCTTCCAATGATCTCAGTTATAAGGACATATTTCATTTATATTAATAATTTAAGTTAAATCAAAGGAGGAAATTAGTGCCTTTTGAGAAAATTATTGGACAAAGTAATACTTTAAACTTCAAATTTTTTTCTACCATTAATTTATAAAAAAGAGTCTTTCATTTACCTTTCAGTTAGTAACAAATTAATTTTTGTCAAAAATGATACACCATTGTCTTGGATCCAATTCACTACTAATTTTACCTTATGTTAAAATTATGCCTGAAAACTGAAGTGACTACAACAGGTTCCTTGGGTGACAGCAAGAGGAGGTGAGACAGAGTCGGGTTATAGACAGAGCTCATCTTCTCTTAGTTAATGACATGGGCTTCCTTGGACTTCAACATCTCCCAGGATTTGAGATCTGACACTGGACCTTCAACTTCCCATCCAAGATGCAATTCTGATCCACAGGGCTGACACCCTAATTTCCTAATTTGAGTTGAATTTTCTTTAAAGATTATATTAATAGTAATAGGTAAAATTCTGAGTATCATCAAGAAAGGTTTTGTCCATTTGTCAAAATCTTGAGTAATTTTTGCAAGGACATATCAAAGGTTCAAAACAGCCAAAGTAAAACCAATGAATCACTGAAGTAGTAATTAGTAAAAATTTATTGTGCATATGCCAGTAAGACAGTTTGCAAACCAGAAGCATTTAAACCAGAAGGTGGGAGGAGGTTCAAGTATATCTTGTTATAAAGTTGCTTATGTTATGAGAAAGCAGTTACAGCTAATTCTTCAAAGGGATTGGCTACAATACTACAGTTTTTAGTGGTTACCTCATATCAACCATGAGAAACAGTTCACCTTCCTTTGTCATTTCCAAAGGCACAAGCAAGAAATGAACCAGTTCAATTAGTCTTGCAAAATAAGCTAAATTAAGATTTGTTTGTATGATTACACTGGTTTTGTCTGTTTAGTGTATTTTTTAGGCTGACTCCATTTGTTTCTGATTTTAACAGTAGAAAGCAGTTAAGTCTGGATCCAGGAAAAGCATAGAAACATGTTATTTCCTGCACTGAAAGAAGGATGCCGCATTGTAAATGAAGCATGCCTCAGTGGAACCTCAGAATCCCTCTTCATCCATAATGACACGCACTTGAAGACTAAATCCACCCATAGGGTCAAATATCTACCCTAATTAGTTTAGGACTCTGTATTCTGAATCCACACAGGAAACTCCCAACCTCTACAAAGGCTCGTGGCTTCTACCCTTGTCACATTTCAGCTCTGCACTCACCAGCTGTGTGACCCTGAGGAAATTCCTCCACCTCTCTGAAACTCAATATCCTCATTGAAAACCGGGAATGATATTAGTGTACTACAGGTATAGTGGGAGCCCTAGGAATTTTTCATTTCAGGTGCAGCATATGTATATTCCTCACAGAACCCTGATGAGCTGCTGTTGATACCTCCAGCCAAAGACCGTCGGAGCACACCTGTGGATGAACAAGTTGATTTAATTGTTCATTGTGGTGAGGGAGAAAACTCACCATGGAGAATCATGGGGCATCTCAGTAAGAGGGTGTTGGAACCAAAGAGCAGAACTAGCAGTAAATATTAATTAATAATTACGGGGTGCACTGGGCAAATCCAATCCACGGGTCTGGCCATTGTCGGGAAAGGCAGACTTGACTCCGGGCATAGGCAGGTGCTACAGCCCACAGTGCAATGTCTTCTCTCTCAGGGAAGCCTCATCTCTGGTCTTTTTCTTTTTTTTTAATTGGCTCACACCTGGCATGGAGCCCAACATGGGGCTTAAATTACTGACCCCGAGATTAAGACCTGAGCTTCAATCAAGAGCCAGATGTTTAACCCACTGAGCCACCCATGAGCCCACAGATCTGCTTCTGAAGACTTTACAGCTGGTTGGTTCTGACTCATCCAGATTATCTAGGAAGACCTCTCTTTCCTAATCAACTGATTATGGACTGTAATCACATCTCCAAAATATTTTCAGAGCCATGCCCCATTAATATTTGATTGATTGAGGACTAGAGCCTAACCAACACATAAATCTGACAGTTTAACTAATATAGGGTTTGGGCTTGTGTTAAGTGATTTTGAAGAGGATTTAAGAGAGAGGGACTTTGCTCTTACTTGGATTGTCAGGAAGTAGATGGTGAGGTGGAGTAATTCTGCAGTTGGGCATCTTAATAAATCTTACCTAGAATAAGGAAGACCAGACTGAGGCTAAAGCTCTAACTGATAATGAAGCAGAAGGCAATCATATCATCTAGGAAAGAGGGATGCTTGGTCATTTTTGTGGCTTTGACAATCTTTGTGTTTTGTCTGTGTTCAGGCATGATTACTGCATGGCCTTGTGCTCTATCTTGATCCATCATGGTCACTGAGTGGCTGTCTGACACTGCTGTCCTATGACATTGTTTATGTTCACCAGGAAAACACCAGAACCTGGCTGTGAGCTGCAGACCAGCACCTGGCAACACCAAGACCTGCTTAATAGTACCAGGTGGCTGCTAGATGCCAGGGCTGTCTCTGTCATCATGAGGTATGACAGAGTGCCAAGAAACAGAAGGACATCTGACAGGGACAGAGAGATTGACTCTAAGTGGAACCCCTCACCCCCACTCCCACCCCCATTAATTTGTGGCTTCCAAAACACACAGAAAATCAATTCTTCAGGAAAATAAAAAATATGTCTCCCTCTAATGACTGCCCTTGACATTAGCTCAATTCCTAGTCCCTTACAAATATCTGGAATTTGTGGCAGGATAAAGAATATGAAAAGACCAGGAGGTTCTAGAAAGGAAACCAATTTCTAAGTCACAGCAATTCCCCTCACTCTGCCCATTTGACCTGAATTCTTCATTGTAAAAAAAAATTTAAAAACTAAAAATCATAGAGTGAGGCATCCCAAACTGTCTTTAATGTAATCAGTGTCCCCTAATTGCCTAAAATGCAGAGCACAAAGAATACTCAGAGGAAGATAAAATTGATGTGAAAGATGATACATTTACTGTAGGCAGCATTCATGACATTATGACATCTCTTTTTTTAAATTTTATTTATTTATTTAACACAGAGAGAGAGAGAGAGAGAGAGAAAAGAGAGCAAGAGAGGGAACCCCAGCAGGGGGAGTGGAGGGGGTTGAGAAGCAGGCTTCCTGCTGAGCAGGGAGCCTGACCCAGGACCATGGGTTCATTACCTGAATCAAAGGCAGATAGTTAACAAATGAACAACCCAGGTGTCCCAACATTATGATTGCTTTTATTGCTCCAGATACAAATACTGGACATTTTGAAAACATGAGAAGAACTTAACTGGATTTACATAAGTAGAAAGGCAAAGGTATTCCTTGACCACCACCAACAGAAATACTTTAGGTGAATTTACTCAAATTGTTGAGAATGTTTTATGCACTATGGAAACAAAAAAGAAAGGCAATGAACCCACATATGGAGGCCAGGAAAGGGGAAGGAGTTAGGGACTGCCAGGAAGGGGAATCAATTTATGGGAGAATTTCTGGGAGTTGTCACCCAGAATATCCTGAAGAACACCATGTAAGGGATGATGTTATCTATACACAAGGCTAATCAGAAATTCCCACCCCTCTTGCCACCAGCAAGCATACACACCCATAAGAAGATTCTAATTTAATATCCTCCCTCCTTTTCTAAATAATTTCCCCAGGTCTACTCTGAATGGAGGCTACATCACAAGGGGATTTCCCAATCCCTTCAGCTTTCTTTGTATAAACTCTTCAAGTGGCAACAGAGGCGTCATCATATAGGGGATTTTTCTGATTGGCGAGAACCTGACCTAGCAGGGTTTGGTTTGGGCGTCTTTAGATTCCCTTCTCATTTGGGTCCTCACCGCTGCTCTGTCACTCAGAACAGCAACTTCAGAAACCACATGGAGAAAAGGATGAACAGAGTTCTGATTCTGGGGACCCTCACTCTGACCGCCATGATGGGTCCCTCTGGTGGTGAAGACATTGTGGGTGAGTGCACAGCTGAGGGATGTGGTTACTATATTTGGGAAATGGAATTGAAAGAAATAAAGATAGAGATTGGCATAGAAATAGTAGAGAATTTCAAAGGAGTTCTCAATATTAAACAGGTCCAAAAATTATGGTCATTCCTTCCTTCAGGAAACTGGAGAGCCAACCCACTCTCCTTGCTACCTGTGTTGTTGCAGAGTTCATCAAGGACATTATTCCTTTCTAATATCAGATCCAGTGAATATAACCTGCAGGGCTCAATGGCATTCATTTATGGTTGCCCCAAAGATTAGAGATGTTTCCATGAGTAGATGTTTTGTTACTAAAAATTCATGAACTATTGTTCCCAAAAGTCTCTGAACAACATTGAAGCTTTTTATGTGTTTCTTCTGAGTCTCACTTGGAGTAGAGTTCCATGAATTATGTATACTATGTACATATAGACAAGGGTATCCTTCTTTGTCTCAGATTTGCACACATTTTCATGTTGGAAACTGGCATGGGGGAATTAGGCAAACAAGCCCAGCTGAATACCTGTAGACAAGTCATTCTACCACATGACCTCATATATGTCACTTCACAAATAATAAAGTAAAATACATATTTAGAAATGCTTTTCCAATAATGAAGAAATAGAAATGTCAATGATCATTCCTGTTTCTTAATTGTTACTATTACAGGTGTGGCTTAGTATTTTTAATTTTAATTCCAGGATATATTACAGTTTCAGATGTGCAATATAGTGACTCAACAGTTCCATATATTATTCAGTGCTCATCAAGATAAGTGTACTCTTAATCCCCTTCACTTGTTTCACCCATTCCCCCCACCCACCTGACCCCTGGTAACCATCAGTTTGTTCTTTGTAGTTAAGATTCTGGTTTGTTTTGTTTTGTTTTTTTGGTCTTTTTTTTCTTTGTTCATTAGTTTTATTTCTTAAATTCTACATACGAATGAAATCAGATAGTAGTTGTCTTTCTCTGGCTGACTTATTTCACTTAACATTACGGCCTCTAGATCCATCCATGTTGTTACAAAGGCAAGATTTTATTATTTTTATGGCTGAATATTATGCCATTATAGATATATAGATGATAGATAGATATATAATAGATGATAGACAGATAGATAGATGACTGATAGATACTGTATCTTCCTTATCCATTCATCTATTGATGGACACTTGGGCTGTCCATAATTTTTATCTTTAACAAAGTAGAGAATATCTTTATTTTTATTTAAAAATTGAGAAATTTATGATTAAAAACTCCATTAATTAAATTATATTACCCTTAAGTTGTCAACTCAAATTACCTATACTTCATTCTAGCTAATGGATACTCCTTCAGAGGAAAACTGGACAAGCACACACTAATTATTTAATCCCTCCAGCTCTTCTACCTTCACTGTCCACCTCTTCCCACCTTCTTTTCATGAATTACTTTATCATCCTTTCCTTCCAGGATCTATCCCAGCCCTATACTTGTTGTTTAATTTTTTATGATTTATTTATTTATTTAAAAGAGAGAGAGCGTGAGCCCATGAGTGGGAACAGGTAGAGAAAGAGAATCTCAAGCAGATTCCCTAGTGAGCATAGAACCCAATGTGGGGCTTGGTCCCACAACCCTGAGATGATGACCTGAGCTGAAGCCAAGAGGTAGCTCTTAACAGACTGAGCCACACAGCTTCCTTCTGTTTTATTGACACAGAAAGTTCATTTATAATAACCAAAGTAGAAAATACAAATTGTTAAGTAAAATGGAGCATGCTCTAATTTCCACCAACATTGTTAACCATGACTACTCCCATTCTAATTTCATTTGGTGGTTTCACTTGCTTCTCCAGAGAGCTTCTAATTTGCTTTCTTCAGTGTTACACCAGAGTGCCCCGGCCAGGCTCAACTTATCCGTTAGATACAGGTAGGGCAGTCCCAAGAGTATGTGTTGCTTGTAGGGCATACTACAATGTGAAAATGTTCTAATTTCTTTTAAATTTAAAAGAAAAAAAATGAACTTTTAGGGTAGAGGAAGACATTTTAATTTTTAATTAAGTTTGCATTATATTTGTCTTTGGACCAATGCAATCACAAAATATAATTTTTAATATTTTAATGGAGAAAGGGACCCATGAAAGCAATAGTGTTTAAGCTCGCAAGTCATAATACACCCTTGGTTACTACTGATTACTTCCATATTGTTCTGCTACTTCTGGGTCTGTCAGTCTCCACTCCGCCAAATTTTTCTGATCCTAGAGAATAACAATTGACATTCAATACACACTTTTGAGCACACAGTGAGATAACTTTTGGGGATTCAAAGACGAAAGACCATACTATCTGCCCCCTGGTGCAGGAAAGCAGAAGAACCATTGCTGTGAAGGACCATGGACTCAGCTGAGACTGAAACTACAAAAGTGAACTGGTTCCAGTTGGCCCAGCAGTGTGATGTTCATCAATGGTTGGCAATCCAGGACAAGTACCAGATGAAAACAATAATTGCATATATTCATGTTTGAAAAAGGAGTCAAGGATAAAGTATAGAGGATAAGAGGCTTTGGTGGAGGGTCTTTTAAGTAATCAACCAAGGGGGTCATACTGGGCAGAGAAGAGAGTGAGCTGGATGAGGTATAGATAAATTTAGAGAGCAAGACACTGGGATGAAGGTGCTGGAGGGTATAATGTGATCAAAAACATGTTCAATGAGAGAACTTAGCTAAAATGTTGGTAACTAAGCAAGAACTTGGAGAAGGAATTGGAGGTGTCCAGGAAATCTGTAAAGAGAACTTTGTTGCAAGGAGAAAGACCCCTGCAAAGACCAAGGAACATGAATGAATAACAAACTTTGGTTTGGCTGCTGAGGTATTGCGGAGGAAGTGGGACCATAAGACTGCTGCTGTTCCCTTCCAGCTCTCACCACAGCTTCCTGTCTTTGTTCCTGTACTCACTTGGCTCTCCTGTCAGCAACAAGCTCCTTGAAGACAGAAACCATGCTGACTGGTGTTTTACTCCCTGCTCCTCACAATGTCTGACATCTCGCTGATGTTCTGTAAATGAGGAGGAACATAAAGAGATAGTGTTTAAAACAACAACAACAACAACACATATTTCTTCACAAAATTGTCCAGTTAGCCTCACTGAGTGGAGTCCTACTGCTGCCATTCTACTTTGGCTTCCTCACACATGGACATTCTCCATTTGAGGAAAAGGGCCATAGTTTACCTGGAATCCTAAACAAATAGAAATGTTGAGTCAGAATAATGAGAGAAGTTTAGTAACTTCCTCAAAGGAAAAAAAAAGGGGGGGTGGGGGGAGTTGGGAGTGAAAAAATAAAATCTAATAAAGCTTACACTTTGTATTTCTGATGAAATCAAGTGCTCTCCTCTGAGGATTACTATTGTTAAAACAGTAACCTTAGAAGCATTGTTTATTTTGTATATACTTTGTAATATTGTCATACAATGCCTTTTACCCTATAATAGTTAAGAAACTCTTTTAAAATAATATAGTTCTGTGTGCTCTTCTTTGGAAAAATAAGAAGTAGAAGGAGGAACAGAAAGAGAGGGGAGGAGTAGGAGGAAGGAAGGAAGGAAAAAAGGAAAGAAGGATGGAGAAAATGTTCTGCTCTGAACCAGTCCTGCGGGGAGGGGAATCAAAATGTATGCGTTATTAACTCATGAAAGAATTAAGAAACAGATAAAACTTATGAAGCTGAAGGAAGGAAAATGAATTTCTGAGAAAGGAAGATAAGCTGTGATAATTTATTCATTCCTTCATTCATTTTATTATAATATTTATTATAAACCTACTGAGTGTACCAGGTGCTAAACTAGGTACACAGGGAACAGCAGTAACAAGGCTGTTGTAATTCTGCTCTTGTGGAACCTACCTGACAGTGGAAAAGCAGACTGTATTCTTTTTTTTTTTTTTAACATTTTGTTCATTTATTTGACACAGAGAGAGAGATCACAAGTAGACAGAGAGGCAGGCAGAGAGAGAGGGGGAAGCAGGCTCCCTGCTGAGCAGAGAGCCCAATGCGGGGCTCGATCCCAGGACCCTGAGATCACGACCCGAGCCGAAGGCAGAGGCTTAACCCACTGAGCCACCCAGGCGCCCCAGCAGACTGTATTCTAACTGGACAAACTACCAACACTGAGGGAGCAGAGGGTAGGTGCTGGGAAATATGCCTAAGGACTATGCCAAAGATGAAGCCCACTATATTTGAAAGCCAGTTTCTTCTGTCACTTGGTTTAATAAGGCTCTTTTCTCCCTCTGTTTTATACTTCCTGCTCCTTGTGCTTACTGACCAACAGATCATGTTGCTTCCTATGGCATAAATGTCTACCAGTCTTATGGTCCCTCTGGCCAGTTCACCCATGAATTTGATGGAGATGAGGAATTCTATGTGGACTTGGAGAAGAAGGAAACTGTCTGGCGGCTGCCTGTGTTTAGTACATTTGCAAGTTTTGACCCACAAGGTGCACTGAGAAACTTGGCAATAGCAAAACAGAACTTGAACATCCTGATTAAACTCTACAACTATACCGCTGCTACCAATGGTAAGTGTCCACCACTCTGCCTCTCTTTACTGAATCTATCCCTACATATCAGGTCTCTTTCCCTTTCTCCCTATGATAGATACCCTTGACTGCTTTCCAAGGATCTTTACCCAGATCTTCTCATAGTAATTACTGAACACTCACTCTCTGCCATCTCAAAACTCAAATATTGTCATGTAATACAAGGATCCTTACTCCCATACCATGTTCCTTGAACCCCTCAAAGAGAAGTCCTATAGATCTGCCACTTTAATAAGCACGCCCACAGAGGGAAGGGCACATGGATAAAATAAGGCAGTGTGTAGATAGCATTTCCCAAGCAGAAGGTAAGTAAGAACTCTTCTACCATCAGATGGGGAACTGTTGGTGGACGGGCTCTTGCAGGACACAGTGCAGAACCTCAGGGCAGAGCTCTTTGCAATTCATATCAGTGCTGCTCCCTCACCACAGAGGTTCCTGAGATGGCCCTGTTTCCCAAGTCTCCTGTGATGCTGGGTCAGCCCAACACCCTCATCTGTCTTGTGGACAACATCTTTCCTCCTGTGATCAATGTCACGTGGTTGAAGAACAGGCACTCAGTCACAGAAGGTGTTTCTGAAACCAGCTTCCTCACCAAGAAGGATCATTCCTTCCTAAAGTTCAGTTACCTCACCTTCCTCCCTTCCGCTGATGATATTTATGACTGCAAGGTGGAGCACTGGGGCCTGGATGAACCACTTCTGAAACACTGGGGTACGTATGAGTCCCCCCCCCAGGCACCTTCTTTCTCTATCAAATCCAGAATATCCTGCCTTTGAGCCTGTGAATATCATGTTTTCTATACCTTAAAGGTTTCAAATAATAGACTTTACCCTCTTCCTTAACCGTGGTGCCCTGAGTCCTCATAGAACAAAAACCATCCCTCCCACTCCATCCCACACACGTGTACATGAACCAGCACTCTGTCTTCTGATGTCCACAACCTCATTTTCACAGAACCTGAAATTCCAGACCCTGTGTCAGAGCTGACAGAGACCGTGGTCTGTGCCCTGGGGTTGGCTGTGGGCCTTGTGGGCATCGTGGTGGGCACTGTCTTCATTGTCCAAGGCCTGCGCTCAAGCGGTGCTTCCAGACATCAAGGACCCTTGTGAGCAGCACCCTAGAAAGGAAGGTAAGCATTCAGATTTGTCAGCGCTGAGAGCTGGAGACACAGCACAGGAGAAAGGAAATTGGGAGGAATTTGTGGATACAGATATGGTTGAAAGGTTGCAGGAGTCTGGGGGAGGGCATGATGACAGCACAGGAGCCCCCTAGGATCAACCACCCCATGTCTGTCCTATTGCAGGAGCACCGCATGCCCACCAACCAGAGTAGAAGAGTAGACGTGATAGGTGATCTAACACAATTGCCTGGCGGAGCTCATCATATTCCTTCTCTCTCCAACGCTCCTCCTCTCACCTCTTTTCTGGAACTTAAGGTCCTCCTATATCCTCTGAAAGCTCCCATACCCTTTGGAATTCTGCTCCTTGAATGCCTGACTTTTTTTTTTTCTTTTCTCAGTTGTTACCTACAGTGAGCTGTCTGAGATATTCCATCCAGTTCCCTGATTCTTTGTAACCCTGATCCATTATTCCCGTGGAAATAATAAATTTCCCTTTATGAGATCTTTTAGTAAAACTTATCTGTCTTTCATCTCAGGGCTGACTATGGCTGTGGCCCCTTATGCCTCAAGTCCACTTAATCTCACTTTCCAGATTATTTTCATGGCCAGTTACATGGGCGCAAGCAAGTATAGACTGATAATATTTTGATATTTTAGCTGATGTTAATATTCTCTTCCTATTATTCCCACACTAGGGCACTACCACTCTCCTCCCAATTCAGACATTAATGAAAGTAATATTAGAACTGTGTCCTCTGTACAGATTCGTTATAGAAGAAATACAAAAATGAAGAAATAAGCTCATACTCATTTAATATAGTTTTTAAAAGTTATGACAGAGAAATAAGTTGGAATAATGGAATTTTGAATTTCAAAGTACCAAAACTCAAAATTGTTTTCCAAAACTTGAAAATTTCAATTTGTGGAGAATGATTGATAGTAGGACCAGCATTCCTCTCCCTTAATCATCCAGGAGAAGATGAGAATTCTTTAGGCAGAAAAAAAAATGGAAGTCAGTCAGGAGAGGTTAGAATAAGACTATAAGGTCCATATCTAAGAAGAACCAAATACTTTATTCTCACTTAGGGATAGTAACAACAGGAAGAGGAATGGGAGTAGAAACCACAGGAGTATTTAAGCTTCTGAGAACACAGGTGCAGTTTGCTTCACTTCCTACATGAATCCCTGCTAGATAAGCACAGAGACTTTCCTGTACCACCATGGCATGCCAGGGACACTAGAGTGAATATAGCTGCAGGATGTTTCTAGGCAGATCAGTTTAGGTCAGTGAATCCCTGTGTAGCCCTGTGCACCCTGGGAAACAGCAAAACACTCCAATAACTCCAGCCCCCTGCCTCTCACCCCTCACCCTTCCTGGTCAAGGAAAGAAAGAGCCTATAAGAGAGAAATCCCAGGAGGGACAACATGGTAGAGAAAATGTACTGGCAGCTGTGGATGCTGCATCTTCTTCTCGGTTCATTGTCTCCAAGTGGAAACTCTGGCAGAGGAAACGGATCTACAGATGGAATTCTCTGGCTTTCCTGAGTGTGTCCAAGACTTTACTCTTGAATGTGTATGTCACTTGACTTGGAGTCATTTGAAATTGTTTTAGGCATAATTTTGCCCCGGTCTTTTCACTCTGTACCTGCTGTGTCCATACATTTTATCTAAGACAGTATTATGGAATTGCTATGAAATGTATGAGGCTGTTCCTGTTCATGCTCCCCTGCATGAAGGGGCTTAAAGTATAATTGAGGGGGGAAAGACATAATTTTCATACAATAGTTGATACTTCATGGTTTGATAGAAAGAAACTTAAATTCAATTCAGGATTTAGCACTTTATAGCTAGTATTTTAAACATGATAACACAGAATAAATATATTCTGAGTTATATATTTCTCATCCATAATAAGGAAGTGATAATACTTTCTTGCAGTTTCAACAGAATTTGAAAAATTTTGATATTTAAGTTGTGCTTTACACATAGTATACAAATACATAAGAAAACATTGCTAGTTCTATCCATAATTAATTTGTTAAAAAGAATGGATCATATCATATAGAAAGGATTTCTGTTTTTCTGAGTCCGTTAATGATGTAGGAGACTCAAACATGCAGCTATGAATTAGTTTCTTTTCATAAGTTAATGAGAGGATTTTTTTTTTTTTTCCCAGAAACTCTGAGATGTTGAGATTGGGTAAAGCTAAGAGAATAGATACAGTATAGCAGTCAGTGACATATCACAGGTGGAGGGTTGTTAAAAGAATTATTAGAACAAAAAGTTGAAATATTTGACTTTCGGTTTTCAATCTCTAATAAGAGATGTAGTTCCCCCATTATGGCACATAAATTTTTAGACAAAGTATTTTATATGTAAGCAATCTTATGCATGTTTACTTTGGGAGGAAATGGGAAAGATTCAAGGAGAAAAAGCTACCTGTGGGGTAGAAATAAGACAATAATTAAAAATTCAGGCTAGGAATTGATAAATTTGACTCAGAGGTGATCATGAAAATATAAGTGATAGAACATAGGATTTTAGGCCAGTGAAACTACTCTGTATGATACTATAATGGCGGACACATGCCATTACACATTTATCCAAAAACACAGAGTCTACACCAAAATGAACCCTAATGTAAACTATAAACTTTGGGTGATAATAATCTGTCAATGTAGTGTCATCAATTGTAATAAATGTACCACTCTGGTAGGGGATATTGATAGTAAGGGAAGCTGTGCTTAGTGGGGACAAGGATATATAGGAAATCTGTGTACTTTCCACTCAATTTTGCTATGAACATAAAACTACTACAAAATAAAGTGTATTAAAACAAAACAAAACAAAACAAAAAGCAGCGGGATTCCTGGGTGGCTCAGTCAGTTAAACGGTTAAGCATCTGCCTTTGGCTCAGGTCATGATCCCAGGGTTCTGGGATCAGTTCCCTCACCCAGCCCCTTGCTCAGTGGGGATCCTTCTTCTTCTGCCTGCCACTCACCCTGCTTGTGTGCTCCCTTTCTCTGACAAATAAATAAATAAACAATCTTTTAAAAAATAAAACAGAAAATGTTAGCAATTAAGGTATCAGATGTATAAAATAAAAATTTTAGTATAAAAAAAGTAGATCACCTGAAAATGCACAAACATACTCAGGAAGAGTTTTTGGCACTAGGCTTTCAAATTAAATTTTCAAATTAAATTTAAATTATATAAATTTAAATGACTCATGAGGTGAGAACCCAGGAATTTGGACATTGTGTGTGTGTGTTTATGTGAGTGTGTGTGCTCATGTGTGTGTTATTCTAAGAGTTATATTAAATCTCATGACTAGTGTTTCAGGAATATACAAATGTTGACTTACTCAGACTCTTTCCCAAGAAATACTGACAAAAACAAATTTAATGGAAGTTGCCTTTTATTAAGGGGATTCATTCATAAAGTCATCAAATAATTTTAAAATGGAATTAAAATTGTTTCTTAAGAAAAGAGCAATAATTTCATTCTATCAACTAAAAGTTAAAATGGATCACCACATGACATTACTATAAACAAAGTTAGATATCAATCCTCATGATATTAAAATTTTGATTCTGAAAATTATTTGAGTTATTTAAACTATTTCTGGATGTGTACATAGAGTGTGACTTTATTAATATTTAATATTAATATCATACTATTTTAAGGTACATAATTAGAAAATCAAATTTTTCAGCAAATAATTTGCAAGAAAAATAGAAAACAGAAAAACTTCACATTAATAAATACTGAATATATATCAACTAAATGTTAGGCTTTGTTTGGATGCATATTTGAACAAAACAACTATTAAAAAATTCTTTTGAGACAATCACAAAAATTGAACACTGACTGTATTAAGAATTATTTTTCTAATTTTAGGGGTGGTAATGGCAATGTTATGTTTCTAAAAAGTCATTATATTTTAGATTTTTATACTAAAATATTCATCAAGAACAGGATATGATGTGTAAGATAACTTCAAAATAATCCAGGATATGTGTAAGATTAAGTATGTGGGTTTATAAAATTATCCATGAATTAGTAATTATTAAAGTCATAATGCATGGCACTATTGTCTCCACTACTATATATAGTTGAAATTTTCCATAATAACAAAAATTTTCAAAAGTATTCCAAGAAAGACAAAAAAAAAAAAAATACACAGAGAGACTTTCTTTTGAGTTACTTTGGTTTTTAAAATTTCCCTCATTTTTTCCCAGTTAGGAAAATGTGGGTATCCAAATCCTCCTCCAGACCATTGACCTCCCAGAAATGTAACACAAAAGAATATGCATGTTGCAAGAAATAAGAGTAAAGGAAAGCAAAGTAATGTTCACTATATTATTGGCTGACCTAAGCCCCAAATTTGTTAATATATATACTAATTTAATTAATAATGCAAAAATAAAAATGGTCATTGAATACCAGTGTTGTGATACATACCATGCTATGTTCTGTGTGTATTAAAATAATGTAAAAGCAGATACATTCATTGTTTTCACAGAATTTACATTTCAGTGGGAAGAAATATACATATATAAAATTCCACTAGTGTATAATTATATACTCTAAGATTTCATAAAGGAAAAGAACAAGGTGACATGAGACTAATGAACAAAAAACAAGCATAATTTGGTGGAGGTTAGAGGAGGTTTGAATAAATACCTGGGATGAAATAGATATTGTATAGTATGTAAAGCAAAAAACTAATAATAATTCAATTAAATAGAAATAATGGGCTTGAACTATACTTTGGACCAAATGGACCCAATAAACATTTTAGTGATCTAAATAACATTTTTCCAAGAAAGGCATTCAAATGTCCAACTGGTACATGAAAAAGTGTTCAACATCATTAATAAGTAGAGAAATGCAAATCAAACCCACAATGAGATATCTCCTCACACTCGTCAGAATGGCTATCATCAAGAAAATAAGAAATAACAAGTGTTGGCAAGGATATGGAGATAAAGGAATGTAAATTGGCTCAACCCTATAATATGAAGGTTCCTCAAAAAACTGAGATATCTGCAGCTTCCTATCCATTGCAACTTTATTTACCATAGCCAAGACATGGAAACAACTTAAAAGTCCACCAATGATGAAGGGGTAAAGCAAATGTTACACACACACACATATATACACCCCACAATTGAATACCTCTCAGCCATAAGAAAGAATGAAATCTTGCCATTTGTGACAACATGGATAGACCTTAAATGTATTATACTAAATGAAATAAGACAGAGAAAGAAAGACAAATACCATACATTTTCCCTTATATATGAAATCTAAAAAAAAAAGAAAAAAGAAAAAAGAAAACCAGACTCCTAGATACAGAGAACAGACTGGTGGTTGCCAGAGGAGAGGGGGGTTGGTTGTGGGCAAAATGGGTGAAAGTATCAAGAGGAATAAATTTCCAGTTATAAAACAAACAAATCATGAGGACGTAGTGTCCAGCTCAGGGAATATAGACAGTAATACTGTATTCTTTGTATGGTGACATGTGGTAACAAGACTTATTACACTGATCATTTCATAATGCATGTAAATGTTGAATTACTATATTGTACACCAGAAACTCATATAATATCATATGTCAGTTATACCGGAATTAATTTTGTATAGTGACAAATGTTAACTAGTTTCATTGTAGTGATCATTTCACAAAATATGCAAATATTTAATCATGTTGTACACCTGAAAATAATATAATGCTATGTCAATTATACCTCAGGAAAAAAGAATGACTGTTTTAACTTTGAAGAAAATGTCTTGGCAACAATTTTTTGGATATAAAACCAAATGCACAAGCAACAAAAGCAAAAATAAACAAGTGGGACTACAAAAATTTTAAAACTTCCACACAACCAATCAGCCAAATGCAAAGGCAACCTATGGAATGTGAAAAAAATATTTGTAATATTTTCTGACAAGAGGTCGATATAAAGGTACCCATACAAGTCAAGAACAAGGAAAACAAACTGATTCAAAAGTGGGCAGAGGAGAACTTCTAGGGAAGAGGGCAGAGTAGGAGGATCTTAGGCTCACCTAAAACTATGAGTCCCATGGATACAACGAGATAACATCCACATCATTGTAAATAACCCAGAAAATCACCTGAAGCCTGGCAGAAAAGACTCTCCACAGAAAAATGAAAAGATACCATATCCAAGAAACAAGGAAGGGCAGAGATGCTGTTCGGAACTAAATGGACCCACAGGACTATCCACAGGAGGAGGGATGCTGTGGGCTCCAAGAGGGGAGAGAAGCAAACCCTTCACACCAGGCACTCTAGGCACATGGAACCCACACAGGGAAGACAAATCCCCATAACATTTGACTTTAAAAACCAGAATGATACAATTTTGTGAGTTCTTATAATCAGTAAAGCTTAACACCTAGAACTTTAAAAATCAGTAGGCTTGGCTCCCGGGGAGCCAGAGGGCAATAGGAAACAGGGTCCTTGTCCTTAAAGAGACAATACAGCACACAACTCTGTGAAGATACAGCATGCGAGCAGCAGTTTGAAAACAGCCTGGGGTATACAGGACGGATTTTTCTTTACTAATCACAGACCAGATGCTGGAGTGGCAGGGATGTTGGGAAGACTTCTTCAAATACAACAGTGGTAATGGGTCCCATTTCCATCTCTTACCCTTCACACTAGACACACAGACACCTGTTAGAACCAGAGTAACAACAAACTTGCTACCTCACTTGCTAACCGTGTGCCCCACCTCCACATTCTCTTATGGATGCAACTCTTCAACCACACCTCAGCATCAGGATCCCTCCACATCAGACATATACAAACCTGGATAACACCTCACACCCTGTCCCACCTTCTGCTGTGGACCTACCCCTTGCAGGTAAGGAGAACCTCTATAGATGACTGACCTGAAGGATAGAGCAGCCAAAACACAACAACAGAAAACAGACAGCACACACCAGAAACACTCCCTGAATTGGCAGTCCCTGAACGCAATATGACCTCTTCATGAAGCCATTATTCTCAGAAGCAGAAAATATATTCGACTATTCTAACACAGAGAAGAAGAAGGCAGAGACCTAGACAAAGCACCAAGACAGAGGAAATCATCCCAAATGAAATGTCAAGATAAGGTCATGATCAGAGATCTAAGTGAAACAGGTATAATTAGTATGCCTGGTGGAGAATTTAAAGCAACAATCCTAAGGATACTCGCTGGACTTGAGAAAAGAATGGAAGACTTCAGGGAGACCCTTACCAAAGAGATAAAAGAGTTAAAAAAGGAATCAGTCAGGAATGAAAAATGCAGTAACTGAAATTGGGAACAGGATGGATGCAATGAACACAAGGCTGAAAGAAGTAGAGGCACAAATACAAGATATAGAACACAAATAAATGGAATATAATGAAGCTGAACAAAGAGAGAAAAAAATATTATGGAACACAAGAACAGACTTAGGAAACTTAAGGAACTTCATGACTCTATAAAATGCAATAACACTAATTAGGATTACTAAGTCCCAAAAGAAGAGAGAAGAGGGGGGAGAAAATTTTTTGAGGACATATTAGCTGAAAACTTCCCTAATCTGGGGAAGGAAACAGACATCTACATCCAGGAAGCACAGAGAACTCCCATCAAAATCAACAAAAGCAGGTCAACACCAAGACATATTGTAATTAAATTTGCAAAATATAGCAATAAAAGAATCTTAAAACTAGCAAGACAAAAGTAGTTCTTAACTTACCATAAGGGTAGTTACAGATATCGCAACAGAAATTTAGCTACCCACAAAAGAGTGGCATGATATGCTCAGCTCAATAGGAAAAATATGCGGCCAAGAATACTCTATCGAGCAAAGTTATCATTCAGAACAGAGAAGAGATAAAGAGTTCCCCAGACAAACAACTACTACAGGAGTTTATGACCACTGAAAGAAAGCCCTGAAAGAAATATGAAAGGGGACTTTTTTTTTAAGATTTTATTTATTTATTTGACAGACAGAGATCACAAGTATGCAGAGAGGCAGGCAGAGACAGAGAGGAGGAAGCAGGCTCCCTGCTGAGCAGAGAACCCGATGCGGGGCTCAATCCCAGGACCCTGAGATCATTACCTGAGCCGAAGGCAGAGGCTTAACCCACTGAGCCACCCAGGCACCCCGAAAGGGGACTTTTTGAGTGGAAAGACCAAAACTGACAAAGACAAGAAAGGAACAGAGAAAATCTGCAGAAACAAAGAAAAAACAAATAATAAAATGACAATAAATACATATCTATCAATAGTTACTCTGAATATAAATGGACTAAATGCTCCAATCAAAAGACATAAGGTGTCATAATGGATTTAAAAAACAAGACCTATCTATATGCTGCCTACACGAGACTCATTTTAGACCTAAACACAACTGCAGATTGAAAATGAAGGGTTGGAGAAATATTTGACATGCAAATGAATGTCAAAAGAAACCTAGAGTAGCAATGCTTACATTGAACAAAGTAGACTTTAATCCAAAGACTGTAACAAGAGATGAAGAAGGACACTATATCATAATAAAGGAGACAATCCATTAAGAAGGTCTGACAATGTAAATATTTATGCCCCCAACAGTAGTAGCCAAAGATACAAATCAATAACAAACATAAAGGAACTAACTGATAATAATACAATAATAGTAAGGGACTTTCATCAATGGACAGATCATCTAAGTGGAAAATCAAGAAGAAACAATAACTTTTTTTTTTTAAGATTTTATTTTTTTATTTGACAGAGAAAAGAGAGATCACAAGTAGGCAGAGCAGCAGGCAGAGAAAGATGGGGCAGCAGGCTCCCTGCTGAACCCAGAGTCCGATGCAGGCCTCGATCCCAGGACCCTGAGATCATGACCTGAGCTGAAGGCATTGGCTTAACCCACTGAGCCACTCAGGCTCCCCCAAAAGAGCTGAGTCTTATTAGGCTTATTCCTTGGAGAAAAATGTATGGGTGTCCTAGAATAATCTACTGGTTGTGAGTATTTGGTCTTACTTTCAATCAAATGGCAGTATTCCTTCTTATTCATGGCCAAATGCCATTGTAAATAAATACCACATCTTCTTTATCCATTTATCTGTGGATAGACTTAGGATATTTTCATATCTTAGCTATTGTGCTAAGATGTGAATAATGCTGCAAAAGACATGGTAGAGTAGCAATGCTTACATTCAACAAAGTAGAATTTAATCCAAAGACTGTAACAAGAGATGAAGAAGGACACTATATCATAATAAAGGAGACAATCCATTAAGAAGATCTAACAATTGTAAATATTTATGCCCCCAACAGGAGTGGCCAAATATACAAATCAATAACAAACATAAAGGAACTAACTGATAATAATAAAATAATAGTAAGGGACTTTCATCAACGGACAGATCATCTAAGTGGAAAATGAAGAAGAAACAATAGCTTTTTTTTAAGATTTTATTTATTTATTTGACAGACAGAGATCACAATTAGGCAGAAAGGCAGGCAGAGAGAGAGAGGAAGGGAAGCAGGCTCCCTGCTGAGCAGAGAGTCCGATGCAGTCCTCAATCCCAAGACCCTAAGACCGTGATCTGAGCTGAAGGCATTGGCTTAACCCACTGAGCCACTCAGGTGCCCCAAGAAACAATAGCTTTGAATGACACACTGGACCAGATGGCCTTAAGAGATATATTCAGAACACTCTATCCTAAAACAGCAGAATTCACATTCTCATCAAGGGCACATGAGACATTCTCCAGAACAGATCATATATGAGGTCACAATTCAGGCCTCAACAAGTACAAAAAAAAAGATCATATTATCATATTTTCTGGCCACAATGCTATGAAACTTGAAGTCAACCACAAGAAAAAATTTGAAAAGACCAAAAATTCATGGAGGTTAAACACCATGCTACTAAACAATGAATGGCTCAACCAGGAAATCAAAGAAAAAATAAAATATATATGGAAACAGATGAAAATGAAAATGCAATCATCCAAAACTTTTCAGATGTAGCAAAAGTAGACTAAGAGGGAAGTATGTGAAAGTACAGGCCTACCTTAAGAAGCAAGAAAAATGTCAAACAAATAACCTAACTTTATATCTACAGGAGCTTACACCTAAAGGAAAAAGACCAACACACAATGCCTAAAGTCTAAAGCAGAAGAAAGGAAATAATAAAGATTAAAGCAGAAATAAGTTACATAGAAACTGGAAAAAAAAATTTTAAAAAAAGAACAGATCAATGAAAACAGGAGCTAGCTCTTTGGAAAAATTTGTAAAATTGATAAACCTTTAGCCAGATTCATCAAAAAAGAAAACAGAAGCGACCGGAATAAAAAAATCACAAATGAGAGATGAGAAATAACCAGAAACACAGAAATACAAGCAATTATAGGAGAATATTATGAAAAACTATATGCCAAAAAATTAACAACCTGGAAGAAGTGGATAAATTCCTAGAAACATATAAACTACCAAAACTGAAACAGGAAGAAACAGCTTAAACAGACCCAAAGCCACCAAAGAATTTAATCAGTAATCAAAAAATCTCCGAAAAAGAAACCCCAGAAGTCCAAAGCCAGATGGCTTCCCAAGAAAATTCTTCCAGACATTTAAAGGAGAGTTAATACCTATTCTCAAACGATTCCAAAAAATACAAATGGAAGGAACACTTTCAAATTCATTCTATGAAGCAAGCATAACCCCGATACCAAAACCAAAGAAAAAGTACACTAAAGAAGAGTATGGGCTAAAATCCCTGAAGAACATGGATGCAAAAATTCCCCCATAAAATACTAGCACACCAAATCCAACAGTACAGTAAAAGAATCATGTCACCATGATCAAGTGGGATTTATTCCTGGGCTGCAAGAGGAACTATTCACAAGTCAAACAATGTGATACAATACATTAATAAAAGAAAGGATAAGAGCCATATGATCCTCCTAATAGATGCTGAAAAAACATTTGACAAAGTACATCTATTCATGATAAAAACACTCAACAAAGTAAGAAGGAATAAACCTCAGCATCATAAAGGCCATATATGAAAAAAAACCACTCCTAATATCATCCTCAATGGGGAAAAATTAAAAGCTTTTCCTCTATGGTCAGGAAGAAGACAGGAATGTCTACCCTCAGAACTGTTGTTTAACATAGTATTGGGAGTCTTAGCTACGGCAATCAGACCTAGAAAGGCATCCAAATTGGCTAGGAAGAAGTCAAACCCTCACTATTTGCAGATGATATGAAACTCTATGTAGAAAACACAAAAGACTCCACCAAAAAGTGCTAGAACTGACACACAAGTTCAGTAAACTAGCAGGATAGAAAATCAATGTATAGAGATCTGTTGCATTTCCTTATACCAGTAATAAAGTAGCAGAAAGAGAAATCAAGGAATCAATCCCATTTACAATTGCAACCAAATAATAAGATGCCTAGGAATAAATCTAACTGAAGAGCTGAAAGATCTTTATGCTAAAAACTATAAAACACTGGTGAAAGAAATTGAAGATGACACAAACAAATGGAAAGATATTCCATGCTCATGGGTTAGAAAGGCAAATATTGTCAAAATGTCCATACTTCCCAAAGCTATCTACACAATCATTGCAGTCCCTATCAAAACGCCAAAAGCATTTCTTCACAAAGCTAAAACAAAAAATCCTATAATTTTCGTGGAACCACAAAAGGCCCTGAATGGCCAAAACAACCTTGAAAAACAAAAGCAAAGCAGGTGGCATCGCAGTTCTGGATTTCAAGGTATATTATAAAACTGTAATGATAAAAACAGCATGATACTGCCACAAAAACAGACACAAAGATCAATGGAACAGAACAGAAAACTCAGAAATGAACCCACAACCGTATGGTCAATCAATCTGTGACAAAATCAGGAAAGAATACCCAGTGGGAAAAAGACAGTCTCTTCAACAAATGATGTTAGGAAAACTGGACAGCAACATGCAAAAAAATGAAATTGGACCATTTTCTTACACCTTACACAAATGTAAATTCAGAATGGATTAAAGACCTAAATGTGAGAAAATAAACCATTAAAATCCTAGAGAAAACATAGGAAGCAACCTCTTCGATATTGGCCACAGCATTTCCTTACTAGGTATGTCTGCTGAAGCAACAGAAACAAAAGTAAAAATAAACTATGAGGACTTCATCAAAATAAAAAGCTTCTGCAGAGTGAAGGTAACAGTCCACAAAATAAAAGGCAACCTATGGAATGGGAGAAGATATTTGTAAATGACATATCTGATAAATGGCTAATATCCAAAATGTACAAAGAACTTATAAACTCAACCCCTAAAAAACAAATAATCCAATTTTTAAAAGGGCAGAAGACATGAAAAGACATTTTTCCAAAGAATACCTACAGATAGCCAACAGACACATAAAAAGATGTTCAACATCCTTCATCATCAAGGAAATACAAATGAAAACTATAATGAGATATCACCTCACACCAGTCAGAATAGCTAAAATTAACAACACAAGAAACAACAGGTACTCAGGATTCAGAGAAAGAGGAACCTTCTTATATTGTTGGTGGGACTGCAAACTGGTACAGCCACTCTAGAAAACAGTATGAGGATTCCTCAAAAAGTTAAAAGTAGAATTATCCTACAATCCAGCAATTGCACTACTAAGTATTTACCCAAAGAATACAAAAATACTAATGCAAAGGGATACGTGCACCCCAATGTTCTAGCAACATTATCAACAATAGCCAAATTATAGAAAGAGCCCAAATGTCCATTGATTGATGAATGGATAAAGAAAATGTGGTATATATACACAATGGAATATCACTCAGCCATAAAAAAAAAATGAAATCTTGCCATTTACAACGATGTAGATGGAGCTAGAGAGTATTATGCTAAGCAAAACAAGTTGGTCAGAGAAAGACAAATACCATAGGATTCCATTCATGTGTGAAATTTAAGAAACAAAATGAACAAAGGAGAAAAGAGAAAATCAAAAAAATGGACTATTAACTGTAGAGAACAGAGGGCTACCAGAGGGGAGGTGGGTGGGCAGATGGGGGAAATCAGCATTGGGGATTAAGACTACATTTATTATGATGAACCCTGAGTAACATATAGAATTATTGAATAACTCTACTACACACGTGAAACTATATAGTACTGTATGTTAAATATACTTGAGGTAAAATTTAAAATTTAAAAAAAAAAAAAACGTAGCTTTGAAGACCACGATTTTAAAAATGGGGAGAGGAACCGAGTACACATTTTTCCAAAGAAGACAGACAACTTGCCAGCAGTACCTATATATAAAATATTCAACTTAGGCAATCATCAGGGAAATGCAAATCAAAAGTACAATTAAATAACAACTCTCACCTATTTGAGTTATCAGAAAGACAAGAGATAAGTTCTGGTGAGGATGTGGAGAAAAGGGAACTTTATGCACTCTCAGAAGGAATGTGTAAATTGGTATGGTAGGTAGCCACTATAGGAGGCAGTAAGGATGTTCCTTGAAAAATTAAAAATAGAACTCCTGTATGATCCAACAATCTCACTTCCAGGTATATATTCAAAGAAAATGAAAACTGGATATCAAAGTAATATCTACACTACCATGTCTTTTGCAGCATTATTCACATCTTAGCACAATAGCTAAGATATGAAAATATCCTAAGTCTATCCACAGATAAATGGATAAAGAAGATGTGGTATTTATTTACAATGGCATTTGGCCATGAATAAGAAGGAATACTGCCATTTGATTGAAAGTAAGACCAAATACTCACAACCAGTAGATTATTCTAGGACACCCATACATTTTTCTCCAAGGAATAAGCCTAATAAGACTCAGCTCTTTTGGGGGAGCCTGAGTGGCTCAGTGGGTTAAGCCTCTGCCTTCGGCTCGGGTCGTGATCTCAGGGTCCTGGGATCGAGTCCCGCATCGGGCTCTGTGCTCAGCGGGGAGCCTGCTTCCCTTCCTCTCTCTCTCTGCCTACTTGTGATCTCTGTCAAATAAATAAATAAAGATCTTTAAAAAAAAAAAAAATAAAAGACTCAGCTCTTTTTGTTAGCAAACTTCTTTGTGCAGGCTGCTCTTATTTTGACTAAATTACAGTTAAAACTATGTTTCCCAATGAAATGTGGCAACAAGGAATAGTTTTTATGAAACTGTCACTGGACAGAAGGAAGAAGACTGATCTTCTTATTAAAAGGATACCTTGGTGAAGCATACAACTCTTGATCTCTGGGCTTTGAATTTGAGCCCCACCTTGGGTGTAGAGATTACTTAAAAATAAAACCTTAAAAAAAAAAAAAAAACAACAAGAAGAAGAAACTTTCTTGCATAGGACCAAGACGACAATGCTGACCTGTAAGAAAGTCCTAGAATACACTCTACCACTTAACACCACAATAGAGCTTAGGTTTCAACTAGAACAATCAGAGCTCAATGTTTCCCTAAACTCTGAATCTGGTTTAATCTCTAGCCCTACCTCTTGACTTTGCAGGGTCAAAAGCAAAGAGCTACATACAGAGACCAAGGGCTTCCTGGACACCTAGCACAATCCCTTCCTATTTTCCCAAGAGTGTCACTCCCTCTTGACTCCCATAGGGAATGACAATGCTTACCCTGAGGAAGACAACAAAACCAGTACAAAACTCTGACCACTCAGCATCTTGTTCAGGGCAGATTCAGACCATGACCTTGGAGAGCAAAACCCTGCATGTCACTATTTGTCCACCTTCATAATGCCCATGAATGATTGAATGATGATTGCATGAATAAGAAAGACAAAGACACCAAGGAAGCCTCATTCTCCATTCTGACCTTGTCCAGGAAATGAAAGGACCTGCCATTAACTACTCAGGCCCACTGAGTGAGTGGGAGAGCAGGGAGGTGAGAAGCCTGCTACTCACTGTCATCACTCTTCATAATCTCTTTCAAGACCTTAATTCATTAAGGTCCCAGCCACATGTCTTAATAACAAAACCTGGAGACTGAGATTGAGACCACCATTTATTGCCAGGGCCACATCAAAGGAGCCACTCTGTACAGTGACCTCCTTACCACCTGTCAGGAATCAAAAAGTCACTATGTTCACAGACAAGAAGAACCCTATCCTCTGAGAATCCTAGCTCATTAAAGCCATTAGGAGGCTGTCCAGGAGATAAGGGGTGGAATGGTTGTGAGTTGGTGCCCCAAAAAGGGACTCTAGAAGCAGAGGGGAACTCAGCCACTTATCCCCTGGGGTCCATGATATAAGAACAAACTGCCCCTTGCACCACTCCACTGTGGTGGGCTCTGGAGGGTGCGCCACATGGCAGGGGTGGACATATTTCCACTGGGGAGTCATCTGCAGCTTCACCAAGACCTGGAAGATCCAATACCTGTTCCCAGTAAAAGGGGTGGATGCAAGGCTAGTTATCTGCACCCAATGCAAGTGAGGGTGTTTTTAAGAGATGTGCACGTTACTCACGCTTGGCTAATCAGAATCTTCTAGTATTGTTCAAATGTTGGTAGATACTGTAGAAACACACAACAGAACGAGACAGATAGATGCACACACAGAAATAAAGACGAGATAAGATGTGAGGTAATGAGAAAGAGAGATGCAGACAGAGATAAAAGGATCGAGATAAATAATGGCAAAGATGCAGATAGAAACAGACAGAAGCAGAAATGCAATGAAAGAGTGAGAGACAAAACAGAGACAGAGAGGCAGAGACAGATATAAAACGATGCAGAGACACCACTATGTTGATTGCAGCGTTGTTCACAATAGTCAAGATAAGGAAGCAGTCCAAGTGTCCATTGATAGATGAATGGATAAAGATGTGACATATATATACAATGCAATATTACTCTACCACAGAGTATTATATCTTACCATCTACAACAACATGGATGGAGCTAGAGGGTATTATATTAGGTGAAATAAATCAAAGAAAGACAAATACCATGTGATTTCACTTATACGTGGAATCTAAAAAAAAAAAACAGAACAAATGAACAAAGAAACAAACAAAAAACAGAAACAGACTTGTAAAAACAGAGAACAAACTAGTGGTTGCCACAGGAGAGATGGATGGGAGGATAGGCAAGATAGCTGAAGAGGATTAAGAGGTACAAACTTAGAGTTATAAAAGAAATAAGTCATGGAGAAAAAAAGGCAACGTAGTCAGTAATATTGTAATAAGGTGACAGATGGTGACTATACGTATTGTAGTAAGTATAGAGTAATGTACAGAATTGTCAAATCACTGTATTGCACGCCAGATACTAACATAATATTATATGTTAACAGTACTACAACTGTTAGTATTACAACAGTAAGGAAATACAATAAAAAGATGCAGAGAGACACACTGAAAGAAATATGAGGAACGAAGAGAGACACATAGAAATAAAGGTGCATAAATAGAGATATAACAGAAAGACAAGAGGGAAATGAAGATCTCATTGAATGTCTGGATCTAGTAACTTCTGAAATCAGCTTGACCTGAGACTTCCTCGTTAACATGAACAAAGTAAACGAGTTGGGTTTCTATCATGTGAAGCCAGAAACAGTACTTTTATTGTTAGTTATATTTTCTCAAAATAAAAATGGACCTTGATCAATGTGAATTCCCAAGATATACTGGAAACACCCCTGTGGTTCTCTGAAACACCAGGGGCCATTATATCTGTGCCCGCATAATCCCCTGTCAGCTTACACACACGATGCTCACCACACCTAAAAAGAGGCCAGCACACCCTTAGGCCATTGCACGGAACAATACCAAATACCCATGAAGGATGTGACTATCGGATTGATCTTCTATCTCCTCTGCCTGCTCTTTGCTTGGAACCCACACGTGCCCCTAGTTTCCCTTCAAGGAGCAGTATGATCCTTTCCTTCTGCACTGGTTTCCTGCCTCCACCCAGTTAAGAAGACTCAGGGTACAGAGAACTCATAAGCATGTTTAATCACTGTAAAATCTCTACATTCAGCTAAATGGCTTCAATGTGCTCCTCTTGCACCATCTGAGAAGGAAGAATGGAAACAGAAAAGCTCTTGGGGCAGGAGTAGATGCTGCTGGCAGGGAGCTCACAGGCAGAGACTCCAAGGTCAGTGCAGGAAGCAGCACCACAGTCAGATCCTCCAGGCAGGGGTCATAGGAGGTGACCTGGTGACTCTGTCAGAGGCACTGTTGGACTCTGATCCACATGGGGGACAGGGTGTCAGGCAGCTGGGAATTCTGGGCAAGGACAGGCAGACAACAAAGAAGGCGGAATCCCAGGTATCCTCCGGCGTCAGTGCAGGAGCCCTGTAGAAAAGAGGGTGATTAGCACAGGGGACCCTGAGGGACATGCCCTCTCCTCACTTCTCAGTTCCACTGCAGCATCAAAGAAAGTTGGGGTCCAGGGCATACTGTCATCACCTCCCAAAATATCTCTAGAAAGGTATTATTAACTCATGAGAACAGGGCACTCCGGCTACACAGATGTGTGGGAGGCTATGAAGCAGCTGTTATCCTTTCAGGGGATATTAAGTTTTACTAAATGTAATGATAACTCACCTTCGTTCCACCACTAGTAGCCTTTCATTTATAAACTCTCACAGGCAGTAGCTGCCAACATGAAACACAACGTGGGCATCATCCTGGTGTCGAACACCCAAGACGTGGCTCTGGATCCACGTTTCACACAAAGATGCCACCCAAGTTGTGGCCTGGTTCTGGAACAACTCTGGGTCTGCCTACAGAAACTGGGCAAACTTCTCCCTAACTCTTGATCTCTGTCGCAGGGACGAGGCCATGAACTGAGCGCACTCACCTCATGCTCTGCCCTCTTTCACCTGTGCCCACACCCCCACCGAATCAGAGCAGAACTAGTACCTGCTGGCGGAGACCCACGAGGTCCTACAAAAAGAAGGGATACAGAAAAAGGTCTCATTACACAAACAGCCAGTCTCTCACTCACCCCAAAGGGCAGTGAGATAAGAGACTTAAGTGGAATTTTACATTCTCCCTACCCATCAACTACAAGACCTTAACTGCCCTAAGTTAAATCCCCCAAAATGAATGAAACTGTCCCCAGTAGGAAGGGAAGCAGATGCTCTGACCCTCATAAAGAACAAAGCTTTCAGAAAGGAGCCAGAGAGACAATGATGAGCTGTCAGGAAGCCCTAGAATATACTCCACCTGGGACCTCCGTGATGGGGTTCTTTTCAACCAGTAAAGTCAAATTCCAAAGCTTCCCCCTAGGTTGTTCCATCTCCTCCCACCACCAGCACAGCCTCCTTCCTTTCAGGGTCAGAAGGAAAGAGCTACCCCTAGAGGCACAGGCCCCCCTGAACAGAGAGCCTCAGGCACGGCCCTTCTCCCCCATTTCTCCAGAGCGCCTTACCTTTCTGGCTCCTGTGACGGACGATAAGACCCAGCCCGAGGAAGATCAGCCCCAGCACAAAGCCTCCGATGCCACTCAGCGTCTTGCTCTGGGCAGATTCCGACTGTGCCCCTGGGAGCAGAGCCTGAGTGTCAGGCTGAGTGTCAGGCTGAGTGTCCCCATACCCCACAATGTCCCTTTGGGAAGCCTGTAGTCCAGTCTGAAGTACAGGACCTGGGGGTGCCAGCAAGCCCAGTGCTCCCTTCTGGCCACCCTTAAGGGGAGAAAAGGACCCACTGACAGACCCTCACACCCAGCGGGTACGTGAGAGTAGGGGGAAGCTGCATCCTGCTCCTCCAGACACAACCCTAACCTCAGACTCCAAGACCCCAGCCACCAGCCAGAGTATAAATCCTTCAGAGCTACAGGGCTGGGCTGTAGGGTCAGGGGGTGGAGAATGATCTCTCTAGTATCTAGAAAGACAATGAGATCGAGATTGTTCTGACGCTCCTGCCGTGGGCATCAGCAGTGACATCGAGGATGAGGAATGGAATGGGACGGGCTGGAGGAAGCTCTGCTCTCTGTCCTGTGGGGCCCATGGTGAAAGGATACAGATTGCCCCTTACGCCACTCCACTGTGATGGGGCTCTGGAGACTGGGGTGCTCCACATGGCAGGTGTAGACATCTCCTTGCTGGGGAGTCATTTCCAGCATCACAAGGATCTGGAAGGTCCAGTCCCCATTCCTAATAAGTGGAGTGGACACCATACCAGCTTTCTCCTCCTGGTCATTCCGAAACCACCGAACTTTGATCTGGCCTGGGTAGAAATCTGTCACAGAGCAGACCAGCATGTTGTGGTGGTTCAGAACCTCCGTCCTGGATGGGGAGACGGTCACTGTAGGTTCCACTGAGGGGAGTAACAGACAAGAAAAGACAGTGAGATGTGAGACTGCACGGCAAGTCTCCCCATGGAGAAGAGTCCTGTCTTGGTACCAGGGTGGAAAGATCCCTGGATTCTGAGTCTTGGATTAAGATCTGAGCTTGGCCACTGTATTAGTTCAAATAAACACGAGTCAGCTTATTTTTCAAAGTCTGAAGAAACAATAGTAATCATCCCGTGAAAGTTATTCTTTGGTATTAACTGATAAAATGAAGCAATTTTAAATATTAGATTGCTGTATTACACACGACACTATTCATAAGATTTTTTAAAAATAGAAATAGTAAAGCAGGACTTCTTTCCCTCCACACCTGTTGACATACAAAGTGGTTGCTAATCTCTAACTCCCAAGGTAGCTAGCTGTGAAATTAAATTGTGTTATATAGATGGCGTGTGATAAGGTATTTGTCTAGACATACGTGCTTATTAAATATCTACAATTAACTTGCAGAATATCTACCCCTTAAGTGGATGATGATGACCTGAGAAGGAGTTCGGGAGAAGGAGAATGGGTAGGGTTTAGGCAAAAGGAAACCTGAAACAATTTTTTTATTCAGTAATTTACTAGCATCAATTTATTGACTCCAAAAGTTCAGCTCTTCCTATTCTGACACTTGTTGAGATTGTCTAAGAAATTAAAATTCTGCCTTCCAACACCATTCAAATATTGTTTATATTTTTAGTAAACTCTTTCTTAGACTTTGCATTCACAATCCCTAAGTTATTAAGATTGAAGTCACAAGGTTTACTTTAAAACATGAAGCAAAATAACAAAGACTAATTAATACAGTCAGTCTTTAAGGCTTATTTACCCTTCTGTTTTCTCTTGAGCCTAGTGGATGGGTGGCCACCTGCATTTATTCATTAATTCCACGAAAGTTTGCACTCACTCTAACTGTCAGTCATCGTGTCATATACTAGGCAGACAAGGACGAGCAGCTCCTCCCCTCAGAGAAGTCCAGGACTAGTGGCAACCATTTAAGAAAACAGCATTGAGATGAATCATAATTTGAAACCAAAAAGTCAAAATTTGGCGTGGTGACAACTCTTAACATATTTACCACGTGTGTGCCAGGTGTCCTCCCCCTACCAGGCCCAGCCCACTAAGCTTGGCAGGGGCTGGCACAGCTCACTGAAGGACTAGGGCAGGGACAGGGGCTCACTGGGCTCTGCTTAGGGAAAGGTGGGGAGGGAGAAAGCAAACATTCTTAAGTAAGGAGCCGGGGAGACGCAGAAGTGGTGGAAACCGCATAGGAAGCACAGCCCTACTGGAGGAACCACCCACCTCTGCGGGGAACAGTGAGGGGCTACGAGGAGGGGCGGGGGGGGTCTGTCCCCACCCCCACTCCCCGTCCCCGCCTCCCCATCCACCTTGTGGGCCTGGGTCCCATGGGAGAGGCCACACCCACCGTGCTGGGTCTTGCCAGTACCCACAAGAGAGACTGAGAGGGAAGCCCAGCTAAGACCCAAAGGCAGTGCTTACCTAGCCTCTGCAAGGTGGAACTCTTCTCCATCTGGTAGTTGTGTCTGCAAACTGTGTCCACCTCCGCCCGCGCCCGCTCCACGACATCCTTTTGTCTGTTCCAGGACTGGGCGATAGACCGCCCTGGCTCTGTCACCGCCTGGTACTCCCCCACGTTGCTGTCGAAGCGCAGGACTTCCTCCCTGTTATAGATTAATCTATCCAGGAGCCGCACCCGCTTCGTCCCATTGGTGAAGAAGCACTCGCCCTTAAACTGGAACACAAAATCCTCTGCGGGGAATCACCGCGGGTCATTCAGATCTCCACCGCTCAGCCCAACCGACAGCCACCGCCCAGCGGGTCTTGTGGGGCACTAGCAGGCGGCCTGATAAACCTGAAGGCCTCCCACCTTGGATGCCTGTCACCCCTGCCCTGAGCATCCTCCTTCCCAGGCCTGCCTGCCCTCCCCTGAGGGCTTCCAGAACTGCCTTCACACAGGGAGGGGAGGAAAGAAAGCCCCTCTCTTGCAGGGACAAGCCCTGCAACCTCTGAGCTCTGACTGAGCCTGAGAACTGAGGAAGACAGGGCAGTGGGGCTGATTTTACA
This sequence comes from Martes martes, assembly GCF_963455335.1. Classification (NCBI taxonomy): domain Eukaryota; kingdom Metazoa; phylum Chordata; class Mammalia; order Carnivora; family Mustelidae; genus Martes; species Martes martes. The sequence goes on along the minus strand of NC_137893.1, from coordinate 118,253,670 downwards.
TCCATCCCTGTGCTCAGATCAGGACATTCTTACATGAAATCCCATTTTCCATACAACTTCAGGGAGCCTCAGAGACAAACAAGTGTCCACCTAAGCACAAGAGTTCAAGAGAATGAGGAGAAAAGTCAAAAATGAAGCTTGACCTCCTCCTGAAAAGCATATTCTCTTGGTCCCCTGCAGAAGACCTTCCTTCTAATGCCTGAGTTTCTGTCGCACGCACCCAACTACACTGTGAGGTTGCTCACTCCTGCAGGGCCAGAAGAGACCCACATCTTCCAAGTCCTAGAGAGAGACATTCATAGAAAGAACATAGTCTTTGAATAAGATATAATAGATTCCATTAAACCCTGCCATTTACCAGCTTGAGTAGGTTACTAAACAAAATATTGATATCATATATATAATTTGTAAAACAGAAGTCATAATGCCTACACATAGGAGTGTTAGGAAAATCCAGAGAGAATTTATATGAAGATACTAATCCTGTGGCTGAAATGGTTTCTCAGTATGTGCTATTTCCTCTTCTTTACAGTCTCCTTTCTCCTAAATTCAGTCCACCATCAATTCAAGTCTCTGAATCCCACACAAGTTACTATTTGACCATAAACCAGTGAAACTTGAAGTAAAGACTTCCTGTTTGTGGTCACCCTGTCAGTTTCACTCAAAAACCAAGAGTTTGTATCCATTTGGACTCCACTCAGAATCAGGAATGTAGAGTCCTTTTTGTCAAATACTAAGACTGGAGAGACTATCGCTGCCCTATATTTCTCCAGCAGAGAATCCCATAGTGTGTAGCCTAGATAAGGTCTTGTGGGGACCTGAAATAAAAAATCCTGCTGTGTCTTCTTTGGACAAATTCTTATTTTCAAAAATAACTCCAATGTCACTTTGTCCCATCAGTGGTAGCAGATGCATGTTTTGTTTCCTCCTCCCCATTATAAAATTCCCAGGATGGATTGAGCCCATAGATGTGGATGTCCTTATCTCATCATTAGAGTAGAAATAAGAATGTAACAGAGTTGTCAACCCCAAAGAGAAGAAACCTGTGATGAAAGACTATATATTCTGAGATCATAGAACCTTCCACATTCCAGCCCAAAGCTCCTTCAGAACCTTTTGCCTAAGGTGGTGGCTCTGTGGAGCAGGTGCCCTTCACTTACGTGGAGATTCTCTGCCCTCGGCCACTGGGATATTTAGGACCACCAGCATCATCATTTCAGCTGCTGTCCAGAGGCCTTTGGAGATCCACAAAGCCATCTTCCCAGGCATCATTGGGAACAAAGGAAAAAGAAATGGTAGTCAACACAGCTCCTACCTAGTAGCTCTGAGTACTCATTTCAGAGAGTAAAAGCCTGTGAAAGCTTCCATGCACAGTAGGATTGGAGAGTCCCTAGGAAGGGAACCAATCTGAACTATTGCCGAAGTACCTCACCTGTCTCTGGGCAGAGATTTTTTATAAAGGTTCTCAGTCCAATACCTAGAACTGTGTCTTCATCAAATTATACTGGATAAATATTTGAGGTGAAGATTTTCTTCTAATTATAGAAATTCTAAAGACTGAATGCCTTAAGGGTTTAAAGAAAGAAACAAAAAAATAACTCAAGAGTAGACATTTTTTGTGATATTTGGGATTTTTAGTAATAAATACGTGGGATCATATTTCAGGGAAGAAAAATAATTGTCACAGAGATGGCCACTTCTATTATCCTAGAAACTCTGAAGAGCCTTAAGTTGTGGTGGGAAGAGCGTTGTTCTTATGAGGAAATGGTTTTTAGCTGCAGTTCTACTACTAATAGATTTTATGGGAGTCAGCAAATTACTGAACCTCATTTTGCCTCAGGCTTCTCTTGGTAAAATGTGGACCATGTTTCACACATTTTATATCCAGATCATCATATATACAAACTTAAGTGTAATATGACTTGTTTAATATTGCAAAATGTTGGAGAAATAGTCCAAGATGGTGGAGGAGTAGGAGACTTTAGTTTTGTCTGGTCCCAGGAATTCAGCTAGATAGCTATCAAATCATTCTCTACCCTATGAACTCACCCTGAGATCTAAGAAAAGAATAGCTGCAACTCTGCAAATAGAAAAGTAACCACTTTCTGAAAGAATGACAAGAGAGAAAAACTATCTACAAAAAAGAGAACAAGAGACAGTATTGACTGCCAGGGACCTAATAAGTATGGATAAGTAAGATGTTAGAACTAGAGTTCAAATTAATGATTATAAAGATATTAGCTGGCTTTGAAAAATGCATAGAAGACAGTATAGAACCCCTTTCTAAGAAAGGTAAATAAAAGAACTAAAACCAATCAAGTCAAAATCAAAAAGTGTACTATTGAGATGCAAAAAAAAAAAAAAAAAAAATGGAGACTCTGTGAGTATAATGAGGCAGAAAAGAGAATTACAGAAGACAAAATAATGGAGAATAAAGAAGCTGAGAAAAAGATAAATAACTATTGGATCACCAGGGGAGAATTTGAGAGATAAGTGATACTATGAAGTGAAACATTACACTTGGGATTCCAGAGGAAGAGAAGGGGGGTGGGGAGTGCAGAAAATATCTTGGAGCAAATTATAGTGGAAAACTTCCCTAACTGGGGGGAGGAAACAGACATTCACATCCAAGAGGCACAGAGAATGCCCCTCAAAATCAATAAAAATTGGTCAACACCTCCACATATAATAGTGAAACTTGCAAATCCAGGAGATAAAGAGAAAAATCCTAAAAGCAGGTTGGGGCAAGAGCTTTGCAACCTACAAGGGTGGATATATTAGACTGGCAACAGACATAACCACAGAGACCTGGCAGTCTGGAAAGGACTGGCAGGATATATTCAGGGTGCCAAATGAGAAAAATATGTAGCCAAAAATACTTTATCCAGCAAGGCTGTCATTCAGAATGGAAGGAGAGATAAAGAGCTTCCAGGACAAACAGGAGCTAAAAGAATTTGTGAACACTAAACCATCCCTGCAAGAAAAGTTAAAAGGGATCCTTTAAGCAAAGAGAGAGACCAGAAGTAACATAGACCCAAAAGGAACTGAGACAATCTACAGAAACAGTGACTTCAGAGTTAATACAATGGCATTAAATTCATATTTTCCAATAGTTACTCTGAATGTAAATGGGTTGAATGCCCAAATCAAAAGACATGGTGAATCAGATTGGATAAAAAAGCAAGATCCATTGATATGCTGTTAACAAGAGACTCATTTTAGACCCAAAGACACCTCCATATTTAAAGTGAGGGGGTGGAAAACTATTTGTCATGCTAATGGATATCAAAAGAAAGCTGGTGTAGCAATCCTTATATCAGACAAATTAGATTATACCAAAGACTGTAATAAGAGATGAGGAAGGACACTGTATAAGAATTTAAGGGTCTACCCAACCAGAAGATCTAAGAATTATATTTATACCACACATGGGAGCAGCCAATTAATAACAAAATTAAAGAAACACATTGATAATAATCCAGTAATAGTAGGGGACTTTAACATCTAACTCACTTCAATGGACAGATCATCAAAGCTGAAGATCAACGAGGAAATAAGGACATTGAATGACACACTTGGACTTCATGGCTATATTCAGAACATTACACCTGAAAGCAACAGAATACACATTCTTCTCAAATGCACATTGAACATTCTCCAGAATAGATCACATACTGGCTCACAAATCAGTTCTCAACTGGTATAAAAATTGAGATTATTCCTTGCATAATTTCAGACCAAAATCTTTGAAACTTAAACTTAATCACAAGAGTAATTGTAGAAAGAACTCAAATACATGGAGGCTAAAGAGGATCCTATTAAAGAATGAATGGGTGAACCAGAAAATTAAAGAAGAATTTTTAAAAATTCATGGAAACAAATTAAAATGAAACCACAACTATTCAAAACCTTTGGGATGCATCCAAGGTAGTCCTAAGAGGGAAGTATATAGCAATACAAGACTTTGTCAAGAAACAAGAGAAGTCTCAAATAGATAGCAAATAAAACCTAAACCCAGCAGGAGAAGAAAAATGATAAAGATTAGAGCAGAAATCAATGAAATGGAAACCAAAAAAAAAAAAAAAAAGCAGTAGAGCAGATCAAGGAAAGTAGGAGCTGATTCTTCAAAAGAATTAATAAGACTGATAAACCCCTAGCTAGACTTATCAAAAAGAAAAGAGAAAGGACCCAAATAAAATCATGAATGAAAAAGGAGAGATCACAACCAACACCAAAGAATATAAACAATTTTAACATATTATAAGCATCTATATGTCAACAAATTAGGCTATCTGGAAGAAATGATTACATTCCTATAGAGGTATAAACTACCAAAACTAAAACAGGAAGAAATAGAAAACCTGAACAGACCAACAACCAGCAAGGAAATTGAAGCAGTAATCAAAAATCTCCCAATGAGAGTCAAGGCTGGATGTCTTCCCAGAGAAATTCTAGCAAACATTTAAAGAATAATTAATACCTATTTTTCTGAAGCTGTTTCAAAAAATAAAAATGGAAGGAAAACTTCCAAATTCATTCTATAAGGCCAGCATCATTTTGATCCCTAAACTAGCACAGAGACCCCACTTAAAAGAAGAATCACAGACCAATATCCCTGATGAACATGGATGCAAAAATTCTTACCAAGATACTAGCCAATAAGATCTAACAGTACATTACAAGTATTATTCACCACAACCAAGTGGGATTTATTCCTGGGCTACAAAGTTTGTTCAATCTCCATAAATCAACCAACATTATACATTACATTAATGAAAGAAAGGACAAGAGCCACATGATCCTCTCAATAAATACAGAAAACCATTTGACAAAGTACAGCATCTTTTCTTAATTAAAGTTCTTCACAATGTAGAAATAGAAGGAACATACTTCAATATCATAAAAGTCATCTATGAAAAGCCCACAGCGAATATCATTCTCAATGGGAAAAAAAATGAGAGCTTTTCCTCTAAGGTCAGGAACACGACAGGAATGTCCACTCTAACCACTGTTGTTCAACATAGTACTAGCTGTCTTAGCCTCAGCAATCAGACAACAAAATGAAATAAATCCATTCAAATCAGAAAGAAGTCAAACTCTCACTCTTCACAGATATTATGATACTTTATGTGGAAAACCCAAAAGACTCCACTCCAAAACGGCTAGAACTCATACACAAATTCAGTAAAGTGACAGGATATAAAATCAATGCCCAGAAATCAGTTGCATTTCTATACACTAACAATGAGAGAGAAGAAAGAGAAATTAAGGAGTTGATCCTATTTACAACTGAACCTAAAACTCTAAGACTAGGAATAAACCTAACCAAAAATGCAAAGGATCTGTACACAGAGAACCGTAGAACACTCATGAAAGAAATTGAGGAAGACAAAAAGAGATGGAAAAACATTCCATGTTCATGGATTGGAAAAACAAATATTGTTAAAATGTCTATGCTACCTAGAACAATCTATACATTCAATGCATTCCCTACCAAAATCGCATCAACTTTTTTCAAAGACCTGGAACAAATAATCCTAAAGTTTGTATGGAACCAGAAAAGACCCAGAATAGCCAGAGGAATGTTGAAAAAGAAAAGCAAAGGCTTTTTGTAATTGTGATGGTGGCATCACAATTACAGGCCTCAAGCTCTATTACAAAGCTGTAATCATCAAGACAGTATGGTATTGGCACAGAAACAGACAGATAGATCAATGGAACAGAATAGAGAACCCAGAAATGAACCCTCAACCCTCTGGTCAACTAATCTTCAACAAAGCAGGAAGGAATAACCAATGGAAAAACGATAGTCTCTTTAACAAATGGTGTGGGGAAAGTTGGACAGCCACATGTAGAAGAATGAAACTGGACCATTTTCTTACACTATACACAAAAATGGACTTTAAATGAATGAAAGACCTCGATGTGAGACTGGAATCCATCAAAATCTTAGAGAAGTACAACGGTAGCAACTGCTTCAACTTTGGCTGCAGCAACTTCTTGCTAGACACGTACCCAGAGGCAGGGGAAACAAAGGCAAAATGAAAAGTTGGGACTTCAAGATAAAAAGCTTTTGCACAGCAATGGAAACAGTCAACAAAACCAAAGACAACCTACAGAATGGGAAAAGATTTACACTTATCAAACTCAACTCCCAAAGAACAAAAATCTGATTGAAAAATGGGCAGAAGACATGAACAGACATTTCTCCAAAGAAGACCTACAAACGGCCCAAAGACACATGAAAAACTGCTCAACATCAGTCAGATTAAGGGAAATACAAAGCAAAACCACAATGAGATAGATACCACCTCACACCAGTCAGAATAGTTAAAATCAACAAGTCAGGAAATGATAGATGTTTGTGAAGATGTGGAGAAAGGGGAACCCTTCCACACTGTTCTTGGGAATGCAAGCTGGTGCAGGCACTCTGGAAAGTAGTATAGAGGTTCCTCAGAAAGTTAAAAATAGAGCTATCCCTATAACTCAGCAATTGCACTACTAGACATTTACCCCAAAGACATAAATGTAGTGATCCAAAGGGGCACCTGCACCCCAAAGTTTATAGCAACAATGTCCACAATAACCAAACTATGGAAAGAGCCCAGATGTTCATTGACAGATGAATAAATAGAGAAGATGTAGTATACATATACAATGGAATACTACTCAGCCATCAAAAAAATGAAATTTTGCCATTTGTGATGACATGGGTAGAACTAGAGAGTATTATGCTAAGCAAAATAAGTCAAACAGAGAAAGATAATTATCATATGATCTCACTCATATGTGGAATTTAAGAAATAAAACAGGATCATAGGGGAAGAGAGGAAAAAATAAAATAAGATGAAATCAGTGAGAGAGATAAACCATAAGAGACTCTTAATTATAAGGAAAAAACTGAGGGTTGCTGAAGGGGAGGGGTGAAGAGTGATGGGGTGAGGGGGTAATGGACATTAAGGAGAGCTTGTGATATAATGAGCACTGGGTATTTTACAAGACTGATGAATCAGTGACCTCTCCCTCTGAAGCTAACATTACATTATATGTTAATTAACTGAATTTAAGTTAAAGAAAAAGAGAAAAAAATTTTAAAAATTTTGAAGATATAGAGCAGAGACACAAGGGGTTTCCATTCGGCACATGAAAGCAGTGAGTCACCTCAGTATTCTGTACTAGGTGCATGGTTCCAGAGCAACTGAGACTTAGTCCCCAGGCTTCCACAAGCAGTAGTGTACTTAGGATCAGGGCAACTCTAGAATAAGAAGAGTTTCCATGGTGGGGTGGAAGGAGAAAGGAGGGACATCAGACTCAGAGCTGGAGGGGCACCTGGGTGGCTCAGTGGGTTAAAGCCTCTGCCTTCGGCTCAGGTCATGATCCCAGGGTCCTGAGATCGAGCCCTGCATTGGGCTCTCCGCTCAGTGGGAAGCCTGCTTTCACCTCTCTCTCTGCCTGCCTCTCTGCCTGCTTGTGATCTCTGTCAAATAAATAAAATCTTAAAAACAAAACAAAACAAAAAAACACCTCAGAGCTGGAATAGGATTGGGGAGCAAGGAAGCATGGTCAAAAGGGGACCTGGAAGGTACATTAGTCCCCACAATGCCCACCTCAGTGTCTCAGAATAAATGGAGAAGTCTGGCCCATCCCATCCCTCTTAACCTAAGGGGAAATTCTCTCCACTCTATTGTGGGGCTGTGTGGTAGAGGCTGCCACACCTGGGCATTGCCCAGTCTCATAGGCCTCTTCACACAGACTTTGCAATAAGCAACCAAAGTATCAGCTTAGAACAATTTTTCTGATTGGCTAAAACCTCATCTGCAAGGCTGTGGCTCAAGCTTCTGCCAGCTGTCTCCCCCTGAGCCAGTCAGCTTTCTCCACATTTCCTAGAGCTCTCTGTGCACCTCATACTCTGCTGCATTACTCAGGGAATCCACTGCTGGCCTGGTCTGAGAGGAAGACAACTCAGACACCTGATTCCAGGTGCTTTTCTCAGTCACCCTGCTGGGTCTCTGTGGAGGCAGAGCACTTAGGATGAAGGCAGTGTGTACCCCATGTGGGTAGATGATCCCATCAACAAAAAGTCATGAAATGGGTCAGGCATACATTAAGGAGACGCTCCACAGGGGACAACACCCTTTGTTCGCCCAGAATGAAAGATAAGTTTTGGACTCTTTCTTTGTGGAAAGAGTCAGCATTCCTTGGAATCTGTGCTTGAGCAGTGGAGTTAATTGTGAATGTAATATTAGCAATCACTCTGAGACCAGAAGTGCCATCAAAGACTGCTTGCATGTTCTATAAATAAATAAATAAATAAAATCTTTTTAAAAATCTTTTAATATAAATTGGAATAAATACTTTAAATTATTAAAAAATATACTTTGAATTCAGTAAATTTTATGAACTGATCTTTTAGAGAAATTATCAAAAAGCCTTTGAAATGTTAAAATTCATAAAATAAAATACATCTCTAAAAGGATTTGATACCAAGAGAAATATAAACTGAAACGTTTGTACCTGAAATGCTGACATTTTGTTCTGTTCACTAGACGACTAGTGAATAAATTCAGTAAAACTACTCATGAAACAAAATTTTGTTAAATTACTAAATGTACTAAATCTAATCAGTATGTCATTCAGCCAGCTGATGCTTGGGCTCCTTGCTGTGAATTGGCCATTCATTCAGTAAACTGATCTTTTGGTGAATAAGCCCCTTAACCTGTCAGGCATATCCTTGAGAGTGAACAAGAAACTTCTTCTCAAATATTAGACCCCCCAACAATAAACCCAATGTTTAAAGAAGAATTAACATCAGTTTTACATAGTATCTTCCATAAAATAGAAAAGGAAGAATGGAATCTGGGTGACTCAGTCAGTTAAGCATCAGACTCTTGGTGTTGGCTCAGGTCATGATCTCAGGGTTCTGGGACGGAGTCAGCCTCCATGTTCAGCGGGGAGTCTGCTTCCCCTCCCCCTCTCCCTTTTCAACTGGTCCTCCTACTGCTCTAGCACTGTCTCTCAAACAGATAAGTAAATCTTGAAAAAAAGAATAGAATAGGAAGAATTACTTCCCAATTTATGTTATGAAGCTTGTATTACCAAAACAAAGCAAAGAAAGGATAACAGAGAAAACTGCAGAGCAGTATCTTTTAGGAACATAAATATAAAAATCTCTAAGAAAATATTAGCAAATAGAATTTAACAATCTATAAAAAGACTAGCTCCTTGACTAAGTGAAATTTATTTCAGGATGTTCAACATTCACCTGTCAATCATTGTGGTCCTCCATATTGCATGCTAAAGAACAAAAAATTACATGATTATATCGACTGATACAGAAAAAGCATTTCACAAAATTCAACACACATTCATGAGAAATACTTTCAGAAAACTAGAATATAGGGAACTCTGTAACATGATAAAGAGGTACAAAAATTCCTAACATCATACTTAATGGTGAAAAATTGAATACTTTCCCCCTAAGGTATGGAAGCAAGCAAGGGTGTCTTCTATCACCATTGTTATTCAACATACTACTGGCAGTTCAAGGTAGATCAATAAGGCAAGAAAAGGAAATAATAGGCATAAAGATCAAAAGGGAAGAAATAAAACTATCTCTATTTATAGATGACATGATCGTCTATAAGGAAATTGCCAAAAAAGATTTAAAAAAAAAAAAACAAAACCTCTGAGAATAAGTGAATTTAGCAGGAGTGCAGGTTACAAGGTCAACTTACAAAACCTATTTTATTTTTATATACTTAAACACAGAAAATCAGAATTAAAATATAATATCTTTTATAGTTACTCGAAAAAATGAAATGGGTATAAATCTAATAAAACTTATATGCTTTAACTTTCACTAATTATATTTTCATTTCCTTTGAATTATTGGTTCCCAGGGGTTAGGAAGGATAAGAGAAAGATGAGTGGGACTATAGAGGGGTAGCAAAAGGGAAAACTTTGCAGTGATGGAATAGTTCTGCATTTTTTTTTAAAGATTTTATTTATTAATTTGACAGACAGAGATCACCAGCAGGCAAAGAGGCAGGCAGAGAGAGAGGAGGAAGCAGGCTCCCTGCTGGGCAGAGAGCCCGATGCAGGGCTTGATCCTAGGACCCTGGGATCATGACCTGAGCTGAAGGCAGAGGCTTTAACCCACTGAGCCACCCAGGAGCCCTAGTTCTGCATCTTGATTGCAGTAGTAGTTAGGCAAATCTACACATGTCATAAAATGACCTAGAAATATACACACACACTGGACCAATGTCAGTTGCTTAGTCTGATATTGTACTATAGCTATTTAAGACAGAACAGTCATGGAAAATTGGATGAAACCTATTCAAGAACCCTCTGTATTATCTTTGCAACTCCTATAAATTTATAATTATTTCAAAACACAAAGTTTAAAAAAAACAAAGCCAACCACAATAAAAGTTTTATTTTTTTAGATGTTTAGTTCAATATGGTACCTAATAGAAATTACCCAAAGTGAAACACAAAGAGTAAAAAAGAGGAGGAGGCAATAACAGAATAGAGTATCCAAGAGCTGCAGTACCATATAGGATGGATTAACATGTGTGTCAAAAAATGTATTACACTGCCTTCACTATAAAAGTTTTTTTTTTTTTTTCAGGGTGCCTGGGTGGGTCAGTCAGTTAAGCATCCAACTCCTGATTTTGGCTCAGGTCATGATCTCAGAGTCATGAAATCAAGTCCCACTTGGCCTCCACGCTGGGTGTAGCTCCTGCTTAAGATTCTCTCTCTCCACCTCCCTCTGACATTCCTCAGCCCCACTTTCTCTCAAAAAAAAAAATTATTTTCTTCACTTTTTTTCTCTTTCTGATTCACTCTTGCTAATTTCTTTTGACCGATTTCAAATTTATTGATTGTTTCCTTGGCTATGTCAAGCTTGCTGATGAGTTTGTGAAATTCTTCATTTTTGTTAATGTGGGGTTTTTTTTTATTTCTAGCATTTCCATTTGATTCTTTCTTATAGTTTCCATTTCTCTGCAGAAATTGTCAATCTTATCTTGCATATTGTCTAACTTTTTCTTTAGAAACTGTGTTAATCACAGTTATTCTATTTTATTTTTATTTTTTAAAGTCTTATTTATTTAGAGAGAGCATGAGCAGGGGGAATTATAGGGAGAGAGTGAGAGAGAGAGAATCTCAAGAAGTGTCCACGCTGAGTGCAGAGTCCTACCTGGGGTCCCATCTCACAGCCCTGAGATCATGACCTGAGCTGAAATCAAGAGTCAGATGCTTAGCCAACTGAGACACCCAGGTGCCCCCAATCACAGTTATTTTAAATTCTCCAGCTTATTGTTCTAACATCTGTGTCATATCTGAGTCTGGTCCTGATAATTTCTTTGTCTCTCCTGACTGTATTTTGTTCCTTGCATTTTGGTATGCCTCATAATTTGTTTGTTAAAAAGCCACATATCTTGTATAAACAGAAGGTACTTGGGTAATTTTCTTATGCTTGGAGATGAGCCTGCCTTTCCTTCTGGTAGGCCTTTATTGTGGAGATTTTTGCTTAGTCATTAATTAAACTGGATTTGATGTTTGTTGTAATTGTGGTTACCCTCAGTACATTGAAGTCTTCAAATTCCTCTGATGATACCTTGTATTTGGCTCTTCTTCTAGCTTTATGTCTTCACTTTGGTCCAGTTCCCCAAGAGAATCTGTTTCTTGAAACTCTACCAGCTATATCCCATGTATATTCATTATTTTTACTCACTTGCTGTTAATATGGTGGCATAGGGTTAATAACGTGGGATAGGGTCATTCTCTGATGTTATAATCATACTTAAGTCTTGGGCAAGTGCTGTGGACTTAGGTCTCATCATGGTGACCTTCACACATATCTTTGTCCTCCTCATGGATAGGGCTCCTTTCCTCATTCCCCTCCCAGATGCAGACTCATGATATATACCCTATTACCAAAATGAAGCCAGTCCAATAGAATAATTGAGTGTTGTTGACTAAAGGACACTGCTCTCTAAGATGTGGTGTAAGCCTTTCACCAATGACGTGAACCAAGATGGAGTGATTCCTCACACTACTAAACCCACTTAGGGATTTTTTTTCCCGTCTCTAGAAACTTGGGCTCTCTCAATTTAGACATCCTGGTTCCTAGAAGAAAAACATTTCTGAAAAATGACACTACAAGATCCCAGTGAAATTTGACTGTGATTGCCATCACATGCTATAGGATTAACAAGAAAACATAGGAATTTATGTACTAAATGGAGAAACTGATCTTAATTACCATGGAAAACCAGAATTGCTCATACACAGTAAGGGAAGGGAAGAATATGTTTGGAATTCATAGAATTTACTAGATAGACTTTTAGTATCTTTATATATGGTAATAACTGTCAGTAGATGCTAAAACAATCATAATCCAACAAAGGCATAATAAATAAGAGCATAGAGACTCTTGAGATGATAGGTGCTATAATCAAACTAGAAAAGCAATCTACACTAAATTCAGAGGATGGGGGGACCTGAGAATGTCTTCTTGAAGGAGAAAAGATGAATATTAATTACAGTCACAAGGCCAGCTACAGCAGTGGACAATGTAGCAAATTTCAACAATCTCCATGCTTTAGTCTTCCAGGAGATCACAATTGGCCAACTTTTGACCTCTCTTCTAGAGGAAAAATTTAGGTATGTTAATTTCCACAGAAAACTATACTGAAGATGAGAGTTACCCACTAGTCATCAATAGCCACCTGTTGTTACAATAGTGAATTATAAACTTCTACTGTATTTGAGCCGTCATACATCTTTGGGTCCATTTGTTAAAAGAGTTTGGCCTCCCCTAATTAACATATGAAGAAAAAAAAGTGTGGGAGACTTATCATTTTTATCTATAAAATGGAAAGATCTCAAAAAATAAGATAATGCATTCTCATACGTTGAAGGTGAGTTGTAAAATTTTTGTAGAGGGAATTTTGACACTATCAATCAAAATTACAAATGTGCTGTCTTTGACCTAGGATATCCACCTCTAACAATTTATCTTCATATACCTTGAACAGGCAGAAAGTAATGTATGTATAAGGTTATTTGTTGCACCATTGTTAAAAGAACAAAGGAAACAATCTGAATGTCTATCACTATCAGACTAAGTGGCTATTTTCAAAATGAGGCAGATATTAAAGTTCTGATATGAAAACACTTCAAATAGCTGCAAAGAGCAAAGTATATGCCATATTATGATGTGTGTTAATAATGGAGAGCTGTTCAGATGGAAATAGAAATTTTTTGCTTTCATATGTTTAGAATATTTCTGGAAGGATAACCATTAAGTACAAACAGCGCTTAACTCCTCAGAGGCACATGTAGTGGCTGTATGTTTGGTTAGAAAAAGATATAAAATATCTACTGTAATTCACCTAGGTAACAAATTCTTTACCATGAACATGTATTAGCTAGTCAAAATGAATTGAATTTAAAAGCAAACCAAAAAGGATGGGGAAAAATTAAATTAGAATGTAACCCTTTTACTGGTTTCTCATAGACCAATCTCACATAAAATGATCCTCTTTTTGCCTTAGAATTATCAAAGATATAAGACAGAATATTGTGAAAACATTCAAGCTCATGATGATGCTAAATTAGCAGCTAAGGTATGTGTCTAGAATTCAGACCACATCAATCCTCCCTGTGTACCCTTCACCCTATTCTTCAAAGCAGAGCCTTTTTCACGGGCCTATCTTCCTTTCAAGTGCCAAATCAGAACATGGACTTGTCTTTCGTTGAGATATTGCCTCCCAATTCTATATCAATCAAATAAATTGTGAGTATTTTGAAATAATCTTATGGAAAGACTACCTTGTTGAATGTTATGTTCAATTCTGGGTATTCTGTCCTAGGCTCTTGTACTATACTGACATTACTTCAAAATTATATATATATATATATATATATATATATTCTTCACACTTGTATCAAATTACTATGTTGTAGATCAGCCTAAAAATGTTGTGAATCAAAACTTACTATAAGAAGTTGGGAAGAGGGGCACCTGCGTGGCTCAGTGGGTTAAAGCCTGTGCTTTCGGCTCAGGTCATGATCCCAGGGTCCAGGAATCGAGCCCCGCATTGGGCTCTCTGCTCAGCAGGGAGCCTGCTTCCCCCTCTCTCTCTATCTGCCTGCCTCTCTGCCTACTTGTGATCTCTGCTTGTCAAATAAGTAAATAAAATCTTTGAAAAAAAAAAAGAAGTTGGGAAGAAAATCTTCAGTTGGAAGTGAATACATAATATTAGCAGCCTAGACACTCACTGCAAGAGGAACAAAGACTAAGAGACCACAGACGACTTTTTTTTTTTAATCACAAGACTGGCTCATGGAGGAGGGGTGGGTTGCCTTGGTTTAAGGAAGTGGTTACTAAAACACTAAAACAGGGCATAACCAAACATGGTGTGTTACTTAAAAAAAAAAAAAAAAAAAAAACAACTCACTGAGGTTGTGTCTGAATTAAATCATTAAATAATCTCCAGCCAATGAGCAAATGTGAGGTAGCTTCACTTGTCTCTGGCAGACCAAGCCTCTAAGTCTGTTAGGGAATAAAGTTACTTATAAGAGCAATAAATATACAAAACTCAAAGCAATCAATTTCACCAGCCATGTGCACAATCCCCCAACAAGAAAAGATTTGACCTAAGAACAGAAAGAAGTTTAATAATAAAGATAACCATGTTCTCAAACAGGACAACTTGTGTCAATTTCCCAAACAAAAGACATAGGTTTGATGATGCTTTAATCTAAATATCCATAAGACAGTTTTATTAACAAAATGTTTCTAATTTTTGTTGAAAATGATAATTGTACACAAATAGCTGTTAATAAGTAAAATGGGAGGTTGTTCTAATAGATGTTTATGAATTATTTTAAAGCCAAATAATTGAAACATGTTCATACTGCTACCGAGAAAAAGGATAACTGTAGATGAAATCAAAGGCACAGAAACAAGAACCTAATTTTTGTTAAGATTAATAAATTGGGAAACTTATTTACCATATTTGTAGGACTCGCTTAACTTTTTAAGAAAATTTTGGGAGAGGGAACAGAAACCAATTTCTAAGAAGCTTTCATTTTACAGGTTATGTATGCTCTTTACTTCTCCAGGGCTCAGAGGTCCCACAACTTGTTCTGGAGTCAATACTGGTTTGTGGGGCAAAGGGCAGTAGCTAATGGGATTGGAATTTAATGAGATGCAAAGAGTCAGGAAACCAGTCTTTTGAAAGTCTTTTGAGATATGCTTGATCATCATGGCTCCTAGAGGAAAGGAGGGCAGCATTGTGGTAATGAAACTGTGGTGAGTGAAAATGTTCTAGTATGAAGTTTTAGGGAAAGGACAAATATTAAAAGAATTTCAAATCATTTTTTCATGGTGTTAGAAATATAATACAAAAAAATAATACAAATTTGATATTTCTTAAGAGACTGTAATAAAGGTTTTAAGTAGTTTTTAATTATGTCCTAGGTCATTTATTCTTGCTTCTTTTTAAAAAAAATGCAATGCTGGACTACTTTAAAAGACTAAGTTATTCCGCCTTCAGTTTGGATAAATTAAGAATGCTGTATAAAATAAAAATAAAATTTTAATACAGTGGATGGGGAAATTTTACTAAAATTAGCATTGGGTCTATTGATTATTACTAGCAAAGTAAAAAGAGCACATACATAAGTGCATATATGGTGGTATTGAGACAGTAAAATTTCACATGTGAAATAAGAAGGTATTCAGAATATAGGAAAAATGTTAATATTTATTTTATCAAAAAGTAGTGGGATGATTTTAAAGAACAAAATAAATTATAGAGAAAAATATTAATAACTATATTTTTAAAACTTTGTATCTAAAATTCATCATAAACACAACCACAAGTTAAAAGAAAAATTAAGAAATATGTGAAATGTATATCAACCATCAAGCATTCCAGTTATATAAAAAAACTACTGGAGTTGCAGAATGTAAAATTTAATCAGCAAAAGATATTATATTAGTTTCCTTCTACTGTCATAATGCATCAGTACAAATTTAGCAGCTGAAAACAACACCCATTTATTGGAAAGGCACAAGTGAATGCTGGACTCAGTGGGGCTCTCCACTTAAAGTCTCACAAGACAGAAGTCACTAGCTGGGGTTGTAGTTTTCACCTCAGTATTAGGGTCCTCTTCCAAGCTTGCTGGCAGCTGGTAGGATTCATTTCCTTGTGGGAGTTCAGTCCCACTCTCCAGCTGGCTGTCAGCTAGGAGACACACTCCACTCCTACTGGCCACTCTTAGATCCTTGCCACGTGGCTCTCCCCATACTCAAAGTCAGCAACAGAGAATCTCCCTCACATGGAATTTCCCTCATTGGGATGAAGGTAAGTCATTTTCAGGATTCACCTCTATGATCATACCCACCCAAAATTGTCTCCCTCTTTTTTTTATTAACATATAACATATAATGTATTATTTGCTCCAGGGGTACAGGTCTGTGAATCATTAGGCTTACACATTTCACACCTCTCACCATAGCACATACCCTCCCCAGTGTCTGTCACCCAGACACCTATCCCTAGTTCCCACCCCCCAGCAACCCTCAGTTTGTTTCATGAGATTAAGAGTCTCTTATGGTTTGTCTCCCTCCTGATCCCATCTTGTTTCATTTTTTCCTTCCCTACCTCCCCATAACCCCTGCCTGCCTCTCAAATTCCTCATAACAGAGAGCTCATATGATAATTATTTTTCTTGGATTGACTTATTTCACTCAGCATAATACCCTCTAGTTCCATCCATGTCATTGCAAATTGCAAGATTTCCTTTCTTTTGATGGCTGCATAGTATTCCAGTGTGTGTGTGTGTGTGTGTGTGTGTGTGTGTGTGTGTAACTTCTTCTTTATCCATTCATCTGTTGATGGACATCTAGGTTCTTTCCATAGTTTGGCTATTGTGGACATTGCTGCCATAAACATTTTGGTGCACTTGTCCCTTCAGAGCATTATATTTGTATATTTAGGGTAAATGCACAGCAGGGCGATTGCTGGGTCGTAGGGTAACTCTATTTGAACTTTCTGAGGAACATCCATACTGTTTTCCAGAGTGCCTGCACCAGCTTGCATTCCCACCAACAGTATAGAAAGGTTCCCCCTTCTCCACATCCTCGCCAACATCTGTCATTTCCTGACTTATTAATTCTAGCCATTCTGACTGGTGTGAGGTGGTATCTCAGTGTGGTTTTGATTTCCCTGATGCCAAGTGATGTGGAGCACTTTTTCATGTGTCTGTTGGCCATCTGGATAACTTCTTTGCAGAAATGTAAGTTCACGTCTTCTGCCCCTTTCTTGATTAGATTATTTGCTCTTTGGGTGTTGAGTTTGAGAAGTTCTTTATAGATTTTGGATACTAGATAGATTTTGTCCTTTATCTGATATGTCATTTGCAAATATCTTCTCCCATTCTGTCTGCTGTTTTTTGGCTTTGTTAACTCTTTCCTTTGCTGTGCAAAAGCTTTTGATCTTGATGAAGTCCCAATAGTTCATTTTTGCCCTTGATTCCCTTGCCTTTGGCGATGTTTCTAGGAAGAAGTTTGATGTGGCTGAGGTCAAAGAGGTTGCTGCCTGTGTTCTCCTCAAGGATTTGGATGGATTCCTATCTCACATTGAGGTCTTTCATCCATTTGGAGTCTATTTTTGTGTGTGGTATAAGGAAATGGTCCAGTTTCACTCTTCTGCATGTGGCTGTCCAATTTTCCCAACACCATTTGTTGAAAAGAAATTTTTCCCCCCCACTGGACATTCTTTCCTGCTTTTTCGAAGATTAGCTGATCACAGAGTTGAGGGCTCTCTATTCTGTCCCACTGATCTATGTGTTTGTTTTTGTGCCAGTACCATACTGTCTTGATGATGACAGCTTTGTAATAAAGCTTGAAGTCTGGAATTGTGATGCCACCAACTTTGGCTTTCTTGTTCAACATTCCTCTGGCTATTCTGGGTCTTTTCTTGTTCCATATCAATTTTAGGATTATATGTTCCATTTCTTTGAAAAAAAATTGATGGTATTTTGATAGGGATTGCATTAAATGTGTAGATTGCTTTAGGTAGCATAAACATTTTCACAATATTGTTCTTCCAATCCATGAGTATGGAACTTTTTCCATTTCTTTGTGTCTTTCTCAATTTCTTTCATGAGTGTTCTATAGTTTTCTGAGTACAGATCCTTTGCCTCTTTGGTTAGGTTTATTCCTAGGTATTTTATGGTTTTAGGTGTAATTGTAAAAGAGAAATCCTTAATTTCTCTTTCTTCTGCCTTGCTGTTGGTGTATAGAAATGCAACTGATTTCTGTGCATTGATTTTATAACCTGACACTTTACTAAATTCCTGTATGAGTTCTAGCAGTTTTGGAGTGGAGTCTTTTGGGTTTTCCACATAAAGTATCATATCATCTATAAAGAGTGAGAGTTTGACTTCTTCTTTGCCGATTTGGATGCCTTTAATTTATTTGTGTTGCCTGATTGCTGAAGCTAGGACTTCCAGTACTATGTTGAATAGCAGTGGTGATAATGGACATCCCTGCCATGTTCCTGACCTTAGGGGAAAAGCTCTCAGTTTCTCCCCATTGAGAATGATATTCGCTGTGGGTTTTTCATAGACGGCTTTTCATTTCCCTTTCTTAAGGTCAACTGTGGTCAACACATTACCCAACCAGAGGAGTGGTTTTCCTATCACATTTGTAGATTCCACCCACACTCAAGGGAAGGGGATTTTATAAGGCATGGATACCAAGGGGCAATATTCCTGGGAGCCATTTTAGAATTCAGTTTACCATATTCCACCCTCTGGTCCCCAATAAGTCACATCCCTCCCAAATGGGAAATACATTAGTCCCTCCCAAGGACCCCAATGTCTTACCCATTATAGCCTCTGCTTAATTTGAATATTTCATTTAAGTCTGGTTAGCTTAAAGTCCAAATTCTCATCACCTTCCTATCAAATTACAGGACCTAGAGGTGTGAGAGTCAGGAACTCATTGAAATGCCCTGTGTGTGATGACTGAAGAAGTCATGAGATGGGTTTATTAACTATTATCCAGAGAACAAAGTGTGTCCATGTCATCGGATCCCTGAGGATAGAGATAGAGAAGCACACAGATGTGATGATATTTATAGTCATTTAACTGGAATGACTGGGTGCCATTTTTTCAACCTACAACTAACTTCACTAGCAGGACACTGAGAAGGCACATCTAGGGGGATAACTACCCATACTTACAGAAGCCCCTCTTCACCAAATAAAAATGAAGTTACTATTATTGATATCATCTGCAGTCTACTTATTTATATTTTATGTATTGACATAGTATGTACCAGAATATTTTATTTTTAAATATTTTATTTTATAATTTATTTATTTATATATATAAATATATATATTTATATTATTATTATATATTATATTATATATATTTATATATATTTATATAATAATATTTTATAAAAGTGCTTTCAAAGCACTAGAATTTATATTCTAGATGATTTTTCTATATCCATCTCGTTCACTCTCTCTTGCCCCACCTCCCCCCTCTTTCCTCCATACTCTACTCTTCCTATCTTCAGTTTTTAGCCATTTTCACCCCAGCTCTCTAGGCCCCCAATTGCAAACCCATTTCTCCAATGGCCACTCAGGTCTATCACATTGTTGTGATATCTGGAACACCTTTAATCTCAGAGAAGTCATGACTGGCTGCTTCACCTCCTAATGGGGAAACTGTTCTCTATCCTCTCATCTCTCTCTTATCTATAGTACACAAGTGGAGACATTTTTCTCAACCTCCCTTAAAATTAGGAGGAGACAAACCTCAGCCCCTAGCCAGTAGCAGAAAGTCCATCTTTGACTTTCCTTTCCACATGAAACACTTTTAGTTTTTTTCCCCACTTAATAACTAAATATGCAGCCAACAATTCCTGCTTCCAGACATGGAAGTCAAGACTTCAGCCTCACTCTCTACATGCATTTCTGTGTTTTTGAAGCTGTCTTTTGTATTTGAACACAACCATGACTTTGTTTGTTTGTTTTTGTTTTTGTTATTGTTGTTGTTGTTATTTTGTATATTGCTTTGTATAACCTTTATGGTGGTTGCTCTTGGTGTTGAAATATACACATGTAATTTATCACACTCAATAGGTATTGATATTTTCCGAGCCCAAGTGAAATATAGATTCCTTACTCTTAGTACCATTAGTATTCCTTACACTTTCCACTTTTTAAATATAGTTATATTAAGTATTTCTTCTACATATTTTGAACACAGCTTCAAATAACACTATAACTTTCACTTCAACCATAAGTTAAGGGACTCATTAAGAGAAGGAGAGCCAAGTATATTCTATTTAGAATGATTTCTACCCATTCTGTTTTCTTCTCTCCTTTCTGAAATCTCAAGCTTTCTTCTATTACCATTTTCATTCTGTTCAGGAAAACTCCCTCAGTCATTCTTACCATTCTACCCATTTTAAGGATGAATTTGCGAGTGACAACATTTTATTCATTTTCCTTTGTCTAAGTATCTTTATTTCCCCTTCATTCCTGAAAGATAGTTTTGCCAGATAGAGAATTCATGAATGACAATTCTTTTCTTTCAGGACTTGAAAAAAATTGGATCACTTCTACCTGGCCTCTGTGGTTTCAGAAGAGAAATCCACTGCTGTTCAATTTAATGTTACCCTAAAAACAGTATCATTACTCTCTGGCTGACTTCAAGATTTTTTTCTTTGTTTTAGGTTTCAAAAATTCAGCACTCCAGGTGTCTTTAGGTTTATCTGACTTGTGTCTAGCTCAACTTCTTGAGTGTGTATGATTATGTCTTTATCCAAATTTGGGAAACTTTCAGCCATTATTTCTTTGAATACTTTTTCAGCCCCACACTCTTTTTCCTCTTCTTCTAGGTTTCCAATGATGAAAATGTTAGTTCTTTTGCCATTATTCCATAAATTTCAGTGTGTTTGTCCATATTGTCTGGTCTCTTTCCTCTCTGTTGTTCAAAGTGAGTAAATTCTGTTGATCTATTCTCAAGTTGGTTGATTCTATCCGTCATCTCCACTCTACTAATGAGCCCATCTGGCAATTATTTTACTTATTTTATTTTTCAGCTCTGTAATTTCCATTTAGTTCTTTTTTATTACTTTATTTTTTTTACTTAGATTTTCTATTATTTTCATTTGTTTTGAGAAAATTCCCAAATGCTTGTCAAAGCATTTGGTGAAAAATGCTTTAAATTTTTCATTTGATACTTCCAACATCAGATTCATCTTGGTGTTGGTATCAGTCAATTGTCTTTTTTCATTCAAGTTGTTCTTTTCCTAATTCTCTGTATGACAAGAGCAATATTTTATTGTATCCTGGACACTTTGCTATTATATTAGGAGACTCAGGATCCTATTCAAATCTTTTATTTTAGCAGGCAGCCCCCCTTTTCAAGATTAGCATGCATCCTGGAATCCTCTTTTGGTCTGTGGTTCTAAAGACAATTTTGTTTTCAGAAACCTTGCAGTGGTGTCATCTGTTTCATTCACTTTGTATCACTGGGGCCTCCCACTCAATTTCAGTTTGTGTCATCCATGGGGATGGACCCCTGGTGCAGCTAGCTGGAGGATAGGGTCAATCAGCCAGGGGAAGGAAATGTCCCTTGGTCTGATCTCCAACCTCCCCAGTACAGAAGGGCTTCTTGCTTGCCCTTTGCTGGTGCCATAGAGGTAGAGAATCACAAACAGAGGCTGCCTTCTACTGCTGGGGGCAGAATGGCAGGAATTGTTGGGCCTAAGTCACTTTCTGCCTCTACGTGATCAATAGACCTGGCCTGCTAGTGTGGCTGGGTGCATGTGGGAGATGGGGTGCCACACCTAGTTTTTGTTAGCTCTAGCATGGGCCCTCCAGCAGCCCCTCTTTGTCTGTTCTTCCTTTTTCATTTGTCAGTCAGTGCTGCAGCTGTGTAGTGGGTGGATTTACCGAATTTCAAAGTCTCGGCTCCACTTTGACCAGAAGTCCTCTTCTTTTAACTCCTTGTGATTATTCTGGGTGTCTCATGTTTTGGATCTGTATTTCATATGGTGATCTCATTGTTGTTAGGGATTTTTTTTCCTCTTATGATAGTCCTGTATGCTGCTGGCTGTATAAATGCCCCTAGCAAGTGGCTCTATCTCTTCCATTATAGTTCCAGAAATTTCATGATCTTGGACCAGTTTTAGGTCAATGTTTTATTTTGATATTTTTACAGAAGTAGGAGGTCAAGTCTTTATAGTTTCCTTTTTATCAATAGGACAGATATTTTCATTTGCATTAATGAATAAGGAAAATGAAACCAAAAAGATGTGTCAGAACTTCACTTACTTGTCCATGATGTGAGGAACCCTTGCTCAGTCAGATAACAGTTTTCAAATATTGGAAGGATATTTTCTCCTGTTTTGTGCTATTCACAATGGATTGGCTACAAACGTGATATCCTTCTAAGTTTAATCTGCATCCATCACTTTCTTAAGTCTTAACCAAGGTCTGCAAACTGCAGGCAATGGGCTGCCACCCATTGGAACACAAACATGCTCATTAATTTACATACTGTCAATGGCAGATTTAACACCACAATAGCAAAATTGAGGAATTGTAACAGAAACCATATGGCCTACAAATCTAAAATATTTTCTACATGGCCTTGAAAAAAAAATTGCCAACCTCTGATCTAAACAATCAACCAAACAGTAAGTGAAGTCCCAATTTATAACATTTGTTGATTTCCATATTATAAATATCCCCACCATAGCTGTTCAAGTTACCAACATGATGTCACTGAAACAAGAGTTGGAAAGAGACCCTCAGTAGAACACCCTTGTATAACATTTGCAACATATAAATACAACGGTTGTAAATAACCTCAAGAGCATATACAAGAGTAACATGTAGTAAAATAGCTGGGAAGTGAGGACTTTTTGGTATTTGTTTCTTTTGTTTTTAATATTAATTACAAGGTTTTATGACTTAATTTTTAATAATGGCTGCGCTTAACAACTGAGTTACAAAATTCATGAAGTAATTTGCTCTTGCAAGCTTGTATGAGCTGGTTGAGTGCACCCTGCTGATACGCATAAAACAATTCCAGTTTCTTTGATTTGATGTTTCCTTTTCCAGTATCAAAATATTAAGTTTCATCTTCCACTCAGCTGCAGCTGGGATTTCCTCTTAGTTTCTGATATCTGTATAATATTTTTCTTGAACTTATAGCTCTTTTTTGTGTATTTTATTATGATGAACTTCCAGTGGTTTCACATCTTTAGTGCAGGTAGAGGTCCTTCCCAAGAGACCTCATGTTGCAACACTGATAAGTAGCCTGATTTCTTACCTCCTTACCACCCATTCCCTACTTTGGCTAGTGTCTTTTCCGTGTCTGCCCAAAATATTTTCAGCTTCCACTCAGCTGCAGCTGGGATTTCCCACTGAGTTTCTGATATCTGTAGATCGCTTTTCTGGAGTTTTAGCTCCTTTTGTATATTTTTTGTAATAATCTTCCACTACTTTCATATGTTGAGTGTAGGTAGAGGCACTTCCCAAGAGACATCATGTTGCAACACTGATAGGTAGCCTGATTTCATACATCCATACCACGTATTGCCTACTCGGTAAATTAATGTTTTATCCTTTGTCCTAGAGTTTCATTACTGACACTACAGATAGAAATTATGGGTATTTCCTGACCTGTCCCCATGACTGGTGGCAGATATTAAGATTTCCTGCACTATTAAGGGACAACTACTCAGGTTTTAAAATAGAACAGGCGGGACATTTTGGGAGGAAAGAGGCAGGCGGAAGTTGGATTTAAATGTATATCAGTCAGGTTCCCGGCAGGAATAAGATGGGAAACTCAAATTGGTTAATTTGAAGAGAGTTTAATAAAGGATCTATTTACAAAGCTATGATCATCAGAGTGTAGACAAACCATAGCAACAGAGAGGTATCCTGGCCTAGGAACAGCAGGAGCATTGTTACCCTCCTCTAGCTTGAAGGGATGAAAGAAGGATGGGATAAAGAGGCCCTGGAGGCAGAGAGTACTGTGTAGAGAGCCACCAGATATATGTGACCTTCTAGTTAAGCAAAACTGGCAGCCTCCTGTGACCTGGTTACAGTTGGAGTGGGGGTTAGCGAGGAGGGACAGGTCAGCCCACTTTTCCTGTCTTCCTCCACTCCTCTAATTATGCTCTTCATTACTCACAGAACTCAAGGAGCTAGGAGGTAATTCCATGTGGGTCAGCTGCTGGGAGCTCAGAGTAAGGCAGAGAAGGGGGGAGAATAAATAGGGAAGGCAAAAAGAAGAACTATGGCAAGGAGAGAACGGAACCATGGAATCTGGGAGAAAGCCACAGATTGGAGGTGATGTGAACTCTAAATAGATCATTTGAGTGGTTTCTCCTATTTTCAGATCAAAAACAAGGGTGATTTGGGAAGGAAGCTTGTCCTACACTGGCTGGATTTTAGGACTATTTATATTAAAAAGAAATTCATGGCTGTTTATATAAAGTCAAATGCATCTCAATCTCTCTCTCTCTCTCTCTCTCTCTTTCTCTCTCTCTCATCCTCCCCTGCATGCATACACAAGTTGTAAAGATTCTGAATGATTATAATTCTTGGTTTATGACTCACTCTCATTTCTCTATGCTTATTTTTTCATCTGTTTTTTGTTTGTTTTCAATAATATAATAAGCTGTGGTGAATCCAACACAGCACATGCACTAGAACCTTGACAATAACTTTATAATATATCCAAGTCCATTAGGTCAGGCTTACTAATTGTGCTGTCTAAATTATCTATATCCCTTCTCTGTCTTGCATGACCTATGAGGAATTAAGAGTCATATATCAAATATCCTACTATAATGCTTTGATTTATCATCTTCTACCAGTATATTGTATTTTTATTCTAATCTTTGAGGTTATTGTATTAGATGCATGTATGCTTAGAGTTGCTATATGGGTCTTGATAGTGTGAATGTTTATCATTACATTAGTCCTTTTGTCCTACAATATTTTTCTTGACAATTTATTTTTTTTAAAATAAGCTCTACACCCTACATGGGACTTGAACTTACAGCTCTGACATAAAAAGTTGCATGTTTTATCAACTGAGCCAGCCAGGTGCCCCTTTCCTTAAATTTTAATTTTTTACCTTAATATATATATACCAATTTTATTTACTTTGTACTTGCATGACAGACCTTCCCCATCTTTTGCAATCAATCTCTAGAATGGCCTTTATATTTTTACTCATATGTCTCATAAATAATATCACCCAAATTCATATTTTGTGTCACTCTGTCAGTCTCTGTCTTTTAATCAGAAGTTTAGTCCATTTGCATTTACTGACATTAATGAGATATCTAGATCTTTTATACCATCTCATGTTTTCATTTTATTCTCTGCATGATTTAAGTGGCTTTTTTCACTCTTCATTCATGTCTGGAATCCATGCTAGCCTGTGTAGCAAGTCCCAGGCTGCTGCCTAGCAGGTGACTCTCTTTTGGCCTCTGCCCTGAGGTGTGTTTCCAAAAAACTGTTTAGGTTGCTCATTTCTAGCATCTTCCTTCATGTAGGAATTATTGTTCCATAACCAGTCTTTTGAAGATATTAAGATTCTCTCCTGCTTTCATTATAGCTTGTCTCTGGGCCGCAATTCCTTGTCTTCATGCAGACTGTGTTTCTTTAGACATCAACAATTAATAAAGATTCCCTCATTGCTTGTTTTTGTGTTTTTTTTTCAAGAAAACTTCTAAAAATCAATTACCAATGTCCTTGAAACATCACCTTGATGCATTCTTTTCAACTCAAGTAATCTATTGAAAACTATATAGGTTATCCAAAGTACATCCCCCTGATAATCTTAACTTTTCAAGAAAAGTAAACTAGGTTATGAAAGAGCTCTTACAAGAGGAGAAAAACTGTCTGACACTGTAAAAGTTAACAAGACAAGATTTGTGGTGAAAACAAAGCATGACAATAAATAGCCTTTGCAGAAGCTCATTAATATCATTGAATATCATTGAATTATTTTTCTCCAACCAGTGAGGAGCATATGGGGAGGCAGCATCACTTGGCTCAGTCAGTCCAAGGTACTAATAACCACATATAAAATATACAGTAGCAGCAGGGGAAGCAGAGAGAAGATGGAGTGAATTTTCATTCAAAATAGAAACAGAAATGTAATATTGTAAGGCTTTACTTTGAGAAAGAAATATAAATATTAAAATTTTTAACAACAGAAATTTACCATGGAGCATAAAACCATGAGTAATTGAAGAGATATATGATGTTCACAGGTGGAAATAAAATTTTGGACTTAATGTATTTTCAAACAAAACCCACATAAGAATGAGAACACAAACAGTAGGTTAGTTAAAAATACTAAATTTAATGAAGTGTATGGGTATACTTTGGTTATATTTAAAAAGTCATCTTCCTAGGAAATATACACTGCAGTTTTTAAAGATAAAGGGCCATGATGTGTACAATTTCAGAAAAAAATATTATATGTATATTTAGTACATATATACTCTTCTTATTCTTACAACTTTTCTCTATGTTTTACAATTTTATTACTAAAACAAAAAAATTACAAGGTTATAAAAATATTACCCTTATAAAAAAATAAATTTATATGAAAAAGGGACAATCAGAGAACTAAAAGATTCCATAAGTCATTAAAAATAATGAATGTTCAACACTAACCAAGTACAGGGGCTTCTGGGCAGCTCAGGCAGTTAAGCCTGACTTTTGGTTTCAGCTCAAGTCATGATCTCGGGGTTCTGGGATTGACCCCTGCCTTGGACTCTGTGCTAAGCATGAATCTGCTTGAGATTCTCTCTATCTCCCTCTCCCCCTGCCTCACCCTCTTTTCCCTCTCTTTAAAAAATAAGTAAATAATAATAATAATAATAATAAATACAGCATTTCCTCCTCTTACTACAACTTTACTTTTTAATTATCTCTCTTCTCTATACACTGTTATATGGGATACACTGAGGTGGAGACCTCAGTAGAGAAATGTAAAGACTGATTTGAATTTTAAGCTAATGTGAAATGTTGGCAGAGAACGTTTTAATAAGTAAATCCCCTAAGAGTATTTAAAATAGCTTCCATATTTCAAAATATGAAATAACATGACAGGAGATTTTACATGGTTGACATTGTGTCTGGGAAGGAAGAAGGGCCAGACCTCTGGACATTTGGAATTTGCTATTCACAGTCCCTACAGGACTGCTTGAATCTCAAAGACCTAGACCTTGGCCTAAAAGGATAGTTTAAAAAGTTGCTCTGTAAAGCCATTTGGTATTCTTGACCAATAGTATCCTTGCTCTAAGAAGCAAGAGGCATTGTTGCCTGGAAATAGATGGTGTTTTTCAGCCCTGAGATGTTTGAATTGAAGAGCTTGAATTTCATTGAGCATTTCTCTGATAATTTTTCCAGTTATCCCAGAAATTTCTATGGATTGTGTGGTTTGGGGAATGAGGTGTGTCCAGTTTTTAAATCTAACAACTACTTTTGGGGACTTGCCCACATCTCTGGGATTTGAATCGGGGTCTTGTCTCATTTTACTGTCACTTAAGTTTACATTGAACATGTTTCTCTTCTCTGCTCCCCTTGTCCACTGAGGACTCTTCTTTGGCTTCTTAAAGTTTGCTGCTTAGGGTGTAAGTTCAGCAGGCAGGTGATCACACTGCAAATTCTTTCTGGATCTCCAGCAAAGGGAGCGGCTAGTGAAGGCCATCACTACCTTGGGATCTGCAAGGCTGGGTCTTCTCAGTATCTGCTGTATTGGAATATATATATATATATATATATATATATATATATATATTTATACTGTACTAATTTCTTTGGAGATAAAATTCGTTAATGTGTAACTAAATGTTAATTTTCTATTGCAGAAGAATCAGCACCATGTCTGAACTAATTATTAATATTTGAAATATTTCATTCCTTAACTCTTCTTCATTTGCTTTGCCCCTAGCCTATTCAGTTACTTTGGCAGAATTCTGCAAAATGTGTTTCAGGTACTACTGACATTGTTCAGCCCCTGATTTGTTCCTGGTGGTGGCTTGTCTTACAATGTGTGTAGAAAGCAGATATTTTATAATAACATTTTTGTGTAGCGCATGCTCTGTGTGGAATTCAGAGGAAAACCCAGAGTCAGTGATTAACAATGCCAAAAAATGCAAGTAACTAGCCACTGTTCAAATAACAGTGGTGCTATTTCTCTGTTGTGGCCTTTTAGATTTTTGTTTCCCTAAAATTCCATTTTATTAGGAATCCACTTTCCACCTGGTCTTTCTTGATAAGGTTTTTTTCCTACTTTAAACAGTTGCTAAATAAAATTCTGTATTTCAAGAATGCCATGTCTTCTAGAAAAAAACAAAAATGTCTTAAGAGAACTGTAGCAGTAAGAGGCTTATGAAAAGATGGGCTTTGGACTTTCTTGACTGACAATTCACTGGAAATGTCATAATGTGAAGTTTCTCTCTGTAGAAGACTCATATATCCAAAAAGCAAACTTTTAGCCTTTTATTTGGGAGGGGTTGGGTAAGGGTATGGTAAATAAATGGACACTCATGCTCTATTATAAGGGAAGGCCAATCATTCAATAAAGATGCTAAAGATGCTTTCAATTAATTCCAATAAGTCTACAAAATTTTAAAGAACTAAATATGAATTATGGCACAATTATATACAGTCCTTCAAAACAATGTTTTAGAAGGACGTTTAGTAACAAAATAATTTATCATATGTTAGATTTAAAAATAGTTACAAAATAACCTATTCATTATGATCTCGAACCTCTAAACATCTTTCCATTTATATCTATATCCACATTTATATCTTCAAAGCTTGGAAGGGAAAAATGTCACTTACGGATCTAGAATACCATAAAGGTGATCTTGTTTTCTCCTCTTTCTGACTCAAATATAGACTGACAAATCTATTGTGGTTGTCTTTTAAAACACAGCAGTTAAAGGAAATCTGCATGTGGAGCTATTAGTCACAGAACTCTGAAAGTTGAGTAATAATAGACTCTTGAAGTTAAGTAACCAGTCTGTCCCTTTGTTCATCTTCGCCAGGCTTGTGGTACCACCTACCGTCAAGGCAACACAATTACAGTTTTAAATCTCATTTAAACTGCTAAACCCACTTCTCAATCTTTTTGTTTACTTATATATTCATTCATTCATTCACTCATTCATTTTTATTATTTTATTTTAATTCTGGTATAGTTAACATACAGTGTTATTAGTTTCAAAACTACAATACAGTGATTCAGCCATTCTATACATTATTCAGTGAGAAAAACAGAGACAAAGCTCTGACACTTTCCACATGATCTAAATCTTGAGCCCATAAGCTCTGAGGTATTCAGATGTTGAGATGGGAACCCTGACAAGGACAGGGCACTCTCTTCCATGGGAGAAGAGAGTTGTCTGAAGTATTCCCCTCATGCTGGTGCACATACAAGCCATCACCCTCTAAGCTGGAAATGACCACGTTTACTTGTCTTGCTGTGAGGAGATAAGTTTACTAGCCACAAAGGATGACAGTTCATAAAATATGTACAGAAGATCAAGATAGTTTCAGAGTTCTAACCCATGCAGACTCTGTAAAAGATACATTCACACAGTCAAACCCATGTGTGGATGCTTACTCACAAATTATTAATTTTTATTTACTAGGCATTTACTTCATAGATTTCAGGCATTATAATCAGTACTGAGAACACAGAGATGTCCACCCAGATCTTGCCCATTAGTGATCTGACAGAAAAGAACTAAGTCAGAACAGTGCAAATTTCTATCTCCTGAGGGAGAGCTGGCCCTGGATAGGGGTGAACTGAAGGAAGATTTAGAGAGACTCATATTCATCTACTTCTTTTGAATAATGGAAGTGGAGGTCATAAAAATTGGCCTAGAGAGGCAGTGTTGCATAACGGCTAAGCATGCTGCTCTGCAAACACACTGCCTATGTTTGAATTGTGGCTTTCCCATTGACTGCTGTTGCAACAGCACACAAGTGAACTCCCCTGCACCAGTTTCCTCATCTGTAACTGTGAACGATGACTATCACACCGCCTCAAAAGACTGTTTGTTGTAAGGCCTCGGTGAGCCAATATTCATAAAGTATATAGAAAGGTCCTTGGCATATAGTAAGCTGTCAATAATAAAAATAGAATAAGAGAAACAAAAAAATAGAATAATAGCAACCACTTTGTACCAGAGTTCTACCATTCCCTTGGGCTCCATGAGAAAATAAATTGGCCCCCAAACCACTAGGGAGGCATCTGTGCACACTTCCCCTACCCTCAGTCTTATTTCCTTCTAAACCACTAGTATACCATGAGTCTTTTTTGACCTAGAAACTTCAAGATTCAGCTACTCATCAATGGGTCTGGTTTCTAATCAATCTTCATTGATTAGAGCCCGGACCAGGGACACGGCTGGGTTATAAATGATTTTGTTTGACTCTGATGTTCATTTCACCCCTTATGCAATAACTATGTCCTGGATTTCCCAATTGAGAAACACATTAAGCTCCTGATATTTATGCTCATTTTTTGCAATACTTGCTAGTGCCAGGTCAATAACTGAGATCAATAACTTGATTTGTGACTTCAAGATCTGAGGTGGTATCTGTCCCCTCATCTTACTGCTGATCCTATCATCTCCCTTTGAGATTAAAACAGTCTTGTAGAGGCAAGGGCGGGGAAGATACATACACACACACAAGGGGGCTTCCTACAACTACTTCCTTCCCCAAAACTCTGAAACTTAAAGCTAACACTCAACTGTAACACTTAAGTAAAGACACTGATGACAAAGAGACTTTACAAGAGCTGTTTTCAAGGATAATGGTTTCCTCTTCAACCAATGAGAGAAGGAGGTGTGAGGCAGCATCATTTGTCTCTAGCAGACTGAATTACTAAGAAGACCAACAAGACGCATAGAGCTGCCATTTTGGGGAAACAGTGCATAAAATAAACTATACCAAAAAATATGTTATCGTTAGGAATTACAAACATCTGTGAGGTCATATAGTAAAAGAGTTACTGAAAAGAGTTCCCATATTCTGAGATTTATGGATCTTGAAAGAATTGACCATGTGAATTTAAGGACCTATCAGCAAGCATAGATGGGCAAAAATAACCACTATACTCATTTTTTCTGTCACCACACTTATCTTTTCATTTTGTAATGAACTTTCTAATACACTTTACTTTTTTTACTCTGATTATTCTTTTTATCATAGAACATTTTCTTGTTATGTGGAGGCAACTGTTACATAAATATTACTGAATATACAGTTTGGAGATATAACAGAGCTATTTTCTAGCACCAGGATCAGGGCAATGGTGGAATGAGGGTCATTCAAATGCAATGGAATGTACTAGCCCACAATCTTGATATCTTTGATACACACAGAACCTCAGCAGCCACAACGGTGATGACAAAAAGCTCTTCTGCAGATGGGAGGTGGCATCACATGCCTCTGAAAGAGTCAATCACAAAGAAGGCAGATAAGAAAAATATATTTGGTGAACGTGGTGGTGGCTTTTATGGAGGGCATGTATTGCATGGAGCACTGGGTGTGGTGCATAAACAATGAATGCTGGAACACTGAAAATAAGTTTAAAAATAAATAAAAACTTTTATAAAAAAGAAAAATATATTTGGAGAAATGGGAGAGATGTTGTTTAAAGATACAAACTTGCAACGAGTAGAGAAATGCATCCTGGAGATCTAATGCGCAGTATAGAGAATATTGGCTTATAAGCACCAAACACGAAAAAAAAATGCAGAAATTTTTCTATTTGTAATAGAATTAAAAAGCAAAATATCAAAAAATTAAATTAAAGATATGGACAGAATCATGAAAAAATTAGGAAATTTAATAGAGGTCCATAAAAAATAGAGATAAATGGAACAGTATACCCTGTCCTAGATAGGTTTCTAGGTCCTTTCTCTCTTTATAGCTGTATTGATATATAATCGACATACAATCAACTGCTCATATTTAAAGTGAATAATTTCAAGGTGTCTGGGTAGCTCAGTTGGTTGAGAATCCCACTCTTGGTTTCAGTTGAGGTCATGATTTCAGGGTCCTGGGATGGAGCTCACACCAGGATCTGTGCTCAGCGGGAAGTCAGGATTCTCTCTCTCACTGTCCCACTTCCCCACCCTCTGCTCTCCCTCTCTCTCAAATAAATAATCTTTAAAAATATAAACTGAATAATATCATGAGTTTTGACATATGCATACACCCTTAAGGCCATCACCACAATCAAGATAGTGAACATATCCATCATCCCTAAAACTTCTTTGTTGACTCTTTGTAAACAATCACCACCCTCAATCCCCAAGCAGTCACTAAACTGCTTTTTTTCACTATACAACAATTTACATTTTCTAAAATTTTAGATAAATGAAATTATACAAGAACTCTTTTCCGTCTTCTTTCATTTAGTACAATAATTTTGAGATTCAACCATCTTGTTGCATATATTGATGATTTTTTCCTTTTTGCTGTTGAGGAATATTTTAATAGATATATACCATAATTTCTTTATCCATTCATCTGTTGATGGATATTTGGGTTGTTTCCAATTTGGGGCTATTACAAATAAATCTTCTATAAATAGTCTATAGAACTATTTGTCTGTACATATATTTCCTCTTCTCTGGAGCAAATAGTTAATAATGGAATGCTTTAAAAAATAGGGTACATTTTGTTTATCTCTTTTAAAAGCTGACAAACTATTTTCCAAAGTGATTTTGGTGCTATCTTGCAACCTACCAGCAGTCTAAGAGAGTTCTAGCTGTTTCACACCCTTGTAGTCTAACTTACTGACTTTTTTTTTGTAATTTGTAGTTTTTGTTAGTTACAAAATCTTTGCCTAACCTGAAGACACTGAGCTTTTTCTCCTATGTTTTCTTACTGAATTTTTATAGTTTCACTATTATATTTAGGACTATGATCCATTTTGAGTTCATTTTTGTATGGTACCAAATTTGCATTGTTGTTGCTGATTAAGCTCTTTTCTATCAGTTCACTGAGAATAAAATCTAGGTGGACATCTCTGTGTTCTCAGTACTTGTTATAATAACTTATTTATATTATAATATGTATTATAATATATATACTTATTATAATTATTTATATTATAATATATATTTTATATATTATATATAGTTACTATAACAATTTATTTATATTATATATATATATATACACATATAAATATTATAATGCCTGGTATCTACTAAGCATGAGACAAGGTCTAGGTTCAATTTTGTTTGTAGATTATCTAATTGTCCCAGCACAATTTGTTACAAAGATTATCATTCTCCCTATTGAATTGCCTAGACACCTTTGTCAAAAGTTGCTTATATACATAAAGGACTATTTCTGGAATCTCTATTCTGTTCCACCTGTCTATATAACTATCTTTACACTCATACCACACTGTCTTGATGTAGCTATCTAAAAACATCTTAAGGGGTGTCTGGTGGTACAGTAAGTTTAGTGTCTGCCTTCGGCTCAGGTCATGATCTCAGGGTCCTGGGATTGAACCCCATATCTGGTTTCCTACTCAGTAAGGACTCTTTCTCTGACCTTTTCCCTTTTGTGTGTGCACTCTCTCTCCCTCAAATGAATAAATAAAATCTTTTCTAAAAAATCTTATGATTTTTAAGGTATAAGGTACAAAGGTATAAACGCTTCAACTTTATCCTTTTTTTAAATTACTTTTTCTGCTCTATGTCCTTTGCATTTCCATATAAATTTAGGAATAAGTTGGTTAATTTCTTCAATAAAGTCTGTATGGTTCTGAATTACAATTGTGTTGAAGTTACACATCAATTAGAAACGAATTTATAAACAACCAAAGAACAAATAATCCAATCAAGAAATAGGCAGAGGATATGAACAGACATTTCCGCAAAGAAGACATCCAGATGGCCAACAGACACGTGAAATAGTGCTCCACATCACTCGGCATCAGGGAAATACAAATCAAAACCACAATGAAATACCACCTCACACCAGTCAGAATGGCTAAAATTAACAAGTCAGGAAATGACAGATGCTGGCGAGGATGCGGAGAAAGGGGAACTCTTCTACACTGTTGGTGGGAATGCAAGCTGGTGCAACCACTCTGGAAAACAGCATGGAGGTTCCTCAAAAAGTTGAAAATAGAGCTACCTTATGACCCAGCAATCGCACTACTGGGTATTTACCCTAAAGATACAAACGTAGTGATACGAAGGGGCACGTGCACCTGAATGTTTATAGCAGCAATGTCCACAATAGCCAAACTATGGAAAGAACCTAGATGTCCATCAACAGATGAATGGATAAAGAAGATGTGGTATATATACACAATGGAATACTATGCAGCCATCAAAAGAAATGAAATCTTGCCATTTGTGATGACGTGGATGGAACTAGAGGGTATTATGCTTAGCAAAATAAGTCAATCAGAGAAAGACAACTATGATCTCCCTGATATGAGAAAGTGGAGATGCAATGTGAGGGGTTTGGGGGGTAGGAAGGGAGGGAGACAAACCATAAGAGACTCTTAATCTCACAAAACAAACTGAGGGTTGCCGGGGGAGGGGGGGTTGGGAGAGGGTAGTGGGGTTATGGACATTGGGGAGAGTATGTGCTATGGTGAGTGCTGTGAAGTGTGTAACCCTGGCAATTCACAGACCTGTACCCCTGGGGCTAATAATACATTATATGTTTATTAAAAAAAATTAAAAAATAAAATTAAAAAAAGAATTTATATATTAGCAATGTTGATTCTTACAGTTCTTGAACATAGTGTATGTCTCCATTTATTTAGGTATTCTTTAATTTCTCTGCGATGGTTTATAGTTTTCGGTATACAAGTTGCACTCATCTTCTGTCAAGTTTATTCCTGAGTGTTTTATATTTTTTATGTTATTGTAAATAAAAATTATACATTTCAAATTTTGATGGTTCACTGCAAGTACAAGAAATAAAATTGATCACCTTTATTGAACATGTATCCAGCAACCTTGTCAGACTCAATTTTTCCTTATACTAGATTTCTTTTGTAGAGTCTATAGATATTCTATTACAGGAATTGAATTCAAATAAGAAGTTGAAAATATAAGTAAATAAATAAATAACAAATAAGCAAAAGTTAAAGAAAAATAGCGAGAAGCTGACTCAAGTATAGAGAACAAACTGATGGTTAACAAAGGAGACTGGGTGGGGGGTGAAATAGATGATGGGGATTAAAGAATACATTTGTCATGATGAACAATGAGCAACGTAGAGATTTGCTGAACCACTATATTGTATTCCTGAAACCAATATTACACTGTGTGTTAACTAACTAAAATGCCAATAAAAATGCACAAAAAAGAAAAATAAGATAATAAATAAATAGGCGATGGGGATTATGGAGTGCACTTATGTGTTCACATCTGGTGTTGTATGGAAGTGTTGAATTGCTATATTGTACAAACGAAACTAATATTACACTGTATGATAACTGGAATGCAAGTAAAACCTTAAAAAAAGAAATTGACAAAATATGGTCAATAAACAAACTACTGTTTTTTGTGTGATATCTGGGCAACATTGTATGAGCTAAGGGTGACTTTTACATTTTTAAATGGTTACATTTTGGATGACTGAGTATCAATATCTTTCCTTGATTTTGTCTCTTAGACCATAAACCCTACAATGTTCACCATCTGGCCCTTTACAGAAAAAGTTAGCCAATTACTATTTATAGAGTCAATCATGTTACCTGTAATATACTTTTATTCTGTCCTTTCCAACTGGCATGACCTTTAATTCTTTTCTTGCTTTTTGCACTGGGTAGAAACTTCAATATTATATGGACTACAAGTAGTGAAAGCAGAAATTTTTGCCTTAATCACAATCTTAGGGGGAAAGCATTTATACTTTCACCAGTAAGTTTCATGCTAGAAGTAGGTTTTTCTTAGATGACTTTGGTCAGATTGAGAAAATTTCCTCCTATTCTTAGCTTACTAAAAGTTCCTATCGTGAATAGGTATTGGATTTTATCAAATGTATTTTTGCATTAATTGAGTGGATATTTTTTGTTGTTTGTGTCTAATAATATAGTGAATTACATTGGTTGATTTTTGAATGCTATTTAGATTAAACCATTTTCTTGGGTGACCTTTGGTGGTTCGCATTTTTCAAGGAGCTTTCCCATGTCATTTAAGTGGTCCAATATTTAAGGATAAAGTTTTTGATATATTCTTTTTATTTTAACTATAATTTCTGCACAATCTATAGTGATGGCCCTTCTCTCATTCTTGACATTTGTAAATTATGTTTTCTCTCTTTCCTTCCTGATCAGTCCCACTAGAGGTTTATGAACTTTACTGACCTTCCCAAAGAATTTTATTTTTGCACCATTGCTTTTCTCTATTGTTTTTCTGATTTCCATGCCATTGACTTCTACTCTGGTCTTTATGATTTCCTTTATTCTGCTTAATTTGGGATTCAGTTTCTATCCAATTTTCCAGTTTCTATCCAATTTTAGTCTATTGATTTGAGATCTTTCCTCATTTCTAGCATAAGCATTTAACCCTATAATCGTCCATAAGATTACAAATGATTTACATGCATTGCATAAATTATGATATATTATGATATATTATGTTTTATTTCATTCATCTCAAAATACTTTCTTAATCTTCAGATTTCTCCTCTGACCCATGGTTTATTCAGAAGAAGTGTGTTTTTGGTTCATAAATATTTAGTAATACATTTTTGCATTGATTTCTAATTTAATTTCATTTTGGTCAATGAACAAACTTTGTATGGTTTTAATCCTTATGAATTCATTGACCCTTAGATTCTCCCTGCAAAAAAAAAGCATTTGGCATAATTCAGAGTCCACTCATTTCAAAATCACCCAATAAAATAGGAATGTATGGATATCATCTTAATTATACATGTGTGTATATATGTTCCCTTGGAGGAAAAAGGAGGCATGAAGTCTCCTGTTTTATTAGAATACAATGCTATTGTTTAATTTAAAAATTATATAAATGTATTCTTCTGATAATTTTAAATATAAATTTAAAATAAAATACCACTCTTTCTAAAGTATCAGAAGTTAATGCATTAGATAATGCAGAAGGTAATGAAAGCTCAGTGTGAAAAAGAATAGCAGCTTGCACTGGAGTGGAAGCAACAAAGGTTTCTTTTTTTAAAGCATGCAATTTTATAGTAGCGACTTCTTACCTGTTAGAACATGTAAAAGACTGAGCTCCTCAGTCTTCAGGAAAAAGCAAGCTTTAAGTTTGGCTCCATTTCATGCTTGTTTCTCAAACATCTAAAACCACATCTTGGTGGGATATCTGTGTGGCTCAGTGGGTTAAAGCCTCTGCCTTTGGCTCGGGTCATGATCTCAGGGTCCTGGGATCGAGCCCCACATCAGGGGCTCTGCTCAGCAGGGAGCCTGCTTCCTCCTCTCTCTCTCTGCAAGTCTCTCAGTCTACTTGTGATGTCTGTCTCTGTCAAATAAATAAATAAAATATTTTTAAAAAGATTTTTTTTTTCAGATTGCACCATATTTTGGAAACAAGGAAGGAATGATCAGGGAAACAGGAGCTGGCCAGGCCGCCACTCTCTAGGAAGGAATGCTGGCCTTTCCCAGTCCAAATCTGTGCAAGTTGAGAGGAGGAAAGGAAAGCCACAGCTTGCCTTGAATTTCTAAAGTGCAGAGTCTCCACCTGCTGGTTTATGGGACCCAATTAATATGCTTATAGCTATCACTTTTCTAGGATGGTCAAGAGGAATCTTGAGCTTCCAGTAGAATCAATGTGTTTAGCATAATTTTACATCAGGAGAAAAACAGGATATATACTCCAAATTTTTAAAATGTAATTTAGGTCTTTTAGGGTGTATCAATGAGAAGTTTTGAATCATGCCCCAGAGGGCAAGTTTTAAAATAACACCCTTGTTAGCAATCCCTTTCCTTCTATCCACTCCTCATGGTTTCTGCTCAGATTTTCTTCTCCCCCCTTGTCTCTCTTCCATCTCCCTATCCCAACCAACTCTTTCACTCTTTCTTGCAACACCCAGCTTCCTACACTCACCTTTCTTCTTCATTGTTTTCTGCCTTCTGATATTTCAGATAAGAAATCTGTTCATTGCCTAGTTCCTGCCCTTTTATCTATAAACTATGTGTTAGCTTCTTTTCCTTTCTAAAATCTGTGAGATCAATCTTTAATTATCATTGTTTTTCTTTTACTTCTGATCTTGTAATCAAACAATTTCATCACTACATGTGTAATTCTTATATATTTTCATTATTCCTGCTTGATGCCTTTAAGTTGCTTGAATCTTACCCACCCAAAGACTAAAGTCCTCCTTTAACTCAGGAAAGGGTCTTCTATTATTTCTTTAATTATATTCTCTTCTACATCTCTTATGCAGAAAGTGGAGGTTGCTGTATAGAACTTCCTCAATATATTTTCTCAATTTTGTGTGACTCAAGGTAGCTGAGACTCAAAGGTCCAGTTTTGTCTTGTTCTCTCTCCCTCACCCATCTATATTTTTATGACTCTCAGACCATTACCTGAGAAGTCTAACTGATTACTGTTAAGTGCTTCTACACCTGCCTTTAAGAATGCTCCCTCATAATGAGCACTGAGTATTATATAAAACTGATGTATCATTGACTTGTACCCCTGAAACCAATAATACTTTATATGTTAATTAAAATTTTAAAAATTATCTTAAAAAGAATGCTTTCTCATTACCCTCAAGAATGAAAGCAAAGTTTGGGTTTTTGTGTTTTGGGGTTTTTTTTAAAGATTATATTTATTTATTTGACAGAGATCACAAGTAGGCAGAGAGGCAGGCAGAAGGAGGGGGGGAACCAGGTTCCCTGATGAGCAGGGAGCCAGATGTGGGGCTTGATTCCAGGACCCTGAGATCATGACCTGAGCCAAAGGCAGAGGCTTAACACACTGAGCCACCCAGGTGCCCTTTGTGTGTGTGTGTTTTAAGATTTTATTTGTCAGAGAAAGAGAATGCATGTGAACAAGAGGTGGGGGGGTAGGCGCCACAGGCAGAGTCGGGAGTGGGAGTGGCAGGTAGAGGGAAAAGCATGCTCCCCACTGAGTAAGGAGCCTCGTGCAGGGCTCAGGGCTCAATCCCAGGACACCAGGATCACGACCTGACTTGAAGGCGGATGCTTAACCCACTGAGCAACCCAGGCATCCCAAGAATGAAAGCAATTTAAAGTGAAACATTTTTTTTAATTTTTTATTTTTTTATTAACATATAATGTATTATTAGCCCCAGGGGTACAGGTCTGTGAATCACCAGGTTTACACATTTCACAGCACTCACCATAGCACATACCTTCCCCAATGTCCATAACCCAGCCACCCTCTCCCTAGCCCCCTGCCCCCTCCCCCGCAACCCTCAGTTTGTTTTGTAAGATTAAGAGTCTCTTATGGTTTGTCTCCCTTCCTATACCATCTTGTTAAAATGAAACAATTTTAACATTATCTTATTCTTTCCTCTCTCCTTTAAGGAGTCCAATATACATATTTCCCCTTCTTTGTTCCCTGTATCAGTTGTTATATCACTGTGGCAGACACACTTCGGAAAGATCAAATGACTAGAGAATTCGGTCCCACAAAGGACCCTCTCGATAGCTTCAAGATGTGCCTCACCACTCCACTCCGGTGTTATCTCTCAAACAGCACAGCAAGGGCCAACACAGAGAAGTGTGTGAAAAGATCAGTGGATGCGGCTTGTGTCTATGGGATGAATGACCACAAAATTCACAGAAGACAAGTTTTGCAAAAGTACTGCTGCGTGGAGTAAGGGGAGAAAGTACAAAGTGAAAAGAGGCTATGAGGCTCCCCTAATGCCATTGGCAGGAAGCAGTCTGATGAAGCTATTCACCAGCAAACAGGTGCCACTTCCATGAAAAAAGGATGACTCAGGACAGAACCAAGAATCCAGAGAGAAAACAAAGAGCTACCAGGACCTGTCAGGGAAAAAAGAGCTGGTGGACTGCCACTTTCGGGGAAGGAATGCTGGCCCTCCCCAGTTCAACACCTGTAAAAGTGAGAACATGGATTATTCCCAGTCCTTGCAATGTAATCAAGGAAATCTGGCTGGAGTTTTCCCAACTGGAATTCAGAACTGCCATGGATTAGTGACTCCTTTTTACCTTCTGCTTTTCCCCTTTTCAAACAAGAATGCTTTTTTTGTTGTTGTTGAGATTTTATTTATTTATTTGACAGAGAGGTAGAGAGAGGGCATAAGTAGGCAGAGCTGCAGGCAAAGGGAGAGGAAAAAGTAGGCTCTCCGAGCAGGGAGCGCAACATGGAGCTTGATGCCGGGACCCTGGGATCACGACCTGAGCTGAAGGCAGCCGCTTAACCAACCAAGCCACCCAGGTGCCTCTCGAACAAGAATACTTACAGCAGTTACGCTATGCCTGCCCCACGATCGTTAAGTTGGGTATATTAGAGATAGATAACTTGTCTCTAGTTTCACATGGCCACAGGTGATGAGGAATTGTATCCCAAGAGTGGTACCTAATGGAATAAAACCAGGGGCCTCATTCTCACCTGGACCTGATTTAGATGATGAGATTGGGGGCCTTGAGCTTGCTGTAATGGAATGAAATTTGTTATTCTGCATGTGGGAGGAACATGGAGCTTTAGTGTCACACTCGAAGGTGACCCTCAGTGAGTCATACCCTCATATAATCTCCTCCCTGGAAAGTTAAAGGGAATTGTGACTTGCTTCTAACCAGTATAATATGGCAAAGGTGATGGATGTCATGCCATTTTTTTTTTTTTTTAGGTTTTATTTATTTGTTTGACAGGAAGAGAGACAGATAGAGAGGGAACACAAGCAGGGGAGCAGGAGGGGGAGAAGCTCAGCAGGAAGCCCAATGTGGGGCTTGATCTGAAGACCCTGGGACTGATGGGGTCCGTGATCAAAGGAGCGAGACTGATACAAAGTGAAGGTCAAGCAAAGCTTTATTTCACGCCAGTATCAAGCATGAAACCAACCGGCCAGGGCCGTCTCCTATAGAGAGAGCAACGACCCCCAGCTTCACAGACGAGCTTTTATAGAGCAAAGGCCATGTGGTTGAGCCTGGCCAATGAGATTGTCTCCACCTGGCCTGACTCATCCTTGCATTCTGGGCTCTGTTATCTCCCCTTGACCTGACCCGTCCTTGTATTCGGGCTCTGTTATCAGGGACTGGTCGACCATATTTTACTGGTTTCCCAGACTTGCTTCTAAGTAAGTTCCTCGGTGAGGGGGGGGATGGGGGGGCCGGGTCATTTTAAGTTTTACTGCACAAACAAAAAAATGGCTGTTCAACCGAGATGGAGTCGCTCTGGCTAAGTAGGCCCTTACAAGACCACATCCCAAGCCGAAGGCAGATGCTTAACAACTGAGCCACCCAGATGCCCCAAATGTCATGTCTTTAGCAAGGTCACATTAAATGGCAAATGTGATAGGATGCCATTTCCTTGATTTGGATATTATTGGGCAAAGTTGACGGGAGGTCAACCTGTGACTGTGTTTTGTCATATTAGGCTTTATTTTAGCATGCTGGAGAAAAGGACTCTGCTGGCTTTGAGATAAACTCCATGTTGCCAGAGGACTGGTAAGACAACATGGTAATGAACAGCCGGTGACCTCTAGGAGTTGAGAGTGGCCCCTAACCAGCAGCCAGCAGTAGATTAATTCTGCCAACAACCTGAATAAGCTTGAAAGTTGATTTTTCCTCAGTCAAGCCTCCAGTTAGTAACACAGTCCATGAGCAGAGGACCCCGAGCAGAGGAACCAGGTAAGTTGTAACTGGATTTCCGACCAATAGAAACTGTAGGAAAAAAACCTGTGTCATTGTAACCTGCTGTTTGCGGTAATCTATTATGAAGCAGTAGAAAACCAATATCATCATTAATACCCATTTACTTATGTGCTTTCACTGTCATTCTCCAGACTCTATGCCATTTTGCAATGCCCCTTGTTGTGTTTGAATTGAATATATTACCCATTTGTAATTGAGTCTTTATTTCCAATATGATTTTGTCTTCTTAAATTACTATTTCTGGGGCACCTGGGTAGCTCAGTGGGTTAAAGCCTCTGCCTTAAGCTCAGGTCATGATCCCAGAGTCCTGGGATCGAGCCCCGCATCGGGCTTTCTGCTCAACAGGGAGCCTGCTTCCCATCTCTCTCTGCCTGCCTCTCTGCCTACTTGTGATCTCTGTTTGTCAAATGAATAAATAAAATTTAAAAAAAAATTTAAAAAAAATTACTATTTCCTCTCCTGAGTTCAGTTAACTCTCATTTCATGACTTCCTGTCTTCCCTCCATTTAATTCCTGGGTCTTTAGTTTCAATTTTAGTTTCTAAATTTGAATTTTTTTCAATTCATGAATGCCTGGTTCAGTCTGGGGCATAGTTCTCTTCTGCTTCACTGGTGGGGATGATGTTCTTGTTCTTGTTTTCATTCTCATTCTTGTTTTGGAGAAAATATGGAGCTTCAGTGGAGCACATCTGCAGCTATCTGTTCATTCTGTAATGTCTATTTTCCTGGACCAGTAAAAACAGTTGTGTGTAGGTAGGATAAGAATTTTTACAGCTCTCTAGGTTTTTTTTTGTTTGTTTGTTTGGTTTTTTTTTTTTTTGGTCTTTTTAATCTAATTTAAATTTTTTTTTGTTTTGGGTTTTTTTTTTAACATCTTAATTTAATTTTATTTTTTTAAAGTGGTCCAAGACTCACTGTTTATGTACCACACCCAGAGCTCCATGCAATACATGCCCTCCATAATACCCACTGCCAGGTTCACCTATCCCTCCACCCCGGTCCCCTCCAAAACCCTCCATTTGTTTCTCAGAGTCTAGGTTTCTTAATTCAAGATCACCCTGTGCTATATTAGCACAGTGAAGTACATTTTCACTAATAATGGGAATCTTTGGGAAAGAGAGATGTTGAAAGATCTCCTGATTTTGTGATTCTCTTTTGTTTCTGAAAGTAAGACAATTTCCCCTACCTGCTTCTTTTTTAGTTTTACTACCATGATTCTTGGGAGCCTCCAGGATTTAAGGCAACACTTTGTTCCCTATAATAATACCTTCTCAATCCTTTTCTCCTTTGACTCTCTCCATATTCAAGTTCCTTTTTGTAGCTTCCACAGTGTATATACCATATCTATATACATGTCCCAGATTTGTTTCAAAATCTCCCACTCAGGAAAAAAAATATATATATTTGCAAGAATGATTTTCTCTCTGTCCACTCTTTTTTTTCCCAGTCACACTAACCATTCTGACATAGTCCCTAAATTTGGCTGTGAAGGATTTGGGTATTTATTTCCTGTTTATATATTAAGTCAAATTTCATAGTATTTTCTGTGTTCTTGTTGCAGTGTAACTGTGGGTTACACATGATTTTCTTGTCTCCTTTAGAGCATAAATCATGAGTAGAGTTGGATGATTTTAACAAAATGAACACACTGGTTGGACCAATATTCGCATCAAGAAATGAGATGTTTACCTCAAACTCAGAAGTCCCCTTCAACTACCTTCCAGTGACTTCCTCAAGGATAGCACTATCCTAATTTTTAGGAGTATGGATTTTTTTTATCTGTTTTGAACTTTATATAAATTAAATCAAATCCTGTAAGTCATTCATGTCTGACATCTTTTACTAAAAAACACGTGAGATTCATTCATGTTGTTAGTTCATTCATTCTTATAAATAGCTATTGTATTCATATTCTTAAATTTATATGTTTTACTCTTCATATTTATTTTGATAGTCTCCAGTTTGTATTTATAACTGGTTCCAGAATTATCATTCTTTTATATGTTTTTTTATCGAGCACATAAACACAATTCTTTTAAGTGAGTACCTAGTAGTGACTTCACTGGGTTTTAGGGTATGCATGTGTTCAACTTTAGTAGATTTTGGAAAAAAAAAAAAAAGAATTTTTTAAGTGTTTATACCAATTTACACTCCCACCAGTAGTATATAACAATTCTAATTGCTTTACATATGTGCCAAAACTTAATATCATCTCTTTTTTTTCCTTACAACAATTCTGGTAAGCATAGAGAGATATCACATTGTGAATTTAAACATTGCTAACCAATGATTAATGTGGTTGAATCTCTATTTGTATGTTTATTGGCCATTTGGGTATTCTGTTTTATAAAGTAACTGCTAAACTTATTTACCCATTTTCCTGTTATTATCTACCTTTTTGAGATTGATTTATAGAAATTCCTTGTGTTTTTTATATTCTAGATATAAACTCTCTTGTTGAATATATGCATTGCAAATATCTATGCTCATGAGCGAGATCAGTCTGTAGTTCATCTTCTGGTCGTCTTGGGTTTGATTTGTTATTTTCCTAGTTTCCTAAGGTGGAAACCTATCTCATTAATGTGAGGTTTGTTCTTTTCTAATACAGGTGGTTACAGCTATAAATTTCCCCTTAAACAATTACTTTAGCTGCATCCCATAAGTTTGGTATGTTGTATTTTTGCTTTCTCTTGTGACTTTTTTCTTTGACCCACAGGTTATTTTAAACTATGTTGTCTAATTCCCAAATACTAAGGAAATTTCTAATTTCATTCTGTTCTTGATTTTTAATTTAATTCCACATACTTTGCATAATTTCAGCCCTTTTGAAATTATGAAGACTTTTTTATGGCTTAGCATATGATCCATTGTGGAGACTATTCCATGTGCACTTGAGAAAAAGATGTGTTCTGCTATACTGAGTGGAGCTTTCTATAGATGTTCATTAGATCAAGTCAATTGATAGCATTGTTTGATTTG
This sequence comes from Martes martes, assembly GCF_963455335.1. NCBI lineage: Eukaryota > Metazoa > Chordata > Mammalia > Carnivora > Mustelidae > Martes > Martes martes. Next base: position 118,208,739 of record NC_137893.1, on the reverse strand, counting down.
TCTATACCCTTGCTAATTTTCTGACCACTTGTTCTATCAGTTTTGAAAGCAGCATATTGAGATCTTCAACTATCAATATTGAATTGTGTGTTTCTCCCTCCACTTCTGTCAGGTTTATCTCCATATACAACAATATTGTATTGTATATATGTTAATAATTGTTATGATTGTATATATTATTGTATATATGTTATTGTATATATGTTAAAATTCTCATATCTCCCTGATTGTATATATGTTAATATTGTATATATTGTTATTAATACTTGTATTGTATATATGTTATTGTATATATTGTATATATGTTAATTGTATATGTTATTATATTGTATTGTTATTGTATATATGTTAATAATTCTTATATCTCCCTGAAAAATTGACCCTTTCTTTTATCATTGTGAAGAGTCCCTCTTCATCTCTAATAATGTTTATAACAAAGTCTATTTTTGACTTATATTAATGTAGTCACTCAATCTTTCATGATTACTGTTCATATGAATATTTTTTCCATTTTTTTACTTACAAACTATGTGTATCTTTGGATCAAAATTGTGTTTCTCATAAATACCATATAGTGGGATCATGTTTTTTAAACAGTCTGGCAATATCTGCCTTTTGGTTAGAGTATTTAATTTATTTAGATTGAATGTAACCATTTATGTGGTTGGATTTACAATAGCAATAGCCATATTGCTATTCATTCTTTATATCTCATGTCTTTTTTGTTTTTTATTTCTCCTTTACAGTCCTTTTTTCTTTTAAACAGATTTTTGTAGTATTCCATTTTAATTTTTTGTTGATGTTTTAACTTTTTTAAAGTTATTTTCTTAGTGTTTTCTCCAAAAATTGTAATATGCATCTTAATTTATTGCAATCAACTTCAGATTAATACTAACTGAGTTTCAGCAAAATACTAAAGCTTTTGTACCAGATAGTTTTATACCCTCACTCTTGTATGATTATTGTCATATATATTATTAACATGTTACAAGCCAAACAATTAAGTATTATAAGTATTGTTTTATAAATCTTTTTTCTATTAAAGAAGTTAAAGGAGTTAAAAAAAAAAAACATGTTTACAGTGTCTTTTATATTACCCTACATATTTACTAGGTCTGGTATTCTTCATTTTTTCCTGTGCATTCAACTTACCATCTAGTATTGTTCACTTCCCCCAATATAGTTCTATTCCTACCTCTACTCCTTTGTGCTACTGTTGTCATATGTGTTACTTTATGTGTTATAAACCCAGCAATAAAATTTTATAACTATTGTTGTTTGCTTTTAAGTAAAATAAGAAAAGCTACTAAGTATTTACCCAAAGGAAACAAAAATACTGATTTGAAAGGATACAGACACCCCACTGTTTATAGCAGCATTATCAACAATAGCCAAATTATGGAGAGAGCCCAAATGTCCATCGACTGATGAGTGGATAAAGATGTGGTGTCTATATACAACAGAATATTACTCAACCATAAAAAAGAATGAAACCTTGCCATTTTCAATGGCATGTTTGAAGACAGAGAGTATTATGCTAGGCAAAATAAGTCAGCCAGAGAAAGACAAATACCATAAGATTTCACTCATATGTGGAATTTAAGAAAGAAAACAGATGAACATGGCGGGGGGGTGGGGCTGGAAGAGAGAGGCAAACCTGAAAACAGACTCTAAACTACAGAAAATAAACTGAGATTTACTGGAGGGGGTATGGGGAGGATGGGTTAAGTAGCTGACAGGTATTAAGGAGGGCACTTACTGTAATGAGTCCTGGGTATTGTATGAGAGTGATGAATCACTAAATTCTACACCTGAAACTAATGTCACGGTGTATGTTAACTAACTGGAATCTAAAACTTAAAAGGAAAAAAAAAGGAGACCAACAGGTATATGAAAAGATACTCAATATCATTAATCACCAGGGAAATAGAAATTTAAATCTACAATGAGATATCACCTCACATCTGTTAGGGTGACTATTATTTAAAAAAACGATAACAAGTTTTGATGAGGATGTGGAAGAAAGAAAACCCTTGTACACTGTTGGTGGGAATGCAAATTGGTGCAACCATTATCAAAAACGGTGAGAAGATTCCTCAAAAAATTAAAAATAGAGCTACCATATGATACAGCAATCCTCCTTCTGGAAATATATCCAAAGGAATTGAAATTAAGATCTTGAAGTGTTATCTACACTCTCATGTTCATAACAGCCAAGCTATGGAAGCAACCTAAATGTCCATTGATGGATTATTATTAGGGCTTAGTTTAGATTCCCTTGTTAAATGTTACCCAATTTTTCTTCCTTTGGTCAATTTTCGGAGTCTGACAACTTTGTCCGGTTTTATCACTGCTTTTTAGTTTATTTAAAGTTAGTGAAATGTTTTCAGTGTCAACATATGCAGTATATTTTGGTGTATTTTCCATGTGAAATTGAAAACAATGTATATACAGCAGTTGTTGGCAAACATACACTTAAATTTTATGTCTTTTTGATGTATTGGCTCTTTCATTTTGAAGTGTCTCTCTTTACCTTCATACCCTTATCTTCATATCTTCATAAAGTTTTCTTTGATCGATATTAATGTAAGCATTCCACTTTCTTATTAGTAGATGCACAATATTTTTTCCATTCTTTACTTTAGATCTATGTTATTATACTTACAATCTTTCTTTGTGGGCAACATATATTTAAATGTTTTTTTTGCTTTTTAATCCAATCTATCAATTTCTGCCTTTTAATTAGAGTATTTAATGATATTTGTTTAATGTAGTGGTTGATGTGTTTGGATTTAAGTCTACCACTCTGTAGCATGTTTTATTTTTTCCCACATCTGCGTCCTTTATTCTTCTTTACCTGTCTTTGTTGGTATATTCATTTTCTCTCTTCTAATAGTAGTTGAGTAGAGATGTCAGAGCTAGAGTCTTTAATATTTGTGAAACTTAACTGGAAAATCTCAGAAAAGGAAAATACAACCTTTGAAAGGCATGTAGAATAGGCTTCCCTCTTTGACTCTTCAGCCTTTTTGAAAGTCTCTCTTCAGTTTCAACCAAATTTTCAGCACTAAACTCTGACCTCTGTCTTCTCATTCTGATAAGACTGTATGTTTTTGTTTAAGCTATATTCTCCCAGCTTCTCCTTAAAACCAACAAACACCCTCAGGTGAAGATTTGAGGAAATTTTGAGCTCACCTAACTTATCTTATGTCCCTTTTCTGAAAAAAAAAAAAAATGTTTTCCCATTTAATCTACTTTGAGTGATGTCCAATTCTTTCAAGTAGCTTTTTTAAATCATTCTTTTAGTTAGACTTTATATTTTTTATAAGTAAAAAGGCTAGATGTCCGGTCTGAGACTTTTGAAATCTCAATAGCAGTGAGTACACCTAGCATACAGATATTGCTTTCTAAATACCATTCTCTCCAAAAGGAACCAGAGTTCCTTAGAGATATAACCGATATAACCGATTCCCCTAACTTTCAATCTGCAGGTGACCTTAGGTCTAAAATGACCTTAGGTCTACCTCCTATAGGCAACATATAGATGAGTCTTGTTTTTATCCATTCTGTCACCCTATATCTTTTGATTGGAGTGTTTAGTCCATTTGCCTTCAAAGTAATTATTGATATATATGTATTTATTGGCATTTTATTATTTGTTTTGTGGTTGTTTCTGAAGATTTTCTCTGATCCTTTCTTGTCTTTCTCTCTTTCATGTTTTGCTGATTTTCCTTGGTGATATATTTGGATTTCATTCTCTTTATTGTTTGAATATGTATTAATATGTTTTGATACATGGTTAAATTTGTATATGAACTTATGCATTTTACAGTCTGCATTAAGTTGATGGTCATTTAAGTTTCATTTAAGTTTGAACCTATTCTTTACTCTTCTCCCCACATTTTAGGTATATGTTATTATATTTTACATCCTTTTACATCCCAGTTCCTAGACTGATTTTTTTACAGAAATATTCATTTTTACTACTGTCACCATGAATCTCTCCTTTACACCTAAAGAAGCCCTTTAATATTTCTTGAAGGGCTAGTTCAGTGGTCATAAGCTCCCTTAGTTTTTGTCTAGGAAATTTCATCTCTTCTATTCTGTCTGATAGCAGTGCTGGATAGAGTATTCTTGGCTACAGATTTTTCCCATTGGCACTTTGAATATATTATGCCTCTCTCTTCTGGCTTAGAAGATTGCTGCTAAAAAATCAGCTGATAGCCTTGTGGTTTTTCCCTGGTATGTTACTATCTTCTTTTGTCTTGCTACTTTTAAATTTTTTTCTTTATCACTACATTTTGCCAATTTAATTACACCATGTCTTGGTGTGGACCTACTCTTGTTAATTTTGTTGAGGGTTCTCTGTGCCTCCTGATATTGCTATCTGTTTCCTTCCCCAGACTATGGAAATTTTCAGCCATTATTTCTTCAAAAAATTTTCTGCCCCTTTTCTCTCTCTTCTTCTGGGATTCCTATAATACAAATGTTATTATGTTTGATGGAGTCACTGAGTTCCCTAAATCTATTCTTGTTTTACTTAATTCTTTTTCTCTCTTTTGTTCAGCTTGATTACTCTCCATTACTCTGTCTTCTAGGTCATTAATTTGTCTGCTTCTTCCAGCCTGCTGTTCATTCTATCAAGCATCCTTCTCATTTTGTTTATTGAGCCCTTTATCTTTCCTATGTTATTCCTTATTTCTACATTAGGGTCTCACTAATGTCTCCCACTCTTTTCTCAAGTTCAGTGAGTATCCTTATGATTGTTGCTTTAAATACTCCATCAAGCATAATACGTATATCTGTTTCACTTAGATCTCTGGCCATAGTCCTATCCTGTTCTTTCATTTGGGATAAATTACTGTGCCTTAGCACTTCAAATAAATTTATGCATCTGTGCATGTTTCTGTGACTTAGGAATGTCAGCTGTGTCTCCTGTTCTTGAGGATAATGTCCTTATGAAAAAAAAGATTCTCTAGTCCCCTGCCATGTAGTGTTCCCTCTTCCCCAGGGCCTGATGCTTCCAGGAGTGTCTCCAGTGTGTTTTGGCTGTGCTCTGCTATTTTATTTTGGTCATTTTATCCTTCAGACCTGTTTGTTATCTTTGCCTGCTGTGGGCAGTGTTTAGTCCCTAGGCTTAATAATGTGTGTCTTAACTAGGTGTGCTCTGGTCTGAAATGAGACCTGTCACACCACCACTGGAACTGAGACTCAACAAAACTCCCCACTCAGGAGACGTGTGAGGAGGGGTTTGGGCCTGTCTTTTGAGGAAAGGAGTCCACTCTGCTGGGACTGAGGCAAGTATAACTGGGAGGGACAGTTCTATGGGAGCATGAAGGACATAGCCTGGTATAAGCAAATTAGGTAGCAAGTGTCAGCTCTGTGCTATTTCCTACAGGTGGTCCTGTGCTTATGTTGAGGGGTGGGGGAGGGAAACAATTCCTTTGTTCCTGAAGGAGTCTTCCCATGAATGCTGCCTCACTGAGACATGTTCCAAGATGAGCAAATAAGTTCCTCACTGCATGCCCCAGTTGCTCTTCAGATCACTATTTCCACATTGTATGCCCATGGGCTATTTGCCCTGCCTTCTCTCTAAGAGCAGTCCTAATAATTTCTGAGCTCTATCCAAGCCAAGCCCACTGACCTTTAAACTCTAGTCCTTAAGCCCCACTAGTTGCAAGAGTTCACAATATTCAGCCCTTCTGTCTTTCCAAGTCAATTGCTATGGAAATCCATGTTCCCCATGTACTCCCCTTTGTGCTAATCTATTTCCTACCCCTCTCCATGACTGTGACTACTCCCTTTTCTCAATAGCAGCCAGAATCTGTTTTTCCCAAACCACATCTTTACACTAACTATATTCTTGATGTGGCTTCTTCTCTATCTTTAGTTGTGGAGTTTGTTCTGCCAGCCTTGAGGTTGATTTCTAGGGATTTAGGATGATTTGATAGTTATCTAATTGTATCTGAGGGACAAGACAAGCCTAGGGTCCTCCTGTTCCACTGCAATCTTCCCCTCTTTCCCATAATCAGAGATTTTTAAATGCTTCTCTTTGTGATTATAAAATAAATAAACCTTAAAAAGTCAGTTAAATATATTGAATAATTGAGTAGCACTAATTATCAAATCAACTAAATGATGACATTTTTAAGACATTACATTACACGATGGAAAACTACAAATTCCTTTCAAGTGTACATGGAACATTCATCAAGATTAACAATATGTTAGAGCATAAATTAAGTCTCGAGAAATCCAATGGTATTAACATTATGAACCCAGTTCAAGATGATGAAAGGGAAGATCCTAAACTCACCTCTTCCCAGGGACACCAAATCTATAGCTTTATGTGGAACAATGTCCTTTTTTTAAAAAACTAGCTGAGCAACTCTTACACATAAGGCCAACAGGAAAAAATACTTCAAAGTGGGTTGAAGAGCCTGTGACACAATTTCATGATAAACATCAACTCAAAGCTCAGGAACCACAATAAGGAGGGATTTCAAAACACAGAGCTTCTTCTGAGGAGAGAGGAATTTTAACCTCATATTAGGTACCCCAACTTTTGAGACCTTCACCTAAAGAGATGAGCTCCCAAGACCTCTAACTTTGGAAACCACCTGGGCTTGTCACCATGAGACCCACAGGGCTATAGTAAACTGAGAAATGACTCTTAAACTGCCCATGCACTGTGACTTATTCACACTAGTGCCAAGCACAGAGGCAGCTAGCTGAGAGGCATCCAGGCTTTCTATGAACCAGACCTGAACATTCTCTAGGAAAGATCATATGTTAGGCCACAAAACAAGTCCTAATAAATTCAAGAAAACTTAAATAACGTTGAGCAACTTCTCTTGCCACAATCGTATGAAACTAAAAATCAGTTACAAGATGAAAACTGGAAAGACCAAGGTCAAGATGAGCATTATTGCAATTAGTACTGGCAGCAGCACTGAAAAGAATGTTGACAGTCTAAAGAATTTAGTGTTTAATTGCTGTTCTGCAAGGAAAATAAACCAACTGCTATGTATTTTGCCTAGATGGCAGAGCCAGTTGCCTCTAGGACAGATTATTTTATGCTTTTGTGTTTTTCATAGGTTAGAATTTATAAAAACAGTAAGGATTCCTCAATTCTGGAGAAGCTTAAAATTTCTAATAGTCCTTACATTACCTTCTGCTGTGATTATTACAAAGCTTGTGCAGTCAGTGGTTTAGAGAACTTTTTTATTTTATATTCTCTATGTTCTTATTCTAGCAACTAACTTCTCTGAAAGCTTTTTTCTTTAAGATTAGGCCCTAAATTTTGAGCTACAAAGACCAACAGGCTATCTTTTGAACTCAAATGATCTTTAGCTTTCTAAATAGATGTGTAAGAGCACCCTGTTTTGCTCCTTTATCTTGCTTACATAGCCTACAGAATGAACATATGACCAAAATACAGATGCTAGTGATAATTAGTCAGGGTCATATGCTGCAAAGTTCTCAAAATTACTCTACACTATTGAAATAGTTGGTTTGTTTGACAGGTATTCCACACTGGAAGAGATGTTAAAACAAAGGAAGTATCTCATTCTCCCCTTTGGGAAGAATAATTACCAGTAAGTTTAGTTTTTCAGAGTAGATACTTGTTTGTCTATAAGGATGGATTATAAGACAAATAACTGCTAAAAGATTTTATTTATTTTCAAGAAGACAAACAACATTCCAGGCACACACCAGGAATCATTGGGCAGTTGTTAATGAAAAACCAAAGTGGAATTTTGAAAAATAATCTTGCCAGTATTTATATTGAATAAAGAGGTAAATACTTTGCCACAGCACAATTAACACAAGGTCTAGATCAAAGAGAGAGAAAACCAAAAATCTTCCTGCACACAATGTTAATGGACAGACCTGTGAGAAGTTGTTTTCTCCAGTTGTTCTCTCTGAGACTACTCAAACGCAAACACTCTGGTTCTTATTTAAAAAAAAAAAAAAAAAAAAAAAAGGAAAGGAAAAAAAGAAAAGAAAAGAAAAAGAGAGATAAAGAGAAAAGAAAAGAAAAAAACTCAGAAGTTCAAACCCTGTCCACTAACTGAGATAGCATCAGAGTGTCAAAACTGGCTCCATGCAAAGTTCCTAAGGGAGGACATCACTGAGATCTCACTGGGAAGGGTCCCATCAAGTAAGCTAGGTGATAGTACAGCCTGTAAATGACTCACTCTTCTTCTGTTGAGGATGTATATCTTCTATGGTAAGAAGAAGTTAACCCTGTTTATCCATTTCTTGTTACTAGGTTAGGGACCACTGACCTGCTTCTCACTTTAAGTTCCATATTAGTGGGGGCGGGGGGGTGCAAGATGGCCAAGTAGTAGAGGGACTCTGGACTTGCCTCGTCCTTCAAATACAACTAGATCAATCTTCAACTACTTTGAACAACTAGGAAGATGATCAGAGGAGTAAGGAAATAATCTGTACAGTTGGAGTGAGAGGATTTGGCAGAAGAGAAATTCAGAGCCTGGAATTGGGGGAGTGGGAAGATGCATAGCCAAAAAGGGGAGGAACCACCATTTGCAGAGCAAAGTCAGGAAGAGGGAGTAAGTTGGAAAGATAGCAGCAATGGTTTGTGACTGCACAATAAGCCATGGCAAGAGGATCCCTGGGTTGCTCAGGGAAAGCTTGTTCCCCTTTCTGAAGAGCATATTTGTCTCCTGCAGACAAAAAGGGACTATCAAGCAGTCACTGAGTGGAGCATAGCAGTGAGTCTCAGAAGTACACAGAGAGCAGAAAACCTCTTAAATTTCTTTGTGAGCCACAACAGACTTTAACCTCAGTGCACCTGAAAAACAGCTGTTTTTCTGGGACAGATTGAGAGGAGTACAGAGACTGGAGCAGCTCATGGATAACCTCGCTGCTGCTTTTTGCTGTCTGACACAATACATTCAGCCTTCTGCAATGGCTTTTCTGGGACACCAGGGATTAGGAGACTGAGGCAAGTGCAGATGGCTGATAGCCTGGCTCCAACTTTTTGCTGAGCATTATAATAAACTCCAGCCTCTGAGTGTGCACTGTGCAGCAGCTTTTGGGGGATGGGCACACCCTGAGCCTCCCCACTGGGACATGGGAGTGAGTGCACACATTACCAGGCCCTTTAAAACTTGGAGTTTTGCATCCCAGCCACTGGACAGAGAGAAAATACAGGTGATCTATGGATCTGGGCACACCACTGACCTGGACACAGACAGGTAGGGCAGGGAACTCACCAGGGCCCAAGTCAGAGGAGACTGCTTGCTTCTCCAAGAGGGTCTCCTGAGAAGCAGCTGTAAGGAATTCCACTCTCCAGGAACAAGAGGGCAAGGTGATCCCATGTTCTTCCTCTTCCACTACCCCTCCCTGCCCCCACCCAACAGCAGAGTCAGACTCTGATGAGAAACACAGCTCCTCTAGTGGAGACTGGAGTCCTCTAGACTAAGCCCTGTGACTCTGGCCTGGTAGGACCAATGTTATAAAGGCAAGTCAGTTTGTCAGTCTGCACAGCAGGCCTCTCCCTCAGAAGATCAACACAAACACCCTACATCTACCAAGTCTATTGATTAAAGAAAGCTCCAAAACATCAGCACTAACTTAACTTCACAAATCAGTTTACCTACTTAAGGGAACAAATACTCCCCACTAAAAGCAAAAAGGAACTCTGTAAAAGAAGGACCAGTGGGAAAGAGCAGCCAAAACACAATATCAGAGTGCACATCACATTAACTTCCTGAGGATGTTGTTGGTGGTGTTGTTGATATTATTATTGCTTTTTTGGCCTTTTTTTTTCTTTTCTTCTTTCTCTTTACTTCCTCCTTTATTTCTTTCTTTTCAGGACACATGACTAGAAGGATAAATTCACAGCAAAAGAAAGAACAAGAGGTAGTACTCTCTGCCATAGATTTAATCCATATGGATATAAGTAAGATGAAACTAGAATTCAAAACAACAACTATAAAGATATTAGCTAGGCTTGTAAAAAGCATAAAAGACACCATAGAATTCCTTACTGCAGAAATAAAAGAACTAAAATCTGATCAGGCTGAAATTAAAACTGCTATTACCAGATTACAGTTAAAAATGGAGGCTCTGACTACTGGGATAACAGGAAGATAGAGTCAGTGATATAGAAAACAAAATGATGCAAAGTAAGGAAGTTAAGAAAAACCGGATCATGAGGGGAGACTTTGAGAAATCAGTGATACCATAAAGCACAATAATATTCAAATAATAGGGATCCTGGATGAGGAAAGAGAGAAGGGGGCAGAAGGTTTATTTGAACAAATTATAGCTGAGAATTTCCCTACTCTGGGAAGGGAAACAAGCATTCAAGTCCAGAAGGCACAGAGAATACCCCTCAACATCAGTAAAAATAGGTCAACACCCTGACATAAAATAGTGCAGCTTGCAAATTTCAGAGACAAAGAGAAAACTCTGAAAACCACTTGGGACAAGAGGTCCTTAACCTACAAGGGTAGAAACATAAGGCTGGTGGCAGACATGTCCACAGAGACCTGGCAGGCCAGATAGGACTGGCATCATATATGCAATGTGCTAAATGAGAAAAAAATGCAGCCAAAAATACTTTATCCAGCAAGGCTGTCATTCAGAATGGAAGGAGAGATAAAGAGCCCTCAGGACAAATGGAAACTAAAAGAATTTATGAACACTAAATCAGGCCCATAAAAAATATTAAAGAGGATTCTGTAAGCAAAGAGAGAGCCCAAAAGTAACAAAGACCAGAAAGGAACAGAGCCAACCTACAGAAACAGTGACTTTATAGGCAATGCAATGGCACTAAATTCATATCTTTCAATAATTACTCTGAATGTAAATGAGCTAAATGCCCCAAAAAAGGACAGCATATCAGATTGGATAAAAAATAAAATAAAATAAAACAAGACCCATTAGTATGCTATCTATAAGAGACACATTTTAGATGAAAAGACACCTCCAGACTGAAAGTGAGAGACTGAAAACAATTTATCATGCTAATGGACATCAAAAGAATGCTGGGTAGCAATCCTTATATCAGACAAATTAGTTTTAAACCAAAGACAGTAATAAGAGATGGAGAGGGACATAATCAAAGACTCTATCCAATAAGAAGATCTAACAATTGTAAATATTTATGCCCCTAACTTGGGAGCAGCCAATTATGTAAACCCATTAACAAAAATAAAAGAAACTTATTGATAATAATACAATAATAGCAGGGGACTTCAACACCCAACTCACAACAATAGACAGATCATCTAAGCAGAAGATCAACAAGGAAAAAGGGCTTTGAATGACGCACTGGACCAGATGGACTTCACAGATATATTCAGAGCACTTCATCCAAAAGTAACATAATACTCATTCCTCTCAAGTGCATATGGAACATTTTCCAGAATAGATCACATGCTGGGTCACAAATCAGGTCTCAACTGTGTACCAAAAGACTGAAATTATTCACTGCATATTCTCAGACCACAATGCTTTAAAAGTTGAATTCAGTCATGAGAGATAATTTGGAAGGAACACAAATTCATGGAGAGAGTACAAATATAAATACAAGTTGAAGAGCATCCTACTGAAGAATGAATGGGTCAACCAGGAAATTAAAGAAGAATTTTAAAAATTCATGGAAGCATTAAGAATGAAATACAACAGTTCAGAACCTTTGGGATGTAGCAAAGGCAGTCCTACGAGGAAAGTATATAGCAATACAGGCCTTTCTCAAGAAACAAGAAAAGTCTCAAATATACGATCTAACCTTCCACCTAAAGGAGAAAGAAAGAATAGCAAATAAACCCTAATCCCAGAAAGAGAAGAGAAATAATAAAGATTAGAGCAAAAATCAATAAAATGGAAACAAAAAGAACAGTAAAACAGATCAATGAAACTAGGAGTTTCTTCCTTTTTTTTTTTTAGGA